>NC_092343.1:387103403-389966736 GCF_046630445.1 Rutidosis leptorrhynchoides | reverse complement strand
CGATTAAAAAGGGATAAAATATAAAAATATACAAAAAGTTATAAAAAATACAATTTTTATAAAAATATTATTTTTATATTATTTATTTATTAAAACTATTAATTTTACAATTTAATTAAACTAATTAAACTAAATACATAAATTAATTAAAACTTAAATTAAATACTAAATTAATTAAATATTTAACCCTAATTACAAATTAATTAATAATAATTAATAATACTCCGTATTTAATGCAGATTAGGGTTCTGTGTGGCCCGTGTCAGACGGCTCCGCGACTTGCGGTATTCAAAGCATCAAACTCCGCGAGTCGCGGGGATCCAAAATTCAACTCAGGTACAGTTTTAAAACTTGACGTTTTTTTTTTTATATTTATAAAATATATTTATAAAATAAATTAAATAAAACTTATATTTTTACAAACTAAAGAAACTTTATAAAACTTAAATATTTATCAAACTCCTAAAAATATTTATATTTTTGTTTTTCTTTTTATATTTTCGAATATTTAAAACGTATTTTTATAAAAACGAATTTTAATAAAAGTAAACTAAAAATCTGTGTTTTTTTTTATATTAGCGTTGCGCTTCCGGCTTTTAAGCGATTCCCCGGCAGCGGCGCCAAAAATAACTTGATGTCTTAGCAGAGTAGTATATAAAATAGCTTAAATTTTTACAGGAAATACTATTAAATACGATACAATTTTATACAAGATATTTATTTATTTAGAGAATGGATATACTTAAACCTTGCTACAACACTTATAGGCAGTGTACCTAATCGTACAGTAGTGTAGTTTTTAGTAAGTCCGGTTCGTTCCACAGGGAATCTTTTTAAACAAAGCTTAACGCTATATTAGTTTACTTTTATAAAAATACAAATATATATATAAGTAATATTATTATTATAAAGGGGGGTTTTTACCGTTTATTGACCAGTTTGTCGATTTTAAAACTTTAGTCGCAGTTAAAACCAAATGTAAAATAATAAAAATAAATATAAGACTTAAATTAAAGCGTAAAGTAAATAACGATAATGAAATTGCGAATAATAAAAGTGCGATAAAATAAACTTGCGATAATTAAAAAGTACGATAATTAAAAATGCAATTAAATAAAATAATAATAAAAATGCGATAATTAGAAGTGCAATTAAATATAAAATAAAGGAAATTAAATATGAAATAAAAGAATTATGCTTATTTAAACTTCCGTAATCATGATGTTTGACGTGTTGATTTTAGTTTTATGCCCATGGGTTAATTGTCCTTTGTCCTGGATTATTTAATATGTCCGTCTGGGTTTTGTCCATAACAGTCCATCAGTCATAAATATAAAGTGCGAGTATCCTCGTCAAATTATCCTTATACCCGAAGTTAAATATTCCAACTAATTGGGGACTTAAACTGTAACAAGATTTTAATACTTTGTTTAATAATTACACCAGGATGTCGATTGAGTGTAATCCAAGGTTTTAATATTTTGTTATCAATTATACCAAGTGTCCTTGTACATAATTTCACCCCTGTTTTAATTATTCTAGTGGCTATTAATCCATTCCCGTGTCCGGTTAAATGAACGATTATTCGTACATATAAATACCCCGCCCATCGTGTCCGATCGAGTGTATATGGTAATTATAGGGACGCCCAATTGTAAATCTTTATATTAACATTAACAAACTATCATTTAGTTAAACAAATATAAAGCCCATTAATAGACCATAGTCTAATTTTCACAAGTGTCGTTCTTTTGTCCAAACCCCAATTATGGTACAAAGCCCAATTACCCAATTTTAGTAATTAGCCCAACATCATGATTACTTCGTTTTAAATAAGCATAATAATAACTTAGCTACGAGACATTAAATTAAAAAGGTTGAACATAACTTACAATGATTAAAAATAGCGTAGCGTTACACGGACAGAATTTCGACTTACACCCTTACAATATTCGCTAACATACCCTTATTATTAGGATTAAAATTAAAATTAAAATTAAAATTAAAATTAAAATATAAATATAAATATATACGATATAGATAGAGAGATGGATATATTGATGATTTTTGCGATCAGAATTCGTTTGCTTTTATAGGGAGTTTCAGACTTTGGGGCTCCGCGACTCGCGGCATTTTTTGCCTTCAAACTTCGCGAGTCGCGGAGTTTGAAATTACAGCTCACACAATTTGGAGTCTTTCTTGCCGACGGTTTTTATTTATTTATATAATATATAAATAATTATAAGAATTATTTAAATATTATATTATATTTATGTGCATAGTTGACTTGTAATTTTTAGTCCGTTGCGTCGAGCGTTGAGAGTTGACTCTGGTCCCGGTTCCGGATTTTCGAACGTCCTTGCGTACAATTTTATATTTTGTACTTTGTGTTTTGAATCTTGTACTTTTGTAATTTTCGAGACGTTTCTTATCAATAATTAGAACCTCTTTGATTGTATTTTGTACTTTTGAGCTTTTTGGTCGTTTGGGTCTTCAATTCGTCGAATCTGTCTTTTGTCTTCACCTTTTATTATTTAAACGAATATCACTTGTAAATAGAACAATTGCAACTAAAAGCTTGTCTTTCTTGAGGAATAATGCTATGAAATATATGTTCGTTTTTAGCATTATCAAATATTCCCATGATGATGTTATGATCTGTGAATCATCACGTTCCATTTAGAAACTTAGCATGAATTACTGTAATATAATCACGTTGATCAAATGTCATTATATTATACTAACTCATGCTTCAGTTTCCAACACTACTTAAAAAATATTCATATTTTAAACTCAAAGGTTTACAGAGTATAGGAACTAAACAGTTTCCTTTTTGATGTAATACAGATAGCGCAAAGAGATAAATGATTCTAGATAAGAATAGTTATGGAAATATCTTCAGAAATATGGAGGATATTTATAATGAAAGATACGATGATATCTTAGAATTTCTAATATTAGAGGATGATGAAGAATATTGTCTGTAAGGGTTTAGTGTCAGGAGTAAGGTATTCGTTAATGACTTCAGTAGACACTGAATCATTTGGATTCTTTGAAGGCAGGTTCAGTCTTTGTGATTTGTCCACATCCTCCTTCATAATTTGCTCAATCCGTTTTCCAGTTCCAAAACTTCTCTATTTCTGAGCTTTGTTAATACACTAATCTTTATCATCAAACTTTTTACTGCTAAGGTCGTTTACAGTTTTTGTTGCTTCATCAGCATTTCGAGAACTAGTTCGCGGTTCAGAGTGTTTTTCAGAAACTTCACATTCGAAGTATGTAAGCCTTGGAAATAGACGTTATGTATAACTGTTGGCGTCAACATGCTGTGAGATTTCAAAATACTGATTGTTAATTCCCAATGATTCGTATGGCAATTCTCGTTACAAGAGGCAGATAAGTAAATGATGAGGTTTCGATAAATATAAAGATTCTTCGGAATGCCCAAGATCAGTAAAGTTGTTGGTAAGTTTATTGCTAATGTGGTGGAATATGAAAGGTTCTCCGGTAACAAAAGGGTAATCACATATATCAAAATTATGATAAGGCTACTCCGAATGAAAAAATCGAAGTTGTCTTGCTGGAGCTGTGATATAATTTGCTACTTTGCAAAGGAATTGCAAGGTTATTTTTGCTAATAAATGCCAAAAGATCTGACACAGATATGTGTTGAATTATGACTTTGGTTTTGAGAGCTTTTTAAGTACATAATTGTGGGTAATATGTGGTTGGATCATCATCTCGATTGCTCATTATTTGAAGTGTCTTCAGAAATTTTTGAAGGGTTTGAACACAGATTGTAATCGTTTGTATACATTTGATGTTCTAACACACTTTTGAAGTCAAAATATAGCTTTGAAAGATGTAGGAATCTAAAAGTGATGGTACCGGTTATATCTCGAATTGAATTCTGAGATTTTAAAATCAGAATATGTAATTGGGTTTGAATGAGTATGGTTGTTTTGATTTCTATGAAAGAACTTATATTATTGTGAAAGTAGGAAGTATAATTGATAATTTGCTTAATCTGATTCGAAGAATGTAACATATTAATTGTGAATTTATATATATCTCTCGGGTATTACCTACCCGTTAAAAATATTTTCACAATTAATATTTTGTGCATAAGAATTTTATTACAGTCTTTATGAAAATATATATGTATATATTCTCCTCAGATGTAACATAGATTTTAATGAGTTAATACTAAATTAAACTCATTCGATTTACGGTTGGAACTAGAATTGAATAATTCCTTGAAGGCTTTAGAGGTTACATAAGTATTTCTTCAATAATATTGAAATTATGAATCACTACTTCATTATTTGTTGAGATGTGATGTTGGTTTTCGTTAAATTCTTGTGAACTTCGCAAAGTACGAATGATGTTATCTGAAAAGTTTCGGTTACATCAATGATGAAGTGTAAAATCAAATATATACTTGATTTATTAGGAATTGGAATTTGTTGAATTGAGACAGAGATTGTAGTTAACGATGGTTAAGTCGCTGGCGAGGGACGTACATTATTGCATATTTGTAATATGAATTAACCGAGTAGTTAAGATTCACACACAATAGCTTAGCACGGAAAGATTTATTTTTTATTTCAATATATATATATATATATATATATATATATATATATATATATATATATATATATATATATATATATATATAATATACATATAATTTCTTCAGAGGGAATGAGTTAATTCTTCATAACTTGTTGATACAATATACACGTTATTGATTCGTAATGATGTCCACAGTGATTCTTGAACTGACGGAGTTTGTGATGTTATAGGTGTTATTGATTCTGATGTTGAATGTACTGACGATGCTGGTGACATTGACGGTACTGTTGATGATGTTGGTAAAACAAGTTTAACTTGTTAATCACATACCATTTTTGTCAGGGTTTCTACTCTTCCTTGTATCATTTTGGTTCGCTTAACTGATTTATGGTTAGGGCTAGATTAGATAATCTCTAAGACTTTAGAGATTATATAATCACCGCGGAATGTTTCTCCAATGAAGTTATGAATTAATACTTCGTCAGTTATTGTTGTTGGTACTCCTTGGTATCTATGGTGCGTATGACGTTGATGCTCGTGGGACAGATTGTGAAGTTGAGGTTTACAACGCGGTTGTGGTTGGAGGTGGTAGTGGTACTGTTGGCGTTGATGATGGTGGTACTAGTTATGCTGCCGGTGCTGCTGCTGGTGTTTGTAATCTCTGCACCATATTCTCCAAAGCCACTACCCGAGCGCGAAGTTCGTTGACTTCTTCTATTATTCCAGGATGATTATCGGTCGGAACGAGCGGATAAATAAAATCTAGAATTTGATGTAGTATATAATCGTGACGAGATACCCTGGAAATGAGAAAGAAAATGGTGTCTCGAACAGGTTTGCCCGTAAGTGCTTCAGGTTCTTCGCTAAGAGGGCAATGTGGTGGATGGAAAGGATCGCCTTCTTCTTGTTTCCAATGATTGAGGAGGCTACAAACCCATCCCTAATTCATCCAGAATAGGTGATGACTGATTGGTTGATCCATTCCGGTCACACTGCTTTCGGAGCTTGAGTGAGATTCCATTTCGGAATCCGAGTAACTTGAACTGATGACAAATTCCATTTCGTACGATTGGATAAAGGATTTTCGATATAAAATGATTTTTCGGCTATCGGGTGGTATTCTATTTACATAGGATATCTATATATAGAGATCAAAAGATTTCATAGATTACGGAGGAATTTGCGGGATATGTCAGGCAAAGTTTAAAGTAACAGATAAGATAAGATATGATTTAGAAGATACGCTAAAATATGAATTTTGTCTATACACTACTCATGCAATTAATGTAGCAAGACGTGTCTAGACTGATAATGATAAGCAGGTAATTTCCTATGGATGATAAGCAGATGATTTTCGACTAGAAATGATAAGCAAAACTTTTGACATGCAGACACGGTCGAAGTCCAGACTCACTAATGCATCCTAACGACTTATCAGTTAGACACACTAATGCAGACCTGGTTCGCTAAGACCACCGCTCTGATACCAACTGAAAGGACCCGTTCATATACATTATAAACGATTCACAATAGTTGATTACATTGCGAGGTATTTGACCTCTATATGATACATTTTACAAACATTGCATTCGTTTTTAAAAGACAATCTTTCTTTACATCAAAAATTGACACGCATGCATACCATTTCGTAATATCCACTATTCAACTATAAATTGATTTAATAATAATCTTTGATGAACTCAATGACTCGAATGCAACGTTCTTCGAAATATGCTATGAAAGACTCCAAGTAATATCTTTAAAATGAGCAAATGCACAGCGGAAGATTTCTTTAACACCTGAGAATAAACATGCTTTAAAGTGTCAACCAAAAGGTTGGTGAGTTCATTAGTTTATCATAATCATTTATTTCCATCATTTTAATAGACCACAAGAATTTCATTTCCAGTTCTCATAAATATACGTCCCATGCATAGAGATAAAAAATAATCATTCATATGGTGAACACCTGGTAACAGACATTAACTAGATACATATAAGAATATCCCCTATCATTCCGGGATTCTCCTTCGGACATGATATAATTTCGAAGTACTAAAGCATCCGGTACTTTGGATGGGATTTGTTAGGCCCAATAGATCTATCTTTAGGATTCGCGTCAATTAGGGTGTCTGTTCCCTAATTCTTAGATTACCAGACTTTAATAAAAAGGGGCATATTCGATTTCGATAATTCAACCATAGAATGTAGTTTCAATTACTTGTGTCTATTTCGTCAAACATTTATAAAAGCGCATGTATTCTCAGTCCCAAAAATATAAAGGGTAAAAAGGTAAATGAAACTCACCATACTGTATTTCGCAGTAAAAATACATATAACGTCATTGAACAAGTGCAAGGTTGGCCTCAGATTCACGAACCTAAATTAATTATATATATTTATGTGTTGGTCAATATTTGTCTAACAAATTAGGTCAAGTCATATTGTACCACAATCCTAATGCTCGAGACTAATATGCAAAAGTCAACAAAAGTAAATTTGACTCAAAATAATTTCCAAAAATCTATACATGATTAATATATAGTTTAAATATCGTCGTTTTATATTTTTAAATATTTTTAAAAGATTTATTAGAGTAAATAATATAATTTATTTATTAATAAATAAAATTTTATATTATATTTATATAATAAAATATACTTTTATATATATTAAGTAATAAAATTTATAAGGTTCATTTAATATTATAAAGATAATATGATAGGTATTATTAAAGTAAGTTATTACACGTAGTAAAATATATTTGTATCAAATATTTATTTGATAAAATAATATCTATAATGATAGTAAGTAAAAGTTGTATTATTTTGTAATAATAATTATTATTATAAAAATATCAATATTTATAATTACTAAGATGACATTATGATAAAACGATAATTCTAATTATGATAACTTTAATATTTACGATAATTTTTAATATTATCTTTAAAATAATAATTCTATTTAAAATAATAATAATAATGATATTTTATAGTAACAATGACATTTCTATTAAAATGATAATTTTTATTAAAATGACAGTTTTAATACTAACGATAATTTTAATAATAATAGTAATGATAAAAATAATAAGAACGATAATTTTATCTAAATCAATATCTTATAATATTTTAATTTCATCATGATACTCTTACCCATTATTTCCTAATCGTTTCGTTTAATAGCTTTTAATCGTCTTTTATATCGTGTTCGTAATAATGATAATAATAGTAATCAAAATAATTAGGTGTTACAAATATTTGTTTTAATTACACTAATATTAATAATGATAGTTACTATAACATTATTAACGATAATACTAATAATTATCTTAATGATAATATAGTAATAATAATAATAACAATAACAATAACCATTTTTAAATAATGATATATATATTAATAATGATAATAATAATAATAATACCAATAATAATAATAATAATAATAATAATAATAATAATAATAATAATAATAATAATAATAATAATTGGATAATAATAATAATACTAATTATAACTTTAACGATAATAACGATAGTAATAATAAAAAAATAACAATTTTTAATGATAAATCCTTTTATTGATAAAGATAATAATAATAATAATAATAATAATAATAATAATAATAATAATAATAATAATAATAATAATAATAATAATAATAATAATAATAATAATAATAAGATAAAACTAGAACGACGATAATAACGACGATAATAATAATCATTTTTAATAATAATACAAAAATTTGATGGACTATAACTTCAAATCCGTTCATCGAAATCATTTAATATCTAAATGAAAAGTTCTTAATTTTTCGCTAGCTTTCCAACGACATGCATATCTTATACCTTATCTCAGTCGCATATATAACTAATTCAGGATTCAACATAACCTAACTAAAGGCAATATCAAAAGTACAAACATGCATAATCCTATATACTCGAGCACTAGTCAGGGATACACTATTAGTATGTAAAAGTTAAATTATGAGTACTCACGTATCAATATTAAGATTCAATATTGCAGGAAAGGTACGTAGACGCAACGAAGATGATAAACACTATATTGACCTCACGAGCATACCCATGAACCATACCCAATCACCTCCATAGCTACAACCCATAATTTCCTTAATCCAATCCCACTCGAAAAACGATTTCGAAATCACTCGGACAACACTCTGACGTAATATTTTATGTATACTAATAATATCTTGAAATAATACGGAGTAAATATATATATGTAAATCGATTGAGAGAGTTTGCAGAAAAATATTTTCAAGTTTCTATGAAATAATGAAACATATTGAATTCTATTTATAATAGATTTTTTGAATTATTAAAGTGAATTATTAAAGTATGAATTATTAAAGTGAATTATTAAAGTATGAATTATTAAAGTGAATTATTAAAGTATGAATTATTAAAGTGAATTATTAAAATTAAAGTAAAGTAAAAATAAAGTAAAGGTAAAGTTTAAGTATAGTAAAAGTATAAAACTATGTACGTATAATACGCGTATAAATATATATAATATTAATTTAAATCGTTATATATATTTAATAAAATAAAATATAAATATCGTTATCTGTAACGACCCGTCAAAATCGCTATTGACGCGGCACGTTAATCATTGATTCCACAGTGAGGTTTTGACCTCTATATGATACGTTTTGATAAAATATTGCATTCATTAAAATAAGTGACTTTCTAAACATAGAAAGTTATAAACGTGTGGGCGAGTGCTTAGGTATAAGCAAAACCCCGAAATACATAAGTCTTTAATTTACAGGTTGACATCACAGTCCAATTATTTATTACACAACGCAGTTTTATTTTGAATGCAATAAACTTTGTACAAAGCATGAGAGACTCCATGCAGGCAACAAGCACATCACAGCGGAAGCATTCTAAGGACCTGAGAATAAAACATGCTAAAAAGTCAACACGAATGTTGGTGAGTTATAGGTTTAATTGCTCGAGTCATAAACATATATAAAGATAGACCACAAGATTTCATCAAAAGTTTATCAATAGATTCTACGTAACAGAGCACCCTGGTAACTAAACTTAACGCTATAGTGATAATTACCCCATTCGTTTTAATACACGCAAACTAACGTGTCTTAAACTCAAATAACATACGTCCGTTAAAAGGCTAGTGCTCTAGCTCGGACGGGGATGTCAAGCTCTATGGATCCATATACAATTATTCGCGCCCACCAGTCCATATCCTATGTACTGGCAGCTACTAGTTACCAAAGCTAAGGGATTTTCGGTTTAACTCAGTGTAGAATTTAGTATGTACTTGTGTCTTATCGTGTTTAAAATAAATTGCATGTATTCTCAGCCCAAAAATATTTAAAGTATTTAAAAAGTGAGACTATAAACTCACAGTTCAATATTAAGACTCAATATTGTAGGCAAATTGCGTAGACGTAATGATGGTAGACGACTGTATGGTTGGTCTTGGATTCAAGAACAATACCCAATATTTCTTTAGTTTAAAACGGTTTGAAACCCGAATTAAAAATACTCGTTCATAACCTCTTTTCAATATATTACCACTTATAAAAATATAACATCAAAATATGTAAAAGTATATATGCATGTGTAGTTTAAAAGCAAGAACGAATTCTCAATTTATAGATGAAAAACTTCGATCCTATCATGCATATTTTATTTAAATAATAATATAATAATTAAAGCCGCCATCACTTTTTATGTCGACAAACTTTTTATGTCGACAAACATTACGCGTTTCGCGTAGATAGGTAAGCGGTCCGCGTATGGTGTCTTCATGAAAGTTGTAGATTTTTGAGTTACGGACGTCTGGACACCAGAATCACCCTTTTTCGAGTCAGTATGATTTAATTATGATTTTTCTCGTGAAAGTACGCAGGTTTAGTGATTTCCATCATTTTAACTTGAAATCTTGATACGAAATGTTGTAGTCTTTTGTTGCTCATTAGAAATCTTTATTTTATATTTAACAAAATTTAAATGAGACTAATTATATACACACACATCAGCTTGCATGATCAAATGTCTAGCTACATTAAATTTTGTCCTCGTCTAATTTCGAATTTATATAGATATGCATGTTTATCAAAAGTGAAAAATAGAAAGTCCCATATTTTTGTCCAAATACAATCTTGCCATTTTCAATGATATATATATCGAGTTACTTGTATAAAATATATAATTACATTATTTATTTAAATCGTTATATATATATATATATATATATATATATATATATATATATATATATATATATATATATATATATATATATATATATATATATATATATATATATATATATATATATGTATTAATGTGGAATTTTCTGGATCATTACAGTACCTCCCCGTTAAAGAAAATTTCGTCCCAAAATTTTGAGTAGTACCTGTTTTATGAGTGATATCAGTGAACAAATGTGGATACTTTTGCTTCATTTGATCTTCACGTTCCCAAGTAAACTCGGGTCCTCGTCTAGCGTTCCAACGAACTCTAACTATCGGTATTTTGCTTTGTTTTAATTGTTTGACCTCACGGTCCATGATTTCAACAGGTTCTTCGATAAAATGGAGTTTATCATTGATTCGTATTTCGTCAAGAGGAATTACGACATCCTCTTCAGCTAAACATTTCTTCAAATTTGACACGTGAAATGTGTCGTGAACACTACTAAGTTCTTGCAGTAGCTTTAATCGATAAGCAACTGTTCCAATTCTTTCGGTGATTTCAAAGGGTCCTACGTACCTAGGACTTAGCTTTCCTCGTTTACCGAATCGTACAACGCCTTTCCAGGGTGACACTTTCAACATGACTTTGTCGCCCACTTGAAATTCTAGCGGTTTTCTTCTTACATCAGCATAACTCTTTTGGCGACTCATGGCCGTTTTCAATCGCTGTTGTATTTGAATGATCTTTTCGGTGGTTTCGTGAATAATTTCTGGTCCAGTAAGTTGTCTTTCTCCTACTTCACTCCAACATATAGGAGATCTGCACTTTCTACCGTAAAGTGCTTCAAATGGCGCTGCGTTGATGCTCGTATGATAGCTGTTATTGTATGAAAATTCTGCCAACGGTAAGTGTCGATCCCAACTGGTTCCAAAGTCAATCATGCATGCCCGTAACATGTCTTCCAATGTTTGTATTGTTCTTTCACTTTGACCATCTGTCTGTGGGTGATAAGCGGTGCTCATATCTAATCGAGTTCCCAATGCTTTTTCTAATGACTGCCAGAAACGTGATGTGAATCGGGTGTCGCGATCAGATATGATAGAGATGGGTACACCATGCCTGGAAACTACTTCCTTCAAATATAGGCGTGCTAATTTCTCCATACTGTCTGTCTCCTTTATTGGTAGAAAGTGAGCTGATTTAGTTAGACGATCAACTATCACCCAAATAGTATCATGACTACTTGCAGTCCTTGGCAATTTCGTAATGAAATCCATAGTTATTCTTTCCCATTTCCACTGCGGAATTTCTGGTTGTTGCAGTAATCCTGACGGCTTTTGGTGCTCAGCTTTAACCTTTGCACACGTCAAACATTTGCTTACATAAGTAGCAATTTCTGTCTTCATATTAGGCCACCAATAAAACTTCTTGAGATCGTGGTACATTTTCCCGTTTCCTGGGTGAATTGAGTACCTCTTTTTGTGTGCTTCATCTAGTACTAGTTGCCTTAGATTACCATATTTTGGTACCCATATCCTATCAGTAAAATACAGGGTTCCATCGGCTTTTACCTCAAGCTGTTTTTCTAACCCTCTGCTCATTTCGCCTTTTTCATTTTCTTCTTTTAAAGCTTCTAACTGTGCTGCTTGAATTTGCTTTGTGAGATCGGTACGAATTGTAATATTCAAAGCTCGGACCCTAAGAGGTTTTACTCTTTCTTTTCGACTTAGGGCATCAGCTACAACATTAGCCTTTCCGGGGTGGTAACGGATTTCACAATCGTAATCGTTTAACAACTCTACCCAGCGACGTTGTCTCATATTGAGTTGTTTTTGATCAAAAATATGCTGAAGACTCTTATGGTCAGTGTACACTGTACACTTGGTGCCATATAGATAGTGTCTCCATATTTTGAGTGCAAAAACTACAGCTCCAAGTTCCAAATCGTGTGTTGTATAGTTCTTTTCATGAATTTTTAGTTGTCGTGAGGCATATGCGATAACTTTTGTGTGTTGCATTAATACACATCCTAAACCTTGGCGCGAAGCGTCACAATAGATCACGAAATCATCATTTCCTTCTGGTAATGACAAAATGGGTGCAGACGTTAACTTCTTCTTTAACAACTGGAATGAGGATTCCTGTTCCGTGGACCAATCATACTTCTTTCCCTTTTGAGTCAATGAAGTTAAGGGTTTGGTGATTCTAGAGAAATCTTGAATGAATCTTCGGTAGTAACCAGCAAGACCTAAGAATTGGCGGATTTGTGTTGGAGTCTTCGGTGTTTCCCATTTACTAATGGCTTCGATCTTGGCAGGGTCAACTTTAATTCCATGTTTACTGACAACATGTCCCAAAAATTGTACTTCTTGTAACCAGAAATCACACTTCGAAAATTTTGCGTACAATTCTTCTTTCTTGAGTATCTCTAGTACCAGTCTTAAGTGTTGCTCATGTTCTTCCTTGTTCTTCGAGTAAATCAATATGTCGTCGATAAAAACAATGACAAATTTGTCTAAATACGGTCTACAGATGCGATTCATTAGATCCATGAATACTGCTGGAGCATTAGTCAATCCAAAAGGCATGACTAGAAATTCATAGTGACCGTAACGGGTTCTGAACGCGGTTTTAGGAACATCTTCTTCCTTCATTCTCAGCTGATGATATCCGGAGCGTAGATCAATCTTGGAATAAACACTTGATCCTTGCAATTGATCAAACAAATCATCAATCCTCGGTAATGGGTACCGATTCTTGATCGTTAATTTGTTTAATTCTCGGTAATCTATGCACATTCTCATAGATCCATCCTTCTTCTTGACGAACAGAATAGGAGCACCCCAAGGTGAAAAACTAGGACGAATAAATCCACGGTCCGATAATTCTTACAACTGGTCTTGTAATTCTTGCATTTCTGAAGGTGCAAGTCTATATGGAGATCGGGCTACAGGTGCAGCTCCTGGTATGAGATCAATCTGGAATTCTACACATCTGTGTGGAGGTAGCCCCGGTAATTCTTCTGGAAATACTCCGGGATATTCTCTTACAACCGGCATGTCATTAATGCTTCTTTCTTCAGTATCGATCTTCTTTACATGTGCCAAAATAGCATAACAACCTTTTCTTATAAGTTTCTGGGCCTTCATACAGCTGATAAAGTTCAGCTTTGAGTTGCTCTTCTCCCCATAAATCATTAATGACGTTTCATCCTTACGAGGGATGCGAATTGCTTTCTCAGCGCAAACAACTTCCGCTCTTGTTTTGGACATCCAGTCCATGCCAACGATTACGTCAAAACTTCCTAATTCTACGGGTATCAAATCGATTTTGAAGGTTTCACCAGCGAGATTCATTTCGCAACCATGGCAAATTTTATCGGCTTTTATCAGTTTACCATTAGCTAATTCAATAGTATATTTATCGTCTAGAGGTAATGATGCACATTTTAGTTTAAAACTAAAGTCTTTACACATATAACTTCTATCAGCACCCGTATCAAACATAATAGAAGCTAGTTGATTATTAACGGTAAAACGTACCCGTGACAAGATTAGGATCCTCACGTGCTTTACTGGCACTAACATTAAATGCCCTTCCACGTGCGGGTTCTTTGTTCTTCTCCTTATCAGGGCATTGATTTATAAAGTGACCAGACTTCCCGCATCCAAAACATTTCTTGACATCGGTCAGTTTTGTCTTTACTTCAGAAACGGTGGCATAACAATCTTTCGCCACATGTCCTTTCTTGTTGCACTTATCACAGACCACTTGACAATAACCTGCATGATGTGTGTAACATCTTTTGCAGAACGGATGGGGTCCCTTATAGTTTGGACTTGCAGTTGCCCCATCTTGTTTACCTTTAAAAGTTTCTTGTTTCTTCAGGTGAGTACTTTTGCCCTTATAGTCTTCCCATTTCCTCTTTCCTTCAGTTGTCTTGACTTCGGTAATTGGTGCCTTAATCGAACTCTCTGTGATCTGGTCCATGAGTTGGTGTGCCATTGTCATGGCTTCCTGCATCGTATTTGGTTTGGACGATGTAACATTTCCTTTGATATTGATCGATAAACCGTCAATATACATTTCTATCTTTCGATTCTCGTTTGGCACCAATTCGGGACACAACAAGGCTAGTTCCATGAAACACTTTTCATAGTTATTGAGATTCGCGCCGATAACCTTCAGATTACGTAACTCAGATTCCATTTTTCTGATCTCGTTTCGAGGACAGTACTCCTCGATTAGCATCTTTTTCAGTTCTTCCCAAGAGATATCATATGCCGTATCTATTCCTTCTGCTTTAGCATAATTGTTCCACCAAGTAAGTGCACCATCTTGCAACGTGCACGAAGCATACTTTGACTTGTCTCCGTTCGCACAATTACTGATTTTGAAAACGGACTCCATCTTTTCAAACCATCGGGTTAGACCGACTGGTCCCTCGGTTCCACTAAACGTCTGTAGTTTGCATCCTTGAAAAGTTTTATATGAGCATCCGTTTCGTGAGTTTGTGTTTACGGCTGCTGCTTTGGCTGCTGCTTCGGCTGTTGCTTTTGCTGCTTCGGTTGCAGCAATTCTTTCATTCACACGTTTCTCGACTAGTTGCTCAAACTCAGCATCCGACATTTGAGACATGTTTCTTCAATAAACACAACAGATATAATTTAATCATATAGAATATTATAGGTAAAATGAGTTGTCAATAGTTAATCGTAGCATATTAATAATATGAACCAATTATTATAAAAGCGTTTTCTTCTTATTAGCATTTTATAATTATTTCTAGGGTATTACCTACCCGTTAAGTTCATACATAATAGCTAGTACAAGGAATTAACTACTAAAATCCTAATAATATTCCACTATAAAAAATTATAGCGAGTTACTACATTATTATGTAATAATAATAATAATAAGAAGTAGTAATAATACAAATAATCATTCCATGCATTTATTATTAATAAACCAAAATAATACAATACCATACAATACTGATATTTTATATATGCTTATTTTACATAACAAGATAGAGTAGCACACATAAGCAATAAAATAGCGCATGGAAGATTTATGGTTGCGAGGTCGTTCATTCAGAACTATCAGAAACTTCTTCCCATTTGGTTCTCTCTGCCAATTGTTTGTGTGCACATGGTCCGACAGACATTCTGGCAGTGTATTTTATTTTTAGTTGGGGTTTTGAGGTACCCGTTGCCTCAGTGGGTTTAATACAATAAGGGTGGTTACGGATCGAATGGTCCTGTTCTTTTTTAATAATTAAGGACATTTTATTATTGTGGTTGTTTTTATTATCTATAGCAAGTTGGAATTTCTCCTTAGTGATCTCTTTTATTTCATTAGCGAAATCCTCCTCCTTACTGATCTCGTCTGATGACGAACTGTCTGAGTCATGTGTAGGAGAATATGATGACGAACTGCAAGAATATGTACCGGTGGTCATGAACCGAAATCTGCCAGGCGTAATCGGCACAACCCGCCCGTCGGCGGTATATCTGGACCAATGTCCATATTTGTTTAGAAATGGACGATCCTCTTTTACTCCAGGGATCATGGGTCCATGCCAACGATACTGTGGCTCCGGAAAACTAAATCTGGGTGGAGCTGGAACCTCCTCTGGGTTTACCGGGAGTTGAGATTCCCCGGCTAACACAATTTCTTCTTTAATAGGTATTGGAACGCCCTTTTCAATTGTGGATAGAATAGATTCAGTGTCCGATTCCGAGTCGTACAAAATGATAGGATTAGAAGAAGTCATCTATCACATAATTGAAACAACAATTACGTTAGTATATAAATATATCACATATAATGTTTTTGACCAAATAATAAGCAAAAATAAGGAAAAACAGATATGGTCATAGTCCAGACTCACTAATGCATCCTAACAATTACCAGTTAAACACAATAATGTAATTTCTGGTTCCCTATGACCTCAAGCTCGGATACCAACTGTAACGACCCGTCAAAATCGCTATTGACGCGGCACGTTAATCATTGATTCCACAGTGAGGTTTTGACCTCTATATGATACGTTTTGATAAAATATTGCATTCATTAAAATAAGTGACTTTCTAAACATAGAAAGTTATAAACATGTGGGCGAGTGCTTAGGTATAAGCAAAACCCCGAAATACATAAGTCTTTAATTTACAGGTTGACATCACAGTCCAATTATTTATTACACAACGCAGTTTTATTTTGAATGCAATAAACTTTGTACAAAGCATGAGAGACTCCATGCAGGCAACAAGCACATCACAGCGGAAGCATTCTAAGGACCTGAGAATAAAACATGCTAAAAAGTCAACACGAATGTTGGTGAGTTATAGGTTTAATTGCTCGAGTCATAAACATATATAAAGATAGACCACAAGATTTCATCAAAAGTTTATCAATAGATTCTACGTAACAGAGCACCCTGGTAACTAAACTTAACGCTATAGTGATAATTACCCCATTCGTTTTAATACACGCAAACCAACGTGTCTTAAACTCAAATAACATACGTCCGTTAAAAGGCTAGTGCTCTAGCTCGGACGGGGATGTCAAGCCCTATGGATCCATATACAATTATTCGCGCCCACCAGTCCATATCCTATGTACTGGCAGCTACTAGTTACCAAAGCTAAGGGATTTTCGGTTTAACTCAGTGTAGAATTTAGTATGTACTTGTGTCTTATCGTGTTTAAAATAAATTGCATGTATTCTCAGCCCAAAAATATTTAAAGTATTTAAAAAGGGAGACTATAAACTCACAGTTCAATATTGAGACTCAATATTGTAGGCAAATTGCGTAGACGTAATGATGGTAGACGACTGTATGGTTGGTCTTGGATTCAAGAACAATACCCCGAACAATACCCAATATTTCTTTAGTTTAAAACGGTTTGAAACCCGAATTAAAAATACTCGTTCATAACCTCTTTTCAATATATTACCACTTATAAAAATATAACATCAAAATATGTAAAAGTATATATGCATGTGTAGTTTAAAAGCAAGAACGAATTCTCAATTTATAGATGAAAAACTTCGATCCTATCATGCATATTTTATTTAAATAATAATATAATAATTAAAGCCGCCATCACTTTTTATGTCGACAAACTTTTTATGTCGACAAACATTACACGTTTTGCGTAGATAGGTACGCGGTCCGTGTATGGTGTCTTCATGAAAGTTGTAGATTTTTGAGTTACGGACGTCTGGACACCAAAATCACCCTTTTTCGAGTCAGTATGATTTAATTATGATTTTTCTCGTGAAAGTACGCAGGTTTAGTGATTTCCATCATTTTAACTTGAAATCTTGATACGAAATGTTGTAGTCTTTTGTTGCTCATTAGAAATCTTTATTTTATATTTAACAAAATTTAAATGAGACTAATTATATACACACACATCAGCTTGCATGATCAAATGTTTAGCTACATTAAATTTTGTCCTCGTCTAATTTCGAATTTATATAGATATGCATGTTTATCAAAAGTGAAAAATAGAAAGTCCCATATTTTTGTCCAAATACAATCTTGCCATTTTCAATGATATATATATCGAGTTACTTATATAAAATATATAATTACATTATTTATTTAAATCGTTATATATATATATATATATATATATATATATATATATATATATATATTAATGTGAAATTTTCTGGATCATTACATTATCTTTATCATACTGGTTAAGTAATGAGTTGTTAAAAGTGGTTCTAGATAGCTATAAAAGTTATATACGTTTTAATAATATAGTTCTTTTTAAACTGAAAACGTTTTTGTACGTTTGAAACTAAATCAAATAAATATAATAATTTTGTTTTCCAAAACCAAATATATTTTTAAGAATCATTTTGTTTAAAGGTTAAAATAATGGAAATCGTTATACCATAAAATGTTTTAGAAAAGTAGAATCATATATATTCATAATAGGTTTCAAGTTTTTAAATTACAGTTTGTTGGTGAAGCATGGGATAAAGTTCAAAGGTTAAATAAACGTATGAAATCATCTTAATGAAAAATGTCGAGTTACTTAACTTGTCGATATCCAACATCTAAGTTATTTACACTTCACGTTCTTACTTATAAATTACTTTACCATTTTCTGAATGTTGTCAAAAAGAATAGATTTCTTAAATCACAGTGGACCTCATAACATAGACCCGTAATCATATCATAATGTATCTGATAAATCAATCATTTGATATTATCTTCTAATTCCATTTATAAACATATTGAAACAAATACGTTCATGTAAAGTATTATACGTTTAATACTTTATTAATATTCTCAAGTTATAATATATATATATACATATTTATTTATATATAACGGTTCGTGAATCGTCAGAATTTGATCGAGGTTATAATGAATGTATGAACACAATTTAAAATTCTTGAGATTTAACTTAACAAACTTTGCTTATCGTGTTGGAATAATATAAAGATAAAGTTTAAAGTTGGTTGGAAATTTCCGGGTTGTCACACGAATCCATGCGAACGCATGAGATTAACATAGAAACCTCATGCGAACGCATGAGGTGATGTGACTGCTCTGATTACTCTGCCGACTGAATTAGGGTTTGTAATTAATTATTATTATTAATTAATTAATACTAATTAGGGTTTTATTTTAATATAATTAATTTAAGTTTAGTTTTAATTAATTATAAGTTTTAATTAGTTTTATTAATTATAATTTAATACTTTTATAAAATAATAATATAAAAATAATATTTTTATAAAAATAAGTAATTTTATCAATTTTTGTCTCTTTTTATAAATTGTATATTTTTAATCGTTTAATTCGTAAATTGTATATTTTTCATTCGTAATTAGTTTTAAGACTAGTATTTTGCCGTAGTAATTTTATTTCTAGATTTTTAGTCTTTGCCGTAAAATCCCTTAAGTGCTTTTTCTTTAGACTAAGATTTAGGTGCTTTAGAATTTTGCGACGCCGTGTTAAAATTTTAGTATCCTTTTAAGTTATTGCCGTTTTGGATATAGAATTCCTTTAAGTTTTATTTCCTTTAGACGCAACTTTTAATATTTAGTTTTTAGACTTTTGCGTTTCGACGCTTTACTTTCTTTTTATTATTTTTCGACCTTTTATTTTTCGACATTTTTCGACGCACTCTTTTTCTTTCTTATTTCTCGACGCTCTAGTTTTTAGAACATATATTTTTTTTTCTTCAAAACTTCGACGAAAAATTATTTTAAGTGGTTAAATTGATAGACATCCAAAATTTTCTGGTTTGTAGTAATAGTTGGATTTGTTAGTGGCGAGTTGTGGGCTTCCGATTTAAAGGGTCCTGGCTACCTGCTGCATCTATTGGCTATTCGAAACGTGGGCAAAATCAGAAAAGTCTATTAATTTGATAACTTATATAATTTTTATCTTTTATAACTAATAGGATATTCAATGAATGCACCGAGCAAAACGTTCACCACCTTTCATACGTTCACCACCTGTAACTCGATCAAGACATCTAGCCAATATTGTCGCCGTTGATTTTTCTTTAGAATCATCATCAAGTTGACCAAGTACTCCAATTCAAATATCCGATAATCCATTTTTTGAACCCGACCTCACAATTGAGAATCCGGAGGATATTCAGGGACAATTTAGAGATCCTGAACTACTAATCACTCATCCAGAGATTGTCGAGGAAGAAACCATTAAGTCAGAATCCTCTAGTGATTCAGATTCAACAAATTCAATTATGGAAGTAACAGAACCTCTAAGTATGGAAGACCGAATGAGAGCCACACGCACGGGCCAAGGTCACGCCATTATTAAGCCAGACATTAATGCGCCAGATTATGAAATCAAGGGGCAAATCTTACACATGGTAACTAATCAATGCCAATATAGTGGTACGCCAAAAAAAGATCCAAACGAACATCTTCGAACTTTTAATAGGATCTGTACTCTATTCAAAATCAGAGAAGTTGATGATGAACAGATCTATCTCATGTTATTTCCCTGGACTTTAAAGGGAGAAGCCAAAGATTGGTTAGAATCGTTACCTGAAGAGGCAATTGATACATGGGATGTGTTAGTTGAAAATTTTCTTAAACAATTCTTTCCGGCATCTAAAGCCGTGAGACTTCGGGAATAAGGTTAATTTGACGAGCATTTTATAATTATGACCGATGGACTATTATGGACAAAAACCAAATAGGTATTAAATAATCCAGGACAAAGGACAATTAACTCGAGTAATAAATTAAAACACGTCGAACATCATGATTACGGAAGTTTAAATAAGCATAATACTTTTATTTCATATTTCATCGTACCTTTATTTACTGTCATTTTAATTACTGCAATTTACTTTATCGCAATTTAAATTCTGTCATTTATATTATCGTCATTTATCTTTACGCTTAAAATATAAAATCGACAAACCGGTCATTAAACGGTAAAACCCCCTTTTATAATATTACTACCTATATATAATTATATATATTTATATAAATATAGTTGTTAAAAATATAGTACGTTATCACTAGCTCCCTGTGGAACGAACCGGACTTACTAAAAACTACACTACTCTACGATTAGGTACACTGCCTATAAGTGTTGTAGCAAGGTTTAGGTATATCCACTCTATAAATAAATAAATAACTTGTGTAAAATTATATCGTATTTAATAGTATTTCGCACTAAAAAAATAACTATTTCGTATACACCTCGCAACACATCACTAATCTTTGTGGCTCTCTTAGTTGCTCAGATATATGCATATACCATGCGACCGAAAATGAACCGCCATGGCTGCAATCCCGAGATTGCCCTACCAAGATACGAAAACATTCATTCAGGTCGCACGGCCAAAGTCCAATATTTTTAACATCATAGCCTAGTTCTTTATATCATACAAAACAGAAGTCCACACACGAAATCAATAACAGAACTTTTTTTTTTTTTTTTTTTTGATAATTTGCCTCAAATAAATAAAGGAATCGCCAAAAACAGGCAGTCACATTGCTTATAGCACATTGCTTATGTAATCAAGTAACCTCCTTTTGTTCATATGAACCTTTGTTCATATTTTTTTACTCCCTTCAACAAAAGCTCATGAACCTGAAAAATCATTAGTATCAACTATAGAAAACCAAATGAATAAAAAAATAATAAAACTTACAGAGTTAAATGGATCGAGGGGGAAGGTAGGAATAGCACGTGTACAGTACAAATTTGGTTCCATCGGTATTACGGAACAAAAATCAATAGAGGTTGTTTTATTTATTCCATCGAATAAACAACACCTACCAATCGAAAATAACAGTAAATCGTACCTGCTTCATTTGTTACACATTATTATCAGTTAAAAACATCAAAGAAAATTCAATATGGTTTCATATCACAAAGTCCACTTGGAACAATAATTTAATAAAAAGAATAACAATGCAGCTATGTAAGAACCAAACCCGTTTCAAATCGCAAAGTACGTTTTAACCTAACCCGCCCATTTTGCTACTCCGTATGAAAATCTTAAAGTAGATTCGTATACATGGGGGCCATGCTCAATGCCCTTTAGAAAAGGAACATCTTATATATAATCCTCATATATATTTTTATATGAAACAGGGAAATTAACAACCATGTGTTTCTGCTCCTGATGTCTGCCAGAGATTACTGCTGCTGATGTTATATTTTTTAGTATAACGCTCATGTATCCCTGTTTGTTCAAGATAATCAACATCATAAGCACGTCGCATGGGGTTAGGGTAAATTTGTGCATAAAGAAAAAGTAGCAGCAATAAGCAATAAACACTGATATTTAGAAATATAAGAATTGTGAAAGAGGTCCTTTCAGTTACAACAAAAAAGATAAGAGTGTGAATAAAGAACCTCATATTTCGAGCAGTTGACCCATCTTGCTACGGCTGCCCATCTACATTATAGAGTTAATAATGAGATCAACGTCGAGTCCATCAGAAATACATAAGTTCACGCAAAAACCTTCTTAGAGTAAAGATATTTTATAATTTATAATCCCATGGTTCCATTGCTCAATTTATTTAATGATATCTTATAAATCGATATATATACAACCTGCGAGGGTCATAGACGGTCATAGTACGATCCGCACCACCAACTGCAATATTACCATTTGAGGAGTTGCAAACTGCATACAAAATATCACCAACTGAACCACAAATACGATGCACACAACCACCTTTTTCTTTTACTCTAAGGTCCCATATTGATAGCTGAAGAAAATATAAAGACTTCAGAAATTACAGAGAACTTAAATAAAATAAAAGAGATGAATGACAAATTATAACACATACAATTCACATTCAAATTCGATATTCACTGAAAACTGTCAAACAAACCCACATTGTTAGGCTCTAATAATTTCAAGTACCTGGCAGCCTTCTGTAACAGCCACAATCGAACTTTCATTTTCGCTGTATAAGTTGTTCACAAAGTTTACAGCAGTAGGGTACCACATTCTGCAAAGATAGAAAAATAAATACTTTCACTTATCAAATTTCCAATAAAATGTGACGTTTTCTTTATAGCTAAGGCCTACATCCAACTTTTTATTTTTCACCCGTTAGTAGCTGCTATTAAGCCATAATGTTTCCTTATTTTTTCTTAACACATGGTATATTGAAATTTTAAAAGTTCATAACAGGTAATCTTCACATAGTCCGTTTACAACTAAACAATTCAATGAAATACACAATCTACAATTCAATGCAACCTGGAAAATACAACTAAACAATTCAATGAAATACACAATCTACAAACCGAAAAAGTGAGAAAATAACATCTATTTAAACAAAAAACCATCGCAAGAAGGTTAATTTTTGAATTAGAACAAACATTCAAAGCATAATATACAACAACAAATCGAAAGAAACTGAATAAATGAAACCCTAACCTTATCGTTCCATTTGACAAATAAATAAAGCGAAGCCCTAAAATTTTATATTCAATCATCACCTTAGACAACAGAGATCATCAAACGGATGAAAAAATAAGTACAATACTTAAGCAAACATGAAGAATCTTTCTTTTCAGCATACAACAACATAAATATACATATACATAGAACATATAAAAAAGGATGAAAAAACCAAACAAATTACTAAAGCCACAACAATAACATAAAAGCAAAGAGAACATCACAAATACCTTTCGAAAAGGATGGAGGATTCAGATATTCAGCAAAGGAAACTGAAACGGAGGTACGCAACTGCAAGAAAAAAAACAATAATCACCAAATTAAGAGACTTAAGCAAAAAAAGAAGAAGGAAATAACATAAAGTGCAAACCATGATGCAATCGATTGAATCCTACTTATTGGATTTCGTTTACTGCAAATGCAACCTGATAATTTGCAACCAATAAAAAGGATGAACATTAATGCAACCTGGAAAATGCATCGATTGAATCGCAGCATAAGTTGCAACATGAAATAATCAGTAAACGAAAAAATTGATGCAATTGAAGATTTACTAATAAAATTAGGGTTTAGCTGACCTGAAATCATCATCTGTATTGTTACCAAGTCGTGATTTCGATGAGTAAAACAAACAAACCCTAAATGAAAAGGAAGGAGAAGAATAGATCGAGAGAGAGAAAGAAGTGAGTAAAGATCAGATCTGAAATATGAGGCTTGCGTGTTTTTGTTGGTTAATGGAGAAAGGAGGTGAGGTTGAAGGTAAGGGAGAAGGGTTGAACAGATGTCGAGGCAGGTTTTTTTTTTTTTTTTTTAAATGGCAAAAAAGTGTGGTGTGTGGTGTGTGAAAATAGTGAGTAGTAAAAAACAGTGGGAAAAAGCTGGCGTGGGCCGATGAGAGGTCGGGAAAAAGGGCTGTTATTAGTATGCGGGTAATACACTAAGGTATCAATTGTTAAAAAGCTCTATACATACATTAGGCGTAGGATTGATATTTTAGATAATTTGCAGAGTGCAGAAATAAAGTTTATAAGTCACCTTCTGTAACTCGTAAATTATAAAGGTTATGTACGATGTTTGTGTCATATGTCCTATTGGAATAGGCCTAATAAAAAGTTCTCCTTGTTGGATGTGTGAAGGATATCAAAAACAAAGAAGAATTTCGCAGCAGCTATAAGCCACGACGCGGCTCCTCAAGCCGCGGTGTGGCTTAACACTTGGAAAGCTGTCGGGGTCGAAATCATGCCTTAAGCCAAGGCGCGTCTCCTTTAACCGCGGCACAGCTTAAGCCTATCCGGGAGCCTGACGAGAAAAAACGCGTTTTCTTGCTCTTTAAGTTGTTTCCTTGTTTAGATATGCCTATATAAACACCTTATTGTAACCCTAACATGTGTGCACGAAATTAATAGTGAAAAATCTCTGGTTTGCGTCCGTGGACTAAACCCTTCTCCGTGTTTCGGAGTTGGAATATAACCACGTTAAATCTCGTGTCGTTTTATGCTTTTATTTATAGTTTTGCTTTTAGATTATTCGTTTGTCGTTCGTGGGTTGTTTGTGATTGACGATACCACAATCACATGTTCTTATTTGGTTCCTAATTCCTTACAAGTGGTATCATGAGCTCAAGGTTTCGACTTTGGGAGCGATGGCGAATTTGAAAGCAAGTTTCTTCGATATGGTTGATGATTCGGTATTTTCATCAAGGTTAGATCAAACGACGAGCTAGGGATTTGTTTGCAACATGTATCGAGACCAGGTGACTTAGTTGATCACGATGAACTCATGGATATGTCTATGTATCCGGGAGAGTTGATCACACAAGATTCGGGTGACGGTTCTTGAAAAGTTATTTTGTAATCGGGACGCTGATTGCATCATGATGGTGATTTTTTCGCAAAGGGTTACGGAGTCAGAGGTCGTGTCGATGGGTCCGTTACTGAGAGATTTTTCGGGAGATCCGAGTGTCGGATCTGAGTTCTCGTTCTTCGCGATCCCGTGCGAAATAATGATTGAACTTTCAAATTCGGAGTTCCAGGAGCTGCTGTAGTAGAAAATTCGTATCGGGTTCGTTAACCGTTGGATCAACTTGATTTTTTATGTGTGGATTTTAAACTTACTGATATACACGTGGTAAAAATGTTAGGCTGATCTAACCGTTGGATCTTGAGATATGATTTTTCGAATCTGGAAAGTTTTTAGGATGAATTTTCGGGTTTGTTGACGAGAGTGCGAGATGGTTTTGTCTCGAAAACTTAGAGCGATACGAGCTATGTTTTCGAAGATGTGGGTTTATTATAGAAGCTCAGGAGGGTGTTTTTCTCTCGGGTTAGAGCGGTTGAATAACGAACAAGATGCATCGGGTTGAAAGTCGATAATGAGAGTATGGGGAATGTTTGGTGCTTGCGTGGGTTTGGAAACGGGATGACCAATAGTGTTTATTCAATATTCCAAGGTTTATGGAATATGCGGGCGGATTAGAGTTCCTAGTCACTAAGGAAATTGGTTGTCGAATGGTGTAGGATAGAACGCGTTCGACGGTTGCTCGGGTTTATGGAATATTCCAGGGTTTATGGAATATGCGGGCGGATTAGAGTTCCTAGTCACTAAGGAAATTGGTTGTCGAATGGTGTCGGATAGAACGCGTTCGACGGTTGCTCGGGTTTGGTTGATGTTTCAACAAAAGGAGCAGTTTTCTTCGAGGGTGATTAATTAGGAGTCTGTAGGTGATGGAAGAGGGGCGAATAATCGTGTAAGTCCCGAAATTGAGCTTTCTAGGATCGTTGAGGGTGTTGGGAACTTGGTGTGAGTTAGGTAACCGATGGAAGTTATCGAGCTAGTGGGAGTTGATCGACTAATAGAATTGTGGAGATGATTATACGACGTTGTCTCCAATATTAGTGTGATGATTCCGGGTAACACTAGGGCTTCGAGTACTTGTTTTACTCTCCGATGGCAAATAAATTTGTGACTGACTGGTAATACGAACCAAGTTTCTTCTCGAGTAGCCGCGGTTTTATTTCTTACTTGTACAGTGGGAGCGTGCTTGAGATGAGAAGATGAGTTTGTGAAATTTATAGCTATGAGGATGTCACTGTACCAGCAAGAAAGCAGAAAGTTAAAAAGTTAGTATATTTCGAGGTTGTGACTACGTTCTCACTGGAGCCTTGATGAAGAGTCTACGAGGGCGTCTGTTGATTTTCTGATTGATGAGAAAGAAAATCATAGATAGACGGTGAAATTATGTACGAGGGTGATCATTGACATGTGTGTTCGGGATTGGACATGTCTAGAGTGATCGGTGAGGCGGTGTAGTCTCATGAAGAATGCTTTAATTGAAGAGTCGCATACTTCAATTGGTCTTCTGGTGTAAGAAGATGATCTTCGTGTTAGAAGATGGTGGCGGTAGAAACCTAGATGGCTCAATCTAGTAACTATGAGATTGGATTATGACTCAGCGGTGTTTTTGGTATCGAAAGATTTCACTTGCTCGTAGGCTAACGAGTGAAGTGCGGCGTGATTCGGGTGTCTTATCCGACGGTATAAAAAGGAGTTGGTAATCGGCTAGTCTAGAGTTATTGTGGTTTAGTTTAAACATAGTGATGGGTTGGCGAAGGCTGTGTTTACATTATCCTTCAAGTGGGAGATTGTTGGATGTGTGAAGGATATCAAAAATAAAAAGAATTTCGCAGCAGCTTTAAGCCACAGCGCGGCTCCTCAAGCTGCGGCGCGGCTTAGCACTTGCAAAGCTGTCGGGGTCGAAATCATGCCTTAAGCCATGGCGCGGCTCCTTTAGCCGCGGCGCAGCTAAAGCCTATCCGGGAGCCTGACGAGGAAAAACGTGTTTTCTTACTCTTTAAGTTGTTTCCTTGTTTAGATATTCCTATATAAACACCTTATTATAACCCTAACATGTGTGCACGAAATTAATAGTGAAAAATCTCTTGTTTGTGCCCGTGGACTAAACCCTTCTCCGTGTTTTGGAGTTGGGATATAACCACGTTAAATCTCGTGTCGTTTTATGCTTTTATTTATAGTTTTGCTTTTAGATTATTCGTTTGTTGTTCGTGGGTTATTTGTGTTTGTCGATACTGAAATGTCCCGTTCATATATATTATAAACGTTCCATATTAATTGATTTCGTTGCGAGGTTTTGACCTCTATATGAGACGTTTTTCAAAGACTGCATTCGATTTTAGAACAAACCATAACCTTTAAAATATTACGACGATTATCAAATAATGATAATCTAAAATATAGCGTTTTTCACACGAGCATTACATAATGGTTTACAATAATATTACTCATCAACATAAGTCTTCGAATGCAGTTTTTAAATAATATTATACAAGCATGGACTCCAAATCTTGTCCTTAATTTAGTATGCAACAGCGGAAGCTCTTAATAATCACCTGAGAATAAACATGCTTAAAACATCAACAAAATTGTTGGTGAGTTATAGGTTTAACCTACATATTATCAAATCATAATAATAGACCACAAGATTTTATTTTTATAACACATCTCATATCAGGCATTTCGCAAACTGCATAGAGTTAAAAATCATTCATATGTTGAACACCTGGTAACCGACCTTAACAAGATGCATATATAATATCCCCATCATTCCGGGACTCTCATCGGATATGATAAATCGAAGTACTAAAGCATCCGTAACTCGGATGAGGCTTGTTGGGCCAAATAGATCTATCTTTAGGATTCGCGTCAATTAGGGGCCATTTCCCTAATTCTTAGGCTACCAAGCTAAAAAGGGGCATATTCGGTTCGATAATCCAACATAGAAAGTAGTTTTGATTACTTGTGTCTATTTTGTAAAACATTTATAAATTGCATGTATTCTCATCCCAAAATAATAGATTTTAAAAGTGGGATTATAACTCACTTTCACAGATTTTTACTTCGTCGGGAAGTAAGACTTGGCCACTGGTCGATTCACGAACCTATAACAAATATGTACATATATATCAAAGTATGTTCAAAATATAATTACAACATACATTTTGATGTTTTAAGTTTATTAAGTCAACTGTCCTCGTTAGTAACCTACAACTAGTTGTTCAAAGTTAGATGTACAGAAATAAATTGATATATATTATCTGGAATCAATCCACGACCCAGTGTATACACGTCTCAGGCTAGATCACAACTCAAAGTATATATATTTTTGGAATCAACCTCAACCCTGTATAGCTAACTCCAACATTACTGCATATAGAGTGTCTATGGTTGTTCCAAATAATATATATACATGGGTCGATATGATATGTCAAAACATTTGCATACGTGTCTATGGTATCCCAAGATTACATAATATATTAGAATACATGTATAATACAATATAAGTTAGCTAGGATATGATTAATATAGATTTGTTACCAATTTTCATGTAGCTACAACAAGAAAAATTATCCAATCTTGTTTTACCCATAACTTCTTCGTTTTAAATCCGTTTTGAGTGAATAAAGTTGCTATGGTTTCATATTGAACTCTATTTTATGAATCTAAATAGAAAAAGTATAGGTTTATAGTCGAAAATATAAGTTACAAGTCATTTTGTAAGAGGTAGTCATTTCAGTCGAAAGAACGACGTCTTGATGACCATTTTGAAAAACATACTTTCACTTTGAGTTTAACCATGATTTTTGGATATAGTTTCATGTTCATAAGAAAAATCATTTTCCCAGAAGAACAACTTTTAAATCAAAGTTTATCATAGTTTTTAATTATCAAACCCAAAACAGCCTGCGGTGTTACTACGACGGCGTATGTCTGGTTTTACGGTGTTTTTCGTGTTTTCAGGTTTTAAATCATTAAGTTAGCATATAATATAGATATATAACATGTGTTTAGTTGATTTTAAAAGTCAAGTTAAAAGGATTTACTTTTGTTTGCGAACAAGTTTAGAATTAACTAAACTATGTTCTAGTGATTTCAAGTTTAAACCTTCGAATAAGGTAGTTTTATATATATGAATCGAATGATGTTATGAACATCATTACTACCTCAAGTTTTGTAGATAAACCTACTAGAAATGAGAAAAATAGATCTAGCTTCAAAGGATCCTTGGATGGCTTGAAAGTTCTTGAAGCAGAATCATGACACGAAAACAAGTTCAAGTAAGATTTCCACTTGAAATAAGATTGTTATAGTTATAGAAATTGAATCAAAGTTTGAATATGAGTATTACCTTGTATTAGAAAGATATCTTACTGTAAATAAGAAAGATTTCTTGAGGTTGGATGATCACTTTACAAGATTGGAAGTAAGCTAGCAAACTTGGAAGTATTCTTGATTTTATGAAACTAGAACTTATAGAATTTATGAAGAACACTTAGAACTTGAAGATAGAACTTGAGAGAGATCAATTAGATGAAGAAAATTGAAGAATGAAAGTGTTTGTAGGTGTTTTTGGTCGTTGGTATATGGATTAGATATAAAGGATGTGTAAGTTTGTTTACATGTAAATAAGTCATGAATGATTACTAATATTTTTGTAATTTTATGAGATATTTCATGCTAGTTGTCAAATGATGGTTCCTGCATGTGTTAGGTGACTCACATTGAAATGTCCCGTTCTTATTGATTAAAAACGTTCCATATTAATTGATTTCGTTGCGAGGTTTTGACCTCTATATGAGACATTTTTCAAAGACTGCATTCATTTTTAAAACAAACCATAACCTTTATTTCATAGATAAAGATTTTAAAAAGCTTTACGTAGATTATCAAATAAAGATAATCTAAAATATCCTGTTTACACGCGACCATTACATAATGGTTTACAATACAAATATGTTACAACAAAATAAGTTTCTTGAATGCAGTTTTTACACAATATCATACAAGCATGGACTCCAAATCTCGTCCTTATTTAAGTATGCGACAGCGGAAGCTCTTAATAATCACCTGAGAATAAACATGCTTAAAACGTCAACAAAAATGTTGGTGAGTTATAGGTTTAACCTATATATATCAAATCATAATAATAGACCACAAGATTTCATATTTCAATACACATCCCATACATAGAGATAAAAATCATTCATATGGTGAACACCTGGTAACCGACATTAACAAGATGCATATATAAGAATATCCCCATCATTCCGGGACACCCTTCGGATATGATATAAATTTCGAAGTACTAAAGCATCCGGTACTTTGGATGGGGTTTGTTAGGCCCAATAGATCTATCTTTAGGATTCGCGTCAATTAGGGTGTCTGTTCCCTAATTCTTAGATTACCAGACTTAATAAAAAGGGGCATATTCGATTTCGATAATTCAACCATAGAATGTAGTTTCACGTACTTGTGTCTATTTTGTAAATCATTTATAAAACCTGCATGTATTCTCATCCCAAAAATATTAGATTTTAAAAGTGGGACTATAACTCACTTTCACAGATTTTTACTTCGTCGGGAAGTAAGACTTGGCCACTGGTTGATTCACGAACCTATAACAATATATACATATATATCAAAGTATGTTCAAAATATATTTACAACACTTTTAATATATTTTGATGTTTTAAGTTTATTAAGTCAGCTGTCCTCGTTAGTAACCTACAACTAGTTGTCCACAGTTAGATGTACAGAAATAAATCGATAAATATTATCTTGAATCAATCCACGACCCAGTGTATACGTATCTCAGTATTGATCACAACTCAAACTATATATATTTTGGAATCAACCTCAACCCTGTATAGCTAACTCCAACATTCACATATAGAGTGTCTATGGTTGTTCCGAAATATATATAGATGTGTCGACATGATAGGTCGAAATATTGTATACGTGTCTATGGTATCTCAAGATTACATAATATACAATACAAGTTGATTAAGTTGTGGTTGGAATAGATTTGTTACCAATTTTCACGTAGCTAAAATGAGAAAAATTATCCAATCTTGTTTTACCCATAACTTCTTCATTTTAAATCCATTTTGAGTGAATCAAATTGCTATGGTTTCATATTGAACTCTATTTTATGAATATAAACAGAAAAGTATAGGTTTATAGTCGGAAAAATAAGTTACAAGTCATTTTTGTAAAGGTAGTCATTTCAGTCGAAAGAACGACGTCTAGATGACCATTTTAGAAAACATACTTCCACTTTGAGTTTAACCATAATTTTTGGATATAGTTTCATGTTCATAATAAAAATCATTTTCTCAGAATAACAACTTTTAAATCAAAGTTTATCATAGTTTTTAATTAACTAACCCAAAACAGCCCGCGGTGTTACTACGACGGCGTAAATCCGGTTTTACGGTGTTTTTCGTGTTTCCAGGTTTTAAATCATTAAGTTAGCATATCATATAGATATAGAACATGTGTTTAGTTGATTTTAAAAGTCAAGTTAGAAGGATTAACTTTTGTTTGCGAACAAGTTTAGAATTAACTAAACTATGTTCTAGTGATTTCAAGTTTAAACCTTCGAATAAGGTAGTTTTATATATATGAATCGAATGATGTTATGAACATCATTACTACCTCAAGTTTTGTAGATAAACCTACTAGAAATGAGAAAAATGGATCTAGCTTCAATGGATCCTTGGATGGCTCGAAGTTCTTGAAGCAGAATCATGACACGAAAACAAGTTCAAGTAAGATCATCACTTGAAATAAGATTGTTATAGTTATAGAAATTGAACCAAAGTTTGAATATGATTATTACCTTGTATTAGAATGATAACCTACTGTAAGAAACAAAGATTTCTTGAGGTTGGATGATCACCTTACAAGATTGGAAGTGAGCTAGCAAACTTGAAAGTATTCTTGATTTTATGTAACTAGAACTTGTAGAATATATGAAGAACACTTAGAACTTGAAGATAGAACTTGAGAGAGATCAATTAGATGAAGAAAATTGAAGAATGAAAGTGTTTGTAGGTGTTTTTGGTCGTTGGTGTATGGATTAGATATAAAGGATATGTAATTTTTGTTTTCATGTAAATAAGTCATGAATGATTACTCATATTTTTGTAATTTTATGAGATATTTCTTGCTAGTTGCCAAATGATGGTTCCCACATGTGTTAGGTGACTCACATGGGCTGCTAAGAGCTGATCATTGGAGTGTATATACCAATAGTACATACATCTAAAAGCTGTGTATTGTACGAGTACGAATACGGGTGCATACGAGTAGAATTGTTGATGAAACTGAACGAGGATGTAATTGTAAGCATTTTTGTTAAGTAGAAGTATTTTGATAAGTGTATTGAAGTCTTTTAAAAGTGTATAAATACATATTAAAACACTACATGTATATACATTTTAACTGAGTCGTTAAGTCATCGTTAGTCGTTACATGTAAGTGTTGTTTTGAAACCTTTAGGTTAACGATCTTGTTAAATGTTGTTAACCCAATGTTTATAATATCAAATGAGATTTTAAATTATTATATTATCATGATATTATCATGTATGAATATCTCTTAATATGATATATATACATTAAATGTCGTTACAACGATAATCGTTACATATATGTCTCGTTTCGAAATCATTAAGTTAGTAGTCTTATTTTTACATATGTATTTCATTGTTAATACACTTAATAATATATTTACTTATCATTTAACATAATTAACCAAGTGTATCAATATCTTAATATGATTCATATGTACCTAGTAAGACGTTGTTATAACGATAATCGTTATATATATCGTTTTCGAGTTTCTTAAATTAATAGTCTCATTTTTATGTATATAACTCATTGTTAAAATACCTAATGAGATACATACTTATAATAAAATCATGTTAACTATATATATAACCATATATATGTCATCGTATAGTTTTTACAAGTTTTAACGTTCGTGAATCACCGGTCAACTTGGGTGGTCAATTGTCTATATGAAACCTATTTCAATTAATCAAGTCTTAACAAGTTTGATTGCTTAACATGTTGGAAACATTTAATCATGTAAATATCAATCTCAATTAATATATATAAACATGGAAAAGTTCGGGTCACTACAGTACCTACCCGTTAAATAAATTTCGTCCCGAAATTTTAAGATGTTGAAGGTGTTGACGAATCTTCTGGAAATAGATGCGGGTATTTCTTCTTCATCTGATCTTCACGCTCCCAGGTGAACTCGGGTCCTCTACGAGCATTCCATCGAACCTTAACAATTGGTATCTTGTTTTGCTTAAGTCTTTTAACCTCACGATCCATTATTTCGACGGGTTCTTCGATGAATTGAAGTTTTTCGTTGATTTGGATTTCATCTAACGGAATAGTGACATCTTCTTTAGCAAAACATTTCTTCAAATTCGAGACGTGGAAAGTGTTATGTACAGCCGCGAGTTGTTGAGGTAACTCAAGTCGGTAAGCTACTGGTCCGACACGATCAATAATCTTGAATGGTCCAATATACCTTGGATTTAATTTCCCTCGTTTACCAAATCGAACAACGCCTTTCCAAGGTGCAACTTTAAGCATGACCATCTCTCCAATTTCAAATTCTATATCTTTTCTTTTAATGTCAGCGTTGCTCTTTTGTCGACTTTGGGCGGTTTTCAACCGTTGTTGAATTTGGATGATCTTCTCGGTAGTTTCTTGTATAATCTCCGGACCCGTAATCTGTCTATCCCCCACTTCACTCCAACAAATCGGAGACCTGCACTTTCTACCATAAAGTGCTTCAAACGGCGCCATCTCAATGCTTGAATGGTAGCTGTTGTTGTAGGAAAATTCTGCTAATGGTAGATGTCGATCCCAACTGTTTCCGAAATCAATAACACATGCTCGTAGCATGTCTTCAAGCGTTTGTATCATCCTTTCGCTCTGCCCATCAGTTTGTGGATGATAGGCAGTACTCATGTCTAGACGAGTTCCTAATGCTTGCTGTAATGTCTGCCAGAATCTTGAAATAAATCTGCCATCCCTATCAGAGATAATAGAGATTGGTATTCCATGCCTGGAGACGACTTCCTTCAAATACAGTCGTGCTAACTTCTCCATCTTGTCATCTTCTCTTATTGGCAGGAAGTGTGCTGATTTGGTGAGACGATCAACTATTACCCAAATAGTATCAAAACCACTTGCAGTCCTTGGCAATTTAGTGATGAAATCCATGGTAATGTTTTCCCATTTCCATTCCGGGATTTCGGGTTGTTGAAGTAGACCTGATGGTTTCTGATGCTCAGCTTTGACCTTAGAACACGTCAAACATTCTCCTACGTATTTAGCAACATCGGCTTTCATACCCGGCCACCAAAAATGTTTCTTGAGATCCTTGTACATCTTCCCCGTTCCAGGATGTATTGAGTATCTGGTTTTATGAGCTTCTCTAAGTACCATTTCTCTCATATCTCCAAATTTTGGTACCCAAATCCTTTCAGCCCTATACCGGGTTCCGTCTGCCCGAATATTAAGATGCTTCTCCGATCCTTTGGGTATTTCATCCTTTAAATTTCCCTCTTTTAAAACTCCTTGTTGCGCCTCCTTTATTTGAGTAGTAAGGTTATTATGAATCATTATATTCATAGATTTTACTCGAATGGGTTCTCTGTCCTTCCTGCTCAAGGCATCGGCTACCACATTTGCCTTCCCCGGGTGGTAACGAATCTCAAAGTCGTAATCATTCAATAATTCAATCCACCTACGCTGCCTCATATTCAGTTGTTTCTGATTAAATATGTGTTGAAGACTTTTGTGGTCGGTATATATAATACTTTTGACCCCATATAAGTAGTGCCTCCAAGTCTTTAATGCAAAAACAACTGCGCCTAATTCCAAATCATGCGTCGTATAATTTTGTTCGTGAATCTTCAATTGTCTAGACGCATAAGCAATTACCTTCGTTCGTTGCATTAATACACAACCGAGACCTTGCTTTGATGCGTCACAATAAATCACAAAATCATCATTCCCTTCAGGCAATGACAATATAGGTGCCGTAGTTAGCATTTTCTTCAATAATTGAAACGCTTTCTCTTGTTCATCATTCCATTCAAATTTCTTCCCTTTATGCGTTAATGCAGTCAAGGGTTTTGCTATTCTGGAAAAGTCTTGGATGAACCTTCTGTAGTAACCAGCTAGTCCTAAAAACTGGCGTATGTGTTTCGGAGTTTTCGGGGTCTCCCACTTTTCAACAGTTTCTATCTTTGCCGGATCCACCTTAATACCTTCTTTGTTCTCTATGTGACCGAGGAATTGAACTTCTTCCAACCAAAATGCACACTTTGAAAACTTAGCGTACAATTCTTCCTTCCTCAATACTTCTAACACCTTTCTCAAATGTTCACCGTGTTCTTGGTCATTCTTTGAGTAAATAAGTATGTCATCAATGAAAACAATGACAAACTTGTCAAGGTATGGTCCACACACCCGGTTCATAAGGTCCATGAACACAGCTGGTGCATTAGTTAAACCAAACGGCATGACCATAAACTCGTAATGACCGTAACGTGTTCTGAAAGCAGTCTTTGGAATATCATCTTCTTTCACCCGCATTTGATGATACCCGGAACGTAAGTCAATCTTTGAATAAACAGACGAGCCTTGTAGTTGATCAAATAAGTCGTCGATTCTCGGTAGTGGGTAGCGGTTCTTGATGGTAAGTTTGTTCAACTCTCGGTAGTCGATACACAACCTGAATGTACCATCTTTCTTCTTGACAAACAAAACAGGAGCTCCCCACGGTGATGTGCTTGGTCGAATGAAACCACGCTCTAAAATTTCTTGTAATTGGCTTTGTAGTTCTTTCATCTCGCTGGGTGCGAGTCTGTAAGGAGCACGAGCTATTGGTGCAGCTCCTGGTACAAGATCTATTTGAAATTCAACGGATCGATGTGGGGGTAATCCCGGTAATTCTTTCGGAAATACATCGGGAAATTCTTTTGCAATGGGAACATCATTGATGCTCTTTTCTTCAGTTTGTACTTTCTCGACGTGTGCTAGAACAGCATAGCAACCTTTTCTTATTAGTTTTTGTGCCTTCAAATTACTAATAAGATGTAGCTTCGTGTTGCCCTTTTCTCCGAACACCATTAAGGGTTTTCCTTTTTCTCGTATAATGCGAATTGCATTTTTGTAACAAACGATCTCTGCTTTCACTTCTTTCAACCAGTCCATACCGATTATCACATCAAAACTCCCTAACTCTACTGGTATCAAATCAATCTTAAATGTTTCGCTAACCAGTTTAATTTCTCGATTCCGACATATATTATCTGCTGAAATTAATTTACCATTTGCTAATTCGAGTAAAAATTTACTATCCAAAGGCGTCAATGGACAACTTAATTTAGCACAAAAATCTCTACTCATATAGCTTCTATCCGCACCCGAATCAAATAAAACGTAAGCAGATTTATTGTCAATAAGAAACGTACCCGTAACAAGCTCCGGGTCTTCCTGTGCCTCTGCCGCATTAATATTGAAAACTCTTCCGCGGCCTTGTCCATTCGTGTTCTCCTGGTTCGGGCAATTTCTAATAATGTTCCCTGGTTTTCCACATTTATAACAAACTACATTGGCATAACTTGCTCTGACACTACTTGCTCCGCCATTACTCGTTCCGACACCATTTGTTCCTTTCGTTCTATTAACCCCTAGTCCGTAGACCTCACACTTCGCCGCGCTATGACCATTTTTTTTACACTTGTTTCAAAATTTGGTGCAGAACCCCGAGTGATACTTTTCACACCTTTGGCATAGCTGCTTCTGATTGTTGTTGCTGTTGCGGTTATTATTGTTGTTGGGATGATTGTTGTAGTTGCTGTTGTTGTTGTTGTTGTTGTTGTTGGGCCGTTTGTTATAGTTGCGATTGTTGGGATAATTGCTTCGATTATTGTTGTAATTGCTGTTGTTGCTGTATTGGCGATTCTTATCACCGTTTTCCTCCCACTTTCTTTTGATTTGCTTCACATTGGCCTCTTCAGCAGTCTGTTCTTTAATTCTTTCTTCAATCTGGTTCACTAGTTTGTGAGCCATTCTACATGCCTGTTGTATGGAGGCGGGCTAGTGTGAACTTATATCTTCTTGGATTCTTTCCGGTAATCCTTTCACAAACGCGTCGATCTTCTCTTCCTCATCTTCGAACGCTCCCGGACACAATAGGCACAATTCTGTGAATCGTCTTTCATACGTGGTAATATCAAATCCTTGGGTTCGTAACCCTCTAAGTTCTGTCTTGAGCTTATTGACCTCGGTTCTGGGACGGTACTTCTCGTTCATCAAGTGCTTGAATGCTGACCACGGTAGTGCGTACGCATCATCTTGTCCCACTTGCTCTAGATAGGTATTCCACCATGTTAACGCAGAACCTGTGAAGGTATGCGTAGCGTACTTCACTTTGTCCTCTTCAGTACACTTACTTATGGCAAACACCGATTTGACCTTCTCGGTCCACCGTTTCAATCCGATCGGTCCTTCGGTTCCATCTAATTCCAAAGGTTTGCAGGTAGTGAATTCTTTGTAGGTGCATCCTACACGATTTCCTGTACTGCTAGATCCAAGGTTATTGTTGGTATGTAGCGCAGCCCGTACTGCGGCTATGTTTGAAGCTAGAAAAGTACGGAATTCCTCTTCATTCATATTCACGGTGTGTCGAGTAGTCGGTGCCATTTCCTTCAAAATAGTCAAATGGAACAAGTTAATCATACAGAATATTAAGAGTAGTTAATAGTATTTCGTAGCATAATATGAACTCATTTATAAAAGCTTTTTCTTCATATTAGCGTTTTATAAGTTTAAATTCGGGTAGTACCTACCCGTTAAGTTCATACTTAGTAGCTAATATACAATTCAACTACTACAATTCTATATGAAAAACTGATTATAATAATATTTCGCGTTCAAACTTTTACACAATATTTTACAAACTTACAATACCGCTTATTTTACATAAAGCATGAAATATAGCACACAATAACTTTGATACAAGATAGTTGTGAAGATAATTCTAGCTAGTACACAAGTCGTTCAGCAAAGGCAATAAAGACACGTAATTCATACGTCCAGAAACAAGTCATGCATTCTGGTTTTACTAGGACTACTTCCCATCCTTGGTCTTGTGGAACATAACCGTTATGGCCGTTGATAAGACAGCGTGTTGTAACGTCGTCAAAGGGACGAGGGTTACGTAATGTCCAACAGTCCCGTAACAATCTAAAAACCTCATTTCTTACCCCAATTACCGACTCCGACACTTGTGGAAACGTTTTGTTTAATAGCTGTAGCCCGATGTTCTTTTTCTCACTTTGGTGAGAAGCGAACATTACTAACCCGTAAGCATAGCATGCTTCTTTATGTTGCATGTTAGCCGCTTTTTCTAAATCATGAAGTCCTATATTCGGATACATTGAGTCAAAATAATTTCTTAACCCGTTGCGTAAAATAGCATTTGGGTTCCCCGCAATATATGCGTCAAAGTAAACACATCGTAACTTATGGGTTTCCCAATGTGATATCCCCCATCTTTCAAACGAAAGTCTCTTATAAACCAAGACATTCTTGGAACGTTCTTCGAATGTCTTACAAACTGATCTCGCCTTAAATAGTTGTGCCGAGGAATTCTGACCGACTCTAGACAAGATTTCATCAATCATGTCTCCGGGTAGGTCTCTTAAAATATTGGGTTGTCTATCCATTTTGTGTTTTTAAACTGTAAAATAGACAAGAGTTAGATTCATAAAAAAATACTTATTAATACAAGCAATTTTTACATATATCATAAAGCATAAGCACACTATATTACATATATTACACCACACGAATACAACTATCTTATTCCGACTCGCTCGTTTCTTCTTCTTCGGTTTTGGTTCGTTTTGCCAAGTTTCTAGGGATATATGATGTTCCCCTAATACGAGTCGTCGTTATCCACATTGGTTTAGAAAAACCGGGTGGTTTAGAGGTTCCCGGGTCATTGTTACAACTTAAGGACTTCGGGGGTTGACGATACATATAAAGTTCATCGGGGTTGGAATTAGATTTCTCTATTTTTATGCCCTTTCCCTTATTATTTTCTTTTGCCTTTTTAAATTCAGTTGGGGTAATTTCTATAACATCATCGGAATTCTCGTCGGAATCCGATTCATCGGAGAATTGGTAATCCTCCCAATATTTTGCTTCCTTGGCGGAAACACCATTGACCATAGTTAACCTTGGTCGGTTGGTTGAGGATTTTCTTTTACTTAACCGTTTTATTATTTCCCCCACCGGTTCTATTTCTTCATCCGGTTCCGATTCTTCTTCCGGTTCCGATTCTTCTTCCGGTTCCGACTCTTCTTCCGGTTCCGACTCTTCTTCCGGTTCCTCTTCGGGAACTTGTGAATCAGTCCACGAATCATTCCAATTTACATTTGACTCTTCATTATTATTAGGTGAGTCAATGGGACTTGTTCTAGAGGTAGACATCTATCACATAATATCAAACGCGTTAAGAGATTAATATATCACATAATATTCACATGTTAAAAATATATAGTTTCCAACAGAATTTGTTAAGCAATCATTTTTCAAGTAAACACGGTCGAAGTCCAGACTCACTAATGCATCCTAACAAACTCGATAAGACACACTAATGCAAAATTCTGGTTCTCTAAGACCAACGCTCGGATACCAACTGAAATGTCCCGTTCTTATTGATTAAAAACGTTCCATATTAATTGATTTCGTTGCGAGGTTTTGACCTCTATATGAGACATTTTTCAAAGACTGCATTCATTTTTAAAACAATCCATAACCTTTATTTCATAGATAAAGATTTTAAAAAGCTTTACGTAGATTATCAAATAATGATAATCTAAAATATCCTGTTTACACGCGACCATTACATAATGGTTTACAATACAAATATGTTACAACAAAATAAGTTTCTTGAATGCAGTTTTTACACAATATCATACAAGCATGGACTCCAAATCTCGTCCTTATTTAAGTATGCAACAGCGGAAGCTCTTAATAATCACCTGAGAATAAACATGCTTAAAACGTCAACAAAAATGTTGGTGAGTTATAGGTTTAACCTATATATATCAAATCATAATAATAGAGCACAAGATTTCATATTTCAATACACATCCCATACATAGAGATAAAAATCATTCATATGGTGAACACCTGGTAACCGACATTAATAAGATGCATATATAAGAATATCCCCATCATTCAGGGACACCCTTCGGATATGATATAAATTTCGAAGTACTAAAGCATCCGGTACTTTGGATGGGGTTTGTTAGGCCCAATAGATCTATCTTTAGGATTCGCGTCAATTAGGGTGTCTGTTCCCTAATTCTTAGATTACCAGACTTAATAAAAAGGGGCATATTCGATTTTGATAATTCAACCATAGAATGTAGATTCACGTACTTGTGTCTATTTTGTAAATCATTTATAAAACCTGCATGTATTCTCATCCCAAAAATATTAGATTTTAAAAGTGGGACTATAACTCACTTTCACAGATTTTTACTTCGTCGGGAAGTAAGACTTGGCCACTGGTTGATTCACGAACCTATAACAATATATACATATATATCAAAGTATGTTCAAAATATATTTACAACACTTTTAATATATTTTGATGTTTTAAGTTTATTAAGTCAGCTGTCCTCGTTAGTAACCTACAACTAGTTGTCCACAGTTAGATGTACAGAAATAAATCGATAAATATTATCTTGAATCAATCCACGACCCAGTGTATACGTATCTCAGTATTGATCACAACTCAAACTATATATATTTTGGAATCAACCTCAACCCTGTATAGCTAACTCCAACATTCACATATAGAGTGTCTATGGTTGTTCCGAAATATATATAGATGTGTCGACATGATAGGTCGAAACATTGTATACGTGTCTATGGTATCTCAAGATTACATAATATACAATACAAGTTGATTAAGTTATGGTTGGAATAGATTTGTTACCAATTTTCACGTAGCTAAAATGAGAAAAATTATCCAATCTTGTTTTACCCATAACTTCTTCATTTTAAATCCGTTTTGAGTGAATCAAATTGCTATGGTTTCATATTGAACTATATTTTATGAATCTAAACAAAAAAAGTATAGGTTTATAGTCGGAAAAATAAGTTACAAGTCGTTTTTGTAAAGGTAGTCATTTCAGTCGAAAGAACGACGTCTAGATGAACATTTTAGAAAACATACTTCCACTTTGAGTTTAACCATAATTTTTGGATATAGTTTCATGTTCATAATAAAAATCATTTTCTCAGAATAACAACTTTTAAATCAAAGTTTATCATAGTTTTTAATTAACTAACCCAAAACAGCCCGCGGTGTTACTACGACGGCGTAAATCCGGTTTTACGGTGTTTTTCGTGTTTCCAGGTTTTAAATCATTAAGTTAGCATATCATATAGATATAGAACATGTGTTTAGTTGATTTTAAAAGTCAAGTTAGAAGGATTAACTTTTGTTTGCGAACAAGTTTAGAATTAACTAAACTATGTTCTAGTGATTACAAGTTTAAACCTTCAAATAAGATAGCTTTATATGTATGAATCGAATGATGTTATGAACATCATTACTACCTTAATTTCCTTGGATAAACCTACTGGAAAAGAGAAAAATGGATCTAGCTTCAATGGATCCTTGGATGGCTCGAAGTTCTTGAAGCAGAATCATGACACGAAGACAAGTTCAAGTAAGATCATCACTTGAAATAAGATTGTTATAGTTATAGAAATTGAACCAAAGTTTGAATATGATTATTACCTTGTATTAGAATGATAACCTACTGTAAGAAACAAAGATTTCTTAAGGTTGGATGATCACCTTACAAGATTGGAAGTGAGCTAGCAAACTTGAAAGTATTCTTGATTTTATGAAACTAGAACTTTTGGAATTTATGAAGAACACTTAGAACTTGAAGATAGAACTTGAGAGAGATCAATTAGATGAAGAAAATTGAAGAATGAAAGTGTTTGTAGGTTTTTTTGGTCGTTGGTGTATGGATTAGATATAAAGGATATGTAATTTTGTTTTCATGTAAATAAGTCATGAATGATTACTCATATTTTTGTAATTTTATGAGATATTTCATGCTAGTTGCCAAATGATGGTTCCCACATGTGTTAGGTGACTCACATGGGCTGCTAAGAGCTGATCATTGGAGTGTATATACCAATAGTACATACATCTAAAAGCTGTGTATTGTACGAGTACGAATACGGGTGCATACGAGTAGAATTGTTGATGAAACTGAACGAGGATGTAATTGTAAGCATTTTTGTTAAGTAGAAGTATTTTGATAAGTGTATTGAAGTCTTTCAAAAGTGTATAAATACATATTAAAACACTACATGTATATACATTTTAACTGAGTCGTTAAGTCATCGTTAGTCGTTACATGTAAATGTTGTTTTGAAACCTTTAGGTTAACGATCTTGTTAAATGTTGTTAACCCAATGTTTATAATATCAAAAGAGATTTTAAATTATTATATTATCATGATATTATCATGTACGAATATCTCTTAATATGATATATATACATTAAATGTCGTTACAACGATAATCGTTACATATATGTCTCGCTTCAAAATCATTAAGTTAGTAGTCTTGTTTTTACATATGTAGTTCATTGTTAATATACTTAATGATATGTTTACTTATCATAATATAATGTTAACTATATATATAACCATATATATGTCATCATATAGTTTTTACAAGTTTTAACGTTCGTGAATCACCTGTCAACTTGGGTGGTCAATTGTCTATATGAAACCTATTTCAATTAATCAAGTCTTAACAAGTTTGATTGCTTAACATGTTGGAAACATTTAATCATGTAAATATCAATCTCAATTAATATATATAAACATGGAAAAGTTCGGGTCACTACAGTACCTACCCGTTAAATAAATTTCGTCCCGAAATTTTAAGCTGTTGAAGGTGTTGACGAATCTTCTGGAAATAGATGAGGGTATTTCTTCTTCATCTGATCTTCACGCTCCCAGGTGAACTCGGGTCCTCTACGAGCATTCCATCGAACCTTAACAATTGGTATCTTGTTTTGCTTAAGTCTTTTAACCTCACGATCCATTATTTCGACGGGTTCTTCGATGAATTGAAGTTTTTCGTTGATTTAGATTTCATCTAACGGAATAGTGAGATCTTCTTTAGCAAAACATTTCTTCAAATTCGAGACGTGGAAAGTGTTATGTACAGCTGCGAGTTGTTGAGGTAACTCAAGTCGGTAAGCTACTGGTCCGACACGATCAATAATCTTGAATGGTCCAATAAACCTTGGATTTAATTTCCCTCGTTTACCAAATCGAACAACGCCTTTCCAAGGTGCAACTTTAAGCATGACCATCTCTCCAATTTCAAATTCTATATCTTTTCTTTTAATGTCAGCGTAGCTCTTTTGTCGACTTTGGGCGGTTTTCAACCGTTGTTGAATTTGGATGATCTTCTCGGTAGTTTCTTGTATAATCTCCGGACCCGTAATCTGTCTATCCCCCACTTCACTCCAACAAATCGGAGACCTGCAATTTCTACCATAAAGTGCTTCAAACGGCGCCATCTCAATGCTTGAATGGTAGCTGTTGTTGTAGGAAAATTCTGCTAACGGTAGATGTCGATCCCAACTGTTTCTGAAATCAATAACACATGCTCGTAGCATGTCTTCAAGCGTTTGTATCGTCCTTTCGCTCTGCCCATCAGTTTGTGGATGATAGGCAGTACTCATGTCTAGACGAGTTCCTAATGCTTGCTGTAATGTCTGCCAGAATCTTGAAATAAATCTGCCATCCCTATCAGAGATAATAGAGATTGGTATTCCATGTCTGGAGACGACTTCCTTTAAATACAGTCGTGCTAACTTCTCCATCTTGTCATCTTCTCTTATTGGCAGGAAGTGTGCTGATTTGATGAGACGATCAACTATTACCCAAATAGTATCAAAACCACTTGCAGTCCTTGGCAATTTAGTGATGAAATCCATGGTAATGTTTTCCCATTTCCATTCCGGGATTTCGGGTTGTTGAAGTAGACCTGATGGTTTCTGATGCTCAGCTTTGACCTTAGAACACGTCAAACATTCTCCTACGTATTTAGCAACATCAGCTTTCATACCCGGCCACCAAAAATGTTTCTTGAGATCCTTGTACATCTTCCCCGTTCCAGGATGTATTGAGTATCTGGTTTTATGAGCTTCTCTAAGTACCATTTCTCTCATATCTCCAAATTTTGGTACCCAAATCCTTTCAGCCCTATACGGGGTTCCGTCTTCCCGAATATTAAGATGCTTCTCCGATCCTTTGGGTATCTCATCCTTTAAATTTCCCTCTTTTAAAACTCCTTGTTGCGCCTCCTTTATTTGAGTAGTAAGGTTATTATGAATCATTATATTCATAGATTTTACTCGAATGGGTTCTCTGTCCTTCCTGCTCAAGGCATCGGCTACCACATTTGCCTTCCCCGGGTGGTAACGAATCTCAAAGTCGTAATCATTCAATAATTCAATCCACCTACGCTGCCTCATATTCAGTTGTTTCTGATTAAATATGTGTTGAAGACTTTTGTGGTCGGTATATATAATACTTTTGACCCCATATAAGTAGTGCCTCCAAGTCTTTAATGCAAAAACAACCGCGCCTAATTCCAAATCATGCGTCGTATAATTTTGTTCGTGAATCTTCAATTGTCTAGACGCATAAGCAATCACCCTTGTTCGTTGCATTAATACACAACCGAGACCTTGCTTTGATGCGTCACAATAAATCACAAAATCATCATTCCCTTCAGGCAATGTCAATATAGGTTCCGTAGTTAGCTTTTTCTTCAATAACTGAAACGCTTTCTCTTGTTCATCATTCCATTCAAATTTCTTCCCTTTATGCGTTAATGCAGTCAAGGGTTTTGCTATTCTGGAAAAGTCTTGGATGAACCTTCTGTAGTAACCAGCTAGTCCTAAAAACTGGCGTATGTGTTTCGGAGTTTTCGGGGTTTCCCACTTTTCAACAGTTTCTATCTTTGTCGGATCCACCTTAATACCTTCTTTGTTCACTATGTGACCGAGGAATTGAACTTCTTCCAACCAAAATGCACACTTTGAAAACTTAGCGTACAATTCTTCCTTCCTCAATACTTCTAACACCTTTCTCAAATGTTCACCATGTTCTTGGTCATTCTTTGAGTAAATAAGTATGTCATCAATGAAAACAATAACAAACTTGTCAAGGTATGGTCCACACACTCGGTTCATAAGGTCCATGAACACAGCGGGTGCATTAGTTAAACCAAACGGCATGACCATAAACTCGTAATGACCGTAACGTGTTCTGAAAGCAGTCTTTGGAATATCATCTTCTTTCACCCGCATTTGATGATACCCGGAACGTAAGTCAATCTTTGAATAAACAGACGAGCCTTGTAGTTGATCAAATAAGTCGTCGATTCTCGGTAGTGGGTAGCGGTTCTTGATGGTAAGTTTGTTCAACTCTCGGTAGTCGATACACAACCTGAATGTACCATCTTTCTTCTTGACAAACAAAACAGGAGCTCCCCACGGTGATGTGCTTGGTCGAATGAAACCACGCTCTAAAAGTTCTTGTAATTGGCTTTGCAGTTCTTTCATCTCGCTGGGTGCGAGTCTGTAAGGAGCACGAGCTATTGGTGCAGCTCCTGGTACAAGATCTATTTGAAATTCAACGGATCGATGTGGGGGTAATCCCGGTAATTCTTTCGGAAATACATCGGGAAATTCTTTTGCAATGGGAACATCATTGATGCTCTTTTCTTCAGTTTGTACTTTCTCGACGTGTGCTAGAACAGCATAGCAACCTTTTCTTATTAGTTTTTGTGCCTTCAAATTACTAATAAGATGTAGCTTCGTGTTGCCCTTTTCTCCGTACACCATTAAAGGTTTTCCTTTTTCTCGTATAATGCGAATTGCATTTTTGTAACAAACGATCTCTGCTTTCACTTCTTTCAACAAGTCCATACCGATTATCACATCAAAACTCCCTAACTCTACTGGTATCAAATCAATCTTAAATGTTTCGCTAACCAGTTTAATTTCTCGATTCCGACATATATTATCTGCTGAAATTAATTTACCATTTGCTAATTCGAGTAAAAATTTACTATCCAAAGGCGTCAATGGGCAACTTAATTTAGCACAAAAATCTCTACTCATATAGCTTCTATCCACACCCGAATCAAATAAAACGTAAGCAGATTTATTGTCAATAAGAAACGTACCCGTAACAAGCTCCGGGTCTTCCTGTGCCTCTGCCGCATTAATATTGAAAACTCTTCCGCGGCCTTGTCCATTCGTGTTCTCCTGGTTCGGGCAATTTCTAATAATGTGGCCCGGTTTTCCACATTTATAACAAACTACATTGGCATAACTTGCTCCGACACTACTTGCTCCGCCATTACTCGTTCCGACACCATTTGTTCCTTTCGTTCTATTAACCCCTGGTCTGTAGACCTCACACTTCGCCGCACTATGACCATTTCTTTTACACTTGTTGCAAAATTTGGTGCAGAACCCCGAGTGATACTTTTCACACCTTTGGCATAGCTGCTTCTGATTGATGTTGTTGTTGCGGTTATTATTGTTGTTGGGATGATTGTTGTAGTTGCTGTTGCTGTTGTTGTTGTTGTTGTTGTTGTTGGGCCGTTTGTTGTGGTTGCGATTGATGTTGCGATTGTTGGGATAATTGTTGCGATTATTGTTGTAATTGCTGTTGTTGTTGTATTGGTGATTCTTATCACCGTTTTCCTCCCATTTTCTTTTGACTTGCTTCACATTGGCCTCTTCAGCAGTCTGTTCTTTAATTCTTTCTTCAATCTGGTTCACTAGTTTGTGAGCCATTCTACATGCCTGTTGTATGGAGGCGGGCTCGTGTGAACTTATATCTTCTTGGATTCTTTCCAGTAATCCTTTCACAAATGCGTCGATCTTCTCTTCCTCATCTTCGAATGCTCCCGGACATAATAGGCACAATTCTGTGAATCGTCTTTCGTACGTGGTAATATCAAATCCTTGGGTTCGTAACCCTCTAAGTTCTGTCTTGAGCTTATTGACCTCAGTTCTGGGACGGTACTTCTCGTTCATCAAGTGCTTGAATGCTGACCACGGTAGTGCGTACGCATCATCTTGTCCCACTTGCTCTAGATAGGTATTCCACCATGTTAACGCAGAACCTGTGAAGGTATGCGTAGCGTACTTCACTTTGTCCTCTTCAGTACACTTACTTATGGCAAACACCGATTCGACCTTCTCGGTCCACCGTTTCAATCCGATCGGTCCTTCGGTTCCATCAAATTCCAAAGGTTTACAGGCAGTGAATTCTTTGTAGGTGCATCCTACACGATTTCCTGTACTGCCAGATCCAAGGTTATTGTTGGTATGTAGCGCAGCCTGTACTGCGGCTATGTTTGAAGCTAGAAAAGTACGGAATTCCTCTTCATTCATATTCACGGTGTGTCGAGTAGTCGGTGCCATTTCCTTCAAAATAGTCAAATGGAACAAGTTAATCATACAGAATATTAATAGTAGTTAATAGTATTTCGTAGCATAATATGAACTCATTTATAAAAGCTTTTTCTTCATATTAGCGTTTTATAAGTTTAAATTCGGGTAGTACCTACCAGTTAAGTTCATACTTAGTAGCTAATATACAATTCAACTACTACAATTCTATATGAAAAACTGATTGTAATAATATTTCGCGTTCAAACTTTTATACAATATTTTACAAACTTACAATACCGCTTATTTTAAATAAAGCATGAAATATAGCACACAATAACTTTGATACAAGATAGTTGTGAAGATAATTCTAGCTAGTACACAAGTCGTTCAGCAAAGGCAATAAAGACACGTAATTCATACGTCCAGAAACAAGTCATGCATTCTGGTTTTACTAGGACTACTTCCCATCCTTGGTCTTGTGGAACATAACCGTTATGGCCGTTGATAAGACAGCGTGTTGTAACGTCATCAAAGGGACGAGGGTTACGTAATGACCAACAGTCTCGTAATAACCTAAAAACCTCATTTCTTACCACAATTACCGACTCCGTCACTTGTGGGAACGTTTTGTTTAATAGTTGTAGTCCGATGTTCTTGTTCTCACTTTGGTGAGAAGCGAACATTACTAACCCATAAGCATAACATGCTTCTTTATGTTGCATGTTAGCCGCTTTTTCTAAATCACGAAGTCCTATATTCGGATATACTGAGTCAAAATAATTTCTTAACCCGTTGCGTAAAATAGCATTTGGGTTCCCCGCAATATATGCGTCAAAGTAAACACATCGTAACTTATGGATTTCCCAATGTGATATTCCCCATCTTCCGAACGAAAGCCTTTTATAAACCAAGGCATTCTTGGAACGTTCTTCGAATGTCTTACAAACTGATCTCGCCTTAAATAGTTGTGCCGAGGAATTCTGACCGACTCTAGACAAGATTTCATCAATCATGTCTCCAGGCAGGTCTCTTAAAATATTGGGTTGTCTATCCATTTTGTGTTTTTATACTGTAAAATAGACAAGAGTTAGATTCATAAAAAAAATACTTATTAATACAAGCAATTTTTACATATATCATAAAGCATAAGCACACTATATTACATATATTACACCACACGAATATAACTATCTTATTCCGACTCGCTCATTTCTTCTTGTTCGGTTTTGGTTCGTTTTGCCAAGTTTCTAGGGATATATGATGTTCCCCTAATACGAGCCGTCGTTATCCACATTGGTTTAGAAAAACCGGGTGGTTTAGAGGTTCCCGGGTCATTGTTACAACTTAAGGACTTCGGGGGTTGACGATACATATAAAGTTCATGTGGGTTGGAATTAGATTTCTCTATTTTTATGCCCTTTCCCTTATTATTTTCTTTTGCCTTTTTAAATTCAGTTGGGGTAATTTCTATAACATCATCGGAATTCTCGTCGGAATCCGATTCATCGGAGAATTGGTAATCCTCCCAATATTTTGCTTCCTTGGCGGAAACACCATTGACCATAATTAACCTTGGTCGGTTGGTTGAGGATTCTCTTTTACTTAACCGTTTTATTATTTCCCCCACCGGTTCTATTTCTTCTTCCGGTTCCGATTCTTCTTCCGGTTCCGATTCTTCTTCCGGTTCCGACTCTTCTTCCGGTTCCTCTTCGGGAACTTGTGAATCAGTCCACGAATCATTCCAATTTACATTTGACTCTTCATTATTATTAGGTGAGTCAATGGGACTTGTTCTAGAGGTAGACATCTATCACATAATATCAAACACGATAAGAGATTAATATATCACATAATATTCATATGTTAAAAATATATATTTTCCAACAAAAATGTTAAGCAATCATTTTTAAAGAAAACACGGTCGAAGTCCAGACTCACTAATGCATCCTAACAAACTAGATAAGACACACTAATGCAAATTTTCTGGTTCTCTAAGACCAACGCTCGGATACCAACTGAAATGTCCCGTTCTTATTGATTAAAAACGTTCCATATTAATTGATTTCGTTGCGAGGTTTTGACCTCTATATGAGACGTTTTTCAAAGACTGCATTCATTTTTAAAACCAACCATAACCTTTATTTCATAAATAAAGGTTTAAAAAGCTTTACGTAGATTATCAAATAATGATAATCTAAAATATCCTGTTTACACACGACCATTACATAATGGTTTACAATACAAATATGTTACATCGAAATCAGTTTCTTGAATGCAGTTTTTACACAATATCATACAAACATGGACTCCAAATCTTGTCCTTATTTTAGTATGCAACAGCGGAAGCTCTTAATATTCACCTGAGAATAAACATGCTTTAAACGTCAACAAAAATGTTGGTGAGTTATAGGTTTAACCTATATATATCAAATCGTAACAATAGACCACAAGATTTCATATTTCAATACACATCCCATACATAGAGATAAAAATCATTCATATGGTGAACACCTGGTAACCGACATTAACAAGATGCATATATAAGAATATCCCCATCATTCTGGGACACCCTTCGGATATGATATAAATTTCGAAGTACTAAAGCATCCGGTACTTTGGATGGGGCTTGTTGGGCCCGATAGATCTATCTTTAGGATTCGCGTCAATTAGGGTGTCTGTTCCCTAATTCTTAGATTACCAGACTTAATAAAAAGGGGCATATTCGATTTCGATAATTCAACCATAGAATGTAGTTTCACGTACTTGTGTCTATTTTGTAAATCATTTATAAAACCTGCATGTATTCTCATCCCAAAAATATTAGATTTTAAAAGTGGGACTATAACTCACTTTCACAGATTTTTACTTCGTCGGGAAGTAAGACTTGGCCACTGGTTGATTCACGATCCTATAACAATATATACATATATATCAAAGTATGTTCAAAATATATTTACAACACTTTTAATATATTTTGATGTTTTAAGTTTATTAAGTCAGCTGCCCTCGTTAGTAACCTACAACTAGTTGTCCACAGTTAGATGTACAGAAATAAATCGATAAATATTATCTTGAATCAATCCACGACCCAGTGTATACGTATCTCAGTATTGATCACAACTCAAACTATATATATTTTGGAATCAACCTCAACCCTGTATAGCTAACTCCAACATTCACATATAGAGTGTCTATGGTTGTTCCGAAATATATATAGATGTGTCGACATGATAGGTCGAAACATTGTATACGTGTCTATGGTATCTCAAGATTACATAATATACAATACAAGTTGATTAAGTTATGGTTGGAATAGATTTGTTACCAATTTTCACGTAGCTAAAATGAGAAAAATTATCCAATCTTGTTTTACCCATAACTTCTTCATTTTAAATCCGTTTTGAGTGAATCAAATTGCTATGGTTTCATATTGAACTATATTTTATGAATCTAAACAGAAAAAGTATAGGTTTATAGTCGGAAAAATAAGTTACAAGTCGTTTTTGTAAAGGTAGTCATTTCAGTCGAAAGAACGACGTCTAGATGAGCATTTTAGAAAACATACTTCCACTTTGAGTTTAACCATAATTTTTGGATATAGTTTCATGTTCATAATAAAAATCATTTTCTCAGAATAACAATTTTTAAATCAAAGTTTATCATAGTTTTTAATTAACTAACCCAAAACAGCCCGCGGTGTTACTACGACGGCGTAAATCCGGTTTTACGGTGTTTTTCGTGTTTCCAGGTTTTAAATCATTAAGTTAGCATATCATATAGATATAGAACATGTGTTTAGTTGATTTTAAAAGTCAAGTTAGAAGGATTAACTTTTGTTTGCGAACAAGTTTAGAATTAACTAAACTATGTTCTAGTGATTACAAGTTTAAACCTTCGAATAAGATAGCTTTATATGTATGAATCGAATGATGTTATGAACATCATTACTACCTTAATTTCCTTGGATAAACCTACTAGAAAAGAGAAAAATGGATCTAGCTTCAATGGATCCTTGGATGGCTCGAAGTTCTTGAAGCAGAATCATGACACGAAAACAAGTTCAAGTAAGATCATCACTTGAAATAAGATTGTTATAGTTATAGAAATTGAACCAAAGTTTGAATATGATTATTACCTTGTATTAGAATGATAACCTACTGTAAGAAACAAAGATTTCTTGAGGTTGGATGATCACCTTACAAGATTGGAAGTGAGCTAGCAAACTTGAAAGTATTCTTGATTTTATGAAACTAGAACTTTTGGAATTTATGAAGAACACTTAGAACTTGAAGATAGAACTTGAGAGAGATCAATTAGATGAAGAAAATTGAAGAATGAAAGTGTTTGTAGGTGTTTTTGGTCGTTGGTGTATGGATTAGATATAAAGGATATGTAATTTTGTTTTCATGTAAATAAGTCATGAATGATTACTCATATTTTTGTAATTTTATGAGATATTTCATGCTAGTTGCCAAATGATGGTTCCCACATGTGTTAGGTGACTCACATGGGCTGCTAAGAGCTGATCATTGGAGTGTATATACCAATAGTACATACATCTAAAAGCTGTGTATTGTACGAGTACGAATACGGGTGCATACGAGTAGAATTGTTGATGAAACTGAACGAGGATGTAATTGTAAGCATTTTTGTTAAGTAGAAGTATTTTGATAAGTGTATTGAAGTCTTTCAAAAGTGTATAAATACATATTAAAACACTACATGTATATACATTTTAACTGAGTCGTTAAGTCATCGTTAGTCGTTACATGTAAATGTTGTTTTGAAACCTTTAGGTTAACGATCTTGTTAAATGTTGTTAACCCAATGTTTATAATATCAAAAGAGATTTTAAATTATTATATTATCATGATATTATGATGTACGAATATCTCTTAATATGATATATATACATTAAATGTCGTTACAACGATAATCGTTACATATATGTCTCGCTTCAAAATCATTAAGTTAGTAGTCTTTTTTTTTACATATGTAGTTCATTGTTAATATACTTAATGATATGTTTACTTATCATAATATAATGTTAACTATATATATAACCATATATATGTCATCATATAGTTTTTACAAGTTTTAACGTTCGTGAATCACCGGTCAACTTGGGTGGTCAATTGTCTATATGAAACCTATTTCAATTAATCAAGTCTTAACAAGTTTGATTGCTTAACATGTTGGAAACATTTAATCATGTAAATATCAATCTCAATTAATATATATAAACATGGAAAAGTTCGGGTCACTACAAGTCAACCCAAACGGCATAACCATAAACTCGTAATGACCGTAACGTGTCCTAAAAGCAGTCTTTGGAATATCATCCTCCTTCACCCGCATTTGATGATACCCAGAACGTAAATCAATCTTAGAATAAATCGATGAGCCTTGTAGTTGATCAAATAAGTCGTCGATTCTCGGTAGTGGGTAGCGGTTCTTGATGGTAAGTTTGTTCAACTCTCGGTAGTCGATACATAACCTAAATGTACCATCCTTCTTCTTGACAAACAAAACAGGAGCTCCCCATGGTGATGTGCTTGGTCGAATGAAACCACGCTCTAAAAGTTCTTGTAATTGGCTCTGAAGTTCCTTCATTTCGCTGGGTGCGAGTTTGTATGGAGCACGAGCTATTGGTGTAGCTCCCGGTACAAGGTCTATTTGAAATTCAATAGATCGGTGTGGAGGTAGACCCGGTAATTCTTTCAGAAATACATCGGGAAATTCTTTTGTGACGGGAACATCATTGATGTTCTTTTCTTCGGAATTGACTTTCTCAACGTGTACTAGCACAGCATAGCAACCTTTTCTTATTAGTTTTTGTGCCTTTAGATTACTAATAAGATTTAACTTCGCGTTGCTCTTTTCTCCGTACACCATTAAGGGTTTTCCTTTTTATCGTATAATGCGAATTGCATTTTTGTAAAAAACGATCTCTGCTTTTACTTCTTTCAACCAGTCCATACCGATTATCACATCAAAACTCTCTAACTCTACTGGTATCAAGTCAATCTTAAATGTTTCGTTAACCAGTTTAATTTCTCGATTCCGACATATATTATCTGCTGTAATTATTTACCGTTTGCTAATTCGAGTAAAAATTTATTATCCAAGGGCGTCGGTGAACAACTTAGTTTAGCACAAAAATCTCTACTCATATAGCTTCTATCCGCACCCGAATCAAATAAAACATAAGCAGATTTATTGTCAATGAGAAACGTACCCGTAACAAGCTCCGGGTCTTCCTGCGCTTCTGCCGTATTAATATTGAAAACTCTTCCGCGGCCTTGCCCATTAGTATTCCCCTGATTCGGGAAATTTCTACTAAAGTGGCCCGGTTTTCCACATCCAAAACAAACTATGGCGGTGTTATTGGTTCCAACATATTTGTTCCTTTAGTTCTGTTATGCATTGGTCTGTAGATTTCGCACTTCTTCGCGCTATGACCATTTCTTTTACACCTGTTGCAAAATGTCTTGCAGAACCCTATGGGATGATCTTCACATCTTTGGCATGGCTATTTTTGGTTTTTGGTGCCATTGTTGTTATTGAGATTGTTGTTGGAATTGTTATTGTTACTGTTGTTGTTGTTGTTATTGTTGTTGGGACGGTTATTGTAGTTGTTGTTGGGACGTTTGTTGAAGTTGTTGTTGCGATTGATGTTGCGGTTATTGGGATAGTTATTGCGATTATGGTTGTGATTGTTGTTGTTGTATTGGTGACTCTTGTCGTTGGTTTCTTACCACTTTCTCTTGACTTGTTTCATGTTAGCCTCTTCGGTCACCCGTTCTTTAATCCTTCCTTCGATCTGGTTCACTAATTTGTGAGCCATTCGACTTGCCTTTTGTATGGAGGTGGGCTCATGTGAACTCACATCTTCTTGAATTCTTTCCGGTAACCCTTTTACAAATGCGTCGATCTTCTCTTCTTCGTCTTCGAACGTTCTGGGACACAATAGGCACAATTCTGCGAATCGTCGTTCGTACGTGGTGATATTGAAACCTTGCGTTCGTAATCCTCTGAGCTCTACCTTGAGCTTATTAACCTCGTTTCTGGAATTATACTGCTCATTCATCAATTGCTTAAATGCTGACCATGGTAGTGCGTAAGCAGCATCTTGTCCTACCTGCTCGAGATAGGTATTCCACCATGTTAACGCCGTACCTGTGAAGGTATGCGTAGCGTACTTAACTTTGTCCTCTTCAGTACACTTACTTATGGCAAACACCGATTCGACCTTCTCGGTCCACCGTTTCAATCCAATTGGTCCTTCGGTTCCATCAAATTCCAAAGGTTTGCAGGCAGTGAATTCTTTGTAGGAGCATCCTACATGATTTCTTGTGAAAATAGTTCCACTGCTAGATCTAGAGTTATTATTATTTTGAATCGCAGCCTGTACTACGGCTATGTTTGCTGCAAGGAAAACACGGAAGTCTTCCTCACTCATGTTCAAGTTCTGACGATTCGCCGGTGCCATTTCCTTCAAAAATAGCCAAAAGAATTGAGTTAATCATATAGAATTTAAGAGTAGTCAATAGTATTTCATAGCATAATATGAACTTATTTATAAAAGCTTTTTCTTCATATTAGCATTTTATAGTTTTAATTCGGGTAGTACCTACCCGTTAAGTTCATACTCAGCAGCTATTATACAATTCAACTACTACAATTCTATATGAAAAACTTATTACAATAATATTTCGCGTTCAAACTTTATACAATATTTTACAAACTTACAATACCGCTATTATACATATAGGATGAAATATAGCACGTAATAACTTTGCTACTCGGCAGCTATGAAGGCAATTCTAGTTAATGCGCAAGTTGTTCAGCAAAAGAAATAAAGACACGTAATTCATAAGTCCAGAAACAAGTCATGCAGTCAGGTTTTACTAAGACGACTTCCCATCCTTGATCTTGTGGAAAGTAACCGTTATGATCATTGGCTAGGCAACATGTTGTAATGTCGTCAAAAGGACGAGGGTTTCGTAATGTCCAACAGCCCCGTAATAATCTAAAAACCTTGTTTCTCACCCCAACTACTGAATCCGTCACTTGTGGGAAGGTTTTATTTAAAAGTTGCAATCCGATGTTCTTTTTCTCACTTTGGTAAGAAGCGAACATCACTAACCCGTAAGCATAACATGCTTCTTTATGTTGCATGTTAGAAGCTCTTTCTAATTCACGAAATCCTATGTTGGGATATGTTGAGTCAAAATAGTTTCTTAACCCGTAGCGTAAAATTGCATTTTGGTTCCCCGCACTTAACGCTTTAAAGAAAACACGGTGTAACTTAAGGTCTCCCCAATGTGATATACCCCACCTATCAAAGGAAAGCCTTTTATAAACTAAGGCATTTCTGGAAAGTCTTTCAAATGTTTGACAAGTTAATTTCGCCATAACTAAATGCACCGATGAATTCTGACCGACTCTAGACAAGATTTCCTCAATCATATCCTCTGGTAGGTCTTCTAAAATATTCGGTTGTCTACCCTTAACGTCCATTTTATTTTTATACTGTAAAATAGACAAGGATTAGATTCATAAAAGATAATTAACAAACAATACAAGCAGTTTTTACATGGAACATAAAAGTACAAGCACACTACAATAAATATAATACACAACATGATTACAACCCTCTAATTTGAATCACTGGTTTCTCTTCTTCGGACTTGGTTTGTTTTCCTAATTTTCTAGGGATATATGGTGTTCCTCTAATACGAGCCATCGTTTTCCACAATGGTTTAGAAAAACCTGGTGGTTTAGAGGTTCCCGGGTCATTGTTACATTTTAGGAAATACGGATGTTGACGATACGTATAAAGTTCATCGGGGTTGGAATCGGGTTTCTCTATTTTTATACCTTTTTCCTTATTATTTTCTTTCGCTTTATTAAATTGGGTCGAGGTAATTTCTATAACATCATCGAAATCCTCATCGGGATCCGATTCATTGGAAAATTGGTAATCTTCCCAATATTTTGCTTCCTCGGCGGAAACACCATTGACCATTATTAACTTTGGTCCGTTGGTTGAGGATTTTCTTTTATTTAATTGAATTACTGTATGTATCAATATTTCTTCCTTCGGAACCTCTTCTTCTTCCGGTTCCTCCTCTTCCGATTCTTCTTCGGGAATTTGTGAATCTTCCCAAAATATATTCGACTCTTCATTATTATTAGGTGAATCGATGGGATTTGTACTAGTGGTAGACATCTATCACACAATATCAAACATATTGAGAGGTTAATATATCACATAATATTTACATGTTAATAATATATAGTTTCCAACAAAAGTGTTAAGCAATCGTTTTTAAAGAAAACACAGTCGAAGTCCAGACTCACTAATGTATCCTAACAAACTCGATAAGACACACTAATGCAAATTTATGGTTCTCTAAGACCAACGCTCTGATACCAACTGAAATTTCCCGTTCATATTTATTATAAACGTTCCATATTAATTGATTTCGTTGCGAGGTTTTGACCTCTATATGAGACGTTTTTCAAAGACTGCATTCGATTTTAGAACAAACCATAACCTTTAAAATATTACGACGATTATCAAATAATGATAATCTAAAATATAGCGTTTTTCACACGAGAATTACATAATGGTTTACAATAATATTACACATCAACATAAGTCTTCGAATGCAGTTTTTAAACAATATTATACAAGCATGGACTCCAAATCTTTTCCTTAATTTAGTATGCAACAGCGGAAGCTCTTAATAATCACCTGAAAATAAACATGCTTAAAACGTCAACAAAATTATTGGTGAGTTATAGGTTTAACCTACATATTATCAAATCATAATAATAGACCACAAGATTTCATTTTTATAACACATCTCATATCAGGCATTTCGCAAACTGCATAGAGATAAAAATCATTCATATGTTGAACATCTGGTAACCGACCTTAAAAAGATGCATATAGAATATCCCCATCATTCCGGGACTCTCATCGGATATGATAAATCGAAGTACTAAAGCATCCGTAACTCGGATGAGACTTGTTGGGCCAAATAGGTCTATCTTTAGGATTCACGTCAATTAGGGGCCATTTCCCTAATTCTTAGGCTACCAAGCTAAAAAGGGGCATATCCGGTTCGATAATCCAACATAGAAAGTAGTTTTGATTACTTGTGTCTATTTTGTAAAACATTTATAAACTGCATGTATTCTCATCCCAAAATAATAGATTTTAAAAGTGGGACTATAACTCACTTTCACAGATTTTTACTTCGTCGGGAAGTAAGACTTGGCCACTGGTCGATTCACAAACCTATAACAAATATGTACATATATATCAAAGTATGTTCAAAATATAATTACAACATTTTTAATACATTTTGATGTTTTAAGTTTATTAAGTCAGCTGTCCTCGTTAGTAACCTACAACTAGTTGTCCAAAGTTAGATGTACAGAAATAAATTGATATATATTATCTTGAATCAATCCATAACCCAGTGTATAGACGTCTCAGGCTAGATCACAACTCAAAGTATATATATTTTTGAAATCAACCTCAACCCTGTATAGCTAACTCCAACATTACTGCATATAGAGTGTCTATGGTTGTTCCAAATAATATATATACATGGGTCGATATGATATGTCAAAACATTTGCATACGTGTCTATGGTATCCCAAGATTACCTAATATATTAGAATACATGTATAATACAATATAAGTTAGCTAGGATATGATTAATATAGATTTGTTACCAATTTTCACGTAGCTACAACAAGAAAAATTATCCAATCTTGTTTTACCCATAACTTCTTTGTTTTAAATCCGTTTTGAGTGAATCAAGTTGCTATGGTTTCATATTGAACTCTATTTTATGAATCTAAACAGAAAAAGTATAGGTTTATAGTCAGAAATATAAGTTACAAGTCATTTTTGTAAGAGGTAGTCATTTCAGTCGAACGAACGACGTCTTGATGACCATTTTGAAAAACATACTTCCACTTTGAGTTTAACCATGATTTTTGGATATAGTTTCATGTTCATAAGAAAAATCATTTTACCAGAAGAACAACTTTTAAATCAAAGTTTATCATAGTTTTTAATTATCAAACCCAAAACAGCCCACGGTGTTACTACGACGGCGTATGTCTGGTTTTACGGTGTTTTTCGTGTTTTCAGGTTTTAAATCATTAAGTTAGCATATGATATAGATATATAACATGTGTTTAGTTGATTTTAAAAGTCAGGTTAGAAGGATTTACTTTTGTTTGCGAACAAGTTTAGAATTAACTAAACTGTGTTCTAGTGATTTCAAGTTTAAACCTTCGAATAAGGTAGTTTTATATATATGAATCGAATGATGTTATAAACATCATTACTACCTCAAGTTTTGTAGATAAACCTACTGGAAATGAGAAAAATAGATCTAACTTCAAAGGATCCTTGGATGGCTTGAAAGTTCTTGAAGCAGAATCATGACACGAAAACAAGTTCAAGTAAGATTTCCACTCGAAATAAGATTGTTATAGTTATAGAAATTGAATCAAAGTTTGAATATGATTATTACCTTGTACTAGAAAGATATATTACTTTAAATAAGAAAGATTTCTTGAGGTTGGATGATCACTTTACAAGATTGGAAGTAAGCTAGCAAACTTGGAAGTATTCTTGATTTTATGAAACTAGAACTTATAGAATTTATGAAGAACACTTAGAACTTAAAGATAGAACTTGAGAGAGATAAATTAGATGAAGAAAATTGAAGAATGAAAGTGTTTGTAGGTGTTTTTGGTCGTTGGTATATGGATTAGATATAAAGGATGTGTAATTTTGTTTACATGTAAATAAGTCATGAATGATTACTAATATTTTTATAATTTTATGAGATATTTCATGCTAGTTGCCAAATGATGGTTCCCATATGTGTTAGGTGACTCACATGGGATGCTAAGAGCTGATCATTGGAGTGTATATACCAATAATACATACATCTAAAAGCTGTGTATTGTACGAGTACGAATACGGGTGCATACGAGTAGAATTGTTGATGAAACTGAACATGGATGTAATTGTAAGCATTTTTGTTAAGTAGAAGTATTTTGATAAGTGTCTTGAAGTCTTTCAAAAGTGTATGAATACATATTAAAACACTACATGTAAATACATTTTAACTGAGTCGTTAAATCATCGTTAGTCGTTACATGTAAATGTTGTTTTGAAACCTTTAGGTTAACGATCTTGTTAAATGTTGTTAACCCATTGTTTATATATTTAAAGAGATGTTAACTTGTTACATTATCATGATATTATGATATATAATATATCTTAGTATGATATATATACAGTTAAATGTCGTTACAACGATAATCGTTACATATATGTCTCGATTCGAAATCATTAAGTTAGTAGTCTTGTTTTTACATATGTAGTTCATTGTTAATACACTTAATGACATGTTTACTTATCATTTATCATGATTAAACATAGTGTATAAATATCTTAATATGATTCATATGTAGTTAGTAAGACGTTGTTATAACGATAATCGTTATATATATCGTTTCGAGTTTCTTAATTCAATAAACTCAATTTTATGTATATAACTCATTGTTAAAATACCTAATAAGATACTTACTTATCATAATATCATGTTAACTATATATATAATCATATATATGTCATCATATAGTTTTTACAAGTTTTAACGTTCGTGAATCACCGGTCAACTTGGGTGGTCAATTGTCTATATGAAACCTATTTCAATTAATCAAGTCTTAACAAGTTTGATTTCTTAACATGTTGAAAACACTTAATCATGTAAATAACAATTTCATTTAATATATATAAACATAGGAAAGTTTGGGTCACTATAGTACCTACCCGTTAAATAAATTTCGTCCCAAAATTTTAAGCAGTTGGAGGTGTTGACGTATCTTCTGGAAATAAGTGCGGGTATTTTTTCTTCATCTGATCTTCTCATTCCCAGGTGAACTCGGGTCCTCTACGATCATTCCATCGAACTTTAACAATTGGTATCTTGTTTTGCTTAAGTCTTTTAACCTCACGATCCATTATTTCGACGGGTTCTTCGACGAATTGAAGTTTTTCGTTGATTTGGATTTCGTCTAACGGAATAGTGAGACCTTCTTTAGCAAAACATTTCTTCAAATTTGAGACGTGGAAAGTGTTATGTACAGCCGCGAGTTATTGTGGTAATTCAAGTCGGTAAGCTACTGGTCCGACACGATCAATAATCTTGAATGGTCCTATATACCTTGGATTTAATTTCCCTCGTTTACCAAATCTAACAACGCCTTTCCAAGGTACTTAATCTTGGAACAATATCTCTAAGTCAAAGTGCTAAGTCCACTTCAAATGTACACTCTTCATTTGATCATAATGCCCCGAACACCTGTTGTATAAGAAAGAAAAGAAAGGAATACGACTGAGCCAAATCCCAGTGAGCGGATATAACAAAGAACGGATTATAGTATGACATGCGAAAACTTATTTGATACAAGCTTTATTACAAAATAGACTAATTTTCACAACGAACTTATTATCAAAAGGAACTTATTTTTAAAACGAACTCATTTTCAAAGCAAAGTACGAATAGGTAAATCCACAATACCAAAGATGTTAATATATCAAAGTATAGTACAAACCACAAATTTCATAATATAAAAATTTATGGGACCTCCATGAATAGGTTACTCTTAGGCACATTTTAATAAACCGTTTTAACTGACGTAGGATTACAATATAAAATATTTTTACAAATAATTAAAGGACTATAAAGAATTAATAAAATGAACTTAAATATTTTACGCTTGAACAATACCTAAGATGTCGTTTTATTTTTAAAATCACGTGTCTACCCAACCATTAGGTCTAACTTTTGCCACTAGTCATTTACATAATTTTTAAGCCCTTTAATTAAATACAACCTATAAGTAACTTAACGGGACATGCAAAGCCGCATAGAATGAGAGACACTTGATACGAATCACCGTACCACTCGTCACACTCACACACGTTCTTTACCGGGTTATTTCAGGACTTTTTGGGGCTGTTTTTGTAACCTTTTCGGGTTGTTTCGGGGCTGAAATAATAGTTATCGCGGGCTTATTTTGGGGCTGTTTCGGGACTGATTTCGATTCTAAATTGGTTGGGTTTTCGAGCCCACGGTTTTGACACAATTTCTAAAGACTAAAATATTATAATTTCTCCAAATCTATAAATGTAATTAGCAATTTCGTTAGTACACCAAATATGGGGAAAATCATAACATGTACACACCAAAGCTTAATAAACAAAGCAACTTTTCAAATAAGCATGTCATACCAATAATATTTATAGATGATTCAAACAAAGTTTTGAGAAGAAAGATTTTATCGAAGTGATCCTAGTACCACCTAGAATATTCGTACCTTTTCTCAAATAACGAAATTTGCAAAGATGAAGAAGACCACCAAAAGAATGCAATCATCAAACTTAATCTAAAAAATACAAAAGTATGAGCACAAAATATATTCAAGTATGTAGTATGTAATATTCATTATTTTATTAGTATTATCATATGGTTCTTATATGTTTATTTCTTATTATCACAAAATTATAAGCTTGAATAAAAACTCATTATTTTCTTTGTATTTATAATCACCAAAAGCATGAAATATTAACACAAGTTTTACATGATTTTTATCTAGTTATTTTTATTACTAAAAAATTATAAATTTGATGAAAACTCCATCATTTTTATTGTATATTAACCAATAAAATATGATTGTTAAACATTGTTTTGATATGAATTTTTTATGTGGTTATATTACATAATTTTAGAGCTTCTAATATTATATGTTTAAGAATGTAGAACAAGAGATAGATAAATTACCTTAACACTTGGCATCAAAACAACCTTGTTTTTCCATTAAAATAAATCAAACTCCAAGCAAATTTGAAAGAAAAGTAGATAATATTGGGGCTAGAAAGAATGGGAGAAATAGAGAAAGTAGGTATTATGTGTAACTTATGAATGAGAAAACTAGTTACTAAAACTAGTTAAAGGACCCGTGAATTCACGGGTTTGTTAAAAGAAAATATAATAACTATAACTATTGAAACATTTGTTGTGCTCATGAACCATTTAATTCCCATAGAGTATCATTCATTCGATTCACCATTCCTTCTTGCTAACTTGTGTTTATCGTTCAATAGCTTGCCCAATTCATCTTCAATATTTCTACCTACAAAAGAAGATGAAAGAGTCACCTAGAACAAAACGGAATCGTAAGTAAAAAAATAAATATAAAAAAGCGAAGTAGAAAACGGAATCGTAAGTTCAACCCATTTAAGGTGGCAATTTAAACCATTAATGATGTATATCTACATAAGAACATCTATAACTAAATCATAAGTTCAACCACCAAACCATATGCTTAAAATCATAAGTGTTTCCAATTTCTTCTTGATGTTGCCTGAACATCACATATTTGTGGAAATGTGTTCTACTATGGCATGAATACCATAATTTTGATATCAGTAAATGTATATGTACATTTTATGTTTATATATGTACATAATTTAGTCATAAAACATAAAATTAATAAGTGTAAGCTACATACATCAACTTAAAGTTTCATAAAACAACCTAAAGTTGCATACATCAAACCTATGGTAAATCTGGAACCAATATTGATGAAGCATATAAATTATAAATATATAACTAATTTTAAATTGAATACCTCAACCTTAGGTGAATGCATGAAACTGAAGTTGCACCATGCCGATAAAGTGATCTCGAGTTACAACTTGCAACATCTCAACCATTTGAAATTTCAAATTTTCTCCAGTATTATTAAGGTGTCAAAACCTACCCATTGCAAATAAAAAGTCAACCTAATATCACAAAATTAACTGTGCTTCTGTATGATAGCTCAAACTAACAGCGACATTCTGTCAATGAGTGTAGATTTAGAAGAAGAAAAAATGTTAAAAGCATTATAGTAACACTTTATTAATCACATAGCTAACAACTAATTATACATAACCAAGCAATCCAATTTACATGAAAAGTTAGTTGATTTACTAAAATAGCTACTAAGACAATGTCCAATTCAATCAAAGTCCACCTAAAATTTACACACTGTTACTTAGGAACTTTAAGTTCTTCACAGTAAACAAACGATAGGAACACAAATTTGGTCTGCTCTAATACAATTAGTTGGTCTTATTGCAACAAATTTGGGACTCGAACATAATAAAAAACTATAGGAACACAAAAACAACATAGAAACAGATTGATACAAATTAGCTCATTTCATTGAAGATTAGAAGAATCACTATTCATCCATTATTATCATTTTAGCTTATTTCATTGAATATTAGAAGTATACCTATTCATCTATTATTACATACTAGGGGTAAGGCCCGTGCATTGCACGGTTAGGCCCACGTTTCAATAATTGGATATTTGGATATTCATGAATGGTTAGATAATCGGGTTAGATAGATCCTAATGAAGCATAAGATGTTAATATGTTAATGAACTTTTTTCACTAAATTTAAAGTTGATAAATAGTTTGTAAGCACGACATCAACGCGGACATTGTTAGCAAACGTATATAATAACATAAAATCCTACAGATTCCAAAGTGATGACAATTATTATAAAAGGTTTGATTTAGGCATAAATCAACTCGTTAACAATTAAACATTCGATACTTGCTATCTATGAATAAAATCGCAAAATTTATATTTAATACTTGATCATAATATCAATTCATTTTATCTTAAGTCATACTAAGGATAAAATGTCAAGAATTTGTGTTCTGATGTGTTTATAATACTTTAATTGCACTATAGTTGCTTAGTGGCCTAGAGTTTTTTGATAAATACGTGATATTAAAGTTTTCGTTATATTATTGATTTTTGTTTGTATAGTCAGTACTTTGAGTTATATGTAGCTAAGCTAAATTTAAAAAATCTAAATTTCTATACGATGTACATAGAAAAATAAATCAAATACCTATAATGATACAGTTATTAACATTAACATATATTCTATTTAAAGAACATTCGTGTGCAATAATAAATATTCTAGTATGTAAAAATGTATCATTTGTATGACATATGAATTTTCTTACTGTAGTATCTTTTAACATCGTCGTAATTTATATTTTCTTACTTTCGAAACCGACAAATGAAACAATCATGGTATTATATACAAACAATTTATTTATTAACTATTAACTATGATATAGCTCGAATGTTTTTAATTATTATAATATAATACTTATAGAAATCAAGAAAACAAAAAGAATGTTATTTGTTTTACCCATCTGACGTTTAATATAGATATAATTATATATGTACTCAATCTTTATATTACGTAGTACTTCTTATCTTTTTTATAATGATTAAGAGTAACATATATGAAATGAACTATATATTATTATAATATAATATTTATTATTATTATTATTATTATTATTATTATTATTATTATTATTATTATTATTATTATTATTATTATTATTATTATTATTATTATTATTATTATCTTTTTTACCAATTATTTTATATATTTATTTATGATGATTAACTTATATATATGTACTCAATCTTTATATTGCTTCATATCTTTTTTTTATCATAATTTATTAATTAATACTCCGTACTTTATTAAAAAGTAACACACATGAAATGAACCATTAATTATTATCATTTTATTTACTATAAAACTTTTATAACATTGCACGTCTTGACCCACGTTAAAATGAGTACTCATATTAGAAATACACATATCAGCCAAAATGCATGGGTTTAAATATACTCCATATGTTATATCATAAATATTCATGAAACGAAATGAAAAGTTGAACTTATAGGGTCTTATTGTGTCAACCACGGATTTGTGTCCGAATTTGAGGCAAAATATACAATTGCTACTCTAGATCTCCATGAATTCGAACCATGTTTCAGGGTAAGAGAATGAAGGCATAAGTAGACATTAAATTTAAATGGAATAATTGTATCAAATGAACACGGCGTCGATAATACAACATACATATAATACTCAGCTAAAAGTATAATGTTTTATGTAAAGTGTAATTTGTTGTATGAAGTTTTATGTAATATGTAATAACGATTACATAATTAAAGTACGAAAGGCTAAGCGAGGGGTTAAAATAGTTACGTACTATTTAAGATGTTATTAATGAGATTAAGATGAGTCCAAATGTACGCGAAAGCTAGGTTGTTCATCTTTAAGGTGGTAATGCAAATGTTACTTACAAATTTAATGAGATTAGTGACTGTTAGGGGAATCCAAAAGGTACATAAGTAATTACATCATCAATAAAAAGTGATCAGTTATAAAACTAATGAGATGAGTAAATGATTACTGGAAGTCAACATAGACGTGGGCATTGAGTTTCTGGTCATTGCGTGATAATGAGTAAGAATAATAAAACCAATAGGAAAGAAACATAGCAAAAGTTACTATGTGAGTGTGCAATGTAGAGAACTATATGATCTTTTGCTTAACCTTCATAATTTTTAAGCATCCCTATGGTTATTTAACATGTTAAAATGATAAATTTGTTCCAATTAACAATTGCCTATAAGAGAATAAATGAAGATGATACAGAAATGAAAAGAGACGCAAAACGATCCTAATACATATAAGTATACCAACACATCCAAACAATAAAAATATATATTATTGATAAGTTATGATTCATATAATTTTTCAAGTGAATTTAAAAAGAACCTACGATTATTAAATCCAAAACAATTATCTATCAACAAATTTTATAAAATATAAGATGATTCAAAAATTGAAAGTAGCAAAGTTTGTTAACATCTATTAATGTTAACATCTATTATTATTACCACTATATACTAATGGGGACAATCCTTTTGGTCGTTTTTGCCCCATTCCCACCCAATTTTGGGTAAAAACGACAAAAGGGGGAAAAAGAGGAGAAAAACCCAAACACCCCCTCAAACTATTTCAAATTTTAAAATTAGGTCCCATATCAAGGGAGTAAAATGAAACTTATTATTTTAATTTTAATTTTAACTATATACTAATGGGGACAATCCTTTTGGTCGTTTTTGCCCCATTCCCACCCAATTTTGGGTAAAAACGACAAAAGGGGGAAAAAGAGGAGAAAAACCCAAACACCCCCTCAAACTATTTCAAATTTTAAAATTAGGTCCCATATCAAGGGAGTAAAATGAAACTTATTATTTTAATTAAAAATCTTAATCAAACTTCACTCGTATTTTTAACGGGACATATCTTTCCGCTCGCCTCGCGTTAAATTTTTTCGAACCCACCGTTCAACACAAAAAAATCTTGCGTTCACAACAGGACTAACTATACGTGAAACGAACACTTCTAAAAAAATGCTAAATACATCGGATATATTCAATACATATACACACACCTAGGTACTAACTACGTGTATCAAAAAACACCCGTAGCAAAATGTTTTTACTTCTGTAGATACATAACGTTCCGTTAACTATAAATACGCAACCCGAAAGGCCCCGCGGCATCGCACGGGCCCATTTTACTAGTAAATACTATTGGGTATATAATGTTATAACCAACTAACCAAACAAAGTCAACATTTACATCCAACAAATATGTATGAGAAAACTAATTTTTTTTTGCTTGAATTAGTATATCAGGAAAAAGTTAGTATGATCATGTATTACATACACAATAATATAAATTTAGAATTAATATATGCGACATGATCTAACATACATATATAACTCATAATTTGTTAGCTCGTACTGAATGAGGTTGTCTTTAAGTACGTCTCTAAATAAACTCCAATGAAAAAATAGCGTCTTCTTGTAACAAATGACATAAAGTAAGTAAATAACACAATTACGATTAGAAATACATATCAATATTGAATTTGTTTTTAGAATATTCAAAGGATATTTACCGTTAATAATCAACCATTCAGTATCATCATAATCTCCGTTAATTATTTCACCTTATATGGTAGACACCTACAACACGAATTATTGGAAAGAATGGTATAAACTTATACGATTTATGAGAATAACAAAAAAATATGGCCATTGTAATGAAAACTAAAACTTAAAGAGACCCAAATATAAAACATACTAAATGCAATATACTAATAATTCATATTGGAGTTAAACTGGGTACTACAATTTTGCAATGAAAAATATAAAACATGTGAAACCAAACATAAAACTATAATTATCATATACCGTTCTCGAACTCTGTCCATGTTCACCTTCGTATATTTACCAAGACCTTCAAATTTCTACCACTTCTTATATCCTCACACACATTAAAAATCTATCGCTTGAATTAAACAACGCTTCTCGGATTGATTATATAAATATGGTTTGCAATGTTTATATAGTAAAAGAATGCCTTCACAATTCATTTGTTAATCATTTATTGATCGTTTAATTTGCTTATGAACAAAACTTATGTAATCGATTATTAATGCAATGATGAATGGTTTTAACTTTTGAATTATCACTTTATTAATACGTATAATAATAATAATAATAACTATTTTTTATAAATAAAGTGAGTTTTTTTACTGAAATTAATGGTGCATATTTATTGACCCTGGAGTCACTATTTAGTTAGTTATAGATTAGCTCATTATTATCATTTTATTTTTTTATTCTCTCATAAAGGTCTATTAGATGGCATCCACAATTATAGGCTGTATAGCTCATTTCATTGAAGCAGATTCAACAAAATGCATGATTTTATGAACTAACCTCGAGCCATAAAATTCTTGACCGAACTCAAGCGGGTCGAACCCAACTCATTAGCTGTAGAATTCAAACACTCGAACCCAACTCATTAGCTGCAGAGTTCAACAACTAACATAACATTTCATGTCAGCATCTAAAAAAACTAATGCTAAAGAATCAATCAGATGGTAAGTTTCTTTAATACCAATATTTGAGAAAATGAGCATACCCTTTTCCAAGAAAGGGTGATTGTTGAACCAAATCATCAATTAAACCTTGAATTTCTTCCTTAAAGTAAGAATCTTGCATATTCAACCATCTGAAAAAATAGAAAACATTATTATTTATAAATTAATAAAATAATAAGTGAATTATTACATCATAAAATCATACAGAGATGCATGTATACATGGAATTTGGCTGGTCAAAGTTTCAGAAACCACCATTGTCTTTATCAGTTGTTTTATAAACACCAAAACCAAAATTCATAGATAATTTAGTTTAATATAGCCAACACTTACCAAAAAAGATTAGTTTTCAAGTCATCCCAATGCAAGTGATTTAAGTTTAAAGCCTGGTTCAGAACTAAAATGATGCCTACATTTTTTTAAAACTTTTCTCTTCTTGATCCATTTACGGAGTTATTGGCTTATCTTCTTCATTACTTTTAGCAAAGCAAACAACATAGTCTTTCCTTTAAAGTATACCTGTTCCAAATAAATAAAATACTTTAGAAATAGTCACCTAGAATAATTAAAGACTTAAGCTTCAAATACGGTTCTATTGAGTCGACAACAATCGTCGATTTATTGGCGACTTGACTGACTTTTAGAGCCTGAATTAAATTCCCGGCACGATTTAAAACCCATGGAAATTTGATTCTACCATTTTCATGGCGTCTATTATTACTTTTATTTTGTATTTTTATTTTATTTTTCAAAAAAAACTTTTTCCTACTTAAAGGCCGGAGGTCCTCTCGGAAGCAATCTCTTTATCCATCGAATAAAGAGAATGATGACTTTCTCTACTTATGAGAGTGTTTTTCACTCTGGGTGGAGAAATGATTTGTCTTTATTCTCGAATAGGGGAAGGATTGTCTACATCTCACCTCCCCCATACACCACTCCTGTGGTATTGGGTTTTGTTGTTGTTGTTGTTGTTGTTAAGCTTCAAATATGAGTTCATCAGGTACTTGAAGTCCTAAACCAACAAATGACAAAATAAACATATAACCTTCAAAAATTAGTTCATTCAAGCATTATAGCAAACGGTTAATGTGCATAATTAAATAAGATAATATTAGTTATAAAAAATAGAGATTAACACCTTATTGTCAATACCTCTAACCAAACCATAGGTTTCAAAGTCTTATTCTTCAAATCTGCAAAAATTTACATATCAACCAAATTAACAAACTAAATGACTTAAGTAACTTGAAGATGTTGTAAATTTTACTAAATATTACAATTTCGTTGCTAAATGTCTTCAACTAAAATAAGTTAATTGAGTAGCCAAAACTATTTTGTGACTTAATTCATGATTTTTGATATAAGCATATGAATTCCACTTTTTTCTGTGATATGAACCCTAAGTTAATGATTGAAAGTTAAACTTTGACATAAGAAAATATATAAACCCTATAATCAACAGATATATGAACAGAAAACTATGATGATAAATGATTACCTGAATTTGAGAATCGGAACATCATAAGAGTTAGAAGGAAAAGATAGCAGCAGCGGGCAACAGCGCAGCGATGACGACAGCCGCAACAGTGGTGGCAAGTGTCGCAGTTTACCTGATTACGCATCTACGATGATGATCGATGAAGGATGAAGATGGGCGTGGTTGTTGAAGGATGAAGATGGTTGTGGTGATTTTTTGAAAGGATTTTGAAAGGATGAAGTGTATTGGAGAAGAAAGGATTTTGAAAGATGTCAGGCTTTTTTGGAAATAATGAAGCGTGCTCTGTATGATAATTACTCCGTATTAGTTTTTTTAGCTGATTTTTTAAGACAAAATTGCTGAAATAGTCCCTGTGGTTTGTACCAAAATGCTAGTTTCGTCCATGTGCTTTTTTATGGATTTGGTCCCGGTAGTTTGTAAAAGTTGCTGATTTAATCCCTCTGACCGACGACCGTAAAAAAAAGCTGTTAACTCCAGTCATGTGCCAGACATGTGAGGGTATTTTCGTTAGTTTCTTTCATTTATTAGCAAAATTGCTGAAATGGTCCCTGTGGTTTGTACCAAAATTGCTAAAATGGTCCCCGTGGTTTGTTCAAAAATGTTGTTTCATCCCTACATCAGTTCAGAGTTCATCTTCATCTTCATCCTTGTTCTTCGTGTTCTTCATCGAAATTAGGCATATCTCATTTTGTGGATTAAACTTCAATATGAGCACGGATTCGAGTTCCTGAGCCTAAAACTAACCTTCTTCACTGTCCAGATCGAATCAATAACAACAATTCGAGTTTTTAAGCATTTTTGTTCGAAAATTGATTTTCGTGGGTTTTGATTCCGACATGTTTTAGCGAAATCTGAAAAAGTAGAAATGTTCAACTCAACTAGTGATCATTTCTTCAAAATTTCATAGATTAATTCGATTATTTGATGGGTGTTTGATCACTTTTTTAGTTAAAAAAATATTGACCGAAATCAAGATGTTTAGATCAATTCTTTTCGTGTTTCGAAAAAATAAAAATGTAGATGTGTTAAATTTGGTCCAACGCATCTTTCTGCATAGCTTCGTGTGTTAATTTTGTGTTTTTGGGCACTTCCGCCATTCCTCCGCCATGAACCACCATAAAATTCACCGGTACCGTCGCCGCCTCCACTGTATATCTGTCACCGTCTGGAATATACTTAGATCTGATTGTTTGTGTATGTAATTGTGCTCTAATATTGACATTTAGCCATACAAATTGGTGTTGGTTTTAGATTAAAGAATTGGGGAAGACAAGATTTAACAAAAATTGGAGAAGATGAAGATTCAACAAATTCAGCAATCTTGGTACAAACCACAGGGACCAATTCAGCAAATTTGGTACAAACCATAGGGACCATTTCAGCAATTTTGCTAATAAATGAAAGAAACTGACGAAAATACCCTCACATGTCTGGCACATGACTGGAATTAATGGCCTTTTTTGACGGCCGTCAGTCAGATGGACTAAATCAGCAACTTTTACAAACCATCGGGACCAAATCCATCAAAAAAAGCTTAGGGACGAAACTAGCATTTTGGTACAAACCACAGGGACTATTTAAGCAATTTTGCCTTTTTAAAATTTTTTTTATCTCTTTCTCTAATTACTAAATAATATAATATAATAATACAAATAATATTTAATCAAAAATTAATTAGAATTATTACATCATCAACATGGCCTCAAATTTTTTTTTTTAGATTTTTTTTATAGAAGGAAAAAACTTGTTTTACGACATCATGTAGTTAGAGTTTTATAAGAATAGAATAGACTCAAGAAATTCTTTTGCAAATATAACTTATCTGTAGTAAAAAGTCTCAAATTAAAAGATAATTAACTTAATGATGAATGGTGACTAATTGTAAGTAAATGACTTAATAAACAATACTTATTAGTAGGTTACAAAGATATGATATCCAAAGGTTGCTTTATGAATATAAACTTATATAAGAACAAAGTTCAATCATACATTTAATCAAGTTGTTTAGAGACTTAAGCTTATGATAAATAGAATTCAATGTTGAAAGTTCTAGACTTTAGATTCATTAAATGTACAAGACTTACAAATTAAATAAGTATGTGACAAACTAATTAATTTATAACTTATGTTAACTTTATTATCTAACAATTTGGGATAGTAACTCTATCATTATTTAATATATGCATTTTGAAAGTTTTAGATTTCAAAGTAATTAATTAAAAAGTACATGGTAAAAGAATTCCTTAAGCATGTGACAAAATTAATACTTAGCTAATGCTAACTTCATCTAAAACAATCTTTCGAGATAATTTATTATATTAAAGTTAAGTTAAAATATAACTCTCGCGTATAAATGGTTACCCTTCCAAATAATTTTTTTTTAAGAAATGATTTAAATTATATATTAGTTATGATTTAAATAAATTATCAGTATTATAATTTTCAAAAATTATGATTTTATTTAATAACATTAATATTGATATCATTCTTATTAGTATTATTTGAATTACTAATATTATGATTATTAATTCTTTTATTATTATTGTTAGTATTTATATTAATTATAATACTAATAACTGTATTATTATTATTAATAATATGGTCATATTTATTACTTATTAATTATAATATATAAAATAAAAATGCAAGAATATATTTCCTAAATCTATCAAATCTTGCTCTCCTGTCTGTGATACAGGTTGATTCCAATCAACACAAAACAAAATTTGTTAGATATCAAAGTTATAAAATGTACGAATCTGTTTCATGTAACTACCACACTGTATTTGATTTGCAAAATTCTTACAAATCACAATTTAATCAAAGAACAATCCAAGAATCTGTTAGCCATCTCTATCTGTTCTTCTCAGGAAGGATTCTTTCTGTCGACCAAATTGTCACTACAATCCAATCTAAATTAATACTTGTTACAAGTATCAATCACTCAATTCCTCTATATACTTCCCTACTTCTTCTATTCAAGAATCAAAAATAGATATTAAGTGTAAATATTGTTATATGTCTCCATCTGCTTTAATTTACCTTGCTGTCTTCTTTCTGGCGAATATTTCTGTCAACAATCTCAATCTTCTTTTATTTTTGTTGATATCTCTTCGGAATGATTCTTCATGTCGACACCTGTCTCCTTATATATGATATGCACATATGTTGCATTAGAGAGAGAGATAGAGATCACCACAAAATACGAGCGTCATTACTCAACAACCACACCTTCGGTTCTCTTGATCAACCATGACCTTCGAATACCATCGAGACCCCTTCTATTCTTCATGATCACCACCACCATCGTATCATCTAAACTCACCTTTGCTAATTACTTCAACCCGATAAACCAACAATCAAACAACCCTAGCCACCACCATGTTCACCACCTTACAATCATGAAACCACTTTGAAAACATTATCATTTATCAAACTACTGCAACTTCTATCTTGGTTATGGAATCGGCTAAACCATTACCACTATACGGTTAACTGTTTGGTCGAGACCAACAAATAACTATCTAAAACTAACCTTCCACCACAACCCTTGAATATCATCACCAAGCTTGAACCACTCTTAAGCTATTGTTGCTGGAACCGCTATTTCTAATTCTTCTGTTCGAGTACCACAACAACCATCTAAACCTGTCACCCACCTTTAACTCTCTCTCTCACATCCCTCTCTTCCTTTTCTCTCTTCTATTCTTGAACAAAGAACCGCCTTTGAACCGCCACTGTTACCACTGAATAGCTGCTTTCTTTTCTGTTTCTGTCCGAAATCCAATCACCACTCCCACCCATCTCGCTAACATTTTGATATGTTTTTGTTCCTGTCAAGAAACCGATAGAAATGTTGGTTTTTATGCCACTTGGGTTTTACTAGGAGATTAATGGACTTGCAACTTGTTATATAATACTTCAATATGATATCACGCATTATAAAAAAAGGATACAAGTGGGAGGTGATAAAACTTTGGCCGACATCTTAATGATTAAAAAAAGTAGATATGGCGACCCTAATGGAATAATTAAGGCTATTTTGATTATTTTATAAAGTAATTATTGAGGAATGAAGGTATTACCTTGGTTTTGATACACAGGTGGCGGTTTCCACGATTTTGGAACGATTGATATTTTTCATTCTTTCCCTAGACTGAATCACAGCAAAACTGATCGTATTTATCATGGGCCGAAAGGCACTTACATTTTCTGTTGGGCTTGTGGACTTGCTACTGCAGGCTACTTATTCTGTTGCAACCCAAGAACGACCCTCGAACAACCAAATTAAACTTCATCGTTGTTCCCTGCTACTACATATCTGCTCTTTCTATTCTATTCTTTTTCTCAAACCTGTTACAGTACTACAACTGCATTATGACATCCTTGTTCCTGCTATAACCGGAAAGATGACTTGTTGTAGTTGTTTACGATCGTAATTATGAAAACAAGGATGAAGTTAAGAATGGCGATTATGAAGACGGTTGATAAGATAATTAATGATGGTAAATATTTAGAGCTAATGGAAGATGATTATGATTATGATTATGATGCAAAGATAATCGTGATCATGAAGATGAAATGTTATAGTCATGGTTAAAGGGAAATGATTGGGTGATGATGATGATTAGATAATTAGGACTTGATATTGATGATATAATGGGTATAATGATGACGATATAGGGTGAATGATAATGATGAAGATGTACACAACGGAAGTTGATAATGAAAAAGTTATGTTGATTTTCTGTTCGATTCACCACGATCACACCCGGTCGTCTTTTTGTTTAAACGGATGGTATAAATTACGACCTAGACTTCATACGTTTATTACCACTATATTATAATTACTATAATTATAATTATAATTATAATTATTATGTTATATAAGTTGTAGGTGCATGAACTAATAGGTATATACGTATAACTTAATAAGGGTTAATAAAACGTTATCTATAAACCGAAGATTTGTAAACATAACTAACAACCATATTTTTACATAAACATATTTATGGCTAGAACTTATATTATGTAGTTATAATGGTAAAAAAAAATTTATAGTAAACACTTACACATAAAGATTTATATATATACACACTCATTTATATATATACATATGTGTATATGTATACATATATGTACTCAATCTAATCATTAAAATTAATAAGTGATTAAGTACGTTTATTATATATGTAAATAAAATTATATATTAAAAATTATCATTTTTGGTTCTATTAAAAGATTATCATTTTTAAAAGTATCATTATTATTATTATCATTATTAGAAAAATTATTTTTATAGTTATTATGATTATGATTATTATTATTATTACTATTATTATTATTATTATTATTATTATTATTATTATTATTATTATTATTATTATTATTATTATTATTATTATTATTATTATTATTTTTATCAAAATTTATATTATTATTAAAATTATCATGTAGATTATTATTAGTATCATTATTATTATTATTATTATTATTATTATTATTATTATTATTATTATTATTATTATTATTATTATTATTATTATTATCATTATTAATTTTATATTAACAATATTATTATAACAAATAAATATTTTTCTATATAAGAGTATATTTATTACAACTATCATAATATTTCATATAATTATACTAAGGTTATTTATATAAATATTTACATATAACAAACTATTAATTTTTAATATAATATTAAACTATATAATTATTAACTATTTTAAATATATACAAATTAAATATATAATATATATAGTTTAAGATATAATATATAAATTTGTTTGATTACGATTATATGTATTAATATATATATCTGATATAGGTTCGTGAATCCAAGGTCAACCCTGCATTGTTCAGTTCAGTCGTATGCATATTTTTACTACAAAATATCGTATTGTGAGTTTCATTTGCTCCCTTTTTAAATGCTTTTGCAATATATATTTTGGGACTGAGAATACATGCATTGCTTTTATAACTGTTTTACGAAATAGACACAAGTACTTGAAACTACATTCTATGGTTGAATCATTATACCGGATATCACCCTTTTAGCTTGGTAGCCTAAGAATTAGGGAACAAACCCCCTAATTGACGCGAATCCTAAAGATAGATCTATTGGGCCTAACAAACCCCATCCAGGTTATGGATGCTTTAGTACTTCAATTTTATATACAGATGAGTGTACCTGTATATTTGGGGATATTCTAGATGCATTTGTTAATGTCGGTTACTAGGTGTTCACCATATGAATGAATTTTAATTTGCAAGTTATGCGTACTATTTTATTACACAGGTTATGTGTAATATAAAAATGAAATCTTGTGGTCTATTATATTATTGGAAATGATTGATTATGATAAACTAATAAACTCACCAACATTTTGGTTGACACTTTAAAGCATGTTTATTCTCAGGTATGAAAGGAATCTTCCACTGTGCATTTACTCATTTTAAGGATATTACATGGAGTCTGTAACGACCCTACTTTTTTCGTTATCTTTTACCGTTAATTATTTAACGACCGTTAACTGTTATTCGTGCCACGTCATTTCTATGACCTATATTATTATCTTTGTAATAATATATTAATTATTATGTGTTATATGAATATTTGTATACATATCTTTAATTGTACGTTTCTACGTGTCGCGGATTTCTATCCGGCGAATCTTTTCGGTTTTCAAACGAACGGTCGAGCTTTTGAGATTTTTAAGTATTAATTATTTTAAATATGATATTTTAATGTCATATGATCATATATAGTGTTTATATATTTTATTCGTCGCGTATTTGTTATCTCTCCGAAAAATCAATCGCGTAGCGGTGTTTTCGCGTTTAGGGCTTCGTTCGGGCATCCGGGCCACAAGCAATTTATCTTAGCATCAATTTGGCCCAGAAATGGGGCCCACCTCATTGATTTTGGATGGACACCCCATGGGGAGGGGGTATACCCCTTTCATTTTTGCAATTCTCCTCATTTTCACATTTTATTCCTAATTTTATCAACCCTAAAATTCATTTGGTGCTCTCTCCTCTTCTCCCTCCCTAGCCGTCACCACCACCACCATAATCCATCATCATCTTCATCAAATAATACTTGGATCAAGAAATCATTCACATATTCGGATTCTACACAACGATCTCTACGCGTTCATATTACTTGATTGTTGATTAGGGTATAAACCCTAACCCTAGATTTTCAATTTTTCAATTATTTTTCTGTTTTTACATGTTATATTGATAGTATGATGATAATATGTTATTGTATTGTTGATTGTATGCGTAGAATTGCTCGATTGCATATTTTTTCGGTTTGATAAAATTGGGACAGCAGCTTTTTCGTGTGTTTCTGATATTGTAACTGATGTTGATCATAAAATAAAGTATATAAATGAGTTCCTCTCATCAAGACATTAATTTTAGACTCCGGATTCATGTCGTTTCGATTCCCGGAGCCCTAGATACGAGCAAAGTGGTATTTTGTTAAGATTGAAATGTGATTTTGGTATGAACCAGGTTTGGTCCGACTTTGTGACCATATTTGGTGACTTTAGGGTGTGTTAGTGTGTTAGGACTGATGGTGGGGCGAACTTTCATGTTCGGGTCATCTCAATCCGAGCCACGTATCACCCGTTACGTCTAAAACACGTTTTTGATTGAATTGAAGTTCCAAGTAGTGTATTGGCTGTATATCACGACTTGTGGGCTGTTCATGGTATGTTCTTGAGTGTACCAAAGTGTCGGGTGGTTTGTTTAGGCGGAGATATATGTAAGGCTCGCCGAAAACCGACACCCGGGGCTCAGGATACGACCCGATGAACTTTTGATTTAAAACTTGGGATTTATTATTAAACTTATGATATAAATAATGGATTTCATTATCATTTAATTACTTATGATATAAAAAGTAATTATTATTATTATTTAAGACTTATGATATATATTTATTATATCATTTAATTAATACTTATGATTTAATTAACATTTTAATTAAACTTGTGATTAATAATACTTTCATTATTAATGGAAAATACTTATGATAAGTATTAAATAAGACTTATAATAAGGATTAATTAATTATTTAATTATTATAAGGCTTAGTTATTATTTAATTATAATTTAATTATTAAATACTTATGATTTAATGATTATAATTAGAAACTTATGATATGATTAATAATTCATTATTAATTAATAATACTTATGATATAATTTAAAATTTATTATTAATGAATAATACTTATATTATGACTAATATTTAATTAATTAATTAAATACTTATGTTATATTAATTATATCATTTAAACTTATATTAACTTTAATAATTCATTTTAATTTAATTAAACTTATGTTATGACATAATTAGACATATTTAACTTTAATAAACGTTATAACTTATATTATTATTATAACTTACACTTTTAAAATTAACGTTGACTATGTTTGACCAAGGTTGACTTTTGAGTTGACTTTCGGTTGACTTTGACTTTCAGTTGACTTTTGTTGACTTTCTAATTAAGGAAATTTTCCTAACTTATAAACTTTACAAAAATAGAAACTTTCCAAAAATAGAAACTTTCCAAAAATAGAAACTTTCCAAAAATAGGAACTTTCTAAAAATAGAAAGTGTGTGTCCGTACGCTGTTCCGATCAAACCGATGCATGTTGAGTGTTGTTCTATGTCTACTTGCAACATGTACAACAGCTATCATACTAAGACTTGACCTAAGTTAATTATTTATATCGACCTGCTTTATTTATAGGTCGTCGTTGTGATCATTCCTGATCACTTTACTTCATTTGCTGTTCGCATGTTTGTGTGGTTACTTCGTTTGCTATTAAGGTGAGTTATAGTCCCATTTTCTATTTTAAATCTTTTGGGATGAGAATACATGCAATTTATTTTATATTTTGGACAGAAGTGGAAGTTGGTTTAAATTATTCATTGTGAGTTGAACAAAAATATTCCCTAGTTTGGTAACTGTAATCACTGGTTTCTACTGGTGAACGCGAATCCTATGGATAGATCTATCGGGTTTGACAACCCCATTTCGAGCTAGTCGCGCTAGCAATTTATAATCGGAATGTTTAGTACTTCGTAATTTGTTGTAGATACACTTGTTCGGTGTATATTATTTATTGTGTTTGGCAAGGGTAAATAAATGGTTAAGTGGTTACCAGGTGGCTCACGGTAAATGGAATAATGTTTTTATATGTTTTATAGCATATAATTTTGTGGTCCAAAAAGGAGTTTTTATGTTTTCAAACATAAATTTTTATGGTTTTTATTAAATATTGTTTGCAATATTAAACCTATAATTCACTCAACATTTTTGTTGACAGTTACTCGCATGTTTTATTCTCAGGTTCATGATTGATTGCTTCCGCTGTGCTTAGAGAGTCTGCATATTTATGGTGGCAGCTTTTGTTAAACAATAACTTGCATTCTATTTTGATACATTTAATAGTGGATGCTGTTGACTTTGTTTTGGTCAACATTTGGTTAAGTAATATTGTATGGTTTTTCTAAACTTATACATTTTGGTAGGTTTCCTTTATAGGGAATTATTTTTAAATAAAGAATGCAAGGTTGTTTTATTAAATTCATATAGAGTTTCGATCAAGCTGTGGGACCAAGATAACGATGGTCGTCAAGTGTACTTTGACGGGTCGTTAAAGTTGGTATCAGAGCCTTGGTTGTAGGGAATTAGGCTGCATTGATGTCGTCACCCCGAGTCAATAGGGTGCATTAGTGAGTCTAGTCTACAGCCCGGCCTATAATGTATTATTATATATGATTATTTGTATCGTATTAGTATGTATATTGTTATCATACATACATCTGGTTATGTTCTGAATCCGGGAGGAACTCCCATTCTGATTTAAACGTATTCTTCGACTCATGCGAACTTATCCTTATAAGAACACCTCGGGTAGTGAAACCGATGGATGTCATTCTTGACTTCTGAAATTCTCGACATTTCTATGTCATCTATTATGATTATGTATATAACGCTTGAGTTATATTACGTGAGATGTCATTCTTGACTTCTAAATGCTCGGCATTTCAATGTCAGCTATTATGTTTATGTATATAACATTCTTGTTATATTATGTGTCCTTGTGTCGTTGTGCCTATGTGCTTTGGTTTTTGAACCGGAAAACGTCATTCTTGACTTTTAGAGATTCTTGGTACTTCGAAGACGTTTTTATGTCATCGTTATTCCTATTCATTACTTTTGGATATTTTGACTCTTGTGCTATCCTTAGCACATTGTTTAAGAAATCATTTTAGGGAAATTGTGTGGAAATTCGAGGTTGATCGCGTGTCCTGACCTCATGTAGTGCTATTGGAATGGAACTATGAATTAGTGAAATATAATGGCGTCAGGCCAACGTGATTATATTACATTAATTCATAAAGAAGTCCCAATATTGTGACATGAGGAATAGAAAGCGAGTCAAAGAAAATTTTTACACTACTCATTCAGAAATTCCGATGTATTACATGGGTAGGAAAAATATTCATTATCTTATTTGTTGATATACGAGAAGCTCGTTTTAACCAGATTATCTATCTCATGCTCTATCCTTCATAACTCGCTTGTTAGCAACAGCTTTGCTTGGGAACAGTTTTGGCCCAAGGACTTCTGTCCTGATAATAGTCAAAATAACATTTAACTCATTGGTTTTCATGACCTCGTAACATTTGTTGGTCAAATGTCGCATGACGATACAAGTCATTTACTCGATCTTTCACGATCTTACTTCAACTTGTAACCTCTGAAATACAGATACTCTGCTTATCATCGGGAGTTTTACACATTTGTTTAATTGGGCGGTTCTCACGAGATTTATGGGCGAATAGAAGTAATGAAATATTTTGTCATGTATACAATTTATAAAATCATATATGTACGTATGGATTCAAAAGAATAAATTTACCCTTACCTATTTTGGCTAGTATATACTAAATTATACCTCCAAAATTATTTTAAGACCACTCATTTATTGAGCTGTTTAACAAAGTCAATTTGTTTTTATATAAAATGGTACACGTTGTACATGCTTCTAAATTTACTAAGAACTTCGTTCCGTTTATGTTGTCACATCAAACGTTTAAAGCTTTTTCAAAACTCCTTTGATTGATTTTATTAAATTTTTGCATTACCCTACAGAGTGTTTGGATCACAGTTCTTCTCATCCTCCGTTTAAGGATGAAACTTACCCTTAAGTTCATAGATAGAAACTCTTACACCACTTTAGATTCCGGTTTTACAAAACTTGTAGGAAAGTCTTTACGCTCAAAAAATTTTCCCCTATTATGATTGGACATGGCCGAAACGCGGACCGATAAATCAATTTTCTGGGGTGCATTCGGTGGTCACCCTATTGTAGAAAAGGCGCTAGGTGGGTTTCAACCCCAACTGTTGTTATAGTGGGTATCATGGATATATATTACACTAGACCGTTTGAGGAGTTTCTACTCTCAATATTCGCTGTCAACCGCAACACCCTCGTAAACATCAATCCTAGGATTCAATAGTTTGAGGTGCACGAAATTATTTTTGGAGATTCATCTCACCTGGAGCCAGCCGTTCTTTATAACCCGTGATTCGCGTTCTTTTCATCCGCACATAAATTTAAGAATATGGATGAATCCTAGATTTCCTCGCTCATTGTACAAGGAAGTACACTCTCGTTGAAATATCACACCTTTCGTACGTCTTCCTTTTGGAAATGTAATGAAAATTTACTTTGAAGTCCATGATCCTCGTTATCTCCCTTGAGAGAATTGCCTTATATATCTATGCCACCGAAGTGACTACTCTATATATTTCTTCCTTCATTGTTGCAACTATATTTCATTCATCCCAATTCGTCCCCTTGGGGAGCTCCTGTTTTGTTTGTTAAGGAGAAAGATGGTTCGTTCCGATTGTGTACTGATCATCGCGAGTTGAACAAGCTTGTTAAGCATCGTTACCCTCTTCCAAGAATTTATGATCTGTTCGATCAGCTTCAAGGTTCATCCATTTATTCTAAGATCGATCTTCGTTCCGGTTATCATCAACTGTGTGTTAAAGAACCTGATGTTCTGAAAACTGCTTTTCGCACCCGTTATGGTCACTACGAATTCCTTGTTATGCCGTTCGGATTGACAAATGCACCTGCTGTGTTCATGGACCTAATGAACCACGTTTGTAGACCCTATCTGGAGAAATTCGTTATTGTTTTCGTCGACGATATCCTTATTTATTCCAAGAGTGATGAAGAGCACGAAGAACATTTGAAGTTGGTGCTTGATTTATTGAGAAAAGAAGAGTTGTACGCTAAATTCTCTAAGTGTGCTTTCTTGTTAAGAGAAGTTCAATTCCTTGGACATATTGTTAGTAAACAGGGAATACAAGTTGATCCTACTAAGATTGAGGCGATTAAGAAATGGGAGATTCCGAAAACTCCTACGCAGATTCGTCAGTTCCTAGGTTTGACAGGCTATTATAGAAGGTTCATTCAAGATTTTTCACGAGTAGCGAAACCTCTGACTGCTTTAACGCATAAGGGGAAGAAGTACGAGTGGAAGAGTGAACTAGAGTCTGCTTTCCAAACTCTGAAGAAGAAGTTAACTTCTGCACCGACATTATCACTACATGAGGGTAGTGATGATCTTGTTATCTTTTGTGATGCTCCGTGTCAAGACTTTAGTTGTGTTTTGATGCAACGAAAGAAAGTCATTATTTACGCGTCACGTCAGTTGAAGATTTATGAACAGAATTATACAACCCATGATGTAGAATTGGGAGCTGTTGTGTTCGCACTCAAGAATTAGAGACATTACTTATATGGGGTCAAAAGTACTGTGTACACTGATCACAAAAGTCTTCAACATATCCTTGATCAGAAACAGTTGAATATGAGGCAACGAAGATGGATTGAGACATTGAATGATTATGATTGTGAACTTTTATATCATCCGGGAAAGGCCAACGTTGTGACCGATGCGTTAAGTCATAAAGAAAGGGCTGAACCTCGCAGGTTTAGAGCCTTGAATATGACAATTAGAACAAACCTCGCAAGGCAGATTCTTGCAGCTCAAAAGGAAGCCTTGAAGGAGGAGAATTTCGTAACGGGAAGGTCCGAGGCTTGAGTAAATAGTTAGAGGTACGAACCGATGGTACTCAGCATTTTACGGGACGCCTTTGGGTTTCGAAGTTTGGTGATCTACGACAACTTGTTTTAGATGAGGCTCATAAGTCTAGGAACTCTATTCATTCCTGGTACATGAAAGATGTATCATGATCTTAAGGAGCTGTATTGGTGGCCTAATTTGAAAGGTGATGTGGCTACATATATGGCTAAGTGTTTGACCTATGCTAATGTTAAAGCTGAACATCAGAAATCGTCTGGACTTTTGGTGCAACCTGAGATTCCCGAGTGGAAGTGGGAAGGTATTACGATGGATTTTATTACGAAGTTACCGAGAGTTGTGGGTGGTTATGATACCATTTGGGTGATTGTTGACCGACTCACTAAGTCAACTCATTTCTTACCGATTAAGGAAACAGATTCGATAGAGAAGCTTACTCGTTTGTATTTGAAGGAGATTGTTTCAGGGCATGGTGTTCCTGTACCTATTATTTCAGATCGAGACAGTCGATTTATATCGAGGTTTTGGCAACCCTTACAGGAAGCTTTGGGAATTAAATTAGATATGAGCACCGCTTATCATCCGCAGAAGGATGGTCAGAGTGAAAGGACCATTCAAACTTTGGAAGACATGTTACGAGTATGCGTTAATGATTTTGGTAATGGGTGGGATAGATACTTGCCATTGGCTGAATTTTCTTATAATAACAGTTATCATGGAAGTATTGAAGCCGCACCGTTTGAAGCTCTGTATGGTAGAAAGTATAGGTCTCCTATCTATTGGAATGAGGTTGGGTATGCTCAACTCCTAGGCCCAGAAGTTATTCATGAGACTACCGAGAAAATCGTACAGATTAAAGAAAGATTGAGAACTGCCAGAAATCGGCAAAAGAGTTATGCCAATAAGTGAAGGAACGATATTGAATTTCAGGTCAGTAACCGTGTTATGTTAAAGGTTTCACCTCGGAAGGGTGTGATACGTTTTGGTAAAAGGGGAAAGTTGAGTCCTCGTTTTGTTGGACCTTTTGAGATTATTGAGAGAGTTGGACAGGCGGCTTATCGTTTGAAGTTTCCACAAGAACATAGTGCTGTTCACGATGTTTTTCATGTATCGAATTTGAAGAAGTATTTGGCCGAGGCCGATGAAACTATTCCTCTGGACGAACTTCATGTTGATAAACAACTCCATTTTATTGAGGAACCTGTCGAAACTATGGACCGAGAGGTTAAGACTCTCAAGCAGAGCAAAATTCCTATTGTTGAGTTAGGTGGAACGCCAGACGCGGTCCCAAGTTCACTTGGGAGCGTGGAGGTCAGATGAGGCAGAAGTACCCGCATTGTTCCCAGGTGCCGAGTCAACCCCTGCACCTGCTTAAATTTCGGGACGAAATTTCCGTAACGGGAAGGTACTGTAACGACCCTACTTTTTTCGTTATCTTTTACCGTTAATTATTTAATGACCGTTAACTGTTATTCGTGCCACGTCATTTCTATGACCTATATTATTATCTTTGTAATAATATATTAATTATTATGTGTTATATGAATATTTGTATACATATCTTTAATTGTACGTTTCTACGTGTCGCGGATTTCTATCCGGCGAATCTTTTCGGTTTTCAAACGAACGGTCGAGCTTTTGGGATTTTTAAGTCCTAATTATTTTAAATATGATATTTTAATGTCATATGATCATATATAGTGTTTATATATTTTATTCGTCGCGTATTTGTTATCTCTCCGAAAAATCAATCGCGTAGCGGTGTTTTCGCGTTTAGGGCTTCGTTCGGGCATCCGGGCCACAAGCAATTTATATTAGCATCAATTTGGCCCAGAAATGGGGCCCACGCCATTGATTTTGGACGGACACCCCATGGGGAGGGGGTATACCCCTTTCATTTTTGCAATTCTCCTCATTTTCACATTTTATTCCTAATTTTATCAACCCTAAAATTCATTTGGTGCTCTCTCCTCTTCTCCCTCCCTAGCCGTCACCACCACCACCATAATCCATCATCATCTTCATCAAATAATACTTGGATCAAGAAATCATTCACATATTCGGATTCTACACAACGATCTCTACGCGTTCATATTACTTGATTGTTGATTAGGGTATAAACCCTAACCCTAGATTTTCAATTTTTCAATTATTTTTCTGTTTTTACATGTTATATTGATAGTATGATGATAATATGTTATTGTATTGTTGATTGTATGCGTAGAATTGCTCGATTGCATATTTTTTCGGTTTGATAAAATTGGGACAGCAGCTTTTTCGTGTGTTTCTGATATTGTAACTGATGTTGATCATAAAATAAAGTATATAAATGAGTTCCTCTCATCAAGACATTAATTTTAGACTCCGGATTCATGTCGTTTCGATTCCCGGAGCCCTAGATACGAGCAAAGTGGTATTTTGTTAAGATTGAAATGTGATTTTGGTATGAACCAGGTTTGGTCCGACTTTGTGACCATATTTGGTGACTTTAGGGTGTGTTAGTGTGTTAGGACTGATGGTGGGGTGAACTTTCATGTTCGGGTCATCTCAATCCGAGCCACGTATCACCCGTTACGTCTAAAACACGTTTTTGATTGAATTGAAGTTCCAAGTAGTGTATTGGCTGTATATCACGACTTGTGGGCTGTTCATGGTATGTTCTTGAGTGTACCAAAGTGTCGGGTGGTTTGCTTAGGCGGAGATATATGTAAGGCTCGCCGAAAACCGACACCCGGGGCTCAGGATACGACCCGATGAACTTTTGATTTAAAACTTGGGATTTATTATTAAACTTATGATATAAATAATGGATTTCATTATCATTTAATTACTTATGATATAAAAAGTAATTATTATTATTATTTAAGACTTATGATATATATTTATTATATCATTTAATTAATACTTATGATTTAATTAACATTTTAATTAAACTTGTGATTAATAATACTTTCATTATTAATGGAAAATACTTATGATAAGTATTAAATAAGACTTATAATAAGGATTAATTAATAATTTAATTATTATAAGGCTTAGTTATTATTTAATTATAATTTAATTATTAAATACTTATGATTTAATGATTATAATTAGAAACTTATGATATGATTAATAATTCATTATTAATTAATAATACTTATGATATAATTTAAAATTTATTATTAATGAATAATACTTATATTATGACTAATATTTAATTAATTAATTAAATACTTATGTTATATTAATTATATCATTTAAACTTATATTAACTTTAATAATTCATTTTAATTTAATTAAACTTATGTTATGACATAATTAGACATATTTAACTTTAATAAACGTTATAACTTATATTATTATTATAACTTACACTTTTAAAATTAACGTTGACTATGTTTGACCAAGGTTGACTTTTGAGTTGACTTTCGGTTGACTTTGACTTTCAGTTGACTTTTGTTGACTTTCTAATTAAGGAAATTTTCCTAACTTATAAACTTTACAAAAATAGAAACTTTCCAAAAATAGAAACTTTCCAAAAATAGAAACTTTCCAAAAATAGGAACTTTCTAAAAATAGAAAGTGTGTGTCCGTACGCTGTTCCGATCAAACCGATGCATGTTGAGTGTTGTTCTATGTCTACTTGCAACATGTACAATAGCTATCATACTAAGACTTGACCTAAGTTAGTTATTTATATCGACCTGCTTTATTTATAGGTCGGCGTTGTGATCATTCCTGATCACTTTACTTCATTTGCTGTTCGCATGTTTGTGTGGTTACTTCGTTTGCTATTAAGGTGAGTTATAGTCCCATTTTCTATTTTAAATCTTTTGGGATGAGAATACATGCAATTTATTTTATATTTTGGACACAAGTGGAAGTTGGTTTAAATTATTCATTGTGAGTTGAACAAAAATATTCCCTAGTTTGGTAACTGTAATCACTGGTTTCTACTGGTGAACGCGAATCCTATGGATAGATCTATCGGGTTTGACAACCCCATTTCGAGCTAGTCGCGCTAGCAATTTATAATCGGAATGTTTAGTACTTCGTAATTTGTTGTAGATACACTTGTTCGGTGTATATTATTTATTGTGTTTGGCAAGGGTAAATAAATGGTTAAGTGGTTACCAGGTGGCTCACGGTAAATGGAATAATGTTTTTATATGTTTTCTAGCATATAATTTTGTGGTCCAAAAAGGAGTTTTTATGTTTTCAAACATAAATTTTTATGGTTTTTATTAAATATTGTTTGCAATATTAAACCTATAATTCACTCAACATTTTTGTTGACAGTTACTCGCATGTTTTATTCTCAGGTTCATGATTGATTGCTTCCGCTGTGCTTAGAGAGTCTGCATATTTATGGTGGCAGCTTTTGTTAAACAATAACTTGCATTCTATTTTGATACATTTAATAGTGGATGCTGTTGACTTTGTTTTGGTCAACATTTGGTTAAGTAATATTGTATGGTTTTTCTAAACTTATACATTTTGGTAGGTTTCCTTTATAGGGAATTATTTTTAAATAAAGAATGCAAGGTTGTTTTATTAAATTCATATAGAGTTTCGATCAAGCTGTGGGACCAAGATAACGATGGTCGTCAAGTGTACTTTGACGGGTCGTTAAAGAGTCGTTCATGGCATATAGAGGTCAGCACTACGCGATGGGACCAAATGTTGATGACTTCGTCCAGATGGATTAGGACGGGGTGTGACATGTGGTATCAGAGCGGTGGTCTTAGCGAACCAGGTCTTGCATTAGTGAGTTTGGACTTCGACCTAGTAATTTTTAGGATACATTAATGAGTCTATACTTGGATATTGTCTGCATGTCAAAAGTTTTCAAATCATTCCTTGTCACAAAATATCTATTTATCATTTCAGTCTCGACACGTCTTATTGCAATTATTGCTAAGATGGTGTACAGACAAATTCATATCCCATCACACTAAACCTTGTCTGACACATTTCCTTAATTTCCTCCGTAATCTATGGGATCTTCTGTACTATATATAGGTGTTAGGTATTCTATGTAATTAGAATATCATTCGATATTCAAAAATCATTTCATATCGAAAATCCTTTATCTAACTGTGCAAGATGAATTCTGCAACCAGTTCAAGTTCCTCGGATTTCAACAGTTATTCCGACATGAATTTTCACTCGAGCTCCAAAAGCAGTGTAACCGGAATGGATCAATCAATTAATCATCATCAATTCTGGATGAATTGGGGATGGGTTCGTAGTCGACTTAATCAGTGGAGGCGAGAAGAAGGTGATCCTTTCCCCAACCGAATTCACCTCTTGACGAAGAACCTGAAGCACTTACCGGCGAACCAGTCTGAAACACCATTTTCACTCTCATTTCCAGGTTATCTCGCAATAATTATATATTATCCTATAATTCTAAACCTTATTCATCTGCTTGTTCCAACCGCCAATCATTCCGGAGTAATAGAAGAAGTCAACGAGCTTCTCGCTCGAGTAGTGGCTTTGGAAATTATGGTGTAAAAATTACCAGCTTCAGCAACATCACCGACATCAACAGCACCACCAGCATCAGCACCAACAGCACTAATACCACCAACAACACAAGTCTCAACATCCACATCACAAGCCTCAACCTCAAAATCTGTACCTCAAGTATAATCTTGTTCTACATGATATTCTACACCATTTATCATCATTCTACATATTCGTTCTACATCGACTAGGTATCATTCTAGGTATCGTTCTACATCAAAGATTCTTGCGTACAAACTGTTAATGGTGAAAATATTTTAACGGGTAGGTAATACCCGAGGAATATTTAGATTTCACATTAACATGTTATACTGTACATTCTTCAAATCAGATTCAACAGCCATTTACTATCCTATACACAACCACACATATACATATCCATTTACCAAAAGAACAACTATTGTCATTCAAATTCAATTTTATATTCGGATTTTGACCGATCAGAATCCAAGTCAAGATTTGACAAGTGGCATAATGAAGAAAATAATGGACAAAATAAAATTTATTAGTAACCAATTAATTAATTATGTAGAATTTCTTCATCATCTTCTAATCTTAAATATTTAAAATTTTAAGATTATATATCGGACTGTTGGACTACTAACATTGGACTATTAATCTTGGACAATTAAAAAGTATTAAAAGAGTAGGAAATATTAATTACAACACATTTTAATTTAAAATATCATTAATAAGTTACATCTACTACAGTTAAATAATTTCTCAAGTTGCCACTTGATTCCATCTTAAACATTATTTATATCTTGACGATTACAATCTTCGTTCAAACTCTTCAAACTCTTGAAAACACCTCGGATTGATAACCAACGATTCAGTTATGATAACTTTGAATGCTAATGAAGCAGCAAAAGCTATAGATGGTCTTAAAGACCAAAAGCTTGATAATAAAGAATGGAGTGTCGAAAACACTCAATAGAAAAATTGATACTGGAAACCGGATTATGTGAAACTATGTAAGAGGCTTTGGACAAATCACCAGGACTAAACCGGTACCTAATGAATCCATATGATTTTCTATCTAATAAACTCTTTAACGAATATTTTGCTCCTTATTTATTCTAAATCCTTGTGGAAAAATTTTCTTCATCAACTTTCGAACTTAGAAATCCCAAAATATCATCATAAATATCTTCGATATTCCTGAAGATATTTTCATAAATATTCTCGTCCGAAATTATATATCTCTTCATGCTATCTATATTACATCATAAAAGAAACTATTTTAGTTTCTAAATTCCTTTAAAATTCGAGTTTAAATTATGAATGGTTTCTGGAGAAGTGTTAGGAATTGAAGCATGGGTTAGTATAATATAATGACGTCAGGCCAACGTGGTTATATTATAGTAAGTCATGCTGAGTTTCTAATAGAACATGATGATGGTTCATAGAAGATCACACCCTCATCATGTACCATGTTACATAACTCTTTCATTCTACTTAACCTCTAAACATATCAATAAAATGTATTCTTGATAGTTCTATCCTCTATGATTTTGGTAATTTAACAAATTAAATCGTGCGATTACATTTTCTTTCTGATTAGAAGATTTTTTTAAAGTCCTTGAATTCCGGAATTTCAACCCTGACTACGTCAAAAGTCAAAAAGAATCTTATTCTCCTCAGTTCACTATTTTGTGATAGCTTCACTCGTACTCTTTACCCAATCGAACTGTTTTATATATACTACTCAATAATGATAAAACTCTATCAAACTCATATTCGTCATGAAAACATTCTTATTGTTAGCCATGACCACCTCGATCAAATTTCGGGACGAAATTTCTTTAACGAGTAGGTACTGTGACGACCCGGAAATTTTTGAAAAAAATTTAAACTTGATCTTTATATGATTTCAACGCGATAAGCAAATGTCTGTTAGGTTGAGTCTCAAAAATTTTGAACTGTTTCATATATTCAATTGACCTTCGACCATCCTCAACGATTCACAAACAATTGTGTGTAAATAAATATGTATATATATATATATATATATATATAAATAATTATAAATATAAGTGTATATATACTAATTTGATTTAATAATATATAATTTAATCAGTAGAATTAAAAACATAAAATAACATACAGAATAATTAAGTTGCTATTAAAATGAACATATATATATGTATATATGAAATATATACTTAATTAATGATTATATGTATATTGTTATATATTAAAATGTATGATATTCAATATATGTTATTATATTATAAGTAATTAAAAAGTATTACATAAATAATAATATATAAGATTTATAAATTTAATTTAATTACAAAGCAAAAATATAGTTGTTATAATTATTACTTACATTATTATTATGTCAATATTAGTATTATTATTACTATTATAATTATAAGTAATAAAATTCTAATAACTTTAGGGTTACCAAAATAAATATTTTTTTAAGAAATGATTAAAATTATATATTAGTTATGATTTAAATAAATTATCAGTATTATTATTTTCAAAAATTATGATTTTATTTAATAAAATTAATATTGATATCATTCTTATTAGTATTATTTGAATTACTAATATTATTATTATTATTAATTCTTTTATTATTATTGTTAGTATTTATATTAATTATAATACTAATAACTGTATTATTATTATTAATAATATGGTCATATTTATTACTTATTAATTATAATATATAAAATAAAAATGAAAGAATATGTTTCCTAACTCTATCAAATCTTACTCTCCTGTCTGTGATACAGGTTGATTCCAATCAACACAAAACAAAATTTGTTAGATATCAAAGTTACAAAATGTACGAATATGTTTCATGTATCTATCACACTGTATTTGATTTGCAAAATTCGTACAAATCATAATTTAATCAAAAGAACAATCCAAGAATCTTTTAGCCATCTCTATCTGTTCTTCTCAGGAAGGATTCTTTCTGTCGGCTAAATTGTCACTACAATCCAATCTAAATTAATACTTGTTTCAAGTATCAATCACTCAATTCCTCTATATACTTCCCTACTGCTTCTATTCAAGAATCAAAAATAGATATTAAGTGTAAATATTGTTATATGTCTCCATCTGCTTTAATTTACCTTGTTGTCTTCTTTCTGACGAATATTTCTGTCAACAATCTCAATCTTCTTTTATTTTTGTTGATATCTCTTCGGAATGATTCTTCATGTCGACACCTTTCTCCTTATATATGATATGCACATATGTTGCATTAAAGAGAGAGATAGAGATCACCACGAAATATGAGCATCATTACTCAACAACCACACCTTCGGTTCTCTTGATTAACCATGACCTTCGAATACCATCGAGACCCCTTCAATTCTTCATGATCACCACCACCATCGTACCATCTAAACTCACCTTTGCTAATTACTTCAACCCGATAAACCAACAATCAAACAACCCTAGCCACCACCATGTTCACCACCTTACAATCATGAAACCACTTTGAAAACGTTATCATTTATCAAACTACTGCAACTTCTATATTGCTTATGGAATCGGCCAAACCATTACCACTATACGGTTAACGGTTTGGTCGAGACCAACAAACAACCATCTAAAACTAACCTTCCACCACAACCCTTGAATATCATCACCAAGCTTGAACCACTCTTAAGCTATTGTTGCTGCAGCCCCTATTTTTGATTCTTCTGTTCGAGTACCTAAACAACCATCTAAACCCGTCACCCACCTTCAACTCTCTCTCACATCCCTCTCTTCATTTTCTCTCTTCTATTCTTGAGCTAAGAACCACCTTTGAATCACCACTGTTACCAATGAATAGCTGCTTTCTTTTCTGTTTCTGTCCGAAATCCAATCACCACTCCCAACCATCTCGCTAACACTTTGATATGATTTTGTTCATGTCAAGAAACCGATAGAAATGTTGGTTTTTATGCCACTTGGGTTTTACTAAGAGATTAATGGACTTGCAACTTGTTATATAATACTCCAATAAGATATCACACATTATACAAAAAGGATACAAGTGGGAGGTGATAAAACTTTGGCCGACATTTTAATGATTAAAAAAAAAGTAGAGATGGCGACGCTAATGGAATAATAAAGGCTGTTTTGATTATTTTATAAAGTAATTATTGAGGAATGAAGGTATTACCTCGGTTTTGATACACAGGTGGTGGTTTCCACGATTTTGGAACGAATGATATTTTTTATTCTTTCCCTAGACTGAATCACAGCAAAACTGATCGTATTTATCATGGGCCGAAAGCCACTTACATTTTCTGTTGGGCTTGTGGACTTGCTACTGCAGGCCACTTATTCTGTTGCGACCCAAGAACGACCCTCGAACAACCAAATTAAACTTCATCGTTGTTCTCTGCTACTGCATATCTGCTCTTTCTATTCTATTCTTTTTCTCGAACCTGATACAGTACTACAACTGCATTATGACATCCTTGTTCCTGCTATAACTAGAAAGATGACTTGTTGTAGTTGTTTACGATCGTAATTATGAAAACAAGGATGAAGTTAAGAATGGCGATTATGAAGTCGGTTGATAAGATAATTAATGATGGTAAATATTAAGAGCTAATGAACGATGATTATGATTATGATGCAAAGATAATCTTGATCATGAATATGAAATGTTATAGTCGTGGTTAAATGGAAATGATTGGGTGATGATGATGATTAGATAATTAGGACTTGATATTGATGATATAATGGGTATAATGATGACGATATAGGGTGAATGATAATGATGAAGATGTACACAATGGAAGTTGATGATGATGAAGTTATGTTGATTTTCTGTTCGATTCACCACGATCACACTTGGTCGTCTTTTCGTTTAAACGGATGGTATAAATTACGACCTAGACTTCATACGTTTATTACCACTATATTATAATTACTATTATTATTATTATTATTATAATTATTATGTTATATAAGTTGTAGGTGTATGAACTAATAGGTATATACGTATAACTTAACAAGGGTTAATAAAACATTATCTATAATACGAAGATTTATAAACATAACTAACAACCATATTTTTACATAAACAAATTTATGGCTAGAACTTATATTATGTAGTTATAATGGTAAAAAAAAAATTATAGTAAACACTTACACATAAAGATTTATATATATACACACTCATTTATATATATATATATATATATATATATATATATATATATATATATATATATACATATGTGTATATGTATACATATATGTACTTAATATAATCACTAAAATTAATAAGTGATTAAGTATGTTTATTATATATGTAAATATAAGTATATATTAAAAATTATCATTTTCGGTTCTATTAAAAGATTATCATTTTTAAAAGTATCATTATTATTATCATTATTAGCAAAATTATTTTTTTAGTTATTATGATTATTATTATTACTATTATTATTATTATTATTATTATTATTATTATTATTATTATTATTATTATTATTATTATCAAAATTTATATTATTATTAAAATTATCATGTAGATTATTATTATTATTATTATTATTATTATTATTATTATTATTATTATTATTATTATTATTATTATTATTATTATTATTATTATTATTATTATCTTTATTAATTTTATATTAACAATATTATTATAACAAATAAATATTTTTCTATATAAGAGTATATTTATTACAACTACCATAATATTTCATATAATTATACTAAGGTTATTTATTAAAATATTTACATATAACAAACTATTGATTTTTAATATAATATTAAACTATATAATTATTAACTATTTTAAATATATACAAATTAAATATATAAGATATATAGTTTAAGATATAATATATAAATTTGTTTGATTACGATTATATGTATTAATATATATATCTGATATAGGTTCGTGAATCCAAGGTCAACACTGCATTGTTCAGTTCAGTCGTATGCATATTTTTACTACAAAATATCGTATTGTGAGTTTCATTTGCTCCCTTTTTAAATGCTTTTGCAATATATATTTTGGGACTGAGAATACATGCGCTGCTTTTATAACTGTTTTACGAAATAGACACAAGTACTTGAAACTACATTTTATTGTTGAATCATTATACCGGATATCACCCTTTTAGCTTGGTAGCCTAAGAATTAGGGAACAGACCCCCTAATTGACGCGAATCCTAAAGATAGTTCTATTGGGCCTAACAAACCCATCCAGGTTATGGATGCTTTAGTACTTTGATTTTATATACAGATGAGTGTACCTGTATATTTGGGGATATTCTAGATGCATTTGTTAATGTCGGTTACCAGGTGTTCACCATATGAATGAATTTTAATGCGCAGGTTATGCATACTATTTTATTACACAGGTTATGTGTAATATAAAAATGAAATCTTGTGGTCTATTATATTATTAGAAATGATTGATTATGATAAACTAATAAACTCACCAACCTTTTGGTTGACACTTTAAAGCATGTTTATTCTCAGGTATGAAAGAAATCTTCCACTATGCATTTGCTGATTTTAAGGATATTACATGGAGTCGTTCATGGCATATAGAGGTCAGCACCACGCGATGAGACCAAATGTTGATGACTTCATCCAGATGGATTAGGACGGGGTGTGACAATATTTCCTATCAATATTTCATGATATCCATAAGTTCATACATTACAATTTAATCATCATCACGCTGGCCAGATGTGGTAATGATTACTTTGTACATGTATGTTCATAACGTTATCACTTCATATTAAAATAAAAAATTTCACATACATAACTTGCTTTATCATTTAGAAAACTTTGTAATTATAATCAGATTAAATCTAATGCATGTTTAAGCTACAATTATTAATTTCATTTTATTCGATCCTTTTCTTCACATAAGCGTACAAAATATTATTAGCAGTTAAAGACAACAAAAAATTAAAACAGATAAATCCAAAACATGCAATCAAATCATATTATATGCAAATAAATAATATGAATAATAACTATATTTATATTTACTTCTAAAAGTAACTTGTTGTTGATCTTTAATCGTTATTTTTATTGTGCGCTGATTTTTCTTAATTTCATTGATGCAATAAATATCAAAAAACATGTGATAAAACATCAAATATATTTATAATTACATTAATATATTACTCATATACTTTAATATTATTATTAATGTGATACTTAATAGCATGTATAATATTTTTAAGACTTTTTAACAATTTTATATATGTATATTTATTTTTACGAACGAAGCTTATGAAACACTTAAAAACGCATAAGCTAACTAGACACATACTAAACCATATCAATAATTAGAGAACGGAGATTCAATGAACATATGGTTTGAAAACGAATGGAACAATGGATAAAAGATGAGGGAACTTATTTATGATCAAGAAGATGAAATAGCAAAGTATCGAAGAGTAACAGAGCAATAACGAATCCTAAATCTTGATCTACCCCAACTTAACAGGTCAAACTTAAAAATAACTATAGTTTCTAACCTAAGCTCTGGTACCATTCTGCAACGCCCCAAACTTACAAAACTCTAATAAATAATATGAAAAGGAACTTAAAAGGACAAAAGGGCGTTATACTTATTTAAAGTAAAAGAGAAAGTCAAAGAATAAGTTAAAAACTTATTTCAAAGGTACCACTAAACTAAAATAAAGTACTTAATTTTGGAACAAAATCTCTAAGTGTAACGACCCAACTTCGTTTTACCAAAAACACGACTTAAATTTTTTTTTTTTTACCAGACCATCTGGACGGCGTCCAGACCTCTGGACGGCGTCCAGTTACAAAGAGCAGGACGGCTTCCAATAATCAGGACGATGTCCAGTAACACTAAAATGTTCTGAGACAGAAAACACCAACCCACATTATACTGGACGGCGTCCATCCCATCTGGACGGCGTCCAGCAGACCTGATCAGCTCCAATTCATTTCAAAACACGTTTAACACTTTAAATCAACAACCAAACGCTTTGCAACAACCCAATCAAGTTTTACATCAACAAAACATTAAAAAGAAGTGTTTACACCACAAATACGGGTTAAGACTCAATAACCCAACCCAATACCAAGAGCATAATCCCGGGGGCTACCAAATCCCCAATCCGCGTCCAAATCCCCAAAAGCTACCCCATCGAGCCCAAACGCTCCTACGCATCTAGCCTACAACTAGCTAGCTTGTGATGACCCGGAAATTTTTGACCAAATTTAAACTTAATCTTTAACGTTTCTGACACGATAAGCAAAGTCTATGAAGTTGAATCTCAAAATTTTGAACTATTCAATTACCCTTCGATTGTTCTCAACGATTCGCGAACAATTATATGTAAATAGATACATATGTTATAACTTGAAAACGTAACAAAGTGTTATGAAAATGATACTATGCATTAACCTTATTGGTTTGATTATCTGTTTAATATTTAGATAAGTTAACTAAAACGTTTAAGATGAACCAGTAAAACACTAATTTGCTACAGTATTTTCGAATTGCTACAGTACCTGAAAAGCTACAGTGTTTTTGAAAATCACTATTTGCTACAGTAAAAAAACTTTGCTACAGTAACTTTGCTACAGTAAACACTATTTTAAAATGTATTTTAACAAATAGCGAGACGATGATTTATAGAAGTAAATGACCAAAACACTCAAATGTATAAGTTATATTTCGAGTGATATAATTTAGGGATAATTTAAGGCTATATTTTGACAAAGGTACTTGTCCCAAAATGTAAATTACAAGTTTTCTCAGCGTACGAAGGGACACTCGAAAAATCGGAACCGGGACATAAGTCGCGTAATGACGTACGACTTATCGGAACAAAAATTACAAATTAACTATGCACGAGAATATAATATAATATATAATTAATTAATTTAAATTATATATTATATATACATATATATATATATATTATATTATAATATGTCGACAAACTAGAAGTTAAAAGGTTTGTGAGCTGGATCTTCAGGCCATGCGATCGCATGGCCATTCCTCTTCAGACCCATGCGATCGCATGGGATGGCTGGACAGGAATGCCTATAAGGCTCGATCAGTTTTTCGGATGAATTCAATCATAAATCTATCTCTCAATCTCTCTGTCTCTTTAATATATATATATATATATATATATATATATATATATATATATATATATATATATATATATATATATATATTATTATTATTAAGATTAATAATATTAATCTTATTATTATTATTATTTTTAGTAATATTACATAAAAAACTACGACGAGGTTATGAGCGTGTCACTTTCAAAATGGGTTTTCGAGCGGGATAGAGCTAAGGAAATTATGGGTTATAGCTATGGAGGTTATGGGTAATGTACGTTGGGTATTATTGGCAAATCAAACCTAGTGTTTATCATCTCTGTTGCGTTTACGTACTTCCCTGCAATATTGAATCACAATATTGATACGTGAGCATTCATATCTTATCTTTTATATATTAATTGTGTATCCATGTCTAGTGCTCGAGTATATATGTTTATGCATGCTTGTATGCTAAATTTCATCGTTAAACAGTTTATGAGAAATCACGAATTAAATACATATATTACTGGTAAAAGGTATATGATATGTATGTTTTTGGAAAGCTGGCGAAAAATCAATAACTTTTCATTTAGAAATCACGTAATTTCGATGAACGAATCAAAAAATATGGTCAACTGAATTATGATTGACGTTAATTGAAATTGCTTTTGAATCTGCAATTAAGATTTAAACAACTTGTTTAGGAGATTGATAAAATGAATTTTTGAATATTACCAACTGAGTAAATGACTCCTTATATAAGGTATGTCTCGTTTTGTTGAACTATTGTCAAAATTGACTTTTTGAAATGACTTTGGATAACTTTTGTATGTGGATCTCGAGCATTAGGATTGTGATACACTATGACCAGACCTAGCTTGATAGACATTTATTGACCAACATATGTTTTCTAGGTTGAGATCTACGGTTATTTGGTAATCCGAGTTTCAGTCACATTTTGGTGAACGACTTTATATGCTGCTAAGGTGAGTTTCATTTGCTCCCTTTTTAATTGCTTTTGCAATATATATTTATGGGCTGAGAATACATGCACTTTATTTTAAACGCAATGGATACAAGTACATACTAAATTCTACACCGAGTTTGAACCGAAAATCCCTTAGCTTTGGTAACTAGTAACTGCCGGTTATAAGAACTGGTTGGCGCGAGTAGTTATATATGGATCCATAGGGCTTGATATCCCCGTCCGAGCTAGAGAGCTAGCCTTTTAACGAATGTATGCTATTTGAGAAGCGTACACGTTGGTTTGCGTGTATTATTAAGATGATTATACAAAGGGTACAAATTATATATACGTTAAGTTTAGTTACCAGGGTGCTCAATCTTGTAGAATATTTTGATAAACATTTCTGGATGAAACAACTGAAATCTTGTGATCCACCTTTTTGTACAGATTATGCAAAACATTAAAACTATGAACTCACCAACCTTTGTGTTGATACTTGTTAGCATGTTTATTCTCAGGTTCCCTAGAAGTCTTCCGCTATTTGCTTATATGTTAGACAAGCTATGTGCATGGAGTCGTACATGGCATATTTTTCAAGGAAACGTTGCATTCACCAAATCATCACCATCTATCTTATTTTGACTGCATTGTCAACGGAAGTACTACTGTAAACTATTATTTACGGTGATTGTCTATATGTATAAATCATCAGATGTCGAAAACCTTTGATTTAAATATTCATTTATGGTGTGCCTTTTTAAAAGAAGGCAATGTTTACAAAACGTATCATATAGAGGTCAAATACCTCGCAATGAAATCGATGAATGACGTGTTCGTCCATATGGATTTGGAGCGATCGTCACATAGCTTCACAATCACAATACCTGTAAAAAGGTAAACAACGAGAGGGGTAAGCATAAAGCTTAGTGAATGCAATAATTATACATATACATATATAATCTACTTACTTGCATACACTTACTCACATACCGCATACATGCTAGCAATATAATTAGTAAACCATCTCAAGTATAAAGCTAATAACCTCCAATATCGCAAGCTAGCATAACCAATAGCATAATACTCTAAACAATATAATATGCTACACTACATCACATACACAAACTATATGGTTAACCATAAACGCTGTGGTGCTACTGGCTCATGGTTCACACCATATGTAATGCTATGACGCTACCGGCTTTTTGGTTCACGCCACTACGTATTTGAGTCATACTCCTTTATAGTGCTACCGGCTCGTGGTTCACACTTTGGCGCTACCGGCTCGTGGTTCATGCCTCATTTTATAGTGCTACCGGCTTGTAAAGTGATCATCCAACCTCAAGAAATCTTTCTTATTTACAGTAAGATATCTTTCTATTACTAGGTAATACTCATATTCAAACTTTGATTCAATTTCTATAACTATAACAATCTTATTTCGAGTGGAAATCTTACTTGAACTTGTTTTCGTGTCATGATTCTGCTTCAAGAACTTTCAAGCCATCCAAGGATCCTTTGAAGCTAGATCTATTTTTCTCATTTCCAGTAGGTTTATCCACAAAACCTGAGGTAGTAATGATGTTCATAACATCATTCGATTCATATATATAAAACTACCTTATTCGAAGGTTTAAACTTGAAATCACCAGAACATAGTTTAGTTAATTCTAAACTTGTTCGCAAACAAAGGTTAATCCTTCTAACTTGACTTTTAAAATCAACTAAATACATTTTCTATATCTATATGAGATGCTAACTTAATGATTTAAAACCGAAAAACAAGAAAAACACCATAAAACCAGATATACGCCGTCGTAGTAACACCGCGGGCTGTTTTGGGTTTGTTAATTAAAAACTATGATAAACTTTGATTTAAAAGTTTTTCTTCTGGGAAAATGATTTTTCTTAAGAACATGAAACTATATCCAAAAATCATGGTTAAACTCAAAGTGGAAGTATGTTTTCCAAAATAGTCATCTAGACGTCGTTCTTTCGACTGAAATGACTACCTTTACAAAAATGACTTGTAACTTATATTTTCGACTATAAACCTATACTTTTTCTGTTTAGATTCATAAAATATAGTTTTATATGAAACCATAGCAATTTGATTCACTCAAAACGGATTTAAAATGAAAAAGTTATGGGTAAAACAAGATTGAATATTTTTTTATTGTTGTAGCTACGGGAAATATTGTAACAATTCTATACAAATCATATCCTAGCTAACTTATATTGTATTATACATGTATTCTAATATATTATGAAATCTTGGGATACCATAGACACGTATGCAAATGTTTTTACATATCATATCGACCCATCTATATATATTATTTGGAACAACCATAGACACTCTATATGCAGTAATGTTGGAGTTAGCTATACAGGGTTGAGGTTGATTCCCAAAATATATATACTTTGAGTTGTGATCTAGCCTGAGACATGTATACACTGGATCGTGGATTGATACAAGATAATATATATCAATTTATTTCTGTACATCTAACTATGGACAACTAGTTGTAGGTTACTAACGAGGACAGCTGGCTTAATAAACTTAAAACATCAAAATGTATTAAAAGTGTTGTAAATATATTTTGAACATACTTTGATATATATGTACATATTTGTTATAGGTTTGTGAATCGACCAGTGGCCAAGTCTTACTTCCCGACGAAGTAAAAATCTGTGAAAGTGAGTTATAGTCCCACTTTTAAAATCTAATATTTTGGGATGAGAATACATGCAGTTTTATAAATGTTTTATGAAATAGACACAAGTAATTGAAACTACATTATATGGGTGAATGATCGAAGCCGAATATGCCCCTTTTACTTGGTAACCTAAGAATTAGTAAACCGATCTACTAATTGATGCGAATCCTAAAGATAGATCTATTGGGCCTAACGAACCCCATCCAAAGTACCGGATGCTTTAGTACTTCGAATTCGTTTTTATCATGTCCGAAGAATTTCCCGGAATGATAAGTGATATTCTTATATGCATCTTGTTAATGTCGGTTACCAGGTGTTCACCATATGAATGATTTTTATCTCTATGTATGGGATGTATATTGAAATATGAAATCTTGTGGTCTATTATTATGATTTGATAATATATAGGTTAAACCTATAACTCACCAACATTTTTGTTGACGTTTTAAGCATGTTTATTCTCAGGTGATTATTAAGAGCTTCCGCTGTTGCATACTAAAATAAGGACAAGATTTGGAGTCCATGCTTGTATGATATTATGTAAAAACTGCATTCAAGAAACTTATTTTTGATGTAATATATTCTTATTGTAAACCATTATGTAATGGTCGTGTGTAAACGGTATATTTTAGATTATCATTATTTGATAATCTACGTAATGCTTTTAAACCTTTATAGATAAAATAAAGGTTATGGTTGTTTTAAAAATGAATGCAGTCTTTGAAAAACGTCTCATATAGAGTCAAAACCTCGCAACGAAATCAATTAATATGGAACGTTTATAATCAATATGAACGGGACATTTCAGTTGGTATCCGAGCGTTGGTCTTAGAGAACCAGAAAATTGCATTAGTGTGTCTTACCGAGTTTATCTGGACTTCGACCGTGTTTTTCTTCAAAAACGATTGCTTAACATTTTTTTGTTGTTGGAAACTATATATTATTAACATGTAAATATTATGTGATATATTAATCTCTTAACGTGTTTGATAGTGTGTGATAGATGTCTACCTCTAGTAAAAATCCCATTGATTCACCTAATAATAATGAAGAGTCGAATATATTTTGGGAAGATTCACAAATTCCCGAAGAGGAACCGGAAGAGGAGGAACCGGAAGAGGAGGAACCGGAAGAAGAGGAATCGGAAGAGGAGGAACCATAAGAAGAAGAGGTTCCGGAGGAAGAAATATTGATACCTATAGTAAATCGATTAAATAAAAGAAAATCCTCAACCAACGGACCAAAGTTAATAATGGTCAATGGTGTTTCCGTCGAGGAAGCAAAATATTGGGAAGATTACCAATTTTCCGATGAATCGGATCCCGACGAGGATTCCGATGATGTTATAGAAATTACCTCGACCCAATTTAATAAAGTGAAAGAAAATAATAAGGGAAACGGTATAAAAATAGAGAAACCCGATTCCAACCCCGATGAACTTTATATGTATCGGTAACATCCGTATTTCCTAAAATGTAACAATGACCTGGGAACCTCTAAACCACCAAGTTTTTCTAAACCATTATGGAAAACGATGGCTCGTATTAGAAGAACACCATATATTCCTAGAAAATTAGGAAAACGAACTAAGTCCGAAGAAGAAGAAACCAGTGATTCAGATTAGAGGGTTGTAATCATGTTGTGTATTATATGTATTGTAGTGTGCTTGTACTTTTATGTTCTATGTAAAAATTGATTGTATTGTTTGTTAATTATCTTTTACGAATCTAATCCTTGTCTATTTTACAGTATAAAAACAAAATGGACGTTAAGGGTAGACAACCGAATATTTTAGAAGATCTACCAGAGGATATGATTGAGGAAATCTTGTCTAGAGTCGGTCAGAATTCATCAGCACAATTAATTATGGCAAAATTAACTTGTCAAACATATGAAAGACTTTCTAGAAATGCCTTAGTTTATAAAAGGCTTTCCTTTGATAGGTGAGGTATATCACATTGGGGAGACCGTAAGTTACGCCGTGTTTTCTTTAAAGCGTTAAATGCGGGGAACCCAAATGCAATTTTACGCTACGGGTTAAGAATCTATTTTGACTCAACATATCCCAACATAGGATTTCGTGAATTTGAAAGAGCTTCTAACATGCAACATAAAGAAGCATGTTATGCTTACGGGTTAGTGATGTTCGCTTCTTACCAAAGTGAGAAAAATAACATCGGATTGCAGCTTTTAAATAAAACCTTCCCACAAGTGACGGATTTAGTAGTTGGGGTGAGAAACAAGGTTTTTAGATTATTACGGGGCTGTTGGACATTACGAAACCCTCGTCCTTTTGACGACATTACAACATGCTGCCTAGCCAATGGTCATAAAGGTTATTTTCCACAAGACTAAGGATGGGAAGTCGTCTTAGTAAAACCAGAATGCATGACTTGTTTCTGGACTTGTGAATTACGTGTCTTTATTTCCTTTGCTGAACAACTTACGTTTAACTAGGTTTATCTTCACAACTGTCCTGTATCAAAGTGTATTATATTTCATGTTATATGTAATATAGCGAAGTTGTAAGTTTGAAGAATATTTGTATGTGATATATTATTATAATAAGTTTTTCATATGTTGTAGTAGTTGAATTGTATATTAGCTACTAAGTATGAACTTAACGGGTAGGTAGTATCCGAATTTAAACTTATAAAATGCTAATATGAAGAAAAAGCTTTTATAAATGAGTTCATATTATGCTACGAAATACTATTGACTACTCTTAATATTCTGGATGATTAACTCAATTCAGTTGGCTATTTTGAAGGAAATGGCACCGACTACTCGACACACCATGAATATGAGGGAAGAGGAATTTCGTACCTTTCTTGCTGCAAACATAGCCGCAGTACAGGCTGCGCTACATACCAACAATAACTCTGAATCTAGCAATGCAGCTAATGGCACAAGAAATCGTGTAGGATGCTCCTACAAAGAATTCACTGCCTGCAAACCTTTGGAATTTGATATATAACATCCTCAATCTGGCATAGATGTAAGATTACTAAAGTGCCCTTAAGTTAGTACAGTGTTACTATATGCTTTTATTTTTATTTAATATTTATTATTATTTAATGATGTGGTTAGGACCAGTTTGTGACAAGGGTCACAGAACAAGTTTGTTTATTTAATTTGAACTTCGTTTGGGTTGCCAAATGATGTACGAAAGATATCAGATAACTGATAAATACCCGTGTGATGCACAGTGTGGGAATTAAACCCAATTAAATAACTATAATGCTGCTTCTCTCCTCACTTTCCAGACTTTTCCACAAACACACACTAAACACCTCGTTCTTCACCTACATCAAACCCTAATTTCTAATCCTTGTTTTAGAGCTCGAATCATTTACATTATCTTGTTTCTTGTGTTTTACTGATTCTATCAAGGTAAGAATCACAAGTTTTCATGCTTTAATCTTCAAGAAAATGGGGTTTTTGTGTTAGTTTTTATAAAGTGTGTATTTTGGGTCAAAGTGGTTAGATTTGATGTTGTTTGAGTCCAAATCTTGTGGGTTTATGTTTCTTAATGTTTAGTGTCTTCGATTTGGTGAGTTTTGAGGTTAAAAACGAGCTCTAGATCGAGAATTGGTGAGTTTGGTGAGAAACCCGTCACTTTGGCAGTTGCTGCATCAGATGAACTACCCTCGGCCGATGGTCGTTGACCCTCGACTGATGGTCGTTGACCCTCGACCGATGGTGTCTGACGATCGGCCGATGGACTAGACCCTCGACCGATGGTGTGAGCCCTTCGACTAACGGTTGAAATTTTAACGATCGACCGATAGTGTAGTCCCTCGACCGATGGTGTAGTGACGATTGGCCGACCGTCCCTGACGATCGACCGATGGTCTTAGACAGTGAAATTTTTACTAAGTGTTGATTTTTAGCCGTTATGCTGCCCGTTTTTATTTTGACGATTTTGATGTAAATATTGAAAGTGCATTAAGCAAAAATTTTTAGCGGATACTTTTTCTGACAAAAATTTCAGTATTGTGCTGTTTTGTGCTATCGGATAGAAACTAACTTGTGTATATGTTCTTCTCAGGAGAAAAGGAGAAAGATAAGGTTCAGTGATTAGATAGCTGAATACCTTCTCGTTTGCTGGTAATTGGTGAGTGGGACTAACTGGAGAATATAGTATATAGAAGCATGTTATATTATGATTGCCATGCTTGTTAGATATACTTATTGTTGTGGTTAGTTAGTTCTTGTGATGACTGCATGTTAGATGATGCTTGTCTGCTGGAGCCCAGTGCGTCCCTATTGTGTGGTAGCCTCGGTAGGAGAGATCAACCTGCGGGTTGGGCTCCTATGTGGTAGCCTAGACAGCCGTGGTGTATATATATGTGAATGATGCGTCCGTCGCGTGTGGATTATGTATATACATACGGTGGTGGAGGAACTTCTGGTAAGCCCCAGTCCGATCAGCTGGTGGTTAATGGTTTGGCCGAGCCGCCAGAGTCTCTGTAGATGGCACTTGGGTGATGTTTGTGTGGTAGACTATTGTGACATGATTAGTATAACGCTTATGTATGCTATGGCCTGTAGTTAGTCGTACTCACTTAGCTTCGTGCTAATTCCCCTCCATCTCCTCCCTGCAGGTTGTTAGCTTTTGTAGATAGTGTTTTTGGGAGAAGACGGGCATGCTGATGTTATGTTTGACAGGGTTAACTCTGATGTGATCTTTTGGAATATGAACCGTGTACTTTTGATAACAGAATGCATTTACGTCTTTTCATGTTAATATGTAATTTGTTTTAATGACACGTGACATCGGTTTGTACAATTGTTGATATAGTATTTAAATAATGTTAATGCTTCCGCCACGTATTTAAAAAAAAATTAGCGGTGTCACAAGTTGGTATCAGAGCTTAGTTTGGCAGCATGTGCATTGTGATCTAAATGTCATGTTCCCAAATCTAGAAGAGTCATGTCAAACATAACATGCTGGGGATGGGTTAAGTGAGTATTAGGACATGATATGTGTTAGTTGTTAGTACTAACAGAGTTTATACTAAGCTTTGGTGTGAGTGTTGTGGTAGTGCAGTAATGGCAGATAATCAAGCAACCGCTACTGGCCCTACTGTCCCTGGAACTGGTACTTTTAGAGCCCCTGATGAAGATGGACATGTGTCTTCAGAAGAAGAAACCTCTCAAGAAGTAATAGAACTTCAAAGTCGATTACTAGAAGCTCAGGAGAAAATTAAGGAATTGGAACAAGAACGGGCGCAATGGAACCCTAATCCCACTGCGTTAAATACAACCTTTCCTCCTAACTTTTATAATCAAGCCGGTGGCAGTTCTCAGTCACAGTTTCCACAAAATGCTTATCAAAACTATCAAATGCCATTTCCGTTTAACCAGACCTTTCCTAATCAAATGATATACCCATTTCAAGTCCCTGAGACAAGAAGGAAGTGTACCTATAAATAGTTTATGTTTTTGTGAGCCAGAATCCATGGTGTTATTTGCTAGTAGGCTTCTCAAAGGTGAAGCAATGGAATGGTGGGACTCTATTACTGCATATTTACCTAAAGAACAGATCAATCAAATTACCTGAGAACAATTTGCTGCTAAAGTTCGTGAGCAGTATTGTTCTGAGTGTGAGATGGAAAGATTGAAAACCGAATTTCTGAGTATGAAGATGATAGAAAGTATGACGATTGATGAGGTTTTCAGAGATTTCACATCTAAGCTAAGGTTCGTTCAACAGTGGGTACCAACTGAGAAAGATAAGATTCAGCATTTTATGTGGGTGATTAAGCCAGAGTACAGAACCGTTGCGAGATTTGCAACAACCTTGGCGCAGGCTCATGAGATGGCTAAAGTTACAGAAGGTGATATGATGGCAGCAAAAAGAGAAAGTTCGAGAAGTGGATCTTTTGGGGGTAAATCAGAAGGTCAATCAGGTGGACAGTCGACTCAGCAGTCGAGTAAGCAATCTGGTTTTCGTGGTAAGAAGTCAGGTGGGTTTAAACAGAAAGGTAAGTCTGGTATTAGTGGATCGGGTTCAAGTCAGTCCGGGTGGTGTAATGTTTATAAGTCGACCCATGTTGGTCCGTGTTCTCCAATGACCAGAAGGTGTTTGAAATGTGAAGTGTTAGGTCATGAATCAACAGCTTGTTCTTTTAAGTCAAATGTTTGTTGGAGTTGCCATCAAGAGGGGCATAGATCTGTAAATTGTCCATCTGCGTCAAGAGTCGGTTCTAGGGCAGGGTCAGGGGCGAGGTCTGTAACTTCTGGGGGATCTTCTGCTTCTACTGCCGGGCAGAAGAGAAAGAATCCTCCAACATTAGAGGCAAGGGCATTTCAAATGACGATAGACGCTGCAACCGCTACCGATGATATCATTACCGGTATGTTCTTGGTTAATTCCTTGCCAGCTCGTGTGTTATTTGATTCTGGAGCGAATCGATCTTTTATGTCCTTAGGCTTCTGTAATAAGTTGAAGTTGCCTGTTAGGATGTTAGAAGAGCCTTTGGGTATAGAAGTAGCTGATGGTAAAATGGTTCCGTGTACATCATCTGTGTATGGAATTACCATCGAAATCGACAGCCATTCTTTCCCTTTAACCTGTTTGCTGATGCCTATACCTAGCTTTGATGTAGTCATAGGTATGAATTGGTTAAGAGCTAATAGAGCTAATATTAAGTGTGATAAGAATATGATTTCTTTCCGTTTGGCTGACGGATCCCGAGTGATAGCTAGGGGAGAGCGCAGTGGATTTAACTTCCCTATGGTTTCCCTAATGAAAGCTCAGAAGGCAATAACGAAAGGGTGTGATTCATTCTTAGCCTACGTGATTGATGTTAAGAAAGGGAAGAAGCAGGTGACCGATATTCCCGTTGTGTCAGAATTTCCAGAAGTATTTCCAGATGATTTACCAGGGTTACCTCCAGTACGTGAAGTAGAGTATAAGATTGATTTGGTTCCAGGTGCCACACCAGTTGCAAAAGGTCCTTACAGATTAGCTCCGTCAGAAATTCGAGAAATGATGTCTCAGATTCAGGAACTGTTAGATAAGGGGTTTATTCGGCCAAGTTCTTCACCGTGGGGTGCTCCTGTGTTGTTTGTGAAGAAGAAAGATGGGTCGCTTAGAATGTGTATAGATTACCGTGATTTGAATAAGAGAACAATCAAGAATAAGTATCCGTTACCAAGAATAGATGACTTATTTGATCAGTTACAGGGTGCTTCCTACTTTTCAAAGATTGATTTACGTTCAGGGTATCATCAGGTACGTGTTGCAGAGAACGATATACCGAAAACAGCGTTTAGAACTAGATATGGTCATTATGAGTTTTTAGTTATGCCATTTGGGTTAACAAACGAGCCAGCAGTGTTTATGGATCTCATGAACAGGGCGTGTCATCAGTATCTTGACAAGTTTGTGATTGTCTTCATAGATGATATCTTGATATATTCGAAAATCGAGAAAGATCATGCTACACATTTGAGATTGGTATTAGAACTTCTGAAACAGGAATAATTGTACGCTAAGTTCTCCAAGTGTGAATTTTAGTAGCGAGAAGTACAGTTTCTGGGTCACGTGATTTGTGAACAGGGTATTAAAGTAGATCAGTCTAAGATAGAGGCCGTAATGAATTGGAACTCACCGAAAACGCCGACAGAAATTAAGTGTTTTCTGGGTTTAGCAGGTTATTATCGCCGATTTATTAAAGATTTTTCTAAAATAGCAGGTCCGTTGAATAAGTTAACCAGAAAAGATGTAGCCTTTCGATGGACTGATGAACAAGAAAAGGCTTTTCAGACTCTCAAACAGTTGTTATGTCAAGCGCCGGTTTTAGCTTTACCAGAGGGAACAGAAGATTTTGTGGTCTACTGCGATGCGTCATGTGCAGGTCTGGGTTGCGTTTTGATGCAGAGAAATAAAGTTATAGCGTATGCTTCATGACAGTTGAAGAATCATGAACGAAACTACCCTACTCACGATTTAGAGTTAACTGCAGTTGTGTTTGCTTTGAAGCTTTGGAGACATTATTTGTATGGTACACATTGTGAAATCTATACAGATCATAAGAGTCTTCAATATATCTTTTCGCAGAAAGAATAAAATATGCGTCAACGTCGATGTTTAGAATTGATTAAAGACTACGATTTTGAGATTAAGTACCATCCGAGTAAAGCAAATGTGGTCGCAGATGCTCTGAGTCGAAAGAAAACAGTTGAAAATGTCAGATTTATGAGAATTGAGATAGTTTCAGACTTGATTGATCGATTAAAAACCGTTCAGTTAGTAGCTTTGAATGACGAAAACCTAAAGACTGAACAAATGACCAAAAGAAAATTTGACCTATGCAATGATTCTAGAGGATTAAAGACCTATAAAGACCGAATTTGGGTGCCTATGCTTGGAGATTTGAGGGATTTAATCCTTACAGAAGCACATAAATCTAGACTGACTGTGCATCCAGGCAGTACAAAGATGTACAAAGACTTGAAAACATTGTATTGGTGGCCGACAATGAAGACAGATGTTGCAAATTTTGTTTAAAAATGTCATATATGTGAGCAAGTTAAGGCATAACATCAGAAACCATATGGATCTCTACGACAGTTAGAAATTCCTCAGTGGAAATGGGATCATATAACGATGGATTTTGTAACCAAGTTACCCCGAACCCAGAAAGGTCATGACATGATCTGGGTGATAGTGGATCGTTTAACAAAGAGTGCTCACTTTTTAGCTACACGTGAAACCGCTTCGCTAAGTGATTTGGCAGAGTTGTACTTAAAAGAGATAGTTAGTCGACATGGTGTACCGATGTCAATAGTTTCTGACAGAGATACTAGGTTTGTATCGAACTTCTGGAATAGCTTACAACAGAATCTGGGTACACGTGTAAATTTGAGTACAGCATATCATCCACAGACGGACGGTCAGAGTGAACGAACGATTCAAACGTTAGAAGACATGTTGAGAGCGTGTGTCTTAGAATATGGTGGTTCTTGGGATTCGCATCTTCCACTGGTAGAGTTTGCTTACAACAATTCGTATCATTCGAGTATTGGAATGCCGCCATATGAAATGTTGTATGGTCGAAAATGCAGAACTCCTACGTGTTGGTTAGAAGCAGGTGAGAAACAATTTGCAGGTCCCGAAATTGTTCAGATGACCGCAGAAAAGGTCGAAATTGCACGTGAAAAGTTAAAAGCAACCAGAGACTGACAAAATATGTATGCTGATCCGCGTAGACGTCCGGTAACATTTAATGTAGGTGATCGTGTATACTTGAAGGTATCACCGTGGAAAGGGGTGATCAGATTTGGCTAACGTGGTAAACTGGCTCCGAGGTTTATTGGGCCATTTCCGATCAAAGAAATTTTGAATGATCAAACTGTTGTTTTAGATCTTCCATCAGAGTTAGCAGGAATTCACAACACGTTCAATGTGTGTTATTTAAGGAAGTGTAAAGTGGGCGATGAAAGTTTGATTCTTCCGCTGAAGGATTTGAAAGTGGATTTAAGTAAGAAATTAGTAGAAGAGCCGGTTAGAATAGTGGACAAGAAAGTCACCAAGCTAAGAAAGAAACAGATTCTAATGGTATTAGTGGAGTGGCGACACAGTTTAGGTTCTAACTTGGCGTGGGAAACCGAGGAGTTAATGAGGGCGCGCTATCCCCAGTTGTTTGACCTTAACCAGATTCCGAGGACGGAATCTTCTTAAGGGGGTAGATTTGTAACATCCTCAATCTGGCCTAGATGTAAGATTACTAAAGTGCCCTTAAGTTAGTACAGTGTTACTATATGCTTTTATTTTTATTTAACATTTATTATTATTTAATGATCTGGTTAGGACCAGTTTGTGACAAGGGTTACAGAACAGGTTTGTTTATTTAATTTGGACTTCCTTTGGGTTGCCAAATGATGTACGAAAGATATCAGATAACTAATAAATACCCTTGTGATGCACAGTGTGGGAATTAAACCCAATTAAATAACTATAATGCTGCTTCTCTCCTCACTTTCCAGACTTTTCCACAAACACACACTAAACACCTCGTTCTTCACCTACATCAAACCCTAATTTCTAATCCTTGTTTTAGAGCTCGAATCATTTACATTATCTTGTTCCTTGTGTTTTACTGATTCTATCAAGGTAAGAATCACAAGTTTTCATGCTTTAATCTTCAAGAAAATGGGGTTTTTGTGTTAGTTTTTATAAAGTGTGTATTTTGGGTCAAAGTGGTTAGATTTGATGTTGTTTGAGTCCAAATCTTGTGGGTTTATGTTTCTTAATGTTTAGTGTCTTCGATTTGGTGAGTTTTGAGGTTAAAAACGAGCTCTAGATCGAGAATTGGTGAGTTTGGTGAGAAACCCGTCACTTTGGCAGCTGCTGCATCAGATGAACTACCCTCGGCCGATGGTCGTTGACCCTCGACCGATGGTCGTTGACCCTCGACCGATGGTGTTTGACGATCGTCCGATGGACTAGACCCTCGACCGATGGTGTGAGCCCTTCGACCAACGGTTGAAATTTTAACGATCGACCGATGGTGTAGTCCCTTGACCGATGGTGTAGTGACGATTGGTCGACCGTCCCTGACGATCGACCGATGGTCTTAGACAGTGAAATTTTTACTAAGTGTTGATTTTTAGCCGTTATGCTGCCCATTTTTATTTTGACGATTTTGATGTAAATTTTGAAAGTGCATTAAGCAAAAATTTTTAGCGGATACTTTTTCTGACAAAAATTTCAGTATTGTGCTGTTTTGTGCTATCGGATAGAAACTAACTTGTGTATATGTTCTTCTCAGGAGAAAAGGAGAAAGAGAAGGTTCAGTGATTAGATAGCTGAATACCTTCTCGTTTGCTGATAATTGGTGAGTAGGACTAACTGGAGAATATAGTATATAGAAGCATGTTATATTATGATTGCCATACTTGTTAGATATACTTATTGTTGTGGTTAGTTAGTTCTTGTGATGACTGCATGTTAGATGATGCTTGTCTGCTGGAGCCCAGTGCGTTCCTATTGTGTGGTAGCCTCGGTAGGAGAGATCAACCTGCGGGTTGGGTTCCTCTGTGGTAGCCTAGACAGCCGTGGTGTATATATATGTGAATGACGCGTCCATCGCATGTGGATTATGTATATACATACGGTGGTGGAGGAACTTCTGGTAAGCCCCAGTCCGATCAGCTGGTGGTTAATGGTTTGGCCGAGCCGCCAGAGTCTCTGTAGATGGCACTTGGGTGATGTTTGTGTGGTAGACTATTGTGACATGATTAGTATAACGCTTATGTATGCTATGGCCTGTAGTTAGTCGTACTCACTTAGCTTCGTGCTAGTTCCCCTCCATCTCCTCCCTGCAGGTTGTTAGCTTTTGTAGATAGTGTTTTTGGGAGAAGACGGGCATGCTGATGTTATGTTTGACAGGGTTAACTCTGATGTGATCTTTTGGAATATGAACCGTGTACTTTTGATAACAGAATGCATTTACGTCTTTTCATGTTAATATGTAATTTGTTTTAATGACACGTGACATCGGTTTGTACAATTGTTGATATTGTATTTAATTAATGTTAATGCTTCCGCCACGTATTTAAAAAAAAAAAAATTAGCGGTGTCACATGATAGAACCGAAGGACCAATTGGATTGAAACAGTGGACCGAGAAAGTCGAATCGGTGTTTACCATAAGTAAGTGTACTGAAGAGGAGAAAGTTAAGTACGCTACACATACCTTCACAGGTACTGCGTTAACGTGGTGGAACACCTATCTTGAACAGGTAGGACAAAATGCTGCTTACGTACTACCGTGGTCGGCATTCAAGCAATTGATGAACGAGTAGTATCGTCCTAGAAACGAAGTCAATAAACTCAAGGCAGAACTTAGAGAGTTACGAACACAAGGGTTTGACGTTACCACATATGAACGACGATTTACAGAGTTGTGCCTATTGTGTTCGGGAGCATTCGAAGATGAAGAAGAGAAGATCGACGCGTTTGTAAAAGGGTTACCAGTAAGGATTCAAGAAGATGTGAGTTCACACGAGCCCGCTTCTATACAGAAGGCAAGTTGAATGGCTCATAAACTCATAAATCAGATTGAGGGAAGAATTAAAGAGCAGGCGGCCGAAGAAGCCAACATGAAACAACTCAAGAGGAAGTGGGAGGAAAACGGTGACAAGAGTCACCAGTACAACAACAACAACAATTACAACCACAATCGCAACAACTATCCCAATAACCGCAATCCTAACAATAACTACAACAAACATCTCAACAACAACAACAACTACAACAACCGTTTCAACAATAATAACAATCCCAACAACAACCTCAATAACAACAACGGCAACAAAAACCAAAAACAGTCATGTCATAGGTGTGAAGAAAATCATCAGGAGTTTTGCACGATATTTTGCAACAGGTGTAAAAGAAATGGTCATAGCGCGACAAAGTGTGAGGTCTACGGACCAAAGTTTAACAGAACTAAAGGAATAAATAATGTCGGAACAAGTAATGCCGAAACGAATAGTGTCGGAGCAAGTAATACCAACGCTGTTTGTTATAAATGTGGAAAACCGGGCTACATTATTAGAAATTGCCCGAATAAGGGGAATACTAATGGGCAGGTCCATGGAAGAGTTTTCAATATTAATGCGGCAGAAGCACAGGAAGACCCGGAGCTTGTTACGGGTACGTTTCTTATTGACAATAAATCTGCTTATGTTTTATTTGATTCGGGTGCGGATAGAAGCTATATGAGTAGAGAATTTTGTGCTAAATTAAGTTGCCCATTGATGCCTTTGGATAGTAAATTTTTACTCGAATTAGCAAATGGTAAATTAATTTCAGCAGATAATATATGTCGGGATAGAGAAATTAAACTGGGTGATGAAACGTTTAAGATTGATTTAATCCCAGTCGAGTTAGGGAGTTTTGATGTAATAATTGGCATGAACTAGTTGAAGAAGGTAAGAGTAGAGGTCGGTTGTTACAAAAATGCGATTCGCATTATGCGTGAAAAAGGAAAACCTTTAATGGTGTACGGAGAAAAGAACAACGCGAAATTAAATCTTATTAGTAGTTTGAAGGCGCAAAAACTAATAAGAAAAGGTTGTTACGTCATTCTAGCACACATCGAGGAAGTTAAACCTGAAGAAAAGAACATCAGTGATGTTCCCGTCACAAAAGAATTTCCCGATGTATTTCCGAAAGAATTACTGGGATTACCCCCACATCGATCCGTTAAATTTCAAATAGATCTTGTACCAGGAGCTGCACCAATAGCTCGTGCTCTATACAGACTCGCACCCAGCAAAATTAAAGAATTACAAAGTCAGTTACAGGAACTTTTAGAGCGTGGTTTCATTCGACCAAGTACATCACCATGGGGAGCTCCTGTTCTGTTTGTCAAGAAGAAAGATGGTACATTCAGGTTGTGTATCGACTACCGAGAGTTGAATAAACTTACCATAAAGAACCGTTACCCATTACCGAGAATCGACGACTTATTTGATCAACTACAAGGCTCGTCTGTTTATTCGAAGATCGATTTACGTTCTGAATATCATCAAATGCGGGTGAAGGAGGATGATATTCCAAAGACTGCTTTTAGGACGCGTTACGGTCATTACGAGTTTATGGTTATGCCGTTTAGATTGATTAATGCATCAGTTGTGTTCAAGGACCTCATGAACCGAGTGTGTGGGCCATATCTTGACAAGTTTGTCATTGTTTTCATCGATGACATACTTATTTACTCAAAGAATGATCAAGAGCACGAAAAACATTTGAGAAAAGTGCTAGAGTTGCTGAGAAAAGAAAAACTGTACGCTAAGTTTTCAAAGTGCGCATTTTGGTTGGAAGAAGTTCAATTCCTCGGTCACATAGTAAACAAAGAAGTTATTCAGGTAGATCCAGCAAAGATTGAAACCGTTGAAAAGTGGGAAATCCCAAAAACTCCGAAACACATACGCCAATTTTTAGGGCTAGCTGGTTATTACAGGAGATTCATCCAAGATTTTTCCAAAATAGCAAAACCCTTGACTGCATTAACGCATAAAGGGAAGAAATTTGAATGGAAAGATGAACAAGAGAAAGCGTTTCAATTGTTAAAGAAAAAGTTAACTACGGCACCTATATTGTCATTACCTGAAGGGAATGATGATTTTGTGATATATTGTGATGCCTCAAAGCAAGGTCTCGGTTGTGTATTAATGCAACGAACGAAAGTAATTGCTTACGCATCTAGACAATTGAAGATTCACGAACAAAATTATACGACGCATGATTTGAAATTAGGCGCGGTTGTTTTTGCATTAAAGACTTGGAGGCACTACTTATATGGGGTCAAAAGTATTATATATACCGACCACAAAAGTCTTCAACACATATTTAATCAGAAACAACTGAATATGAGGCAGCGTAGGTGGATTGAATTGTTGAATGATTACGACTTTGAGATTCGTTACCACCCGGGAAAGGCAAATGTGGTAGCCGACGCCTTGAGCAAAAAGGACAGAGAACCCATTCGAGTAAAATCTATGAATATAATGATTTACACTAACCTTACTACTCAAATAAAGGAGGCGCAACAAGGAGTTTTAAAAGAGGGAAATTTAAAGGATGAAATACCCAAAGGATCGAAGAAGCATCTTAATATTCGGGAAGACGGAACCCGGTATAGGGCTGAAAGAATTTGAGTACCAAAATTTGGAGATATGAGAGATATGGTACTTAGAGAAGCTCATAAAACCAGATACTCAATACATCCTAGAACGGGGAAGATGTACAAGGATCTCAAGAAACATTTTTGGTGGACAGGTATGAAAGCCGGTGTTGCTAAATACGTAGGGGAATGTTTGACTTGTTCTAAGGTCAAAGCGGAGCATTAGAAACCATCAGGTCTACTTCAACAACCCGAAATCCCAGAATGGAAATGGGAAAACATTACCATGGATTTCATCACTAAATTGCCAAGGACTGCAAGTGGTTTTGATACTATTTGGGTAATAGTTGATCGTCTCACCAAATCAGCACACTTCCTATCAATAAGAGAAGATGACAAGATGGAGAAGTTAGAATGAATGTATTTGAAGGAAGTCGTCTCTAGACATGGAATACCAATCTCTATTATCTCTGATAGGGATGGCAGATTTATTTCAAGATTCTGGCAGACATTACAGCAAACATTAGGAACTCGTCTAGACATGAGTACTGCCTATCATTCATAAACTGATGGGCAGAGCGAAAGGACGATACAAACGCTTGAAGACATACTAAGAGCATGTGTTATTGATTTCAAAAACAGTTGGGATCGACATCTACCGTTAGCAGAATTTTCCTACAACAACAGCTACCATTCAAACATTGAGATGGCGCCGTTTGAAGCACTTTATGGTAGAAAGTGCAGGTCTCCGATTTGTTGGAGTGAAGTGGGGGATAGACAGATTACGGGTCCGGAGATAATACAAGAAACTACCAAGAAGATCATCCAAATTCAACAACGGTTGAAAACCGCCCAAAGTCGACAAAAGAGCTACGCCGACATTAAAAGAAAAGATATAGAATTCGAAATTAGAGAGATGGTCATGCTTAAGGTTGCACCTTGGAAAGGCGTTGTTCGATTTGGTAAACGAGGAAAATTAAATCCAAGGTATATTGGACCATTCAAGATTATTGATGGTGTCGGACCAGTAGCTTACCGACTTGAGTTACCTCAACAACTCGCGGCTATACATAACGCTTTCCATGTCTCGAATTTGAAAAAATGTTTTGATAAAGAAGATCTCACTATTCCGTTAGACGAAATCCAAATCAACGAAAAACTTCAATTCATCGAAGAACCCGTCGAAATAATGGATCGTGAGGTTAAAAGACTTAAACAAAACAAGATACCAATTGTTAAGGTTTGATGGAATGCTCGTAGAGGATCTGAGTTCACCTGGGAATGAGAAGATCAGATGAAGAAGAAATACCGGCACTTATTTCCAGAAGATACGTCAACACTTCCAACTGCTTAAAATTTCGGGACGAAATTTATTTAACGGGTAGGAACTGTAGTGACCCAAACTTTTCCATGTTTATATATATTAAATGAAATTGATATTTACATGATTAAGTGTTTCCAACATGTTAAGCAATCAAACTTGTTAAGACTTGATTAATTTACATAGGTTTCATATAGACAATTGACCACCCAAGTTGACCGGTGATTCACGAACGTTAAAACTTGTAAAAACTATATGATGACATATATATGATTATATATATAGTTAACATGATATTATGATAAGTAAGTATCTCATTAGATATTTTAACAATGAGTTATATACATAAAATTGAGTTTATTGAATTAAGAAACTCGAAACGATATATATAACATTATCGTTATAACAACGTCTTACTAATTATATATTAATCATATTAAGATATTGTTACACTATGTTTAATCATGATAAATGATAAGTAAACATGTCATTATGTATATTAACAATTAACTACATATGTAAAAACAAGACTACTAACTTAAGGATTTCGAAACGAGACATATATGTAACGATTATCGTTGTAACGACATTTAAATGTATATATATCATATTAAGATATATTAATATATCATAATATCATGATAATATAATAATTTAACATCTCATTAGATATAATAAACATTGGGTTAACAACATTTAACAAGATCGTTAACTTAAAGGTTTCAAATCAACATTTACATGTAACGACTAACGATGACTTAACAACTCAGTTAAAATATATATACATGTAGTGTTTTAATATGTATTCATACACTTTTGAAAGACTTCAATACACTTATCAAAATACTTCTACTTAACAAAAATGCTTACAATTACATCCTCGTTCAGTTTCATCAACAATTCTACTTGTAAGCACCCGTATCCGTACTCGTACAATACACAGCTTTTAGATGTATGTACTATAGGTATATACACTCCAATGATCATTTGGCAACTAGCATGAAATATCTCATAAAATTATAAAAATATTAGTAATCATTCATGACTTATTTACATGTAAACAAAATTACACATCCTTTATATCTAATCCATATACCAACGATCGAAAACACCTACAAACACTTTCATTCTTCAATTTTATTCATCTAATTGATCTCTCTCAAGTTCTATCTTCAAGTTCTAAGTGTTCTTCATAAATTCTATAAGTTCTAGTTTCATAAAATCAAGAATACTTCCAAGTTTGCTAGCTTACTTCCAATCTTGTAAAGTGATCATCCAACCTCAATAAATCTTTCTAATTTACAGTAAGATATATTTCTAATACAAGGTAATACTCATATTCAAACTTTGATTCAATTTCTATAACTATAACAATCTTATTTCGAGTGGAAATCTTACTTGAACTTGTTTTCGTGTCATGATTCTGCTTCAAGAACTTTCAAGCCATCCAAGGATCCTTTGAAGCTAGATCTATTTTTCTCATTTCCAGTAGGTTTATCCACAAAACCTGAAGTAGTAATTATGTTCATAACATCATTCGATTCATATATATAAAACTACCTTATTCGAAGGTTTAAACTTGAAATTACCAGAACATAGTTTAGTTAATTCTAAACTTGTTCGCAAACAAAAGTTAATCCTTCTAACTTGACTTTTAAAATCAACTAAACACATGTTCTATATCTATATGATATGCTAACTTAATGATTTAAAACCAGAAAACACGAAAAACACCATAAAACCGGATATACGCCGTCTTAGTAACACCGCGGGCTGTTTTGGGTTAGTTAATTAAAAACTATGATAAACTTTGATTTAAAAGTTGTTCTTTTGGGAAAATAATTTTTCTTATGAACATGAAACTATATCCAAAAATCATGGTTAAACTCAAAGTGGAAGTATGTTTTCCAAAATGGTCATCTAGACGTCGTTCTTTCGACTGAAGTGACTACCTTTACAAAAATGACTTGTAACTTATATTTCCGACTATAAACCTATACTTTTTCTGTTTATATTCATAAAATAGAGTTCAATATGAAACCATAGCAATTTGATTCACTCAAAACGGATTTAAAACGAAGAAGTTATGGGTAAAACAAGATTGGATATTTTTTAATTGTTGTAGCTACAGGAAATATTGTAACAATTCTATACAAATCATATCCTAGCTAACTTATATTGTATTATACATGTATTCTAATATATTATGTAATCTTGGGATACCATAGACACGTATGCAAATGTTTTGACATAACATATCGACCCATCTATATATATTATTTGGAACAACCATAGACACTCTATATGCAGTAATGTTGGAGTTAGCTATACAGGGTTGAGGTTGATTCCAAAAATATATATACTTTGAGTTGTGATCTAGCCTGAGACGTGTATACATTGGGTAGTGGATTGATTCAAGATAATATATATCAATTTATTTCTGTACATCTAACTATGGACAACTAGTTGTAGGTTACTAACGAGGACAGCTGACTTAATAAACTTAAAACATCAAACTGTATTAAAAGTGTTGTAAATATATTTTGAACATACTTTGATATATATGTACATATTTGTTATAGGTTCGTGAATCGACCAGTGGCTAAGTCTTACTTCCCGACGAAGTAAAAATCTGTGAAAGTGAGTTATAGTCCCACTTTTAAAATCTAATATTTTGGGATGAGAATACATGCAGTTTTATAAATGTTTTACGAAATAGACACAAGTAATTGAAACTACATTATATGGGTGAATGATCGAAGCCGAATATGCCCCTTTTGCTTGGTAACCTAAGAATTAGTAAACCGATCTACTAATTGACGCGAATCCTAAAGATAGATCTATTGGGCCTAACGAACCCCATCCAAAGTACCGGATGCTTTAGTACTTCAAATTCGTTTTTATCATGTCTGAAGGATTTCCCGGAATGATAGGGGATATTCTTATATGCATCTTGTTAATGTCGGTTACCAGGTGTTCACCATATGAATGATTTTTATCTCTATGTATGGGATCAACATTTTTGTTGACGTTTTAAGCATGTTTATTCTCAGGTGATTATTAAGAGCTTCCGCTATTGTATACTAAAATAAGGACAAGATTTGGAGTCCATGCTTATACTTGATGTTAAAGCAAAGGGGTACAAAATAGTTATATTTTTACTACAAAATACTATTAAATACGATACAATTTTACACAAGTTATTTATTTATTTATAGAGTGGATATACCTAAACCTTGCTACAACACTTATAGGCAGTGTACCTAATCGTACAGTAGTGTAGTTTTTAGTAAGTTCGGTTCGTTCCACAAGGATCTTAGCCAAGTTTAACGCTATATTTTTAAAAACTATATTTGTAAAAATATAAATATATATATATATATAAGTAGTATTATTATTATAAAGAGGGGGTTTTTATCGTTTAATGACCGGTTTGTCAATTTTAAAACTTAAGTCGCAGTTAAAACCTAATGTAAAATATTAAAAATAAATATAACTTAATTTTAAGCGTAAAGTAAATAACGATAATGAAATTGCGATAAATAAAAATGCGATAAATAAAATGACGATAAATAAAATTGCGATAATTAAAAAGTACGATAATTAAAAGTGCATTTAAATAAAATGACAGTAAATAAAAGTGCGATAATTAAAAGTGCAATTAAATATGAAATAAAGGAATTATGCTTATTTAAACTTTCGTAATCATGATGTTTGACGTGTTGATTTTGGTTTATTACCATGGGTTAATTGTCCTTTGTCCTGGATTATTCAATATGTCCATCTGGTTTTTGTCCATAACAGTCCATCAGTCATAAATATAAAGTGCGAGTGTCCTCGTCAAATTATCCTTTTATCCGAAGTCAATTATTCCAACTAATTGGGGACTTAAACTATAATTACACCAATTTTCCTTGTATATAATTCATCCCTATTTTAATAAGTCCATTGACTATTAATCCATTCCCGTGTTCGGTTAAATGAACGATTATTAGTACTTATAAATATCCCGCCCATCGTGTCCGATCGAGTGTATGTGGCTATTTATAGGTACGTCCAATTGTAAATCTTTATAGTAAATTAACAAACTATCATTTAATTAAACAAATATAAAGCCCATTAATAGCCCACAGTCTAATTTCCCCAAGTGTCGTTCTTTTGTCCAAACCCCAATTATGGTACAAAGCCCAATTACCCCGTCTTAATATTTTAGCCTAAAATCACGATTACTTTAGCTTAAATAAGCATAATAATAACTTAGCTACGAGACATTAATTTAAAAACGTTGAACATAACTTACAATGATTAATAATAGCTTAGCGTTACACGGACAGAATTTCGACTTACACCCTTACAACATTCGCTAACATACCCTTATGATTAAAATTAAAATTAAAATTATAATATATATATATATATATATATATATATATATATATATATATATATATATATATATATATATATATATATATATATATATATATATATATATATATACACGTGAGATGGAGAGATGAGAAAAAGATGTAAAATTCGTCGACCAAACTTTGCAATTTATAGGACCTGACCTGAAAAAGTATGCCATGCGATCGCATGGATTTTCTTCTTCCTGGCCATGCGATCGCATGGCCTGGGATTCCAGCTCACATATTGTTGGTTGCTTCTTGCCGACGGTTTTAAATAAATATATATAATATATAAATAATTTTAAGAATTATTTATATATTATATTATATTTATGTACATAGTTGACTTGTAATTTTCGCTCCGTTGTCCCGGTTTCAGATTTTCGAACGTCCTTGCGTACAATTTAATATCTTGTATTTTTCGTTTCGCGTCTTGTACTATTGTAATTTTGAGACGTTTCTCATCAATAATTTGAACCACTTTGATTGTACTTTGTACTTTTGAGCTTTTTGGTCATTTGCGTCTTTAATTCGTCGAATCTGTCTTTTGTCTTCACCTTTTATTATTTAAACGAATATTACTTGTAAATAGAATAATTGCAACCAAAAGCTTGTCTTTCTTGATGGATAATGCTATGAAATATATGTTCGTTTTTAGCATTATCAGTATGATATTATGTAAAAACTGCATTCAAGAAACTTATTTTTGATGTAATATATTCTAATTGTAAATCATTATGTAATGGTCGTGTGTAAACGGTATATTTTAGATTATCATTATTTGATAATCTACGTAATGCTTTTTAAACCTTTATAGATAAAATAAAGTTTATGGTTATTTTAAAAATGAATGCAGTCGTTGAAAAACGTCTCATATAGAGGTCAAAACCTCGCAACGAAATCAATTTATATGGAACATTTATAATCAATATGAACGGGATATTTCAATAACAAGGGATATTCCGTTAGGAATGTTACCCTATAATCCATAACACGCTAACATGCTAACGCAAACATCATCATACAGGTCCCGCTCCCATGACTTTAATGATCCAAAGACTCCTCGGTTCGCCAATTCTAAAACGACTCATAACTAGAATCCTTACGCGATTCTCTAACCACACTCTACGGAGTGTAACTCAATTCTACAATCATTAGACTTGCTATGTCCCATTACAGGATTCAAGTCCTCGCCGCACATACATACACACTAATCGGTTATTCTAGTTACGATGGGTAACTTTAACCAAATGACAATCTCAATAGTGCACCCACTACCTAGGGTGACTAAGTACACGTCGAACTCGTGAGTTTGCTCACTCGCCTTAACTAAACAAATCCACCGTAACAAATTTTCGACTCACAACAAATCCAATGTGACAACGAGCACATCACCCGAGACCACTATATCCTAGGAACCAATAAAAGATTCCTACTCGTCCCGATTCTACCCCAACCATGCCACGTTTCCTCTGCTCGGTACTCGTCATGTCATGCTTGGTGCCAAGATACACGGTTGTAATAATGGTGATCGGTCACTATTACAATTACGTACCTTACCATTTTCGCATGGTCACGTAAAGTACTTTACCCGGACTGACGCGACATTCACACAAAATAACACGCGATAACTCCTAGTACCTGAATGACCAAAGTCCTTACCGTGAACTTAATCACTCAAAACCGCCAAACATACGAATCTCTCCAATAGATTTATCCCTAGGATACCGCTTAAAAGATACTTGTATATATACACCTATATACAATATAATAATAAATGTACACAAGTACACCGCAACCACAAGTCAACATACATCCTAGGTGACTATCACTAAAACAATGTCCAAGTTCGCCTACTTACATTAGGCACTAGCTATCTAAGGCACTAATTTACACACTAAATAAGGCCCCACATAATCCCACATTGGACAAACACAAGTCCTAGTTAGTCACCTACTCTAAGGCACTAACAATTCTCAATCCGACCCGTATCCCTACAAGTCCTGCAAATAACGCACCACTGTCAATAAGTCTAAGACTAGGCACCTACTCCAAGGTCACCTAATTCCCTTAGACTATGCCCTGATACCACTTGTAACGACCCAACTTCATTTTACCAAAAACATGACTTAAATATTTTTTTTTACCAGACCATCTGGACGGCGTCCAGACTTCTGGACGGCGTTCAGTTACAAAGAGCTGGACGGCGTCCAACAATCAGGACGGTGTCCAGTAACACTAAAATGTTCTAAGATAGAAAACACCCAACCCACATTATACTGGACTGCGTCTATCCCATCTGGACGGCGTCCAGCAGACCTGATCAGCTCCAATTCATTTCAAAACACGTTTAACACTTTAAATCAACAACCAAACGCTTTGCAACAACCTAATCAAGTTTTACATCAACAAAACATTAAAAAGAAGTGTTTACACCACAAATACGGGTTAAGACTCAATAACCCAGCCCAATACCAAGAGCATAATCCCGGGGGCTACCAAATCCCCAATCCGCGTCCAAATCTCCAAAAGCTACCCCATCGAGCCCAAACGCTCCTACGCATCTAGCCTATAACTAGCTAGCTTCACAATCACAATACCTGTAAAAAGGTAAACAACGAGAGGGGTAAGCATAAAGCTTAGTGAATGAAATAATTATACATATATATATATATATATATATATATATATATATATATATATATATATATATATATATATATATATATATATATATATATATATATATATATATATATATATATATAATCTACTTACTTGCATACACTTACTCACATACCGCATACATGCTAGCAATATAATTAGCAAACCATCTCAAGTATAAAGCTAATAACCTCTAATATAGCAAGCTAGCATAACCAATAGCATAATACTCTAAACAATATAATATGCTACACTACATCACATACACAAACTATATGGTTAACCATAAACGCTATGGTGCTACCGGCTCATGGTTCACACCATACGTAATGCTATTGAAATGTCCCGTTCTTATTGATTAAAAACGTTCCATATTAATTGATTTCGTTGCGAGGTTTTGACCTCTATATGAGACGTTTTTCAAAGACTGCATTCATTTTTAAAACAAACCATAACCTTTATTTCATAAATAAAGGTTTAAAAAGCTTTACGTAGATTATCAAATAATGATAATCTAAAATATCCTGTTTACACACGACCATTACATAATGGTTTACAATACAAATATGTTACATCGAAATCAGTTTCTTGAATGCAGTTTTTACACAATATCATACAAACATGGACTCCAAATCTTGTCCTTATTTTAGTATGCAACAGCGGAAGCTCTTAATATTCACCTGAGAATAAACATGCTTTAAACGTCAACAAAAATGTTGGTGAGTTATAGGTTTAACCTATATATATCAAATCGTAACAATAGACCACAAGATTTCATATTTCAATACACATCCCATACATAGAGATAAAAATCATTCATATGGTGAACACCTGGTAACCGACAATAACAAGATGCATATATAAGAATATCCCCATCATTCCGGGACACCCTTCGGATATTATATAAATTTCGAAGTACTAAAGCATCCGGTACTTTGGATGGGGTTTGTTAGGCCCAATAGATCTATCTTTAGGATTCGCGTCAATTAGGGTGTCTGTTCCCTAATTCTTAGATTACCAGACTTAATAAAAAGGGGCATATTCGATTTCGATAATTCAACCATAGAATGTAGTTTCACGTACTTGTGTCTATTTTGTAAATCATTTATAAAACCTGCATGTATTCTCATCCCAAAAATATTAGATTTTAAAAGTGGGACTATAACTCACTTTCACAGATTTTTACTTCGTCGGGAAGTAAGACTTGGCCACTGGTTGATTCACGAACCTATAACAATATATACATATATATCAAAGTATGTTCAAAATATATTTACAACACTTTTAATATATTTTGATGTTTTAAGTTTATTAAGTCAGCTGTCCTCGTTAGTAACCTATAACTAGTTGTCCACAGTTAGATGTACAGAAATAAATCGATAAATATTATCTTGAATCAATCCACGACCCAGTGTATACGTATCTCAGTATTGATCACAACTCAAACTATATATATTTTGGAATCAACCTCAACCTTGTATAGCTAACTCCAACATTCACATATAGAGTGTCTATGGTTGTTCCGAAATATATATAGATGTGTCGACATGATAGGTCGAAACATTGTATACGTGTCTATGGTATCTCAAGATTACATAATATACAATACAAGTTGATTAAGTTATGGTTGGAATAGATTTGTTACCAATTTTCACGTAGCTAAAATGAGAAAAATTATCCAATCTTGTTTTACCCATAACTTCTTCATTGTAAATCCGTTTTGAGTGAATCAAATTGCTATGGTTTCATATTGAACTCTATTTTATGAATCTAAACAGAAAAAGTATAGGTTTATAGTCGGAAAAATAAGTTACAAGTCGTTTTTGTAAAGGTAGTCATTTCAGTCGAAAGAACGACGTCTAGATGACCATTTTAGAAAACATACTTCCACTTTGAGTTTAACCATAATTTTTGGATATAGTTTCATGTTGATAATAAAAATCATTTTCTCAAAATAACAACTTTTAAATCAAAGTTTATCATAGTTTTTAATTAACTAACCCAAAACAGCCCGCGGTGTTACTACGACGGCGTAAATTCGGTTTTACGGTGTTTTTCGTGTTTCCAGGTTTTAAATCATTAAGTTAGCATATCATATAGATATAGAACATGTGTTTAGTTGATTTTAAAAGTCAAGTTAGAAGGATTAACTTTTGTTTGCGAACAAGTTTAGAATTAACTAAACTATGTTCTAGTGATTACAAGTTTAAACCTTCGAATAAGATAGCTTTATATGTATGAATCGAATGATGTTATGAACATCATTACTACCTTAATTTCCTTGGATAAACCTACTGGAAAAGAGAAAAATGGATTTAGCTTCAATGGATCCTTGGATGGCTCGAAGTTCTTGAAGCAGAATCATGACACGAAAACAAGTTCAAGTAAGATCATCACTTGAAATAAGATTGTTATAGTTATAGAAATTGAACCAAAGTTTGAATATGATTATTACCTTGTATTAGAATGATAACCTACTGTAAGAAACAAAGATTTCTTGAGGTTGGATGATCACCTTACAAGATTGGAAGTGAGCTAGCAAACTTGAAAGTATTCTTGATTTTATGAAACTAGAACTTTTGGAATTTATGAAGAACACTTAGAACTTGAAGATAGAACTTGAGAGAGATCAATTAGATGAAGAAAATTAAAGAATGAAAGTGTTTGTAGGTGTTTTTGGTCGTTGGTGTATGGATTAGATATAAAGGATATGTAATTTTGTTTTCATGTAAATAAGTCATGAATGATTACTCATATTTTTGTAATTTTATGAGATATTTCATGCTAGTTGCCAAATGATGGTTCCCACATGTGTTAGGTGACTCATATGAGCTGCTAAGAGCTGATCATTGGAGTGTATATACCAATAGTACATACATCTAAAAGCTGTGTATTGTACGAGTACGAATACGGGTGCATACGAGTAGAATTGTTGATGAAACTGAACGAGGATGTAATTGTAAGCATTTTTGTTAAGTAGAAGTATTTTGATAAGTGTATTGAAGTCTTTCAAAAGTGTATAAATACATATTAAAACACTACATGTATATACATTTTAACTGAGTCGTTAAGTCATCGTTAGTCGTTACATGTAAGTGTTGTTTTTAAACCTTTAGGTTAACGGTCTTGTTAAATGTTGTTAACCCAATGTTTATAATATCAAATGAGATTTTAAATTATTATATTATCATGATATTATCATGTATGAATATCTCTTAATATGATATATATACATTAAATGTCTTTACAACGATAATCGTTACATATATGTCTCGTTTAAAAATCATTAAGTTAGTAGTCTTGTTTTTACATATGTAGTTCATTGTTAATATACTTAATGATATGTTTACTTATCATAGTATCATTTTAACTATATATATATCCATATATATGTCATCATATAGTTTTTACAAGTTTTAACGTTCGTGAATCACCGGTCAACTTGGGTGGTCAATTGTCTATATGAAACATATTTCAATTAATCAAGTCTTAACAAATTTGATTGCTTAACATGTTGGAAACATTTAATCATGTAAATATCAATCTCAATTAATATATATAAACATGGAAAAGTTCGGGTCACTACAGTACCTACCCGTTAAATAAATTTCGTCCCGAAATTTTAAGCTGTTGAAGGTGTTGACGAATCTTCTGGAAATAGATGTGGGTATTTCTTCTTCATCTGATCTTCACGCTCCCAGGTGAACTCGGGTCCTCTACGAGCATTCCATCGAACCTTAACAATTGGTATCTTGTTTTGCTTAAGTCTTTTAACCTCACGATTCATTATTTCGACGGGTTCTTCGATGAATTGAAGTTTTTCGTTGATTTGGATTTCATCTAACGGAATAGTGAGATCTTCTTTAGCAAAACATTTCTTCAAATTCGAGACGTGGAAAGTGTTATGTACAGCCGCGAGTTGTTGAGGTAACTCTAGTCGGTAAGCTACTGGTCCGACACGATCAATAATCTTGAATGGTCCAATATACCTTGGATTTAATTTCCCTCGTTTACCAAATCGAACAACGCCTTTCCAAGGTGCAACTTTAAGCATGACCATCTCTCCAATTTCAAATTCTATATCTTTTCTTTTAATGTCAGCGTAGCTCTTTTGTCGACTTTGGGCGGTTTTCAACCGTTGTTGAATTTGGATGATCTTCTCGGTAGTTTCTTGTATAATCTCCGGACCCGTAATCTGTCTATCCCCCACTTCACTCCAACAAATCGGAGACCTGCACTTTCTACCATAAAGTGCTTCAAACGGCGCCATCTCAATGCTTGAATGGTAGCTGTTGTTGTAGGAAAATTCTGCTAATGGTAGATGTCGATCCCAACTGTTTCCGAAATCAATAACACATGCTCGTAGCATGTCTTCAAGCGTTTGTATCGTCCTTTCGCTCTGCCCATCAGTTTGTGGATGATAGGCAGTACTCATGTCTAGACGAGTTCCTAATGCTTGCTGTAATGTCTGCCAGAATCTTGAAATAAATCTGCCATCCCTATCAGAGATAATAGAGATTGGTATTCCATGTCTGGAGACGACTTCCTTCAAATACAGTCGTGCTAACTTCTCCATCTTGTAATCTTCTCTTATTGGCAGGAAGTGTGCTGATTTGGTGAGACAATCAACTATTACCCAAATAGTATCAAAACCACTTGCAGTCCTTGGCAATTTAGTGATGAAATCCATGGTAATGTTTTCCCATTTCCATTCTGGGATTTCGGGTTGTTGAAGTAGACCTGATGGTTTTTGATGCTCAGCTTTGACCTTAGAACACGTCAAACATTCTCCTACGTATTTAGCAACATCGGCTTTCATACCCGGCCACCAAAAATGTTTCTTGAGATCCTTGTACATCTTCCCCGTTCCAGGATGTATTGAGTATCTAGTTTTATGAGCTTCTCTAAGTACCATTTCTCTCATATCTCCAAATTTTGGTACCCAAATCCTTTCAGCCCTATACCGGGTTCCGTCTTCCTGAATATTAAGATGCTTCTCCGATCCTTTGGGTATTTCATCCTTTAAATTTCCCTCTTTTAAAACTCCTTGTTGCGCCTCCTTTATTTGAGTAGTAAGGTTATTATGAATCATTATATTCATAGATTTTACTCGAATGGATTCTCTGTCCTTCCTGCTCAAGGCATCGGCTACCACATTTGCCTTCCCCGGGTGGTAACGAATCTCAAAGTCGTAATCATTCAACAATTCAATCCACCTACGCTGCCTCATATTCAGTTGTTTCTGATTAAATATGTGTTGAAGACTTTTGTGGTCGGTATATATAATACTTTTGACCCCATATAAGTAGTACCTCCAAGTCTTTAATGCAAAAACAACCGCGCCTAATTCCAAATCATGCGTCGTATAATTTTGTTCGTGAATCTTCAATTGTCTAAACGCATAAGCAATCACCTTCGTTCGTTGCATTAATACACAACCGAGACCTTGCTTTGATGCATCACAATAAATCACAAAATCATCATTCCCTTCAGGCAATGACAATATAGGTGCCGTAGTTAGCTTTTTCTTCAATAACTGAAACGCTTTCTCTTGTTCATCATTCCATTCAAATTTCTTCCCTTTATGCGTTAATGCAGTCAAGGGTTTTGCTATTCTGGAAAAGTCTTGGATGAACCTTCTGTAGTAACCAGCTAGTCCTAAAAACTGGCGTATGTGTTTTGGAGTTTTCGGGGTTTCCCACTTTTCAACAGTTTCTATCTTTGCCGGATCCACCTTAATACCTTCTTTGTTCACTATGTGACCGAGGAATTGAACTTCTTCCAACCAAAATGCACACTTTGAAAACTTAGCGTACAATTCTTCCTTCCTCAATACTTCTAACACCTTTCTCAAATGTTCACCGTGTTCTTGGTCATTCTTTGAGTAAATAAGTATGTCATCAATGAAAACAATGACAAACTTGTCAAGGTATGGTCCACACACTCGGTTCATAAGGTCCATGAACACAGCTGGTGCATTAGTTAAACCAAACGGCATGACCATAAACTCGTAATGACCGTAACGTGTTCTGAAAGCAGTCTTTGGAATATCATCTTCTTTCACCCGCATTTGATGATACCCGGAACGTAAGTCAATCTTTGAATAAACAGACGAGCCTTGTAGTTGATCAAATAAGTCATCGATTCTCGGTAGTGGGTAGCGGTTCTTGATGGTAAGTTTGTTCAACTCTCGGTAGTCGATACACAACCTGAATGTACCATCTTTCTTCTTGACAAACAAAACAGGAGCTCCCCACGGTGATGTGCTTGGTCGAATGAAACCACGCTCTAAAAGTTCTTGTAATTGGCTTTGTAGTTCTTTCATCTCGCTGGGTGCGAGTCTGTAAGGAGCACGAGCTATTGGTGCAGCTCCTGGTACAAGATCAATTTGAAATTCAACGGATCGATGTGGGGGTAATCCCGGTAATTCTTTCGGAAATACATCGGGAAATTCTTTTGCGATGGGAACATCATTGATGCTATTTTCTTCAGTTTGTACTTTCTCGACGTGTGCTAGAACAGCATAGCAACCTTTTCTTATTAGTTTTTGTGCCTTCAAATTACTAATAAGATGTAGCTTCGTGTTGCCCTTTTCTCCGTACACCATTAAGGGTTTTCCTTTTTCTCGTATAATGCGAATTGCATTTTTGTAACAAACGATCTCTGCTTTCACTTCTTTCAACCAGTCCATACCGATTATCACATCAAAACTCCCTAACTCTACTGGTATCAAATCAATCTTAAATGTTTCGCTAACCAGTTTAATTTCTCGATTCCGACATATATTATCTGCTGAAATTAATTTACCATTTGCTAATTCGAGTAAAAATTTACTATCCAAAGGCGTCAATGGACAACTTAATTTAGCACAAAAATCTCTACTCATATAGCTTCTATCCGCACCCGAATCAAATAAAACGTAAGCAGATTTATTGTCAATAAGAAACGTACCCGTAACAAGCTCCGGGTCTTCCTGTGCCTCTGCCACATTAATATTGAAAACTCTTCCGCGGCCTTGTCCATTCGTGTTCTCCTGGTTCGGGCAATTTCTAATAATGTGGCCTGGTTTTCCACATTTATAACAAACTACATTGGCATAACTTGCTCCGACACTACTTGCTCCGCCATTACTCGTTCCGACACCATTTGTTCCTTTCGTTCTGTTAACCCCTGGTCCGTAGACATCACACTTCGCCGCGCTATGACCATTTCTTTTACACTTGTTGCAAAATTTGGTGCAGAACCCCGAGTGATTCTTTTCACACCTTTGGCATAGCTGCTTCTGATTGTTGTTGTTGTTGCGGTTGTTATTGTTGTTGGGATGATTGTTGTAGTTGCTGTTGTTGTTGTTGTTGTTGGGCCGTTTGTTGTAGTTGCGATTGATGTTGCGATTGTTGGGATAATTGTTGCGATTATTGTTGTAATTGCTGTTGTTGTTGTATTGATGATTCTTATCACCGTTTTCCTCCCACTTTCTTTTGACTTGCTTCACATTGGCCTCTTCAGCAGTCTGTTCTTTAATTCTTTCTTCAATCTGGTTCACGAGTTTGTGAGCCATTCTACATGCCTGTTGTATGGAGGCGGGCTCGTGTGAACTTATATCTTCTTGGATTCTTTCCGGTAATCCTTTCACAAACGCGTCGATCTTCTCTTCCTCATCTTCGAATGCTCCCGGACACAATAGGCACAATTCTGTGAATCGTCTTTCGTACGTGGTAATATCAAATCCTTGGGTTCGTAACCCTCTAAGTTCTGTCTTGAGCTTATTGACCTCGGTTCTGGGACGGTACTTCTCGTTCATCAAGTGCTTGAATGCTGACCACGGTAGTGCGTACGCATCATCTTGTCCCACTTGCTCTAGATAGGTATTCCACCATGTTAACGCAGAACCTGTGAAGGTATGCGTAGCGTACTTCACTTTGTCCTCTTCAGTACACTTACTTATGGCAAACACCGATTCAACCTTCTCGGTCCACCGTTTCAATCCGATCGGTCCTTCGGTTCCATCAAATTCCAAAGGTTTGCAGGCAGTGAATTCTTTGTAGGTGCATCCTACACGATTTCCTGTACTGCTAGATCCAAGGTTATTGTTGGTATGTAGCGCAGCCTGTACTGCGGCTATGTTTGAAGCTAGAAAAGTACGGAATTCCTCTTCATTCATATTCACGGTGTGTCGAGTAGTCGGTGCCATTTCCTTCAATATAATTAAATGGAACAAGTTAATCATAGAGAATATTAAGAGTAGTTAATAGTATTTCGTAGCATAATATGAACTCATTTATAAAAGCTTTTTCTTCATATTAGCGTTTTATAAGTTTAAATTCGGGTAGTACCTACCCGTTAAGTTCATACTTAGTAGCTAATATACAATTCAACTACTACAATTCTATATGAAAAACTGATTATAATAATATTTCGCGTTCAAACTTTTATACAATATTTTACAAACTTACAATACCGCTTATTTTACATAAAGCATGAAATATAGCACACAATAACTTTGATACAAGATAGTTGTGAAGATAATTCTAGCTAGTACACAAGTCGTTCAGCAAAGGCAATAAAGACACGTAATTCATACGTCCAGAAACAAGTCATGCATTCTGGTTTTACTAGGACTACTTCCCATCCTTGGTCTTGTGCAACATAACCATTATGGCCGTTGATAAGACAGCGTGTTGTAACGTCGTCAAAGGGACGAGGGTTACGTAATGTCCAACAGTCCCGTAATAATCTAAAAACCTCATTTCTTACCCCAATTACCGACTCCGTCACTTGTGGGAACGTTTTGTTTAATAGCTGTAGCCCGATGTTCTTTTTCTCACTTTGGTGAGAAGCGAACATTACTAACCCATAAGCATAGCATGCTTCTTTATGTTGCATGTTAGCCGCTTTTTCTAAATCATGAAGTCCTATATTCGGATACATTGAGTCAAAATAATTTCTTAACCCGTTGCGTAAAATAGCATTTGGGTTCCCCGCAATATATGCGTCAAAGTAAACACATCGTAACTTATGGGTTTCCCAATGTGATATCCCCCATCTTTCAAACGAAAGTCTCTTATAAACCAAGACATTCTTGGAACGTTCTTCGAATGTCTTACAAACTGATCTCGCCTTAAATAGTTGTGCCGAGGAATTCTGACCGACTCTAGACAAGATTTCATCTATCATGTCTCCGGGTAGGTCTCTTAAAATATTGGGTTGTCTATCCATTTTGCGTTTTTATACTGTAAAATAGACAAGAGTTAGATTCATAAAAAAAATACTTATTAATACAAGCAATTTTTACATATATCATAAAGCATAAGCACACTATATTACATATATTACACCACATGAATACAACTATCTTATTCCGACTCGCTTGTTTCTTCTTCTTCGGTTTTGGTTCGTTTTGCCAAGTTTCTAGGGATATATGATTTTCCCCTAATACGAGCCGTCGTTATCCACATTGGTTTAGAAAAACCTGGTGGTTTAGAGGTTCCCGGGTCATTGTTACAACTTAAGGACTTCGGGGGTTGACGATACATATAAAGTTCATCGGGGTTGGAATTAGATTTCTCTATTTTTATGCCCTTTCCCTTATTATTTTCTTTTGCCTTTTTAAATTCAGTTGGGGTAATTTCTATAACATCATCGGAATTCTCGTCGGAATCCGATTCATCGGAGAATTGGTAATCCTCCCAATATTTTGCTTCCTTGGCGGAAACACCATTGACCATAATTAACCTTGGTCGGTTGGTTGAGGATTTTCTTTTACTTAACCGTTTTATTATTTCCCCCACTGGTTCCGATTCTTCTTCCGGTTCCGATTCTTCTTCCGGTTCCGACTCTTCTTCCGATTCCGACTCTTCTTCCGGTTCCTCTTCGGGAACTTGTGAATCAGTCCACGAATCATTCCAATTTACCTTTGACTCTTCATTATTATTAGGTGAGTCAATGGGACTTGTTCTAGAGGTAGACATCTATCACATAATATCAAACGCGTTAAGAGATTAATATATTACATAATATTCACATGTTAAAAATATATAGTTTCCAACAAAATTTGTTAAGCAATCATTTTTCAAGTAAACACGGTCGAAGTCCAGACTCACTAATGCATCCTAACAAACTCGATAAGACACACTAATGCAAAATTCTGGTTCTCTAAGACCAACGCTCGGATACCAACTGAAATGTCCCGTTCTTATTGATTAAAAACGTTCCATATTAATTGATTTCGTTGCGAGGTTTTGACCTCTATATGAGACGTTTTTCAAAGACTGCATTCATTTTTAAAACAAACCATAACCTTTATTTCATAAATAAAGGTTTAAAAAGCTTTACGTAGATTATCAAATAATGATAATCTAAAATATCCTGTTTACACACGACCATTACATAATGGTTTACAATACAAATATGTTACATCGAAATCAGTTTCTTGAATGCAGTTTTTACACAATATCATACAAACATGGACTCCAAATCTTGTCCTTATTTTAGTATGCAACAGCGGAAGCTCTTAATATTCACCTGAGAATAAACATGCTTTAAACGTCAACAAAAATGTTGGTGAGTTATAGGTTTAACCTATATATATCAAATCGTAACAATAGACCACAAGATTTCATATTTCAATACACATCCCATACATAGAGATAAAAATCATTCATATGGTGAACACCTGGTAACCGACAATAACAAGATGCATATATAAGAATATCCCCATCATTTCGGGACACCCTTCGGATATGATATAAATTTCGAAGTACTAAAGCATCCGGTACTTTGGATGGGGTTTGTTAGGCCCAATAGATCTATCTTTAGGATTCGCGTCAATTAGGGTGTCTGTTCCCTAATTCTTAGATTACCAGACTTAATAAAAAGGGGCATATTCGATTTCGATAATTCAACCATAGAATGTAGTTTCACGTACTTGTGTCTATTTTGTAAATCATTTATAAAACCTGCATGTATTCTCATCCCAAAAATATTAGATTTTAAAAGTGGGACTATAACTCACTTTCACAGATTTTTACTTCGTCGGGAAGTAAGACTTGGCCACTGGTTGATTCACGAACCTATAACAATATATACATATATATCAAAGTATGTTCAAAATATATTTACAACACTTTTAATATATTTTGATGTTTTAAGTTTATTAAGTCAGCTGTCCTCGTTAGTAACCTATAACTAGTTGTCCACAGTTAGATGTACAGAAATAAATCGATAAATATTATCTTGAATCAATCCACGACCCAGTGTATACGTATCTCAGTATTGATCACAACTCAAACTATATATATTTTGGAATCAACCTCAACCTTGTATAGCTAACTCCAACATTCACATATAGAGTGTCTATGGTTGTTCCGAAATATATATAGATGTGTCGACATGATAGGTCGAAACATTGTATACGTGTCTATGGTATCTCAAGATTACATAATATACAATACAAGTTGATTAAGTTATGGTTGGAATAGATTTGTTACCAATTTTCACGTAGCTAAAATGAGAAAAATTATCCAATCTTGTTTTACCCATAACTTCTTCATTGTAAATCCGTTTTGAGTGAATCAAATTGCTATGGTTTCATATTGAACTCTATTTTATGAATCTAAACAGAAAAAGTATAGGTTTATAGTCGGAAAAATAAGTTACAAGTCGTTTTTGTAAAGGTAGTCATTTCAGTCGAAAGAACGACGTCTAGATGACCATTTTAGAAAACATACTTCCACTTTGAGTTTAACCATAATTTTTGGATATAGTTTCATGTTGATAATAAAAATCATTTTCTCAAAATAACAACTTTTAAATCAAAGTTTATCATAGTTTTTAATTAACTAACCCAAAACAGCCCGCGGTGTTACTACGACGGCGTAAATTCGGTTTTACGGTGTTTTTCGTGTTTCCAGGTTTTAAATCATTAAGTTAGCATATCATATAGATATAGAACATGTGTTTAGTTGATTTTAAAAGTCAAGTTAGAAGGATTAACTTTTGTTTGCGAACAAGTTTAGAATTAACTAAACTATGTTCTAGTGATTACAAGTTTAAACCTTCGAATAAGATAGCTTTATATGTATGAATCGAATGATGTTATGAACATCATTACTACCTTAATTTCCTTGGATAAACCTACTGGAAAAGAGAAAAATGGATTTAGCTTCAATGGATCCTTGGATGGCTCGAAGTTCTTGAAGCAGAATCATGACACGAAAACAAGTTCAAGTAAGATCATCACTTGAAATAAGATTGTTATAGTTATAGAAATTGAACCAAAGTTTGAATATGATTATTACCTTGTATTAGAATGATAACCTACTGTAAGAAACAAAGATTTCTTGAGGTTGGATGATCACCTTACAAGATTGGAAGTGAGCTAGCAAACTTGAAAGTATTCTTGATTTTATGAAACTAGAACTTTTGGAATTTATGAAGAACACTTAGAACTTGAAGATAGAACTTGAGAGAGATCAATTAGATGAAGAAAATTAAAGAATGAAAGTGTTTTTAGGTGTTTTTGGTCGTTGGTGTATGGATTAGATATAAAGGATATGTAATTTTGTTTTCATGTAAATAAGTCATGAATGATTACTCATATTTTTGTAATTTTATGAGATATTTCATGCTAGTTGCCAAATGATGGTTCCCACATGTGTTAGGTGACTCATATGAGCTGCTAAGAGCTGATCATTGGAGTGTATATACCAATAGTACATACATCTAAAAGCTGTGTATTGTACGAGTACGAATACGGGTGCATACGAGTAGAATTGTTGATGAAACTGAACGAGGATGTAATTGTAAGCATTTTTGTTAAGTAGAAGTATTTTGATAAGTGTATTGAAGTCTTTCAAAAGTGTATAAATACATATTAAAACACTACATGTATATACATTTTAACTGAGTCGTTAAGTCATCGTTAGTCGTTACATGTAAGTGTTGTTTTTAAACCTTTAGGTTAACGGTCTTGTTAAATGTTGTTAACCCAATGTTTATAATATCAAATGAGATTTTAAATTATTATATTATCATGATATTATCATGTATGAATATCTCTTAATATGATATATATACATTAAATGTCTTTACAACGATAATCGTTACATATATGTCTCGTTTAAAAATCATTAAGTTAGTAGTCTTGTTTTTACATATGTAGTTCATTGTTAATATACTTAATGATATGTTTACTTATCATAGTATCATTTTAACTATATATATATCCATATATATGTCATCATATAGTTTTTACAAGTTTTAACGTTCGTGAATCACCGGTCAACTTGGGTGGTCAATTGTCTATATGAAACATATTTCAATTAATCAAGTCTTAACAAATTTGATTGCTTAACATGTTGGAAACATTTAATCATGTAAATATCAATCTCAATTAATATATATAAACATGGAAAAGTTCGGGTCACTACAGCTATGACGCTACCAGCTCTTTGGTTCACGCCACTACGCATTTGAGTCATACTCCTTTATAGTGCTACCGGCTCGTGGTTCACACTTTGGCGCTACCAGCTCGTGGTTCACGCCTCATTTTATAGTGCTACCGGCTCGTGGTTCACACTTCATTTTATAGTGCTACCGGCTCGTGGTTCACACTTGATGCTACCGGCTCGTGGTTCACATCATAATTTTATAGTGCTACCGGCTCGTGGTTCACACTTGATGCTACCGGCTCGTGGTTCACATCATAATTTTATAGTGCTACCTGCTCGTGCTTCACACTTGATGCTACCGGCTCGTGATTCACATCATGACACTCGTCACATACATGTTATGGTACTACCGGCTCGTTGGTTCATACCATAACATTCACAAATAAATACATTATATACATACATGCATAATTATTCCACTCACCTCGAAACGCCCGCACAAATCATGTATGTAAATCGCCTCCAAACGCAACCGAGCAAACCTTTTACCTATATTGTGCATATAGATATACAAACAATCAACATACATTCTCTACAAGAGAATTCGACTCCAACACCCTTAACCAAGAGTTTATACCTACCTCCACAAACCATCCATTTAGACACCTAAAGTGGACTTTACCAATTACCACTACGGGTGGTAATTCCGACCCATCAAGCAAGTATAATTTAACCTAAATTATAGTTGACACCATTTAAACCAACCCATAAGTGCAACTTGACCCAAATTGCACTTAACCACTAAGACAAGTCAAATTCGACCCATCAGCACCATTACTAGTGATTATGTCATACAATCACCAATTTAACACTTAACACCAATGTTTGACTTCCATTGACCAGTTTTGGTTTTAATTCCCTTTGACTTGTCAATTTACACCAAAGTACCTACAATCACTAACAACTAGTGATTGTATCTCAAAATCATCATTTGACACCAAAAATCAAGAACACTTAACCCATTTCAACATAAAACCCATTTTGACCCATATTAGGGTTTACACCCCAAAATTAAGTCAACACAAACCAAAATCACTAGTACACAAGTGTTCTAAGGTTTAACCAACACATGCAAGATCCAAACTTACAATTTCATCAATCGAAACCCTAAGCCACTCATTTAGGCTTACTTACATGAATCTTACCCAAAACCCCCAAATTTCACAATAAATGGGTTTATAACTCTAACTAACACAAATTCTAACTCAAACAAGAATCAAACACTACAATTTGGATTAGGGTTTACCTCAAGCACCAAAATGAGCTCTAGTAGCTAGAAACACCAACAAACACCAAGAACCACTCCAATTTGGGCAAAATCACCACCTTCATCACCATTTGAAGCTTCCTCTCTCTAGAACTATCCTCTCTCTCTCTAAGATATGATGAGAGAGTTGTGGATGTGAAAATGATCCAAAAGTGGATCTAAAACTGATATTAAAGCCACCAATCAGTACACAAGTGAAAAGACCAAAGTACCCCTTTTAATTTGAGTAAAATACAGCTGCTGGCCCGTCAGGTCAGTTGGAAGGCGTCCAAAAAGGTTGGACGGCGTCCCAATCAACTGAGTCTGAAACTGAAACTTATTTTGGTCATAACTTTCAAACCGTAACTTCGTTTTTGACGAATCAAATATCGTAGGAAACATAATGAGATTTACTATCCAATGCTAAGGTTTTAGAACATCAACTCCAACTTTATTTGGGATCCAAATATACGCTTACATGCGTATTTCGAATGACGTTCGAAATAACGCGTAACTGAAAAACGGGGTGTTACACTAAGTCAAAGGTGCTAAGTCCACTTCAAATGTACAATCTTCACTCGATCACAATGCCCCGAATAGTTGTTGTATAAGAAAGAAAAGAAAGGAATACGACTGAGCCAAATCCCAGTGAGCGGATATAACAAAGAACGGATTATAGTATGACATGCGAAAACTTATTGATACAAGCTTTATTACAAAATAGACTAATTTTCAAAACAAACTTATTATCAAAAGGAACTTATTTTCAAAACGAATTTATTTTTAAAGAAAAGTAAGAATAGGTATAAATCAACAATACCAAAGATGTTAATATATAAAGTATAGTACAAACCACAAATTTCATAAAATAATGACTAAGAGTCGAAAAAAATATCTAACAAAGTATCAAAATAAAATCATAGGGTAGCTACTCCACTAATCATTCATATCGGTGACGTTTCGTATGTCACTACGATATACGTCCACCTGCAAAACAAAATCCTAGGATCAATCCATAAGGGATTTTAACAAATAAAGAATTTTAAGGGATTTTAATCCAAAACCGATGTTTCAGTGATTTCACTCATAACATAGTTAGATCTTTTGAAATGAGTCTACGAGAGTTAACGAATTTCATTTGGTTGAGGTTTTATGGAAGTTGACGAATGGAAATGAAACTATATGTTTGAACATTGTTGTGTAATGAATGAATTGGGCTAATCCATGGCAAAAGATTGAACAATCAAGTGGACACTTTTCTCTCTTAATTGTTAATCTCTCTTTTTGTTTAATATTAGTTTAATCAACAATAAAGTGTTTCTTAAAATCCCCCCAATCAACTTAGGATAATTACTAGTATTTTGAGATTCATGTAAATTGCTCCCTGTGGAACAAACCTTGACTGAATACTTGCTAGTTGCTATAATGACCGGGTTATTGTTGCCCAGGCGTTTGTGTTAATTGATTAAGTTTTTTGTCATTGTTTTTATATTATTATAAGTTGAACACAAAATGCCACGATTTACTTGTATTTGCTAGTAGTTGTTCAATCCTTTTGTAAGAATTTCATTCTTGCAAAAGTTACTTTTTATTTATATTTGCTTGTATTCAGAAAATACTTGCTTGTTTGTGGTGTGATTAAGTTAGATGGCGGAGTACGATGCTTTATATGACTACTTGATGTCAAGAACCATGAATGATGATCAACAATTGATGGGATACTCAAGTCATATAGGTTTGGATAACGGTTATTTGGGAATGAATAATGATAACGGGTACATGGGAATGAACAATGAAGATTATATGGGTATGAATGATGATTATGGGCATGTGAATGATGGTTACATGGGTAATCATGATAATGGGTGTATGAATGACAACGGTTACATGAATCAATGGCAAGCTAATTTCAGGCCGAATGGTTATTGTAGTACTTATGATGGGAGTTATCCAAACAGGGATTATGATTACAATTCTATGAATGATTTTTCCCCTATGGATCAACCTTGTGATAATGGTACCATTTCTAATTTTGACTCTTTTGGTCAACCAATGGACTACTTTTATGATGGGGATAACTCGACATGAGATTCTACTCAATTTCAATTTCAAAATCAGCAACAAAAGGAGATCGATTCGAATTTACTAGAGTTATTCTCAAACGTCATGAGAACCACCTTAATCGTATGGAGGCTTTTATTCAAGAGAGAAGAGATTTGAGGGAAATGTTAAAAATTCAACAAGCTTCAATTCAAAGCTTAGAGAAAAGCTTGAGTTCCATGCTCCCTTTAGTTGAAGATTTGTATCCACTACCATTTCACCACCCACCTCACCAGTAGTCTCTACTTTTCAATCAAGAAATTAGGTCTTTTATCATGATGATGAGGACGATGATGTAAGCTTTTATGCCAAGACCGAAGTAGTGGATATTGCACAAGTACCCAAATCTTCGATAACCAATGATGAAGAGAAGAATAAAGATGATGATAAGGATAATGATGAAGGTGAAGATGATGGTAAAGAGTATGATGAAGAAGTTAGCCATTGTGATGAGGAAGATGATGAAGTGAGTACTTTGCCAACACCCAATGTTTTTACAATCCATGATAATCCACTTGGTGATGGCAAGTATGATAGTGATAATGATAGTGAAGATGATGATGATGAAGGAGATAAGATTGAGAATATCATACTCGAAACTTTCAAAGTGTATAACAATCCTCTCGGGTATGGTATTGATGATTTTAAGGAGGTTTTGCAACCCGAGGTTGATGATTCGGGTGTAAGATCCTGTTTTACCAGAAGGTTAGGACGCCGTCTAAATGGTGGGATGCCGTCCTTTATTGAAGGGCTAGACGCCGTCCAGTATTCTGGATGTCGTCCAGATGAACTGGCGAGCCAGCTGTTTTGTTTTTAAATATTACAAATGGGTATTTTGGTAATTTCACTTTGTGGACGAATTTAAGGCTCTAGATCAGTTTTTGGAGCACCATTTACTCCATCTTCAACCACACACCTTTTCCAAATCAATTTAGAGAGAGAAAGGGTTTCTAGAGTGAGAGAGCTCAAATCAAGGAAGAAGAAGAAGGTCGAATCGGGTCTAAGTGCGAGTTCTAAAGTTGTTCGTCTAGTCCCTAGCTACATTTTGATTGTAGTGGTAAGTCTTAACCTTGATTTCCTTGTTTAATTGTTTAAGGGTTAGAGTTTGGGTTAGTGATGAACATAAAACCTAATTGTTAGTGTTTTGGGGGTTTTGGGTAAGTTTGGGTCATGAGGACTCAAAGATGACTAACCTAGGGTTTTGAAATGTTAAATTGTGTATGTGGGTCTTAAATGTTAGTAAATCACTAGCACACTTAGCGTTAACCTTGAAATGGGTCAAATGAGTTCTTGACGGCTTAAGTGGGTTAATGGGTGCAAAAATGAGATAATCTTGTGTTAAAAGGTGTAATAAGACCACAATCGAATTGTTGGTAAGGGTTTGACATAATCCCGACCTAGTGTTAGAGTTAATGGTGCAAATGGGTCACGTTTGCACTAGGTCCAAATGGCACTTGTATGGCGAATAAGTTGGTTGACCAACTTGAATGAATGATTGATATATGTGCATAATGTAATAGGTACGTTACTTTGAAGTTGCGAGCTTGGTTTATCAATTCACTGAAGGCGTAAGGTAAGTGGAATAATTATGCGTGTACGTATATAATGTATTTATTTGTGTAGCGTGGAATGTGGAATTGTTGCGGTGTTCAAGACACCACATTCTATGTAACGTGTGGAATTGTCGCAGTGTTCAATACACCACTCGTTGATTTGATTGACATGTGGAATAGTCGCGGTGTTTAAGACAACACATTGTCATGGGAGTGGAATTGTCGCGGTGTTCAAGACACCACTCATTTGGTTGATTGACATGTGGAATTGTCGCGGTGTTCAAGACACCACATTGTCATGGGGGTGAGATTATCGCAGTGTTTAAGACATCACCCGGGGGATTAGTGATTACGCGGCGTATGTACACTAATAGATGTTATGAACTCCGAAGGTCTTTAGCGAGTACCGTTCCCATGTACGATTGGTTAACCATGGTTGTGTGAATTTTGTATTAGCATATTTTAAATGTGAACTATATGCTATTATTGTCGCTAGCTTATTATGAATTGCGGATATTGGTTGATGCATAATGTTTGCATAGTTGTTGTATTGCTAGCTTGTATGCGGTATTGTGTAAGTGATTGTAAGTAAGTAGGTTATATATGTATATGTATAACTATTGCACTCACTAAGCTTTAGCTTCCCTCTCTTTGTTTACTCTTTTTAGGTTCCGGCGTGGACAAGGGTAAGGGTGTTCGGTTGGATTAGTGGCCTCCCACTTTGTTTTGATAGGGGACGCACTTGGAATGTATAGCTTTTGAATTTTGGCCAAGATGTGGGTAGTTTAACCGCAAACACCATGCTCTAGGTGTCGTTTGGAATTTAAACTCTTATGGTCGAACTAGTATTTTTGAACGAAACTCGTAAAACGGTCGATGTGGGCCCGATGTTGTAAAACTTGGTTTTATTGTGGAAATCTCTTAGTTTAACTTATTATGACATGTTGTGAAAAGGTTTTCGTTTAAAAGTGTCGGGGGCGGGTTTTCCGCTCATGTAAATTGGACACCTTGATCAGAATCTGGCAGTTCATTTGGATGCCGTCCAGATCTTCTGGACGTCGTCCAAGCCTTCTTTGCTGGGTCCAGATAACTGGACGCCGTCCAGATGTGTTGGTCCACAATTTTTTTTAAACGTGTTTTTGGTATAACAGAGTCGGGTCGTTACAAGTGGTATCAGAGCATGGTCTAAGGGATTTAGGCGACTTGAGATAGGTGCCTAGACTTAGACTTTATTATGTATGCGCTTTATGCGGGACTTGTAGGAGACGGGTCAGACCGGGGATTGGTTAGTGCCTAGGTTTAAGTGAACTAACTATGCGCTAATTGTTTTGTGTTGTGTTTTGCAATCATCAAGCGAGATAGACGTTGTACTAGTGAGTTAATGCGACGTGCTCGCATAACAATGATTAGCTACCCTTGTTACGGGTTCAAATCGTGTCAAACAAGCGATGTACGACGATTGTTGAGCAAGATGGGGTGGTGAGGTGTATATGTATATATTTGTGTCTTGTCCTCTCGTTTCATTATTTAATCTATTTCCATTTTATAGTATGAAGACGAGAAACGGACACGAGAACAATGATGGAGGTACGAGTGAGGATCTTGAGTTCACGACCAAGGTTGAGGATATCTTTAAATGCCAAAAAGCGGAGTTTCTCGAAGACGTCAAGAAGATGTTTCTAGATTCAATTGACGAGCAAGTAGTCAATATGGTTAAGGAACAAGTTAAGCTTGTTCTACAAGAAGACAATGTGGGAAGGCGGGACTTCTTTTATAAGAATGTCAAGAATTCTCAACCTCCCACTTTTGATGGCGAAAGGGATCCGCTAAAGAGCAATCGTTGGATCTCCGATATGGAGGGGACTTTTCGTACTTGTGAATGCCCTCTCGAAAGTAAGATGAGGTATGGTTGTATCATGTTAAGGGGTGATGCCAAGTTGTGGTGGGACGCGAAAATCCAACTTTACGGTGAAGAACAATGTATGGATTTCAATTGGGACGAGTTTAAGGCGGAGTTTTTCAACGAGTACCGAACTTCGACCGATCTTACTAGACTTAAGGACGAGTTGCGTGCCTTGAGGCAAGGGTCGATGGATTTGAACACTCTCAAATCCGTTTTCTTATCAAAGACCCAATTTTGCCCGGAGTATGTCGGGAACGATAAAATGTTGAAGGAAGATTTCTATCGAATCTTGAAAGACAACTATCAAGATAAGATTAGTGTAAACGTGGTGAAAAGCTTTGATGAGTTGTTTGATATGGCCAAAGGTTTTGAGTCTCTCGCTTTGAGAAAGAGTGGCTTCACTTTTGGAAAAAGGAAGTTCGAAGCTACTAGTCATTCGAACAAGAAGAGTAAAGGTGCAACCGATAGTGTTGGTAGTGTGAAGAAAGGGGCTTCCGGAGCTTTTCCTTATTCTTGTCACAATTGTGGACGAAGGGGGCATATGGCCCGTGATTGTACCAAACCATCTACTACAACCAAACTCACTTGTTATAATTGTGGTAAAGAAGGGCACCGAAGGCCGGAGTGTCCCGAGTTGTGGGATGATCATGTTAAGAAGTTGGAGAAGGCAGTGGGTACGGCTCGGGGATGAAATTACTTAATGACCCATGATGAGGCCAAGCAATCAAACGAAGTTGTCTCAGGTACTTTCATGGTTAACTCTAATCCGGAAAGGATCCTATTTGATAGCGGTGCTAATTTATCGTTTGTTTCTCCAAGTTTTGTGTCTAAGCTTGATAAACCGCTAGCTAAGTTAAGTCATCCGGTAGAAGTCGAAATAGCGAATGGTAAGACGGTGATAGTGGTTGATGTGTGTAATGATTGTGATATTGTGTTTGGTTCTGAAACATTTAAAATTGATCTTATCCCGATGACCCTGGGTGAATTTGATATTGTCGTTGGTATGGATTGGATCGATCATTATAGAGCCGATATTGCATGCCATGAAAAATCTATTCGTGTGAAGACCCCAAGTGGGGGGGGGGAGTTAATTATTCATGGCGAGAGACGGAGAAGACTTGTGCCATTATGCACTTATGCACGGGCACGTCGTTTTCTTGTTAGTGGTGGCATGGCTTTCCTTGCTCATATAGTTGATACTCACGAAGAGCCACCATCCATTCCTGAAATTCTGGTGGTTAGTGAATTTGAAGACGTTTTTCCGGATGAATTGCCGGGTGTTCCGGCAGAAAGACAAGTTGAATTTCGCATTGAGTTGGTTCCGGGGGCTACTCCTATTGCTAAAACTCCTTATCGTTTAGCATCAACGGAAATGCAAGAGTTGTTAAATCAAACCCAAGAATTACTTGAAAAGGGTTTTATTCAATCGAGTGCTTCTCTATGGGGTGCTCCAGTTTTATTCGTGAAGAAGAAGGATGGTAGTATGCGAATGTGCATTGATTATCGTGAGTTGAACAAGGTGACAATCAAGAATCGTTATCCATTGCCTCGAATTGACGATTTGTTTGATCAACTCCAAGGTGCGACTTACTTTTCTAAAATTGACTTACGGTCCGTCTGTCACCAAATGCGGGTCCGTGAGGAAGATATTGAGAAAACGGCCTTTCGAACGCGTTATGGGCATTTTGAGTTTGTAGTTATGCCTTTTGGTCTTACGAATGCACCGGCGGCATTCATGGATCTTATGAACCGAGTGTGCCAACCTATGTTGGACAAGTCGGTGATTGTGTTCATTGATGTAACGACCCGGAAATTTCCGACCAAATTTAAACTCTAATTTCTATATGTTTCCGACACGATAAGCAAAAACCCTAATGTTAAGTCTAGAAAGTCTGAAATCTAGAACTGGATAACTAGTTACCCTTTTGATCAAGCCTGACGATTCACGAACATTATATGTATTTACGAAATATATTTATTAGTTGTTAACGTTAACATAATATTAGATATGAGTTTTTAATAAAAATTAATATTTAACTAAAATGTGATCATTAAATATATATTTATGTATTTTACAAAACGACTAATTGTAATACAAAAATGTTTTCGATTTAAAAATATACTTTGGACAATAACTATACTTTGGTTTATACAGGTAAATGACCACAATGCTTCAAAGGTTAAGTTACATTTTTTTAATGGGATTATTTTTATAATTTAAAATCTAATATTTTGATAAAGGTACTAGTCACTAAACTTAAAGGGTTAGTTTTCTCAGCGTACGAAACTCTGTTTGGAAAACCGGAACATAGACAGTAGTCAAGTGACAACGTAAAAGTAATTTTTGTAAAAATTATATTTTTACCATTAACGTAAATTTAATATAATATTTAAATAATTATATAAATTAACTATAGTATAATATATATATTTTAAAACTGTCGGCAAAGATATTTATTTGTGTTACACGTTTGTTCCTGTTTTTTGATTGATAGTCTATTTATATTATTATATGCATATTAACTAGGCTTAATTTTTATTTATATACATACATATATTCAAACATATGATATACATGATAACATCCATCAAACTATTTGTGTTTTGTGTTACTCTCGGAGACCAACATTCGCTTCTATCCTAAACCATTCTACACCGCCGGTACCCCATGACCACCTTCCACCTTGAACCACCAACGAGCCACTATAACCCATCACTTGTCTCTCTTTACTCTCTCTATAAAAATCTCTATTTCCCTTCTATTTCCTTGTGCTTGATCACGAACAAAACAAAGAGACATCATCACCAAGCTCACCACGACCACCGGCTCCATCCTCACCACCACAGCCCGTCACCTCTTACCGGCAGTCAACCATCGTCGCCTCATTCGCCACCCTTTTCAACCTTCACTACCGGTTATCATCAAGAACCACCACCTTCCTATCCCTCTATCTTTACCTCTCTATATTACTATACCTCACTTTTCTTTTTGTTTTGAAACTGGAAACAACCATATCACTACCATCACTTTATCACCCATTCATCTCACCACCTTTTGTTGTAGTTCGAAGCAAACCCAACACCATCCCCACAAACCGTCACCAACATTGCGTTCATTTATTTTTATTCCTTTCTTCCTTCTCCTTCTTTCTCCTGTTGGAATCGCTAATCGTCACACCCGATTCCTTTTCGCTACTACTGCAGCTCGCAGGTTTATGTTACTGCTTCGATGATCAAAAACAAACAACCGTTACTTATTACTATTACCATGCTGCTACTCTTCGAACTTCTGAAACTATAACGGTAATCAAAACAAAAGTAGGAGACGATGAATAGTGACGATTATAATGGTAAATTAACGATGAAGACAAGGATGGGGTGTTTGTATTCTTTTAGGTCGAACCCACATGGCTATCAGTTAAGTGAAAGTGGAAAACAATCGAATAAAAGAATGCCAGTTGGATTTCCATATTTTTTTTTTGTCGGGCCATATATCTATTTGCTTTGTTTTTCTCTTTTGGATCGTGTATACATCTTGGGCCGAAATCCCGTTTATTAATCTTGGGCCGAAATCCCATTTATTAATCTGTTGGACTTTGTTATATCCGTTGGGCCAAACCGAAATACGGGATGTATATATGTATACTTTATAATCCGAGACTAATAAGAAAAACATAAGTGGTTGAGTGGTTTACGAGTGTGGTATGGTAGAGGAGGTCACGGGTTCGAGTTTCGTTGCTGGCAAATCTTTTTAGAAAACACATTAAAAGGGTATAATTATTTCCTTTATTCCTTTATTATTTGTTATTATTTATTGTTATTATTATTATTATTATTGATTATTGATATAATTAATGTACTAATACTAATATTAAAATTAGGATTATTATTATTATTATAGTTATTATTATTTTTAATATAAGTAGTATTATATTTATTATAAAAAGTATCATTATTTTTTTTTTAAAGCTAATATTTTTGTTAAAACTGATTTTTCTTATTGAAATTTACATTTTTATTAAATATTATAATTTTTATTATTAAAATTATCATTATTGTTATTATTAGAATTGTCATGATTTTTATCGTAACTAGTATTTTTTTTATATTAAAATATCTAATAAAAATTTCCTATAAAAATATATATATATTTAGGATATAGAACAAAAGTACATTATAACCAATATTACGTATAATATTAAATAATATTTTTTTATGAATAATTACTAAATTAAAATTTAATATGATAGGTATTAGTCATAAAAATTGTATGGATTAAATATAAATTTATCTATATAATGTATAAAATAACAAATATATAATTAATAAACTTGTTTGATTATTATTTGGTATTAATAGATATACAAATGATTTAGGTTCGTGAATCCGAGGCCAACCTTACGTGTTCAAGGATGTTATATGTATTTTTACTACAAAATACATTAGGTGAGTATATAGTCCCTTTTAAACTTTAAATATTTTGGGCTGAGAATACATGCGCTGTTGTTATAAATGATTTACGTTATGGACACAAGTAACTGAAAAATATATTCTACGTTGAGTTGTACCACTGGCATACTTCCCTGTAGCTTGGTAACTAATATTTACAGCGGTATTGTAAACGCGAATCCTGTTGATAGATCTATCGGGCCTGACAACCCCAACCGGACTGGACGACCAGTATTCAACGGTTGCACAGTACTTCGTTTCGTGACTACACTTGGTACAGTGTAGTAAGATTTCATATTAAAGGGAATATGCGACGTGATTAATCGTTAAGTATGGTTACCAAGTGCTCAACCACTTAGAATATTGTTTATTAAACTGTTTGTATATGAAATCTTGTGGTCCATAGTTATAACGCTGCTAGCATCAAACCTATATATCTCACCAACTTTATGTTGACATTTTAAAGCATGTTATTCTCAGGTACGAATTGAATCTTCCGCTGTGCATTTGCTCATATTAAGGACCTTACTTGGAGCCGATCATCGCAATGGAACCAGATGTTGAAGACTTCGTCCGGATGGATAAGGACGGGTCTTTACAGGTGGTATCAGAGCGTTGGTCTTAGAGAACCAGGTCTTGCATTAGTGTGTCTGCCTAGTAGTTGTTAGGATACATTAATGAGTCTGGACTTTGACCGTGTCTACCTGTCAAAAAGTTTTGCTTATCATTCTAGTCGGAAATCATCTGCTTATCATCCCTAGGGAATTCCCTGCTTATCACTCTTAAGTCTAGACACGTCTTACTGCATTTAGTGCATCGATAGTGTATAGACAAAATTCATATTCTTAGCATATCTGATAATCCATATCTTAGCATATCTGTAGACTTGCCTGACATATGTCGTAGGTTCCTTTGTAGTCTACGAAATCTTTAATATTATATATATAGATATTCTATATAGCTAGAATATCATTCGATATCCGAAAATCATTTCACGTCGAAGATTCATTTCATCCACCAAATTATTCTTTTGACGATAAACCTGAAGCACTTACCGGCAAACCTGTTCGAGAAACCAATTTCTCTCTCATTTTTTTTTAAATAGCTCGTCACGGTTATATAATATTCCACATTTTGAATCTTATTCATTCGCTCGCTTCACCCGTCAATCATTCCGTAGTACTAGAAGGAGTTAACGAACTACGTGTTCGTGTGACGACTTTGGAGAACACGGTGCGAAGGTTACAAACATCAGCAGCAGCATCAGCAGCATAATCTGTATCATCATCATCAACATCAATGGTATCCTTATCACCCTCAAACCACAACCACGTCGTAAATTTCAACGTCACAAATTACACATCGAGTATAATCACCATTCTACGTATCCGCTCACCACAGAATAACCATTTCTATTCAAATTTCATATTTGGATTTTGACCTATCAGAATCCAACAAGTGGCATAATGAAGAAAATATTGGACGAAAATAAAAAGTGTTAGAAACAAACGAATTAATTAATTGAAATTATGATAGGAATCCACGCTAACTGTTCCGGCTAACTGTTCCCAGCTAACTGATTAACATTTAATTTATCGCAATTTACATTATCGCAATTTACATTCTCGAAATTTTATTTACCGTCATTTAATTTCTGTTATTTACTTTTACGCACTTTAAATAACGGGACACGTATGCAAGGTTTCTACTTATCATATCGACCCATCTATATATATATTTCGGAACAACCGTAGACACTCTATATGTGAAGGTGGGAGATGGCTATACAGGGTCGGAGTTGATTCCAAAATATATATATACTTTGAGTTGTGATCGACACCGAGACCGGTACACGGGTCACGATACGTATTATTTAATTCGAATATTATATATTAAATTATATATGAATCATTGAACCATCGGACTATTGGACTGTTAACTTTGGACAATTAAAATGAATTAAAATATTGATTATAATATATGAAACTAAATAATTCTTCAAGTTGCCACTTGATTTCATCCTAAACCTCAATTGTAACCCGACGATTACAATCCGCGTTCAAATCTTTCATAATCTTTGAAAATACCTCAATCGAGAAATTGAACCAATCGCACTTCATCTACGAAAGAAAAGATTCCTGCATATAGTTATGCACCCAAAAACTCTCGGAAATTGAGTCAACATTTAACACGTGGCAGTGTTAATTCCTTTAGTATTATTATTACCCAAAATAACTTTACAATTCCTTTTCAAATTAGCCAGTTTTGTCACAGCTTCAGCAAGTTAACTTCGACTTCTCAGTAAGACGAGTCTTATTATAGCCTCGATATATACACCTTGTTCTTGCACCATCGTTATCGGAAAACCTTTTATGTTCCACCATACTACCATAAGCGTTTAATCATCTAAAAACACAATTCGCCCGAAAACACCTTGGATTGATAACCAACAATTCAGATATGGCTGCATTGAATGCAGAGGAAACAGTAGAATTGTAGATGGCCTAAATGGCCAAAAGTTTGATGATAAAGAAGGAAGTGTTAGGAACGCTCGATAGAAAATCTGGTACTGAAAACCGGATTGAGCAAACCGAGAAGGAGACTCTGAACAAGTTACAAGGACTAAACTTGTACATAAAGAATCACGACGATTCTGTAACAAACACCTTGCTTCTGAATCTAAACCCTTGCGGGTCAATCTTCATCATCATCCTTCGACATTAGAAATTCCAAGATATTATCATATCTTTCATTATAAATATCCTCAATATTTCTGAAGATATTTCCACAACTATCCTTATCTGAAATCATTTATCACTCCGTAAAATCTGCATTATAACATAAAAGAAACTGTGTTAGTTTCTAAAATCTGAAATCTTCAAGGAATGTTTTGAAGAAGTGTTGGAAACTGATGCATGAATTAGTATAATATAATGAAACTTGATCAACTTCATTATATTACAGTAAGTCATGATAAGTTTCTAATGGAATATGATGATTCACAGTACCATCATCATGTGCCATGTTACACGGCTCTTACACTCCATCCAATTTCTAAACATATTAGGAACATATCATCCTGATAGGTCTATCTTTTTCAGGGTATTCTGGTAATTTGACAAATCAAACTCGTGCTATTACCATTTCTTTTTAAGAGCATTAACTAAGTTCATTACAAATTTCATATCCCGGATCATTATTCGCTTGACTCGAGGACGGGAAGAGGAAATGAAAGAATAGAGCTCTAAAATAGAATAGGAGCATAAACCACAGCAAATAGGAGAGAGTATTAACTATGGATGACAATGATTACGGAAAACAGAAGCAGGAGCATCAAAGTATAAGGGAAGATATCAAACTCAACAACCACCTAGAATTTACAAACCGTGTATATCAATGCAGATAGCAATATAGAGACACGGGAGAATTAGAAACACTATAAACACAAGAGTATAGTAGAAGTAAATAGATTCTTCTGGTGGTAGATGAAAAAGAAGAACGACAGATGTGAAAATTAGGAGTATATCAAGAATCAGAATGGGATGGAGCATATTGACGAATGTTTAAAGTAAGAATTTAGGAGAAAAAGTAGAAGATGTGGGATATGGAAATAAGGAAACGAAGGGGGTAGATTTATAGTGAAATATCCGACAGAGAAATCGAAACAGATTGCCGCATTAAATCAAAGAAAATCCTGATCGCCGAAGAACCAAATCTTATTACATAAGATTTTCTTTAAATCCCATAAATTCAGGAAATCAATTCTAAATCCTGTCATCGGTTAAAACAATTCCATATTTACTCATTTCACTCTTTTGTGATAGCTTCATTCGTACGCTTCACATGATCGAATTGTTTTATCTAATATCTCTCGATACGGATAAAACTCTATTATTACCTCATATTCATCATGAAAACATTCCTATTGTTATTTATGACAACCTCTACAAAATTTCGGGGACGAAATTTCTTTAACGGGTGGGTACTGTAACGACCCGGAAATTTCCGACCAAATTTAAACTCTAATTTCTATATGTTTCCGACACGATAAGCAAAAACCCTAATGTTAAGTCTAGAAAGTCTGAAATCTAGAACTGGATAACTAGTTACCCTTTTGATCAAGCCTGACGATTCACGAACATTATATGTATTTACGAAATATATTTATTAGTTGTTAACGTTAACATAATATTAGATATGAGTTTTTAATAAAAATTAATATTTAACTAAAATGTGATCATTAAATATATATTTATGTATTTTACAAAACGACTAATTGTAATACAAAAATGTTTTCGATTTAAAAATATACTTTGGACAATAACTATACTTTGGTTTATACAGGTAAATGACCACAATGCTTCAAAGGTTAAGTTACATTTTTTTAATGGGATTATTTTTATAATTTAAAATCTAATATTTTGATAAAGGTACTAGTCACTAAACTTAAAGGGTTAGTTTTCTCAGCGTACGAAACTCTGTTTGGAAAACCGGAACATAGACAGTAGTCAAGTGACAACGTAAAAGTAATTTTTGTAAAAATTATATTTTTACCATTAACGTAAATTTAATATAATATTTAAATAATTATATAAATTAACTATAGTATAATATATATATTTTAAAACTGTCGGCAAAGATATTTATTTGTGTTACACGTTTGTTCCTGTTTTTTGATTGATAGTCTATTTATATTATTATATGCATATTAACTAGGCTTAATTTTTATTTATATACATACATATATTCAAACATATGATATACATGATAACATCCATCAAACTATTTGTGTTTTGTGTTACTCTCGGAGACCAACATTCGCTTCTATCCTAAACCATTCTACACCGCCGGTACCCCATGACCACCTTCCACCTTGAACCACCAACGAGCCACTATAACCCATCACTTGTCTCTCTTTACTCTCTCTATAAAAATCTCTATTTCCCTTCTATTTCCTTGTGCTTGATCACGAACAAAACAAAGAGACATCATCACCAAGCTCACCACGACCACCGGCTCCATCCTCACCACCACAGCCCGTCACCTCTTACCGGCAGTCAACCATCGTCGCCTCATTCGCCACCCTTTTCAACCTTCACTACCGGTTATCATCAAGAACCACCACCTTCCTATCCCTCTATCTTTACCTCTCTATATTACTATACCTCACTTTTCTTTTTGTTTTGAAACTGGAAACAACCATATCACTACCATCACTTTATCACCCATTCATCTCACCACCTTTTGTTGTAGTTCGAAGCAAACCCAACACCATCCCCACAAACCGTCACCAACATTGCGTTCATTTATTTTTATTCCTTTCTTCCTTCTCCTTCTTTCTCCTGTTGGAATCGCTAATCGTCACACCCGATTCCTTTTCGCTACTACTGCAGCTCGCAGGTTTATGTTACTGCTTCGATGATCAAAAACAAACAACCGTTACTTATTACTATTACCATGCTGCTACTCTTCGAACTTCTGAAACTATAACGGTAATCAAAACAAAAGTAGGAGACGATGAATAGTGACGATTATAATGGTAAATTAACGATGAAGACAAGGATGGGGTGTTTGTATTCTTTTAGGTCGAACCCACATGGCTATCAGTTAAGTGAAAGTGGAAAACAATCGAATAAAAGAATGCCAGTTGGATTTCCATATTTTTTTTTTGTCGGGCCATATATCTATTTGCTTTGTTTTTCTCTTTTGGATCGTGTATACATCTTGGGCCGAAATCCCGTTTATTAATCTTGGGCCGAAATCCCATTTATTAATCTGTTGGACTTTGTTATATCCGTTGGGCCAAACCGAAATACGGGATGTATATATGTATACTTTATAATCCGAGACTAATAAGAAAAACATAAGTGGTTGAGTGGTTTACGAGTGTGGTATGGTAGAGGAGGTCACGGGTTCGAGTTTCGTTGCTGGCAAATCTTTTTAGAAAACACATTAAAAGGGTATAATTATTTCCTTTATTCCTTTATTATTTGTTATTATTTATTGTTATTATTATTATTATTATTGATTATTGATATAATTAATGTACTAATACTAATATTAAAATTAGGATTATTATTATTATTATAGTTATTATTATTTTTAATATAAGTAGTATTATATTTATTATAAAAAGTATCATTATTTTTTTTTTAAAGCTAATATTTTTGTTAAAACTGATTTTTCTTATTGAAATTTACATTTTTATTAAATATTATAATTTTTATTATTAAAATTATCATTATTGTTATTATTAGAATTGTCATGATTTTTATCGTAACTAGTATTTTTTTTATATTAAAATATCTAATAAAAATTTCCTATAAAAATATATATATATTTAGGATATAGAACAAAAGTACATTATAACCAATATTACGTATAATATTAAATAATATTTTTTTATGAATAATTACTAAATTAAAATTTAATATGATAGGTATTAGTCATAAAAATTGTATGGATTAAATATAAATTTATCTATATAATGTATAAAATAACAAATATATAATTAATAAACTTGTTTGATTATTATTTGGTATTAATAGATATACAAATGATTTAGGTTCGTGAATCCGAGGCCAACCTTACGTGTTCAAGGATGTTATATGTATTTTTACTACAAAATACATTAGGTGAGTATATAGTCCCTTTTAAACTTTAAATATTTTGGGCTGAGAATACATGCGCTGTTGTTATAAATGATTTACGTTATGGACACAAGTAACTGAAAAATATATTCTACGTTGAGTTGTACCACTGGCATACTTCCCTGTAGCTTGGTAACTAATATTTACAGCGGTATTGTAAACGCGAATCCTGTTGATAGATCTATCGGGCCTGACAACCCCAACCGGACTGGACGACCAGTATTCAACGGTTGCACAGTACTTCGTTTCGTGACTACACTTGGTACAGTGTAGTAAGATTTCATATTAAAGGGAATATGCGACGTGATTAATCGTTAAGTATGGTTACCAAGTGCTCAACCACTTAGAATATTGTTTATTAAACTGTTTGTATATGAAATCTTGTGGTCCATAGTTATAACGCTGCTAGCATCAAACCTATATATCTCACCAACTTTATGTTGACATTTTAAAGCATGTTATTCTCAGGTACGAATTGAATCTTCCGCTGTGCATTTGCTCATATTAAGGACCTTACTTGGAGCCGATCATCGCAATGGAACCAGATGTTGAAGACTTCGTCCGGATGGATAAGGACGGGTCTTTACAATTGACGACATACTTGTCTATTCGAAGAGTATGAAAGAACATGAACATCATTTGCGTGGTGTGTTGAAGACGTTGCGGAAGGAGAAGTTGTATGCAAAATTCTCCAAATGTAAATTTTGGCTAAGGGAAGTTCAATTCCTTGGTCATATTGTGAACAAAGATGGTATTCAAGTAGATTCGGGGAAGATTGAGACGGTAAAGAGTTGGGGACGACCGACTACACCTACGAAAATCTGAAGTTTCCTCGGATTGGCCAGTTATTATCGTCGGTTTATCCAAGACTTTTCTAAAATCGCTTCTCCTTTGAAGAAGTTGACGAGAAAGAACGCGAGATTAAATTGGGAGAACGAGCAAGAAATTGCTTTTCAATTGTTAAAAGAGAAGTTATGTCAAGCTCCAGTGTTAGTGTTGCCGGAAGGGGTAGAAGACATGACGGTTTATTGTGATACGTCTTTAAATGGGCTCGGGTGTATTATAATGCAAAGAGGTAAAGTCGTCACTTACGCCTCTCGACAATTAAAGGAACACGAAACGAGATATCTGACTCATGATCTTGAGTTGGTGGCGGTTGTTCATGCGTTGAAAATTTGGCGCCATTATTTGTACGGTGTCAAGTGTACGATTTATTCGGATCACAAGAGCTTAAAACATCTTTTTGATCAATGATATTTGAATTATCGTCAACGTAGATGGATGGATGTGGTAAAAGACTACGATTGTGAAATACTTTATCATCCGGGTAAGGCGAATGTGGTCGCGGATGCGTTAAGTCGGAAGAGTCAACATCCGGCAATACGAGTAGGATCATTACGCATGATTATTACTAACGATTTTCTTGTAAAGCTTGGCGAGACTCAATAGAAGCTTTTGTTAACAACAAACATGAGGAACGAATCGTGGGCCAAACGGAGTTTATTACCTTAGGCCCGCATGGTTTGTTGTCCTTTCAAGGATGAGTGTGGGTGCCTAAAATGGGAGATTTTCGACGAGTGCTGCTTGATGAAGCACATAAGTCAAAGTATTCCATTCATCCGGGCGCGACGAAAATGTATCTTGATTTGAAGAAAGAGTATTGGTGGTCGGGCATGAAACGTGATGTCGTAAAGTATGTTGAACAATGTGTCACGTGTTTTCAAGTTAAGGCCGAGCACCAAAAGCCGTATGGTAAGTTACAACCGTTGGAAGTCCCAAAATGGAAATGGGAGCACATTACCATGAATTTCATTACAAAGTTACCAAATACGGCGATAACCCAATTTGATTCGATTTGGGTGATAGTTGATCAGTTGACGAAAAGTGCCTTGTTTCTTCCCATTCGGGAAACGATATCGTCGGAGACTTTGGCTAAATTATTTATCAAGGAGGTGATATCGAGGCATGGGGTTCCTATATCTATTATTTCGGATCGAGACAATCGTTTCACATCTCGATTTTGGAATAGGTTTCATGAAGATATGGGTACACAATTGAGAATGAGCACGGCGTACCATCCTCAAACAGACGGTCAAACCGAACGTACGAATCAAACATTAGAGGATATATTACGGGCGTGTATTATTGATTTCGGTGGTAATTGGGATGAGCATTTGCCCTTGATGGTATTCTCGTACAATATTAGTTATCATACTAGTATCGGGATGCCACCTTATGAGATGATTTATGGGCGGAGGTGTCGAACTCCGATTTGTTGGGGTGAAGTGGGTCAAAGAGAAATCGGGAGTACCGATTTGGTTTTAGAGACGAATAGCAAGATTGAGATGATTCGGACTCATTTGAAAGTGGCTCAAGATAGACAAAAGTCGTATGCTGACAAACCTAGGCGATTGATTGAGTTCCAAGAAAGTGACATGGTGATGCTTAAGGTTTCACCATGGAAGGGCATTATTCGGTTTCGAAAACGGGGAAAGTTAGCTCCTCGGTTTATTGGACCATTCAAGATTTTAGCTCACGTTGGTGAAGTTGTGCATCGTTTGGAATTACTCGAAGAGCTTGCGGGGATCCATAATACATTTCATGTTTCCTATCTCCGTAAGTGTCTTGCGGATGATTCTTCATGGATGCTAGAGTATGTTGAGGAGCCGATTGCGATACTCGACGAAAAGGTGAAAAGGTTGAGGAATAAAGAAGTGAGAACTTATAAAATTCAATGGCGTCGTAGTAAAGGTTCCGAGTTTACTTGGGAGCCCGAAGAGTTTGTGATTGTTTATCTTCCTTCTTGTCATGCGGCTTGGATTGCGAGGACGCAATCCGGTTCAAGTGGGGGAGAGTTGTAAGATCTTGTTTTCACAGAAGGTTGGGACGCCGTCCAAATGGTGGGAAGCCGTCCTTTATTGAAGGGCTGGACGCCGTCCAGTATTCTGGACGCCGTCCAGATGAACTGGCGAGCCAGCTGTTTTGTTTTTAAATATTACAAATGGGTATTTTGGTAATTTCACATTGTGGACGAATTTAAGGCTCTAGATCAGTTTTTGGAGCACCATTTACTCCATCTTCAACCACCACACCTCTTCCAAATCAATTTAGAGAGAGAAAGGGTTTCTAGAGTGAGAGAGCTCAAATCAAGGAAGAAGGTCGAATCGGGTCTAAGTACGAGTTCTAAAGTTGTTCGTCTAGTCCCTAGCTACATTTTGATTGTAGTGGTAAGTCTTAACCTTGATTTCCTTGTTTAATTGTTTAAGGGTTAGGGTTTGGATTAGTGATGACTCAATTGTTAGTGTTTTGGGGGTTTTGGGTAAGTTTGTGTCATGATGACTCAAAGATGACTAACCTAGGGTTTTGAAATGTTAAATTGTGTATGAGGGTCTTAAATGTTAGTCAATCACTAGCACACTTAGTGTTAACCTTGAAATGGGTCAAATGAGTTCTTGACGGCTTAAGTGGGTTAATGGGTGAAAAATGAGATAATCTTGTGTTAAAAGGTGTAATAAGACCACAATCGAATTGTTGGTAAGGGTTTGACATAATCCCGACCTAGTGTTAGAGTTAATGGTGCAAATGGGTCACATTTGCACTAGGGCCAAATGGCACTTGTATGGCGAATAATTTGGTTGACCAACTTGAATGAATGATTGATATATGTGCATAATGTAATAGGTACGTTACTTTGCGAGCTTGGTTTATCAATTCTCCGAAGGCGTAAGGTGAGTGGAATAATTATGCGTGTACATATATAATGTATTTATTTGTGTAGCGTGGAATGTGGAATTGTCGCGGTGTTCAAGACACCACATTCTATGTAACGAGTGGAATTGTCGCGGTGTTCAAGACACCACTCATTGATTTGATTGACATGTGGAATAGTCGCGGTGTTTAAGACAACACATTGTCATGGGAGTGGAATTGTCGCGGTGTTCAAGACACCACTCATTTGGTTGATTGACATATGGAATTATCGCGATGTTCAAGACACCACATTGTTATGGGGTGAGATTGTCGCGGTGTTTAAGACATCACCCGGGGGATTAGTGATTACGTGGCGTATGTACACTAATGGATGTTATGAACTCCGACGGTCTTTAGCGAGTACCGTTCCCTTGTACGATTGGTTAACCATGGTTGTGTGAATTTTGTATTAGCATATTTTAAATGTGAACTATATGCTATTGTTGTCGCTAGCTTATTATGAATTGCGGATATTGGTTTATGCATAATGTTTGCATAGTTGTTGTATTGCTAGCTTGTATGCGGTATTGTGTAAATGATTGCAAATAAGTAGGTTATATATGCATATGTATAACTATTGCACTCACTAAGATTTAGCTTACCCTCTCGTTGTTTACTCTTTTTAGGTTCCAACGTGGACAAGGGTAAGGGTGTTCGGTTGGATTAGTGGCCTCCCGCTTTGTTTTGATAGGGGACGCACTTGGAATGTATAGCTTTTGAAGTTTGGCCAAGATGTGGGTAGTTTAACCCCAAACACCATGCTCTAGGTGTCGTTTAGAATTTAAACTCTTATGGTCGAACTAGTATTTTTGAACGAAACTCGTAAAACGGCCGATGTGGGCCCGGTGTTGTAAAACTTGGTTTTATTGTGGAAATCTCTTAGTTTAACTTATTATGACATGTTGTGAAAAGGTTTTCGTTTAAAAGTGTCGGGGAGCGGGTTTTCCGCTCATGTAAATTGGACACCTTGATCAGAATCTGGTAGTTCATTTGGACGCCGTCCAGATCTTCTAGACACCGTCCAAGTCTTCTTTGTTGGACGCCGTCCAGATAACTGGACGCCGTCTAGATAACTGGACGCCGTCTAGATGTGTTGGTTCAAAAAAAAAAAAATTAAGCGTGTTTTTGGTATAACGGATTCAGGTCGTTACATCGGGTTTGTGTGAGCTGATTAAGAAAACAATCCTCGTGTTCAAAACCATGTTTGGAAGAGAGTCTTTTGTTGACTCTTGGGTTGGTTCAATCTTCTTCATGAAAATGAAGAAGATTATTCTCTTCTTAATCACCACCCGAGGGGTTAATGATTGGCTCACTCTCTTGATTCGTGGGACTTTTTCCACCGATTTCACATGCCGTCTGATAAAGTGTGGGGGAGAACCACCCCGATAAGAAATGTTAAGAAGACGGGGACGAGTCAAGACAAAGACTCGTTAATTTAAAATCAAAGCAAAAGGGAAGTTTGGTGATGCGGTTTTGATAAGATAACTTCATTCAATTCGATAATCACTTGTGGAAATGGCCTTTGTTCTCGGGTATCTCTATTTCTCCTCCATTTTTATTTTGTTCTCTCGAATTTATAACCTTATTTTTATTTATGTAATGAGGGCATTACATGATCTCAAGTGTTGGGGTGGGGAGGGGGGGGGATAAATTCTCGTGGACTTATTTTTAGAAAATTATCACAAAATTTTAAAATTTCCCCAAGTAACTTGTTGAATTAAGTGAATTTTTTTTGTCAAAGTTAGCCATAACTTACCTTTTAGAGTCTTCCATGTTGTGCAACAAAACCGAGTGGTTAAATGAAACAAGTTAACACTCTCGATGGGTTGAGTCCATCATTTAAGGAAGTCAAGTCTTCTGAATTTCGTTTTACTTGGTGTGGAAGACTTCCTAATCCACATCATTTCATATTGACATTGGTTGATGCGTCATTTCACGATGTATCACACGTATGTATCATACCGTAGGAAGAGGAGCCTCGAGCTTCACAAAGTGCTATCCTTTTTAGGAACAATCGCTTCGTGCTAGTATTGCTTAGACAACACACGCCATAGCCAAAAGCTATGGCACCATGTTCTATCAATTAACGGTGGGTAGTCTCTACTTCCTACCCTTTTTAAACATAAGCGTAAAAGCTTGTTATGTGGGAAGTAGCCAAGTGTTTAAAAACTTCCGGGAGAATCAAGTCCTCCCATATTTTTGGAAGTCAAGTCTTCCATAGTCCTCATATACTTGGAAGTAAAGTCTTCCAAGTTAAATCAAGAATCAAAGAGCCCAAACTTTAAAGTAAAGTCTTTCAAGTATCGTTTTTCCATAGACCCTAAACACTCATACCCAAGGTAGCTGCTTTCCCATCGCTATTGATACCAAATAGTTCATTTATGAGGGGTAACTACCCGTTCGGTCGTCCCACCACCCGGATGGCTTGTATGCACATAGACTTTATGAGCCCAAGATAGTTATTGTCTCATTGACTCCGAACCGGGAGGTAGTTCACTTTTGTGATATACCGAGGCAATAGCTATCCGTGCGGTAGTCCCAAAACCGGGATGGATTTGGAATGCACAAAGCTTTAAACTCATAAATTTTCCGGAAAACTGGTCTTGTTCAACAACTTGACTTGTTTTCCCTTTCTAAAAACAAAATTGGTTTTCTAAAAAGCCTTGTTTTCCCTAAGGCTAAACCTTTTTCTTAGATTACTCATGAAAAATTGGCGCTCCATACACCAAAGAGAAGCTTGCGGGCGATCCTTGACTTGTGATGAGGAGAGTTAGATATGAAGGTGAAGTTTGCTTTTGTGTAGGTTTGAAGAAGGCTCCTAGAAAGGTTTACACTAAAATGTTCAATTCTTGATCCATTAAATCTCAGTTGTGAAATCTTGTGGATATTGTTATTTAGAGCCTTTCTAGGGAGCAAAGTTTTCTTTGATTGATTAATTTTTGGATTATTGTGCATGGAGATGTGTTAGCTAGGCTTGAATTGAGGATGTTTGAAGATATGAAGTTGTTTGGAGGAGTGGTGTCTACCTTTGAGTTTTAGTTTGAAGAAATTGTCAAGGATTGTCACCATTGTCCATTGGAGTTGATGAAGGTTGTTGAGGTTGAAAATGCTCCTAGAAAGGTTTGCACTAAAAAGAACTTGACTTACACTTGACTTAGGTTAAATATGATGCTTTTATAGATATTGTTGATATTAAGCCTTTCTAGGATGCAAGTTTGTATTTTTGATGTATATTTGGTTGAGATGCTTGAAGAAATGTAGTTTAGGCTTGAATTTGATTGATTGTTTTGAGTGGAGTTTGTTGAAGATGTGAAGAAAATTGTGGTTTGGTAAACTTTGAATTTGAAGATTGTTGAAATGACTTGAAGACAATTCCTTGAAGGTCAAAGTTGGTCAAACTCTTGGAAGTCAAAGTTCAAAATGTGAAAATTGATTATTGATAAAATTTTGTGAAGAACTGTTAAGGTTGAATTAGTTTAGAGATTGTGTTTCAGAGTTTGAAAAGTTGAAATGACCATACTTGAAGTTGCGAGACCTCTTTAGTCAAAGTAGGTCAACATTTGTGAGGAGGTGGTTAGGTTTAAGCTTGCTTGAGGACAAGCAAGGTTCAAGTGTGGGGATTTGATATTGCTCAAATTACACATATTTATCCTCACAATATCATCTTATTCGTTCTATTTTCAAGAGTTTAGTGATTAGAAGTGTTAGTTTGGTGCTTAAAAGATGGTTTAAGGCTAAATGAGGCTAAAAGTCCAATGTGGTGCAAAATTGACCAAGTCTTGAACCTTAGAATGAGAAAAGCTGAAATGCACTCAATGTCGTCGATAAAACTGAATCTAAGACTTGCACGGATTTTGTGAGTTAAGGAATCGACCATTGGGGTTAAGATATGAACCAAGTGAAGTTTCGGGGTCAAAAAGTCAAATCACATCCAAGAACGACGTTCCTAAAGCCAAGAACGACGTTCCTATGTGAAGAAAATGATGATTTGGTGAACAGAACAAAAATGGGGTTTCTGGGTAGTTTCAGGAACGTGGTTCCACTTTATGGAACGTTGTTCCACCTTCTGGAACGCAGTTCCACCTTCTAGAATGTCGTTCCAGACCTGTTTTCAACCAAAAACTCAGCTCGACTATAATTACGATTTTTGGGGTTTTTGTTGAGGAGAGCTGCACCCTTAGGCCGTTTTGGAGCCCTAACTGGTTCCAATCATGATTCCATCAAGATGGAGGCAAATTTCAAACTCCCAACCCTAATTTCCATGAATATTGAAGCTCCATTTCCATCATTCATTATCCATTTTAGTGTTTCTTCTCCATTTTGGTAGTAGGTTTTCTCCATTTTAGTTGTAATGATGAATGATTGTTATTTCATTGATTTATTTATTGTTTATGTAATGACTATAGCTTAGAGTACTTGTGTTCACTTGATTTGTAAACTTGATGCTTGGATTTTGCCCCAATCTATGAATTGGGTGTTTGAATGAGTTGATGATTATTGTGCTTGGTTGAAGATCCATTACTTTGATTGTTGAATTCTTTACTTTGATTAAATAAGTTGCCTAGCTTTTCTTAGGGATTTGATTAGTGAAGCAATTTGTACTTCAACACCTTTGGTGATCTAGATAAACAAATTGGAGATTTTAAGGGATTAGGTTCTTGGTTTGGATTGGTTTTCAATTGGCTTTTATTCAACATGGTAGTGTTTGATTATCTTAAGGGATTTTGATAATTAAAGGATTTTAAGGGATTTTAATCCAAAACCGATGTTTCAATGATTTTCACTCATAACATGGTTTGATCTTTTGAAATGAGTCTACAGGAGTTAACAAATTTCATTTGGTTGAGGTTTTATGGAAGTTGATGTAACGACCCGACTTTTTCGACTTATATTTTTGTGCTCTATACTTTCACGAATCTGCGTATATGTGCATACTGAGCTAGTTTATGCTCTGGAATCTTTATTCATGATTAATTACTTTCGTTAATACCTTACAACATGCTATTAAGTGTTTAATCACTTAACTTGATCCTCGAATGCTTTTACGACCGTTAGTGTCACTTGTCGTTTTGAACGTGCTACGTACTTTGTACACGTTAAACTTTTGTCATAATTGGAATATTATGACTACGTAATACTAATTGTTATTTTCTAATGACAATTACTCGACTTATTGGTTGCTTAATTACGCTTAGTAATTTACTAATGCACACTAGTTAGTCTTAATGGACTTTTTACCTTAATGGACTTAGGCCCACCCTACTCTAGTTAATGGACCATTGAATTAGCCCAACTTTAATCGATTTATGATCCATTAAGATGTAGGACAAAAACCCATTAAGATGAGTCAACATACTAGCATTTTTGTTAACCATTACTACACATGTTGCATGGGATCCCAACAACAAGTACCACCTTTAGACCACCACCATGCAAAAAGCAAAAAGTTGTCCCTCTTGTCCCCCCCCCCCCCCCCCCCCGGCCTACGGTTTTGGAGACACAAAGCACCACCTCCACCACTATAAATACAAGCCTTATTATTTCATTTCACACTTGACCTCATTCTCATTTTACACACACTTGCTCTCTAATTTTCTCTCTAGTCTTTCTCACACTAAAATTGTAAGTTCTTAAATTTTCTTCTTCTTCCTTCTTTCTTCTTAAACACGACATCATCATCATCATCATGAGGTCAAGCTTTTTAGCTTTTTCATGTTGTTATATCTTGTAGATTCAAACTTTGATTTGAATCCTTCAAGAACATGAAAGATTCAAGCTTTCTAGCTTTGAATCTTCATTACTTTGTTGGATCTAAGTTTTCTAGCTTATGATCTCTTTATTTTTGTTAAAAGATTAAAACTTGCATTTATGATCTTCATGAAACTTGAAGATCCAACCTTTTGCTTTAAAGATCTTCAAGAACATAAAAGATTCAAGCTTTCTAGCTTTGGATCTTCATTATTTTGATGGATCTAAGCTTTATAGCTTAAGATCACCTTATTTTGTTAAAAGATCAAAACTTATTTTTATGATCTTCATGAAACTTGAAGATCTAGCTTTTTGCTTTGAAGATCTTCAAGGACATAAAAGATTCAAGCTTTCTAGCTTTGAAATCTCATAATTATTGTTAAGGGATCCAAGCTTTCAACCTTAGGGTTTCATTACTTTGTTTGATCAAATTTATGTAACTTAAGGTCTTGCTTGTTTGATTGAATCAAAGTTTGTAGCTTTAAATTTTAGTACTTGTATTTGTGTTGAGACTAAGAACATGGTGTAACCTTGGTTCATCATCCATCTAAAACTCTTAAGTGAGTTGTATTTCTCCTTAGTCTTGACATGGTGTGTTGATGGTTGAAACTTGGCCAAAGTGATGCTAAAACATCAAAGAGTTGTACACTTGAGGCTTATACGCATCAAGGATGAGAACTGTGATAAGCATCAAGCACCAAGAAACACACCGGAGCACTTGTTTTCTGTTTTTCAGGGTCTGATCAGACTCCTGGGGCTTCTGGAAAGTATATGTATATATATATATATATATATATATATATATTGATTTCCAGATAGTTCGATTCGAGTAGATGACTTTTCGTTTAAGACTCGCAGAAATCCGATATACGGTTTAGGATTTATAGCCTTTCGAAAATCACTACGCCTTTGTAACGACGTGCTGAAATTTCTGACCTACTCGCGCTTGAACCGTCACCATGGTCAAACGACATCGAGTTAGGATCTGAAAATTTGATAGAGGTAAGAAGACTCACATACGGAGCCTTGGCCACCGACCACGCGTCTTTTCCGTTTGTATAGAGGTCGTAGCAGGTGTCCGAAGTCAGCCCTTTGTTTAGATCTATATTCTTGTTGAAAACTTACTTTATCTTTTACGAATGATGATGATGATGATGATACTTGAGACTTAACTTATTTACTTTTAAACCTTTTGGGACAATTTACTGACTTAGTAACCATTGACTTAGGTTCCGGACCTTTTGGATCGACCAACTTACTTGTTTGGACCGACTTACTACTTGCTTACATTTTCGTATCGATTTTACTGCATATTCACTGTGAGTTATAGCTCCCTTTTAACTTTAATTATTTTTTGGACTGAGAATACATGCACTTTTTATGTTTTACATACTAGACACGAGTACTTAAACTTTATATATGTGTGGGTGATATAACGGCACAAAGATTCCCCTTAGCTCGGTAATGTTTAACTATTGGTTTATGAACCGGTATACGCGAATCTTAGATATAGATCCATAGGGTTTGACATCCCCACTCGGTCTAGTCACGCTAGCAGTCAACAGGTGTTTAATACTTCATAAACATATGCACTCGCCAAGCGTACTTTTAGGGGGTGATACATATTACTTGTTAAGTTAGTTACCGGGTGCCCACGGATAAGCATATACTTTTCATACTGTTCTGAATACAAATCTCATGGTCTACATTACATTGTTGTTTACAATCAAACTATAGCTCACCAACATTCGTGTTGACTTTTTAAGCATGTATTTCTCAGGTGCTTAGACGTTGTTGCTTCCGCTGCTAGATTTGCTGTTATAGTCTTGGTGCTATAGACTTGCTGTTACAGACTCGCTGTGTTAGACTTCCGCTGCATTGTTTAGAGATGTCTCAATCATGGAACTTTTACTTTGCATTCACAACTTATGTTACATTTGAACAATGGCTTTGTAATGACCTTTGCGTCACGTACTTATGTTAATGCTCTCTATTCGTAGAAGCACGTTATCTTTTGTAAAACATTTGACGTTGGTAAAGACGTTACCTTTTGTAAAACAATTGACGTTGGTAAAAATGTTGTCTTTTCATGAATGCAAAACTTGTTTTAAAACAGCATATAGTGTTGTAACCGTGTAATGATCATGTTATAGATGATCCGTACATGTTGATTTTGTACGGGACGTCACATTTGGTATCAGAGCATTGGTTGTAGGGAATTAGATTGCATTAGTGTGTCTTGACCGAGTCAAGTAGGATTCACTAATAGGACTAATCTACAACTTGCTCGTTTACTTGTTTCTGCGAAACTGCTGTATGCTACTGTTATATATTACTGCATGTTACTGCTTATTACTACTGCATGCTACTGGTTACCCGATACTACTGCATGACACTACTATCTACTACAGTGTTGTGTACTGCAATAGACTACCTAAGTTATTGTTGATGCTGTTTCTTGCTACATGTCTGCTATTCGTTGTACCGACTTGGAAAATTTATCTTTCCTAGTTCAGATGTTGTTCTTAACCCTTTTCCCACTCATCTAACCCTAAGAACTAGTAATGTAATCCACCTGTTGCTACCGTTCCACCGTTCCAGAGATCGAAGCATTACTTCACGCAATCTAGGAAGAGTACCCCTCGAATTACACGCCCACTAAAGTTGATCCTCGAAGGAGGAGATATGTGAGGACTTGTCGGAGTAACCGCACCTCGCCCCACCCCCCGAGCTCACCCTAATTAGCCACGTACAATGTATGAACATTAGAAGGTTGTTCAGTTTCCGAAAGTTGACCCGTATCCCGTACGCTTTCATGACCGTCACTTATCTCTTTCATTCTTCACCACTACTCGACGATCTAACGACACTTCCGGACTTAGGTCCCTAACACTCTTAGGCATTGGAGAAGTCGGGAAGGCATCTCCTTTCACAAGGTCAGAGTGTCTTCCACTGATGCTCAGCCATACCCAAAGACTTGGGAGTCGCCTTGTGACGACCGCTCCAAATCTGTATGGACGAACACGTCATTCATTGATTTCATTGCGAGGTATTTGACCTCTATATGATACGTTTTATAAACATTGCATTCTTTTGAAAAGGCACACCATAAATGAATATTTAAATCAGAGGTTTTCGACATCTGATGATTTCTACATATAGACAATCACCGTAAATAATAGTTTACAATAGTACTTCCGTTGACAATGCAGTCAAAATAAGATACATGGTGATGATTTGGTGAATGCAACGTTTCCTTGAAAATATGTGCCATGTACGACTCCATGCACATAGCTTGTCTAACATATAAGCAAACAGCAGAAGACTTCTAGGAAACCTGAGAATAAACATGCTAATGAGTCTCAACACAAAGGTTGGTGAGTTTATAGTTTTAGTGTTTCGCATAATCTGTATATAAAAGTGGATCACAAGATTTCAGTTGTTTCATCCAGAAACGTTTATCAAAAGTTTGTCAATAGATTCTACGTAACAGAGCACCCTGGTAACTAAGCTTTAACGTTATAATGATAAATACCCCATTCGTTTTAATACACGCAAACCAACGTGTCCTAAACTCAAATAACACACGTCCGTTAAAAGGCTAGCGCTCTAGCTTGGACGGGGATGTCAAGCCCTATGGATCCATATACTGTTATTCGCGCCCACCAGTCCATATCCTATGTACTGGCAGCTACTAGTTACCAAAGCTAAGGGATTTTCGGTTCAAACTCAGTGTAGAATTAAGTATGTACTTGTATCCATTGCGTTTAAAATAAATTGCATGTATTCTCAGCCCAAAAATATATATTGCAAAAGCAATTAAAAAGGGAGCAATGAAACTCACCTTAGCAGCATATAAAGTTGTTCACCAAAATGTGACCGAAACTCGGATTACCAATTAATCATAGATCTCAACCTAGAGAACATATGTTGTTCAATAAATGTCTATCAAGCTAGGTCAAGTCATAGTGTATCACAATCCTAATGCTCGAGATCGACATATAATAGTTATCCAAAGTCGTTTCAAAAAGTCAATTTTGACAATAGTTCAACAAAATGAGACGTACCTTATATAAGGATTCATTTACTCGGTTGGTAATATTTAAAAGTTCACTTTATCAATCTCGTAAACAAGTTGTTTAAATCTTAATTGCAGATTCAAAAGCAATTTCAAGTAACGTCAATCATAATTCAGTTGATCATATCTTTTAATCCGTTCATCGAAACTATTCGATATCTAAATGAAAAGTTATTGATTTTTCGCCAGCTTTCCAAAAACATGTATATCATATACCTTTTACCAGTAATATATGTATTTAATTAATGATTCATTATAAACTGTTTAACGACAAAATTTAGCATACAAGCATATATAAATATATATACTCGAGCACTAGACATGGATACATAATTAATATATAAAAGATAAGATATGAGTGCTTACATATCAGTATTGAGATTCAATATTGTAGGAAAGTACGTAGACGTAACGGAGATGATAAACACTAGGTTTGATTCACAAATATACCTCCGAACATTACCCATAACCTCCTTGGCAATAACCCATAATTTCCTTAGCTCTATCCCGCTTGAAAACCATTTTGAAAATAACCCACTCATGACCTCGTCGTAGTATTTTATGTATAATACATAATTAATAATACTAATAATAATAAGATTAATAATAATATTAATCTTAATAATATAAATAATAATAATAATAATAATAAAATAAATTAAATAAATATTACGGAGTAATAATACTAGAGAAAGAGAGATAGATTCAGCTAAGCCACAAATCGCGCAATTTATAGAACCTTTTCTTAAAAAGTACCCCATGCGATCGCATGGGATTTGTGCTTCAAGGCCATGCGATCACATGGCCCTCTGATCCAGCTCATAAACTTTTAACTTTTTGTTTGTCGACATAATTTTATATAATATATTTAATTTATATAATTAATTATATATTATATTAAATTCACATGCATGGTTGACTTGTAATTTTCTTTCCGATGACTCGTACGTTGTCACTCGACTTATGTCCCGGTTCTGGTTTCTCGAACGCATTTTCGTACGCTTAGAAAACTCGCAATTTACGTTTTGTGACTTGTACCTTTGTCAAAATATAGTCTTAAATTATCAATAAACTATATCATTCAAAGTGTATCTTAAACTTTCGAGTGTTTTGGTCATTTACTTCTATAAATCATTGTCTCACTATTTGTTGATATATAATAACAAATCGTTTTATGACCAAGTTAATATATATTTTCAACATTCATAAACACGTTTTAAATATACGTCGCAATTTATTCATACAATTAATATTCCAACTTATCATATATATTCAAATAAATATTTAAACCAATAAGTTTAATGTACGGTATTAAACAATTAAAACTTTGTTACGTTTTCAAGTTATAGTATATATATGTATCTATTTACATATAATGGTTTGTGAATCATTGAGAACAATTGAAGGGTAATTGAATATATGAAAGTAGTTCAAAAATTTTGAGATTTAGTTTTACAGACTTTGCTTATCGTGTCGGAAATGTTAATCATACAAAGATTAAGTTTAAATTTGGTCAGAAATTTCCGGGTCATCACAGTAACTACCCGTTAAAGAAAGTTCGTTCCGAAATTTGAGTGAGGTCGTCATGGCTAACAATAAAAATGTTTTCATGACGAATATGTGTTGATAAATAGAATTTTTATCACCATTGAATAATATGGATAAAACAATCCAATTACTCGAAGTGTATGAGAGAAGTTATCGTAATAGAGTGAAATGAAAGAATAGAGATTCGTCTTAACTTTTGACGTAGTTACGATTGATTTCCGGAATTTAAGGAATATAAAATCTTCATAATCTAAATAAGATTTGATTCTTCGGAATTTGCGGAAATTAAGATTTTCTTTGAATAAATGCGTAATCTGCCTCGATTGCTATGTCTGATATTTCGCTATAAATTGACCTCTTCCGTTTCATTTATTTTCAACACTTCTATAATCTTCTTTCTTATTTCATACATCCCAATAGATTGTGAAAATGCTTAATCCAGTTCTGATTCTTGATATTTTCCTGGCTATCGTATCCTTCATTCTTCTTTTTCATCTGCCACCAGAGGAAGTTATTTTCTTCTACTATTACCTTGGGGTTATAGTGTTTTTCATTCTCCCGTGTCTTTATATTGCTATACGCATTGATATACACGGTTTGTAATTTCGGGGTTGTTATCGGGCTTTATATTCTCCATTATATTTCGGAGCTTCATGCTTTTGTTTTCTCTTCCCGACCTTAAGTCAAGCAGATAATGGTCCAGAATTTGTAGGTATGAAGTTTCAGATGAACATAACTAATGTTCTAAGAAAGAAATAGTAATAGCACAATCTGACTTGTCAAATTACCAGAATACCTCGAAAAATAGAACTATCAAGAAGATATGTTCTTAATATGTTTGGAGATGAGGTAGAATGTAAGAGTCATGTAACATGGCACATGATGACAATATGGTCTGTGAACCATCACGTTCCATTTAGAAACTCAGCATGACTTACTGTAATATAATCACGTTGATCAAGTGTCATTATATTATACTAACTCATGCTTCAATTCCCAACATTACTTCAAAACATCCATTTTTTTGAATTTTTCGGATTTTAGAAACTAAAATAGTTTCTTTTATGATGTAACACAGATATCGCAAGGAGAAAATTGATTTTCGATAAGAATGATTATGGAATTATCTCCAGAAATATGAAGGATATTTATAATGAAAGATACGATGATATCTTAGAATTTCTAATATCAGAGGATGATGAAGAATATTGTCTGCAAGGGTTTAGATTCGGAAGCAAGGTATTCGCTAAGGATTTCAGCAGACACTGAATCATTTGGATTCTTTGAAGGCAGGTTCGGTCTTTGTGATTTATCCACAACCTCCTTCATACTTTGCTCAATCCGTTTTCCAGTTCCAAACCTTCTATTTTTCTCAGCATTACCACCATACTATTCTTTATCATCAAACTTTTGACTGTTAAGGTCGTTTACAGTTTTTGCTGCTTCATCAACATTTTTTTTTTCCAAATTTCGGAGAACTAGTTTCGTAGTTTGGGGTGTTTTTAAGAAACTTCACATTCGAAGTATGTAAGTCCAGGAGGTAGACGTTATATGTACACATATAACTGTTGGCGTAGACGTGCTGCAAGATTTCAAAATACTGATTTCTAATTCCCGATAATTCGTATGGCAATTCTCGTTACACGATGCAAATGAGTAAATGATAGGGTTTCAATGAGTATTAGGATTTTTCGAAAGGTCAAAGATCAATGAAGTTGTTGGTAAATTTACTGCTAATGTGGTGGGACATAAAAGGTTCCCCAGTAATAAAACGTATATATCAAGGTTACATTAAGGCTTAATCTGAAAAGTTGAAGTTGACTGGTTGGAAGTGTGATAAAACTGGATACTTTGAAAGGGATTGCAAGGTTATTTTCGGTAAAAACAACGCTAAAGGATCTTTCACAGTATTGAAGTCAAAGTATAGCTTTGAAAGATGTTGAGATCTAAGAATGATGTTACCGGATTAGAGTTATGACTTGGATTCTGATCCGTCAATATCAGAATATGTAATTGAATTTTTATGAAAATGATTGTATATCGTTGTGAGTATTGTTAATAATTTTTGAATCAAAGTTGAAGATTGTACAATGTAACATATTAATTGCAAACTTAAATATTTCCCGGGTATTACCTACCCGTTAAAAAAAATTTCACAATTAATACTTTGTACAAAGAATTTTCATTACAGTCTTTATGAAAATATCTGTATGTATATTTTCTTCAGATGTAATACAGATTTAATGAGTTAATATCATATTAAGCTCATTTGATTTTCGGCTTGTCTTAGAAATGATTAATCTCTAAAACATTAAAGATTACATAATCTTTGCGGAGTTTTTCACTAATGAAATCAATACTTCATTATTTATTCTTATTGATATTCTTCGGTGAAGGATGTTGGTGTTTGTGGAATTTTTGTGAACCTTACAAGGCACAGATGATGTTTTCTGGAAAGTTTCGAATACATCGAAAATGAAAATGTAAAATCAATTATGTAATTGAATAATACTCCTGGTTTATTATGAAATGAAATTCATTGAGTTGAAACAGAGATTGTAGTTAACGACGGTTAAGTCGTTAACGAAGGATGTACATCATAGCATATTAGTAATATGAACTAACCGAGTAGTACCTACCAGTTAAGATTCACACGTAATAGCTTAGTACGAAAAGATTTATTTTGATTTCAAAATTCATATATATTAAATATACATAAAATTTCTTCAGGGGAAATGAGTTAATACTTCATCGGTTATTGTTGCTGGTATTTCTTGGTAACTACGGTGCGTATGACGTTGATGCTCGTGGAGCAGATTGTGAAGTTGAGGTTTGTGATGCGGATGTTGTTGGTGGTGGTAATGGTACTGTTGGTGTTGTTGTCGGTGGTACTGTTGATGCCGGTGATGCTGCTGGTACTTGTAACCTTTGCACCATATTCTCCAAAGCCACTACCCGAGCGCGAAGCTCGTTGACTTCTTCTACTACACCGGTATGATTGGCGGTTCGGACGAGCGGATGAATAAGATCCAGAATTTGAGATAGTATATGGTCATGATGAGATACTCTGAAAATGAGAGAGAAAATGGTGTCTCGAACAGGTTCGCCGGTAAGTGCTTCAGGTTCTTCGCCAAGAGGGCAATGTGGTGGATGGAAGAGATCGGGTTCTTCTTATCTCCAATAATTAAGTAAGCTACGAACCCATCTCCAATTCATCCAGAATAGATGATGGCTAATTGGTTGATCCATTCCAGTTACACTCTCTTCAGAATTCATGTGAATATCCATATCGGAATAGCTGTCAGAGTTTAAGGAATTTGAACTAGATACGGGATCCATCTTGTATAATTAGGGAGACGATTTTTGATATGAATTAGATTATAGAATTTAGTTTAGTATTCTTCAATACATAATTTACATATGTATATATAATACCAAATTCCATAAATCACGAAGAAATTTTCGAAAGATGTCAGGAAAAGTTTACAGTAACAGATACGCTAAGATATTAATTTTGTCTATACACTAATCATGCAATCAATGCAGTAAAACGTGTCTAGACTATGAATGATAAGCAGGTAATTTCTGACAAGAAATGATAAGTAAAACTTTTAACATGCAGACACGGTCGAAGTCCAGACTTACTAATGCATCCTAACAACTATCAGTTAGACACACTCATGCAAGACTTGGTTCATTAGGACCAATGCTCTGATACCAACTGCGACGATCGCTCCAAATCTGTATGGACGAACACGTCATTCATCGATTTCATTGCGAGGTATTTGACCTCTATATGATACGTTTTATAAACATTGCATTCTTTTGAAAAGGCACACCATAAATGAATATTTAAATCAGAGGTTTTCGACATCTGATGATTTCTACATATAGACAATCACCGTAAATAATAGTTTACAATAGTACTTCCGTTGACAATGCAGTCAAAATAAGATACATGGTGATGATTTGGTGAATGCAACGTTTCCTTGAAAATATATGCCATGTACGACTCCATGCACATAGCTTGTCTAACATATAAGCAAACAGCGGAAGACTTCTAGGAAACCTGAGAATAAACATACTAACAAGTGTCAACACAAAGGTTGGTGAGTTTATAGTTTTAGTGTTTCGCATAATCTGTTTATAAAAGTGGATCACAAGATTTCAGTTGTTTCATCCAGAAACGTTTATCAAAAGTTTGTCAATAGATTCTACGTAACAGAGCACCCTGGTAACTAAGCTTTAACGTTATAATGATAAATACCTCATTCGTTTTAATACACGCAAACCAACGTGTCCTAAACTCAAATAACACACGTCCGTTAAAAGGCTAGCGCTCTAGCTCGGACGGGGATGTCAAGCCCTATGGATCCATATACTGTTATTCGCGCCCACCAGTCCATATCCTATGTACTGATAGCTACTAGTTACCAAAGCTAAGGAATTTTCGGTTCAAACTCAGTGTAGAATTAAGTATGTACTTGTATCCATTGCGTTTAAAATAAATTGCATGTATTCTCAGCCTAAAAATATATATTGCAAAAGCAATTAAAAAGGGAGCAATGAAACTCACCTTAGCAGCATATAAAGTTGTCACCAAAATGTGACCGAAACTCGGATTACCAATTAATCGTAGATCTCAACCTAGAGAACATATGTTGGTCAATAAATGTCTATCAAGCTAGGTCAAGTCATAGTGTATCACAATCCTAATGCTCGAGATCGACATATAATAGTTATCCAAAGTCGTTTCAAAAAGTCAATTTTGACAATAGTTCAACAAAATGAGACGTGCCTTATATAAGGATTCATTTACTCGGTTGGTAATATTTAAAAGTTCACTTTATCAATCTCGTAAACAAGTTGTTTAAATCTTAATTGCAGATTCAAAAGCAATTTCAATTAACGTCAATCATAATTCAGTTGATCATATCTTTTAATCCGTTCATCGAAACTATTCGATATCTAAATGAAAAGTTATTGATTTTTCGCCAGCTTTCCAAAAACTTGTATATCATATACCTTTTACCAGTAATATATGTATTTAATTAATGATTCATTATAAACTGTTTAACGACGAAATTTAGCATACAAGCATATATAAATATATATACTCGAGCACTAGACATGGATACATAATTAATATATAAAAGATAAGATATGAGTGCTTACATATCAGTATTGAGATTCAATATTGTAGGAAAGTACGTAGACGTAACGGAGATGATAAACACTAGGTTTGATTCACAAATATACCCCCGAACATTACCCATAACCTCCTTGGCAATAACCCATAATTTCCTTAGCTCTATCCCGCTTGAAAACCATTTTGAAAATAACCCACTCATGACCTCGTCGTAGTATTTTATGTATAATACATAATTAATAATACTAATAATAATAAGATTAATAATAATATTAATCTTAATAATATAAATAATAATAATAATAATAATAATAATAATAATAAAATAAATTAAATAAATATTACGGAGTAATAATACTAGAGAAAGAGAGATAGATTCGGCTGAGCCACAAATCGCGCAATTTATAGAACCTTTTCTGAAAAAGTACTCCATGCGATCGCATGGGATTTGTGCTTCAAGGCCATGCGATCGCATGGCCCTCTGATCCAGCTCATAAACTTTTAACTTTTTGTTTGTCGACATAATTTTATATAATATATATAATATATTTAATTTATATAATTAATTATATATTATATTAAATTCACATGCATGGTTAACTTGTAATTTTCGTTCCGATGACTCGTACGTTGTCACTCGACTTATGTCCCGGTTCCGGTTTCTCGAACGCATTTTCGTACGCTTAGAAAACTCGCAATTTACGTTTTGTGACTTGTACCTTTGTCAAAATATAGTCTTAAATTATCAATAAACTATATCATTCAAAGTGTATCTTAAACTTTCGAGTGTTTTGGTCATTTACTTCTATAAATCATTGTCTCGCTATTTGTTGATATATAATAACAAATCGTTTTATGACCAAGTTAATATATATTTTCAACATTCATAAACACGTTTTAAATATACGTCGCAATTTATTCATACAATTAATATTCCAACTTATCATATATATTTAAATAAATATTTAAACCAATAAGTTTAATGTACGGTATTAAACAATTAAAACTTTGTTACGTTTTCAAGTTATAGTATATATATATGTATCTATTTACATATAATGGTTTGCGAATCATTGAGAACAATCGAAGGGTAATTGAATATATGAAAGTAGTTAAAAAATTTTGAGATTTAGTTTTACAGACTTTGCTTATCGTGTCGGAAATGTTAATCATACAAAGATTAAGTTTAAATTTGGTCAGAAATTTCCGGGTCATTACACGCCTCAAGACATATCGTATTACTACTTGCTACACGTACAACTCGACACGAGACCCAGATTGAATTTCTAGAAAGGAACCTAACGACATTACCTGAACCCGGACATTTTGAAGAAATTTTGGGACATTTAGGCATTGATGCATAACCTACGGAACCTAAACACCCACACCGAGAAGCCGTGAGATTAATTATGTAGATTTTGTTTTGTGATAGAATAGATAAAGCACCGTTGGATGAAATTGAGTAGAACTTGAAGTGATCACGTTACATTGACCATATGGAGTGATATTGGAATGAACATATGATTTAGTATAATATAATGACACCCGACCAGCGTGATTATATTGAAGTAAATCATGCAGAAGTTCCAATGTTATTACATAAGGAATACGAAGTGATTCAAAGAAAATTTTGGTAGGAACCACTTGAGTATACGCATTATGGTCTGTTAGAGGTAGGGAAAGAATAACCACGTAGCCCAGATACTGTACAAGAAGGGCCTTGATTGCAAAATTGATAACTCAAAAATTTGTTATAGATATAGAGACCCTGGACACTTAAGGAAAAAGTTCTCGAAAAGGAAAAACTTTGGACTTAATTGCGGTAGAGCAATCGTTATCTCAGCTTTGAGGCTCGCATGGATCCTGATTTTAGTTAGGGTACGTTTCGTCACAACGTTTTATTGTCTCGAAGTTGTTTAATACTAGAGCGATAGAAACCTTATATCTAAGAACCTTAGTGTTATGACTATTAAGCCATTAACAACCATGAGAGTTAAGTATTCTATAGGACAAGCTAATGGTAAGCTGGCAGAGATAGAGGAATAATTTAAGGTAGTACCTTAAAATTAACAGGTGGGTCATTTGGAGATGGCCTCATGTCAACAAAACTTGGAAGTTTTAAAGTAGTAGTGGAAAGGATTAGTTACCTACGCACAAGCAGATGTTATTTGAGAAGATTGATAGAATTTTTCACGGTAGTATAATAAGATTTGGTTGGAATGAACCTTAAGATTAACCTAACACCCATCAATCTGAGAAGCTCGATGTAATAGTTGGAATGGACTGGCTTTCAAGGATGAAAGCGAAAGTTATTTATAGTGAGAAGATTATTCATATACCTCGCGAGAATGGTGAGCCATTAATAGTTTACGGGGAGAGAAGTAGCCCGAAGTTGAACCTTATTAGTTGTATGAAGGCACAAAAGGTCATGAGAAAAGGACATTGCTACTTATGTCGGGAAGTGTCTGACTTGTTCCAAGGTCAAAGCCGAACACCAAAATCCATCTAGGTTACTTCAACAACCTGAAATCTCACAATGGAAATGGAAAGGAATAACAATGGATTTCATCATAAAGCTAGGCGGTTATGACACTATCTGGGTTATTGTTGACCGCCTCACCAAATCTGCTCACTTCCTAGCCATGAAAAAAACCAATACAATAGACAAACTTGCACAACGATACATAAAGGAAATTGTATCCCGTCACTTCAGCGATTCAGATTCTATATTAAAGACTACTCAAGAATCTTATTTGCTACTCATTCTTACGTGACTCTAAATTCTAACTTATTTTGAAAAATTTCTTATTTGATGATAATCACACCATCATACTTCTTACTTCGATATTAGTCATACCAGTTCAAAATTTTCCAAAATCAATAGGTGGTTAATTCTCATCCTCATACTCTCCCATTCGTATCTCACTTATAAGCAATAGCTTCACACTTAAGCATTTTTGGTTGAAGGACTTATGCCCTACTAATAGTCGTTAACCACATTTAAATTCAATAGTTTTCGTTACCTCGTGACATTGTTGCTCAAATATCACCCGAAATTTTCAAAAATCTTTTAGTCGATCCTCATCAATCTTTTTCCAACTTGTAACCTCCGATATATGAAAAATCTTGTTTGCCAAAATTTCACATACACTATTTTACTGTGCGATCCTCTCAAATTTTTATAAAAATAAATTTATTTCATTGCCATTCGTACAAATTTTAGAAATCGAATATGTTATATATAATAAAGTAAATAATTACTTATTTTTGACTAGTACATGTGAAATTTTACTTTCATTTTTACAAATCAGTTCTTTTATTCAAAAGATATTTTACTTAGAATAGTACATGTTTACTAAGAACTTCGTTTCCTTTCTTACATTTTCACCTTAAAAGATTTCTATAAAATTTTCTTTGCTTGTTATATAAAATTTTTCGTGTTATTCGTATCCAAGTCATCGTGAAGAATTTACAACCGTCGAAATCGAGAGATTCATGTGTGTGTGTGAGTGATAAAGGCACTTACTGCCACATCATGCAGAGCCTTTGGGCATTCACTAACACTTAAACCATTCAAGATTATTGCGTTACCCCAGGGATCTTATTTGCCACACCTGTTAGAACGATGCTCTTTCTTACATAACTCTAAGTCCTGACTTATTCCAAGAGATTCTCATTTAGTGATATTAACACCACCAGTATTCTGACTTTAATATTAGTCATAAACTGTTTGGCATTTTGCAAAGTCAAGAAGCGATTAACTTCTCATCTTCATGCTCTACCCTTCATACCTCACTTTTTAGCAACAGCTTCGCACGTGAACATTTTTGGCCCAAAGACTTATGTCCTGATAATTATCAAAACTACATTTAATCCATTAGTTTTCATTACCTAGTAACATGTCACCTGATGATTCAAATATTTTTCACTCGATCTTTTTCAACTCGTAACCTCTGAAATACGAAAAACTATGTTTATCAAAAATTTTACGTGTTGTTTATTTGTGTGGTCCTCACGAGATTTATGGACAAATGAAAGTAACAAAAATTTTTCTGTCACTTATGCGATTTATAAAATCATATATGTATGTGCATAATTAAGTTAATAAATTTACCTTTACTTATTTTGGCTATTACATACTAAGTTATACCTTCAAATTATTTAAAAATCGCTCCTTTATTGAGTTGTTTAACTTAAGTCAAATAGTTTTGTGCAAAATGGTACACGTTGTACATACTTCTAAATTTACTAAGAACTTCGTTCCGTTTATGTTGTCACATCAAATGTTTAAAGGTTTTTTTCAAAACTTCCTTGGTTGATTTTATTAAAGGTTTTTGTTTTAGTCTACACTATGTATGGATCACACTTCTTCTCGTCCTCCGTTTAGGGATGAAGTTTACCATAAAGATCTTTGTTAAAAACTCTTGAGCCACTTTGGATGGCAGTTTTATAAAATTTGTTAGGAAGTCTTTGCGCTCATAAAATGTTCCTTTTAATGTTAGACCCGGCAAAATCGCGGGCTGATAAATCAGTTTTCTGAGGTACACTCAGTGGTCACCCCATTATAAGGAAAGGCACTAGGTGGGTTTCTACTCTCAATATTTCATGGCTAACCGCAACACCCTCGTAAACATCATCTCTATGAATCAGTATGTTGAGGTACAAGAAATCATTTTTTAAGATTCTTTTCACTTGGGAAAAACCATTCTTTATGACCAAGGGTTCACGTTTCTTCTCATTCGCGCATCCCCTTAAGTATAAGGATAAATTCAGATCAACTCGTTCGTTGTACGAAGAGTTCACTCGCATTCAAAGATCACACCTTTCGTGCGATTTTCTTTCGGAAATGTAATGTAAATTACTTTAAAAACCTATAAATCTTGTTATCCTCTTGGAAGGGACTGCTTAAAACATCTATAACACTGATGTGGTTACTCTATACATTTCTTCCTTCACTGGTTGCAATGATATGTTGTTCTAGTCGATGTTAACCATAACTTCAGCATGTAACTGAAAGCATATAGTTACATTATAGAACTGTGCTTTCATTCCATCCCAGGATAAGTTCACATGCAGTATGTTAAACTGGATGATATCTTTCATTGTTCGTTCAGACCATCCTGGAGACACTATAAATAATTATGGCTTGCATTTCATGTAAGTCTGATCAGTCACTTTCAGCTAAAATTTCAATTCATTTATTCAAATCAAACGTTTCTTAAATATTGGGTTCTTTATGCCTATGGTCTCCTTCCGAAGCAAAGGGGTTAGTAAAATCCGTGGCTAACACCTTCCATACATCAAATCGCATGGTTGTGATCACCATGTTTTCCATTCTACCTGTCAGCTTTGTATTGCGACATAAGCGCTCAATGTTTTAGATGAGTTTGGTAACATTCATGATGCATTACATGCATCCAGCTTACTGAAGATGCATGCAAGGCTAAAAACATCATCTTTCCTTTTGTGGGTATATATTCAGATGACATATTCATGTTAACAAGAAATGAAATCAATTTGTTGATCTTGAGGTCAAGAGACTTAATTAATGGCATATACCTATTCTTAATTTATACGCTCAAGTACCTTTCAAGGTAAATAGCTCACTTCTGAGCCCACGAGTCTCTCGAAATTTTAATACGCTCCTTCTTCTTCAAATTCGGTACCGTTGTTAGTCACCCCTTAAAATTTCGGGACAAAATTTTCTTTAACGGGTGGGTAATGTAATGACCCGACTTTTTCGACTTATATTTTTGTGCTCTATACTTTCACGAATCTGCGTATATGTGCATACTGAGCTAGTTTATGCTCTGGGATCTTTATTCATGATTAATTACTTTCGTTAATACCTTACAACGTGCTATTAAGTGTTTAATCACTTAACTTGATCCTCAAATGCTTTTACGACCGTTAGTGTCACTTGTCATTTTGAACGAGCTACGTACTTTGTACACGTTAAACTTTTGTCATAATTGGAATATTATGACTGTGTAATACTAATTGTTATTTTCTAATGACAATTACTCGACTTATTGGTTGCTTAATTACGCTTAGTAATTTACTAATGCACACTAGTTAGTCTTAATGGACTTTTTTCCTTAATGGACTTAGGCCCACCCTACTCTAGTTAATGGACCATTGAATTAGCCCAACTTTAATGGATTTATGATCCATTAAGATATAGGACAAAAACCCATTAAGATGAGCCAACATACTAGCATTTTTGTTAACCATTACTACACATGTTGCACGGGATCCCAACAACAAGCACCACCTTTAGACCACCACCATGCAAAAAGCAAAAAGTTGTCTCCCTTGTCCCCCCCTGGCCTACGGTTTTGGAGACACAAAGCACCACCTCCACCACTATAAATACAAGCCTTATTCTTTCATTTCACACTTGATCTCATTCTCATTTTACACACACTTGCTCTCTAATTTTCTCTATAGTCTTTCTCACACTAAAATTGTAAGTTCTTAAATTTTCTTCTTCTTCCTTCTTTCTCCTTAAACACGACATCATCATCATCATCATCATGAGATCAAGCTTTTTAGCTTTTTGATCTTGTTATATCTTGTAGATTCAAACTTTGATTTGAATCCTGCAAGAACATGAAAGATTCAAGCTTTCTAACTTTGAATCTTCATTACTCTGTTGGATCTAAGTTTTCTAGCTTATGATCTCTTTATTTTTATTAAAAGATCAAAACCTGTGTTTATGATCTTCATGAAACTTGAAGATCTAACCTTTTGCTTTAAAGATCTTCAAGAACATAAAAGATTCAAGCTTTCTAGCTTTAGATCTTCATTACTTTGATGGATCTAAGCTTTATAGCTTAAGATTACCTTATTATTGTTATGGGATCCAAGCTTTCTAGCTTTGGATTTCATTACTTTGTTTGATCAAATTTATGTAACTTAAGGTCTTGCTGGTTTGATTGTATCAAAGTTTGTAGTTTTAAATTTTAGAACTTGTATTTGTGTTGAGACTAAGAACATGATGTAACCTTGGTTCATCATCCATCTAAAACTCTTAAGTGAGTTGTATTTCTCCTTAGTCTTGACATGGTGTGTTGATGGTTAAAACTTGGCCAAAGTGATGCTAAAACATCAAAGAGTTGTACACTTGAGGCTTATACGCATCAAGGATGAGAACCGTGATAAGCATCAAGCACCAAGAAACCCACCGGAGCACTTGTTTTCTGTTTTTCAGGGTCTGATCAGACTCCTGAGGCTTGTGGAAAGTTGATTTCCAGATATTTTGGTTCAAGTAGATGACTTTTCATTTAAGACTCGCCTAAATTCGATATACGGTTTAGGATTTATAGCCTTCCGAAAATCACTACACCTTTATAACGACGTGCTGAAATTTATGACCTACTCGCGCTTGAACTGTCGCCACGGTCAAACAACATCGAGTTAGGATTTGAAATGTAGTTTGTAAGTATGTTTCACAACTTGATCCTAATTGGGATTTAACTTTAATTGGTTAAAGTTTAACAAGTCTAAAATTGGTAATTACATGCTTCCGCTAAGTTTGATTCTTATTATGTTTTAAGCATTTTAAATTTGACAGCAGTAAGAGGACTCACATACGAAGCCTTGGCCACTGACCACGCGTCTTTTCAGTTTGTATAGAGTCGTAGCAGCTGTCCGAAGTCAGCCCTTTGTTTCGATCTCTATTCTTGTTGAAAACTTACTTTATCTTTTACGAATGATGATGATGATGATACTTAAGACTTAACTTATTTACTTTTAAACCTTTTGGGACAATTTACTGACTTAGTAACCATTGACTTAGGTTGCGGACCTTTTGGATCGACCAACTTACTTGTTTGGACCGACTTACTACTTGCTTACATTTTCGTATCGATTTTACCGCACATTCACTGTGAGTTATAACTCCCTTTTTACTTTAACTATTTTTGGGACTGAGAATACATGCGCTTTTTATGTTTTACATACTAGACACGAGTACTTAAACTTTATATATGTGTGGGTGACATAACGGCACAAAGATTCCCCTTAGCTCGGTAACGTTTAACTATTGGTTTATGAACCGGTAGATATGGATCCATAGGGTTTGACATCCCCACTCGGGCTAGTCGCGCTAGCAGTCAACGGGTGTTTAATACTTATTAAACATACGCACTCGCCAAGCGTACTTTTAGGGGGTGATACATATTACTTGTTAAGTTAGTTATCGGGTGCCCACGGATAAGCATATACTTTTCATACTGTTCTGAATACGAAATCTCGTGGTCTACATTACATTGTTGTTTACAATCAAACTATAGCTCACCAACATTCGTGTTGACTTTTTAAGCATGTATTTCTCAGGTGCTTAGACGTTGTTGCTTCCGCTGTTAGACTTGCTGTTATAGTCTTGGTGCTGTAGACTTGCTGTTACAGACTCACTGTGTTAGACTTCCGCTGCATTGTTTAGAGATGTCTCAATCATGGAACTTACTTTGCATTCACAACTTATATTACATTTGAACAATGGCTTTGTAATGACCTTTGCGTCACGTACTTATGTTAATGCTCTCTATTCGTAGAAGCACGTTATCTTTTGTAAAACATTTGACGTTGGTAAAGACGTTACCTTTTGTAAAACAATTGACGTTGCTAAAAACGTTGTCTTTTCATGAATGCAAAACTTGTTTTAAAACAGCATATAGTGTTGTAACCTTGTAATGATCCTGTTGTTGATGATCCGTACACGTTGATTTTGTACGGGGCGTCACAGTTGACGAATGGAAATGAAACTATATGTTTGAACATTGTTGTGTAATAAATGAATTGGGTTAATCCATGACAAAAAGTTGAACAATCAAGTGGACATGTTTCTCTCTTAATTGTTAAACTCTCTTTTAGTTTAATATTAGTTTAATCAACAATCAAATCTTTCTTAAAACCCCCAATCAACTTAGGATAATTAATAGTGTTTTGAGATTCATGTAAATTGTTACATGTGGAACGAACCTTGACTGAATACTTACTAATTGCTATAATGATCGGGTTATTGTTGCCCAGTCGTTTGTATTAATTGGTTAAGTGTTTTATCATTGTTTTCATATTATTATAACACGAAACTTCATAATCACACACCATAAGTAAAAGTTTCACTCCTTCCACTTTCCCACACCATTTTATATCCTCCTACTTTTTATTTTATAAATTTTCACTAAACATGTTTTTACAATTTTTTCGAAAAGATTTTTTATCCTTTGTTTATAATTTTTTTTTTTTAATTTTTTTGACTGCATTTACAATTGATTAACCAAAATTTTAATTTATGTGAGTTCTAGTTAGTTTTATCAATAACAAATAAATTATGTGTGTTTGGTCTGTTGAAATTTATTATTGTTTTTTGGTTATGTTAAGCATATTATCGTTCAAATAGTTGAAAATATATAGTTACGTACGATAAAAAGATTTCACCACGCAACGGATTCAAAACGTTCGTCGCAACGCGCGAATGACTTCACGCTTCTATACTTCAAGTTGGAATTAAATTAAAACATATTAAAATAGTAGAGGGAATGTGGTAGGTAAGTATGACTCTTGTATTTGTAAAAAAGAATATTATTAGGATCTTAGTATTGATATGTGTTGTCAATTTCATCTGGATTTTGGTATGTGGTTTTTTTTTTTTTTTTTTTTTTCTCGGTGTAGAAGAGAGTTTATCACAAGGGGTATAAATAATAATGGATTGAATATAGATTGTGTAATGATGTGGTAGGTAAGATTGATTTAAATTCATATGATCATATCTGTTCAATTTTAGTTTATCAATTTCTATTCATATTCAGTAGATTAAGCGGTTAATAGTTATTCATTGGATATTAAAAGAAAATTATAATATTTCTTAATATGTGATTAAAACAAAAGCATAATATAATAAAATATATATAACTTCATATAATTAAAAATTTATCCAAAAAATGTGTACTATTTCCAAAAATATAACACAAATGGTTAACTTTAGTTTTAAATATAGGATATGACGAATTATATGTGTAACTAGTACGTAGTATGTTTATTTGATAAATAAACATGTTTTATTGTAATATAAATAATAGTTAATTAATTCATTATATGATTGCAAATATATATATATATATATATATATATATATATATATATATATATATATATATATATATATATATATATATATTGGTAGTATCAAGAGGGAAGTAACTAATTGAGGGAAAGTGTGCGGAAGCAATTTGAGCCACAAATTATTAATTTTAATACCATATCTGGGCGGAGGGGTAAATCGGTAATTTTCTGATTTTTTATATTTCTAATAAATTCATTTTTAATATTTCCATAAATTCATTAGCAGTTCCTTATCTCTCTATATCACACTGTCTTCTTTCAACAGACATGATCCAACTTCCGATTCACTTTCCGGCGGCCACTTCCGGCGGCTTTTTATTTGATTTATACATCAGCTTTTTCGTTGATTATTCAGGCGAACCCTATCAGATTATTTGATTTATAAGGTAGGATCTAATTTCATGTATAAGGAGGAGTTATCGTAGGAGGAGATGCAACTTTGACTAAGAACGTGAAGGAAATTTATATACTTCATTCTAAGTGGTGGAAGGTCATGTTGATTTCAACATTTAATTTAATTTTGAGTTCTATTTTATACGTTGATTAAATCAAAAGTAAATATTGGGATACATTATTATTAAAAAAATTGTAGTCTTTCGAAACAGATATATTTATTTGTGATGATAAATGCATAAGTTATTATATAGATTCTTCGAAATAGATATATTTGTTTATGGTGATGAATGTTTAAGTTTTTTATATAGAATTTAACAGTGACCTACTTTATGATATTAATTGATATTTTATTGAAGATATTGTGTTTCATTTTGAAATTGATATATTTGTTTGTGATTTAAGTTTTAAAGTATAATAATTGTGGATGAAGATGAATACAGTTAGTATTCTTTAGTGACAAGCTTATTGATTAAAAAGAATATTATAATTATAATTATAATTATATTATAATTATAATTATAATTATAATTATATTATAATTATAACTTATATCTAATTGAGACAACCCAAATGAATAGTGATATTTGTACTATTTCAGTCTCACACTAAGGACTCTAAACTTTATTCAAAGTACGAATCTCAGTCTCACACTAAGAACTCCAAACTTTATCCAAAGTACGAATCGCCCCCTCTCCAATTTTCCGAAAAAAAACCCCGCACCCTCGAGAAAATACAAAACACCCCCAACCCTACCCCCTTACCCCGACCTGACCCGACCCGACTCGACTCGCCTCCCCGTTATTATAACTATAATAATATTATATAATATATTTCGTCCTTTCACCTTTTTATTTTATTTTATTTTATTTTATTTTTGTTTTCACCTTTTTTTTCCTTTTTTTAAAATAAAAATCCAAACTTTGTTCAAAAATTGAAACCGCCCCCAAACAGGGGAGTAAAGTGTCAAATAACCATTTTCATAAAAAATCTTAACTAAACTCCACCCAAATATTCAACGGGTCATATCTTCTCGCTCGCAACGAGTGAAATTTTTCTGACACCATCGTTAAACTCGAAATAATTTTAGGAGCACAATGTCACTAACTATACGCAAAATGGAATCTTTTTAAAAAACGCTAAATATTTGAGGTACTTTTCATACACGTTGATTTTGCGTTAAATTTTTAAAAGTCGACAATTCCATAGCGAAACGCGGAGATGCACATATCACATATATTGTTAATTTAAAATAACATTTAAATCTTTCACGAATTATACCTTTTAGTTCGACTCGAGTTGCGCTTCAACGACATCATCGTTAGCCACGAAATAATTTTATAAACTAAACGCACTAAAATACATTAAAAACCGAACCCCCGGCGCGAAGCGAGGGTTCGTAAACTAGTTAATTTTATAGGCAAAAATTAGTAAGATCGTTCTTTAAGAATGATATTGTTTATAAAGAATATTAATTTTCTAGGCATAAATTAAGAATATTTAGTATCGTGAATGTTCATTAATTTTTTGATAAAATAAAATAATAACAAATGAATAAAACTTAGTGGTAAGTATTTTGTTACTTCAATCCTAATTTATATGAACATCAAATATGACTTGTATCTCTGTGATTTGTATGAACATCAAATATATTTTAATTAATATACTTTTGAATTAGTAGTAATCTTCGGTAAAAGTATACTTTCTCAAAAATTTAATATATTTTAATTGTCGGTAAAAGGTATAATTCGTGAAAGATTTAAATGTTATTTTAAATTAACAATATATGTGATATGTGCATCTCCGCGTTTCGCTATGAAATTGTCGACTTTTAAAAATTTAACGCAAAATCAACGTGTATGAAAAGTACCCCAAATATTTAGGGTTATTTAAAAAGCGTCCGTTTTGCGTATAGCTAGTGACATTGTGTTCCTAAAATTATTTCGAGTTTAACGATGGTGTCGAAAAAATTTAACTCGTTGCGAGCGAGAAGATATGACCCGTTGAATATTTGGATGGAGTTTATTTAAGTTTTTTTATGAAAATAGTTATTTGACAATTTACCCCCCTGTTTGGGGGGTCGATTTGAATTTTTCAAAAAAACGTGGGGTCTTTGTTGGTAAAATGATATTTAGTTAAAATAAAAAAAAATAAAAAAGGTAATGGTTATTTGACAATTTACCCCCCTGTTTGGGGGGTCGATTTGAATTTTTTTTTAAAAACGTGGGGGCCTTTGTTGGTAAAATGAAATTTAATTAAAATAAAAATAAAAAAAAGTGAAAAGTCAAAAATGCCCCTGATACTATTCATAACTTTTGTTTATTAGTTAGTATGTAAATATAATATAATATAATATAATAATATAATTAACACTTATTAAAGATTATATTTATTAGTGTATCATATAATCACACATATCAACATTTGCACTAACTCTATCCTTAGATAGTAGCACCTTATTTTTGTTAACTTGAAAACCCTTTATATTTTTGGGTTGAGAATACATGCAAAATTTTTATAAATATTTTACGAAATAGACACAAGTAATCGAAACTACATTATATGGTTGAATGATCGAAGCTGAATATGCCCCTTTTTGCTTGGTAGCCTAAGAATTAGGGAACATCACTAATTTTAAGAATTAGTGCACGCCTAATTGACGCGAATCCTAAAGATAGATCTATTGGGCCTAACGAACCCCATCCAAAGTACCGGATGCTTTAGTACTTCGAATTCGTTTTTTATCATGTCCAAAGGATTTCCCGGAATGATAGGGGATATTCTTATATGCATCTTGTTAATGTCGGTTACCAGGTGTTCAATCCATATGAATGATTTTTGTCTCTATGCATGGGACGTATATTTATGAGAACTGGAAATGAAATTCTTGTGGTCTATTAACGTGATGGAAATAAATGATTATGATAAACTAATGAACTCACCAACCTTTTGGTTGACACTTTAAAGCATGTTTATTCCCAGGTATTAAAGAAATCTTCCGTTGTGCATTAGCTCATTTTAAAGATATTACTTGGAATCATTCATGGCATATTTCAAAAGACGTTGCATTCAAGTCGTTGAGTTCAATAAAGATTATGATTAAGTAAATGACAGATTAGATCATTTATAGATGGATATTACGAAATTGTATGCATGCCTGTCAACTTTCGATGTAATGAAAGATTTTCTTTTAAACCGAATGCAATGTTTGTAAAATGTATCATATAGAGGTCAAATACCTCGCGATGTAATCATATGTTATTGTATTCGTTCTTATGAATTAGGACGGGTCTTTACATGTGGTATCAGAGCGGTGGTCTTAGCGAACCAGGTCTGCATTAGTGTGTTTAACTGATATGTCGTTAGTATGCATTAGTGAGTCTGGACTTCGACCGTGTCTGCATGTCAAAAGTTTTGCTTATCATTTCTAGTCGGAAATCATCTGCTTATCATCCTTATGAAATTACATGCTTATCATTATTAGTCTAGACACGTCTTGCTACATTAATTGCATGGGTAGTGTATAAACAAAATTCATATCTTAGCGTATCTGCTAAATCATATCTTATCGTATCTGTTACTTTAAACTTTGCATGACATATCCCGCAAATTTCTCCGTAATCTACGAAATCTTTTGATCTATACATATAGATATCCTATGTAAATAGAATACCATCCGATAGCCAGAAAATCATTTTATATCAAATAATCTTTTATCCAATCGTACGAAATGGAATTTGTCATCAGTTCAAGTCACTCGGATTCCGAAATGGAATCCCACTCCAGCTCCGAAAGCAGTGTGACCGGAATGGATCAACCAATCAGCCATCATCTATTCTGGATGAATTGGGGATGGGTGCGTAGCCTCCTCAATCATTGGAGACAAGAAGAAGGCGATCATTTCCATCCACCACATTGTCCTCTTGACGAAGAACCTAAAGCACTTACCGGTGAACCAATCCGAAACACCATTTTCTCTCTCATTTCCAGAGTATCTCGTCACGATTATATACTACATCAAATTCTAGATTTTATTTATCCGTTTGTCTGAACCGACAATCACCCCGGTGTAATAGAAGAAGTCAACGAGCTTCGCGCTCGGGTAGTGGCTTTGGAAAATATGATGCAAAGGTTACAAACACCAGCAGCAGCAGCGGCAGCATAACCAGTACCACCATCATCAACGCCAAAAGTACCATTACCACCTCCAACCACAACCGCGTCGTAAACCTCAACTTCACAATCCGTCCCACGAGCATCAATGTCATACGCATCATGGATACCAAGGAGTACCAACAACAATAACTGACGAAGTATTAATTCATAACTTCATTGGAGAAACATTCCGCGGCGATTATGTAATCTCTAAAGTCTTAGAGATTATCTAATCTAGCCCTAACCATAAATCAGTTAAGCGAACCAAAATGATAGAAGGAAGAGTAGAAACCCTGACAAAAATGGTGTGTGGTTAACAAGCTAAACTTGTTTTACCAACAGCATCATCAGTACCGTCAGCGTCACCAGCATCGTCAGTGCAGTCAGCATCAGAATCAACAACACCTATAACATCACAAACTCCGTCAGTTCAAGAATCACTGTGGACATCATTATGAATCAATAACGCGTATATTGTATCAACGAGTTATGAAGAATTAACGCATTCCCTCTGAAGAAATTATATGTATATTATATATATATATATATATATATATATATATATATATATATATATATATATATATATATATATATATATATATATATTTTGAAATAAAAATAAATCTTTCCGTGCTAAGCTATTGTGTGTGAATCTTAACTACTCGGTTAATTCATATTACAAATATGCAATAATGTACGTCCTTCGCCCGCAACTTAACCATCGTTAATTACAATCTCTGTCTCAATTCAACAAATTCCAATTCATAATAAATCAAGTATATATTTGATTTTACACTTTCATCATCGATGTACCCGAAACTTTTCAGATACCATCATTCGTACTTTGCGAAGTTCACAAGAATTTAACAAAAATTAACGTCACGCCTCAACAAATAACGAAGTATTGATTCATAATTTCAATATTATTGAAGAAATACTTATGTAATCTCTAAAGCCTTCAAGGGATTATTCAATTCTAGTTCCAACCGTAAATCGAATGAGTTTAATTTAGTATTAACTCATTAAAATCTATGTTACATCTGAGGATAATATATACATTTTCATAAAGACTGTAATAAAATTCTTATGTACAAAATATTAATTGTGAAATTTTTTTTAACGGGTAGGTAATTCCCGAGATATATATATATATATATATATATATATATATATATATATATATATATATATATATATATATATATATATATATTCACAATTAATATGTTACATTCTTCGAATCTGATCAAGCAAATTATCAACTATACTTCATACCTTCACAATAATATACATTCTTTCATAGAAATCAAAACAACCATACTCATTCAAACTCAACTACATATTCTTATTTTGAAACCTCATAATTAAATTCGAGATATAACCGGTATCATCACTTCTAGATTACTACATCTTTCAAAGCTATACTTTGACTTCAAAACTGTGTTAGAACATCAAATGTATATTAACGATTACAATCTGTGTTCAAACCCTTCGAAATTTTTTTGAAGACACTTCAAATAATGAGCAATCGAGATGATGATCCAACCACATATTACCCACAGTTATGTACTTAAAAAGCTCTCGAAACCAAAGTCATAATTCAACACATATCTATGTCAGATCCTTTGGCATTTATTAGCAAAAATAACTTTTCAATTCCTTTTCAAAGTAGCAAATTCTATCACAGCTCCAGCAAGACAACTTCGACTTTTCATTCAGAGTAGCCTTATCATAATCTTGATATATATGATTACCCTTTTGTTACCGGAGAACCTTTCATGTTTCACCACATTAGCAATAAACTAAATCACAACTTCATTGATCTTTGACCTTCCGAAGAATCATTATAATTACCGAAACCCCATCATTTACTCATTCGCATCTTGTAACGAGAATTGCCATACGAATCATCGGGAATTAGCAATCAGTATTTTGAAATCTCGCAGCATGTCTACGCCAACAGTTATATGTGTATATATAACGTCTATCTTCTGGACTTAATTTGAATGTGAAGTTTCTGAAAAACACTCCGAACCACGAATTGGTTCTCCGAAAATGGAAAAATGCTGACGAAGCAGCAAAAACTATAAACGACTTTAACAGTAAAAGTTTGATGATAATGAATAAGTGTGCTGGCAAAGCGCAGAAAAAGAGAAATCTTGAAACTGGAAATCGGATTGAGCAAAGTATGAAGGAGGATGTGGACAAATCACAAAGACTGAACCTGACTTCAAAGAATCCGAATGATTCAGTACCTGCTGAAGTCATTAACGAATACCTTACTCCTGACTCTAAACCCCTGCGGAAAATATTCTTCATCATCCTCTGATATTAGAAATTCTAAGATATCATCGTATCTTTCATTATAAATATCCTCCATATTTCTGAAGATATTTTCATAATTATTCTTATCTGAAATTATTTACCTCTTCGCGCTATCTGTATTACATCATAAAAGAAACTATTTTAGTTTCTAATTTCTGAAACATTCGAGTTTAAAATAGGAATATTTTTGAAGAAGTGTTGGGAGCTGAAGCATGAGTTAGTATAATATAATGACACTTGATCAACTTGATTATATTACAGTAAGTCATGCTGAGTTTCTAATGAAACATGATGATTCACAGACCATACCGTCATCATGTGCCATGTTACATGGCTCCTATATTCTACTTAATCTCTAAAAATATCAAGAAAATATATTCTTGATGATTCGATCTTTTCCGAGGTATTCTGATAATTTCACAAATCAAGATTGTGCCATTATGATTTCCTTCTTAAAACATTAACAATGTTTATTCCAAAATTTTTATCTGCGAATTAAGGGTCATTACAAGTGGTACTTACTCGCAAGAAGAAGAAACGAAAGGACAAAGCTACAAAAACAGAAATTGGGGTATAAACCGCAGCAAATAAAAGAAAGCATTAACTGGAGATGACAATGATTATGGGAGACAGAAGTAGGGAACATCACTAATTTTGAGAATTAATGCACGCCTAATTGACGCGAATCCTAAAGGTAGCTACCGGGTTTAACACCCCCATCCAGAATGTTCACTAGACGGAAGGGCTAGTGGGCGTGGTGTTTAGTACTTCGAAGTTTATATGATTATTATACAGATGAGATGTTCTGTTTTGGGGATATTATTATGCACATTATATGTTAAGGTCGGTTACCAAGCCAAGCTATGAAAGAAATGAAAAGTGACTGTTATGTATCGAGAGAATGATTTTATACACAAGTTATGTGTATGTTATTTTTGTACACGAGATATGTGTACGGTTACTAAGGTTTATGAAAGATGTTTTCGTACACGAGAAATGTGCACTGTATTTAAAAGATATCGCATGTACATTACAGGTGGGTATAGGATTCGGGCCCATTTGTACCATGCAGCATTTAAATCTTGTGGTCTATCAAAATGATGAATTTTATTATTTTATGATAAACCTATGAACTCACCAACCTTTTGATTGACACTTGAAAGCATGTTTATTCTCAGGTATTAAAGAAATCTTCCGATGTGCATTGGCTCATTTTAAAGACATTACTTGGAGTCAATCATCGCAATGGGACCAGATGTTGGTGACTTCGTCCAGATGGATTAGGACGGGGTATGACATGAATGACCACTACCGAAACCATGACCCCGGCCACCACCACTACCACGTTTGTACGGCCATCCTACTAAGATAGGACTACCAAAAACCTTCGACCCATTCATCGTGCTTACCGCTAAAGAAGCATTTGAAGTAAACTCAAATGAAATAAAAGCAAAACGACGGCCATTCCAACATTCATTATGCCGATCTGTGTGAGTTCCGATCTATACAACATTCATTATGCCGAAATTGATAGGGCACTTGAAGGGCAAGGTTTTGCCAACAAAAAGCGAAAACTGAATGAGATTGTAAATGAGGGTTCGGGGCCGGTGAACGGGTTGAATTCAATTGGTATTATAGGTTCGAGTATAGACGTCTCTATCTCGGGCAGAAAGAATTCTTATGCGGCTTGTTTGTTAGACAATTTGGCGAATGTGGCTACGGGCAATAGTGTGGGTAGGAAATTTTGTATTTGCACTAATGTGGCATGCAAAGGTTTTTGTCGTGAGTGGGTTAAACATTCGAGCAAATGGCGTGATCCCTGGGTGAAGAAATTTGGACCGAAAGGCAAGGCGAAAGAAAAGGCTAAGAAAAAGGTTGATTCGGGAGATTCGTTTAGTTTACGGGACAACAATGAAGATGACGAAGATGGGATTGCGATTCAAAATGCTTTCAAAGCTACTCCAGAAGTCGGGTCTTGTAAGTGGTCGTACGAGGGATCGGGTTCGGGTCAGTCGGAGGTGAAAGGTGGTTTTTTTGACGAGTATAGGAAACATGGATTGAGTCCACTTTCTTCGGCTTCTATTGGTAGTGACGTGGTTAGAAGTGATTCGTCTTTCTCTTTCAAGGCTTGCACGGATATTGGCGTCGATAAAAATAACAAGTGTAATTTGGTCCCTGTGTCGTGTCCTTCTGTTACGGTAGAGGATGATGGTGCCGGTTAGGGGGTTTGTCATCTTGTGTCGTGTTTAGTTAACTTGTTCCTTTTGACTTTTTTGTATGTTTCTATTGAGAGTTTCTTGGTTTGTGGCTTGGCTCGAGTTTAGTTAGCTTAGATTCGGCTAGATTGGTTAGGCTTTGTTTTCTCTCTCAAACCTCGTCCGTTTTTCGATTTTTGTTGGATCTTGTATTTTTCTTTTTCTCTTTTCGAGAAAAAGATTTGTTATCTATATAGTTTTGCTTTTTGAAATATATATATATATATATATATATATATATATATATATATATATATATATATATATATATATATATATATATATATATATATATAATCACACATATTTGTAGCGTTGTACGATGAAGATTGTTTTTAATGATTTTTCCGGTGTAACTGAAAGTGAACTGAAATCGAACTTAAAATTAGTTTGGTTTGTATTCGATTTTGATATATCAACTCAATTTTTGATTTAGTTTCGGTTTGCTCCCATAAACTCAAAAACCAAACAAACCGAAGTGATGAATAATAATATTATATCTTACCTAACCGTCCTCCTATGCTAGTACAGCTAAACGTGCTAAATTTGTGTGAACTAAACCATTATTTGTATGTCATTCACATATTCGATCATTCATTTCCTTGTAATTGATGTTGTGAAGTTCTTATGTGGTCCAGCGGTTGGTGGTCTGCCTCCTTTAAGGGTGGTCAGGAGTTAGACCCCGTTGACTACATATTAAAAACACAACTTCACCTCTGTCATGAAATATCCACTCATGGCACCTTTCCATATCGTTTGGGGGGTAAAGTGGAGGGGGGTTTTACTTGGCCATGCCCTTAGGTCGGTTTCAAGGTTTTCTACCGGACAACGTGTAGGATTAATGTGCAAGGTACAACATATAACTATATGGCCAACTTCATTTGAGCCTTCGGTCACACATATACACCAAGACGTCAAATAAAATATATATATGATGTATATATATTACTCAAGTAACAAAATAGTAAATCGAAATTAATTCATTTACTATTCATATGAATAGTAAATGAATCGAGATTAATTAATTTACTATTCACATTAAAGCGACATGATAGAAATTATTAATTATAAGTTACATAACATACCCCTAAAGTATTTGAGAAATACGACTTTTTAAAATAAAATCAAACGAAATATAGATTTTGGGAATAAATATAGATAGAAACAAAATAACTTTGTACGCGTTTTGTTTCACGGACTTCACAATTCAATGTTTACTTTTACACATATATTATAAATATAAGCATTGATTGTTTTTTGGAAGAGTAAGGCAGACGAATGAAAAAGAATCAAACACTTCTATTTTCTTTAGATTACTATACGGGAGTATTATTTATCTATTCTATTTGATTAATATAATTTGATTATATTAATTAGTTACTTGGGTTTGGACTAGCATCCATTGGTATTGTTTGAAGTGTAGTGTGGACTATCCAAAAAGACGATCATACTTTTGATCGTAAGTTTCTCTCCATCTCATCAATTTCTCCAAGAAAGGTATATCATTAACTCCTCTTTTGTTTTATATTCATGACAATTATTATGGTGTAACTGGATCTTTGGGAAAGATTAATCGTGTGCATGTTTCATTAAATAAGTGAATATTTAATCTTGTAAAATTTTGTTCATAAATAATAAAATATTATTATTTTAACTATCCGCTGCGTTAATCTGAATTGTTAAAAGTACACACGATTTTCTAACAGTGGTATCCGAGCCGCTTTTACACCATCTTAATTGTCGCATGATTTTCTTTAGATTTAGCTTTGTGGTGAATTGGTAAAAGTCGAAACCTTTTTGGTTTTTAAAGTCAACACGGTTGATTTAGACTTAACCTTATGACACACAAATATGATTGAAAGAATATCACTATTTTAAATTGTAGATTTAATTGTTATGGCTTGAATATTTATGATAATTGTTGATTGTTATATTCCATGGTTATACACATGCATTATAACTATGGACAAGCCATATATAGGTTTTAATAATGTAGTTATTAAAATTGTTATTGCATACATAGCCCGTAATGCCCCGAGCTATGTGTTTGATTATATGTGATTGTTGTGATTGTTGATTACGCCAATATTATGTCATGTTGATTATTTATTTTATTAGAAAGGCTATTTTGAAGCCAAAGTTGTATTATATTTATTTTATATTTTCATAGTATTGTATTTAAGTTTATTGTAAATTGTAAAAGTATTAGATTAGTTGTACTTTTCAATTTTAAATAAATGTAATAAGATGAAGATTAAAGATAAAGATGCAACATGAATTTTGACTTAGAAGATGTCGAACAGGTCAAGTTGACAACGATGGTGTTTGTCAGGTTTCACTTGATTCTTGAATTAAGTGGGAGCTACGATATTACCCTTAGTTTGACCTCTTGATCTCATGTCGGCTCATTGGATCAATCATAGGATTTTTGGGCTAGGATATGTGTGTGTGATGCATGGTTGTGTTTTATTTTATGCATTTATATTTAATTGTTCATTATAATATATGCTAAATATTTTTGATGAAAACATTAAATAAAATCGGTAACGAGTTTCAAATATTAAAATTGATGATTTTAAAAAAAAGTTAAACTCTAACGAGTTTAAAGTTAAATAATTTTGAGACATAAATTGCATATGTTTTTGATGAAAACATTAAATAAAACTCTAAACGAGTTTCAAAGATTAAAATTGATGATTTTAAAATAAGTTAAACTTTAACGAGTTTAATGTTAAATGATTTTGAAAGTTAAATAATATATATGGACGACATCTTTTAAAACTGTTTTAAAACGATACAAGTTTGTGTATTTGTTATTTTTATATCCTATAAATTAAATAACAAATTAGATCACAAACATAATCGACATATACAATTGGTTCAAAAAAAATTTAACTAATAGTGTAGCGAATCTTGTGTGCATGCATTATTCGTTGACACAAACTTTTTAAAAAAAATACCCGTCAAATTTAAGTCATGCCATCCAATGAGCTTGCAAACACTCCTCGTTATTTTTTGATTACGGTGAGACCTAATCGAATTATAGCCACGAGGTGGATTTTCAGTTATGAGTGAGACTAGGCTGAATTTCCACTGTTTCCAAATTGGACGACTTAATCGTATTCACGGTGAGACCTGAGTTCGAGGCAAGGATGAGACAAACATGCCAATAGATAATAGTGGTTTGTTAGACTACGCATATCTCAAGGTCCCATAAAGATCTAAGAGTTGCACCTGTGATGCAATTGGTACTCGCTACCTACCAGTAGACTCTATAACTGCTAGCTGATCAACAGATGTAGTTATGGAACCTCTATGTGGATCTTAGGCTTTCGTAAATTAATTCTTTTTTAAAAATATTATAAAAACTTGGGTAGTTAATTTATTAAAGCTCAATATCGAAAATACTAAATTGAATCTTATATCTGTTGTAGATGTCAAATAATCAAAATGTAAACCAAAACACATTTCCTTCTTTGTTGGAGAAGGATAAACTCAATGTTCAAACTTCCTAGACTGGCACTGCAACCTGAGAATTGTTCTCAAGCATAATTGGAAGTTGAATAAAGTTTAGAACCCATATCCTTTCTTCCTGTTGTGGTAGTTGCTGCTGCTCAGCAAAATGATTATTGAATGTTGTTCGATGATCAGGAAGAAATAGTATTGAAGGGTGAAAAAGAATAAGCCGAATACTTTGTGAAAGGAAAATGACAAATCATTTGCTAGGAAATATATTCCACCTTCCAAGAAGGAGAGCCCAACAAAAGACGCCGAATGTTTCCATTGTGGAAAGGTTGTCAACTGGAGAAGGAAGTTGTCCTATCTACCAATCTGAGCTGAGAAAAGGCAACGCTGGTGAGACTAGCAAATCAGGTATATTCCATGTATAGTTATATATTTCTTCTAGTGATTCCTAGATCTTTGTTAACTGGTTGTGGCCTTCACACCTGTAACAATATGAAGGGAATGAGAAGAAGTAATAGACTGAAGAAAGACACACTGGATTTGTAAGTAGGCAAGGGGGATCAAGCTTTTGTTAAAGCTATTGGTACCTCTGAACTTACTTCTCTAAGTGGTCTTATTGTTTTGTTTGAACAATAGCATTATGCTCTCAATACTGCGAGCGACATAGTTTGAAAGATGCTAGTTTTGAACTTGCATTTACACACTTAGGTATTTCAGTTTCTAAGGATAATATATTTATCTTAATACCTATCCACGTGACGGTATTTTTGAAATTGATATGCATAGTGTAATTTCAAATGAGAATTCTGTGTACACCTACATCACCAAAGTCTTCAAGCAAGACTTGAATAAGACCTATCTATGACATTGTCATATTGGTCATATAAACTAACAATGCATTTCAAAACTCCAATCTAATGGACTTTTGGAATCAATTGACTCTGAGTCATTTGATGTATGCGAGTCATGTTTATGTGAAAAGCTGACAAATACTTCTTTCTCTGATTTAGGTAAAAGAGCTAAAGATCTTTTAGGACTAATACATACTGTTGTATGTAGCCCTTTAAGTACAATGTAACGACACGACCAAAATCATCATTGGAGGCGCCGTTAACTTAGGTCCCGTTGCGTGGTCATAGTCCCTATATGAGACGCGTTTGACCAAAAATTATGTCGCATTCATTTGAAACGTACAAGACTTACAAAGTTTAGGTACTAAACGGTTCGACAAAGAGTTTAGGTTTACAAAAACAGTAATGTATAAATGAAATAACTTGCGACATAATAAGTTAAAAATCACGGTTGCTATATATAGCGTAAGTATGTAAACAAATGTTTGAAACCAAAGGTGCTATCACTAGCGTATGCATGTATGCTTGACCCCAAGCAAGTAATCAAAGGTTGCAGAAACATGTATCAAGTAGCCAAGTATGAACCTGAGAAATATATAGAAAACTGTCAATAAAAAACGTTGGTGAAATCATAGGTGTATTTGTAAACGTTGTTTTTGAACCACAAGATTTAGTATTTCCATTAAGTTGATTATCCAAATCGTTTGCATTCCAATAGTGTTGTTATTCGTGAGCACCCAATTATCAAGGCTTAACGTTTCTTTTACCCCATACACATAGTGTTAGAACCTACACTGTTTCTCAAAAATATATTTCATCCGCATAACGGTAGCGAACCGTCCGAATGAGGGTTTGTCAAACCCGTATGGCCATACAACATAAGTTCTCGCTTACACCCGGTAAGTGTAACTAATGATAATCGAATTGAGGATTTTCGTTCTAACTCGCACGTGGAATGTTTGTTTTCGTACTTGTGTTCAAAGTATAAAAGTAAGTAGTACAAAATGTATACAAAGTATATGTTTCTCAGCCCATGATTTAAAAGTATAAAAGTTGTTGAAAAGGTGGGTCTCTGATCTCACCTTGAGTGCAAGAGTATAAAAGTACTTCACAAGTAAACGTGTGCAAGAACAACTGCTAGTCTTGACCTAAAAAAGTAGGTTATATCAATAACGGTAAACACGGTTGGTCAAAGTTGTTCAATTAGTCCCATGGCTCTTTACGACTCAATTATATAGCATGTGAATCACGTTGTCAAGTTTCATGCAAGATACAACTATAAAAGCACTTTAGAACGATTGCATAAGTGTTTGGTTAAGTTTGACTAAAAGTCAAACTTCGTCAAAGTCAATGAGGTCGGGTCGGGTATCCGACAATTTTCCATGATGAGCAATCATATATAAGCATGTTGGCCAAGTTTCATGTTAATCGGAGGTGCGTAGCATATTTAGAATTAGACGTAAATGAGACTTTTTGGACAACAGGATATTGGCGCGCCGCTCAGATTCGTGGCGCGCCGCTCCATTTCAAAGCAAAGCCTCGGCACCACTTTGTAGGCATTCGACACTTCGCTCAGGAATCAGCGCGCCGCTCCGTATGCCTGACAGAAATTTTGGGCCGTTTTCAAGTGTTCAACTCGAACCAAACTTCATTCAAACACAATTTATGAACCGTAAACACCCAAAACATGTATCTTATATCGTTGGAAAGGTAATTTAACTAGGAATACAACTAAACACATTTCATCAACCAAATCCAATATTTATGATAACCAAATTCTCGTCGAATGATCATTTAATGCTCACCATTTAATGTTTCAAGCTCATAAATGCAATTGATGATTCGGAAACTTAACACACACATATAATATGCCGTTTCGTAGGTAATTATGCATAAAATACTACTAAACACTTAAAAATAACGTCTCATAGCATTCAATGCATCAAAAGTTCATTTTAAAGTTCATCAAACCCCTAACCAAGAATCATGAATTTAACCATTTTGTAAATGAAGCCTTTCTAAATCAAGCCACATACCAAAACGAAGCTAATGATGCTAGCAATATATTTAATACATGAACTTTAACATTTAAACAACATTTAGTCAACCAAAATCAAGGATTAAACTAACTCATTTCAAGTGTTCATGCTAGTTACTCAAAACAACAAAATCGAGCAAACAAATCACATATCCATGTTAGACTTGAGTCATAGACACTAATTAACACCATTTCAAGTCTATAAAAACAAATTTGAGAAATCTAGAGTTTTTAGAAACCTTACTCCAAGTAGTGAAATTGGTACCAAAATGTAGAGGAAGATGCAAGGATTCCAAAAGTACAATTTGTTTTGTGATGAGCTTCCTAGATTCGAAATGGATGATGATTGAATGATGAAGATGAAAATGGTGAAAGTTGGAAGTAATACTTGAGAGGAGAAAAGGAAAAGAAAAATAAAATGAAATGAATGGTGGTGGAGAGTTTGACTAGTTCAACTAGTCAACTTCTTTAGTCCATTGGCAACTTTGGTCCCTCAAGTTTGAAAGCGGGTGCGTGAATTAACCAAATGAATTAATTTAAATACGTGAGAGTAAACGGGAGATGTTATAATCGAATAACGGAATTATTAAGAACGTTATTTAACAAAAGATACGAATTTAGATAACGAGAGATATTATCTAAAAAAAAGACGGGCGCTAAAATAATTTAACGGGAAAATGCGGGATGTTACATTACCTACACCTTAAAAGAAATTTCTTCCCGAAATTTAGTTGGAAGTAGTAGTCGTTGTTTCTTCCTCGAGATCTTGCGTTGCCAATTCTACGAATAAGTGAAGGTACTTCCTTGGGCATTTCAACGAACTTTAACAGTCGGGATTTTTACGTCATTTTAAAGTTTGGTTACACGATTCATAATTCCAACCGGTTCTCCTAGGAAGTGGTGGTTGTCATTGATAGTAAGCTCATCGAAAAGGATAACAAGTTCTTGTTTCGCAAGACACGTCTTTAAGTTTGATACACAGAATGTAGGATGAACGGAATTTGTTTGAGTTGGGAGTTCGAAACAGTAAGCAACGGGTCCAATATGCCCCAAGATTTCATAAGGATCAGAACTTCGCGGACTTAGCTTTCAACGTATTCTGAAACGGATTACACCTTTTCAAGGTTCGACTTTTAACGTTATGCGACTACCCACTTGGAATTCGAGAGGTTTACGTCTAACATCGGCATAGTGGCGATTACGGGCCGTCTTGAGCCTTTCTTGAATTTGAACGATTTTTAACGGTTCTTTCATGAACGGTTTCGGGTTCGGTGGTTTGATTGTCGCTTACTTCAGCCCAACAATTTAAGAGAACGACATTTGCGGCCACGATAAGTTTCGAAAAGGTGTGGTGTTAATATTCGAATGATAACTATCGTTGTAAGAGGAATCAATTAAAGGCAACAATACAAGTTCGTGATATTTTTTTCAAGGTTTGAATTGTACGTTTGCTCAGTCTATCGGTTTGTGGATGATACGCGGTACTCATGGTTGAACGTGTCCCCAAGGTTCTTGTAAGGCACTTCAAAATTTAGAAGTGAAACGAGTATCTCGGTCCGAAATTAAATGGCAATGGCACGCCGTGCCTAGACAGAATTTCTTTAAGATGTTTGAACAAATCCGTTAGGACTTGAAAATGTTTGCTAGAACAAGTTTCTTATCGGTTTCTGAAAACGTTCGTTAGGACTATTCACACTCGAGGCGAATACTAGTATAACGTGAAGAGTCTCTCTCTCTCCGTCAAGAATTTAGATAAAATATTTTCTTACACGGAAGTATGAGTATAATGCGAGAGAAGTTTCCGCCTCGAGATGAGCATAATAAGCATTTTGTAGTTTTTGTCAATAAAACTGTGCTAAGACGAGATAGTGTACACGTATAACATGTATTTTGAGGTTGAAAGAATCGGTCATTTATTCAGAAGCATCAATATGATTTGGCAATATCAAGATGTGTCCCTGGTATGGTTGTTATCAATATTCTTGAAGTTTTCGGATGGCAACAAGGAAAAATGAAGTCATGTACATGGCACATGATGGTGATTAGGTTGATCGAGTCCAATCACCATCACGAGTCATTAGAACTTTGGTATGACTTACCATAATATAACTACGTTGATCGAGTGTCGTTATATTACGCCAACTCATACCTCCATTCCCACATCACTCCATCGAATCAAGTTCGTGTAATCGTGAAGATTTAAAATGAACAAAGTGTAACGATGTCTGTAACATGACTCGTATCGAATCGAAAGAATTAGGACAACTCTGAAGAAGCGTTTCCCGAGGGAAGTGTATAAACGATTTTTCACGTCAATGCGGTTCAAGTCAAACAATAATGTCTTTAGGTACGAAAGGAGTAACGAATTATGATAACGAGTAGTATGCAACTGTAGTGATAAGCAGTGAAGACGATACTCATCTAGGGTAGTGGTGGTAGTAACAAGAAGAAGTAGATATTGAAAAACACCGGTGTAACATCGGTAGCGGCTAGTGATTGCCGTAGTGGTGGAAACCTTATGTTACTCGTGGATAGTAAACTGGGACGGTGGTGAATAACAACCTGAGAGACAAAGTTCCCGAACTAGTGTGATTAACGAAGTCACCGTCATCTTTATGCGTATGAATCCTGAATTCACGTGTGTTACCAGGAAGTGGTAGAGTACGAGTTCGTATGATGAAAATTTGGTACCATTAAGAAGTTCACCTATGAAAGATTCAAGTTTAAATGCACAAGTAGTCAAGTAAGTGCTATATATAGCAAATGCAAGTCAGAATGCAATGATTAACTATCCAGTTGTAGTCTAGATTCACTAATGCGTCTTAACGACTCTGTCAGACACACTAATGCACATCTTAGATCCCTACAACCAACGCTCTGATACCACTGAGCGTACCTCAGACACTGATTTTACGGCCCGCATTTCTGCCAAACTGCCAACCCTCCTACAAAGGGACCGCAAGGGTAAGAGTCAATGCTTCGTCACAGGTTACAATGTGAGAACCCCCTCTACGATTAACCTGCCAAAAAACATAGTCCGTTCAGGGTGCCCGACGTGACAGCCAGACGCGTGACTACCTTTACTGCTAAGGTTAAACCAGCTCTGATACCATCTGTAATGACCCGGCCAAAATCGTCATTGGAGGCACCGTTAACTTAGGTCCCGTTGCGTGGTCATAGTCCCTATATAAGACGCGTTTGACCAAAAATTATGTCGCATTCATTTGAAATGTACAAGACTTACAAAGTTTAGGTACCAAACAGTTCGACAAAGAGTTTAGATTTACAAAAACAGTAATGTATAAATGAAATAACTTGCGACTTAATAAGTTAAAAATCACGGTTGCTATATATAGCGTAAGTATGTAAACAAATGTTTGAATCCAAATGTGCTATCACTAGCGTATGCATGTATGCTTGACCCCAAACAAGTAATCAAAGGGTGCAGAAGCATGTATCAAGTAGCCAAGTATGAACTTGAGAAACGTATAAAAAACTGTCAACTAAAAACGTTGGTGAAATCATAGGTGTATTTGTAAACGTTGTTTTTGAACCACAAGATTTAGTATTTCCATTAAGTTGATTATCCAAATCGTTTGCATTCCAAAAGTGTTGTTATTCGCGAGTACCCAATTATCAAGGCTTAACGTTTCTTTTACCCCATACACATAGTGTTAGAAACTACACTATTTCTCAAAAATATATTTCATCCGCATAACGGTAGCGAACCGTCCGAATGAGGGTTTGTCAAACTCGTATGGCCACACAACATAAGTTCTCGCTTACACCCGGCAAGTGTAACTAATGATAATCGAATTGAGGATTTTCATTCTAACTCGGACGTGGAATGTTTGTTTTCGTACTTGTGTTCAAAGTATAAAAGTAAGTAGTACAAAATGTATACAAAGTATATGTTTCTCAGCCCACTATTTAAAAGTATAAAAGTTGTTGAAAAGGTGGGTCTATGATCTCACCTTGAGTGCAAGAGTATAAAAGTACTTCACAAGTAAACCTGTGCAAGAACGACTGCTAGTCTTGACCTAAAAAAGTAGGTTGTATCAATAACGGTAAACTGTAACACCCCGTTTTTTCCCCGTACATGATTTACAGGTGTATCACGTATGTACGATAGGTGTATGAAGGAATTGAGACAAGTTCCTGCGTTAAAGTTCTTGTGTGCGAAAAGTGATCAGACCAAGTTAAAGGTCGTGGCGCGGAGGAGTGGGTCGCGGCGCGACATTTCAAACAAATCAGGATCAGGAGGCATGGTAAGGAAGGCACCAGGCCACGCCTTGAGTCGCGGCGCGACAGAAAGGGTCGCGGCGCGGCATTTAGCTGATTTCAATTTTAGGAGGCATGTTAAGGAAACCACCAGAATACGTTATAGGTCGCGGCACGACGATTAAGGCAGCGGCGCGGCATTCTGAGCGAGCTGGTACCAGATTTGCAATTTCAAAGGATATTCAAGGGCATTTTGGTCATTTCACGTATGTGCCAGATTTGGGATCTTAAATCTCATCCACTCATCTCATTTTCTTTATTTCTTTTTCCTTTTCTTCTCATTTTCCTCTCAAAAACTTCAAACCCTAATAGATTCAAAGGGATTTTTGAAAAGGAAGAAGCGGGTTTTGATCGAAAGCGTAAGAGACAAGTTTGTTCTCCTCGTTCTAGGTTCAAGGTGATACTAGCGGTAAGCTCTAACTCTGAATTTCGTTTTCGTGTTCTTCATCTAAATTTAGGGCTTTTGATTGTATGTTCATACATGAAACCCCACTAGTTGTTAATGAAAGATAATAACTAGGATTCGAGTTTATTAGTGATGAAGGCGGGTTTTGGGTTGGTTTGTGCTACACCCTAATTGTGTTGTTGTTATGTGATAAATTGAATAGGTACATTCCATTGACGAGTTGCGGATTATTCGGTGGCATTCATCAAGGCGACAAGGTGAGTGTTAATATCCTATGTGCATATGTATGTGTAGGATGGGTGCGGGTTGGGTGAAGTGGTTCTCGGTTATAGAGCTCACTTCACATATAGGTGGATTTGATGGACTTGCGTATAGGTCCAATTAGCACGTTGTGTGTGACGACCCCGTCAAAACACTTAACGGATCCGTCAGTTGGTCCCATAGCTTGATCGGACTTAAATGAATTAAATAAACAAAGTTGCATTCTTTTATTTCAAAATGTTCCCCAAAAAGGAAACAAACCAAATTAAGTAGTTTGAAAACCAACCAACCATAATATGAAACCAAAAGTTGACACAAAACATTGCCAACAATCCCACAATTTAAATTATCCAAAATAGAATGCAAACTTAAGTTTCATAAATAGTTTCATAAAATCTGCCCAAATGCATGCAGACTCTTCTAACGACAGCGGAAGCATCAAATAACTCAAGTACCTGTGAAAACATGCAAGTAAACTGTCAACACAAAGGTTGAGTGAATTATAGGTTTAAATAAATAAGTAAACTTTAGACCACAAGATTTAAAAATGTTAGAAAACATTAAACATTATTCCATTATCAATGAGCCACCTGGTAACCACTTAACCCTTTATTTACCCTTGCCAAACACAATAAAAATATACACTTGGACAGTGTATCTACAACAAATTACGAAGTACTAAACATTCCGATTATAAATTGCTAGCGCGACTAGCTCGAAATGGGGTTGTCAAACCCGATAGATCTATCCGTAGGATTCGCGTTCACCGGTAGAAACCAATGATTACAGTTACCAGACTAGGGAATATTTTTGTCCAACTCACAATGAATAATTAAATTTAACTGTTACTTGTGTCTAAACGTAAATAAAAATCTGCATGTAATCACATCCCAAAAATATACTTTGAAAAGTATGTAAAAACGGGACTATAACTCACCTTAAATAGCAACTGAAGAAATCTCACAAACACGCGAACAGCAAGTAAAGTAAAGTGATCAAGAAAGATCACAACGCCGACCTATAAATAAAGCAGGTCGAAATAAATAACTAATTTAGGCCAAGTCTTAGTATGATAGCTATTGTACATGTTGCAAGTAGGCATAGAACATTACTCAGCAAGCATCGGTTTGATTGGAACAGCATAAGGACACACACTTTCTATTTTTAGAAAGTTTCTATTTTTAGCAGGTTTCCATTTTTGGAAAGTTTTCTATTTTAGGAAAGTTTCTATTTTAGGAAAGTTTCTATTTTTGGAAAGTTTCTATTTTAGGAAAGTTTCTATTTTTGGAAAGTTTCTATTTTTGGAAAGTTTCCAAATTTAGAAAGTTCTATTTTTAGAAAGTTTTGAAGTTAGGAAAGTTTCCTTATTTAGAAAGTCATCATAAGTCAACTGAAAGTCAAAGTCAACCGAAAGTCAACTCAAAAGTCAACCTTGGTCAAACATAGTCAACATTAATTTTAAAAGTGTAAGTTATAATAATAACATAGGTTATAATGTTATTTAAAGTCAAATGTGTATAATAATGTCTTAACATAAGTTTAATTAAATAAAATGAATTATTAAAGTTAATATAAGTTGAAATGTTATAATTAGTATAACATAAGTATTTAATTAATTAATTAAATATCAATCATAATATAAATATTATTAATTTATAATAAATTTTAAATCATATCATAAGTATTATTAATTAATAATGAATTATTAATCATATCATAAGTTTCTAATTAAAATTATTAAATCATAAGTATTTAATAATTAAGTCATAATTAAATAATAATTAAGTCTTATAATAATTAAATAATTATTTAATCTTTATTATAAGTCTTATAATAATTTCTCATAATTAAATTTAATACTTATCATAAGTATTTTCCTTTAATAATAAAAGTATTACTAATCATAAGTTTAATTAAAATGTTAATTAAATTATAATTAATAATTAAATAATATAATAAATAATTATATTAAAAGTCTTAAAATAAAATAATTACTTCTTTAACATAAGTAATTTATTTAATAATGAAATCCATAAATTTTTGTCATAAGTTAAATCATTAACCATAAGTATAAATTTAAAAGTTCGCCGGGTCGTATCTTGAGCCCCGGGTGTCGGTTTCGGGCAAGCCACATATGTAACTTCACCTACTCAAACCACCCGACACATTTATGAACTCAAGAACACACCAAGAACAGTCCCTAAGTCGTGCATATCAGCCCTGACTTCAATTGGGAAATCATTTCACTCAAAACAGTAATTCGGGCAAAACGGGTGAACCGTGGCTCGGATTTAGGTGACCCGAACATGAATATTCGTCCCACCATCAGTCCTAACCAAATGAGGCACCCTAAAGACACCAAGGATGGTCACAAAGTCGGACCCAACCTTGTTCATGCCAAGAACACCTTTCAATCTTTAACAAAAACCAAATTAAGCATATCTAGGGCTCCGGGAATCGAAACGACATGAATCCGGAGTCTAAAATTAATGTCTTGATGAGAGGAACTCATTTATGTACTTTATTTTAACATTCATATCAGTTATATGGTCAGAATATACGACACAAACTGCTGTCCAAAATTTACAAACCGAAAACATGAATAAACGAGTAATTCTACGCATTCAAACAACATTACAACAACTTATACATATCATACTAATCATATAACATCAAAATACAGAAAAATAAATAAATATGAAAAGATCTAGGGTTAGGGTTTATACCCTAATCAAGAATCAAAGTATATGATCGCGTAGAGGACGAAGAGAGGAACGCGCTCGTACTAATTACTCCTTGATCCAAGTTACAATTTTAGATGATGATGGTGATGATGGTGGTGGATGGTGACGGCACAAAGGAGGGAGGAAGAGAGGGTTTGAGAGAAAAATAATAGAATTAGGTTTTTGGTAATTTTGGTGAATTGTAAAATAATTTCAAAATGAAAAATCAAGGGAGTATTACTCCCTCCCATTGATTCAGCCGAATTCTTTAGTGGGGTGGGCCCCACTTGGTCCATCTCACTTAAATGTAATTTCCTGATGGCCCGAAAACCCGAACGAAGCCCGAAACGCGAAAACGCACTTACGCGATTTAAAATCTGGAAAGATAACAAACGCGCGACGAAAAATAAATATAAATACACCTATTAATAATATGACCTTAAAATATCATATTTAAATTATTTAGGATTTAAAAATCCCGAAAACTCGACCGTTGGTTTAAAAACCGAAAAGGTTCGCCGGATGGAAATCCGCGGAACGTAGAAACGTATAATTTAAAATATGAATACATATATTCACATAACACATAATAATTATTATATATATATTATTACAAAAATAATAATATAGGTCATGGAAATGACGTGGCACACTAACAGTTAACGGTCGTTAAATAATTAACGGAAAAAGATAACGGAAAAAGTAGGGTCGTGACAGTACCTCCCCGTTATGGAAATTTCGTCCCGAAATTTAAGCAGGCGCAGGGGTTGACTCGGCATCTGAGAACAAATGCGGATACTTCTGCTTCATTTGGTCTTCACGCTCCCAAGTGAACTCGGGACCGCGTCTAGCATTCCATCGGACCCGAACAATAGGAATTCTGCTCTGTTTAAGAGTCTTAACCTCTCGGTCCATGATCTCAACTGGCTCCTCAATAAAATGTAATTGCTTGTCAACCTGAAGTTCCTCCAAAGGAATAGTCTGATCAAATTCAGCCAAACACTTCTTTAAGTTCGAAATATGGAAAACATCGTGAACAGCACTGAGTTCTTGTGGCAACTTCAAACGATAAGCCACCGGTCCAACTCTTTCAATGATCTCAAACGGTCCCACGAAACGAGGACTTAACTTCCCTCTTTTACCAAAACGAATAACACCCTTCCAAGGCGAAACTTTTAACATAACACGATCACCAACTTGAAATTCAACATCTTTCCTTCCTTTGTCGGCATAACTCTTTTGCCGACTTCTAGCAGTTCTCAACTTTTCTTTAATTTGAACAATCTTCTCAGTAGTCTCGTGAATAATCTCTGGACCTGTAAGTTGAGCATCCCCAACCTCATTCCAACAAATAGGAGATCTACACTTCCTATCGTACAAAGCTTCAAACGGTGCGGCTTTAATACTTGCGTGGTAGCTGTTGTTATAAGAAAACTCAGCTAACGGCAAATACCTATCCCACCCATTTCCAAAATCAATCACACAAGCTCGCAACATATCTTCTAATGTCTGAATGGTCCTCTCACTTTGACCATCCGTTTGAGGATGATAAGCGGTGCTCATATCCAATCTAGTGCCCAAGGCTTCTTGCAACGATTGCCAAAATCTCGATACAAATCGACTATCTCTGTCGGAAATTATAGAAACGGGAACACCATGCCTCGAAACAATCTCTTTCAAATACAAACGGGTGAGTTTCTCCATGGAATCGGTTTCCCTAATCGGCAAAAAGTGAGCCGACTTAGTGAGTCGATCTACAATCACCCAAATCGCATCGTAGCCACCCGAAACTCTTGGTAACTTAGTGATAAAATCCATAGTGATACCTTCCCACTTCCACTCGGGAATTTCTGGTTGTACCAACAATCCGGACGGTTTTTGATGTTCAGCTTTGACCTTAGAACAGGTCAAACACTTAGCCACATACGTAGCCACATCACCTTTCAAATTTGGCCACCAATACAGCTCCTTAAGATCATGGTACATCTTCCCTGAACCAGGATGAATAGAGTACCTAGACTTGTGAGCCTCATCCAAAACAAGTTGTCGCAGTTCACCAAACTTCGGAACCCAAAGACGTCCTACAAAGTACCTAGTACCATCTGCTCGAATCTCAAATTTCTTAGCCATACCTCTTACGTTCTCTTTCACAAAATTCTCTTCCTTTAAGGCTTCTTGTTGTGCCTCAAGAATCTGCCTTGCGAGGTTTGATCTAACTGTCATATTCAAGGCCCTAACCCTGCGAGGTTCAGTCCTTTCTTTACGACTCAATGCATCAGCCACAACATTGGCCTTTCCCGGGTGATACAAAAGGTCACAATCATAATCATTCAACGTCTCAATCCATCTTCGTTGTCTCATGTTCAACTGTTTCTGATCGAGGATATGTTGAAGACTTTTGTGATCTGTGTACACAGTACTCTTGACCCCATACAAATAATGTCTCCAAATCTTAAGTGCAAAAACAACAGCCCCCAACTCTAAATCATGAGTTGTATAGTTCTGCTCATGAATCTTCAACTGACGTGATGCGTACGCAATAACTTTCTTTCGCTGCATCAAAACACAACCATAGCCTTGTCGTGATGCGTCGCAATAAACAACAAAATCATCATTACCCTCCGGTAGAGACAATATCGGAGCGGTAGTCAGTTTCTTCTTCAAAATCTGAAAAGCATTCTCCTGTTCATCCTTCCACTCATACTTTTTCCCTTTATGCGTTAAAGCAGTCAGAGGTTTCGCTATACGAGAGAAATCCTGGATGAACCTTCGATAGTAACCTGCCAATCCTAAGAACTGACGAATTTGAGTAGGAGTTTTCGGGGTTTCCCACTTTTCAATCGCCTCAATTTTAGCAGGATCAACCTGTATTCCTTGTTTGCTAACAATGTGACCAAGGAACTGAACTTCTCTTAACCAAAAAGCACACTTAGAGAACTTAGCGTACAACTCTTCTTTCTTTAACAAATCAAGCACTAACCTCAAGTGTTCTTCGTGCTCTTCATCACTCTTAGAATAGATAAGGATGTCGTCGATGAAAACAATAACGAACTTGTCCAGATAGGGTCTACACACACGGTTCATGAGGTCCATGAACACAGCAGGTGCATTTGTCAATCCGAACGGCATAACAAGAAATTCAAAGTGACCGTAACGGGTGCGAAAAGCAGTCTTCGAAACATCAGATTCTTTAACACGCAACTGATGATAGCCAGAACGAAGATCAATTTTTGAATAAACAGAAGAACCCTGAAGCTGATCGAACAGATCATCAATTCTCGGAAGAGGATAACGATTTTTAACAGTGAGCTTATTCAGTTCACGATAATCAATGCATAAACGAAAAGAACCATCCTTCTTCTTAACAAACAGAACAGGAGCTCCCCAAGGGGACGAACTAGGACGAATAAAACCTTTGTCTATCAACTCACGGAGTTGACTTGACAATTCTTGAAGTTCAGAAGGCGCAAGACGATAAGGAGCACGTGCTACAGGAGCAGCACCGGGAACAAGATCAATTTGAAATTCTACCGCGCGTTGCGGCGGAAGGCCAGGTAAGTCATCGGGAAACACCTCGGGAAAATCCCTAACAATATGAACGTCATCAACGTTCTTTACTTCCTTACTAGGATCAACAACATGTGCAAGGATAGCATGACAGCCCTTTCGGAGATGTTTACGAACTTTCATACAGCTAATAAGGTTTAACTGTGTGCATTTCTTATCTCCAAAGACCATCAGTGGCTCTCCAATCACATCAGTAATACGAATAGCCTTATCATAACAGACGATCTCGGCACGGTTCGCGGACAACCAATCCATACCAATAACAATATCAAAACTACCAAGTTCAATCGGTATCAAATCTATCTCGAAATCCCTACCACCCAGATTAATGTTACACTTACGATGTACAGTCTTAGCAGTAAGTTCCTTACCATTAGCTACTTCAATAACATAAGTATTGTCTAAGAGAGTTAACGGCGTTTTGATTCTCGGACTTAATTTACTCGACACGAAACTTAAATCAGCCCCTGAATCAAATAGAACATAAACTGATAAATCGTTGACTGAGAACGTACCAGTAACAAGCTTAGGATCTTCCTCCGCATCCTTAGCATTAATGTTGAACGCTCGGCCGCGTGCAGTCTCTGCAGTCTTCTTGTTGGGACAAGCATCTCGGAAATGCCCCGGCTTCCCACACTCATAACAAACCCTTGGATTACCTCCATTATTCGATTTCCCATTACCGTTACCGTTACCACCTCTATTACCAACATTATTATTATTACCACCAGTCGCGGGAGTAGCAGACCCCGGCAAAAGCACTGTACAATCTTTAGCAATGTGCCCTTGCTTAGAGCACCTCTTACAAGTAACTGTGCAGTAACCATCATGAACTTTATAGCAACGAGGACACACACGCTGATTTCTGTTGTTAGCACCTGAGGTATCCTGTTTCTTCTGCTGATTTTGGTTTTGATTGCGGTTGTTATCCCACTTTCGTTTCCCATTATCAGCTTTCTTGACAACCTCCTCACTACTTTCAACAACTGTAGTCTTGCTTCTTCTCAACACCTTGTCATTAAGTTTGTGGGCCATAGTCATAGCTGCCTCAATAGTCTGGGGTTCACTGGACTCAACCCCGTGTTCAATCTTCTCGGACAAACCATCAATGTAAGCCTCAATTTTGCGGTCCTCATCCGCATAAACCCTAGGACACAGCAAAGTTAACTCGAAAAATCTTCGTTCATAGGCATCTAACTCGGTGCCATGCATTTTCAAATTCTTGAGCTCAACCTCTAGCTTCTTAAGCTCACCCCGAGGTCTATAGCGGGTGATCAATCTTTCCTTAAAATCATTCCAGGCCAAACCATAAGCTACATCGCTTCCCAAACTACTAACCAGATTGTTCCACCATGTCAAGGCACTATCCTTGAGAGTGCAACTAGCAAAACTAACTTTGTCCTCTTCACGAACTCGACTGACCCTGAAAATAGATTCGATTTTCTCGAACCAACGAGTAAGCCCTATTGGTCCTTCCGTACCACTGAATTCTTGAGGTCGACCAGCCATAAAAGTTTTGTGGGAGCATCCCACGTTGTTGTTCGCATTGGCGTTAACATCAGCATTTGCTGCCATAGCAGCAGCAATTCCTTCATTGATCAGGCGTTGCATACGCGCTTCAGTGGACTCTCTTGGAGGCATGATCTTCAAAATAGAATAACACATCCGTTAGTACCAAGAATAATACTAGTGTCATAAAGGAATAGATCAAAACACGAAAAGACTAACCATTAAGATATTAGTCAACTAACACTATGAGTAATAACATGACAGTTATGATTGTTATAGAAATAACCATCACATGCATACATATTTTATGATAACATCATACAACATACATAGCACCTAACATACATGAACATATATTACGCATAATATAACATGCCAAGAGCCACAACATCAGTAATAAAACATGATAATGATAATAGATGTCATAAAAATAACCATCCATACATAATGAAAAATATCCCATAACAAAATCTTAATAAAATCCTCGGCAAAACGCCGTACATAACCCAAAATGTATGTATAAAAAGGACATTAAGTCTGATGAAATAGATAATCAATATGAATAATCACATCACATTCGCTTAGAGCGGGTGTGATAAGCTGGTCCAGCATGAGTCTCAGTAGGATCCTCATACTTACGCAACTTCCCTTTCACATCATCCAACTCTTCCTTCAACACACGAACAGTGCTCTCGAGAGCCTCGAACTTAGCATTAACTTCTCGATCACGCTTGCGGTTCGCATCCTCAACCCTATGCTTGAAAGTGACAAAGTTACGCATGTCGGCACGGATCTCGTCCATAACTTCATTATGTGGCAAGGTGCGCAAACAATCACTAAGGGCGTTAATACGTGTCACCTCATTATAAGCCCGGTTCATATGAGTAATGGTAGAAAAATAGTAATGAACAGGATCATCGATCTCCGGTTGATTAGCACGACGTCTAGCAGGAGACAGTGGAGCAGGAGCAGCAACAGAGTTATCGCTCGAAGTCGACATCTGCAAACAGCAAAACCGCAAACCATATACCAAAAGATATAAAAGCTAATAATATAACTTATACGAAATGAAATGCATAATAATGCTATAGCAAAATGGTCGGGCTGTAGACTAGACTCTAATGCACCCTAATAACCACGGGTTGACCACATTAAGACCGCCTAGTTCCCTACAACCAGAGCTCTGATACCACATGTGACGACCCCGTCAAAACACTTAACGGATCCGTCAGTTGGTCCCATAGCTTGATCGGACTTAAATGAATTAAATAAACAAAGTTGCATTCTTTTATTTCAAAATGTTCCCCAAAAAGGAAACAAACCAAATTAAGTAGTTTGAAAACCAACCAACCATAATATGAAACCAAAAGTTGACACAAAACATTGCCAACAATCCCACAATTTAAATTATCCAAAATAGAATGCAAACTTAAGTTTCATAAATAGTTTCATAAAATCTGCCCAAATGCATGCAGACTCTTCTAACGACAGCGGAAGCATCAAATAACTCAAGTACCTGTGAAAACATGCAAGTAAACTGTCAACACAAAGGTTGAGTGAATTATAGGTTTAAATAAATAAGTAAACTTTAGACCACAAGATTTAAAAATGTTAGAAAACATTAAACATTATTCCATTATCAATGAGCCACCTGGTAACCACTTAACCCTTTATTTACCCTTGCCAAACACAATAAAAATATACACTTGGACAGTGTATCTACAACAAATTACGAAGTACTAAACATTCCGATTATAAATTGCTAGCGCGACTAGCTCGAAATGGGGTTGTCAAACCCGATAGATCTATCCGTAGGATTCGCGTTCACCGGTAGAAACCAATGATTACAGTTACCAGACTAGGGAATATTTTTGTCCAACTCACAATGAATAATTAAATTTAACTGTTACTTGTGTCTAAACGTAAATAAAAATCTGCATGTAATCACATCCCAAAAATATACTTTGAAAAGTATGTAAAAACGGGACTATAACTCACCTTAAATAGCAACTGAAGAAATCTCACAAACACGCGAACAGCAAGTAAAGTAAAGTGATCAAGAAAGATCACAACGCCGACCTATAAATAAAGCAGGTCGAAATAAATAACTAACTTAGGCCAAGTCTTAGTATGATAGCTATTGTACATGTTGCAAGTAGGCATAGAACATTACTCAGCAAGCATCGGTTTGATTGGAACAGCATAAGGACACACACTTTCTATTTTTAGAAAGTTTCTATTTTTAGCAGGTTTCCATTTTTGGAAAGTTTTCTATTTTAGGAAAGTTTCTATTTTAGGAAAGTTTCTATTTTTGGAAAGTTTCTATTTTAGGAAAGTTTCTATTTTTGGAAAGTTTCTATTTTTGGAAAGTTTCCAAATTTAGAAAGTTCTATTTTTAGAAAGTTTTGAAGTTAGGAAAGTTTCCTTATTTAGAAAGTCAACATAAGTCAACTGAAAGTCAAAGTCAACCGAAAGTCAACTCAAAAGTCAACCTTGGTCAAACATAGTCAACATTAATTTTAAAAGTGTAAGTTATAATAATAACATAGGTTATAATGTTATTTAAAGTCAAATGTGTATAATAATGTCTTAACATAAGTTTAATTAAATAAAATGAATTATTAAAGTTAATATAAGTTGAAATGTTATAATTAGTATAACATAAGTATTTAATTAATTAATTAAATATCAATCATAATATAAATATTATTAATTTATAATAAATTTTAAATCATATCATAAGTATTATTAATTAATAATGAATTATTAATCATATCATAAGTTTCTAATTAAAATTATTAAATCATAAGTATTTAATAATTAAGTCATAATTAAATAATAATTAAGTCTTATAATAATTAAATAATTATTTAATCTTTATTATAAGTCTTATAATAATTTCTCATAATTAAATTTAATACTTATCATAAGTATTTTCCTTTAATAATAAAAGTATTACTAATCATAAGTTTAATTAAAATGTTAATTAAATTATAATTAATAATTAAATAATATAATAAATAATTATATTAAAAGTCTTAAAATAAAATAATTACTTCTTTAACATAAGTAATTTATTTAATAATGAAATCCATAAATTTTTGTCATAAGTTAAATCATTAACCATAAGTATAAATTTAAAAGTTCGCCGGGTCGTATCTTGAGCCCCGGGTGTCGGTTTCGGGCAAGCCACATATGTAACTTCACCTACTCAAACCACCCGACACATTTATGAACTCAAGAACACACCAAGAACAGTCCCTAAGTCGTGCATATCAGCCCTGACTTCAATTGGGAAATCATTTCACTCAAAACAGTAATTCGGGCAAAACGGGTGAACCGTGGCTCGGATTTAGGTGACCCGAACATGAATATTCGTCCCACCATCAGTCCTAACCAAATGAGGCACCCTAAAGACACCAAGGATGGTCACAAAGTCGGACCCAACCTTGTTCATGCCAAGAACACCTTTCAATCTTTAACAAAAACCAAATTAAGCATATCTAGGGCTCCGGGAATCGAAACGACATGAATCCGGAGTCTAAAATTAATGTCTTGATGAGAGGAACTCATTTATGTACTTTATTTTAACATTCATATCAGTTATATGGTCAGAATATACGACACAAACTGCTGTCCAAAATTTACAAACCGAAAACATGAATAAACGAGTAATTCTACGCATTCAAACAACATTACAACAACTTATACATATCATACTAATCATATAACATCAAAATACAGAAAAATAAATAAATATGAAAAGATCTAGGGTTAGGGTTTATACCCTAATCAAGAATCAAAGTATATGATCGCGTAGAGGACGAAGAGAGGAACGCGCTCGTACTAATTACTCCTTGATCCAAGTTACAATTTTAGATGATGATGGTGATGATGGTGGTGGATGGTGACGGCACAAAGGAGGGAGGAAGAGAGGGTTTGAGAGAAAAATAATAGAATTAGGTTTTTGGTAATTTTGGTGAATTGTAAAATAATTTCAAAATGAAAAATCAAGGGAGTATTACTCCCTCCCATTGATTCAGCCGAATTCTTTAGTGGGGTGGGCCCCACTTGGTCCATCTCACTTAAATGTAATTTCCTGATGGCCCGAAAACCCGAACGAAGCCCGAAACGCGAAAACGCACTTACGCGATTTAAAATCTGGAAAGATAACAAACGCGCGACGAAAAATAAATATAAATACACCTATTAATAATATGACCTTAAAATATCATATTTAAATTATTTAGGATTTAAAAATCCCGAAAACTCGACCGTTGGTTTAAAAACCGAAAAGGTTCGCCGGATGGAAATCCGCGGAACGTAGAAACGTATAATTTAAAATATGAATACATATATTCACATAACACATAATAATTATTATATATATATTATTACAAAAATAATAATATAGGTCATGGAAATGACGTGGCACACTAACAGTTAACGGTCGTTAAATAATTAACGGAAAAAGATAACGGAAAAAGTAGGGTCGTGACATTGTGCGTATTGGTTGATCACCTTTGGCGAGGTGTACATTTCGTGTGTACGTTATCACATGTGCTTGTGATGTGAATTATATAACCCCAACGGCGAAGGGTTGGTATTTGAGTTGTGATTGGAGAAGTGGATCACGTGTGGATGCGGATTCACAATGACGAGTGTAGTTTCGGTCATCTTATTGAGAAAGTGAGTCTCGTGTAGTTCGGATTCACGATGACTCGTGTGGCTCGGTCATCTTATTGAGGTAGTAATCTCGTGTGGTTTCGGATTCACTAAGGCTCATGTAGTTCAACCAACCTCGATGTTGTTGTGGTATTGAAGATAGTAGTCTCGTGTGGATGCGAATTTACTAAGGCTCGTGTAGTTCGGCCAATCTTCATTTTGGTACTTGGTTTTCGGTATTTGGGTTAAGGGGTTAACCTTGGGCGGTTTACGCTTTGTTATATTGTCGTATTCTTGTGATGTAGCTAACCCTCCGGGCGTAGCTTACTTGGCATTGTTCACATCGTCGTTGGTGAACTTACTTGTTGTTATTTTAGCTTGTTGCTTAGTGATCGTGCAGTATGCTTAGCTTAGCTTGCCTTTATGCTTGGATGCTCCGGTATGCATTATTTGATTACTTGTGTGGCGTGTCCATTTTATGCATATTTATGTATGTAGTATATTCTCACTCACTAAGCGTTAGCTTACCCTCTTGTTGTTTACATTTTTATAGATTTGCATGGAGGTGGTGGCTCGGGTAAGCGTGGGGACTATTGGACTCGCGTAGGTTGCTTTGGAAGATGTGCTTTTGGACCGATTAGGATTGGGTAGCGTATCCCCAATCACCATGCTCAGTTTTGTTGGACATTAAAATAGTCGGGTCGTGTTTGCCCGTTCGGATATTTAAACTATGTATTGAATGTTTTAAAAGTCTATTGAACTTATTATTGTGTTAAAGATGTTTTTAGAAACATAAATGGGACCTAAATATTAATGTATTTAAGAAAAAAAAAATTACGGGCCGGTTTAAATATGGGTTGGGTTGTTTCAAGTGGTATCAGAGCATGGTCTAAGGGATTTAGGCGACTTGAGATAGGTGCCTAGACTTAGACTTTTGTGTGTGCTTAATTGCTACGGGATTTGGTTAGTGCCTTAGCGTGTAGGTGAACTAACTAGGATTTTTGGCTCGTGTTGTGATGCTATTTCCTTGCGTGCGCTTATGTCGCGTAGAATATTTATGTTGTGTTGGTTTATAACATCGAGCGAGGCGGTCGTTGTACTAACAAGTCGATACGGTATGTGTGCGTAATAAGGACTTGCAAACCTTATTACGGGTGCAAATCGTGCCTAACAAGTGATGTACAACGAGTGTTTAGCAAGATGGGGCGTTGTTGTGTGTGGTTTTATATGTTCGTGGACTAATCGTTTTACATTCTTTTGAATGACGACGCGAAACGAGATCGATACGAACGACGTGGAGTTTAACACTAGAGTTGCGGCAGCCGTTGCGGAGCAAATGGGTGTGTTTCGAGAAGAAATGGATAGGAAGTATTTCGAATTTCGAAGTAGTAGTGGAATGGAGCGTTGTCTTAAGAGCTTCATGAGGACTAAACCCCCGATGTATGACGGGAAACCGGATCCTTTGGTTAGCACAACATGGATCTCGGATGTCGAAGGGTGTTTTCGTACTATTGAATGTCCTCCCGGGAAGAGGACAAGACTCGCTACTAGCTTGTTGCGGGGTAGGGCGAAGGATTGGTTGGATGGTAAGATTGATCTTGTCGGTGGTGAATCGTTTATGGCGTTATCGTGGGACGATTTTAAGAATGAATTCTTTAAGGAGTTCCGGACCTCAGCCGATTTGTCTGAATTGCGTAATGAGTTGCGAAATTTGCAACAGGGTTCTATGGATTTGAATACTCTCAAGACGACCTTTATGGCGAAGGCTCATTTTTGCCAGGAGTATTTGGGGAATGATCGTTTGTTGATGGAGGATTTCTATCGAACTTTGAATGATGACTTGAAAGACAAAATTAGCCGAGGTTACGCGAAGTCGTTTGCGGAGTTGTTCGCGGTGGCTAGGGGTTTCGAATCGTATTCGCGATCGAAGATTGGTGAACCTTCAAATGAGAGAAGGGTTATTTCGTATGGTGCTCCAAGTAAGAGGACTAAGGGTCCGAGTGTGAGCACGAATGGTACACGGACGAGTATATCGGATTCTAGTGCGTCTAGATGTTACAATTGTGGCGTGAGGGGTCACACGTCTTGGGAATGTTCGGTGCCAAAGGGTGATGGCCCGGTGTGCTTCAATTGCCAAGAGGAAGGACATCGTAAGTCGGAATGTCCCGAGTTAGTGGGGACGGGTGCGGCAAGGAGACGTTAAGGTACATTTCATTTTAATAAATATGTCCTTTGATTATTTATTATGTGACGTTAGAGTTTGAGTTTGTTAAATGCATTGTGCTGTGCATGTTATATTGTTAAGGGTGACGTTCCTAATGGAAGTACCCTATGGTGACGTTTTGAATGTTGGACGAAGGGCGTAAGACTTAGTGCAACCAAGTATTTGTAGTGACCCGTCCTAATCCATCTGGACGAATACATTACATTTGGTTACATCGCGAGGTACTTGACCTCTATATGATACATTTTACAAACATTTCATTCGTTTTTAAAAGACAAACTTTCATTACATCGAAAGTTGACGGCATGCATACCATTTCATAATATATCCAACTATAATTGACTTAGTAATAATCTTGATGAACTCGACGACTCGAATGCAACGTCTTTTGAAATATGTCATGAATGACTCCAAGTAATATCTCTAATATGAGCAAATGCACAGCGAAAGATTTCTTTCATACCTGAGAATAAACATGCTTTCAAGTATCAACCAAAAGGTTGGTGAGTTCATTAGTTTATCATAATCAATCATTATCATCATTTTAATAGACCACAAGATTTTCATTTTCATTTCTCATAAATATACGTCCCATGCATAGAGACAAAAATCATTCATATGGATTGAACACCTGGTAACCGACATTAACAAGATGCATATAGAATATCCCCATCATTCCGGGACACCCATCGAACATGATAAACTCGAAGTACTAAAGCATTCCAAATTCCAGAATGGGGCTTGTTGGGCCCGATAGATCTATCTTTAGGATTCGCGTCAATTAGGGGGTCTGTTCCCTAATTCTTTGGCTACCAAACTAAAAGGGGCATATTCGGCTTCGATCCATTCAACCATATAATGTTGTTTCAATTACTTGTGTCTATTTCGTAAAACAGTTATAAAAATAGCGCATGTATTCTCAGTCCCAAAAATATATATTGCAAAAGCATTTAAAAAGGGAGTAAATGAAACTCACGATACGATATTTTGTAGTAAAACATGCATACGACGATACTGAACAATGCAGGGTTGGCCTTGGATTCACGAACCTATATCATTTGTATATATATTAAAATGTATAATCGTAATTGAACAAGTTTATATATTATACCTTAAATTATATATTATATATTTAATTTATGTATATATATTCAGAATGTTTAATATTAATATAGTTATTTTAATATATATATATATATATATATATATATATATATATATATATATATATATATATATATATATATATATATATATATATATATATGATTAGTATTTTAATGAAAATTCTACTTGTCATATATATGAATATTTATATAAATATTGTTAATATGATTAAAACGTACTTATAACCTTAATAATATCTTTAAAACTTTTATTTTCATAAATGTAATGATACATATAATACTGATAATAATGATAGTTTTAATGAAGACAAAATAATAATTTTAAAAATAATCATAATGATGATAATAATGATAATATTAATAATGATAATCATGTTAATAATAATAATAATGATAATATTACTTATACTAGTAGTAAAATGATAAAATTTATACTTTGAATGATAATATTAATATTAGTAATAGCATTAATAATAATAAAAAAAATCTTATTTGTAACTATAGTTATAATAGTAATAATAATAAATGAAGTTTCCATCGTAATACTTATATTAGTAATAATAATCTTAATAATTTTAATTCTTTCAAAAATGATAATAATAATAATAATCATAATAGTCATAATATTTAATAATAATAATACTAACAATAATAATCATAAGAGTAATAGTAATACTACCTCATGGAAATAGTCCTTAAAAAAATGCCCAAGTTTGAACCCGCGGCGTCTCGCTAACCCAATAACACCTTAACCAACTGCTCCACTAATCCTTTTCTATTTTAATTTGTAACCAAAATTTATTCAACCCATTAGGAATCAGTTTCTCCTTCTTCTACAAATCAACACCCATAACTATTTATCATCAACAAAAATCTTCATCATCTTCGGTTATTACTTCATCATTTTAACTCGTCATCATTATCATTATGAATCATTTTTATCATTAAATTGTTATATGTTTATCATCGTAATCATAATCATAACATGATCATGATCATAATCACAACCACAATTATAATTATAGTCATAAACATAATCATCTCGCCATTGAATCATCATAATCATGTTCATAATTATGATCTTCGCGTATCCTATCATCTCTATATCATCATCTTTATTAATAAAATGAAATGGGCTTCGAATGAGAAAGGTGATGACTTGGTTTTGATTTAGCCACAAACAGATAATAGCGGTTATGATGGTGGCCCTATTAGATTAAACATTGCAGCGGACAACAGTGAATAATGAAGATGATTATAGGTTGGTTCGTGGTTGTTTGAAGTTAGGTTTGATCGTAACTGTAGCAAAATGAAAAAAAATTTAGCTGCTGCAGATAGCTTGGTTCCACATCGAAAGCTCATCATCAATACCGGAAAATATGGCAGCCCAAATAGGAATAATTCTCACAGCCCAACATTGGAATAGAATTTGGCCTACGGCCCGTCAGAAAAACAGAACCCAACAAGTTATAAATATACGGCCCAAATAGAGAGAAAAATAGATTGGCAGTCAATAAAAAAAATTACGGCTTTCTTGGTTTACCATCCTTGATGCGATTGGACAGAGCAACCATAAAATTGATTGCTTCATAATAAAAAATAATAAAAGGAAACGTCTTTAAAGGAGTCATGGTCGGCCAACCATTCTCAAAGCACAACATGTGTCTTGACTTTTTATAAAGTGTTTTATAGAGAAGCTTTAATACAACATTAAACTATGTGCATGTATTACTCATTTCATCAACTTCATTACTTGTTCTCTTCAATTAACAAGTACAAATTGAAGCATTCAGCAATTTAGCAATCGCAGGTGCAGGTCATTTTTGATGGGGTTTGTGATGATGGTGGTCTAGTTCTCTACGGAAGAAGAAACAAAAAAAAAAAGAAAAAATATATAATAACAAGTGGGTTTCAATGTTTAGGAAAAAAAAATGTATAGAGAGAGAGATGTGATCGTGGTGGACATGGTGGTTGTCGGTGATGAGGGTGATGGTGTTCGGTGGGGATGAGTAGAATAGAAACGTAATAAGATCGAGCAAGGTGATGTTTGATTGAAAAGAAGAAAAAAATATATGAAAAGTGGTTGTTGCATCGTGGGGGTGATGGTTTTGTGGTGTTGATTGAAACATGAACCAGGAAAACAGCAGACCTCCTTTGGTTTCGGATTGGTGTTGTCGAGTAGGAAATGAATCAAAATAGTTTACAGAGGACGATGTAGTAGATGGCGGTTTAGGGTGGTCTTATGGTGATGGTTATGGTTCGAACGAATCAACAAAGAAAGTAGTGGTTCTTGTGGTTTTAAGATATTTGTTAGGGTGGTGAATGAAGGTGATGGGTGGAAGGTGTTTGTTCATAAACGCAACAGAAAAACAAGTAGCATTGGTGGTGATAAAATGGGTTGAAGAAGTAGAAATGTATCAAGGTTTTTGTGGTTTTTCTTTGACGGTTATACGAATTAGAAACAGGAGAGAAAAAGAGATGAAGGCTTGTATTCATACGGTGGTTCATGGTAGTTTTAATGTGGCGTCCAATGATGGCTCGTGGTGATGGCTTGTTGTGTTGTTAGAAGATGTAGGGTGATAGGAGATTTTGGTAAATGGTGAATTACAATAGAAAACAAGAGTGATGAAAATGCTTCCCATTTCTATCTCAATATGTGCGCATGTTATATTTATATTAAATATGTATCAAATGCCTCAGTGGAAAAATTGAAAAGGGAAACAGTGAAGCACAGTGTTTTCCAAAGAATCAATTTAGACACAGTAATATTAATCGATATGAAATGGACATGAAACAGAATGAAATAGTTAGCAGCCAATAACTTTGTAATATTTTGCCGACAGTTTTCACGGACTACTATTTCGTATCCCGTTTGATAATTAGTGGCGGATAAAAGTACACAGAAAAATCCCAAATTTTTAAATTAACTATATTTATTTATTTTGGTCATTATGGTATAAAATTCAATCATAAATTATTAAATAAAAATTATATTAATTATTCACTCACATCTCCCAAGTAAAATATAAAAAGTTTTAAAATTTGACAAACAACTTCTAAATATATTATTAATAAGTCTAAAATTTATAAAACTCATTTTCGGATTACCGTTTATTTTAAAATCATATAAGTTCGAATTAAACTTGTCTAATATCAATAGAAACATCAAACGAGTATTACAATCATTTAATATTTATTTTTAATATACTTTTATTTATATATAGGTATGTTTTTAAATAATAATTATTATAATATCATAATTCATAACAACAACATTTATTATTTCAAATTATATTTCGAATTATTAATTATATATACATATACACATATTTACTTACAATTAATTGTTCGTGAATCATCGAGCACAGTCAAATGGTAATTGATTACATGAATATAGTTCTACAACTTTTTTGAGACTCAACATTACAGACTTTGTTCAGCTTGTCGAAATCATATAAAGATTAAGTTTAAATTTAGTCAGAAATTTTTGGGTCGTCACAGTACCTACCCGTTAAAGAAATATCGTCCCGAAATTTGATTGGGATGGTCATGGCTGACAATAAGTATGTTTTCATGACGCATATGAGCTGATAAATAGAGTTTTATCATTATTGGTTAATATAGATAAAACGATTCGATTATGTGAAGCGTATGAGTGAAGCTGTCACAAAATAGTGAAATGAGGAAATATAGTCTTGTTATATCATTTGACGTAGACATGATTGATTTTCGGAATTTAAGGGATTTGAGAGAAAATCTTTATAATAAGATTTAATTCTTCGGTAATTAAGGAAATTAGGATCTTCTTTGATTAAATGCGATAACCTGTTTCGATTGCTTTGTCGGATATTTTACTATAAATCCATCCTCTTCATTTCCTTTATATTTTGGAGATCCATACTTTTGTTTTCTCTTCTCGACTTTAAGTCAAGCGAATAATGGTCCAGAATTCATAGGTATGAGATTTGGAATGAACATAATTAATGTTCTGAGAGAGAGGTCGTAATAGCACGATCTTGATTGGTTAAATTACCAAAATTGAAGAGAAAAGATAGGACTATCAAGAAAATATATTCTTGATATGTTTATAGATTAGATAGAGTATAAGAGTCGTGTAACATGGCACATGATGACGTTATGATCTGTGAATCATCGCGTTTCATTAGAAACTCAGCATGACTTACTATAATATAATCACGTTGATCAAGTGTCATTATATTATACTAATTTATGCATTAATTTCTTAACATTTCTCCAGAATTCATTCATAGATTAAACTTAAATTTTACAAAAGTTTCCAATATAATGAAACACAGGAAGCACGAAGAGGTATATAATTTCGGACGAGAATATTTATGAAAATATCCTCAGAAATATCGAAGATATTTATGATGATATTTTGGAATTTCCAAGTTCGAAGGTCGATGAAGAAAAATTTTCCGCAAGATTTTAACATGACTTCGGAGCAAGATATTCTCTAAAGATTTCAACAGATCCAGGATTACCTGGATTCTTTGAATATAGGGTATGGTCCTTGTATTTGTCCTTGGTCTCCTTCGTGGTTAGCTCAATCCGTTTTTCAGTTCCAACTTTTCTGAGCTTTTCCAACATACTATTCTTTATCATCAAACTTCTGACAATTAAGGTCGTTTACGGTTGCTTACAGTTTCTGCTGCTTCATTCAGCTTTTTCAAAGTTCAGTATATTGATTCGTAGGCTGGGTGCTTTTCAAAATTTTTGAATTGAAGATCATAATTCTAGGAGATAATTGTTATATGTATACATATAACTATTGATGTAGAAAGGCTACGAGATTCAAAATACTGATTACTGATTCTCTGTAATTGGTATGGCAATTCTCGTTACAGGATGCGGATGAGTATATGATAAGACTTAAATAGATAAATATAGTGATTTGTCGGAGATATTTAAGCCAATGAGTAACGAGGTTGCTGGTACGTCTGCTGGTAATATGGTGTAATATAAAAGTTTCCCCGGTAACGATGACGAAAGGCGAACTTATATATCAAAGTTATAATAGAGTTCATTCGAATGAAAAGTCGAAGTTGATTTGCTGAAGCTGTGATAAAATTGGCTAATTTGAAAAGAAATTGCAAAGTTAATTTCGGTAATAACAACGCCAAAGGAGCTAACACAGATACGTTTTAAACGTTTACTCAGATTCTGAGTGTTTTCAGGTGCATAACTATATGCATAAGTCTTTTCTTCCGTTAGATGAAGTGCAGTTGGTTCATCCTCTCGATTGAGGTGTTTTCAAGAATCATGAAAGGTTTGAACGCAGATTGTAATTGTCAAGATTCAAATGAGGTTTAAGATGAAATCAAGTGGCAAACTTGAAGAATTATTTAGTTTCATATTTTATAATCAATATTTTAATTCATTTTAATTGTCCAATGTTATTAGTCCTCAGTCGATAGTCCACAGTTGACAGTCCAATAATTCATATATAGTTTAATATATAATATTCGAATTAATTAATACATATCGTGACCCGTGTACATGTCTCAGACTCGATCACAACTCAAAATATATATATTATTATAGAATCAACCTCAACCCTGTATAGCTAACTCGATCATTACTGCATATAGAGTGTCTATGGTTATTCCAAATAATATATATAGATGCGTTGATATGATATCTCAAAACCTTGTATACGTGTCCCGATATTTAAAAAGAGTAAAATAAATAACAAAAATTAAATGACGATAAGTAAAATTGGGATAAATAAATTACGATAATTAAATTGCGATAAATAAAATGTAATAAGGAATTAACAGTTAGCTAGGAACAGTTAGCTAGGAACAGTTAGCTAGGATTTTGTTAGCGTGGATTCTTAACAAAATTTCTCATAGTTAATTTGTTTGTTTCTAACAAAATTTTATTTTGTTCAATGTTTTTTTTCATTATGCCACTTGTTGGATTCTGAAAAGTCAAAATCCAAATATGAAATTGAATGAAAATGGTTAATTTGTGGTGAACGGATTAGTATATCTGTGGATGTAAGTAGGATAGTAAATGATTGTCGAATCAGATTCGAGGAATGTACAGTGTAACTTATTAAAGTGAAATCTAAATATTCCTCGGGTATTACCTACCCGTTAAAATATTTTCACCATTAATAGTTTGTACAAAAGAATTTTTAATTATAATCTTTATGAAAATATACTTGCATATATATTTTCTTCAGATGTAATCATGGATTTAATGAGTTAATATGATATTAATCTCATTTGATTTACCGTTAGAACAAGAATATATAATCTCTAAAACACTAGAGATTACATAATCATCATGTGGAACGAAGATCAAAGATGTAAAACGATACGTAGAACGAAGATTATACTCGGGGTACAGAATGAGATGTTGAGGAATATGATGTTGATAACTTGGGTTGTTGGTTGTACTGTTGTTGCCGGTGGTGTTGCTGAAGCTGGTAAGTTTTCCACCATATTCTCCAAATTTATTACTCGAGCGCGAAGCTCGTTGACTTCTTCCATTACTCCAAGATGATTTTCGGTCAGAACGAGCGGATGAATAAGGTTTAGAATCTGGCTTATGATATAGTCGTGGAGAGATACTCCAGAAATGAGAGAGAAAATGGTATTACGAATAGGTTCGCTGGTAAGTGCTTCAGGTTCTTCACCAAGAGGTGAATTCGGTTGGTGAAAAGGATCACCTTCTTCGCGTTTCCATTGATTAAGTCAACTACGAATCCATCAGATGATTTGGGGATGGCTGATTGGTTGATTCATTCCGGTCTCACTGCTTTCGGAGTTTGAGTGGAAATTCATATCAGAATAGTTGTCGGAATCCGAGGGATTTGAACTAGTTGCGAGTTCCATCTCGTACGATAGAGTAAAGGATTTTTCCGATATGAAATGATTTTCGAATATTGAATGATATTCTAACTACATAGAATATCTATATATCTATATATATATATATATATATATATATATATATATATATATATATATATATATATATATATATATATATATATATATATATAGTACTAAAGATTTCGTAGACGACGGAGGAATTTACGGCATATGTCAGGCAAGTCTACAGTAACAAATGCGCTAAGATATGAATTATCAGATACGCTAAGATATGAATTTTGTCTATACACTATTCATGCAATCAATGCAGTAAGATGTGTCTAGACTATGAATGATAAGCAGGTAATTTCCTAAGGATGATAAGTGTATGATTTTCGACACGAAATGATAAGCAAAACTTTTGACATGCAGACACGGTCGAAGTCCAGACTCACTAATGCATCTTAACAACTATCAGTTAGACACACTAATGCAAGACCTGGTTCGCTAAGACCACCGCTCTGATACCACCTGTAGTGACCCGTTCTAATCCATCTGGACGAATACATTACATTTGGTTACATCGCGAGGTACTTGACCTCTATATGATACATTTTACAAATATTGCATTCGTTTTTAAAAGACAAACTTTCATTACATCGAAAGTTGACGGCATGCATATCATTTCATAATATATCCAACTATAATTGACTTAGTAATAATCTTGATGAACTCGACGACTCGAATGCAACGTATTTTGAAATATGTCATGAATGACTCCAAGTAATATCTCTAATATGTGCAAATGTACAGCGGAAGATTTCTTTCATACCTGAGAATAAACATGCTTTCAAGTGTCAACTAAAAAGTTGGTGAGTTCATTAGTTTATCATAATCAATCATTATCATCATTTTAATAGACCACAAGATTTTCATTTTCATTTCTCATAAATATACGTCCCATGCATAGAGACAAAAATCATTCATATGGATTGAACACCTAGTAACCGACCTTAACAAGATGCATATAGAATATCCCCATCATTCCGAGACACCCATCGGACATGATAAACTCGAAGTACTAAAGCATTCCAAATTCCAGAATGGGGCTTGTTGGGCCCGATAGATCTATCTTTAGGATTTGCGTCAATTAGGGGGTCTGTTCCCTAATTCTTAGGCTACCAAGCTAAAAGGGCCATATTTGGCTTCGATCCATTCAACCATATAATGTAGTTTCAATTACTTGTGTCTATTTCATAAAACAGTTATAAAAATAGCACATGTATTCTCAGTTCCAAAAATGTATATTGCAAAAGCATTTAAAAAGGGAGCAAATGAAACTCACGATACGATATATTGTAGTAAAAATATGCATACGACGATACTGAACAATGCAGGGTTGGCCTTGAATTCACGAACCTATATCATTTGTATATATATTAAAATGTATAATCGTAATTGAACAAGTTTATATATTATACCTTAAATTATATATTATATATTTAATTTGTGTATATATATTCAGAATGTTTAATATTAATATAGTTATTTTAATATATATATATATATATATATATATATATATATATATATATATATATATATATATATATATATATATATATATATATATATATATATATATATATATATATATATATATATATATATATGATTAGTATTTTAATGAAAATTCTACTTGTCATATATATGAATATTTATATAAATATTATTAATATGATTATAACGTACTTATAACCTTAATAATATCTTTAAAACTTTTATTTTCATAAATGTAATGATACATATAATACTGATAATAATGATAGTTTTAATGAAGACAAAATAATAATTTTAAAAATAATCATAATGATGATAATAATGATAATATTAATAATGATAATCATGTTAATAATAATAATGATAATATTACTTATACTAGTAGTAAAATGATAAAATTTATACTCTGAATGATAATATTAATATTAGTAATTGCATTAATAATAAATAAAAAATCTTATTTGTAACTATAGTAATAATAGTAATAATAATAAATGAAGTTTCCATCATAATACTTATATTAGTAATAATAATCTTAATAATTTTAATTCTATCAATAATGATAATACTAATAATAATCATAATAGTCATAATATTTAATAATAATAATACTAACAATAATAATCATAAGAGTAATAGTAATACTACCTCATGGAAATAGTCCTTCAAAAAATGCCCAAGTTCGAGTTTGAACTCGCGGCCTCTCGCTAACCCAATAACACCTTAACCAACTACTCCACTAATCCTTTTCTATTTTAATTTGTAACCAAAATTTATTTAACCCATTAGGAATCATTTTCTCCTTCTTCTACAAATCAACACCCATAACTATTTATCATCAACAAAAATCTTCATCATCTTCAGTTATTACATCGTCATTTTAACTCGTCATCATTATCATTATGAATCATTTTCATCATTTAATCGTTATATTTTTATCATCGTAATCATAATCATAACATGATCATGATCATAATCACAACCACAATTATAATTATAGTCATAAACATAATCATCTCGCCATTGAATCATTATAATCATGTTCATAATTATGATCTTCGCTTATCCTATCATCTCTATATCATCATCTTTATTAATAAAATGAAATGGGCTTCGAATGAGAAAGGTGATGACTTGGTTTTGATTTAGCCACAAACGGATAATAGCGGTTATGATGGTGGCCCTTTTAGATTAAACATTGCAGCGGACAACAGTGAATAATGAAGATGATTATAGGTTGGTTCGTGGTGGTTTGAAGTTAGGTTTGATCGTAACTGTAGCAAAACAAAGAAAAAAAATAGCTGCTGCAGATAGCTTGGTTCCACGTCGAAAGCTCATCATCAATACCCGAAAACATGGCAGCCCAATTAGGAACAATTCTCAAGGCCCAACATTGGAACAGAAATTGGCCTACGGCCCGTCAGAAAAACAGAACCCAACAAGTTATAAATATACGGCCCAAATATAGAGAAAAATATATTGGCAGTCAATAAAAAAAATTACGGCTTTCTTGGTTTACCATCCTTGATGCGATTGGACAGAGCAACCATCAAATTGATTGCTTCATAATAAAAAAAAGGAAACGTCTTTAAAGGAGTCATGGTCGGCCATCCATTCTCAAAGCACAACATGTGTCTTGACTTTTTATAAAGTGTTTTATAGAGAAGCTTTAATACAACATTAAACTATGTGCATGTATTACTCATTTCATCAACTTCATTACTTGTTCTCTTCATTTAACAAGTACAAACTGAAGCGTTCAGCAATTTAGCAATCGCAGGTGCAGTTCATTTTTAATGGGGTTTGTGATGATGGTGGTCTAGTTCTCTACGGAAGAAGAAACAAAAAAAAGAAAAAATATATAATAACAAGTGGGTTTCAATGTTTAGGAAAAAAATGTAGAGAGCAAGAGATGTGATCGTGGTGGACATGGTGGTTATCGGTGATGAGGGTGATGGTGTTCGGTGGGGATGAGTAGAATAGAAACGTAATAAGATCGAGCAAGGTGATGTTTGATTAAAAAGAAATATATATATATATATATATATATATATATATATATATATATATATATATATATATATATATATATATATATATATATATATATATATATATATATATATATATATATATATATATATATATATATATATGAAAAATGGTTGTTGAATCGTGGGGGTGATGGTTTTGTGGTGTTGATCGAAACATGAACCAGGAAAACAGCAGACCTCCTTTAGTTTCGGATTGCTGTTGTCGATTAGGAAATGAATCAAAATAGTTTACAGAGGACGATGTAGTAGATGGCGGTTTAGGGTGGTCTTATGGTGATGGTTATGGTTCGAACGAATCAACAAAGAAAGTAGTGGTTCTTGTGGTTTTAAGATGTTTGTTAGGGTGGTGAATGAAGGTGATGGGTGGAAGGTGTTTGTTCATAAACGCAACAGAAAAACAAGTAGTATTGGTGGTGATAAAATGGGTTGAATAAGTAGAAATGTATCAAGGTTTTTGTGATTTTTCTTTGACGGTTATACGAATTAGAAACAGGAGAGAAAAAGAGATGAAGGCTTGTATTCATACGGTGGTTCATGATAGTTTTAGTGTGGCGTCCGATGATGGCTCGTGGTGATGGCTTGTTGTGTTGTTAGAAGATGTAGGGTGATAGGAGATTTTGGTAAATGGTGAATTACAATAGAAAACAAGAGTGATGAAAATGCTTCCCATTTCTATCTCAATATGTGCGCATGTTATATTTATATATTTATATTAAACATGTATCAAATGCCTCAGTGGAAAAATTGGAAAGGGAAACAGTGAAGCACAGTGTTTTCCAAAGAATCAATTTAGACATAGTAATATTAATCGATATGAAATGGACATGAAACAGAATGAAATAGTTAGCAGCCTATAACTTTGTAATATTTTACTGACAGTTTTCACGGACTACTATTTCGTATCCTGTTTGATAATTAGTGGCGGATAAAAGTACACAGAAAAATCCCAAATTTTTAAATTAACTATATTTATTTATTTTGGTCATTATGGTATAAAATTCAATCATAAATTATTAAATAAAAATTATATTAATTATTCACTCACATCCCCCAAGTAAAATATAAAAAGTTTTAAAATTTGACAAACAACTTCTAAATATATTATTAATAAGCCTAAAATATATAAAACTCATTTTCGGATCACCGTTTATTTTAAAATCATATAAGTTCGAATTAAACTTGTCTAATATCAATCGAAACATCAAACGAGTATTACAATCATTAATATTTATTTTTAATATACTTTTATTTATATATAGGTATGTTTTTAAATAATAATTATTATAATATCATAATTTATAACAACAACATTTAATATTTCAAATTATATTTTGAATTATTATTTATATATACATATACACATATCTATTTACAATTAATTGTTCGTGAATCGTCGAGCATAGTCAAATGGTAATTGATTACATGAATATAGTTCTACAACCTTTTTGAGACTCAACATTACAGACTTTGTTCATTGTGTCGAAATCATATAAAGATTAAGTTTAAATTTAGTCAGAAATTTCCGGGTCGTCACAGCATTCCTTAGTATTTGGGAAATGTTTCTACCAAGCCATGTGTGTGAGTTTTGGTGTTCGGTTGTTAAGCGCGTGTTCGCTTTCGTGTTGTAGTTGATGAACCATGAGGTTCGTCGGGTGGATTGGAACCCGAAGGAGAACGAGTGTTTGATCTCGATGTATGTTGGTAATGGAGTCTACATGATGCGACGTTAGGTGCCTCTTTCATACCTACTAGCGTAGTATTTGACTCCAATTGTGTTGCGGTTACATTATACTTAGGGTACCGGAGAGAAACCCTTAGGTACATGAGTGACTAGGTGGAAAATTTGACAATCTATAGCAATTGGATAATTGTGAGAGTAAAGTTTGTATACTTGTGGTGAACTCTTCGTTCGAAGTGTTTAGGGATTGGTTAAAATCCTTCGTATGCTCGGGGTTGGAGCAAGACGTGGTGATGGGTCGCGTGAACCCAATTGTTAGTAAAGTCTACCTTTGGTAGCATTGTACGTTTGTACAAGATGCGGTTATGGAACGTAGTCCCAAGTGGGGGAGTTACACTCTCGCACGAGGAAGTGTTAGTGTGAGATTTCGGATGATGCTTTTGGTAGATCCGGAAATTTGAGTCGAGATCTAGATTTGGTCAATTTGTGGAAGAGTACAATTTCGGTTAAATTGTACTTATGATTTTGGATTTAAATTACCACCGAGGTGGTAATGTGGTGAATCTCGTTGAGAGATAACGGGCGTATTTGACGAGAAATGTGAAATCCCTCGGTTAAGGGATGTGCGTGGCGGATTCTCTTTTAGAGAATTATTGTGTTGTACCTATGTGCGATATAGGTGGTTCTTGCTCGATTGTGATAGCGATGTTCGCGTGTGCGTATGATTCGTGTGTAGGAATTCCATGCGGTGTGGAATGGTTATAAGTATGTGTATATACTTTTGGTTGTGGTGAATGGTTAGTGTAATCCGTTAGGATTCACTATGGTGTAGCAGTGCGCGATGTTACACTACTCGTTGCGATCGAGGCCAAAAGAGCGTGTGTAATGGGTGGGCTTGTCGCGGTGTTTAAGACACCACTCATTGGTTTGATTGACGTGTAGAATTGTCGCGGTGTTTAAGACACCACATTGTCATGGGGGTGAAGTATCGAGGTGTTAAGATGCCACCCGAGGATTAGTGTACGATGTGTTAAGTACTATAACGGTTGTTATGAAAACCGGTGAGAAATTCGAGTACCATTCCTGTGTTGAGATTTAGGGAAGTGAGTCTCGTGTAGTTCGGATTCACAATGACACGTGTGGATGCGGTCATTATATTGTGGAAGTGAGTCTCGTGTAGTTCGGATTCACAATGACACGTGTGGATGCGGTCATTCTTTTGGGATAGTGATTATCGTGTAGTTCGGATTCACTAGGGCGCGTGTAGTTCGGCCAATCCCGATTGTTGTGCGGGGGAGGTAGTGGGTCGCGTGTGGTTGCAGATTCACTATGCGGGGGAGGTAGTGGGTCGCGTGTGGTTGCAGATTCACTAAGGCGCGTGTAGTTTTCGGCCAGCCTTCATGTTGTGTGATATATTGGTTGTTTCATACGCCAATGGTGGTGTCGTAAGGACCATGTTGTGTGATCTATTGGTTGTTTTATACGCCAATGGTGGGGTCGTAAGGACCATGTTGTGTGATCTTTTGGTTGTTTTATACGCCAATGGTGGGGTCGTAAGGACCATTTTGGTGTGAATAGTGATGCAATAGTCGTATTTTGCTCACGTGTTTGCGGTAGTTGCGTATTAGACGTGTTTGCGCACTACAAGGGATGTTAAGTGGTAAGTGTTATCCGTTATATTTCACTTTTATTTGGTCTTCATCGGTTAGATGGTTGACTTTAGTTTGGGACGTGGTTACATTTAGCATTGTACTTAGTATGGTACGCTAAAGGGTTGATATCTCGGTACGAGATTGGTGGAGTATTTCCCGGTATGAGGGATTGAGCAAGTTTCAGTGCTCGGATTTGTGGACTTGATAAATCGCGAATGATGATTTAGTTGTTAAGGGTAACTCTATGAGAAGAATTGCCTAGAAGAGTTGGAAGGATACGTAGCAAATTCGCGTATTCTAAGTGATCGTTGCAGACTTCGGATATTGTGTGTATTGTACGTCTCGAAATGCGTGCAAGTGTGTATTTAGTTAAGTGACTAGGATCACGAGGACGTGATCGAATCTAAGTTGGGGAGAGTTGTAACACCCTGTTTTTCCCCCGTACATGATTTACAGGTGTATCGCGTATGTACGATAGGTGTATGAAGGAATTGATACATGTTCGTGCGTTAAAGTTCTTGTATGCGAAAAGTGATCAGACCAAGTTAAAGGTTGCGGCGCGGAGGAGTGGATCGCGGCGCGACATTTCAAACAAATCAGGATCAAGAGGCATGGTAAGGAAGGCACCAGGCCATGCCTTGAGTCGCGGCGCGACAGAAAGGGTTGCGGCACGGCATTCAGCTGATTTCAATTCCAGGAGGCATGTTAAGGAAACCACCAGAATACGTTATAGGTCGCGGCGCGGCGATTAAGGCCGCGGCGCGGCATTTTTGGCGAGCTGGTACCAGATTTGCAATTTTAAAGGATATTCGAGGGCATTTTGGTCATTTCACGTATGTGCCAGATTTGGGATCTTAAATCCCATCCACTCATCTCATTTTCTTTATTTCTTTTTTCTTTTCTTCTCATTTTCCTCTCAAAAACTTCAAACCCCAATAGATTCAAAGGGATTTTTGGAAAGGAAGAAGCGGGTTTTGATCGAAAGTGTAAGAGACAAGTTTGTTCTCCTCGTTCTTAGCTTCAAGGTGTTACTAATGGTAAGCTCTAACTCTGAATTTCGTTTTCGTGTTCTTCATCTAAATTTAGGGCTTTTGATTGTATGTTCATACATGGAACCCCACTAGTTGTTAATGGAAGATAATAACTAGGATTCGAGTTTATTAGTGATGAAGGCGGGTTTTGGGTTGGTTTGTGCTCCACCCTAATTGTGTTGTTGTTATGTGATAAATGGAATAGGTACATTCCATCGATGAGTTGCGGATTATTCGGTGACATTCATCAAGGCGACAAGGTGAGTGTTAATATCCTATGTGCATATGTATGTGTAGGATGAGTGCGGGTCGGGTGATATAGAGCTCACTTCACATATAGGTGGATTTGATGGACTTGCGTATAGGTCCAATTAGCACGGTTGTGCGTATTGGTTGACCACCTTTGGCGAGGTGTACATTTCGTGTGTACGTTATCACATGTGCTTGTGATGTGAATTATATAACCCCAATGGCGAAGGGTTGGTATTTGAGTTGTGATTGGAGAAGTGGATCACGTGTGGATGCGGATTCACGATGACGCGTGTAGTTTCGTTCATCTTATTGAGAAAGTGAGTCTCGTGTAGTTCGGATTCACGATGACTCGTGTGGTTCGGTCATCTTATTGAGGTAGTGATCTCGTGTGGTTTCGGATTCACTAAGGCTCGTGTAGTTCGGCCAACCTCGATGTTGTTGTGGTATTGAAGATAGTAGTCTCGTGTGGATGCGAATTTACTAAGGCTCGTGTAGTTCGGCCAATCTTCATTTTGGTACTTGGTTTTCGGTATTTAGGTTAAGGGGTTAACCTTGGGCGGTTTACGCTTTGTTATATTGTCGTATTGTTGCGATGTAGCTAACCCTCCGGGCGTAGCTTACTTGGCATTGTTCACATCGTCGTTGGTGAACTTACTTGTTGTTATTTTAGCTTGTTGCTTAGTGATCGTGCAGTATGCTTAGCTTAGCTTGCCTTTATGCTTGGATGCTCCGGTATGCGTTATTTGATTACTTGTGTGGCGTGTCCATTTTATGCATATATATGTATGTAGTATATTCTCACTCACTAAGCGTTAGCTTACCCTCTCGTTGTTTACATTTTTATATATTTGCATGGAGGCGGTGGCTCGGGTAAGCTTGGGGACTATTGGACTCGCGTAGGTTGGTTTAGAAGATGTGCTTTTGGACCGATTAGGATTGGGTAGCGTTTCTCCAATCACCATGCTCAGTTTTGTTGGACATTAAAATAGTCGGGTCGTGTTTGCCCGTTCGGATATTTAAACTATGTATTGAATGTTTTAAAAGTCTATTCATACATCATAACATCATGATAATGTAATAATTTAACATCTCATTTAAGTATAATAACAATGGATTAATTACATTTAACAAGATCGTTAACTTAAAGGTCTTAAAAACAACACTTACATGTAATGACTAACGGTGACTTAACGACTCAGTTAAAATATATATACATGTAGTGTATTAAGATGTATTAATACACTTTTGAAAGACTTCATGACACATATCAAAGTACTTCTACTTAACAAAAATGCTTATAATTACATTCTCGTTCATTTTCATCAACAATTCTACTCGTATCCACTCGTATTTGTACTCGTACAATACACAGCTTCTAAATGTATTTACTATTAGTATATACACTCCAATGATCAGCTCCTTAGCAGCCCATGTGAGTCATTAAACATGTGGAAACCATCATTTGGCAACTAGCATGAATGATTACACAAAATTACAAAAATATTATAAATCATTCATGAATTATTTACATGAAAACAAAATTACATATCCTTTATATCTAATCCATATACCAACGACCAAAATCACCTACTGTAGTGACCCGAACTTTTTCATGTTTATATATATTAAATGAAATTGTTATTTACATGATTAAGTGTTTCCAACATGTTAAGCAATCAAACTTGTTAAGACTTGATTAATTGAAATAGGTTTCATATAGACAATTGACCACCCAAGTTGACCGGTGATTCACGAACGGTAAAACTTGTAAAAACTACATGATGACATATATATGATTATATATATAGTTAACATGATATTATGATAAGTAAGTATCTCATTAGGTATTTTAACAATGAGTTATATACATAAAATTGAGTTTATTGAATTAAGAAACTCGAAACGATATATGTAACGATTATCGTTATAACAACGTCTTACTAAATACATATGAATCATATTAAGATATTGATACACTATGTTTAATCATGATAAATAATAAGTAAACATGTAATTATGTATATTAACAATGAACTACAGATGTAAAAACAAGACTACTAACTTAAGGATTTTGAAAAGAGACATATATGTAACGATTATCGTCGTAACGACATTTAAATGTATATATATCATATTAAGATATAGTAATATATCATAATATCATGATAATATAATAATTTAACATCTCATTAGATATAATAAACATTGGCTTAACAACATTTAACAAGATCGTTAACTTAAAGGTTTCAAATCAACATTTACATGTAACGACTAACGATGACTTAACGACTCAGTTAAAATGTATATACATGTAGTGTTTTAATATGTATTCATACACTTTTGAAAGACTTCAAGACACTTATCAAAATACTTCTACTTAACAAAAATGCTTACAATTACATCCTCGTTCAGTTTCATCAACAATTCTACTCGTATGCACCCGTATTCGTACTCGTACAATACACAGCTTTTAGATGTATGTACTATTGGTATATACACTCCAATGATCAGCTTTTAGCAGCCCATGTGAGTCACCTAACACATGTGGGAACCATCATTTGGAAACTAGCATGAAATATCTCATAAAATTACAAAAATATGAGTAATCATTCATGACTTATTTACATGAAAACAAAATTACACATCCTTTATATCTAATCCATATACCAACGACCAAAAACACCTAAAAACACTTTCATTCTTCAATTTTCTTCACCAATGTAGCTTTGCTTCAACGGTACCAGGTGCTAGGGCCTGAGCCTCCGGGAGGTCTCAGGTTCGAATCCCACACAGGGGGTTTACTTCTGGATTCCGCTCGCTCTTCGGAAGGGTTTATGGGCTAGGGGGTTCCTCCTGGAAACGCGTGAGTCGAGTCTAACCACTAACAAGCCGTTCTAAAAAAAAAAAAAAAAATTTCTTCAATTTTCTTCATCTAAGTGATCTCTCTCAAGTTCTATCTTCAAGTTCTAAGTGTTCTTCATAAATTCTATAAGTTTTAGTTTCATAAAATTAAGAATACTTCCAAGTTTTCTAGCTTACTTCCAATCTTGTAAAGTGATCATCCAATCTCAAGAAATCTTTCTTATTTACAGTAAGATATCTTTCTAATATAAGAACTTTCAAGCCATCCAAGGATCCTTTGAAGCTAGATCTATTTTTCTCATTTTCAGTAGGTTTATCCACAAAACCTGAGGTAGTAATGATGTTCATAACATCATTCGATTCATATATATAAAACTACCTTATTTGAAGGTTTAAACTTGAAATCACTAGAACATAGTTTAGTTAATTCTAAACTTGTTCGCAAACAAAAGTTAATCCTTCTAACTTGACTTTTAAAATCAACTAGACACATGTTCTATATCTATATGATATGCTAACTTAATGATTTAAAACCTAAAAACACGAAAAACACCGTAAAACCTGATATCGTAGTAACACCGCGGGCTGTTTTGGATTACTTAATTAAAAACTATGATAAATTTTGATTTAAAAGTTGTTCTTCTGGGAAAATGATTTTTCTTATGAACATGAAACTATATCCAAAAATCATGGTTAAACTCAAAGTGGAAGTATGTTTTTCAAAATGGTCATCAAGACGTCGTTCTTTCGACTGAAATGACTACCTCTTATAAAAACGACTTGTAACTTATATTTCCGACTATAAACCTATACTTTTTCTGTTTAGATTCATAAAATAGAGTTCAATATGAAACCATAGCAATTTGATTCACTCAAAACGGATTTAAAACGAAGAAGTTATGGGTAAAACGAGATTGGATATTTTTTGATTGTTGTAGCTACGGGAAATATTGTAACAACTCTATACAAATCATATCCTAGCTAACTTATATTGTATTATACATGTATTCTAATATATTATTTAATCTTGGGATACCATAGACACGTATGCAAATGTTTTGACATATCATATCGACACATATATATATATTATTTGGAACAACCATAGACACTCTATATGCAGTAATGTTGGAGTTAGCTATACAGGGTTGAGGTTGATTCCAAAAATATATATAGTTTGAGTTGTGATCTAGCCTGAGATGTGTATACACTGGGTCGTGGATTGATTCAAGATAATATATATCGATTTATTTCTGTACATCTAATTGTGGACAACTAGTTGTAGGTTACTAACAAGGACAGCTGACTTAATAAACTTAAAACATTAAAACGTATTAAAAATGTTGTACATATATTTTGAACATACTTTGATATATATGTACATATTTGTTATAGGTTCGTGAATCGACTAGTGGCCAAGTCTTACTTCCCGACGAAGTAAAAATCTGTGAAAGTGAGTTATAGTCCCACTTTTAAAATCTAATATTTTGGGATGAGAATACATGCAGTTTTATAAATGTTTTATGAAATAGACACAAGTAATTAAAACTACATTATATGGGTGAATGATCGAAGCCGAATATGCCCCTTTTTGCTTGGTAACCTAAGAATTAGTAAACCGATCTACTAATTGACGCGAATCCTAAAGATAGATCTATTGGGCCTAACGAACCCCATCCAAAGTACCGGATGCTTTAGTACTTCGATGTTGTTTTATCATGTCCGAAGGATTTTCCGAAATGATAGGGGATATTCTTATATGCATCTTGTTAATGTCGGTTACCAGGTGTTCACCATATGAATGATTTTTATCTCTATGTATGAGATGTATATTGAAATATGAAATCTTGTGGTCTATTATTATGATTTGATAATATATAGGTTAAACCTATAACTCACCAACATTTTTGTTGACGTTTTAAGCATGTTTATTCTCAGGTGATTATTAAGAGCTTCCGCTGTTGCATACTAAAATAAGGACAAGATTTGGAGTCCATGCTTGTATGATATTATGTAAAAACTGCATTCAAGAAACTTATTTTTGATGTAATATATTCTTATTGTAAACCATTATGTAATGGTCATATGTAAACGGTATATTTTAGATTATTATTATTTGATAATCTACGTAATGCTTTTTAAACCTTTATAGATAAAATAAAGGTTATGGTTGTTTTAAAAATGAATGCAGTCTTTGAAAAACGTCTCATGTAGAGGTCAAAACCTCGCGACGAAATCAATTAATATGGAACATTTATAATCAATATGAACGGGACATTTCACCTACAAACACTTTCATTCTTCAATTTTCTTCATCTAATTGATCTCTCTCAAGTTTCATCTTCAAGTTCTAAGTGTTATTCATAAATTCTACAAGTTCTAGTTTTATAAAATCAAGAATACTTCCAAGTTTACTAGCTCACTTCCAATCTTGTAAAGTGATCATCCAACCTCAAGAAATCCTTGTTGTTTACAGTAAGATATCATTCTATATCAAGGTAATACTCATATACAAACTTTGTTTCAATTCCTATAACTATAACTATCTTAATTCGAGTGATAATCTTACTTGAACTTGTTTTCGTGTCATGATTCTACTTCAAGAACTTTCAAGCCATCCAAGATCCTTTGAATCTATATCATTTCTTGTCACTTTCAATAGTTTTACCTACTAAACTTGAGGTAGTAATGATGTTCATAACATCATTCGATTCATACATATAAAACTATCTTATTCGAAGATTTGAACATGTAATCACTAGAACATAGTTTAGTTAATTCTAAACTTGTTCGCAAACAAAAGTTAATCCTTCTAACTTGACTTTTAAAATCAACTAAACACATGTTCTATATTTATATGATATTCTAACTTAATGATTTAAAATCGAAAAACACGAAAAACACCGTAAAACCGGATATACGCCGTCGTATTAACACCGCGGGCTGTTTTGGGTTAGTTAATTAAAAACTACGATAAACCTTGATTTAAAAGTTGTTATTCTGGGAAAATGATTTTTCTTATGAACATGAAACTATATCCAAAAATCATGGTTAAACTCAAAGTGGAAGTATGTTTTCCAAAATGGTCATCTAGACGTCGTTCTTTCGACTGAAATGACTACCTTTACAAAAATGACTTGTAACCTGTATTTCTGACTATAAACTTATACTTTTTCTGTTTAGATTCATAAACTTAAGTTCAATATGAAATCATAGCAACTTGAAACACTCAAAACGGATTTAAAACGAAGAAGTTATGGGTAAAACAAGATTGAAAAATTTTTCTTGTTGTAGCTACGTGAAAATTGGTAACAAATCTATATTAATCATATCCTAGCTAACTTATATTGTATTATACATGTATTCTAATATATTATGTAATCTTGAGATACCATATACACGTATGCAAATGTTTTGACATATCATATCGACCCATCTATATATATTATTTGGAACAACCATAGACACTCTATATGCAGTAATGTTGGAGTTAGCTATACAGGGTTGAGGTTGATTCCAAAAATATATATACTTTGAGTTGAAATCTAGCCTAAGACGTGTATACACTGGGTCGTGGATTGATTCAAGATAATATATATATCGATTTATTTCTGTACATCTAACTATGGACAACTAGTTGTAGGTTACTAACGAGGACAGCTGACTTAATAAACTTAAAACATTAAAATGTATTAAAAATGTTGTAAATATATTTTGAACATACTTTGATATATATGTACATATTTGTTATAGGTTCGTGAATCGACCAGTGGCCAAGTCTTACTTCCCGACGAAGTAAAAATCTCTGAAAGTGAGTTATAGTCCCACTTTTTAAACCTATTTTTTTTTTTTTGGGATGAGAATACATGCGATTTTATAAATGTTTTACAAAATAGACACAAGTAATCGAAAATACTTTCTATGTTGGATTATCGAACTGAATATGCCCCTTTTTAGCTTGGTTGCCTAAGAATTAGGGAAATGGCCGCTAATTGACGCGAATCCTAAAGATAGATCTATTTGGCCCAACAAGCCTCATCCGAGTTACGGATGCTTTAGTACTTCGATTTATCATATCCGATGAGAGTCCCGGAATGATGGGGATATTCTATATGCATCTTGTTAAGGTCGGTTACAAGGTGTTCAACATATGAATGATTTTTATCTCTATGCAGTTTGCGAAATGCCTGATATGAGATGTGTTATAAAAATGAAATCTTGTGGTCTATTATTATGATTTGATAATATTTAGGTTAAACCTATAACTCACCAACAATTTTGTTGACGTTTTAAGTATGTTTATTCTCAGGTGATTATTAAGAGCTTCCGCTGTTGCATACTAAATTAAGGACAAGATTTGGAGTCCATGCTTGTATAATATTGTTTAAAAACTGCATTCGAAGACTTATGTTGATGTGTAATATTATTGTAAACCATTATGTAATGGTCGTGTGAAAAACGCTATATTTTAGATTATCATTATTTGATAATCGTCGTAATAAAGGTTATGGTTTGTTTTAAAATCGAATGCAGTCTTTGAAAAACGTCTCATATAGAGGTCAAAACCTCGCAAGGAAATCAATTAATATGGAACGTTTATAATCAATATGAACGGGACATTTCATCGGCCAATCTTCATTTTGGTACTTGGTTTTCGGTATTTGGGTTAAGGGGTTAACCTTTGGAGGTTTACGCTATGTTATATTGTCGTATTGTTGTGATGTAGCTAACCCTCCGAGTGTAGCTTACTTGACATTGTTCACCTCGTCGTTGGTGAACTTACTTGTTGTTATTTTAGCTTGTTGCTTAGTGATCGTGCGGTATGCTTAGCTTAGCTTGCCTTTATGCTTGGATGCTCCGGTATGCGTTATTTAATTACTTGTGTGGCGTGTCCATTTTATGCATATATATGTATGTAGTATATTCTCACTCACTAAGCGTTAGCTTACCCTCTCGTTGTTTACATTTTTATAGATTTGCATGGAGGCGGTGGCTCGGGTAAGCGTAGGGACTATTGGACTCGCGTAGGTTGCTTTAGAAGATGTGCTTTTGGACCGATTAGGATTGGGTAGCGTATCCCCAATCACCATGCTCAGTTTTGTTGGACAATAAAATAGTCGGGTCGTGTTTGTCCGTTCGGATATTTAAACTATGTATTGAATGTTTTAAAAGTCTATTGAACTTATTATTGTGTTAAAGATGTTTTTGGAAACATAAATAGGACCTAAATATTAATGTATTTAAGAAAAGAAAAAAAAATACGGGCCGGTTTAAATACGGGTTGGGTTGTTTCATAAACACGGTTGGTCAAAGTTGTTCAATTAGTCCTATGGCTCTTTACGACTCAATTATATAGCATGTGAATCACGTTGTCAAGTTTCATGCAAGATACAAGTATAAAAGCACGTTAGAACGATTGCATAAGTGTTTGGTTAAGTTTGACTAAAAGTCAAACTTGGTCAAAGTCAAAGTCAACGAGGTCGGGTCGGGTATCCGACAATTTTCCATGATGAAAAATCATATATAAGCATGTTGGCCAAGTTTCATGTTAATCGGAGGTGCGTAGCATAGTTAGAATTAGACGTAAATGAGACTTTTTGGACAACAGGCAAATGGCGCGCCGCTCAGATTCGTGGCGCGCCGCTCCGTTTCAAGGCAAAGCCTCAGCACCACTTTGTAGGCATTCGGCGCTCCACTTAGGAATCGGCGCGCCGCTCCGTATGCCTGACAGAAATTTTGGGCTATTTTCAAGTGTTCAACTCGAACCAAACTTCATTCAAACACAATTTATGAACCGTAAACACTCAAAACACGTATCTTATATCGTTGGAAAGGTAATTTAACGAGGAATACAACTAAATACATTTCATCAACCAAATCCAATATTTATGATAACTAAATTCTCGTCGAATGATCATTTAATGCTCACCATTTAATGTTTCAAGCTCATAAATGCAACTGATGATTCGGAAACTTAACACACACATATAATACACCGTTTCGTAGGTAATTATGCATACAATACTACTAAACACTTACAAATAACGTCTCATAGCATTCAATGCATCAAAAGTTCATTTAAAAGTTCATCAAACCCCTAACCAAGAATCATGAATTTAACCATTTTGTAAATGAAGCCTTTATAAATCAAGCCATATACCAAAACGAAGCTAATGATACTAGCAACACATTTAATACATGAACTTTAACATTTAAACAACATTTAGTCAACCAAAATCAAGGATTAAACTAACCCATTTCAAGTGTTCATGCTAGTTACTCAAAACAACAAAATCGAGCAAACAAATCACATATCCATATTAGACTTGCGCCATAGACACTAATTAACACCATTTCAAGTCTATAAAAACGAATTTGAGAAATCTAGAGTTTTTAGAAACCTTACCCCAAGTAGTGATATTGGTACCAAAATGTAGAGGAAGATGCAAGGATTCCAAAAGTACAATTTGTTTTGTGATGAGCTTCCTAGATTCGAAATAGATGATGATTGAATGATGAAGATGGAAATGGTGAAAGTTGGAAGTAATGCTTGAGAGGAGAAAAGGAAAAGAAAAATAAAATGAAATGAATGGTGGTGGAGAGTTTGACTAGTTCAACTAGTCAACTTCTTTGGTCCATTAGCAACTTTGGTCCCTCAAGTTTGAAAGCGGGTGCGTGAATTAACCAAACGAATTAAATTTAAATACGCGAGAGTAAACGGGAGATGTTATAATCGAATAACGGAATTATTAAGAACTTTAGTTAACAAAAGATACGAATTTAGATAACGATAGATATTATCTAAAAAAAAGACGGGCGCTAAAATAATTTAACGGGAAAATGCGGGATGTTATATTACCTACACCTTAAAAGAAATTTCTTCCCGAAATTTAGTTGGAAGTAGTAGTCGTTGTTTCTTCCTCGAGATCTTGCGTTGCCAATTTTACGAATAAGTGAAGGTACTTTCTTGGGCATTTCAACGAACTTTGACAGTCGGGATTTTTACGTCATTTTAAAGTTTGGTTACACGATTCATAATTCCAACCTGTTCTCCTAGGAAGTGGTGGTTGTCATCGATAGTAAGCTCATCGAAAAGGATAACAATTTCTTGTTTCGCAAGACACGTCTTTAAGTTTGATACACAGAATGTAGGATGAACGGAATTTGTTTGAGTTGGGAGTTCGAAACAGTAAGCAACGGGTCCAATACTTTTGATCGTAAGTTTCAATCCGTCTCATCAATTTCTCCAAGAAAGGTATATCGTTAACTCCTCTTTTGTTTTATATTCATGACAATTATTATGGTGTAACTGGATCTTTGGGAAAGATTAATCGTGCGCATGTTTCATTAAATAAGTGAATATTTAACCTTGTAAAATTTTGTTCATAAAATAATAAATAATTATTATTTTAACTATCCGCTGCGTTTATCTGAATTGTTAAAAGTACACACGATTTTTCAACACAGCGATAGGGGCGGGGTTATTATCGATGCATCGGCATAGTCACAACTGGAGATGATCGTAATGGGTGGTTTAGTCCCCCTCGTGTGATCTCTATCGCTGTTAAAAAAAAAAATGTAATTGATGTTGTGGGGCACCTACATCATTGTATACCATATACCTTTCTTTCAACGTGTTAATTTCAAATAAAAAAATATCGTACGTACAATAATTCACCAAATGCAATATAAGAACCCCATGCGAACTTGATACTCTCACGTAAAGCATTTAAATATTTATAAAATTAAATTTTCTACTTATTTATTCCTTCTCTAAGATGAAAAGTGTTAAGCTTTATAACATGGTTTTATTAGTTTTGTTTATATCGTTGTTGTTACGAGACACTTATGGTAAAGTGTTCCGTGATACCCAAAAGATGATCGAAAAGGCTAACACGAAAGGGCCGTATACCGGCATCGTGATTCCTAACAGTTTCGAATTGAACCCTCTTCTCAATTATCCAGAATACAAGTCTAGTACACTTGTGATCGATTTCGCAGGTATGTGATTCGACAAATCATCTCTCGTGAAATGTCACACGAGCGGTGATAGTTTCAACATTAAATTTTAAAAATTCACCATGATCGTAAATTAAACACTTCAAAAGTACTTGTGTTTGAGGAAAAAATGCACTTAAAGAGTGCATGTTTCACAACACATGAGTATAATCAATTTCTTTTATTTTAGAAAAAAGTGAATATGATGTTGTGTAATTTGAATATAAGTAATAAATGCTTTAAGATATTCTTGTATTAAAATATTTCCAGTAATATAGTTTTACTAGTTTTATGAGCCCGTCGGTAAATATACGTTTCAGGGAAAAATAGTGAATTTTATGAGCCCGTCCGTAAACAATAATTTTTATTGTGAACACATGATCATTTATTATACTCCTCGTCCTAAATCTATAGTCCACTATTCCATTTTGAGATGTATTAAATTAATTGTCCACGTCCATAAATGGAAAAGAAATGGACGGAAAAGAATAATGTGATAAAAATCTTTTTGCCCCTACTTTATTTATGTATGACAAAAAAGTAGATAAAAAGTAAAGGGTAAGACTGGAAAGTTAACAAAAAAAATACATGTGACAGGTATTTTTGCTTAAAGTGTGTGTTGTTTGTAAGACAATAGATTTGGGACGAATGAAGTAGTACTCTTGCCAATCCAATGAAAACGCCCCTATTCTCATTGCTTAATAAGACAATTCGTATGTTTTATTTTTCAATATATTAATAGAAATTAATTAAATTAAAAAAAGAAAAAAGGAACGTGATCATAATATAAATATATTATTATTATTTTAATATAAATATAAATATCATATCCATATAACAAATTCTCGGGTTTTATTGAAGTGAAAATATTAAATTCTTCGTATCCATAAAATCTAGTATAATTATTAGTATATTTATATATAGTATTATAATAAAATTAGAAGTTTATTCATAAAATCCGGTATTATTAATATTATATATTTATAATAGATAATGAATAAAATAAAATTAGAAGATTAATTGTCAAGCTGACACGTAGGATTTATTTCCCGCGCTTTATAATAATGTATAGATTCCGACTATTATATAACATTTCTCGTGATTATAAAATAATTAAAGTTCAAATTGATTAATATTTATATAAGTTTCTTTTAACATTTTTGGCAAGTAGTTTCCGTCTTAAATCTATTTTTTTCGGACAAAAAATATACACTTGAAGAAAAAATACTTTGTTGTAATATTTTATTAACTTTTCAGTTTTACCCCTTACTTTTTACTTATCTTTTTGTTCTATATGAATAAAGTAGGGACACAAACAATTTTTATCACATTATTCTTATCCATTTATAAAAGTGAACAAATAATTTTAGACATTTCAAAATAAAATAATGGACCATAGATTTGGAAATGAGGTAGTACTATGCAACTTTGAGTAAGAAAATATCCATATGTATACAACAACGCTTTTTTCTTTCATTTTCGACTGAACTAGTGAACGGATAGAGCGGTTCTCAGTCTTTCTTAATAATAGTTCACTTCCTATTATTAGGCCAAAGAAAATAATAATAATAATAATAATAATAATAATAATAATAATAATAATAATAATAATAATAATAATAATAATAATAATAATAATAATAATAATAATAATAATAATAATAATAATAATAATAATAATAATAATAATAATAATAAAACATAAAGAAACAAATTTATTTTTAATTTTTCAACGGTAAATAAGTTATATAGGAAATTTACTCTATCAAAACAAACAAAACAAAAATGGTAAAGTGCTTATCATCTAAACTTACATTAGCATAATTACTTCTTCCATCTATACTTAATATTAAAATGCTATAATGATGATATCATTATTAGACTAATTTCTTTGTTAAGAAAAAATCAAAAAGAAAAAGAAAAAAATCTAAACATGGTGGGTGATGTCAATAATCTAAATAATTTGAATTAAAATTAAATTTTATTAAATCTTATTATTATTAAATCTTATTAATAATTATTTTAATTATTAAAATTAAATAATTTTGAATTATTTTAATTAATTATTTTGAATTAAATACGAGAAGGTATAAAAGCTAGACAGAAGGAAACAAATTTTAAATTTATATTTTAATTTATACTTTTAAAATAAAACGACAACAAATATTATATCTTATGATTGATTGTGGATTGTTTAATATGCATTTTAGGTGTTTGATGAAATGTTCAACTGACGAGTTTCTTAGTCGGACTCTATGGTTCCACGGGTCATTAAACTAAATAACTTTAGCATTTACGTTCACTTAATACCTAAAAGATATCATTAAACTGTTTCGTTTAAACAAACTCGTGGTTCCACGGGTCATTTCACTAGTTTTATATTATTTATGTTCTAAAAAATATGAGAGTTTATAAGCTACTAGTTTTTACCAATATGGTCGTTGTGATTTACATGAAATTTACACTAATCGTATTTATCTTTTGAAAAGTATAGTGGTTGTCCCCATGGTTTTTATGATATTACATCAATCGTCCTTATTTTTCAATAGTTACACTGATCGTCTCGAACTTATCTAAAAGTGTACATTGATAATCCATGACTTATCCAAAATGTGCATTAATAGGAGGACAACATACACTTTTAGATAAAGTCGGGAACGATCAGTGTAAAATATGAGAGAGCTAAATATAACATTATCATTCAAATCAATAGATTATCTCATATAGTCATGTAACGGTTGAGATTCAATTCAACAACACTTCTCTTTTTCAGTTTCGACTGAAATAGTGAAGGGGCGGAGCGTTCCTCGCTGGCGTTCCAGACTTTTTCTTGATAATAGTTTACCTTTCTAATATTATGCCAACAATAATAATAGAAAAACAAAAAACAAAAAACAAAAAAAGAAAAAAAAAACATATCTATTTATAGTTTGTTTAACATCAAATAAGTTATCCAGGAAATTTACTTTATCAAAACAACAACAAAACAATATGATAAAGTGTTTATCACCTAAACTTATAACTACATACCATAATCACATCTTCCATTTTATATGATTTATATTCTAAAATATAGGATACTTTATAAGTTACTAGTTTTTACAAATAGTCTTTGCAGTTAGATGAAATTATACCAGTTATTCTTTTGTGGTAACAATTTAAACAACTAATTTATGTTAATTTCATTGGTTAAATTATAAAAAACATAAATTATGTGGATTTTTATGTTTAACTGATTTTTTTATTTTGTTAATTTGTTAAACACAATAAGAATATTTTAACAAGAAACATATAGTTTTATACAACGATAATCATCCCGTCAACAGCAACTTAGTTTGGTCCAGTGAAGCGGGCCGGGCTTATTTTCTAGTTTCATATAAACTACAAAAATTATTGGTATAAATTACTCTATGGAGTAATAATTAATTAATTAATAATAAAATAATAATAATAACATAATAATTTTAATTTTAATTTTAATAATTAATAATTTAATTTGTATTTATATTAGGAAATCAGTAGTCAAAACTAATATCAATTGTTGAAAAACATGAGAAAAAAGAATATAGCATTATCCTTTAAATCAATAGTGAGATTGTTATCTCAAATAATCACGTAATATGTTAGATTAGGTTAGATTAGAAGTTAAATTGTTACATTAGGTTAGATTAAAAGTTAAATTGTAAGTTAAAAGCGAAGTTAGATTATTTGATAGCATTAGATTAGTTGTTTTTTGGCATAATTCTAGAAGTAAAATTTCACCATATTGAAATACATGGCTTTGTAATCCCATGGAATTTTCTCTTCATTTTTTTTTTCCCTATAGCTCCTTACTAGTAGGGATGACAATGGATTGAATGATTCTATATCTACACCCACATTCATTTAATTTTTCTCCATCCATATCCATATTCATTTAATTTCAATTCATCCATCCATATCCATATCTGATGGATTAAGCGGGTTAATGGATATCCGTTAAATATCAAATTAAATGTTATTCTAACGATGAATTTATCCATTTAATATTGATTATAACAAATGTAAATATTTAATCTTTATGTTTTTGATTTGTTACACATGTTTTATTGTAATTTGTTGCCGATTGTGAATTTAATTAATCAAAATACGTTATAATATAAGTAAATATACGTTTAAACTAATCTAGATATATAACTTTGAATATTGTTAGTAACATTTTAATTATTGTGACTAACGCAACCCTTATTTTCGTTAATAATTTAAGAATTTGTAGGTTATATGTATATGTATATCGATATGTAGATGTATATGCATATATTTTAGTAAGTATATATGTATGTATAGATGTATTCAAATGATAATAGATATATCTGTAGATGATAAATTGTCATCCATATCCGATCCACAAAATATTTAGATCACACATATCCATATCCATATCCATATCTGTTAATCGTCAATTTAAATCATCCATATACATTATAAATGGATCGGATGGGGTAGATGTCTATTGATAAAACGTCCATTGTCATCCCTGCTTGCTAAGCTTGCTTTAATATAATTTAAGCCGTTCGAAAAAAATAAACGAAGTTGGATTAGATATGCAGTATTACTTATTATAAATCGGAAGTTAGATAATACATATTACTTTCACGTTTTCAAAATCTCAACAGCCCATACAACCTCTAAAGAATGATAATACCAATCGATCCATTTAATACCCTCACTATACATTATCTATGCGGATCTAATATGGAAGTTGTGGTTGCACGGTAACCCACTAAAATACATAATGTAGTGGAATTTTTTTTGAATATTTAATTAATAACATCACTGGATAGTGATAATTTTTTGAGTAAGACCTTTAAAATAAATTATCTACTAGAATTTTTTTTTTTTTTTTAACCAGTGACTACCATTTCTAGATTTGTCACTGTCTATAACAAATCATTATTTGACCTGTTTGGTGTTGCTTTCGTAGGAAGGAGATTTCGGTTCGGCTCAATTGGCGACGAACAAGTCATTTTGGTCATGACTGGATTAGCTATGGTACGTACGACAGTTTTTATGTATTTTTTTTAACGGAGTTTCACTTGTAACTTATTTTAAGAGTGGTTTAATTTTTTATGTTAATCTCATCTTTAAATAACTCTGTTGAACGACTGTATTTTTTTTAAATCAATATCAGTAAGTTCAATTAAGTTTATTTAGTTTTAAACAAACGGGGTCATAAAAAGCTTATTCGGTCAAGAAATTAAAAATACCGAGACACTTAATCTATAAAATAAAATATCATTACATTAAGTAAATTAAAGAAAATTATGTTAAAGTGAATTACTACCAATACATTACACCAAAAATAAAAAGTAATAATAATAATAGTAATAATAATAATAATAATAATAATAATAATAATAATAATAATAATAATAATAATAATAATAATAATAATAATAATAATAATAATAATAATAATAATAATAATAAAAAAATAATAATAATAATAATAATAATAATAATAATAATAATAATAATAATATAATAACAGAATGGGAAAAAAAAACCATAGATATCAAACCATTAACTTTGAACAACCACATGAACTATTTTAGTAATTTTGTCTAAAGTAAATTATTCAAACATTCACCATTTAGATATAACATTTTAATACGAATTTCAATTTTCTGTATTTGAAAACTCAAATGTACGTAACTTAAAAAGCTACACAAAATTTAAAATAGGCTTGAGCTTAATAAATCATCTGCTAATTTGTTCGTTTACAGTCAAATTACTCGAATCTAATGAGTATTGTTATATGCAAGTGAATATGGTAGTTTATAGGGAGATACTCACACACTCAATATTGATCAATACATACCTAATTGACTATTATGTCCTTACTTACACTTACTTACAATAATGACAAAATTGTTGAAATAGTCCTTGTGGTTTGTACCAAAACGCTGGTTTAGTCCCTGTGCTTTTTTTTTTGATGGATTTGGTCCCGGTGGTTTATAAAAGTTGCTGATTTAGTCCCTCTGACCGACGGCTGTCAAAAAAGGCCGTTAAGTCCAGTCATGTGCCAGACATGTGAGGGTATTTTCGTCAGTTTCATTCATTTATTAGCAAAATTGCTGAAATGGTCCCTGTGGTTTGTACCAAAATTCCTGGAATAGTCCCTGTGGTTTGTAAAAAAATTGCTGAAATCAATTTACCTTATTTCCTTCCTCACCTTCATCTTTATCTTCAAAAAAGATGAACAAACCCTAATTTATTAATTTTCTTCAAACACTCTAATTAACATTAACATGGTAAAATCAAACCCACCAAAACTAAAATTAAATCGAAACCATTAAAATTAATCTCAAAACTAAATCCAACCTCAAACTAAAACTAAATCCAACTTCAAATACTCATTTTATACAATCTTTACACATATACAAACGCACCCTCTGAAATACAGATCTGAACGCACCCTACATACAAAAAACAGATGGGGCCTCTGCCGGAATCCGTTCGCCGAAATCAAATCGCACCTCCGCTGGAATCAATTCGCTGTCAGATCTTGCTTCCAGTACAGATCTGAACGAACATGGTCACGGCGATGGTTTTTTTTTGGCCAATTTCGTGGTAATGGTGGTGTTTGGGGTTTTAATTGAGTTAGTTTGATTTAATCTAATTTTATTTTTAATTTTAATTTGGAGTTTATTATATGTGTGTGTGTGTGTGTGTGTGTGTGTGTGTGTGTGTGTGTGTGTAAAGAAGTCACTGTTATTAAATTTAAATTTAGTCAAAATATAAGAGGATTGGGGAAGAAGATAAAGTATAGATTAGGGTTCATCATTTTTTTTGGGGGGATAAGAAGGTTTAGAGAAGAGGAAGAAATAGTTGAACAAACCACAGGGACTATTCCAGGAATTTTGGTACAAACCACATGGACCATTTCAGCAATTTTGGTACAAACCACATGGACCATTTCAGCAATTTTGCTAATAAATGAATGAAACTGACGAAAATACCCTCACATGTCTGGCACATGACTGGACTTAACGGCCTTTTTTGACGGCCGTCGGTCAGAGGGACTAAATCAGCAACTTTTATAAACCACCGGGACCAAATCCATCAAAAAAAAGCACAGGAACTAAACCAGCGTTTTGGTACAAACCACAGGGACTATTTCAGCAATTTTGTCTACAATAATAGAGGTTCAAGTCTCAAGATAAATTTAAGGATATAATTGTAAGTTTTATAGTAAAAAGTGTGTATGGATCAAAAACTGGTGTCTGACTATCACCTCCAAACTATGATAAACAATTTAAAATCATATTATTATAATGTTTTCCTAGTAAACTGAATTTTAAAACATGTTTTTTTTTTATTTGAACGACGAATTTGCATCAACGGATCATTTATATCAACGATCCTCATCATTTGCACCCACACATGCTAGAAGGAAACTCCTACCCGGGTTGCTTGGCAACTAATCGCATGAAATTGGAGAGAAAACCTTCCGCTCACAGGAATTGGACCCGGGTTGCTTGGTAACTAATCGCTGGTCCTTTCACACTGGAGCATGATACCATTGAAGCAAACGTTCGTTGGTAATTTTAAAACATGTTACTAATTCATAAACAAAATAAGACTAATATTTTTACCTAAATTTTATTTATATATTTCATTATCTATCTATGAATGACGACATCATATTATAAGTGAAGAAAATACTTACTACCAAGTAATAAGGTTTGAGAAAAACTAGTATATACCATGGTCAAGTTGATTTTTGTGTATCAATATTTAATCTTGAAACATAATTTAAGATAGTTGATTTGAATTTTATGTTAGAAAAACATCAAATAATATACTCCGCTTTGAAGTATTTGTCATATAAACACAAATTTATATGCATAACACGGCCATATTTATTTTCCCCTTATAATATAAAATTACCAACTACCAACTATGTCTAATTCATAAAATAAAACTATGTCTAATTCATCTACGAAGTATTTGTTATTCTATGTCATACACCCACCAACTACCAGTGATCTTCTTACACACATTCAACCACATGATTTAACCATATATATCTACTCCTCCATCGATAAGTTACTTAAGTATTTAATCTTATTATATTTAATCTAATTATTCTAGTCATATCTTATTATATTTAATCTAATTATTCTGGTCATTTATGACTAGAATAGGATATTCATATAAACTAGTTCATTGACCCGTGAATTCACGGGTTTGGCGAAGAAATCTACATTATAATATTAGTGTCATTAACCCGTTAATTTATATTAGTGCCATTGACCCGTTAGTTAATATTAGTGTCATTGACCCGTTAGTTAATATTACCCACACACTTTAAATTATCATTACATTTTTTTCAAAGAACACAATAACATAATACAAACTAAAAAATAAGGTGCAGGGTGTTTACCTTTTATCAGTAAATAGATAGATAAATACATTAGTTGTAACTTGTAAGGGGAGAAATCAACTCTGCCTGGATAATCATAATTTTCATTCATGACATTTATCTTGCATCACTTCAAAAACCGCTAACCTTCCCTCAAGATGACTTGCACAACCAAAATCATCAAACTTGCATACACCATTTTACATGTATATAACTCACTTGAATGAAGCATATATATTATCACAGACATATAAATTTGCCGAGTAACTGCAAAGGTAACTTCAACATGAACTTGAAATTGTAAATGTAAATGTCTCAATTAAATCCCAAAGTAGTTTACAACTATATAATTAATCAAATGGAATCATATGCAGCTTACATATGCAACACATAACTAATTTATTTAAGATCACAACAACATAATGATATTTTTGAAGACTAATTAAAGAACGGTTATATAAAAACACATAATAATACAAACTCTCAACCTTTTTAATGGCTTGCCTATTTTTATTTTTATTTCTTGTTTTTCTTGTAAATAACAGAATATATAAAATGAGTAGGACTCGGCCAATAAATTACTTAATAACTGAATCCGAAAGGAATACAACTTGTTGGTCTTTGCCTTTACAAAATGAGGCAAAAGACCAAAAAGCCTAACTAAGCAGGCCTTCTATACAATGAAAATGAACCATCCAATGCAAACAATTACTCTGTTGTATGTAGACAGATTACTCTGTTGTATGTAGACAGATTAAACTGGAAAAAAATAAAAGGCAGGCATGCCTCCAATCTTTAACACAAAAGCCAAACAAAGGCATACATAACCATGTATGCTTTCTTTGGATACCTGCATTTGATCAAACACAAAGCCAAACAAAGGCATACATAACCATGTATGCTTTCTTTGGATACCTGCATTTGATCAAACACAAAAATAATATAAAATTTGATTTTAGAAATATGGAAGTAACATAATAAATTCACTATGAAAGACAACCAAACAAAGTGAATTAGTATTATCATTTATCCATCTTTATATCATCAAGTTGAATCACCAGCTCACCACCACCAATTACATAAAACCTCACATAAATAAAAACTATAAATATCATAAATATAACTAACAATAACTATAACAATAAGACTAAGAATTCAGAATATAAAAAACAATCTAATTCAATTAATATTATCAATCCAGTTAAGAAGCAAAGTATATAAGCATAAAGAAAACGTAAAGAATAATGAAATTAGAAAAAAAAAATAGCTATACGCCTATACCTAACAATAAAAGAAGTCGTCCCATAGAAGATACTGAAAAAGCAGACCCATGTGTGTAAAAATACGAATATGCCTGTAACTATGAGTCTGATCAGCCACAAAAGTTTATGATTCTGCATCTTCAAGCTATTAGTAGCAAATCAAAAATATTGGACGGAGTAAGTGTAATAAATACAAATCCAAATCCAAACCTAAAACTTAAACAAAAAGGGTAGAAAAAAAACACTTACACATTTTATCAAACACTTGGCGTGCATCAAAGAAGATGAATATATCACCTGATATGTATGTCATATGTAAGTCAAAACAAATATATATTCGCCAATTGGTTTAAAATAAAAACTGCCACATTCTCATGAATAGACACGTATATCAAACTACTAAATTCAAGCTCATATTCTTCACACTCATATATTATGTTAAGATGAAACTAAAGAAAAATCTTACCATATGAATGCATTTCTCTTCGACAATTTATCAAATACCTCTCAAGACATTTCTAAATAAATATGTATGTTTACTTTAGGCACCTACATTTTATCCAAACAAATGAATAGAATTTGAAGTTACAAAACAAATTGGAGGACATAATTAAGAGAATATACTTCACCAACATAATATATATAAAAAAAACTCCAAATCAAAATGATATTAAAAGAACATAAGTAATGGAAATTGTCACAAAAATCATTTTCCCTAAGAAATATAAATGAAACCATTAACTCACATCATCATATTAAAACATACATTCTTCAAATCGAAAGTCTCAACTCGTTATGCAAACCTCAGTACAACATTCTAATATTTGAGCATGAATATACATACCTCAAAACACATCTTGAGACCAAATAATGTTTCTTCTTCTCAAAACCTCACCTCAGAACACTACAATGGCAGCACTATAGAGAAGGAAAATCAAATCTAGATAAACAATAAACCCTAAAATAAAAAAAAGCTCAAGATTCAAAAACCAAGTTGACGATTCATATACAAATTTTAACAAATTAAAAAGAACTACCTTACCCGAAAGAACTTGTGATAACGGAAGATGAAGAATCCGACATCAGATGAAGAATTATCGATGTATCTGTAATTTTAGGTCCAATTGAGAAGATAAAAAGAGGGTGAAAAACCCTAGCGGTTTGGTCTTCTGTTTCTACATATTAAGCGATGCCCACATGATGGTAGTGATTAATATGGAGAGAGAAAGAAGTTAGGGTTTATTAGTGTTATTGTTCAGGGGATGAGGAAGTTAGGGCTTATCTAGCAACAGAAGGAAGATACAGAAGAAAGAAGATGAAAAAGTTCTTATCATCTTATGTAATTTGAAGCTTCTTATTTTACCGAGCAGAGTGAGACCTGTATGATAATTTAATTTAAGCATGATGATAGAGTAATCTAGGGATGTTGTGTGAGATAAGACCATTTAATATGAAGCTTCTTCTATACACTTTTTAAAAATGAAAATATAATAAATAAAATAATTATGACATAAGCTTTCTTAACTACAATGGCATTGTACAAACTTTAAATACATAAGTTACAACTTAATGAAGCACTTGATGATTTCAGCATTAACTCCATTTTATTAGATAGAATAGATAGATAGGATACAGGGGGTATCATTTTTTAATTCTTAATCACAATTTTGATTAAATTTATTTGCATGAAGAACAGCTTAATGCAGGAGTTACAACACAACTATTGCTAAGTTTATTTGATATTAAAGGGGTTGTGCATTATGGAATAGCTGGAAATGCAAACCCATCACTCAATATTGGAGATGTTGTCATCCCCCAATATTGGTCTCATTATGCTCTTTGGAGTTGGCAGGTATTTTTGTACGGTTACTTTTTAACATTTTTTAAATATTTATATTCAAAATTCAAATTTATTTACTTAAATTTCATATTCGCGTAGATGTTGTTGCAGTATAATATAAAAATTATATATGTTACATTTTGTAGAGATATGGAAACGGTCCTGAAAATGAATTGCCCCTTGAAATCTTTGGAGACTACACTCGAGATATCGGTTACTTAGATATAGCGAATTTTTCTACAAATGTAGAATTTGATAATCTTTTGAACAATATTTGGTACCAACCGGAGGAAGTTTTTCCAATTGACGGTATTCCAGAGGAGCGACAACATGTCTTTTGGGTACCTGTTGATAATGTTTACTTCAATCTAGCGAAAACTCTCGAGGTAATGAACTTAAAAAATAGTAAATTGACCGAAAACAAAAACACACAGTTTAAAAAAAATCAATAATACATTGTACATTTTATTAGCTTTACAGATTTTCCCTTACTTTTTACTTACATTTTTATTTTATATTAATAAATTAAGGGTATAAAAGAACTTTGTCTTACTATATTTTCTACTAATAGAAGTCGACAATTAATTTTAAACAGAAAAAAAAAGTATTGAACTATTAATATGGAACAAATGGAGTACTATTTTAGCAAGGGCCAAATACGGGTTGGCGGGTTAAAAGTCTTCAACTCATATATGACCCAAATTACCCCTTTAGGTAAAGGGGCATGCATGTTTGTATTGGGTTGGAAGGCTAGTTTATGGGTCAATAGGGTTCATTTGGTACGCTTGTTTGAGGTTAGCTAGTAAGCTTTATCATCTTGACTGGTCGACCCATTAATTTTAGTCGGATCCTAAAAACCAGACTAAGATTATAATTTTTTCAGTTTGGTTTCGGGTCGGATCAAGAATATTGTAAACCCCAATTCTATAAAAATTATATTCTAACATTTGTGTGATGAAAAACAATATAGTCACTTACATTAGAAGGTTGCCTCAACTCAACAACATGCTTATCAACCACACCAAAGGTCGTATTCGTAGAACGAGGAACGAGTGCTAGCATTTACCTAGACAACGCTGCCTATCGAAGTTTCATTTACGACAAGTTCAATATTAGTCCCGTAGAGATGGAAAGTGCGGCTATCGCACTCATATGCTACCAACAAAGGACGCCTTTTATTGTAATTCGTGCACTTTCGGACCTTGCCGGTGGCGGTGAACACTCAAACGAGGCTGATATCTTTGTTGACCTCGCAGCTAATAACTCTGTCAAAGTTACGGTCGAGTTTATCAAGTTGATTTCGTCTCTTCACCCTCGTGCAGAGATATGACTTGATAATGTTGTTGAATAAAACAGTCTCTCTACTCTCAAACAGAGATATGACTTGTTAATATTGTTGAATAAAACATTATCTCTACCGTAAGTAGAGATATGACTAGAATTAATGTTGTTGTTGAATAAAACAAAATGTCTAATGTTTATGTTAATTCGATTTGCATTTTTTTGTTATTTTATCCACGTACCAATCAATTGTTCGTAAAATATAAACGTAAAATAACTGAAACAATGGAGGTGACACATGACACGAACATATTGCCATGTGTCGCATCTGTATTCTATCTTTATATGTTTTTTGATAATTTCCATCTTACAATAACCGGTACTTCTCAAGTATAACAAACATTTGAAATATGGTCAGAAACGGGTTAGAAACGATCACGGAATAATCTGGTTTTTGTACAAACATATGAAAATACTCAACTTTCCTCGGTACCCTGAACATAATTTTTTTTATTCATTTTAGTTTGGTAATTTACAGTATTTACTCACAAAGCATATTCATAACGTTGTGTGTCAATGCCTATTCTGCGACGAAAAACTTCGATGAACACGACAACATAATAAGTAGTAGAAAAAGTTGAGAAAATTCAAGAAACTAAGTAACCAGTAGAAGTAATCCACGTGTCCCTCGTTGATATCGCTCGATAACCAACTTACGTTACCTCCTTTACTCGTAATAGAATCAACAACGTCAACTAAAACGCTTCCAACGAGCCCCGAAAATGACATGCCCAACATGAAAACCGCCATCGCTAAACTTGGCATACTTTTCGCTAGCTCAGAATAATAAAACTCCATTTGTCCAACCGCAAAAAACGCCTCTGCTATACCCAATAAAACGTACTGTGGGACCAACCACATTGCTGACATGTCAACCGTCTTTTCACCTGGGATCGCGTAATCACGTCTTATGGTTTCAACGATTGCGGATACAACCATTGCCAATATTGAAATTAGTAACCCGAGTCCCATTCTTGTTTTCGGGAGTAGTCCACGTGGCTCGTGTGTATATTTTGCTATAAATGGTAACAATATACGATCATAAAACGCGAGCCATATTGTGAGTGTTAAGAGAACGAATAAGCTGAATGATGCAGCCGGGATTTGGAACCACGAGGTGACGTTTCGGTTCATTGTTTGTGCTTGGAGTACGGGGTAGGTTTGCGCGATAGTCAAATAAAGTATTATACCCGTTGACCACACCGGTATTATTCGAACGAGCGATTTAACTGATTCAACTTTTTCAACTGTTGTGATAGTCCTTGGAGTCGAACCCGAAGAAACGTCATTCAAATCTCTGATAACGCACGCCTTGTTTAGAAACCTGAACGATGAAATAACACGAGTTAAGAAACTGAGTAGGCCGAATGAGTTGAGAAACATGTCAAAATGGACCCGGGTCGGGCCAGATTGACCTGAAACAAACACTTTTCTTCAAGAAATATAAATATAAAAGGTTGGTTGATTATACAATATATTGTTTGAACATTGATCTGATTCTTGGGTTCATTAATTTTAAGTGGGATTTTTTTTTTTTAAAGGCAAACTCACACACCCATCTAAATCTAACTCGAATATATACACCACGAATTGTCCTAAGCAGGACTCGAACCCTCAACCTCAAGGTTGTAAGGATGACCTCGATACCGCCAAGCCATTGGCTCTTTGGTATTTTAAGTGGGATTTCAAGATATAAAAATAGATTTTTATGGACATTAAATTTTTTAATACATATAAAAAATAATAGTATAAAAAATTATTATCATAAATAGCAAAAGAAGTTCATTATTTCCGAAACCTCTCAATCAAAATGACTTCAAACTTGAAAAAAATTTGAGCTCTTTTAAAATCTCTTAAACTTTTGAACACTTTTAAAATTTCTCAATCAAAATGACTTCAAACTTGAAAAAGTTGAACTCTTTTAAAATCTCTTAAACTTTTGAACCCTTTTAAAATTTCTTACAATTTTGAACCCTTTTAAAATTTCTAGCCCAGTTCAATGACCTATCATGCACATTCACAAAGACGCCCTGTATACTAACCTTTCGACCCATTGGACCAAATTGTCTATGAAAACAGTAACATTATGTTGCAGTAAATGTAATTATCAAACCTTAAATTATCGGTTAACTCAACTGGATCCATTGCATTGCTATGATGGTAGCATTCATCAGGAAGAAGCCTAATATGACGGTTCTTAAACGCAATGACGAACACTTGAATGAACCCTGAATACGGGCTCTCGTTGACTTTGACTTTGAGATAAAGAGACGACCCGAGTAAGAACATAAAGGCAGAACAAACCATAACCAAAACAGGAACCGCAAAACCAATCTTCCAACCAAGTTGATCTTGAATATAGACCATAACCGTATAACCAATAACTGTTGAAATCGCTGCAGAAGCATAGTACCAATTAAAGTAACTATCGATGAACTTTTGGTTGTTTTGGGTTGGATGGTTTTTGAGCTGGTCTGCACCAAAGGCTATGGAACAAGGTCTGATGCAACCCGATCCTATTGACATTAAACCGAAAGATGAGAAGAGGAAAGCGAGTTGGGTTCGTGTTGGTGAACCGCAACCGGTGTCGAGTTCAACGCAAGATGAAGGTGTTAGTTGTGGAACCATGGTGGTTAACCAAACAAAAGTCAACCCCTGTTGAAAAGTCAAACCTTTTAGAAGATTATATTGTTAGGAATCTAGGACCCAAACAGACTGATTGATTACAATCACAACCAACGATCAACAAACGAAAAATACAAAGTGTAAAATACTTTCGACACGATATTTACATTGTTATATCCAATCGGGGTGATTTTTTTCCTCATAGACTTTTTTTTTTTTTAATTTTATAAACAAATTTGAGCAACAGATGACTGACTGATTATAGTGAAAACACACCCCTTTGATCCAAAACAGATCATTTTAATAAACAGAGAACACTATGAATCAATTCAATATAGGGGATGAGTATGGCTTACAATAAGGGTAAAGATAGACCCAATTGCAATAACCCGAAACCGACCCAAATAAGAATCAGAAATGAAGGCTCCAAAAATGGAAAGACCATTTGAAATTGATGACCAAATGAAAAGTATGGTTGTTCCAGTAACAGCTTCCATATGATAAACTTCCATAAGATAAAATATCATATTTGAACTTAATCCATAACTTGCAACTTTCTCAAATGCTTCATTCACTGTCATTAAAACAATTAAAAAAAATTACTAAACTCATAGTAATTTACTAAACACATAGACACAAATAAAATGTAATTATTGTTTAATTTACCTATAATAAAAGGCATGGTTATCAAACCACCCTTATGATGATGATGATTATGATCTAGTAATTTGGTTTGTAATTCTGTATCATTGATACTAGATTTCTCTTCATCCATGGTGTTTGAATGAGCTCAACCGTATTTGTTTTTCTAATTTATTTATTAGGCAACAACCCTAGTAAGTTAATTTTAATATAGAGTGGACAAAATAGGTGGCAATCATATATAAGCATCTCTTTGACGTTATTATCCATGTAAACGTGAAAAAGTTATCAAACTATATATTTATTGTCACAAGACTTCATTACTATATTATATAATTGGATTGGATGGATGGATGGATGGATTTTGTTAAATTATGTCATAATATAAAATCTAACTTTCTTAAATATTGGAGTTTCCGGATGATACATACATCTACAAAAAATGTGTATAAAGTAAAACATTGATGGTCCTTGTGGTTTTAGCGAAGGATTTGCTAACAACAGTCTTAGGGTTGTAGTTAACATGCATTATATGATCATACATAGCGGACTAGCGGTTACCAATCATCTCTAACTATCGGTTATCAAATTGTACAAACGTAATAAAACATGTCAACGACAGCCTTAATGAGCTGTCATTAGCAAAATTCAAGACAATTATATTGGTCGTCTTTATCATTTATAATTAACGAACTTTACTCCATATGCTCTTATGAGTCATACAGTTTGGGTTGAATCGGTCGTATTTAGTATGAGTTGTATAACTTACTTAAGTTAGGAAGTTTAACGTGTGATCACATAACATTGTCTATAAAGATATTTTGAATTTTTCATATTTAAAACTATTAACGAGTTGGGGTGCCCTTGCATGGCGTCGGAGGAACGCTAGTTAAATTCAATTGAGGAAAAAAAGGAGGAAAAAAAAAACAAAAGTAAAAGACATAAAATGAAATGGGTAAAAAAACTTAAAGTGTGAAAGCGAAAAGTTTTGTGTTAACTTGAGTTATGTGGTTGATTTATAGTACGTGGAAAGTTTTGTGATTACTTTGTAATGAAAGAAAAGTTTTGTGGTTGATTGTAAAAGATGATATTTTTTGTGTTAATTTGTAAAAATTGAAAACTTTGTGTGAATATGTAAAACTTAGAAACTATGGTCTTCATAAGCTTGGTTATTTTAAAAAAATAAAAATTTTGTGTGTAAATTTGTTAAACTTGGAAATTTTGTGTATATTCGTAAAACTTTAAAACCCTGGTATTCGTAAATTTTAGTGTTGGAGATGTGTCAATTTATAAAACTTAAAAACTCGTGTGTCAATTTGTGAAGCTTGGAGAGTGTATTATTCATGAGCTTTCAAGTGTACACACAAGTTTCAAGTATAGTATTCATGAGGTTTGAGTTTTAAAAGAAGTGTCAATTTGTAAAACTTGAAAACTTGTGTGTCAATTTGTGAAGCTTGAAGAGTGTACTATTTATAAAAACTTGTACTTTTCGAGTGTAGTATTTATGAGTTTTTTAGAATAAGTGTCAATTTGTAAAACTTGAAAACTTGCGTGTCAACACATTGGTGTAAATTTGTCCCTCCTAATATCAACTTCTTTTTGTGGCGTGCTCGATTGAATAGATTGCTCGATAAGTGTGGTCTTTTTGAGAAAGGTGTTGTTCAAGATGTCTTAGACCATTTGTATCGCCACGGGTTCAACCCCGTTGAAGCCTATGTGGCAGGCCGGCAACGCCTCCCTTCTGCCGTATCGCCGCGTTTTCCGGCTGATTAAGCTTCAACGCAATGGGCAACGTACGTTTTGGATATTTTATTAATTTTTTATTATTATAAAATATTATTTTTATCCCCTTTTTAATACTTGCCCAATTATATTTTGCCACATCAGCATTCTACGAACAAACAACACCAACATCCAACATCACCACTACTCCACTCACTAACACAACACAAACTAGTCAGCAATAAAGTGAAAAAAATCCACAACACGAATGACCACTACAAATGGTCTTATGCCCTTCATGCTCCAACGCATGTGAAGATCTTCAGCATATACTTTTTGAATGTAGTGTGGCATTGCAAGTATGGAGTTTGTCACACCCCCAAATAGGGCCTGGGGTATTTGTGACTAATTATATCAAATCAAAGTTGTACAAACGAGAACGACTCTATATGAGATGTTTTATTGAGTTTTACAGCAGAAGATAAATAGATTACATTGTATTTAGAGCATTAAATGTCTTTAATTGATATGATATGTAATGAAGACTCCAAGAATAGCAAGCAATCATCATCAAAGCAGCAGATATACAGCGGAAGCAATATTTAAGTACCTGAGAATAAACATGCTTTAAAAAGTCAACACGAGGTTGAGTGAGTTCATAGGTTTATCATAAATCAATAGTTCAGTATAGCATTAGACCACAAGATTTCAGTTTAAAGCTTATTGATACCAAATATATCAATCGAAAGAGTTGCTGTTTGTAATATCGCGACTAAACAAAAGTTACCCCGTGACACTTGTTATTCGTGTCGTTGAATCATTATTATGTATCCAAAGACCAACGGTCAAATGGACAGAGACGTCACTCTCAGTAGCGCTACTCATAATAACTAAGCTTGCATCTTATACCTCAGCAATTAACGATATTACGGCAGGGATTTAGCATGACAAAGCATGTATATAGCATAAAAGTTTGAGTACTTGTGTCTAACGTGTAAAACAGTTATAAAAGTTGCGCATGTATTCTCAGCCCAGAAATATAGATAAAAATGGAGCAAATGAACTCACGATACGATACGATAGTTTGTAGTAAATATGCATATGATGGTACTGAACAAGTGCAGAGTTGTCCTTGGATTCACAATGTCATACCCCGTCCTAATCCGTCCAGACGAAGTCACCAACATCTGGTTCCATTGCGATGATCGACTCCAAATAATGTCTTTACAATGAGCAAATGCACAGCGAAAGATTTCTTTCATACCTGAGAATAAACATGCTTTCAAGTATCAACCAAAAGGTTGGTGAGTTCATAGGTTTATCATAAAACAATAAAATTCATCATTTTGATATACCAAAAGATTTAAATGCTGCATGGTACAAATGGGCTCGAATCCTATGCCCACCTGTAATGTACATGCTATATCTTTTAAATACAGTACACCTTTCCCGTGTACGAAATCCTTTTTCATAAATCTTAGTAACCGTACACATGTCTCGTGTACAAAATATAATACACATAACCTGTGTATAAAAATTATTCTCTCGATACATAACATTCACATCAATTGGTGGCAATTATCATGTCCACATAATTCAATGGTGGCAATTATCATGTCCACGTAATTCAATAGTGGCAATTATCATGTCCACATAATTCAATGGTAATTCGCAGAACTTCTGTCTGCATAATAATTCATTCGAGGAATGTTTTGCTTGTGTCTATCTCGTCAAACATTTATAAAAGTATTTCATGTATTCGCAGTTCAAAATATATTTCAAAAGCATTTAATAAAGCAGTTGTAAAAACAGCGCATGTATTCTCAGTCCCAAAAATATAAAGAGTAAAAGGGAGCAAATGAACTCACCTAATGTATTTTGTAGTAAAAATACATATGACTATATTGAACAACTGAACAATGCAGGGTTGGTCTCGGATTCACGAACCTATATCATTTATATATATTAACACATATAATATAATGGTAATCAAATAATTTATATATATTATAAATGTTATCTTAATAAATTATGTGTTTCATCAATACCCTAAATAAATATATTTATTTTATATACCTTATATAAATAAAATTATTAATATAGTTTTGTTAAGTATAGTTTTATATGACTAATTTTTATTGTGATAATGATAATAATTCTAATAATAATAAAAATGATAATCTTAATAATAATGTTAATTTTTTTTTAAACAAATAGTAAAACTTGATAATTCTAATAAAAATGATACTTTTAATAATAACAGTAGTTTTTAATAAAAATGATAAATTTAATAATAATGATAATGAAAATAATAATTTTAATAATAATACTTAATAATAATAATAATAATAATAACAACAATAATATTAATAATTAATAATAATAATAATAATGACAAAATTAATAATAATAATAATCATTTTAGTAACTTTATCATTATCATTATCATTATCACATTTCGCTTTCATCACGATAATTCTATCGATCATCATCGTCATCATTCCTATTACCTGTTCTTATTTAGATTAAGACATTTCATCCATATTATGTATTTAGTCTATATTCGTGATCACGTTCTCATGTATATGTATATATACACGTATGAATGTATATATATACACGTCCCATTAGTTTATATTAACACTCGTATTGATTACGTATGCATGCAAAAACGAATCTTAATATAAGTAGTAATTCGATATCTATAGTTAAGTTCTTAAATTATACCTTCAAATTGCAAGCCTCTTAAGAATAACTAAGTAACCCATTAAGTAAACAAAATAGTCAATAACCACAAGGATGTGAGCCTGTTTGTTGTTCGTTCGATAGAGACAGGAAACACGTTTTCGGCCGTGATCTTTGATGGTTGTTTGATGACACATGATCCTCAACTACAACAACATTAAGCTCATACGACATACCATCATCTTCAACATTGATTACAACGTTATCTTCACCACAATACTACCACCGACATCTCATCATCAAATCAATCATCATTCGTTTATAGCTTCCATCGTCATTATTATTTTACGATCACCTTAAATATAATCAAGTGGGTATGTCATGTGTGTTTCGGTCCACCACAGAAAAAAAAAAAAAAAAAAACCGATGGTATTATCACCATCATAACTCGTGCAAGGATGTCCCCATCATGTGGAGCCCAAAAAGATAAGTAAATAAAGCCTTATGACAAACCGATCAAAAGTTGGCCCATCTTTAGGTACACATCTCGGACCTAGTATTAAACCAATAAATCCCATCGCTTTCTACAGTTTCACTTATTAAAATTACATCGTGTTAATTGTTAGTTGAAACCGGAACTGTAGCAGTACTTGTAGATGGTTTGATGTAGGTCACCAAAAGTGTGGTCCAATGGCGATCAGAGATGGAAAAATAGGAAGCAGACATCCGGACAAAGGGATTTGTTTCTCTCGACTAATAACAAGGAGGTAGTGATGATGATGGTGTTCGGTTTTTGATCCCATAACAAAGAACGAGTATCAGATCAAACAGGAAACATAAGAAACAGTCTGGTTCGCTGTTGTTTATCGAAGAAGAAAAAAAAACGCAGCACGTTTTGTAGTGATCAAGGAGACGAGCAAGAAAAACAGTTAGCTAGGAGTAGAAGTAGCAATTTGTAAGTAATCAAGTGGAATTAAAAGTGGTGGTTTAGATGGGTTCTTTGGCCAAAAGTTATAAGGTGACGGAGGTGGTGAAGTGGTAGTTTAAGTGGTGGTCGACGGTTGTTATGGTGCTCCGGTGGTAGAAATCGGTAGTGTGGGTTTAGGCTGCAAAACAGTAGCAACAGCATTCCCCATTTAATCTGGTTTTTATTGCTGTTTTGTCGAGAAAGAAAATAAAAGAAACAGGAAGATGTATCGAGCTGCAATAGTGGTGAATGGTGGTGATGGTTTTGTGAGGTTGATGAATGGTTGCAGGAGGTTCTCGGTTCCAAGGTGGTTCAATCCAGAGAAACAGATGGTGATTGAGATGGTGTACATATGTATATGTATATTCTATAAATCATGTAAATATATATGAATAAAGAAAGGGGTGGTGGTAGTATGATTAAAAGGAAAAAAAAATAGATGGTGAGTGGATGAGATATATCTCACATATAGACATGTATATATATATATTGAATGAGGTAGGATGATTAGTATATATATATATTGAATGAGGTAGGATGATTAGTAAATTGTTCGGTTGACAGAAGCAAATAGAAGAGAAAGGGGTAAAGTTAATCAATCAACATAGCAAACTAATCAATCCTAATTAATTCATGGATGAAAAGCAAGTGGGTATCACAATTAATTAAATCAACAATAGTATTTGATAATCATTCAATCATATTATGTCATGATTCACGGATAAATTTTCAACAAAGAATATATATATATAATATTAATAACATAATGAACATGTGATTAGAAAACTAGCAGCCATGAATCTTGTAATATAGTTACCGACAGTTTTCACGGACTGTGTATCGTGCAAAATCAGTGGCGGATAAAAGTGTTCAGAAAAATCTCATATTTTAAAATTAAGTTCATTTATTTATTCCACTCATTAACTGTTTGAAACCTGATTAATAATGTTCGATAATTATTTATTTTCTGTTCCAATTTATATGTACGGAGTACTAATATTTAAACTTAAAAAGGTAAAAATATTTTTAACAAATCTAACATCTTCGTAATCAATTTACTATCCAACTTTTATCTTAATCATTCATGAACATGTATTATATCTATATTAAAACTAACGAAACGTCAACCGAGTGTCACCGACGTCTACTGATTAGGCTCGAAATCAATTATTTTTAATATATTTTCTTTCTATATGCAAACAGTTAAAATAGCAACGTTAATTACTAAAACAAATATATATCTTTTTAAACAAATAAATTTAATATAACATTATATATTTACAAGTAATATTTATATACAATTTATATATATCTATATATTCTTAAATATAGTTTCCATTAATCGCATTTTAATTTATTTATTTTACAATATAAATCCTAATAATCATATTATATAATATTCTAAATTATATTTCAAATTATAAATACCTATTTAAATATATATGTTATCTATTTACAAATAGTTGTTCGTGAATCGTCGAGAACAGTCAAAGGTCAAATGCATTCATGTAAACTGTTCCAAAGTTTTCGAGACTCAACATTACATACTTTGCTTATTGTATCGAAATCATATAAAGATTAAGTTTAAATTTAGTCAGAAATTCCCGGGTCGTCGCACACAAACCTATATCAAGTATATATATTAACACATATACTCGTAATAGAATAAGTTTATATATATATTTTAATTGTTATATATATATATATATATACTGTTATGTATATATTCTACATATAAGTATTTATTTAATAAAATATTATTAATAATGTTAATGAATAAAGAGTTGTATTATTTTGTAATAATAATAATACTAGTAGTAAAAATGATAAAAATTATAATAATGTAAAAAAAAATAGTAAAAATTAAAGTTCTTATAATACTATATGTTTACAATAGTAATGATATTAATAATTTTTGTAATATCTTAAATAGTAATAATAATAATAATGATATTAGTTGTAAAAATAATAACAATAATAATTATTATTATAATGATAGTAGTTTTTAATGAAAATGACAATAATAATAGTTCTTAATAATAATAAAAATACTCATTTTAACAATAAAATGATAATGAAAATAATAATTTGTGATAATAATACCCTAAATGAAATTTTTAGTAAATATAATAAATTTAATAATAATGTTAATCTTTAATTAAAAAATATAGTTTTAATAAAAGTGATATTTTTTACTACTATTGATATTAATGATAATAATTTTAATAATAATAACAATAATAACAATAACAATAACAATAATAATAATACTAATACTAATACTAATACTAATACTAATACTAATACTAATACTAATAATAATAATAATAATAATAATAATAATAATAATAATAATAATAATAATAATAATAATAATAATAATAATAATAATAATAATAATTTTAAAAGGAAACTACCTTAAATAAGCCTTTTTTAAAAAAAAGTGCCCCAAAGCCAGAATCGAACCCATGACCTCTCGCTATCCCGAACACCCTTCAAACCACTCGACTATCTTTTCATTTCTGATTATTTCTAACAGCTAAACTATATAACCCGTATAATACTTATGTTCTTCTTCTTCAAACAATTAAATCGACTGAACCCAAAACTCATAACAGCACAAAAGGTTTAATTTAGGATATGTAATTGACACAGAAACGATATATGGTGATGAGTAGAATTAACAGAAAACAAAAAAGTAAGAAAAAAAAATCCACAGCAGCTTGCTGTTCGGAAAAAAAAAAAAAAAAACTAAAATCGTGATTTTAAAATTGATAACGTTTTAGACAAAGATTACAACATCAATTATACTCTAAACCTTCCTTAGAAACTTTCTAAATCATCAATTTGACTTAAAACACAAGAACGAACTCGAATTTCTCTATGAACACTTCGTTTGACTTTTTGTTTTAAAGGTTTGACTCGAAAATTAAGATTCGATATGACGAATTGGGATTTGAAACTTTGCAGCTAGATTAACTAAATAATTCCTAACATGACTGCAATTATAGATTTTATAATGGGATTCATAATCAAATTTTTCAAAAAATGAAGCTCGAGCAGAGTAATAAACTGTTTTCTATATTTATTTATTTTTACAAATTAAAAACTGAAAATGGGAATTGAAACTGATAGTTGATAATGTGAGACTTGACTGGTTTATATAAAAAAAAATGTGATTGATTGATACAGGTTATGTGGATGTCGACTGGATCCCAGCAAGAAGCAGAAAAATATAAAAAAATATAAAAGTAAAATACCTAATTTTTCTTTTATAAAAATATATATATATATATAATATAAAGAAGATCGTGATCTTTTAAAAAATAAAAAATAAAAGCAGTTGTTGTTAATACCTAATTTAGGTATATGCCTTTTTCATTTAATTAATATACTGTTATAATTCAGTAGGCTTATAACTACCTTTAGTGTCCTGGTTCTTGACTGTAGACTACTAATAAGTATATAGAGGGAATATGAGAGAAGTATGTGTTTTTTATATCTCTTTAGAAGTGTGCACATAACACACACACACACACACACACACACACACACACACACACACACACACACATATATATATATATATATATATATATATATATATATATATATATATATATATATATATATATATATATATATATATATATATATATATATATATATATATATATATATATATATATATATATAGATATATATATATACTCAAAAAATCTACTATACAATATCTATAATAATAATAAAATTAGCATCCACAATTGACTTTTATAACACTTCCCCTTGGATGACAATTTTATTAGAGAATAACTAGTACTGCCTCGTTAAAAACCTTGCTAAAGAAAACCCATTGGGAAAAAACTTTAGCTAAGGAAAAAAGAGTGCAGCATAGAGTTGACTCCCCCTCAAGTAGGCAACGCCTGAATTGTTACATCTTCTGAACATGCCTCATGCCAATATTATGAACGTGTGTTCTGAAAATAACAGTTGGAAGTGCTTTGGTGAAAAGGTCAGCAGAGTTTTTGCTGGACTGAACATATGTCATTTCAATCTGGTTGTCCTTAATGAGATTTTGAGTGTATGAGAAAAATCTAGGAGGTATGTGTTTTGTTCGGTCACTTTTGATATACACTTCTTTCATCTGTGCTATGCAAGCTACATTATCTTCATAGATAGTGGTTGGACTTTTATCGCGTTCTAGTCCACAAGAATCAGTAATGAGTTGTGTCATTGATCTCAACCAAAAACATTCCCGAGTAGCTTCATGTAATGCAATCACTTCGGCATGATTTGATGATGTTGCAACAAGTGTTTGTTTTTGAGAACGCCATGATATTGCGGTACCTCCATTTAGGAATACATATCCATTTTGAGATTTAGCTTTATGTGGATCGGATAAATAACCTACATCTACATAACCAACCAAATCTTGTTTCGATTCGTTAGAATAAAATAATCCTAAATCAATAGTTCCTCAAAGGTATCGAAATATGTGTTTGATCCCATTCCAGTGTCTTTTGGTAGGAGCTGAGCTGAACCTTGCCAACAAATTAACTGCAAAAGAAATGTCAGGTCTTGTACAATTTGTAAGATACATAAGAGCTCCAATTGCACTAAGATATGGTATTTCTGGTCCCTGGATATCTTCATGATCTTCACAGGGACGAAATAGATCAGTGTCAACATTAAGTGATCTAACAACCATATGAGTACTTAACGGTTTTGCCTTGCCCATATTGAAATGTTTTAAAATCTTTTCAGTATATGTTGTTTGATGTACAAGTAAACCATTAGGCATATGCTCAATTTGTAAACCAAGGCAATACTTGGCTTTTCCGAGATCTTTCATTTCAAATTCTTTCTTTAGAAGTTGAATGGCTTCATGGATCTCTTTATTTGTACCTATGATGTTAAGATCATCAACATAAACAGCTATGATCACATATCCGGATGTTGTTTTCTTAATAAAAACACATGAACAAATAAGATTATTGGTATACCCTTTGCTTATCAAGTAATCACTGAATCGTTTATACCACATGCGACCCGATTGTTTTAACCCATATAAAGACCTTTGTAACTTGATTGAGTACATTTCTTTGGGTTTTGCATTGGTTGCTTCTGATACCTTAAATCCTTCAGGTATCTTCATATATATATATATATATATATATATATATATATATATATATATATATATATATATATATATATATATATATATATATATATATATATATCACTATCAAGTGATCCATATAGATAAGCAGTCACAACATCCATGAGATGCATTTCTAAATTTTTTGAAACTGCCAGACTGATTAAGTATCTAAAAGTAATTGCATTCATAACAGGAGAATAAGTTTCCTCATAATCAACTCCTGGTCTTTGAGAAAAACCTTGAGCTACAAGTCTAGCTTTATACCTTGTAACTTCATTTTTCTCATTTCTTTTTCGCACAAAAACCCATCTATATCCCACAGGATTCACATCTTTAGGTGTGAGAATGATAGATCCGAAAACTTTTCTTTTATTGAGCGATTCAAATTCAGCTCGTATTGCTCCTTTCCAATGATCCCAATCATGTCTATTTTGACATTCCATGACAGATTTTGGTTTTGGATCATCATCATCATTCATGATGTCATATGCAACATTATATGAAAATATCTCATCAAGATTTTTCATTTCATTTCGATTCCATAATATTTTTGAATGTGCATAATTGATTGAAATTTCCGTATTGACATCATGAATCTCCTCTGCAGAAGGAGTATTGATTTGTGGTTCTTCTTGAACACTTTCTTTTACCTCATTATCAGCTGATTTTCTTTTTTGAGGATTTTTATCTTTGGAACCAATTGGTCTCCCACGTTTCTGGCGTGGCAAAGACTCAAGAGTGACATTATTGCCAGCTTTTGGAATTTCAATTCGAGCTGGAGCATTTACTGCTGGTATATATGATTTAGTCACTCTTTTTGTATCTGTAAATGCATCAGGCAATTTATTCGCAAGTTCTTGCATATGCATTATTTTTTGAACTTCGGTCTCGCATTCTTTTGTGCGAGGATCAAGATACATTAATTGAGGTTCACACCATGAAACATCATTTTCTTTATTTTTTATTTCTCCCCCTAATCTAGGGAACAATGTTTCATTAAAGTGACAATCAGCAAAACGTGCTGTAAAAACATCACCCGTCATGGGTTCAATATATCTTGTGATTGAAGATGTTTCATATCCAACATATATTCCCATCCTTTTTTGACGACCCATTTTAGTGCGCTGTGGTGGTGCGATAGGAACATAAACCGCACAACCAAATGTTATAAGGTGGAAAATAATTGGCTGATGGCCAAAAGCAAGTTGCAAGGGAGAATATGTATGACTTGCACTTGGTCTAATGCGAATTAATGATGCATCATGTAAAATTGCATGACCCCATACAGGTACTGGGAGTTTTGTTCTCATTATCAATGGTCTAGCTATTAACTGCAATCGTTTAATTAGTGATTCGGCTAAACCATTTTGTGTATGTACATGAGCAACAAGATGTTCAACAACAATCCCAATAGACATGCAAAAATCATTAAATGCTTGAGATGTAAGCTCACCAGCATTATCCAATCTCACCCTTTTAATAGTATAATCACGGAAATGTGCTCTCAATTTAATAATTTGAGCAAGAAATTTTGCAAATGCCATGTTTCGACTTGATAATAGACAAACATGAGACCATCTACCAGATGCGTCTATTAGGACCATTGATAATGCTAAAAACAAACATATATTTCATAGCATTATCCCTCAAGAAAGACAAGCTTTTAGTTGCAATTGTTCTATTTACAAGTGATATTCGTTTAAATAATAAAAGGTGAAGACAAAAGACAAATTCGACGAATTGAAGACGCAAACGACCAAAAAGTTCAAAAGTACAAAGTACAATCAAAGAGGTTCCAATTATTGATGAGAAACGTCTCAAAATTACAAGAGTACGAGACGCGAAACGCAAAGTACAAGATATTAAATTATACGCAAGGACGTTCGAAAATCCGAAACCGGGACCAGAGTCAACTCTCAACGCTCGACGCAACGGACTAAAAATTACAAGTCAACTATGCACATAAATATAATATAATATTTAAATAATTCTTATAATTATTTATATATTATATTTATTTAATTAAAACGTCGACAAACAAGAAAACAAGGAACTTTGAGCTGTCACCGACGGCCATGCGATCGCATGGCCTGGAGGAAGAAATCCCATGCGATCGCATGGCTAACTTTTCCAGCCCACATGCCTATAAAAATCGCGTTTTTGGTGAACATCAAACATATCTTTTTCTCATTCATCATACGTAAAATATATATATATATATATATATATATATATATATATATATATATATATATATATATATATATATATATATATATATATATATATATATATTTATATTTTAATTTTAATTTTAATTTTAATTTCCAATAATAAGGGTATGTTAGCGAATATTGTAAGGGTGTAAGTCGAAATTCTGTCCGTGTAACGCTACGCTATTTTTAATCATTGTAAGTTATGTTCAACCTTTTTACATTAATGTCTCGTAGCTAAGTTATTATTATGCTTATTTAATACCAAAGTAATCATGATGTTGGGCTAAAATACTAAAATTGGGTAATTTTGCTTTGTACCATAATTGGGGTTTGGACAAAAGAACGACACTTGTGGAAATTAGACTATGGGCTATTAATGGGCTTTATATTTGTTTAACTAAATGATAGTTTGTTAATTTTAATATAAAGATTTACAATTGGATGTACCTATAAATAACCACATACACTCGATCGGACACGATGGGCGGGATATTTATATGTACGAATAATCGTTCATTTAACCGGACACGGGAATGGATTAATAGTCTATCGAATTATTAAAACAGGGGTGAAATTATGTACAAGGACACTTGGCATAATTGATAACAAAGTATTAAAACCTTGGGTTACACGCAGTCGATATCCTGGTGTAATTATTAAATAAAGTATTAAGACCTTGTTACAGTTTAAGTCCCCAATTAGTTGGAATATTTGACTTCGGGTATAAGGATAATTTGACGAGGACACTCGCACTTTATATTTATGACTGATGGACTGTTATGGACAAAAACCAGACGGACATATTAAATAATCCAGGACAAAGAACAATTAACCCATGGGAATAAACTAAAATCAACACGTCAAATATCATGATTATGGAAGTTTAAATAAGCATAATTCCTTTATTTTCATATTTAATTGCACTTCTAATTATCACATTTTTATTTATTGTCATTGTATTTAATTGCACTTTTAATTATCGTACTCTTTAATTATCGCAAGTTTATTTTATCGCACTTTTATTTATCGCAATTTCATTATCGTTATTTACTTTACGCTTTAAATTAAGTCTTTTATTTATTTAATATTTTACATTAGGTTTTAACTGCGACTAAAGTTTTAAAAATCGACAAACCGGTCATTAAATGGTAAAAACCCCCCTTTATAATAATAATATTACTTATATATATATATTTGTATTTTTATAAATTAAAACTAATATAGCGTTAAGCTTTGTTTAAAGATTTCCCTGTGGAACGAACCGGACTTACTAAAAACTACACTACTGTACGATTAGGTACACTGCCTATAAGTGTTGTAGCAAGGTTTAGGTATATCCATTCTATAAATAAATAAATATCTTGTGTAAAATTGTATCGTATTTAATAGTTTTTCCTAGTAAAATATACACTATTTCATATACGCCTCGCATAACATCAAGTATTTTTGGCGCCGCTGCCGGGGAACAATTCTGCTTAAATGCCGGAAGCGCAACGCTAATATATATATAAAAAAAAAGATTTTTATTAATTTTTTAGTTTACTTTTATAAAAATACGTTTTTGTAAAAATACGTTTTAGATATTCGAAAATATAAAAAGAAAAATAAAAATATAAATATTTTTAATAGTTTGTTAAATATATAAGTTTTATAAAGTTTTTTTATTTTTATTTTAGTTTGTAAAAATATAAATTTTATTTAAATATCTTCTATTTATTTAAAACAGAATTTAAAACAGAAAAAAAAAAAATAAATACTCTCGGCCTGGTACTGTAGCAGCCCAGACCCTGGCCCAAAATCCAAGCTCATGCGATCGCATGAGCCCGAAGGCATATTCTCATGCGATCGCATGAGGGCACCTGACACGCCACAAGCAACCCTAAAACTGCAATCATTACGTAATTATTATTATTATTATTAATTAAACCCTAATTAGGTTATTATTATTATATAATTTAGTTTTTATTATTATTTTGTATATTTAGTTTAATTAGTTTAATTAATTTATAAAATTAATAGTTTTATTAAATAAATAATATAAAAATTGTACTTTTTATAAAAATTGTACTTTTTACAACTTTAAGTATATTTTTATATTTTGTACCTCTTTTTATTCGTTTTAGCGTAATATTTGTATTTTTCGCTCGTATTTAGTTTTAAATCATAGTATTTGCCATAGTTATTTTTATTTCTAGATTTTTAGGCTTTGCCGTAAAATCCCTTAAGTGCTTTTTCTTTAGACTAAGATTTAGGTGCTTTAGAATTTTGCGACGCCTTTTTAAGTTTTAGTACCTTTTTAAGATATTGCCATTTCGGATATAGTTTTTCTTTTAAGCTTTAATATTTTTTAGACGCAACTTTTAATTCTTAGTTTTTAGTTCCTTTTTAAGTTACGACGCGCTACTTTCTTATTTTTATTTTTCGACGCCTATTATTTTTCAATCTTTTATTTTTCGACGTTTTTCGACGCGCTCTTTTTCTTTCTTATTTCTCGACATTTTAGTTTTAGGACTTAGAATTTTCTCTATTTCTTACCTAATATTTCTTTAAATTTCAAACGAAAAATTATTTTAAGCGGTTAAATTGATAGACATCAAAATTTTCTGGTTCGTAGTAATAGTTGGATTTGTACGTGGACCGGGTTATTGGAGCCAAACAGTACTCAATTATATTGAGACCAAACGAATCATGCCCCTCTGCTGAATCTTTTGGCTATTCGAAACATGGGCAAAATCAGAAAAGTCTATTAATTGGATAACTTATATAATTTTTCTTTCTTTTTAAAAACTAATAGGATATTCAGTGAATGCACCGAGCAAAACGTTCACCACCTTTTGTACGTTCACCACCTGTAACTCGATCAAGACATCTAGCAAACATCGTTGCCATTGATTTTTCTTTAGAATCGTCATCCAGTCGACCAAGTACTCCAATTCAAATTTCCGATAATTCATTTTTTGAACCCGACCTCACAATTGAGAATCCGGAGAATATTCAAGGACAATTCATAGATCATGAACCATTAATCTTTCCTCTGGAACCACCAATCATTCAAACAGAGATTGTTGAGGAACCAACCATTAAATCAGAATCCTCTAGTGATTCAGATTCAACAAATTCAATCATGGAAAATCTGGAACCTCTAAGTATGGAAGACGGAATGAGAGCTAAACGCACTGGCCAAGGTCACGCAATTACTCAACCAGACATTAATGCGCCAGATTATGAAATCAAAGGACAAATTCTACACATGGTGACTAATCAATGCCAATTTAGTGGTGCGCCGAAGGAAGATCCAAATGAACATCTTCGTACCTTTAATAGGATATGCACACTATTTAAAATCCGAGAAGTTGAGGATGAACAGATATATCTCATGTTATTTCCCTGGACTTTAAAGGGAGAAACCAAAGATTGGTTGGAATCGTTACCTGAAGGGGCGATTGATACATGGGATGTTTTAGTTGAAAATTTTCTTAAACAATTCTTTTCGGCATCTAAAGCCGTGAGACTTCAAGGATAAATTGTTACGTTCACACATAAGCCAAATGAAACTCTATATGAGGCATGGACAAGATTTGGAAAGTTATTGAGAGGATGTCCGCAACATGGTTTAGACACCTGTCAAATAGTACAAATATTCTACCAAGGATGCGACATCACTACGAGGAAAGACATAGATATAGCAGCTGGTGGTTTCATTATGAAGAAAACAGAAACTGATGCTTACAAAATTATTGATAACACTGCTTCCCACTCACATGAGTGGCACCAAGAAAAAGATATCGTTAGATCATCTAAAGCAGCTAGAGCCAATTCTAGCCATGACTTAGATTCCATTTCCGCAAAGATAGATGCTGTCGAGAGACGAATGGAAAAGATGACTAAAGATATCCACTCAATACGAATTAGTTGTGAGCAGTGTGGAGGACCACATTTGACAAAAGATTGTCTCAGTATTGAACTAACAATGGAACAAAGAGAGAATGTTTCATACATAAACCAAAGGCCTGGAAATAATTATCAGAATAATTATCAACCGCCAAGACCAATCTTTAATCAAAACTAGAATTATAATTGAAATGTTCCATACAACAACCAACAAGGTCCTAGCAATCAACAAGTATCCAATAATACTTACAATCAGCAAAGACCTAATTTTCAAAACAAACCACCACAAACCGATGATAAAAAGCCAAATTTAGAAGATATGATGACGAAGCTAGTTGAATCTCAAACACAGTTTTTCACATCTCAGAAACAAACCAATGAACAAAATGCTCAAGCATTTAGAAATCAACAAGCTTCTATTCAAAATTTGAAACAAGAAGTAAGTAACCTAGCAAGGTTAATAGGTGAAAGAAAACCGGGAAGTCTACCTAGTGATACAAATGCTAACCCCCGAAATGAAACAGCTAAAGCCATTACCACAAGAAGTGGTATTACACTTAAACCACCTGAAATACCTGTAATTTCTGAAGAAGCTATTCCTACTCAACAAGAACCACAATCTGAAATACCTGTAATATCTGTCTTCTTCTTTTAGCATTTGAATTTCTTCTGTTGTTGGTTCATATCCATTAGCTATAAGTGTAGCTAACATTTCAGCTTCATCAATTGGTTCATTACCTTCTCCTAAAGAACATTCTCCTGTTCCTTGTAATTCTGGAAATTCTTCTAATAATTCTGCATGTGCATCTATAGTTTGAATATAATAACATGTATCATCTGCAGATTGTGGTTGTTGCATTGCTCTATCAACTGAAAAGGTAACACTCTCATCCTCTATACTTAGGGTCAGTTTCTTACCGAACACGTCTATCATTGCTTTAGCCGTGTTTAAGAATGGTCTTCCTAATATGAGAGGAACTTGAGAATCTTCTTCCATGTCCAAAACAACAAAATCTACTGGAAATACTAAAGTACCAACTTTAACTAGTATGTTCTCCATTATCCCTCTAGGATATTTTATTGATCTATCGGCTAGTTGTATGCTTATTCTGGTTGGTTTCAATTCTCCAAGGTCTAGTTTAGTGTATAGTGAATACGGCATTAGATTTATACTAGCACCTAAGTCTGCCAATGCTTCTATTGAACTAAGACTACCCAGAAAACATGGAATTGTAAAACTTCCTGGATCAGATAATTTTTCTGGTATCTTATTCAACAGCACTGCTGAACAATTAGCATTCATAGTAACAGCCGAGAGTTCTTCCATTTTCTTTCTATTTGAGATTAGATCTTTCAAGAATTTAGCATATCTTGGCATTCCTGAAATCACATCAATGAAAGGAAGATTTACATTTATCTGTTTAAACATATCCAAGAATTTGGATTGCTCGGCTTCAAGTTTTTCTTTCTTCATTTTACTCGGGTAAGGAAGTGGTGGTTGGTATGGTTTAACATAAGGTTTATCCTTAACTGTGTTATCTTTATTATCCTTTTCAACTACCGGTTCTTTTTCCTTATCTTGATCAGGTTGTGGTTCTTGTGGAGTAGGAATAGTTTCATCAGAAGTTACAGGTATTTCAGGTGGTTTAAGTATTGTACCACTTCTTGTGGTAATGGCTTTAGCTGTTTCATTCCGGGGGTTAGCATTTGTATCGCTAGGTAGACTTCCCGGTTTTCTTTCACCTATTAACCTTGCTAGGTTACTTACTTCTTGTTCCAGATTTTGAATAGAAGCTTGTTGATTTCTAAATGCTTGAGCATTTTGTTCATTGGTTTGTTTCTGAAATGTGAAAAACTGCGTTTGAGTTTCAACTAGCTTCGTCATCATATCTTCTAAATTCGGCTTTTTATCATCGGTTTGTTGTGGTGGTTTGTTTTGAAAATTCGGTCTTTGCTGGTTGTAAGTATTATTGGATACTTGTTGATTGCTAGGACCTTGTTGGTTGTTGTATGGAATATTTCGGTTATAATTCTGGTTTTGATTGTAAATCGGTCTTGGCGGTTGATAATTATTCTGATAATTATTTCCAGGCCTTTGGTTTATGTATGAAATATTCTCTCTTTGTTCCATTGTTAATTCAATACTGAGACAATCTTTTGTCAAATGTAATACTGAGACAATCTTTTGTCAAATGTGGTCCTCCACACTGCTCACAACTAATTCGTATTGAGTGAATATCCTTAGTCATCTTTTCCATTCGTCTCTCCACAGCATCTATCTTTGCGGAAATGGAATCTAAGTCATGGCTAGAATCGGCTCTAGCTGCTTTAGATGATCTAATGATATCTTTTTCTTGGTGCCACTCATGTGAGTGGGAAGCAGTGTTATCAATAATTTTGTAAGCATCAGTTTCGGTTTTCTTCATAATAGAACCACCAGCTGCTATATCTATGTCTTTTCTTGTAGTGATGTCGCATCCTTGGTAGAATATTTGTACTATTTGACAGGTGTCTAAACCATGTTGCGGACATCCTCTTAATAACTTTCCATATCTTGTCCACGCCTCATATAGAGTTTCATTTGGCTTTTGTGTGAACGTAACAATTTCTGCTTGAAGTTTTACGGCTTTAGATGCAGGAAAGAATTGTTTAAGAAATTTGTCAATTAAAACGTCCCATGTATCGATCGCCCCTTCAGGGAACGATTCCAACCAATCTTTGGCTTCTCCCTTTAAAGTCCAGGGAAATAACATGAGATATATCTGTTCATCCTCCACTTCTCGTATTTTAAATAGTAGATCCTATTAAAGGTACGTAGATGTTCATTTGGATCTTCCTTCGGCGTACCACTAAATTGGCATTGATTAGTTACCATGTGTAGAATTTGTCCTTTGATTTCATAATCTGGCGCATTAATGTCTGGATGAGTAATTGCGTGACCTTGGCCAGTGCGTTTAGCTCTCATTCGGTCTTCCATACTTAGAGGTTCTAGATTCTCCATAATTGAATTTGTTGAATCGGTATCACTAGATGATTCTGATTTAATAGTTCGTTCCTCAACAATCTCTGTTTGAATAATTGGTGGCTCCGGAGGAAAGTTTAGTGGTTCAGGATCTACGAACCGTTCCTGAATATTCTCCGGATTCTCAATTGTGAGGTCGGGTTCAAAAAATGGATTATCGGAAATTTGAACTGAAGTACTTGGTCGACTGGATGACGATTCTAAAGAAAAATCAACGGCGGTTATATTTGTTAAACGATGTCTTGATCTAGTTACAGGTGGTGAACGTACAAAAGGTGGTGAACGTCTTGCTCGGTGCATTCACTGAATATCCTATTAGTTTTTAAAAGGAAAGAAAAATTACAATAAGTTATCCAATCAATAGACTTTTCTGATTTTGCCCACGTTTCGAATAGCCAAAAGATGCAGCAGAGGGGCAGGATTCGTTTGGTCTCAATATAATTGAGGACTGTTTGGCTCCAATAACCCGGTCCACGTACAAATCCAACTATTACTACGAACCAGAAAATTTTGATGTCTATTAATTTAACCACTTAAAATAAATTTTCGTTATTTTAAGAAATTTAGATAAGAAGTAGAAAAAATTCTAAGTCCTAAAAACTAGAATGGCGAGAAATAAGAAAGAAAAAGAGTTCGTCGCAAAAGGTCGAAAAAGAAAAAAAATGGTTGAAAAATAAAAAGTGACGGAAAAATAAAAGAAACTTATAAAAACTTAAAAATACTTGACTAACCTAACCTTATTACTACAACTATCTTAAAATTATAATCGCAAATTGAAATTACTAATTGGAATGATAATTGGTACATAGTAAAAGGTGTCTAAAAATATTAAAGCTTACAGGAAAAACTAAATCCCAAATAGAAATAACTTAAAAAGAAACTAAAACTTAAAAAGGCGTCGCAAAATTCTAAAGCACCTAATACTTAATCTAAGGAATAAGCACTTAAGAGAGTTCTACGGCAAAGCCTAAAAATCTAGGAGTAAAAATGACTATAGCAAAAACTAAGTTTAAAATTAAATATGAGCTAAAAATACAAATATTACGCTACAACGATTAAAAAGGTACAAAATATAAAAGTTATAAAAAGTTATAAAAATATTAGATTTTATAAAAATATTATTTTTATATTTTTTTTTTATATTATAGTATTAAGTAAATAAATAATAAAACTAAACAAAAGTAAAAATAACTAAATAAATTAAAAACTTAATTATAATAATAATAATAGTTTTAGGGTTTAAGTAATAATAATTAAATAATATCCGTAATAAATGCGGAATTAGGGTTCGGTTGTGGCCTGGTCAACCCCTTCATGCGAGTCGCATGGAATAAGGGGGTGGGTCATGCGAGTCGCATGGACACCCTGAACTGGTTCAATTGGACTGGTTCAAATGACAGGTCACGTAATTATTTAATATTTATTTTTAATTTCTGTTTTTTATATAATATAAGATATAAATATATAATTTAAATAAAAACTTAATAAAATACTAAAATAAAATACAAATACTTTAATATTTTGTAAATAATAAAGAAAAACTTAAAATATACTTTAAAATATGTTTTTTTTTTTTTATATTAGCGTTGCGCTTCCGGCATTTAAGAGTGTTCCCCGGCAGCGGCGCCAAAAATACTTGATGTTGTAGGGATGGTATATAAAATAGCTTATATTTTACTAGGAAAAACTATTAAATACGATACAATTTTACACAAGATATTTATTTATTTATAGAATGGATATACTTAAACCTTGCTACAACACTTATAGGCAGTGTACCTAATCGTACAGTAGTGTAGTTTTTAGTAAGTCCGGTTCGTTCCACAGGGAAATCTTTAAACAAAGCTCAACGCTATATTAGTTTACTTTTATTAAAAATACAAATATATATATAAGTAATATTATTATTATAAAGGGGGGTTTTTACCGTTTAATGACCGGTTTGTCGATTTTAAAACTTTAGTCGCAGTTAAAACCTAATGTAAAATATTAAATAAATACAAGACTTAAATTAAAGCGTAAAGTAAATAACGATAATGAAATTGCGAATAATAAAAATGCGATAAAATAAAATTGCGATAATTAAAAAGTACGATAATTTAAAGTGCGATTAAATAACAATAAATAAAAGTGCGATAATTAGAAGTGCAATTAAATATAAAATAAAGGAAATTAAATATGAAATAAAAGAATTATGCTTATTTAAACTTCCGTAATCATGATGTTTGACGTGTTGATTTTAGTTTTATGCCCATGGGTTAATTGTCCTTTGTCCTGGATTATTTAATATGTCCGTCTGGTTTTTGTCCATAACAGTCCATCAGTCATAAATATAAAGTGCGAGTGTCCTCATCAAATTATTATTATACCCGAAGTTAAATATTCCAACTAATTGGGGATTCGAATTGTAACAAGGTTTTAATACTTTGTTTAATGAATACACCAGGTTATCGACTGCGTGTAAACCAAGGTTTTACTACTTTGTTAACAATTACACCAATTACCCTTGAATGTAATTTCACCCCTGTTTTAATTATTCTAGTGGCTATTAATCCATTCCCGTGTCCGGTTAAATGAACGATTATTCGTACATATAAATACCCCGCCCATCGTGTCCGATCGAGTGTATATGGTAATTTATAGGGACGTCCAATTGTAAATCTTTATATTAACATTAACAAACTTTCATTTAGTTAAACAAATATAAAGCCCATTAATAGCCCATAGTCTAATTTCCACAAATGTCGTTCTTTTGTCCAAACCCCAATTATGGTACAAAGCCCAATTACCCAATTTTAGTAATTAGCCCAACATCATGATTACTTCGTTTTAAATAAGCATAATAATAACTTAGCTACGAGACATTAATGTAAAAAGGTTGAACATAACTTACAATGATTAAAAATAGCGTAGCGTTACACGGACAGAATTTCGACTTACGCCCTTACAACATTCGCTAACATACCCTTATTATTAGGATTTAAAATAAAAATTAAAATTAAAATATAAAATATATATATATATTACGTATATATTGAGAGAGAGAGATAGATATTAGGTGTTTAAAACTCGGCAGAAAACTGGCTTTATATAGGACCTGACCAGCATTTTCACTCCATGCGACTCGCATGGATTTTGTGCCTCTGGCCATGCGAGTCGCATGGCCACCCTGGATCCAGCCAAATTGGTTTGTTTTCTTCTTGCCGACGTAATATAATAATAATATATAATATAATATATAATTATATATAATTATATATATATTATATTATATTCTTGTGCATAGTAGACTAGATATTTTTGGTCCGTTGCGTCGGGCGTTTCTTCTTGGCTCAGGTCCCGGTTCCGGATTTTCGGACGTCTTCGCGTATTATTTTATATCGTGTACTTTGCGTCTTGTAACTTGTACTCTTGTCATTTTGAGACGTTCCTCATCAATATTTTGAACCTTTTTAGTTGTATCTTGTACTTTTTAGCTCTTTGGACCTTTTTGTCTTCAATTTGTCGAATCTGCCTTTTGTCTTCACTTTTTAATATTTAAACGAATATTGCTTGTAAATCGAACAATACCAACTAAAATCTTGTCTTTCTTGGGGAATAATGCTATAAAATATATGTTCCTTTTTAGCCTTATCAGTTGGTACTTTAGTATTTTCAGTAGATTTTGTTATTCTGGACATGGAAGAAGATTCTCAAGTTCCTCTCATATTAGGAAGACCATTCTTAAACACGACTAAAGCAATGCTAGACGTATTTGGTAAGAAACTAACCCTAAGTATAGAGGACGAGAGTGTTACCTTTTCAGTTGATAGAGCAATGCAACAACCGCAATCTGCAGATGATACATGTTATTATATTCAAACTATAGAATCACATGCAGAATTGTTAGAAGAATTTCCAGAATTACAAGGAACAGGAGAATGTTCTTTAGGAGAAGGTACTGAACCAATTGATGAAACTGAAATGTTAGCTACACTTATGGCTAATGGATATGAACCAACAACAGAAGAAATTCAAATGCTAAAAGAAGAAGACAGATATCGATATAAATCATCGATAGAAGAACCACCGACATTAGAGTTAAAGCCATTTCCAAACCATTTGGAATACGCTTATTTACATGGTGAATCTGAATTACCTGTAATAATATCGTCTTCTCTTACTGAAAATGAAAAATCTCAACTCATTTCTGTGTTAAAAGCTCATAAACCAGCTATTGCATGAAAAATTCATGATATTAAAGGAATAAGTCCTTCGTATTGCACACATAAAATCCTTATGGAAGAAGGTCATAAAACGTATGTGCAATGCCAACGAAGACTAAATCCGAATATGCAAGATGTTGTTAAGAAAGAAATTATTAAACTGCTTGATGCAGGTTTAATTTATCCAATTTCTGATAGTCCATGGGTAAGCCCAGTTCAATGCGTACCTAAAAAGGGTGGCATGACTGTCATCACAAATGAGAAAAATGAGCTTATTCCTACTAGGACTATAACAGGATGGCGTGTTTGTATTGATTATAGAAAATTAAATGACGCTACCAGAAAAGATCACTTTCCCTTACCTTTTATTGATCAAATGTTGGAAAGATTAGTCAGAAATAGTTACTATTGCTTCCTTGATGGTTTTTCCGGATATTTTCAAATTTCAATAGCACCCGAGGATCAAGAGAAAACCACATTCACATGCCCTTATGGTACTTTTGCTTACAAACGCATGCCATTTGGACTTTGCAACGCCCCTGCAACCTTTCAAAGGTGCATGATGGCTATTTTTCACGACATGATAGAAGAATGCATGGAAGTTTTCATGGATGACTTTTCAGTCTTCCGTGATACATTTGAATCATGTCTAGTTAATCTTGAACGAATGCTTATTAGATGTGAACAATCAAATCTAGTTCTTAATTGGGAGAAATGCCATTTCATGGTTAAAGAAGGCATCGTTCTTGGACATAAAATTTCAAAGGAAGGAATTCAAGTGGATAGAGCTAAAGTAGATGTAATTGCTAAACTTCCACATCCCACCAATGTTAGAGGAGTTAGGAGTTTTCTAGGGCATGCCAGTTTTTACCGACGTTTTATAAAAGATTTTTCTAAAATTGCCACTCCTATGAATAAACTCCTAGAAAAGGATGCTCCATTCATCTTTTCAGATGAATGTATCAAATCTTTTAATATTCTTAAAGAAAAACTCACTAATGCGCCGATCATGATAACACCAAATTGGAATTTACCGTTTGAACTTATGTGCGATGCAAGTGATTTTGCAATGGGAGCCGTTTTAGGACAAAGGATTGAAAAACGATTTCAACCTATATATTATGCTAGTAAGACGTTACAAGGAGCGCAAACAAATTACACAACTACTGAAAAAGAACTTATTGCTATTGTCTTTGCTTTTGACAAATTTTGATCATATCTCGTTCTAGCTAAAACGGTGGTCTATACTGGTCATTCTGCTCTTAGATACCTATTTTCGAAACAAGATGCTAAACAATGATTAATCCGTTGGATCTTAATCTTACAAGAGTTTGATATTGAAATCCGAGATAAAAAGAGAGCAGAAAATCTCGCCGCTGATCATCTTTCTCGTCTTGAAAATCCCGAATTAGAAGTTCTAAATGAATCGGCCATACAAGACAACTTTCCTGATGAGTATCTATTGAAGATAGATCATAATGAAATTCCATGGTTTGCAGACTATGCAAACTACTTAGTATGTGGATTCCTTGAAAAAGGATTATCGTACCAAAAACGAAAGAAATTCTTTAGTGATATAAAACACTATTTTTGGGAAGATCCACATTTGTTTAAAAGTTGACCCGATGGAATAATACGTCGATGTGTATTCGGAGATGAAGCTAGTAAAATCTTAAACCATTGTCACACAGGACCAACAGGAGGGCATTATGGGCCTCAACTAACAGCAAGAAAAGTTTACGATGCTGGATTCTATTGGCCTACAATTTACAAAGACGCACACCTTCTTTGCAAATCCTGTGATGCTTGTCAAAGGGCCGGAAAAATAAGTCAACGTGATGAAATGTCACAAAATGTCATTCAAGTATGTGAAGTATTTGACATTTGGGGTATTGACTTTATGGGTCCATTTCCAAAATCTCATAATAATCTCTATATTCTCGTTGCCATTGATTATGTATCTAAATGGGCGGAAGCACAAGCTCTCCCAACTAACGATGCACGAGTTGTAGTCAACTTTTTAAAACGTCTTTTTGCAAGGTTTGGAACACCGAAAGCTTTAATAAGTGATCGGGGTACTCATTTCTGTAATAATCAACTTGAGAAAGTTCTCAAAAGATATGGAGTAACTCATAAAATCTCCACTGCTTATCATCTACAGACAAGTGGACAAGTTGAAAATACCAACCGAGCATTAAAACGTATTCTAGAGAAAATCGTAGGATCAAATCCGAAGGAATGGTCCATTAAATTGGAGGATGCACTCTGGGCTTTTAGAACAGCCTACAAAACTCCAATTGGAACCACACCTTTTAAACTCGTTTACGGAAAAGCATGTCATCTTCCAGTAAAAATTGAACACAAAGCATTCTGGGCTTTGAAGACATGTAATCTTGATTTACATGAAGCCGGACGTCTACGATTAAGTCAACTAAACGAATTAGAAGAATTAAGACAAGAAGCATACAAAAATTCGTTAATCTATAAGGAAATAACGAAGAAATGGCATGATAAAAGAATCAGAAGTTCAAAAGAATTTAAAGAAGGAGACAGATTTCTTCTTTTCAATTCACGATTCAAGCTATTTCCTGGAAAATTGAAATCAAGATGGTCTGGACCATTCATAGTTAAAAGAGTTTTCCCGTACGGAACAGTAGAATTAATAAATTCAAATGGGATTGAATTTAAGGTTAATGGTCACAGAGTTAAACATTACATAGATAGTCCGATGGAAGTTGACAACGAAGTTAATCACAATTTCGATACCACAGCTAATTAAGTGTGGGGAGAATCAAGTCTTTAAAGGATAATATATATTTCTGTTAGAGTTAGATTTTCTGTTTTCGTGTAGTTCTCGAAAATGGAACCCGAATGGTCTTTCCCTAGCAGACCCTAAAGAACTAGTCTTCTCCCATATTCTGAATTTTTATTTTTTTTAGGTTTTTCGAAATGAAGACTTCCTGTGAATTAAACCATGGTCTAATGCTACACGCTTTGATTACTAAACGTAATAATGACACCCTTCCAAGTGAAATAGTATCATTAATCAGAAGTAAATTGGACGGAGTAAGAAAAGAATCCAGATGCGAAAATAATAAGTTACAATTTGGTAAAGGAAAATCAAAATCCGCAGCGAAAAGAAGAGCATGACACCTTGAAAGATGTCACAAATGCGGAAAATGGTCACACTAAGGTAAATGTTCAAATAATCAAACCTATTCAAACACCGAATTTGTTACTTTATGCAGAGACGGACCGTTCATATGTTTAGAAGAAAAATCGATAAATGCTCGAGGTTACGCCTATGTAGCTATGGAAAACCAATTAGTCCGACTATCTTATGAGTGGGCTATAGCATATCACTAAGAAATCTCTTTCACAGAAAGCCGATACTAGAGGTTCAGGATCATCATCATCTAGACAGCCTGCTCCAGAACCAGAACCAGAAATGCAATATGAACCTGAACAACAACCACAACAGGAACCACAACAACAGCCTGATCAGCACGTACCCTATTATGATTCGCTACAATTACCTAATGAATTCATAGTATTTCCACCACATCCACCTGTAGAATACCCAACAATTCCGGAACACACGTTGCATCCTAATCTGAGATTCGATAGACGATGGAGAGATTACCCGGCATATCAAAGTAATAAATTTAAATTGGTAACAAAAGAGGTAGAGGTGCCGAGGGTAATTGATTGGAATCCTTTGGAAACGGTCCATCTAGCTGACCGTGTTAGATAACATTTGATTCAAAGGTATGGCAGTTCTTCTTTTACAGATTGGGAACGTCTTTTCACCATTCGTAGACCTGTATATAAGGAATGGTGTGTTGAGTTGATGAGTACTATAGCGTTAAATGTAGATGTAGATAGGTTAGATGATAGAAGTTTTCTTAGATTTATCCTTGGCGGTAGGATGTACAGAATGTCCATGATGGACATGGCCAGGGCATTACAGATTTACACTCCTAGTGAATTGCTACTACCCGATTGTATGAGTTTGATTTATCGTGGTGAAAGGGTAGATAGGAACTTTAACGCGAACACCGTTTGGAGGCGTATGTCAAACTATAATGTTTTTACACTGGGAGGAAAACACTCCTACTTACATATTAACAAAGCCGAGCTTCGTGTAATTCATAGATTTTTGGCTAACTAGATTACACAGAGAGATCACAATAAGGAGAAAATGACCTTACATGATTTATTTTACCTAAAGTGTATTCGAGACCCGAGAAGCTTTGTTAATATCCCTTACTGTGTTGGTTTTTATTTATCTAAAATGGTAGAAGGAATGCAGGACGGGAGTATAATAGGAGGAGGTATTTTTTTTACTCTCATTGGAGAGTATTTAGGTGTTGATAGGAACCAAGGGGGTCCATTATAGATTTGTAGAGAACAGGATGAGACCATAGGATTGCGGGTTTATGTAGGTGCTAAGGTATTGAAGAGTAGACGTAACCAGGCATTGCCCTATGAAGGTAATCATTCTCAGGTAGAGAGAGGCTTAGACGATGAAATGGAGGAAGCGAAAGACATTAGGGATGTCTTTCGAGATGCTATTCTTGATGTCCACGTTCGTATAGATGAGGAAGCAATGACGAGCGCGGCCAGACATAGTATGTACGAGCAGTGGAACTCCGAGCGAGTATACGAGGACTATAGGCGACGCCAACACGATAGCTGGTTAGTTCATCAGCACCAAATCATGAGCCAGCTATCATATCAGGTACCAAATAATTACGTGCCTACTCGACCTGCTCATTTTCCGCCACACAACCCTGACATCCGACCACCCTTTAACCGGTATGACTATAACCAAGCCTATCAGAACACCTATAACCAACAATGGAACCCACCTGACGAGATGAACTGGAACCCCTATCCAGACTGATTTAGTTCCATTGGTTATTTTTATGATTTTTATGTTTTTATCTTTTTACTTATTCATGTTTAAACTTATGTTATTGGATATATTTATGTAATTTTTATCATTTTTATTATTATTGTGTACTAATATTTCACATTTAGGATTTGAAAGTGGGATATTAAGTCTCATTTCAAATTGTCATGCATGTTTATATTTGTATGTATGTATATTGTCGATTGTACAAAACAGGGTAAAACAGCGCATTTTCAAAGACTGGCATTAAGTTCAGCAAAAGCTAGTACTTTAGACGACAAAACGAAAAACAAATGTGATGTAACAACAAGATGGAATGAACAAATGATATGCACTATTTATCATTCAGCAAATAAATGCCAATATGTTTGGAAACTTTGGTAAAATTTAATCATTTTTCTACGCTATTTACCCTCAATAATTTAAATTGTTACTGATTTCTTGCAAATGAGGGCATTGCAAGATCTTAAGTGTGGGAAGGGGTTAAATTCTTTCGGAATTTTAAAAATTTTTGATTTAAACACTTGGTTACCATTAAAAATACTAGTAACGTAGTAGTTGTATTAGAATCTAGTGCTCTCTGATAATAAAGAACAGCCCTAGTCTTATATACTGACTACCCAATTCTAGTAAAAATTTTCAAAATTTTCAATTAAATGAACTCAAAATCATGTTTATATATATTTATGAACGATAAAACTAGGTGTTAACACCGAAATTATTGTTACCTCGGAAAGGACATAAATTGAGAAACAAACCAAAATGTTAGAATTCATTTAAAATGGAATAGAGGACAATAAAAAGGCAAATAAAAGAAAATAAAAGCCAAGTGTGGAAAAATTTACCAAGTTATTTAAAACATAAGTCACATATTTTTGTAACAAATAACTGAAGATACTTTTGTTTTGGATGATTTTAATCAGTTTTACCCGATTTACTGTAATATATTTGAAAGAAAGATGGATCTACACGATGAATCAATTCCATCATTAAAAGGAAGTAAAGTCTTCCGAAAAAGAAACGCGCCTCTTGATTTACGTCATGAAGTTGTCATCCAGACCAGCTGTAGGTTGACGAAAAATCTAGAAAAGTCATCACTAAAATCAGCAGGAAATCCACGGACCTCAGCATCAAACAGGGTCGCCAAGTGGTCAAACTTATCCTAACCATGAAAGGATCTGTCTTGTAAAAAATGGGGAGGACGCCGTGCAAATTAGCTGGATAAGACTAATGAATCAGATCCCCAGAAAGGATAATCTCCTTTAAAGATCAAAAATCAGCTTTTAAGACTGATATTACTCAATCCTTGAGATTGACCTTAAAGATTGAGAATTACAAACTCATGGAATTCAATGATATCTAAACTCGAGCTTGAACGAGAAAATATTTTGATCAAAATTACAAACCGATTTGTTTTCTGAAAACCCATTTTCATTGCGTTCATTACCATTGAACGTAAAATCCTAGGAATTCACCTGGAATTCATTAGGTCACCTGAACCAAATCGGGTGTCAACCGTAAGAACGGTGGTTGCATAGCATGGTCAAAGAAAGGACCTTGTGCCAGACCGAAAAATTATAAGGGTGAGCTTTACTATTGCTCCTACAAAGGATAGTAATTGCATCCGACACGTTATAGACCATAATTAAAAGCATGTCACGGGACATTGCCTTAACAGTTGCTTGTTCAACGCTTTCCTTTACAACCGGACGGTAGTTTACAGAAAGGTAATATACGGAACAAGTATACTGGACGTGTTGCTTTTCCAATACAAGGTTAGCAAGTGGGTGACACAAAACCGCAACATTTGAACTAAAATTTTCAAATCTAAAACCCACCAAACCCGCAAAAAGAATTTGCAAACACCCGTGAAGGGTTATTCCGGAAAACTTATCTAGGGTAAAAGCTAGATTTAATTTTCAAAAAGTTCAAATGTTTTCATAAAAATCCAATTTCCCTAATGGAATTAAATTTTATAGTCATGTGGGACTGTAAACCACATCGTTACTACCATTGTTTATACCACCGTATAGAAATCACTGATGTACAAAGTGTGAAGAATAAAGAAGTGATTCTAGTATATTTCAAGACTATATTGCTTGAGGACAAGCAACGCTCAAGTGTGGGAATATTTGATAATGCTAAAAACGAACATATATTTCATAGCATTATCCCTCAAGAAAGACAAGCTTTTAGTTGCAATTGTTCTATTTACAAGTGATATTCGTTTAAATAATAAAAGGTGAAGACAAAAGACAGATTCGACAAATTGAAGACGCAAACGATCAAAAAGCTCAAAAGTACAAAGTACAATCAAAGAGGTTCCAATTATTGATGAGAAACGTCTCAAAATTACAAGAGTACAAGACGCGAAACGCAAAGTACAAGATATTAAATTATACGCAAGGACGTTCGAAAATCCAGAACCAGGACCAGAGTCAACTCTCAACGCTCGACGCAACGAACTAAAAATTACAAGTCAACTATGCAAAAAAATATAATATAATATTTAAATAATTCTTATAATTATTTATATATTATATTTATTTAATTAAAACGTCGACAAACAAGAAAACAAGGAACTTTGAGCTGTCACCGACGGCCATGCGATCGCATGACCTGGAGGAAGAAATCCCATGCGATCGCATGGCTAACTTTTCCAGCCCACATGCCTATAAAAATCGCGTTTTTGGTGAACATCAAACATATCTTTTTCTCATTTATCATACGTAATATATATATATATATATATATATATATATATATATATATATATATTAATTTTAATTTTAATTTTAATTTCCAATAATAAGGGTATGTTAGCGAATATTGTAAGGGTGTAAGTCGAAATTCTGTCCGTGTAACGCTACGCTATTTTTAATCATTGTAAGTTATGTTCAACCTTTTTTACATTAATGTCTCGTAGCTAAGTTATTATTATGCTTATTTAATACCGAAGTAATCATGATGTTGGGCTAAAATACTAAAATTGGGTAATTTTGCTTTGTACCATAATTGGGGTTTGGACAAAAGAACGACACTTGTGGAAATTAGACTATGGGCTATTAATGGGCTTTATATTTGTTTAACTAAATGATAGTTTGTTAATTTTAATATAAAGATTTACAATTGGATGTACCTATAAATAACCACATACACTCGATCGGACACGATGGGCGGGATATTTATATGTACGAATAATCGTTCATTTAACCGGACACGGGAATGGATTAATAGTCTATGGAATTATTAAAACAGGGGTGAAATTATGTACAAGGACACTTGGCATAATTGACAACAAAGTATTAAAACCTTGGGTTACACGTAGTCGATATCCTGGTGTAATTATTAAACAAATTATTAAGACCTTGTTACAGTTTAAGTCCCCAATTAGTTGGAATATTTGACTTCGGGTATAAGGATAATTTGACGAGGACACTCGCACTTTATATTTATGACTGATGGACTGTTATGGACAAAAACCAGACGGACATATTAAACAATCCAGGACAAAGAACAATTAACCTATGAGAATAAACTAAAATCAACACGTCAAACATCATGATTATGGAAGTTTAAATAAGCATAATTCCTTTATTTTCATATTTAATTGCACTTCTAATTATCACATTTTTATTTATTGTCATTGTATTTAATTGTACTTTTAATTATCGTACTCTTTAATTATCGCAAGTTTATTTTATCGCACTTTTATTTATCGCAATTTCATTATCGTTATTTACTTTAAACTTTAAATTAAGTCTTTTATTTATTTAATATTTTACATTAGGTTTTAACAAAGACTAAAGTTTTAAAAATCGACAAACCGGTCATTAAACTGTAAAAACCCCCTTTATAATAATAATATTACTTATATATATATTTGTATTTTTATAAATTAAAACTAATATAGCGTTAAGCTTTGTTTAAAGATTTCCCTGTGGAACGAACCGGACTTACTAAAAACTACACTACTGTACGATTAGGTACACTGTCTATAAGTGTTGTAGCAAGGTTTAGGTATATCCATTCTATAAATAAATAAATATCTTGTGTAAAATTGTATCGTATTTAATAGTTTTTCCTAGTAAAATATACACTATTTCATATACGCCTCGCATAACATCAACCATGAAATATCTAAATGGTCCACATGGTGGATGTATTGGTCCACATATATCACCTTGAATTCTTTCAAGAAACATTGGAGATTCTTTTTCAACCTTAATAGGTGATGGTCTTATTATCAATTTTTCAAGTGAGCATGATGTACATGGGATAATTGCATCATGATGGATCTTTTGATCCGTCAATGGATGTCCATGTGTATTTTGAATTATTCTTTTCATCATTATTGATCCCGGGTGGCCTAATCTTTCATGCCACAGATTTATCATTACAGGATCACATGCCTTTTCATCAACTACCATGTGTGTTTCTGGTACATTTATATATGTATAATGTAAACCAGAATTAAGTCTTGGTAGTTTTTCAATCACATGTTTCTTGTCAGTGATACTTAAATATTTATCATTTTCTGTAGTCACTGACTGATAATCATATCTATTTTGGTATATGTCAGAGAAGCTTAACAAATTTCTCTTTGACATGGCAGAAAATAAGGCATTTTTTATCAGAAAATTTGTACCATTTGGTAACATGAATTTTGCCTTTCCCATTCCTTTTATTAAATCCGCAGGACCTGATATAGTATGTACCGTTCCTTCTGTTGCTTTAAAATCAGTGAAATATTTTTTAGATTTGAGTATAGTGTGTGTGGTACCACTGTCTGCAATACAAAGATCCCCACCATTTGACTGATTTTGCACTCCAGTAGTGTACATCATGAACTTGATTAGTGACGTGTGTTTGCTTAGATAAACCTTGATTATACGGAGCACTTCGTGCTGATAACGTGTTATAATTCAGTAGGCTTATAACTACCTTTAGTGGCATGGTTCTTGACTGTAGACTACTAATAAGTATATAGAGGGAATATGAGAGAAGTATGTGTTTTTTATATCTCTTTAGAAGTGTGCACATAACACATATATATATATATATACTCAAAAAATCTACTATACAATATCTATAATAATAATAAAATTAGCATCCACAATTGACTTTTATAACATATACAAATTAATAATAATTATAATAATTATTATATTAATAATAATAATAATAATAATTGTATTAATAATAATAATTATAATAATAATAATACTTTTAATACAACAATAATATAAATAACAAGAATAGTGATATTTATGATAATTATGTTAATAATAATAATATCATTAATAATAAATGATATTTTTATAAGAATACTTATTTTAATAATGATAATGAATAAATAATATTAATGCTAATAATAGTAATCATAATTTTATTACTAATTATAATATTGATATTAAATGTATCACATTTCATTATATATTGCAAGTAATAATACAACAACAATATTATCTTGTATATGATTTTTCATATTTGATTATAATTAAATCGTATTTTAAATTATATTTCAAGTTATTATTATTATTATTATTATTATTATTATTATTATATATATATATATATATATATATATATATATATATATATATAAAGTATTTAAAATTATTTGTTTGTGAATCGTCGGAATTAGTCGAGGTTTAGTTTAAATTTAATCGGAAATTTTTTGGGTTATCACAGAGTTACATCGGTTCATGGTTAGATATGTTCTTCCAATTTCGCGTTCGGTTGATGACCTTTGGCAATGGATTATGACTGCAAGTCCTCAACCTTCTAAAGTGATTATTCTGGAAGCGATTTGTTATGCTACTTCATGGGTGATTTGGAAATTTAGAAACAGAAGCATTTTTGATCCAACGAAGTTTAAGAAATGCCACATAGTGGATTCAATTGTTTTGTCCTCTTTCGATTGGCATTCATCTCGTTATAAGAAAGTTAATCTTAATTGGATTTTTTGATTGCAAAACCCATTTTTATCATTGTAATGCTGTCATTGTAAGAAGTTGTGATTTGGTCCAGCGGTTGGTGGCCTGCCTCCTTTAGGGGAGGTCAGGAGTTCGACCCCCGTTGGCTACATATTAAAAACACAATTTCATCTCTGCCATGAAGTATCCACCCATGACACCTTTCCCATATCGTTTGGGGGGTAAATGGAGGGGGGGGTTTTACTTGGTCGTGCCCTTGGATCGGTTTCAAGGTTTCCTCCAGGGTAGCGATGGGGGTGGGGTTATTATCGCTGCATCGGCATAGTCGAAACGAGAGATGATCGCAACGGGTGGTTTAGTTCCCCTCGGGTGATCCCAATCGCTGTTAAAATAAAAAAATGTTGTCATTGTAATACTCTAGCAGCTTGCTAGTCTTTTTTAATAGTAATATTTTTCCGGATGTTCAGAAAAAAATTTGTGTCAAGTGTACACATAAGTTTTTTATTTGTGTGTAAAGTGTACACATAAGTTTTTTTGGAGAATGTAATATTCATGAGCTTTGAGCTTTGGAGAGTGTAATATTCACGAGTTTTTTGGAAAGCGTAGGACAATAGTCCTCACTGTTAACTTCTGTTAAAATTTTCTCTTAACTATGGCCTGTGATAATCATGTTGGTTAAAAAGGTAACTTCAACCTTTTCATCTTTTTGAACATTAATAAATAATCTCACGCTCTGTTTCCAAATTTTGCTTACCACCACTGCCATAGTTTTCCAAGTATCACACCATCGTTGATTAGATCAAATCTCTAATAACAAATATTTAAAAAAGCTTTGTATATATTTCGATCGACTCAACTTATTACTATAAAAAAATAGCTTCATATCTATGGTCAAATAAAGCAATCTATCGGTCTTCATCTTTATTATATGTTAGTTTCATCGGCGTTTAATCATAGCAAATCCCAAGTTTGGTCAGAAGTCAAACTTATATTCTTTAATTTTGAAAGTCAAATCGACTGATTTACTATTATAGATCTCTCGAGAGGGTACGTAATTACTTTTTATGTTGATCAAGTTTATTAAAGTTGGAAGATTAAGTCAAGATGAAGTATTCAAGATACACGTTTAAGTTAGCCTAATTTGTAGGGATTTCGTTTGAATAAACCCGGTCTTCTTGGTGACCGTTTGTTATGCCTTATGTTTCTAAGACATAATTTTAGGCAGTTCGTGTTCTTAAATTTTTTTTTGTAGTCCCTTGAATTGTACGGAGTATGTTTTAACACGAATAGTCCACAGTCAAATATTCGTTAAATAGTAATGTTTAGTCATGCCAAGCATGTAGAAGTATTTTTGTCTTTTTATATTTTTTCATTTAACTCATTGTTTCACTTTCATCTTTACCATCTCAAAAGATTTAGTTGGGATTATGCATTACGAGACCACCTTACTATACACATTTATGTTTGTAGGTCACCCGTATTTAAAAACGAGTTTGTAAACCACCCAAATTTGCATTTTATATCGTAAAAATGTGAAGGAATCTTGTGTATTCAAAGAAAAAATAATTAGTAGATACAGTGTACATAACTGAAATCCTGTGTATTTACATTTTTTTGATGAGTTTTTATGAAAATTTAGCATAGATTAATCAATATATGAATTTTGATGGCCTACAAAATCACTTTTATGTACAATGAATTATTACAATTTATCGAATGGCTCATATTCCGATATCAAGTATTGAAACAAAACACAAAAGAACTACAAAGTGGGTTAATAAAACCGATTTCTGATAAAGTAGCATATCTGAAGAAAAACGAAGTAATAGTTAGTGGTCGACGGCAGCCAGAGAGTTAGCCGAAGAAGATGACCCAAAAACCTACCACCACCGCAATTTTGTTAACACTCATGTGGGTTTGATTTTGTGATAGTTGTTTGATTTTGTAACGATGGTTGTACAGGGTTTCAGTTATGAATTATATAGCGATGAAAATTTGAAAGTGGTACCATGAAGATGAAAAGACCGATGTCAGTGATGATGAAGATTAGTGGGAGTTACTAATGTAGCAACAGTTCAGTGGTACCCGGTACATTTAAAACTAAGACACATCATGTGGAAGCTTTAAACCTAAAATAGGCGCATGTTCGATCCCCACTTGCGGCAAGAATCTAAAACTCTTGTGGCAATGGAATGTTAGTTGCTCATATCACATGAGTGGGGATCAAGTGGAGGTAATTTTTCAGTATCTGACTCTTTTTGGATGTGTCTGTCACAGAGTCGGGATGTCCCTGCCAAACACACTTTTTGAATTTAAGATTAGTGGGGGTTTTTATTGAATCTTATTTGCGCATTTGATTTGATTTAGTTTTGTTTGAAATATTGATTTGGATTTTGTTTGTTTGATTTGATTTCGTTAGAGTTTGTGAAGACCGAAGCATTGTGGGGATGAAGAAAAAGATGAAGTATATCATTGAAAAATTAAAAAGACCAAATACCGTGGTGCTACTAAAATTAACGGAAAAATTTGACCACTTTTTGACGAAGAGACTATATATCATATGTGTTAAAAAGTACAATTCAAGGGACTATTAAAGAAAAAGAAAGTTTAGGGACGATCTACACAATTTAAGGTAAATCGCATGGTCGATTCGCGTAATTATGTCTTTTTCTAATGGTGCGTTTGATAAAACTGAATAATTTAGTGCTGGTTCAGAATTTGAATGATTCAAAGCCTATGAATAAAGTTTGTTCTGAATGAAAATAAGTTGTTTGATAATCATTTAGAACGAACGATATAACTGAGTAAACTTACCTTATCAAAGTGTAACATGAATAAAATATTCAATTTATTTGTTAGTTAAGTGTTCAGGATAGGATTTGAGGAGAAAATGACAGAAAATTTAGGCTCTTAATGGTTAAGAGAGTGTTTCATCTCTGAATGGTTCATCACTGAATTCTGAACCATTTAACACCATATGTCATTCAGAAGTCTGTAACAAACGCACTGAATGCTAAATGATTCAGCATTCAGTACTGAACCATTTCATTAAGAGGTAAACAAGTACACCTTAGTTTTCTTTAGTTAATAGTACTAATCACTCTATTTAAAAAGGGAGTTGATTCGTACACCACCTCAAATTTGCCATACACCACCAAATATATTATTTAGACAATTTTACCTTTCCTTTTACACATCAAATTTGTCATACACCACTAAATGAAGGGTATAAATGTCTAAATAATTTATTTGGTGGTGTATGGCAAATTTAAAGTGATGTACAAATCAACTCCCATTTAAAAAGCTTAGTGGTTTGAATAAAATCATATGGTAATCAATTGCATCAATTATTGTGTAAAGTTTAATCAATAAAGGATCTTTTTCAAAAATACTAAAAAAATTCAATAAAGGCTCCTGCAATAAAAATTTAACAGCACTAGTTAACCAATATTATTGATGTGAAGCTAAGATTCATGTGATGCATACAAGGTGAGATTTTTCATTTTTAAAAAAGATTCATCATTATACACTAAAAAATAGTATCGTGTTGTTTCTTATTCTTATTTAATAATATTTCTTGCTTGCCTTTAAAAAAAAAAAAATTGTAAGGTTTTATCTGTTCCGATTACTTAGGAGGGAGGGCGAGTGTTATAACATGTATATAAGGGAGATGATATTTCTCCTTCCTATTTTAATAGAATCACAATAATTATGTCCAATATTCCAAAATTACCTTCTAGTAAGTACTAATAAAAGATTTGTATAAAGGCATCATTAAAGGAGGTAAGTTAGTAAATTTAAGTTAATCTATCAAAAGATTCATATTGAAACTTTTCCCCCTTTTGTTAAAAGTTAACGAAAGGAGCTATATATTGTTGTGCACATCCAAGCTATACATGTGTACGTAATTTTTAAATAATAATTATGACCGGTATAATGTCATACGGATTAATAAAACCCAGAAGCATCATCAGTGTAATTTATTATTGCTTTTTTTTTTTTTTGGGTAAGATTTATTACTGTTTTTGACAAAGAAATATTATAATAATAATAATAATAATAATAATAATAATAATAATAATAATAATAATAATAATAATAATAATAATAATAATAATAATAATAATAATAATAATAATAATAAACAATGCAATATATAGATGAGAAACAAAGGACCAAGACAACAACTTGACCCAACCAACTAAAGCCTACTCAAGTGCATATACACATAAACTAAGATAAGCTAAAATAAACTAAAACGGAGCACAAATGCCATATACAAGAAAAATTATCAAACACACAAATATACAACTTGTAATAAATCATTTCATTTTTTTCATAACATGTCACAAACAAAACCATATATCATGATCTTACACAAGCTGCAATTCATAACCCCCATTTTCAGCAACCTTCATGACGACACAAAAGTTTATACAAATGTAGCAATAGTTCAGTAATACCTGATACTTTAAAGCTCTGACCTACCATATGAAAACTTCATCCTAACCTAACAATTTTTGACTTTCAAACTCATCAATTTAAGTTTATTAATTATTATCCTATATCATGTTTGCCACTATCATTAATGATATACTCAGAATATACAAATGAGTAAGAATATACAAGAGCTATAATTTTTCTTTTTGTTTGTTTACGGAGTATACATATTTGGAAATTATTAGTACTATTAATATATAGCTTAACTACCACATTATTAATTGCATTGACATTTTGAGAGTTAAATCCCAAAATTATTGTCAATGCCTAAACTTAATGTTTATTCTTCTAACCCTGTTGTATTAACCTATTCTCGTGTGATGAATGATGATGATGATAAACTCCGATGAGCACGGCAACATAATAAGTAGTAGAAAAAGTTGAGCAAATTCAAGAAACTAAGTAACCAGTAGTAATAATCGATGTGACCCTCATTCATATCGCTCGATAGCCAACTTACTTTACCTCCTTCACTTGTAACCGAGTTCACGACATTAATCAAAAGGCTCGAAACGAGCCCTGAAATTGCGTTACTCACCATGAACAGAGCCATCGGTAGACTAGACATACTTTTTGGCAGTTCGGAATAATAAAACTCCAGTTGTCCAACTGCGTTAAACGCCTCGGCTAGACCACATAATGAATATTGTGGAACCAACCACATTGCTGACATGGCATGCGTGTTGCTGACTGACCTTGCCACGTGGCGCCTAATGGATTCTACTATTGCGGATACCACCATGGCTAAGATTGAAATGAGTAACCCAATTCCCATTCGAGTTTTTGTGTTTAGCCCACGTGGCTCGTGTGTAAGATTGGCTAAAACCGGGACCAATATCCGGTCGTAAATTGCAATCCATAAAGTGACTGTTAAGACCATGAATAAGGTAAATGATGCAGCCGGGATCTCGAAACTTGAGGTGATATGTCGGTTCATTGTATTCGCTTGGAGTGTCGGAAAGTTTTGTGTAATGGTTGTGAACAGTATAATGCCTGAAGACCATATGGGTATTATTCGAATTATCGATTTTAGGGATTCCACCTTTTCGACTGTGGAGACACTCCATGGATTAACACACGAAGAATCCACGTTCAAATCATTAAGAACGCAAGCTTTGTTGAGAAACCTAGAATAAATCAACAAGTTAGATAACACAAATAGATTTATTATAAATAAGTCTGTCGAAATTTGTTACATATGCAAAAGAATAATGGTCCGAAAAGGTAACATAAGTTAACTAAATTATCAATAAAGGTAATATGACTTTATAGATGGCCAAAAAAGTAACTTATTTTTCAATATATACTCAAAAAATTATTACATAGTGAAAATGTGTGAAATTTGAGTAATATTGTCCAACTGTTAGCCACGTCATTGCCACATAGACGACAAGTAGACGTCACACTATCATCCTTTTTTGGAATTTATAAAATTACATTACCTTTATTGATTATTTTCACATTTTATGTTACCTTTTTGGGATATTGACTATTAAACATTCCTACATTTATAAACTTCATTGAAATTCACTATTGATTGAATTTAAATTGAAATTTAGTGTGATTTCGAGTCTGATTTAAGTCAACTTAAAAGGTTAGTAAATTTCAAACCTTAAGTTGGTGGTTAGCTCTGCTCGTTCCATTTCGTTGGAATGATTATAACAGTCATCATGAAGAAGACTAATCTTACGGTTCTTAAAAGCGACAGTTAAAACTTGAACAAATCCTGAAAACGGACTCTCGCTAACTTGCACTTTGACATAAAGAGGCGAACCAACTAAGAACATGACAGCAGAACAGACCATGACCAAAACAGGAACCAAAAATCCAATTTGCCAACCAAATTGGTCTATAATATAAACCACAACAGTAAAAGAGAAGATACATGAAATTGCTACAGATGCGTAGTACCAGTTAAAATAGCTATCAATGAGCCTTTGGTTGTTAAGAGTTGGATGGTGTTTAAGTTGGTCTGCACCAAATGCAATTGAACATGGTCTGATACAACCGGATCCAATTGAGAGTAGACCGAACGTTGAGAAAAGAAAAGCGAGTTGGGTTAACGATGGTTCGCTGCAACTAGATCCTAGTTCATTGCAAGATGAAGGTGTTAATTGTGGAACCATTGATGTTAACCATAAAAAAGTCATCCCCTGCAACAACAACAATATTATCCAATGAAACATATAATTTTACATTCATGTCACTTTAATAGTAAGTATGCAATTAAGGGTATGTTTGGATGAAACTAGCTGGAGCTGGAGCTTATAGCTGGAGTTGGAGCTTATGGTCTGGAGCTGGAGCTCGAACTTATTTTTAAAACTGGTAGTTGGAGCTTATTATTTTTTATAAGTGTTTGATAAACTAGCTGAAGCTTATTTTCAGTTTATAAGTTCTACTTTTTTTCATAAACTACTAGAAGTAACTTATTTTTTAAGAGTTTATGATTTTCATAAGCTCCACTTTTTATGTCTACCAAACAAAGTTTATATTAAATATTACCCTATAAAAAATAATCATATAATATATTGTGGATTTTGCTAACGACAGTTTAGGACCCTCTTTAACGCGCATAAATTGTACATAGTGGTTGAGATTTACTTTTTATGTCAGTTATGCAAATGCACAATAAATTTATGCACGTTAAAGCAGCCCTAAAGGTGGTTAGCAAAATTCTATAATTTTTAACCAGTAAAGGCACCAACACAAAAATTCATTGATCACTAATGAAACAGGGCCGAAACACTTTGAAACATATAACTAAAGTACCTAACCAATATACTATATACAGCCACAAATATCATATACATACAGGCTCCATAGAAGTTTGAATGCATCTAAATCATGATGGTGAGTTTGCTGTTAAAAAAAAAAAGAGATTAATTAGGGATGATTTTCGCTTACAAACAGGGTGGACAGGGACCCGATTGCTATGACATGAAACCGGCCCAAGTAAGAATCGGAGATATACGCACCAAAAATTGAAAGAGTATTTGAAAGTGCAGACCAAATCGAAAGTATACTTGTTCCGGTTACAGCTTCCATGTGATAAACTTCCATAAGATAAAATATCATGTTCGGCGTCAGTCCATAACTCGCGATCCTCTCAAACGCTTCGTTCACTATCACCCAAAAAAAAAAAAAAAAAATTAATATTGAAATTTTTAAAAGAATAGGTAAATTTGGGATTTTGATGTACCTATGATGAATGGCATGGTTCTCAATCCACCTTTATGATCATGATGATTTTGATCAAGTAATTTAGTATTTAGTTCTGTGTCGATACTCAATTTCTCTTCATTATTTGTGTGTTCTTCCATGGATGATTGATTTTTTCTTATGTTGATTGAGTTCAACTAACTAACAAGATGGTAGTTACTTGGTTTGTTGAACTTTTGATTCATTAATGGATCTTGTTTACATCAGTTATAAGAAGAGAGTGACAATAACACTTTCAAATTAGGCGGCCAGCGCAACATATACATCTCCATCAACCTTGAAATATTCAAAAAATTAGGTACCATGATAGTGATATTATGAGAATTATCATAAATTTACCAGGGGAGTTGTTGTTTTCTACAGTAACTTCTACACTAATTTTTTATTATTTTTTTATTTTTTTTCTGGAAGTTTTCTTAGAAGCAATCTCTCTATTCTCGAGTAGAGAGAGGGTTGACTTTTTCTTTCGATGGATGGAGAATTTTTTCTCGACTTGTGATTAGAGACACAATTTCTCTTCTATTCGAGAGTAGAGAAAGACTTGTCTACATGATAGTGATATTAAGAGATTTATTTTTTAAAATACGAGGGGAGTGGTTGTTTTGTATCACTAAATGATCGTGATATTAGAAGTTTTATTTTTAAAATATGAGGGGAGTGGGTTGTTTTGCTACTCTTTAATACAAACATACTCTTACATCAAACATCGAACACAACAATTAAGATTATAAGCATAAAGTTAAATGTCAATCATTACATCTACGACAACAACAACAAAACTTAATACCACATGAGTGATGTATGGAGAGATGAAATTTAGACAATCATTTTCCTATACGAGAATAAAAAAAGTCATTTCTCCACCGAAAGTGAAACACTCTCAAAAGTAAAGAAAGTCATCTCTCTTTATTCGACGGATAAAGAGATTGATTTCGAGTGGACCTCCGACCAATAAGTAAAAAAAATAAAATTAAAATAGTAAAATAAAATTAAAATAAAATTAAAATAAAATTGAGACGCCATGAAAATGGTGGAATCAAATTTCCAAGGGTTATAAATCCTGTTTGAAATTCAATTTAGGCTTTAAACGGCAGTCAAGACGTCAATAAATCGACGTTTTGATGTTGACTCAAAAATAGAGCCAATCATTGCATCTAGTTTATTTAAATACAAAAACTAGAGATATACTAATCCCCTTATTTGGATTGCTCCATTTTCAGAATAACTACTTTTACCAAACAAAATTTAACAACTTCCTATTGTAACCCGCCAACAACTTAACAAACTCCACCATTACTAAAACCGAGTTCTCTGCACTGAGGCCCGAAAAAGTGTCAGCTTCATTTGAAGTAGCTGACCCACCACCCGCTAAGTCAGAAAGAGCTCGAAAAGTTATAAAAGGCACTTTTTGTTGATAGCAAGTAAGTGCAACCCCTGCGCTTTCCATTTCAACGGGGCTAACATTAAATTTGTTGTATAAAAAGTTACGATATGCTGCATTGTCGAGATATATGTTGGCGCTTGTTCCTCTTTGCACGATTGTGACTTTTGGCGGTGTAGATAAACAAGTTGTTGTGTTGATGCAACCCTCCAATTTTAGTTTCTACAGATTAAACACGTCAAACCATGAACTAAATAAAACTGTATCTCAATAATATAACTTTTGTCCCGATTCAAATATAGGATCTTGTATATGTTTATCCTTTTTCGATATATACAGTGATGCATATCCGTATGATCTTGGTGGGCCTAGTGTTATTATTAATTGGGCTGAAGCGTTGGATATTAATTGGGTTGACTGGTTCGTTAGACCAAACAAGATGTTATTATTATTAGCTCGGTATATTAAATAAAACGAAACAAGGATAGTGGATAAAATGAATTAGTGGATAAAATGATAGTGGATAGTGGATAAACTACATTATACAGTGTATAGTTTATAGGACCTTGTAACTATTCCGGTTATTAATAAAAGTTTACTTGCTTTAAAAAAAAAAAAATTTAAATATATACTACATCCACCCTACTATTTACTCGTCTATCTTTCCCCAAAAATTGTTTATTTATCAAAAATAATCACTAAATATCAATAAACTCCCATTTACTCTTACATAAGTCAATCTTACTTTAAATATATGAGCAAAACTAATATTTATCAAATATATTTTAAATTCAACAATTTTTCTTACAGAACATTCTTTCTCAGACAATTGAAGAAAACCATTTTTTTGATAGTTATTCAAGGCGAAGTAACTTTTTTTTTTGTAAGCGAGAAAACTCTCCTATGAACGAGCATATTGGCTCCCCATACAAGGTAAAACCTCGGGTAATCAAGTCCCCCGAGTACAAGACCTGATACCGAGTAAATTGCGCATTATGCGCACCCTCTAGAGGCGAAGTAATTTTGTCATATCCGATTTATTGATAAATATTCAAGGCGAAGTAATTTCTCTATATCCAATTTATTGATAAGCGAACGATGAGGATTAAACTGCACGTGGTGGATTCAGAATTCAATGAATCGAGTAATATATTACCTCAAGTTGTTTGGAGAGAGAAAAATAATTGGAGTCAACAGGGATCCAAAATGTTTGTTGAGTTTGCTCAGGAGTACCATCCACAGGATAAACTTCTTCTGCTTGGTACCATACATTGTTCAATAAATTATCATTATTATTATTATCTTCTGAATATGATCCAAACTTCAAGTACCCAATCTCTCTTGTAAATCCACCTTCTCCTTCAAATGGCAATGAATTTTCTGGCCCATCTCCATACCTCTACACCATTACATACATTAAATATTTGTAACATGGTATCAAACTGTTAAAATGACCTGTTAAATTGGGCGTTTTATAACAGTCTATTAGTGTAAAACTTGTGTGTACACAAAAGTAGTGTTTTGTAAGATATGCATATATACCTGCCAATTCCACATAGCAGAATGAGACCAATACTCTGCAATTGTTACATCTCCAATATGTAAATTTGGGTTTGCATTTCCTGCTATTCCATAATGTATCACACCTTCGATATCAAATAAAGTCAATAATAGTTGTGTTGCTACTGCTGCATTCACCTGTATAAAAAATTGAAGAACATATTACAAAAGAATCTTTCCCTCAGGTCGGAAACAGTTACAGGATAATCTAGTAACGTGGTATATATATATATATATATATATATATATATATATATATATATATGTTCAAGGCCGGTGAACCGTTTTGTGGCATACAACATGTTTTATGTATTGTACATTAGGGGCAAAATCGTCATTTTTCTCAAGTCTTTTCCTAGATTGGTTTTTGTTTTGGGGCCCTAAGGAAGCGGGGTTGACTTTTTCGCTAGTTGATAAATATATGACATTGATTAGAACGTAACCTACCATTCCCATTCCGCTCATAACTAGAATCACAGGTTTCTTGTAGATCTTTCCAAACCGAAACCTTCTTCCTTCAAACCAATCACATTAAAATTTCAAAAAATAATTCAATGAACAATAAACACAATTTCAATAGTTTTTATGAACAAATATGTACATACCCGCGTAGTCGATAATCAGGTTGGTGGACTTATAATTAGGATTATTGAGCAGAGGATTCATTTCAAACAAGTTGGGAATAACCAGACCTAAATAAGGGCCATATTTGTTGGCTTCATGAACTGTCTTTTTTGTACTTCCATGTAATGCACCATTGGCTTGTTTGTGACACAAAATGGCAAATAAAACATAAATAAAAGTGGATATTATATTTCTAAACATTGCTGTACTCTATAAATCGTGAAAAATGAAGAGATGGTTGATGAACTGGCTTGGGCTAAAAATCTGACTTTATAGAGACTTAGAAGGCAGATTTGTTTAAAACGTGCAAATTGTTATTAAATAATAAAAGGGTTGGTGCAATAATTCAAGATAATTTACTTATTTCACCATTTGCATTGCGTTAATTATATTAAAATTTAACGTATTTGTCACGTGATTATTTTGTATTTAATCCAAGTTTTTATTATTGTAATTACATGCATTGAAATTTTTTGGACATCAGTTTGGGATTACTCACGGACGACTTAACCACTCATGCGTTCATCTCCCGTAGTTGCATAACTCGTCCCCAACTACTATCATGGAGGAAGCGCGGACCAATTCGTAGGCATGGCCAGTAAAACTCCTCCTTCTCCGCTGCTCCTGCACTAAGCGAAAGGTGCCACTACCAGTTAAGCTACAACTCAATGTTTTATATGAATTGAGATTGTTAAGAATTACTATTAGAATGGATGGTTTACAACAATGGCTTGACATAAGCCAAGGTTGCAAAATTCGCTATTCGATCGGAACTTTGGAAGGAGTAATCAGTAATTCGAAGATTATTCGGGGACTAATTGGATTGTACCTTTTATACATTTAAAAACTAAATTTCAAAAATATATGTGTAAATATAGACTAAAACCTTAATCATAAACATAAACTTTAACTTAATTGTCTAAAATCGTTAATTTTGTTCAAAAACTTTATAATTTCTGTTTAAATTCATATTAAAATGTTGATCAATTTTGACTTTAATCGAATCTGATAAATAAATGCTATTTTGACCCATCAACTGACGTTGAACGATTAACTAAACGGATTTTGAAGAATCAAGACGATCTGTTTTTTGAAATGAATAATCGAGGATTAATTAGGAGTAACCGAGGTTTTTTACAACAATGCCTTTAGCTATAGATATTAATTGTTGAGTAGATGAAGTTAAGTGTAATATATACAGCTTTATTTATATAATAAATTTAAGTAGTGTAATGCATTTGTTGAAATAGTATAATTTCTAGCTTAGTTTTGTGTTTATTTAATGTAAGGACTAATTTGTAATATTCCTAGCATTTACAAATGTTCTTGTAATTGTGGTTAAGCTGGAGGGGCTAAAGAGTACTTATTGATAGTTGGAGGGTAGATATTTCAAGTAGCTGAGCATGGGTTTTCTGGACTCACGAGTAAAGATTAGAAGAGCTCTTTCTGTATTTATGCGTAAACACCTTCCATTGTTGACCTCCAAACAAAAAATGATACTTATCATCATCCAACTGTCCAATAGAGATCAATATTCTCGTGAGCTTCCTCTAAATCAAAACATAATCCAAGTGTGTTATGGAAAGGTCACTAATTCCCGTAGCATTAAATTGATTTCACGTTCGCAACTCGAACACTAATGGAATCTCACTTAATTCATATATATTTACCATTTCGTTTATGTATGTGGAGGCGTGAAGCGAGCCACCCGAATTCAAAACCCAAGATTCGTCAAGAAACTCCTCATGGCAAAATAAAGTGTCCTCAATCACCACCGTTGTGTTCTCACTCGCCTTTAAACCCGGGCACTATGATCTAAAGTGACCAACATGATGACAATTCTAACACACAACGTTTCTAACCTGTGACGATTCCCTTATAGATCTTGTCATTCTTCTTCTTCTACCCTTACCTTTGCCTTATGCACTCAAATGAGAACCCCGATGTTCCAGCCGAATCCTTCCTCCTGATTCCTACATTGAGCGTTAAATCTCGAATCCCTTCAAAGATAAACTTAGTAGTTCCAGATGAACCACTAACTGTTGTAATTGTGTCTGACCAATTCTCAGGTAACGGAGACAAAAGAAATAAAGCTTATAACTCATCCTCAAACTTAATCCCAATTGATTTCAACCGAATCAAAATCATGTTAAACTCGTTGATATAATCTGCTGCCGAAAACCCTTCCTTCATCCCCGCGTTAACTAACTACCTAATCAAGAATACTTTATTCAAAGCTGAGGTTTCTCGTCATGTTAGATAAATTAGACAACACATATTCGGTCGTGGTTTTCCCCACGATGTTGTAGGCGATGTTCTTGGCCAGAGAAAGCCAGACTATACTAAGTGCCTTCCTATCCAACAAATTTATGTCATCCTGCTTCATCTCATCCAGTTTAATACTAGTTAACAGTTGATATAAACCCTCTTGATAAAGTACATCTTCTATCCGCATCTTTCAGATGTCAAAATCTGAACCATCAAACTATAATCTAATGGACTCTTTTAACTTTCATTAGTTAAAACGAATATCGTCGTGTATGTTTTATATAATGTGAGGTATTATTGCTTTAATTCTAATAAAAAGTGACTATTGATATAATTTAGTGTAAAATGCGGAACCAACGGTATAATTTATTCTACTTTATATTATGATGAAAAACGATTTCTACTAATAATTAGTTGTTGTTATAATTCAGTAGGCTTATAACTACCTTTAGTGGTTTGATTCTTGATGTTATAATTCAGTAGGCTTATAACTACCTTTAGTGGTTTGATTCTTGATGTTATAATTCAGTAGGCTTATAATTACCTTTAGTGATTTGATTCTTGATTTAGAATACTAATAATGAAGTGTAAGAACAAAGATGATAATGGAGAGAAAGAAAGAAACACTTTGTAAGTGTGAGAAATGGTGCAAGTTTAATGCTTGCATTCATGAGTATTTATAGCCTAAAATCTCAATATAAAAATACATACTTTGTGTACCAAAATTGACTATATGTATACACCAAAATTGACTATCCATATCTATATTATTATTATTATTATAACACTCCCCCTTGGATAGCAATTTTATTTTGTTGAAGATCAACTATAAATTAGTGCCTCGTTAAAAACCTTGCTAAAGAAAACCTAGTGGGAAAAAACTTTAGCTAAGGGAAAAAGAGTGCAGCATGGAGTTGACTCCCCCTCAAGTAGACATCGCTTCAGCTGTTACATCTTTTGAACATGTCTCATGCCAATGTTATGAACGTGTGTTCTGAAAATAGCAGTTGGAAGTGCTTTCGTGAAAAGATCAGCAGAGTTTTTGCTAGATTGCACATATCTCATTTCAATCTGGTTGTCCTTAATGAGATTTTGAGTGTATGAGAAGAATCTAGGTGGTATGTGTTTTGTTCGGTCACTTTTGATATACCCTTCTTTCATCTGTGCTATGCAAGCTGCATTATCTTCATAGATAGTTGTTGGACTTTTATCGCGTTCTAGTCCACAAGAATCAGTAATGAGTTGTGTCATTGATCTCAACCAAAAACATTCTCGAGTAGCTTCATGTAATGCAATCACTTCGGCATGATTTGACGATGTAGCAACAAGTGTTTGTTTTTGAGAACGCCATGATATTGCAGTACCTCCATTTAGGAATACATATCCAGTTTGAGATTTAGCTTTATGTGGATCAGATAAATAACCTGCATCTGCATAACCAACCAAATCTTGTTTTGATTCGTTAGAATAAAATAATCCTAAATCAGTAGTTCCTCGAAGGTATCGAAATATGTGTTTGATCCCATTCCAGTGTCTTTTGGTAGGAGCATAGCTGAACCTTGCCAACAAATTAACTGCAAAAGAAATGTCAGGTCTTGTACAATTTGTAAGATACATAAGAGCTCCAATTGCACTAAGATATGGTACTTCTGGTCCAAGAATGTCTTCTTGATCTTCACATGGACGAAATGGATCAGCTTCAACATTGAGTGATCTAACAACCATAGGAGTACTTAATGGTTTTGCCTTGTCCATATTGAAACGTTTCAAAATCTTTTCAGTATATGTTGTTTGATGTACAAGTAAACCATTAGGCATATGCTCAATTTGTAAACCAAGGCAATACTTGGTTTTTCCGAGATCTTTCATTTCAAATTCTTTCTTTAGAAGTTGAATGGCTTCATGGATCTCTTTATTTGTACCTATGATGTTAAGATCATCAACATAAACAGCTATGATCACATATCCGGATGTTGTTTTCTTAATGAAAACACAAGGGCAAGTAAGATTATTTGTATACCCTTTGCTTATCAAGTAATCACTTAATCGGTTATACCACATACGTCCCGATTGTTTTAACCCATATAAAGATCTTTGTAATTTAATCGAATACATTTCTTTGGGTTTTGCATTTGATGCTTCTGGTACCTTAAATCCTTCAGGTATCTTCATATATATATCACTATCAAGTGATCCATATAGATAAGCAGTCACAACATCCATGAGATGCATTTCTAAATTTTTAGAAACTGCCAGACTGATTAAGTACCTAAAAGTAATTGCATCCATAACAGGAGAATAAGTTTCTTCATAATCAATTCCCGGTCTTTGAGAAAAACCTTGAGCTACAAGTCTAGCTTTATACCTTGTAACTTCATTTTTCTCATTTCTTTTTCGGACAAAAATCCATCTGTATCCTACAGGTTTCACATCTTTAGGAGTGAGAATGATGGATCCGAAAACTTTTCTTTTATTGAGTGATTCTAATTCAGCTCGTATTGCTTCTTTCCATTGAGCCCAATCATGTCTATTTTGACATTCAACCATAGATGTTGGTTCTGGATCATCATCATTATTCATGATGTCATATGCAACATTAAATGAAAATTTCTCATCAAGATTTTTCATTTCATTTCGGTTCCATAATATTTTTGAATATGCATAATTGATTGCAATTTCTGTATTGACATCATCAATCTCCTCTGCAGTAGGAGTACTGATTTGTGGTTCTTCTTGAACACTTTCTTTTACTTCATTATCAGCTGATTTTCTTTTTCGAGGATTTTTATCCTTTGAACCGATTGGTCTTCCACGTTTCTGACGTGGCAAAGATTCATGAGTGACGTTATTGCCAGCTTTTGGAATTTCAATTCGAGCTGGAGTATTTACTGCTGGTATATATGATTTTGTCACCGTTTTTGTATCTGTAAATGCATCAGGCAATTGATTTGCAAGTTCTTGTATATGCATTATCTTTTGAACTTCTGTCTCGCATTCTTTTGTGCGAGGATCAAGATACTTTAATTGAGGTTCACACCATGAAACATCATTTTCTTTATTTTTCATTTCTCCCCCTAATCTAGGGAACAATGTTTCATTAAAATGACAATCAGCAAAACGTGCTGTAAAAACGTCACCTGTCATAGGTTCAATATACCTTAATATTGAAGATGTTTCATATCCAACATATATTCCCAACCTCCTTTGAGGACCCATTTTTGTACGTTGTGGTGTCGCAATTGGAACATACACTGCACAACCAAATGTTCTAAGATGGGAAATATTTGGCTCTTGACCAAAAGCAAGTTGTAGGGGGGAATATTTATGACTTGCACTTGGTCTGATGCGAATCAATGCAGCAGCATGTAAAATTGCATGACCCCATATAGATACAGGGAGTTTTGTTCTCATTATCAATGGTCTAGCGATTAACTGTAAACGTTTAATCAATGACTCGGCTAAACCATTTTGTGTATGCACATGAGCAACAGAATGTTCAACAACAATTCCTATAGACATGCAATAGTCATTAAATGCTTGAGATGTAAATTCACCAGCATTATCAAGTCTCACCCTTTTAATGGTGTAATCAGGAAAATGAGCTCTCAATTTAATAATTTGGGCAAGAAATTTTGCAAATGCCACATTACGGCTTGATAACAGACAAACATGAGACCATCTGCTAGATGCGTCTATTAGAACCATGAAATATCTAAATGGTCCACATGGTGGATGAATTGGTCCACATATATCACCTTGAATTCTTTCAAGAAACATTGGTGATTCTTTCTCAACCTTAAGTGGTGAGGGTCTAGTTATCAATTTTCCAAGAGAGCAAGATGTACATGGAACCATTGTATCATGATGGATTTTTCTATCCTTTAGTGGATGTCCATGAGTACATTCAATAATCCTTTTCATCATTGTTGATCCTGGATGGCCTAATCTGTTATGCCATAAACTGAATACACCAGGATCAATATATTTTTCGTTAACTACCATATGTATTTCTGGTACATTTATATGTGTATAATGTAATCCAGAACTAAGTCTTGGCAGTTTTTCAACCACATGACTCTTGTCAGTGATACTTAAATATTTCTCATTTTCTGTTGTCACTGACTGATAATCATACCCGTTAAGGTATATGTCGGAGAAACTCAATAAATTTCTGCTTGACTTGGGAGAAAATAAGGCATCATTTATTAAAAATTTTGTACCATTTGGTAGTATGAAATTTGCCTTTCCTATCCCTTTTATCAAGTTAGCAGGTCCTGATATTGTATGTATAGTTCCTTCCGTTGGTTTTAGATCAATAAAATATTTCTCGGATTTAAGTATAGTGTGTGTAGTTCCACTGTCTGCTATACAGAGATCTCCACCACTTGATTGATGTTGTATTCCAGCAAAATTCATATTGAACTTCATATATAAGAAATAAATAGTGAGTACATTAATATTACACAATATTTTAAACGCAAATAGATAGTACTGAAACATTTAGCAAACATAATGACAAAGACAGACGATATTAAATCGTTTATTTTTCAAAAAAGACACACAACTTAAACATTCAAGAAATCTTCATATAAATCAGATGGTTTCTCAGTGACTGTTGGATCAATATTATCCACAAAATTTACTTCCTTTTCTTTACCTTTCAGCGAATCCTGATACATCTTAACAAGATGTTTAGATGTTCGGCAAGTATTAGCCCAGTGGCCCATTCTACCACATCTGTAGCAAGATTCTTCAGAATTTTTAGAAGAATTTTCTTCAACATCTTGTTTAATGGGCTTGTTTTGTGGTTGATATTTATATTTTCGTGGATTACTATTTCTTTGACCACCACGGCCACGACCACGACCACGTCCACGCCCATTACCATTACCATAAGGATGGTTTCTACCATAGTTATGGCTTTTGGCATGATGATGGTGATGGTTATTATAACCACGACCTTGCCCGCGTCCTTGTCCCTGTTTATAATTATTTGCAGTATTTGCTTCAGGGATTGCAAGTGTACCAGTAGGACGGGATTGCTGATTTTTCATTAATAGCTCATCATTTTGCTCTGCAACTAAGAGATATGAATTAAGTTCAGGATATGTTTTGAACTTTAGCATTCTCAAATTTCTTTGCACTGTGATGTTTGCAGCATTCATTGTGGAGAAAGTTTTCTCCATCATGTCTGCATCACTAATTTCATGTCCACAGAATTTAAGTTGTGAACATGTATTATACAGAGCTGAGCTGTATTCATTTACTTTCTTAAAGTCTTGGAACCTTAATGTTCTCCATTGTTCCATTGCAGCTGGAAGTAAAATTTCTCTTTGATTATTGAATCTGCTTTTGAGACCTTCCCATAAAACATGAGGATCTTCTACAGTCACATAATTATTTTGTAAGCATTCATCAATATGTTGATGAATAAAGCAACATGCCGTAGCTTGTTCTTTTTCAGAACAAGTGTTGTTTTCATTTATGGTTTCAAGAATGCCCATTGATTTAAGATGCATTTTTACTTTTATAACCCATGACATGTAGTTGTTTCCAGTTGATTCTAAAGGAGTAAATTTAAGCTTTTCCAGATTCGACATTTTCTATTATCAAAAATTAAAACAAACATCATGATAAATTAGAGTCAATTTATATTCATAAGTATATAAACATTAAACATAAATTTAATATAACATAAATGATAAGTAGGTGACAGTGTCGACCATGTGTAAGCAATCATAAATAAATGTTATATAACAAAAATATAAATATTAGTAAACATAAATGAAAATTTGGCGACAGTGTCGACCATATATTTTTTCAGGTGGTATAACCGACCTATATCATTCTGGTGGTATAACCGACCATATATCATTTTGGTGGTATAACCGACCATATATCATTTTGGTGGTATAACCGACCATATATCATTTTGGTGGCAGAGCCAACCATATTTAGTATTAAGATTATCGTGCTGATAACGTGTTATAATTCAGTAGGCTTATAACTACCTTTAGTGGTTTGATTCTTGATGTTATAATTCAGTAGGCTTATAACTACCTTTAGTGGTTTGATTCTTGATGTTATAATTCAGTAGGCTTATAACTACCTTTAGTGATTTGATTCTTGATTTAGAATACTAATAATGAAGTGTAAGAACAAAGATGATAATGGAGAGAAAGAAAGAAACACTTTGTAAGTGTGAGAAATGGTGCAAGTTTAATGCTTGCATTCATGAGTATTTATAGCCTAAAATCTCAATATAAAAATACATACTTTGTGTACCAAAATTGACTATATGTATACACCAAAATTGACTATCCATATCTATATTATTATTATTATTATAACAGTTGTTTTAATTTATTCAATTTAGACAAGATACCCTCAACCCTTTATTTATATGTCCAAAACAGCTGATGATATCTAAAACAAAAGGTAGTTGTATATATAAATTACAGTATCTTGTTTCATTTTCATAAGTACTCATACTCATATACTGTAATGTTAATTCTCAAAAAAGCATTTTTAAGTATATACTGTAGTTCAGTATATTATACAGTAAAACGTAAGGATTTATTGTTACTTTACTCAATAAAATCAACAACAGTACTAAAAAATCAACAGTCCTAAGTAGCACACTACCTTCTATCAAACCATAAATAGTCTTTCACACGTTACATTCTCCACATCTAACTTTTAAACACTACTCATTACTCCGTACTTTTTATTTCACTAAATTTCGTACGAAATCACAACCACTCATCCTATCTCTTGACTCAAATCTAACCGTTCATTCTCTTGCAGTACCTTCAACAACTGGGCCCCTTTTCTCCTCCCTCTTACACTACAATCACCTTGCATTGCCAACATCACTACACGCGCCACCTCTTCCTGCGGTGCAAACCCCACCGCATCACCACCACCACCACCACCGTAAATCACGGCCAATATTCCAATTGCATTTTCTCTTCCCCTAGTTGTTTCCATCCTTCTCATCACCTCCACCATCATTGGGCCCACAAGCGCATGAGCCCGAAGCTCTGCCGCCCCTTCCGCTACCGTACATAAAAGCTCCAACGCCGCCAACGCCCGCTCCGCCACCGCACTACCGTCCAAATCCACCAATGCCTCCACAACTTTCCCCACCGCCCCTTCTTCGACCGCCACGTGACGATTACACTCACCTAAACTAAGCGCCAACAATACTTTTGTCGCCGGTTTCGCCAATTCTTTATCCTTCAAACAACCCAACACCCCTCGCATCACTGCCGGTGGACACGACACTAACACGCCGTCATCTGCTGTGGTACGTGAGTTATTCTCCGACACGCCCAAACCCATTCTCATCTCCTCTGGCATGCACGAACGCATTCCGCCATCATCCACAGCGGCGCGTGAATTGTTTACTAAGGCGCGTGAGTTAACTAAAGAATGTTGTAGCATGTAAATAGCTTTCAATTTTTCAGAATAATCGCCAGTACTGAACTGGAGCTCTGCCACGTGGAAAAGCTCTTGTAAATCGGATATAATGACCGGTGGCGGCGGTGGTAGCGGTGGTGGCAATGGTGATTGGTGGTGTAAATGTGTGGTTTCCGGTGATGGGTTTGACTGGAAATTGTTGGATGTAATTGGTGTGTGTGAGAATCTCCATTGAGTAAAGCTTTGTGAAGTATTCGAAGATGATGATGTTTCGGATTGCAAATTCGATTGCGGTTGCGGCGGCGGCGGTGACGGCGGAGGGAGGGCGGTTGGGGTGGGATTGGTGGGGCTAAGTACAGATTGAGTGCAATAACGAAAGAAACCACAAGAAAATAGTGAACGTGGTGGTGGTTTAAGTTTAGGGTGGTTTGATGATTTCATATTGTGTTAGAGAGATTATGGTGATGAAGTGTGTGTGTGAAAAATGGGATGAAAGTGATGGTGCATGGTGATTGTAGGAAGGTGGTTGTAATGGCAGGGAAGCACATGCGTACGTCAACAAATTTTGCAGTGGGCAGAGGTGCATTATGAGTTATAAATTATATAGAAAAAGATTCACATGAAGTTATTTTTGTACAATCTAGCAAATGTACAACGTCCTTAATTATCGAATTTAGTTACTATATATATATATATATATATATATATATATATATATATATATATATATATATATATATATATATATATATATATATATATATATATATATAGTGAAAGGATCCTAGAGAACTAGAGTATGTAGAGAACCCATAGAACTCATAGATTGAACTTCAATCTATGTGGAAATTGAGCTTCAATATTGGAAAAAAAAATACAATCTGGAAAAAAAAACTGCAAAAAAAAACAGCGAATCTGCACAGAAAAAAAAGTGAATCTGTAAAAAAAACTGCAAAAAAACGTCAATCTGCACGCAGATTGACTCAATCTGCGCAAAAAAAAGTCAAATCTGCACAGAAAAAAGTCGATCTGCAAAAAAAAAAAACGCAGATTGACTCAATCTGCATAAAAAAAAACTGAAAAAAAGTCGATCTGTAAAAAAAAAAAAAAAAAAAAAACTGGAAAAAATCGTCAATCTGCACGCAGATTGACTGAATCTGCAAAAAAAAAATTCTGAACAGAAAAAAAAAATCTGCAAAAAAAAAAAAATATATGTGAATCTGCACGCAGATTTAATGAATCTGCACGAGTTCCATGAGTTCTCTACTACCATGAGTTCTCCATGGATCCTCACCATATATATATATATATATATATATATATATATATATATATATATATATATATATATATATATATATATATATATATATATATATATATATATATATATATATATATATATATATATACGGAGTAATGTTATAATTTACATTTACATAATCTATATATGTAAATCTATATCTATAGGTATATATTAAATTATAATTAATAATTAATTCAAAATAATAAGAAAATGACACCTAAGCAAAATTTTTTTTGATATATATATATATATATATATATATATATATATATATATATATATATATATATATATATATAGGCAGGATCAATGGGGAAGTAACCAATCGGGGGGAAGTGGGGGGAAGCAAAAGTTTTTTTTTTCGTTTTTTTTTGAATTTTTTTTCGGCATCAAGATCACACGAAAATATGAACATTTAGAAGAGACACTTCGTGATGAATGTTATTATTTAGGCGGAAAAACGATCGACAAAAATAACATTCAAGATAATATTGTTCGTGAAGAATATGAACGTTTTTTTTCCATGTTTTGTGAAGTAAAATTTAGCCCGATTTAGAGTTTAGGGTTTAGGGTTTATGGTTTGGTGTTTTGGGTTTATTCCATAAACCCAAAACACCAAACCCTAAATCCTAAACCCTAAACTCTAAACCGTTCGTGTTAAAAACTCTATTTAAATCCTAAATCTAAACCCTAAACCCTAAATTTCTAAACCCTGATATCTAAACCCTATAAACCCTAATATCTAAACCCTAATATCTAAACCCCAATAGCTAAAACCTCAAAATACGCTCGAAAAACACGATAATTGTTATATATTACTTCTTCGAGCGTTTTCCCGCCAAAATAAAAACTTTTATCACAAAGTGTCTCTACTAAATGTTCATATTTTCATCTCATCTATAATGTTCGTGAACAAAGTTTTTTCAAAAAAAGAAAAAAAAAGTTTTTGCTTCCCCCCGCTTCCTCCCGAATGGTTACTTCCCTCTTGATCCTACCACTATATATATATATATATATATATATATATATATATATATATATATATATATATATATATATATATATATATATATATATATATATATATATATATATACTAGATTTTTTTGAGTCCGTGCGATGCACGAGGGATATAATATAACCGATTATAAATGAATTTTTATTAAATTATTATCAACAAATGATATAATTTTTTTAATCACCAAATAAATTTATTTAAATTTTTCGAACAAATATTTTTTATAAATTGTTCGATTATTCTATGATTAATGATTATAGCTACTTCATTAATTGGAGCAACAATTGATAGTTATTTTTAAAAATGTTGATGCAAACATTTAGTAGTTATGATATGTAATGAATAGTTGATGAATCTCATAAAAATGAAACATAGCTCTAATTTTTAACAAAAATAACATTAAACATACATTATAGTTAATAGATGTCATAAAAATAAAAAATATTAAAAACAATTTCTAAACTTAAGTCTATAAGTGTTGCAACACTTCTTTGAATACAACATTTTTGGTTGTGTTAGATATTTGATTATCCTTGTCTAGAACTAATTATCTTTATTCCTTGCCGATTGGTTACTCGAGAAAGTGAAACGTATAGTTGTCCATGACTAAAGACCGGTTTTGGAAGAAATATACCGACATGCTCCAGTGATTGTCCTTGACTTTTATTTATGATCATTGTAAAGCACATCGACAACAAATATTGTCTTCTTTGGAATCTGAAAGGTATTCTCTTGTCCGTATGAACGATTAGCATACGTGATATAGCTGTTATCTTTCCCACGTTTGAATCGGTTAAAATTTTGGCTTTGATAATTCTTTCCCCTAATTCAAGAACTTGTAACCGTGTACCGTTACACAGACCTCCTGATTGATCAACATTTCGACGTAACATAACTGGTACACCAACTTTCAGCCTTAGATTGTGCTTTGGTAATCTACCAACTTCAATACTATTTAGGAAATCAGTATTGTATAGTTCAAAATTAAAGTCAGTGTCTCTTTGCGACGCACATATACTATCTGAGCTCAAATAGGACCTTTCTTCACCTTCCAAACAATGCATCATTCTATCATTAATGATGTCCATAACTTCATGAGTTGGAGCAAGAATAGCACGTTGTTGATAATATTGTGGATTGGCAAGATTAAGAAGATATTCTGGATAGATAGTTGAGATCATAGAACCGATTGGATCAACAGAATCTGTTATCATAAGATCTTGTGGAATCTTAATATCAAAAACTCCATCTTCAGATTCACCGACATTACCATTGCCTATGTCTAGTATCCATTCAGCAAACTTTCTAGTATCGGCATCAGTTGAAGACGTTGAAAGACCGCCTAATCTCATGTTAACTGTAAGTTTCAAAAGAGTAACATAATCTCACAAATAGGAGGAATTGAGTGATGCAGCCACTATATCATGTCTTATACCCTTTTGAATCACAGCTAATATTCGTCGAAAATCACCACCAAACACAACAAGTTTACCCCCAAATAGAGTATCCATGCTATGAGGATTGAGTTGAGCATATATTACGCATAGACCGATCCAATTCTTCAACACACATCTTATTCACTATCGGGGCCTCATCCCAAATAATAAGTTTTGCCCTCCTAATGAGCTCATCCAAATTGCTGTCCAGCTTAATAGTACAAAAGGACTCATCTGTCGGTTGAAGTGGTATTCTAAAATGTGAATGAGCTGTCCGACCTCCAAATAACAATAAAGCTGCAATCCCACTTGACGCAACATTTAAAACAATTTCTCCTTTATCGCGTAATGCAGCTGTTAGTGTTTTCCAGAGAAATGTTTTTCCAATACCACCATAACCGTACAAAAAGAACACATCTCCTGTGCCTTCATCAACAGCTTTTATTATCTGATCATATGCATCCTTTGTTCGGTTGTTAACTTGGTAATGAAATCTGAATGTTCAACTTCAAGTGTACTTTTGTCGTAGGAGAGCTCATCTGTGACGATCGCTCCAAATCCATATGGACGAACACGTCATTCATCGATTTCATTGCGAGGTATTTGACCTCTATATGATACGTTTTGTAAACATTGCATTCTTTTGAAAAGACACACCATAAATGAATATTTAAATCAAAGGTTTTCGACATCTGTTGATTTCTACATATAGACAATCACTGTAAATAATAGTTTACAATAGTACTTCCGTTGACAATGCAGTCAAAATAAGATACATGGTGATGATTTGGTGAATGCAACGTTTCCTTAAAAAATATGCCATGTAAGACTCCACGCACATAGCTTGTCTAACATATAAGCAAACAGCGGAAGACTTCTAGGGAACCTGAGAATAAACATTCTAACAAGTGTCAACACAAAGGTTGGTGAGTTCATAGTTTTAGTGTTTCGCATAATCTGTATATAAAAGTGGATCACAAGATTTCAGTTGTTTCATCCAGAAACGTTTATCAAAATATTCTACGAAATTGAGCACCCTGGTAGCTAAACTTTAACGTTATAATAAGTACCCCTGTTTTAACATACATGCAACCAACATGTACAATACACGCAAACCAACGTGTACTAAACTCAAATAGCATACGTCTGTTTTATAGTTCAGGCTAGAGTTTCTATACCTGGAACAGACGGGGATGTCAAGCCCTATGGATCCATATACAACTACTCGCGCCCACCAGTTCTTATAACCGGCAGTTACTAGTTACCAAAGCTAAGAGATTTTCGGTTCAAACTCGATGTAGAATTTAGTATATACTTGTATCCATTGCGTTTAAAATAAAGTGCATGTATGCTCAGCCCAAAAATATAGATTGCAAAAGCAATTAAAAAGGGAGCAAATGAAACTCACGTTAGCAGCATATAAAGTCGTTCACCAAAATGTGACCGAAACTCGGATTATCAAATAACCGTAGATCTCAACCTAGAAAACATATGTTGGTCAATAAATGTCTATCAAGCTAGGTCAGGTCATAGTGTATCACAATCATAATGCTCGAGATCGACATACAAAAGTTATCCAAAGTCGTTTCAAAAAGTCAATTTTGACAATAGTTCAACAAAACGAGACGTGCCTTATATTATGATTCATTTACTCGATTGGTAATATTCAAAAATTCAATTTATCAATCTTACAAACAAGTTGTTTAAATATTAATTGCAGATTCATAAGCAATTCCAATTAACGTCAATTGTAATTCAGTTGATCATATCTTTTAATCCGTTCATCGAAACTATTTGATATCTAAATGAAAAGTTATTGATTTTTCGCCAGCTTTCCAAAAACATGTATATCATATACCTTTTACAAGTAATATATGTATTTAATTCGTGATTCATTATAAACTGTTTAGCGATAAAATTTAGCATACAAGTATGTATAAATATATATACTCGAGCACTAGACATGGTTACACAATTATTATATAAAAGATAAAATATGAGTGCTTACGTATCAATATTGAGATTCAATATTACAGAAAAGTACGTAGCCGCAACAGAGATGATAAACACTAGGTTTGATTTGTCAATAATACCCACGTACATTACCCATAACTTCCATAGCTATAACCCATAATTTCCCTAGCTCTATCCCGCTTGAAAACCCATTTTTGAAAGTGACATGCTCATGACCTCGTCGTAATATTTTATGTATAATACTAATTAATAATATTACTACTAATAATATTAAGATTAATAATAATATTAATCTTAATAATAATAATAATAATAATAATAATAATAATAATAATAATAATAATAATAATAATAATAATAATAATAAATATAAATATAAATATAATAGAGAAAGAGATCGATATAGATGGATAATTGAATAAGAAAAACTGAAATGTTCGATATTTAAAGGACCTGGCTCACCTAACCTGCCCATGCGATCGCATGGGTCTGAAGGCTTATGGCCATGCGATCGCATGGCCTTCAGTTACAGCTCACAAGCCTTTTTGTCCTACGCTTGTCGACATATTTTTATATTAATATAATATATATAATATATTTAATTTATATAATTAATTATATATTATATTATATTCACGTGTACAGTTGATTTGTAATTTTTGTTCCGATGACTCGTACGTTATCACCCGCATCATGTCCCGGTTCCGGTTTCTCAAACGCATTTTCGTACGCTTAGAAAATTAGCACTTTACGTTTCGTGACTCGTACCTTTGTCAATAATTAGACTTAATCATTGATAAACTATGTCACTCGAAGTGTAGCTTTAATTAATTAATTGTTTTGGTTATTTGCTTCTATAAATCATCATCTCGTAGTATATACATATACATATATACATTTTCATTTTGAAATAGTGTTTACTGTAGCAAAGTTACTATAGCAAAGTTTTATTACTGTAGCAAATAGTGATTTTCAAAAACACTGTAGTTTTTCGGGTACTGTAGCAATTCAAAAATACTGTAGCAAATTAGTGTTTTACTGGTTCATCTTAAACGTTTTAGTTAACTTATCTAAATATCAATCGAATCAATAATTGAATGTTACTATTGTGACGCCCCGTACTAAATCATCATGTACGGACCATCAACAACAGGATCATTACAAGGTTAAGTACTATATGCGTTTTCAAAACAGAGTTTGTATTCATTAATAAAAGTGACGTCATAACATACGTCAATTGTTTTACAAATCAAAGTATGCTTCACAGAGTAGAAGCATTAAATAAGTGTACGTGACCATAATGGTCGTTATATAACATAAATTCGTAAGCAAAAGTTTGAATGCAACATAAGTAGTCATGCGATAACAACTCTAGGCAGCGGGTTCTACAGCACGACTAGTAAGATAGCGGAAGCGACTTCAAGCACCTGAGAAAATACATGCTTAAAAAGGTCAACACAAAGGTTGGTGAGCTATAGTTTAAGTATAACAGTAATGTAAGTAGGCCACGAGATTTCAGTGCTACAACGAGCGTTTCAAAAGTATGTAAAAGTATATGCTTAACCGTGGGCACCCGGTAACTAACTTAACGTTTAATGTACCCCCTTAAAGTGCACTTGGCAAGTGCGTATAACCTCGAAGTATTAAACACTCGTTAAATGCTAGCGCTACTAGCCCGAGTGGGGATGTCAAACCCTATGGATCCATATCTAAGATTCGCGTTCATGGTTCAAAAACCAATGATTAAACGTTACCGAGCTAAAGGGAATGTTTCTGCCGTTATATAACCCACACATATATAAAGTTTAAGTACTCGTGCCTAGTATGTAAAACATAAAATCCGCATGTATTCTCAGTTCCCAAAATAAGTTAAAGTAAAAAGGGAATGCTATAACTCACAATGATTAGTAGTAATGGTAAGGTAGTAGTCGGAAAGTGGTGTGCAAGTAACGGTCCAAACGTCCTCAACCTAAGTCAAATAGCACTAAGTCAATAAGTCGTCTCAAAAGGTTTACAAGTACGTAATTAAGGTCATAAGGGTCATCATCAATCATCATTAAACAAAAGGTAACAAGTAAGACTCGTTTATGAAAGTCGTTTAAAACAAAGGCTGACTTCGGTCAGTCACCACGGCCTCTACCCTTACTGAATTAAGGTGAGACCAGTGGTCATGGCTCCGTCTATGAGTCCCTTAAGTGTGGTAAAATTTACAGAAGCAAACTCGTCTTGGTTTGACCGTGGCGACGGTCTAAGTGCGAGTAGGTCAGAAATTTCTGCACAACGTTAAAGGACATGGTAACGATCGGAGGGCCATAAATCCTAAACCGTAACTCGGATTAAGACGAGTCCTATATGAAAAGTTATCTACTCGAAAAGTTATATCTAAAAATCAAGGTTAGAACAGCCCAGGTCTACTGGTCTGTTCCAGAAGCATCAGGTCAGTAGGTTTTGGACAGAACAGTGGGTTTTGGAGAGTTCCGGTTGTCTCGGTGCTTGATGTTCATCACGGTTCTCATCCTTGATGCGTATAGCTTCAAGTGTACAACTCGTTGATGTGTTAACATCATTTTGACCAAGGTTTGTCCATCATAACTCAAGTGCAAGTGTTGTAAGTGTTTGATGAACCAAGGTTACATGTAAGTTTATGAACAAGTTCATGAACACTAAGAAAGATCACAACCAAGTGTTGGATCCATGATACTTGCACCAAAGTGTAAGCTCTTGTTGGTTTCATGTCCTTGTTCAAATGTGTAGTAAGCAACTAACAATAAGAAATAAAGAAAATGAATGATAAGCCTAAACCAACCATGAAGGTGGTATTCTAGTAACATACAACAAACAAGAACACAAGTAACAATTATAAAGATTATAAACTTTAAATCTTTTGAAACAAAATAAAGTAGAAAACTAACTAAATAAGAAAATGGTTCATAGTTGCTCATACTTTTAAAGATTCAACCCAAGTTGATCTTTAAGTGAAGTAACTTTAAAGTTACTTCAAGAACTACAAGTAATGAGTTTATACAACTATGAACTTTAATCTTTTGAAACAAAATATGTAGAACATAACTAGATAGATTATGTTCTTGGATGTTCTTGATAAATACAAGATATAAATGAAGAATCAAACTAAAGAGTTGATTCTTGAAACATGTAAAGAAAGACAAGTAAGTAAGTAAGTAAACAACTTAGTAATCTACAAGTAATTAAACTACAACAAGATTAAGTAACAAACAACAAAAGATGATGATGATTTGCATGTATGTAAAAGGTTTTAAGAAGAAAAGAAGAAGAGAAAAAGTCTTCAAGATTACTTACAAGAACAAAGAACTTTGAGAGAGAAAAAGAGAAAGATAATTGTAAGTAAAGTGTGTGTGTTTTGAGAGAAGACTTCAAGTGAGTATGTAGTGTAAAAAAAAAATCAAATCACCACTATATGGCTCAAAGGGTTCGGCATTCAGCAGAAAAAAACAAGGGGATGGGTTGGTTCATTGGTTACTAGCTTGTAAAGATGACAAAAGTTGGGTAAAAGAGGTGTTTACATGGGGATCAAGTGTTAACAAGATTCTAAATGGATGTAACTAACTAGTTACACTTAAGTTTGATACTTGCAAGTCTTAATGGGCTAATTAAGTCCAACTAATAAGTAGGGTGGGCTCTCATAAGTCCATGTACATGTATAAAGCCCAAGTTGTATGCAAGTAACAAGTAAGTCCACTAAATGTCCAACTTAAGCCCAAGTAACTAACTAATAGCTTTAGTTAATTAAAATGATTAATAAAATTAATCATGAATGTAAATAATATCTTAAAATATTATTCGTGCAAGTTCCGGGTGTCACAAAGACGTTTCGGGCATTTAAAGTTCAAGTACGGGCAATTAAAGCAACATGTAAATGTAATAACATACATTCTTTTAATCAAGCGTATTAATAATAATAATTATTAATAAATAACGTTGGAAAAACCAGGGTCGTTACATTACCCACCTGTTAAAGAAAATTTCGTCCCGAAATTTAAGCTGAAGTAGATGGAGGAGTCGGGAAAAGATGAGGATATCATCTATGAAGACGATAACAAACTTATCCAAGTAAGGCTTGCAGACACGATTCATGAGATCCATGAACACGGCAGGTGCATTTGTCAAACCGAATGGCATCACGAGGAACTCATAATGACCATAACGGGTCCTGAATGCAGTTTTCATCACGTCACTTTCCTTCACCCTCAGCTGGTGATATCCGGATCGCAAATCGATCTTTGAATAAACGCTCGATCCTTGTAGTTGATCAAAAAGATCATCAATTCGTGGGAGAGGATATCGATTCTTGATAGTCAATTTGTTGAGTTCACGGTAGTCGATACACATACGGAAGGATCCATCCTTCTTCTTTACAAACAACACAGGTGCGCCCCAAGGTGAGAAGCTTGGTTGGATAAACCCTCGATCTAATAGCTCTTGTAGTTGACTCTGTAATTCTTGCATCTCGGAAGGTGCGAGTCTATAAGGTGCGCGAGCTACAGGTGCAGCTCCTGGCACTAAGTCAATCTGAAACTCTACTGCTCTCTGCGGCGGTAATCCAGGCAATTCCTCTGGGAAGACATCAGAAAATTCGTTCACAATTCGAACGTCGTTCACGTTCTTCATCTCAGTTTCTACCGCTTTCACATGTGCTAGGACAGCAAAGCGTCCCTTCTTCATAATCTTTTGCGCTTTCACGCAACTAATGAGGTTCAACTTCAAGGTACATCTCTCTCCATAGATAACCAGTGGTTCGCCATCTCCTTGTGGTATGCGAAGTGCTTTATCTCCACAGATAACATCGGCCTTTATCTTGCTCAACCAATCCATACCGACGATCGCGTCAAAACTTCCCAGTTTGATAGGTATCAAATCAATTTCGAAATCTGCACCAGCTATGTTGATAATAGCTCCACGACTAATATGGTCAACCTTTTCAAGTTTTCCATTGGCGACCTCGACAAGCATACTTTCCTTCAAAGGAACTAACGACCAATCTAACTTATCACAAAAATGTCTACACACATAGCTCCTATCGGCACCAGTATCAAATAGGACAGAAGCTAAAAGATTGTTGATCTTGAATATACCTGTCACCAAGTCGGGGTTGTCGCGAGCGTCCCTTGCATTAACATTGAAGGCTCTAGCACGTGGTGGTCCGCCATCCTTACGCTTGTTAGGACACTCGTTTCTGAAATGGCCCGTCTTTCCACATTCATAACACTTCTTAGGCCCATTGTTGTTGTGGTTTGGCTTCACATTCAAAGTGGTAACCTTGCAATCCTTGCCAACATGTCCAGATCGTTGGCACTTCTCACAGATAACATTGCAATACCCAGTGTGGTGCTTGTAGCACCTATTGCATTGTGGTAAGGTTCCCTTGTAGTTCGGATTGGTGCGGTTGTTGTTGTTGGGGTTGGTGTTGTTGTTGTGCATGTTGTTGTTTTGCCTAAACCCTTCATGTCGCTTTGCCGGGTTTTGATCATAGTTCCTACCCCTGTTGTTGTTGTGGTTGTTGTCCCATTTCCTCTTTTCACCACTAACAGTTTCGAACTTAGCCTTCTTCGGCTCGTCAAGGATGATTTGATTCAAGAGAGTATGCGCCATGCGCATTGCTTCGGGAACGCTTGGCGGTTTGGATGAGGTAACATTACCCTTGATGGACTTAGGAAGTCCCGAGAAGTATTTCTCCAAACGCTTAAATTCGGGGGTGACCATGGTTGGACACATAAGAGCCAATTCCAAAAACCTACGGTTGTAGCTGTTAAGGTCGTTCCCTACGGTCTTCAATTGCATAAATTCGATTTCCATCTTTTGAATCTCGGTTCTCGGACAGTATTCCTAGATCATAGCACATTTAAATTCTTCCCAAGGCGTAGCATACGCCTCATCAATTCCTTTCGCTTGGGCCATGGTATTCCACCATGTGAGCGCGCCATCAGACAGCGTGCAAGATGCAAATTTCGTTTTGTTAGCCTCAGAACAATTGCTAACCCTGAATACCGATTCCAACTTTTCGAACCATCTGGTGAGACCGACGGGTCCCTCAGTGCCACTGAAGTAGTGTGGCTTGCAGTTTTGAAATTCCTTGTAAGTACACCCATCTCGGACGACAGGTGGATTGACAGGCGGTGGTGGTGGAACTTGGGGTTGTCTTTCAGCTAGTGCAGCAGCGACTCGCTCGTTAATCATTTCCTCAATTTGTGCCGCGGTGGGGATAGATCTCCCGTTGGCCATGATGTTCTATACAAACATTTTGACTCAAGTCAAAATCCATTATGCAAATAATAATAATATAGTATATAACAACCAACATGAAAACAGCACAACACATGTTGATTAAGTAATGCAAGCATATATAAGTACCACAAAACCATGATATGATAACGTAAATAGAACACTTGCGCACAAAGTAACAACACAAATTCCATTCATTAATGATAATAAGTTCATACATTACAATAAGTTCGTACATTACATAAGTGAAATATGAAATTACAAAAAGAGATTACAATACAGAATCTAGTACAAAGTCCTACGGCGATGGTGGGTACAAGATGTCCAAAACATGAGCCAACTGCTCCTCGAGCTCAGTAACTCGAGTCTGGAGAATCTCAATCTCCCGCCTCATTTCCTCATTAGAGGAAGGTGATGGGGCAGGTGGTGCTGGCGGTGCAGGTGGAGCCGGTGGTGCTGAAGTGGATGGTCCGGCTCTGGGTGGAGACGGTAATATCTGTGGATCGGCGGGGTACGGCACCAGCCGTTTACGTGCAGTGATCCTACGACGCCGACCATAAGCGTCAGTGACAGTACGACCAGGAATTATGCCAGCGAAGCGATACCGCTTCTTCGGCGGGGTAGAAGGTGCCTGAATCGGTCGGTCAGCGGGATCCTCCTCATCACTGGAGTCGTCAGATGAGGTGTCGTCTGAGGAAGCATCGGTGGAAGAACCGTCGTCTGAATCATGCGGTGGTGGCGCGGGTGGCTCAACATATCCGAAAGCAGCCAACATCTGTCGGTGTCGGCCTGGCGTAATCACGGCTAAGCGGCCGTCGGCAGTGCGTCGGCAAGGTGTGCGCCAGTGATTACGGAAGGGACCTTCCCCGAACTCCGCGGGGATCTCCATGCCACCAATGCGAGCCAGTTGCCTCAGGGGTCTGGAAGAAGACGCCGGGATAGGCACACTAGAGCTAGCTCCAGAACTAGAGGCGCCGGGGTCGCCAGTGGGTGTCGGGGCCGGAATGTCAGCAGCAGCAGCAGCAGCAACAGGTGCAGCAGTGGGAGGAACAACGGGGACTGAGCCGCTCGGGATGTCAGTAGGTGGAACGTCCGACATCTGAACAAGGAAAAATAAATTTTCCATGTCAGTATGTCATAAAGCAAGCAAATAATAGGCCAACAGTTTAAATCATGTATAACAATAAGTAGCATGGCAATATCAGTAATCGTACGAAACTAGCATGCAATCGAAAGCAAGTAATAGCATGCAGTAGTGAAATCACGTAGTAGCATACGGCATATAGCAGTAACAGTAAGCAGCAGCATGCAGTAAGTTCAGCGGAAACAAGTAAACTAACAAGTTGTAGATTAGCCCTATTAGTGAATCCTACTCGGGTCGGTCTTAGACTCACTAATGCATCCTAATTCCCTACAACCTGGCTCTGATACCAAATGTGACGCCCCGTACTAAATCATCATGTACGGACCATCAACAACAGGATCATTACAAGGTTAAGTACTATATGCGTTTTCAAAACAGAGTTTGTATTCATTAATAAAAGTGACGTCATAACATACGTCAATTGTTTTACAAATCAAAGTATGCTTCACAGAGTAGAAGCATTAAATAAGTGTACGTGACCATAATGGTCGTTATATAACATAAATTCGTAAGCAAAAGTTTGAATGCAACATAAGTAGTCATGCGATAACAACTCTAGGCAGCGGGTTCTACAGCACGACTAGTAAGATAGCGGAAGCGACTTCAAGCACCTGAGAAAATACATGCTTAAAAAGGTCAACACAAAGGTTGGTGAGCTATAGTTTAAGTATAACAGTAATGTAAGTAGGCCACGAGATTTCAGTGCTACAACGAGCGTTTCAAAAGTATGTAAAAGTATATGCTTAAGCGTGGGCACCCGGTAACTAACTTAACGTTTAATGTACCCCCTTAAAGTGCACTTGGCAAGTGCGTATAACCTCGAAGTATTAAACACTCGTTAAATGCTAGCGCTACTAGCCCGAGTGGGGATGTCAAACCCTATGGATCCATATCTAAGATTCGCGTTCATGGTTCAAAAACCAATGATTAAACGTTACCGAGCTAAAGGGAATGTTTCTGCCGTTATATAACCCACACATATATAAAGTTTAAGTACTCGTGCCTAGTATGTAAAACATAAAATCCGCATGTATTCTCAGTTCCCAAAATAAGTTAAAGTAAAAAGGGAATGCTATAACTCACAATGATTAGTAGTAATGGTAAGGTAGTAGTCGGAAAGTGGTGTGCAAGTAACGGTCCAAACGTCCTCAACCTAAGTCAAATAGCACTAAGTCAATAAGTCGTCTCAAAAGGTTTACAAGTACGTAATTAAGGTCATAAGGGTCATCATCAATCATCATTAAACAAAAGGTAACAAGTAAGACTCGTTTATGAAAGTCGTTTAAAACAAAGGCTGACTTCGGTCAGTCACCACGGCCTCTACCCTTACTGAATTAAGGTGAGACCAGTGGTCATGGCTCCGTCTATGAGTCCCTTAAGTGTGGTAAAATTTACAGAAGCAAACTCGTCTTGGTTTGACCGTGGCGACGGTCTAAGTGCGAGTAGGTCAGAAATTTCTGCACAACGTTAAAGGACATGGTAACGATCGGAGGGCCATAAATCCTAAACCGTAACTCGGATTAAGACGAGTCCTATATGAAAAGTTATCTACTCGAAAAGTTCTATCTAAAAATCAAGGTTAGAACAGCCCAGGTCTACTGGTCTGTTCCAGAAGCATCAGGTCAGTAGGTTTTGGACAGAACAGTGGGTTTTGGAGAGTTCCGGTTGTCTCGGTGCTTGATATTCATCACGGTTCTCATCCTTGATGCGTATAGCTTCAAGTGTACAACTCGTTGATGTGTTAACATCATTTTGACCAAGGTTTGTCCATCATAACTCAAGTGCAAGTGTTGTAAGTGTTTGATGAACCAAGGTTACATGTAAGTTTATGAACAAGTTCATGAACACTAAGAAAGATCACAACCAAGTGTTGGATCCATGATACTTGCACCAAAGTGTAAGCTCTTGTTGGTTTCATGTCCTTGTTCAAATGTGTAGTAAGCAACTAACAATAAGAAATAAAGAAAATGAATGATAAGCCTAAACCAACCATGAAGGTGGTATTCTAGTAACATACAACAAACAAGAACACAAGTAACAATTATAAAGATTATAAACTTTAAATCTTTTGAAACAAAATAAAGTAGAAAACTAACTAAATAAGAAAATGGTTCATAGTTGCTCATACTTTTAAAGATTCAACCCAAGTTGATCTTTAAGTGAAGTAACTTTAAAGTTACTTCAAGAACTACAAGTAATGAGTTTATACAACTATGAACTTTAATCTTTTGAAACAAAATATGTAGAACATAACTAGATAGATTATGTTCTTGGATGTTCTTGATAAATACAAGATATAAATGAAGAATCAAACTAAAGAGTTGATTCTTTAAACATGTAAAGAAAGACAAGTAAGTAAGTAAGTAAACAACTTAGTAATCTACAAGTAATTAAACTACAACAAGATTAAGTAACAAACAACAAAAGATGATGATGATTTGCATGTATGTAAAAGGTTTTAAGAAGAAAAGAAGAAGAGAAAAAGTCTTCAAGATTACTTACAAGAACAAAGAACTTTGAGAGAGAAAAAGAGAAAGATAATTGTAAGTAAAGTGTGTGTGTTTTGAGAGAAGACTTCAAGTGAGTATGTAGTGTGAAAAAAAAATCAAATCACCACTATATGGCTCAAAGGGTTCGGCATTCAGCAGAAAAAAAACAAGGGGATGGGTTGGTTCATTGGTTACTAGCTTGTAAAGATGACAAAAGTTGGGTAAAAGAGGTGTTTACATGGGGATCAAGTGTTAACAAGATTCTAAATGGATGTAACTAACTAGTTACACTTAAGTTTGATACTTGCAAGTCTTAATGGGCTAATTAAGTCCAACTAATAAGTAGGGTGGGCTCTCATAAGTCCATGTACATGTATAAAGCCCAAGTTGTATGCAAGTAACAAGTAAGTCCACTAAATGTCCAACTTAAGCCCAAGTAACTAACTAATAGCTTTAGTTAATTAAAATGATTAATAAAATTAATCATGAATGTAAATAATATCTTAAAATATTATTCGTGCAAGTTCCGGGTGTCACAAAGACGTTTCGGGCATTTAAAGTTCAAGTACGGGCAATTAAAGCAACATGTAAATGTAATAACATACATTCTTTTAATCAAGCGTATTAATAATAATAATTATTAATAAATAACGTTGGAAAAACCAGGGTCGTTACAACTATCGTTTACTAAATAACTTGAAATCATATATATATATATATATATATATATATATATATATATATATATGCACATTAAGTTTTATATATATATATATATATATATATATATATATATATATATATATATATATATATATATATATATATATATATTGTTCGTGAATCTTCGAGAACAGTCAAAGAATAATTGATTACATGAATATAGTTCCAAAACTTTCGTGACTCAACATTACAGACTTTGCTTATTGTGACGACCCGGAAATTTCCGATCAAATTTAAACTTAACCTTTATATGTTTCCGACACGATAAGCAAAATTTGTAATGTTGAATCTTAAAAAGTTTGGAACTACATTCATGTAATCAATTACCCTTTGACCGTGTTCGACGATTCACGAACAATTATGTGTATATAGATATGTATATATAATATATAATATTAACTGAAAACATTAACAAAGTATTAGATATATGATACTTTACATGAACATATTTGTTTCGATATATTTATCGACAGAATTAAGAGATAATATCAAATGATTGAATTATCAGATACATTATGATATGATTACGGGCCTATGTTATAAGGTCCACTGTGATTTAAGAAATCTATTCTTTTTGACAACTCATTACTTAACCAGTATGATAAAGATAACGATATTTATATTTTATTTTATTAAATATATATAACGATTTAAATTAATATTATATATTTTTATACGCGTATTATACGTACATAGTTTTATACTTTTACTATACTTTAACTTTACCTTTACTTTACTTTTACTTTACTTTAACTTTAATAATTCATACTTTAATAATTCACTTTAATAATTCATACTTTAATAATTTACTTTAATAATTCATACTTTAATAATTCACTTTAATAATTCATACTTTAATAATTCACTTTAATAATTCATACTTTAATAATTCACTTTAATAATTCATACTTTAATAATTCACTTTAATAATTCATACTTTAATAATTCACTTTAATAATTCAAAAATCTATTATAAATAGAATTCAATAGGTTTCATTATTTCATAGAAACTTGAAAATATATTTCTCTAAACTCTCTCAATCGAATTACATATATATATATATATTTACTTAGTACTATTTCAAGATATTATTAGTATACATAAAATACTACGACGGAGTTATATTCAGAAGATTTCAAAATAAGTTTTCAAATGGGATATAGCTAAGGAAATTATGGGTTATAGCTATGAAGGTTATGGGTATTGATCGAGGGTATTGCTCGTGAGGTCAACCTAACGTTTATCATTTTTGTTGCGTCTACGTACTTTCCTACAATATTGAATCACAATATTGATACGTGAGCATTCATATCTTATCTTTTATATATTAATAGTGTATCCCTGACTAGTGCTCGAGTATATATGATTATGCATGTTTGTATGCTTAGTTTCGTCGTTAAATAGTTTATGATAAATCACGAATTTGATACATATGCTACTGAGATAAGTTATATGATATGCATGTCGTTGAAAAGCTGAAGAAAAAAATTAATAACTTTTCATTTAGAAATCGTGTGGTTTCGATGAACGGATTAAAAGATATGGTCAACTGAATTATCATTAATTTTAATATTATTATTAAAACGATTATTATAACTGTTATCAGTTGATGTTATTACTAAAATTATCTTTATTACTAAAAATTAATATTTTTATTGAAACTGTCATTTTATTATTTTTATCATTATTATTATTATCAATATTATTTTATCAAATAAATATGCGTACAAAGATATTTTTACCACACGTAATGTAATTACATTAATAATACATACCACTATATTTTTATGATATTAAGTGAATTTTATAAATTTTATTACTTGAGATATATAAAAGTATATTTTTATCATATATGAATTTTAATATAAATTTTTATTTATTAACAAATGACTTGTATTATTTAGTATAATAAGATCTGATAAATATATTTAAATATATAAAACTACTATATATAAGTTATATAATAAACATGTATAGATTTTGAAAGTCATTTTGGGTCAAGTTGACTTTTGTTGACTTTTGCATGTCGGTCTCGAGCATTAGGATTGTGATACACTACGACTTGACCTAAATTGTTAGACAGATATTGACCAACATATAAATATATATACTTAATATAGGTTCGTGAATCCGAGACAAACCCTGCACTTGTTCAGTGCCATCATATACATAATTGCTACGAAATACAGTATTGTGAGTTTCATTTGCTCCCTTTTTAATTGCTTTTGCAATATATATTTTTGGGCTGAGAATACATGCGCTGTTTTATAAATGTTTTACGAAATAGACACAAGTACTAAAACTAATTCTACGTGGGTTTAAACCAGAAATATACCCTTAGCTTGGTAACATTAAACTACTTGTCTATGTACGGTAGGCGCGAATCCTAAAGATAGATCTATTGGGCCTGACAAACCCCATCCTGACTATGGGATGCTTTAGTACTTCGAGGTTATATTAAACACACCTGATCTGGTGTACTTCAGAGGGTAAAACATGAACGTTAAGACTTGTTACCGGGTGCCTATAACTTATAGAATACTTTTATACACTTGCGAGTGTACGGATATTTATAGAAACTGAAATCTTGTGGTCTATTACTATTACAGAAATGATGGATTATGATAAACTAATGAACTCACCAACCTTTTGGTTGACACTTTAAAGCATGTTTATTCTCAGGTATTAAAGAAATCTTCCGCTGTGCATTAGCTCATTTTAAGGATATTACCTGGAGTCATTCATGACATACTTTGAAAGACGTTGCATTCGAGTCGTTGAGTTCATCAAGATTAATATTAAGTCAATTATAGTTGGATGTAATATGAAATGGTATGCATGCCGTCAATTTTTGATGTAAAGAAAGTTTGTCTTTTAAAAATGAATGCAATGTTTGTAAAACGTATCATATAGAGGTCAAATACCTCGCGATGTAATCAACTATTGTGAATCGTTTATAATGTATATGAACGGGTCCTTTCAGTTGGTATCAGAGCGGTGGTCTTAGCGAACCAGGTCTTGCATTAGTGTGTCTAACTGATAATTGTTAAGATGCATTAGTGAGTCTGGACTTCGACCGTATCTGCATGTCAAAATTTTTGCTTATCATTTTTAGTCGGAAATCATCTACTTACCATCCTTAGGAAATTACGTGCTTATCATTCTTAAGTCTAGACGCTTTTTCCTACATTTATTGCATAATAGTATATAGACGAATTCTTATCTTAGCATATCTGTTACTGTGAACTTTGACTGACATCTTTCAAAGATTCCTCCGTAATTTATGGGATTTTGGTATTATATATACATATGTAAATTATGTATTGAAGAATACCAAATCTAAATTCTACAATCTATTTCATACCAAAAAAATTCTTTCCCTGATCATACAAGATGGATCCCTCAACCAGTTCGAGTTCCTCGGATTCCGACAGCTATGCCGATATGGATTTCCACATGAGCTCCGAAAGCAGCGTGATCGGAATGAATCAACCAATTAGCCATCATCTATTCTGGATGAATTGGGGATGGGTTCGTAATCTACTTAACCATTGGAGACAAGAAGAAGGCGATCCCTTTCATCCACCACATTGCCCTCTTGGCAATGAACCTGAAGCACTTACCGGCGAACCTGTCCGAAACACTATTTTCTCTCTCATTTCCAGAGTATCTCGTCATGATTGTATACTACACCAAATTCTAGATCTTATTTATCCGCTCGTCCGAACCGACAATTACCCCGGTGTAATAGAAGAAGTCAACGAGCTTCGCGCTCGGGTAGTGGCTTTGGAGAATATGGTGCAAAGGTTACAAATACCAGCAGCAGCACCAACAGCATAACCAGTACCACCATCAACAACATCAACAGTACCATTACCACCACCAACAACAACCGCATCGCAAACCTCAACTTCACAATCTGTCCCACGAGCATCGACGTCATACGCCATGTAGATACCAAGGAATACCACAACGATGAAGTATTGATTCATAACTTCATTGGAGAAACATTCTACGACGATTATGTAATTTCTAAAGTTTAGAAATTATCTATACTCGCCTTAACCATAAATCAAATGAGTTTAATTTAATATTAACTCATTAAATCAATATTACATCTGAAGAAATATACAAATATATATTTCCATAAAGACTGTAATAAAATTCTTTTGTACAAAATATTAATTGTGAATTTTTTTTAACGGGTAGGTAATACCCGAGAGATATATAAATTCACAATTAATATGTTACATTCTTCGAATCTGATTCAGCAAATCATCCATTATACTCCCTACTTTCACAACAATATACATTCTTTTATAAAAATCAAAACAACCATACTCATTCAAAATCTAATTACATATTCTGATTTTGAAATCTCAGAATTCGATTCAAGATATAACTGAAATCGTCACTCTTAGATTCCTACATCTTTCAAAAATATACTTTGACTTCAAAACTGTCCTAGAACCTCATTTCTATTCATGGAACTCACAAAAATATTTGTATCATTCAAAATCTTAGAACATCATATGTATATTAACAATTACAATATGTGTTCAAACACTTCGAAATTCCTAAAGACATGCGAGATGATGATCCAACCACATATTACCCACTGTCATGCATCTGAAAAGCTCTCGAAACCAAAGTTATAGTTTAACATGTATCCATGTCAGATCCTTTGATATTTATTACCAAATATAATTTTTCAATCTCTTTCCAAAATAGACAGTTTTGTCACAGCTGCAGCAAATCACCTTCATTTGTTTATACGAATAAACCTTATTATAACAATTACCCCTTCATCATTGTTACCGGGGAACCTTTCATATCTCGCCACATTAGCAGTAAACTTATCAACAACTTCATTAACCTTCGACTTAAGCCTCTCCGAAAAGCCACTATACTTATTCATTAAAACCCCATCATGTACTCACCTACATACTGTAACAATAATTGTCACACCAACTACTGGGAATTAGCAATCAGTATTTTGAATTTCGCGACAATTTTACGTCAAAAGTTATACATATAACGTCTATCTCCTAGACTTACATACTTCGAATGTGAATTTTCTGAAAAACATCCCAAACCATGAACTAGTTCTTCGAAATTGGAAAAATGCTGATGAAGCAGCAAAAACTGTAAACGACTTTAACAGTCAAAAGTTTGATGATAAAGAATAGTATGGTGGTAAAGCTGAGAAAAAGAGAAGGTTTGAAACTGGAAAACGGATTGAGCAGACCATGAAGGAGGCTGTGGACAAATCACAAAGACTAAACCTGCCTTCAAAGGATCCAAATGATTCAGTGTCTACTGAAATCGTTAGCAAACAACTTACTTCTTATTCTAAACCTTCACAGACAAATCTTCTTCATCATCCATATTATCGTATCTTTTATTATAATATCTTCGATATTCCTGAAGATATTTTCACAACTATTCTTATCTGAAATCTTTTATCTCTTCGCAATATCTGCGTTACAACATAAAAAGAAACTGTGTTAGTTTCTAAATTCTAAAAAAAAAAAAATTTGAATTTAAAATAGGAATGTTTTTGAAGTAGTATTGGGAACTGAAGCATGAGTTTGTATAATATAATGACTCTTGATCAACGTGATTATATTACAGTAAGTCATGCTGAGTTTCTAATGGAACGTGATGATTCACAGAACATACCGTCATCATGTACTGTTTACACGACTCTTACATTCTACCCAATTTCTAAACATATTAAGAACATATCATCTTGATAGCTCTATATTTTCGAATATTCTGGTAATTTTCCAAATCAAGATCGTGCCATTACGATTTTCTTCTTGGAACATTAACTATGTTCATCCAAAAATTCATATCTACGAATTCTGGACCATTATCCGCTTGACTTAAGGTCGGAAAGAGAAAACGAAAGCATGAAGCTCCGAAATATAATGGAGAATATAAAGCCCGATAACAACCCCGAAACTACAAACCGTGTATATCAATGCGTATAGCAATATAAAGACACGGGAGAATGAAAAACACAATAACCCTAAGGTAATGGTAGAAGAAAATAACTTCCTCCGGTGGTAGATGAAAAAGAAGAATGACATATATGAAAGTTAAGAGTATATCAAGAATCAATACTGGATGAAGCATATTAATGAATGCTTTAAAGTATGAATTGGGGAGAAAGACTAGAAGGTGTGAGATGTGGAAATAAAGAAACGAAGGGGGTGGAATTATAGTAAAATATCAGACAGAGAAATCGAGACAGATTATCGCATTTAATCAAAGAAGATCCTGATTTCCTTAATCGCCGAAGAACCAAATCTTATTGCAAAGATTTTCTTTAAATCCCATGAATTCCGAAAATCAATCATAACTACATCATCGGTTAAAACGAATATACGTTTACTCATTTCACTCTCTTGCGATAGCTTCACTTGTACTCTTCGCGTAATCAAATTATTTTATCTATATTACTCAATAATGATAAAACTCTATTTATCAACTCATATTCATCATGAAAACATTTTTATAGTTAGCCATGACGACCTCGATCAAATTTCGGGACGAAATTTCTTTAATGGGTAGGTACTGTGACGACCCAGAAATTTCCGACCAAATTTAAACTTAACCTTTATATGTTTCCGACACGATAAGCAGAATTTGTAATGTTGAATCTTAAAAAGTTTGGAACTACATTCATGTAACCAATTACCCTTTGACCGTGTTCGACGATTCACGAACAATTATGTGTATATAGATATGTATATATAATATATAATATTAACTGAAAACATTAACAAAGTATTAGATATATGATACTTTACATGAACATATTTGTTTCGATATATTTATCGACAGAATTAAGAGATAATATCAAATGATTGAATTATCAGATACATTATGATATGATTACGGGCCTATGTTATAAGGTCCACTGTGATTTAAGAAATCTATTCTTTTTGACAACTCATTACTTAACCAGTATGATAAAGATAACGATATTTATATTTTATTTTATTAAATATATATAACGATTTAAATTAATATTATATATTTTTATACGCGTATTATACGTACATAGTTTTATACTTTTACTATACTTTAACTTTACCTTTACTTTACTTTTACTTTACTTTAACTTTAATAATTCATACTTTAATAATTCACTTTAATAATTCATACTTTAATAATTCACTTTAATAATTCATACTTTAATAATTCATACTTTAATAATTCACTTTAATAATTCATACTTTAATAATTCACTTTAATAATTCATACTTTAATAATTCACTTTAATAATTCATACTTTAATAATTCACTTTAATAATTCAAAAATCTATTATAAATAGAATTCAATAGGTTTCATTATTTCATAGAAACTTGAAAATATATTTCTCTAAACTCTCTCAATCAAATTACATATATATATATTTACTTAGTACTATTTCAAGATATTATTAGTATACATAAAATACTACGACGGAGTTATATTCAGAAGATTTCAAAATAAGTTTTCAAATGGGATATAGCTAAGGAAATTATAGGTTATAGCTATGAAGGTTATGGGTATTGATCGAGGGTATTGCTCGTGAGGTCAACCTAACGTTTATCATTTTTGTTGCGTCTACGTACTTTCCTGCAATATTGAATCACAATATTGATACGTGAGCATTCATATCTTATCTTTTATATATTAATAGTGTATCCCTGACTAGTGCTCGAGTATATATGATTATGCATGTTTGTATGCTTAGTTTCGTCGTTAAATAGTTTATGATAAATCACGAATTTGATACATATGCTACTGAGATAAGTTATATGATATGCATGTCGTTGAAAAGCTGAAGAAAAAAATTAATAACTTTTCATTTAGAAATCTTGTGGTTTCGATGAACGGATTAAAAGATATGGTCAACTGAATTATCATTAATTTTAATATTATTATTAAAACGATTATTATAACTGTTATCAGTTGATGTTATTACTAAAATTATCTTTATTACTAAAAATTAATATTTTTATTGAAACTGTCATTTTATTATTTTTATCATTATTATTATTATTATCAATATTATTTTATCAAATAAATATGCGTACAAAGATATTTTTACCACACGTAATGTAATTACATTAATAATACATACCACTATATTTTTATGATATTAAGTGAATTTTATAAATTTTATTACTTGAGATATATAAAAGTATATTTTTATCATATATGAATTTTAATATAAATTTTTATTTATTAACAAATGACTTGTATTATTTAGTATAATAAGATCTGATAAATATATTTAAATATATAAAACTACTATATATAAGTTATATAATAAACATGTATAGATTTTGAAAGTCATTTTGGGTCAAGTTGACTTTTGTTGACTTTTGCATGTCGGTCTCGAGCATTAGGATTGTGATACACTACGACTTGACCTAAATTGTTAGACAGATATTGACCAACATATAAATATATATACTTAATATAGGTTCGTGAATCCGAGACAAACCCTGCACTTGTTCAGTGCCGTCATATACATAATTGCTACGAAATACAGTATTGTGAGTTTCATTTGCTCCCTTTTTAATTGCTTTTCCAATATATATTTTTGGGCTGAGAATACATGCGCTGTTTTATAAATGTTTTACGAAATAGACACAAGTACTAAAACTAATTCTACGTGGGTTTAAACCAGAAATATACCCTTAGCTTGGTAACATTAAACTACTTGTCTATGTACGGTAGGCGCGAATCCTAAAGATAGATCTATTGGGCCTGACAAACTCCATCCTGACTATGGGATGCTTTAGTACTTCGAGGTTATATTAAACACACCTGATCTGGTGTACTTCAGAGGGTAAAACATGAACGTTAAGGCTTGTTACCGGGTGCCTACAACTTATAGAATACTTTTATACACTTGCGAGTGTACGGATATTTATAGAAACTGAAATCTTGTGGTCTATTACTATTACGGAAATGATGGATTATGATAAACTAATGAACTCACCAACCTTTTGGTTGACACTTTAAAGCATGTTTATTCTCAGGTATTAAAGAAATCTTCCGCTGTGCATTAGCTCATTTTAAGGATATTACCTGGAGTCATTCATGACATACTTTGAAAGACGTTGCATTCGAGTCGTTGAGTTCATCAAGATTAATATTAAGTCAATTATAGTTGGATGTAATATGAAATGGTATGCATGCCGTCAATTTTTGATGTAAAGAAAGTTTGTCTTTTAAAAACGAATGCAATGTTTGTAAAACGTATCATATAGAGTTCAAATACCTCACGATGTAATCAACTATTGTGAATCGTTTATAATGTATATGAACGGGTCCTTTCACTTATCGTGTCGGAAACGTTATAGATTAAGTTTAAATTTGGTCAGAAATTTCCGGGTCATCACATCATCTATAATAAGATGGTTTTCAGAAATATTCCTTGTATTATAAGATGGGAAAGGCATTGAACTAAAACTTCTCAATGAACTACTATTACATTGAAGTTATCTTTCGATCTCTTGTAAAGTTAAATCTTTCAAAAGTTCGATCCCAATTTGTGTTCCTGCAATCAATTACATTTGATTTATTGTAAAACTTCTCATTACCTGGTCTGTTTGGATGAACGACATCTACCGACAAAAATTCAAATGTTTTATCAAATACATCTTCTGGTCAACTCATAGTGTTAGATAACAGTAGCTGTGCAAATAGAGTTCTAACGAAATGTCCACCCTCCCCAAAAAAGCCTCTTTAATAGCTTCTATATACTTCTTATCATCATCCAATAAACCTAAATGGTAGCAAGCATCTTTGAAGTAATCAAATAGGATACCATTTACCGTCCAGATATCTTCATAGGAAGTTGGACCTTTAAACTTGTTGAGTAGAATTCTAAGATAAAAAAAAGATCACCAGAAGCTGGTGTGACATGATGAATACGTCCAATTGCAACAGTTTTATTTTTACGCAACCTCCAAACCCTGTTGTTTTTGTCCCAAATAAACTTTGTCGGGAACTCAACGTAAGTCAACTCACGTGCTTCTTAGTTGACAACATTACACTTCATCCATTCAAGAAACATTGATGTATTCACAGATGGTTTTTCAAATACTTGTTCTATTACTTCATCTTCATCAAAAATGATTTGGTGTTCTCCCTCCAAATGGAATGTGAAATGCCCCATTCATATCGATTATAAACGTTACATAATAATTGATTTCATTGCGAGGTATATGACCTCTATATGATACATTTTACAAACATGACATTCGTTTTTAAAAGACAAACTTTCATTTCATCGAAAGTTGACAGGCATGCATACCATTTCATAATATATCCAAACTATAAATGACAATAATAATCTTGTTGAACTCAACGACTCGAATGCAACGTCTTTTGAAATATATCATGAATGACTCCAAGTAATATCTCTAAAATGAGCAAATGCACAGCGGAAGATTTTTTTAATACCTGAGAATAAACATGTTTTAAAAATGTCAAGCAAAAGGTTGATGAGTTCATAGGTTTATCATAAACAATAAAATTTATCACTTTGATAGACCACAAGATTTAAATGTGCATGGTACAAATGGGTCTGAATCCTATACCCACCTGTAATGTACATGCGATATCTTTTAAATACAGTACACATATCTCGTGTACGAAACCATTTTTCAACAATTCTTAATAACCGTACACATATCTCGTGTACAAAATATCATACACATAACTTGTGTATAAAAATCATTCTCTCGATACATAACATTCGCTTTGCTTTGCTTGGCTTGGTAACCGACCTTAACATTTAATGCGCATCATAAATATCCACAAAATAAACAGAACTTTCAGTCTGTAATAATATATAAACCTCGAAGTACTAAACACCACGCCCACTAGCTCTTCCGTCTAGTGAACATTCTGGGTGGGGGTGTTAAACCCGGTAGCTACCTTTAGGATTCGCGTGAATTAGGGGCCATACCCTTTTCCTAATTCTTAGGTTACCAAGCTATAATAATCAAGGGAAAATATTCACATCAATTAGTGGCAATTATAACGTCCAACTAATTCAATAATAATCAACAGAACTTCTGTCTGTATAATAATTCATTCGAGGAATGTTTTGCTTGTGTCTATCTCGTTAAACATTTATAAAAGCATCTTATGTATTCTCAGTCCAAAAATATAGATTTCAAAGGCATTTAATAAAACAGTTGTAAAAACAGCGCATGTATTCTCAGTCCCAAATATGTAAAGAGTAAAAGGAAATCAAATGAACTCACGATACTGTATTTTGTAGTAAAAATACATATGACGTCATTGAACAAGTGTAGGTTTGGCCTCGGATTCACGAACATATATCATTCATATATGTATTAAAACATATTCTTGTACTCGAATAAATATATATATTATTATTAGTGATGTAATTGTTTTATTTATTAATTTATAAATTTCATTATTTATTTTTTATATTTTCATTTTGTACATAATGATATTAATATAGTTAAGTTGCGTATATTAAATATATCTTTATATATAGCCATCAATTTTTTTATACTTATAATCTTAACCATGTCTTTTAAACTTTTATTTTCATAATTATAATTATTTTAATAATAATAATATAGATATTACTGGTAATAATAAAATGATATTTTTTAAGAATTACAAAAAGATAATTTTTATAAAATTAATATTAATGATAATAACTTTTAGTAGTAACAATACTAATAATGAAAATTAATATTAATAATATAAATGATAATATTTATAATAATAATAATACTTATTTTATTAATAAAATGCTAAGGTTTAAATGATGATAATATTAGTAATAACATTAATAAGAATCATATTTGTAACTATAACCTTAATAATAATAAATGAAAATTTTCTATCATAAATCTTATATTAGTAATAATATTAATAATTATAATATTAATAATAATAATAATAACAATAATTCTAATGGTAATAATAATAATATTTATGATTTTCATAATACTTAATAATAATAATACAAATAATGTTTAATGATAATACTAATCATAATAATAATGATAATAATATTATTACTTATTAAGGATACTAGTATTATTAATATTAATGTTAGTAGTAACAATAATTAACATAACAATATTCTTATTCGTAATAATAATAATAACACATATTCTAATAATAATGTTAATGATAATTAGGATAATTAATAATACTAAAAATAATGATAATAATAACAATAATAATAATAATAATAATAATAATAATAATAATAATAATAATAATAATAATAATAATAATAATAATAATAATAATAATAATAATAAATCATTGAATGAATAACTACCTCCAACAAATGGCTTTTTTAAAAAAAAAATGTTTCCACCCAGGCTCGAACCCAAGACCTGACGCTAACCCGACACCACACCAAACCACTCGACCGTTTTGATTTTTCTGTTATATAACCCAGTTTGATTTTATTTAACCCGTACTCAGTTTTCACCTTCTTCTTCATCATCATCAAAAACAATCAACCAAAAATTCTTTCAATCTTATTAATTGTTACCAAAATGATTTAAGGATATAATATCCAACACAGAATAATTGATTTGTGATTAATTGGAATAAATAAAAAATAAAAAAAAATTAACAGAAGCAAGAGCTGCTCGTCTCTGCTCCATTTAAAAAAAATGCTTTTTGCACTTTGATCACGTAATGGACTTTGACTATAACATGAAATAGTTTGTAAAACGTTCATAGAAACTATTGGAATTATCAATTTAACTTGAATCGAAACGAATAACGCAAATTTGATTGAAGAACAAAGTTTGACTTTTTATTCCAAAAACTTTGACTCGAAAATTGAAACTCGATAGGATGAATTGAACTATGAAACGTTGCAGATAGTTTGAGTAGAAGATTTCAAACACAACTGCATTTACACATTTTAAAATTTGATTCGAAATTGTGTTTTTGCCAAAAAGTTGAAATACAGAGATATATCGAGCTGTTTCTATTTTTTTTTTAATTCAACAAATAATTGCAGCTGTAATTGTGGATTGATATAATTGGGAAGTAATCGAATGAGTGTATGTGCAATAACAGAAATCAATCGACTTGATTTATAGAATAAAAGGGTCGACTTTAATTGGACAGAAAACAAAATTTAGAAAGAAAAAAAATAAAAAAATAAAAGTAGAATGCGATGTCTAACAGAATCGTACAATTTGATATCAGATTTCAACAATTTTCAGACCAAAAACAAAAATCAACACAGTTGAAAGTGAGCTGCAACTAACTCTGGAATCTATTTGTACAATTAGTTATATATAATTAATATTATTAATTAGTAAATATAAATATATTAATAATACTTTTAATATTACTAATAAATAATAATAATACTAAAAATAATAATATTAATATTAATATCAAGTACATTGATAATTATTAATAATAATGATATTAATAATAATAATGAGTTGTTTTATATCATAAATTATAAATTTTTTTAGTAATTTTAGTAATAATGATAATACTAGTATTATTAATATTTATATTAATGATAAAAAATTTTATCTCAATAATATTAATAACGATAATAATAATATTAGTAATAATGATACCATAACAAATTAAGTGTATCAAATTTCATATTCGTATATTATATATTGAAAATAATAATATAACTAATACTGATTTTAATATTAATATTAATAGCAATAATGAAAATAATAATATTAGTATAACAATTATATTTTTAACTTGTAGTTCCGTTTAATATGTTAATATTATAATTATATGATAACATATATTTAATATTTATACATTTTATATATATATATATATATATATATATATATATATATATATATATATATATATATATATATATATATATATATATATATATATATATATATATTACATTATACGTAGTATATACTATTATACTATTACTTATGCATAGTATTCATATGTTTATATATATATATATATATATATATATATATATATATATATATATATATATATTTATAATAATATCCTTTATTCATTTTGATATTAATTTACTTATTCTATTTATATATTTTTATTTTTTTATTTATAAATTGTACTTTATTAATTCACAATATTATTTATACACTTATGTTTATATATATATATATATATATATATATATATATATATATATATATATATATATATATATATACATACATATTTATTTACACACAATTGTTCGTGAATCGTTGGTTATAGTCGATGTCAATTGCATATATGCAAACAGCTCAAAATTTTTGCTACTCAATATTACAGACTTTGCTTATCTTGTCGAAATCATATAAAGATTAAGTTTAATTTTGGTCGAAAATTTCCGGGTCGTCACAGTACCTACCCGTTAAAGAAACTTCATCCCAAAATTTGATTGGGATGGTCATGGTTAACAATAAGTATGTTTTCATGACACATACGAGCTATAAATTAGAGTTTTTATCATCAGTGAGTAATATGAATAAAATAATTTATTTATGTGAAGAGTACGAGTGAAACTATCACAAAATAGTGAAATAGGTTCGTCTTAACCGGTGACGTAGTCAAGGTTGATTTCTAGAATTTAAGGAATTTAAAGAAAATCTTCGTAATAAGATTTGGTTCTTCGGTAATTAAGGAAATTAGAATCCTCTTTGGTTAAATGCGAGGATCTGTCTCGATTGCTCTGTTGGATATTTCACTATAAATCCACCCCCTGCGTTTCCTTATTTCCACAGCTCATACCCTCTATTCTTTCTTCCTCATTTCATACTTTAAAGCATTCGTCAATATGCTTCATCCAGTTCTGATTCTTGATATACTCCTAACTTTCTTATCTATCATTCTTTTTTTTCATCTGCCGCCGGAGGAATCTATTCACTTCTACTATACTCTTGGTTTTATAGTGTTTTTAATTCTCCCATGTCTTTACGTTGCAATACTTATTGATATACACGGTTTGTAATTCATGTGTTGTCGTCGAACTTTATATCTTTCCTTATTTTTTGATGTCTTTGCTTCTGTCTTTCTATAATCATTGACATCCATAGTTAATGCTTTCTTCTATTTGCTGTGATTTATACTCCCATTTCTATTTCGGAGCTTCATGCTTTTGTTTTCTTTTCGCAAGTAATGGTCCAGAATTCATAGGTATGGAGTTTCAAATGAACATGGCTAATGTTCTAAGAGAGAAATTGTAATAGCACGATCTTGACTGGTTAAATTACCAGAATTCAAAAGAACGATTGAACTATCAAGAAATTATGTTCTTGATATGTTTATATATTAGATAGAATGTAAGAGTCGTGTAAAATGGCACAGGATGATGGTATGGTCTGTGAATCATCACTTTCCATTAAAAACTCAGCATGACTTACTGTAATATAATCAGGTTGATCAAATGTCATTATATTATACTAACTCATGCTTCAATTCCCAACACTACTTCAATAACATTCATATTTTAAGTTCGAATTTTTCAGAATTTAGAAACTAAAACTGTTTCCTTTCTTATGTAACACTGATATCGCGAAAAGATAAATGATTTCAGATAAGAATAGTTATGAAAATATTTTCATAAATATCGATGATATTTATAATGAAAGATACGATGATATCTTAAAATTTCTAATATCGATGGATGATGAAGAAGATTTGTCTGTAAAGGTTTAGAGTCAGGAGCAAGGTATTTGCTAAAGACTTCAGCATATACTGAATCATTTGGATTTTTTGAAGGCGGATTTAGTCTTTGTGATTTATTCACAGCCTCCTTCATGGTTTGCTTAATCCGTTTTCCAGTTCCGACTTTTCTGAGCTTTGCCAACACACTTATTCTTTATCTTTATACCGCCGACTGTTAAGGTCATGTACAGGTTATGCTGCTTCATTCAGCTTTTTCAGAATTCAAAGTATTGATTCGTAGACTGGGTGCTTTTCAAAATTTCAGAATGGAAGATCATAATTCTAAGAGATAAATGTTATATGTATACATATAACTGTTGATGTAGAAACGTTGCGAAATTCAAAATACTGATTGCTGATTCTCAGTAATTGGTATGGTAATTCTTGTTATAAGATGTGGATGAGTATATGATAAGGTTTCGATAAAGATAATGATTTTTCGGAAAATTAAGGATCAACAAAATTGTTGGTAAGTTTATTGCTAATGTAGTGGGACATAAACGGTTCTCCGGTAACGATGACGAAAGGCAAACTTATATATCAAGGTTATAATAAAGCTAATCCGAATGAAAGTTGAAGTTGATTTGTTGGAGCTGTGACAAAATTGGCTAATTTGGAGAGGGATTGTAAAGTTATTTTTGGTAATAACAACGCCAAGGGATTATAGATTCGTGTTAAATTTCTACTTAGGTTCCAAGAGTTTTTCAGGTGCATGACTGTATGCATTGTAGTGACCCGAACTTTTCCATGTATATATATATTAATTGAGATTGATATTTACATGATTAAATGTTTCCAACATGTTAAGCAATCAAACTTGTTAAGACTTGATTAATTGAAATATGTTTCATATAGACAATTGACCACCCAAGTTGACCGGTGATTCACGAACGTTAAAACTTGTAAAAACTATATGATGACATATATATGGATATATATATAGTTAACATGATACTATGATAAGTAAACATATCATTAAGTATATTAACAATGAACTACATATGTAAAAACAAGACTACTAACTTAATGATTTTTAAACGAGAAATATATGTAACGATTATCGTTGTAAAGACATTTAATGTATATATATCATATTAAGAGATATTCATACATGATAATATCATGATAATATAATAATTTAAAATCTCATTTGATATTATAAATATTGGGTTAACAACATTTAACAAGATCGTTAACCTAAAGGTTTCAAAACAACACTTACATGTAACGACTAACGATGACTTAACGACTCAGTTAAAATGTATATACATGTAGTGTTTTAATATGTATTTATACACTTTTGAAAGACTTCAATACACTTATCAAAATACTTCTACTTAACAAAAATGCTTACAATTACATCCTCGTTCAGTTTCATCAACAATTCTACTCGTATGCACCCGTATTCGTACTCGTACAATACACAGCTTTTAGATGTATGTACTATTGGTATATACACTCCAATGATCAGCTCTTAGCAGCCCATGTGAGTCACCTAACACATGTGGGAACCATCATTTGGCAACTAGCATGAAATATCTCATAAAATAACAAAAATATGAGTAATCATTCATGACTTATTTACATGAAAACAAAATTACATATCCTTTATATCTAATCCATACACCAATGACCAAAAATACCTACAAATACTTTCATTTTTCAATTTTCTTCATCTAATTGATCTCTCTCAAGTTCTATCTTCAAGTTCTAAGTGTTCTTCATAAATTCTACAAGTTCTAGTTACATAAAATCAAGAATACTTTCAAGTTTGCTAGCTCACTTCCAATCTTGTAAGGTGATCATCCAACCTCAAGAAATCTTTGTTTCTTACAGTAGGTTATCATTCTAATACAAGGTAATAATCATATTCAAACTTTGGTTCAATTTCTATAACTATAACAATCTTATTTCAAGTGATGATCTTACTTGAACTTGTTTTCGTGTCATGATTCTGCTTCAAGAACTTCGAGCCATCCAAGGATCCGTTGAAGCTAGATCCATTTTTTCTCTTTTCCAGTAGGTTTATCCAAGGAACTTAAGGTAGTAATGATGTTCATAACATCATTCGATTGATACATATAAAGCTATCTTATTCGAAGGTTTAAACTTGTAATCACTAGAACATAGTTTAGTTAATTCTAAACTTGTTCGCAAACAAAAGTTAATCCTTCTAACTTGACTTTTAAAATCAACTAAACATATGTTCTATATCTATATGATATGCTAACTTAATGATTTAAAACCTGGAAACACGAAAAACATCGTAAAACCGGATTTACGCCGTCGTAGTAACACCGCGGGCTGTTTTGGGTTAGTTAATTAAAAACTATGATAAACATTGATTTAAAAGTTGTTATTCTGAGAAAATGATTTTTATTATGAACATGAAACTATATCCAAAAATTATGGTTAAACTCAAAGTGGAAGTATGTTTTCTAAAATGGTCATCTAGACGTCGTTCTTTCGACTGAAATGACTACCTTTACAAAAATGACTTGTAACTTATTTTTCTGACTATAAACCTATACTTTTTCTGTTTAGATTCATAAAATAGAGTTCAATATGAAACCATAGCAATTTGATTCACTCAAAACGGATTTAAAATGAAGAAGTTATGGGTAAAACAAGATTGGATAATTTTTCTCATTTTAGCTACGTGAAAATTGGTAACAAATCTATTCCAACCATAACTTAATCAACTTGTATTGTATATTATGTAATCTTGAGATACCATAGACACGTATACAATGTTTCGACATATCATGTCGACACATCTATATATATTTCGGAACAACCATAGACACTCTATATGTGAATGTTGGAGTTAGCTATACAGGGTTGAGGTTGATTCCAAAATATATATAGTTTGAGTTGTGATCAATACTGAGATACGTATACACTGGGTCGTGGATTGATTCAAGATAATATTTATCGATTTATTTCTGTACATCTAACTGTGGACAACTAGTTGTAGGTTACTAACGAGGACAGCTGACTTAATAAACTTAAAACATCAAAATATATTAAAAGTGTTGTAAATATATTTTGAACATACTTTGATATATATGTATATATTGTTATAGGTTCGTGAATCAACCAGTGGCTAAGTCTTACTTCCCGACGAAGTAAAAATCTGTGAAAGTGAGTTATAGTCCCACTTTTAAAATCTAATATTTTTGGGATGAGAATACATGCAGGTTTTATAAATGATTTACAAAATAGACACAAGTACGTGAAACTACATTCTATGGTTGAATTATCGAAATCGAATATGTCCCTTTTTATTAAGTCTGGTAATCTAAGAATTAGGGAACAGACACCCTAATTGACGCGAATCCTAAAGATAGATCTATTGGGCCTAACAAACCCCATCCAAAGTACCGGATGCTTTAGTACTTCGAAATATATATCATATCCGAAGGGTGTCCCGGAATGATGGGGATATTCTTATATATGCATCTTGTTAATGTCGGTTACCAGGTGTTCACCATATGAATGATTTTTATCTCTATGTATGGGATGTGTATTGAAATATGAAATCTTGTGGTCTATTATTATGATTTGATATATATAGGTTAAACCTATAACTCACCAACATTTTTGTTGACGTTTTAAGCATGTTTATTCTCAGGTGATTATTAAGAGCTTCCGCTGTCGCATACTTAAATAAGGACGAGATTTGGAGTCCATGCTTGTATGATATTGTGTAAAAACTGCATTCAAGAAACTTATTTTGTTGTAACATATTTGTATTGTAAACCATTATGTAATGGTCGTATGTAAACAGGATATTTTAGATTATCATTATTTGATAATCTACGTAAAGCTTTTTAAACCTTTATTGATGAAATAAATGTTATGGTTTGTTTTAAAATGAATGCAGTCTTTGAAAAACGTCTCATATAGAGGTCAAAACCTCGCAACGAAATCAATTAATATGGAACGTTTTTAATCAATAAGAACGGGACATTTCAGTTGGTATCCGAGCGTTGGTCTTAGAGAACCAGAATTTTGCATTAGTGTGTCTTATCGAGTTTGTTAGGATGCATTAGTGAGTCTGGACTTCAACCGTGTTTACTTGAAAAATGATTGCTTAACAAATTTTGTTGGAAACTATATATTTTTAACATGTGAATATTATGTGATATATTAATCTCTTAACGCGTTTGATATTATGTGATAGATGTCTACCTCTAGAACAAGTCCCATTGACTCACCTAATAATAATGAAGAGTCAAATGTAAATTGGAATGATTCGTGGACTGATTCACAAGTTCTTGAAGAGGAACCGGAAGAAGAGTCGGAACCGGAAGAAGAATCGGAACCGGAAGAAGAATCGGAACCGGATGAAGAAATAGAACCGGTGGGGGAAATAATAAAACGGTTAAGTAAAAGAAAATCCTCAACCAACCGACCAAGGTTAATTATGGTCAATGGTGTTTCCGCCAAGGAAGCAAAATATTGGGAGGACTACCAATTCTCCGATGAATCGGATTCCGACGAGAATTCCGATGATGTTAAAGAAATTACCCCAACTGAATTTAAAAAGGCAAAAGAAAATAATAAGGGAAAGGGCATAAAAATAGAGAAATCTAATTCCAACCCCGATGAACTTTATATGTATCGTCAACCCCCGAAGTCCTTAAGTTGTAACAATGACCCGGGAACCTCTAAACCACCAGGTTTTTCTAAACCAATGTGGAAAAATACGGCACGTATTAGGGGAACATCATATATCCCTAGAAACTTGGCAAAACGAACCAAAACCGAAGAAGAAGAAACAAGCGAGTCGGAATAAGATAGTTGCATTCGTGTGGTGTAATATATGTAATATAGTGTGCTTATGCTTTATGATATATGTAAAAATTGCTTGTATTAATAAGTATTTTTTTTATGAATCTAACTCTTGTCTATTTTACAGTATAAAAACACAAAATGGATAGACAACCCGATATTTTAAGAGACCTACCCGGAGACATGATTGATGAAATCTTGTCTAGAGTCGGTCAGAATTCTTCGACACAACTATTTAAGGCGAGATCAGTTTGTAAGACATTCGAAGAACGTTCCAAGAATGCCTTGGTTTATAAAAGGCTTTCGTTCGAAAGATGGGGGATATCACATTGGGAAATCCATAAGTTACGATGTGTTTACTTTGACGCATATATTGCGGGGAACCCAAATGCTATTTTACGCAATGGGTTAAGAAATTATTTTGACTCAACATATCCGAATATTGGACTTCGTGATTTAGAAAAAGCGGCTAACATGCAACATAAATAAGCATGTTATGCTTACGGATTAGTAATGTTCGCTTCTCACCAAAGTGAGAACAAGAACATCGGGCTACAACTATTAAACAAAACGTTCCCACAAGTGACGGAGTCGGTAATTGGGGTAAGAAATGAGGTTTTTAGATTGTTACGGGACTGTTGGACATTACGTAACCCTCGTCCCTTTGACGACGTTACAACACACGGTCTTATCATCGGCAATAACGGTTATGTTCCACAAGACCAAGGATGGGAAGTAATCCTAGTAAAACCAGAATGCATGACTTGTTTCTGGACGTATGAATTACGTGTCTTTATTGCCTTTGCTGAACAACTTGTGTACTAGCTAGAATTATCTTCACAACCATCTTGTATCAAATTTATTGTGTGCTATATTTCATGCTATATGTAAAATAAGCGGTATTGTAAGTTTGTAAAATATTGTGTAAAAGTTTGAACGCGAAATATTATTATAATCAGTTTTTCATATAGAATTGTAGTAGTTGAATTGTATATTAGCTACTAAGTATGAACTTAACGGGTAGGTACTACCCGAATTTAAACTTATAAAACGCTAATATGAAGAAAAAGCTTTTATAAATGAGTTCATATTATGCTACGAAATACTATTAACTACTCTTAATATTCTGTATGATTAACTTGTTCCATTTGACTATTTTGAAGGAAATGGCACCGACTACTCGACACACCGTGAATATGAATGAAGAGGAATTCCGTACTTTTCTAGCTTCAAACATAGCCGCAGTACAGGCTGCGCTACATACCAACAATAACCTTGGATCTAGCAGTACAGGAAATCGTGTAGGATGCACCTACAAAGAATTCACTGCCTGCAAACCTTTGGAATTTGATGGAACCGAAGGACCGATCGGATTGAAACGGTGGACCGAGAAGGTCGAATCGGTGTTTGCCATAAGTAAGTGTACTGAAGAGGACAAAGTGAAGTACGCTACGCATACCTTCACAGGTTCTGCGTTAACATGGTGGAATACCTATCTAGAGCAAGTGGGACAAGACGATGCGTACGCACTACCGTGGTCAGCATTCAAGCACTTGATGAACGAGAAGTACCATCCCAGAACCGAGGTCAATAAGCTCAAGACAGAACTTAGAGGGTTACGAACCCAAGGATTTGATATTACCACGTACGAAAGACGATTCACAGAATTGTGCCTATTGTGTCCGGAAGCATTCGAAGATGAGGAAGAGAAGATCGACGCGTTTGTGAAAGGAGTACCGGAAAGAATCCAAGAAGATATAAGTTCACACGAGCCCGCCTCCATACAACAGGCATGTAGAATGGCTCACAAACTAGTGAACCAGATTGAAGAAAGAATTAAGGAACAGACTGCTGAAGAGGCCAATGTGAAGCAAGTCAAAAGAAAGTGGGAGGAAAACGGTGATAAGAATCACCAATACAACAACAACAGCAATTACAACAATAATCGCAACAATTATCCCAACAATCGCAACATCAATCGCAACTACAACAAACGGCCCAACAACAACAACAACAACAACAACAACAACTACAACAATCATCCCAACAACAATAATACCCGCAACAACAACAACAATCAGAAGCAGCTATGCCAAAGGTGTGAAAAGTATCACCCGGGGTTCTGCACCAAATTTTGCAACAAGTGTAAAAGAAATGGTCATAGCGCGGCGAAGTGTGAGGTCTACGGACCAGGGGTTAATAGAACGAAAGGAACAAATGGTGTCGGAACGAGTAATGGTGGAGCAAGTAGTGTCGGAGCAAGTTATGCCAATGTAGTTTGTTATAAATGTGGAAGACCGGGCCACATTATTAGAAATTGCCCGAACCAGGAGAACACGAATGGACAAGGCCGCGGAAGAGTTTTCAATATTAATGCGGTAGAGGCACAGGAAGACTCGGAGCTTGTTACGGGTACGTTTCTTATTGACAATAAATCTGCTTACGTTTTATTTGATTCGGGTGCGGATAGAAGCTATATGAGTAGAGATTTTTGTGCTAAATTAAGTTGTCCATTGACGCCTTTGGATAGTAAATTTTTACTCGAATTAGCAAATGGTAAATTAATTTCAGCAGATAATATATGTCGGAATCGAGAAATTAAACTGGTTAGCGAAACATTTAAGATTGATTTGATACCAGTAGAGTTAGGGAGTTTTGATGTGATAATCGGTATGGACTGGTTGAAAGAAGTGAAAGCAGAGATCGTTTGTTACAAAAATGCAATTCGCATTATACGAGAAAAAGGAAAACCCTTAATGGTGTACGGAGAAAAGGGCAACACGAAGCTACATCTTATTAGTAATTTGAAGGCACAAAAACTAATAAGAAAAGGTTGCTATGCTGTTCTAGCACGCGTCGAGAAAATACAAACTGAAGAAAAGAGCATCAATGATGTTCCCACATCGATCCGTTGAATTTCAAATAGATCTTGTACCAGGAGCTGCACCAATAGCCCGTGCTCCTTACAGACTCGCACCCAGCGAGATGAAAGAACTGCAAAGCCAATTACAAGAACTTTTAGAGCGTGGTTTCATTCGACCAAGCACATCACCGTGGGGAGCTCCTGTTTTGTTTGTCAAGAAGAAAGATGGTACATTCAGTTTGTGTATCGACTACCGAGAGTTGAACAAACTTACCATCAAGAACCGCTACCCACTACCGAGAATCGACGACTTATTTGATCAACTACAAGGCTCGTCTGTTTATTCAAAGATTGACTTACGTTCCGGGTATCATCAAATGCGGGTGAAAGAAGATGATATTCCAAAGACTGCTTTCAGAACACGTTACGGTCATTACGAGTTTATGGTCATGCCGTTTGGTTTAACTAATGCACCAGCTGTGTTCATGGACCTTATGAACCGAGTGTGTGGACCATACCTTGACAAGTTTGTCATTGTTTTCATTGATGACATACTTATTTACTCAAAGAATGACCAAGAACACGGTGAACATTTGAGAAAGGTGTTAGAAGTATTGAGGAAGGAAGAATTGTACGCTAAGTTTTCAAAGTGTGCATTTTGGTTGGAAGAAGTTCAATTCCTCGGTCACATAGTGAACAAAGAAGGTATTAAGGTGGATCCGGCAAAGATAGAAACTGTTAAAAAGTGGGAAACCCCGAAAACTCCGAAACACATACGCCAGTTTTTAGGACTAGCTGGTTACTACAGAAGGTTCATCCAAGACTTTTCTAGAATAGCAAAACCCTTGACTGCATTAACGCATAAAGGGAAGAAATTTGAATGGAATGATGAACAAGAGAAAGCGTTTCAGTTATTGAAGAAAAAGCTAACTACGGCACCTATATTGTCATTGCCTGAAGGGAATGATGATTTTGTGATTTATTGTGATGCATCAAAGCAAGGTCTCGGTTGTGTATTAATGCAATGAACGAAGGTGATTGCTTATGCGTCTAGACAATTGAAGATTCACGAACAAAATTATACGACGCATGATTTGGAATTAGGCGCGGTTGTTTTTGCATTAAAGACTTGGAGGCACTACTTATATGGGGTCAAAAGTATTATATATACCGACCACAAAAGTCTTCAACACATATTTAATCAGAAACAACTGAATATGAGGCAGCGTAGGTGGATTGAATTATTGAATGATTACGACTTTGAGATTCGTTACCACCCGGGGAAGGCAAATGTGGTAGCCGATGCCTTGAGCAGGAAGGATAGAGAACCCATTCGAGTAAAATCTATGAATATAATGATTCATAATAACCTGACTACTCAAATAAAGGAGGCGCAACAAGGAGTTTTAAAAGAGGGGAATTTAAAGGATGAAATACCCAAAGGATCGGAGAAGCATCTTAATATTCGGGAAGACAGAACCCGGTATAGGGCTGAAAGGATTTGGGTACCAAAATTTGGAGATATGAGAGAAATGGTACTTAGAGAAGCTCATAAAACCAGATACTCAATACATCCTGGAACGGGGAAGATGTACAAGGATCTCAAGAAACATTTTTGGTGGCCGGGTATGAAAACCGATGTTGCTAAATACGTAGGAGAATGTTTGACGTGTTCTAAGGTCAAAGCTGAGCATCAGAAACCATCAGGTCTACTTCAACAACCCGAAATCCCGGAATGGAAATGGGAAAACATTACCATGGATTTCATCACTAAATTGCCAAGGACTGCAAGTGGTTTTGATACTATTTGGGTAATAGTTGACCGTCTCACCAAATCAGCACACTTCTTGCCAATAAGAGAAGATGACAAGATGGAGAAGTTAGCACGACTGTATTTGAAGGAAGTCATCTCCAGACATGGAATACCAATCTCTATTATATCTGATAGGGATGGCAGATTTATTTCAAGATTCTGGCAGACATTACAGCAAGCATTAGGAACTCGTCTAGACATGAGTACTGCCTATCATCCACAAACTGATGGGCAGAGCGAAAGGACGATACAAACGCTTGAAGACATGCTACGAGCATGTGTTATTGATTTCGGAAACAGTTGGGATCGACATCTACCGTTAGCAGAATTTTCCTACAACAACAGCTACCATTCAAGCATTGAGATGGCGCCGTTTGAAGCACTTTATGGTAGAAAGTGCAGGTCTCCGATTTGTTGGAGTGAAGTGAGGGATAGACAGATTACGGGTCCGGAGATTATACAAGAAACTACCGAGAAGATCATCCAAATTCAACAACGGTTGAAAACCGCCCAAAGTCGACAAAAGAGCTACGCTGACATTAAAAGAAAAGATATAGAATTTGAAATTGGAGAGATGGTCATGCTTAAAGTTGCACCTTGGAAAGGCGTTGTTCGATTTGGTAAACGAGGGAAATTAAATCCAAGGTATATTGGACCATTCAAGATTATTGATCGTGTCGGACCAGTAGCTTACCGACTTGAGTTACCTCAACAACTCGCGGCTGTACATAACACTTTCCACGTCTCGAATTTGAAGAAATGTTTTGGTAAAGAAGATCTCACTATTCCGTTAGATGAAATCCAAATCAACGAAAAACTTCAATTCATCGAAGAACCCGTCGAAATAATGGATCGTGAGGTTAAAAGACTTAAGCAAAACAAGATACCAATTGTTAAGGTTTGATGGAATGCTCGTAGAGGACCCGAGTTCACCTGGGAGCGTGAAGATCAGATGAAGAAGAAATACCCGCATCTATTTCCAGAAGATTCGTCAACACCTTCAACATCTTAAAATTTTGGGACGAAATTTATTTAACGGGTAGGTACTGTAGTGACCCGAACTTTTCCATGTATATATATATTAATTGAGATTGATATTTACATGATTAAATGTTTCCAATATGTTAAGCAATCAAACTTGTTAAGACTTGATTAATTGAAATATGTTTCATATAGACAATTGACCACCCAAGTTGACCGGTGATTCACGAACGTTAAAACTTGTAAAAACTATATGATGACATATATATATATATATATATATATATATATATATATATATATATATATATATAGTTAACATGATACTATGATAAGTAAACATATCATTAAGTATATTAACAATGAACTACATATGTAAAAACAAGACTACTAACTTAATGATTTTTAAACGAGAAATATATGTAACGATTATCGTTGTAAAGACATTTAATGTATATATATCATATTAAGAGATATTCATACATGATAATATCATGATAATATAATAATTTAAAATCTCATTTGATATTATAAACATTGGGTTAACAACATTTAACAAGATCGTTAACCTAAAGGTTTCAAAACAACACTTACATGTAACGACTAACGATGACTTAACGACTCAGTTAAAATGTATATACATGTAGTGTTTTAATATGTATTTATACACTTTTGAAAGACTTCAATACACTTATCAAAATACTTCTACTTAACAAAAATGCTTACAATTACATCCTCGTTCAGTTTCATCAACAATTCTACTCGTATGCACCCGTATTCGTACTCGTACAATACACAGCTTTTAGATGTATGTACTATTGGTAAATACACTCCAATGATCAGCTCGAGCCATCCAAGGATCCATTGAAGCTAGATCCATTTTTTCTCTTTTCCAGTAGGTTTATCCAAGGAACTTAAGGTAGTAATGATGTTCATAACATCATTCGATTCATACATATAAAGCTATCTTATTCGAAGGTTTAAACTTGTAATCACTAGAACATAGTTTAGTTAATTCTAAACTTGTTCGCAAACAAAAGTTAATCCTTCTAACTTGACTTTTAAAATCAACTAAACACATGTTCTATATCTATATGATATGCTAACTTAATGATTTAAAACCTGGAAACACGAAAAACATCGTAAAACCGGATTTACGCCGTCGTAGTAACACCGCGGGCTGTTTTGGGTTAGTTAATTAAAAACTATGATAAACTTTGATTTAAAAGTTGTTATTCTGAGAAAATGATTTTTATTATGAACATGAAACTATATCCAAAAATTATGGTTAAACTCAAAGTGGAAGTATGTTTTCTAAAATGGTCATCTAGACGTCGTTCTTTCGACTGAAATGACTACCTTTACAAAAACAACTTGTTACTTATTTTTTTGACTATAAACCTATACTTTTTCTATTTATATTCATAAAATATAGTTCAATATGAAACCATAGCAATTTGATTCACTCAAAACGGATTTAAAATGAAGAAGTTATGGGTAAAACAAGATTGGATAATTTTTCTCATTTTAGCTACGTGAAAATTGGTAACAAATCTATTCCAACCATAACTTAATCAACTTGTATTATATATTATGTAATCTTGAGATACCATAGACACGTATACAATGTTTCGACCTATCATGTCGACACATCTATATATATTTCGGAACAACCATAGACACTCTATATGTGAATGTTGGAGTTAGCTATCAGGGTTGAGGTTGATTCCAAAATATATATAGTTTGAGTTGTGATCAATACTGAGATACGTATACACTGGGTCGTGGATTGATTCAAGATAATATTTATCGATTTATTTCTGTACATCTAACTGTGGACAACTAGTTGTAGGTTACTAACTATGACAGCTGACTTTATAAACTTAAAACATCAAAATATATTAAAAGTGTTGTAAATATATTTTGAACATACTTTGATATATATGTATATATTGTTATAGGTTCGTGAATCAAACAGTGGCCAAGTCTTACTTCCCGACGAAGTAAAAATCTGTGAAAGTGAGTTATAGTCCCACTTTTAAAATCTAATATATTTGGGATGAGAATACATGCAGGTTTTATAAATGATTTACAAAATAGACACAAGTACGTGAAACTACATTCTATGGTTGAATTATCAAAATTGAATATGCCCCTTTTTATTAAGTCTGGTAATCTAAGAATTAGGGAACAGACACTCTAATTGACGCGAATCCTAAAGATAGATCTATTGGGCCTAATAAACCCCATCCAAAGTACCGAATGCTTTAGTACTTCAAAATTTATATCATATCCGAAGGGTGTCCCGGAATGATGGGGATATTCTTATATATGCATCTTGTTAATGTCGGTTACCAGGTGTTCACCATATGAATGATTTTTATCTCTATGTATGGGATGTGTATTGAAATATGAAATCTTGTGGTCTATTATTATGATTTGATATATATAGGTTAAACCTATAACTCACCAATATTTTTGTTGACGTTTTAAGCATGTTTATTCTCAGGTGATTATTAAGAGCTTCCGCTGTCGCATACTTAAATAAGGACGAGATTTGGAGTCCATGCTTGTATGAAATTGTGTAAAAACTGCATTCAAGAAACTTATTTTGTTGTAACATATTTGTATTGTAAACCATTATGTAATGGTCGTGTGTAAACAGGATATTTTAGATTATCATTATTTGATAATCTACGTAAAGCTTTTTAAACCTTTATTGATGAAATAAAGGTTATGGTTTGTTTTAAAATGAATGCAGTCTTTGAAAAACGTCTCATATAGAGGTCAAAACCTCGCAACGAAATCAATTAATATGGAACGTTTTTAATCAATAAGAACGGGACATTTCATGCATCAATCTTTTCTTCCGTAGATAAAGTGCGGTTGTTTCATCCTCTCGATTGAGGTGTTTTCAAGAATTATGAAAGGTTTGAACGCAGATTGTAATCGTTAAGATACAAACGAGGTTTAAGATGAAATCAAGTTGCAAACTTGAAGAAATGTTTAGTTTCATATGTTATAATCAATATTTTAATTCATGTTAATTGTCCAAGGTTAGTAGTCCACTGTTAGTAGTTCACAGTTAGTAATTCAATAATTCATATGTAGTTTAATATATAATATTCGAATTAATTAATACATATCGTGACCCATTGTATACATGTCTCAGACTCGATCAAAACTCAAAGTATATATATTATTTTAGAATCAACCTCGACCCTTTATATACTAACTCGAGCATTACCGCATATAGAGTGACTTACGTTTATTCCAAATAATATATATAGATGACGTCGATATGATATGTCAAAACATTGTATACGTGTCCCGATTTATCCGGCGATATTTAAAGCGCGTAAAATAAATAACAGAGATTAAATGACGATAAATAAAATTGTGAGAATTAAAATTGCGATAAATAAAATGTAATAAGGAATTAATAGTTAGCTAGGAACAGTTAGCTAGGATTTTGTTAGCGTGGATTCTTAACAAAATTTCTCATAGTTAATTTGTTTGTTTCTAACAAATTTTATTTTTGTCTAATGTTTTCTTCATTATGCCACTTGTTGGATTCTGATAAGTCAAAATCTAAATATGAAATTGAATGAAAATGGTTATTTTGTGGTGAACGGATTCGTATATCTGTGGATGTAAGTAGGATAGTAAATGATTGTTGAATCAGATTCGAAGAATGTACAGTGTAACTTATTAATGTGAAATATAAATATTCCTCGGGTATTACCTACCTGTTAAAATATTTTCACCATTAACAGTTTGTACAAAAGAATTTTTAATTACAATTTTTATGAAAATATACATACATATATATTTTCTTCAGATGTAATCATAGATTTAATGAGTTTATATGATATTAAATTCATTTGGTTTTCGGTTGGAATTAGAATGAATAATCTCTAAAACTTTAGAGATTACATAATCGCCGCCTAATATTTCTTCAATGAAGTTATAAATCAATACTTCATCGTTGATTTTTATTAGTACTCCTTGGTATCTATGGTGCGTACGACGTTGATGCTCGTGGGACAGATTGTGAAGTTGAGGTTTGCGGTGCGGATGTAGTTGTTGGTGGTATTAATGTTGATGTTGGTGGTGTTGTCGATGTTGCTTGTGATGCTTGCAAATTGTGCATCACATTCTCCAAAGTCACTACTCGAGTGCGAAGCTCGTTGACTTCTTCTATTACTCCGGGATGATTGGCAGTTGGAACAAGCGGATGAATAAGGTTGAGAATTTTGGATATCATATAATCATTGCGAGATATCCTGGAAATGAGGGTGAATATGGTGTTTCGGACAGGTTCGCCGGTAAGTGCTTCAGGTTCTTCACCAAGAGGTGAATTCGGTTGTTTGAAAGGATCGCCTTCTTCTCGTCTCCATTGATTAAGTCAACTACGAACCCATCCCCAATTCATCCAGAATTGATGAGGGATTATTGGTTGAACTATTCTGGTTACACCGCTTTCGGAGCTCAGGTGGAAATCCATATCGGAATAGCTGTCGGAATTCGATGAATTTGAAATAGTTGCAAGTTCCGTCTTGTATGGTTAGATAAAGGGTTTTTCAATATGAAATGATTTTCAGATATTGGATGATATTCTAATTACATAGAATACCTATACATAGTACAGGAGTTCTCGTAGATTACGGAGGAATTTTTGGAAGCTGTCAGGCAAAGTTTACAGTAATAGATACGCTAAGATACGAATTTATTTATACACTATCTATGCAATAGAGGCAGTAAGACGTGTCTAGACTTTAAGGATGATAAACAAGTAATTTTCGACACGAAATGATAAGCAAAAATTTTGACATGCTGACACGGTCGAAGTCCAGACCCACTAATGCATCTAAACAACTATCAGTTAGACACACTAATGCAAGACCTGGTTCGCTAAGACCACCGCTCTAATACCAAATGAAATACCCCGTTCATATCGATTATAAACGTTACATAATAATTGATTTCATTGCGAGGTATATAACCTCTATATGATACATTTTACAAACATTGCATTCATTTTTAAAAGACAAACTTTCATTTCATCGAAAGTTTACAGACATGAATACCATTTCATAATATATCCAAACTATAAATGACTTAATAATAATCTTGTTGAACTCAACGACTCGAATGCAACATCTTTTGAAATATGTCATGAATGACTCCAAGTAATATATCTAAAATGAGCAAATGCACACCGGAAGATTTCTTTAATACCTGAGAATAAACATGTTTTAAAAGTGTCAACCAAAAGGTTGATGAGTTCATAGGTTTATCATAAACAATAAAATTCATCATTTTGATAGACCACAAGATTTAAATGTGCATGGTACAAATGGGCTCGAATCCTATACCCACCTGTAATGTACATGCGATATCTTTTAAATACAGTACACATATCTCGTGTACGAAACCATTTTTCAACAATTCTTATTAACCGTATACATATCTTGTGTACAAAATATCATACAGATAACCTGTGTATAAAAACCATTCTCTCGATACATAACATTCGCTTTGCTTTGCTTGGCTTGGTAACCGACCTTAACATTTAATGCGCATCATAAATATTCCCAAAATAAACAGAACTTCCAGTCTGTAATAATATATTAACCTCGAAGTACTAAACACCACACCCACTAGCTCTTCCGTCTAGTGAACATTCTGGGTGGGGGTGTTAAACCCGGTAGCTACCTTTAGGATTCGCATGAATTAGGGGCCATACCCGTTTCCTAATTCTTAGGTTACCAAGCTATAATAATCAAGGGGAAATATTCACATTAATTAGTAGCAATTATAACGCCCAACTAATTCAATAATAATCAACAGAACTTCTGTCTGTATAATAATTTATTCGATGAATGTTTTGCTTGTGTATATCTCGTCAAACGTTTATAAAAGCATCTCATGTATTCTCAGTCCAAAAATATAGATTTCAAAGGAATTTAATAAAACAGTTGTGAAAACAGCGCATTTATTCTGAATCCCAAAAATGTAAAGAGTAAAAGGGAATCAAATGAACTCACGATACTGTATTTTGTAGTAAAAATACATATGACGTCATTGAACAAGTGTAGGTTTGGCCTCGGATTCACGAACCTATATCATTCATATATGTATTAAAACATATTCTTGTACTCGAATATATATATATATATATATATATATATATATATATATATATATATATATATATATATATATATATATATATATATTATTAGTGATGTAATTGTTTTATTTATTAATTTATTAATTTTATTATTTATTTATATATTTTCATTTTGTACAAAATGATATTAATATAGTTAAGTTGCGAATATTAAATATATCTTTATATATAGCCATCAATTTTTTTATACTTATAATCTTAACCATGTCTTTTAAACTTTTATTTTCATAATTATAATTATTTTAATAATAATAATATAGATATTACTGATAATAATAAAATGATAGTTTTTAAGGATTACAAAAAGATAATTTTCATAAAATTAATATTAATGATAATAACTTTTAGTAGTAACAATTATAATAATGAAAATTCATATTAATAATATAAATGATAATATTTATAATAATAATAATACTTATTGTATTAATAAAACGATAAGGTTTAAATGATGATAATATTAGTAATAACATTAATAAGAATCATATTTGTAACTATAACCTTAATAATAATAAATGAAAATTTTCTATCATAAATCTTATATTAGTAATAATATTAATAATTATAATATTAATAATAATAATAATAATAATAATAATAACAAAAATTCTAATGGTAATAATAATAATATTTATGATTTTCATAATACTTAATAATAATAATACAAATAATGTTTAATGATAATACTAATCATAATCATAATGATAATAATATTATTACTTATTAAGGATACTAGTATTCTTAATATTAATGTTAGTAGTAACAATAACTAACATAACAATATTCTTATTCGTAATAATAATAAAAACACTTATTCTAATAATAATGTTAATGATAATTAGGATAATTAATAATACTAAAAATAATGATAATAATGATAATAATAACAAAAATAATAATAATAATAATAATAATAATAATAATAATAATAATAATAATAATAATAATAATAATAAATCATTGAATGAATAACTACCTCCAACAAATGGCTTTTTTGAAAAAAAAAATGCTTCCACCCAGGCTCAAACCCAAGACCTCACGCTAACCCGACACCACACCAAACCACTAGACCGTTTTGATTTTTCTGTTATATAACCCAGTTTGATTTTATTTAACCCGTACTCAGTTTTCACCTTCTTCTTCATCATCATCAAAATCAATCAACCAAAAATTCTTTCAATCTTATTAATTGTTACCAAAATGATTTAAGGATATAATATCCAACACAGAATAATTGATTTGTGATTAATTGGAATAAATAAAAAATAAAAAAAATTAACAGAAGCAAGAGCTGCTCGACGCTGCTCCATTTAAAAAAATTGCCTTTTGCACTTTGATCACGTAATGAACTTTCACTATAACATGAAATAGTTTGTAAAACATTCGTAGAAACTATTGGAATTATCAATTTAACTTGAATCGAAACGAATAACGCAAATTTGATTGAAGAACAAAGTTTGACTTTTTATTCCAAAAACTTTGACTCAAAAATTGAAACTCGATAGGATGAATTGAAATATGAAACTTTGCAGATAGTTTGAGTAGAAGATTTCAAACACAACTGCATTTACACATTTTGAAATTTGATTTGAAATTGTGTTTTTGCCAAAAAGTTGAAATACAGAGATATATCGAGCTGTTTCTATTTTTTTTTTAAATTCAACAAATAATTGCAGCTGTGATTGTGGATTGATAATAATTAGGAAGTAATTGAATGAGTTTATGTGCAATAACAGAAATCAATCGACTTGATTTATATAGTAAAAGGGTCGAATTTAATTGGATAAAAAACAAAACTCAGAAAGAAAAAAATAAAAAAATAAAAGTAGAATGCGATGTCTAACAGAATCGTACAATTTGGTATCAGATTTCAACAATTTTTAGACCAAAAACAAAAATCAACACAGTTGAAAGTGAGCTGCAACTAACTCTGGAATCTATTTGTACGATTAGTTATATATAATTAATATTATTAATTAGTAAATATAAATGTATTAATAATACTTTTAATATTACTAATAAGAATACTAAAAATAATAATATTAATATTAATATCAAGTACATTGATAATTATTAATAATAATGATATTATTAATAATAATGAGTTGTTTTATATCATAAATTATAAAAATTTTTAGTAATTTCAATAATATTAATAATGATAACAATAATATTAGTAATAATGATACTATAACAAATTAAGTGTATCAAATTTCATATTCGTATATTATATATTAAAAATAATAATATAACTAATACTAACTTTAATATTAATATTAATAGCAATACTGAAAATAATAATATTAGTATAACAATTATATTTTTAACTTATAGTTCCGTTTAATATGTTAATATTATAATTATATGATAACATATATTAAATATTAAATATTTATACATTTTATATGTATTACATTATATATACTATTACTTATGCATAGTATTCATATATATATATATATATATATATATATATATATATATATATATATATATATATATATATATATATATATAATATCCTTTATTCATTTTAATATTAATTTACTTATTCTATTTATATATTTTTATTTTTTATTTATAAATTGTACTTTATTAATTCACAATATTATTTATACACTTATGTTTATATATATATATATATATATATACACATACATACATACATACATACATATACATATACATATACATATACATATTTATTTACACACAATTGTTCATGAATCGTTGGAGATAGTTGAAGTCAATTGCATATATGCAAACAGTTCAAAATTTTTGCGACTCAATATTACAGACTTTGCTTATCTTGTCGAAATCATATAAAGATTAAGTTTAATTTTTGTCAAAAATTTCCGGGTCGTCACAAAACGGTAGTCTTATAACTGATGGGCGATGATGATGTACATCAAATGAGAAAACTCTCTACATGGCTTCACAGGATGAAACATATCGACAATCATAGTATTGTTTTATTTCATCAGTTTCTTGATCACAAAGATGTGCTGTAATCTTATCATTGCCTTTGTTGATATATTTGAACAAATATTGAATTGAACCTATTTGGTTACACCACTCTACATTGAGATGGGCTTGGTACATTTTAAGTAGTTGAGGGTTATAAGGTACCACACAGCTGTTATCCAACTCGTAACCTTGTTTTCTGACCGTTCTTCCGTCATTCCTTCTTCTGTAGATTGGATAACCGTCTTGATCAGTTTTTGTGACATCTGAGAAAGGTTTTGGAAACATTTTTGTACATTTTTTGGTTTTTGTATCAGTGCATTGGCACGATGGATTCTTGTCCCCACAAGGGCTGTGTATCATTAAATCTGACACGAGTTGATACAGTTTGGGTTTCATTGATTTCATCTGGTATTTCAGCGCATATATACTTATTTACATCTTCTGGTTGAGGCATTTTGCTTCTTTCATCAAGGAATAAGCATATATGGGCATGGGGCAAATCACGTTTTTGAAATTCCACGACATAGACTTCTAAAAAATAAATAAAAAAATTATTAATAAGGGAGTGTTCTATTATTGGATGATGTAAAGTGTGTTGTATATTAGTAGTTATTGAAATAGTATGTAAGCATTAAATATAAAAAAATCAATTTAACACATAATAAATTGGAAAAGTAGTTAAAAGTTAATAGGCAAACCTGCTTTCAAAGTACCAAAAATCTTTTTTTCCTTATATCTTTCATCAGTTGGTCGAGCTTCATTTTAAACATCCTTGAACACAAAGATGGTTTGTCTTCTAGTTTAAAACCTGTCCCGTCCAATTCTCTTGTGCTTTCGGGCCACTTTGGATTACATGTAAAAGTTAAAAATAAGCCGGGATAGCCAAATACATGACAAAGTTCCATAGCATCACAATAATTCTCAATCATATATCTAGCACTACTCGTGAATGAGGAAGGAAGTTTTATCATATTTCCCATCATACTATTCACCTCAATACCCGATAACGATACATTCATTATGTTGGTGAAAGTATCAACTCTTAGAATATTTTGATTCTTCCTTATGTATGATATTCTTTCTGCCTCAATCATAGTGTAAGCATCTACTACGAATTGTTGATACAACTTACGACCCAAGTGCACAAGTGTGGGTACAACACGTTATTGAAGTTTATATGCAAAAAATTCACGCATAGTAACCCTTTTTTCTTCCCTGTGGTATGCTCATAGACATAGACATCACGATGAAGTATGTCTGTACGGTAACCATCTTCTGCATAAATAAAAAGAAGTGGATATTATAGAGCTAAATATTCAGGGTGAAGCTCAGAGATTCTTTTTAAGCCTTCAACGTGACTGTCAATTAATATATCCCTTTCGTCAAAGGAAGATACATTGATATCACCAACAATAAGTGCCGCAACTTCATCAACCGTTGGCAGATTGTAATTACGTCCATCTTTGGTTCGTCTACCAATTAATTTAATTTTCAAATGCATATTAGGATCATCTTTAAACCGTTCACGGGCCATCCGAAAAGTCTTGACAAGGGGATTATGTTCATCGAGAACTTGCATTATTTGAACAATGAGATCCTCGTCTAGTGAATAGCGTGAATACGTTGACTTTGTCTTGTTTTTCCCGCTGTTATTAAGTCAAGCATTAACAAATTTACCTGTTAATATTCTGAATTTGTTTTTGGTATTCCTATTATTTGATGTTACAATATATGAATTAGACGAATCATACCTGATTGCTTCTTTCCTTTTATTGGTTTCATTTAAAGTATCATATATGTATAACTGTCCGAATCTGGGTTTGTGACCAACATTTGGTAATAAACCTCCATACTGGTGAAAATTTTGTCCACTAATACGAAATGTATAAGGGCCATGATTATTGTTGAACCGATTGTCCACCTTGCCACCCATGGAAGTAAATGCAAAAAACATGTTGTACTGTCTAATATTCTCAAGGAAATGTTTAATTTTTGGATGATTGTTGGTATATAGATCCCAAATTAATTTAGGAGGAGACTTGGTGAACTCTGGCAGCGCTATTTTACCTTTCTGACAACATAGTGACAATGCCCCGGTTAAACCTTGAGAACATTTCCCACGTTTAGTCTCTTTAAGCCATAATTTAGCACCGCAAGCAGAACATATATAAGTAAGGTCTCCGTAATCAACATACTCTATCAAAAATAACAATTAATTAGTTTATCTTTTCAAATATATAATAAGTGAACAAATGTAAAAAAAATCAAATGAGAACCGTTAGAAATTCCCTTGAATGATGATTTTTGAACATCATTAGAGAGAGGTTGTTCAATGTTGAAAGCAATGGGTGTAATATTTCGCCTCCGATGCTTGTTAATATTTTTTCGCTTTGACCATGCATCTAAAAATAGATTTTAAACACTAATTATGACAATTTTAATAATTTAAGGTAAAATCAAATATAACATTGCTCCAATATAATTACCTTTAGATACACTGTCGGATGGAGATTCATGTTGGTCACTATTTGTAAGTGATAGATCTCCTAATCTAAGAGTTGGTGTTTTCGGAGCAGGAGTTGCAATGGTATGTGAACATTCACCCTGTTTATATGTCGATTGTTGAAACATGTTTTCTTTACAGACACTTGATGTAAATTGTGTTCTAGATGAATTCACAAACGTTGTTCCAATTGTGTTGGTTAATTCTGAATCAAAAAATAATTATAGTTTACTTATAATTTACACCTGAAAATCATATACATATATAAACCAACACTAACACATAACTATAGTATTAATAGAAAAACCATTTGTTAGTATTGAACGGGATGGGGTGCATTGTTGCCCAATTGTTGTTGTTTTTGTATGATTTATGTGTTTCATTATAATGTTACTAACAATTCTGTTTGTAGTGAAGGAGTTTCCTAAGAACGATAGAAGTGAAATAACATTTACAATTGATTCATACGGAACATGGCAAAAAATTTAAAATGTTACTGTAAGTTCATAAGTCAGCTAAGCATTAGCTGGATTTTATCCATTAACATCAAACTCAAAATCACATAATGGCTGTTTTCTCTTGTTGATAAGTTCTTCGTTACTCTTTGTTTCTTTTTGTTTTGATTGATTGTTGCGTGAAGATCTTCTCAAAACCCTATCCATTTCAAGTTTGTTTTATGAAAGATATGCTGAAATTATGATTTTTGAAGATGATGTCGATTTTTATGTTTGATAATTTAAAATTTCAAAATTCAAATTTTGTAATAGTGGTGGTTAGTGACTAATTCCAACAGGTAAATGCATGTTTATTTGTAAATTGTTTTATTGGTAACATGAACTAAAACCCTATTAGTAGGGTAAAGTCTAAGGTAATCATCATTTTAGAGTCAAACTTTTCAACTCTAGTATGAGTTATTTATGTTATTGTGTACTTTTTTTTTTATTTGTATATTACTTAAGTTAAAAGATTTAAATTGTAAATATAAGTTATGGAGTGTATTTATGTTTTTTTATATTTTTTTTTTTGAATTTTTTTATTATTTTATTAAAAGTGAAACAAAAAATGTAAATATAAGTTACAGCTTAAGGGATGTGGGCTTCAAAGCCCAATAACCAACAAACTGAAAATTAAAGGTCATGTATAAGCCCAACAACTAAGCCATATAATTAGAATACATTACAATAACAACAAATGACTAAAACATTTAAATTGTATATTGATATTTTGAAACATATTGTTCAACATACGTTTAACGCAAAATGGAGTATATATAAGTGTGAGTAAGTATAAAAGTTCATATTAGTTACCACTTAATTGTTTTGTGGGAGATAAGTAATAAAATCTAATAATTTTTGATCCTATGGTATTAATTATGAAATATTTTGTTAAGTATTCCATACCCCCAACGATATTCATACTATTAGATATACATCCACATTCCACAGTATAATAGGATTGAACAATAGAAGAAATTTAAACAAAGTGATATGAAGATATTAAATTAATTTTTCATTAATGTCCATAATTTATAATAAATAATATATGAACATTATTTTTCCAAAAAAGTACTCCGTAACATACATCTAGTGATAATCAAATCGATGAACAAAAACCCCCAACTCATAAGCCCAGAAACACGACATGCACTCGGGTGGTTGCTATTATTGATCCCAGCCATGTGCATTTGGAAAATAACTTTGGTGGGCTAAGTTAGGGCACCACCTTGCCACGTCCTCAAAAGGTTGGCGGTTAAACAACCATAACCTGGCCAGCATATCAAAAACCCGGTTTTGAACCGCAACTACCAAATCAGGCAAAGGTGGGAACGCTTGATTTAGGATTTCTAAACCGGCATCCATTGCCTGTATTTGGTGCTTAGCAAACATCAATAAACCATAAACATAAACAGCTTCTAATACTTTCAGATCAGAAGCTTGTTTTAATAAACGAAGCCCTAAGTCGGTAGAGTGACTATTAAAATAACAGGTTAAACCCCTCCGAAAAATCATATTAGGGTTTCCATTTTTAAAACAATGATTAAACAATGTTGTTAATTTAGGGTTTCCAAATTGTACGATAGGAAATCTATCTAAGCAAAGTCTTTTAAAAACCAAAGGATCAAAGGAGACCTTTGAAAAAGCTTTGCAAACAGTCTTAGTTAAGAACAACTGTTGACATGAATCTCGCCAAACTTGAGATAATATTCCGACCAGCATCTCCTGGGGAAGAGCTTCAACAATGCTATTTTGAGTTGCCTCCATTTATTGTATATTTTTTAAAGATAGAAAGAAGGAGGTTTTTGCAAATGTTTATTGTGTGATTTTGGGTACTTGAGTGATTTCTGTTGAGAAGAAGGTTGAAGATCAGAATTACAGCTTCAAATATGGTGACTGGCCACTTTCTTGATAAAGTTGACGTGATAGGATACAACGTCTAATCATAATTAATCGTATAGGCTTAGCACGTGGCTGGGTGCATGGATATTTGTTTTAATTAAATAAGAGGTTAAATTGGAAAATAACATAAAAAGGGTCACCATTTTTTTTTTAAAAGATGTAATCAAATTTAAGAGTTAGTTTTTGTATTAGAAGTCTTTAAAATGCATATATTAACAACTACTTATGATAAAATGTTTAACCACTTATTATGGTTAAACAACATTATATTAACCACTAATTATGATTAAATGTTTGAATACTATTTAAGATAAAGGTATCTAAATGTTTAACCACTAATAACTAACCATTATTTATGATTAAATGATAAAGTATAAAAGATAACAACTACTTAAAGATAATATAAAATAACTATGGGAAGTATCAATTTTTAATGAAGTTTACAATTGTAATTTCATCGGAATTCTTATGTTAGTTTAGTTAAAATGGAATATTAAAAAATGAAAGTTATCTAACAGATAATTGGAAGCCACATAAAAGGTTTACGTTCAAAAACCAAATAATTATACAACGAAAGTACAAAACATTGTTTTGAATATGATGGTGGAGCTTAAAGGGTTTAAACTTATGGGCACCATCACGAAATAGTACCGAAATCAAAATAATTGTATGTTTTACATTGTAGCGATCCGACAAAATCGTCATTGATGGCGTCGTCTACTTAGGTCCCGTTACGTGGTCATAAGTCTTTAAAATGACGTTTGACCAAAATACGTCGCATTCATTTCAATTGTAAAGATGTTTCAAGTTTACAAAAGTAGTTCAACGACTAGTTACATTACAATATTTAACGTACAAATGAAACCTATGCGACACAATTTAAAAGTAAGTCAAAAGATGTTCCATGTATGTATGTATACTCGACATCTAAGCAAGTATCAAAAATAGTGAGCGGAAGCATGCATCACAAAACGTTTAAGGACCTGAGAAAAATATAGAAATCTGTCAACGGAAACGTTGGTGAAATCATAGGTTTAAGTAAGTAAGTGAGTAAGTACAAATGAACCACAAGATTTATAGCATTGAAATAATAGTAAACCATTCTAAAATTTGTTATCACGAGCACCCAATTATCAAGGCTTAACTTTCCATCCATAGAACCCCATCACAATAGTGTTAGAACATACACTGTTTCTTGAAAATATATTTCATCCAATAACGGTAGCGAACCGTCCGAATGAGGGTTTGTCAAACTCGTATGACCATACAACATAAGTTCTCGCTTACGCCCGACAAGTGTAACTAATGATAATCGAATTGAGGATTTTGTTCTAACTCGTATGTAGAATGTTTGTTTTCGTACTTGTGTTCACTTTGTAAAATGAAACGTTTATGTTTTCTCATTCCAAATGTAAGTTTAAAAGAGTAAAAGTGAGACTATGATCTCAGCTTGAGTGCACGAGTAATAAAGTACTTCACAAGTAAACGTGTGCAAAGACAATTGTTAGTCTTGACCTAAACAAGTAGGTTGTATCAATAACGGTAAACACGATTGGTCAAAGTTGTTCAATTAGTCCTATGGCTCATCACGACTCGATTATATAGCATGTGAATCAAGTTGTCAAGTTTCATGCAAGAATCAAGTATACAAGAAGATTAGAACGGTTTAAACAAGTATTGGTTAAGTTTGGACCAAAGTCAACTTTGGTCAAGTCAAAGTCAACGAAAAAGTCAACACGTTCGGGTCCGGTCGCGAACTATTTTTCTGAGGTTTTTAATCATATATAAGCATGTTAGAACAAGTTACATGTGAATCGAAGGTGCGTAGCATAGCAAACATTTTTCAAAAAAGTGTCATGGTGAACAGCCGCTGAACACGGCTTATGTCGCGCCGCGACAGGGGACTGGAGCTGGTGCCTGGCTCGTTTCAAAAGTCTAAGTCCCAAACCAAATTTCATTCAAACACATTTAACGAACCGTAAACATTCAAGGCACGTATCTTATATCGTTGGAAATGTAATTTGACGAGGAACACAACTAAACAAATTTTATCAATTAAAAACATCATTTACAAAAATCAAAATCCAAGTTGAATGCTCATTTAATGTTCATCATAAATACTTTCAAGTTCATAAAATGCATTTCATGATTCGGGAAACCAATTTACACATACGATACACCGTTTTGAAGGTAATTAAATATACAATACAATTAAACACTTACTAACATCATTTCATGGCATTCAATGCATCAAAAGTTTATTTTACTTCTATCAAACCCTAACTCAAAATCATAAATTTAACAATTTTGTTTACGAAGCTTTTCCATGTCAACCTACATACCAAATTGAAGCTAGTGATGCTAGTAACACATTTAATACATGCACTTTTAATATCTAACAATATTTAATCATCCAAAACTCAAGATTAAGCACACCAATTTCAAGTTCATGCTAGTTTACTCAAAACAACAAAATCGAACAAACCAAACATATATTCATGTTAGACTTGAGCCATAGACACTAATTAACACTTTTATAAGTCAAGAACATCAAGAACATGAAATCTAGAGTTTTTAGAAAGTTACCCAAAAGAGATGAAGTTAGTATCAAAACGTAGAGGATGAAGAGAGAATCACGAATATGTAGTCGGATTTGTTGTGAGCTTCCTAGATCTGAATTAGATGATGAATCTTTGTTTGTGTGAGTTGAGAGAAAAAGGTAAGTAAGAAAAGAGAAAGAGATGGTGAATGAATGAGTGAAGGTGGTGAGGTGGTTGACTAGTCAACCACTAGTCACCTCTTTGGTCAAGTGGCAAAACTAGTCCCTCAAATTCGGATGTGGGTGCATGAATTAACCAAACGAATTATTTTGAAATACACGATAGTAAACGGGAGATGTTATAATCCAATAACGAAAAATATTAAGAACGTTAGCTAATGGAGGATACGAATCTAGATACGAACGATATTATCAAAATAAAAAGACGGGCGTTAAAATAATTTAACGGAAAAATGCGGGATGTTACATACATGTCGTTGCTGATCGGTGCCACAAATTCAATATTCAAAGTTAACATTCTACAATAGTTTCAATGTTGATTGGGTTTAGGGTTGTTTCTCAGAACGATCGGACCATTTTACCTTGGAAGTTGAAGACTTCACAGATCTGGGAGTTGTTAACAGTTCTTGATTGATTTTTTTCAGTGGCGGGCTCAAACCCGTTTCGTCACTCAGATCTATGGTCCAACTACCAATAGCAGAAGCATTAGAAGCACACTACAATGTAAAAATTAATTAGTTTAATAATGTTAACGAATAATGAAGGTAATCAAAAATAAGTAATCATACATTAACTGAAGAAGTCTGTCTAAGCTGATGGTTCGAAGTCAACATCTTCAAATTGAAATGGATGATCAACCTAATTCATATTAATTATATATTAACTTAATATTGACATATTAAATAGAATATCAATACTATATATTATATAAATAGAAAACAATGTTAAAGTATAAAATGTTACCTTGAAAGTTTCAAAGATTTCTAAATATTCAGGGTCATCGGTAGCATCTTTCACGGTGTAATTGCGAATACCCCGGGCATTGTTGTAATTACTGACCTCTATCTTAAAAAGAAGGGTCTTCTCTAACAAAGCTTCCAACTCATCCGGATAATCATCATCTTCAGACAACTCCTTCATTAACTGATATGCTGTTTTGGTAACGAAACTTCTTCACAACCGTTTCAAAAACTGTAAAAGAGGCTGTGCCAGATGGATTTTCTACACGGATTGGCACTTTAAACCTATTATGTATAAAAATATTTATACAGTTAAAGATTTACTAAAACCACAAATCAATATGTTAGCATAAGTTTTAATAGTTATTTGCAATTCACCTGATTACAGGATCCGGCTTATCTCTACAATCGAAACACTTGCGTTCCAAAGCTAATAGCTGATAAATGTCCAAAGTAAGATCATAGTTCGGGGTAACAGGTATTGCACTCTTATTACATTTCTTGCAGGCAATGTAGTACCAAAGATCGTCTGGAAGAATGGTGTTGATTGTGGCTTGAACAATGTAGATACCTTTCTGAAAGTATTTCATTTACACAGTTTAATATTGGCATTAGATGTGCACTTATATTAGATGAAAAAATTAACTAAAAAACAACTAAAATAAACTATGCATGTAAACTGCAGTATAATATGAGTACCATCAAATAATCTCTAATTGTAAGAAACTTATCATTATATATGGGACATATATCATAGCATCAAAATAAGATAAATGGTCTATTTTCAAAAATAGGTTAAATAATTACCAAGGTAGGGTTCAACTGATTTAAACCAAGATGCTTTGCATCTTTAAACCAAGCTTTAACGATCACGAGGTGGTATAACTGAGAAAGAAGGAGCTAAAGAACCAATTGAATTGTCAGCAGAATGGATTTTGTTGAGGCTATGAAATACAAAATATAAGGAAGTTAGTTAGATAAAGTAAAGTACATTCCAATAACTATAAATGAATTAAATGGTGTATTTATGTCACAAAGATAGTTCCTCATTAAATGCTTGACTTCATCTAACTAACATGTAGTCATTGTAGTGATACATTGATCCATGATTGTAGTCATTTAATAGCAAATGATTGTTGTTTAAAAATGTATTGATTAAATGAGATAATTTATACATCTACTCATTTATTAGCAAATTATTACTTAAAAAAAATCTTCAACTAAATGTAGTACTTATTTTTTCACTAATATATGGTTTAACAAAAGAATTGAAGGAGCAACGAAACAAATATTTTCATTAATCAATGTACAATCAACGATCTGCAAATGATTTTTGTCAACGACTACATTAGTGTAAGTCCAGTCGGTAGACACGGCCAGTTTCCCTGTAGCATTAAAAAAAACAAATGAGATTGGACAAAAATCATTAAAGTTACACAAAGATCATAATCAAACAATTGCTAATAATATGTTGAATTTCATGTATAAAACAATTAAGGTTTGTTGCATGAAAAAGTACAAACTGTTATGCGATTTGGTCACTCCAAACTGAATGATCAAGATCACAGAAGAATCATCAAACACATTTTTGATATGGTGGTCGAAATAAATGGAAAATTTTCCTCAGAGAGTTGCATCCACTTCCAAGCCACTATTAATCAATGAATTATAAAAACTTATATAAGTGTCTTAGAATAATAAGAATAACTGAAATTAAAGACATATACTTTAACTTAAAAGTAAAAGGTGTTAAAATATTACTCTAAATTTATGAGTTGAAGATTGATGTACTTGTTCTTTAGTTCACCAGTGTTTTTGAAATCCTGTACTGGACCATAGGTGGATACACGTCCAATAACATCTGCACATAAACCAAAATAAAATTGATGCGAAATTCAAAAATTATGTAAGTTAAAGAAATATATAGTTTCACGCTAAAAAAAGGTTTATCATAAATAATAAATGACCTACAGAAACTCCAACTGCAAGCTCACTCTCTATCAAAACATCGAAAGGAATGAACGTGAAGCCATTATTCCCAGTCCATTTGTTAGGTGGAAATTCAACAATAGAGGTTGTTTTAGTAAACATGAGTTTGTACTCATGTTTCACATGTTTGGTCCTTTAACAAAGGGGACTATCAATTACAACAGTATAGGTAATACAATAATTGCCCCATTCTTTGATGTGTTCATCAAACTTGGACTTCAGGGTGTTACAGATGTTGACTACAATTTTATGGCCCTTATATGAACAAAATAAATGTAACAAACAAAAACATCAAAATATATTTAAAAACAAAAAAACAAAAGACATTCTGGATTTATACTAAACAAAGTAAATGAACACAAACCATATCATCAGACACTATGAGCTCCAGAGTGGGCTTACCATCGTCAAATCCGTGACCAAGCTTTTGAATAACTCGAATGACTTTAACTTTGATTTGAAAATTCACTTGTCGTCCGTCAATAGATGCTAAAGAAATGTTCTTGTTTGATCGAGACATGAGTTAAAACTAAAATGAAAAGAAATCTAAGTTGAGAAAACAAATTATCATTAGATAACACAAATTAAGAATATGTAAAGGATACATAAAAAAAATTCATACCTGGAAGATTTGAAGCAATGAAGTGGAGAGTGAATATGAATTGTTAGATTTTATCTTTAGATTTTGAAATGGTGAGAGAATATGGTGTATAGATTAGACAATATGGTAATATGGAAATCTTGACATGTGTGAATATACTTGAGTGTTTGCTTTGGAAATTGTAATAATTTGAATAACATTTGGTTTTGGTGTAAACATCACCATTTTCAATTTTGAATGAGATTAGCTTTTGCATTTAAGGTTGCTGATGTGGTGTATGTATATATATGTATAGGTATGGTGTGAGGTAAAAAAAAATATGAACAAATGTTATATATGTATAGGTTATTTGTGAGACAAACATCTCTCCTAAGTGGCCCTAAAATCATGGGTTGGATGACACATAGGACATATCAAAACCGATATATGTGTGTGTGTGTAGGTTTTTGAGCCCGTGCGTTGCATGGGTGTGTAAAAAACCGTGCAAAAAATATAATTTTGGAACTTAACTTAATTACTCGTATTATTTAGCTCAAAAGTAATTAAACATATTTAAAAATTTATTTTTTTAGTAATCCTAATAGTATTACTTTAATCTTCTTTTAATTTACTTATTATATTTGGGTAGACCTAATCTTTCTCATACTTATTATCTGGGTCATCATGTACATGTAAAAAGTAATCATATTGATATGGGTCTTGTACTCCTCATTATAAGTTTATTAAAATAAATATAATTATATATATTTTAATAAATGACGTTTAAGTATATATTTGTATTATCGTGAAGAGTCACATGAATTTTGTTGTATATTTGTGTGTTACACCACATCATCAAAGTTTATTTTGTTCTTCAAGTTTCAACTGAAACTAAATTCTGACTACATATGAATGCAAACTGATATTTTAATTTAGGAATATGTTTAAGGATACCATATGTAACTTATTTTTCTTTTTTCTTTTTTTTTTCTTTTTTTTTTGGGAAAAGCAGATACCATATAATAATTTAAGTTTTTTTTACTTGAAATACCTTATTCAATATTTGCTATTTTATTCTACCATATTGAAATAAAAAAAAATTGAATATTTGCTTAAAATAGTGTAAAGGATGATGATGTTACATTTGTTACATACCAGAAACAAAGAACCCTGGAGGAGTATAACCATTAGAAATCACGGAGTATTTAATATAAATCTTTAATATATTTTTATATTAATATTTTATTTATATAATATTATCATATAAAGATAATATTAAATCACGAATTCTATTCAAAAAATCACTAATTAATGTTATTATTAATATTATCTTTTTTATAAGGTAACAATCACGGAGTATCTATTAATTTAAGATCATTGCCATATTTTATTAATTATTAATTTAATATTTACTTTAATTTAATAATAGAGTGACACATAAGATTATGTATAATTCATATTAATTAATAGAATGACACGTAAGATAATTTAAATTTGATTAATTGAGGAGATGACACGTAAGCATAATGGCACGTGCTTTATAATGATATATATAGATATAGATAGATAGATGTATAGATAGATAGATAGATAGATATGTATAAGATAGATAATATAAGTAATAGATACTAGTAATAAGTTATAAATGTGTTATTAATCCATCCTATGAATGCTGTTTATAGTGATACTGCACGTATTTCAGTTACATAGTCTACGAATATGTTTAATTAAAGTCATATTTACTTCAATTTAAATATGTAAATCTATCTATATCTATATCTATATAATATATCCATCATAATAAATACAATTTAAATATGTAAATCTATATCTATATGTATATATTAAATGGGAAAAGCTAACTTGTGCCCTAAGGGCACTTGTTAAGAATCTTTAATGATTCTAAAGTTTCCATGAATAATATAAAGATAGATTTAACAAGCAATTGGTCCACCACGCGATGCTGCGGTAAACTTAAGAATTTAGAAAAGTCACATACATACAAAAGGTTACTACATGAGTTTGCATACATTGCATAATCACATGCTTTTTTGATCTTGGAATGTCTTTCCTGCACTTGTAGTTAGCGAAAGTTGTCCAACATGACTATAATATTCAGAATATATTAACACAATTTAATAAGGCACCCTAAAACATAATAGCCCGAGATATTTAACGTTTTTTGAAAAACATCCATTTTATGTATAGGTAGATGCGTTGTGTTCGTAAAATTGTTTCAAGTTGAACCGTAGTTTAGGAAAAATATAACGTGTGACAAGCGAAAAGATATAGTCCGTTGAAGATTTGGGTGATTTTTTTTAAGTTTTTTTTATTTAGAAATATTTAAATTTGACTTTAGCCCTTGGAATTTGGGGTGTTTGACATTTGATAGTAAAGAGTGTTAGTGAGTACAACGATTTAAGGAGAACGCACAACTCATTCAAGCATGAAAGTGGGTTACTATTAATCAATAGTAATTCAAATTTGCTCAATTGTATATATGCATAATAATTAATTTAATTTAATCATAAAATGACACATAAGCAAAAATCTTTTATCTTTTTGATATATATATATATATATATATATATATATATATATATATATATATATATATATATGTGTGTGTGTGTATGTGTGTGTACCGAATTTAACGTATTAGTATACTAATTTTTTAATCATCGTGCAATGCACGGGCTACTAAAGCTATTTAGTTACCAAAGATAAATCAGTATAGTTATTGCATTTTCATACAATTAATAATCGGCCACCTATTTGAATATAGTTGCATATATTGGAGTTGGTATATCAAACTCTGTTAGGTCAATGTATAGGTAAATTTGCATATTCTGATTTTTTAAAATATGTTCAAACAACAATTGATGATCTGATTATTATAACTTGCCATGGTAAAATCGAACCCAAACACCATTTTAAAAACGTGTTTTGTTGTTGTCTGATTATTCTGTTTCACAATAATAAAAGTACTTTTAAGTACCTCGCAATTGGAATGGTCATCACTCGACAATCATAGCTATTGCAAACAGAAGTTGCTGTTTTTTAACTGACTGCTGATCATACATAAAATAGAGTATCTTTTATCGCACATTCAAAATTCGATCTCCCTTATTTGAGTCATTAGACTGAGGTGGTCTTCGAAATCTCGAGTTTTTTCTTGTAGTCTTCAGTCAGGGGTTTTATGTCCTCTTCTTCATCCTGTTTATATCAAACAATTAGAAACCTATATATGAAGTCATTAAATATTCGTTATCATTTATATCAATATGAGAGCATATATCTTCCATCACAGAAACAAATATATAATATAAGTATGTATTATCGAGAACGTTTAAAGGAAGCTTGCTTTAGTACATAAGGGAGTGATTACTTACTTGAAACTGCAAAGCCTTCTTAAGTTGTGCCAGAACTTCTTTTGATGTTGGTCGTTTTGCTATATCATCATCTAAGCACTTGTAAACTATGTCTACAAATGTAGTCAATGATTTCGGAACAATATCTTCCCTTATAGATCTAAACACAATCTCATCATGGTTTCCTTTTTCCAGATTGTGTCTCATGAAACTAAGTAGAGATAGACCCTCGAGATTAGGGATTTTATATGTTGCTCTCCCGCACAAAATCTCAAATAAAACCACACCAAATGAATAGATATCGGATTCTTTGGTTAAGAGACCTGATTTTAAGTACAAGGGGTCTACGTAACCCTTTGTGCCACAAGCATGATCAATAGTATACCGTGAATCATTGTCTATATTACTAATCAAGGAAAGTCCAAAATCACCGAGTTTTGCCTTCCAGTCGTCGAACAATAAAATGTTAGGAGTTTTGATGTCTCTATGTATCACCACCTCTTGTCCTTCAACACCACCATGAAGGAAATCCAGCCCCGATGCAACATCGATGCATAAGTCGCTTCCTCCATGTGAGTTCAACGACATTCAAATATCTGTCAAGACTTCCTTTCGGTGCTCGCTCATAAACTATGAATTTTTCATCTGTCTCGTCGCTATAACCTACGAGACCGATGACATTCTCATGTTTATACTTGTGAAGAATTTGAAGCTCATTGTAATATTGTGGAAGCCCTTGACCATGAACTGTATTTAACTTCTTCGCAACTATGGCATAACGTCCATATCTATGTTTTTGTGCAAGTTCTCCAATGTACACACTCCCAAAACCTCCTTCTCCAATAACACGGCTGAAATCTTTTGTTGCCATTTTAATATCTTCAAATGACAATTTGAAGGTTTCAGCCTCGTGACTTTTCTGTCAATTTAAGGAAATTAAACATATTTCTCTTAAAGTATTAAACATATTTCTCTTAAAGTGATTGTAAATGCTGTTCCAAAAAAAAAAAAATTATTATAAAAAAGTGAATCGTAATTTAAACATTTTTAGTTTAAACATTGTACTATAAGTGAATAAATTTCAAAGTAATATATTTCTTTCGTCTCAGAAAATTTTCCACTTGCAAATAATAGTTGTATCCATTATCATTAAATTCCTTATTTTTACCTTTAATCATTACTGTCAATCAATTATTTCTAAAATTAATGAATTCGAACTTAACTTAAATATAACAGTAAAACTAACATTTACCAAACATACCACAATCAAATAAAAATTAAAGAAGGAAAATAATTTTAGAATGCTTGACTTACCTGAAAGGACAACGCCTTCTCAAGTTCTTTGATAATAACTTCAATTGTGGGGCGTTGATTTGGCAATTCTCCCAAGCACCGGCATGCAATTGCTATAAACGTGTCCAATGAATCTTTGTTGAGTCCTTCATGTTGAAAAAGTGCATTTTCACTATTTTCTTGTTTCAAGCAAAAAGCCACCTTATTCTTTATTATTCCCTTTTGTAACCATCGCCCTACCACCTGCTCTAGTCGTGTATCTTGACAAGACTCATTTTCCATTATGCGATCGACAGTCGTCCCACAAAGGATTTCAAACAAAATCACTCCTAAACTAAATACATCCAATTCCGCCTTTAACTTACCACTCTTAGCATATTCCGGATCCGTATAAAATGTCATTTTACGAGAATCATCAAGTTCGAGAGTTTCATTATGTTGATTCCGAGTCAATAATACAGCATGTTGAAATCCGGTAATACTTGCCTCCCAACTATCAGCCTCCAAACGATCACTTTTATCTGCCAACAAAATATTGTAACTTCTTATATCACGGTGTATTACCATTTTTTGGTCCTCCATCCCACTATGAAGGTAATATAATCCGTGAGCTATATCAAGGCTGGCTTTCAAACGTTTTTCCCATATAAATATAGATCTATATAACATCGAACTAAATTGGCAATCTGGGACATCCTCGAACACAAGAAAAATACCAAGTCCTTCGTCACAAAATCCAAGAAAAGATGAATCTATGTTTCGATGCTTACAAGTACCAAGAATTTCAATTTCTGTTTCGAACATATATTCTTCTTCCTTTTTATGATGTATACATACATTGTAGCTTCTCGTAGGTAGTTGATCTTTATTTTCCATGTTTGAACCGGAAAGATATTCTCTATCAATACATTCAAGTTCGGTTTTGTATAGGGTATACAAGTCACAAGAATAGAACGGTTCTTGAGAAAAATCAGAGGTGGCCAACTTTATGACTTCAAGTTTAATCCTTAGGTGTTGTACCTTTTTTACCTACATCATGTTACGATATCTGGAAAATTAGTAGACGACACTCAAATATAAGAGTTAATTAAAAAATATGTGTGAACTGATGTTGCTCAACACGTATTAGCTCTAGGTAAAATATATTTGTGTTAGATTGAACGAGAAATGCCACAAAAACATAAGTTTTCAAAATAATTACGCCGTTGATTCCTTTGCTGTGTATCAAATTTCAAGATTATCCCTAAACTTCTTTTGACTTGGTTGGTCCCTCAACCGTGAAAAAAAAAAGGTTTAGAGGTAATCTTGCAAATTGATACATATCACACGGCATAAATATGTCATTATTCTAAAAATATATGTGGCAATAGTGAATGCCCTTTGCTTTTGAATGGTATTATTTCAATTTCTAATTTCCTTTTTATACAACTATGTTTGGACGATATATTTTGCATTGATAAAATTCATAAAAAGATTGTTTCTCTTTTATACTTTCTTACACTTTGCAATTAAATAATATATGGATATGGATATTGTTTACGGATTATACGGACAAGTATTATTTGATGTGCTATATGGATTAAGTGTAGAGGGAGGTGTTCTACTTTGAACACTCATATCTACCATCATTCTTAATTAGAGATCAAGTTAGAGAATATCAAAGTTAATTGGAGTAAATCAAAGGATATTTAAGACTGATAGTTATTAAGTCATAATTAGGTATCTATCTTTAATGTTGACGGTATTTGAGCTGCTTGGTGGTAGTAGAGTGGTTAGTTTGTTGTGTTAGCGTCCGAATTTGTTGTTAGTCGTTTTTTAGTTGTCAAAAACCGATTGCATTTTAGATGATTTGGAATCGGTCCTTGCGGTGTTGATTTCTCACAATCTTTTGTTTAGTTTTGGCGAGTTTTTTGTTTAGGTGTGGATGGTTAGATAGGTTTGTTTGGTTGTGTTAGGTTATTGCTTTAGCTCATGGCATATCTTGTACGTTCTTTTTGTGGAATAGAAAGTTATTGCTATTTTGAAAAGAAAAAAAAATAGTTATCTATCTAATTATTGGATTTATGAGTGACTTTAGGAATACATAATTTACTAAAATCTAATTCTAGTTTTTTTTTCCGGTGAAAATAAATAAATAAATAAATAAATAAATATATATATATATATATATATATATATATATATATATATATATATATATATATATATATATATATATATATATATCTGGTGTTACAAACAAGCGACAATGATTGAAATTGTAAGAGCTCGCTCTGATCGTCCTACAAATTGGACGAAAACATTGATTGACAGAGAGCGAGCACATTGAAAAAGAAATGATACAACAAACAGCTAACCACCAAACCTAAATCTAAACACTACATAAAACCGGGAACGTATCTAATGCCACAATCTCCACTACTTAGAAGCCGCACACTAAAATGAACGTCGGGCACTCCAGCAGCACCTAACCCGAGGCCTGCACCTCAAAGAAACCTCTCGTACTCGAAGAACCATAACACTCCTAACAGAAAACGACACGCTCGTCAAGTAAGATCAAAACCTCGTACGAGCGGAAAAAAGGACCCCGAGAGAACTACTTCAAAATACATCAATTTACCATGGTCAACAATGTCGACACACGCCGGAAACGACATCGAGTCTACCCGAATAGACTCGACTACGGGAGAGGCATGAACATTACAGCGGAACGGCAACCGAATAGTACAAATTACAACACCAAACCAATAGAAACCCGGCTACATCGCCGAATTTTCAGAGAACATTTACAAACCCACAACCACCAGAAGCCAGAAACCAATCGCCGGTTCCCGCCGGCGACCGCCAGCTGCCACCAGCAGCTACCAACAGCCGCCAGCAGAAACCGACAGCCACAAGGCTCTAGACAGCCGCAAAAGGCCTCCAACAACATCACTTCGTCAGCATCATATCCTCTCACAGCCGTCAAACAGCCTCACGACACTGGTTGAAACCGCCCTCAACCACCCAAAAACCAAACGTCGGCCAAAAGTAACTAATCGGCCACTAACAGCCGTCACCCGTTAACGGGGGTCAAAGGCAGAGTCCGGCCACCGGAAGTTGCCTGGTTTCAACACAAAACAAACACCAACCACAAACCTACCAAAATTAAACCTAACCTCAAAACATAACCGAGACTTACCAAGATGAAAGTAGAATTCCGGTCCAATTTGCCGCCTACCATCACCATAGTGAAGAAATCGGGCACAAATATCGGAGAGGAAAATAACGGCGAGCTACCCATAAGACCCAAAAGATGCCGGAAACACCGAATACCAACTTAAAAACCAACCAACACCCAGATCCCGAGGAGTACCACTCGGAATCGCTGCCTGGAAGTCGATGAAGAGACCGAAGAAGATGAAACGGGTCAGGGCATCATTGGAGAAAAACGGACTGTAATTATTCGACATAAAGCATAAAATCCGAACCACCGGCGAGATGCCGATGGTCGGAGAGGGAAACAAAACCAGGATCTACAAACCGGCAAAGAATAATGATGAAGATAAGCAGTGGTTGTGGTTTAAATTTGCAGGTTGTTGTTACAAAATAGATGAAGAAGAAAAATAAACGAAGAATAGATTTGAGAAAGTATCGATGGAAAATTTCAAAAGGATTGAAAGTTTGCACAAGTTTCAAGTTAGAGAGCACGTGAATGGTTTGTAGAATGTAAAATAGATATTGAAAAACTTAAATCTAATTCTAGTTACCGAACCCCAACACTAAAAATAGGGTGATGATATATACACAACTATTTTTTACACATACACAACCAAACATGCTTTACAGTATTGTACTGTACAACACTGTAAATCATGTTTGGTTGTGTATGTGTAAAAAGTGGTTGTGTACACGCGATCCACTGTATCTAAGTTATTGTATACTTTTGATCAATTCTACATTCTACATTCTACATATACATTTACATTTACATTTACATTTACATTTACATTATATAATAACAAAGGGTATGGAATGTTGTTTTCCATTTTACATCAAATGTCGTTTTAACAATTCTTTTTTTTTGGTCAAAGATGTTATGTGGTGGCTCAAAGGTGATGTAATCCAAATCCATTTTTATTTTGACCCATCTGTCTATATATTTTTCTTTTGTACCTAATGTTTGGACAATTTCTTTTTTCTTTTTTTAGTTTTGAATATAAAGGTTTGCTTATATATATATATATATATATATATATATATATATATATATATATATATATATATATATATATTATTTTTTTTCATAATTGTTTAATTTTTTTTACTTATTTATTTAGCCAGTAATTTAACGATAACTTTAATATATGTTATTAACGTACATAAATGTGTTGAACATAACGATTATTATTGACTATTGTTTAATATTTATTTTTTCTAAACTTTTGAAACAACTAAATTACGTGGATTTGGTTGGTTGAATTATAAAAATAAATTATGCGGATTTAATAGTTTAAATGAGTTCTTTTTATAATTTTTAAAGCACATTAAGGGCAAAATACTTAACGAGAAATACACAGTTCTGTATAATGATAATCATCCCGTCAGTCGAAAAAAAGTTTTATGTGTCTTCGGCACAACGAAGAGACATAAATTTTTATATCTCATTTATGTATTTATATCGTAATGAATATCAAAATTTTTGGGTGTCATTTATGTTGTAACATCCCTAATATTTAAAGGGTCATGAGTGTAAAATCTTCTTGGTGTTTAGGGACTAGAGGAATGTGTTTGAAATGTTGAGGGACTAAAGGTAAATAAGTCCCAATCTTGTACTAATAAGTTCCAACTCATTCTAGACACCAAAAACTGATACAGGTACTAGAGAGGAGATAGGGGGCGACGAGCTAGGGCAAACCAGGATGAAGAACAAGTTTGATTTCCTTTAGATTGAAACCTGAAATTAGAGGTTTGGTGCTAGTAATAGCTTGTAGGTGTAGAGATTTTTGGAAGAATCATCTTCTTTCCATCGTCTCTAAAGTTTGGTAAGAACTCTAATTTTAGTTATTGGATTTCTTTATGAATTATGATCATATATGTATGTATTTTGGTTGAGTTGATATTTAAATGGAGTTTTTAGCTTCATTCAAACTCTAACTCAAATTTGTAAGTTAGGGTTTATGGGATTAAAGATTGGATCTGATGATGAATTGTGTTAAAATAAGTCCTTAATAGTATTGTTAATCAAGGGCTTGAAGATTATTGTTTTGGGTATGTTTATGAGTTGAAAATTGGTTAAGTGTTGTTAAACCCGTAGCCAAGTAAAAACTGCACAAAACTCAATTTTGTAAATGTCATATCTTGTAAACTGTGACTCCGTTTGGGGCGTGTGAGCACTTTTCGGAAAGGTCTTTGAGTATACTTTCCAATGAATAAGTTTGTCTTAACTGATTTGGTGTTTAAATGGGTCAGAATCTGCTGTGAATATAGGGCTGTCCAAATTGTTAAAATGGGTAAATTTTGTACAAAGTGTTGTGGTTCGGGATTTTGGGCATGGTATTAGTATTTATATTATTAGCACATTATTTGGGCATGAATTACCACTTGTAGTGGTAATGGGCCAAGTCATGTTATCGTCAAGTGCAATTCGGGTCACAGTTGCACTTATCGGTGTGAGTCAAAATTACCACCCGTAGTGGTAATGGGTTGTGTCCATTTTAGTTTCATATGGGCGGGTCTTGGCGAAAAAGGTGAGATTCCTTGGTTAAGGGATGGTGGCGAAAAATTCTCTTATCGAGAATATGTTTTGATGCGTGTTATATACCTATGTGTTTTATAGGTGGCTACTTGCTCGGTTGCGAGGACGGAGTTTATTTCACTTCATTTTTAGTGCATTATCGAGGTGAGTGGAATATTTGTATATATATGTGTATGATTTATTTGCTTGTGTGTGGGGTGTGGTTAGTGTATCCGTGCGTGAGGTTACACTATAGTGTTATTCGTGCGTGAGGATTTCACTACCCTTTGTACGATGGGGGCCACATGTGTGTCATTGACTCGGTCCACTAACTTCACCTTGGGAGTAATGTTGTAGTTGCGCGGTATAACGTTATCGGGAAATGCGAGTACCGGTGAGAAATGTGAGTACCATTCCCGAGTTGTGTGAATATGGATCCATATTGCTTGTATGTGTGTGTGTTTTTATGTTTTAGCATGTTACTTGTTGATTATATGCTATCGGTGATGCTAGCTTGGTGTATGCGTTGATATGCGTTATTATGCATTGTATGTGTAAGTGGGTGCAAGTAAGTGATATGTATAATTATTGCATTCACTAAGCTTTATGCTTACCCCTCGCGTTTACTTTTTTATAGGTACGGTTGACTTGAAGCTATCTAGTTGCTAGACTAGATATTTAGACATTGTGGCAGGATTACTCGTGGCTTATTGGACTCGGGTTGGGGATAGATAGTCCCGTGATCGTGCTTTTGGTATCGGTTTGGGTTGTTGAGTCTTAAACCATTCGTAAGGTAATTTGGGTCAAAATTACATTTTTTTGTTATGTAACGGGTCGTGGGTCACCAGATAAATGATTAAACTTGGTCAAGCATTTCGTTGTATGATTTTGTCGTATGTTGAAGCTTAAACGGATTTAAGTTGAAATGAATGGGTTTGAGTAATTTTTTGTTAGTTTTGGAATGCGTAAAGATGTAAAAAAAAAGGTTGTCGTCTTCTAAAATTGAGTCAGTGTCGTTTCAAGTGGTATCAGAGTATGGTTTAAGGAATCTAGGTTCTCAGTAGTAGAATATGATTTCCTAGACTTAAACCGTTTGGATTGTGTGTAATGTGTAATTTTGTGGGGCCTTAATTCGTGTTTGATGTCGTGCCTTAGATGGATAGTCGCTAAAAAAAATAGGCCGACTATGAGATTGCGTTTAATGATAGTCACCTAGGTAGTAGGTCGACTTGCGGATGTGGTAATATATATACATATATAGTATATTATATGTGTTGTATACAGTGTCTAAGGGACAAATCTGGTAGTGGGATTCGGTTACTTGAAGGTGTTGATTGTTGAAGTCCACTTGTGGGACTTTGATCTTTTGGGAGTATTTTGAACTATGTGTCTTGTATTGTGTGAATGTCGCGCTATTCCAGGTAAAGTACTTTATATGACCATGTGGAAGTGGTAAGGTACGCAATTGTAATAATGTCTGATCAACATTATTACAACCGCGTATTTTGACACCAAGCATGACATGTTGAGTGCCGAACGGATGAACGTGACATTGATAGGAAATATTTGGTGGTGATTTAGGAGTCATGTAATGGTTCCTAGAGTGTGTTGGTCTAAGGTGTTGTGTTTGTTTTCGCCCTAGGAGTATAGTGAATCGAGGAGAGTTACGGCAAACATACACATCGAAGGCGAGTACATATACTCGTGAGATTGGTGCATTCGTAGTCACCCTAAGTAGCGGGTGCAATGTCGAGATTGATATGATGAGAGTCTTCGGCTGTAACTAGGATGACCGTTGTGGGTGTGTGGCGGAGACTTGGGATCCATTTCTGGGATGCAACAAGTCTCGTGATAGTAGTAAGTGTTATGACCTGTCGAGGGTGTAGTTAGGGAATCACGTAGTGATTCTAATCGTGAGTCAACCTAGGAAATTGTGTACCGGAGAGTCATTGGGTCATTAACTCGCGGGAGTTAGACCTGTATGATGAGGAATTGTGATAGAACGTAGGTGTGTTAATGAGGCAAGTAGGGTAAGTTTCCTTAAGGAATTCCCTTGCGTTGATAATTTTGTCAGTGAAAAGAGGAGTACAAGACTTGGTATCACCAAACATCTCATTAGTGATATATAAATGTGTAGTAACGCTAAATATCTTGGCCTTGTTAAACTTGTGAGGAATGTGCGTTCGCTAGAAAGAATGTTAAGCTAGTGCACCATAATGTTTATCGGGTGGATCTGACTATAAGTCATTAAGTGGCGAGTTGTAAAAGTAGAATAGTTACTCTCTTAAGTGAGCTATGTAGTTGAGAGTGGTGTTTGTATACACCAAGTATGATTAAGAGGATGTAAGTAGTGTAAATTTCGCGATGATGCGCGTGACAGAGTAGCCTAAGGCATTCTTGGGAGTCTTCCTAGAAATTGCTGTGAGATGGTAATCTTCGTGGTAAAAGAATTGATAGAGTGTTACGTGTAACGTATGAGTTCGGTGAAGTTATCTTCACGGATGCTATTAAATCCGTAAGGGTGTGCTTATGTTGAGTTTCAATTCTGTAAGAAACTCGGCAAGGATATTCGGAAAGGAAGTAGAATAACGGTGTGTGATGTAATGTGAGTACCACCATGTTGAGTGGCGCAATAGGTAAAAATGGGTAATATGGAACCCAAAGACCAAGCTCCTAAACCTCGGTAGATGCTGGGAGAGTCCACATAATGCTAGGACATGTGTCTTTAATGCCTGCTCATGTATTTTCCGACTCCGATGATGATGTAGTCATTGTTGTGTTTAGATTAAACCTTTGAGAAGAGGGGTGGATGACAATGTAGAAGGGTCGGTGTTAATAATTCGATCGTTGCAAGGTTGAGCTTGTAAGCATTGTAATAAATTTGTTATGTGGAATTGTAAGAAAAAAAAAAAAAATACTCTACGGTTGTTTCCTTGAACAACTGAGGTGTTGGGGTGTATTGTGATGAATATCGTATGAATGTATGAATATCTATAAAGATTGATATGAATATTGAGAGGAAAAGTCAATTGGTCAAGATTGACTTTTTCACAACTCTCTTGAACTCTTTTCTAATCTTTGACTATGTGTGTGAATTGCTCACTATTAAGGATGCCTTGTGGGATATTTATAGCCCTCTTCAATATCCCACCATTACAAGGCTTAGCACACAATCTATGCAATTCTTGGTGTCCGAACAATCTCCCCCTTTGCATTGATTGTGTGCAAAAATTTAGCATCCTTACTAATTACATACAAAAAATCTAAAACTACTAGCCTAGTCTTCGATTTAAGTATGTTGCTGCTGTTGACGATCTTGATTTTCTTGAATTCTTGGAGCTTCAACGGACTTCTTGAGAATCTTCTTCGAATTTGCAAATTGCTGAAGATCTCGTACTTTCCCTTATATCTCCTCCTCAAAATGTGATTAAAAACTTAAGCATATTTTGATCTGAGAGGGAAAGGGTATCAGAGCCTACGCAAAGATAATCGGCGTTGAATCGTCATGCATAGCTCCCCCTTGACTAATTCGGAAACTTAATCAAGGTATCAGAGTCAGGAATCGTGGTAAGCATGTGTTCACTCCCCCTAGAAAGAATAATTGGTGCTCCCCTAGAAGTAAGAACACTTTCTCCCGCTTGACAAGTTACGTCGGTCAAGGTACATGTGATGTTTAACATCTCTTTGAAGAGTGGGTCCCATACAGAAGTATATGGAAACCGTAGTGAAGTCAAATCATCTTCGTTTGAAATACCACTGGTAGGTATTATCAATTGCATCTATGAATTCTTCACTCCACTTTATTGGGAAACTTGGTTTATCTTTTGAGAATAATTCTGGTGGTACTGAAGGGAATGAAGTTTTAGTCATAATCACGGATCTTGGCTTAAACTTGATCAACTCTTGAAAAGAGTATTTGGTCGTCGTTGTTGCGGAAACGGGTGTGGTGCCAGCTTTGATTGACACTTTTTTTTGGAAACTGAAGCTTTGAGGTTTTAGAAACTAGGTCAACTTTGGTGCGAGGGTTTTTCTCGGACCAATGGACGACTTCTTGGTTTTGTGAGGAAACCAATCATATTGATCGCGATAACCCGTAATCTCTCCATTCTCCCCGTATGTGGTTTTCAGAAACGGACGATTCACGTTGATTTCGTAACCTGAATAAACCTTTTTGCTTGATGAAAATGTTGTCTTGGGTTTAGAAACTGTAGGAGGAGTGGATTCCTTCTTGATGACCTTCTTCTCAACCGTTTGAGGAAAATCCGGAATCGTAGTCTTTGGTTCATCCAGTACTAATATTGGATCAGTATTAACTCCTAGTGACACTATATTGGGTTTCAGAATTGGTGTAGATTTGACATCTAACTCCTTTCGTAACTCAGAAATGCGTTTCTCAAAGTCACGAGTTAATGTTTGATTTTGAATCCGAGCATGATCAAGATCATTGAGAAATTGAGTAATGATCTTTGAATCAAGCTCACGTTTCTTGAAAAGTATTAGTTTATCAACTATCTGTAACGAAGATACTGAATGATGTAAGCGGTACTCTCATCTTTTTCTTTGTAAGTCTTTGTTTGACTCTCTAAGTCACTTTGAAGAGTAGTCACTTTCTTTTGAAGCTTTTCAGATTCTGGTTTACTGTATGCAACGAGAGATTCCAATTCTTTGATTTGAGCTTGCAACTTGGAAATCTCTGAAGATGTCGTTTGATCTTGTTCTCTCATCTGTTGAAGTTCTGTTTGAAGTTGTTGATGAAGTTTGTTTTGTATAAAGATACAATTGGAACGTTTACTTCTATTGTGGCATGAACAACCATATTGATAATGTGCAGTCTCTTCAACAGAGGATGGTTCTGTTGAAATCATTAACAAAGCAATCGACTCAAGTTGTGTAGCTTTTGTAGCTTCCACGAATATGATAAAAGCACACTTCTTTGGAGTGTTGTAACAACAAGAACATCTATTGTCTCGATGATTGAATCATTCCATGAAATCGGGTTTCGAAGGTAAATCTAGTGTAACATGCGTCATTATCACGAAATGTTGAATAATATCAAGTATTATCGCCTTTTCTCCCCATCAAAATATGATTCCGGTGAATCAAATTTTGTTATTAGATGTTTCTTGAACTTTCGTTAAGTTTTCGTTAACTTTCGTTAACTTTGACCTAGTGAAAATTGTTGCATAAGTAGTCCAGATTCGGTAAGGACTAGGCTGGCAAAGAATCAGATTCTGTCAGGGACCAAAAGTGTCAAATAAGCACTCAGATTCGGTAAAGGACTGTTGTAAAAATCTCAAACTTGTCAGGGACTTAAACTGTCAACTTTCCACCAGATTAGGCTTGTTGGGCTTAGACAATTCGGTTAGCCCAATTAACTAGTTAAGTGAAACAATCCACTTAAGTGATTTTATAAATCTTGTTGGGCCTTGTTGATTCGGTAAGCCCAATTAGAACTTTGTTAGTCCAATCAAATATACCAAAGCTAAAACCAATTATGATTCAAGTACTGTAACGAATCTGGAACCGAGTTGAATACCGAATGATTTACCGAAGCTAATACTGAGTTATCTATGTCGAGTGTGATATGAAGTTGTTGGTGTTGTTATGAGATGATGTTGAGATGAATATGATATTAGAATCGTATGATTTTCACAAGTTGTAATCTCCACTCATTTTTAATGAATTAAGATTTTTAATGAAGATGAATGGTGAATAAAAGGCTCGAATATTCATATCTTGATAATGAAGATGATGAAGGTTTGAAGATGTATGTGTTTTGTGTTTGAATGTTTGAAGGTGGAGGGAAAACATTCATAGTATTCAAGATGATCTCCTTCATATGATGAAGGCCATAGCTCTAATACCACTTGTTGGGGTGTATTGTGATGAATATCGTATGAATGTATGAATATCTATGAAGATTGATATGAATATTGAGAGGAAAAGTCAATTGGTCAAGATTGACTTTTTCACAACTCTCTTGAACTCTTTTCTAATCTTTGGCTATGTGTGTGAATTACTCACTATTAAGGATGCCTTGTGGGATATTTATATCCCTTTTCAATATCCCACTATTACAAGGCGTAGCACACAATCTATGCAATTCCTGGGGTCCTAACATGCGGAACAATGATAGTTGACACTTGTACGGTAAGTTATTTATACGGGTATTATCGTTACTCTTACATGATCAGGGTGTAAGATTGAATGGTGAGACGATATGGGACTTGACAGTTAGTTAGGCCGAATAATTTAGTAAGGTGCTACATTGTGGGTGATGCGTTTGCTAATTAGATTCGTCACTCTTTCTTGCGAGAGTGAGCAAATGACTATTAGTGATTAAACGGCCAGGCAAGTAGAAGATCGAGTAGGCTCGACTAACGTGTATGACGACTAAGGTCATTGAGTATGTCGTTTTTAGGGGCCCGAAGTGAATAATTGGAAATTTGGTACTTTTAACTATGAGAATAGTTAAGTCAGTTGAAAGACTATATATTCGCGGAATGTTATCAACTTGGCGATGTGGATGTAGAATTGAACCCTAAGTGGGGGACTTTTACTGCCGCCCGAAGAAGTTTTACTGGTGTTATACCCGAAGAATTGTCAGAGTATACATTTCCAGACCTCAGTAAGAACCCGAAATCCTAATGTGGTAGGGTATTGAGTCAGTGATATCGAACTCGTGGTCCAGTGTTTTGATCGTTGGGATACGATTTAGGGAGTATTAGGTGTGGAGTCAGTTGTAGTGGGTTTAATTAAAGTGCAAGTCCTCGTAAGTTTGGTGAACGAGTACCACCATTAATCCATTATGTGAGAGGAGGTTATATGTGATATTGTGATCACTTGGAAATTCTGTAATGGAGATGTGACTATGTCACTAAGAATGCTTTTGTATCATGATTTGGGGATGTCGTGAATCCCTTAAGGTGATAAATAGATGATTATGAGTCAGTTGTCGAGGAACTTGCATCTTTTCCCTCTTCGGGAAGCGTGTTCTTTGGAATCTTTAATGGATTACTCCACTATAAGGTTGAGAGGAATTCCAGTTTCGATTGTCTCAAATAGAGACACTCGGTTAGATGATTGATTTTCGTGTATATACCTTGGGTGTTATGAGAACTTATTATTGATAGAGTGCCGATATCATCCATAACGGGTGGTCATGGCGAGAGGCCCATCCGGCGTTGGTGGGCATATTGTAGGTCGTATGATAAAATTCAGAGGTAGATAAAATGAATATTCATGATGGGTAGAATTTTGGTATAATAATAGCTTTCTTGCTAGTATCGGAAGCCACTTTATGTAGTGCAATGTGAGAAAAAGGGAGAACCCCGATGTAATGGGGTTGTGATTAGTTAAAAGTGCATGGGTATAACGTTGTTGTTTCGAATAATTCAAGATACACAAAATCGTGTGATGATGATTAAGACTTCACCATGGAAGAGAGTAATCTGTGTGTAGTAACATTAATTCATGGTTTAGGGACCATTTAGGCCTGACCAGAGTTATGAAGCAGAATGTTAGTTGAAGTTAACGAATAACTTGCGAGTAAATGTCTTCCGAATGAATAAACGTGTATGTTGTTAAATGATAAGTATACTCTAAATGAAGTATTCAAAGCGTGGTTTTAGAACTTGTTTGTTAAGTGTAAACACAAAAAAAAAAAAAAAAATGGTGCCGAGTCAGCGGGTTAGGTGAAGAATTTGCGTTGCAATACCTACTTTATATATAGTAGTGACGCGGATCACAGGGACGTGATCAAATATAAGTGTGGGAGAATTGTAACATTCCTAATATTTAAGGGGTAATGAGTGTAAATTTTCTTGGTGTTTAGGGACTAGAGGAAGGTGTTTGAAATGTTGAGAGACTAAAGGTGAATAAGTCCCAATCTTGTACTAAAAGCTGGAAACTAATGAGTTCTAACTCATTCTAGACACCAAAAATTGATACATGTACAAAAGAGGAGATAGGGGGCGACGAGCTAGGGCAAACCAGGATGAAGAACAAGTTTGATTTCCTTCAAACTGGAATATGAAATTAGAGGTTTGGTGCTAGCAATAGCTTGTAGGTATAGAGATTTTTGGAAGAATCATCTTCTTTCCATTATCTCTAAAGTTTGGTAAGAACCCTAATCTTAGTTATTGGATTTCTTTATGAATTATGATCATGTATGTATGTATTTTGGTTGAGTTAGTATTTAAATGGAGTTTTTAGCTTCATTCAAACTCTAACTCAAATTTGTAAGTTAGGGTTTATGGGATTAAAGGTTGGATCTGATGATGAATTGTGTTAAAATAAGTCCTTAATAGTATTGTTAATCAAGGGCTTGAAGATTAGTGTTGTGTTTATGTTCATGAGTTGAAAATTGGTTAAGTGTTGTTAAACCCGTAGCCAAGTAAGAACTGCACAAAACTCGATTTTGTAAAGGTCATATCTTGTAAACCGTGACTCCATTTGGGGCGTGTGAGCACTTTTCAGAAAGGTCTTTGAGTATACTTTTGATATTGCTCGAATTATACACGTTTTACCTCGCAATATCTACCTCATTACACTCGGTTTTGAGGATCATTAGGCCCAAAAGATAGTTATTTGTGCAAAAGTGTCGATTCAATGCTAAAAGCTCAAATTGGTGTAAAATTGACCAAAATCTAGCCTATCTAGTGAACCAAAGTGCATGGTCTGATCTAAAGTGAAAAGGGGTTGCAAAATGGCCAATTTCAAGTGAAAAATCATGATTTTGGAAGTGCAGTTATAAGGTGCGGTGCACCAGATCCAAAAGGCGGCGCACCTCAACACTAAAAAGTCAAACTTCAAATTCATAAGTTGAAGATCAATGGTGCAGTTATAAGGTGCGGCGCACCTGTCTTATGGTGCGACGCACTACACTCTCAAGTTATAAGGTGCGGCGGACCTGCCTTATGGTGCGACGCACCACTCTCCCACGTTATAAAGTGCGGCGCACCACCTTATGGTGCGGCGAACTTCGCTGTTTCTGAAATTTTTGGGCAACTATAAAAGGAATGGGATAGGGTTTCCAAAAGGAGAGCTGCAATTTTTAGCACGATTTTTCATCTCAAAACCTTAATTTCATCATCAAGAAGGAGATTAAGGCTAATTTGGAAGATCAAGCAAAAGCTCAAGCAATCTTATCATTAGATCTATCTAGTTTTATCAATTAGGTTGTAATCTCCACCTTTATTTCTCTAAGTTTTGAATTGAATACTTGTAATAGCTTAATATGATGACTATTTGTGTTTCTATACTTATGATTTGTGTAATCTTAGCCATGATTGGCTAATTTGTTTGTGTTTACTTATCTATGAATCTCTAATGTATGGATTTTCCCTAAATCAATTGAATAAAGTTGTTTGAATGAAATACATGAGCAAGTGTTATTGTGTGAGCTATGAGGTCCATTGCTATGCTTTGTTTTAGGTTTTACTTTGATTACATAGATTGTGTAGCTCTCTTAGTGATTTGAGAAGTGAATCAATTTGTGCTTCAACACCTTAGGTGATCTAGACAACTAGATCGAGGATTTCAAGTGATTGTATTCTTATTCTATGTTGGTTTTTCAATTGACCTTTAGTCAACATGGTGGTGTTTGATTATCTTAAGTGATTTTGATAGTTGAAGGGTTTTAAGTGATTTCAACCCAAGCATAATCTCAATAATCACTCATACTTAACTTGATCTTAGAATACAATGCTTATGTGAGTTTGCATAGTGTAATATGATTAAGGTTTGGTAGTGATGCTAAACAATTAATAGTTCAACAAGTAATGTGATATCAAATTGGGTAAAATGGGGCAATTCAAGCATAGAGAGGATTAGGTGAGTGAACACCCCTTTGTTAATTGATTTAGATCTCCATATTTAGTTGCTTGTTACTTGTTGCTAGTTATAATTGTTAAGTTTAGGTTTGTTTATATGTGCAAGTTTAGTTGATAATTAAAATCATTCCAAAAACTCCCCAATCAAACCCACCCTAGAACAATTAATAGTTTCAATTATTCAACTTATACCACTCTCTTGGGACAAACTTGAAACGAATACTTGTATTAAAGTACTATAATAACTGGGTCTTAAGTGCTCGATAGTTGTGTGTGCTTATTTGTAGTGTTTTGAATCTTGTATAAATTTTGAGGGTAATTGATGTATTGTGCAACACGCATCACACTTTCTTGGCGCCGCTGTCGGGGAGCGGTTAGCTAAGTTGGGTATTTGGTTTAAACTTTTAATTGTTCGATCCTTTTGTAAGGATTCGTCCTTACAAAAGTTACTTTTATTGTTTTTATATATTATTGTATTGGAAAACCTTTTGTGTTTGTGTTGTTATTGAAGGTTAGGTACTTTGGTATATGAAAAGGAAATCCCAAAAGGATCAAGAGTTTACACATCTATTTTCCGATCCCGAAAAACACGTGCGCGGGGTTTATAAGCATAGAGAAGAACGGGATTTAAGGAAGTATTTTGATGTTTTGCCATTTTCTTTATAGATATGGACGGAGGTGAAAAAGGTAATCCGATTGGTCATGGTTTACCGGTTTATGAAGAGCAAGAAAACGATCCAAATGACACTCCAATGTGGAATGCTAGGTTGGTGGCACAGACGGTTGTGCCTTCGGCTATTACAAAACCGCCCATCGGGGCCGATAATTGGAAGATCGAGGGTAACTTCTTTACGATGATCAAGGATATGTTATTTCATGGGACAATACAAGAGAATCTATTCGAGCACCTCCAACAATTTAACGACATTTGTGATATCTACAAGACTAAGGATGTCACCGATGATGCTTATAAGTTGAGAGTGTTTCCATTCACTCTTCAAGGTGATGCGAAGGTATGGTTAAGGAATTTACCACCCGATTCAATTAGGACTTTTCAAGATTTGAGCGACGTTTTTATTAATCATTTCTTTCCACCATCAAAGGCGGAACGATTAAGGATGAAAATTAATGCATTCACTCAACGAAGTGGTGAGTCTTTGTATGATGCATGGATAAGGTTCAATAAAATGTTAAGAGCTTGCCCACCGTATGGTTTGACAAAGAAGGAATACATCAACACATTCTACCGGGGTACTACTCCTTTGACTAGACAACACCTTGATTCCTCCGCGGGAGGAGTGTTCATGTACAAATCACCAAATGCGGCCGAAACTTTGCTAGAGGACATCTCGGTTAATACTTACGAATGGGCCCCTTCACCACGAGATATATCAAGGAAAAGTGTAGCTCAAGTGGAGAGCGACAATGGTCAAATCACCCTTGCAAGCTTGAACAATCAATTTCAAATGTATGGGAAAGAGTTGAAAAAGCTACAACAATCGATAGTCGCAATGCAAGTAGGTTGTCAAAGTTGTGGAGGACCACATCTCACCAAGAATTGTCCCCAAATCAATCAATGTAACCACATTGACTTGGATGACATTCCTATGAATTCGGATGCTCATGTTAATTACGTGAGTAATCAAAACTATCAAAGGGGAGGGACTTCAACCCAAAGCAACAATTCTTATCAATCGAACCAAAGCTACTACAACCCTAACCAAAAGCAAGTGTCATTAACCAATCGAACCAATGCACCACTCGAATACAAATTACCAAGGAAATCAAGGTTATCAAAACCAAGGTTATAGACAACCACAAAATAACCAAAGTTACATTCAACAAAACCAACAAAATCAACAAAACAACCAATCTTCCCAACCTTCTAAAAGTCTAGAAGAGATTATGCAAAACTACATTAAGAAGGCGGAAACCACCGAAGCATTGTTGTTGAAGGAGAACGAGTTCTTGAAGAAACAATTGAAGCACCAACAAGCATCATTTCAAAACCTAGAGAGCACCGTTGGGAGACTTTCAAACCAAGTTGCCGAAAGACCTCAAGGCACCTTGCCATCCAACACTCAAGTTAACTCAAACAACAATTACAACAAGAACCAAAACCAAAATCAAAACAACAACAACAACACAAGAACCATCCCTATTGAAAACGTCAACCAAAATGAGTTTGTCAATGCCATTTCAACAAGAAGCGGTTTAACTTATGAAGCACCACAAATTCCAACACCCCCTACCCAAACACCAAACCCTATAACACCTATTCTACCAACCGTTGAGAATGAACAAAGTGTTAATGAGGAGTCGCAAGAGGTAAGGGTTGAAAAGGATGAACCACGAAAGGTAAAGGGTAAAAAGAATGAAGGAGCACCTTTGAGGAAGTACTTGGAACGATTCCATATCCGCAAGCTTTGAGGAAGGAAAGAATTGAAACTCAACGAAGGGACTTCATGGAAATGATGAAACAAGTTCATGTCAACATGCCGCTCATCCAAGTGCTTAAAGGCATTCCTAATTAAGGGAAGTTTATTAAAAATCTTGTATCTTCAAAAGGCAAATATGAGGAGGTATCGGCCACATTTCTCATAGAGGAATGCTCGGCCATTTTTCAAAAGCAAAAGATTCCTCCCAAATTGGGTGATCTAGGTAGGTTTGTAATCCCATGTAATATGGGTGGGTCAGAAGTGTATGATGCACTTGTCGACTTGGAGGCTAGTGTAAATCTTATGCCCTATTCAATCTATAAAAAGTTAAACCTTGGGTAATTAAAACCGACCCGGATGGTATTAAACATGTGGAACCAAACATTTGATACACCAATCGGCATAGCCGAAGACCTTGTGGTCAAAGTTGGTAATTTAACTTTTCCGTCCGATTTCGTGATCCTCGAAATGAACGAGGATGACAAAGTCCCAATAATTTTGGGACGACCTTTTCTAAACACTGTCGATACAATTGTTTATGTGCAACAAAATAAATTAAGTATCGGGGTGAAGGACAAAAGACTCGATTTTTATGTGCGTGAAGTTGATAAGAAACCAAATTTGTCAAATGTTAAGTCTTTTTGTCAAATCGAGGTCATGAGTTTGTGTGAAGAAAATGATTTAGAAGCTTTGTTGCCGGTTGACACTTCGGATGTTGACCAATTTGATAAAATTGAGGATTTTGATGTTGATAGGGAGTTTGAAATGTTTATGAAATCTTGTGATGAAAATGATTTTGAAAAAGCTTGTGAAGGTATTGTTGATAAGAAAGTTTGTGAAAATATTTTAAGTAAACCCAACATGGTCAAGGAAGTAAATTTGGACCTAAATGTAGGGGGGTTGTTGTTGGTAAAAAGGCCTTGTTGAACTCAATTGTGGAGAATGTTGTTGAGAAGGTGGTTAAACCCACCGAAGTTCTTAAAAAGGATGAAAAATGTGTTTTTGACAAAGTTAAAAAGAGGTCATTACAAACACCGGTCTTAAAGAAAAAGTTAAGGTCGATAATCACTATGTGAAACACCAAAGGTTCAAACCGGGTGACAAAGTCTTACTATTTAATCTTGATTTCAAAAAGTCACCCGGTCGGTCTAAGTCAAGATGGCATGGGCCGTGTGTTGTTAGAAACATACTTAAAAATAGATTTGTTGAGTTAATTGGAAAGGGAAACCCATTTAAGGTTCATGGAGATCGTTTGAAACTCTTCAACGATGAAGTCAAGCCAACCAGGCTTGATGACATCGCTTTTAAACCCCCATAACCACCCTTGTGCTAAAACGGGTCAAGTGATAGACTCGTGATCAAAACAATCACGCTTGTGTTATATTTGTTCATTTTAGGTTGCATTTCATTTAGACTTGTATGATATTATGTTTAGCAAGTTGCATTTGCATATAGATGCATTTCATGCATGTAGGATATTGGAAAACACCAAAAATAGCCGTTTAGTTGATGTTTGAGCTGAAATTGGCTAAGTGTTTGAGTGAATGTTGAGAAAAATCAAAGGAAAAGTGCACCAGTGTAAAGGTGTGGCGCACCAAAACCAGGGTGCGGCGCACCATAAGGCTAAAAGTTGAAAAATCAACATCAGTCAGCCCAGCAAATTATTCATGTGTTAAGGTGCGGCGCTCTACCAAGGAGGTGCGGCGCACCTGGCCTGCCTGTGATAGGGTGTGGTGCACCTAGTAAAGGTGCGGCGCACCTGCCTATTATAAGTTTAAAAATGCTGAATTATGAACACCCACTTCAAGATTGTGAAGCTTTTGCTATGGAATTAAATGTAGGGGGCACCTTGCTCCATCAATGTTTAAATGCGAGATATTTGATGTGTGCTAATATCATGAAGCCATCTTTGCGTTTGTTGTTGGATGATTGATTTCAGGGAAGTTAAAAAGGAAAAGGCCTTGCAAAGTCAACCGATGTTCATAAATGATTGCAAGTAATTTTGCTTGATGCTAATGTTCATCATGATTTGTGAAACAATTTATTTTTATGACTTGGCATGTAACTTAATCTAATTTGAAAAATGTGTGTGGGAACTTGGGATTATTGATTTGGTGTGAGGTAGTACACTTGTATTGCTACTCTCACACATGATCATTATTATGTTTGTAATAATTCGACAATTGTGCTTGTTTGGATTCATTTGTATATGCTTGTGGTTCTTTTGCTTGTTTGTCGATCTTAGTGGCAGGATATACCGTTTGATGATTGATCCAAGCGTGGCATTACGTTCAGGCATCAAGCTCATCGACATGCAAATTTTGGTGACTAAGTATTATCCAAATGGTGACAACAACGATCAATTGATCTAATTCGGGTTTACATTCTCTTCTCTATTCTAATTCAAAATGCCCCTCAATTTTACATAAATTTTTAGTTTAATACAATGAGGGCATTGCATCAAACTAAATGTAGGGGAGAGTAAATCTCGGGTCATTTTGAACTTTTTGGATTTAACTTGTCACATATGCTTGCCAAAGATTAATGTTAAATGTTGATGAAAACTAATTTTTGGAACAAGTCTCTAGCCATTACATTTCATTAATATAAATTATAAACTTTAAATGGCTAGAGCTTGTAAAAGATGGAAAAGTAAAGTCTTTTCCGTGTGTTTCAATATTAGGGAAGTAAAGTCTTCCTTTTGTGTTTGTAATTGCAATTCTAAAGTGGGAGTAAAGTCTCCCACTTTCAAAAGATTTTCGAGCTTAAATGATGAATCAAAAGAAGAAAAATCGATTCTTTTGCATGGAAGTTAAAGTCTTCCATGCATGTTGTCTCAAAACTTAGTGTTCAAAGCTCATTGCTTTAATACTTCTGGATGACTCAAGTCCATCCATGATAGGGAGTCAAGTCTCCTGAATGTTGTTCTACTTGGTGTGAGAGACTTCCTAATCAACATCATTTCACGATGTTTCAACCGATGTATCATACCGAGGGAAGAGGAGCCACCGAGCTTCACCGTGTGCTATCTTCTTGATGAAGAGCAATGGCTTCGTGCTAGTGTTGCTAGACAACACACTCCATAGCCAAAAGCTATGGCACCCTTTTGATCTATCAATTAACGGAACTTCCTACCTTTTCTAAATATAAGCATAAAAGCTTGTTATATGGGAAGTAGACGAGTGAATAAAAGCCTTGAGCTTTGACACTCTCGGGAGAGTCGAGTCCTCCCATTGTCTCATTTTGAAAGTCTCCCAAGTTAAGTTTTTACCAAAAAGACCTAGGCTTGGAAGTAAAATCTTCCAAGTATCGTGCAATAGACCCACTGCCAATCTCACACCCAAAGTAGTTGATTTCTCATCGCCTTCGAACCGGGAGGTAGTTCACTTCGGTGATATACCCGGAAGGTAGCTACCCGTGCGGCCGTCCCACCACTGGGGTGGCTTGTATGCACACAACCTTATGAGCCCAAGATGGCTGTTGCCTCATCGCCTTCGAACCGGGAGGTAGTTCACTTCGGTGATATACCAGGGCAATAGCTATCTGTGCGGTTATCTCAAAACCGGGATGGCTTTGGAATGCACATAGTTTAAACCAAAGTTTTCGAAAAACTTGTCTTTTTTCACAACTTGACTCGTTTTTCCTTTCTTAGAAACAAAAATGGTTTTCTAAAAAGTCTTGTCTTCCTTAAGGCTAAAACGTTTTTCTTGGGTAACTCATGTAAATTGGTGTTCCATCTCACCGAATTGAAGCTTGTGGGCAATCCTTGACAATCTATGAGAGAGAATAAGATGGTGGAGATAAAAACTTGATGATATTGATGCAAAGGATGCTCCTAGAAAGGTTTGTGCTAAAAAGATTAAGTCTTGATCCATTTTGATCTTAAATGCAAAATTTTGTGGATATTAGAGCATTTCTAGGATTCATGTCAATTGTTTGATTGTTTGAGTTGGAGAAATTAGAAGTTTGTAGTTTAGGCTTGAATTGAATTTTGTTTATTGAGGAAATTTGAAGAAGTGAAGCTTAATTGGAAGATTGGTGCATCTTTCGGGGTTTTGTGAAAGACTTTGTCAAGGATTGTCATTCCACCATTGCCACTTTCTAGACGAAGTTTGTGATCTTGAGCTCGAGTTTGATGAGTTTGATAGTTTGATGATTGATTTGATGGTAGATGAAGATGTTAGTGCTTGATTCTTAGCAAGTGCAATATTTTGGAGATATTTGAGACTTCCAAGTGCATATTCAAAAGAGGTATCCTTAAATGCTCAACTTTTGCACTTTGGTCATTATCGTTAGCTTGTTCACATTTGCTAGAGGCTATGCTCCAAGTTTTGTTTGTTTTTATGCTTACTTGAGGACAAGCAAGGTTCAAATGTATGGGGTTTGATATTGCTCGAACTATACACGTTTTACCTCGCAATATCTACCTCATTACACTCGGTTTTGAGGATCATTAGGCCCAAAAGATAGTTATTTGTGCAAAGGTGTTGGTTCAAGGCTAAAAGCTCAAATTGGTGAAAAATTGACCAAAATCTAGCCTATCTAGTGAACCAAAGTGCAGGGCATGATCCAAAGTAAAAAGGGGTTGCAAAATGGGCAATTCCAAGTGAAAAATCATGAATTTGGAAGTGCAGTTAAAAGGTGCGGCGCACCAGATCCAAAAGGCAACGCACCTCAACACTAAAAAGCCAAAATTCAAATTAAGAAGTTGAAGATCAATGGTGTAGTTATAAGGTACAGCGCACCTGCCTTATGGTGCGGCGCACCACACTCTCAAGTTATAAGGATGGCGCACCTGCCTTATGGTGCGGCGCACCACTCTCCCACGTTATAAGGTGCGGCGCACCAACTTATGGGGCAGCGCACCTCGCTGTTTTATGCTGAAATTTTTAGGCAACTATAAAAGGAATGAGATAGGTTTCCAAAAGGAGAGCTGCAGTTTTTAGCACGATTTTTCATCTCAAAACCCTAATTTCATCATTAAGAAGGAGATTAAGGCTAATTTGGAAGATCAAGTAAATGCTCAAGCAATCTTATCATTAGATCTATCTAGTTTTATCAATTGGGTTGTAATCTTTACCTTTATTTCTCTAAGTTTTGAATTGAATAATTGTAATAGCTTAATTTTTTTTTTTTTTTTTAACAGCAAAATTTTATTAAACAAGACCCCCTAGCAAGAAACTAGAGAGCCGAACACCGGGAATACAACAAATTTACAAAGGCTTTGAAAGCCAAGTGTACCAACAAATATTAAATTTACCTCTATTACAAAACCAATTAAAAGACGAGAGACGAATGCTATCAAATAACGAATTCTTCTTCAAAGACGGGTATGCTATTTCGTAATCTCCAAATGAACCAAAGCGTAGCAGATATTATGACATAGAGACGTTTTTTAGAATCAGACGTACCCTGCCATCCATTATACCACGTGTACAATTCCTCCCAAGACGTGCAATTAGGCATGTTAATGTCTGTCCATAATCAAACCTTTCGCCATAAACCAGCTGTTATTTCACATCCAAACATCACATGATTAATTGATTCCACTTGTCCATCGCATTACACATCCAATGTCTTGGATATCTAAACCCATGCTCGAAAGATTTAATCTTGAAGGTAACCTATTTAAAGCCAACCTCCATATAAAAATATTTATTTTACGAGGAATTAAATTACTCCAAACCGTGGATGATGATGCGTGAGGTAAGGACACTTCATCAATAAGTTGGCGTGTGTAATTATGATGACTATTTGTGTTTCTATGCTTATGATTAGTGTAATCTTAGCCATGCTTGACTAATTTGTTTGCTTTACTTATCTATGAATCTCTAATGTATGGATTTGCCCTAAATCAATTGAATAAAGTTGTTTGAATGAAATACATGAGCAAGTGTTATTGTGTTAGCTATGAGGTCCATTGCTATGCTTTGTTTTAGGTTTTACTTTAATTACATAGATTGTGTAGATCTCTTAGTGATTTGAGAAGTGAATCAATTTGTGCTTGAACACCTTAGGTGATCTAGACAACTAGATTGAGGATTTCAAGTGATTGTATTCTTAGTCTATGTTGGTTTTTAATTGACCTTTAGTCAACATAGTGGTGTTTGATTATCTTAAGTGATTTGGATAGTTGAAGGGTTTTAAGTGATTTCAACCCAAGCATAATCCCAATAACCACTCATACTTAATTTGATCTTAGAATACAATGCTTATGTGAGTTTGCAAAGTGTAATTTGATTAAGGTTTGGTAATGATGCTAAATAATTAATAGTTCAACGACTAATGTGATATCAAATTGGGTAAAGTGGGACAATCCAAGCATAGAGAAGATTAGGTAAGTGAACACTCCTTTGTTAATTGATTTAGATCTTCATATTTAGTTACTTGTTACTTATTGCTAGTTATAATTGCTAAGTTTAGGTTTGTTTATTTGTGCAAGTTTAGTTGATAATTAAAATCAATAAACCCCCCCCCCCCCCCCAAATCGAACAAACCCTAGGACAATTAATAGTTTCAATTATTCAACTTATACGCTCTCTTGGGACAAACTTGAAACGAATACTTGCATTAAAGTGCTTATTTGCAGTGTTTGAATCTTGTATAAATTTTGAGGGTAATTGATGTATTGTGCAACACGCATCAACTTTCCAATGAATAAGTTTGTCTTAACTGATTTGGTGTTTAAATGAGTCAGAATCTGCTGTGAATATAGGGTTGTCCAAATTGTTAAAATGGGTAAATTTTGTACAAAGTGTTGTGGTGGTAATGGGCCAAGTCATGTTATGGTCAAGTGCAATTCGGGTCACAATTGCACTTATCGGTGTGAGTCAAAATTACCACCCGTAGTGGTAATGGGTTGTGTCCATTTTAGTGTCATATGGGCGGGTCTTGGCGAGAAAGGTGAGATTCCTCGGTTAAGGGATGGTTGCGAAAAATTCTCTTATCGAGAATATGTTTTGATGTGTGTTATATACCTATGTGTTTTATAGGTGGCTACTTGCTCGGTTGCGAGGACGGAGTTTATTTCACTTCATTTGTAGTGCATTATCGAGGTGAGTGGAATAATTGTATATATATGTGTATGATTTATTTACTTGTGTGTGGGGTGTGGTTAATGTATCCATGCGTGAGGTTATACTATAGTGTTATTCTTGCGTGAGGATTTCACTACCCTTTGTACGATGGGGGCCACATGTGTGTCATGGTGTTGGTAGTTTTACTACTTCGTCATGACATGTGCGATGAGTGGGTTGTGGCCGTTGACTCGGTCCACTAACTTCACATTGGGAGCAACGTTGTACTTGCGCGGTATAACGTTATCGGGTGTAACACCCCAGCTTAACATGACCACAATATTGTCTGTTTTGTCCGCAGGCGCACGACTTTTTCTTGGCGGCCACACACGAGAAGCACTTTTCCAGGAGGTCACCCATCCTGGTAGTGCCCTCGCCCGAGCACGCTTAACAACAACGTACTCACACTTCTGCTCAGCCTGTGGTCCCAAAACGCGTTGTGTCATTTAAACGTGAGTATTACCTTATAATTCCATGATCACTCATGTTCGTGGGCGATGTGGGATTTTTTTAGGGTGTTACATCGAGAAATGTGAGTACCAGTGGGAAATGCGAGTACATTCCCGGTTGTGTGAATATGGATCCATATTGCTTGTATGTGTGTGTGTGTGTTTATGTTTTAGCATGTTACTTGTTGATTATATGCTAACGGTGATGCTAGCTTGGTGTATGCGTTGATATGCGTTATTATGCGTTGTATGTGTAAGTGGGTGCAAGTAAGTGAATTATATATGTATATGTATAATTATTGCGTTCACTAAGCTTTATGCTTACCGCTCGCGTTGTTACCTTTTTTATAGGTACGGTTGACTTGAAGCTATCTAGTTGCTAGACTAGATATTTAAACGTTGTTTGAGCTGATGGCGGGATGGCTCGTGACTTATTGGACTCGGGTTGGGATAGATAGTCCCGTGATAATGCTTTTGGTATCGATTTGGATTGTAGAGTCTTAAACCATTCGTAAGGTAATTTGAGTCAAAATTATACTTATGTGTTATGTAACGGGTCGTGGGTCTCCCGATAAACGATTAAACTTGGTCAAGCATTTCGTTGTATGATTTTGTCATATGTTGAAGCTTAAACGGATTTAGGTTGAAATGAATGGCTCTGGGTAATTTTTGTGTTAGTTTTGGAATGTGTGGAAAAAATAAATAAATAAATAAATAAATAAAATAGGTTGTCGTGTTCTGGAATTGAGTCCGTTTCATATGGGGCACTAGTTCAGTTATTGAATTTAGTGTGTTTACTTAACACCATAAAACAATAGGAACACCAGAAATAAGCTTATGTTACAACTGATTAACAAAATAAAATTACACATTAGAAAATTAACATTTGATAACACATTTTAGTGGGCACTTATCTAACTATTATGACCTTTTATACAAATTTCAGGTAAAAATATGAGTAGTAACGCATTTTATCATAAATATTATGGTCCTCAGTTAGCGTATCACTAGATTTAAATAATTGTGATGCTATTAGAGAATTCCTCCTATTATGGCACATTGTAAATAAGCTAGGACTATCAACGTTAATGGCGAAGTCAGAACTTTTTGTCGACAGTGTCAAAATACAACAATGGATTTTTCTTTTTCCTGAAGCAAAAATTCTAAAAGTCATCAACAAAATAACTAGTTCCAATTTTTCAAAAATAATAATTTGTTATTATTATCAAATTTAGTGATTATATATTACAATTGTGACATAGATAGGGCATAAAGTATAGTAATATTTTTTTTTTATTTTTTTTCCCCTAAGTGATCCAAACTGATGTTAAAAATAAGAAATCAAAGTATTAAATGACACTTCTTATGAACTTTGATGGATAGGCCTAACACTATTTGAAGCATTTACTTAATAATATTTAAGTAAATACGTCTAATATTTATATGTATATGTTTATTTCGGGTGATAAATGTATATATCCATGAATGATATATTTTCATCATATCTGATCCACTAATTTTTTACATCAACCCTATTCATATCTGTTTGTCATTCATTTACATCATCCATATCACTTTAAGTGACTTAGATGGATATCCGATGAATCGGACATCTATTGCCATCCAACCGGTCAAGATACACCCTTTTTTTTTGTATGTCACTTTCAGTGTAAGTTTTTTAAAGATAAGAAAGATCAGTGTGATTTATAAACTACGGGGACACGATCGTCGTACAAGCTCAGATGATATAATTTCATTTAAACTAGACTATCGCTATAATCAATTTCTCTTCACAAAATAAAATTACCTTTTTTGGCCTGAATGACCCAGGTTTACGAGCATTGTTGTCTACCGAGTCTGTGAGTGCACTACCTGACCCGCTGGATCCATTCTACATTAAAACAATTAATTAAATAACGAACATCACACAAATTAAGAATTAGTTACAAGTATTCATTTGTTTAGTGCACGTACAGTTAAATATTTACATCAAAGAATTAAACTTAATTTTCCAAAACTCTCCATTTTCATTTATTTGGTGCACAGTTAAATATTTACAAAAAGATAAAAATAATGGTACCGGATATTTGGTGTAATTGATTAAACTATGTAATAAACCCCAAACGTTAGATGTATGCGCGCGATCTGTTCCAGTTTCATATGTGCAGTCGTCATAAGCTGCTTGAGATAAATAATGAAACAACTTGGAGCTATATTCTTGATCATTCCATAGACGATCATGATGGATTATTATATCTCGCAGCGTCTTGTTTTCGTAATGAGACCTAGCCAGCTGAACTAGAAACTTATTATCAGCATCATCAGGGTCGTATGCTTTTCTCCCGCACAAGATCTCAAAAAAAACGACTCCCATTAAGTAGACATCTGATTTGTACGTCACACCTCCTATTTTGTGTGTTTCAGGGTCAATATACCCTCGGGTGCCAATTGGTTTACTAATGTAAATTTCAGTCATTCTATCTTTTGGATGTTTAATAGAATACTCAAATCCAGATAACTTAGGCACCCAATTATCATCTAATAAAATTGTGGAGCTATTAATGTTACGATGTATAACATGATAACTCATTAATGGTAGACTATGCAAGTAGTTTATTGCATTTGCAATACCTTCTGATATCTCAGATCTTTGAAGCGATGTGAGGTTTGTGTTGCTTAGATGCATGTTGAGACTTCCTTTGCGATAATGGAGGTATATGATGATCTTCTCACCATTTTCGTCGCAAAACCCGACCATAGGGACTATATTTTTATGATTGACACTTGAAAGCACGGAGACCTCGGTCCAGAACTCGGTGTCCCCCTGCCCGTACCTACGATTTAACCTCCGAGCAGCAACTTTTATCCAGTCGCCGGAATGGTGTTTTAGTTTCCCTTTGTACACGTGTCCGAAACCACCTTTTCCGATGATATTTTTATCGGAAAAGTTGTTTGTGGCCTTTAGAATAACTTCAAGTGGGATGCGCAAGTGACTAAACTCCGTGGTTAATGTTGATGCCATATTTCACTTGATTAATCAAGTGAATGTGAATGTGAAAGTGAAAGTTTGAATGCCAGTAAGCAACAATAGGATTCTTCACCTCCTGAATATATATATAGACATTATTAAAGTATTTGTTAATAGCTAGCACGAGCTCATCCACTTCATTAATTGAGTTAAAAATTAATTTTTAAGTTTTATTCATCAAGACAAGACGGTAATTGAAAATTGAGCCAGGTCACGTGATTCCTTTGACCGGAGTTTGGGAAAAAATTAATTTTATAATCTTACAAAAGTTTTATACACCATGACGATAATTGAAAATTGAGTCGGGTCACGTGACTCCTTTGACCAGAGTTGAATGATTCCATTAACTGGATGTTTGTCGATGTTTATGCTTCTTCAAAGGGGACGTCTCAAGTGTTGGATCTCAATGGAGGCGAATTGGTTTGTCTGATGCTTCAATGGTTCACATATGTTTGTTAGATAGTAGTTTTGTATTTGTGTAGTGTATGTGATAATGTTAATGTATTTGTCAACCTATAAATGTAGTTGGTATGTTTTTCGGGTTTAGATCAATACTTTTGTCAAATTGATCGTAAGGTCATGTCGAACTGACAGTCGTTTTGCAACACTTCTGTTGATTTATTTAAGACAAAATCACATGAGGGGTCCATGTGTTATGTTCAAAATTACAACCGGAGTTCAAAAGAATTTTTTTGACTTGAGGGGTCACTGTGGTATACATTCGTTTCACAGGGAGTCCATTTCCTTAACGTCTGTGATATCTTGACGGTTAGCCATTGCACATGACTTGCACATGAGGGTATATTGCTCTTTTTACCCCCAACTGTTACCTACACCCATTCCTAACATTTAGTTGACTTGGTTCTGTAAAGTAAGCTTGTACCACATGCTTATAAACTTGTGTCTTCATACCGACCTGCAATATTATCCACCTACAATTATTACTCTCACCCATAAATAACTCACACCAGTATTACTGATATCAGCTAAAAAGTTACGTTTTCACCCCAGTATTAAGGCCCAAAAACAAGAAAGATTCGAACTTTGTAGGCAAAATATCCACTTCGTCGGTTAGAATTGAAGAACAAGTAATTACGAAGATGGTGCAAAAAGAATCAAGAGAATCGGAGCTAAAACGAAGATTCTAGAGCGAAAACGATGAAAGACAAGAAATCAAGTTACGATTCAGGAATTTCAGCTGACCAGGCAAGCCAAACGGCTTGCCTGGCTCAAAAACGGACTGCCAAACGGGTCAGACAAACGGCCCTTGCAAACGGCTTGGCTTGGCAAACGGCCTACCAAACGGCCTGCCATCCGTTTGCAGGGAAAATTTAGGCTTATTTAAAGGGTCTTTGTCATTCATTCCAACATACACTTCAATTCACTTCTTTCTCTCTCTTGTACAATATTAGTCATACTTTCAAGGTCTTCAACTTCGTGCGGGAAACCTAGTACCCGAAGAAGAGCGCCGAAGATTGTATTAGGAGCGGTCTGGAGTCTTGAAGTTGTCACTTTTGTATTCGGAACTCGTTTAATCTACTGGTACTTCTATCCTTTATCGTTATATAATGTCTTCAATCATTATGTTCTGTGATATTGTTGCCATGATTAGCGAGTAGTTATCTTTAGTGTATGCTATGATGTAAGAAGTTATAATGCCGAAATAATGTTATGGTTTGTGTATGTTGTTGAAATGCTTTCCGATTATGCTTTAAACTCGATCGCTTTTCCAACTAATAGAACGTAGTTATTGGCTCTGTTATTGGAAATTCACGAACCTCGATTCAGAGTACACTATCTGTGTCACTCCTTGGTAAGAGAAGTCTATCGGATAAAACATAAGATCGACAGAGGCACACCGGTTGTAGTAAGTCTATCGAGCTTTGGATTCCGACTGAGGACTCTTTCGTAGTGAAACATCTGACTAGACCCTTCGGACATTGTAGGTCCCAGACCATGCTAGTGTAGTCACCAAGCATATAAACTTCGTACGTGCATGCTGAAGCACAGCGGTTGTTGTAAGCTGTACCTCTGCTAAGTAAGGCCATGGAACCCTGTCAGTGTTGATTAGTACACTGCACCATAACGCGGTCTCAAGCATTGCACCCCGCTTGAAGGATTCTTAGTTAATTAAGGAACTGTTTGTTTAGACACATAAAGGATTGGACCGTTAGGATAACCGAACGTGTTCATGGAAGTCAGCTTGACTTGGCCATGGTGTTCTTTATGGTTGAACTCTTTTTAAGGGCCTAACTGTCTTTTAAAACCAATCATTAACGAAAGCATTGAAACACATCACATGTAGCGACCCGACCAAATCGTCATTGACGGCGCCGTCTACTTAGGTCCCGTTACGTGGTCATAAGTCTTTAAAACAACGTTTGACCAAAAGATATGTCGCATTCATTTCAAATGTAAAGGTTGTTCAAGTTTACAAGAATAGTTCCACCACAAGTTACGATACAAAGTTTTAAGTACAAATGAAACTTATGCGACACAATTTAAAAGTATCCAAAAGACGCTCCCTGTATGCATATATACTCGACATCCAATGCAAGTATCAAAATAATGAGCGGAAGCATGTATCATGTATCGTTCAAGGACCTGAGAAAAACATAGAAATCTGTCAACGAAAACGTTGGTGAAATCATAGGTTTAAGTAAGTAAGTACAAGTGAACCACAAGATTTGCATCAATGAAATAATAGTAATACATTCCAAAAGTTTGTTTCACGAGCACCCAATTATCAAAGCTTAACATTCCTTCCATTGTATACCCCATCACTTAGTGCTAGAACAAACACTGATTCTCGAAAATATATTTCATCCGTAGACGGTAGCGAACCGTCAAAGATGAGGGTTGTCAACCCATATGGCCATATAACATAAGTTCTCGCTTACACCCGGCAAGTGTAACTAATGATAATCGAATTGAGGATTTTTGTTCTAAACTCGTATGTAGAATGTTTGTTTTCCCGTTCTTGTGTTCACTTAGTTCAAAAGAATCGTTTATGTTTTCTCATCCCAAATATAAGTTCAAAAAGAGTAAAAGTGGGACTATGATCTCACCTTGAGTGCAAGAGTTAATAAAGTACTTCAACAAGTAGACGCGTGCAAAGACAAAGCTAGTCTTGACCTAAACATATAGGTTGTATCAATAACGGTAAACACGATAGGTCAAAGATGTTCAATTAGTCCTATGGCTCGTTAAGACTCGATCATAATAGCATGTGAATCAAATTGTCATGTTTCATGCAAGGTACAAGTATAAAAACATGTTAGAACGATTGCACAAATATTTGGTTAAGTTTGATTAAAAGTCAAACTTTGGTCGGTCAAAGTCAACGAAAGTCAACACGTTCGGGTCGGGTTCCGAACTATTTTTCTGAGGTTTTTAATCATATATGAGCATGTTAGAACAAGTTTCATGTGAATCGGAGGTCCGTAGTATGCCAAACATTTTCCATAAAATGGACACCGGAGACAGAAGCTGGGCACGGCTTATGCCGCGCCGCGGCACCCTTCTGTCGCGCCGCGACAATAGGCGGGTGCTGGTGCCTGGTCTGTTTCACTTGTCCAACTTGATCCAAACTTCAAATAAGCATAAAACGCAAACCACAAACACTTAGGACTCGCACCTTATATCGTTGGAAAGCTCTTTTGACATAGAATGCAACTAAACACAATTTAACAATCAAAAACCTCATTTGTAACAACCGAGTTTTCCAACCAAGTGATCATTCAATGCCCACATTAATGCTTCAAACTCACCAATGCACATTTAATGATTTGGGCATTCAATGCATACATGTGACATGCCATTTTGTAGGTAATGGAGCATACAATACAACTAACAACTTACTAACAACAATTCATGGCAATCAACGCATCAAATAATCACTTCAAGTTCTTCAAACCCTAACTCAATTCCACCAAAAATCAATAATCAAGTTCATGAAGTTTTCTAAGGCAACCTACACATCAAATTGAAGCTAGTGATGCTAGTAACAAAATTAAAACATCAACTTTCAACATCTAACAACATATGATCATCCAAAATTCAAGAACAACACACCAAAATTCAAGTTCATGCTAGTTACACTAAAACAACGAGATCGAGCATATAAATCATATATTCATGTTAGACTTGAGCCATAGACACTAATTAACACTTTTATAAGTTAAAAACATCAAGAACACAAAATCTAGTGATTTAAGAAAGTTACCCAAATGAGATGAAGTTGGTACCAAAATGAAGAGGATGAAGAGAGGATCACGAATATGTAATTTATTTGGTTGCTAGCTCCCTAATCCGGATTTAGATGATGAATGAATGAGAAAGGAAATTGGGTGTGTTCTTGCTAGAGAGAAAGAGAGAGAGAGAGGGAGATGGTAATGAATGGGTGAAAGGGGGTTGACCCTTTGACCTAGTCAAGGGTTTGATCCCTTGTCAAGTTTAGTCCCTCAACTTTCGTTCGGGTGCGGGAATTACCTAAACGAGATAATTTAAAACGCGTATCAACGGGAGATGTTATAAACATATAACGGACTTTATATTAGTATAACGGAAAAGTAAATGGAAAAAGGCGGGATGTTACATTACCTACTCCTTAAAAGAAATTTCGTCCCGAAATTTAAGTAGGCGTAGTAGTCGTTGTTTCTTCCTCGAGATCTTGCGTTTCTGAATTCACGAATAGATGAGGATACTTCCTTTGCATTTGATCTTGTCTTTCCCAAGTAAACTCGGGTCCCCTTTTGGCGTTCCAACGGACTTTAACAATCGGGATTCGGCTTTGTTTCAATGTCTTGACGGAGGTATCCACAATTTCAACCGGTTCCTCCACAAAATGAAGCTTGTCATCAATAGTAAGTTCCTCAAGAGGGATGACGATATCGGGTTCGGCAAGACACTTTTTCAAGTTAGATACATGGAAGGTAGGATGAACGGAGTTCAATTGAGGCGGAAGATTTAAACGATAAGCAACGGTTCCAATACGCTCCAAGATTTCGAAAGGACCAATATACCGCGGGTTTAGCTTCCCGCGTTTACCAAAACGGATTACACCCTTCCAAGGTGCGACTTTTAACATTACTCGGTCACCGACTTGAAATTCAAGATCGTTGAGTCGTTTGTCGGTATAGCTCTTTTGACGACTTCGGGCCGTCCTAAGCCTATCTCGGATTTGAACGATTTTCTCGGTGGTTTCGTGAATGAGTTCGGGTCCGGTGATTTGCACGTCGCCTACCTCGGCCCAACAAAGAGGTGAACGACATTTGCGGCCATATAGCGCTTCAAAAGGTGCGGCTTTAATACTCGCGTGATAACTATTGTTGTAAGAGAACTCGGCGAGAGGTAAGTGCTTGTCCCAAGCTTTTCCGAAATCAACCACGCAAGCTCGTAACATCTCCTCTAAGGTTTGAATTGTACGTTCGCTTTGTCCATCGGTTTGAGGATGATATGCGGTGCTCATGTCTAAACGTGTTCCCAACGCTTCTTGCAATGTACGCCAAAATCTAGAAACGAAACGGCCATCTCGGTCGGAGATAATCGATAATGGTACACCGTGTCGGGCTACGATCTCCTTAATGTAAAGTTGTGCAAGTTTCTCCATTTTGTCCGTTTCTTTCATGGCCAGGAAGTGTGCGGATTTGGTGAGACGGTCAACAATAACCCAAATGGTATCATAACCGCCCGTCGTTTTTGGTAGTTTGGTGATAAAATCCATCGTTATCCTTTCCCACTTCCATTGTGGGATCTCGGGTTGTCGAAGTAGTCCGGACGGTCTTTGGTGTTCGGCTTTGACTTTGGAACATGTCAAACACTTGGAAACATAAGTAGCTACGTCCCTTTTGATGTTCGGCCACCAATATAGTTGTTTAAGGTCGTGGTACATCTTATTGGCACCGGGGTGAATCGAGTATCGTGACTTATGGGCTTCATCTAAAATAAGGCTTCGTAGGTCCCCATAACTAGGCACCCAAATCCTTCCGGCGTAATATCGGAGTCCGATCTCCCTAATTTCGAATCGAGAGACGAGAATGTTCAAGAGCTCGTGTGAAAGGTTTTCATCCTTGAGAGCCTCATCTTGGGCTACCCGAATTTGGCTATTAAGGTTGGTGTGAATGGTGATGTTTAAAGCTCGGACACGGAGAGGCACCGCTCTTTCTTTTCGACTTAAGGCATCGGCTACTACATTTGCCTTCCCGGGATGGTAACGAAGCTCGCAATCGTAATCGTTCAAAGTTTCAATCCACCTTCGTTGTCTCATGTTTAGTTGTTTTTGATCGAAAATGTGTTGAAGGCTTTTGTGATCGGTGAAGATAGTACTCTTGGTTCCATAAAGATAGTGTCTCCACATTTTAAGTGCAAAGACAACGGCTCCGAGTTCGAGATCATGTGTCGTATAGTTTCGTTCATGAATTTTGAGTTGTCGAGAAGCATAAGCAATGACTTTCGTTCGTTGCATCAATACACACCCAAAACCATGTTTTGAGGCATCGCAATATACAACAAAGTCATCATTGCCTTCGGGAAGTGACAAGATAGGAGCGGTGGTTAGCTTCGTCTTCAAGATCTGAAACGCGGATTCTTGCTCGGTCGCCCAAATGAATTTCTTTCCCTTGTGAGTTAATGCGGTTAGAGGACGTGCAACCAAAGAGAAGTTTTCGATGAATCTACGATAGTACCCGGCGAGACCCAAAAATTGACGAATGTGAGTAGGAGTAGTAGGAGTCTCCCATTTGCTAATGGCTTCGATTTTCGTTGGATCGACTTTAATACCTTGGTCACTTACAACATGACCAAGAAATTGAACTTCCTTCAACCAAAATTCACACTTGGAGAATTTGGCATAAAGTCGTTCTTGTCTCAAGAGTTCAAGCACAAGTCGGAGATGTTGTTCGTGCTCTTCTTCATTTTTAGAATAGATCAATATATCATCAATGAACACAATAACGAATTTATCGAGATACGGTTTGCACACGCGGTTCATAAGATCCATGAACACCGCCGGTGTGTTAGTGAGACCAAATGGCATTACAAGAAATTCATAACTACCATAACGAGTTCGGAAAGCGGTTTTGGAGACATCTTCCCCCTTAACCCTTAATTGATGATAACCCGAGCGGAGATCGATTTTCGAATATACACAAGACCCTTGTAGTTGATCAAAGAGGTCATCGATGCGAGGAAGAGGATATCGGTTCTTAACCGTCAATTTATTTAGTTCACGATAATCAATGCACATTCGTAGGGATCCGTCCTTCTTTTTAACAAACAAAATCGGAGCGCCCCAAGGTGAATGGCTAGGTTGGATAAAACCACGATCAAGTAGTTCTTGGATTTGACTTTGCAATTCTTGCATTTCGGATGGGGCGAGTCTATATGGTGCACGTGCTACGGGTGCGGCTCCCGGGATAAGATCGATTTGGAATTCAACCGGTCGATGAGGTGGAAGACCCGGCAATTCATCGGGAAATACATCGGAATAGTCACTAACAATTGGCACATCATCGATATGCTTATCATCGGACTCGACTTTCTTAACGTGGGCAAGGATCGCAAAACAACCCTTACGGAGCAGTTTTCTAACTTTAAGACACGAAACGAGGTTGAGTCTGGTGCAACTCTTATCGCCATAAACAATCAAAGGTTCACCATTCTCGATAGGAATTCGGATTGCGTTAAGATCACAAAGAATGTGAGATTTCGTTTTGACTAACCAATTCATACCGATTATTACATCAAAGCTTCCTAGTTCCATGGGTATCAAGTCAATTTCAAATTCCCTACCCAAAATGTTTAACGTACACCCCCGGTAATATGTGTCGGCACTTAATAGTTTTCCGTTAGCCACTTCAATGGTATAAGTGGTATCTAATGGAAGAGGTGGAGTGCTAAAATAATGAGTCAAAGTCTTGGATACAAAGCATTTATCGGCACCCGAATCGAATAAGCAAGAGACATAAGAATTGTTGAGAAGAAACGTACCCGTGACTAGTTCAGTGTCATCCCGGGCTTCCTCGGTGTTGATGTTGAAAGCTCGGCCGCGCGTGTTGGGGTTATCTTTCTTCTTTGGGCATGCATTTCTATAATGGCCCGTTTGGCCACATTCATAACAAGTGCCCGTCTTTGGTGCATTGGGCCATTTTCGAGCGACGGGAGTGGCACTTTTACAATCGTTGGCCTTATGACCAATTCCTTGGCACCGGTGGCAAATTAACTTACTACATTCGCCAAAGTGATGTTTGTTGCATTTGTTGCAAAGAGGTAGGTTCCCGGCATAACCTTTCTTGCCGTCGGAGGTGTAAGGCTTCTTAGCAAAATTGTTGTTGCTTGATTGGGAGGGTTCCCACTTTCTTTTGTTGCCGCCCGATTTATCCTCGGCCTTAGGTGCCGGAACTACGATTTCGTCAACCGTTTCAATTAGTTGGCGAGCCATGTTCATAGCGGCTTGATGAGTAGTGGGTTTGGATGACATCACCCCTTGTTTGATGCTTTTTGGAAGACCGAGCATGTGGAGCTCAATCCTTTGAGATTCGGGGTTAACAAGATTAGGACACATCAAGGATAGTTCGGCGAAGCGTTGATTATAAGCTTTAAGATCGTTTCCGACCGCTTTCAAAGCTCTTAGTTCTTCCTCAAGCTTTCGGGTTTCTTCGCGCGGAAAATATTCAACAATCATCTTTTCCTTTAGATCGGCCCAAGAGAGGGCATGAGCTTCATCGGTACCCACCGATTGAACATAGGTGTTCCACCATGTTAGAGCAATTTCGGAGAAAGTGTGAGTGGAGTATTTGACCTTGTCTTGGTCCCGACAACCGCTTATGCTAAAGACGGCTTCCGTTTGCTCAAACCATCGGGTGAGCACGACCGGTCCCCCGGTTCCATCAAAAGTGTGAGGTTTGCACCCCATGAAAGCTTTATAGGAGCATCCCTCGTTTGAGTTTCCGGCTCCATTGTTGTTGTTGTTGTTGTTGTTGTTGTGGTTGTTATTATTATTGTTGTTGGATGAGTGACCGGCCATGGCCGCATCTACGGCGGTAGCTATCATCCGTTCGAGAGCTTGTTCGGGAGTTTCATTGCGGCGTACACGACGAGGAGCCATTGTTCCTTCAAGACACAAGAATATCATTGATTAGTATTCTCAATAATACTAACCGTGATATAGAATAGAGATAAAGAGAAGTTTTTCCTCGACTCGCCTTAAATTCTTTATGTCATAATGTCGGAACGTTCATATGAGTCACCGTAATATAATCCCGGAAATTATATTACCCTGATTCATATGTGCATTCGACATCATTTCATATAGTCAAGATGGCGTGTCAATCAAATTAAACAACGTGAGATTAAGATGAACTAAGAGTAGATATGAGTAGAAGCGTTCGAGTATAAATGCACAGGTAGTCAAGTAATTCCTACTTCAAGTCTATATGCCGGTTGTAGTCTAGACTCACCAATGTACCCTATGACTCGAGGTTGACACCAATGAACTCTAAATCCCTACAACCAACGCTCCGATACCATCTGTAGCGACCCGACCAAATCGTCATTGACGGCGCCGTCTACTTAGGTCCCGTTACGTGGTCATAAGTCTTTAAAACAACGTTTGACCAAAAGATATGTCGCATTCATTTCAAATGTAAAGGTTGTTCAAGTTTACAAGAATAGTTCCACCACAAGTTACGATACAAAGTTTTAAGTACAAATGAAACTTATGCGACACAATTTAAAAGTATCCAAAAGACGCTCCCTGTATGCATATATACTCGACATCCAATGCAAGTATCAAAATAATGAGCGGAAGCATGTATCATGTATCGTTCAAGGACCTGAGAAAAACATAGAAATCTGTCAACGAAAACGTTGGTGAAATCATAGGTTTAAGTAAGTAAGTACAAGTGAACCACAAGATTTGCATCAATGAAATAATAGTAATACATTCCAAAAGTTTGTTTCACGAGCACCCAATTATCAAAGCTTAACATTCCTTCCATTGTATACCCCATCACTTAGTGCTAGAACAAACACTGATTCTCGAAAATATATTTCATCCGTAGACGGTAGCGAACCGTCAAAGATGAGGGTTGTCAACCCATATGGCCATATAACATAAGTTCTCGCTTACACCCGGCAAGTGTAACTAATGATAATCGAATTGAGGATTTTTGTTCTAAACTCGTATGTAGAATGTTTGTTTTCCCGTTCTTGTGTTCACTTAGTTCAAAAGAATCGTTTATGTTTTCTCATCCCAAATATAAGTTCAAAAAGAGTAAAAGTGGGACTATGATCTCACCTTGAGTGCAAGAGTTAATAAAGTACTTCAACAAGTAGACGCGTGCAAAGACAAAGCTAGTCTTGACCTAAACATATAGGTTGTATCAATAACGGTAAACACGATAGGTCAAAGATGTTCAATTAGTCCTATGGCTCGTTAAGACTCGATCATAATAGCATGTGAATCAAATTGTCATGTTTCATGCAAGGTACAAGTATAAAAACATGTTAGAACGATTGCACAAATATTTGGTTAAGTTTGATTAAAAGTCAAACTTTGGTCGGTCAAAGTCAACGAAAGTCAACACGTTCGGGTCGGGTTCCGAACTATTTTTCTGAGGTTTTTAATCATATATGAGCATGTTAGAACAAGTTTCATGTGAATCGGAGGTCCGTAGTATGCCAAACATTTTCCATAAAATGGACACCGGAGACAGAAGCTGGGCACGGCTTATGCCGCGCCGCGGCACCCTTCTGTCGCGCCGCGACAATAGGCGGGTGCTGGTGCCTGGTCTGTTTCACTTGTCCAACTTGATCCAAACTTCAAATAAGCATAAAACGCAAACCACAAACACTTAGGACTCGCACCTTATATCGTTGGAAAGCTCTTTTGACATAGAATGCAACTAAACACAATTTAACAATCAAAAACCTCATTTGTAACAACCGAGTTTTCCAACCAAGTGATCATTCAATGCCCACATTAATGCTTCAAACTCACCAATGCACATTTAATGATTTGGGCATTCAATGCATACATGTGACATGCCATTTTGTAGGTAATGGAGCATACAATACAACTAACAACTTACTAACAACAATTCATGGCAATCAACGCATCAAATAATCACTTCAAGTTCTTCAAACCCTAACTCAATTCCACCAAAAATCAATAATCAAGTTCATGAAGTTTTCTAAGGCAACCTACACATCAAATTGAAGCTAGTGATGCTAGTAACAAAATTAAAACATCAACTTTCAACATCTAACAACATATGATCATCCAAAATTCAAGAACAACACACCAAAATTCAAGTTCATGCTAGTTACACTAAAACAACGAGATCGAGCATATAAATCATATATTCATGTTAGACTTGAGCCATAGACACTAATTAACACTTTTATAAGTTAAAAACATCAAGAACACAAAATCTAGTGATTTAAGAAAGTTACCCAAATGAGATGAAGTTGGTACCAAAATGAAGAGGATGAAGAGAGGATCACGAATATGTAATTTATTTGGTTGCTAGCTCCCTAATCCGGATTTAGATGATGAATGAATGAGAAAGGAAATTGGGTGTGTTCTTGCTAGAGAGAAAGAGAGAGAGAGAGGGAGATGGTAATGAATGGGTGAAAGGAGGTTGACCCTTTGACCTAGTCAAGGGTTTGATCCCTTGTCAAGTTTAGTCCCTCAACTTTCGTTCGGGTGCGGGAATTACCTAAACGAGATAATTTAAAACGCGTATCAACGGGAGATGTTATAAACATATAACGGACTTTATATTAGTATAACGGAAAAGTAAATGGAAAAAGGCGGGATGTTACATCACATCTCTCGGATATGGTAAACCATGTATTCTATTATGCTTAAGAAAGTTTAGATCTTTGTGGAATGTTAATACGTCACCCAACTTAGTCGCTCAATTGGATGAGCCGTCTGAACGTGTATGCCTGTAGTCAGACTGCACGGGCGTCGGGGGTAAGGGACGTTGCTGTCTATTCAGAATCTTCAAGCCTATCTCAGTACCCAGTGACATGTCTTATGACAAAGGCGTTTAGGACCAGTGTAATGAATACAAGGCCTCTGCCTATTCATGAGCCAGCATTCCATAATCTCGGCAGAATAACTGATGAAATCATAGTATGCACTTACTTGAACCTTATCCGAATTACGAATTTTATCACATTTACTTTATCTGTCTTATAAATTAGAAAATCCTAAAAATTAAGTAACCACTACTCTTTCATAACTATCTTAGGCTTAAATATATGTTCGATTCTACTGATATCTCAAAAATACGACTCTAAGTCATACTTCCCTTACTCATACTAAGGAGTAGTACGATTTAGGCCCCGCCAAATATAAATTTAAAACAGTACCCCCTCTTGGTGGTTGATTCTGACGTGTTGCGATCTAACGACACCGCACAAATAAAACCGTCTGTTTCGACCATATCAATTACCTACAAGTATTAATGTATTATCCATCCACCATCGTTACATTTTCCTGAATTTCAGTCTATACATTTGTGAGTTTTCCCCAAACATGATATATATTTTCAGACAATTTCATTTCAATAAATAGAAGATGAGTCAGAACTTAACCTGTAAATCCAACTTTGAAGATAGTGCAACTAACATCGCAAAATCGGATATCAAATTATCAATGACGCAAAATAAGAGTAAACAATCAATTGATGAAGTATCTGGATTTTGTTTTAAAAAAAATTGTTTGTTCATGGATCGATTGTGGGTGAAATCGACGGCAACGACGTCATTAGCGAAATCGACGGCAACGACGCTGTTAGCGAAATCGAAGGTTGAGCTAGAGAATGAGATATTCGATACAAATCAAGAACACATACTTTTTTCCGATAAAGCAAAAACAAACCTAAATTATGGTTTGTGATTTTTGATCGAGGTTTTGCGGTGATTAACACTTTCACATTTGTAAGTATCGATCTGAGTGAAACGAAGGTGTTCATGAATTTCAGATCCTATTAATGTGTCGGAATATTTCATAAACGATTGTTTGGTTAATATTTTTCATATATACTTAATAGCTATTGTTCTGTTCATATTTTCAGATCGAATTTTTATTTTACTAATTAATAAGATGCATTATAAGTAATTGACAATTGTTTGTGTAGAGTTGTTAAATATTAGTTTTTATTTAGTTTTAGGGTTATTGTATGTGTTAGGTTTGGGGATTTGGTGGGGATGATGTAACGACTCAACGTTAAAATACGCAAACACTTTTTTTTTAAATTGGACAGCCCTGCCTGTCAGGCTTGACCCGCGGCGCGGGTGGCCAAGCCGCGGCGCGACTTAACAAAGTTCCAGGTACCTCAAACTCTTGAAACCCTCGACCTCTGTTTCACGTTTTAACTCGCGGCGTGTCATTTATGGCCGCGGCGCGGCTTCCCCCTGTGGCAGATACTTTCCTTAACAAAAACACAAGCCAAAGGATTTTCGCGATTTTGTTAATCATCATTACAAAGGCTTCTCGCCACATAACTAAAAATCAAGTTTACAAGTTTTAAGACGCCGAACAAGTACTTGACCACCGGGCGTCATTCGCCCATTTATAATTCAAAAATATAAGTTTCGACCGACAAGTTTAAATACCAAACAAAACTCAAGCATGGTGTTTGGGATTAAACTACCCAAACCTAGGTCGAACTTCAAAAGCTAGTCTCTAGCATAATCAATAAGGGAGATCGCTAGTCCAAACATATACCATTTCCTTTGTTCACGCCGGAGCCTAAAAAGAGTAAACAATGAGAGGGTAAGCAAAATGCTTAGTGAATGCAATAATTATTCATATACATATATAACCTACTGTGACGACCCGAGAATTTCCGACTAAATTTAAACTTAATATTTATATGATTTCGATACGATAAGAAAAGTATGTAATATTGAGTCTAGAAAATTTTGAAACGATGTTCATATATTCAATTGACCTTCGACTGCTCTCGACGATTCACGAACAATTAATTGTAAATAGATATGTGTGTATGTATATATAAATAATAATTCGAAATATAATTTGAAGTATTATATGTTGTTGTTATAAATGAATAATAAAATAAAAATAGGATATTATAATGATTATTATTTAAAAAATATCTCTATATATAAATAAAGTATATTAAAAATAAATATTAAATGATTGTAATACTCGTTTGATGTTTCGATTGATATTAAGCAAGTTAATTTCAAACTTATGTAATTTTAAAATGAACGGTGATACGAAAATGAACTCTATAAATTTTAGACTTATTAAAAATGTATTTAAGAACTATTTGTTAAGTTTTAACATTTTTTATATCTTACCCAGAAATGAGAGGGACAGTTGATGTAATTTTTATTTAACAAATTAAGGATCGAATTTTATACCATAATGACCAAAATAAATAAATATAGTTAATTTAAAAATATGAGATTTTTCTGAACACTTTTATTCGCCACTAATTTCGCACGATACACAGTCTGGGAAAACCGTCGGTAGAAGAAGCCAATTCATCTGATGGCTTTTCTATTTGAGATACTGCATATTCACATGTTTAACTTTTATTATATTATAATGTAATTATTATTATATATTAATCATTACATATCTAATTTTATATATGTATACTTGATACATAAGAGAAGGAGCCACCACCACCTTCATTCAAGTTTTGAAGAACCATGAGCACTAACTCTACCATATTCTCTTTCACCCGGGAACCACCACCGCTATCATCATCTACATATTTTCTCGTTTTTCTATTTTGTTTCAATCCTACAACCAAGACACCATGACCACTATCGTGTTTCTTGTCTTCGTTTCAAGGTCAACCATAATCCATCACCACCCCAATGCTTGTTTCTGTATTGTTTGGGAACCACCTTAACCCACCATCAAAACCCATCTTCAAACACCATAGCCATTACCACGACTGTACTTTTTGAACATCACCTTCTATCACTTGCACGATACATTAATATTACTTTTATCCTCTATATCTACTTAACAAACAACCACACCCATGTGATGCTACTAATTCGTTCTTGTTTACAAACTTGAAACACCAAAACCCAACATCCATCACACCCAACTCGGTTCACCTCTCAACGATCACCTTTATCACGATCATTGTTAACCCCTATTCGATTTTTGTTTTGTTTTAAACATGTCAACCATCACCACTGGAGTTAAGCTACCACTACACCGTGTTCGATTTTCTGCCCGAAGGCAACCATCACCGGACCTCCACCTCATGCCATCATGAACCCATTAAACCACCATGATCAACCTTTTTACTATTACCGGTTGCTATTCGATTAAACCCACTGCCATCATCCCCTTACGACTGCATACTCCCTATTCTACATTCGAAATCCAAACAATCTTCTAGGTATGTTGCTCTTTATTCTAGCCAGTTTTCAGCTACAGCCGGGTATCCTGATTAAACTATCCATCTATCTATCTTCATTCGCATTATGATCTTGTTTCAAAACCAGACGAAAACCACCAGCTGCTATTATTGTTCCTTCTATTATAATAAGAATGAAGATATTGTAGCAAAAAGATGGATAATAATGATAGATTAGCGAATATTTTTATGATGAATAAAGATGAGCTGTAAAGATAAAAAAAAAATAGTAGGTATAACTTTCCAGCTGGTTGCTATCATTCGTGTTTCTCTTCCTGTTTTCTTTACAAACTAAACCGTCCCACGTGCATTCTTGTTCCATGACCATCGTATTCTTTACTCTTAGCCACGTTTCTATTTTGAACCCCATATATCTCGCAGACATTTTATTCTAGGGACAAATGGGTTACTTGATGTTGGGCTTATCGAAGTGGACTGCTGCACACAAGTAATTGATCCATATATTTACTATTTAGGCCGTGTATCTCTTGGGTCGACTGTTCCATATGCTGCCGTACCTTGTTTTTTTTTTTTTCTGTCACGACATAGATGATTAGTGATGATAATAGTAATCATACGATATAGGTGATGATGATAAGATGATGAATGAAGGTGATTGTACGATGATGATGATGATGGGCAGATGTACGAATGATGATGTTAATATGATTATAAGTGATATATGATGTAGAAGATGATAATTATGAAAATAATATATGTGATTATGATGATGACGACTTGATGATAAAAGCTCGATGATGAGGATAGATGATATACATGATGATTCACAATTAAGTTGATGGTGATGAGATTATGAAGCAGAAACATTATATAAGTAGAAATAAAATTCGAATAATTTCAGAGAAAGAAATAGCAGAGAAATGGTATGAGGTGTTTGTGTTTAAACGAGAGGTCTCGAGTTCGTGCCTGGGCTATGGCATTTTTTTTTAGGAAAAGCTTAAAGGTAGTCTCCTTTTCCTATTATTTTATTATTACAACTGTTATTACTATTATTATTATTATTATTATTATTATTATTATTATTATTATTATTATTATTATTATTATTATTATTATTATTATTATTATTATTACTATCATTTTTTTATTATTATTATCATTATTATTATTATTATTACTGTTATTAACATTAATATATTTATTAACAAGTAAGTATAATTAGTATTAAGAAATCTTATCAAAATTAGTGTTTTTATTGTAAAAAAAATACTACCTTTTTATTTCAGTATTATTACTATCATTAATAAAAAATTTTATATATTTTATCATTATTATCATTTTTAATATCAATAATTAACATTATTATTAGTATTATCATTATTATTATTATTATTATTATTATTATTATTATTATTATTATTATTATTATTATTATTATTATTATTATTATTATTATTATTATTATTATTATTATTATTATTATTATTATTATTATTATTATTATTATTATTATTATTATTATTATTTTTACTACTAGTATTATTATTATTATCATTATAACTACGTTAATATTATCAATACTACTATTAATATTAGTATCAATATGACAATAAAAGTTAGTCAAATAAAAATATACTTAACAAAACTATATTAATATATTTATTTCTTTAAGATATACAAAATAAATACATTTAATTAAGTTACTAATGAAACGCCTAATTTACTAAGATAGCATTTATAATATATAAATCTAATACATAAATCTGTTCGATTACAATTAGAGGTGTTAATATATATACTTGATATAGGTTCGTGAATCCGAGGACAACCCTACATTGTTCAGTACCGTCATATGTATTTTTACTACAAAATACAGTATTGTGAGTTTCATTTGCTCCCCTTTTAAATGCTTTTGCAATATATATTTTTGTGACTGAGAATACATACGCTTTTATAAATGTTTGACGAAATAGACACATGTATTTGAACTACATTCTATGGTTGAATGATCGAAGCCGAATATGCCCCTTTTTGCTTGGTAACCTAAGAATTAGTAAACCAGTCTACTAATTGACGCGAATCCTAAAGATAGATCTATTGGGCTCAACAAACCCCATCCGTTGTAGCGGATGCTTTAATACTTCGATGTTTTTTTTATCATGTCCGATGGATGTCCTGGAATGATGGGGATATTCTTATATGCATCTTGTTAATGTCGGTTACCAGGTGTTCAATCCATATGAATGATTTTTGCATGCATGATATTTATGAGAAATGGAAATAAAAATCTTGTGGTCTATTAAAATAATGGAAATGATTATTTATGATAAACTAATGAACTCACCAACCTTTTGGTTGACACTTTAAAGCATGTTTATTCTCAGGTATGAAAGAAATATTCCGCTGTGCATTTGCTCATTTGAGAGATATTACTTGGAGTCATTCATGGCATATTTCAAAAGACGTTGCATTCGAGTCATTGAGTTCATCAAGATCAATATTACGTCATTCATAGTTTGGATATATTATAAAAAGATATGTATATCTGTCAACTTTCGATGTAAAGAAAGTTTGTCTTTTAAAAATGAATGCAATGTTTGTAAAATGTATCATATAGAGGTCAAATACCTCGCGATGTAACCAAATGTTATTGTATTCGTCATTATAGATTAGGACGGGTCGTCTCAGTTGGTATCAGAGCGGTGGTTTTAGTGAATCAGCTCTTGCATTAGTGTGTCTAACTGATAGTTGTTTAGATGCATTAGTGGGTCTGGACTTCGACCGTGTCTGCATGTCAAAAATTTTGCTTATCATTTCGTGTCGAAAATTACCTGCTTATCATTCTTAGGGAATAACTTGCTTATCATTCATGGTCTAGACACATCTTACTGCATTAACTACATGAATAGTGTATAGATAAAATTCACATCTTAGCGTATCTGTTACTGTAAACTTTGCCTAGTATATTCCGTAAATTCCTCCATAATCTACGAAATCTTTTGTTCTATATAAATATTCTATGTAATTAGAATATCATCTTGGATAGCCGGAAATCATTTAATATCGAAAAATCCTTTATTCAATCATACGAAATAGAAATCACCACTAGTTCAAGTCCCTCGGATTCCGATATGGAGTTTCAGTCGAGCTCCGAAAGCAGCGTCACCAGAATGAATCAACCAAATCAGCCATCCCCAATTCATCTGATGGGTTTATAGCTGACCTAATTAATGGAAATGCAATGAAGGCGATCCTTTCCATCCACCACATTGACCTCTTGGCGAAGAACCTGAAGCACTTACCGGCGAACCTGTATGAAACACCATTTTCTCCCTCATTTCCAGAGTATCTCGTCACGATTATATATTATCCCAAATTCTGGATCTTATCTACCCGCTCGTCCGAACCGACAATTATTCCGGTGTAATAGAAGAAATCAACGAGCTTCACGCTCGAGTATTGGCTTTGGAGAATATGGTGCAAAGGATACAAGCACCAACAACATCACCGGCACCAACAGTACCACCAACAAGCCAAGTTTCAACATTACATGCCTCAACATCTCATCCTGTACCTCGAGTATAATCATCGTTCTACATGACGTTCTACATCATTTATCTTCGTTCGACATGATGGTTATGTAACCTCTAATGTTTTAGAGATTATGTACTCTAGTTCTAACCGTAAACCAAATGAGTTTAATATCATATTAACTCATTAAATCCATGATTACATCTGAAGAAAATATATATGTATATATGCTTTCATAAAGATTGTAATTAAAAATTCTTTTGTACAAACGGTTAATGATGAAAATATTTTAACGGGTAGATAATACCCGAGGAATATTTAGATTTCACATTAATAAGTTACACTGTACATTCTTCGAAGCTGATTCAACAGTCATTTACTATCCTACTTACAACCATCGATATACATATCTGTTCACCGTAGAATAACCATTTTCATTCAATTTCATATTTGGATTTTGACCTATTAGAATCCAACAAGTGCATAATGAAGAAAACATTTGACAAAATAAAATTTGTTAGAAACAGACAAATTAACTATGAGGAATTTTGTTAAGAATCCATGCTAACAAAATCCTAGCTAACTGTTCCTAGCTAACTGTTATTTCCGTATAACATTTTATTTATCGCAATTTATTTATCGCAATTTTAATTCTCACAATTTTATTTATCGTTATTTAATTTCTGTTATTTATTTTTCGCACTTTAAACATCGTCGTATAAATCGGGACACATATACAATGTTTTGACATATCATATTGACGTCATCTATATATATTATTTGGAATAACCATAGACACTCTATATGCTGTAATGCTCGAGTTCGCTATACAGGGTTGAGGTTGATTCTTAAATAATATATACTTTGAGTTGTGATCGAGTCTGAGACATGTATACAATGGGTCACGACATGTATTATTTAATTCGAATAATATATATTAAACTATATATGAATTATTGTATTACTAATTGTGGACTGCTAACTGTGGACTGCCAACATTGGACAATTAAAATGAATTAAAATATTGATTATAACATATGAAACTAAACAATTCTTCAAGTTTGCCACTTGATTTCATCTTAAACCACATTTGTATCTTGACGATTACAAACTGGGTTCAAACCTTTCATGATCCTTGAAAACACCTCAATCGATAGGATGAACCAACCGCACTTCATCTACGAAAGGAAAGATTGATGCATTAGTTATGCACCTGAAAACACTCGGAACTTGAGTAAACGTTTAACACGTATCTGTGCTAGCTCCTTTGACATTGTTATTACAGAAAATAACATTGCAATTCTTTTTCAAATTAGCCAATTTTGTCACAACTCCAACAAGTCAACTTCAACTTTTCAGCCGAAACAACCTTATTATAACCTTGATATATACGTTGCCCTTTTGCCATCGTTACTGGGGAACCGTTTATGTTCCACCACATTAGCAATAAACTTACCAACAACTTCACTAATCTTCGACTTTCCAAAAAATCATTATAATTATCGAAACCACATCATTTACTCATCTGCATCTTGTAACGAGAATTGCCATACGAATCATCGGGAATTAGCAATCAGTATTTTGAAATCTCGCAGCATGTCTATACCAACAGTTATATGTGTACATATAACGTCTATCTTCTGGACTTACATACTTGAATGTGAAGTTTCTGAAAAACACCCTAAACTACAAACTAGTTCTCGAAATTTGGAAAAAAAAATGCTGATGAAGCAGCAAAAACTTTAAACGACCTTAACAGTAAAAAGTTTGATGATAAAGAATAGTGTGCTGGCAAAGCTCAGATAAAGAGAAGGTTTGGAACTAGAAAACGGATTGAGCAAAGTATGAAGGAGGCTGTGGATAAATCACAAAGACTAAACCTGCCTTTAAAGAATCTAAATGATTCAGTATCTGCTGAAGTCATTAACGAATACCTTGCTCCTGACTCTAAACTCTTGCAGACAATATTCTTCATCATCCTCTGATATTAGAAATTCTAAGATATCATCATATCTTTCATTATAAATATCCTCCATATTTCTGAAGATATTTCCATAATTATTTTTATTTGAAATCATTTACCTCTTCGCGCTATCTGTATTACATCCTAAAAGAAACTATTTTAGTTTCTAAATTATGAAACTTTTGAGTTTAAAATAAGAATGTTTTTGAAGTAAGTGTTGGGAACTGAAGCATGAGTTAGTATAATATAATGATACTTGATCAACGTGATTATATTACAGTAAGTCATGCTGAGTTTCTAAATGGAACGTGATGATTCACAGATCATAACGTCATCATGTGCCATGTTACACAACTCTTGCTTTCTATTTAACCTCTAAAATATCGAGAAAATATTTCTTGATGATTCGGTCTTTTCCGAGGTATTCTGGTAATTTGACAAATCAATATGGTGCCATTACAATTTCCTTCTTAGAACATTAGCCATGTTCATTCGAAACTCCATAATTACAAATTCTGGACCATTACTTGATGTGCTTAATAGATAGAAGAGAAAACAGAGCATGAAGATCCAAAATAGAAATTGGAGTTTAAATCGCAGCAAATAGAAGAGAGCATTAACTGTGGATGACAATGATTATAGAAGACAGAAGCAGGGACTTTGAAATATAAGGGAATATATAAAACTTAACAACAACCCAGAAATTATAAACCGTATATATCAATGCATATAGCAATATAAAGACACGGGAGAACTAAAAACACTATAAAACTAAGAGTATAGTAGAAATAAATAGATTCTCACGGCTGCAGATGAAAAAGAAGAATGACAGATATGAAAGTTAGAAGTATATCGAGAACCAGAACTGGATGGAGCATATTGACAAATGATTCAAAGTATGAATTAAAGGAGAAAGAATAGAAGGTGTGAATTGCAAGGAAACGAAGGGGGTGGATTTATAGTAAAACATCCGACAGAGCAATCAAAACAGATGATCGCATTTAAAGTGTAGCGACCCGACAAAATCGTCATTGACGGCGCCGCTAACTTAGGTCCCGTTACGTGGTCGTAGTCCCTATATGAGACTCGTTTGACCAAAATTATGTCGCATTCATTTGAAACGTACAAGACTTACAAAGTTTAGTTTACCAAACGGATTGACAACAAGTTTAAGTTTACAAAAGTTATAAAGTGTAAATGAAATAACTTGCGACATAATTAGTTTAAAATCACGGTTTGCTATAAATAGCGAAAGTATATATGCTTTAAGTTTGAATCCAAAGGTGCTATCACTAGCGTATGCGTGTATGCTTGACCCAAAGCAAGTATGAGTGTACGCGGAAGCATGTATCAAATAGCCAAGTATGAACTTGAGAAACATATAGAAAACTGTCAACGAAAAACGTTGGTGAAATCATAGGTGTATTTGTAAACGTTATATTTTGAACCACAAGATTTAGTATTTCCATAAAATTGATCATCCAAAAGCTGCATTCCAAAAGTTTGTTTGCGAGCACCCAATTATCAATGTTAAACCTTCCATAGAACCCCATCACAATAGTGTTAGAACATACACTGGAAAATATATTTCATTCGTAAACGGTAGCGAACCATTTGAATGAAGGTTTGTCAAACCCATATGGATCCATACAATATAAGTTCTCACTTACACCCGGCAAGTGTAACTAATGATAATCGAATTGAGGATTTTGTTCTAAACTCGTTGTAGAATGTTTGTTTCATCGGACTTGTGTTGAAAACATAAAAGTAAGTAGTACAAGATGTAACAAAGTATATGTTCCTCAGCCCACGATTTAAAAGTATAAAAGTTGTTGAAAAGGTGGGACTATGATCTCACCTCGAGTGCACAAGTATAAATGTACTTCACAAAGTAAACGTGTGCATGAAAGTTGCTTAGCCTTGACCTAAACAAGTAAGTTGTATCAATTAACCGGTTACGACACAAGGTCAGGCGAAATGTGTTCAATTAGTCCTATGGCTCGTTATGACTTGAATAGTATAGAATGTGAATCACGTTGTCAAGTTTCATGCAAGAATCAAGTATAAAAGCACGTTAGAACGATTGCATAAACGTTTGGTTAAGTTTGACTAAAAGTCAAACTCGGTCAAAGTCAAAGTCAACGGGGTTGGGTCAGGTATCCGACAATATTTCTAAGTTATATAATCATATATAAGCATGTTAGAACAAGTTACATGTGAATCGGGGGTCCATAGCATAGCAAACATTTTTCGTAAAAAGGCAAATCAAAACAGTAACTGGCAGTGCATCTGGACGGCGTCCAGATTTGCTGGAAGGCGTCCAGCATTGAAGTCCTGGACGGCGTCCAATAATCTGGACGGCGTCCAGATCTGTATCCAGACCCTGATTTGCTGCAACAACCAAATGCACGAACCAAAACTCAAACAAACTCAAATTGTGAACCGAAAACACCTAGGACATGTATCTTATATCGTTGGAAAGATATTTTGACAAGGAGTACAACTAACCATATATCATCAATCGAGTTCATCATTTACAACAACAAAACCTCGTTAAATGATCGTTAAATGTTCATAATCAAAGTCTCAAGTTCGCAAAATGCATTTCATGATTCGGGCAACCAATTTACATGTATGATATGCCGTTTCGAAGGTAATCAAGCATACAATCCAACCAAACACTTACCAACAATATTTCATGGCATTTAAATCATCAAAAGTCCATTTTAAGAGTTATCAAACCCTAACCAAAACTCACAAAATCAATATTCATGTGTTCGAAGTTTTCCTAATCAACCTACGCATCAAAACGAAGCTAGTGATACTAGTAACACAATTAAATCATGAACTTTAACAATTTAACAATATTAACTCATCCAAAATCAAAGATTAAGCACACCCATTTTCAAGTTCATGCTAGTTACTCCAAAACAACAAATCGAGCAAACAAAACATATATTCATGTTATACATGAGCCATAGACACTAACTAACACCATTTCAAGTCAAAACATGAATTTAGAGAAATCTAGAGTTTTAGAAATGTTACCCAAACGAGATGAAATTAGTACAAAAATGTAGAGGATGAAGAGAGGATCATGAATATGTAATTTGTTTTGATGTTGGCCTCCTAGATCGAATCTAGATGATGAATGATTGAATTGGGTGTTTGTGTGTGTTCTTGAGATGGAGAGAAAAGAGATGAGGGAGATGATGAAAATGAATGAATGGTAGAAAGTGGGTTGACTAGTTGACCTAGTCAACTAGTTTGCCCACTTTGCAACTCCGGTCCCTCGAGTTTAAAAGCGGGTGCGGGATTTTACCGAACGAATATTTTAAAAACGATCGAGTAAACGAGTGATGTTATAATTAAATAACGGAAATATTAGAACGTTAGTCTACGAAAAGTACGAATTTAGATAACAGAAGATTTTATCTAAAAAAAAAACTGGCGTTAAAATAATTTAACGGAAAAATGCGGGATGTTACATTACCTACACCTTAAAAGAAATTTTGTCCCGAAATTTAGTTGGAAGTAGTAGTCGTTGTTTCTTCTTCGAAACCTCGCGTAATTCTACGAACAAGTGAAGGTACTTGAAATGTCCCGTTCTTATTAATTAAAAACGTTCCATATTAATTGATTTCGTTGCGAGGTTTTGACCTCTATATGAGACGTTTTTCAAAGACTGCATTCATTTTTAAAACAAACCATAACCTTTATTTCATAAATAAAGGTTTAAAAAGCTTTACGTAGATTATCAAATAATGATAATCTAAAATATCCTGTTTACACTCGACCATTACATAATGGTTTACAATACAAATATGTTACATCGAAATCAGTTTCTTGAATGCAGTTTTTACACAATATCATACAAACATGGACTCCAAATCTTGTCCTTATTTTAGTATGCAACAGCGGAAGCTCTTAATAATCACCTGAGAATAAACATGCTTTAAACGTCAACAAAAATGTTGGTGAGTTATAGGTTTAACCTATATATATCAAATCGTAACAATAGACCACAAGATTTCATATTTCAATACACATCCCATACATAGAGATAAAAATCATTCATATGGTGAACACCTGGTAACCGACAATAACAAGATGCATATATAAGAATATCCCCATCATTCCGGGACACCCTTCGGATATGATATAAATTTCGAAGTACTAAAGCATCCGGTACTTTGGATGGGGTTTGTTAGGCCCAATAGATCTATCTTTAGGATTCGCGTCAATTAGGGTGTTTGTTCCCTAATTCTTAGATTACCAGACTTAATAAAAAGGGGCATATTCGATTTCGATAATTCAACCATAGAATGTAGTTTCACGTACTTGCGTCTATTTTGTAAATCATTTATAAAACCTGCATGTATTCTCATCCCAAAAATATTAGATTTTAAAAGTGGGACTATAACTCACTTTCACAGATTTTTACTTCGTCGGGAAGTAAGACTTGGCCACTGGTTGATTCACGAACCTATAACAATATATACATATATATCAAAGTATGTTCAAAATATATTTACAACACTTTTAATATATTTTGATGTTTTAAGTTTATTAAGTCAGCTGTCCTTGTTAGTAACCTACAACTAGTTGTCCACAGTTAGATGTACAGAAATAAATCGATAAATATTATCTTGAATCAATCCACGACCCAGTGTATACGTATCTCAGTATTGATCACAACTCAAACTATATATATTTTGGAATCAACCTCAACCCTGTATAGCTAACTCCAACATTCACATATAGAGTGTCTATGGTTGTTCCGAACTATATATAGATGTGTCGACATGATAGGTCGAAACATTGTATACGTGTCTATGGTATCTCAAGATTACATAATATACAATACAAGTTGATTAAGTTATGGTTGGAATAGATTTGTTACCAATTTTCACGTAGCTAAAATGAGAAAAATTATCCGATCTTGTTTTACCCATAACTTCTTCATTTTAAATCCGTTTTGAGTGAATCAAATTGCTATGGTTTCATATTGAACTCTATTTTATGAATCTAAACAGAAAAAGTATAGGTTTATAGTCGGAAAAATAAGTTACAAGTCGTTTTTGTAAGGGTAGTCATTTCAGTCGAAAGAACGACGTCTAGATGACCATTTTAGAAAACATACTTCCACTTTGAGTTTAACCATAATTTTTGGATATAGTTTCATGTTCATAATAAAAATCATTTTCTCAGAATAACAACTTTTAAATCAAAGTTTATCATAGTTTTTAATTAACTAACCCAAAACAGCCCGCGGTGTTACTACGACGGCGTAAATCCGGTTTTACGGTGTTTTTCGTGTTTCCAGGTTTTAAATCATTAAGTTAGCATATCATATAGATATAGAACATGTGTTTAGTTGATTTTAAAAGTCAAGTTAGAAGGATTAACTTTTGTTTGCGAACAAGTTTAGAATTAACTAAACTATGTTCTAGTGATTACAAGTTTAAACCTTCGAATAAGATAGCTTTATATGTATGAATCGAATGATGTTATGAACATCATTACTACCTTAAGTTCCTTGGATAAACCTACTGGAAAAGAGAAAAATGGATCTAGCTTCAATGGATCCTTGGATGGCTCGAAGTTCTTGAAGCAACATCATGACACGAAAACAAGTTCAAGTAAGATCATCACTTGAAATAAGATTGTTATAGTTATAGAAATTGAACCAAAGTTTGAACATGATTATTACCTTGTATTAGAATGATAACCTACTGTAAGAAACAAAGATTTCTTGAGGTTGGATGATCACCTTACAAGATTGGAAGTGAGCTAGCAAACTTGAAAGTATTCTTGATTTTATGTAACTAGAACTTGTAGAATTTATGAAGAACACTTAGAACTTGAAGATAGAACTTGAGAGAGATCAATTAGATGAAGAAAATTGAAGAATGAAAGTGTTTGTAGGTGTTTTTGGTCGTTGGTGTATGGATTAGATATAAAGGATATGTAATTTTGTTTTCATGTAAATAAGTCATGAATGATTACTCATATTTTTGTAATTTTATGAGATATTTCATGCTAGTTGCCAAATGATGGTTCCCACATGTGTTAGGTGACTCACATGGGCTGCTAAGAGCTGATCATTGGAGTGTATATACCAATAGTACATACATCTAAAAGCTGTGTATTGTACGAGTACGAATACGGGTGCATACGAGTAGAATTGTTGATGAAACTGAACGAGGATGTAATTGTAAGCATTTTTGTTAAGTAGAAGTATTTTGATAAGTGTATTGAAGTGTTTCAAAAGTGTATAAATACATATTAAAACACTACATGTATATACATTTTAACTGAGTCGTTAAGTCATCGTTAGTCGTTACATGTAAGTGTTGTTTTGAAACCTTTAGGTTAACGATCTTGTTAAATGTTGTTAACCCAATGTTTATAATATCAAATGAGATTTTAAATTATTATATTATCATGATATTATCATGTATGAATATCTCTTAATATGATATATATACATTAAATGTCTTTACAACGATAATCGTTACATATATGTCTCGTTTAAAAATCATTAAGTTAGTAGTCTTGTTTTTACATATGTAGTTCATTGTTAATATACTTTATGATATGTTTTCTTATCATAGTATCATGTTAACTATATATATATATCCATATATATGTCATCATATAGTTTTTACAAGTTTTAACGTTCGTGAATCACCGATCAACTTGGGTGGTCAATTGTCTATATGAAACATATTTCAATTAATCAAGTCTTAACAAGTTTGATTGCTTAACATGTTGGAAACATTTAATCATGTAAATATCAATCTCAATTAATATATATAAACATGGAAAAGTTCGGGTCACTACAGTACTTCCTCGGGCATTTCAACGAACCTTGACAGTTGGGGTTTTACATTGTTTTAAAGTTTGGTTTCATGATTCAAAATTTCAACCGGTTCTCCTAGGAAGGAAAGTTTGTCATCGATAGTAGGTTCGTCGAAGAGGATAATAAGTTCTTGTTTCGCAAGAGATGTCTTTAAATTTGATACGTAGAATGTAGGATGAACGGAGACTCGAATGAGTTGAAAAATCTAAACGGCTAGTAACGGGTCTAAAACGCCCCAGGATTTTAAAAGGTTTTGTGTATCGCGGATTTAGCTTTCTAAGTTTCCCGAAACGGATTACACCTCCTCAAGGTGCGACTTTTAACGTTACGCGGTTTCCCACTTGGAATTCGAGAGGTTTACGTCTAACATTTGCATGGCTCTTTGGCGACTACGGGCCATCTTGAGCATTTCTTGGATTTGAACGATCTTAACGGTTATTTCATGAATGAGTTCGATTCCGATAGTTTGATTGTTGCCTACGTCGGCCCAACAAATTGTAGAACGATAATTGCGGTCATATAAAGTTTCAAAAAGGTGCGGCGTTAATATACGAAAGAAAATTTTGCAGTAATAGAATTTTACTAAAGGCAAGTACTTTTCCTCAAGTAAATTTGAAGTCGATAACACGCACTCGTATTACGGTTTCCAAGGTTTGAATTGTATGTTTGCTCGGTCCGTTGGGTTGTGGTTGATGTGTTGTACTCATGTTTAAACGTGGTCCCGAGGCTTTTTATAAGGCACCCCGAAATCTAGAAGTGAAATGAGGATCTCGATCCGAAACGAGGTACAGTTCTTTTAAGATACATTGAACAAGTTCGTTAGGACTTGAAAACGTTAGTTAGAACAAGTTTCTCAAGAAATTCACGCCGTGAAAGATATATCGGTTTTCGAAAACGTTCGTTAGGACTATTCTCCCTCGTGGTGAATACTAGTATAATGTGAAGAGTCTCTCTCTCCATTGAGAATTTAGAATAAAATATTTCCTTATACGGAAGTACGAGTGTAAGGTGAGAGAAGTTTCTGCCTCGATGTAAGTATAACAAGCATTTTGAAGTTCGCCGATAAAACTGTGCGAAAACGAGATAGTATACACGTGTAACATACGTCTGATGTTGAAAGAATTTGTCATTCATTCGGAAGCATAAATATGATTCGATAGTAATCGAAGATGTGTCCCTGGTATGGTTGTAACACTCCGTCAAATCCCTTTAACGGAATGTTAACTCTGGTCCCAATGCTTGGCCTGACTTCTATGTAACAGCAATATTCTATAGCGGAAGCAATTAATACCTGAGAATAAATCACGCAAAACGGGTCAACAATAATGTTGAGTGAATCTACAGGTTTTAGGTAAACAATACAGTATGTTTAAGAAATAACATTTCGAAAACGTTTACTAGTGAAAGACCACCAAAGTTTAATGTTAAAGTTTTTAGACAACACCGTTTCTCGTTTCAAAAGTTTGTTGACACTACCATGTCAAATTTCAATCATTTGTAGACAACACCATGTCAAGTTTTATCTCATTTGCTCGTAAACCACAGTTTAAATATCGTTGTATAGTATCTGAAAAACGGTTATCAGAAAAATAGTTTAATTTCCTTGACCACGAGATTCTATCGCTGCATACACCGAGCACCTGAATACTAGCATTAACCCGAGTATAGAAGCCACTATACTCGCCTTTACCTCCTAAAATGTTATACACTTGTTCAAATGTATTTAATGTTCAAAATAAATGCACCACTGCTTTTATAGTAGGTGAGGTTGTCAACCTAACAGATCCGTCCATCTAAATTGTGCTTACACCGATGGTATTAAAAGTATTCAAGCTAGAGGCTTTTTGAACAAAACTCAGTATGCATATGTGTAGTACTCATGTCAATATAAAGTAATTTGAAAATGTAAATATAATAGCGTGTATTCTCATCCCTGAAAACATATATAAAAAGCGGGACTGTAGACTTACCTTTGAATAAAGCTCGGAATGAAAGACAAACGACTTGTACGGTTTAGACCCGAGTAATGTAATCTAAGTATATGTATTTAGGTTGGTCAATATATGTATATTAAACAAGTGTGGTCTCATATCATACGTTGTCTTATTGCTCGACTCGACGCGATTTAAAGTAAAAGTCAACTATATCATGCAAGTCAAACAAAGTCAACCGAAGTCAAACCAAAAGTCAAACTTGGTCAATATGGTCAACTAAAGTCAACATCAGTAGGTTCATGTCAAATATTGGTCAACATGTCAAATCTAAGTCATACAATACGTTTTAGGTCATGAATAATCATTTTCACAATTTCAGTTTATCGTTGTGCACCAAATCCATGAACACGTAGCATACTTAGCACATTATCCCATAGTACAAAATTCACATAAACATGGAAAACTCCAGATCATAAATAGACTTAAAATTTATTCTAAAAAGTCCAGCCAGGGACTCATACGACAAATAAAAGTCAGGAATAAGAAGGGATACATTTGGGGTTTGCCAAGTCAGCTTCTGTCCGCGCACCGATTTCATTTTGGCTATAACCGGAGTTAGGAACATGAAATTGATACAAGACCAGTGGCCATAGTTCAAGGACAAATCAAAGTAACACATATAAAAAATCTAGCAACTTTTGTTTAGCCAATTGGTACAGTTTATTCGTGCAAGTTGAACATTCAGTTTTCAGCTCAAATCAGAATTCACATAAAGTATGGCTCTATTGTGCCCAATGCATAAGGTTTCAGAGATTGACATAAACTAAAAATAAGTCACATATCATGTTAAGTTTCATTTCCCAGAAGAATACATGCTCAAACAATTCACATAATCCACAGAGTACAAAACCGTGATCAATTTACAGGTTCGATTCTCATTTAGTTAGTCACATTCGCATACGATTATCCGAAGATCTAGATACAATTAGCCTATGATATCCATATGAAAGATGAATTACTTTTTGTCTATTTTCAAATATGCAAAGCTTTAATCACAGAAGTTAACACATTTTATCATACAAGGTTATTTTCATGCAAATGCTGTATAAAACTACTTTTACACTAATTCGAGCATATCTCGGGCTATACATAAGCAAACGACATGATATCCTAGTCTAACTTGAGTGTTTTTAAATTATATTTCCAATGGTATAAGTTTCACATGCCAATTCGTGGTCATTCAATTCCAGATTTCTGATTACACAACGTAAATCACAACGTTAATTCAAATTGGCATAACTAGAGCATACGGAAACGAAATTTGGTGATTCCAAAGCCTAAACTCAATAGTTTTTCGCAAAGAATCTGATTATAACATAATATTATACATTTGAAAAATCAAAATTTACTGATCACACAATAAACAATTCGGTTTTTGCATTAAACAATCACAACGAGCAATTTATCGCATCTAGTATTCATCAAACATCAAGACTTGAGCAATAGACAACCTAATCCATGAAACCTTAACAAAAATCTGATTTTAAAGATTAGGGTTTATGTAAATATACCTTTGATCACAAAATTAAATACACCAATGCGTAGAGGATGACACGAATTGCGATCTTTGTGTTCAAGACTTAAGCTAAAAATCAAAATTGATGGATGTTGTGTTAGGGCTATTGATCGACGAGCAGAAGGAGAAGAGAGGGAAGAGCTGCGTGCTTTTTCCTTTCTTAATTAGGTTATGGGATTAAATTTTTGCTCCAGGGATCTTTTAATTAGCCTAACTAGGGCCTAAGTAAACTAATACATGGACTAATTAAATCCCTAATGGCCCAACAAATAAAATAAAAGAGTGTGGGGTGGCAATCGGCTGAATGGGCCCCATGGGTTATCCTCGGGCTCTCGTTTTGAAATTCCGTGTAATCGTGGTCCGTTTTAAGTGCCGTTTAGTAGTACCGAAGGCCCGGAACGCTAACCCGATCGTTAAACGCAACCAGTTGTTTAATTTATTAAAAACCCAATGAATTAAATATTTTAAAAAGTTAATAATTAATAAAATTAATTATTAAAATAAACCCGAACGTTTCGTTGCACAAAACGCTATTGTCAAAAATCGTATCGTTTTTATCGTATTTCATTATCCGAAATATTTATTTGAATTAATATCAACCCATATTAATTATTGTAACCCTCCGAAGATCAAGTAAGCATTTAATACACATAAACACATAAAAGTTAAATAATCGCCGTTAAATAAACTAACGGAAGGTTAACGGAAGTAACGGAAAGACCAGGGTTGTTACATTACCCACCTGTTATGGAAAATTTTGTCCCGAAATTTTAGTGATCGTCCGCTAAAGTAGTTTCCACGGGAAACAGATGCGGATATTTCAGCCTCATCTGGTCTTCACGCTCCCACGTGAACTCTGGTCCTCTTCTCGCGTTCCACCGAACTTTAACGATAGGAATTTTGCTTTGCTTCAACTGTTTGACCTCACGGCCCAAGATTTCAACAGACTCCTCAATGAAATGAAGTTTGTCGTCGATACGTAGTTCCTCTAAAGGAATAATTAAATTATCATCGGCTCGGCACTTCTTTAGATTGGATACATGGAAAACGTCATGAATACCGCTGAGTGTTTGTGGCAGTTTCAATCTGTAAGCTACTGGTCCAACTCTTTCAGTTATATCAAACGGTCCAACATATCTAGGACTCAGTTTACCTCGTTTCCCAAATCGTACGACACCCTTCCAAGGTGATACCTTAAGCATAACCTTGTCACTAACTTGGAACTCTATGTCCTTCCGTCTAACATCGACGTAACTCTTTTGATGACTTTGAGCCGTTCTTAGTCATTCCTGAATCTGTAAGACTTTCTCAGTTGTCTCCTGAATAATCTCAGGACCTGTCAACTGACTATCTCCCAACTCGCTCCAACAAACGGGAGATCTACACTTCCTTCCGTATAATGCCTCGAAAGGTGCAGCTTTAATACTCGCATGGTAGCTGTTATTGTATGAGAACTCAGCTAGTGGTAAATATTTATCCCATCCGTTTCCGAAATCAATGACACACGCTCTCCGTATGTCCTCAAAAGTCTGAATAGTTCGTTCACTCTGGCCATCCGTCTGGGGGTGATATGCTGTACTCATATCTAAACGGGTCCCCATTGCTTTCTGTAATAATTGCCAAGCCTGGAAGTAAATCTGCTGTCGCGGTCGGATATAATGGATATAGGCACTCCATGCCTAGAAACGACTTCCTTAATGTAGATCTGAGCCAACTTCTCCATTTTATCAGTTTCCCTTATCGGTAAAAGGTGTGCGGACTTAGTGAGACGATCCACGATAACCTAAATAGTATCGTGACCTCCTGCCATTCTCAGCAGTTTCGTAATGAAGTCCATGGAAATTCCTTCCCACTTCCACTGGGAATCTCTGGTTGAATTAATAATCCCGATGGCTTCTGATGCTCAGCCTTGACTTTAGCGCACGTCAAGTACTTCCCGACATAAGTAGCAATGTCAGCTTTCAAATTTGGCCACCAATAAAATGCCTTCAAATCCTGGTACATCTTATCTGATCCCGGATGAATTGAGTATCTCGACTTGTGTGCTTCCTCCAACACTAGTTCTCTCAATCCACCAAACTTTGATACCCAAATTCGGTTAGCAAAATACCGTGTTCCATCCCCCTTGATGTCAAACTTCTTATCCATCCCTTTGAGAAATTCAACATCAACATTCTCTTGTTTCATGGCTTCTTGTTGTGCTTCGCGGATTTGTGATGTGAGATTCGTACAGACAACTATGTTAAGTGCTTTAACCCTAAGAGGTTTCTCTCGCTCCTTTCTGCTTAAGGCATCCGCCACAACATTCCCCTTGCCCGGATGGTATTGAAGTTCGCAGTTGTAATCGTTAAGTAGTTCCATCCAACGTCGTTGTCTCATGTTGAGCTATTTCTGATCGAATATGTGCTGTAAACTCTTATGGTCAGCGAAGATAGTGAACTTGGTTCCAAACAGGTAGTGTCTCCACATTTTAAGTGCAAAGACAACAGCTCCTAACTCAAGGTCGTGCGTAGTGTAGTTCTTGTGATGACCCGGGAATTTCTGACCAAATTTAAACTTAATCTTTATATATTCTGACACGATAAGCAAAGTCTGTAGTGTTGAGTCTTAAAAAGTTTTGGAATTTTATTCATGTAATCAATTACCCTTACGACTGCTCTCGACGATTCACGAACAATTATGTGTAAATAAATATGTGAATAATATATATGTGTATATATTAACTTGAATGAATATTATACCATCTAATTATTTGAATTAAGTGTGTAAAGTAATATACAAAATAAAGAAGATGTTATTAAAAAAAATATGTATATATATATATATATATATATATATATATATATATATATATATATATATATATATATATATATGAAGCCTGTACAAAATCTATATTACATGTATGCTCTATTATATCTATAATATATATACAAATATTAACTAGGTTATTGTATAATAATAAGTGTTACATAATTAATAATATGTAGTATTATTATGTTAAATTTAATTACAAGTTAAAATATAGTTATTATACTATTTTTATTTTTATTAATGATTTTAGAATTTTTAATATTATAAATTTAATATATATATATATGAAATCTGAAAAGTATAGGTTGTTATATTATTATTATTGTTAATATCATTATTATTATAGATTATGATTATTTATTATTATCATTATCTTTGTTAGTATTATTATTATTATAAATATCATTAATATTATTATTATATCTATTATTATTATTATTTAATTGATTATTAGTTATGAATATTTGATATAAGAAACACAAATCAGGTAGTTAAACAAGATCTGTTTGTAATTCCTATCAAATATCATCTTTAGACTTTTTATCCCTTTCTCTATCCTCTCGTGATAAACTGTCGAGCCTCATAGCCACAAAACAACTGTCATCAATTATAATTGGGGGATTAATCGTGTAGATTTCTGGATGAAATCCTTTTACTCGATTTCATTTGAAACAGAAACAAAACAGAAAATTTAAAGAAAACCCGTTTACAAATTTTTTTTCTTTCTTTCACAACCCGTTTAATCAGAAACTCAAATTCGAATTAGTTATCAAAATCCATAAATGTCGTTTTGTTAGGAATCCTCTATTGAATCTTTCTGCTAAATTTGAGCTCTCAATTCATTCTAACAAATCTAAATTTCGAAGTCAAAGTTTTTACAATAAAAAGTCAAACTTTGTTCATCAATTAAATTTGCGTTAACTGTTATGATTTAAGTTTAATTGATGACTTGAAAAGTTTCTATAAGAGTTTTAAAACATTTTTCGTGTTATAACATTTTACCAAAACGAACTCGAAATCAAAGATCATTTTTTTTCCATTACAGCAGCGACAGCAGCGAACAACTCTTGCTGTCCTTTATTTTTTTTTTCTTTCTTTTTCAAGGCCAATTTAATTTCAATTACTCAGTGAATCAATTCTGATATATTTATCAAGTCTTAAAAATGATTTAAAGATCACTGAATCATGTTTGATATCTGTGATGGTTCGAGTATATGAAGAAAGAAGAAGGAAAGGGACACAAAGATAATAGGGGTTAAATATGTATAGATTCAGTATAGTTTCAGAAAAATTGGATTGGTTCAATGGTTTGAAGTGTTGACTGGTGATCCGATGGTCGTGGGTTCGAGCATGCACCTGGGCTATTCTTTTTGTTAAAAACACTTTGTGAGGTAGTTACTTGTCTTTAAAAACTATTATTATTATTTATTATTATCATTAATTTTAAAATTATTATTATTGTCATTTATTATTATTATTATTATTACAAGTATAATAGTTGTATGTAGTATTAAAATAGTTATTATAATAATTATTATTACAATTTTAGTAATTATACTTATCAGTAATATTGTTATTACTAATATTATTATCAATACCAAATATTATTATTATTTAGTATTATTGGTATTATCATTATCATTATTGATTAGTATTATGGTATTATTTAATACTACCAATATTATTATTATTATTAACATGATTATTAAAGTTAGTGTCATTAATATAGCTTATATAAAATATCATTACTAATATTATTATTAAGTAGTCTTATTCTCAATATTATAAGTAGTATTATTATAAATTATTAGTATTTTCGTAAATATTAACATTATTATCATTTTTAGAACCATTATTAATAACATAAGTATATTAGTAATATTACTCTCATTATTTTTATATTTACTAGTATTAACTTAGTATAAATAGAATTACAGTTTTGATAAACAAGTATTTATATATAAATAAAAAGGTGTTTAATACATATAACATCACAACATTTATATTTTTGTATACAAAATGAATATATGAAATCTATATATATGTTATTAAAATAAAAATAATATAACTAATAAAGTTATATATATAAGTTTGTTCGATTACAACTATGTATATTAATAAATATACAAATGATATAGGTTCGTGAATCCGAGGCCAACTCTGCATTGTTCAGTTTGTCTAATGTTGTCATATGTATTTTTACTACAAAATACATTAGGTGAGTTTCATTTACTCCCTTTTACTCCTTACGTTTTGGGCTGAGAATACATGCAAATGCTTTATTAACTGTTTTACAATATTTATATGCGTGAGTTTCATTTGCTCCCTTTTTAAATGCTTTTGCAATATATATTTTTAGGACTGAGAATACATGCGCTGCTTTTATAAATGATTTACAAATTAGACACAAGTACGTGAAACTACATTCTATGGTTGAATTATCGAAATCGAATATGCCCCTTTTTATTAAGTCTGGTAATCTAAGAATTAGGGAACAGACACCCTAATTGACGCGAATCCTAAAGATAGATCTATCGGGCCCAACAAGCCCCATCCAAAGTACCGGATGCTTTAGTACTTCGAAATTTATATCATGTCCGAAGGAGGATCCCGGAATGATGGGGATATTCTTATATGTATCTAGTTAATGTCGGTTACCAGATGTTCAATCCATATGAATGATATTTTTGTCTCTATGCATGGGATGTATGATTATGAGAAATGGAAATATGAAATCTTGTGGTCTATTAAAATAATGGAAATGATCATTTATGTTAAACTAATGAACTCACCAACCTTTTGGTTGACACTTTAAAGCATGTTTATTCTCAGGTACGAAAGAAATCTTCCGCTGTGCATTTGCTCATTTTTGAGATATTACTTGGAGTCATTCATTACATATTTCAAAAGACATTGCATTCGAGTCATTGAGTTCATCAAGATTATTATTAAGTCAAATATAGATGGATATATTATAAAATGGTATGCATGCTGTTAACTGTCGATGTAAATGAAAGTTTGTCTTTTAAAAACGAATGCAATGTTTGTAAAATGTATCATATAGAGGTCAAGTACCTCGTGATGTAACCAACTATTGTGAATTGTTTGTAATCAATATGGACTTCGTCCGGATGGATTAGGACGGGTCCTTTCAGTTGGTATCAGAGTGGTGGTCTTAGCGAACCAGGTCTCGCATTAGTGAGTATAACTGATAGTCGTTAGAATGCATTAGTGAGTCTGGACTTCGACCTAGTCTACATGTCAAAAAGTTTTGCTTATCATTTTGTGTCGAAAATTATCTGCTTATCATTCTTAGTCTAGACACGTCTTACTGCATTGATTGCATGAATAGTTTATAGACAAAATTCATATCTTAGCGTATCTGTTACTGTAAACCTTACCTGGCGTATCCCGTAAATTCCTCCGTAATCTACAAAACCTTTTGTTCTATATATATGGATATTCTATGTAATTAAGCATACCATCCGTTAGCCAGAAAATCATTTCATATCTAAAAATCCTTTATTCAATCGTATGAAATGGAATTCGTCATTAGTTCAAATCCCTCGGATTCCAAAATGGAATCCCACTCAAGCTCTGAAAGTAGTGTGACTGGAATGGATCAACCAATCAGTCATCATCTATTCTGGATGAATTGGGGATGGGTTCGTAGCCTCCTCAATCATTGGAGACAAGAAGAAGGTGACCCTTTTCATCATCCACATTGCCCTATTGGCGAAGAACCTGAAGCACTTACCGGTGAACCTGTTCGAAACACCATCTTTTCTCTCATTTCCAGAGTATCTCGCCATGATTATATACTACCAAATTCTAGATTATATTTATCCGCTAGTCCGAACCGAAATTCACCCCGGTGTAATAGAAGAAGTCAACGAGCTTCGCGCTCGGGTAGTGACTTTAGAGAATATGGTGCAAAGGTTACAAACACCAGCAGCAGCAGCACCAGTAGCATAACCAAACAAAATCTGATATTTAATTGAAAAGGGTTATATAGCATGATTTTCATTATGGTTCTCTCTAGCGTTAAAGCTTCTCTCAGCACCAGTGTTGACACCATATATAAACATTATGGTTGATGAGCGAGAACGTGATGATTTTCATGGAAAACGAAAATGAACAAGGTGTAATGGCAACTCAAACAAAATCTGATATTTAATTGAAAAGGGTTGGTACAAACTCTCAGACGGGTGTGTCTCACAGGAACAGATGAAGTGTAGTTCGCGTCGATGTGTTCAAAGTTGGTTGGTAATGTTTGTGGGTATAATGAAAATGATTGTAGCTTAAGAATAGTATGTTGGAAAAATGATGAGGGATATGGTAACGGGTAGTATTACTAGTAGCAATGAGTGGTGGCGTTAGCGATAAGTAGCAATGGGTTGTGATAAGCAGTGATGATATAAGTTGTTATATAGCATGCTCACATCATAAGTATATGCACATGTACTCTAATGCACCCAATAAGGCATAATGGTCTTCAGTCGATAGGCTCGTGTTGGAAAACAAAATCATGGACGGCGGATGGCTGAATGATAGGTAAGTTGGTAATCGAGTGGACAATATCTACTACGTAGTGTGCGGGCGGTTATTAGGAATTCCTCCTCTAAAGACGTATCAGAAATGAGTTGTGATGCACATTAGCGAGTAGTAAAACGCGAAGGTGTTGGTAGTGTCGAGTATTACTTAGTAGTGGTAAGCAGTAATGAGTAGTATTGTGTAGTAGCAAGTAGCAAGGGGTAGTAGTAAGTAGTATTTAGTAATGACAAGCAGTGAGAAGCAGTGATCAGTCGTGACTAGCAGTGAGAGGCGGTGTTGAGTAGTAGTTATCAGTGATAAACAGTACTGAGTAGTGGTATGAGATGACGAGTGTGTTCAAGTAGTGTCTAAGTAGTGACAGGTAGTGATTTGTGGAGACGGACAGTGTCGAGCAGTGATGAGTTGGGTCAAGATCACAAGTCACTTTCAAGCTATATTAACAATTAATTTGCACATGATAAGTTTCTTCTCACATTCTAGTTATACGGTTTGGGTTCTGAACGTTGTCTATCCAGGTGACCTACTTGACTCGGCCCCAATTCCTTATTTCGAGATGTCAGAACTTCTATATGAGTTACCGTAATGTAATCCCGGTCATTACATTACGCTATCTCACATTTCCATTCGACATCACTCCATAAGTTCAAGATGGCGTAGTCAACTTAATTTAGTTAAATATGGCTTCGGGTGTACGTATGTGTTTTGGGATATAGTATATTTAGTTTAAGTCCATGTTGCATGGTATAAGGCGTATATGTATGTGGTGTAATGTATAGCCCTACATGTATCATTGTGAAGCAAATAGTGCAGGTATGGTGTATAAAAGTCGTCCAAGACACACGGCTATAGACTAGACTTCACTAATGCGCCCTACGGTTAGACACACTAATGTATCCTAGTTCCCTATAGCCACATCTCTGATACCAAATGTAACACCCCGTCATATCCCTTTAACGGAATGTTAACTCTGGTCCCAGTGCTTGGCTTGACTTCTACGTAACAGCAATATTCTACAGCGGAAGCAATTAATACCTGAGAATAAAACACGCAAAACGGGTCAACAACAATGTTGAGTGAATCTACAGGTTTTAGGTAAACAATACAGTATGTTTAAGAAATAACATTTCGAAAACGTTTACTAGTGAAAGACCACCAAAGTTTAATGTTAAAGTTTTTAGACAACACCGTTTCTCGTTTCAAAAGTTTGTTGACACTACCATGTCAAATTTCAATCATTTTTAGACAACACCCTGTCAAGTTTTATCTCATTTGCTCGTAAACCACAGTTTAAATATAGTTGTATAGTATCTGAAAAACAGTTATCATAAAAATAGTTTAATTACCTTGACCATGAGATTCAATCGCTGCATACACCGAGCACCTGAATACTAGCATTAACCCGAGTATAGAAACCACTATACCCGCCTTTACCTCCTAAAATGTTATACACTTGTTCAATTGTATTTAATATTTAAAATAAATGCACCACTGCTTTTATAGTGGGTGAGGTTGTCAACCTAACGGATCCGTCCATCTAAATTATGCTTACACCGATGGTATTAAAAGTATTCAAGCTAGAGGCTTTTTGAACAAAACTCAGTATGCATATGTGTAGTACTCATGTCAATATAAAGTAATTTGAAAATGTTAATATAACAGCGTGTATTCTCATCCCTGAAAACATGTATAAAAAGCGGGACTGTAGACTCACCTTTGAATGAAGCTCGGAATGAAAGACAAACGACTTGTACGGTTTAGACCCGAGTAATGTAACCTAAGTATATGTATTTAGGTTGGTCAATATATGTATCTTAAACAAGTGTGGTCTCATAGCATACGTTGTCTTATTGCTCGACTCGACGCGATTTAAAGTAAAAGTCAACTATATCATGCAAGTCAAACAAAGTCAACCGAAGTCAAACTGAAAGTCAAACTTGGTCAATGTGGTCAACTAAAGTCAACATCAGTAGATTCATGTCAAATATTGGTCAACATGTCAAACCTAAGTCATACAATACGTTTTAGGTCATGAATAATCATTTTCACAATTTCAGTTTATCGTTGTGCACCAAATCCATAAACACGTAGCATACTTAGCACATTATCTCATAGTACAAAATTCACATAAACATGGAAAACTCCAGATCATAAATAGACTTATAATTGATTCCAAAAAGTCAGGAATCAGAAGGGATACATTTGGGGTTTGCCAAGTCAGCTTCTGTCCGCGCACTGATTTCATTTTGGCTATAACCGGAGTTAGGAACATTAAATTGATACAAACCAGTGGCCATAGTTCAAGGACAAATCAAAGTAACACATATAAAAAATCTAGCAACATTTGTTTAGCTCATTGGTACAGTTTATTCGTGCAAGTTGAACATTCAGTTTTCAGCTCAAATCAGAATTCACATAAAGTATGGCTCTATTGTGCCCAATACATAAGGTTTCAGAGATTGAAATAATTAACAATAAGTCACATATTATGTTAAGTTTCATTTCCCAGAAGCATACATGCTCAAACAATTCACATAATCCACAGAGTACAAAACCGTGATCAATTTACAGGTTCGATTCTCATTTAGTTAGTCACATTCGCATACGAATATCCGAAGATCTAGATACAATTAGCCTATGATATCCACATGAAAGATGAAGTACTTTTTGTCTAATTTTCAAATATGCAAAGATTTAATCACAAAAGTTAACACATTTTATCATACAAGGTTATTTTCATGCAAATGCTGTATAAAACTACTTTTACACGAATTCGAGCATATCTCAGGCTATACATAAGCAAACGACATGATATCCTAGTCTAACTTGAGTGTTTTTAAATTATATTTCCAGTGATATAAGTTTCACATGCCAGTTCATGGTCATTCAATTCCATATTTCTGATTACACAACTTAAATCACAACGTTAATTCAAATTGGCATAACTAGAGCATACGGAAACGAAATTAGGTGATTCCAAAGCCTAAACTCAATAGTTTTTCGCAAGGAATCTGATTATAACATAATATCATCCCTTTAAAAAATAAAATTTACTGATCACACAATAAACAATTTGGTTTTTGCATTAAACAATCACAACGAGCAATTTATCGCATCTAGTATTCATCAAACATCAAGACTTGAGCAATAGACAACCTAATCCATGAAACCTTAACAAAAATCTAATTTTAAAGATTAGGGTTTATGTAAATATACCTTTGATCACAAAATTAAATACACCAATGCGTAGAGGATGACATGAATTGCGATCTTTGTGTTCAAGACTTAAGCTAAAAATCAAAATTGATGGATGTTGTGTTAGGGCTGTTGATCGACGAGCAGAAGGAGAAGAGAGGGAAGAGCTGCGTGCTTTTTCCTTTCTTAATTAGGTTATGGGATTAAATTTTTGCTCCAGGGATCTTTTAATTAGCCTAACTAGGGCCTAAGTAAACTAATACATGGACTAATTAAATCCCTAATGGCCCAACAAATAAAATAAAAGAGTGTAGGGTGGCAATCGGCCGAATGGGCCCCATGGGGTATCCCCGGGCTCTCGTTTTGCAATTCTGTGTAATCGTGGTCCGTTTTAAGTGCCGTTTAGTCGTACCGAAGGCCCGGAACGCTAACCCGATCGTTAAACGCAACCAATTGTTTAATTTATTAAAAACCCAATGAATTAAATATTTTAAAAAGTTAATAATTAATAAAATTAATTATTAAAATAAACCCGAGCGTTTCGTTGCTCAAAACGCTATTGTCAAAAATTGTATCGTTTTTATCGTATTTCATTATCCGAAATATTTATTTGAATTAATATCAACCCATATTAATTATTGTAACCCTCCGAAGATCAAGTACGCATTTAATACACATAAACACATAAAAGTTAAATAATCGCCGTTAAATAAACTAACGGAAGGTTAATGGAAGTAACGGAAAGACCAGGGTTGTTACAATGGTTGTTATCAATATTCTCGGAGTTTTCGGATGTCCGAACAAGAAAAATGAAGTCATGTACATGGCACATGGTGGTGATTAGGTTGATCGAGTCCAATCACCATCACGAGTCATTAGAACTTTGGTATGACTTACCGTAATATAACCACGTTGATCGAGTGTCGTTATGTTATGCTAACTCATAACTCCATTCCCACATCACTCCATAACATCAAGTTCGTGTAACCGTGAAGATCTAGAATGAACAAAGTGTAACGACGCCTCAAACGTGACTCGTATTGAATCAAAAGAATTAGTGCAACTCTAAAGAAGCGTTCCCCGAGGGAAGTGTATAAATGGTTGTTCACGTCAATGCGGTTCAAGTCAAATAATAATGCATTTAGGCACGAAATGAGTAACGAATCATGATAACGAATGGTACGCAACCGTAGTGATAAGTAGTGACGACGATACTCACCTAGAGTAGTGATGGTAGTAACACGAAATAGTAGATAGTAAGGAACACCGGTGCGACATCGATAGTAGGTTGAAATGGTGGCGAATAACAACATGGGAGACAGAGTTCCCGAACTAGTATAACTAATGAATTCATCGTCCTCCTTACGCGTATGAATCTTGAATTTATGTGTGTTACCAGAAAGTTACAGAATACGAGTTCGTATGATGAAAACTTGGTACCATTAAGAAGTTTGCCTAAGAATGATTCAAGTATAATGCACAAGTAGTCAAGTAAGTGCTATCTATAGCAAATGTATGTCAGAATGCAATGGCTAACTATCCGATTGTAGTCTAGATTCACTAATGTGTAGTGACCCGAACTTTTCCATGTTTATATATATTAATTGAGATTGATATTTACATGATTAAATGTTTCCAACATGTTAAGTAATCAAACTTGTTAAGACTTGATTAATTGAAATATGTTTCATATAGACAATTGACCACCCAAGTTGACCGGCGATTCACGAACGTTAAAACTTGTAAAAACGACATGACGATATATATATGGATATACATATGGTTAACATGAGATTATGATAAGTAAGTATCTCCATAAGTATATTAACAATGAGTTATATACATATAAACAAGACTACTAACTTAAGGATTTCGAAACGAGACATATATGTAACGATTATCGTTGTAACGACATTTAAATGTATATATATCATATTAAGATATATTAATATATCATAATATCATGATAATATAATAATTTAACATCTCATTAGATATAATAAACAATGGGTTAACAACATTAATTGAGATCGTTAACTTAAAGGTTTCAAAACAACACTTACATGTAACGACTAACGATGACTTAACGACTCAGTTAAAATGTATATACATGTAGTGTATTTAGATGTATTAAAATACTTTTGGAAGACTTCAAGACATATATCAAAACACTCATACTTAACGAAAATGGTTACAGTTACTTTCCCATTCTTTTCTTTCATCAAGAATTCTAGTCGTATTCTTACCCGTATTATACACAGCTTCAAAACGTACTTACTATGGGTATATACCAATAGGAACTAGCATGGGATTCCACTCTTGATTATGTCATGTATGACTAATCAATTTTAACTTCTACCATGAGCTAGTCAACTAACTAGAACTCCTTTTAACCCCACTCACCACTCACCAATTACCACTCATCATTCACTCCATTTCACTTCCAATTCTCTTTCTAATTCTCTCTCAACACACACACACACACTATTATGAACGTATTTTTCCAGTAGTTAATCATCATCTTCATCAAAAATCACTTCAAGAATCAAGCTATAATCATCATAGGAAGAACACTTCAAGAACACTTCAAAAATCCCTTCAAGTTTACTAATTTACTTCCAAGCTTTCTAATCCATTCCAAGTAATCATCTAAGATCAAGAAACCTTTGTTATATACAGTAGGTTATCTTTCTTATTCAAGGTAATATTCATATTCAAACTTTGATTCAATTTCTATAACTATAAACTATCTTAATTCGAGTAAAAATCTTACTTGAACTTGTTTTTGTGTCATGATCCTACTGCAAGAACTTTCAAGCCATCCAAGATCCTTTGAAGCTAGATCATTTCTTGTCACTTCCAGTAGGTTTACCTACTAAACTTGAGGTAGTAATGATGTTCATAACATCATTCGATTCATATATATAAAACTATCTTATTCGAAGGTTTAAACTCGTAATCACTAGAACATAGTTTAGTTAATTCTAAACTTGTTCGCAAACAAAAGTTAATCCTTCTAACTTGACTTTTAAAATTAACTAAACACATGTTCTATATCTATATGATATGCTAACTTAATGATTTAAAATCTGGAAACACGAAAAACACCGTAAAACCGGATTTACGCAGTCGTAGTAACACCGCGGGCTGTTTTGGGTTAGTTAATTAAAAACTATGATAAACTTTGATTTAAAAGTTGTTATTCTGAGAAAATGATTTTTTTTATGAACATGAAACTATATCCAAAAATTATGGTTAAACTCAAAGTGGAAGTATGTTTTTCTAAAATGGTCATCTAGACGTCGTTCTTTCGACTGAAATGACTACCTTTACAAAAACGACTTGTAACTTATTTTTCCGACTATAAACCTATACTTTTTCTGTTTAGATTCATAAAAAGAGTTCAATATGAAACCATAGCAATTTGATTCACTCAAAACGGATTTAAAATGAAGAAGTTATGGGTAAAACAAGATTGGATAATTTTTCTCATTTTAGCTACGTGAAAATTGGTAACAAATCTATTCCAACCATAACTTAATCAACTTGTATTGTATATTATGTAATCTTGAGATACCATAGACACGTATACAATGTTTCGACCTATCATGTCGACACATATATATATATTTCGGAACAACCATAGACACTCTATATGTGAATGTTGGAGTTAGCTATACAGGGTTGAGGTTGATTCCAAAATATGTATAGTTTGAGTTGTGATCAATACTGAGATACGTATACACTGGGTCGTGGATTGATTCAAGATAATATTTATCGATTTATTTCTGTATATCTAACTGTGGACAACTAGTTGTAGGTTACTAACGAGGACAACTGACTTAATAAACTTAAAACATCAAAATAAATTAAATGTGTTGTAAATATATTTTGAACATACTTTGATATATATGTATATATTGTTATAGGTTCGTGAATCAACCAATGGCCAAGTCTTACTTCCCGACGAAGTAAAAATCTGTGAAAGTGAGTTATAGTCCCACTTTTAAAATCTAATATTTTTGGGATGAGAATACATGCAGGTTTTATAAATGATTTACAAAATAGACACAAGTACGTGAAATTACATTCTATGGTTGAATTATCGAAATCGAATATGCCCCTTTTTATTAAGTCTGGTAATCTAAGAATTAGGGAACAGACACCCTAATTGACGCGAATCCTAAAGATAGATCTATTGGGCCTAACAAACCCCATCCAAAGTACCGGATGCTTTTGTACTTCGAAATTTATATCATATCCGAAGGGTGTCCCAGAATGATGGGGATATTCTTATATATGCATCTTATTAATGTCGGTTACCAGGTGTTCACCATATGAATGATTTTTATCTCTATGTATGGGATGTGTATTGAAATATGAAATCTTGTGGTCTATTGTTACGATTTGATATATATAGGTTAAACCTATAACTCACCAACATTTTTGTTGATGTTTTAAGCATGTTTATTCTCAGGTGATTATTAAGAGCTTCCGCTGTCGCATACTTAAATAAGGACGAGATTTGGAGTCCATGCTTGTATGATATTGTGTAAAAACTGCATTCAAGAAACTTATTTTGTTGTAACATATTTGTATTGTAAACCATTATGTAATGGTCGTGTGTAAACAGGATATTTTAGATTATCATTATTTGATAATCTACGTAAAGCTTTTTAAACCTTTATTGATGAAATAAAGGTTATGGTTTGTTTTAAAATGAATACAGTCTTTGAAAAATGTCTCATATAGAGGTCAAAACCTCGCAACGAAATCAATTAATATGGAACGTTTTTAATCAATAAGAACGGGACATTTCAGTTGGTATCCGAGCGTTGGTATTAGAGAACCAGAATTTTGCATTAGTGTGTCTTATCTAGTTTGTTAGGATGCATTAGTGAGTCTGGACTTCGACCTTGTTTACTTGAAAAATGATTGCTTAACAAATTTTGTTGGAAACTATATATTTTTAACATGTGAATATTATGTGATATATTAATCTCTTAACTCGTTTGATATTATGTGATAGATGTCTACCTCTAAAACAAGTCCCATTGACTCACCTAATAATAATGAAGAGTCAAATGTAAATTGGAATGATTCGTGGACTGATTCACAAGTTCCCGAAGAGGAACCGGAAGAAGAGTCGGAACCAGAAGAAGAATCGGAACCGGAAGAAGAATCGGAACCGGATGAAGAAATAGAACCGGTGGGGGAAATAATAAAACGGTTAAGTAAAAGAAAATCCTCAACCAACCGACCAAGGTTAATTATGGTCAATGGTGTTTCCGCCAAGGAAGCAAAATATTGGGAGGATTACCAATTCTCCGATGAATCGGATTCCGACGAGAATACCGATGATTATATAGAAATTACCCCAACTGAATTTAAAAAGGCAAAAGAAAATAATAAGGGAAAGGGCATAAAAATAGAGAAATCTAATTCCAACCCCGATGAACTTTATATGTATCGTCAACCCCCGAAGTCCTTAAGTTGTAACAATGACCCGGGAACCTCTAAACCACCAGGTTTTTCTAAACTAATGTGGATAACGACGGCTCGTATTAGGGGAACATCATATATCCCTAGAAACTTGGCAAAACGAACCAAAACCGAAGAAGAAGAAACAAGCGAGTCGGAATAGGATAGTTGTATTCGTGTGGTGTAATATAAGTAATATAGTGTGCTTATGCTTTATGATATATGTAAAAATTGCTTGTATTAATAAGTATTTTTTTTATGAATCTAACTCTTGTCTATTTTACAGTATAAAAACACAAAATGGATAGACAACCCAATATTTTAAGAGACCTACCCGGAGACATGATTGATGAAATCTTGTCTAGAGTCGGTCAGAATTCTTCAGCACAACTATTTAAGGCGAGATCAGTTTGTAAGACATTCGAAGAACGTTCCAAGAATGCCTTGGTTTATAAAAGGCTTTCTGTAATGACCCGCACTTTTTCGATCGTTCTATACTTATAAGAATAATATTTACATAAATTAAACCTTACCAACATGATAAGCAATCTAAATTGTTGAGATTTATGTTTCCGAAAAGAGATTTACACAACATTTGACCGTCTAGTTTGACCGATGATATCACGAACTATACAATAAATGATAAATATACGTTTGTGTATATATATGTATATATACATATTTAACATGTTTAATGAATGTTTTAATATCTCATTTTGTATTAATAACAACAAGTTATAAGTATATTTTGAAACTACTAACTTAAGTTTTCAAAACGATAACCATACGTAACGTTATTTGACATAATTACTTAAGACTTATAATATTTGTACATATATCGTATAAGTAATGTATTTAATCACTTTTAAGAACTTAAATACATAAAACCATATAAGTGTATTCACAAAAGATAGCTATATTTGAATCCTCATTCCATTTTTCACAAAATTTCTATACGTATATCTAGAGTATAAGTACTCGTATCATACCTAGCTTCTATACGTATTTACTATTGGTATATACACATCAAATCAACTTTAAATCAACCCTATATCTGCCCTCATCAAGAGGGAATTCCTTTTTGACATTTACCTTCAATAATTATACAAGAATACAAGTTTAAAATTTGTCCTTGCCCCCCCCCCCCCTTGTCACGTTTTATAAGGCCATCACCATACCAAGTTTTGATCACCATTTTCACTTTTAAATTACTCTCTAACTCTTTTACTTGAAGGCTCTAAGAACTCCATAAACATTCAGCAAAGTTCCATGAAGATCTAGCTTCAAAAACCTTACTTAAACACCATAAGAAAACCACACAAAAACACTTCAAGAAAACCTTCCAAGAACACAAACTTACTTCCAATCTTTCATCCACTTCCATCACCCTTTTGGTTCTAGCTTCTTACTCCTCTTTTATAGCAACCTTGTCCTAGGAACTTGAGGTAGAATCTATGTTCATAACCTTATTCGATTCATATATATATAGCTATCTTATTTTGTGGTATAAAAATTTAACAACAAGAACATAGTTTGAAAGTTTTCAAACTTGTTTGCAAACTAAATAGATCCTTCTAACTTAACTTTTAAAATACTTCAAGACCTGTAATATAACTTAATTACATGCTAATTTAACAAGGTATAACTTGGTTTTTCAAAGAATACCTTAAAAACTGTTTTTACGACGTCGGAGTGTAACCGGGGGCTGTTTTGGGTTGGATAATTAAAAACCATCTTAAACTTTGAATTGGAGGTTTATGTTCTGGAAAAATGATTTTTACTATGAATATGATAACACATAAAAATTTCGTGATTTAATTCAAAGTATAAGTATTTTTAGAAAAATAATCATTTAAGGTTGTTTACATAAAGGAAAATGTTTAACTTCATAAGTTTCACTAAAGTTTCACCTATGCCGTGTGATTTTGAATACAAACCAAGGTATTTTCAGTTCATAGTCTTAAAGAGGGACTCGATCCAAGGAGATGGCAAGTTGAATCAACGAAAACGGATTTGTAACGAAGAAACTATGACCGAAACAAAATTGGTTATCCTAGACTTGTTTAACTTCGGGATTAATTGGGAAAAATTTATATAAATCACATATTTCTAAGATAACATGATATTTTATATATATGTACTCATAATTCAATTTTATATGGTTCAGGATCACCCGTAAACAATACGAGAAGATTAATCATAAGATCCCATGTTTGTACGCAACACGTCATTTGACAACACCGGTACTTTATGTACGCAACACGTCATTTGACAACACCGGTACCGTGGGTCAAGATTAATCTCGACCAATACATATACGATGGGGGTTTTTATTTATTTCATTGGGGGTTTATTAAACACCTAAAAATGAACCATTAAAATTGAATTACTAACATCGGACTGCTAACTACGGACTAAGAAATTATTAAAACTATTAAAAGTATAAAAAGTATATATATGTGACGATTGTTTAAAATAGAAATATATTGATAAACTATATATGGATAGGTTCGTGATATCAACCGGAGACCAAGTCAAATTATATATATATATCTTCAAGACGAAAGTGAGTATATAGTCCCACTTTTAAACTCTAAATATTTCGGGATGAGAATACATGTATTTTATGTTTTACGATATAGACACAAGTAACTGAAAATTATATTCTACGTTGAGTTGTACCACTGGCATACTTCCCTGTAGCTTGGTAACTGTTATTTACAGCGGTATTGTAAACGCGAATCCTGTTGATAGATCTATCGGGCCTGACAACCCCAACCGGACTGGACGACCAGTATTCAACGGTTGCACAGTACTTCGTTTCGTGACTACACTTGGTACGGTGTAGTAAGATTTCATAATAAAGGGAATATGCGACGTGATTAAATGTTAAGTATGGTTACCAAGTGCTCAACCACTTAGAATATTTTTATTAAAACGTTTATATATGAAATCTTGTGGTCTATATATATATTGCTGCCGGCATTAAACCTATATCTCACCAACTTTATGTTGACGTTTTAAACATGTCTATTCTCAGGTGATAATTAGAAGCTTCCGCTGCAACATGTTGAATTTAAACAAGATCTTGAGTATGCATATTTGTGTCAAAAATAAAACTGCATATCGGAGGATTTGTAATGTAAAATATGCTAGAAATCGTATTGTTATCATCACATGTAAAGTTTGTAAGTCTAAGATTATCGCTAAACGATAATCATCTTTTTATTGTCTAAAGCTTGTATTAAAATAAGAGTATGGTTTGTAATGTAAAATAAATGCAGTTGTTCTTTTAAAAATGTCGCATATAGAGGTCAATACCTCGCAATGAAATCATACGTTATCTAACTCGTTCTTATGGTTAAGGACGGGTTATGACATGTGGTATCAGAGCGGTGGTCATAGCGAACCAGGTTTGCATTAGTGTGTCTAACTGATAAGTCGTTAGGATACATTAGTAAGTCTGGACTTTGACCGGGTCTGATTTAAAAACCATTGCTTATCATTGTTGGTTAAAATTTATATGTAAATATTATGTAGTACTAATGGGTTAGTTGTTGTGTGATAGATGTCGGGCTTAAAACTTGTCATCACGTTCAGCGACTCCGAACCAGAATCTTCAGATGGTGTTCCAGTCATTAACCTATCCGATGACGAAAATAATATCTTTGGGGAAGACTCACAAATTCCGGATGAACCGACTATAGAGAACCCGAAAAGTGAACCCGAGGAGGAAAGTGAACCCGAGGAGGAAAGTGAACCTGAGGAAGAAATACAGGAAATTACAAAAGACGAGTTCGAACTAGGAAAGAAACGAAAGGCTAATGAATTAGAAAATTCAAATCCTGAGTTTAGTAAGGATGTTGTGGCACCAACTCCACTAGACACTACCACCCCTATTCCTGCTATTCCTATTCGTTCTATCCCGGCATCCAGTTCTTCAGCCCCACCGCCAAAATATAGGCAGACAGCTAGGATAAGCGTTAAGCGATTCTTTGAACCTAAACGTCCTAGAAAATAGACCAAACGATGCGCTGCCGTATTAAACCATGGGATCATAAAATGTTTTGTATAATATTATTAGTGTGGTTTGTTTAATGTTCGATGTAAGATAAGCATATGTAAAATAGTGAAGTGTGAAATGCAATAATTTTCCATGGTTAAGTATTATTTAGATGGTAGTAATTGATTCTGTACTAAGCTATTAAGTATGGACATTAACGGGTAGGTACTACCCTAGATATAATTATAAAACGCTAATAAGAAGAAAAGGCTTTTATAATAATACCTGGTTCATATTATTAATAAGCTATAATGTACTGTAAATATACACTACATCTATAATATTCCATGTGAATAATTATTTTCTTTTCATTATTATAGAAGAATATGGCGCGATTGAACCGAATGACGGAACAAGAAATCCAGGAACTCATCAATCAGCGAGTGAACGACAGAATGTTATGGGTCGAGGCTGCAAGAGGTGCTGCAGTTAACCCAAATCCTCATGTGGGGTGCACTTACAAAACTTTTCAAGCTTGCAAGCCCTCATCATTCAGTGGAACAGAAGGACCGATCGGTTTAACCCGGTGGATAGAAAAGATGGAGACTGTGTTTAAAATCAGTGGTTGTGTTGAAAAGGACATGACCAAGTATGCATCGTGCACTTTACAAGATAGTGCACTCACGTGGTGGAAAAATTATGTGAAGGCTGTAGGAGGAGATGTAGCTTATGATACTCCGTGGGAAGAATTCAAAACAATGTTAATCAACGAATATTGTCCAAGGAACGAGGTTAGGAAGTTGGAAGATGAGTTACGAAGTCTGAAGGTTATTGGTACTGAAATCACCAACTACAATCAGCGATTCATGGAATTAGTTTTGCTATGTCCTGAATTGGTTCCAACCGAAGCACGGAAGATTGAAATGTACAAAGATGGTTTGCCCTCAAAGGTCAAGGCAAACGTTACAGCATCGAAACCTAAGACAATTCATGAAGCTATAATCATGGCGAACGAGCTAATGGATCAGGTCATCTTGGATAAGAAAGCATTCAATACTGAGGTGAAAGTGTTGAGTAACAAGAGAAAGTGGACCGGAAATTATGATCGAGGTAACCAACAACAATATTTTAAGAAACCAGAAACCACGAAAGGTGCGGGTAGTGGTTCAGGCTTTGGTTACAAAGAACAAAGTCCTTTATGCAACCGATGCCACAAACATCACTTTGGTTACTGTAGTGTGTTATGCACCAAGTGTAATCGACAGGGTCATCTTGCGGAAGATTGTAGGGCTCTCGTTACAAATACAAATGGTACCAAGACTCCTGCCACCAACGCAAATAGAACTACTTTGGCTACCGTTACTTGTTATGGATGTGGGAACCAGGGTCATTATAAGAGCCAGTGCCCGAATCCAGAGAAGAATATCGGACCTGCACGAGGGAGAGCATTTGTTATTAATGCTAGAGAGGCATGTGAAGACCCGGAGCTTGTTACGGGTACGTTTACCATTAATAACTTATCAGCATCTATTTTATTTGATACTGGTGCCGATAGAAGTTACGTGTGTAGAAATTTTTACACTAAATTGAATTGTTCATCATTACCTCTATATGCTAAGTACATGATTGAGTTAGCTAATGGTAAACTAATTAAAGCCGATAAAATTTGTCGTGATTGTGAAATAAATTTAGCCGGAGAAACGTTTAAAATCGACTTAATACCCGTAGAATTAGGAAGTTTTGATGTAATAGTCGGCATGGACTGGATGTCCAAAGTAGGAGTTGAAGTTGTGTGTGCCAAGAAGGCAATTCGCATTCCTTGTAAGGATAAAATGCCGGTGATGATTTATGGAGAGAAGGGTAATTCAAAGCTAAAACTCATTAGCTGTTTGAAAGCCAAGAAGTGTTTAGAAAAGGGATGTTATGCTATTCTAGCACATGTTAATAAAGTCAAAAAGAAAGAAAAGTGCATCAACGACGTGCCTGTGGCAAGAGATTTTCCTGAAGTGTTTCCGGAAGAATTGCCGGGATTACCTCCATTTAGATCGGTAGAATTTCAAATAGATTTAGTACCAGGAGCTGCACCAGTGGCTTGTGCTCCATATAGACTTGCACCGTCCGAACTAAAAGAACTTCAAAGTCAGTTAAAAGAATTACTGGACCGTGGATTCATACGACCAAGCACTTCACCGTGGGGAGCTCCAATTTTATTCGTCAAGAAGAAAGATGGATCTTTCCGAATGTGTATAGATTATCGTGAATTAAATAAGTTAACTATCAAGAATCGGTATCCACTACCGAGAATTGACGACTTATTTGATCAACTCCAAGGATCATGTGTGTACTCGAAAATTGACCTAAGATCGGGCTATCATCAATTACGTGTCAAAGAAGAAGATATACCGAAAACTGCTTTTTGGACACGCTACGGTCATTACGAATTTTTGGTCATGCCGTTTGGATTGACGAATGCGCCAGCTGTATTCATGGACCTCATGAATCGAGTTTGTAGTCCATATTTAGATAAGTTTGTTATCGTTTTCATTGATGATATTCTTATCTATTCCAAGAGTGAGCAAGAGCATGAGCAGCATTTAAGGTTGATATTAGAGTTGTTAAGACAAGAACAGCTATATGCTAAATTTTCTAAATGTGCTTTCTGGTTGAAAGAAGTGCAATTTCTTGGCCACGTTGTTAGTAGCAAAGGAATTCAGGTTGATCCAGCAAAAATTGAAGCCATTGAAAAATGGGAGACTCCTAAGACACCAATGCAGATACGCCAATTTTTGGGTTTAGCCGGTTATTATAGAAGGTTTATTCAAGATTTTTCCCGAATAGCTAAGCCGTTGACAGCGTTAACACAAAAAGGGAAGAAATATGAATGGACTTCTGAGCAGGAGAGTGCATTTCAATTACTAAAGAAGAAGTTAACTACGGCGCCTATTTTATCGTTACCAGAAGGGAACGATGATTTTGAAATATATTGTGACGCTTCGCGACAAGGTTTTGGTTGTGTTCTTATGCAACGGAAGAAAGTGATTGCATACGCATCCCGACAGTTGAAGATTCATGAGCGGAATTATACGACGCATGATCTAGAATTGGGAGCAGTCGTGTTTGCATTGAAGATGTGGAGACACTATTTGTATGGGGTTAAATTCACTGTGTTTACTGATCATAAAAGCCTTCAACATATTTTTGATCAGAAACAGCTGAACATGAGGCAACGTAGGTGGGTCGAGTTAATAAACGACTATGATTGTGAAATTTGTTATCATCCCGGGAAAGCGAATGTGGTGGCTGACACCCTAAGCAGAAAGGAACGAGAACCAATTCGAGTACGAGCGATGAACATAAAAATTCGCATGAACCTCAACTCACAAATCAAAGAAGTTCAACGAGAAGCACTCAATAAAGAAAACATAAGAAATGAAATAATGAAGAAATATGAGAAGCAACTCGTTATACGGGAAGATGGAATTCGATATTTTGCAAATCGTATTTGGGTACCGAAGTTGGGTGGATTAAGGAAGTTGATATTGAATGAGGCACATAAGACAAGATACTCGATACATCCTGGAGTTGGAAAGATGTACCAAGATCTTAAGACACATTATTGGTGGCCTAATTTAAAGACAGACGTTGCAACATATGTTGGGGAGTGTTTAACTTGTTCCAAAGTTAAAGCAGAACACCAGAAGCCGTCAGGGTTACTTCAACAACCAGAAATCCCAGAATGGAAATGGGATGGTATTACCATGGATTTCATCACGAAGTTACCAAAGACTGCCTGGGGATACGACACCATTTGGGTAATTGTTGATCGTCTTACCAAATCTGCACATTTCTTGCCTATAAAGGAAACGGATAGAATGGAGAAACTATTACGATTGTATATAAAGGAAATTGTTTCAAGGCATGGAATACCTATTTCCATTATATCCGATCGTGATAGTAGATTTACCTCAAAGTTCTGGCAATCACTACAGGAGGCCCTAGGAACTCGTTTGGATATGAGCACCGCATATCATCCGCAAACTGACGGGCAGAGTGAAAGAACAATTCAGACTCTTGAAGACATGCTCAGGGCATGTGTGATCGATTTTGGAAACGGATGGGATAAGTATTTACCGTTAGCAGAATTCTCGTATAATAATAGTTATCATGCGAGCATTAAAGCTGCGCCATTTGAAGCACTGTATGGGAGGAAGTGTAGATCTCCTATCTATTGGAATGAAGTAGGAGATCGACAATTAACTGGTCCCGAGATCATACATGAAACTACTGAAAAGATAGTACAAATCAAGGAGAGATTGAAAATAGCCCGTAGTCGCCAAAAGAGCTACGCCGATGTCCGAAGGAAACCATTAGAGTTTCAGATCGGTGACATGGTTATGTTAAAGGTGTCACCATGGAAAGGTGTAATACGTTTCGGTAAAAGAGGTAAACTGAACCCAAGATATGTAGGCCCGTTCAAGATCATCGAACGCATTGGACCGGTAGCTTATCGACTCGAGTTACCGCAACAACTCGCCGGAGTACATAATACCTTTCACATCTCAAACCTTAAGAAGTGTCTTGCAAAGGAAGACCTCACCATTCCTCTTGAAGAAATCCATGTCGACGAGAAACTATAATTCATCGAAGAATCAATCGAAATCATGGATCGTGAAGTTAAACAGCTCAAGCAGAGCAACATACCGATCGTTAAGGTTCGTTGGAATGCTCGAAGGGGTCCCGTGTTTACTTGGGAACGAGAGGATCAGATGAAACAAAAGTATCCACACTTGTTTCTCGATGACGCAAAATAGGTATAATTTTAAAATTTCGGGACGAAATTTATTTAACGGGTAGGTACTGTAATGACCCGCACTTTTTCGATCATTCTATACTTATAAGAATAATATTTACATAAATTAAACCTTACCAACATGATAAGCAATCCAAATTGTTGAGATTTATGTTTCCGAAAAGAGATTTACACAACATTTGACCGTCTAGTTTGACCGATGATATCACGAACTATACAATATATGATAAATATACGTTTGTGTATATATATGTATATATACATATTTAACATGTTTAATGAATGATTTAATATCTCATTTTGTATTAATAACAACAAGTTATAAGTATATTTTGAAACTACTAACTTAAGTTTTCAAAACGATAACCATACGTAACGTTATTTGACATAATTACTTAAGACTTATAATATTTATACATATATCGTATAAGTAATGTATTTAATCACTTTTAAGAACTTAAATACATAAAACCATATAAGTGTATTCACAAAAGATAGCTATATTTGAATCCTCATTCCATTTTTCACAAAATTTCTATACGTATATCTAGAGTATAAGTACTCGTATCATACCTAGCTTCTATACGTATTTACTATTGGTATATACACATCAAATCAACTTTGAATCAACCCTATATCTGCCCTCATCAAGAGGGAATTCCTTTTTGACATTTACCTTCAATAATTATACAAGAATACAAGTTTAAAATTTGTCCTTGCCCCCCCCCCCCTTTGTCACGTTTTATAAGGCCATCACCATACCAAGTTTTGATCACCATTTTCACTTTTAAATTACTCTCTAACTCTTTTACTTGAAGGCTCTAAGAACTCCATAAACATTCAGCAAAGTTCCATGAAGATCTAGCTTCAAAAACCTTACTTAAACACCATAAGAAAACCACACAAAAACACTTCAAGAAAACCTTCCAAGAACACAAACTTACTTCCAATCTTTCATCCACTTCCATCACCCTTTTGGTTCTAGCTTCTTACTCCTCTTTTACAGCAACCTTGTCCTAGGAACTTGAGGTAGAATCTATGTTCATAACCTTATTCGATTCATATATATATAGCTATCTTATTTTGTGGTATAAAAATTTAACAACAAGAACATAGTTTGAAAGTTTTCAAACTTGTTTGCAAACTAAATAGATCCTTCTAACTTAACTTTTAAAATACTTCAAGACCTTTAATATAACTTAATTACATGCTAATTTAACAAGGTATAACTTGGTTTTTCAAAGAATACCTTAAAAACTGTTTTTACGACGTCGGAGTGTAACCGGGGGCTGTTTTGGGTTGGATAATTAAAAACCATCTTAAACTTTGAATTGGATTTTTATGTTCTGGAAAAATGATTTTTACTATGAATATGATAACACATAAAAATTTCATGATTTAATTCAAAGTATAAGTATTTTTAGAAAAATAATCATTTAAGGTTGTTTACATAAAGGAAAATGTTTAACTTCATAAGTTTCACTAAAGTTTCACCTATGCCGTGTGATTTTGAATACAAACCAAGGTATTTTCAGTTCATAGTCTTAAAGAGGGACTCGATCCAAGGAGATGGCAAGTTGAATCAACGAAAACGGATTTGTAACGAAGAAACTATGACCGAAACAAAATTGGTTATCCTAGACTTGTTTAACTTCGGGATTAATTGGGAAAAATTTATATAAATCACATATTTCTAAGATAACATGATATTTTATATATATGTACTCATAATTCAATTTTATATGGTTCAGGATCACCCGTAAACAATACGAGAAGATTAATCATAAGATCCCATGTTTGTACGCAACACGTCATTTGACAACACCGGTACTTTATGTACGCAACACGTCATTTGACAACACCGGTACCGTGGGTCAAGATTAATCTCGACCAATACATATACGATGGGGGTTTTTATTTATTTCATTGGGGGTTTATTAAACACCTAAAAATGAACCATTAAAATTGAATTACTAACATCGGACTGCTAACTACGGACTAAGAAATTATTAAAACTATTAAAAGTATAAAAAGTATATATATGTGACGATTGTTTAAAATAGAAATATATTGATAAACTATATATGGATATGTTCGTGATATCAACCGGAGACCAAGTCAAATTATATATATATATATCTTCAAGACGAAAGTGAGTATATAGTCCCACTTTTAAACTCTAAATATTTCGGGATGAGAATACATGTATTTTATGTTTTACGATATGGACACAAGTAACTGAAAAATATATTCTACGTTGAGTTGTACCACTGGCATACTTCCCTGTAGCTTGGTAACTGTTATTTACAGCGGTATTGTAAACGCGAATCCTGTTGATAGATCTATCGGGCCTGACAACCCCAACCGGACTGGACGACCAGTATTCAACGGTTGCACAGTACTTCGTTTCGTGACTACACTTGGTACGGTGTAGTAAGATTTCATAATAAAGGGAATATGCGACGTGATTAAATGTTAAGTATGGTTACCAAGTGCTCAACCACTTAGAATATTTTTATTAAAACGTTTATATATGAAATCTTGTGGTCTATATATATATTGCTGCCGGCATTAAACCTATATCTCACCAACTTTATGTTGACGTTTTAAACATGTCTATTCTCAGGTGATAATTAGAAGCTTCCGCTGCAACATGTTGAATTTAAACAAGATCTTGAGTATGCATATTTGTGTCAAAAATAAAACTGCATATCGGAGGATTTGTAATGTAAAATATGCTAGAAATCGTATTGTTATCATCACATGTAAAGTTTGTAAGTCTAAGATTATCGCTAAACGATAATCATCTTTTTATTGTCTAAAGCTTGTATTAAAATAAGAGTATGGTTTGTAATGTAAAATAAATGCAGTTGTTCTTTTAAAAATGTCGCATATAGAGGTCAATACCTCGCAATGAAATCATACGTTATCTAACTCGTTCTTATGGTTAAGGACGGGTTATGACACTTTCGTTCGAAAGATGGGGGATATCACATTGGGAAATCCATAAGTTACGATGTGTTTACTTTGACGCATATATTGCGGGGAACCCAAATGCTATTTTACGCAATGGGTTAAGAAATTATTTTGACTCAATATATCCGAATATTGGACTTCGTGATTTAGAAAAAGCGGCTAACATGCAACATAAAGAAGCATGTTATGCTTACGGATTAGTAATGTTCGCTTCTCACCAAAGTGAGAACAAGAACATCGGGCTACAACTATTAAACAAAACGTTCCCACAAGTGACGGAGTCGGTAATTGGGGTAAGAAATGAGGTTTTTAGATTGTTACGGGACTGTTGGACATTACGTAACCCTCGTCCCTTTGACGACGTTACAACACGCTGTCTTATCAACGGCCATTACGGTTATGTTCCACAAGACCAAGGATGGGAAGTAATCCTAGTAAAACCAGAATGCATGACTTGTTTTTGAACGTATGAATTACGTATCTTTATTGCCTTTGCTGAACGATTTGTGTACTAGCTAGAATTATCTTCACAACCATCTTGTATCAAATTTATTGTGTGCTATATTTCATGCTATATGTAAAATAAGCGGTATTGTAAGTTTGTAAAATATTGTGTAAAAGTTTGAACGCGAAATATTATTATAATCAGTTTTTCATATAGAATTGTAGTAGTTGAATTGTATATTAGCTACTAAGTATGAACTTAACGGGTAGGTACTACCCGAATTTAAACTTATAAAACGCTAATATGAAGAAAAAGCTTTTATAAATGAGTTCATATTATGCTACGAAATACTATTAACTACTCTTAATATTCTGTATGATTAACTTGTTCCATTTGACTATTTTGAAGGAAATGGCACCGACTACTCGACACACCGTGAATATGAATGAAGAGGAATTCCGTACTTTTCTAGCTTCAAACATAGCCGCAGTACAGGCTGCGCTACATACCAACAATAACCTTGGATCTAGCAGTACAGGAAATCGTGTAGGATGCACCTACAAAGAATTCACTGCCTGCAAACCTTTGGAATTTGATGGAACCGAAGGACCGATCGGATTGAAACGGTGGACCGAGAAGGTCGAATCGGTGTTTGCCATAAGTAAGTGTACTGAAGAGGACAAAGTGAAGTACGCTACGCATACCTTCACAGGTTCTGCATTAACATGGTGGAATACCTATCTAGAGCAAGTGGGACAAGACGATGCGTACGCACTACCGTGGTCAGTATTCAAGCACTTGATGAACGAGAAGTACCGTCCCAGAACCGAGGTCAATAAGCTTAAGACAGAACTTAGAGGGTTACGAACCCAAGGATTTGATATTACCACGTACGAAAGACGATTCACAGAATTGTGCCTATTGTGTCCGGGCGCATTCGAAGATGAGGAAGAGAAGATCGACGCGTTTGTGAAAGGATTACCGGAAAGAATCCAAGAAGATATAAGTTCACACGAGCCCGCCTCCATACAACAGGCATGTAGAATGGCTCACAAACTAGTGAACCAGATTGAAGAAAGAATTAAAGAACAGACTGCTGAAGAGGCCAATGTGAAGCAAGTCAAAAGAAAGTGGGAGGAAAACGGTGATAAGAATCACCAATACAACAACAACAGCAATTATAACAATAATCGCAACAATTATCCCAACAATTGCAACATCAATCGCAACTACAACAAACGGCCCAACAACAACAACAACAACAACAAAAACAACAACAGAAACTACAACAATCATCCCAACAACAATAATAACCGCAACAAAAACAACAATCAGAAGCAGCTATGCCAAAGGTGTGAAAAGTATCACTCGGGGTTCTGCACCAAATTTTGCAACAAGTGTAAAAGAAATGGTCATAGCGCGGCGAAGTGTGAGGTCTACGGACCAGGGGTTAATAGAACGAAAGGAACAAATGGTGTCGGAACGAGTAATGGCGGAGGAAGTAGTGTCGGAGCAAGTTACGCCAATGTAGTTTGTTATAAATGTGGAAAACCGGGCCACATTATTAGAAATTGCCCGAACCAGGAGAACACGAATGGACAAGGCCGTGGAAGAGTTTTCAATATTAATGCGGCAGAGGCACAGGAAGACCCGGAGCTTGTTACGGGTACGTTTCTTATTGACAATAAATCTGCTTACGTTTTATTTGATTCGGGTGCGGATAGAAGCTATATGAGTAGAGATTTTTGTGCTAAATTAAGTTGTCCATTGACGCCTTTGGATAGTAAATTTTTACTCGAATTAGCAAATGGTAAATTAATTTCAGCAGATAATATATGTCGGAATCGAGAAATTAAACTGGTTAGCGAAACGTTTAAGATTGATTTGATACCTTTAGAGTTAGGGAGTTTTGATGTGATAATCGGTATGGACTAGTTGAAAGAAGTGAAAGTAGAGATCATTTTTTAAAAAAATGCAATTCGCATTATACGAGAAAAAGGAAAACCCTTAATGGTGTACGGAGAAAAGGGCAACACGAAGCTACATCTTATTAGTAATTTGAAGGCACAAAAACTAATAAGAAAAGGTTGCTATGCTGTTCTAGCACAAGTTGAAAAAGTACAAACTGAAGAAAAGAGCATCAATGATGTTCCCATTGCAAAAGAATTTCCCAATGTATTTCCGAAAGAATTACCGGGATTACCCCCACATCGATCCGTTGAATTTCAAATAGATCTTGTACCAGGAGCTGCACCAATAGCTCGTGCTCCTTACAGACTCGCACCCAGCGAGATGAAAGAACTGCAAAGCCAATTACAAGAACTTTTAGAGCGTGGTTTCATTCGACCAAGCACATCACCGTGGGGAGCTCCTGTTTTGTTTGTCAAGAAGAAAGATGGTACATTCAGGTTGTGTATCGACTACCGAGAGTTGAACAAACTTACCATCAAGAACCGCTACCCACTACCGAGAATCGACGACTTATTTGATCAACTACAAGGCTCGTTTGTTTATTCAAAGATTGACTTACGTTCCGGGTATCATCAAATGTGGGTGAAAGAAGATGATATTCCAAAGACTGCTTTCAGAACACGTTACGGTCATTACGAGTTTATGGTCATGCCGTTTGGTTTAACTAATGCACCAGCTGTGTTCATGGACCTTATGAACCGAGTGTGTGGACCATACCTTGACAAGTTTGTCATTGTTTTCATTGATGACATACTTATTTACTCAAAGAATGACCAAGAACACGATGAACATTTGAGAAAGGTGTTAGAAGTATTGAGGAAGGAATAATTGTACGCTAAGTTTTTAAAGTGTGCATTTTGGTTGGAAGAATTTCAATTCCTCGGTCACATAGTGAACAAAGAAGGTATTAAGGTGGATCCGACAAAGATAGAAACTGTTGAAAAGTGGGAAACCCCAAAAACTCCGAAACACATACGCCAGTTTTTAGGACTAGCTGGTTACTACAGAAGGTTCATCCAAGACTTTTCTAGAATAGCAAAACCCTTGACTGCATTAACGCATAAAGGGAAGAAATTTGAATGGAATGATGAACAAGAGAAAGCGTTTCAGTTATTGAAGAAAAAGCTAACTACGACACCTATATTGTCATTGCCTGAAGGGAATGATGATTTTGTGATTTATTGTGATGCATCAAAGCAAGGTCTCGGTTGTGTATTAATGCAACGAACGAAGGTGATTGCTTATGCGTCTAGACAATTGAAGATTCACGAACAAAATTATACGACGCATGATTTAGAATTAGGCGCGGTTGTTTTTGCATTAAAGACTTGGAGGCACTACTTATATGGGGTCAAAATTATTATATATACCGACCACAAAAGTCTTCAACACATATTTAATCAGAAACAACTGAATATGAGGCAGCGTAGGTGGATTGAATTATTGAATGATTACGACTTTGAGATTCGTTACCACCTGGGGAAGGCAAATGTGGTAGCCGATGCCTTGAGCAGGAAGGACAGAGAACCCATTCGAGTAAAATCTATGAATATAATGATTCATAATAACATTACTACTCAAATAAAGGAGGCACAACAAGGAGTTTTAAAAGAGGGAAATTTAAAGGATGAAATACCCAAAGGATCGGAGAAGCATCTTAATATTCGGGAAGACGGAACCTGGTATAGGGCTGAAAGGATTTGGGTACAAAATTTGGAGATATGAGAGAAATGGTACTTAGAGAAGCTCATAAAACCAGATACTCAATACATCCTGGAACGGGGAAGATGTACAAGGATCTCAAGAAACATTTTTGGTGGCCGGGTATGAAAGCCGATGTTGCTAAATACGTAGGAGAATGTTTGACGTGTTCTAAGGTCAAAGCTGAGCATCAGAAACCATCAGGTCTACTTCAACAACCCGAAATCCCGGAATGAAAATGGAAAAACATTACCATGGATTTCATCACTAAATTGCCAAGGACTGCAAGTGGTTTTGATACTATTTGGGTAATAGTTGATCGTCTCACCAAATCAGCACACTTCCTACCAATAAGAGAAGATGACAAGATGGAGAAGTTAGCACGACTGTATTTGAAGGAAGTCGTCTCCAGACATGGAATACCAATCTCTATTATCTCTGATAGGGATGGCAGATTTATTTCAAGATTCTGGCAGACATTACAACAAGCATTAAGAACTCGTCTAGACATGAGTACTGCCTATCATCCACAAACTGATGGGCAGAGTGAAAGGATGATACAAACGCTTGAAGACATGCTACGAGCATGTGTTATTGATTTCGGAAACAGTTGGGATCGACATCTACCGTTAGCAGAATTTTCCTACAACAACAGCTACCATTCAAGCATTGAGATGGCACCGTTTGAAGCACTTTATGGTAGAAAGTGCAGGTCTCCGATTTGTTGGAGTGAAGTGGGGGATAGACAGATTACGGGTCCGGAGATTATACAAGAAACTACCGAGAAGATCATCCAAATTCAACAACGGTTGAAAACCGTCCAAAGTCGACAAAAGAGCTACGCTGACATTAAAAGAAAAGATATAGAATTTGAAATTGGAGAGAAGGTCATGCTTAAAGTTGCACCTTGGAAAGGCGTTGTTCGATTTGGTAAATGAGGGAAATTAAATCCAAGGTATATTGGACCATTCAAGATTATTGATCGTGTCGGACCAGTAGCTTACCGACTTGAGTTACCTCAACAACTCGCGGCTGTACATAACACTTTCCACGTCTCGAATTTGAAGAAATGTTTTGCTAAAGAAGATCTCACTATTCCGTTAGATGAAATCCAAATCAACGAAAACTTCAATTCATCGAAGAACCCTTCGAAATAATGAATCGTGAGGTTAAAAGACTTAAGCAAAACAAGATACCAATTGTTAAGGTTCGATGGAATGCTCGTAGAGAACCCGAGTTCACCTGGGAGTGTGAAGATCAGATGAAGAAGAAATACCCGCATCTATTTCCAGAAGATTCGTCAACACCTTCAACAGCTTAAAATTTCGGGACGAAATTTATTTAACGGGTAGGTACTGTAGTGACCCGAACTTTTCCATGTTTATATATATTAATTGAGATTGATATTTACATGATTAAATGTTTCTAACATGTTAAGCAATTAAACTTGTTAAGACTTGATTAATTGAAATATGTTTCATATAGACAATTGACCACCCAAGTTGACCGGCGATTCACGAACGTTAAAACTTGTAAAAATGACATGACGATATATATATGGATATACATATGGTTAACATGAGATTATGATAAGTAAGTATCTCCATAAGTATATTAACAATGAGTTATATACATATAAACAAGACTACTAACTTAAGGATTTCGAAACGAGACATATATGTAACGATTATCGTTGTAACGACATTTAAATGTATATATATCATATTAAGATATATTAATATATCATAATATCATGATAATATAATAATTTAACATCTCATTAGATATAATAAACAATGGGTTAACAACATTAATTGAGATCGTTAACTTAAAGGTTTCAAAACAACACTTACATGTAACGACTAACGATGACTTAACGACTCAGTTAAAATGTATATACATGTAGTGTATTTAGATGTATTAAAATTCTTTTGGAAGACTTCAAGACATATATCAAAACACTCATACTTAACGAAAATGGTTACAGTTACTATCCCATTCTTTTCTTTCATCAAGAATTCTAGTCGTATTCTTACCCGTATTATACACAGCTTCAAAACGTACTTACTATGGGTATATACCAATAGGAACTAGCATGGGATTCCACTCTTGATTATGTCATGTATGACTAATCAATTTTAACTTCTACCATGAGCTAGTCAACTAACTAGAACTCCTTTTAACCCCACTCACCACTCACCAATTACCACTCATCATTCACTCCATTTCACTTCCAATTCTCTTTCTAATTCTCTCTCAACACACACACACACACTATTATGAACTTATTTTTCCAGTAGTTAATCATCATCTTCATCAAAAATCACTTCAAGAATCAAGCTATAATCATCATAGGAAGAACACTTCAAGAACACTTCAAAAATCCCTTCAAGTTTACTAATTTACTTCCAAGCTTTCTAATCCATTCCAAGTAATCATCTAAGATCAAGAAACCTTTGTTATATACAGTAAGTTATCTTTCTTATTCAAGGTAATATTCATATTCAAACTTTGATTCAATTTCTATAACTATAAACTATCTTAATTCGAGTAAAAATCTTACTTGAACTTGTTTTTGTGTCATGATCCTACTTCAAGAACTTTCAAGCCATCCAAGATCCTTTGAAGCTAGATCATTTCTTGTCACTTCCAGTAGGTTTACCTACTAAACTTGAGGTAGTAATGATGTTCATAACATCATTCGATTCATATATATAAAACTATCTTATTTGAAGGTTTAAACTCGTAATCACTAGAACATAGTTTAGTTAATTCTAAACTTGTTCGCAAACAAAAGTTAATCCTTCTAACTTGACTTTTAAAATTAACTAAACACATGTTCTATATCTATATGATATGCTAACTTAATGATTTAAAACCTGGAAACACGAAAAACACCGTAAAACCGGATTTACGCCGTCGTAGTAACACCGCGGGCTGTTTTGGGTTAGTTAATTAAAAACTATGATAAACTTTGACTTAAAAGTTCTTATTCTGAGAAAATGATTTTTATTATGAACATGAAACTATATCCAAAAATTATGGTTAAACTCAAAGTGGAAGTATGTTTTTCTAAAATGGTCATCTAGACGTCGTTCTTTCGACTGAAATGACTAATTTACAAAAACGACTTGTAACTTATTTTTCCGACCATAAACCTATAATTTTTCTGTTTAGATTCATAAAATAGAGTTCAATATGAAACCATAGCAATTTGATTCACTCAAAACGGATTTAAAATGAAGAAGTTATGGGTAAAACAAGATTGGATAATTTTTCTCATTTTAGCTACGTGAAAATTGGTAACAAATCTATTCCAACCATAACTTAATCAACTTGTATTGTATATTATGTAATCTTGAGATACCATAGACACGTATACAATGTTTCGACCTATCATGTCGACACATCTATATATATTTCGGAACAACCATAGACACTCTATATGTGAATGTTGGAGTTAGCTATACAGGGTTGAGGTTGATTCCAAAATATGTATAGTTTGAGTTGTGATCAATACTGAGATACGTATACACTGGGTCATGGATTGATTCAAGATAATATTTATCGATTTATTTCTGTATATCTAACTGTGGACAACTAGTTGTAGGTTACTAACGAGGACAGCTGACTTAATAAACTTAAAACATCAAAATATATTAAAAGTATTGTAAATATATTTTGAACATACTTTGATATATATGTATATATTGTTATAGGTTCGTGAATCAACCAGTGGCCAAGTCTTACTTCCCGACGAAGTAAAAATCTGTGAAAGTGAGTTATAGTCCCACTTTTAAAATCTAATATTTTTTGGATGAGAATACATGCAGGTTTTATAAATGATTTACAAAATAGACACAAGTACGTGAAACTACATTCTATGGTTGAATTATCGAAATCGAATATGCCCCTTTTTATTAAGTCTGGTAATCTAAGAATTAGGGAACAGACACCCTAATTGACGCGAATCCGAAAGATAGATCTATTGGGCCTAACAAACCCCATCCAAAGTACCGGATGCTTTAGTACTTGAAATTTATATCATATCCGAAGGGTGTCCTGGAATGATGGGGATATTCTTATATATGCATCTTGTTAATGTCGGTTACCAGGTGTTCACCATATGAATGATTTTTATCTCTATGTATGGGATGTGTATTGAAATATGAAATCTTGTGGTCTATTGTTACGATTTGATATATATAGGTTAAACCTATAACTCACCAACATTTTTGTTGACGTTTTACGCATGTTTATTCTCAGGTGATTATTAAGAGCTTCCGCTATCGCATACTTAAATAAGGACGAGATTTGGAGTCCATGCTTGTATGATATTGTGTAAAAACTGCATTCAAGAAACTTATTTTGTTGTAACATATTTGTATTGTAAACCATTATGTAATGGTCGTGTGTAAACAGGATATTTTAGATTATCATTATTTGATAATCTACGTAAAGCTTTTTAAACCTTTATTGATGAAATAAAGGTTATGGTTTGTTTTAAAATGAATGCAGTCTTTGAAAAACGTCTCATATAGAGGTCAAAACCTCGCAACGAAATCAATTAATATGGAACGTTTTTAATCAATAAGAACGGGACATTTCATAATGCGTCCTAACGACTCTGTCAGACACACTAATGCATATCCTAGTTCCCTACAACCAACGCTCTGATACCATCTGTAGTGACCCGACAAAATCGTCATTGACGGCGCCGCTAACTTACGTCCCGTTACATGGTCGTAGTCCCTATATGAGACTCGTTTGACCAAAATTATGTCGCATTCATTTGAAACGTACAAGACTTACAAAGTTTAGTTTACCAAACGGATCGACAACAAGTTTAAGTTTACAAAAGTTATAAAGTGTAAATGAAATAACTTGCGACATAATTAGTTTAAAATCACGGTTTGCTATAAATAGCGAAAGTATGTATGCTTTAAGTTTGAATCTAAAGGTGCTATCACTAGCGTATGCATGTATGCTTGACCCCAAGCAAGTATGAGTGTACGCGGAAGCATGTATCAAATAGCTAAGTATGAACCTGAGAAACATATAGAAAACTGTCAACGAAAAACGATGGTGAAATCATAGGTGTATTTTTAAACGTTATATTTTGAACCACAAGATTTAGTATTTCCATAAAATTGATCATCCAAAAGTTGCATTCCCAAAGTTTGTTCGCGAGCACCCAATTATCAATGCTTAACATTTCTTCCATAGAACCCCATCACAATAGTGTTAGAACATACACTGTTTCTCGAAAATATATTTCATTCGTAAACGGTAGCAAACCGTTTGAATGAGGGTTTGTCAAACCCATATGGATCCATACAACATAAGTTCTCGCTTACACCCGGCAAGTGTAACTAATGATAATCGAATTGAGGATTTTGTTCTAAACTCGCTGTAGAATGTTTGTTTCATCGAACTTGTGTTCAAAACATAAAAGTAAGTAGTACAAGATGTAACAAAGTATATGTTCCTCAGCCCACGATTTAAAAGTATAAAAGTTGTTGAATAGGTGGGACTATGATCTCACCTCGAGTGCACGAGTATAAATGTATTTCACAAAGTAAACGTGTGCATGAAAGTTGCTTAGCCTTGACCGAAACAAGTAAGTTGTATCAATTAACCGGTTACGACACAAGGTCGGGCGAAATGTGTTCAATTAGTCCTATGGCTCGTTATGACTCGAATAGTATAGCATGTGAATCACGTTGTCAAGTTTCATGCATGAATCAAGTATAAAAGCACGTTAGAACGATTGCATAAACGTTTGGTTAAGTTTGACTAAAAGTCAAACTCTGTCAAAGTCAAAGTCAACGGGGTCGGGTCGGGTATCCGACAATTTTTCTAAGTTATATAATCATATATAAGCATGTTAGAACAAGTTACATGTGAATCGGGGGTCCATAGCATAGCAAACATTTTTCGTAAAAAGACAAATCAAAACAGTAACTGGCAATGCATCTGGACGGCGTCCAGATTAGCTGGACAGCGTCCAGCATTGAAGGCCTGGATGGCGTCCAATAATCTGGATGGCGTCCAGATCTGTATCTAGACCCTGTTTGCTGCAACAACCAAATGCACGAACCAAAACTCAAACAAACTCAAATTGTGGACCGAAAACACCTAGGACATGTATCTTATATCGTTGGAAAGGTATTTTGACAAGGAGTACAACTAACCACATATCATCAATCGAGTTCATCATTTACAACAACAAAACCTCATCAAATGATCGTTAAATGTTCATAATCAAAGTCTCAAGTTCGCAAAATGCATTTCATGATTCGGGCAACCAATTTACATGTATGATATGCCGTTTCGAAGGTAATCAAGCATACAATCCAACCAAACACTTACCAACAATATTTCATGGCATTTAAATCATCAAAAGTCAATTTTAAGAGTTATCAAACCCTAACCAAAACTCACAAAATCAATATTCATGTGTTTGAAGTTTTCCTAATCAACCTACGCATCAAAACGAAGCTAGTGATACTAGTAACACAATTAAAATATGAATTTTAACAATTAAACAATATTAACTCATCCAAAATCAAAGATTAAGCACACCCATTTTCAAGTTCATGCTAGTTACTCCAAAATAACAAATCGAGCAAACAAAACATATATTCATGTTATACACGAGCCATAGAAACTAACTAATTCCATTTCAAGTCAAAAATACGAATTTAGAGAAATCTGGAGTTTTAGAAATGTTACCCAAACGAGATGAAATTGGTACCAAAATGTAGAGGATGAAAAGAGGATCACGAATATGTAATTTGTTTTGATGTTGGCCTCCTAGATCGAATCTAGATGATGAATGATTGAATTGGGTGTTTGTGTGTGTTCTTGAGATGGAGAGAAAAGAGATGAGGGAGATGATGAAAATGAATGAATGGTAGAAAGTGGGTTGACTAGTTGACCTAGTCAACTAGTTTGCCCACTTGGCAACTCCGGTCCCTCGAGTTTAAAAGCGGGTGCGGGATTTTACCGAACGAATATTTTAAAAATGCTCGAGTAAACGAGTGATGTTATAATTAAATAACGGAAATAAATTCAACGAAAAGTACGAATTTAGATAACAGAAGATATTATCAAAAAAAAAAACGGGCGTAAAAATAATTTAACGAAAAAATACAGGATGTTACATAAAGCAGATCCTAAATTCCTTAATTACCGAATAATCAAATCCTATTACCAAGATTTTATTCATATCCCTTAAACTCTGGAAATCAATCATATATACGTCAAAAGATATGACGAATCTACATTTACTCATTTCACTCTTTTATGATAGCTTCACTCGTACTCTTCACAAAATCAAATTGTTTTATCTATATTGCTCACTGATGATAAAACTCAAATTTCTAACTCGTATGCTGTGACGACCCAAAAATTTCCGACCAAATTTAAACTTAATCTTATTATGATTCCGACACGATAAGCAAAGGCTATTAAACTGAATCTCAAAATCTTTGAACTGTTTACATGGATTCATTTAACCTTTGACTAATTTCAACGATTCACGAACCGTTAAATAATTGGATATGACTATATATGTATATATATGTATAGATATTATACCTTGAAAACGTAACAAAGTATTAAATGTATAATACTTTACATTATACATATCTGTTTCCTTATATGTTAATATATTCATCGAAAGAATTGATAGATATGTCAAATGATTTAATTAACAAATATTTTGTTAGCATTTATCAATATCATAAGTATTGTGATATTATTATAAGTCTCTGTTGTGAAACCCACATTAATTTGAGAAATCTTTTCCTTTTAACAATATTCTAAATAAATGGTAATGTGATACATGTTAGAACAAAGCGTCAATTAATAAGAACTAGACAAAAGTTAGTAGAGGTTCTTACTTAATTTTTCGATACTTGCTTTACAGTGATTCCTCGTGCATCTTGATATGTTAACTAATTAGTTTTTATGATATTTAATGGACGACGACATGATAAGTAAATGAGTATGTTGCATTTAAATGATTTCATGCTTTTGATTATCCATTAGACTTAACCCTGTGATTCACGATTAAACTGTAAGTTAAACATTAGAAACCATTATTACTTACATATCATATGACTTCACTTTATTAAATGAATGTAGATATGTATAATTAATCTATTTTTATTTATGTAATAAAAACTTATCACGTAATAGTTATATATATAGTATATTAGAAGACTGGAATACATTATCTAGATATACTCGTTTTATTTTTTTTAACAAAGTTAATAACGAATATATATAATTGTAGATTGATATATGTAATATGTAACATTTTTATACATAATTATATATATGAATAATAAAATGGAAGTAATTTATAAAGACATATATAGAAATTCATAATATTTTTTTATAATAGAAATTTATTATATTAATACGATTATTATTATTATTATTATTATTATTATTATTATTATTATTATTATTATTATTATTATTATTATTATTATTATTATTATTATCATTATCATTATTATCATTATCTTTGATAATAATATTATCATTATTACTATTAGGTTATTGTTATTTTTATTATTATTATTATATATTTTTTTATTATTATATAATATCAAAAGTATTAATGTTATTAATATATTTAATAATTATTAAGATTAATACATCAGATACAAATATATAAAAATAAATACAAATACTCCGTATATAAATACAGATATATAATATGATATATATTACGCGTGTTATTTATTTACTTATATCACCATTAGACTTTTTTTTCTTTATTTGTTTCTATCCCACAAATGCTGTTATACCTGTGATATTGCTGCCGATTTCCAATCATCACTATCAAACAACATTTAATCAATTATGACTACTTCAACAGGTATCAAACACTCTCATCTTCTGTAAATAAAAAAAAAATCAGAGAACAGAAATATATTTTTTTTCTCTTGAAAAACCGATGGTACCTCTGTATTTTACATTTTTGGCAAAAATCAAAAATCGAACCAATATCCAAAATCCAGTAATGTAGTTTTGTTAACATTCTTTTACTCAAACTAACTGCAAAAATTGAGGTTCCAATTCCTCCTATCGATCACGAATTTTGGAGTCAAACCTTAAATTCAAAAAGTCAAACATTTTGTTCATCACAAAATTCGAAATCGTTTTGATGTTTCATTTTCAATTGACGATTCCAATAGTTTCTAGGATTGATTTGCAAAGTATTTCGTGTAGAAATCTTGATCTAAAACATTCTCAAATTCAAAATCAATATTTACTTTTATTTTTATTTTTTTCACGACGGCAGATGCAGCTATTTAATTTTTTTTCTCGTTTTAAATCCTTCTGTTGAACAATGACAATCACAGTTAATTGTTTCAATTCTATATTATAGTTTAATTCCAGATGGTAATTCTTGTTAAAAGCTTTCAATGCTTTCTGGTCGATGTGAATTCATGAAGAAGAGGGAACAGATTAAAGTGTGGGTTAAATGTAAATGGATTAAGAGTTTATTCAGTAAATCATAAACAGACGAATGGTTAAGATTGTTGGCGGGTGTGCGAGAGGTGACGGGTTCGAGCACGGCAGTGGCTTATATTTTTTTTTAGAACTTATTTATGAGGTAGTTTCTTTTCTTAGAAAATTATTATTATTATTATTATTATTATTATTATTATTATTATTATTATTATTATTATTATTATTATTATTATTATTATTATTATTATTATTATTATTATTATTATTATTATTATTATTATTGTGATTGTTAATGCTAGTATTAATTGTTATTGTTAAAATTGTTATTATTACTAATATTATTATCGTTAATTAGTATTATTGATATTAATATTACTAATATAAGCACATGTATTATTATTATTATAATTATAATTATGATCATTATTATTATTATATTCATGAACATAATATAATTTATCATTATAAATATTATTATTATAAATATTATTATTAGTATCATTTTATAAATTGTTAGTATTATTATTGTTATTATCAACAAAGGTATTAGTAATAAAATCATCATTTTTAATAATAAGATTATTAGTATCGTTATAATTAAACTTATCATCATTATTAACAAAATAAATAATTTTATAATAATAATAATAATAATAATAATAATTATTATTATTATTATTATTATTATTAAGAACTAAGTATTTTTTTTTTATCAAAAATCAATATTTTCATGACCATTATTATTAAATTATCCATTTTTATTAAAAACTACTCATACAATATTATTATGAGATTTATTTTTAAAAATTATCATTAATATTCGTACTAATAAAATTATAATTAATATCATCATATTTATTAGTATTATCACTTCTAATATTCCAAATATTATTTTAGTATTACTGAAGTACTGTTTCAACAAACAAATAATACATATAAATATATATATTTAAAAATATATTTAAAACATATAACTTAACAAAATTTAATATTTTTATATACAAAGCGAATATATGAAACATATATATATATATATATATATGTGATTAATTACAACTATGTATATTGATAAATATACAAATAATATAGGTTCGTGAATCCGAGGTCAACCCTGCAATGTTCAGTTCGTCGTATGAATATTTTTACTACAAAATATTGTAGTGTGAGTTTCATTTGCTCCCTTTTTAAATGCTTTTGCAATATATATTTTTTGGGACTGAGAATACATGCGCTATTTTTATAACTGTTTTACGAAATAGACACAAGTAATTGAAACTACATTATATGGTTGAATGGATCGAAGCCGAATATGTCCCTTTTTAGCTTGGTAGCTTAAGAATTTAGGAACAGACCCCCCCCCCCCATTCTGGAATTTGGAATGCTTTAGTACTTCAAAATTATCATGTCCGATGGGTGTCCCGGAATGATGGGAATATTCTATATGCATCTTGTTAATGTCGGTTACCAGGTGTTCAATCCATATGAATGATTATTTTTTTGTCTCTATGCATGGGACGTATATTTATGAGAAATGAAAATCTTGTGGTCTATTAAACTGATGGAAATGAATATTTATGATAAACTAATGAACTCACCAACCTTTTGGTTGACACTTTAAAGCATGTTTATTCTCAGGTATGAAAGAAATCTTCCGCTGTGCATTTGCTCATTTTAGAGATATTACTTGGAGTCATTCATGACATATTTCAAAAGACGTTGCATTCAAGTCGTTGAGTTCAGTAAAGATTATGATTAAGTAAATGATAGATTAGTCAGTGATAGTTTGATATATTATGAAATGGTATGCATGCCTGTCAACTTTCAATGTAAATGAAAGTTTGTCTTTTAAAAACGAATGCAATGTTTGTAAAATGTATCATATAGAGGTCAAAAACCTCGCGATAAAATCAACTATTGTGAATCGTTTATAATGTATATGAATGGGCCCTTTCAGTTGGTATCAGAGCGGTGGTCTTAGCGAACCAGGTCTTGCATTAGTGTGTCTAACTGATAGTTGTTTAGATGCATTAGTGGGTCTGGACTTCGACCGTGTCTGCATGTAAAAAGTTTTGCTTATCATTTTGTGTCGAAAATCATCTGCTTATCATCTTTAGAAAATTACCTGCTTATCATTCTTAGTCTAGACACATTTTACTGCATTGACTGCATGAAAAGTGTATAGACAAAATTCATATCTTAGCGTATCTGATAATTCATATCTTAGCGTATCTGCTACTGTAGACCTTGCCTGACAGCTTCCGTAGATTCCTCCGTAACTTATGGGATTTTAGTATTATATATGCGTATGTAAATTATGTATTGCAGGGTACTAATCTACATCCTATAATCTATTTCTTATTGAAAATCCTTCATCTGATCGTACGAGATGAATCCCTCAACCAGTTCGAGTCCCTCAGACTCCGACAGCTATTCCAATAGTTATCTCGACAGTTATTCCGAATGGATAGTCATCTAAGCTCCGGAAGCAACGTCACCAGAATGAATCAACCAATCAGCCATCATCAATTCATCTGATGGGTTCGTAGCCTCCTTAACCAATGGAGACACAAAGAAGGTGATCCTTTCTATCAACCAAATTCACCTCTTGACGAAGAACCTGAAGCACTTACCGGTGAACCAGTCCGAAATACCATTCTCACCCTCATTCCCCGGATATCTCACCATGATTATATACTATCTCAAATTCTGAATCTTATTCATCCACTCATTCCGACCAATAATCATCCCGGAATAATAGAAGAAGTCAACGAACTTCGCGCTCGAGTAATCAATTTAGAAAATATGGTGCAAAATTTACCAGCTTCAGCAACATCATCGGCACCAACAATACCATCAATAACAGCACCAGTATCATCAACAATCCATGCCTCAACATCTCATTCTATACCTCGAGTATAATCATCGTTCTACGTATCGTTCTACATAAATTATCTTCGTTCTTCATGGCGATTATGTAATCTCTAATGTTTTAGAGATTATGCACTCTAGTTCTAGCCGTAAATCAAATGAGTTTAATATCATATTAACTCATTAAATCTACGATTACATCTGAATAAAATATATGTGTATATATGTTTTCATAAAGATTGTAATTAAAAATTCCTTTGTACAAACTGTTAATGGTGAAAATATTTTAACGGGTAGGTAATACCCTAGAAATATTTAGATTTCACATTAATAAGTTACACTGTACATTCTTCGAATCTGATTCAACCGTCATTTACTATCCTACTTACATCCACAGATATACGAATTTGTTTCCCGCAGAATAACCATTTTCATTCAATTTCTTATTTGGATTTTGACCTATCAGCATCCAACAAGTGGCATAATGAAGAAAACATTGGACATAATAAAAATTTGTTAGAAACAAACGAATTAACTATGAAAAATTCTATTAAGAATCCACGTTAACAAAAATCCTAGCTAACTGTTCCTAGCTAACTGATTACATTTTATTTATCGCAGTTTATTTATCGCAATTTAATTATCTCAATTTTATTTATCGTCATTTAATTTCTGTTATTTACTTTACGCACTTTATTTATCGTCATTTAATTTCTGTTATTTATTTTACGCACTTTAAATATCGGGACACGTATACAAGGTTTTGACATATCATATCGACGCATCTATATATATTATTTGGAATAACCATATACACTCTATATGCAGTAATGCTGGAGTTAGCTATACAGGGTTGATGTTAATTCTATAATAATATATATACTTTGAGTTGTGATCGAGTCTGAGACATGTACAAGGGTCACGATACATATTAATTAATTTGAATATTATAAACTATATATGAATTATTGAATTGCTAACTGTGGACTATCAACTGAGGACTAACAACATTGGACAATTAAAATGAATTAAAATATTGATTATAACATATGAAACTAAACATTTCTTCAAGTTTGCCACTTGATTTCATCTTAAACCTCATTTGTATCTTTACGATTACAATCTCCGTTTAAACCTTTCATGATTCTTTTAAACACCTCAACCGAGAGAATGAATCAACCGCACTTCACATAAGAAAGAAAAGATTGATGCATATAGTTATGCACCTGAAAACACTCAGAACCTGAGAAAACGTTTAAAACATATCTGTGCTAGCTCCTTCGATGTTGTTATTATCGAAAATAACTTTGCAATCCCTTTTCAAAGTAGTGAATTTTGTCACAACTTCAGCAAGACAGCTTCAACTTCTTATCCGAAATAGCCTTATTATAACCCTGATATATACGATTACCCTTTTCGTCATTGTTACCGGGGAACCTTTTATATCCCACCACATTAACAGTAAACTTACCAATAACTTCATTGATCTTTGACCTTCTGAAAGGTTATTATTCATTGGATCCGCATCTAGTAATGAGAACTTCCATACCAATTACTGGGAATCAGCAATCAGTATTTTGAATCTCACAGCATTTCTACATCAACAGTTATATGTATACATACAACATTTATCTCTTAGAACTATGATCTTCCATTCTGAAATTCTGAAAAGCACCCAGTCTGCGAATTAATACTCTAAATTTTGAAAAGTTGAATGAAGCAACAAAAACAGTAGACAACCTCAACAGCCAAAAGTTGATGATAAAGAATTGTATGTTGGCAAAGCTCAGAAAAAGCTTGAAACTGAAAAAAAGATTGAGCAAACCATGAAGGAGACTGTGGACAAATCACAAAGACTAAACCTGCTCTCAAAGAATCCAAATGATTCAATACCTGCTGAAGTCATTAACAAATACCTTGCTTCTGACTCTAAACTCTTGCGAACAAATTTTCTTCAACATCCATCGATCTTTGATCTTCTAAGATATTATCATATCTTTCATTATAAATATCCTTGATATTTCTGAAGATATTTTCATAACTAATCTTATCTGAAATCAGTTATCTCTTCGCGCTATAAGTATTACATCATATAAGAAACTGCTAGTTTCTATATTCTGTTAACTTCCGAGTTTAAAATATGAATGTTTTTGAACTAGTGTTGGGAACTGATGCATGAGTTAGTATAATATAATGATATTTGATCAACGTGATTATATTATAGTAAGTCATGCTGAGTTTCTAATGAAACGTGATGATTCACAGACTATAACGTCATCATGTGCCATGTTACACGACTCTTACATTCTATCTAATCTCTAAACATATCAAGAACATATATTCCTGATAGTTCTACCTTTCGTGATTCTGGTAATTTAATCAATCAAGATCGTGCTATTACAATCTCTCTCTTAGAACATTAGTCATGTTCATTCGAAAATTCATACCTACGAATTATGGACCATTATTCGTTTGACTTAAAGTCGGGAAGAGAAAACCAAATAAACGGAACTCCAAAATATAAAGGAAATGAAGAGGGTGGATTTATAGTGAAAAGTCAGACAGAGCAATCGAGACAGATCATCACATTTAATCAAAGAGGATTTTAACTTCCTTACTTACCGAAGAACCAAATCTTATTACAAAAATTTCCTCTAAATCCCTTGAATTTCAGAAATCAATCGTGACTACATCACCGATTAAGACGAACCTGCATTTGCTCATTTCACTCTTTTGCGATAGCTTCACTCGTACTCTTCACAAAAGAATCAAATTGATTTATCTATATTAACCAATGATGATAAAATTCTAATTTTCAGCTAGTATGCGTCATGAAAACATACTTATTGTCAGCCATGACGATTTCAATCAAATTTCGGGATGAAATTTCTTTAACGGGTAGGTACTGTGACGACCCGGAAATTTCCGACCAAATTTAAACTTAATCTTATTATGATTCCGACACGATAAGCAATGGCTATTAAACTGAATCTCAAAATCTTTGAACTGTTTACATGGACTCATTTAACCTTTGACTATTTCCAACGATTCACGAACCGTTAAATAATTGGATATGAATATATATGTATAGATATTATACCTTGAAAACGTAACAAAGTATTAAATGTATAATACTTTACATTAAACATATCTGTTTCCTTATATGTTAATATATTCATCGAAAGAATTGATAGATATGTCAAATGATTTAATTAACAAATATTCTGTTAGCATTTATCAATATCATAAGTATTGTGATATTATTATAAGTCTCTGTTGTGAAACCCACATTAATTTGAGAAATCTTTTCCTTTTAACAATATTCGAAATAAATGGTAATGTGATACATGTTAGAACAAAGCGTCAATTAATAAGAACTAGATAAAAGTTAGTAGAGGTTCTTACTTAATTTTTTGATACATGCTTTACAGTGATTCCTCGTGCATCTTGATATGTTAACTAATTAGTTTTTATGATATTTAATGGACGACGACATGATAAGTAAATGAGTATGTTGCATTTAAATGATTTCATGCGTTTGATTATCCATTAGACTTAACCCTGTGATTCACGATTAAACTGTAAGTTAAACATTAGAAACCATTATTACTTACATATCATATGACTTCACTTTATTAAATGAATGTAGATATGTATAATTAATCTATTTATTTATGTAATAAAAACTTGTCACGTAATTGTTATATATATAGTATATTAGAAGACTGGAATACATTATCTAGAGATACTCATTTTATTTCTTTTAACAAAGTTAATAACGAATATATATATATATATATATATATATATATATATATAATTGTAGATTGATATATGTAATATGTAACATTTTTATACATAATTATATATATGAATATTAAAATGGAAGTAATTTATAAAGACATATATAGAAATTCATAATATTTTTTTTATAATAGAAATTTATTATATTAATACGATTATTATTATTATTATTATTATTATTATTATTATTATTATTATTATTATTATTATTATTATTATTATTATTATTATTATTATTATTATTATTATCATTATTATCATTATCTTTGATAATAATATTATCATTATTACTATTAGGTTATTGTTATTTTTATTATTAATATTATATATTTTTTATTATTATATAATATCAAAAGTATTAATGTTATTAATATATTTAATAATTATTAAGATTAATACATCAGATACAAATATATAAAAATAAATACAAATACTCCGTATATAAATACAGATATATAATATGATATATATTACGCGTGTTATTTATTTACTTATATCACCATTAGACTTTTTTATTTATTTGTTTCTATCCCACGAATGCTGTTATACCTGTGATATTGCTGCCGATTTCCAATCATCACTATCAAACAACATTTAATCAATTATCACTACTTCAACAGGTATCAAACACTCTCATCTTCTGTAAATCAAAAAAATCAGAGAACAGAAATATATTTTTTTCTCTTGAAAAACCGATGGTACCTCTGTATTTTACATTTTTGGCAAAAATCAAAAATCGAACCAATATCCAAAATCCAGTAATGCAGTTTTGTTAACATTCTTTTACTCAAACTAACTGCAAAAATTGAGGTTTCAATTCCTCCTATCGATCACGAATTTTGGAGTCAAACCTTAAATTCAAAAAGTCAAACATTTTGTTCATCGAAAATTCAAAATCGTTTTGATGTTTCACGTTCAATTAATGATTCCAATAGTTTCTAGGATTGATTTGCAAAGTATTTCGTGTAGAAATCTTGATCTAAAACATTCTCAAATTCAAAATCAATATTTACTTTTATTTTTATTTTTTTCACGACGGCAGATGCAGCTATTTAATTTTTTTTATCGTTTTAAATCCTTCTGTTGAACAATGACAATCACAGTTAATTATTTCAATTCTATATTATAGTTTAATTTCAGATGGTAATTCTTGTTATAAGCTTTCAATGCTTTCTGGTCGATGTGAATTCATGAAGAAGAGGGAACAGATTAAAGTGTGGGTTAAATGTAAATGGATTAAGAGTTTATTCAGGAAATCATAAACAGACGAATGGTTAAGGTTGTTGGCGGGTGTGCGAGTGGTCACGGGTTCGAGCCCGACAGTGGCTTATATTTTTTTAGAACTTGTTTAAGCGGTAGTTTCTTTTCTTAGAAAATTATTATTATTATTATTATTATTATTATTATTATTATTATTATTATTATTATTATTATTATTATTATTATTATTATTATTATTATTATTATTATTATTATTGTGATTGTTAATGCTAGTATTAATTGTTATTGTTAAAATTGTTATTATTACTAATATTATTATCGTTAGTTAGTATTATTGATATTAATATTACTAATATAAGCACATGTATTATTATTATTATAATTATGATCATTATTATTATTATATTCATGAACATAATATAATTTATCATTATAAATATTATTATTATAAATATTATTATTAGTATCATTTTATAAATTGTTAGTATTATTATTGTTATTATCAACAAAGGTATTAGTAATAAAATCATCATTTTTAATAATAAGATTATTAGTATCGTTATAATTAAACTTATCATCATTATTCACAAAACAGATAATTTTATAATTATTATTATTATTAAGAACTAAGTATTTTATCAAAAATTAATATTTTCATGACCATTATTATTAAATTATCCATTTTTATTAAAAACTACTGATACAATATTATTATGAGATTTATTTTTAAAAATTATCATTAATATTCGTACTAATAAAGTTATAAATAATATCATCATATTTATTAGTATTATCACTTCTAATATTCCAAATATTATTGTAGTATTACTGAAGTACTGTTTTAACAAACAAATAATACATATATATATATATATATATATATATATATATATATATATATATATATATATATATATATATATATATATATATATATATATATATATATATATATATATATATATATATATATATATATGTATATATTTAAAAATATATTTAAAACATATAACTTAACAAAATTTAATATTTTTATATACAAAGTGAATATATGAAACATATATATATATTATTAAAATAAAAATGATATAAATAATACATATATATATATATATATATATATATATATATATATATATATATATATATATATATGTATGTGTGTGTGTGTGTGTGTGTGTGTTCAATTACAACTATGTATATTGATAAATATACAAATGATATAGGTTCGTGAATCCGAGGTCAATCCTGCAATGTTCAGTTCGTCGTATGAATATTTTTACTACAAAATATTGTAGAGTGAGTTTCATTTGCTCCCCTTTTAAAAGCTTTTGCAATATATATTTTTTGGGACTGAGAATACATGCGCTATTTTTATAACTGTTTTACGAAATAGACACAAGTAATTGAAACTACATTATATGGTTGAATGGATCGAAGCCGAATATGCCCCTTTTTAGCTTGGTAGCCTAAGAATTTAGGAACAGACCCCCAAATTGACGCGAATCCGAAAGATAGATCTATGTGGCCCAACAAGCCCCATTCTGGAATTTGGAATGCTTTAGTACTTCAAAATTATCATGTCTGATGGGTGTCCCTGAATGATGGGGATATTCTATATGCATCTTGTTTAGGGCTGTGCATGGTCCATACCCGGACCGGACCAGACAATACCCGGACCGGACCGAAACCCAATTTTTTATGAAAATAGGAACCGAGGACCGGATCATTAATATACGGTTCGGTTCGGTCCGGTTCTAACTTCGGTCCAATCGGTTCGGGTAAATACCCGACCCGTACATATACTTTAGAAAAAATGTTATATATATTATTTCATCCCATTATTTATAACGCACTTCATATAATTATCAATATATGTCATACACAAATGAAAAAAACTTAAATCATATAAATAAACCAATCCAAGTTCAAAATTAAAGTAGAACTATGATAGCGTATATTTATACATATGTATATACATAGAAACGACCTTATAGAGTTCATCATATATCAATTGTAATTTGTAATCCATTATTTGCTTTGGCTCCAAGATATGGTACGATAACTAATATTCCTATTGTTATTAAGATATTGTTTACATAGTGATGGTGTATTGTATTTTAGTATATATGTAACGTAATATATATAGGATCATTGTCATAATAAATAAATATGTATATTAATATCAAGGATATATTAGTAACGTAATATATGTGGGCCATAAATATATATGTTTTCTCGGTTCGGTCCAGACCAATGGTCTTTTCGGGTTTGGCCCGGACCGGACCGCGAAATAATGAAGATATATGGACCAAGGACCGGACCAAATATTCTCGGTTATTTCGGTTTTGGTTCGGTTCCTCCTCGGTCCTCAGTTTTTTTGGGTCCCACCCAGACCATGCACACCCCTAATCTTGTTAATATCGGTTACCAGGTGTTCAATCCATATGAATGATTATTTTTTTTGTCTCTATGCATGAGACGTATATTTATGAGAAATGAAAATCTTGTGGTCTATTAAAATGATGGAAATGAATATATATGATAAAATAATGAACTCACCAACCTTTTGGTTGACACTTTAAAGCATGTTTATTCTCAGGTATGAAATAAATCTTCCGCTGTGTATTTGCTCATTTTAGAGATATTACTTGGAGTCATTCATGACATATTTCAAAAGACGTTGCATTCAAGTCATTGAGTTCAGTAAAGATTATGATTAAGTAAATGATAGATTAGTCAGTGATAGTTTGATATATTATAAAATGGTATGCATGCCTGTCAACTTTCTATGTAAATGAAAGTTTGTCTTTTAAAAACTAATGCAATGTTTGTAAAATATATCATATAGAGGTCAAGAACCTCGCGATGAAATCAACTATTGTGAATCGTTTATAATGTATATGAACGGGTCCTTTCATATGCGTCATGAAAACATACTTATTGTCAGCCATGATGATCCCACTCAAATTTCGGGACGAAATATCTTTAACCGGTAGGTACTGTGACGACCCGGGAATTTCTGACTAAATTTAAACTTAATCTTTATATAATTTCGATACGATAAGCAAAGTATGTAATGTTGAGTCTAGAAAATTTTGAAACGATGTTCATATATTCAATTGACCTTCGACTGCTTTCGACGATTCACGAACAATTAATTGTAAATAGATATATGTGTATGTATATATAAATAATAATTTGAAATATAATTTGATGTATTATATGTTGTTGTTATAAAAAAAATTAATAAAATAAAAATAGGATATTATAATAATTATTATTTAAAATATATCTCTATATATAAATAAAGTATATTAAAAATAAATATTAAATGATTGTAATACTCGTTTGATGTTTCGATTGATATTAAGCAAGTTAATTTCAAACTTATGTAATTTTAAAATGAACGGTGATACGAAAATGAACTCTATAAATTTTAGACTTATTAAAAATCTATTTAGGAACTATTTGTTAAGTTTTAACACTTTTTATATTTTACCCAGAAATGAGAGGGACAGTTAATGTAATTTTTATTTAACAAATTAAGGATCGAATTTTATACCATAATGACCAAAATAAATAAATATAGTTAATTTAAAAATATGAGATTTTTCTGAACACTTTTATTCGCCACTAATTTCACACGATACACTGTCCGGGAAAACCGTCGGTAGAAGAAGCCAATTCATCTGATGGCTTTTCTATTTGAGATACTGCATATACACATGTTTAAATTTTATTATATTATGATGTAATTATTATTATATATTAATTATTACATATCTAATTTTATATATGTATACTTGATACATAAGAGAAGGAGCCACCACCACCTTCATTCAAATTTTGAAGAACCATGAGCACTAACTCTACCATCTTCTCTTTCACCCGGGAACCACCACCGCTATCATCATCTACATATTTTCTCGTTTTTCTATTTTGTTTCAATCCTACAACCAAGACACCAAGACCACTATCGTGTTTCTTGTCTTTGTTTCAAGGTCAACCATAATCCATCACCACCCTAATGCTTGTTTCTGTATTGTTCGGGAACCACCTTAACCCACCATCAAAACCCATCTTCAAACACCATAGCCATTACCATGACTGTACTTTTTGAACATCACCTTCTATCACTTGCACGATACATTAATATTACTTTTATCCTCTATATCTACTTAACAAATAACCATACCCATGTGATGCTACTAATTCGTTCTTGTTTACAAACTTGAAACACCAAAACCCAACATCCATCACACCCAACTCAGTTCACCTCTCAACGATCACCTTTGTCACCATCATTGTTAACCCCTATTCAATTTTTGTTTTGTTTTAAACATGTCAACCATCACCAATGGAGTTAAGCTACCACTACACCGTGTTCAATTTTCTGTTCGAAGGTAACCATCACCGGACCTCCACCTCACGCCATCATGTACCCATTAAATCACCATGATCAACCTTTTCACTATTACTGGTTGCTATTCGATTAAACCCACTGCCATCATCCCCCTACGGCTGCATACTCCCTATTCTACATTCGAAATCCAAACAATCTTCTAGGTATGTTGCTCTTTATTCTAGCCGGTTTTCAGCTACAGCCGAGTATCCTGATTAAACTATCCATCTATCTATCTTCATTCGCATTATGATCTTGTTTCAATACTAGACGAAAACCACCCGCTGCTATTACTGTTCCTTCTATTATAATAAGAATGAAGATATTGTAGAAAAAAGATGGATAATAATGATATATTAGCGAATATTTTTCTGATGAATGAATATGAGCTGTAAAGAAAAAAAATAGTAGGTATAACTTTCCAGCTGGTTGCTATCATTCATGTTTCTCTTCCTGTTTTCTTTACAAACCAAACCGTCCCACGTGCATTCTTGTTCCATCACCATCGTATTCTTTACTCTTAGCCACGTTTCTGTTTTGAACCCAATATATCTCGCAGACATTTTATTCTAGGGACAAATGGGTTACTTGATGTTGGGCTTATCGAAGTGGGCTGCTGCACACAAGTAATTGATCTATATATTTACTATTTAGGCCGTGTATCTCTTGGGTCGACTGTTCCATCTACTGCCGTGCCTTGTTTATATTTTTTCTGTCACGACATAGATGATTAGGTGACGATGATAGTAATCATACGATATAGGTTATGATGATAAGATGATGAATGATGGTGATTGTTCGATGATGATGATGATGATGGGCGGATGTACGAATGATGATGTTAATATGATTATAAGTGATATATGATGTAGAAAATGATAATTATGAAAATAATATATGTGATTATGATGATGACGACTTGATGATAATAGCTCGATGATGAGGATAGATGATATACATGATGATTCACAATTAAGTTGATGGTGATGAGATTATGAAGCAGAAACATTATATAAGTAGAAATAAAATCCGAATAATTTCAGAGAAAGAAATAGCAGAGCAATGGTATGAGGTGTTTGTGTTTAAACGAGAGGTCTCGGGTTCGTGCCTGGGCTATGGCATTTTTTTTATAGGAAAAGCTTAAAGGTAGTCTCCTTTTCCTATTATTTTTTTTATTAAAACTGTTATTATTATTATTATTATTATTATTATTATTATTATTATTATTACTACTACTACTACTACTACTACTACTATCATTTTTCTTATTATTATTATTATTATTATTATTATCATTATTATTATTATTACTCTTATTAACATTAATATATTTATTAACAAGTATTATTATTAAGTATAATTAGTATTAAGAAATTTTATCAAAATTAGTGTCTTTATTGTAAAAATAATACTACCTTTTTATTTCAGTATTATTACTATCATTATTAAAAATTTTATATATTTTATCATTATTATCATTTTTAATATCAATAATTAACATTATTATTAGTGTTATCATTACTATTATTATTATTATTATTATTATTATTATTATTATTATTATTATTATTATTATTATTATTATTATTATTATTATTATTATTATTATTTTTACTACTAGTATTATTATTATTATTATCATTATAACTACGTTAATATTATCAATACTACTATCAATATTATTATCAATATGACAATAAAAGTTAGTCATATAAAAATATACTTAACAAAACTATATTAATATATTTATTTCTTTAAGATATACAAAATAAATACATTTAATTAAGTTACTAATGAAACGCCTAATTTACTAAGATAACATTTATAATATATAAATCTAATACATAAATCTGTTCGATTACAATTAGAGGTGTTAATATATATACTTGATATAGGTTCGTGAATCCGAGGACAACCCTACATTTTTCAGTACCGTCATATATATTTTTACTACAAAATACAGTATTGTGAGTTTCATTTGCTCCCTTTTTAAATGTTTTTGCAATATATATTTTTGGGACTAAGAATACATGCGCTTTTATAAATGTTTGACGAAATAGACACAAGTAATTGAACTACATTCTATGGTTGAATGATCCAAGCTGAATATGCCCTTTTTGCGTGGTAACCTAAGAATTAGTAAACAGTCTACTAATTGACGCGAATCCTAAAGATAGATCTATTAGGCCCAACAAACCCCATCCGTTGTAGCGGATGCTTTAGTACTTCGATGTTTTTTTTATCATGTCCGATGGATGTCCCAGAATGATGGGGGATATTCTTATATGCATCTTGTTAATGTCGGTTACCAGGTGTTCAATCCATATGAATGATTTTTGCATGCATGATATTTATGAGAAATGGAAATAAAAATCTCGTGGTCTATTAAAATAATGGAAATGATTGTTTATGATAAACTAATGAACTCACCAACCTTTTGGTTGACACTTTAAAGCATGTTTATTCTCAGGTATGAAAGAAATCTTCCGCTGTGCATTTGCTCATTTTAAAGATATTACTTGGAGTCATTCATAACATATTTTAAAAGATGTTGCATTCGAGTCATTGAGTTCATCAAGATCAATATTACGTCATTCATAGTTTGGATATATTATGAAAAGATATGCATATCTGTCAACTTTCGATGTAAACAAAGTTTTTCTTTTAAAAACGAATGCAATGTTTGTAAAATGTATCATATAGAGGTCAAATACCTCGCGATGTAACCAAATGTCATTGTATTCGTCATTATAGATTAGGACGGGTCGTCTCACCTACTTACTTGCAATCACTTACATAATTACTGCATATATGCTAGCAATATAAGTAGCATACCATCACAAAGTATATCGCTAAACCTCCAACAACATAAGCTAGCATAACAATAGCATATAACACAAAAAATATAATATGCTACACTACAACACAACCATGGTTGACCAATCGTACAAGGGAATGGTACTCGCATTTCCCATCGGTGTTCATAACAACCGTTAGTGTACAACGACATATATCACTAACCCCTAGGTGGTATCGTACGCCCGAACTTAAATCCCGCCCGCTACGTGAAATGTGGTATCGAACGCTCGAACTTTAATCCCACACCTCACGCCCAAACACACACACACACATGATAATATGGTATCGAACGCCCGAACTTTAAACCCATATCACATGTCACCCCGATGTGGTATCGCACGCCCGAACTTAAATCCCACATCGAATTTCGCACAAGTAAATACATTACATACACACGTGTATAATCATTCCACTCACATTGTATCCAAAACGAAGGTAAGCCAACAAACTCTTCAATCGTCAACGAAATCACCTATAACATTATTCATAAAATAAACACTTATCTAAATTGGACTCTCAACCCGCCTAAATAGACCACTTAGTGAAAATGTGCACCCATATCCCTCCTAACGCCAATCATAGGCCTAACTTACCAATAATCACTAAAACTAGTGACCATGGCATTAAATCACCCATCTACACACCATCTGGTCATTTAAAACTCATTTGACCCATTTAAAGGTCAACACCCCCATTTGGGTCACCCCTAACCCAAATAACACCCATTTACCAAATCAACAAGGTGTGCTAGTGATTTGCAACCATTTAAGACCCATAAACACCATTTAAACACTTGAAACCCTAGGTTAGTCATTCTTGAGTCCTCATGACTCAATCTTACCCAAAAACCCCCAAATTACTAATAAAGGGGTTTTAAGTTCATCACTAACCCAAACCCTAACCCTTAAACTAATTTAAAGTAAGGAAATCTTGATTAGGACTTACCACCACAATCAAAACGTAGCTAGTGACAAGATGAACAACTTTAAAACTTGGGCTCAGGCGAGATTTAGTCTTCTTCTTCCCCAAAGTGAGCTTTCTCACTCTAAAACTCTAACTCTCTCTCTAGGATTAAAGTGGAAGAGATAAGGTGGTTGAAAATGGAGTAATGACACTCCTAGATCTGATCTTGTGCTTTAAATTCATCAACTATGTGAAAATACCAAATTGCCCTTCTTATAAATAAATAAAAAGTAATAATTTCTGTCAGGGCCTAGCCGCGCAGCGGGCCTTTAGGCCGCGCCGTGGCTCAAAATAGAAAAGTAATGTCGCCAGCATTAAAATATATACATTATGTACTTTTCAAACTCGGGTCTTACAACTCTCCCCCACTTGAATCGGATTGTGTCCTCGCAATCCAAGCTGCATGACAAGTAGGGAGATACACCAAAACGAATTCTTCGGATTCCCATGTGAACTCAGAACCCTTTCGATGACGCCATTGAACTTTAAAAGTCCTCACCTCCTTGTTACGCAACATTTTGATCTTCTCGTCAAGAATGGCAATCGGTTCCTCCACATACACTAACTTGTTATTCAATGAGATCTCATCCAACGGTACCCATGTCGAGTCATCCGTAAGACACTTACGGAGATGGGAAACATGGAATGTGTTACGAATCCCCGCAAGCTCTTCGGGCAACTCTAGTCTATAAGCAACTTCACCCACACATGCCAAAATTTTGAAAGGACCAATAAATCGAGGAGCTAACTTTTCTCATTTTCGGAACCGTATAATACCCTTCCACGGCAAAACCTTAAGCATCACCATGTCACCTTCTTGGAACTCGATCAGTCGCCTTCGTTTATCGGCATAAGACTTTTGTATATCTTATGCCGCCTTCAATCGTGCCCGAATCATTTCAATTTTACTATTCGTCTCTAAAACCAAATCGGTACTCTCGATTTCCCTTTGACCCACTTCACCCCAATAAATAGGAGTTTGACACCTTCGCCCATAAAGCATCTCATACGGTGGCATTCAAATACTAGCATGATAGCCATTGTTGTACGAGAGTTCCACCAAAGGTAAGTGTTCATCCCAACTACCACCGAAATCAATATCACACGCCCGTAACATATCCTCCAACGTTTGATTCGTACGCTCGGTTTGACCGTCCGTTTGAGGATGATACGCCATGCTCATCTTCAATTGAGTACCTATATCTTCATGAAACTTATTCCAAAACTGAGATGTGAAACGAGTATCTCAATCCGAAATAATAGTTATAGGAACCCCATGCCTTGATATCACCTCTTTGATAAACAACTTAGACAAAGTCTCCTATGATATCGTCTCCCGAATGGAAAGAAATAAGGCACTCTTCGTCAACCGATCAACTATCACCCAAATTGTATCAAATTGGGTTCTCGCCGTCTTTGGTAACTATGTAATGAAATCCATGGTAATGTGCTCCCATTTCCACTTTGGAATTTCTAACGGTTGTAACATACCATACGGCTTTTGGTGTGCAACCTTAACTTGCAAACACGTGACGCATTGTTAAACATACTTAACAACATCATGTTTCATGCTGGGCACTCCTTCTTTAAATCAAGATACATCTTTGTCGCGCCCCGATGAACGAAATACTTTGACTTATGTGCTTTATCAAGTAGCACTTGTCGAAAATCTCCCATTCTAGGCACCCACACTCTTCCTTGAAAGAACAACAAACCATGCGGGCCTAAGGTAATGGACTCCGTTTGCCCCATGATTCGCTCCTCATGTTTGTTGTTAACGAAAGCTTCAATTTGTATCTCACCAAGCTTTACAAGAAAATCGTTAGTAATAATCATGCGTAACGATCCCATTTGTATCGCCGAGTGTTGACTCTTTCGACTCAACGCATCCGGGACCACATTCTCCTTACCCGGATGGTAAAATATCTCGCAATCATAATCCTTTACCACATCCATCCATCTACGTTGGCGATAATTCAAATCTCGTTGGTTAAAGAGATGTTTCAAACTCTTGTGATCCGAATAAATTGTACACTTGACACCAAACAAGTAGTGGCGCCAAATTTTCAATGCATGAACCACCGCCGCCAATTCAAGATCGTGAGTCGGGTATCTCCTTTCATGTTCTTTTAATTGCCGAGATGCATAAGCGATGACCTTACCTCGTTGCATTAGAACACACCCGATCCCATTTAATGAGGCATCACAATAAACCATCATATCCTCAATTCCTTCCGGTAACACCAAAACCGGAGCTTGACACAACTTTTCTTTCAACAATTGGAAAGCAATCTCTTGCTCATTTTCCCAATTAAACCTCACGTTCTTGCTTGTCAAGTTTGTTAACAGAGAAGCGATTTTAGAAAAGTCTTGGATAAACTGGCGATAATAACCGGCCAATCCGAGAAAACTTCGAATTTCCATAGGCGTAGTCGGTTGTCCCCAACTCTTTGCCGTCTCTATCTTCCCCGGATCTACTTGAATTCCTTCCTTATTCACAATATGGCTAAGGAATTTCACTTCCCTTAGCCAAAATTCACACTTGGAGAATTTAGCATACAACTTCTCCTTCCGCAACGTCTTCAACACTTCAAGCAAATGGCGTTCATGTTCCTTCATACTCTTTGAATAGACAAGTATGTCGTCAATGAACACAATTACTGACCTTTCCAACATAGGTTGGCACACTCGGTTCATAAGGTCCATGAATGCCGTCAGTGCATTCATAAGACCAAAGGGCATAACTACAAACTCAAAATGCCCTTAATGAGTTCGAAAGGCCATTTTCTCTATATCTTCCTCACGGACCCACACTTGGTGATAGCTGGATCGTAAGTCAATCTTAGAAAAAATACGTCGCACCTTGAAGTTGGTCAAACAAATCGTCAATCCGAGGTAATGGATAACGATTCCGATCGTTACTTTATTCAACTCTCGATAATCGATGCACATCTGCATACTACCATCTTTCTTTTTCACGAATAAAATCGGAGCACCCCAAGGCGAAGCACTCAGTCGGATAAAACCCTTTTCAAGCAACTCTTGGGTTTGATTCAACAACTCTTGCAGCTAAATGATAAGGGGTTTTAGCTAAGGGGGTAGCCCCCGAAACCAACTCAATCCGAAATTCAACTTGTCTTTCTGCAGGAATGTCCGGTAACTCATCTGGAAAAACGTCTTCAAATTCATTAATCACCGAAATTTCACGACTGGATGGTGGCTCCTCATGTAGAGACCCGTCCTAATCCATCCGGACGAAGTCCATATCGATTATAAACGATTCACAACAGTTGATTACATCACGAGGTACTTGACCTCTATATGATACATTTTACAAACATTGCATTCGTTTTTGAAAAGACAATCTTTCATTACATCGAAAGTTGACGGCATGCATACCATTTTATAATATATCTAACTATAATTGACTTAATAATAATCTTGATGAACTCAACGACTCGAATGCAACGTCTTTTGAAATATGTCATGAATGACTCCAAGTAATATCTTTAAAATGAGCAATTGCACAACGGAAGATTTCTTTCATACGTGAGAATAAACATGCTTTCAAGTGTCAACCAAAAGGTTAGTGAGTTCATTAGTTTATCATAAACATTCATTATCATCATTTTAATAGACCACAAGATTTTCATTTCCACTTCTCATAAATATACGTCCCATGCATAGAGACTGTAACAACCCGGATTTTTCCAATCTTTTTATACTTATGAGATTAATATTTACATAAATTAAACCTTACCAATATGATAAATAATCCAAATTGTTGAGACTTGTGTTTTTTAAAAGAGTTTTACACAACGTTTGACCGTCCAATTTGACCGATGATATCACGAACTATATAACATACGATAATTATACGTTTGTGTATATATATGTATTTATATATATTTAACATGATCTAAGGATGGTTTAACATCTCATTGTGTACTAATGACAATGAGTTATAAGAATATTTTGAAACTACTAACTTAAGTTTTCAAAACGATAACTATACGTAACATTCTTTGATATATATACTTATAACCTATAATGCTTATATATGTATCGTATATATAATGTATTTAATCACTTTTTAAGGACTTAAATACATAAAAAAATATAAGTATATTCACAAAAGATAGCTATATTTGAATTCTCATTCCGTTTCCTCAAGATTTCTATACGTATATGTAGGGTATATGTACCCTTATCATACCCAGCTTCTATACGTATTTACTATTGGTATATACACATCAAATCAACATCCTAATCAACATTATTACTGCCCTAGATATGAGGTAACTAGTATTTGTCAAGTAGTATGAATTATTAGTAAGAAAACAAAATTAGGAATCCTTTTCTTTCTTTATAAACTAAAAACGTTTTTATGAATGAACACCATTTCTTCACTCCATTTTCTCATACCTACACCCTCATTTCTCTCTCAAAATACTCCTAACTTCATACTTGATCATCTCCAAGCATTTTCCCCATCAGTTAGCTTCAATTACAAGCCTTAAACACCATAAGAAAACTCTTTCAAGAACATATCAAAATAACCACCCATTTGAAGAAGTATACTTCCAACCTTTTGATCTAACTCCACCACTCTTTGATTCCAAGATTTTTTCTTATCTCTTACAGTAACTTTGTCCAAGTAACTTGAGGTAGTAACCTTGTTCATAATCTTATTCGATTCATAATTATATAGCTATCTTATTTTATGTTGTAAAATTTTAACAACAAGAACATAGTTTGAATGATTTCAAACTTATTTGCAAACTAAATAGATCCTTCTAACTTAACTTTTAAAACACTTCAAGACCTTTAATATATCATAATGATATGCTAACTTAACAAGATATAATTTGGTTTTACAAAGAACACCTTAAAAACTGAATCTACGTCGTCGGAGTGCAACCGGGGGCTGTTTTGGGTTGGATAATTAAAAACCATCTTGAAATTTGAATTGGAAGTTCATGTTCTGGAAAAATGATATTTCTTATGAATATGTTAACACATAAAAATTTCATGGTTTAACTCAAAGTGCAAGTATTTTTAGAAAAATGATCATTAAATGTTGTTTTTATGATGGAAAATGATCACTTTCATAAGTTTCACCAAAGTTTGACCTATAACCTGTGATTTCGAATACAAACTAAGGTATTTTCAGTTCATATTCTTAAAATTTGACTCAATCCAAGGAAGTGGCAAGTTGAACCAACAAAAATGGAGTTGTAATGAAGAAACTACGACTAAAACAAGATTGGGTATCCGAAGCTAGTTTAGCTACGAAAATATTTGGAGATAAAGTAAATTAATCATATCTTTTTTAATTAATATAATATTATATATATATTTACTTATGATTTGATTTTATATATTTCAGGACCACCCATAAACAACACGAGAAGATTAATCATAAGACCTCATGATTGTACGCAACACGTCATTTGACAACACGGTACTTTATGTACGCAACACATCATTTGACAACATGGTACCTGATATTACTCAAAATAGACATATCATTAGTCACAATATCAAGTCCTATCGTCGGTTATTTCATACGAATTTGTAATATTTCCATTATTATTCCGTTGTATTGTAATTAAGCATAGAATCATTGAATACTTGAAGAAATGTTGAAGATAATGAATGAAACAACTCAAAGATCAAAACCAGAACAAGAAACGAAGAAACAGAAAAATGAAAGCTACAGTGCGCGCCGCGCACTATCCGTGCACACCACCGCGCACTCAAGACTTTGATCAGAACATTTGATTAAAATGGAAACCAGAGAGCGCTCCGCGCAAGTTCAATAGAGCGCGCCGCGCACAACAGAGAGCGCCGCGCACTTCGCCGCGCACAAGTACCTGAAACGTCCAAATTGAAGTGCGATCGTGAACTGGAAAGTAAAAGTGTGGTAGGTGAGTAGTGCGCTCCGCGCACCCCTTATGTGCGCGCCGCGCACAGTGCTTTTCAGCTACTTTTCAGCCTTTTTAATCCTCTTTCCAGCTTCATTCCAAGTGTGCCAGTTTTCTTTCTGTTCAGAGACGAAAACATATCATTCAAAACAGTTCTTGAGCTTATAAAAGTGCATCAAAAACACTAAAATCATTGAAGATTCAAGGATCATTCAAGGGCTTCATCCAAGATTACTCTAAAAAGGTCAATCTTGTATTTACAATGAATTCTATCTTTGTTACTGTTATGTTTAAGTTTTCTAGCATGATTGTTGGTTAGTTCCTTTTATGTTCATCTAGATAAATAATCGAGATGTTGAATGTTTACTTTTGATTGATAGTTACCATGCACGATAGTTTGATGTTTGAATACAAGAACCATTCTTGTTAAGTTTAATCTTTTCGATTCAACTAATTAGTATACTTGTTCAACTAAGAAACACCATCTTGCTGATTTAGTATATTGATTTACACCTAGTGACAAGTGTTTGCCCGTATTTTACCAAAAGGGGTAAGTTGCGTTCAAACGGTTAGTCTATATAGGAATTTAAGAACGACTCTTGTAGATACTCTCAGATAGCTTAATTGATATGTGTAGTTGTCTAGGTGAACGATCAATTCCCTAGAATCTGTCATGCATATTTTCACTACTCAATTCCATATAACTAATAGGTGTTAGTAATTTGCCTTATCTAGTGACATTTATAGGGATCTTATTACCACACTTAATTGATTACTTGGGTTGGGTGAATTGAACATTTAACCAGACCAAGGGAATGAACTAAGCTAAACCATTAGTTGACATAGGAGTGGATCATGATCAACACACCATTGACTTGACATTCTTCAAGTCTTTAGACTAGTTGAATTAGTTGATTACAAATAGGAGGTCTTAGATGACAAGAACATCACTTGCGTCGTGTAATCCCGTTTGAGTGTTTATTCAAGACTACTCTTGGTAAACCGATCAATTAGTTCTCGTGCATAACCAATCGATCCGATCTTAATCCTAAATAAACATTCACATCGAGGGTAAAAAGTCTAGATGAGCATATTTCATCTCTTTGATATCAAAACTATCTTAATTGCTTTCCTTGCACTTATAAACTTAAAAGACCAAAAATATTGTTTTTACTTTTACTCTTCTCTGATTTGGCTAATCGTTAAATAAGCCACAAAACATAAATCTTGTACCTTTAAATTTCATTTACTTAGTTAATCATAATATAGTTTATAATTCTAGTTTGACTAATACAACTGTCCTTGGAACGATACACGGAACTAAACCAGTTACTATACTACTACACGATCGGGTACACTGCCCGTTAGTGTGTAGCAATCTTTAATCGGTATTTTTCCATATTATTTTATACGACAATTCATATACCACTTTACGACACATCAAGTTTTTGGCGCCGCTGCCGGGGACAGTTTTGTGTCAAAATAGAATTATTAACTGATTTGTGATTAAGTAGTTTCTTAATTATTTTCAATTTTTAATAGTCTTTGATTTTTAAACTTATAGAATAGGTATGTTTAATAGTTTTTGTTAGTTGTGTGATTGACAGTTTATAGGTCGCATATGCCACATACCCGAAGTTCAGAATCTCCATTACTTACACCGTTTACAGAACCTGATAGAAAGCTTGGTAGGATTCCAAAAGAAGTACTTGAAATTTTTGAATCTTCATCAAAGCAAGAAACCTTTGATTCAGAATCAAGTACGACCAAGCCTCGATATTCAGACTTTGGTAAACCCGTTCAACCCCCAAATTTTGAAATGGAAGGAGAAAGACCGTTGGTACCACGACAATCAATGGCAGCAAAGATGAAAGCAACCCGGACCGGACAAGGTAGTGCTATTACTCCGCCTACTGGTGAGGTAACTTTTGAAATAAAAGGACCTATTCTTCAAATGATTAATAACAGGTGTCAATTTGGTGGTGGTCCGAATGGAGATGCAAACGAACATATTCGTCTCTTTCAAGAGATATGTCTTCTTTTTAAACTTAAACCAGAAACTGACCAGGCCATATTTTTAAGACTTTTCCCTTGGACACTCCAAGGGGAAGCACGAAGTTGGTTAGATTCATTGGCCGAGGCTACGATAGAAACGTGGGATGGTATGTTGGAAAAATTTCTTAAGAAATATTTTACAGCATCCAAGTCCGCGAGACTCCAACACGAAATTACCCAATTCTGTCAAAAGCCAATGGAAACCCTGTACGAAGCATGGAATCGATTTTCCAAAATGCTAAGAGGTTGTCCAAACCATAGTTTGGATACCTTTCAAAAGGTCCAAATCTTTTACAAAGGTTGTGATGTAGCAACCCGAATTTCAATTGACCAAGCGGCCGGTGGTTCTCTTATGGACAAAACCGAGCAAGAGGCTTATGAAATAATCGAGAAGCTAGCCGATTATTCTCATGAGTGGCATCAAGAACGCCCAATTACTCGTAATGCTCAAGTCCAAAGCGCCGACGCCTATGATGACCTTAGTTCCCTAAGTGTTAAAATAGATGGTGTTGCTCGAACCATGGATAAAATCACCAAGGAAATTCATAGTATGAAAGTAGGTTGTGAATACTGTGGTGGTCTTCATTTAGGAAAAGATTGTGATGCCGGTTTAACAATGGCTCAAAAAGAAGAAGTGGCTTTCATAAGCCAAAGAAATAACAATCAATTTCAAGGAAGAGCCCAATTTAACCGGAACTTTAACAACCCCTACAACCCTCAAGGTCAAAATTCCAATTACCAACAAGGGTCAAGTAGTGGGTTCCAACAACAAATCCGGGTTTTTATCAAAAACCCCAACAGGAAGAAAAAAAGTCAAATTTGGAGAGTATGTTGGAAAAGTTGATTGCATCACAAACTCAGCTTGTCACAAATATAAACCAAACCAACGAGAAAAACGAACACCAGTTTCGAAATCAACAAGCCTCAATTTAGAATTTAGAGAAACAAATGAGTGGTTTAGCTAATTTACTTAGTGAGAGAAAACCAGGTAGTTTACCGGGTGATACAAATAAGAACCCTCGAAATGAGCACGCCAATGTTATCACCACACGGAGTGGTTTAGCATACGATGCTCCAAAAATGCCCGAAAATTCTGATTTTGGTGCTCTGTTGAACCGAAATGATGAACCGGTTAAGGAGCCTGAAAAAGTGGTTGAAAAGGAAGAACGGGAAAAACTCGTAGTGAAACCATATCAACCACCGCTCCCATACCCAAGAAAACAACAACAAGAAAGGCTAGAGGCCGAAAGGTCAAAATTCCTAGATATGTTTAAACAAATTAACATAAATATGCCTTTCATTGATGTAATCTCAGGTATGCCCAAGTATGCTAAGTTCTTAAAATACTTACTTACTAATCGGAAGAAAATGGAGGAACTTTCATCCGTCACCATGAATGCTAATTGTTCAGCAATTTTGATGAACAAAATACCAAAGAAATTAGCAGATCCTGGAAGTTTTACCATACCATGTCTCCTGGGAGATTTGGAATGCATTAAAGCATTAGCGGATTTAGGGGCTAGCATAAATTTAATGCCTTATTCATTATATGTTAAGCTAAACCCCGGGGTACTAAAACCAACCCGAATGGAAATTTAACTAGCAGACCGCTCTGTTAAATTCCCTCGTGGAATTTTAGAGAATATGTTGGTAAAAGTAGGTACCCTAGTATTTTCGGCTGACTTTGTAATTTTGGACATGGAGGAGGACACACGTGTGCCTCTTATATTAGGTCGACCTTTCCTCAATACCGCTAGAGCTATGATAGATGTTCATGGGCAGAAATTGACCCTTAGTATTGAGGATATGAAAGTTACCTTTTCCGTTGACCATGCCCTACAATACCCCGAGTCTACTGATGATCAATGTTATTATTTACAAACCATAGACACATATTCGGAGTTGTTGCAGGAATTTCCAGAATTGCAAGGTACGGGAGAATGCATTTTTGCGGAAGGTGATGAAGAGAATATGGTGGAAGAAGTGGAGATGTTGACCACCATGATGGCTAATAGTTATGAGCCAAATGATGAAGAATACAGAAAGTTGGATTTAGGAAATGAGTACCGATGTAAAACATCGATTGAAGAACCTCCCGTTTTAGAACTCAAGCCACTTCCAAAACACTTGAAATATGCTTACCTACAAGAAGGTTCTACTCTCCCGGTTATCATTTCATCCGAACTCTCTGTAAGTGAGAAGTCGAAACTTGTTTCCATGTTAAAAGCCCATAAAACGGCTCTAGCATGGAAAATTCATGACATTAAGGGTATAAGTCCCTCTTATTGTACGCATAAGATATTAATGGAAGATAACTATAAGCCATGTGTACAAAGACAAAGGCGACTCAACCCTAATATGCAAGAAGTTGTTAAAAAGGAGATTGTCAAACTCCTAGATGCAGGTCTCATTTATCCAATTTCGGATAGCCCTTGGGTGAGTCCGGTCCAATGCGTGCCCAAAAAGGGTGGCATGACCGTTGTCACAAATGAAGACGACCAATTAATTTCTACCAGGACTATCACGGGTTGGAGGGTATGTATTGATTACAGAAAATTAAATGATGCTACCCGAAAAGACCATTTTCCTCTTCCTTACATTGATCAAATGTTGGAAAGGTTGGCAGGAAAGAACTTTTATTGTTTTCTTGACGGTTTCTCGGGATATTTCCAAATCCCTATAGCACCCGAGGACCAAGAGAAAACGACCTTTACATGCCCTTATGGTACTTTCTCCTATCGACGTATGCCCTTTGGCTTATGCAATGCTCCTGCTATCTTTCAAAGGTGTATGGTAGCTATTTTTCATGATATGATTGAAGACTTTATGGAAGTATTCATGGATGACTTTTCAGCCTTCGGTGATTCTTTTGACTCATGTCTTCATTATCTTGAGCGTATGTTGATTAGGTGTGAAGAATCAAATCTTGTGCTAAACTGGGAAAAATGCCATTTTATGGTAAAAGAGGGCATTGTATTGGGTCATAAAATTTCTTGTGCAGGTCTGGAGGTGGATAGAGCTAAAGTGGAAGTCATAGCCAAATTACCACCACCATCAAATGTAAAAGGCGTAAGAAGTTTTCTGGGGCACGCCGGTTTTTAACGGCAGTTCATTAAAGATTTTTCCAAAATTGCAACCCCCATGAACAAACTTCTTGAGAAAGACGCTCCATTTGTATTTACGGACAAGTGTCTTACCGCCTTTAACCTACTTAAAGCAAAGCTCACACAATCACCCATTCTCATATCGCTGAATTGGTCAATACCATTCGAACTTATGTGTGACGCTAGTGACTTTGCTATTGGTGCCGTCTTGGGGCAAAGAATTGAAAAACATTTCAAGCCCATTTATTATGCTAGCAAGACATTGCAAGGAGCCCAACTTAATTACACTACCACCGAGAAGGAACTCCTGGCAATCATCTTTTCGTTTGATAAATTCCGATCCTATTTGGTACTAGCAAAGACGGTTGTCTATACAGACCACTCGGCATTGAAGTACTTGCTTGTTAAGCAAGATGCTAAACCCCGGTTAATACGTTGGGTCTTGCTTTTGCAAGAATTCGACAACGATATTAAAGACAAAAAGGGGGCCGAAAACCTAGCTGCCAATCACCTTTCTCAACTTGAGAACCCAAATCTTGGGGTTCTCCATGAGACTGTTATCCAAGATAACTTTCCAAACGAAAATCTCATGAAGATTGAGAAAATTGATGATCCATGGTTTGTAGACATAGCCAACTATCTTGCGGGTGGATTCCTAGAAACCGGTATGTCACATCAGAAACGAAAATTTTTTTTCAGTGACATAAAATACTATTTTTGGGAAAACCCGTATCTCTTCAAACGGTGTCCCGATGGGATAATCCGTCGATGTGTCTCCGGGGAAGAATGCAATTAAATTCTTCTCCAATGTCATCTTGGTCCCACTGGTGGACATTTCGAACCCCAAGTCACGGGGAGAAAAGTCTATGAGGACGGTTTTTATTGGCCTACCATCTTCAAGGATGCCCACCAAGTATGTAAATCATACGATTCTTGCCAAAGGGCAGGAAAAATTAGTCAGAAAGACGAAATGCCTCAAAACATAATCCAAGTTTGTGAGGTTTTCGACATTTGGGGCATTGATTTCATGGGACCATTCCCAAAATCTAATTCCAACCAATACATACTCGTTGCAGTTGAGTACGTGTCAAAATGGGCGGAGGCAAAGGCTCTCCCCACAAACGATGCACGAGTTGTTATAATTTTTCTTAAAGAGCTTTTTGCCCGATTTGGTACCCCAAAATCATTAATTAGTGACCGTGGTACCCATTTTTGCAACACCCAATTGGAAAAGGTGTTGAAACGATATAGGGTAACCCATAAAATTTCTACATCTTATCACCCACAAACAAGTGGGCAAGTTGAAAACACGAATCGGGCATTGAAAAGGATCCTTGAGAAAACAGTTGGATCAAATCCTAAGGTGTGGTCAACAAAGCTTGACGATGCTTTGTGGGCGTTTAGAACCACCTACAAAACTCCTATTGGAACCACACCTTACCGCCTAGTCTATGGGAAGGCATGTCATCTCCCTTTGGAGATAGAGCACAAATCACATTGGGCTCTTAAGACATGTAATCTCGATCTTACGGAAGTGAGAAACCTTCATCTAAACCAACTTAATGAGTTGGATGAGTTGAGACAAAATGCCTATGAAAACTCACTCATTTACAAGGAAAAGACCAAAGTTTGGCACGATAACCGTCTCAAGAATCCAAAAGATTTTAAAGAGGGTGATCGTGTTTTGTTATTTAACTCACGATTTAATCTTTTCCCTGGAAAACTCAAGTCCCGATGGATGGGACCATTTATGGTTAATAAGGTTTTTCCATATGGAACGGTGGAATTAAGAAACGCAAAAGGTGACACGTTTAAGGTAAACGGGCACAGGGTCAAACTATATGTTGATGGACCCATGAACATTGAAGATGAGGTCAACCTCGCCTTCGACCCCAAAGCTACCTAAGTTTGGGGGAAGAGTCGAGTGAAGCGACTCAATTTTTAAGCCTTCACGAATGTTAGAATTAGGATTGCGTGATTTTGAGTGATTCTGTGTGATTTTTTTTACTTCTGTGATTACCTTAAAGTTACCAACTAAAGCTAAACTGATCAAAAGTGAAAAACAGTGAAGAACACATGGTGCGTGCCGCGCACCCTTGTTTGTGCGCCCCGCGCACACCACTGAATTCATTAAATCGAGAAAAATTTTGATCAGCAAGCTTCCTGAGTTAGTCTCTGGTACACTCCGCGCAAAACCAAAAAGAAAAACACCGTGCAAGCTTGTGCGCGCTGCGCACACTTCAGTGTGCGCTCCGCGCACCCCTCCGTCCAGCTACTTTTTGGTTCAATTATTGTGGGACCCACTTTTAATTCTCAACCACAAAAACCCCAACCCCGATTTCTGCCATTTTTCATCCCCAAATTCTGCATCTATCTCTTCCAAACTCAAAAACCTACCAAACCCTAACCAATTTTCATCCAATCTTCACCAAATCTCTTCCATTTTCAAGCAAATTCAAGATGAGGAGAGTATGTTCATGTTCTTCTACTTTTTATTCTTTTTAATACATCGATTTTAATCTCTTAATTTCGAATTTGTTGAAGAATTTAAGTGGGTTTTCTTTAATTTCATGATTTTTGTGAACATTAACATGCTCTAATTATTATGTACACCTTGTATGCCTTAAAATTGAGATTCCATTGTATTTTTATGATATTATTATGAATCTAGGGTTTACATGCCAATAGAATTGCTAGCTTGATAATGTGTTAAGGATAGTTTGTAATTGGTAATTGTGGGTTGATTCGAGATGATTTTGGATGTTTTATGAGTCTTGTTATCTTGAATAAAAATCTCAAAGTTGGAATGCTAACATGAATTGAATGAAAAATTGATAATGTAAGCATGAAAAGCTTTAGTGTTCCACTTAATTATGCTTGTTGTGATATGATTAATAGATTTTTGGGTAACAATAACATGATGAGTTAAATTATGCTTAAGGATTATGTTCAAATTTAGTTTCTATAATGCTATACTAGTCATGATAATCTTTGCTCTTAAAATGATTTATTTGCTTGAAGGATTAACATAACTATTGCTATATGTATCTTTGAACATGTATTTTGATTTAACCTAACACTAACAAGGTATTATTTCTATATGCCATTCTGTTTTGGTGTTGTTTCTTATGTGTAGACAAGGTCATCTAGTCAAGCGGCCCAACAAGGATAAGGTTCAAACCAAGGAAGACAACAAGCACCCGTACCGGATCAAAATGATCCTGCTGTTTGGTTAGCTTATGTCCGGGATCATGAGGACTACGCAGAAGAATATGAATGGGTGGTAAGAAAAAAATGTGAGGCCACTTGGTATTTTGACCCGGAACCATTGGTTCAAGCAAGATAGTACAATAGAGTCGCACGAATGTTAGAGGTGAAACACCAATTGTCATCCGGACAAGAAATCACAATTCGGGCATGGGAACGGGTTATGTGGATAAATGAAACCATTTACCCCGAGTTGTGCAAGGAATTCATCGCAACTCTGAACTTTCAATGCATTTTAAATCCGAGAGGGTAGGATTTTATGAGGTTTAGATTGGGAGGTTTGGCTCGATCAATGAGCCAAATCGATTTAGCTCGTGCTTTGGACATATATAACGAGCTAGATGACGATCAGTTGGACGCATATCTCCGACAGACAGAGTATTACGATTCCAGCTACAATCCCAGAATTTTTTGGAGCGACATAAGTAATTACCAATTCGCTGCTAGTCGAAGCACATTCACGAAAATACATCATCAAGAGGCGAAGTTAATTCAGAGGTTGGTTTCTTGCACATTCAATGCAAGAAGGGAAGGAAACAACAAGGTAACGAGGCTAGACGTTTTTCTGATGGACAAAATCTACAATAAAAGTCCAGTTGATATTCCAACCACCGTGGCAAAATATCTAAACGAAACAGGGACAAGAAATATAAACCCTATTGTAGGTGGTCACTATATCACTCGAATAGCGAACTCGTTTGGAATTAAGTTTGACCGGCTAGTAGCAAATCCGGACATGATGGAACCTTTGGGAAGTATATACTATATCAATGCCCAATTTTTGCAGCTCGACCAACACAATCGGCTCATTCCCTTTGTTCCTAGGATGGAACCACCTCAAAACCCACCCCGTACCCACGATCATGAAGCAGGTGGTAGCGGTGTCGGACAAGAAAATGTGCAGGAGGAGGTTCACATGGAGGAACCTGAAAGTGAAGAAGAATTACCTCAGTTTCAAAGGAGAAGGCGTAGGCAGACGCAAAGGATACGGGAAGAAGAGTTGGAGGAAGTGATTTCCGGTTTTCATGATTTTCGGGTTGGTTATCAACACAGAGATGACCAATATGAAGAACAAAGGCGACAATTTAACGAATTTCAGGAAGAACAACGGGAGCATAATAGGGCTTCAAGGTATGATCAAAGGTGGGGAATTACAGGGGCGATTGGCTTCGCCATAATGTTAGTTTGTATATGCAAAACCCATAGGATTATTATGCCACTTCCTACCAAAACCCGACCTATTATAACACACCGAACAGAATTCCGAGTCCTCCCTTATACGATGAGCAAGCGGCTATGCAGGATGCACAGACGCGCTTTGAGGACCAATACCCACGCAGGAGACCTCAAAATGATGGGTCGGGAACCTACTCCGGATGGCCTTTTGGTAATTTCTCTAGTGATGATTAGAGGGCAAATGTACCTTATTTGATGATTGGTAACAATTTGGTGATTTTTCAGAAACTTTGGTTTGTAATAATTTGAATATTTGTATTGTAGACTAATGTTTGTGGTGGTTGTGTTAAAAACACCATTTTTATCTATTTAACTTTTGTGTGCTTGTTTATTTCTTATTGTTAAGGTTTAGTGATGCTGGCATTAAGTTCGGCGACGTACAAACATTTTGGAATTTGTGATAGAGATCAAGGAATGAACGATGTTCTTATGCTGGCATTAAGTTCAGCGCCATCGCTCACCTAAGTTTCACGATCTCAGGCTTATTATCAAGGTTTTTCGAACTCTTTTCACACAAATGCCCTCGTGAATTTTTTTTAAATTTTTTTTTGATTTTAAGTAATGAAGGCCTTACTTAATCTTAAGTGTGGGGGGAGGTAATTCTCTCGGGTACATCTTGGCTTACTTTCGAATTCTTAATGGAATGGTGAAATTTTTTTTTGAAATTTTATCTTCATAAATTCAAATTTTGTTTAAAATTTGTAGATTTTAAAACTAGGTGTATAAACCGAAATTATTATCACGAAACAAATTTAGAAACAACCAAATGATTGAATTTATTTCGGTTAAAAGTCATAAAACTAGTAATCATATAAAAGGGATAATCAACATGTTTTACCACATTCTTAATGGAAATAATTATTAAAGCCTTAACGAAAAACCCAAGTGTGGGGGATTTTACCAATCTTTTCGAATTACTATCACAAATTTTGCAAAATTAAAACGATTAAAGTACGTTTGGCTTGAAAAAGGAATAAAAGTCACTAAACGAAAGGATGCATCTAGTTCATCCTTGAAGGAAGTAAAGTCTTCCGAATTTCGCCTTACTTGATATAGCAAACTTCCTAAACTATGTCATTTCATACTAATATCATTTCACGATATAAGGTACAGTGGGAAGGGAAAGTCTTGAACTTTCAAACCCGAAAATAAACTTGGTAGGGTAAATCCAAGTCGCTATCCAGTGCAAGACCGATTACGGTGTATAAGCTGGAGAAGGATCTGTCCCGCGCGATAGCTTAGTCTTCGCAGTTTTAACCCTTGATCTTAATTGTACAAAATTGTCATGAAAGACCGATATTTATATCGCGTCAGGGGGCGCCCGGTTAAGAGTTCCATGATACTACAACCATGGGGGAGAATAGCTTGCTAATCGCCGACTGAGACTTTGGTTTTCAGTTACCCTCAACCGGAATTTGAGGTTAAAACCGGAAAACATGTCTAGTTAAGAAAAAAACTAGCAATAACATTTTCAAAATCTTAAAACGTTATCTCAAAGATCCAATTTTCCCTAACGATCCAAATTTTTAAAGAACTTTCACCGAAGTTCACCTCTCCCAAGCAATCCAAATGTGTGCGTGTGTTTCATAAATTGTGTGTGTACCCTCACGAGTGTGTATTCCAATTGTGTAAACATGTGTTCATATAGCGTGAGTTGTGTTACAAAATAATGTGTGTGTTTTGTGTACTTCGTGTGAATCGTGTGAAAATTGTGTACCATATAGCGTGAGTCTTTGTGTGTGTTTTGCGTGATTCGTGTGATTTGTGTATAATGTACTTCAAACAATGTTTTTGATTCATATATATTTGTGTTTTGTATATGCATGATTAGAACAAGACTTGCTTGAGGACAAGCAAGAGTTAAGTGTGGGGGATTTTGATATTACTCAAAATAGACATATCAATAGTCACAATATCAAGTCCTATCGTTGGTTATTTCATACGAATTTGTAATATTTCCATTATTATTCCGTTGTATTGTAATTAAGCATAGAATCATTGAATACTTGAAGAAATGTTGAAGATAATGAATGAAACAACTCAAAGATCAAAACCAGAACAAGAAACGAAGAAACAGAAAAATGAAAGCTACAGTGCGCGCCGCGCACTATCTGCGCACACCACCGTGCACTCAAGACTTTGATCAGAACATTTGATTAAAATGGAAACCAGAGAGCGCCCCGCGCAAGTTCAACAGAGCGCGCCGCGCACAACAGAGAGCGCCACGCACTTCACCGCGCACAAGTACCTGAAACGTCCAAATTGAAGTGCAATCGTGAACTGGAAAGTAAAAGTGTGGTAGGTGAGTAGTGCGCTCCGCGCACCCCTTATGTGCGCGCCGTGCACAGTGCTTTCCAGCTACTTTTCAGCCTTTTTAATCCTCTTTCCAGCTTCATTCCAAGTGTGCCAGTTTTCTTTCTATTCAGAGACGAAAACATATCATTCAAAACAGTTCTTGAGCTTATCAAAGTGCATCAAAAACACTAAAATCATTGAAGATTCAAGGATCATTCAAGGGCTTCATCCAAGATTACTCTAAAAAGGTCAATCTTGTATTTACAATGAATTCTATCTTTGTTACTGTTATGTTTAAGTTTTCTAGCATGATTGTTGGTTAGTTCCTTTTATGTTCATCTAGATAAATAACCGAGATGTTGAATGTTTACTTTTGATTGATAGTTACCATGCACGATAGTTTGATGTTTGAATACAAGAACCATTCTTGTTAAGTTTAATCTTTTTGATTCAACTAATTAGTATACTTGTTCAACTAAGAAACACCATCTTACTGATTTAGTATATTGATTTACACCTAGTGACAAGTGTTTGCCCGTCTTTTACCAAAAGGGGTAAGTTGTGTTCAAACGGTTAGTCTATATAGGAATGTAAGAACGACTCTTGTAGATACTCTCAGATAGCTTAATTGATATGTGTAGTTGTCTAGGTGAACGATCAATTCCCTAGAATCTGTCATGCATATTTTCACTACTCAATTCCATATAACTAATAGGTGTTAGTAATTTGCCTTATCTAGTGACGTTTATAGGGATCTTATTACCACACTTAATTGATTACTTGGGTTGGGTGAATTGAACATTTAACCAGACCAAGGGAATGAACTAAGCTAAACCATTAGTTGACATAGGAGTGGATCATGATCAACACACCATTGACTTGATCATTCTTCAAGTCTTTAGACTAGTTGAATTAGTTGATTACAAATAGGAGGTCTTAGATGACAAGAACATCACTTGCATCGTGTAATCCCGTTTGAGTGTTTATTCAAGACTACTCTTGGTAAACCGATCAATTAGTTCTCGTGCATAACCAATCGATCCGATCTTAATCCTAAATAAACATTCACATCGAGGGTAAAAAGTCTAGATAAGCATATTTCATCTCTTTGATATCAAAACTATCTTAATTGCTTTCCTTGCACTTATAAACTTAAAAGACCAAAAATATTGTTTTTACTTTTACTCTTCTCTGATTTGGCTAATCGTTAAATAAGCCACAAAACATAAATCTTGTACCTTTAAATTTCATTTACTTAGTTAATCATAATATAGTTTATAATTTTAGTTTGACTAATACAACTGTCCTTGGAACGATACACGGAACTAAAGCAGTTACTATACTACTACACGATCGGGTACACTGCCCGTTAGTGTGTAGCAATCTTTAATCTGTATTTTTTCATATTATTTTATATGACAATTCATATACCACTTTACGACACATCAGTACCATGGGTCTAGATTAATTCTGATCAATACGAATACGATGGGGTCTTTATTTATTTTTTTGAGCAACTAATTGTGGACCATTAACAACAGACTGCTAACTACGGACTAAGAAAATATTAAAAGTATTATAAGTATATATATATATGTAACGATTACTTGAACAGAAAATATGTTGATATATTATATATATGGTCAGGTTCGTGATATCAATCGGAGACCAAGTCGTGTTATATATCTTCAAGGCAAAAGTGAGTATATAGTCCCACTTTTAAACTCTAAATATTTCGGGATGAGAATACATGCATTTAATGATTTATGTTATGGACACAAGTGATTAAAAATATATATTCTACGTTGAGTTGTACCACTGGCATACTTCCCTGTAGCTTGGTAACTACTATTTACATGTGGTATTGTAAATGCGAATCCTGTTGATAGATCTATCGGGCCTGACAACCCCAACCGGACTGGACGACCAGTATTCAACGGTTGCACAGTACTTCGTTTCGGTGACTACACTTGGTACAGTGTAGTGAGATTTCATAATAAAGGGAATATGCGACATTGATTAAATGTTAAGTATGGTTATCAAGTGCTCAACCACTTAGAATATTTTTAGTATGTATATGAAATCTTGTGGTCTATATTTATAATGCTGCTAGCATTAAACCTATATCTCACCAACTTTATGTTGACGTTTAAAGCATGTTTATTCTCAGGTTCCTAGAAGTCTTCCGCTATTTGAATATATGTTAGAGAAACCATGTGCATGGAGTCATACATGTTTTATTCGAGGAAGCATTGCATTCACAAAATCATCATCTTGTATTTATTTTGACTGCATTGTCAACGGAAGTATTCTTGTAAACTATTATTTACAGTGATTGTCTATATGTAGAAATCCAGATGTCGAAAACATTGAATTTTAAATATTCATTTATGGTATATCTTTTCAAAAGAATGCAATGTTTATAAAACGTATCATATAGAGGTCAAATGCCTCGCGATGTAATCATATGTTATTGTATTCATCCCTATGGATTGGGTCGGGTTGTTTCAGAGACAAAAATCATTCATATGGTGAACACCTGGTAACCGACATTAACAAGATGCATATAATAATATCCCCTATCATTCCAGGAAATCCTTCGGACATGATAAAAACAACATCGATGTACTAAAGCATCCGGTACTTTGGATGGGGTTCGTTAGGCCCAATAGATCTATCTTTAGGATTCGCGTCAATTAGTAATCGGTTTACTAATTCTTAGGTTACCAAGTAAAAGGGGCATATTCGTCTTCGGTCATTCAATCATATAATGTAGTTTCGATTAATTGTATCTATAGCGTAAAACATTTATAAAAGCAGCACATGTATTCTCAGTTCCAAAAATATATATTGCAAAAGCATTTAAAAAGGGAGCAAATGAAACTCACCTAATGTATTTTGTAGTAAAAATACATATGACTATATTGAGCAATGCAGGGTTGGCCTTGGATTCACGAACCTATATCATTTGTATATTTATTAATATACATAATGGTAATCGAACGAATATATTTATAAGTTTATTAGTTATATACTTTTTATATTAGTAGTGTGTATATATATATATATATATATATATATATATATATATATATATATATATATATATGTTTAATATATTCATTTTGTATATGTAAATATAAATTTTGTTATGTTATATGTATTATATATATATATATATATATATATATATATATATATATATATATATATATATATATATATATATATATATCATTTGTTTGTTAAAATATAATTATTATAATAATACAAGTTTAATATTAATAATGGTAAAATGATAATAATATAATACTTAACATTACGAATAAAGATAATAATGTTATTAATTCTATTAATGATAATAATAATGATATCGTAAAAGTATTAATTTTACTGTTGATGATTGTTATGATAATGATAATAATAATAATAACTTTATTAAAAATGATAGTAATAATAATAATAATAATAATAATAATAATAATAATAATAATAATAATAATAATAATAATAATAATAATAATAATAATAATATTGATATTGTTAATAATAATGCTAATAATTACAAAAGTATTACTAATACTAATATTAATGAAAATAATGATAACTTGTATTATTTTTATAATAATGATAATAATAATGATCCTAATCATAATAATAATAATAATAATAATAATAATAATAATAATAATAATAATAATAATAATAATAATAATAATAATAACAATAATAATAATAATAATAATAATAATAATAATAATAATACAACTGTTAGTGATAAAAATAATAATATTCATACTTGTATTTATAATCATAATAAATTAAAATTTATCATAATTCTTAGATTAGTAGTAATAATAGTGGTAATAATTATAATACTTGAAGTAATAACATTAATTAATAATAATAATCATAATCTTAAAAATGATAATAATACTAAAATGGTAAAATCAATAATACTAATTACATAAATAATACTTATACTAATACTAATGATAATAATGTTCTTAATACTTATTCATATACATGTGATATTGGTACTAATTACATTACTAACAATAACTATAATAATAATAATATCTATAATAATAATAATAATAATAATAATAATAATAATAATAATAATAATAATAATAATAATAATAATAATAATAATAATAATAATAATAATAATAATGGTTTTTTGAAATTAGGAACTACCTCAAAATAGGCTTTAAAAAAAAATAAAGACCCAGCTGGGGCTCGAACCCACAACCCCTTGTTAACCTGAACCATATGCAGACCATCACACCATTCTTACTTTTCTAATTTAATCTACACTATAAAGTATTTAACTTATTTTCTATATTCATCATCTTCTCCCTAATTCCAGACGTCCAGAAATTAATACCCATCCATTAATCAGTGTTTATTAAATTTTAGGATATTCAAACGAAGCATAAGCGTGTATAATTGGTGATTGAATTTAATCAAAACAAAAAAAAATAAAAAAAAATAACTGTAATAGCTATGAAGAACACGGTTGAGAACTCAAACATCAACCCCACAATCTAGACCATTTTAGATTATAATTTCAACATGAAAAAGGTTTAAAATCACCATTAGAAACTTTCTGAGTTGTTAATTTGATCTGAAATAACAACATAAAAACGAATTTCGTGAAGAACAATTTGTTGACTTTTTGAAATTAATAATTTGACTCGAAAATTCAGACTCGATATCAAGATTTGGAACTTAATATTTTGCAGAAAGATTGAGTAATATATTCCTAACAAAACCTCATTTACACATTTTGAAATGGTTTACGAAATCGTTCAAACTAAATAATGGAGTATAAACAGAGCAGTCGTCCATTTATTCTCGATTCATGAATTATTCTGATGAAATTAAAGGCTGTAAATGGTAGTTGTACTTGTAAATTGATAAAGCAAGTTAAATGGTATCATTTTACACTAGATTATGATCGTTTATATAATAATTTTATGGTTGACAGATTATTTTAGCAAGGACAGAAAACAATATAAAAAAAATAAACTGAAATAGATGGCTAACTGAATTGTACTCTTTAACTGTTGTAATTTGTTAACAAAATCAGATAAAAACGAAATGTGATCAGATTTGAAAGTAAAGTGGAACTAATTCTGATCCTATATTCTTGATTCTATATATATTTATTATTAATAATTAATAATTTATAATTATAATTATATTACAAATAATATTATTAATAATAATAATAATTAATAATAATAATAATATAAGTAATAATAATAATAAGTCATAATAATAATTTTTAGTGTAATTGATAATAATAGTATTATTAATGATAGTTATAATAATAATACTAATATTAATTATTTTTGTAGTATTTTTAATATTAATAAGTATATATAAAAAAATTGATATTAACTATAAAACTAATAATAATAATTTTATTCATGTTAATAATACTATTTATATTTATATTATTTATGATAATAAAGATACTTATAAAGATAATAATCATAATACTAATTAAATTTTACTATTAATTATAATAACAATGCTATTAATAATGATTACAATATTATTAATTATTATAACACCTTACATGTATTAACTTTCATATTTATATAATATATATTGAAACTAATAATTTAACAAGTAGTGACATTAATATTAATGTTAATAATAATAATGGAAGTAATAATAACATTAGTATAACAATTATATTTTAAACTTATAATTAATTTGATGTAACATTTAATAGGTATGTAGTATATATATTTCATAATATCTTTTGTCAAATATTGAATATTTATAAATTATATATATACTACAATATATATATCATTACTTATATAGATTTTATAAATATATTTATTCATAATAACTTAATTATTCTGTTCATTAATTTACATTTTTAATTTCAATTAATTAAGTTGTATTTTATTATTTCAATTTAATATATAGACTTATATATATATATATATATATATATATATATATATATATATATATATATATATATATATATATATATATATATATATATATATATATATATATATATATAGTTACAATAGTTGTTCGTGAATCGTCGGGAATAGTCAGAGGTCAATAGGTTTCATGAAGACAGTTCAAAAAAATTTTTACACTCGGTTCAACAGACTTTGCTTATCGTGTCGAAATCATATAAAGATTAAGTTTAAATTTAGTCGGAAATTTCCGGGTCGTCACACCTCACGAGTATCAACTACATGGGCGAGAAAGACCATACCACCACTAATAAGAAAACATCGCGCCGGTGCATAAGTGCATAATGGTACGAGTCTCCTTCGCTTATCACCATGAATAATTAACTCTCCCCCACTTGGGGTCTTTACGCGAATGAACTTTTCGTGGCATGCAATATCGCTCTATAACGATCGAGCCAATCCATACCAACCACAATATCAAACTCACCCAAATTCATCGGGATAAGATCGATTTTAAACGTTTCGGTACCAAACACAACATTACAATCTTTACAAACACCAACCCCTAGCACCGTCTTGCCATCCGCTATTTCGACTTCTACCGGATGACTTAACTTAGCTAGCAGTTTATTAAGTTTAGGCACAAACTTTGGAGACACAAACGATAAATTAGCACCGCTATCAAATACGTAGTAGTATTCTTTCCGGATTAGAGTTAACCATGAAAGTACCTGAGACAACTTCATTCGATTGCTTGGCTTCATCATTGGTCATTAAATAATTTCGTCCCCTAGCTGTACCAGCCGCTTTCTCTAACCTTTTGACTTGATCAGTGCTCAAACTGGGACACTCCGACTTTCGGTGTCCTTCTTTATTACAATTAAAGCAAGTGATCTTATTAGTAGCCGGCTTTGGGGAATCCCGAGGGATGTGACCTTTTTGCCCACAATTTTAGCAAGTGACCATGTGACCACCGGAGACACCCCTCTTCACACTATCGACACTTTCACTCGCACCCTCACTCTTCTTGTTAGAATGACTAGTAGCTTTAAACTTTCTTTTGCCAAAAGTAAAGCCACTCTTTCTCAAAACGAGCAACTCAAAACCCTTGGCCATATCGAACAACTCATCAAAAGTTTTCAACGAGTTTACACTAATCTTTTCTTGATAGTTATCGTTCAAGGTTCGATAGAAGTCTTCCTTCAACATGTGATCATTACCGACATACTCCGAGAAAAATTGGGTCTTTGACAAGAAAGTGGACTTGAGAGTGTTTAAATCCATTGACCCTTGCCTTAGAGCACGTAATTCGTCCTTGAACCTAGAAAGATCGGCTGAAGTTCGGTACTCTCTGAAAAATTCCACCTTGAACTCATCCCATGTGAAATCCATGCATTGTTCTTCACCATAAAGTTGGATTTTCGCGTCCCACCACAATTCGGCATCGCCCTTTAACATACTACTCCCGTACCTCGCCTTTTTATCAAGAGGACATTCACAAGAACGGAAAGCCCCCTCCATATCACACATGGTTTAGAAAAACCTGGTGGCCTAGATGTTCCCGGATTATTGTTAAAATCTAAGAAATACGGGCGTTTACGATACATATAAAGTTCATCGGGGTCGGAATCAGGTTTCTCTATTTTGATGCCCGTTCCCTTATTATTCTCTTTTTTCTTATTAAATTGAGTTGGGGTAATTTCTATAACATCATCGAAATCTTCGTCGGGATCCGATGCATCAGAAAATTGGTAATTTTCCCAATATTTGCTTCCTTGGCGGAAACACCATTGACCATTTTTAACTTTGGTCCATTGGTTGAGGATTTTCTTTTATTTTACCGTTTTACTGTAGGTATTAATATTTCATCCTCTGAAACCTCCTCTTCTTCCAGTTCCTCTTCTTCCGGTTCCTCCTCTTCCGGTTCCTCCTTTTCTGGTTCCTCCTCTTCCGGTTCTTCCTCGGGAATTTGTGAATCTTCCCAAAATATATTTGACTCTTCATTATTATTAGGTGAGTCGATGGGATTTGCACTAGAGGTAGACAACTAACACACAATATCAAACACGTTAAGAGATTAATATATCACATAATATTTATATGTTAATAATATATAGTTTCTAACAAAAAAATGTTAAGCAATCGTTTTTTAAAGAAAACACGGTCGAATTCCAGACTCACTAATGCATCCTAACAAACTCGGTAAGACACACTAATGCAATTTTCTGGTTCTCTAATACCAACGCTCTGATTCTAACTGAAATGTCCCGTTCATATTTATTATAAACTTTCCATATTAATTGATTTCGTTGCAAGGTTTTGACCACTATATGAGACATTTTTCAAAGACTACATTCGGTTTTTAAAACAACCATAACCTTTATTTTATCGATAAGGTTTAAAATATTACGACGATTATCAAATAATGATAATCAAAATATAGTGTTCTCACATGACCATTACATAATGGTTTACAATAATATTACACAACAATATACGTCTTCGAATGCAGTTTTCAAATAATATTATACAAGCATAGACTGCAAATCTTGTCCTTAATTTAGTATGCAACAGCGGAAGCTCTTAACAATTACCTGAGAATAAACATGCTTACAACGTCAATAAAAATGTTGGTGAGTTATAGGGTTAACCTATATATTTATCAATCGTAATAATAGACCACAAGATTTCATATTTCCATTTTTCGTAAACATTATCCCATACATAGAGATAAAAATTATTCATATGGTGAACACCTGGTAACCGACATTAACAAGATGCATATAAGAATATCCCTATCATTCCGGGACATCCATCGGACATGATATAAAAACTCGAAGTACTAAAGCATCCGCTACAACGGATGGGGTTTGTTGGGCTCAAAAGATCTATCTTTAGGATTCGCGTCAATTAGTAGACTGGTTTACTAATTCTTAGGTTACCAAGCAAAAAGGGACATATTCGGCTTCGATCATTTAACCATAGAAAGTAGTTTCACGTACTTGTGTCTATTTTGTAAAACATTTATAAAGCTGCATGTATTCTCATCCCAAAAATATTAGATTTTAAAAGTGGGACTATAACTCACTTTCACAGATTTTTTACTTCGTTGGGAAGTAAGACTTGGCCACGTGTTGATTCACGAACCTATAACAAATATGTACATATGTATCAAAGTATGATCAAAATATATTTACAACATTTTTATTACGTTTTAATGATTTGAGTTTGTTAAGTCAGTAGTCCTCGTTAGTAACCTACAACTAGTTGTCCACAGTTAGATGTACAGAAATAAAGCAATATATATTATCTCGAATCAATCCACGACCCAGTGTCTACAAGTCTCAGACTCGATCACAACTCAAAGTATATATATATATATATATATATATATATATATATATATATATATATATATATATATATATATATATATATATATATATATTATATATATATATATATTAATTTGGAATTAACCTCAACCCTGTATAGCTAACTCCAGCATTACTGCATATAGAGTGTCTATGGTTGTTCCAAATAATATATATAGATGGGTCGATATGATATGTCAAAACATTGTATTCTTGTCTATGGTATCCCAAGATTACATAATATATGTTAGAATACATGTATAATACAATATAAGTTAGTTAAGTTATGATTTGTATAGATTTGTTACAAATTTCACGTAGCTACAACAAGCAAAATTATCCAACCTTGTTTTACCCATAATTTCTTCGTTTTAAATCCGTTTTGAGTGATTCAAGTTGCTATGGTTTCATAATGAACTGAAATTTATGAAAATAAACAGAAAAAGTATAAGTTTATAGTTAGAAATACAGGTTAAAAGTCATTTTTTAAAGAGGTAGTCATTTCTGTCGAAAGAACGACATCTTGATGACCATTTAGAAAAACATATTTTCACTTTGAGTTTAACCATGATTTTTGGATATAGTTTCATGTTCATAAGAAAAATTATTTTTTCAGAAGAACATCTTTTAAATCAAAGTTTATCATAGTTTTTAATTATCAAACCCAAAACAGCCCGCGGTGTTACTACAACGGCGTATGTCCGGTTTTACGGTGTTTTTCGTGTTTCCAGGTTTTAAATCATTAAGTTAGCATATCATAAAGATATATAACATGTGTTTAGTTGATTTTAAAAGTCAAGTTAGAAGGATTAACTTTATTTGTGAACAACTTTAGAATTAACTAAACTATGTTCTAGTGATTACAAGTTTAAATCTTCGAATATGATAGTTTTATATGTATGAATTGAATGATGTTATGAACATCATCACTAACTCAAGTTTAGTAGGTAAACCTACTGGAAGTGACAAAAGTTTATCTAGCTTTAAAGGATTCTTGGATGGCTTGAAAGTTCTTGAAGTAGAATCATGACACGAAAAACAAGTTCAAGTAAGATTTCCACTCGAAATAAGATTGTTATAATTATAGAAATTGAATCAAAGTTTGAGTATGAGTATTACCTTGAATTAGAAAGATATCTTACTGTAAATAAGAAAGATTTCTTGAGATTGGATGATCACTTGAAATGGATTTGCAAGATTGGAAGTAAGCTAGTAAACTTGAAAGTGTTCTTGGTGTGTTCTTGAGTTGTTGTTTTGTATGTTGATCTAGGTTAGGATTTATAAGCTATATTTTGATGAAGATGATAAATAACACTTAGAACAATGGAAGAACACTTGATAGAGAGTTGTTCGATGCATGAAAGTTGTGATCAAAATGTGTTTGTTTGTGTGCCCATTCACGTGAACTAGGGGTGTTCATAAAGGCTCCATTAGTTTGTAATTTTGTGTAATCATTCATGCTAGTTACCAAATGATGGTTCCCACATGTGTTGGTGACTCACAAGGGCTGCTAAGAGCTGAATTATTATGTGAATATACCAATAGTATATACGTCTAGGAGCTGGGTATTGTACGAGTATGAATACGGGTGCATACGAGTAAGATTGTTGATGAAAATGAATAAGAATGCAATTGCAAGCATTTTTGTTAAATATAAGTACTTTGATATATGTCTTGAAGTCTTTCAAAAGTATATGAATACATCATAAAATACTACATGTATATACATTTTAACTGAGTCGTTAAGTCATCGTTAGTTGTTACACGTAAGTGTTCTTTTGAAACCTTTAAGTTAACGATCTCATTTAATATTGTTAACCTGTTTATTTATTATATCTAATGAGATGTTAAATTATTACATTATCATGATATTATTATGTATGAATATATCTTAATATGATATATATACATTAAAGTGTCGTTACAACGATAATCGTTATATATATGTCTCGTTTTGAAATCCTTAAGTTAGTAGTCTTGTTTTACATATGTAGTTCATTGTTAACATACTTAATAATATAAATAATTATCATTTTATCATGTTAAATATAGTGTAACAATATATTAATATGATACATATGTACTTAGTAAGATGTTGTCATAACGATAATCGTTATATATATCGTTTCGAGTTTCTTAATTCAACAGTCACATTTTATGTATATAACTCATTGTTAATATACCTAGTGAGATACTTACCTATCATAAAATCATGTTAACTATATATATATGTCCATATATATATATATATATCAACATATAGTTTTTACAAGTTTTAACGTTCGTGAATCACCGGTCAACTTGGGTGGTCAATTGTCTACATGAAACTCATTTCAAATAATCAAGTCTTACCAAGTTTGATTGCTTAACATGTTGAAAACATTTAATCATGTACATATACCAATTTCATTATATATATAAACATGGAAAAGTTCAGGTCACTATAGTACCTACCCGTTAAATAAATTTTGTCCCGAAATTTTAAGCTGTTGAAGGTGTTGACGAATCTTCTGGAAATAGGTCCGGGTATTTCAGCTTCATTTGATCTTCATGCTCCCAGGTGATCTCGGGTCCCCTACGAGCATTCCATCAAACCTTGACGATTGGTATCTTATTTTGCTTGAGCCTTTTAACCTCACGATCCATTATCTCGACGGGTTCTTCAATGAATTGTAGTTTTTCATTGATTTTAATTTCGCCTAAAGGAATAGTGAGATCTTCTTTAGCTAAGCACTTCTTCAGATTCGAGACGTGAAAGGTATTATGTACATTGGTGAGTTGTTGAGGTAATTCAATTCGGTAGGCTACTGGTCCTACACGATCTAAAATCTTGAATGGTCCAATGTATCTAGGATTTAGTTTCCCCCGTTTACCAAATCGAACAACGCCTTTCCAAGGCGAAACCTTAGACATGACCATCTCTCCAATTTCAAATTCTATATCTTTCCTTTTAGGGTCTGCGTAGCTCTTTTGTCGACTCTGAGCGGTTTTCAACCGTTGTTGAATTTGGATGATTTTCTCTGTAGTTTCTTAGATTATCTCCGGACCCGTAATCTGTCTATCCCCCAATTCATTTCAACAAATTGGAGATCTGCACTTTCTACCATAAAGTGCTTTGAACGGTGCCATTTTGATACTCGAGTGGTAACTGTTGTTGTAGGAAAATTCTGCTAATGCTAGATGTCGATCCCAACTGTTTCCAAAATCAATAACACATGCTCGTAGCATGTCTTCAAGAGTTGTATCATCCTTTCGCTCTGCCCATCAGTTTATGGATGATAGGCAGTACTCATGTCTAGACGAGTTCCCAATGCTTGTTGTAATGTCTGCCAAAACCTTGAAACAAATCTGCCATCTCTATCAGAGATAATAGAGATTGGTATTCCATGTCTAGAGATAACTTCCTTCAAGTATAATCTCGCCAACTTCTCCATTTTATCATCTTCTCTCATTGGCAGAAAGTTTGCTGACTTGGTGAGACGATCAACTATTACACAAATAGTATCATAACCACTTGCACTCCGTGGCAATTTAGTAATAAAATCCATGGTAATGTTTTTCCATTTCCATTCCGAGATTTCAGGTTGTTGAAGTAGACCTGATGGTTTTTGATGTTTCGCTTTGACCTTAGAACACGTCAAACATTCTCCCACATATCTAGCAATATCGGCTTTTATACCCGGCCACCAAAAGTGCTTCTTGAGATCTTTGTACATCTTTCCTGCTCCGGGATGTATTGAGTATCTGGTTTTATGTGCTTCCTTAAGTATCATTTCTCTCACATCTCCAAACTTTGGTACCCAAATTCTTTCAGCCCTATATCGTGTTCCGTCTTCCCGAATATTAAGATGTTTCTCCGATCCTTTGGGTATTTCATTCTTCAAACTTCAATCTTTTAAAACTCCCTGTTGCACCTCCTTTATTTGAGTAGTAAGGTTAGTATGAATAATTATATTCATAGCTTTTACTCGTATAGGTTCTCTATCCTTTCTGCTCAAGGCGTCGGCTACCACATTTGCCTTCTTCGGGTGGTAACGAATCTCAAAGTCGTAATCAATCAACAGTTCAATCCACCTACGCTGTCTCATGTTCAGTTGTTTCTGATTAAATATATGTTGGAGACTTTTGTGGTCGGTATATATAATACTTTTGACCCCATATAGGTAGTGTCTCCAAGTCTTTAATGCAAAAACAACAACGCCCAATTCCAAATCGTGAGTCGTATAATTTTGCTCGTGAATCTTCAATTGTCTGTACGCATAAGCAATTACCTTCGTTCATTGCATTAATACACAGCCGAGGCCTTGCTTTGAGGCGTCACAATATATCACAAAATCATCATTCCCTTCAGGCAATGACAATATAGGTGCCGTAGTTAACTTTTTCTTTAACAATTGAAACGCTTTCTCCTGCTCATCTTTCCATTCAAATTTCTCCCCTTTATGCGTAAATGCAGTAAAAGGTTTTGCTATTTTGGAAAAATCTTGGATGAACCTTCTGTAGTAACCAGCCAGTCCTAAAAATTTACGTATATGCTTCGGAGTTTTCGGGGTTTCTCACTTTTCAACGGTTTCAATCTTTGCTGGATCCACCTGAATACCTTCTTTGTTCACTATGTGTCCGAGGAATTGAACTTCTTCCAACCAAAATGCACACTTTGAAAACTTAGCGTACAGTTTTTCTTTCCTCAACAAATCTAGCACTTTTCTCAAATGTTCTTCGTGTTCTTGATCATTCTTTGAGTAAATAAGTATGTCATCGATGAAAATAATGACAAACTTGTCAAGGTATGGTCGACACACTCGGTTCATAAGGTCCATGAACACAGCTGGTGCGTTAGTCAACCCAAACGGCATAACCATAAACTCGTAATGACCATAACGCGTTCTAAAAGCAGTTTTTGGAATATCATCCTCCTTCACCCGCATTTGATGATATCCAGAACGTAAATCAATCTTCGAGTACACTGACAAACCTTGCAGCTGATCAAATAAATCGTCGATTCTCGGTAGTGGGTAACGGTTCTTGATGGTAAGTTTGTTCAACTCTCTATAGTCGATACATAATCTAAATGTAACATCTTTCTTTTTGACAAACAAAACAGGAGCTCCCCACGGTGATGTGCTTGGTCGAATGAAACCACGCTCTAAAAGTTCTTGTAATTTGCTCTGAAGTTCCTTCATTTCGCTGGGTGCGAGTCTCTATGGAGCACGATCTATTGGTGCAGCTCCCGGTACAAGGTCTATTTGAAATTCAATGGATCGGTGTGGAGGTAGTCCCTGTAATTCTTTCGGAAATACATCGGGAAATTCTTTTGCGATGGGAACATCATTGCTGTTCTTTTCTTCAGAATTGACTTTCTTGACGTGTGCTAACACAGCATAGCAAAATTTTCTTATTAGTTTTTGTGCCTTCAAGTTACTAATAAGATTTAACTTCGCGTTGCTCTTTTTTCCGTACACCATTGAGGGTTTTCCTTTTTCTCGTATAATGCGAATTGCATTTTTGTAACAAACGATCTCTGCTTTCACTTCTTTCAACCAGTCCATACCGATTATCACATCAAAACTTCCTAACTCTACTGGTATCAAGTCAATCTTAAATGTTTCGCTAACCAGTTTAATTTCTCGATTCCGACATATATTATCTGCTGTAATTAATACGTTTGCTAATTTGAGTAAAAATTTATTATCCAAGGGCATCGGTGAGCAACTTAGTTTAGCACAAAAATCTCTACTCATATAGCTTCTATCCGCACCCGAATCAAATAAAACATAATCAGATTTATTGTCTATAAGAAACGTACCCGTAACAAGCTCCGAGTCTTCCTGCGCTTCTGCCGTATTAATATTGAAAACTCTTCCGGTGCCCTGCCCTTTAGTATGCCCCTGATTCGGGAAATTTCTACTAAAGTGGCCGAGTTTTCCACATCCAAAACAAACTATGGCGGTGTTATTTGTTCCGACATTATTCGTTCTTTTAGTTCTGTTATGCATTGGTCCGTAGATCTCGCACTTTGTCGCACTATGACCATTTATTTTACACCTGGTGCAAAATGTCGTGCAGAACCCCTAGTGATGCTCTTCACACCTTTGACATGGCTGTTTTTGGTTTTTGTTGCCATTGTTATTATTGAGATTGTTGTTGGGATTGTTATTGTTGTTGTTGTTATTGTTGTTGGGACGGTTATTGTAGTTGTTGTTGGGACGTTTGTTGAAGTTGTTATTGTGATTGATGTTGCGGTTGTTGGGATAGTTACTGCGATTGTGGTTGTGATTGTTGTTGTTGTATTGGTGACTCTTGTCACTGGTTTCTTCCCACTTTCTCTTGACTTGTTTCATGTTAGCCTCTTCGGCCGCCTGCTCTTTAATCCTTCCTTCGATCTGATTCACTAGTTTGTGAGCCATTCGACTTGCCTTTTGTATGGAGGCAGGCTCGTATGAACTCATATCTTCTTGAATCCTTTCCGGTAACCCTTTTACAACTGCGTCGATATTCTCTTCTTCGTCTTCGAACGTTCTGGGACACAATAGTCACAACTCTGTGAATCGTCGTTCGTATGTGGTGATATCGTAACCTTGCATTCGTAATCATCTAAGCTCTACCTTGAGCTTATTTACCTCGTTTCTGGGACGATACTGCTCGTTCATCAATTGCTTGAATGCTGACCACAGTAGTGCGTAAGCTGCATCTTGTCCTACATGTTCGAGATAGGTATTCCACCATGTTAACGCAGTACCTGTGAAGGTATGCGTAGCGTACTTTACTTTGTCTTCTTCAGTACATTTACTTATGACAAACACCGATTCAACCTTCTCGGTCCACCGTTTCAATCCGATTGGACCCTCGATTCCATCAAATTCCAAAGGTTTGCAGGCAGTGAATTCTTTGTAGGAGCATCCTACACGATTTCTTGTGGAATTAGTTCCACTGCTAGAACCAGAGTTATTGTTGTTATTTTGCATTGCGGCTTGTACTGCGGCTATGTTTGCAGCAAGGAAAACACGGAAGTCTTCCTCACTCATGTTCAAGTTCTGACGAGTCGTCGGTGCCATTTCCTTCAAAAATAGCCAAAAGAATTGAGTTAATCATATAGAATTTAAGAGTAGTCAATAGTATTTCGTAGCATAATATGAACTTATTTATAAAAGCTTTTTCTTCATATTAGCATTTTATAGTTTTAATTCAGGTAGTACCTACCCGTTAAGTTCATACTTAGTAGCTACTATACAATTCAACTACTACGCTTCTATATGAAAAACTTATTACAATAATATTTCGCGTTCAAACTTTTATACAATATTTTAAAAACATACAATACCACTATTATACATATAGGATGAAATATAGCACATAATAACTTTGCTACTCGACAGCTATAAAGGCAATTCTAGTTAATACGCAAGTCATTCAGCAAAAGAAATAAAGACACGTAATTCATAAGTCCAGAAACAAGTCATGCATTCGGGTTTTACTAGTATTATTTCCCATCCTTGATCTTGTGGAAAATAACCGTTGTGATCGTTGGCTAGGCAGCATGTTGTAATGTCGTCAAAAGGACGAGGGTTACGTAATGCCCAACAGCCCCGTAATAATCTAAAAACCTTTTTTCTCACCTCAACTACCGAGTCCGTCACTTGTGGGAAGGTTTTATTTAAAAGTTGCAACCCAATGTTCTTTTTCTCAATTTGATGAGAAGCGAACATTATTAACCCTTAAGCATAACATTCTTCTTTATGTTGCATGTTAGAAGCTCTTTCTAAAGAACGGAGTCCTATGTCGGGATATGTTGAGTCAAAATAGGTTCGTAACCCGTAGCGTAAAATTGCATCTAGGTTTCCCGCACTAAATGCCTTAAAGAAAACTTGGCATAACTTAAAGTCTCCCCAATGTGATATGCCCCATCTTTCAAAGGAAAGCCTTTTATAAACTAAGGCATGCCTGGAATGTCTTTCAAACGTTCGACAAACTAATTTCGCCGTAGATAATTGTGCTGATGAATTCTACCCGACTCTAGACAAGATTTCATCAATCATATCCCCTGGTAGGTCTTCTAAAATTTTTGGTTGTCTATCCTTAATGTCCATTTTTGTTTTTATACTGTAAAATAATCAAGGATTAGATTCGTAAAAGATAATTAACAAATAATGCAAGCAATTTTTACATATATCTTAGAAGTACAAGCACATAACAATACATATTTTACACAGCATGATTACAACTCTTTATTCCGACTCACTCGTTTCTTCTTTTTCGGACTTAGTTCGTTTGACTAATTTCCTAGGGATACATGGTGATCCTCTAATATGAGCCGTCATTTTCACAAATGGTTTAGAAAAACCTGGTGGCCTAGATGTTCCCGGATTATTGTTAAAATCTATGAAATACGGGCGTTTACGATACATATAAAGTTCATCGGGGTCGGAATCAGGTTTCTCTATTTTTATGCCCTTTCCCTTATTATTCTATTTTGCCTTATTAAATTGAGTTGGGGTAATTTCTATAACATCATTGAAATCCTCGTCGGGATCCGATTCATCAAAAAATTGGTAATTTTCCCAATATTTTGCTTCCTTGGCGGAAACACCATTGACCATTTTTAACTTTGGTCCATTGGTTGACTTTTATTTAACAGTTTTACTGTAGGTATTAACATTTCATCCTCCGAAACCTCTTCTTCTGGTTCCTCTTCTTCCGGTTCCTCCTCTTTCGGTTCCTCCTCTTCCGGTTCTTCCTCTTCTGGTTCTTCCTCTTCCGGTTCTTCCTCGGGAATTTGTGAATGTTCCCAAAATATATTCGACTCTTCATTATTATTAGGTGAGTCGATGGAATTTGTACTAGAGGTAGACATCTATCACACAATATCAAACACGTTAAGAGATTAATATATCACATAATATTTACATGTTAGTAATATATAGTTTCTAACAAAAAAAATGTTAAGCAATTGTTTTTTAAAGAAAACATGGTCGAAGTCCAGACTCATTAATGCATCCTAACAAACTCAGTAAGACACACTAATGCAATTTTCTGGTTCTCTAAGACCAACGCTCTGATACCAACTGAAATGTCCCGTTCATATTGATTATAAACGTTCCATATTAATTGATTTCGTTGCGAGGTTTTGACCTCTATATGAGACGTTTTTCAAAGACTGCATTCGATTTTTAAAACAACCATAACCTTTATTTTATCGATAAGGTTTAAAATATTACGACGATTATCAAATAATGATAATCAAAATATAGCGTTCTCACATGACCATTACATAATGGTTTACAATAATATTACACAACAATATATGTCTTCGAATGCAGTTTTCAAACAATATTATACAAGCATGGACTCCAAATCTTGTCCTTAATTTAGTATGCAACAGCGGAAGCTCTTAACAATTACCTGAGAATAAACATGCTTAAAATGTCAATAAAAATATTGGTGAGTTATATGTTTAATCTATATATTTATCGATCGTAATAATAGACCACAAGATTTCATATTTCCATTTTTCGTAAACATCATCCCACACATAGAGATAAAAATCATTCATATGGTGAACACCTGGTAACCGACATTTACAAGATGCATATAAGAATATCCCTATCATTCAGGGACATCCATCGGACATGATATAAAAACTTGAAGTACTAAATCATCCGCTACAACGGATGGGGTTTGTTGGGCCCAATAGATCTATCTTTAGGATTCACGTCAATTTGTAGACTGGTTTACTAATTCTTAGGTTACCAAGCAAAAAGGGGCATATTCGGCTTCGATCATTCAACCATAGAAAGTAGTTTCACGTACTTGTGTCTATTTTGTAAAACATTTATAAAGCTGCATGTATTCTCATCCCAAAAATATTAGATTTTAAAAGTGGGAATATAACTCACTTTCACAGATTTTTACTTCGTCGGGAAGTAAGACTTGGCCACGGGTTGATTCAGGAACCTATAACAAATATGTACATATATATCAAAGAATGATTCACGGGTTACAACATTTTTATTACGTTTTAATGATTTGAGTTTTTTAAGTCAGCAGTCCTCGTTAGTAACCTACAACTAGTTGTCCACAGTTAGATGTACAGAAATAAAGCAATATGTATTATCTCAAATCAATCCACGACCCAGTGTCTACAAGTCTCAGACTCGATCACAACTCAAAGTATATATATTAATTTGGAATCAACCTCAACCATGTATAGCTAACTCCAGCATTACTACATATAGAGTGTCTATGGTTGTTCCAAATAATATATATATATGGGTCAATATGATATGTCAAAACATTGTATTCGTGTCTATGGTATCCCAAGATTACATAATATATGTTAGAATACATGTATAATACAATATAAGTTAGTTAAGTTATGATTTGTATAGATTTGTTACAAATTTCACGTAGCTACAACAAGCAAAATTATCCAACCTTGTTTTACCCATAATTTCTTCGTTTTAAATCCGTTTTGAGTGATTCAAGTTGCTATGGTTTCATAATGAACTAAAATTTATGAAACTACACTGAAAAAGTATAAGTTTATAGTCGGAAATACAGGTTACAAGTCATTTTTTAAAGAGGTAGTCATTTCCGTCGAAAGAACGACATCTTGATGACCATTTAGAAAAACATACTTTCACTTTGAGTTTAACCATGATTTTTGGATATAGTTTCATGTTCATAAGAAAAATCATTTTTTTAGAAGAACATATTTTAAATCAAAGTTTATCATAGTTTTTAATTATCAAACCCAAAACAGCCCGCGGTGTTACTACAACGGCGTATGTCCGGTTTTACGGTGTTTTTCGTGTTTCCAGGTTCTAAATCATTAAGTTAGCATATCATAAAGATATATAATATGTGTTTAATTGATTTTAAAAGTCAAGTTAGAAGGATTAACTTTATTTGCAAACAACTTTAGAATTAACTAAACTATGTTCTAGTGATTACAAGTTTAAATCTTCGAATATGATAATTTTATATGTATGAATTGAATGATGTTATGAACATCATCACTACCTCAAGTTTAGTAGGTAAACCTACTAGAAGTGACAAAATTTGATCTAGCTTCAACGGATTCTTGGATGGCTTGAAAGTTCTTGAAGTATAATCATGACACGAAAAACAAGTTCAAGTAAGATTTCCACTCTAAATAAGATTGTTATAGTTATAGAAATTGAATCAAAGTTTGAGTATGAGTATTACCTTGAATTAGAAAGATATCTTACTGTAAATAAGAAAGATTTCTTGAGATTGGATGATCACTTGAAATGGATTTGCAAGATTGGAAGTAAGCTAGTAAACTTGAAAGTGTTCTTGGTGTGTTCTTGAGTTGTTGTTTTGTATGTTGATCTAGGTTAGGATTTATGAGCTAGATTGAGCTAGATTTTGATGAAGATGATGAAGAACACTTAGAACAATGGAAGAACACTTGAGAGAGAGTTTTTTGAAGCATGAAAGTTGTGATCAAAATGTGTTTGTGTGTGCGCCCATTCACATGAACTAGGGGTGTTCATAAAGGCTTCATTAGTTTGTAATTTTGTGTAATCATTCATGCTAGTTGCCAAATTATGGTTTCCACATGTGTTGGTGACTCACAAGGGCTGCTAAGAGCTGAATTATTATGTGTATATATCAATAGTATATACGTCTAGAGCTGGGTATTGTACGAGTATGAATACGGGTGCATACGAGTAAGATTGTTGATGAAAATGAATGAGAATGCAATTGCAATCATTTTTCTTAAATATAAGTACTTTGATATATGTCTTGAAGTCTTTAAAAAGTATATGAATACATCTTAAAATACTACATGTATATACATTTTAACTGAGTCATTAAGTCATCGTTAGTCGTTACATGTAAGTGTTGTTTTGAAACCTTTAAGTTAACGATCTCATTTAATATTGTTAACCCCTTTGTTTATTATATCTAATGAGATGTTAAATTATTACATTATCATGATATTATGATGTATGAATATATCTTAATATGATATATATACATTAAAATGTCGTTACAACGATAATCGTTATATATGTGTCTCGTTTTGAAATCCTTAAGTTAGTAATCTTGTTTTACATATGTAGTTCATTGTTAACATACTTAATGATATAAATATTATCATTTTATCATGTTAAATATAGTGTAATAATATCTTAATATGATACATATGTACTTAGTAAGATGTTGTCATAACGATAATCTTTATATATATAGTTTCGAGTTTCTTAATTCAATAGTCACATTTTATGTATATAACTCATTGTTAATATACCTAGTGAGATACTTACCTATCATAAAATCATGTTAACTATATATATACATATGTCCATATATATATATCAACATATAGTTTTTACAAGTTTTAACATTCGTGAATCACCGGTCAACTTGGGTGGTCAATTGTCTACATAAAACTCATTTCAAATAATCAAGTCTTAACAAGTTTGATTGCTTAACATGTTGAAAACATTTAATCATGTACATATACCAATTTCATTATATATATATATATATATATATATATATATATATATATATATATATATATATATATATATATATATATATATATATATAAACATGGAAAAGTTCAGGTCAATACATCGTCTTCCCACATTATCTTCGTGGAGGACAACCTTTACTTGTTCCTTGACTAGATTGACTACTTGCTCGTCAATCGAATCCAAGAACATCTTCTTAACATCCTCCAAAAAGGTCGCGTGATACCTTTGCATAATGGCCTTAATCTTGGCCGTAAACTCGGGGTCCTCGTGCCCCCATTATCAGTGTCGTGTCCGTTTCTTATCTTCATTCTATAAAATGTAAGAGGTTAAACAATGAAATGAAAAGACATGACATACATACATATATATACATATACACCTCACCGCCCCATCTTGCTCAATAATCGTCGTACATCGCTTGTTAGACACGATTTGCACCCGTAACAATGGTAGCTAGTCATTATTACGCGAGCACATCGCATTAACTTATGAGTACAACGTCTATCTCGCTTGATGATTGCAAATACAACAAAAAACAAGTAGCTCAAGGTTAGTTCACCTAAACCTAGGCACTAACCAGCCCGGTCCGACCCGTCTCCTACAAGTCCCACATAAAATGCATACACAATAAAGTCTAAGTCTAGGCACCTAACTCAAGTCGCCTAAATCCCTTAGACAATGCTCTGATACCACTTGTAACGACTCAACCCGTTAAAATACGCACACATTTTTTTTTAAATTGGACAGCCCTGCCTGTCAGGCTTGACCCGCTGCGCGGGTGGCCCAGCCGCGACGTGGCTTAACAATGTTACAGGTATCTGAAACTCTTGAAACCCTCGACCTCTGTTTCACGTGTTAACCCGCGACGCACCATTTATGGTCACGGTGCGGCTTCCCCCTGTGTCATATTCTTTCCTTAACAAAAACACAAGCCAAAGGATTTTCGCGATTTCGTCAATCATCATTATAAAGGCTTCTCGCCACATAACTAAAAATCAAGTTTACAAGTTTTAGGAGGCCGAACAAGTACTTGACCACCGGGCGTCATTTACCCATTTACAATTCAAAAATATAAGTTTCGACCGACAAGTTTAAATACCAAACAAAACCCGAGCATGGTGTTTGGGATTAAAGTACCCAAACCTAGGTCGAACTTCAAAAGCTAGTCTCTAGCATAATCAATAAGGGAGATCGCTAGTCCAAACATATACCCTTTCCTTTGTCCACGTCGGAGCCTAAAAAGTGTAAACAACGAGAGGGTAAGCAAAATGCTTAGTGAATGCAATAATTATACATATACATATATAACCTACTTACTTGCAATCACTTACACAATTACCACATACATGCTAGCAATATAAGTAGCATACCATCACAAAGTATATCGCTAAACGTCCAACAACACAAGCTAGTATAACAATAGCATATAACACGAACAATATAATATGCTACACTACAACACAACCATGGTTAACCAATCATACAAGGGAATGGTACTCGCATTTCCCATCGGTGTTCATAACAACTGTTAGTGTACAACGACATATATCACTAACCCCTAGGCTGTATCGTACGCCCGAACTTAAATCTCACCCGGTACGTGAAATGTGGTATCGAACGCCAGAACTTAAATCCCACACCTCACGCCCAAACACACACACACACACACACACACACACACACACACATATGATAATATGGTATCGAATGCCCGAACTTTAAACACATATCACATGTCACCCCGATGTGGTATCGCACGCCCGAACTTAAATCCCACATCGAATTTCGTACAAGTAAATACATTACATACACACACGTATAATTATTCCACTCGCCTTGTATCCAAAACGAAGGTAAGCCAACAAACTCTTCAACTGTCAACGAAATCACCTATAACATTAATCATAAAATCAACACTTATCTAAATGGGACTCTCAACCCGCCCAAATAGACCACTTAGTGAAAATGTTCACCCATTGCCCTCCTAACGCCAATCATAGGCCTAACTTACCAATAATCACTAAAACTAGTGACCATGGCATTAAATTACCCATCTACACACCATTTGGTCATTCAAAACTCATTTGACCCATTTAAAGGTCAACACCCCCATTTGGGTCACCCCTAACCCAAATAACACCCATTTACCAAATCAACAAGGTGTGCTCGTGATTTACAACCATTTAAGACCCATAAACACCATTTAAACACTTGAAACCCTAGGTTAGTCATTCTTGAGTCTTCATGACTCAATCTTACCCAAAAACTCCCAAATTACTAACAAAGGGGTTTTAAGTTCATCACTAACCCAAACCCTAACCCTTAAACTAATTTAAAGTAAGGAAATCAAGATTAGGACTTACCACCACAATCAAAACGTAGCTAGTGATAAGATGAACAACTTTAAAACTTGAGCTCGGGCGAGATTTGGTCTTCTTCTTCCCCAAAGTGAGCTTTCTCACTCTAAAACTCTAACTCTCTCTCTAGGATTAAAGTGGAAGAGATAAGGTGGTTGAAAATGGAGTAATGACACTCCTAGATCTGATCTTGTGCTTTAAATTCGTCCACTATGCGAAAATACCAAATTGCCCTTCTTATAATTAAATAAAAAGTAATAATTTCCGTCATTTTCTAGCCGCGCAGCGGGTCTTTAGGCCGCAGCTCGGCTCAAAATAGAAAAGTAATGCCGCCAGCATTAAAATATATACACTATGTACTTTTCAAACTCGGGTCTTACAGATGAAGATGAGTGATGAAAGTGGAATGGTAAGAAATCAAATAACCATTGTGCCCTCATGTGCAGGTCATGTGCAGGTACTTAACGGTCGGAACTCACAGACGTTAGGTAAGTAGACTCCTCGTGAAACAAATGCATACCACAATGACCCCTCAAGTCAAAAATATTCTTTTGGACTCCGGTTGTAATTTTGAACATACCACATGGACCACCCATGTAATTTTGTCTTTATTTAAATTTATATTAAAGTTTTTTGACAAAAAATTTAAAAATTGGGCCACTTTTTACATTTCTACATAGTTAGAATACAACTTTGTTTGTTCTCCCTCTGTTTCAATTCAGTTGTCTCGAGACAAAAAAAATACATAGTTTAAAAATGTGTCATTATTACGTTGTTGTTTTTGTTATTTTAAAAAATTCGTAATTTATGAATTACATATAGTAAGTTGTTATGTCTATACTATTGGAAGCACCTTTATTTTCACATAGGTATTGTTAACCATTTAAAATAAAAAATTACATGAGTGTTTCAGGAAATTTTACCCTAGATTCATTAGGAGTCCCTAAATTTTTTTGACAAGAGGCGTCCCCGTACTTTACACTTATTTCACAAGAGGTCCTAGATCATAAATGGGAGCCAAAGTAATCTGAATTTGAGTTTTCTATTAAACATTCAAAAGATAGAATGCATCAAGTTTTCATTTGTGAACCTATTAGTACCAAAGGGCATATTGAGCCTGAAACTCACAAAACTGGAGGTCTGACATACAAATCGCATATTTACTCAACGAGAGTAGTTTATATCGGATATTTACTAAATGGGTTTAGGTTCTTTTTTTTGAAATTAATCATCTGCAAAAGAAAAGCATTTATTTCGAAAGATCATGATAATATGATTCTGGTTCTGCTAGCTAAAGACAGTGGTGTGCTGTAAGATATAATCCATCACGATCTATGGGATCAACAAGACAACATAAAGTTACTCTATTTTTTATCAATTGACACGTATTTTAGTACATTGGAAGATCGAAGAAAATGTGATGTGTAGACGATTATTGGATCTTAGATCAAACGTTAAATACTAGATTAAAGACGGAAAACAATAGCAACTTAAGATCCCAATAATGTCAATTTATAGCTCCAGATAAAATAGAAGTAACTGGAGCCGTCAAACCATCAGCTACTTCTACCTTAAAGGAAGAAACAATTATATCGCAAGTAATCTCAACTAGTCACGACAGATTAATAACACAAAAAAACACGTGTGCACAATCTAACTGTACATGACTAATTACATCGATGTAATAACAATGTACCTTTATGAAGAAGAAGGAGAAGACATCATCTTATCTACCTCACAATCAATACATCGATCTCACCTGCACCCCTAACCCCACCCACGACTGGATACTCATCCCGGGAGTAACTGTAGTCGACACTAATTGATTATCTTTCTACTCCATTTCTTTTATCTTTTCCTTCGTATCTCTTAGTTCACTTTATCATAGATAAAAATACGTGTCTTTATCCAACTCAATACTCTTCTACAATGCTATTGACATGTCAAATCTTAAATCAAGACTCACAGACATAGCTCTAAAGAAATTAGGGATCAACAGTGCACCAACATGGTTTGATCGAGCGTCATACATATCTTATCACAACGTCTCACACAAAAGCTTAGAAAATAATCAGTTAGTACCTATCACTAACCATAATTATCTAATCACATAGAACCTACATTCACTTATGCCTTCCTTACTTGTATGTTTGACACAACTCAGGGTTTGAAAACATGACACTCACGTGTACATGCTGCCAAACCTATGCTCTGATACCAACTTGTAACACCGTACTTTTTTTAAAATCATAGCGAAAGACATAATTACACAAACCACATTTTATTAACATAATTTAATATAAATATTGTCTTATTAACAACCTTACAAAATAGGTGTTACGTTAACAACTGTTTACATATACAAAAGACTGGACATCAGAGTTCGGCTTTGTCAAACATATCTTCACCAAGCCCACTCCTTTTTATCTAGCATACAAAATATCCAAAACCTGCATGGAAAGGATGTGGGGGATTAGCAAGAAGCTAATTGAATGAAACTACCTAACATATCTAGCATACAATACTAACTTGTACAACAACCATCAACAACAAAAACAACAACAACAACAACAACAACAACAACAACAACAACAAACAACTCTAATTAAAGGACCGACGGCTCGTACGTGCCTGCAACCACCAGCTGATCGGGTCTAGGGTTTTGTAATACCCCGTCAGAATCTACTAACGGCACATTAACTCTGGTCCCACAGTTAACGGTCACACCCTCTATATGAGACATTTTCGAAAAGTATTCGCATTAAGTTTCAAAAGTAAAGTCATTTATTAAAGAAATAATTCGGAAAGCAATTGACATAAATGACCAATATAAGTAATTCCAAAACATTATTTGAAATAAATGTTTTTAAAATGCGAATATAAGTTCTTGAAATAGGTCATAACGAAAAGCATGTTGGACATCATTCCAGAACTAGCAGCAAACAAGCAAGACAACTTCAACAAGTGGAAGCATACCTCTAAGGACCTGAGATAAAAATATGCTAAACGTCAACGAAAAACGTTGAGTGAATCTACAGGTTTAGTAAAGCATTTAGTAAGTTAGGCCACGAGATTTCTGAAAAACATCGTAAAAATTATACATTAGCATGAGCACTTGATTATAAAACTTTAATCCTGTGGATAGCTAAAGCACTACACGTCTTCCTTTTACCCTTTCTAAGCATACACCGATCAAGTGTACAAGTTACAAAAGAATAAGCACCCCGTACGTTGAGGCGAGGTTGGTCAAACCTAACGATACCGTCCCTATAATTTGAGTGTCATAACCCGACCTTAACCATAAGGACGAATACAATAACATATGATTTCATCGCGAGATATTGACCTCTATATGCGACGTTTTTCAAAAACTGCATTCGTTTTTACAATACAAACCATAACTTTTATTACAAATACAAGGTTTAAACCAGATAATAATGATTATCGTTTAGCGATAATCTTAGACTTACAAACTTTACATGTGATAATAACAATACGACTTCCAACATATTTTACATTACAAATCCTCCGATATGCAGTTTTATTTTTGACACAAATATGCATACTCAAGATCTTGCTTAAATTCAACATGTTGCAGCGGAAGCTTTTAGTTATCACCTGGGAATAAACATGCTTAAAACGTCAACATAAAGTTGGTGAGATATAGGTTTAATGCCGGCAGCGTTATGAATATAGACCACAAGATTTCATATATAAACGTTTTAATAAAAATATTCTAAGTTGTTGAGCACTTGATAACCATACCTAACATTTAATCAACGTCGCATATTCCCTTTATTATGAAATCTTACTACACCGTACCAAGTGTAGTCACCGAAACGAAGTACTGTGCAACCGTTGAATACTGGTCGTCCAGTCCGATTGGGGTTGTCAGGCCCGATAGATCTATCAACAGGATTCGCATTTACAATACCGCATGTAAATAGTAGTTACCAAGTTACAGGGAGATATGCCAGTGGTACAACTCAACGTAGAATATATAATTTTAATCACTTGTGTCCATAACGTAAATCATAAAATGCATGTATTCTCATCCCGAAATATTTAGAGTTTAAAAGTGGGACTATATACTCACCTTTTCCTTGAAGGTATTTAACTCGACTTGGTCTCCGATAGATATCACGAACCTAACCATATATATAATATATCAACATATTTTCTTTTCAAGTAATCGTTATATATATATATATACTTATAATACTTTTAATATTTTCTTAGCCCGTAGTTAGCAGTCTGTTGTTAATGGTCCACAATTAGTTGCTCAATAAAATAAATAAAGACCCCATCGTATTCGTATTGATCAGAATTAATCTCGACTCATGGTACCATGTTGTCAAATGACGTGTTGCGTATATAAAGTACCGTGTTGTCAGATGACGTGTTGCGTACAATCATGAGGTCTTATGATTAATCTTCTCGTGTTGTTTACGGGTGGTCCTGAAATATATAAAATCAAATCATAAGTAAATATATATTAAATATTATGTTAATTAGCCAAGATATGATTAATCCAATTTTGTCATAATATGATATATTACAGGTTTTGAAGTGTTTTAAAAATCAAATTAGAAGGATCTATTTAGTTTGCGAACAGGTTTGAAATCATTCAAACTATGTTCTTGTTGTTAAAAATTTTATAACACAAAATAAGATAGCTATATAAATATGAATCGAATAAGATTATGAATAAGGTTACTACCTCAAGTTACTTGGATAAAGCTACTGGAAAAGATAGAAAATAATCTTGATCAAACTTTCTTATGATGATTATAGGTTGTTCATGAAGCTAGTTCTTCATGAGTATTTGCTGAGATTGTGAAGAACACTTAGAGTTCCTAAGAGTGTGTTTTTGGTTAGAGAAAGATGGTTGTAAGAATGAAATGAAAAACCAAGGTGATGGTGATACTTATAGGACAGTCTGGTTGTTGAGGGAACAAGGACAAATTTTTGTGTTGAATTTTTGAGTAATAATGTATGCTAGCTTACAAATAAGATTCCCTCTTATCTATGGCAGATCTAAGGCTGGTAAGGATATTGATTTGATGTGTATTTACTAATAGTAAATACGTATAGATGATGAGTATGATACGGTAAAAGAAGCTCAAAATCGGGCTTTTATTTTGGGTCCAACCGGGCCAAAAATAAAATTTTAAGACATTTTTAATAAAGCAATGTTAGCTCTGCCCCATGGACTGAAATGTCCCGTTCTTATTGATTAAAAATGTTCCATATTAATTGATTTCGTTGCGAGGTTTTGACCTCTATATGAGACGTTTTTCAAAGACTGCATTCATTTTAAAACAAACATTAACCCTTATTTCATCAATAAAGGTTTAAAAAGCTTTACGTAGATTATCAAATAATGATAATCTAAAATATCCTGTTTACACACGACCATTACATAATGGTTTACAATATAAATATGTTACAACAAAATAAGTTTCTTGAATGCAGTTTTTACACAATATCATACAAGCATGGACTCCAAATCTCGTCCTTATTTAAGTATGCGACAGCGAAAGCTCTTAATAATCACCTGAGAATAAACATGCTTAAAACGTCAACAAAAATGTTGGTGAGTTATAGGTTTAACCTATATATATCAAATCATAATAATAGACCACAAGATTTCATATTTCAATACACATCCCATACATAGAGATAAAAAGCATTCATATGGTGAACACCTGGTAACCGACATTAACAAGGTGCATATATAAGAATATCCCCATCATTCCGGGACACCCTTCAGATATGATATAAATTTCGAAGTACTAAAGCATCCGGTACTTTGGATGGGGTTTGTTAGGCCCAATAGATCTATCTTTAGGATTCGCGTCAATTAGGGTGTCTGTTCCCTAATTCTTAGATTACCAGACTTAATAAAAAGGGGCATATTCTATTTCGATAATTCAACCATAGAATGTAGTTTCACGTACTTGTGTCTATTTTGTAAATCATTTATAAAACCTGCATGTATTCTCATCCCAAAAATATTAGATTTTAAAAGTGGGACTATAACTCACTTTCACAGATTTTTACTTCGTCGGGAAGTAAGACTTGGCCACTGGTTGATTCACGAACCTATAACAATATATACATATATATCAAAGTATGTTCAAAATATATTTACAACACTTTTAATATATTTTGATGTTTTAAGTTTATTAAGTCAGCTGTCCTCGTTAGTAACCTACAACTAGTTGTCCACAGTTAGATGTACAGAAATAAATCGATAAATATTATCTTGAATCAATCCACGACCCAGTGTATACGTATCTCAGTATTGATCACAACTCAAACTATATATATTTTGGAATCAACCTCAACCCTGTATAGCTAACTCCAACATTCACATATAGAGTGTCTATGGTTGTTCCGAAATATATATAGATGTGTCGACATGATAGGTCGAAACATTGTATACGTGTCTATGGTATCTCAAGATTACATAATATACAATACAAGTTGATTAAGTTATGGTTGGAATAGATTTGTTACCAATTTTCACGTAGCTAAAATGAGAAAAATTATCCAAACTTTTTTACCCATAACTTCTTCATTTTAAATTTTTTTTGAGTGAATCAAATTGCTATGGTTTCATATTGAACTCTATTTTATGAATCTAAACAAAAAATGTATAGGTTTATAGTCGGAAAAATAAGTTACAAGTCGTTTTTGTAAAGGTAGTCATTTCAGTCGAAAGAACGACGTCTAGATGACCATTTTAGAAAACATACTTCCACTTTGAGTTTAACCATAATTTTTGGATATAGTTTCATGTTCATAATAAAAATCATTTTCTCAGAATAACATCTTTTAAATCAAAGTTTATCATAGTTTTTAATTAACTAACCCAAAACAGCCCGCGGTGTTACTACGACGGCGTAAATCCGGTTTTACGGTATTTTTCGTGTTTCCAGGTTTTAAATCATTAAGTTAGCATATCATATAGATATAGAACATGAGTTTAGTTGATTTTAAAAGTCAAGTTAGAAGGATTAACTTTTGTTTGCGAACAAGTTTAGAATTAACTAAACTATGTTCTAGTGATTACAAGTTTAAACCTTCGAATAAGATAGCTTTATATGTATGAATCGAATGATGTTATGAACATCATTACTACCTTAAGTTCCTTGGATAAACCTACTGGAAAAGATAAAAATGGATCTAGCTTCAACGGATCTTTGGATGGCTCGAAGTTCTTGAAGCAGAATCATGACACGAAAACAAGTTCAAGTAAGATCATCACTTGAAATAAGATTGTTATAGTTATAGAAATTGAACCAAAGTTTGAATATAATTATTACCTTATATTAGAATGATAACCTACTGTAAGAAACAAAGATTTCTTTAGGTTGGATGATCACCTTACAAGATTGGAAGTGAGCTAGCAAACTTGAAAGTATTCTTGATTTTATGTAACTAGAACTTGTAGAATATATGAAGAATACTTAGAACTTGAAGATAGAACTTGAGAGAGATCAATTAGATGAAGAAAATTGAAGAATGAAAGTGTTTGTAGGTGTTTTTGGTTGTTGGTGTATGGATTAGATATAAAGGATATGTAATTTTGTTTTCATGTAAATAAGTCATGAATGATTACTCATATTTTTGTAATTTTATGAGATATTTCATGCTAGTTGCCAAATTATGGTTCCCAAATATGTTAGGTGACTCACATGGGCTGCTAAGAGCTGATCATTGGAGTGTATATACCAATAGTACATACATCTAAAAGCTGTGTATTGTACGAGTACGAATACGGGTGCATACGAGTAGAATTGTTGATGAAACTGAACGAGGATGTAATTGTAAGCATTTTTGTTAAGTAGAAGTATTTTGATAAGTGTATTGAAGTCTTTCAAAAGTGTATAAATACATATTAACACACTACATGTATATACATTTTAACTGAGTCGTTAAGTCATCGTTAGTCGTTACATGTAAGTGTTGTTTTGAAACCTTTAGGTTAACGATCTTGTTAAATGTTGTTAACCTAAAGTTTATAATATCAAATGAGATTTTAAATTATTATATTATCATGATATTATCATGTATGAATATCTCTTAATATGATATATATACATTAAATGTCTTTACAACGATAATCGTTACATATATGTCTCGTTTAAAAATCATTAAGTTAGTAGTCTTGTTTTTACATATGTAGTTCATTATTAATATACTTAATGATATGTTTACTTATCATAGTATCATGTTAACTATATATATATCATTATATATGTCATCATATAGTTTTTACAAGTTTTAACGTTCGTGAATCACCTGTCAACTTGGGTGGTCAATTGTCTATATGAAACATATTTCAATTAATCAAGTCTTAACAAGTTTGATTGCTTAACATGTTGGAAACATTTAATCACGTAAATATCAATCTCAATTAATATATATAAACATGGAAAAGTTCGGGTCACTACAGTACCTACCCGTTAAATAAATTTCGTCCCGAAATTTTAAGCTGTTGAAGGTGTTGACGAATATTCTGGAAATAGATGCGGGTATTTCTTCTTCATCTGATCTTCACACTCCCAGGTGAACTCGGGTCCTCTACGAGCATTCCATCGAACCTTAACAATTGGTATCTTGTTTTGCTTAAGTCTTTTAACCTCACGATCCATTATTTCGACGGGTTCTTCAATGAAGTGAAGTTTTTCGTTGATTTGGATTTCATCTAACGGAATAGTGAGATCTTCTTTAGCAAAACATTTCTTCAAATTCGAAACGTAGAAAGTGTTATGTACAGCCACGAGTTGTTGAGGTAACTCAAGTCGGTAAGCTACTGGTCCGACACGATCAATAATCTTGAATGGTCCAATATACCTTGGATTTAATTTCCCTCGTTTACCAAATCGAACAACGCCTTTCCAAGGTGCAACTTTAAGCATGACCATCTCTCCAATTTCAAATTCTATATCTTTTCTTTTAATGTCAGCGTAGCTCTTTTGTCGACTTTGGTCGGTTTTCAACCATTGTTGAATTTGGATGATCTTCTCGGTAGTTTCTTGTATAATCTCCGGACCCGTAATATGTCTATCCCCCACTTCACTCCAACAAATCGGAGACCTGCACTTTCTACCATAAAGTGCTTCAAACGGCGCCATCTCAATGCTTGAATGGTAGCTGTTGTTGTAGAAAAATTCTGCTAACGGTAGATGTCGATCCCAACTGTTTCCGAAATCAATAACACATGCTAGTAGCATGTCTTCAAGCGTTTGTATCGTCCTTTCGCTCTGCCCATCAGTTTGTGGATGATAGGCAGTACTCACGTCTAGACGAGTTCCTAATGCTTGCTATAATGTCTGCCAGAATCTTGAAATAAATCAGCCATCCCTATCAGAGATAATAGAGATTGGTATTCCATGTCTGGAGATGACTTCCTTCAAATACAGTCGTGCTAACTTCTCCATCTTGTCATCTTCTCTTATTGGCAGGAAGTGTGCTGATTTGGTGAGACGATCAACTATTACCCAAATAGTATCAAAACCACTTGCAGCCCTTGGCAATTTAGTGATGAAATCCATGGTAATGTTTTCCCATTTCCATTCCGGGATTTCGGGTTGTTGAAGTAGACCTGATGGTTTCTGATGCTCAGATTTGACCTTAGAACACGTCAAACATTCTCCAACGTATTTAGCAACATCGACTTTCATACCCGGCCACCAAAAATGTTTCTTGAGATCCTTGTACATCTTCCCCGTTCCAGGATGTATTGAGTATCTAGTTTTATGAGCTTCTCTAAGTACCATTTCTCTCATATCTCTAAATTTTGGTACCCAAATCCTTTCAGCCCTATACCGGGTTCCGTCTTCCCGAATATTAAGATGCTTCTCCGATCCTTTGGGTATTTCATCCTTTATATTTCCCTCTTTTAAAACTCCTTGTTGCGCCTCCTTTATTTGAGTAGTAAGGTTATTATGAATCATTATATTCATAGATTTTACTCGAATGGGTTCCCTGTCCTTCCTGCTCAAGGCATCGGCTACCACATTTGCTTTCCCCGGGTGGTAACGAATCTCAAAGTCGTAATCATTCAATAATTCAATCCACCTACGCTGCCTCATATTCAGTTGTTTCTGATTAAATATGTGTTGAAGACTTTTGTGGTCGGTATATATAATACTTTTGACCCCATATAAGTAGTGCCTCCAAGTCTTTAATGCAAAAACAACCGCGCCTAATTCCAAATCATGCATCGTATAATTTTGTTCGTGAATCTTCAATTGTCTAGACGCATAAGCAATCACCTTCGTTCGTTGCATTAATACACAACCGAGACCTTTCTTTGATGCGTCACAATAAATCACAAAATCATCATTCCCTTCAGGCAATGACAATATAGGTGCCGTAGTTAGCTTTTTCTTCAATAACTGAAACATTTTCTCTTGTTCATCATTCCATTCAAATTTCTTCCCTTTATGCGTTAATGCAGTCAAGGGTTTTGCTATTCTGGAAAAGTCTTGGATGAACCTTCTGTAGTAACCAGCTAGTCCTAAAAACTGGCGTATGTGTTTCGGAGTTTTCGGGGTTTCCCACTTTTCGACAGTTTCTATCTTTGCCGGATCCACCTTAATACCTTCTTTGTTCACTATGTGACCGAGGAATTGAACTTCTTCCAACCAAAATGCACACTTTGAAAACTTAGCGTACAATTCTTCCTTCCCCAATACTTCTAACACCTTTCTCAAATGTTCACCGTGTTCTTGGTCATTCTTTGAGTAAATAAGTATGTCATCAATGAAAACAATGACAAACTTGTCAAGGTATGGTCCACACACTCGGTTCATAAGGTCCATGAACACAGCTGGTGCATTAGTTAAACCAAATGGCATGACCATAAACTCGTAATGACCGTAACGTGTTCTGAAAGCAGTCTTTGGAATATCATCTTCTTTCACCCGCATTTGAAGATACCCGGAACGTAAGTCAATCTTTGAATAAACAGACGAGCCTTGTAGTTGATCAAATAAGTCGTCGATTCTCGGTAGTGGGTAGCGGTTCTTGATGGTAAGTTTGTTCAACTCTCGGTAGTCGATACACAACCTGAATGTACCATCTTTCTTCTTGACAAACAAAACAGGAGCTCCCCACGGTGATGTGCTTGGTCGAATGAAATCACGCTCTAAAAGTTCTTGTAATTGGCTTTTCAGTTCTTTCATCTCGCTGGGTGCGAGTCTGTAAGGAGCACGAGCTATTGGTGCAGCTCCTGGTACAAGATCTATTTGAAATTCAACGGATCGATGTGGGGGTAATCCCGGTAATTCTTTCGGAAATACATCGGGAAATTCTTTTGCAATGGGAACGTCATTGATGCTCTTTTCTTCAGTTTGTACTTTCTCGACGTGTGCTAGAACAGCATAGCAACCTTTTCTTATTAGTTTTTGTGCCTTCAAATTACTAATAAGATGTAGCTTCGTGTTGCCCTTTTCTCCGTACACCATTAAGGGTTTTCCTTTTTCTCGTATAATGCGAATTGCATTTTTGTAACAAACGATCTCCGCTTTCACTTCTTTCAACCAGTCCATATCGATTATCACATCAAAACTCCCTAACTCTACTGGTATCAAATCAATCTTAAATGTTTCGCTAACCAGTTTAATTTCTCGATTCCGACATATATTATCTGCTGAAATTAATTTACCATTTGCTAATTCGAGTAAAAATTTACTATCCAAAGGCGTCAATGGACAACTTAATTTAGCACAAAAATCTCTACTCATATAGCTTCTATCCGCACCCGAATCAAATAAAACGTAAGCAGATTTATTGTCAATAAGAAACGTACCCGTAACAAGCTCCGGGTCTTCCTGTGCCTCTGCCGCATTAATATTGAAAACTCTTCCGCGGCCTTGTCCATTCGTGTTCTCCTGGTTCGGGCAATTTCTAATAATGTGGCCTGGTTTTCCACATTTATAACAAACTACATTGGCATAACTTGCTCCGACACTACCTGCTCCGCCATTACTCGTTCCGACACCATTTGTTCCTTTCGTTCTATTAACCCCTGGTCCGTAGACCTCACACTTCGCCACGCTATGACCATTTCTTTTACACTTGTTGCAAAATTTGGTGCAGAACCCCGAGTGATACTTTTCACACCTTTGGCATAGCTGCTTCTGATTGTTGTTGTTGTTGCGGTTATTATTGTTATTGGGATGATTGTTGTAGTTGCTGTTGTTGTTGTTGTTGTTGTTGTTGGGCCGTTTGTTGTAGTTGCGATTGATGTTGCGATTGTTGGGATAATTATTGCGATTATTGTTGTAATTGCTGTTGTTGTTGTATTGGTGATTCTTATCACCGTTTTCCTCCCACTTTCTTTTGACTTGCTTCACATTGGCCTCTTCAGCAGTCTGTTCTTTAATTCTTTCTTCAATCTGGTTCACTAGTTTGTGAGCCATTCTACATGCCTGTTGTATGGAGGCGGGCTCGTGTGAACTTATATCTTCTTGGATTCTTTCCGGTAATCCTTTCACAAACGCGTCGATCTTCTCTTCCTCATCTTCGAATGCTCCCGGACACAATAGGCACAATTCTGTGAACCGTCTTTCGTACGTGGTAATATCAAATCCTTGGGTTCGTAACCCTCTAAGTTCTGTCTTGAGCTTATTGACCTCGGTTCTGGGACGGTACTTCTCGTTCATCAAGTGCTTGAATGCTGACCACGGTAGTGCGTACGCATCGTCTTGTCCCACTTGCTCTAGATAGGTATTCCACCATGTTAACGCAGAACCTGTGAAGGTATGCGTAGCGTACTTCACTTTGTCCTCTTCAGTACACTTACTTATGGCAAACACCGATTCGACCTTCTCGGTCCACCTTTTCAATCCGATCGGTCCTTCGGTTCCATCAAATTCCAAAGGTTTGTAGGCAGTGAATTCTTTGTAGGTGCATCCTACACGATTTCCTGTACTGCTAGATCCAAGGTTATTGTTGGTATGTAGCGCAACCTGTACTGCGGCTATGTTTGAAGCTAGAAAAGTACGGAATTCCTCTTCATTCATATTCACGTTGTGTCGAGTAGTCGGTGCCATTTCCTTCAAAATAGTCAAATGGAACAAGTTAATCATACAGAATATTAAGAGTAGTTAATAGTATTTCGTGGCATAATATGAACTCATTTATAAAAGCTTTTTCTTCATATTAGCATTTTATAAGTTTAAATTCGGGTAGTACCTACCCGTTAAGTTCATACTTAGTAGCTAATATACAATTCAACTACTACAATTCTATATGAAAAACTGATTATAATAATATTTCGCGTTCAAACTTTTACACAATATTTTACAAACTTACAATACCGCTTATTTTACATATAGCATGAAATATAGCACACAATAAATTTGATACAAGATGGTTGTGAAGATAATTCTAGCTAGTACACAAGTCGTTCAGTAAAGGCAATAAAGACACGTAATTCATACGTCCAGAAACAAGTCATGCATTCTGGTTTTACTAGGATTACTTCCCATCCTTGGTCTTGTGGAACATAACCGTTATGGCCGTTGATAAGACAGCGTGTTGTAACGTCGTCAAAGGGACGAGGGTTACGTAATGTCCAACAGTCCCGTAACAATCTAAAAACCTCATTTCTTACCCCAATTACCGACTCCGTCACTTGTGGGAACGTTTTGTTTAATAGTTGTAGCCCGATGTTCTTGTTCTCACTTTGGTGAGAAACGAACATTACTAATCCGTAAGCATAACATGCTTCTTTATGTTGCATGTTAGCCACTTTTTCTAAATCACGAAGTCCAATATTCGGATATATTGAGTCAAAATAATTTCTTAACCCATTGCGTAAAATAGCATTTGGGTTCCCCGCAATATATGCGTCAAAGTAAACACATCGTAACTTATGGATTTCCCAATGTGATATCCCCCATCTTTCGAACGAAAGCCTTTTATAAACCAAGGCATTCTTGGAACATTCTTCGAATGTCTTACAAACTGATCTCGCCTTAAATAGTTGTGCCGAAGAATTCTGACCGACTCTAGTCAAGATTTCATCAATCATGTCTCCGGGTAGGTCTCTTAAAATATTGGGTTGTCTATCCATTTTGTGTTTTTATACTGTAAAATAGACAAGAGTTAGATTCATAAAAAAAATACTTATTAATACAAGCAATTTTTACATATATCATAAAGCATAAGCACACTATATTACATATATTACACCACACGAATACAACTATCTTATTCCAACTCGCTTGTTTCTTATTCTTCGGTTTTGGTTCGTTTTGCCAAGTTTCTAGGGATATATGATGTTCCCCTAATACGAGCCGTCGTTTTCCACATTGGTTTAGAAAAACCTGGTGGTTTAGAGGTTCCCGGGTCATTGTTACAACTTAAGGACTTCGGGGGTTGACGATACATATAAAGTTCATCGGGGTTGAAATTAGATTTCTCTATTTTTATGCCCTTTCCCTTATTATTTTCTTTTGCCTTTTTAAATTCAATTGGGGTAATTTCTATAACATCATCGGAATTCTCGTCGGAATCCGATTCATCGGAGAATTGGTAATCCTCCCAATATTTTGCTTCCTTGGCGGAAACACCATTGACCATAATTAACCTTGGTCGGTTGGTTGAGGATTTTCTTTTACTTAACCATTTTATTATTTCCCCCACCGGTTCTATTTCTTCATTCGGTTTCGATTCTTCTTCCGGTTCTGATTCTTCTTCCGGTTCCGACTCTTCTTCCGGTTCCTCTTCGGGAACTTGTGAATCAGTCCACGAATCATTCCAATTATCATTTGACTCTTCATTATTATTAGGTGAGTCAATGGGACTTGTTCTAGAGGTAGACATCTATCACATAATATCAAACGCGTTAAGAGATTAATATATCACATAATATTCACATGTTAAAAATATATAGTTTCCAACAAAATTTGTTAAGCAATCATTTTTCAAGTAAACACGGTCGAAGTCCAGACTCACTAATGCATCCTAACAAACTCGATAAGACACACTAATGCAAAATTCTGGTTCTCTAAGACCAACGCTCGGATACCAACTGAAATGTCCCGTTCTTATTGATTAAAAACGTTCCATATTAATTGATTTCGTTGCGAGGTTTTGACCTCTATATGAGACGTTTTTCAAAGACTGCATTCATTTTAAAACAAACCATAACCTTTATTTCATCAATAAAGGTTTAAAAAGCTTTACGTAGATTATCAAATAATGATAATCTAAAATATCCTGTTTACACACGACCATTACATAATGGTTTACAATACAAATATGTTACAACAAAATAAGTTTCTTGAATGCAGTTTTTACACAATATCATACAAGCATGGACTCCAAATCTCGTCCTTATTTAAGTATGCGACAGCGGAAGCTCTTAATAATCACCTGAGAATAAACATGCTTAAAACGTCAACAAAAATGTTGGTGAGTTATAGGTTTAACCTATATATATCAAATCATAATAATAGACCACAAGATTTCATATTTAAATACACATCCCATACATAGAGATAAAAATCATTCATATGGTGAACACCTGGTAACCGACATTAACAAGATGCATATATAAGAATATCCCCATCATTCCGGGACACCCTTCGGATATGATATAAATTTCGAAGTACTAAAGCATCCGGTACTTTGGATGGGGTTTGTTAGGCCCAATAGATCTATCTTTAGGATTCGCGTCAATTAGTGTGTCTGTTCCCTAATTCTTAGATTACCAGACTTAATAAAAAGGGGCATATTCGATTTCGATAATTCAACCATAGAATGTAGTTTCACGTACTTGTGTCTATTTTGTAAATCATTTATAAAACCTGCATGTATTCTCATCCCAAAAATATTAGATTTTAAAAGTGGGACTATAACTCACTTTCACAGATTTTTACTTCATCGGGAAGTAAGACTTGGCCACTGGTTGATTCACGAACCTATAACAATATATACATATATATCAAAGTATGTTCAAAATATATTTACAACACTTTTAATATATTTTGATGTTTTAAGTTTATTAAGTCAGCTGTCCTCGTTAGTAACCTACAACTAGTTGTCCACAGTTAGATGTACAGAAATAAATCGATAAATATTATCTTGAATCAATCCACGACCCAGTGTATACGTATCTCAGTATTGATCACAACTCAAACTATATATATTTTGGAATCAACCTCAACCCTGTATAGCTAACTCCAACATTCACATATAGAGTGTCTATGGTTGTTCCGAAATATATATAGATGTGTCGACATGATAGGTCGAAACATTGTGTACGTGTCTATGGTATCTCAAGATTACATAATATACAATACAAGTTGATTAAGTTATGGTTGGAATAGATTTGTTACCAATTTTCACGTAGCTAAAATGAGAAAAATTATCCAATCTTGTTTTACCCATAACTTCTTCATTTTAAATCCGTTTTGAGTGAATCAAATTGCTATGGTTTCATATTGAACTCTATTTTATGAATCTAAACAGAAAATGTATAGGTTTATAGTCAGAAAAATAAGTTACAAGTCTTTTTTGTAAAGGTAGTCATTTCAGTCGAAAGAACGACGTCTAGATGACCATTTTAGAAAACATACTTCCACTTTGAGTTTAACCATAATTTTTGGATATAGTTTCATGTTCATAATAAAAAACATTTTCTCAGAATAACATCTTTTAAATCAAAGTTTATCATAGTTTTTAATTAACTAACCCAAAACAGCCCGCGGTGTTACTACGACGGCGTAAATCCGGTTTTACGGTGTTTTTCGTGTCTCCAGGTTTTAAATCATTAAGTTAGCATATCATATAGATATAGAACATGTGTTTAGTTGATTTTAAAAGTCAAGTTAGAAGGATTAACTTTTGTTTGCGAACAAGTTTAGAATTAACTAAACTATATTCTAGTGATTACAAGTTTAAAACTTCGAATAAGATAGCTTTATATGTATGAATCGAATGATGTTATGAACATCATTACTACCTTAAGTTCCTTGGATAAACCTACTGGAAAAGAGAAAAATGGATCTAGCTTCAACGGATCTTTGGATGGCTCGAAGTTCTTGAAGCAGAATCATGACACGAAAACAAGTTCACGTAAGATCATCACTTGAAATAAGATTGTTATAGTTATAGAAATTGAACCAAAGTTTGAATATAATTATTACCTTATACTAGAATGATAACCTACTGTAAGAAACAAAGATTTCTTGAGGTTGGATGATCACCTTACAAGATTGGAAGTGAGCTAGCAAAATTGAAAGTATTCTTGATTTTATGTAACTAGAACTTGTAGAATATATGAAGAACACTTAGAACTTGAAGATAGAACTTGAGAGAGATCAATTAGATGAAGAAAATTAAAGAATGAAAGTGTTTGTAGGTGTTTTTGGTCGTTGGTGTATGGATTAGATATAAAGGATATGTAATTTTGTTTTCATGTAAATAAGTCATGAATGATTACTCATATTTTTGTAATTTTATGAGATATTTCATGCTAGTTGCCAAATGATGGTTCCCACATGTGTTAGGTGACTCACATGGGCTGCTAAGAGCTGATCATTGGAGTGTATATACCAATAGTACATACATCTAAAAGCTGTGTATTGTACGAGTACGAATACGGGTGCATACGAGTAGAATTGTTGATGAAACTGAACGAGGATGTAATTGTAAGAATTTTTGTTAAGTAGAAGTATTTTGATAAGTGTATTGAAGTCTTTCAAAAGTGTATAAATACATATTAAAACACTACATGTATATACATTTTAACTGAGTCGTTAAGTCATCGTTAGTCGTTACATGTAAGTGTTGTTTTGAAACCTTTAGGTTAACGATCTTGCTAAATGTTGTTAACCCAATGTTTATAATATCAAATGAGATTTTAAATTATTATATTATCATGATATTATCATGTATGAATATCTCTTAATATGATATATATACATTAAATGTCTTTACAACGATAATCGTTACATATATGTCTCGTTTAAAAATCATTAAGTTAGTAGTCTTGTTTTTACATATGTAGTTTATTGTTAATATACTTAATGATATGTTTACTTATCATAGTATCATGTTAACAATATATATATATCCATATATATGTCATCATATAGTTTTTACAAGTTTTAACGTTCGTGAATCACCGGTCAACTTGGGTGGTCAATTGTCTATATGAAACATATTTCAATTAATCAAGTCTTAACAAGTTTGATTGCTTAACATGTTGGAAACATTTAATCATGTAAATATCAATCTCAATTAATATATATAAACATGGAAAAATTCAGGTCACTACAGTACCTACCCGTTAAATAAATTTCGTCCCGAAATTTTAAGCTGTTGAAGGTGTTGATGAATCTTCTGAAAATAGATGCGGGTATTTCTTCTTCATCTTATCTTCATGCTCCCAGGTGAACTCGGGTCCTCTACGAGCATTCCATCGAACCTTAACAATTGGTATCTTGTTTTGCTTAAGTCTTTTAACCTCACGATCCATTATTTCGACGGGTTCTTCGATGAATTGAAGTTTTTCGTTGATTTGGATTTCATCTAACGGAATAGTGAGATCTTCTTTAGCAAAACATCTCTTCAAATTCGAAACGTGGAAAGTGTTATGTACAACCGCGAGTTGTTGAGGTAACTCAAGTCGGTAAGCTACTGGTCCGACACGATCAATAATCTTGAATGGTCCAATATACCTTGGATTTAATTTCCCTCATTTACCAAATCGAACAACGCCTTTCCAAGGTGCAACTTTAAGCATGACCATCTCTCCAATTTCAAATTCTATATCTTTTCTTTTAATGTCAGCGTAGCTCTTTTGTCGACTTTGGGCGGTTTTCAACCGTTGTTGAATTTGGATGATCTTCTCGGTAGTTTCTTGTATAATCTCCGGACCCGTAATCTGTCTATCCCCCACTTCACTCCAACAAATCGGAGACCTGCACTTTCTACCATAAAGTGCTTCAAACGGCGCCATCTCAATGCTTGAATGGTAGCTGTTGTTGTAGGAAAATTCTGCTAACGGTAGATGTCGATCCCAACTGTTTCCGAAATCAATAACACATGCTCGTAGCATGTCTTCAAGCGTTTGTATCGTCCTTTTGCTCTGCCCATCAGTTTGTGGATGATAGGCAGTACTCTTGTCTAGACGAGTTCCTAATGCTTGCTGTAATGTCTGCCAGAATCTTGAAATAAATCTGCCATCCCTATCAGAGATAATAGAGATTGGTATTCCATTTCTGGAGACGACTTCCTTTAAATACAGTCGTGCTAACTTCTCCATCTTGTCATCTTCTCTTATTGGCAGGAAGTGTGCTGATTTGGTGAGACGATCAATTATTACCCAAATAGTATCAAAACCACTTGCAGTCCTTGGCAATTTAGTGATGAAATCCATGGTGACATAAATCACAACACATTATAGATTGTAAGTATATATGTCAAAGAACGTTACATATAGTTATCGTTTTGAAAACTTAAGTTAGTGGTCTCAAAGTATACTTATAACTCATTGTTGTTGGTTCACAATGAAATGTTAAACCATCCTTAAATCATGTTAAATATGTATAGATATGTACATATACATAATCGTATAATTATCGTGTGTTATATAGTTCGTGATATCATCGGTCAAATTGGACGGTCAAACGTTGTGTAAAACTCTTTTCAAAAATATAAGTCTCAACATTTTGGATTGCTTATCATGTTGGTAAGGTTTAATTTATGTAAATATTAATCTCATAAGTATAGAACGATCGGAAAATTCCGGATCGTTACATCGAGCTTACTAAAAGTAATTAATATAATCAAGCTAAGGGACTTTTGATCTGAACTCTTATGTATGTTGTTTATTTACCCGTGCCTAATATGTAAAACATTTGTAAAAAGCATGTTTCTCATCCCTGTAAAAAGCAGTAGGGACTGTAGAATCACCTTAGCAAAGCATTGAAAATCTCTTAGTAAAAACCGTACGGTAGTCGGACAATCACGACTGATAAACGCAACCTATTCAAATAGGTCATCTTAAGTAAATACATAGGTCACACTTTGTCAACTCATAGTGTACGTATAGTCCTAGTGCTCATACTGACTCAATATGCAAGTAAAAGTCAACTAGTCCAAGCAAGTCAACCAAAGTCAAACCAAAAGTCAACTCGGTCAAAGTGGTCAACTAAAGTCAAACATCTCAGTAGGTCATTCAATCTTGGTCAACATGTCAATCCTAAGTCAACTAACATGTTATAGCTCATAGGTTAACAATTTACACGTACGCAGTTTATCGCATGTCCTTGAAATACGCACATCTTAGAAACAACTAGAACAAATCATAACACATAAATCATGAAGACATGGAAAACTCCAGATCATAACTAGACTCAAAATAAATTCCAAAAAGTCTAATCCAACCCTCATACGATGTCTACATGTCTAGTTTCAGAAAGGGTCTATTTAAGGTTTACCAAATCAGTTTCAGCATACGCAACAGTTTTAAAACATTTCTCATTTAATATTGAAAATAGCTCATAATGAACGGCCAATTGGAGATGACTCTAAACACTCCAAAGTTTTAGTGATAAAATAATCAAAGACTTTCATATAGCCAATTTGTACAGATTAGCATAACTCTACAGACCATTCAGTTTAGACCACATTCAGACATATCTTTTGGTGGTGCATATAACTCATGGGAAATCACGTTTTCAGAAGCTAGCATGCAAATGAGATATACTTAGGAACATAAAAACAATCATATTCTAGAAGGTTAAGGTGTCAATCAATTCTTAGTTCACATAAGATCATTTCTTGTGATTACGAAAACAGTTTCAGCTCAGCTAGAAAACACAAATCTTCGTTTTGACTCACCGAGAGCATTACAAAACCTTTTGACGCGATTCTTGAGTCAAACTTACATGATTTTTAACAAGGATTACAATTATTATCATTACAATGATCAATTCATAAAGCACATAAACCAGAAAATTCGTATTACATGCAAAACCTAATCAAAACTTCAATTGATCATAACTTAAGCATACGATAACGAAATCATGCGAAATCAAAGTCCAAACTTATTAATTTTTTGAGATCTATATACCTAGATACAATAAAATATCAGTAAATAAACTAATTTGAGAGTCTGTAATCTAATTTTACTAATTATATTTGTTTAGGGCCTCATTAAAAGCCACTAGTTAATCACATAGCCCAAAATTTAGTCCACTAAGGGGAAGAGGGGGAGGGTTCGGCTGAATGGACCAATAAGGGGGTCTCGGGCTCGACTTTTGTTAATTACTCATATGTGAGTGGTCTGTTTCGAGTGCTGTTAACCGTACCGGGTCTCCGGAACGTTAACTAGTCGTTGAAACGAAATAACCGGTTTTAATTCATTAAATAAATAATAAATTAAATACATTTTCATAAAGTCAGTAATTATTGAAAATAATTATTTTATCGTTTTCCCGAGTTCCGTAAATTGAAAAGCTTTCTAGGCGATTATCTTAATCGTGTCGTTTTCTAAGTATTTCGCTATCCGAAACAAGTTCATCAATTAATATAACCATATTAATTCAAGTAATCCACTAGGATCAAGTATGCATTTAAATCGATTAAACACATTAAGTTCTGTGTAATCACCGTTAAATACTTAACGGACAAGTAACGATAGGAACGGAAAAAGTAGGGTTGTTACATTACCCACCTGTTATTAATCATTTCGTCCCAAAATTTTAGTGCACGTCCGCCGTAGTAGTCTCCTCAGGAAACAGTTGTGGATACTTTTTGTCTCATCTGATCTTCACGCTCCCACATGAATTTTGGTCATCTACGGGCGTTCCATCAAACTTTAACTATTGGTATTCTGCTTTGCTTTAACCGCTTGACCTCTCGGTCCTTAATCTCAACAGGTTCTTCAACAAAATGAAGCTTGGGATATTTTTATCTCTTCTAAAGGAATTACCAAACTTTTGTCTGATAAGCATTTCTTCAAGTTAGAAACATGGAAAGTGTCATGAATTTCCCTGAGTTCTTGCGGTAGTTTCAATCTGTACGCTACCGATCCAATTCTTATGGTAATCTCAAATGGCCCAATATATCTCGGACTTAGCTTACCTCACTTACCAAAACGCACTACACACTTCCAGGGTGATACTTTGAGCATAACTTTATCTCCAACCTGAAATTCCGAATCTCGCCTTCTAACGTAGGCATAACTCTTTTGACGACTTTGAGCCGTTTTCAGTCTCTCTTATATCTAGAAGATCTTCTCAGTCGTTTCGTGTATGATCTCAAAACCAGTCAATTGACTATCCCCTATCTCAGTCCAACACACGCGTGTTCTGTAATTTCTACCATAAAATGCTTCAAAAGGTGTGGCCTTAATGCTTGCGTGGTAACTGTTGTTATACGAGAATTCTGCCAGTGGTAGATGTTTATCCCATCCAATTCCGAATTCAATAACACATGCCCTCAACATGTATTCTAATGTTTGGATGGTTCTCTCGCTTTGGCTATCAGTTTGTGGGTGACACGATGTACTCATGTCTAAACGGGTTCCTATTGCCTCTTGTAAAGCTTGCCAGAATCTAGAGGTAAATCTGCTGTCTCTGTCGGAAATAATGGATATCGGCACTCCATGTCGAGAAATCACTTCTTTGATATAGATCTGTGCCAACTTCTCCATCATATCTGTGTCCTGAATTGGTAGAAAATGAGCTGACTTTGAGAGACGATCAACTATGACCCAAATCGTATCGTAACCTCCCACAGTCTTGGGTAACTTAGTGATGAAATCCATGGTAATACATTCTCATTTCCACTGGGGGAATCTCTGGATGTGTCAGCAGTCCTGGAGGTTTCTGATGTTCTGCCTTGACTTTAACACACGTCGAGCACTTACCAACATAGGTAGCAATATCGACTTTCATATTAGGCCACCAGTACAGTGCCTTATGATCTTGATGCATCTTATCGGATCCAGGGTGAATAGAATACCTTGTCTTGTGTGCCTCATCTAGAACTAGTTCCCATAATCCGCCAAATCTCGGTACCCCAATTCTAACTATGAAGTATTGGGTTCCATCTTTTCGAATGACAAATTTCTTATCCATTCCTCTAATTGATTCCGTAGTAATGTTCCCTTCCTTCAATGCCTCAAGTTGTGCATCGCGTATCTGAGAAGTAAGGTTCGTTCGGACAGTCATGTTCAGTGCTCTAACTCGGAGAGGTTTAGCCTTCTCTTTCCTACTCAAGGCATCTGCGACAACATTAGCCTTTCCAGGATGGTAGCGAATCTCGCAGTCATAGTCATTCAATAGCTTTACCCAACGTCTCTGCCTCATGTTGAGCTGTTTCTGATCGAAAATATGTTGCATGCTCTTGTGATCGGTGAAAACAGTAAACTTAGTACCATACAGGTAATGTCTCTACATATTCAGTGCAAAGACCACAACACCAATATCCGAATCGTGTGTCATATAATTCTGCTCATGTACCTTCAGTTGTCATGATCCATAGGCGATCACTTTCTTCCGATGCATCAACACGCAACAAAACCCTGTCGTGAATCATCACAGTAAATCACGAAATCCTCATTTCCTTCGGGTAAAGAAAAAATCAGAGCAGTAGTCAATTTTTGTTTCAACAAATGAAATGCAGACTCATGTTGTTCAGTCCACTCGTACTTCTTACACTTGTGTGTCAATGTTGTTAATGGCCGGGCAGTGGTATAAAATTCATTTATGAATCTTCTATAACCTGCAAGACCTAAGAATTATCGAATCTGCGTTGGCGACTTAGGCGTCTCCCATTTCTTAACCGTTTCTATCTTCGCAGAATTGACTTGAATACCATTGACACCTATGATATGACCCAAAAATTGAACTTCTTGAAGCCATAAGTCACACTTTGAAAATTTCGCGTACAATTGCTCTTTCTTGAGCATCTCAAGTAGCAAACGGAGATGTTGTTCATGTTCTTCCTCGTTCTTAGAGTATACCAGAATATCATCAATAAACACGATAACAAACTTGTCCAGATATGGCTTACACACATAGTTCATGAGATCCTTGAACACAGCCGGTGTGTTCGTCAATCCAAACGGCATTACGGTAATTTCATGGTGTCCATAGCGTGTTCTAAACACTGTCTTCGGTATATCTATCTCTTTTACTCTCATATGATGGTAACCTAACCTCGGATCGATCTTAGAGTAACATTCTGATCCTTACAACTGATCAAACAAATCATCAATCCTCGATAACGGATATCTATTCTTGATAGTCAGCTTATTCAGTTCCTTGTAATCGATACAGAGTCTCATTGATCCATCCTTCTTCTTTACAAAAAGAACAGGAGTTCCCCATAGTCAAAAACTCGGTTGAATGAATCCTTTGTCTAAAAGCTCTTGTAATTGACTATACAGCTCTTGAAATTCTGAAGATGCAAGTCTATACGGTGCGCGCGCAATCCGGGTAACTCGTTAGGAAAAACATCGGGAAATTCTCTAACAATCGGCACATCTTCGAGTTTCTTGCCTTCAGATTCAGTTTTGCTCACGTGAACCAGCATAGCAAGACAACTCTTTCTTATGTGTTTCTGCACCTTCAAACATTTAATGAAGTGTATTGGTGTATTGCTTCGCTCTCCATACACCATCATAGGTTCATCTTTAGTAACAGACTAACAAGTATGCGAATCGCTTTCTGGTAACAAACGATGTTGGCTCTATTCATGGCTAACCAGTCCATTCCAACCACGAGGTCAAAACTTCCTAGCTTAATCGGTATCACATCTATTCTAAAAGACGTTCCATCCAAAATCAAGGTACAATCACGATACACCTTATCAGCTCTCATTAGATTACCATTCCCTAGTTCTATAGAGTACAAGTTTTCTAATGACTATACAGGATTCTTAAGATTATGGCAAAAACTCTAGATACGAAGCTCCTATCAGCTCCAGAATCAAAAAGTACATAAGCATGTTGATTATCGAGTAAGAATGTACCCTTGACCAACTTAGGATCATCACAAGCTTCACTGGAATTGATGTTGAAAGCTCTTCCTCTAGCAGGTTCAGTATTCTTAGGTGCAGTAGGACAATCCTTTCTAAAATGACCAGTTTTCGCGTATCCATAGCAAACATTAGTACTAGCTTTACACTCTGCGGCCAAGTGTCCATCCTTCTTACACTTATCACACCGGTTAATGCAATCCCCCAGGTGGTGCCTATTGTACTTAGCATATGACGGAAATCTTCCCTTATAGCCAGAGTTGGTATTCAGGGTAGTAGTGTTGCCCTTGGTTGTATCCTGTTTCTTGTAAGGCTGTTGGTTGTGATTCTTTCCAGAGTTATTGTTGTTGCTATCATTCCACTTTCTCTTTTTGTCATAAGCCTTAGTCTCATTTGTTGCAGGAGCCTTTCCTCACTCTTCGATTTGATCCATCAACTCATGCGCCATCTCAACTGCCTCTTAAACAGTCCTTGGCTTTGATGTAGTCACATCGCCCTGAATATTCTCAGTCAACCCTTTCACATACAAAGTGATCTTGCGGCGTTCAGGAGTAACCATGTTGGGACACATAAGAGCAATCTCAAAGAATCTCTTATTATAGCTGGCTAAATCAGTACCAACCAATTTCAAGTTCTGGAGTTCCCGCTCCATCTTAACGATCTTAATGTAAGGACAATACACTTCAATCATCCTCTGTTTCAGATCCTCCCAAGTAGTTTCAAAAGCCTGATCCATACCTACAGACTTCGCATACGTATTCCACAACATTAAAGCGCCATCTGATAGCTTACAGGATGCAAAATTTGTTCTATCAACATCTCTACAGCCGCTGATACAAAAAATAGACTCAAGCTTCTCGAACCAATGAGTCAGGACAATCGGGCCTTCAGTACCATTAAACAAATGTGGTTCGCAGCTCGAGAAGGTCTTATAAGTGCATCCTCCTAGAGTAGTGTTGGTGTTGACATTGTTGATGTTAACAATATTGGTTTGCTGGTTGTCGGTGTCATGAGTAGTGTTAGTGGTATCCTGGTTATTCTGGTTCGGAACGTTGGTAGCATCCTGATTGGTCTGGTTCTGCTGGTTACCAGTGTTAGTAGTGTTGTTGCTGTTGGTTCCATTCCGGAGTTCAGCCACAACTTCGGTTAGACCTTCGGTGATCCACCGACGGACATCAGCTTTGGTAATCTTCTTTGGCGGCATTATCTTTCTGGTCAAGATAACACACCAGGTTAGCGTCAACGAAATCGATATGTAAAAATATACTAACAATAGGCAGTGACGCATAGTAAGTAATATTAAATCATAAAGATTCTAGTCGTGATAGCAGTAAGTAGTAATGGTATGTAGTGCTTAGTAGTAACAGTAGTGATGACAATGTACAATAGTAGTGTCAACATTAAGTAACATCAAGAAGTAACAGTAGTGATAATAAGAAATCCACAGCAGTTATTAACACTCATCATGCATCATAGAATAATAGTAAACCAAGCACTTTAAGTAGCAAACTATTCATTTATTATCCATGCATTAATAAAGAAATATGATATCCCAAATGTCATACGCAAAAATCATGAATAATAGAAAACCGCATCAAACAATGTACGTGCAAACCCCAAGTAGTAAGCAATAACGTAAAATAGTATCTAGTAAAGTTGAACAAGTTCATGTAGCATCTCTATTTCGGTTTCTGAAGTTCCTTCAGCAGGTACTCGATGATATTTTCTAGGTTCTCAACTCTTAATTTAAGGTCATTGGTTTCTTCATCATTAGTAGCAGCAGTGGATGTGTGAGGTTCAGAAGTAGATACATCATAGGGATGGAAACGATGACACATCTTAAGAGATTAGCTGTCATAATGAAAGCTCTTCCAAAATGGGTTATTGCGTCGGGCAGGTCCTTTTGGAATCCTACGGTGGCCCTCTCGGTCCGTAGGGGTTAGAAAAATCTGTATCTCTGAAAGGTGATTTAGTACTAGTAGGTGAATCGAGTATATCGGGATCGGTTTCGGATTCAGGTTCCGGGTCTTCCTCGGGATTCTCCCCAGGTTCCTCCTCTGGTTCCTTTTCTGATTCTTCTTCCTGTTCCTCTTCTGGCTCTTCTTCTGGTTCGGACTCCATCTCAGGTTCGGACTCAGTCTCATCCTTGAACTCAAACACAGTGTTTCCTTGTGCCTGCACTGTTACCTCGAATTCTGTGTCGGAGTCTGTAAGAATGATGGTATTGGAAGAAGTCATCTAGCACTCAAGAAAAAAAAAAGTTAGTACACTAGCAATTATATCATCTAGATATAAAGTCAAATAAGTAACAAGTAGTGTAACTATAGTCTATGTAACTTAACTAGTCTACGGTTACACTTTAGACTCATAAGGTGTCCTAAGGTCTGACACACTAATGCAGATTAAGCCTAGGTAACCGTTCCGCTCTGATACCATATGTGACAACATATGAGGTCGAAACCCACCCAGTGCCTTTCCAACGGTAACCACTGGGCGTACCTTAGACACTGATTTTACCTCCCGAGTTTCCGCCAAACTGCCAACCCTCCTCGCAAGGGATCACAAGGGGTAAGAGCCAATGCTTCGTCATAGGTTACACTGGGAGTACCCCCTCTACGATTAACTCGCCCAAAGTCTTTGCCGTTAACCCAACCCGAATCCTGGGAATGTTAACCGGTCGTTGCTCTGGATACAGTTAAACCTGGCTCTGATACCATATGTAATACCCCATCAGAATCCACTAACGGTGTATTAACTCTGGTCACACAGTTAACGGTCACGCCCTCTATATGATACGTTTTCGAAAAGTATTCGCATTAAGTTTCAAAAGTAAAGTCACTTATTAAAGAAATAATTCGGAAAGCAGTTGACATAAATGACCAACGTAAGTAATTCCAAAATATTATTTGAAACAAACGTTTTTAAAATGCGAATATAAGTTCTTGAAATAGGTCATAATGAAAAGCATGCTGAACATCATTCCAGAACTAGCAGCAAACAAGCAAGACAACTTCAGCAAGCGGAAGCATACCTCTAAGGACCTGAGATAAAAACATGCAAAAGGTTAACGAAAAACGTTGAGTGAATCTACAGGTTTAGTAAAGCATTTAGTAAGTTAGGCCACGAGATTTTTGAAAAACATCGTAAAAATTATACATTAGCATGTGCACTTGATTATAAAACTTTAACCCTGCGGATATCTAAAGCGCTACATGTCTTCCATTTACCCTTTCTGAGCATACACCAATTTCCTAAGGATGATAAGCAGATGATTTCCGGCAAAAATGATAAGCAAAACTTTTGACATGTATACACGGTCGAAGTCCAGACTCACTAATACATCCTAACGACTATCAGTTAGACACACTAATGTAAGACCTGGTTCGCTAAGACCATCGCTCTGATACCAACTGAAAGGACCCGTCCTAATCCATCCGGACGAATACATTACATTTGGTTACATCGCGAGGTACTTGACCTCTATATGATACATTTTACAAACATTGCATTTGTTTTTAAAAGACAAACTTTCTTTACAACGAAAGTTGATGACATGCATACCATTTCATAATACATCCAACTATAAATGACTTAATAATAATCTTGATGGATTTCAACGACTCGAATGCAACGTCTTTCAAAATATGCCATGAATGACTCCAAGTAATATCTCTAAAATGAGCAAATGCACAACGGAAGATTTCTTTAACACCTGAGAATAAACATACTTTAAAGTGTCAACCAAAAGGTTGGTGAGTTCATTAGTTTATCATAATCATTCATTTTCATCATTTTAATAGACTACAAGAATTTCATTTTCAGTTCTCATAAATATACGTCCCATGCATAGAGACAATAATCATTCATATGGATTGAACACCTGGTAACCGATGTTACAAGATGCATATAAGAATATCCCCTATCATTCCGGGAAATCCTTCGGACATGATAAAAACAACATCGAAGTACTAAAGCATCCGGTACTTTGGATGGGGTTCGTTAGGACCAATAGTTCTATCTTTAAGATTCGCGTCAATTAGGCGTGCATAATTCTCAAAATTAGTGATGTTCCCTAATTCTTAGGCTACCAAGCAAAAAGGGGCATATTCGGCTTCGATCATTCAACCATATAATGTAGTTTCGATTACTTGTGTCTATTTTGTAAAACATTTATAAAAGCGCATGTATTCTCGTCCCAAAAATATATATTGCAGAAGCATTTAAAAAGGGAGCAAATGAAACTCACGATATTGTATTTTGTAGTAAAAATACATATGACGACATTTAACAACGAAGGATTGGCCTCGGATTCACGAACCTATATCATTTGTACATATATAATTTACTAATTATATCATTTTTATATTGATAATATATGTACGTCTCATATATCGATTTTGAATATAAAACTAATAATGTTGTTATGTTATATGTATTAAATATATTTTTATATAGGTATATATCATTTGTTTGTTAACGAAAATAGTAATTATAATAATATTAAAATAATATTAAATATAAGAATAATTATAATACTTTAGATTTCTAAGAAAAGTAATAATGTTAGTAATCCTATCCTATTAGTGATAATAATAATGATATTAATAATAATAATAATATTGTTAATTTTGTTAATGATAACTTTAATGAAAATAACAACTTTACTAATAATATTAAATCTTAAGAAAAATGACAAGTTTGTTAATTTTAATTATAATGGTGAAAATAATAATAATAATAATAATAATAATAATAATAATAATAATAATAATAATAATAATAATAATAATAATAATAATAATAATAATAATAATAATAATAATAATAATAATAATTCTAATAATAATAATAATAATAAAATGATACTTTGCTTTAATATTATAATGATAATAATAATACCAGTGGTAATAATAATAATCAGATTTATCATAACTTAGATTTTAATTTCTCAACTTATAATTATAGTTCCTATAACTTAACTTCTTAGTCAAATTCATAATTTTACATATATTCAAATAATTCATAATTATTTTCCAAAATTTTACCATATTAGCTTTTATTATAAATTGTATAATATCAATGTCATTAACATATTCAAAATTATAATAATAAAAATGTCAATTTTATTATTAATGATAATATCACTAATTATCCTACTTACTAGTAATACTAGAAATAAAAGTAATACAATAACAATACTAATAATAATAATAATATTTGTAATGAGAATTTTACTAATTTTTTAAATGATAATACTAACAATAATAATAATAATAATATCATAAGTTATATTAATGATGATAATGATACTAATCATATAATTAATAGTAATAACTAATATAATAACCATAATAATAACAATAACTAAATATAATAATAATAATAATAATAATAATAATAATAATAATAATAATAATAATAATAATAATAATAATAATAATAATAATAATAATAATAATAATAATAATAATAATAATAATAATAATAATAATAATAGAAATGAATTTAAAAGTGTATACCCCTTTAAAGCCCATTTAAAAAAATGGCACCGAGCAAGGATCGAACCCGAGACCTCTTGAATACCCGCTAACACCCCAACCACTCGACTGACCTTGCTTTTCTGATATAACTCATAAACTAATTTCATTAAACCCTGGTTTCGGTTTCTTCTTCTTCTTCCACCATTTCAATCGATCAGAGTCCATCACCAATCATAATAGTAAATTCAAAGCTTTAATAAAAATGTGAAATCGAAACCTAACTAACTATTTGAGATGTCGTGATTAATAGATAAGAAATAAAAGAAAAAAAAATATAAAAAAATAAAACAGTTCGCTGAAAAGAATGAAGAACATAAAAAAATTGATTTTTGATTTTAGTTCATTTTAGCTTATAATCACAACATGAAATACGCTATAAATCATTTCTAGAAACTTTATAAATTATCAATTTCAACATAAACGATCTTAAAAACTTTAATTTGATCAAGGAACAAAGGTTGACTTTTTTTTAAAATTAACTTTGACTCAAGAATTCGCAGTTGATATTACGAATTGGGAATAGGAACTTTGCAGATAGATTACGTGAATGATTCCTAACAACTCTGCTTTGTTAGTTTTTGAAATAAATTCAAATACGAGGTTTTGAATGATTGAGTTCAAGAACAGAGAACGGGCTTCTCTTTTTTTTTTAAACACGAATTGCAGTGAAGGATTATATATTGTGATAGAAATTTGAAATAGGATCATAAGGTAATTATCTGAGATCGACTAGTAACGAATTAGACAAGAAGTACTAGTATTTTTCAATCAAACCAATTAAATAAGAAAAATTAATAAAAATGATCGACTTTCATCAGGTTCTGTTTGTGATTATTAATTGAGATTCAATTGATAGCTGATATAGAGATAGAAACAAAAATCCAGTACATTTGATGGCTATGTGCAACCGATTCCCCATTTTTATGATCTCATTTATATTTACATATTAATAATTAAATAAGTAAATTAATGATAATAATAATAATATTAATAATGGGACTAATAATAATAATAGTATATAATCTGTATACTAATAATAATATTGATAACAATAAAATGTATTGTTTCTAATAAATATTAATTATCATAACACTAATAATAATTATATCAATTATAATAATATTAGATATTAATAATGATATTAATAGTAACAACCTTGATAAAGATAATAATAATAATAATACGTATTCATTAATAATAATTAAAATTGTAATCTTACTACTAATTGCGATATGGATAATGATAAAAATAATACTAATAATAATTGTAATTATATAACAAATCAATTGTATAAAATTTTCATATTTATGTATTATATAATAATAATAATAATAATAATAATAATAATAATAATAATAATAATAATAATAATAATAATAATAATAATAATAATAATAATAATAATAATAATAATACACATGTATTAAAATTCCTACCTATATATTTTATATAGAAAATAATAATATTACTACTACTGATATTAATATTAATATCAGTATTGATACTAATAATGAAAGTACTCATAATAATATTAATATAGCGATTATGTTTTAATTTATTATTTATTATTAACTATGTAATATTTAATGATCATATAATATATAACCTTTATTAAATGTTTTATATATATATATATATATATATATATATATATATATATATATATATATATATATATATATATATATATATATATATATATATATATATATATATGATCATCAATTATTCATAAAAATCATAATTACACAAGTATATATATATATATATATATATATATATATATATATATATATTCATTTTAATAGCAGTTTGATTATTCTATATATTACTTTGACATTTTTAGTTCAAATAATTATATTTTATTTTATTAATTCAAATTATTATGTATGCTTTATATTTATTTTTACAATATATATATATATATATATATATATATATATATATATATATATATATATATATATATATATACAACAATTGTTCGTGAATCGTCGGGAATAGTCGGTCAAATGAGTTCATGTAACCGTTCAAAATTTTTGAGACTCAACGTTATAGGCTTTTGCTTATCATGTCGAAATCATTTAAAGAGTAAGTTTAAATTTGGTCGGAAATTTCCGGGTCGTCACATAATCGATGCACATCCGCATACTACCGTCCTTCTTCTTCACAAATAAAACCGGAACACCCTATGGCGAAGTACTCGGTCGAATAAATCCCTTCTCAAGTAACTCTTGGGTTTGATTTAACAATTCAAGCATTTTGGTCGGCGCTAAACGATAGGGAGTTTTAGCAATGGGAGTAGCCCCCAGAACCAACTCAATGCGAAATTCAACTTGTCTTTCCGCCGGAACACCCGGTAATTCATCCGGAAAAATGTCTTCAAATTCACTAACCACCGGAATTTCACGAATGGACGGTGGCTCTTCGCGAGTATAAACTACGTGGGCAAGAAAAGCCATACCACCACTACTAAGAAAACGACGTGCCCGTGCAATAATGCATAACGGCACAAGTCTTCTCCGTCGTTCACCGTGAATAATTAACTCTCCCCCACTTGGGGTCTTCACACGAATAGATATTTCATGGCATGCAATATCAGCTCTATAGTGATCGAGTCAATCCATACCAACGACAATATCGAACTCACCCAAGGTCATCGGGATAAGATCGATTTTAAACGTTTTGGAACTAAACACAATATCACATTCATTACACACATCAACCCCTAGCACCGTCTTACCATCCGCTATTTCGACTTCTACCGGATGACTTGACTTAGCTAGCGGTTTATCAAGCTTAGACACAAATCTTGGAAAACAAACGATAAATTAGCATCGCTATCAAATAGGATTCTTGCCGGATTAGAGTTAACCATGGAAGTACCTGAGACAACTTCGTTTGATTACTTGGCCTCGTCATGGTCATCAAATAATTACGTCCCCGAGCCGTACCCGCCGCCTTCTCCAACTTTTTAACATGATCGGTGTTCAAATCGGGGCACTCCGGCCTTCGGTGCCCTTCTTTACCACAATTATAACAAGTGAGTTTGGTTGTAGTAGATGGTTTGGTACAATCACGGGCCATATGCCCCCTTCGCCCACAATTGTGACAAGAATAAGGAAAAACTCCGGAAGCACCTTTCTTTACACTACCGACACTCTCGGTTACACCTTTACTATTTTTGCTCGAATGACTAGCAGCTTTGAACTTCCTCTTACCAAAAGTAAAGCCACTCTTTCTCAAAGCGAGCGACTCAAAACCTTTGGCCATATCAAACAACTCATCAAAACTCTTCACCACGTTTACACTAATCTTATCTTGATAGTTGTCATTCAAGATTCGATAGAAGTCTTCCTTCAACATTTTATCGTTCCCGACATACTCCGGGCAAAATTGGGTCTTTGACAAGAAAACGGATTTGAGAGTGTTCAAATCCATCGACCCTTGATTCAAGGCACGCAACTCGTCCTTAAGTCTAGTAAGATCGGTCGAAGTTCGGTACTCATTGAAAAACTCCGCCTTGAACTCGTCCCAAGTGAAGTCCATACATTGTTCTTCACAGTAAAGTTGGATTTTCACGTCCCACCACAACTTGGCATCGCCCCGCAACATACTACACCTGTACCTTGTCTTCTTATCGAGAGGGCATTCACAAGTACGGAAAGCCCCCTCCATATCGGAGATCCAACGGGCACTCTTAAGAGGGTCTCGTTCACCGTCAAAGGTGGGAGGTTGAGAATCCTTGAAATTCTTATAAAAGAAGTCCCGTCTTCCCACATTATCTTCTTGTAGAACAAGCTTAACTTGTTCCTTAACCATATTGACTACTTGCTCATAAATCTAATCTGGAAACATCTTCCTAATGTCTTTGAGAAACTCCGCTTTTTGACATTTGAAGATGGCCTCATCCTTAGTTGTAAACTCGGCGTCCTCACTCGTACTTCCGTCATTGGTGTCGTGTCCATTTCTCATCTTCATTCTATAAAACAGAAAATAGGTTAAACAACGAACGACAAGACATGACACATATACATATTCACCTCACCGCCCCATCTTGCTCAACAATCGTCGTACATTGCTTGTTTGACACGATTTGAACCCGTAACAATGGTAGCTAATCATTGTTACGCGAGCACGTCGCATTAACTCGCTAGTACAACGTCCACCTCGCTTGATGATTGCAAAAACACAACACAAAACAATTAGCGCATACTTAGTTCACCTAATCCTATGCACTAACAAATCCCCGGTCCGACCCATCTCCTACAAGTCCCGCATAAAACGCATTCACAATAAAGTCTAATTCTAGGCACCTATCTCAAGTCGCCTAAATCCCTTAGACCATGCTCTGATACCACTTGTAACGACCCGACTTCGTTATCTCAAAAACACACTAAAAAGATGCAGTACATCTGGACGGCGTCCAAACTTCTGGACGGCGTCCAGCAAAGAAGCCTTGGACAGCGTCCAGAAGATCTGGACGGCGTCCAAATGAACTAAAGTATGCTGTCTCCGGGGTCCAACTTACATGAGCGGAAAACCCGCTTCCCGACACTTTTAAATGAAAACCTTTTCACAACATGTCATAATAAGTTAAACTAAGAGATTTCCACAATAAAATCAAGTTTTACAACATCGGGCCCACATCGACCGTTTTACGAATTTCGTTCAAAAATACAAGTTTCGACCGTACTAGTTTAATTTTCAAACGACACTAGAGCATGGTGTTTGGGCTTAAACTACAAAAATCTTGGCCGAACTTCCAAAAAGCTAAACCCCTGAGAGCCACTACTATTTCAAACGAATACCTTTGCCCTTGTCCACGCCGGAGCCTAAAAACGTAAACAACGAGAGGGTAAGCTAAAGCTTAGTGAATGCAATAATTATACATATACATATATAACCGACTTACTTGCAATCACTTACATAATACCACATACAAGCTAGCAATTCGACAACTATGCAAACATTATGCATAAACCAATATCCGCAATTCATAATAAGCTAGCGACACCAAAAGCATATAGTTCACAATTAAATATGCTAATATAAAATTTACACAACCATGGTTAACCAATCGTACAAGGGAAAGGTACTAGCTAGAGTCTATCGGAGTTCATAACATCCATTAGTGTACATAGGACGCGTAATCACGAATCCCCCGGGTGATGTCTTGGACACCGCGACAATTTCACCCCCATGACAATGTGGTGTCTTGAACACCGCGACAGTTCCACATGTCAATCAAACCAATGAGTGGTGTCTTGAACACCGCAACAATTCCACTCCCATGATAATGTGTTGTCTTAAACACCGCAACTATTCCACATGTGAATCAAATCAACGAGTGGTGTCTTGAACACCGCGACAATTCCACTCGTTAAGTAGAATGTGGTGTCTTGAACACCGCGACAATTCCACATTCCACGCTACACACATAAATACATTATATACGTACACGCATAATTATTCCACTCACCTTACGTCTTCGGTGAATTGATAAACCAAGCTCGCAACTTCAAGGTAACGTAACTATTACATTATGCACATATATCAAACATTCATTCAAGTTGGTCAATCAACTTATTCGCCATACAAATGCCATTTGGCCCATAGTGCAAACGTGACCCATTTGCACCATTCATTCTAAGACTAGGTCGGGATTTCGCCAAGCCTTACTAACAATTCGATTATGGTCTTAATGCACCTTTTAACACAAAGTTATCTCACTTTCGCACCCATTAACCCACTTAGGTCATCAAAGACTCATTTGACCCATTTCAAGGTTAACACACTCATTTGGGTCACTATCATACCCACATACACCCATTCACTTTAATCACTAAGTGCGCTAGTGATTTACTAATATTTAAGACCCATATGCACAATTAAAAATTTCAAAACCCTAAGTTAGTCATCTTTGAGTCTTCATGACCCAAAATTACCCAAAAACCCCCAAAACACTAACAATTGGGTTTTATGTTCATTACTAACCCAAACCATAACCCTTAGACAATTAAACAAGGAAATCGAGGTTAAGACTTACCACTACAATCAAAGTGTAGCTAGGGACTAGATGAACAACTTTAGAACTCACACTTAGACCCGATTCGACCTTCTTCTTCTTTGGTTTGAGCTTTCTCACTCTAGAAACCTTTTCTCTCTCTAAATTGAATTGGAAGAGGTGTGGTTGTTGGAGATGGAGTAAATGGTGCTCCAAAACTGATCTAGGACCTTAAATTCGTCCACAAAGTGAAAAGACCAAACTACCCCCATTTAATATCTAAAAGAACACAGCTGGCCCACCAGTTCAACTGGACGGCGTCCAGGATTCTGGACGGCGTCCAGGATTCTGGACGGTGTCCAGACCTTTACAATTGGACGGCGTCCCATAGTTTTGGACGGCGTCCCAAATGACTGAGAGAAACTGGATATTACAACTAACTACAAAGTCGAATACAATACAATACAATACAATACATCGGGAGCTAATGCGTGCGTGCAATGCAAAATAATCTCGCCTATGGTAGCTAAAACGGGAGCTAATGCGTGCGTGCAATGACAAAATCATCTCTCCGTTACTAACTATAAAGTCGAATACAATACAATACAATACAATACATCGGGAGCTAATGCGTGCGTGTAATCCAAAATCATCTCGCTGATGGTAGCTAAAACGGGAGTAATGCGTGCGTACAATGACAAAATCATCTCGCCGATGGTCGATAATACAATCTTTATAGAAATCGAACCTCTGAATCCAAATAATTCTATCATAGAATGTAGTTTTGAATATTTGTGTCTATTTTGTCAAACGTTTATAAAAGCAGTTCATAAATTCTCAGTTCAAAAATATATCTTAAAAGCATTTAAATAAAATATTTATAAAACAGCGCATGTATCCTCAGTCCCAAAAATGTAAATAGTGAAAGGGGATCAAATGAACTCACAATATTGTATTTTGTAGTAATTGAGCATATGATGGCATTGAACAAGTGCTAGGTTGACCTCAGATTCACGAACCTACATTAATTATATATTTGTATGTTGGTCAATATTTGTTTAACAATTTAGGTCAAGTCGTAGTGTATCACAATCCTAATGCTCGAGACTAATATACAAAAGTCAACAAAAGTCAACTTAATCCTAAATGACTTCCAAAATCTATACATGATTATTATATAACTTAAATATAGTCGTTTAATATATTTAAATATTTTTAACAGATTTATTAGAGTAAATAATATAATTCATTTATTAATAAATAAAATTTCATATTAAAATTTATTTAATAAAAATATACTTTTATATATTTTAAGTACTAAAATTTATAAGGTTCATTTAATATCATAAAAATAATATGATAGGTATTATTAATGTAATTATATTACACGTAGTAAAATATGTTTGTATCACATATTTATTTGATAAAATCATATCGATAATAACAATAATAAATAAAAGTTGTATTATTTTGTAATAATAATAATTATTATTTTATTAGTAAAAATAACAATATTTATATTTACTAAAAATGTTATTATGATAAAATGATAATTTTTATTAAGATGATAATGATATTTTATATTAACAATGATATTCCTATAAATAATAATTTTTGTAAAAAATGATAGTTCTAATATTAATAATACTTTTAATAATAATAATGATAAAAATAATGAAAACGATATTTTTATCTAAATCGATACCTTTCAATATTTTAATTTTATCATGATATTTATACTCATTATTTCCTAATCACTTTTTTAATAGTTGTTAGTCGTCTTTTATATCGCATTCATAATAATGATAATAATAGTAATCATAATAATTAGATGTTACTAATATTAGTTTTAATTACAATAATACTAATAATAATAAATATTATGATAATATTAACGATAATACTAATAACTATTTTAATGATAAATAATAATACTAATAATACTAATTATAATCTTAACGATAATAACGATAGTAATAATAATAAAAATAATAATTTTTAATGATAATACTTTTTATTAATAAAGATAAAGATAATAATAATAATAATAATAACAATAATAATAATAATAATAATAATAATAATAATAATAATAATAATAATAATAATAATAATAATAATAATAATAATAATAATAATAATAATAATAATAATAATAATTAGATTATAACGACGATAATAATGATGATAGTAATAATAATCATTTTAACAATAATACAAAAATTCAATTGACTATAACTTCTAATCCGTTCATCGAAACCATTCGATATCTAAATGAAAAGTTCTTAATTTTTCGCTAGCTTTTCAACGACATGAATATCTTATATCTTATCCTAGTGACATATGTTTTAAATTCAGGATTCAACATAACCTATCTAACGACAATCTCAAACGTACAAGAATGCATAATCCTATATACTTGAGCACTAGTCTGGGATACACTAACAATATATGAAAGTTAAGTTATGAGTGCTCACGTATCAATATTGAGATTCAATATTGGAGGAAAAGTACGTAGACGCAACGGAGATGATAAACACTAAATTGACCTCACGAGCATACCCATGAACCATACCCATCACCTCCATAGCTATAACACATAATTTCCTTAGTTCTATCCTGCTCATAAAACCCGTTTTGAAATAATTCGTTCCTGACTCCGTCGCAGTATTTTATGTATAACACTAATATTAATAATAATACTAATAATAATAATAATAATAATAATAATAATAATAATAATAATAATAATAATAATAATAATAATAATAATAATAATATTTATAATAAATAATAAATAAAAATAAATACCTATTACGAAGTATATGCAAGATTAGGGGGATAGATGAAAATGTTAAATGAATCGAGCAAGGATGATCAAGCTTTATAACCTTGACCTACTCCTCATAGCTCCGCAACTGCGGAGCTTATGTGTGTACCTGTGCCGCGATTGCGGATTCCCCAGATCCAGCTCATTCCTCAAATGATTAAGGCTACCGACGGTTTTAATTAATATTTAATATATAATATATTTAATGTATATAATTAATTATATATTATATTATATTTACGTGCATAGTTAACTCGTAATTCTTGTTCTAATAACTCGTACGTTGTCACTCAACTCATGTCCCGCTTTCGGTTTTTCGAACGGCGTTTCGTACGCTGAGGAAACTAACACTTTGTGTTTCGCGATGTGTACCATTATCAAAAATTAGATTCATACATCGATAATTTATCTTACAATAAATGTAACTTATATATATGAGTGTTATGGTCATTTTCTTCTATAAATCAAAGTCTCGTTGTTTATCCAAATATATTATTTTAAATCAATCGTTAAATATTATATTTTGTCACTTGTATAATATATATATATATATATATATATATATATATATATATATATATATATATATATATATATATATATATATATATATATATATATCCTAAAAAAATATAAACTTGTTCATATTGAAATATTTACTTAATAATACAATATTTAGTTTTTCAAAACTAATTATATTTTAAAGTTCATTTTAGAATTGTTTAGATAGTAGAAAAATATTACATCAAATCACGTTTACGTTTTTGAAATACTTTATATATTTGTAATTTATAATATAAGCTTTATTTAAATTCTTCAAAAGTCATATACAAATTATCTTATAAAACATCCTAATTAATAAAGTTCTTTTTAAACTGAAATGTTTTTATACGTTTGAAAAATAGATTAGTCGAATATTATGAAATCCAGTTTTCCACTAACTTTTGTCTAATCTTCGTCAATTGACACATTTGTTCTTACTTATAAATCACTTTACCAATTATTCCAAATACCGTTAAAAAGGAAAGGTTTCTTAAATCAAAGTAGACCTCTCAACAGAGACTCGTAATCATAATTCAATGTATCTGATAATTTAATCATTTGATATTATCTTCTAAATCCACTGATAAACATATTGAAACACATACGTTCATGTAAAGTATTATACGTTTAATACTTTGTTAATATTTTCAAGTTATTATATATACATATACCTATATATACATATTCATATTCAATTAAATAATGGTTCGTGAATCGTCAGAATTTGGTCGAGGTTGTATGAACATAGTTTAAAATTCTTTGAGATTTAACTTAACAAACTTTGCTTATCATGTCAGAATAATATAAAGATAAAGTTTAAATTTGTTCGGAAATTTCCGGATTGTCACACTTTCCACTCAAAACTCTGTTTGAAATATGTATAAAAATTATTGGTATGACATGCTTATTTGAAAATTCTTTATGTTTTTTTAGTTGATAAATTGGGTTTTGATTTTCCTCATTTTTGATTTATTAACGAGGTTGCTAATTATTTATGTTTCGCGAGGAATCATAATATTTTGGTCTTTGGAAATTGTGTCAAAACCGTGTCACAAAATATCGACCAAAACAATCTGGTATAACAGCCCAAGAACTATCATAAAAACATCCCAGAATTTTGCTAAAACAGTCCAGAACTGTCGCAAAATAGTTCCATAACTGTCACAAAATAGTCTCAAAACTGTCACGAAAACTATTGCGAAGATAACTCGAAAATTCCGTGAACCAACCCTGATATCAGCTAAAAAATCACGTTTTCACCCCGGTATGGAGGCCCAAAAACAATAAAGTTCCAAGCTTTATCTCCATAATACTCACTTTGTCAGATAAAAATGAAGATCAAGTGATTACGAAGCCGGTTCAAAAAGAATCAAGAGAATCAGAGCTAAAACAAAGATTATAGAGCGAAAACGGTGAAAGACAAGTTATGACCCCAAAAATCAAGTTACGATCCAGCAAAATAGCAGACCAGGGCTAGCCATAACGCTTGTCATCTGGCTTGCCATACGGCTTGCCATGCATTCGAGCACAACAAACGGGATGCCATGCCATACGGGCAGGCCATACGGCTTACCATATGGCCTGCAAGCCGTTTGCAGGCAAAAAATCCAACTCTATTTAAGGGCCATTTGTCATCCAATTTTACACACAATTAAATTCGTTTCTCTCTCTCTCTCTCTCTCTTTCTACAATACTAGTCATACTTTCAAGGTCTTTGACTCCGTGCAGGAAACCTAGTACCCGAAGAAGAACGCCGAAGATTGTATTAAGAGCGGTCTAGAGTTTGAAATTGTCACTTTTGTATTCGAAACTCGTTTAATCTACTGGTACTTCTATTCTTTATGTTTTTATAATGCCTTTCATTATTATGATTTGTGATATTGTTACCATGATTAGCGAGTAGTTATCTTTAGTGTATGCTACGATGTATTCACTTATAATGCCGAAATAATATTATGGTTTGTGTATGTTGTTGAGATGCTTTTCGATTATGCTTTAAACTCAATCGCTTTTCCAACTAATAGAACGTAGTTATCAGCTCTGTTATTGGGAAGTTGCGAACCCCGATTCAGAGTACACTATATGTGTCACCCCTTGGTAAGAGAAGTCTATCGGATACAACGTAAGTTTGAATGAGGCACACCGGTTGTAGTAAGTCCACCGATCCTTGGATTCCGACTGAGAACTCTTTAGTAGTGAAACATCGAACTAGGACCATAGTACATTGTCGATCCTAGACCATGCAAGTGTAGTCACCAAGAATATAAACTTCGTACGTACACGCTGAAACACAACGGTTGTTGTAAGTTGTACCTCTACTAAGTAAGGCCATGAAACCTGGTCAGTGCTGATTAGTACACTTCACCATAACACGGTCTCAAACATTGCACCCTGCTTGTGGGATTCTTAGTTAATTAAGGAACTGTTTGTTTAAGCACATAAAGGATTGGACCGTTAGGATAACCGAACATGTTCATGGAAGTCAAACCGACTTGGACATGTTGTTCTTTATAGTTGAACTCTTTTTAAGCTCCTAACTATCTTTTTAAACCCAATCATTGACGAAAGCATCGAAACACATCACGTCTCTCGGATATGGCATACCCTGTATTCAATTATGCTTAAGAAAGTTTAGACCTTTGTGAAATGTTAATACGTCACCCAACTGAGTCGCTCAATTAAATGAGCCGTCTGAACGTGTATGCCTGTAGTAAAACTGCACTGGCATCGGGGGTAAGGGACGTTGATGTCTATTCATAATCTTCAAGCCTAACGCATTACCCGGTGACATGTCTTATGACAGGGGCGTTAGGACTAGTGTAGTGAATACAAGGTAACTACCTATTCATGAGTTAGCATTTTATAATCTTAGCAAAGTAACTGACGAAACCATAGTATGCATCTTAAGCTTTAGTTATAGGTTCTATTCTACTGATATCTTAAAAATTCGACCCTATGTCATACTTCCCTTACTCACTATAATGAGTAGTACGATTCAGGTCCCGCTAAATATAAATTTAAAACTATTACTCTCACCTCTCGATAGCTGATTCTGACACCTTGAGGCTTAACGACACCGCATAAATAAAACCGTCCGTTTCAGTCATATCAAGGTAGGAACAAGTTTTTGGCGCCGCTGCCGGGGAACTGGTATTAGACAATACCGCTTCTATCAAACATGTTCGGACTTGGTTATTGGATTTTCCGAACAGTCTCCAATTATATTGGAACCAAAAGGATCCTGCCTCTCCGTTGACGGCCTAGCCACTTGGTTTGTTGAATAGTTCATGCGAAGCTCTGTTATCGAAATATCAGGGAATCCGTAGCAAGAACCAAAAACATAATTAAACCTAGGATAATTACCTTAGATTACCTTAGATTACCCTTAGATTAAGATCGATTTAGTTTACTTTTAGATTAAATTATGAACTTAGCTTGTCCACCTAAAATTTAAAATAAGAGGGCATACTCAATGTATGACCCAAACCCGATCTAGACCAGGGCCGTTGTTATTCATACCTGATCCAGACGCAATAATCTCTAAAGCATGCAAAGAAGAAAGAATCATAAATCGAATGGCGTTACGCGTTACTCTAGCGAAAACTCCAAACCCTTGATTGAAGGTCGAGGGGACCAATCAGATTACCGGAGATTCAAGGATATTCGCTCAAATTAAAACATCACATCATACAGCTCAACCAAAATGACTGTCAATTTCATGGACTACCGAATGATGATCCTAACTCTCACCTTGATAAATTCATATCTCTTTCAAACTCCTACAAACAGCCAGGGATAGGACAAGATATAGTCCGGCTATACTTGTTCCCCTATTCTCTCACTCATCATGCAAAAACATGGTTTGAAGGATTGGAAAAAGATTCCATCGCGTCATGGACGGAGATGGGTACTAAATTCCTAACCAAATATTTCCCTTCGTCTAAACAAACTAGACTTAAGAATGACATCATTAACATTAAACAAAGTTATGATGAGTCTCTTTAGGCCGCATAGGAGCGATTCAAAACCCTGCTGAAGAAATGCCCTAATCACCAGCTAGAACGGCCAGCCCAAATATGTACCTTCTACAATGGTCTTACGGTAAATCATAGGACGAAGATCGATGCAGCAGCTCAAGGAAATCTGATGAACTAAACCACAGACGAAGCATGGGAATTGCTCGAGAACATGACAATGCATCATCATGACTGGAACAGTGGTGAAACAACTTCATCATCCGCTCCACTCTCCGCACTTAACAATCAAACGGAGGCCATCAAATCTCTCACGGATAAGATGGAATCTCTTGCCAAATAACTTGGAGACTTGAAGACGCAGCCGCAGCAGGTTAACCAGGCTCAGGCCTGTGTTAATTGTACCAACCAGCAACCCACTGAAGAATATCAAGTTGAGTATGAGAATCCTAACCGTTTGGTCTATTACGTTCAATACCCAGCTCACCAATCAAATCCCGGATTTAATCAACCACCTAAGGTTAACCAATTCCAAAGAAATAACTAGCCTTTTGGCTACCGTTACCCACCTTATCCACCCCAACAATCTCAATTGACCTACAATCAACCACTTCCACTCACTGGACCACCAGCTGAGGAGAATTCCCCAACCACCCAGATCACAAAAGTAACCAACCCTACTCTCAGGACTGATGATCAATTAACTCAGTTCATTCAAGGTCAACAACGGCTAAATCAGAGAGCTGCATCTAGACAAGACCAGACAGAGATACTCATGCGAAACCAATTGGCTCTGCTCAAAAGTCTAGAAACGCAGCTCAGAAAGTTATCACAATGCCTTGAAAGCTGACCACAAGGAAGATTACCTAGTAATACTATCTAAAATCCCCACATAGAGGAAGCTAAGCAAATGGACTCCATAATCCCAAAGGAAGAACCACATAGAAGGTCAGCTAGGCTCAAGAACAAATCAACGTATACTGAGAAGTTGCCCACTCAAACTTTAGTTCGTGTACCTTATCCTGGAAGGCTACTAGAAGAACCATCCAAGCTCAATACCTACAAACTTGATGGAAGATTCCTGGACACCATGTCTAAAGATCCCAACCAGAAGAGATACATACGAAGGCTTCTCTCTACAAAGGAAAGGGTACCAGATTCCAACAAAATTCCACTGAGTGAAGAATGCTCGGCATTACTCAGAAACTCTCTATCGAAGAAACTAAGATATACGGTCCGATTCATTTTCCCGTGTTCAATCTACCAATCTGGAACCATTCATGCGCTAGCAGATTTAGGAGTAAGTATCAACCTAATTCCATATTCCCTCTACCAGCGATTAGAGTTAGGAGACTTGTTACCAACCAAAATGACAATCCAACTTGCCGATCACACAATTCGATATCTAAAGGGCATAGTTGAGAACGACTTGGTGAAAGTTAACAAATTCTTATATCCTATGAATTTCGTAGTGATGGACATTACGGAAGACCTACATAAGCTAATGTTATTAGGGAGACCTTTCATGAACACGGCTAGGACTTTCATTGATGTATACAATCAAACCTTCATCTTGCGATCACATGGGGAGAGAGTTACCTTCAAAATTGACCGACCTACCGATCTTTCTGGACAGGGAGAGATGTTTACTATTTCCACTGGACGGATCATCTCCGATGATGAGTCCTCACCACCAGCTGATGATATCGAAATGGGTGTCAAATCACATTCTGATGACGACCCAGAAATGGAAGAAGAGGATCCCAGCGAAGAAATAGAGGAAGAGGAAGAATCTGAGGAGGAAGAAGAAATGGGAGACGTAAAAGAAACTGCGATAGTACCCTCTCTAAGCTTAGAACGTCAGGAAGAATTAATGAGGATAGAGATGGAGGATCACAGTTTAATTATTCGATTCAAAAAGAAAACTGCTAAGGACGTCAAAGTTAAAGATATAGAGATTGACCCTGCCAGTGTCAAAGTGAAGCACCAGAATACTGAAGAAGCCCGTTCATCAGACGAATCTACAGAAGAAAGCTATACCGATGATGATGAGGAAGAGGAGCAAAATGAAGATGTTCTGGATAATTCATATTCTCCACCCGCAGCAGATCATGAGGTGCCAGACTCTTCTTCAGATCAGATCCCGGTCATATCTAATTACGCCGACATGATAACCTTCATTAATGACACCGATGAATTTGAAAATATTCTCGAAGCCATCCATAAATCAACAATTGTTTTCACACCACGCTTAAAGGAACGGATCAAGGCTATCGAAGATGGATATAACCTTTATCTATCGAGAGATGATGATAATGTTGAAATCTTGAAATCTTAGAAGGGCGCATTCAAGACTTTATCAATACTCTTCACGATCATATCTACCATGAAGAAAGGCGCCACAATTCAGTAGTTCGCACTATTCTCGAGATATGATTTTGTCGGGATCAGAAGATCAGCTACTCTAAGGTTTACAACACCTTAGCCAGATCTGCACTTCGGTTCTCAGCAAACCAACGAGCACTACTGACTCTCATCCGGAAGCATATGGGACTTTCCACCGGTCACCCGACTTATTAATCTGATTTGCAAATGATCGAAGATATTCACAACCTTTTCGTTCTCTTAGAAAGAGATAATTTCGAAAGCACACCAGATAGACTAGTGATTTACATAACAATTGATCACCACGATGATCTGATTATCAAGGAGTTATGAGACGTAGTAGTAGAAGAAGGAAAACGCAACAATCTGTTCTCACATTTAGAACCAGAACGAGTTAACATTAGCACCTTTGTTACGAAGCAGTTAGCACATATCTTCAACGAATTCACGTATCCTAGTTTCACATTCAAAGATGGATATCTGGAGATATATTCAAAGACGGTGAAACTGATGCTTAGATCAGGACTGCTATTCACTTCTTTTCAGCTTTGCCTCTTAATAAATTTGTGCAAAGCTACAGACTCCTACTGTGGAGATCACCGTTCAGAAGATTTTGAGATACTGAAGATATAATATTTGACACTATTTGAAGACCTCCGAAATGAGCATCCCGTCAGAGAAACAATCACTACCAACACGGCCTCGATGATTGACATTCATGGATCAATCAGCAGAGCCGTAGATCATATTCTCATCGAACTTCAAGATTTGTCACGAGCTGAAACTGCTCATTATCTCTCCTTCAGAAGATCTTCAAGAGAAGTACCAGATCTGCTACCACTCTTGGTCCGGCACTTTCTCTGAATCTATCCACCAGGACTCACATTCCCTCGAGAAGACCACGATTACAACTACCAGGGGGGAATGTCTGCTTTTTTAGGCATCATTATGGTCAAGCCAACGACCTTACACAAAAGGGCTTCTCGGGAGGCAACCCGTGCAGTAAAGTAGAGTAGAAGAATAAAGGATGACAAATGAGCCGATCAATAAAGGGTGTAACTTCCAATATTGCTGAAACAACATGCCTTCACAAGCCAGCCAGTTTCTTCACACGCAACCAAGACTATCCGTTGGGGGTACTCCTTTCTTCCCGTTACTAGCTCAAACATCCAAGCTTATCACTAAGTGTGGGATTCAAACCCAAATAGACACTGGATAAATATTCCCAAAAATCATTAACTAAAACTCCTAAGTGTGGGATACACAAGGAACATTGGGGACAATGTTCGTCTAAGTGTGAGATGTTGGTATAATCTTTTTATGCTATATTAAAATAACTAATTACAAAGATTTTGAGTTCTTAAGCCAAATTTCAAAAAGTTTTAAAAGAATGCCTTTCCGAAAAAGTACATTCGAAAACCTAAAACGTTTGTAAATAAAAATAAGGCTTAAGTAAGGTAGAAATCTTGTTGGGACGAACCGAATCTCTAATAGAGCATTGCATGACTAGGCATTATCGACCTAAATTGATTATGGTGAGGCACCCAAATAAGACCATATAAGCATTCATATTTAATGTTTCGTTATTTTCCGTTGAGAGTGCCGATGTCTGTACTCAGAATCAAAACTTGCTTTAGATCTGTATTCCAAGTAACGAAATGTGATTTGTGTATAATCAGAAGAGTTAGCCATTTGTCAAATAAAGCTTTCACACCTTCCACCACTTCTACCACCTTACACCACATCATCTTTACTATCACTCGACAAATCCAGAAAATGAGATTCCTTCCGAAAACTCGATGTTATAAACTTCTCAAGTATCACGGCAAAGGTCTTACAAAAAGTTTACTGGCAGAAATTTTTTCAAGATAAAATCTCCAAAAAATGAAAAAAAAATTGAAAAATGATGTATTTTAAAAGTTCCGAGAAAAGGAGTAGAACTTATAAAGAGAAATGCTAAAGAAGATCTTTACCGAAGAATGCTTATCACTCCAAAGGAGAAAAGTTCGAAAGTGCTTCTCAAAAATATCAGCACTCCTATCTATCTTACATCTCCAATGTTCGGAATAAAAGTCTTTAAAGAGACTATATTACCCTTTCTCACCCCTCAAAACAACTTCACCACCACTCCAACTTCCAAACTAACAAATGACCGAGAAGCTATGGTAATTACCATTTTCAAATTAGTAACAAGGATTTGAGTCTTTATCAAGTCTATGACGATGGGTGCAACATGACTGGGTATGAGTGAATTCAATTCTTAGATCTATAGGGAACCCTAAACACTTGTGTGATTTGAGTGACCCGTGAAATCTAGTCCAAGTCATGTAACCTCCTCGCATGCTTGCAGAGATAGTTGCAACCCTAACATGAATAACTCACCTTATTTTTCGTTCTTATAATAAAAAGCAAACCGCTTAGGCTAATAGAAAAGAAACTTCGAAAAAATTTCTTAAAGTAAAAATGAGAAGTTTACTTGAGGAAACGCAAAGTCTAAGTGTGGGATATTTCATATCGGCTAAAAAGTCACGTTTTTACCCCGGTATTGAGGCCCAAAAACAATAAAGTTCCAAGCTTTATCGTCAAAATACTTGCTTTGGCGGATAAAATTTAATATCACGTGATTACGAAGTCGATGCAAAAAGAATCAAGAGAATTATACCTAAAACAAAGATTCTAGAGCGAAAACGGTGAAAGACAAGTTACGACCTCAAAAATCAAGTTACAATCCAGCAGACCAGGACAAGCCATACGGCTTACCATATGTCTTTCCATGTATGGATACGTCCTGCCATGCATTCGGGCACAACAAACGGGCTGCCATGCCATACGGGCAGGCTATACGGCTTGCCATACGCCTGCCAGCCGTATGCAGGCAAAAAAATCCAACTCTATTTAAGGGCCATTTGTCATCCATTTTTACACACACTTCAATTCACCTCTCTCTCTCTCTCTCTCTCTCTCTCTCTCTTTCTACAATACTAGTCATACTTTCAAGGTCTTCGACTCCGTGTGGGAAACCTAGTACCCGGAGAAGAAAGTCAAAGATTGTATTAGGAGCGGTCTGGAGTTTGAAGTTGTCACTTTTGTATTCGGAACTCGTTTAATCTACTGGTACTTCTATCCTTTGTCTTTATATAATGTCTTTCATTATTATGATTTGTGATATTGTTACCATGATTAGTGAGAAGTTATCTTTAGTGTATGCTATGATGTAGTAAGTTATAATGCCGAAATAATATTATGGTTTGTGTATGTTGTTGAGATGCTTTCCGATTATGCTTTAAACTCAATCGCTTTTCCAACTAATAGAACGTAGTTATCGACTCTGTTATTGGGAAGTCGCGAACCCCGATCCATAGTACACTATCTGTGTCACCCCTTGGTAAGAGAAGTCTATCGGATACAACATAAGTTTGACCCGAGGCACACCGGTTTTAGTAAGTCAACCGAGCCTTAGATTCCGACTGATTACTCTTTCGTAGTGAAACATCTAACTAGGCCCATAGTACATTGTCGGTCCTAGACCATGCTAGTGTAGTCACCAAGCATATAAAATTCGTACGTACACGTTGAAGCACAACAGTTGTTGTAAGCTGTACCTCTGCTAAGTAAGGCCATGGAACCCGGTCAGTACTAATTAGTACACTTCACCATAACGCGGTCTCAAGCATTGCACCCCGCTTGAAGGATTCTTAGTTAATTAAGGAACTGTTTGCTTAAACACAAAAAGGATTGGACCGTTAGGATAACCGAACGTGTTCATGGAAGTCAAACCGACTTGGCCATGTTGTTCTTTATGGTTGAACTCTTTTTAAGGGCCTATCTATCTTTTTTAAAACCAATCATTAATGAAAGCATCGAAACACATCACGTCTCTCAGATATGGCATACACTGTATTCAATTATGCTTAAGAAAGTTTAGACCGTTGTGGAATGTTAATACGTCACCCAACCGAGTCACTCAATTGGATGAGCCATCTGAACGTGTATGCCTGTAGTCAGACTGCAAGGCCGTCGAAGGTAAGGGACATTGCTGTCTATTCAGAATCTTCAAGCCTAACGCATTACCTAGTGACATGCCTTATGACAGTGGCGTTAGGACCATTGTAGTGAATACAAGGTCACTACCTATTCATGAGCCAGTATTGGCTAAGTAATCGACAAAACCATAGTATGCACTTACTTTAACCTTATCAAAATTACAAATTTTATCACATTTACATTATTTTATCTTATAAACTAGAAAAACCCAAAATTAGGTAACAAACCACTACTCCTTCACTTTAGGATTATCTTAAGCTTTACTTATAGGTTCGATTCTACTGATATCTTAAAAATTTGACCCTAAGTCATACTTTCCTTACTCACCATAATAAGGAGTAGTACGATTTAGACCCCGCAAAATATAAATTTAAAACTATTGCTCTCACCTCTCGATAGTTGATTCTGACGCCTTGCGGCCTAATGACACCTCATAAATTAAACTGTCTGTTTCAGTCATATCAAACCTGGAAAAGAATATGAGTGAGTGTGGCGAGTGGTATGCTGATTCGTATCGTGTGTCCCTCATTCCATGTTGCTTTTCATGTCCCGTTAATTCCCGTTTAAAGTGTTATTTCATAAGGGGCTTTAAATTGTATTATGTGACCGTGATTAGATTTAGACTTAATGGTTAGATTGACACGTGATTTTAATAATAAAATGTAAAATATTTTGGTTCAATATACTAATTCTTTTTTATAACATATTTTAAAGTTCATTATTCACTTGAAAAGTGTCTTGTAAATTTGTTATATCTACAACGTCTCCTTATGATTACCCGGTAGTTGGTACGAGCTCTTTGTTATTTGATTATTATAGGAGGCATATGGAACATTTGCACCGACAGAGATGATTAGTGGAGTAGCTACCATATTATTTCATTTTGATACTTTGTTACATATTCATCTGACTCTTAGTGCATTACTTTATGAAATTTGTATATTACTCTTAGAACAAGACTTGATATATTGACATATTCGATATTGTGGAGCTATACCCATTTGTACCTTGATTTGAAAATAAGTTAACTTGAAAATAAGTTCGTTTGGAAATTATTCTTGCATGTCATACTATACTATGTTCTTTGATATAACTGTTCACTTGACTTTGGCTCGGTCGTATTGTTTTTTTTCCTTCTTATACGACATGTAATCAAGAGATTGTTATGAACGAGGGAAGTGTGTAGAGTGGACTGAACTTAGCACCTTACCTTAGAGATTTCGTTAAAAGATTTAGTAGCTTTTTTGGTTTAGTACCTTAGCACCTTACCTATGGTTTATTTTGAATAGGAATAACACCCTTTTGTCTTTTAAGTTACTTTATATATGATTATTGGAATTAGTAAGATAGGGTCATTACAAAGCACTCACATTGATTGAATATAACCACGTTAATTTACTTGTGTCAATTTTATTTTGTGTGTGTTTATTTTCTTTCCTTCATTGCGTAAGTGAGTGATTTTGCTGAATCACTTCCGTTTTTTGGGCCCTAAAATCCTAGAAAATGGTATCAGAACTTAAGGCTACGTGTGTAGGATCAACAGAAGAAGATGTAAAGTTTAGAATTAGACGTTTTTATGGAAAAGACTTCGGCTTTTGGAAGATGCAAATTGAAGACTACCTGTATCATAAAAAGCTACATCAACCCTTGTTGGAGGTAAATCCCCAAGAGATGAGTAATGCCGATTGGGAACTTTTAGATCGTCATGCCTTCGGTGCAATTTGTCTTTTACTTTCAAACACCGTTGCAACAACATTGTGAATGAGAAGACAACGTTTAGTTTCTTGCAAGCACTCTCTAACATGTATGAAAAACCTAACATTGCAAATAAGGTTTTTTTTTAATGCGTTAATTGTTCAATACGAAGATGAAGGAAGGTATGAGTGTTAGAGATCATATCAATGAGTTCAATTACATTATATCAAGACTTTCTTCGATAGATATTGTGTTTGATGATGAGCTAAAACCACTAATCATGGTTTTTTCATTACTGGAAAGTTAGTAGGGTACGGTAATCATGGTTAGTAGCTTTATGGGAACTACTAAGCTCGTATTTGAAGGCATTAGGATTTGATTCTCAGTGAATACATTTGTAGGAGAAACTCAGGGGAATCGGATTCTGGTTCTCTGTTGAGTACGGACAACCGAGGTAGGAAAATTAATCGGTGTGAATAAAAGGGTAAGGGGAAGTCTAAGAAGAGGTATCCATCTAAAGATCGTATTGAAGCTATTTGTTGGGGTTGCAATCAACAGGGACATTTTATCAATGTCATTGCAAGATCTCCCCCCCTCCCCCCGCCCCGCTAAAGGTGTCAACTCTACCATGGATGACATGAATGATGCACTTTTGTGTAATGTAGAGAATTTGGTAGAGTCTTGGATTTTGTATTCGGGAGCTTCCTTTAATGTTGGCCCTATTATGAGCATGATGAAGAATTTTAGCTCGTATCGTGTGAAGGTGATATTGGATGATAATAAAAAGGTTGGCATTGAGGGCATTGGAGATGTTGTGTTGAGTAATACTCTTAGATCTAATTGGACCTTTAAAGATTTGAGGTACATTCTGTAACTTAAGAGGAAGCTTATCTCGGACTTTTAATTTGATGAGGAAGGTAATGCGGTTACTTTCGAATACTTCTAATGAAAAGTGATTAAGGGTAGTTGTGTCATGGTCCCTAGACATAAAAGGGGAACTTTTTACATGGTTATAGTGTTCGATGAAGACACGGTGGTTGCTATGGTTGATGTTGGGGCCGAATCTACTCTATGGAACGAAGACTCGGGCATATGAGTAAGAAAGGTTTGAAGGTGCTTGTTTTGGGTGCGAGAATTTAGGATATGAAGAAGGTGGAGCTTGGGTTTTGTGAACCATTTATCTATGGGAAGAAATAACGGGTGACTTTTGGGAATTCGGGGAATGCGCCTAAGTTGGAAAAATTGGAGGTAGTTCATACGGATGTTTTTAGGCCAACGAATGTAGAATCACACGGAGGTCCTCGCTGTTATGTCACCTTCATTGACGAATCCACTCGAAAGGTATGATTTTAGTTTCTTAAGTGTAAATCTCATGTGTTTGATACTTTTGTGAAGTGGAAGGCTACTGTAGAGAATGTGACTAACCTATAGGTTAAGTGCTTGAAGTCGAAGAATGAAGGGGAATAGGTTCCTCAGGTTGAACAGGTTCCTCAAGCACAGTTCTAGTGGGTTCCTCATCCACCAAATCCTCATAAACTTCATCCAGATACACATCCTCCCCCTCAGATTGTAATGTCAATTCCTCTAATGCAGGAACTGAATCACTAAAATCTGAATCACCATCATTTTTCCCTGTCACTGGTGCTCTATCGTCAGTCACAATAGGTACTTGAGATTGCACACGCACATCAGACATACGTTCAACGGAGATATGCATGTTATATATCATTTGTGCATCAATCTCTTCATCATCAGAGTCATCCTCAGGAAGATTGAAAGAATCAAACAACTTATCGTAATCAAACTACCACGTATATCCTTTACCAGCTGGAATTGTTGCATGTCTTTGAACATCAATTTTGGTACATTCTTCAACACACCGAGATTCCAAATTATAAACCTGTTTGCATGCATTCCCATAACCAAAGAACCTACCTGTAACAGCTTTTGGATTGAATTTCCCACCTATGTCTCTAACCATTATGGTACATAGAGAACTAAACGGTTAAAATGTTTGATGTGAGGTTTTCTTTTCAGTGGCAGCTCATAACATGTCTTTCTATGACGTTTCACAATAAGTACTCTATTCATCGTATAACATGCATTCAAAACTGCTTCACTCCAAAAGGTAACTGGAAATTCTGAGTCAGCCAGCATGGTTCTGGCAGTCTCAATTAGAGTAAGATTCTTTTTTTCAAAAACATCATTCATCTGCTGAGTGTACGGTGAACTGAATTGTTGTTGAATTCCCCTTTAGTTACAATACTCTTCCATCTTCTTGTTTTTAAACTCTGTTCCATTATCTGTTCGAATCCTTCTAACCCTCAACTTATATAAAGTTTCAAGTCTCGTGATCAGCAACCTGATTTGTTCAAAACTATCAGCTTTACTTTTCAACAACACAACTCACGTAAAATGCGAGTACTCATCAGTAACCACTAAGCAATAAGAATGTCCAGTGATGCTCTTCTTGTTAAGTGGACCGAAAAGATCCATATGAAGCATCTCAAGAGGAGTATCAATGGAATGATGTTTCTTAACTTTGTGTGGTTTCTTAGCTTGCTTCTCTTTCTTACACGGCACACAACCATCAGGAGCATGAAACCCTTTTACATTTACTCCTTCAACCAAACAATTGTGAACTAAATGGTTCGTTTTCCTGAAGCTTAAGTGACCCATCCTTTTATGCCATAACATCGACTCATGTTCAGTAGCTTTGGGCACAAAAGCCTAATGTCCTGTAGCTGCCTTTACATAAGCCTTTGACATATCAAGAATGTACAAATCTTGACATCTGGGTGCCGTCATAAGAATCATATTTTCTGGAACTTTATAATCCTTTATCATATTGTAACACTGTTGTTCGTTAAATAGAACTTTATACCTCCTATCACACACTTGAGAAACGGACAGCAGGTTATTTGACATTTCCTTTACATAACTCACTTTGTCAAAACTGACCGAGGAATTTGAAATCATCCCTTGAGCAGTTATAAACCCTCCTTGATCACCCACAAAAGAAACAGGTCCACCCTTAATTGATTTAACATCATGCAGTAGAGACATGTTTCCTGTCATGTGCCGGGGCGCCCCACTATCAACAATCCAAGTATTTTTGTTTGGACTGTAGGCGACATGCACAAATTAATTAGAGAAATGATTAGTTTAAGGGGGATACCCATTCCTTTTTGGCAATGGGTTTCCCATTAACAGTGACAACCCTATCATTTTCCCTGTAGGCGGTGCCTAAACCACTAGCCCCATTACATCCCTCATTCGTTACCCACATTTGACTTTTATGTAAGGGTTTCTTAAAATAAACATTATCTTGCTTAACCCTTTTTCCATTATCATTCTTGGACGAATTTTCATGAATCACATGTTGATTAGACCCTTGAGAGTTAGGTCTAGATGACATCTGATTCTTAGAAGGAGAAGCTGATCGAAACTTAAGAAATCTTTTAAAGGGAGTCAGCTCAATCCTCCTTCTGGGTGCTATGAATCGTTTGGAACAGTGAATAGACCTATGACCTCCCAACCCGTATTGTAAACATGAATGCGTAGTTTCTATATTTTCATCCCTAAAATAGGAATTAAATCTAGGTCTATTAGCAGGTGGAGATCTATTTCTCTGATGTCTGGGTGGAGACCTCCTGTTCACAGGGGATCTCTCAGGAGTTCTATCAGAAGACCGTTTAGGTGGAGGAACATACTTTGGTGGAAAATTACACGCTGGTTTCAAGAAGTCCTCCTCCTCCTCAAAATTAGGACCTTTAATAAATTTAATTGGCGATCGGTTCCTAATCCTTATAGGTTTCTGATTTGCTGGGTTTTTCAATACTTTAACTAGTTTAGGATTAGGTTTCTCTACTTTCTTAGTCTTATTTACCCCTACCTTATTAGTCTCTGATGTACCTACCCCTTTACCCTTTTCCTGTTCGGTCGCAGTTGGTTGAATTGGAACATAATCTTCACCGAACTATTTCTCAGGTGGTGAGAAACTATAATTGTAACATCCCGTTTTCCATATACATAGTCCTAGGAGCGTATTAAACCTTTTGTATATTTAATTTTAACTTTGGTGATTCGTAATGGTTGGAATGTTAGATACTGGGTTGACCTGGTCAATCATCGCGTTTCAAGCAGTCTTGTCGCGTCCCAGGCCATCGCTATACGCGACGAACGCAATCAATATGCGACGCATTAAAAACCTGCTGACCTGAGCTATTCGTCGCATTCAAGTGGGGTTTACCGCGGTTGGGTATCACAAACTGCAACACATTGTCGCGAAACGCGACGGTGTTGCTGAATTGACAAATTTAACCCGTTTTTAAGGGTATCTTTTGGGGTGTTTTGGTCTTTTCACTTGGTGAACGGTTTGGGGACTTAAAAACTGATACAAGCTTATCCTCAACTCATTAAACACTCTTTCACCTACACCAAATTAAATTCTAGAGAGAAAGTAGAGTTTTAGAGTGAGAGAGCTCACTTTGGGGAAGAAGAAGACCAAATCTTGCCCGAGTCCAAGTTTTAAAGTTGTTTCCTACATCTCTAGCTATGTTGTGATAGTGTTGGTAAGTTTTAACTCTGAGTTTTGAGTTCATATTGATTTATAGCTAGGGTTTGTTAATTTAAAGCTTATAAGACCGATTTTAGGGTTAAATGGGTGAATTTGGGTTAAATTGATGTATGGAAACCCTAAGGTTTGTAATCTAGGGTTTAGTCATATAATTTGGTGTTTATAGAGTTAATTGTGTTGTTAAACCATTTATACACTTATGTGTTAGTGAAAGGTTTTGTTAATGGGTTCAAGTTTGACCAAATTATGGGTCTTGATGTTAAAATGAGTCAAATGGGTAGTGGTTGACCTAGTTGGGCAGGATGGGTATGAAAATATCCTAAATTGTGTTAGTTGGTATTATTGGACTTTAATCACTAGATTTTAGTGATTAATGATAAGTATTGCCCTTGAATGGACGATTTTGGTGTAAATGGGTCATTTAATGCAATTGGGTCATTAAATGCACAAAAGTTAAGTGTTGGTGGTTAGTCCAACTAGATCGTATGTTGATTGTGTATCTAATGTAATAGGTACTTTATTTGAAGCTTGCGGATTGTATAATCATCACCTAGGCGCTAAGGTGAGTGGGATAATTATGCATGTATGTATATAGTATATTTATTTGTACGCTATGGCATGATCTACGGAGTCGGAAGTACCATAGTATATACGAGTGTGCTATGATGTGAACCACTGAGCCGGTAGCACTAAGGTACGTGTGTTGTAGTGTGAACCATGGAGCCAGTAGCACTATAGCACGAGTGTTGAGGTGTGAACCACGGAGCCCGTATCGCCTCAGTGAGATTATGACTCGAGTTGTGATGTGAACCACGGAGCTAGTAGCATCATGACAAAGTTTATGGTGTGAACCATAGAGCCGGTAGCACCATGATGCGCGTACGGTTAACCATAAAGTTTGTGTATGTATGAGCTTGTCGTGGGAAGAGTTTAAAAGGGAGTTCTTTGATGAATATCAAACTCAAGCCGACCTTAACAAAATCCGAGACGAGTTGTGCGATTTGCAACAAGGTTCGATGGACTTGGTTACTCTCAAGTCTACCTTCTTGTCAAAAACTCATTTTTTTCCTGAGTATGATGGTGATGACCGAATGTTGATGCTAGATTTCTATCGTACTTTAAGCGATGAGTTGAAGGGTAAGATTAGTCATGGAATGGCTAAGTCTTTTGAAGATTTGTTTGAGTTGGCTCGGGGTTTTGTACCGGAGGTCCCGAAAAGAAGTGATTTCTCTTTCTCTAAGAGAAAATTTGAAGCTACTAGTCATTCTAACAAGAAAAGTAAGGGTGCGAGTGAGAGTATCGGTAGTGTGAAGAAGGGTGCGTCCGGGGGTTATGGACCCAAATGTTATAATTGTGGATGACAAGGATACATGGCTCGTGATTGTACAAACCCATCTTCAACACCAAAGCTCACTTGTTATAATTGTTAGAAGGAAGGGCACCAAAGGACAGAATGTCCCGAATTGCGAAATGATCAAGTTAAGAAGCTAGAAAAAGCGGTGGGCACAGCTAGGGGTCGCAACTACTTGATGACCAATGATGAAGCCAAGCAAACCAATGAAGTTGTCTCAGGTACTTTCATGGTTAAGTCTAATCCGGGAAGGATACTATTTGATAGCGGTGCTAATTTGTCGTTTGTGTCTCCAAGATTTGTGCCTAAACTTGATAAACCATTAGCTAATTTAAGTCATCCGATAGAAGTCGAAATAGCGGATGGTAAGACGGTGCTAGGGGTTGATGTTTGTAAAGATTGTAATGTTGGGTTTGGTACCAAAACGTTTAAAATTGATCTCATTCCGATGACTTTGGGTGAGTTTGATATCGTTGTTGGCATGGATTGGCTCGATCGTTATAGAGCCTATATCGCATGCCACAAAAAGTTCATTCGTGTAAAGACCCCAAGTGGGGGAGAGTTAATCATTCATGACGATAAACGAAGGAGACTCGTACCATTATGCACTTATGCACGTGCGCGACATTTCCTTAATGGTGGTGCATGGTTTTTCTTGCCCATGTAGTTGATACTCGTGAAGAGCCACCATCCATTCATTAAATTCCGGTGGTTAACGAATTTGAAGACGTTTTTTCGGAGAAGTTACCGGGTGTTCCGGCGGAAAGAAAAGTTGAAATTCGCATAGAGTTGGTTCCGGGGGCTAGCCCCATTTCTAAGACTCCTTATCGTTTAACACTAATGGAAATGCAAGAGTTGTTAAATCAAACCCAAGAGTTGCTTAAAAAGGGTTTTATCCGACCGAGTGTCTCGCCATGGGGTGCTCCGGTTTTATTCGTGAAAAAGAAGGATGGTAGTATGCGGATGTGCATTAACTATCGGGATTTGAACAAAGTGATGATCAAGAATCGTTATCCATTGCCCCGGATTGATGATTTTTTTGACCAACTCCAAGGCACGACGTATTTTTCTAAGATTGACTTACGGTCCGGCTATCACCAAATGTGGGTCCGTGAGGAAGATATTGAGAAAACGGCTTTTCGAACTCGTTACGTGCATTTTGAGTTTGTAGTTATGCCTTTTGGTCTTACGAATGCACCGACGGAATTCATGGATCTTATGAACTGAGTGTGCCAACCTATGTTAGACAAGTCGGTGTTTGTGTTCATTGATGACATACTTGTCTATTCTAAGAGTATGACGGAACACGAACACCATTTGCGTAAAGTGTTGAGGACATTGCGGAAGGAGAAGTTGTATGCTAAATTCTCCAAGTGTGAATTTTGGCTAAGAGAAGTGCAATTCCTTGGCCATATTGTGAACAAAAGAAGGTATTCAAGTAGATCCGGGGAAGATAGAGATGGTGAAGAGTTGAGAACAACCGACTACACCTACGGAAATTCGAAGTTTTCTCGGATTGCCCTATTATTATCGTCGGTTTATCCAAGACTTTTCTAAAATTGCTTATCCTTTGACAAAGTTGACAAGAAAGAACGTGAGGTTTACTTTGGAAAATGAGCAAGAAATTGCTTTCCAATTGTTAAAGGAGAAATTGTGTCAAGCTCCGGTGTTGGTATTACCAGAGGGAATTGAAGATATGGCGGTTTATTGTGATGTCTCATTAAATGGGTTCGGGTGTGTTCTAATGCAACGAGGTAAGGTCATTGCTTATTCCTCTCGAAAATTGAAGAAACACGAAAAGAGATACCCAACTCATGATCTTGAATTGGCGGCGGTGGTGCATGCATTTAAAATTTGGCGCCACTACTTGTACGGTGTCAAGTGTACGATTTATTCAGATCATAAGAGTTTGAAACATCTCTTTAACCAACGAGATTTGAATTGTCGTCAATGCAGGTGGATGGATGTGGTAAAGGACTGTGATTGTGAGATACTTTACCATCCGGGTAAGGCGAATGTGGTCGCGGATGCGTTGAGTCGAAAGATTCAATATCCGGCAATACGAGTAGGATCGTTACGCATGATTATTACTAACAATTTTCTTGTAAGGCTTGGTGAGATTCAAATTGAAGCTTTTGTTAACAATAAGCATGAAAAACGAATCATGTGGCAAACGGAGTCTATCACCTTAGGCCCACATGGTTTGTTGTCTTTTCAAGGACGAGTGTGGGTGCCTAAGATGGGCGATTACCGACAAGTGTTACTTGATAAAGCACATAAGTCAAAGTATTCCATTCATCCGGGTGCGACGAAGATGTACCTTGATTTGAAGAAAGAGTATTGGTGGTCGGGCATGAAACATGATGTTGTTAAGTATGTTGAACAATGCGTCACGTGTTTGCAAGTTAAGGCCGAACACCAAAAGTCGTATGGTATGTTACAACCGTTAGAAATTCCAAAATGGAAATGGGAGCACATTACCATGGATTTCATTACAAAGTTACCAAAGACGGCGAGAACCCAATTTTATACAATTTGGGTGATAGTTGATCGGTTGACGAAAAGTGCATTGTTTCTTCCTATCCGAGAGACAATATCGTAGGAGACTTTGTCTAAGTTTTTTATCAAAGAGGTGATATCAAGGCATGGGGTTCCTATATCTATTGTTTCGGATCAAGATACTCGTTTCATGTCTCGGTTTTGGAATAAGTTTTATGAAGATATGGGTACTCAATTGATGATGAGCACGGCGTATCATCCTCAAACGGACGATCAAACCGATCGTACGAATCAAATGTTGGAAGATATGTTACGGGTGTGTGTTATTGATTTCGGTGGTAGTTGGGAGGAGCACTTACCTTTGGTGGAATTCTCGTACAATAATAGGTATCATGCTAGTATTAGAATGCCATCGTATGAGATGCTTTATGGGCGAAGGTGTCGAACTATTTGTTGGGGTGAAGTGGGACAAAGGGAAATCGGGAGTACATTTGGTTTTAGAGATGAATGGTAAGATTGAGATGATTCGAGCTCGACTTAAGGTGGTGCAAGATAGACAAAAGTCTTATGCCGATAAACGAAGGTGACCGATTGAGTTTCGAGAAGGTGACATGGTGATGCTTAAGGTTTTGCCATGGAAAGGTATTATTCGGTTTCAAAAACGAGGAAAGTTAGCTCCTCGGTTTATTGGGCCTTTCAAAATTGTGGCTCGTATTGGTGAGGTTATTTATAGACTAGAGTTACCCGAAGAGCTTGGGGGAATCCATAACACATTTCATGTTTCCCATCTCCGTAAGTGTCTTGCGGATGACTCGACTTGGTGCCGTTAGATGAGATCGCCCTAAACAACAATTAGAGTATGTTGAAGAGCCGATTGTAATACTAGATGAGAAAGTAAAGATGTTACGAAACAAAAAGGATAAAACTTACAAAGTGCAATGGCGTCATCGAAAGGGTTCCGAGTTTACATGGGAACCAAAGAGTTCATTTTGGTGTATCTTTCGGCTTGTCATGCGGCTTGGATCGTGAGGACATGCTCCGATTCAAGTGGGGGAGAGTTGTAACATCCCGTTTTCCGTATACATAGTCTGAGGTGTGTATTTAACCTTTTGTATATTTAATTTTAACTTTGGTGATTCGTAAATGGTTGGAATGTTAGATATTGGGTTGACCTGGTCAATCATCGCGTTTCAAGCAGTCTTGTCGCGTCCCAGGCCATCGCGATACGAGACGAACGCAATCAATATGCGACGCATTAAAAACCTGCTGACCTAAGCAATTCGTTGCGTTCAAGTGGGGTTTACTGCGGTTAGGTATCGCGAACCGCGACACATTGTCGCGAAACGCAACGGTGTCGCCGAATTGACAAATTTAACCCATTTTTAAAGGTATCTTTTGGGGTGTTTTGGTCTTTTCACTTGGTGAACGGTTTGGGGACTTAAAAACTGATATAAGCTTTTCCTCAACTCATTAAACACTCTTTCACCTACACCAAATTAAATTCTAGAGAGAGAGTAGAGTTTTAGAGTGAGAGAGCTCACTTTGGAGAAGAAGAAGACTAAATCTTACCCGAGTCCAAGTTTTAAAGTTGTTCCCTACATCTCTAGCTAAATTGTGATAGTGTTGGTAAATTTTAATTCCGAGTTTTGAGTTCATCTTGATTTATAGCTAGGGTTTGTTCATTTAAAGCTTATAAGACCCATTTTAGGGTTAAATGGGTGAATTTGGGTTAAATTGATGTATGAAAACCCTAAGGTTTGTAATCTAGGGTTTAGTCATGTAATTTGGTGTTTATAGAATTAATTGTGTTGTTAAATCACTAATACACTTATGTGTTAGTGAAAGGTTTTGTTAATGGATTCAAGTTTGACCAAATTATGAGTCTTGATGTTAAAATGAGTCAAATGGGTAATGGTTGATCTAGTTGGGCAAGATGGGTATGAAAATACCCTAAATTGTGTTAGCTGGTATTATTGGACTTTAATCACTAGCTTTTAGTGATTAATGATAAGTCTTGGCCTTGAATGGGCAGTTTTGGTGTAAATGGATCATTTAATGTAATTGGGTCATTAAATGCACAAGAGTTAAGTGTTGGTGGTTAGTCCAACTAGTTCGTATGTTGATTATGTATCTAATGTAATAGGTACTTTACTTTGAAGCTCGCGGATTGTATAATCATCACCTAGGAGCTAAGGTGAGTGGGATAATTATGCATGTATGTATATAGTATATTTATTTATATGCTATGGCATGATCCACGGAGCCGGAAGTGTCATAGTATGTGCGAGTGTGCTATGATGTGAACCACGGAGCCGGTGGCATCATGGTACGTGTATTGTAGTGTGAACCACTGAGCCGGTAGCACTAAGGTACGTGTGTTGTAGTGTAAACCACGGAGCCGGTAGCACTATAGCACAAGTGTTGAGGTGTGAACCACGGAGCTGGTATCGCCTCAATGAGAGTATGACTCGAGTTGTGATGTGAACCACGGAGCCGGTAGCATCATGACAATGCATATGGTGTGAACCATGGAGCGGGTAGCACCATGACGCGCGTACGGTTAACCATAAAGTTTGTGTATGTATTGTAGTGTAGCATATTATATTTTGGCGTATATGCTATTGTTTATGCTAGTTGCGGTATTGGAGGTTATTAGCTTATTACTTGGAGTTAGTATGCTAATTATATTGCTAGCATGTATGTGGTATGTGATTAGCTTGTTGCAAGTAGATATATTATATATGCATGTGTATACTTATTGCACTCACTAAGCGTTTTGCTTACCCCTCTCGTTGTTTACTTTTAGGTACAAGTTTGGAGAAGGGAAAAGGGTTTGCCGGGAATTAGATATTCCCATGTCAGTTGCTTAGGTTAAGCTTTTTGGAAGACGGCCTATTTTTTTGGGTAGTTTTGCCCCAAACCATGCTCATGTGTCGTTTGGTTTAAAACTATCATTTAAGGGTAGAACTTGTAATACATTTGATTAAGGGCCTTCGTGCCGATGATGTAAACTTTAAACTTGTTAATGTTTAAAAGTTTTGAATGAACGGGTCTATATCATGTAACCAATTAAAGTGGCGTGTAATTGGTTTATAGAAAAAAATTTGGGTGTAAAAGACGGGTTGGGTTGTTTCAATAATCATGCTCAAATTGAGGAGGACACTGTTTATAATCATCACTAGTTTCTTTTCCTCCTACATTTTAACAATACTCTAGCACAAAATCAGACCTCTTATAGATATAAGCCTTATCACTTTCTGTTTCATAACTAATCCTAAAGGATTCTTTATCTCTCTTAAGCTCATCTATCTCAGTGATCTGTCTCATAATGGTCTGAGTATTTAACAGCACATTTAACTTCAAATCGGTCACCTAATCATCTAATGTTTTAATTATTTCCCTAAACTCTTTTCCCCTAGATTTAAGGTACAAATTGTCCTCATACTGCTTCTTAAGAACCTGATTACCCTTTTAAGCACATCAATTTCCTGTGCTAAAGCAGCACAGTTATTACAGTTTAGGCAAATGTCAGACAATCTTTTAACTTGATCCTCTAAAGTCACACATCTACTGCACGTCTTTACAGACTCCCTAAGTTTATGTAGTTGCAAATCTAAGCTAACACAATTAGTACAAATAGTATTAGCCTCGGGTGTTACCTTAGCTTTATTTGAAGAGTCTGCCATAAATGCATAGAGACGTGGAACCTTCTCTTTAGCTTTACCAGATTCTGATTCAGATTCTGACTCCGACTCTGAACTTAAGCTATCCGAACCAAAATCCATCGAACCCATTTTCTTAACCTTAACCCTTTCAGATACATTACCACTAGTAACTCCATCTACGCTTGAAACACTACTAGAACTTTGACCATTTTTCTCACAAGACTTTCATTATTCATCGTCAGAGGAAGATGAATCACTGTCAGTCCATACATCACCATCACTATGCTTTGCCCATTTAAACTTATCAAGAACCCTCTTATTCACATATCCTCTACGCAAATAATTTGCCCAGTACCATGCCATGTCCAGTCTTTCTTCCATTTCGCATCCAAGGTATTTGTATTGCTTATCTCTTCCAACACAACCCATCTTCTCTCTTTCAGCATTTTCTTTTTCAACCTCTTCCTCGGACATTTGAACCCTCACAACATTCGCATGACGATCAAAAGCATCAGTTACATCAATAGACCAGTCATGGGACTCATCATCATAGGTAACTGCTAAGGCCTTTGAAGACTCATCCATAATTGAAACGTTGACAGTATTTTTCGATTCTCGCTTCTGATTATGGAAAGGATTATGAAAGCCTGGTTGCTTCGGCTTAGTACAGTTTCTTTTAAAGTGACCCAACTCATGACAGTTGTGACATCTAACTTTGTTCATGGCGAAGCCAAACTTGGTATTCTTTGTAGTGACCCGAACTTTTCCATGTTTATATATATTAATTGAGATTGATATTTACATGATTAAATGTTTCCAACATGTTAAGCAATCAAACTTGTTAAGACTTGATTAATTGAAATATGTTTCATATACACAATTGACCACCCAAGTTGACCGGCGATTCACGAACGTTAAAACTTGTAAAAATGACATGACGATATATATATGGATATACATATGGTTAACATGAGATTATGATAAGTAAGTATCTCCATAAGTATATTAACAATGAGTTAAATACATATAAACAAGACTACTAACTTAAGGATTTCGAAACGAGACATATATGTAACGATTATCGTTGTAACGACATTTAAATGTATATATATCATATTAAGATATATTAATATATCATAATATCATGATAATATAATAATTTAACATCTCATTAGATATAATAATCAATGGGTTAACAACATTAATTGAGATCGTTAACTTAAAGGTTTCAAAACAACACTTACATGTAACGACTAACGATGACTTAACGACTCAGTTAAAATGTATATACATGTAGTGTATTTAGATGTATTAAAATACTTTTGGAAGACTTCAAGACATATATCAAAACACTCATACTTAACGAAAATGGTTACAGTTACTTTCCCATTCTTTTCTTTCATCAAGAATTCTAGTCGTATTTTTACCCGTATTATACACAGCTTCAAAACGTACTTACTATGGGTATATACCAATAGGAACTAGCATGAGATTCCACTCTTGATTATGTCATGTATGACTAATCAATTTTAACTTCTACCATGAGCTAGTCAACTAACTAGAACTCCTTTTAACCCCACTCACCACTCACCAATTACCACTCATCATTCACTCCATTTCACTTCCAATTCTCTTTCTAATTCTCTCTCAACACACCCACACTATTATGAACGTATTTTTCCAGTAGTTAATCATCATCTTCATCAAAAATCACTTCAAGAATCAAGCTATAATCATCATAGGAAGAACACTTCAAGAACACTTCAAAAATCCCTTCAAGTTTACTAATTTACTTCCAAGCTTTCTAATCCATTCCAAGTAATCATCTAAGATCAAGAAACCTTTGTTATATACAGTAGGTTATCTTTCTTATTCAAGGTAATATTCATATTCAAACTTTGATTCAATTTCTATAACTATAAACTATCTTAATTCGAGTAAAAATCTTACTTGAACTTGTTTTTGTGTCATGATCCTACTTCAAGAACTTTCAAGCCATCCAAGATCCTTTCAAGCTAGATCATTTCTTGTCACTTCCAGTAGGTTTACCTACTAAACTTGAGGTAGTAATGATGTTCATAACATTATTCGATTCATATATATAAAACTATCTTATTCGAAGGTTTAAACTCGTAATCACTAGAACATAGTTTAGTTAATTCTAAACTTGTTCGCAAACAAAAGTTAATCCTTCTAACTTGACTTTTAAAATTAACTAAACACATGTTCTATATCTATATGATATGCTAACTTAATGATTTAAAACCTGGAAACACGAAAAACACCGTAAAACCGGATTTACGCCGTCGTAGTAATACCGCGGGCTGTTTTGGGTTAGTTAATTAAAAACTATGATAAACTTTGATTTAAAAGTTGTTATTCTGAGAAAATGATTTTTATTATGAACATGAAACTATATCCAAAAATTATGGTTAAACTCAAAGTGGAAGTATGTTTTCTAAAATGGTCATCTAGACGTCGTTCTTTCGACTGAAATGACTACCTTTACAAAAACGACTTGTAACTTATTTTTCCGACTATAAACCTATACTTTTTCTGTTTAGATTCATAAAATATAGTTCAATATGAAACTATAGCAATTTGATTCACTCAAAACGGATTTAAAATGAAGAAGTTATGGGTAAAACAAGATTGGATAATTTTTCTCATTTTAGCTACGTGAAAATTTGTAACAAATCTATTCCAACCATAACTTAATCAACTTGTATTGTATATTATGTAATCTTGAGATACCATAGACACGTATACAATGTTTCGACCTATCATGTCGACACATCTATATATATTTCGGAACAACCATAGACACTCTATATGTGAATGTTGGAGTTAGCTATACAGGGTTGAGGTTGATTCCAAAATATATATAGTTTGAGTTGTGATCAATACTGAGATACGTATACACTGGGTCGTGGATTGATTCAAGATAATATTTATCGATTTATTTCTGTACATCTAACTGTGGACAACTAGTTGTAGGTTACTAACGAGGACAGCTGACTTAATAAACTTAAAACATCAAAATATATTAAAAGTATTGTAAATATATTTTGAACATACTTTGATATATATGTATATATTGTTATAGGTTCGTGAATCAACCAGTGGCCAAGTCTTACTTCCCGACGAAGTAAAAATCTGTGAAAGTGAGTTATAGTCCCACTTTTAAAATCTAATATTTTTGGGATGAGAATACATGCAGGTTTTATAAATGATTTACAAAATAGACACAAGTACGTGAAACTACATTCTATGGTTGAATTATCGAAATCGAATATGCCCCTTTTTATTAAGTCTGGTAATCTAAGAATTAGGGAACAGACACCCTAATTGACGCGAATCCTAAAGATAGATCTATTGGGCTTAACAAACCCCATCCAAAGTACCGGATGCTTTAGTACTTCGAAATTTATATCATATCCGAAGGGTGTCCCGGAATGATGGGGATATTCTTATATATGCATCTTGTTAATGTCGGTTACCAGGTGTTCACCATATGAATGATTTTTATCTCTATGTATGGGATGTATATTGAAATATGAAATCTTGTGGTCTATTGTTACGATTTGATATATATAGGTTAAACCTATAACTCACCAACATTTTTGGTGACGTTTAAAGCATGTTTATTCTCAGGTGAATATTAAGAGCTTCCGCTATTGCATACTGAAATAAGGACAAGATTTGGAGTCCATGTTTGTATGATATTGTGTAAAAACTGCATTCAAGAAACTGATTTCGATGTAACATATTTGTATTGTAAACCATTATGTAATGGTCGTGTGTAAACAGGATATTTTAGATTATCATTATTTGATAATCTACGTAAAGCTTTTTAAACCTTTATTTATGAAATAAAGGTTATGGTTTGTTTTAAAAATGAATGCAGTCTTTGAAAAACGTCTCATATAGAGGTCAAAACCTCGCAACGAAATCAATTAATATGGAACGTTTTTAATCAATAAGAACGGGACATTTCAGTTGGTATCAGAGCGTTGGTCTTAGAGAACCAGAATTTTGCATTAGTGTGTCATATCGAGTTTGTTAGGATGCATTAGTGAGTCTGGACTTTGACCGTGTTTACTTGAAAAATGATTGCTTAACAAATTTTGTTGGAAACTATATATTTTTAACATGTGAATATTATGTGATATATTAATCTCTTAACGCGTTTGATATTATGTGATAGATGTCTACCTCTAGAACAAGTCCCATTGACTCACCTAATAATAATGAAGAGTTAAATGTAAATTGGAATGTTTCGTGGACTGATTCACAAGTTCCCGAAGAGGAATCGGAAGAAGAGTCGGAACCGGAAGAAGAATCGGAACCGGAAGAAGAATCGGAACCAGATGAAGAAATAGAACCGGCGGGGGAAATTATAAAACGGTTAAGTAAAAGAAAATCCTCAACCAACCGACCAAGGTTAATTATGGTCAATGGTGTTTCCGCCAAGGAAGCAAAATATTGGGAGGATTACCAATTCTCCGATGAATCGGATTCCGACGAGAATTCCGATGATGTTATAGAAATTACCCCAACTGAATTTAAAAAGGCAAAAGAAAATAATAAGGGAAAGGGTATAAAAATAGAGAAATCTAATTCCAACCCCGATGAACTTTATATGTATCGTCAACCCCCGAAGTCCTTAAGTGGTAACAATGACCCGGGAACCTCTAAACCACCAGGTTTTTCTAAACCAATGTGGAAAATTACGGCTCGTATTAGGGGAACATCATATATCCCTAGAAACTTGGCAAAACGAACCAAAACCAAAGAAGAAGAAACAAGTGAGTCGGAATAAGATAGTTGTATTCGTGTGGTGTAATATATGTAATATAGTGTGCTTATGCTTTATGATATATGTAAAAATTGCTTGTATTAATAAGTATTTTTTTTATGAATCTAACTCTTGTCTATTTTACAGTATAAAAACAGAAAATGGATAGACAACCCAATATTTTAAGAGACCTACCCGGAGACATGATTGATGAAATCTTGTCTAGAGTCGGTCAGAATTCTTCGGCACAACTATTTAAGGCGAGATCAGTTTGTAAGACATTCGAAGAACGTTCCAAGAATGCCTTGGTTTATAAAAGGCTTTCGTTCGAAAGATGGGGGATATCACATTGGGAAATCCATAAGTTACGATGTGTTTACTTTGACGCATATATTGCGGGGAACCCAAATGCTATTTTACGCAATGGGTTAAGAAATTATTTTGACTCAATATATCCGAATATTGGACTTCGTGATTTAGAAAAAGCGGCTAACATGCAACATAAAGAAGCATGTTATGCTTACGGATTAGTAATGTTCGCTTCTCACCAAAGTGAAAACAAGAACATCGGGCTACAACTATTAAACAAAACATTCCCACAAGTGACGGAGTCGGTAATTGGGGTAAGAAATGAGGTTTTTAGATTGTTACAGGACTGTTGGACATTACGTAACCCTCGTCCCTTTGACGACGTTACAACACGCTGTCTTATCAACGGCCATAACGGTTATGTTCCACAAGACCAAGGATGGGAAGTAGTCCTAGTAAAACCAGAATGCATGACTTGTTTCTGGACGTATGAATTACGTGTCTTTATTGCCTTTGCTGAACGACTTGTGTACTAGCTAGAAAAATCTTCACAACTATCTTGTATCAAAGTTATTGTGTGCTATATTTCATGCTTTATGTAAAATAAGCGGTATTGTAAGTTTGTAAAATATTGTGTAAAAGTTTGAACGCGAAATATTATTATAATCAGTTTTTCATATAGAATTGTAGTAGTTGAATTGTATATTAGCTACTAAGTATGAACTTAACGGGTAGGTACTACCCGAATTTAAACTTATAAAACGCTAATATGAAGAAAAAGCTTTTATAAATGAGTTCATATTACGCTACAATATACTATTAACTACTCTTAATATTCTGTATGATTAACTTGTTCCATTTGACTATTTTGAAGGAAATGGCACCGACTACTCGACACACCGTGAATATGAATGAAGAGGAATTCCGTACTTTTCTAGCTTCAAACATAGCCGCAGTACAGGCTGCGCTACATACCAACAATAACCTTGGATCTAGCAGTACAGGAAATCGTGTAGGATGCACCTACAAAGAATTCACTGCCTGCAAACCTTTGGAATTTGATGGAACCGAAGGACCGATCGGATTGAAACGGTGGACCGAGAAGGTCGAATCGGTGTTTGCCATAAGTAAGTGTACTGAAGAGGACAAAGTGAAGTACGCTACGCATACCTTCACAGGTTCTGCGTTAACATGGTGGAATACCTATCTAGAGCAAGTGGGACAAGACGATGCGTACGCACTACCGTGGTTAGCATTCAAGCACTTGATGAACGAGAAGTACCGTCCCAGAACCGAGGTCAATAAGCTCAAGACAGAACTTAGAGGGTTACGAACCCAAGGATTTGATATTACCACGTACGAAAGACGATTCACAGAATTGTGCCTATTGTGTCCGGGAGCATTCGAAGATGAGGAAGAGAATATCGACGCGTTTGTGAAAGGATTACCGGAAAGAATCCAAGAAGATATAAGTTCACACGAGCCCGCCTCCATACAACAGGCATGTAGAATGGCTCACAAACTAGTGAACCAGATTGAAGAAAGAATTAAAGAACAGACTGCTGAAGAGACCAATGTGAAGCAAGTCAAAAGAAAGTGGGAGGAAAACGGTGATAAGAATCACCAATACAACAACAACAGCAATTACAACAATAATCGCAACAATTATCCCAGCAATCGCAACATCAATCGCAACTACAACAAACGGCCCAACAACAACAACAACAACAACAACAACAACAACTACAACAATCATCCCAACAACAATAATAACCGCAACAACAACAACAATCAGAAGCAGCTATGCCAAAGGTGTGAAAAGTATCACTCGGGGTTCTGCACCAAATTTTGCAACAAGTGTAAAAGAAATGGTCATAGCGCGGCGAAGTGTGAGGTCTACGGACCAGGGGTTAATAGAACGAAAGGAACAAATGGTGTCGGAACGAGTAATGGCGGAGCAAGTAGTGTCGGAGCAAGTTATGCAAATGTAGTTTGTTATAAATGTGGAAAACTGGGCCACATTATTAGAAATTGCCCGAACCAGGAGAACACGAATGGACAAGGTCGCGGAAGAGTTTTCAATATTAATGTGGCAGAGGCACAGGAAGACCCAGAGCTTGTTACGGGTACGTTTCTTATTGACAATAAATCTGCTTACGTTTTATTTGATTCGGGTGCAGATAGAAGCTATATGAGTAGAGATTTTTGTGCTAAATTAAGTTGTCCATTGACGCCTTTGGATAGTAAATTTTTACTCGAATTAGCAAATGGTAAATTAATTTCAGCAGATAATATATGTCGGAATCGAGAAATTAAACTGGTTAGCGAAACATTTAAGATTGATTTGATACCAGTAGAGTTAGGGAGTTTTGATGTGATAATCGGTATGGACTGGTTGAAAGAAGTGAAAGCAGAGATCGTTTGTTACAAAAATGCAATTCGCATTATACGAGAAAAAGGAAAACCCTTAATGGTGTACGGAGAAAAGGACAACACGAAGCTACATCTTATTAGTAATTTGAAGGCACAAAAACTAATAAGAAAAGGTTGCTATACTGTTCTAGCACACGTCAAGAAAGTACAAACTGAAGAAAAGAGCATCAATGATGTTCCCGTCGCAAAAGAATTTCCCGATGTATTTCCGAAAGAATTACCGGGATTACCCCACATCGATCCGTTGAATTTCAAATAGATCTTGTACCAGGAGCTGCACCAATAGCTCGTGCTCCTTACAGACTCGCACCCAGCGAGATGAAAGAACTGCAAAGCCAATTACAAGAACTTTTAGAGCGTGGTTTCATTCGACCAAGCACATCACCGTGGGGAGCTCCTGTTTTGTTTGTCAAGAAGAAAGATGGTACATTCAGGTTGTGTATCGACTACCGAGAGTTGAACAAACTTACCATCAAGAACCGCTACCCACTACCGAGAATCGATGACTTATTTGATCAACTACAAGGCTCGTCTGTTTATTCAAAGATTGACTTACGTTCCGGGTATCATCAAATGCGGGTGAAAGAAGATGATATTCCAAAGACTGCTTTCAGAACACGTTACGGTCATTACGAGTTTATGGTCATGCCGTTTGGTTTAACTAATGCACCAGCTGTGTTCATGGACCTTATGAACCGAGTGTGTGGACCATACCTTGACAAGTTTGTCATTGTTTTCATTGATGACATACTTATTTACTCAAAGAATGACCAAGAACACGGTGAACATTTGAGAAAGGTGTTAGAAGTATTGAGGAAGGAAGAATTGTACGCTAACTTTTCAAAGTGTGCATTTTGGTTGGAAGAAGTTCAATTCCTCGGTCACATAGTGAACAAAGAAGGTATTAAGGTGGATCCGGCAAAGATAGAAACTGTTGAAAAGTGGGAAACCCCGAAAACTCCGAAACACATACGCCAGTTTTTAGGACTAGCTGGTTACTACAGAAGGTTCATCCAAGACTTTTCCAGAATAGCAAAACCCTTGACTGCATTAACACATAAAGGGAAGAAATTTGAATGGAATGATGAACAAGAAAAAGCGTTTCAGTTATTGAAGAAAAAGCTAACTACGGCACCTATATTGTCATTGCCTGAAGGGAATGATGATTTTGTGATTTATTGTGACGCATCAAAGCAAGGTCTCGGTTGTGTATTAATGCAACGAACGAAGGTGATTGCTTATGCGTCTAGACAATTGAAGATTCACGAACAAAATTATACGACGCATGATTTGGAATTAGGCGCGGTTGTATTTGCATTAAAGACTTGGAGGCACTACTTATATGGGGTCAAAAGTATTATATATACCGACCACAAAAGTCTTCAACACATATTTAATCAGAAACAACTGAATATGAGGCAGCGTAGGTGGATTGAATTGTTGAATGATTACGACTTTGAGATTCGTTACCACCCGGGGAAGGCAAATGTGGTAGCCGATGCCTTGAGCAGGAAGGACAGAGAACCCATTCGAGTAAAATCTATGAATATAATGATTCATAATAACCTTACTACTCAAATAAAGGAGGCGCAACAAGGAGTTTTAAAAGAGGGAAATTTAAAGGAAGAAATACCCAAAGGATCGGAGAAACATCTTAATATTCGGGAAGACGGAACCCGGTATAGGGCTGAAAGGATTTGGGTACCAAAATTTGGAGATATGAGAGAAATGGTACTTAGAGAAGCTCATAAAACCAGATACTCAATACATCCTGGAACGGGGAAGATGTACAAGGATCTCAAGAAACATTTTTTGTGGCCGGGTATGAAAGCCGATGTTGCTAAATATGTAGGAGAATGTTTGACGTGTTCTAAGGTCAAAGCTGAGCATCAGAAACCATCAGGTCTACTTCAACAACCCGAAATCCCGGAATGGAAATGGGAAAACATTACCATGGATTTCGTCACTAAATTGCCAAGGACTGCAAGTGGTTTTGATACTATTTGGGTAATAGTTGATCGTCTCACCAAATCAGCACACTTCCTGCCAATAAGAGAAGATGACAAGATGGAGAAGTTAGCACGACTGTATTTGAAGGAAGTCGTCTCCAGACATGGAATACCAATCTCTATTATCTCTGATAGGGATGGTAGATTTATTTCAAGATTCTGGCAGACATTACAGCAAGCGTTAGGAACTCGTCTAGACATGAGTACTGCCTATCATCCACAAACTGATGGGCAGAGCGAAAGGACGATACAAACGCTTGAAGACATGCTACGAGCATGTGTTATTGATTTCGAAAACAGTTGGGATCGACATCTACCGTTAGCAGAATTTTCCTACAACAACAGCTACCATTCAAGCATTGAGATGGCGCCGTTTGAAGCACTTTATGGTAGAAAGTGCAGGTCTCCAATTTGTTGGAGTGAAGTGGGGGATAGACAGATTACGGGTCCGGAGATTATACAAGAAACTACCGAGAAGATCATCCAAATTCAACAACGGTTGAAAACCGCCCAAAGTCGACAAAAGAGCTACGCTGACATTAAAAGAAAAGATATAGAATTTGAAATTGGAGAGATGGTCATGCTTAAAGTTGCACCTTGGAAAGGCGTTGTTCGATTTGGTAAACGAGGTAAATTAAATCCAAGGTATATTGGACCATTCAAGATTATTGATCGTGTCGGACCAGTAGCTTACCGACTTGAGTTACCTCAACAACTCGCGGCTGTACATAACACTTTCCATGTCTCGAATTTGAAGAAATGTTTTGCTAAAGAAGATCTCACTATTCCATTAGATGAAATCCAAATCAACGAAAAACTCCAATTCATCGAAGAACCCGTCGAAATAATAGATCGTGAGGTTAAAAGACTTAAGCAAAACAAGATACCAATTGTTAAGGTTCGATGGAATGCTCGTAGTGGACCCGAGTTCACCTGGGAGCGTGAAGATCAGATGAAGAAGAAATACCCGCATCTATTTCCAGAAGATTCGTCAACACCTTCAACAGCTTAAAATTTCGGGACGAAATTTATTTAACGGGTAGGTACTGTAGTGACCCGAACTTTTCCATGTTTATATATATTAATTGAGATTGATATTTACATGATTAAATGTTTCCAACATGTTAAGCAATCAAACTTGTTAAGACTTGATTAATTGAAATATGTTTCATATACACAATTGACCACCCAAGTTGACCGGCGATTCACGAACGTTAAAACTTGTAAAAATGACATGACGATATATATATATGGATATACATATGGTTAACATGAGATTATGATAAGTAAGTATCTCCATAAGTATATTAACAATGAGTTATATACATATAAACAAGACTACTAACTTAAGGATTTCGAAACGAGACATATATGTAACGATTATCGTTGTAACGACATTTAAATGTATATATATATCATATTAAGATATATTAATATATCATAATATCATGATAATATAATAATTTAACATCTCATTAGATATAATAATCAATGGGTTAACAACATTAATTGAGATCGTTAACTTAAAGGTTTCAAAACAACACTTACATGTAACGACTAACGATGACTTAACGACTCAGTTAAAATGTATATACATGTAGTGTATTTAGATGTATTAAAATACTTTTGGAAGACTTCAAGACATATATCAAAACACTCATACTTAACGAAAATGGTTACAGTTACTTTCCCATTCTTTTCTTTCATCAAGAATTCTAGTCGTATTTTTACCCGTATTATACACAGCTTCAAAACGTACTTACTATGGGTATATACCAATAGGAACTAGCATGGGATTCCACTCTTGATTATGTCATGTATGACTAATCAATTTTAACTTCTACCATGATCTAGTCAACTAACTAGAACTCCTTTTAACCCCACTCACCACTCACCAATTACCACTCATCATTCACTCCATTTCACTTCCAATTCTCTTTCTAATTCTCTCTCAACACACCCACACTATTATGAACGTATTTTTCCAGTAGTTAATCATCATCTTCATCAAAAATCACTTCAAGAATCAAGCTATAATCATCATAGGAAGAACACTTCAAGAACACTTCAAAAATCCCTTCAAGTTTACTAATTTACTTCCAAGCTTTCTAATCCATTCCAAGTAATCATCTAAGATCAAGAAACCTTTGTTATATACAGTAGGTTATCTTTCTTATTCAATGTAATATTCATATTCAAACTTTGATTCAATTTCTATAACTATAAACTATCTTAATTCGAGTAAAAATCTTACTTGAACTTGTTTTTGTGTCATGATCCTACTTCAAGAACTTTCAAGCCATCCAAGATCCTTTCAAGCTAGATCATTTCTTGTCACTTCCAGTAGGTTTACCTACTAAACTTGAGGTAGTAATGATGTTCATAACATCATTCGATTCATATATATAAAACTATCTTATTCGAAGGTTTAAACTCGTAATCACTAGAACATAGTTTAGTTAATTCTAAACTTGTTCGCAAACAAAAGTTAATCCTTCTAACTTGACTTTTAAAATTAACTAAACACATGTTCTATATCTATATGATATGCTAACTTAATGATTTAAAACCTGGAAACACGAAAAACACCGTAAAACCGGATTTACGCCGTCGTAGTAACACCGCGGGCTGTTTTGGGTTAGTTAATTAAAAACTATGATAAACTTTGATTTAAAAGTTGTTATTCTGAGAAAATGATTTTTATTATGAACATGAAACTATATCCAAAAATTATGGTTAAACTCAAAGTGGAAGTATGTTTTCTAAAATGGTCATCTAGACGTCGTTCTTTCGACTGAAATGACTACCTTTACAAAAACGACTTGTAACTTATTTTTCCGACTATAAACCTATACTTTTTCTGTTTAGATTCATAAAATATAGTTCAATATGAAACTATAGCAATTTGATTCACTCAAAACGGATTTAAAATGAAGAAGTTATGGGTAAAACAAGATTGGATAATTTTTCTCATTTTAGCTACGTGAAAATTTGTAACAAATCTATTCCAACCATAACTTAATCAACTTGTATTGTATATTATGTAATCTTGAGATACCATAGACACGTATACAATGTTTCGACCTATCATGTCGACACATCTATATATATTTCGGAACAACCATAGACACTCTATATGTGAATGTTGGAGTTAGCTATACAGGGTTGAGGTTAATTCCAAAATATATATAGTTTGAGTTGTGATCAATACTGAGATACGTATACACTGGGTCGTGGATTGATTCAAGATAATATTTATCGATTTATTTCTGTACATCTAACTGTGGACAACTAGTTGTAGGTTACTAACGAGGACAGCTGACTTAATAAACTTAAAACATCAAAATATATTAAAAGTATTGTAAATATATTTTGAACATACTTTGATATATATGTATATATTGTTATAGGTTCGTGAATCAACCAGTGGCCAAGTCTTACTTCCCGACGAAGTAAAAATCTGTGAAAGTGAGTTATAGTCCCACTTTTAAAATCTAATATTTTTGGGATGAGAATACATGCAGGTTTTATAAATGATTTACAAAATAGACACAAGTACGTGAAACTACATTCTATGGTTGAATTATCGAAATCGAATATGCCCCTTTTTATTAAGTCTGGTAATCTAAGAATTAGGGAACAGACACCCTAATTGACGCGAATCCTAAAGATAGATCTATTGGGCTTAACAAACCCCATCCAAAGTACCGGATGCTTTAGTACTTCGAAATTTATATCATATCCGAAGGGTGTCCCGGAATGATGGGGATATTCTTATATATGCATCTTGTTAATGTCAGTTACCAGGTGTTCACCATATGAATGATTTTTATCTCTATGTATGGGATGTATATTGAAATATGAAATCTTGTGGTCTATTGTTATGATTTGATATATATAGGTTAAACCTATAACTCACCAACATTTTTGTTGACGTTTAAAGCATGTTTATTCTCAGGTGAATATTAAGAGCTTCCGCTATTGCATACTAAAATAAGGACAAGATTTGGAGTCCATGTTTGTATGATATTGTGTAAAAACTGCATTCAAGAAACTGATTTCGATGTAACATATTTGTATTGTAAACCATTATGTAATGGTCGTGTGTAAACAGGATATTTTAGATTATCATTATTTGATAATCTACGTAAAGCTTTTTAAACCTTTATTTATGAAATAAAGGTTATGGTTTGTTTTAAAAATGAATGCAGTCTTTGAAAAACGTCTCATATAGAGGTCAAAACCTCGCAACGAAATCAATTAATATGGAACGTTTTTAATCAATAAGAACGGGACATTTCATTCTTGCTCACACCCAAGTTCTTCTCCCCAGTCTTTTCAATATACCTCTTTGCCCTGCGAATTACACTTCCCATAGCCCAGAGAATATCCATTTTTTCCATCTCATTTTCATTTATCTGATCATAATACTCCTGTTCGAAATGACTGTTTCCGATTCTTCCATGCAACAGATCATTGTAAGAATTCGCCACCATATAGACCAACGCCATATCCTCCTCAACCCCTTGAATGGTACGCAAGCGAATATTCTCAATTCTCAAAGCCTCGGTGCTTGCATCCTTGCTTGAAGTTGTCGGATAAAGAACACTTTGTGGTGCAGGAGTGACATAACTTGACGTTAATTTCTGAGTATTTGAAGTAAAAGCTGTTTGAGGTGGGGCGTGTTTCTTATCAGCTGAACCAATTTTTGGAACTTTATATGTCACAGGATTCTGAACTGTCTCTAACCCCTTCAATCTCCCCTGAAACTAGAGCTCTTTTGCCTATAGTTTTGTAACAAAAGCACTAAATGAATTATCCAGAATAGCAAAGGACTTCTCAATCTCAAGAATAATGGGATCCCACTTTATCGGTAGTCCCTCACGAAAGCATTGTACCAACTTCTTATTAGGGAACACCATATCAACACGTTGAAGCTCTGTCAATAAGTGACGATACCTAGCAACAGCATCTTTTAAAAATTCATCAGGCTGAACGGCAAAATTCTTCCATTCTTTCTTCAGAACCTTACCCTTTGTTTTTCTGTACTCAGCAGTCCCCTCATTTCCACTCTCAGGAGCATTCCACAAGGCGTATGTAGTCAGATGCATCTCAAACTGATGGAATATCTCCTTAGAAAGAGCCTGAGTAAGATGACGGTATGCTTTGCACTCAAGATTGTAGTCTTCTCGTTCAGCTGCAGTGAGTTCCATTGGAGTCTTGGCTTCCCCATGTTCCTTAGCTGGAAATGTATATTCAGCCTTCAAGAAATTATACAATTGAGAATCTATTCCGTTCAATAATATCAAAAACCTAGGTTTCCATTCTGCAAAGTCATCCAATGATTCAAGCCTAGGTACTCGATAAGAACTACCAATGTCATTTTTTGTCTTAAGTAAGTGATGAAGACCCGACGAAGAAGCACCAACAAGAGGTTACTGTATTTCTGAACTTTCATAAACATCTGACATTATAACCGTACGGTTTCACGACACGAGTGCAGAAATTAACACGGTTGCACTACTCGGGTGCAAAGTTTAATGTAACATCCCGCCTTTTTTCGGTTACTTTCCGTGTAACTATTTTAAAGTCCGTTATATATTTATAACATCTTTCGTTAATACGCGTTTTAAATTATCTCGATTAGGTAATTCACGCACCCGATTCAAACTTGAGGGACTAAAATTGACACGGGGCAAACTAGTTGACTAGGTCAACTAGTCCACCCCAATCACCACCATTCAACCATCTCCATCTCTCTCTCTTTCTCTCTAGCAAGAACACACACACAATTACCAAATTCATTTAATCATCATCTAAATTCGATCTAGGAGGCTTACAACAAAATAAATTACATATTCGTGATCCTCTCTTCATCCTCTTCATTTTGGTACCAACTTCATCTCGTTTGGGTAACTTTTCTAAAACTCTAAATTTCATAATCTTAGTGTTCTTGACTTAAAAGTGTGTTAATTAGTGTCTATGGCTCATTGTGATGTCGTATATGTAATTTGTATGCTCGATCTTATGATTTGACATAACTAGCATGAACTTGAAAAAGTGTTTGTTAAATCTTTGATTTTGGATGATGAAATGTGTTTAGATGTTAATGTTTGTATGTTCAAAGTGTTAATTACTTCATTAGCTTCGTTTTGGTGTGTTGATTGACATGAAAACCTTACATTAAAATGATTATTGGTTTTGAGATTTTGGTTAGGGTTTAATAGGCTTAATATGAACTTTTGATGCATCAAATGCTATGAAATGTTATTGGTAAGTGTTTAGTTGGATTGTATGCTTGATTACCTTCGAAACGGCATATCATTCATGTAAATTGGTTGCCCAAATCATTGAATTGCATTTATGAACTTGTATGCGGTTAATGTTAAGCATTAGATGCGGTTTTGGTTGTTGTAATAGGTAGATTGATTGATGAAATGTGTTTAGTTGTTTTCCTCGTCAAATTACCTTCCCAACGGTATAAGATACTTGTCTTGATTGTTTGCGGATCATAAATTGTGTTAGTTTGGTTTTTGGTTCGTGCACTTAGGAGTTTCTGCATCAGACTTGAATACCAATCTGGACGCCGTCCAGATCCTTGGACGCCGTCCCAGATTACAAAGCTGGACGCCGTCCAGATCTTTGGACGCCATCCCAGCCTTCAAATCTAGATGCCGTCCAGAAAATCTGGACGCCGTCCAGATACACTGGCAGGCTCTGTCTCCGCTGGTCATTTTACGGAAAATGTTTGCTATGCTATGGACCTCCGATTCACATGTAACTTGTTCTAACATGCTCATACATGATTAAAAACCTCAGAAAAATAGTTCGGGACCCGACCCGAACATGTTGACTTTTTGTTGACTTTGACCCGACCTAAGTTGACTTTTAATAAAACTTAACCAAATAATTGTGCAATCGTTCTAACATGCTTTTATACTTGTACCTCGCATGAAACATGACAATTTGATTCACATGCTATTATGATCGAGTCTTAACGAGCCATAGGACTAATTGAACATCTTTGACCTATTGTGTGTACCGTTATTGATACAACCTATTGTTTAGGTCAAGACTAGCATTGTTCTTTGCACACGTTTACTTGTTGAAGTACTTTACTACTCGTGCACTCAAGGTGAGATCATAGTCCCACTTTTACTCTTTTTGAACTTATATTTGGGATGAGAAAACATAAACATTTCTTTTACTAAGTGAACACAAGTACAGGAAAACAAACTTTCTACATACGAGTTTAGAACGAAATCCTCAATTCGATTATCATTAGTTACACTTGCAGGGTGTAAGTGTAGGCGTGAACTTATGTTGTATGGCCATATGGGTTTGACAAACCCTCATCTCGGACGGTTCGCTACCGTTCACTGATGAAATATATTTTCGAGAAACAGTGTTGTTCTAGCACTATGAATGGGGTATCAACGGACGGAATGTTAAGCCTTGATAATTGGGTGATCGTGAATATTAACTTTTAGAATGTATTACTATTTTATCTTTGATGTAAATCTTGTGGTTCGACTTACTTTTACTCACTTACTTACTTAAACCTATGATTTCACCAACGTTTTCGTTGACAGATTTCTATGTTTTTCTCAGGTCCTTTAACGTTTTGTGATACATGCTTCCGCTCATTATTTTGATACTTGCATTGGATGTCGAGTATATATGCATACATGGAGCGTCTTTTGGCTACTTTTAAATTGTGTCGCATAAGTTTCATTTGTACTTATAACTTTGTAACGTAACTTGTGGTGGAACTATTCTCGTAAACTTTGAACAATCTTTACATTTGAAATGAATGCGATATATCTTTTGGTCAAACGTTGTTTTAAAGACTTATGACCACGTAACGGTACCTAAGTAGACGGCGCCGTCAATGACGATTTTGTCGGGTCGCTACAGATGGTATCAGAGCGTTGGTTGTAGGGATTTAGAGTTCATTGGTGTCAACCTCGAGTCATAAGGTACATTGGTGAGTCTAGACTTCAACCGGCATATAGACTTGAAGTAGGAATTACTTGACTACTTGTGCATTTATACTCGAACGCTTCTACTCATATCTACTCTTAGTTCATCTTAATCTCACGTTGTTCAATTTGATTGACACGCCACCTTGACTATATGAAATGATGTCGAATGCACATATGAATCAGGGTAATATAATTTCCGGGATTATATTATGGTGACTCATATGAACATTCCGACATTGTGGCATAAAGAATTTAAGGCGAGTCAAGGAAAATTTTCTCTCTACCTTTATTCCATATCACGGTTAGTATTATTTAGAATACTAACCAACGGTATTCTTTTGTTTTGAAGGAACAATGCCTCTTCGCCGTGCGCCACGCCGTGAAACTCCTGAACAAGCTCTACAACGCATGATAGCCACCGCCGTAGATGCGGCCATGGCCGGTCACTCATCCAACAACAATAATAATAACAACCACAACAACAACAACAACAACAACAATGGAGCCGGTAACTCAAACGAGGGATGCTCCTATAAAGCTTTCATGGGGTGCAAACCTCACACTTTCGATGGAACCGGAGGACCGGTTGCTCTCACTCGATGGTTTGAGCAAACGGAAGCCGTTTTCAGCATAAGCGGTTGTCGGGACCAAGACAAGGTCAAGTACTCCACTCACACTTTCTCCGGCGTCACTCTCACTTGGTGGAACACCTATGTACAATCGGTGGGTACCGATGAAGCCCACACTCTCTCTTGGTCCAATTTGAAAGGAAAGATGATCACCGAATACTTTCCGCGCGAGGAAACCCGAAAGCTCAAACAAGAGCTAAGAACTCCAAAAGCGGTCGGAAACGATCTCAAGGCCTATAATCAACGATTTTCTGAACTAGCCTTGATGTGCCCAAACCTTGTGAACCCCGAGTCTTTAAGGGTTGAACTTTACATGGATGGTCTTCCAAAGAGCATCAAACACGGAGTAATGTCATCCAAACCCCCTAATCATCAAGAAGCTTTGAACAAGGCCCGCAAATTAATAGAGACGGTGGACGAAATCGTAGTACCGGCACCTAAAGCCGAGGACAAGTCGGATAACAACAAAAGAAAATGGGAAGCCACTCCATCAAGTAACTACAACAACAATACCTTCACCAAAAAGCTTTTCAACAACGACGGCAAGAAAGGTTATGCCGGAACTCAACCTTTTTGCAACAAATGTCACAAGCACCACTCGGGTGAATGCGGCAAGCTAATTTGCCACTGGTGCCAAGGAGTTGGTCATAAGGCCAACAATTGCACAAGCGCCGCCCCCATCGCTCGAAAGGGGCCCAATACTCCAAAAACGGTCACTTGTTACGAATGTGGCCAAACGGGCCATTATAGAAATGCATGCCCGAAGAGGAACGATAACCCCAATACGCGCGGCCGAGCTTTCAACATCAACACCGAGGAAGCCCGAGATGATAATGAATTGGTCACGGGTACGTTTCTTCTCAACAACACTTATGTTACTTGTTTATTCGATTCGGGTGCCGATAAGAGTTTTGTATCCAAGACTTTGACCCATTCTTTTAATACTCCACCACGTCCACTAGATACCACTTATACCATTGAAGTGGCCAACGGAAAACTATTGAGTGCCGACACATATTACCGGGGGTGTACGTTAAACATTTTGGGTAATGAGTTTGAAATTGACTTGATACCCATGGAACTAGGGAGCTTCGATGTAATAATCGGTATGAATTGGCTAGCCAAAACAAAATCTCACATCCTTTGTGATCTTAACGCAATCCGAATCCCTATCGAGAATGGTGAACCTTTGATCGTCTATGGCGATAAGAGTTGCACCGGACTCAACCTCGTTTCGTGTATTAAAGTTAGAAAACTACTCCGTAAGGGTTGTTTTGCGATCCTTGCTCACGTTAAGAAAGTCGAGTCCGATAAGAAGCACATCGATGATGTGCCAATTGTTAGTAACTATCCCGATGTATTTCCCGACGAATTGCCGGGTCTTCCACCTCATCGACCAGTTGAATTCCAAATCGATCTTATTCCAGGAGCCGCACCCGTAGCACGTGCACCATATAGACTCGCTCTATCCGAAATGCAAGAATTGCAAAGTCAAATCCAAGAACTACTTGATCGTGGTTTTATCCAACCTAGCCATTCACCATTAAAAAGAAAGACGGATCCCTACGAATGTGCATTGATTATCGTGAACTAAACAAATTGACGGTTAGGAACCGATATCCTCTTCCTCGCATCGATGACCTCTTTGATCAATTACAAGGGTCTTGTGTATATTCGAAAATCGATCTCCGCTCGGGTTATCATCAATTAAGGGTTAAGGGGGAAGATGTCTCCAAAACCGCTTTCTGGACTCGTTATGGTAGTTATGAATTCCTTGTCATACCATTTGGTCTCACTAACGCACCGGCGGTGTTCATGGATCTTATGAACCGCGTGTGCAAACCATATCTCGATAAATTCGTTATTGTGTTCATCGATGACATATTGATCTATTCTAAAAATGAAGAAGAGCACGAACAACATCTCCGACTTGTGCTTGAACTCTTGAGACAAGAACAACTTTATGCCAAATTCTCCAAGTGTGAATTTTGGTTGAAGGAAGTTCAATTTCTTGGTCATGTTGTAAGTGATCAAGGTATTAAAGTCGATCCCACGAAAATCGAAGCCATTAGTAAATGGGAGACTCCTACTACTCCTACTCACATTCGTCAATTCTTGGGTCTCGCCGGGTACTATCGTAGATTCATCGAAAACTTTTCTTTGGTTGCACGTCCTCTAACCGCATTAACTCACAAGGGAAAGAAATTCATTTGGGCGACCGAACATGAATCCGCGTCTCAAATCTTGAAGACAAAGCTAACCACCGCTCCTATCTTGTCACTTCCTGAAGGCAATGATGATTTTGTTGTATATTGCGATGCCTCGAAACATGGTTTTGGGTGTGTATTGATGCAACGGAAGAAAGTCATTGCTTATGCCTCTCGACAACTAAAAATTCATGAACGGAATTACACGACTCATGATCTCGAACTCGGAGCCGTTATCTTTGCACTTAAAATGTGGAGACACTATCTTTATGGAACCAAGAGTACTATCTTCACCGATCACAAAAGTCTCCAACACATTTTCGATCAAAAGCAACTAAACATGAGACAACGAAGGTGGATTGAAACCTTAAACGATTACGATTGCGAGCTTCGTTACCATCCCGGGAAGGCAAATGTAGTAGCCGATGCCTTAAGTCGAAAAGAAAGAGCGGTGCCTCTTCGTGTTCGAGCTTTAAACATCACCATTCACACCAACCTCAATAGTCAAATTCGTGTAGCCCAAGACGAAGCTCTCAAGGATGAAAACATCTCTCTCGAACACTTGAACGTCCTCACCTCTCGATTCGAAGTTAAAGAAACCGGACTCTGATATTTCGCCGGAAGAATTTGGGTACCTAGTTATGGGGACTTGCGAAGCCTTATTTTAGACGAAGCCCATAAGTCAAGGTATTCGATTCACCCCGGTGCCAATAAGATGTACCACGACCTCAAAGAACAATATTGGTGGCCGAACATTAAAAGGGACGTCGCTACTTATGTTGGAAAGTGCCTAACTTGCTCCAAAGTCAAAGCCGAACATCAAAGACCGTCCGGACTACTTCAACAACCCGAAATCCCGCAATGGAAATGGGAAAGGATAACGATGGATTTTATCACCAAACTACCAAAGACGGTTGGCGGTTATGATACTATTTGGGTCATTGTTGACCGACTCACCAAATCCGCGCACTTCCTAGCCATGAAGGAAACCGACAACATGGAGAAACTCGCACAACTCTACATCAAAGAAATCGTAGCCCGACACGGTGTACCCTTATCGATTATCTCCGACCGAGATGGCCGTTTTATTTCTAGATTTTGGCGTACTTTGCAAGAAGCATTGGGAACGCGTTTAGACATGAGCACCGCATATCATCCACAAACTGACGGACAAAGCGAACGCACAATTCAAACCTTGGAAGACATGCTACGAGCTTGCGTTGTCGACTTTGGAAAAGCTTGGGATAAGCACTTGCCTCTCGCCGAATTCTCCTACAACAATAGTTATCACGCGAGTATTAACGCCGCACCATTCGAAGCATTATATGGCCGAAAATGTCATTCTCCTCTTTGTTGGGCCGAAGTAGGCGACAAACAAATCACCAGACCCGAACTCATTCACGAAACCACCGAGAAGATCGTACAAATCCGAGATAGGCTTCGGACGGCCCGGAGTCGTCAAAAGAGTTATACCGACAAACGACGCAACGACCTTGAATTTCAAGTCGGTGACCGCGTCATGTTAAAAGTCGCACCTTGGAAGGGTGTAATCCGTTTTGGGAAATGCGGGAAGCTAAATCCGCGGTATATTGGTCCTTTCGAAATCTTGGAGCGTATTGGAACCGTTGCTTATCGTTTAGATCTTCCGCCTCAATTGAACTCCGTTCATCCTACCTTCCATGTATCTAACTTGAAAAAGTGTCTTGCCGAACCCGATATCGTCATCCCTCTCGAGGAACTTACTATTGATGACAAACTTCATTTTGTGGAGGAACCAGTTGAAATTGTGGACACCTCCGTCAAGACATTGAAACAAAGCCGAATCCCGATTGTTAAAGTCCGTTGGAATGCCAAAATGGGACCCGAGTTTACTTGGGAAAGACAAGATCAAATGCAAAGGAAGTATCCTCATCTATTCGTGAATTCGGAAACGCAAGATCTCGAGGAAGAAACAACGACTACTACGCCTACTTAAATTTCGGGACGAAATTTCTTTTAAGGAGTAGGTAATGTAACATCCCGCCTTTTTCCAGTTACTTTCCGTGTAACTATTTTAAAGTCCGTTATATATTTATAACATCTTTCGTTAATACGCGTTTTAAATTATCTCGATTAGGTAATTCACGCACCCGATTCAAACTTGAGGGACTAAAATTGACACGGGGCAAACTAGTTGACTAGGTCAACTAGTCCACCCCAATCACCACCATTCAACCATCTCCATCTCTTTCTCTTTCTCTCTAGCAAGAACACACACACAATTACCAAATTCATTCAATCATCATCTAAATTCGATCTAGGAGGCTTACAACAAAATAAATTACATATTCGTGATCCTCTCTTCATCCTCTTCATTTTGGTACCAACTTCATCTCGTTTGGGTAACTTTTCTAAAACTCTAAATTTCATAATCTTAGTGTTCTTGACTTAAAAGTGTGTTAATTAGTGTCTATGGCTCATTGTGATGTCGTATATGTAATTTGTATGCTCGATCTTGTGATTTGACATAACTAGCATGAACTTGAAAAAGTGTTTGTTAAATCTTTGATTTTGGATGATGAAATGTGTTTAGATGTTAATGTTTGTATGTTCAAAGTGTTAATTACTTCATTAGCTTCGTTTTGGTGTGTTGATTGACATGAAAACCTTACATTAACATGATTATTGGTTTTGAGATTTTGGTTAGGGTTTGATAGGCTTAATATGAACTTTTGATGCATCAAATGCTATGAAATGTTATTGGTAAGTGTTTAGTTGGATTGTATGCTTGATTACCTTCGAAACGGCATATCATTCATGTAAATTGGTTGCCCAAATCATTGAATTGCATTTATGAACTTGTATGCGGTTAATGTTAAGCATTAGATGCGGTTTTGGTTGTTGTAATAGGTAGATTGATTGATGAAATGTGTTTAGTTGTTTTCCTCGTCAAATTACCTTCCCAACGGTATAAGATACTTGTCTTGATTGTTTGCGGATCATAAATTTTGTTAGTTTGGTTTTTGGTTCGTGCACTTAGGAGTTTCTGCATCAGACTTGAATACCAATCTGGACGCCGTCCAGATCCTTGGACGCCGTCCCAGATTACAAAGCTGGACGCCGTCCAGATCTTTGGACGCCGTCCCAGCCTTCAAATCTGGAAGCCGTCCAGAAAATCTGGACGCCGTCCAGATACACTGGCAGGCTCTGTCTCCGCTGGTCATTTTACGGAAAATGTTTGCTATGCTATGGACCTCCGATTCACATGTAACTTGTTCTAACATGCTCATACATGATTAAAAACCTCAGGAAAATAGTTCGGGACCCGACCCGAACGTGTTGACTTTTTGTTGACTTTGACTCGACCTAAGTTGACTTTTAATAAAACTTAACCAAATGATTGTGCAATCGTTCTAACATGCTTTTATACTTGTACCTCGCATGAAACATGACAATTTGATTCACATGCTATTATGATCGAGTCTTAACGAGCCATAGGACTAATTGAACATCTTTGACCTATCGTGTGTACCGTTATTGATACAACCTATTGTTTAGGTCAAGACTAGCATTGTTCTTTGCACACGTTTACTTGTTGAAGTACTTTACTACTCGTGCACTCAAGGTGAGATCATAGTCCCACTTTTACTCTTTTTGAACTTATATTTGGGATGAGAAAACATAAACATTTCTTTTACTAAGTGAACACAAGTACAGGAAAACAAACTTTCTACATACGAGTTTATAACGAAATCCTCAATTCGATTATCATTAGTTACACTTGCAGGGTGTAAGTGTAGGTGTGAACTTATGTTGTATGGCCATATGGGTTTGACAAACCCTCATCTCGGACGGTTCGCTACCGTCCACTGATGAAATATATTTTCGAGAAACAGTGTTGTTCTAGCACTATGAATGGGGTATCAACGGACGGAATGTTAAGCCTTGATAATTGGGTGCTCGTGAATATTAACTTTTAGAATGTATTACTATTTTATCTTTGATGTAAATCTTGTGGTTCGACTTACTTTTACTCACTTACTTACTTAAACCTATGATTTCACCAACGTTTTCGTTGACAGATTTCTATGTTTTTCTCAGGTCCTTGAACGTTTTGTGATACATGCTTCCGCTCATTATTTTGATACTTGCATTGGATGTCGAGTATATATGCATACATGGAGCGTCTTTTGGCTACTTTTAAATTGTGTCGCATAAGTTTCATTTGTACTTATAACTTTGTAACGTAACTTGTGGTGGAACTATTCTCGTAAACTTTGAACAATCTTTACATTTGAAATGAATGCGACATATCTTTTGGTCAAACGTTGTTTTAAAGACTTATGACCACGTAACGGGACCTAAGTAGACGGCGCCGTCAATGACGATTTTGTCGGGTCGCTACATTTAACACGGATGCAGGTTACACGGTTGCAGAGTGTAACTGGATGACATTATACGGTTGCAATGCATAACCGGACGGGTACAGGATGTATCTGTACGGTTGTGGTGTTGTAAGGTTGGAGTTTAAACTGATGGAAATTACGCGGATGCAGAGATGTATCCGTGCGGTTGTGGTATCCGTTTGATGTATCCGTACGGTTGTAGCGCGTGACCGTACGGTTGTATGCTTGGTTGAATCTGGGCAGAAAATTGTACGGAAATTAGGGTTTACGGTTTGGGTTGATCTAACACTCAATCTGGAACAAAATCACTGTTTGTTTTACGTCCAAAATATAGTTATTGACCAGATTAACACTTTTACTTATCAAAAACACGAATCAACGCGCAAAAATTATGATTTTAAGTGGGTTTTTGACAAAAACACTAAAAATCCAATAATAACGAATGCAGAAAATCTCCTTATTGGGTTTTATACTCAAAATCCAATAATAACCTTTGATCCTAATGAATAAATCGACTTAGATATGTTAAAGATCGACTTAGATGAATGCTAGAACAACTGGGTATCGGATTGTACGTGTAGAATATGTTAGGATTCGTAACCCTAACAATGAACCCGTAATACCCATTATATACACACAGCGTATGCAACTGTGCGGTTGCACCTTGCAACCGTGCAGTTGCCTGTCTAACCGTACGGTTGCATACTTGCAACCGTGCGGTTGCATTCCAACAGTGAAAGTTAAACGTTAAATCATTTCAACGTGATCATAATGAACTCGGGAAGCATTTCAACGTGATCATAATGAACTCGGGGACTAACATGCACCAACAACTTTCCATATATATTGTTGTATTTTATCTCTGGCATCTCTAATATATATTAACATATTTACAAAACCATATTATGAAAAATTGCATATATATTGACTTAACAGAGGCAGATTGACATACTCCATTAGTCCATTAAAGTGACTTTCACCTATATATATCTAAGAGTGATTAATATTGAAGTTGTGATGTGGTCCAGCGGTTGATGGCCTGCCTTCTTTAGGGGAGGCAGTAGCGGAGACAGGGAGGGGACAGAGGGGTGCTCAGCCTCCCCAATTTCGATGAAATATTTATAGTCTATATTTAATTATTTTAGTTAAGTCTCTCTCATTGATTCATATAAACCAATTGTTTGAGTTACAAATCTTCCAAACGTTAATACGGAGTAATATTAAGTGAAACATATCGTACAAGTTTACCTATCAATTATATTTACATGGACCATATTAGTTTTCATACCGCAAATTTTATTATAACATTTTTTCGTTTTTTAGTAGTTACTAAAATTCCGTAAAGTAGTTATATATCTACGCTTTAAACAATTAAAAAGATTATAAAGATGAAGTTGTCTCTTTTACTTTTATTAGGTTTGCCTCTTTTAATTGCCGAGTAAGCCTCCCCTATCGTCAAATCCTGGCTCTGCCCCTGAGGGGAGGTCAGGAGTTCGACCCCCGTTGACTACATATTTAAACACAATTTCATCCCTGCCATGAAGTATCCACTAATGACACATTTCCCATATCGTTTGGGGAGGGGGGTAAAGGGGAGGGGGGGTTTTACTTGGTCGTGCCCTTGGATCGGTTTCAAGGTTTCCTCCCGGGCAGCGATGGTGGCGGGGTTATTATCGTTGCATCGGCATAGTCGAAACGGGAGATGATCGCAACGGGTGGTTTAGTCCCCCTCGGGTGATCCCATTCGTTGTCAAAAAAAAAGTGTGATTAATCTTAGATTAATGTAGTTGTTATTTTTAATTGGTGAAATGTTATCAATTGTTGAAAGTGCAGATAATTTGATTAACGGAACAAGAAATTGTATTAAACTTGGTGGAAGAGTCGTGGGATATTGTTGCCTTTTATGTATTTTTTTAGGTTTGTGAAACATGGAGCAAGTATAAGGGCGAATCTAGGGCTTGTGCCGTAGAGTCACGGAACACTACTAGTTTGAATATTTTTAGTAGATAATACCCTTTAAACTGTATATGACATCACTAAATTTAACTGCATGACCCCATTCATTTTTCATATTTATGCTTTTTCATTTAAATTGTTTAGAACACCGTTAAATTTTAACTACTCTTACCCTATATATTTTCCGAATTTGTAGTTTTTAAAGGTAAACTACCACTAAAAAAGCATTCGAACATATAATTAGTGTAGAAAAAACATTTTGGGACCCCATTAAGTTATAATCCTGGAATCGTCACTGAAAAAAGTAATTGATATCTTTGGAATGTCTTTTGCTTATAGGACAAGTTTACTTGTTGAGCAAGGAAACTAGTTAGGAAACCTAAATGTTTTATGTTTTATGTTTCTCTTATATGTATTGTAACTCTCCCCTTATTGTAATGGTGTGCACAATAATAAAGAAAAATCTCTTGTTTGTACACGTGGACTAACTTCATTACGTTTGAAGTTGGGATATAACCACGTCAAATCCTTATGTCGATTACGTTTATGTTTAACATTTATATTTGTGATTATCTGTTTTTTGTTGTGGGTTTGTGATTGTGATCAATCACATCCCTTGTTTGGGGTTCACAAAATTCCTATCAGAGCTTCAAGGTTTGATGATATGGATTGGTTGATTATTTGGTTATCATCGGTTGAACGAATGACATGTTTAGGATTTGTGCAACATATATCGAGATCACGGGACTTAGTTGATCTCAGTGGTAACGGAGTCGAAGGTCAGATCGATGGGTTTTTGTTGCACAGAGGTTTTTCGGGAGATCTGGGTGTCGTATATGAGTTCTCATTCTTTGCGATCCCGTTCGAAGAAATGATTGAACTATCAGATTTTGATACTCTTGCGCACCTGGAGGAGGAAATTCGTAACAGGTGCGTTAGCCGTTGGATCACCTTGAAATTTTGACAGGAGGTAACAAACACATACTAGATGTGGTTACAATTTGGCGAAGATCGGTTCGTTCAATTTGTAGATATGATTTTTCGAAGTTGGTGTCGTCCAGGTCTAAACTTTGTCCATGTATTACTCTGTATAAAACAAAGTTGTATTCTACACAATCTAGACTAAGACCGTGTACGACTCAAGTTTTGTCACATTAATAAAACAAAGTCACATAGTCCATATAAAACAAAGTTGTATACTATTATAACATTAATTGTTTTTTAATTAAAGTATTAATGAAGTGGATGAGCTGGTGCCAGCTATTAACAAATACTGTACTATTTTGAACTCAAAAGAATAAGAAAGTTACGTTTAATAATTTAATAATGTCTATTATTAAGAGATATACGAAGATTTCTATTGTTGCTTACTCACATTCACTTTCACCTTCACCTTCACCTTCACCTTCACCTTCACGTTGATCTTCACTTGATTAATCAACCAAAACATGGCATCAACATTAACGACGGAGTTTGCTCACTTACAAATCCCACTTGATGACGTTAAAACGGCCACCAACAACTTTTTCGAAGAAAATGTCATCTGCATAGGTGGTTTTAGGAAAGTGTACAAAGGAAAACTGAAAAAAGCTTCCGGAGAGTTGTTGAAAATTGCGGCTCGGAGGTTAGATCGTAACCGTAGGCAGGGAGACTTTGAGTTCTGGACCGAGATCTCGGTTCTTTCAAGTCTTAAACATAAAAATATAGTCACTATGATCGGGTTTTGTGACGAAAATGGTGAGAAGATCATCATACATAGCCGCTATAGCAAAGCAAGTCTCAATATGAACTTAAGCAACACAAACCTCACATCGCTTCAAAGACTTGAGATAGCAGAAGGTATTGCAGATGCAATAAACTACTTGCATAGATTATCTGGAGAGATTTATCATGTTATACATCGTAACATTAATAGCTCCACAATTTTGTTAAATGACAAATGGTGTCATACCCCAAATAGTTGCCGGGGAAATGTGACTTCACAATATCACAACACAAGTATGTATAAACGAGAACGACTCTAAATGAGATGTTTAAACAAAATTTGATTTGCAGCGGAAACATAATAATGTTTTACATAATGAAATTCATATGTAAATAACAAATGATAAGTCTAATATGTGGACTCCAATGCAACAGCTAACTAAGCATCATAGGGCAGCACACAAGCTAATCTTCACCTGAGACAAACATGCTTAAAATGTCAACACAAAGGTTGAGTGAATATCATAGGTTTAACAATCATAATAAGTTTTAGACCTCAAGATTTAATTCAAATATCAAAATATTCAATATGTCATGAGTTATAATATCGAACTAAACATTAACCTCTGACATTGTACGGGTGTCGGCAATCATTATTATGTACCCCCTTGACGATCACGCCAATGGGTAGAGACGTCACTCTGAGTAGGCCTACTCACAATAATTAAGCTTGCAAAATTTCAATTCCAGCAATTAACGATATTATGGCGGGGATTTGCATGTAACAATAAATACATGTTTAACAAAAGACTCACGAAATTGCATATCAAATAGTTTAGGTACTTGTGTCTAAATTGTAAATCATTTCAAAAGCAAGCATGTGTGAAACGGCTCGTCCATATCACTATAGACGCAGTACGTTATTCATTGGTCTCATAGCGAGGTATCTGACCTCTATATGATACGTTTTAGAAATTATTTCATTCGTTTCATAAAAAGCACACTATTATTATACATAATGCATGTTTTAAACAAGTGGACGATTATTTAAGAAATAATCCCCATAATACATCGGTTTTCAAATACTACACACGTGACATAAAAGTTGAATATAATACTTAACAAAGATTTTATTGAATGCAACACTTCATTTAAACAAAAAACATGAGACTCCATGCACAGCTTGCTCAGATAATGCAACAGCGGAAGACTTTCTTAAGGACCTGAGAATAAACATGCTTAAACAGTCAACACAAAGGTTGGTGAGATATATAGCTTTAGCATCGATATAAATATAGACCACAAGATTTCATAGTTATAAATATATGTACACTCGCAAGTGTATAAAAGTATTCTATAAGTTGTTGAGCACTTCGGTAACCATACTTAACCATTAATGTGGCATATTCCCTTTATTATGAAATCTCCCTACACTGTACCAAGTGTAGTAAAAACGAAGTACTATGCAACCTCTTACGATACTAGAGCGACTAGCCCGGTTGGGGTTGTCAAACCCGATAGATCTATCAATAGGATTCGCGCTTACATATTCTTACAACATGTAAATATTAGTTACCAAGCTATTAGGGAAGATATGCAAGGTGGTACAACTCAACGTAGAATATATTTTTAGTACTTGTGTCCATAGCGTAAAACATAAAATGCATGTATTCTCATCCAAAAATATTTTCAGAGTTTAAAAATGGGACTATATACTCACAGTAGTAAAAGTATATTAATAATAAGTTTTCAACTTATTAAAAATATGACCGTCGTCCTTGGATTCACGAACCTATAACAATAATAATGATTCATATAATAATACGACATATGAATAAAATAAAGCAAGATCATAGAATACTTATATAATAATTTTTAACATTTTATGTTAGTAGTCCATTGTTAGTAGTCCTTTGTTAGTAGTCCAAAATAGTCCGAAAATTCCAACAGTCCAATAATCGGTATATATATATATATATATATATATATATATATATATATATATATATATATATATATATATATATATATATATATATATATATATATATATATATAATCTTAGAATTACCCCACGACGTATTGTATATGTATTGTCTTTGCATCAACCCAGAGACGTATTGTATACATATTTTCTTAGAATTAACTAAGATGTATTGTGTATGTATTGTCTTAGGATTTATCAAAACGTATTGTATACTTATTGTGTTAGGACGAACCAAGAATATTATTATACATATATACAATCACAGAATTAACCAAGATTATAATATTTTGTTATACTACTGATAACATGTCCAAATATATATAGGATATAGGAAAAGTTAACAAGGATATGGTTAATATAGTTTTTATAATATAAATTTCGTCCATACAACGTTAATTTTAGCAGATTTTGTTTTGCTCGCCAAATATTCATTACAACTCCGTTTAAAGTGAATCAAATTGCTATGGATTTCTTAAGAAGTTAATTTTACCAAACCAATTCGAAAAGTTCATCCCAAGTAGTAATTTTTAGAGCTTTACCCTCTTTTTGTGTCGGTGGACAGATTTGGAAAAATCCCGACATCCACCCAATATATGATTTTTGATAAAAATACTTCCACTTTGTCTAAAATCATGAAAAAAATAATGGAAGTCTTATTTACATATATTAACATATTTCCAAAGTCTTAGCCTCGAACTCAAAGTCTAAGATAGGTTTTTAATTCCCAACCCAAAACAGCCCGCTTTTTACCGAATGGAGATTAAAGGATATATGTTAAATTTCAAGGTGTTCTTCATATGTACATGTTATAAGTTCTTATATTAACTTAATATAACATCATAATACATATAAATAAGTGTTATTAGAGTTAAAGATTAGATTAGTTTTTCAAACAAGCTTGGTGTTCACCAAAACAAGTTCTAGTTTTTACAAGTTTTATTAGTATAATAAGATAGCAACTATACAAGTAATTGAACAAGAATTTTGAGAAGTATTTTACCTTGATTATGCAGAGGAAAGCTGCTGAGATTAAAGTATGATATGAGAGCATTCAAGTGTGTGTTTTTAGTTTAAGAAAATGTGGAGTAAAAATGAGTTAAAATGGTCCTTATTTATAAGCTTATAATTTTGGCTTTTAGTGAAAATATCTAAGATAAGTTAAATTGTATTAAGTCATGCATGACATATTAAATTGATTAGGTCATGGATGATATATTACAAAAATAATTGCAGATTTCTATTGGTATATACCAATAGTAAATACTTCTAGAAACTGTGTATAATACGGGTAAAAATACTGTATGAATGCGAGTAGAATTCTTGAGAAAATTGAACGGAAATACGAGTATAGCTATCTTTTATATGTATTGGTTTATTATAAAGTGTATTCAATACTTGTAAGGATGTATTTACACTCGTAATACATTATATGTAAATACATTTTAATATAAGTTAATTACGTCGTTTAAATAGTAATATATATATTGTTTGAAAACTCTTTAAATTAATAGTATGAAAATATATATATATATATATATATATATATATATATATATATATATATAATACTTTGTTAATATACTTAATGAGATATTTAATTATCATATTTTCAAGTTAAATATATATAAATCCATATATATACACACAATAATTAAACAATTAAACAATTAAATCAAGTTATGACGTCCGTGAATCGTCGGAATAAAAGGGGGACCAAAAGCTTGTGTAAAACTCTTTCCGGAGGTTCAAGATTTATTAAAATTCATTTCTTATCAAGTCGAAATTATATAAATATTAAGTTTAAATTTGGTCGGAAATTTCCGGGTCGTCACAATGTGTCTCACCCCAAAGTTTATAAAACAGTTAAGAAATAGTAGAAAGAGGGGCTATGAAGTTCACCTTAGTAGCAAGTAAGATATTCCACGCAAGAAGTATGAACGGAGTATGAAATCGGAGATCTCAACCTAGAGATATAACCTTTGATTAGTTAATGTCTAATATAGCAAACTATATTAACAGTGACAGTTTTCGAGAAAAGTTCCTATTTCCCAAAAGTTTCTATTTTTGGAAACCTACTATTTATGGAAAGCTTCCACTTATAGTAAGCTTATAGTTTTAGAAGTTCGGGTTATAATTTATAAACAAAGATGTTGTACAACCTCGCCCAAACTTCGTTGCCAACATGCAAGTCACTCGAATGTTCTATTGTTACCAAGCGGCCCAGGATCTCTTGACCAGAATCTAAGTCTTGGCATTCGAGATCCACAAGAGTCCCATAATGGTACCAAGGATCACCCTAGGCCACAAGTAGCAGTGAGGTTTGTAGTCTTTGTGCTCTATCTTTAATTAAAACCTTCACGTTAATAGTGTATACACTTAACAAGTTATTTATATCCTTATTAGTTATATATATATATATATATATATATATATATATATATATATATATATATATATATATATATATATATATATATATATATATATATATATATATATATATATATATATATAATATATTTAGTGTAATTAAGTGTTACTATATAATTAAGTGTATAAGTCATACTAATAATAGTATTATTATTTACTTTAATCAACTATTATGTATACTTATCATTATATGTTACATATACAAATATACTTCTATGTGATACATACATATACATATATATTCTTTATTATTATTATACATGTAAGTATTCATAACTATATGGTATATATATATATATTAGGTGCAGGTGTTACATATACATAAGTGTAAGATGATACCTATATATATATATACATTTATTACTTTTATTATTATGTTACTAACCTTATATAACTTACGTAATACACATTCATACATACACACACACGTACATATACATACATATATACACATACATATACACGTATGTATATATCTAAATATATACACAAGCATATACCTACCTATATATATGTACATACATACGTATGCATGCATGCATGCATGCATGCATGTATATCATTGTCACTATACGTTGCTAATCATAAAATCATAACTTTTTATTCATAATCATAAGCTAATAACCTTATATTCACCAACCCTAAACTTTACTAACCACAATTATTTTCCAAACCTTTTAACTCTAATCATAATAATCAAGTCTTATTCAATATCTTTTAACCATTTACTTATCCATCATAATATTTACTCATAATCATAATCTCTAACTTATTTATCTAGTTTTATGATCTTCCTAATTATTTATAGTTTATATTCATAACACTTTATTCATAATAATTAACTAGTTCGATATCATAATAACTTACCCATAATACTTATAATTCATCACTCTTAATCTTATTACTCATAATTATAGTCTCTTATCCTTTTAATAATCAATCTTCATAAACAATAATCATAATCATAATTTATATTAACATCATAACTATATTAACCAAAACAAATTAAGAGGTTAATCAACTAGGGTTCTAGATATACCTTAGAGGATTAAGATCAAGAAAGATGATGATTATGATGTGAGCAGAAAAACAGAAAACCAGCAGTGCAACACGACCCAAAACAGATGGGTTCTTGGGTCAGTTTTATCACGCAGAAACAGAAAAAAAAAACACAGCAACACAGGAGTAACGAACAGGCTTGTTTGGGTCTGTTTTTGGGTCGTGAACACCAGCAACAACAGACAGAAAAACGCAGCAACTTAAATCGATCTTGGGGGTTGTTTTGTTGGCTTATTGCAGCAGAAAAATAGCAACAACAATGGCGACTTATGGGGCTGTTTAAGGGTGGCAAATTACTGCAGGAACACAGCAAAAAATGGCTGAGATGATGGCGGTTTGCAGCTGCAAAAAGGCAGCCTGTTTTGGCTCGAAAAGGGCAGCAAAAAGCTGCTGTTTTGGCGAGCAGAAGCAGCAGGATGCTGCTGTAATTGGGCGGCGGTGGAGGGCTGCAAACAGCAGCTGGGTTGCGAAGGTTGAAGGCTGCAGATAGCAGCTGAAAGATGGCGATGGAGGCTGCTGTAAACCGCAGCAGAAAAGTGACGATGAGTGGGCTGTTTTGATGTTGGTGGTCGACTAAATGGGTGATATATGTTGGTGACAAAACTGCCGTACAAAACAAGAAGGGGAGAAAGGGTTTTGAGGTGTTTTTCAAGTGAATTTGTGAATGAGTTTTTGAATGAGATTAGAGGATGCCTAGATGTGTTTATATAGTGTAAGTATTAGAATCATAACCCAACTAGGATTACTCAAAGATAATTAGTCCAAAGAGCTATAGGATTAAGATTAGTAGTTGTGATTAGATTAGGACTTGTTATTTGATTTAGATTAGGATTTTAGCTTAGTATTTATCTTTTAATTGTAGTTGTTTTATATATTATTTATTTTTTTTATATAAATGATAGCCGCTATTTTTTAATTTAATATATTTATATTTTTTTTATAATGTATGTATGTATGTATGTATGTATATATATATATATATATATATATATATATATATATATATATATATATATATATATATATATATATATATATATATATATATATATATATAATAACTTAATTAATTATTTTAATTTATCACTTTATAAGTTTTATTACTTCAAGTTTGGTAATTTAGATATTTGACACCATATTTGAATTATGAAGCTAATTATATAACTTTATATAGTTTTGTTACAGAATTGTATATATTTATATATATACATAATAGTTTGATTAGGGTTAGGGTTTACCATTTAATATTAAATGGTATTAGGGTTTAGTATTTAATGTATAGGGTTGGGTTTAGGGTTTACAAGATTAGGGTTTTAATTAATATTTGAGGTTAGGGTTTCAAGTTATTAATGACATGCATTAATTATAGAGCATTTATTATCTGAATAACAACCCTAATGACAATACATAGGATCAGGAAATGAAACCCTAAGGGAAATCTGGTACATTCAGAATGAAAAAGTGAGGGTTGTTATAAATAGCAACCTAAGTTATCCGGATTTGAGTTTTCTATTAAACATCCAAAACATAGAATTAATCAAATCTACATTACTAAACCTATCGGCACCCCAGGGTATATTGACCCTGATACACACAACATAGGGGGTGTGACATACAAATCGGATGTTTACTCAATGGGAGTTGTATTTTTTGAGATCTTGTGCGGGAGAAAAGCGTATGATCCTGGTGATGATAATAAGTTTCTAGTTCCGCTGGCGAGGTCTCATTACGAAAACAAGACGTTGCGAGATATAATTCATCGTGATCTATGGAATGATGAAGATAGCTCAAAGTTGTTTGATTATTTATCGCAAGAAGCGTATCGATGCACATCTGAAGCTGAAACAGATCGCACGGATACATATAACGTTTGGGGCTTATTACATAGTTTAATCAATTCAATCAAATATCCGGTAATTTGAGACCGTCGTTTAATCTTTCTTGTAAATATATAATTGTGCACTAAGCAAATGAACACTGAGAGTTTTAGAGAAGATTAATTCATAAAATTTTATTGAGATACTTCTATAATTAAATCTCTGTTTTTGTGATGTTCAGTATTTAATTGTTTTTGTTTTAATATAGAATGGATCCAGCGGGTCAGGTAATGCACTTACAGACACGGTAGGCAACAATGCTTATGGGTCATTCAAGCCAACCAAGGTAACTTTAATTACTATATTAAAGAACTATCAATGTTATTTTTTTCAAACATCAAATTTTGTTTAATAATTTATATTTAATATTTAATTGATTTATTTATAATAATCTCTTTGATTTAATTTAGTTAGTTTATAGTTTATAGAATTTTATAAACATAGTCCTAAGCTTATATTAAAGATTTTAAGACATACATTATATGTTTATAATCTTGCTAATAACCACCGCACGGACTTACTTATATAGTCGACATACTAACCATGCAGTACTACCATATTATAAAGATATTTACCGAGAGTTAGTAGGTGAACATCAGTTTTTTCACATTAGTCAATTAAATCTTATATTTGAGTGTTGTTTACTAATTTTCCAGAAATCATTTTTTTTTTTTTTGAAAGGCAAACTCACACACCAACATAAATCTAACTCGAATATATACACCACGAATTGTCCTAAGCAGGACTCGAACCCTCAACCTCAAGGTTGTAAGGGTGACCATAATCAACAATAAGTGTTTGCCCATTTATCACAATATTGTAGGTAAAGAAGGTACAACACCTAAGGATTGAACTTGAAGTCATAAAGTTGGCCACCTCCGATTTTTCAGAAAAAACCCGTTATATGTGTGTGACTCGTACTCTTTATACAAAACCGAACTTGAATGTATTGATAGAGAATACATTTCCGGTTTAAACACGGAAAATAAAGATCAACTACCAAAGAGAAGCTACAATGTACTTATAAAACTCTACAAAAGGGATGAAGAACATATGTTCGAAACAGAAATTGAAATTCTCGGTACTTGTAAGCATCAAAGCATACAATCATCTTTTCTTGGATTTTGTGACTAAGGACTAAGTATGATGCTTGTGTTCGAGTATGTCTCTGATATCCAACTTATTTCGATGTTGTATAGATCGGACTTTACATGGAAAAAGCATTTGAAAGTCAGCCTTGATATAGCTCAAGGATTATACTACCTTCATAGTGGGATGAAGGATCAAAAGAAGGTAATACACCGCGATATATCACCTTTCAATATTTTGTTGGTGAATAGTAGTAATCCTTTGGTGACTGATAGTTGGAAGGCATATATTGCTGAATTTCGACACGCTTTATTAATGCAACGGAATCAACGTGACGATGACGCTTTTCAACTCAATGGAACAATCAATCACCGAGTCATCCACATATTCCTTACACTCACTATCATTCCTCAAAGAACTATGTGCGAGTTCACACTATCTCCCCCACACTTAGGCCTTTCAAGATCCTCTAAATTGGAAGACACCTCATACTCAACTTGAGAATTCACCTTTGCATTCTTATTCACTTTGATCTTATGACCTCCAAACCTTTCAACGAGTTGTTCTACGGTTCTCCCCCGTTACTTTGACTACTTTTCCCACGAATTCGTCAGACTTATCAATTGTATCAACAGACACATTCTCAAAGCACATATTCTCCATTTTATTATCAGTTGATACATGCTCATTGGATTTTCTCATTGATGGTGTTCGGTAGTGCTTAATCATCTTCGGAGTTACCAAATTATCATCTTCTTCACATTTAGAAACTTTTTCATCTACCCCAACAAATGTGGATATTGTCATCACGGTTTCTTTCATCGGTAATGAACAAGTGGTGCTAATAGATGAACTCAACTTGGTTTCAAGAACTTGACTCAAATTTTTTAAATCGCGCTCAAGATTTTGGATCGACACTTGTTGTTTCTTTACAAGTTGATCATACTTATCATTAATCTTTACCAGAGGTTCCCTAAAATTTCCCAATATGTCATCTATTTGTGAGCTTTTGTCCTCATCCTCTTCTATCACATGCAAAGCAAGCTCATGAACATGTTCATTGTTAGTACCAATACAAACAATCCTGGACATCCAGTGTATGTAATGAATTAAAAATATTAATTCGTGATCTCTTATTACCAAAAGAAATGTTCATAACCCCGGTTCTATAATTGATAAGAGCATCAATTGTAGCCAAAACTGGACGACCAACAACGATCGTCATTTGGGTCTCCCTAAAGGTGGTCTCAATGTCCATAACAATAAAATATACCGGGTAATAAAAGTCCTCAACATTTACAATCACATTCTCCAATATACCCCTTGGAGTTCTTATTGATCGGTCCACAAGTTGGATGAGAATATCAGTTTGTTTTAAAGTTCCCAACTCGTAACGCTCACAAGACTTTATGAAAGTATGTTAATACTAGTCCCTAAGTCCAACAAAGACTCTTTAATATTTACATTCCCAACTGTAACAGAAATTAAAGGTGTCCACGGGTCATTAAACTTAGGTGGAAGTGAATCAAAAATGACGACACTCACTTTTTCATTTAATGTTACCTTTTTGGGCAATGATGCATTGAGTTTCCATTTTAAACATACAAATCCTTTAAAAATTTAGCATATGTGAAAATTTGTTTGATTGCATCAATAAGTGAGATATTGATTCTTTACTTGTTTAAATGATTCTCACATATTGTCTGATTTTGGTACTTTCTTTCCATCAAGAAATTGATTTGGGGACTCTAAAGCTTTGAAGAATGGAATGGTATTAGTCTCCATATATGTTTCCCCAATTTTAAATTTTTTTTATTTATCATCAATATTCCTATCCCCAAAATCCACTAGAACCTCATTAGCATCATTACTCAAATCATGTAAATTAGGAGACTTACCTAGACCATGCTTGATTTCTGATTTCCCGAGCATATTTACCTTGTTATCATATGTCTTTCCATTCCTCAAAGTGCCCACCATATTCACTTCATGTCCTCTTCCTTATGATTTATGATTCGGGTATAGCAATGTATAATTCGGAATCGTACCCGGTTCCCGTGTTGCCTTTTCCTCCGCCACTTGACCAATTTGCGTCCCTAATGCTGCAATTGTAACGACCCTGGAATTTTCAACGTTTATTTATTAATAATTATTATTATTAATACGTGTGATTAAACGAATGTATGTTATTACATTTACATGTTACCATGATTGCCCGAACTTGACTTTAATTGTCCGAAACGTCTTTGTGACACCCGAAACTTGCACGAATAATATTTCTAGATATTATTTACATTCATGATTAAATTTATTAATCATTTTAATTAACTAAGACTATTAGTTAGTTACTTGGGCTTTAATTGGTTTAACTTGGTAAATACTTGAACTTGGGCCTTGTTAGTGTTAATGGACTTATGTAAGCCCACCCTACTTCTTAATGGACTTAGTTAGCCCACCAAGAACTTGTAAGTATCAAGTTAAATGGAAACTAGTTGGTTAACTTGACTTGGAATCTAGTTTGTCCATAATCCCCATGAGACTACCTCCATTAACCAACTTTAATGAACTTTACAAGCTATTAACCAACAAACTTCTCCCCCTCCCCTCTAAATGCTGCTGGCCGTAGGTTTTGATCCCATACAAGGGAGGTTTGGTTTCATTTTTCACATTACTTCATCCATACTTCTCTAATTCAAACACACACACAAACTTGCAATTACTTTCCTCTCAACTTTTCTCTCAAAGTGTGAGTTACTTTCAAGTTCTTTCTCTCATCTTTTTCTTGTTAGAACCGAATCCTAACACCCTTAAATCATCATCATTCTTTGATTGTTATCATCTTTTGTTAGTTGTAGTTGTTACTTGATTATTGTTACTTACTTACTAGTTATTATCTTTCTTTACTTACATACTTACAAGCATCAAACTTCTTAGTTTAATTCTTCTTTTATCTTGAATCTTCAAGAACATACAAGACATAAACTCTCTAGTTTATGATCTTCACTTAATACTTGTTCAAAGTTTATAAAGTTCATGGTTGAAAGACATACTTGAAGTTCATGAAGTAAACTTTAAAGTTTACTTTCTAAAGATCAAACTTTGGTTTGAATCTTTAAAGTATGAACAACAATGAACTAATTACTTGTTTACCTAGCTTATTTACTTCATTTACTTGCACTTTAATTTCATTTAATTAGTTTAAATGGTCAAGTACTACAAGTTAGTCTTGATCTCATTAATCTTGGACTTAAAGTTAACTTTAAAGTTCAAGAACATATAAAGGAAACTTTTTAATTATAACTTTGTATACTTATGCTTGATCTAGACTTTTGAGTCTTGGATCTTCAAGATCTAACTAAGAACTATGTTCTATATTTTAAGATCTTGATTTCATAAGTTCATTTTCATGTTTGTAACTTATTATTCGTCTTATAGTTCATGTAAGTGTCAAACCTAAGACTTTGATGTAACTTTGGTTCATCAAACTACATGCAACTCTTAAGTGAGTTGTGCTTCATGTCTTAGACTTGCACTAGGGTTATGATGGTCAAGACTTGGTTAAGATGATGTAGATACATCAATGAGTTGTACACTTGAAGCTATATGCATCAAGGACGAGAACCATGATGAACATCAAGCACCAAGACCACCGGAACCCTTTTAAACTTACTGTTTCTGTCCAAAACCTACTGACCTGCTGTTTCTGTAACAGACCAGCAGACCTGGGCTGTTCTAACCATGATTTTTAGATATAACTTTTCTAGTAGATAACTTTTCATATAGGACTTGTCTTAATCCGAGTTACGGTTTAGGATTTATGGCCCTCCGATCGTTACTATGTCCTTTAACGTTTTGAAGAAATTTCTGACCAACTCGCACTTAGACCGTTGCACGGTCAAACCAAGACGAGTTTGCTTCTGTAAATTTTACCACACTTAAGGAACTCATAGACGGAGCCATGGCCACTGGCCTCACCTTAATTCAGTAAGGGTAGAGGCCGTGGTGACTGACTGAAGTCAGACTTTGTTTTAAACTACTTTCATAAACGAAACCTACCTTACGCCTTTTGTTTAATGATGAATTATGATGACCCTTAAGACCTTAATTACATACTTTTAAACCTATTAAGACGAATTAATGACTTAGTACTATTTGCCTTAGGTTGAGGACCTTCGGACCGATTACTTGCACACCTTTTCCGAACCGACTTTACGACTACATTATCATTGTGAGTTATAGCATTCCCTTTTTACTTTAACTTATTTTGGGAACTGAGAATACATGCGGATTTTATGTTTTACATACTAGGCACGAGTACTTAAACTTTATATATGTGTGGGTTATATAACAGCAAAAATATTCCCTTTAGCTCGGTAACGTTTAATCATTGGTTTATGAACCGGTGAACGCGAATCTTAGATATGGATCCATAGGGTTTGACATCCCCACTCAGGCTAGTAGCGCTAGCATTTAACGAGTGTTTAATACTTCGTAAACATACGTACTTGCCAAGTGTACTTTCAGGGGGTATAAACGTTAAGTTAGTTACCAAGTGCCCACGGTTAACATATACTTTATCATACTGTTTTGAAACGCTCTTTGTAGCACTGAAATCTCGTGGCCTACCTTACATACTGTTATACTTAAACTATAGCTCACCAACCTTTGTGTTGACGTTTTTAAGCATGTTTTTCTCAGGTGCTTGAGGTTAGCTTCCGCTGTGTACTAGTCGTGCTGTAGACACCCGCTGCTTAGAGTTGTCATCGCATGAACTACTTTATTTTGCATTCAAACATTCGTACTTTTGAACTATGACTTGTAACGATCATTGTGGTCACATACACTTATTATTTGCTTCTACTTAGTGAAGCATGCTTTTGAAATGTAAAACATTTGATGTCGGTTATGACATCACCTTTTTATCGTGAATGCAACTTCTTTAATTACAGCATATAGTACTTAACCTTGTAATGATCCTGTTATTGATGATTCGTACACGATGGTTTTGTACGGGGCATCACATTTGGTATCAGAGCATTGGTTGTAGGGAATTAGGTTGCATTAGTGAGTCTAAGACCGACCCGAGTAGGATTCACTAATAGGACTAATCTACAACTTGCTAGTTTACTTGTTTTCGCTGAATTTACTGCATGCTACTGCTTACTTTTTCCGCTATATGTCGTATGCTACTACATGATTTCACTACTGCATGATGCTACTTTCATACGAATTACTGTTATTGCCATGCTATTTACCGTTATACATGATTTAAACTGTTGGCCTATTATTTGCTTGCTTTATGACATACTGACATGGAAAATTTATTTTTCCTTGTTCAGATGTCGGATGTTCCACCTGCTGGTATTTCGGGCAGTACAAACTCAGACCCCGTCGCCCTACCTACTGCTACACCTGCTGCTGCTACTGCCGATACACCGGCCCCGACACCCACTAGTGATCCCGGCGCTTCTACTTCCGGAACTGGTACTAGTGCACCTGCCCCAGTGTCTGCTCCCGGACCCTGGAGGTCACAGCCCCGCATTGGTGGTATTGAGATCCCCGCGGAGTTCGGGGAAGGGCCGTTTCATAACCACATGCGCACGCCTTGCCGACGCACTCCAGACGGACGTTTAGTCGTCATTCCGCCAGGCAGACACAGACAGATGTTGGCCGCCTTCGGACGCTTCGAATTACCAGCTCAGCCACCAGTGTCACCACCACACGATTCGGATAACTCATCATCCGCCGATTCTTCATCATCAGACGACTCCAGCGATGATGAGGATCCTACTGATAGACCTATTTAGGCACCCTCCACCCCGTCGAAGAAGCGGTACCGTTTCGACAGCACCGTCATTCCAGGGGTGAATGGAGGTCGTGCTTTTACTGACGCGTTTGGCCATCGTCGTAGGGTTACTGCTCGTAAACGAGTTGTGCCATACCCTGCCGACCCACAGATATGTAAGGTTCCCCGTTATGTATTGACTATTCCTGGAACCGTACCACCTAGATTTAGATACGGACTACTTACATCTGGGGACGTACCGTCTACATCCGGAGCCGGACCATCTACATCAGCACCACCGGCACCACCTGCACCACCCGCCCCACCTGCACCGCCTGCCCCACCAGCTCCCTCTAACGAGGAACTAATGAGGGAGGTTGAGACCCTCCGAGCTCGAGTCACTGAGCTCGAGGAGCAGTTGGCTCGAGGAGCAGTTCACCCGCCTTCACCGTAGGACTTTGTATTTAGATTTCATGATGTAATCTAGATATAGTTTCATGTATTTCATATGTATTGTACGAACTTATTCAGATGTATGAAACTTATTATTATTAATGAATGGAACTTTGTGTTATTTAATTCTTGCACGATGTTCTATTTACATTGCTGTACGATGATTCTGTGGTATTTGTACCTAGATGCATTATTTAATAACATGTGATGTTTTGATTCCATGTTGGTCACTATATACTGTATTATTACTACTTGCATACTGGATTTTGACTTGAGTCAAAATTTTTGTTTAGAGTACCATGGCTAACGGAAGATCCACACCTACCGCCGCCCAGATTGAGGACATGATCAACGAACAGGTCGCTGCAGCCCTAGCAGAAAGAAATCTCGAAGCTCCACCGCCACCACCACCGGTTATTCCACCCGTTCGAAATGGGTGTACATACAAGGAATTCCAGAGCTGCAAACCGCATAACTTCAGCGGCACTGAGGGACCGGTTGGTCTCACCAGATGGTTCAAGAAACTTGAATCAGTATTCCGAGTTAGCAACTGTTCGGAGGACAATAAGACCAAGTTTGCATCTTGCACGCTATCTGACGGCGCGCTAACGTGGTGGAACACGTTAGCTCAAGCAAAAGGGATTGATGAGGCGTATGCTACGCCTTGGGAAGAGTTTAAGTGTGCTATGATTGAGGAATACTATCCAAGGACCGAAATACAAAAGATGGAGATCGAATTTATGCAGTTGAAAGCCGTGGGAAACGATCTTAACAGTTACAATCGTAGGTTTTTGGAGTTAGCATTAATGTGTCCGACCATGGTCACCCCCGAATTCAAGCGCATGGAGAAATACTTCTCGGGACTCCCTAAGTCCATCAAAGGAAATGTCACCTCATCCAAACCACTGAATGTTCCCGAAGCAATGCGCATGGCGCATACTCTCATGAATCAGATTCTTATTGATGAGCCGGAGAAGGCTAAGTTTGAGGCTGGTAGTAGCGAAAAGAGGAAATGGGACAACAACCATAACAACCACAACAACCACAACAACAACAACAACAACAACAACAACAACAACAACAACAACAACAACAACAACAACAACAACAACAACAACAACAACAACAACAACAACAACAACAGGGGGAGAAACTACGATCAAACCCCCGCCAAGAGGCACAACAATGGTGGAAACCCTAATCCCAACAACAGCACCAACTCCAACCCGAACTACAAAGGAACCTTACCACAATGCAAGCGGTGCTACAAGCACCATACTAGATATTGCAATGTTGTCTGTGAGAAGTGCCAACGGGCTGGGCATATCAGAAAGGACTGCAAGGTCACCACTTTGAATGGGAAACCGAACACCAATGGACCGAAGAAGTGCTACGAGTGTGGGCAGACGGGCCATTTCAGAAATGCGTGCCCAAACAAGCGAAAAGACGGAGGACCACCCCGAGGTAGAGCCTTCAATGTTAATGCAAGGGATGCACGCGATAACCCCGACTTGGTGACAGGTATATTCACAATCAACAATCTTTTAGCTTCTGTCTTGTTTGATACTGGTGCGGATAGAAGTTATGTATGTAGACATTTTTGCGATAAGATTAATTGGTCATTAGTCCCGTTAAAAGAAAGTATGCTTGTCGAGGTCGCAAATGGAAAACTTGAAAAGGTTGACCATATTAGGCGTGGAGCTATTATCAACATAGCTGGTGCAGATTTCGAAATTGATTTGATACCTATTAAACTGGGAAGTTTTGACGTGATCATCGGTATGGATTGGTTGAGCAAGATAAAGGCCGATATTATCTGTGGAGATAAAGCACTTCGCATACCACAAGGAGATGGCGAACCACTGGTTATCTATGGAGAGAGATGTACCTCGAAGATGAACCTTATTAGTTGCGTGAAAGCGCAAAAGATTATGAAGAAGGGTCGTTTTGCTGTCCTAGCACATGTGAAAGCGGTAGAAACTGAGGTGAAGAGCGTGAACGACGTTCGAATTGTGAACGAATTTTCCGATGTCTTCCCAGAGGAATTGCCTGGATTGCCGCCGCAGAGAGCCGTAGAGTTTCAGATTGATTTAGTGCCAGGAGCAGCACCTGTAGCTCGCGCACCTTATAGACTCGCAGCTTTCGAGATGCAAGAATTACAGAGTCAACTACAAGAGCTGTTAGACCGAGGATTTATTCAACCAAGCTTCTCGCCTTGGGGCGCACCTGTGTTGTTTGTGAAGAAGAAGGATGGATCCTTCCGTATGTGTATCGACTACCGTGAACTCAACAAATTGACAATCAAGAATCGGTATCCTCTTCCACGAATTGACGATCTTTTTGATCAACTACAAGGATCGAGCGTTTATTCAAAGATCGATTTGCGATCCGGATATCACCAGCTGAGGGTGAAGGAAAGTGATGTGATGAAAACTGCATTCAGAACCCGTTATGGTCATTATGAGTTTCTCGTGATGCCGTTCGGGCTAACCAACGCACCTGCCGTATTCATGGACCTCATGAATCGTGTCTGCAAGCCTTACTTGGACAAGTTTGTTATCGTCTTCATAGATGATATCCTCATCTACTCTAAGAGCAAAGAAGAACATGAGCAACACCTCCGATTAGTGCTTGAACTCTTAAGACAAGAGCAACTCTACGCCAAATTCTCCAAGTGTGAATTTTGGTTGAAGGAAGTCCAGTTTCCGGGTCATGTTGTGAGCAACCAGGGTATCAAAGTTGACCCCGCCAAGATTGAAGCTATCAGCAAGTGGGAGACCCCCACTACTCCGACGTATATTCGCCAATTCCTAGGTCTCGCCGGTTATTACCGAAGGTTCATCGAAGGATTTTCTCTGATTGCGCGTCTTTTGACCGCACTGACTCACAAAGGCAAGAAGTTCATTTGGGAACCCACACACGAATCAGCATTCCAAACTTTGAAGAAGAAGTTGACCACCGCACCTATCCTATCACTACCAGAGGGCAGTGATGACTTTGTTGTTTATTGTGATGCATCGAAGAGTGGTTTTGGTTGTGTACTGATGCAACGATCAAAGGTTATTGCCTATGCCTCCCGCCAACTGAAGATTCACGAGCGGAACTACACTACACACGATCTTGAACTTCGAGCAGTTGTCTTTGCGCTTAAATTGTGGAGACACTATTTGTATGGAACTAAGAGCACTATCTTCACCGATCACAAGAGTCTCCAGCACATCTTTGATCAGAAGTAACTGAATATGAGACAGCGTCGATGGATCGAGACGCTCAACGACTACGACTGTGAACTTCGCTATCACCCTGGTAAGGCCAATGTTGTAGCTGACGCTTTAAGCCGAAAGGAGAGGACGGCACCTCTTCGTGTTAGGGCTCTGAACATCACCATCCATTTGAACCTCAACAGCCAGATCAGAGTAGCCCAAGATGAGGCTCTCAAGGAGGAGAACATATCTCACGAACATTTGAACATACTTGTCTCTCGATTCGAGGTTAGTGAGTCTGGACTTCGATGTTATGCCGGAAGAATTTGGGTACCTTATTATGAAGCACACAAATCGAGATATTCGATTCACCCTGGAGCAGGCAAAATGTACCATGACCTTAAAGAACAATATTGGTGGCCAAATCTTAAGAAGGACGTTGCGACTTATGTTGGTAAGTGTTTGACTTGTTCGAAGGTTAAAGCCGAGCATCAGAGACCTTCTGGTTTACTTCAACAACCAGAAATCCCACAATGGAAGTGGGAACGGATAATGATGGATTTCATCACCAAGCTGCCAAAGACGGTAGGCGGATACGATACCATTTGGGTTATTGTTGACCGCCTCACCAAATCTGCACACTTCCTAGCGATGAACGAAACTGATACAATGGAAAGACTTGCTCAGTTATACATCAAAGAGGTTATATCTCGTCATGGTGTACCTTTATCGATCATCTCCGATAGCGATCCCCGTTTTGCTTCTAGATTTTGGCGTTCTTTGCAAGAATCCATGGGAACTCGTCTCGACATGAGCACTGCTTATCATCCTCAGACTGACGGGCAAAGTGAACGAACGATTCAGACCTTGGAGGACATGCTGCGTGCATGTGTCATTGATTTTGGAAAGGCCTGGGAAAGACATTTGCCACTCGCCGAATTCTCGTACAACAACAGTTATCACTCGAGCATTAATGCTGCACCTTTCGAAGCATTGTATGGCTGTAAGTGCCGATCTCCTATTTGTTGGGCCGAAGTAGGCGAAAAGAAAATCACCGGACCCGAGGTAGTCCACGAAACCACGGAGAAGATTGCTCAGATCCAAGCTAGACTTAAGACTACCCGTGATCGTCAAAAGAGTTATGTTGATCTTAAATGTAAAGACTTTGAATTCAACGTCGGCGACCGTGTAATGTTAAAGGTTGCACCTTGGAAAGGTGTGATCCGTTTTGGAAAACGTGGGAAGTTAAACCCACGATACATTGGTCCTTTTGAGATCTTGGAACGTGTTGGACCCGTTGCTTACCGTTTGGATCTACCAGCACAATTGAGCTCAGTTCATCCTACCTTCCATGTGTCAAACTTGAAGAAGTGTCTTGCTGCACCTGAACTTATCATACCACTTGAGGAACTTACGATTGACGACAAACTCCACTTTGTGGAAGAACCAGTTGAGATTATGGTTCGTGAGATCAAAACTTTGAAACGCAACAAGATTCCGATTGTACGAGTACGATGGAATGCCAAACGAGGACCTGAGTTTACTTGGGAGCGAGAGGATCAAATGATGCGGAAGTATCCTCACCTTTTCTCTACTCCTCCATCTACCTCAGCTTAAATTTCGGGACGAAATTTTCTTTAACAGGTGGGTAATGTAACAACCCTGGAATTTCCAACGTTTATTTATTAATAATTATTATTATTAATACGTGTGATTAAACGAATGTATGTTATTACATTTACATGTTACCATGATTGCCCGAACTTGACTTTAATTGCCCGAAACGTCTTTGTGACACCCGGAACTTGCACGAATAATATTTCTAGATATTATTTACATTCATGATTAAATTTATTAATCATTTTAATTAACTAAGACTATTAGTTAGTTACTTGGGCTTTAATTGGTTTAACTTGGTAAATACTTGAACTTAGGCCTTGTTAGTGTTAATGGACTTATGTAAGCCCATCCTACTTCTTAATGGACTTAGTTAGCCCACCAAGAACTTGTAAGTATCAAGTTAAATGGAAACTAGTTGGTTAACTTGACTTGGAATCTAGTTTGTCCATAATCCCCATGAGACTACCTCCATTAACCAACTTTAATGAACTTTACAAGCTATTAACCAACAAACTTCTCCCCCTCCCCTCTAAATACTGCTGGCCGTAGGTTTTGATCCCATACAAGGGAGGTTTGGTTTCATTTTTCACATTACTTCATCCATACTTCTCTAATTCAAACACACACACACAAACTTGCAATTACTTTCCTCTCAACTTTTCTCTCAAAGTGTGAGTTACTTTCAAGTTCTTTCTCTCATCTTTTTCTTGTTAGAATCGAATCCTAACACCCTTAAATCATCATCATTCTTTGATTGTTATCATCTTTTGTTAGTTGTAGTTGTTACTTGATTAGTGTTACTTACTTACTAGTTATTATCTTTCTTTACTTACATACTTACAAGGATCAAACTTCTTAGTTTAATTCTTCTTTTATCTTGAATCTTCAAGAACATACAAGACATAAACTCTCTAGTTTATGATCTTCACTTAATACTTGTTCAAAGTTTATAAAGTTCATGGTTGAAAGACATACTTGAAGTTCATGAAGTAAACTTTAAAGTTTACTTTCTAAAGATCAAACTTTGGTTTGAATCTTTAAAGTATGAACAACAATGAACTAATTACTTGTTTACCTAGCTTATTTACTTCATTTACTTGCACTTTAATTTCATGTAATTAGTTTAAATGGTCAAGTACTACAAGTTAGTCTTGATCTCATTAATCTTGGACTTAAAGTTAACTTTAAAGTTCAAGAACATATAAAGGAAACTTTTTAATTATAATTTGTATACTTATGCTTGATCTAGACTTTTGAGTCTTGGATCTTCAAGATCTAACTAAGAACTATGTTCTACATTTTAAGATCTTGATTTCATAAGTTCATTTTCAAGTTTGTAACTTATTATTCGTCTTATAGTTCATGTAAGTGTCAAACCTAAGACTTTGATGTAACTTTGGTTCATCAAACTACATGCAACTCTTAAGTGAGTTGTGCTTCATGTCTTAGACTTGCACTAGGGTTATGATGGTCAAGACTTGGTTAAGATGATGTAGATACATCAATGAGTTGTACACTTGAAGCTATATGCATCAAGGACGAGAACCATGATGAACATCAAGCACCAAGACCACCGGAACCCTTTTAAACTTACTGTTTCTGTCCAAAACCTACTGACCTGCTGTTTCTGTAACAGACCAGCAGACCTGGGCTGTTCTAACCATGATTTTTAGATAGAACTTTTCGATTAGATAACTTTTCATATAGGACGCGTCTTAATCCGAGTTACGGTTTAGGATTTATGGCCCTCCGATCGTTACTATGTCCTTTAACGTTGTGCAGAAATTTCTGACCTACTCGCACTTAGACCGTCGCCACGGTCAAACCAAGACGAGTTTGCTTCTGTAAATTTTACCACACTTAAGGGACTCATAGACGGAGCCATGGCCACTGGCCTCACCTTAATTCAGTAAGGGTAGAGGCCGTGGTGACTGACTGAAGTCAGACTTTGTTTTAAACTACTTTCATAAACGAAACCTACCTTACGCCTTTTGTTTAATGATGAATGATGATGTCCCTTTAGTCCTTAATTACATACTTTAAACCTATTAATACGAATTACTGACTTAGTACTATTTGCCTTAGGTTGAGGACCTTCGGACCGATTACTTGCACACCTTTTCCGAACCGACTTTACGACTACATTATCATTGTGAGTTATAGCATTCCCTTTTTACTTTAACTTATTTTGGGAACTGAGAATACATGCGGATTTTATGTTTTACATACTAGGCACGAGTACTTAAACTTTATATATGTGTGGGTTATATAACGGCAGAAATATTCCCTTTAGCTCGGTAACGTTTAATCATTGGTTTATGAACCGGTGAACGCGAATCTTAGATATGGATCCATAGGGTTTGACATCCCCACTCGGGCTAGTAGCGCTAGCATTTAACGAGTGTTTAATACTTCGTAAACATACACACTTGCCAAGTGTACTTTCAGGGGCTATAAACGTTAAGTTAGTTACCAAGTGCCCACGGTTAACATATACTTTATCATACTGTTTTGAAACGCTCTTTGTAGCTCTGAAATCTCGTGGCCTACCTTACATACTGTTATACTTAAACTATAGCTCACCAACCTTTGTGTTGATGTTTTTAAGCATGTTTTTCTCAGGTGCTTGAGGTTAGCTTCCGCTGTGTACTAGTCGTGCTGTAGACACCCGCTGCTTAGAGTTGTCATCGCATGAACTACTTTATTTTGCATTCAAACATTCGTACTTTTGAACTATGACTTGTAACGACCATTGTGGTCACATACACTTATTATTTGCTTCTACTTAGTGAAGCATGCTTTTGAAATGTAAAACATTTGATGTTGGTTATGACATCACCTTTTTATCGTGAATGCAACTTCTTTAATTACAGCATATAGTACTTAACCTTGTAATGATCCTGTTGTTGATGATTCGTACACGATGGTTTTGTACGGGGCATCACAGCAATTGACTTATTTTGAATTTCCAAAGCCTTCTGCATATCTTCCATGAATGACTTCATCCTAGCATCTGTACTTGAGGATTGATTTAGTTGATTATTTTAAGACAAGTTTTGGTTTTGGGTTTGATAATTATGGTTTTGGTTTTCGTTTTACATTTGGTATTGGTTGTCGTTTTGAAATTGGTTCGGGTATTGGTTTTATGTTGGTTTGGTGCATTCAATGTGTTGTTGCTGTTGTCCCAACTGAAGTTCGGATGATTCCTCCACCCTAGGTTGTAGGTGTTAGAGTATGGATCATACCTTTGGCCTTGAACCTCGTTCACTTGCTCTTCTATCCCTAATGGTATCCCCCTTTTGCAACCGTTCGCATAATGTAACACCCCGTCAGAATCCACTAACGGCGTATTAACTCTGGTCCCAATGCTTGGCTTGACTTATACATAACAGCAATGTTCTACAGCGGAAGTAACTAATACCTGAGATAAAACATGCAAAATGGATCAACATAAAGTTGAGTGAATCTACAGGTTTAGTAAATCATTTCGTAAGTTAGGCCACAAGATTTTCTTAGAAAACATCATAGGAAAAGTATACATTATCATGAGCACTTGATTATAAAGCTTTAACCTTTGCGTGAGCCGAGCACACATCTTAGTTTACCCTATACTGGTGATACATCGATCAAGTGTACGAGTAACAACTATATAAGCACCTGTTTAACGTTGCGGTGAGGTTTGTCAAACCTAACGATAACGTCCCTATAAGTCGAGCTTACAAAGTAACTAATATAATCAAGCTAAGGGATTTTTGATCTGAACTCATATGTATAATCTTAGTAAGTTACTTGTGCCAAACACATAAAATATTTGTAAAAAGCATGCATCTCATCCCTGTAAAAATATAGTAGGGACTGTAGACTCACCTTAGCAAAAGCACTTGTAAATATCATAGCAAAACGTACTGTAGTCGAACAATCTCGACTGAACAACGCAACCTAAATAAGTAAATCACCTTAAGTATACACTTATAGGTCAAAACATGTCAACTCATAGTGTACGCAAAGTCCTAGTGCTCAGACTGACTCAACGAATAAGTAAAAGTCAACTAATCCAAGCAAGTCAGCCAAAGTCAACCCTAAAGTCAACTCAGTCAAAGTGGTCAACTAAAGTCAAAAATCTCATTAGATCATGCAAACATGGTCAACAAGTCAAACCTAGGTCAAGTATCACTTTACAAGTCATAATTAAACATATTGCACTTTTGCACCTTAAAGCATGCCTTAGAAATTCGTACGTCGTAGAAAGCTCCAACTATAGCTCATAGCACATAAATCATTAAATCATGAAAAACTCCAGATCTTAACTACACTTAAAATCTATTCTAAAAAGTCTAGCCAAAGCCTCATACGATAAATAAAAGTCCAATATCAAAAAGGGTCTATTCATAGTTCATCACAGAAATTTCTGCCCGCGCGTCAGTTTTTAAACATTTTTCATAAAATATAGAAAATAGATTTTGATGAACGTACAATTGGTGTCATCTCAAAACATCTCAAAGTTTAAGTGATAAAATAATCAGAAGCATTTCTTTAGCCAATTTGTACATTTTCGCAAAACATTATAGACTCATCAGTTTTTGACCATCAACCGGACACATCACAAAGACGAGCATATATCTCATGGCAAATCATGTTCTCGCAAGTTTGCATACAAATGAAACATGTCAATGAACACTTATACTAACATATTCCAGAAGATAAAATTCTAAATCAATTCCTAGTTCACTCTAGCAATTTTTATGTAACTTTTAAAAATGATTCAGCTCTCTTTAAAAACCAAATCTTCGTTTTGACATAACGGGAGCATTACATAACCTTTTGACGCAAATATTTAGTCAAAATTGCATAACTTTTCACAAGGAATACATTATTATACTTTATATAAGCTAAAACACTAAGCATGCAACTCCAAAAATTCGGATATCATGCAAATCCTAACGAAAACTTCGATTAAGCATATCTTAAGCATACGATAACGAAATCACGCAAAATCGGAGTCTAAAATTAATAAATTTTCGATATATTTCTAATTAAACATATTAAAAAATCAAATATCATGTCAATTAAATCAGATCATCAATAAACAAAATCATTTTTCGAACATACAACGTTAATTACGCAATCAATTAACAATTAACAACACTAGACACCATTAATTGAGCACTAGACTCTAATACACTATGTAATTGAACAAAAAAACTGAATTAATAAACTTAGGGTTAAAAATTATACCTCAAACGATCAAATTGCTTATACTATGGCATAGAGAACGATGCGTAGAACAACGTTCGTGTTTAAGACTTGATCAAATTTTGAGTTTTGGTTATGATGGTGGTGTTGTGGTGATCGAAAATGGGAGAGGGGTTTGGGGGCTGTAAATTTCGTGAATGGGGGTTAGGGGTGGAAGAATGGATGTATTTTCCTATTTAAGGATATAATTAGGGCCTAAATTAAGCTTAATGGACACAAGGGAGCAAGTAGTGGGCTAAAATAAATCATAAAGGATGTGGGTTGATGGGAATTCGGTCAAGGGCTGTAAAAAGGGAGTTATTGGGCTCACCAATGTTGCTAGATAAATTCCCTAAGTGTATCCACTAAGTGTCGTTAGCTGAAAACGCAAACCGGATCGATAAACGTTAATTTATCGCGTTCTTAATCTATATAAATTCTAATAAATTGAAAATATGTTTAAAACATAATAATTACATAAAATAATTATTAAAAATGAAATACTATTCGTTTCGTTATTTTCTTGTACGCGTGTGGTCCTTTTCGAGTGCCGTTAACCGTACCGGATCTCCGGAACGTTAACTAGTCGTTAAAACGAAATCTCCGGATTTAATCCATTAATTAAATAATTAATTAAATAATAAATTAATTTTTTTTTTCTTAAAGTCAATAATTATTGAAAATAATTATTTCGTCATTTTTTCCGAGTTCCGCAAACTGAAAAGCTTTCTAGGCGATTAACTTAATCGTAACATTTTTTAGTTATTTCGCTATCCGAAATAAGTTCATAAATTAATATAACATATTAATTCAAGTTATCCACTAGGATCAAATATGCATTTAATTCTGTTAAACACATAAGGTTCTAAGTAATCACCGTTAAATATTTAACGGACAAGTAACGATAGTAACGGAAAAAGTCGGGTTGTTACACATAATGAGAAGCATCACCACATATTGAGCACGCATCCTGAACTAGCACAAAATTAACACTACCACCCTGGTTCGGGTTGTTAAACATGGAAAGCAACATCTTTATTTCATCTAATTCCTTTTCTAAATTCCTAGACGACCCCCCAAAGTGGACACTTGGTTAATATGGGAGGAATTGTGAGTTTTCTGTACAACCGAAGCTTGAGTTTTTGAACCCTTGCTTAATTGCTCGAAAAATGCCCATTCATCCTCACTATTTCTAGTCATAAATACGCCACCACTAGCCGCTAATAGGAATTGTCTATTTTGTGAATCTAAACCATCAAAGAAAACTTTAACAAGTTCCCATTTCGGTATTTTATGATGGGGGCAAGATCAAAGTAATTCCTTAAGATGTTCATACGTTTAATGAAAAAGTTCACCAGGAAATTGTTTAAAAGATTTTATTTGCGCACGCATATTCGAAGTTTTACTTATGGGGTAGAATTCCTCAAGGAATTCCTTTTTCATCACCGCCCAAATAGTGATACTTCAGGCGGGTAAAGACAAAAAGCAACACTTAGCTTTATCTTTTAATGAGAATGAAAATAATCGTAAGCGTACCTCATCGTCGAAAAAGCCAACTGTGACGACCCGGAGATTTCTTACCAAATTTAAACTTAACCTTTATATAGTTTCGACATGATAATCAAAATATGTAATATTGAGTCTCGAAAGTTTTGAACTATTTCATATATCTATTTAACCCTTGACTATGCCCGACGATTCATGAACAAGTGTGTATAAGTAAATTAAAAAATAGTAAGATATTATTAAAGTAAATATATAAATATATATATGTATTATGAATCTATATAAGATTTCTATTAAATAAATACATAAAATATATAAATATTAACTATTCATTAAATGGCATCACATAATATAATATTACATAAATTATAAATTGTATTATATTAAATTACAAGTTTGAATATAAATGATATATTAATATTATTTTCATTACTTTCATTATTATTATTGTTAACATTAATATTAATATTTGTAATATTAAAAAAATATCATAGATATATATGGAATTTGATATGTATAAGTTGTTGTCTTATTATTATTATTATTATTATTATTATTGGGATTAATGATATTATTATTAGTATTATTACTTCTAATATTACTATTATTATTAGTTTCATATTTATTATTAAAATTAATATTGTATAATTATTATTATTAGTGTATTTATTATTAAAAATTAATACAACCTATTAATATTATCAGTAATAATATAATTATTATAACTATTGTATCATTATAATTTATTATTAATATAATCATTATTATTAAAAAAATAGATTTATTAATTATTAGTTTATATTATATAAAAACTATAAAAGCCAATAAGTAGTACGATCTTGTTACACTTAGTTATCAAACTGTATCATAATTTTGTTTGTGTCTATCAGCTGGTACAAATTGATTCCACTAGTTCCATTAACAAACAAATGCAGTTGAGAGTCATGATCCAATTTTATTTCTTTTAGTTTTATAATTGTTCCTGATTGATTTTTTTGTTGACAAATACTATATAAAACGATTCCTGCCAGTTGTTAAATACCACATTAGATATTCCATTACCTCTATCAATCATAACACATATTCAACAGCTGTTAATTAAAATGAATTTAGCAGAAAAATGGAGAAAAAATATCGACTGCCCCTGTTCTTCATCTTTTTAGTCATATTTCAAATTCGAATCAATTTTCAAAATGTAACAATGCAGTTATGCTATAAATCTTCCACTTAAACTATCTGTAAAGTATCAAATCTCAATTCCTTTTAACAAGTTTGAATTTCGGAGTCAAAGTTCAAGTTTAAAAAGTCAAACGAATGTTCTTCATTAAAATTCGAAATTGTTTTTGTGTTTCAAGATCATTTGAGGATACAGAAACTTTATAGAAACAATTTATAATCTTTTTCATGTTACAATCATGGTCTAAAAATGTTCCCAAGTTTTGAATCAATATTTTTTTTAAAACTAGCGACGGCAGCAGAAATCGTGTATTTTTATTATTATTTTTTTGATACAATTAATTACAGATAATCGCTTTCCATTTCAATTTTATCTGTAAATTCAAATTTTAAACTCAGTTATATGTTTATACTTGGTCCTGGTCGATTTGCATTTGGAGAAGAAGATAGAAGAGAAAACAGAAAAATAAGTAGTAAAAATAAAATTTTCGTATCAGTTAATCAGGAAAAATGGAATTGGAACAATGGTTATGGGTGTTAGTGTGTGAGCGGGAGGTCCCGATTTTGAGCCCGGTTCATGGCAATTCTTTTTAGAAAAGGCTTATAAGGGTATACACAATTATTTTTTTTATTTCTATTATTATTATTATGATTATTATTAATATTGTTATGAGTATTATTACTATTATTAGTATTGTTATTAATAAGTATTATGAACATCATCATTATTATTATCATTAATCTGATTAGTATTACTTTATAACTATTAGTATTATTATTACTATGTTAGTTATTAGTATTAACGAAATGATTATTAATAAATTTATGATATTACCATTTTTATTATTATTAGTGTTATCATTTAAAAATTTATTAGTATTATCAATTCTAATATTATTGTTATTAGTAGCATTATTATTATTGTATTATTATTAGTATTATTATTATTATGATTTCAAGGTTATTAAACATGTTAATAACATAAATATATAATAAAAGATGTTATTTTAAAGACTTAAGGAAGTGGTTATAATTATATGAATACATGTAAAAATTATAATTATGATTACAAATTTAGGTTATAAGAAACTATAGTCATTAGTATAGAAATTAAATACGAGAATCATGATTATCATGACCATGAATATAAAGGTTTTTATAATAAGGTTAAGATTATAAATATAGAAATTTTGATATAATTATTATTATGAAAATGATTAGAATTTTAACCAAATTATGATTTCAAGGAATTACTAAAATTATTATAACTACTGTTATCATGGTTATTATAATACAATTTAGTATTATTATCATTATTAATATCATTATTTTTATTAACATTATTATTATTATTATCACTTTTATCATTATCATTATAAACTATCATTATTATTACTAATATTAATATTATCATAATTAATAATTTCATAAATAAATGATTTTCATATAAAGATATATTTAATATACATAACTTAACTATATCAATATCTTTATTTATTTAAAATATATGAAAGGATTATATATTTAAACAAATAATGAAACCTATAAATTATTAATATAAAAACAATATCACTAATAATTATATATATATTTGTTCGATTACAAGTATATGTTTTAATATATATACAAATGATATAGGTTCGTGAATCTAAGGTCAACCCTGCATTGTTCAATATAGTCATATGTATTTTTACTACAAAATACATTAGGTGAGTTTCATTACTCTCTTTTTATATATATTTTTGGGACTGAGAATACATGCGCTGCTTTTATAAATGTTTTACGAAATAGACACAAGTGATCAAAAACTACATTATATGGTTGGATTATTAAACTGAATATCGCCCTTCAAGTCTGGTAACCTAAGAATTTAGGGAAATGGCCCCTGATTGACGCGAATCCTAAAGATAGATCTATGGACCTTGACAAGTCCCATTCGGGGTACGAATGCTTTAGTACTTCGATATTATTATACAGACGAGAGGTTCTGTTTTGGGGATATTTTATGCATTAAGTTAACGTCGGTTACCAGGTGTTCAATCCATATGAATGATTTTTATCTCTATGCAGTTTGCGAAATGCCTGATATCAGAATGATGTTTATGAAAATATAAAATCTTGTGGTCTATTAAAATGATGAAAATGAATGCTTATGATAAACTAATAAACTCAATAACCTTTTGGTTGACACTTTAAAGCATGTTTATTCTCAGGTATGAAAGAAATCGTCCGATGTGCATTTGTTCATCTTAGAGATATTGCTTGGAGTCATTCATGACATATTTCAAAAGACGTTGCATTCGAGTCGTTGAGTTCATCAAGATTATTATTATTAAGTTAATTATAGTTAGATATGTTATGAAATGGTATACATGCCGTCAACTTTAGATGTAATGAAAGATTGTCTTTTCAAAAATGAATGCAATATTTGTAAAATGTATCATATAGAGGTCAAGTACCTCGCGATGTAATTAACTGTTGTGAATCGTTTATAATCGATATGGACTTCGTCCGGATGGATTAGGACAGGTCTCTATAGTTGGTATCAGAGCGGTGGTCTTAGAGAACCAGGTCTTGCATTAGTATGTCTAACTGATAGTCGTTAGGATGCATTAGTGAGTCTGGACTTCGACCGGGCCTGCATGTCAAAAGTTTTGCTTATCATTTAGTGTCAAAAATTATTTGCTTATCACCCTTAAAGTCTAGACTCGTCTTACTGTCTTTATTGCATAGACAGTGTATAGATAAATTCATATCTTAGCGTATCTGTTATTGTTACCTTTGCCTGATAGCTTCCGTAGATTCCTCTGTAACTTATGGGATTTTTAGTATTATATATGCATATGTAAATTATGTACTGTAGGGTACTAATCTACATCCTATAATCTATTTCTTATCGAAAATCCTTCATCTGATCGTACGAGATGAATCCCTTAACCAGTTCGAATTCCTCGGATTTCGACAGCTATTCCGATATGGAGTTTCACCTAAACTCCGAAAGCAGTGTCACCAGAATGAATCAATCAATCATCCATTCCCAAATCATCTGATGGGTTCGTAGTCTACTTAATCGATGGAGACGAGAAGAAGGCGATCCTTTCCACCCACCAACTTGCACTCTTGGCAATGAACCTGAAGCACTTACCGACGAACCAGTCTGAAACACCATTTTCACCCTCATTTCCCGAATATCTCACCACGATTGTATTCTATCTAAAATTCTAAACCTTATTCATCCGCTCGTTCCGACTGACAATCATCCCAGAATAATGGAAGAAGTCCACGAGCTTCTCACCCGAGTTATAGCCTTGGAAAATATGGTGCAAGATGTACCAGCTTCAGCAACATCACCGGCACCAACAGTACCATCAGTAACAGCACCAGTACCATCAACAATCCATGTCTCAACATCTCATTCTGTACCTCGAGTATAATTATCGTTCCACGAATCGTTCTACATTATTTATTTTCATTCGACATGGTAATTATATAATCTCTAAAATATTAGATATTATATATTCTTATTCTAACGATAAATCAAATGAGTCTAATATCATTTTAACTCATTAAATCCATGATTACATCTAAAGAAAATATATATGTATATATGTTTTCATAAAGATTGTAATTAAAAATCCTTTTGTACAAACTGTTAATGATGAAAATATTTTAACGGGTAGGTAATACCCGAGGAATATTTAGACTTCACGTTAATAAGTTACACTGTACATTCTTTCAAATCTGATTCAACAGTCGTTTACTATCCTATTTACAACCACCAATATACGTATCCGTTCACCACAGAATAACCATTTTCATTCAATTTCATATTTAGATTTTGACCTATCAGAATCCAACAAGTGGCATAATGAAGAAAACATTGGACAAAATAAAATTTGTTAGAAACAAACAAATTAATTATGAGAAATTTTATTAAGAATCCACGCTAACGAAATCCTAGCTAACTGTTCCTAGCTAACTGTTAATTTCGTATTACAATTTAATTATCGCAATTTATGTATTTCAATTTATTTATTGCAATTTATTTATCGCATTTTATTTATCGCAATTTTTTTATTCTCGCAATTTTATTTATCGTCACATAATTTCTGTATTTATTTTACGCACTTTAAATATCGGGACACGTATACAAGGTTTTGACATATCATATCGACGCATATATATATATATATATATATATATATATATATATATATATATATATATATATATATATATATATATATATATATATATATTGGAATAACCATAGACACTCTATATGCAGTAATGCGGGAGTTAGTTATACAGGGTTGAGGTTGATTCTACCATAATATATATAGTTTGAGTTGTGATCGAGTCTGAGATATGTACACGGGTCACGATACATATTAATTAATTCGAATATTATATATTAAATTATTGAACTGCTAATTGTGGACTATCAACTATGGACTGCCGACATTGGACAATTAAAATGAATTAAAATATTGTTTATAACATATGAAACTAAACATTTCTTCAAGTTTGCCACTTGATTTAATCTTAAACCTCATTTGTATCTTGACGATTACAATCTGCGTTCAAACCTTTCATGATTCTTGAAAATACCTCAATCGAGAGGATGAACCAACCGCACTTTATCTACGGAAATAAAGATTTACGCATATAGTTATGCACCTGAAAACTCTCGAAAAACTGAGTAAACGTTTAACGCGCAACTGTGCTAATTCCTTTAACGTTATTATTACCGAAAATAACTTTTCAAATCTCTTTCCAAATTAGCCAACTTTGTCACAGCTCCAGCAAGTCAACTTCGACTTTTCGTCCGAAACAACCTTATTATAACCTTGATATATATGCGTGCTCTTTTATTGTTACCGGGAAACCTTTTATATTCCATCATATTACCAGCAGACGTACCAGCAACCTCGATGCTCCTTGGCTTAAATCTCTCCGACAAATCACTATATTTTTCTATTGAAGCCTCATCATGTACTCATCCACATCTTGTAACAAGAATTGCCATACCAATTATCGGGAATCAGCAAATCTGTATTGTGAGTCTTGCAACGTTTCTACATCAAAAGTTATATATATAAATATAACATTTACCTCTTAGAATTATGATCTTTCATCTGAAATCCTGAAAAGCACTCAGTCTACAAATCAATACTCTGAATGTTGAAAAAACTGAATGAAGCAGCAGAAACCGTAGACAACCGTAAACGACCTTAATCATCGGAAGTTGATGATAAAGAATAGTATGTTGGAAAAGCTCAGAAAAGTTGGAACTGGAAAACAGATTGAGCTAACCATGAAAGAGACTCTAAACAAATCACAAGGACTAAACTTGTACATAAAGAATCCTGATGATTCTGTATCTGATGAAATCTTTAGCGAACGCCTTGCTTCTGAATCTAAACCCTTACGGATAAATCTTCTCTATCATCCTTCGATATTAGAAATTCCAAGATATCATCGTATCTTTCATTATAAATATCCTCAATATTTCTGAAGATATCTTCATAAATATTCTCGTCCGATATTAATTATATCTTCGTGCTATCAGTGTTACATCATATAGAAACTGTTAGTTTCTATATTCTGTAAACTTTCGAGCTTAAAATATGAATGTTATTGAAGTAATGTTGGGAACTGATGCATGAGTTAGTATAATATAATGACACTTGATCAACGTGATTATATTACAGTAAGTCATGCTGAGTTTCTAAATGGGACATGATGATTCACAGATTATAACGTCATCATGTGCCATGTTACATGACTCTTACATTTTATCTGATATATAAACATATCAAGAACATATTTTCTTGATAGTTCTATCTTTCCCGGATATTCTGGTAATTTGACGAATCAAGATTGTGTTATTACCATTTCTTTCTTAGAACATTAGCTATGTTCATTTCGAAATTCATATCTATGAATTCTGGACCGTTGCTCACTTTAATAGAGGTCGAGAGAATAATAAAAAGGCAAAGAGATCCAAAATATAAGAGAAAATATAAAGCCCAATGAAAACACCGAAATTACAAACCGTGGATATCAGTACGTATAGCAATATAAAGACACGGGAGGATTATAAATACAATAATCCCTAGAGCATAATAGAAATAAACAGATTTTTCAGGTGGGAGTTGAAAAAGAAGAACGATCATTGCGATAGTTAGAATAAGAACAAGGATCAGAACAGGGTTAAGCATTTTCATAAATCTTTTGAATTTGGGAATTGAGTATAGAAGTGGTGAAAACAAATGGAACGGAAAAGGTAAATTTATAAAGGAAATATCAGACGTAGCAATCGGGGCAGATCACCGTATTTAATTAAAGAGATCTTAATTTCCATAAATCCCGAAGAATCAGATCTTATAGATTTCCAAGATTTTCTTTTAAATCTCTTGAATTCCGGATTTTAACAAAGACAACGTCAAAAGTTAAGACGAACCTTATTTTCTAAATTCAACCCTGACTTTGTCAAAAGTTAAGACGAATTTTTACTTTTCCTATTTCAATCTTTTGCGATAGCTTCACTCATACGCTTCAAGTAACCGAATCGTTTAATCTATATCACTCAATGATGATAAAACTCTATTTATCAACTCATATTCATCATGAAAACATTTTTATTATTAACCATGACCACCTCACTCAAATTTCGGGACGAAATTTCTTTAACGGGTAGGTACTGTGACGACCCGGAGATTTCCGACCAAATTTAAACTTAACCTTTATATAGTTTCGACATGATAATCAGAATATGTAATATTGAGTCTCGAAAGTTTTGAACTATTTCATATATCTATTTAACCCTTGACTATGCCCGACGATTCACGAACAAGTGTGTATAAATAAATTAAAAAATAGTAAGATATTATTAAAGTAAATATATAAATATATATATGTATTATGAATCTATATAAGATTTCTATTAAATAAATACATAAAATATATAAATATTAACTATTCATTAAATGGCATCACATAATATAATATTACATAAATAATAAATGGTATTATATTAAATTACAAGTTTGAATATAAATGATATATTAATATTATTTTCATTACTTTCATTATTATTATTGTTAACATTAATATTAATATTTGTAATATTAAAAAAAAATATCATAGATATATATGAAATTTGATATGTATAAGTTGTTGTCTTATTATAATTATTGGGATTAATGATATTATTATTAGTATTATTACTTCTAATATTACTATTATTATTAGTTTCATATTTATTATTAAAATTAATATTGTATAATTATTATTATTAGTGTATTTATTATTAAAAATTAATAAAACCTATTAATATTATCAGTAATAATATAATTATTATAATTATTGTATCATTATAATTTATTATTAATATAATCATTATTATTAAAAAATAGATTTATTAATTATTAGTTTATATTATATAAAAACTATAAAAGCCAATAAGTAGTACGATCTTTTTACACTTAGTTATCAAACTGTATCATAATTTTGTTTGTGTCTATCAGCTGGTACAAATTGATTCCACTGGTTCCATTAACAAACAAATGCAGTTGAGAGTCATGATCCAATTTTATTTCTTTTAGTTTTATAATTGATCCTGATTGCTTTTTTTGTTGACAAATACTATATAAAATGATTCCTGCCAGTTGTTAAATACCACATTAGATATTCCATTACCTCTATCAATCATAACACATATTCAACAGCTGTTAATTAAAATGAATTTAGCAGAAAAATGGAGAAAAAATATCGACTGCCCCTGTTCTTCATCTTTTTAGTCATATTTCAAATTCGAATCAATTTTCAAAATGTAACAATGCAGTTATGGTATAAATCGTCCACTTAAACTATATGTAAAGTATCAAATCTCAATTCCTTTTAACAAGTTTGAATTTCGGAGTCAAAGTTCAAGTTTAAAAAGTCAAACGAATGTTCTTCATTAAAATTCGAAATCATTTTTGTGTTTCAAGATCATTTGAGGATTCAGAAACTTTATAGAAACGATTTATAATCTTTTTCATGTTACAATCATGGTCTAAAAATGTTCCCAAGTTTTGAATCAATATTTTTTTTTAAAACTAGCGACGGCAGCAGAAATCGTTTATTTTTATTATTTTTTTGATACAATTAATTACAGATAATCGCTTTCCATTTCAATTTTATCTGTAAATTCAAATTTTAAACTCAGTTATATGTTTATACTTGTTCCTGGTCGATTTGCATTTGGAGAAGAAGATAGAAGAGAAAACAGAAAAATAAGTAGTATAAATAAAATTTTCGTATCAGTTAATCAGGAAAAATGGAATTGGAACAATGGTTATGGGAGTTAGTGTGTGAGCGGGAGGTCCCGAGTTCGAGCCCGATTCATGGCAATTCTTTTTAGAAAAGGCTTATAAGGGTATACACAATTATTTTTTTTATTTCTATTATTATTATTATGATTATTATTAATATTGTTATGAGTATTATTACTATTATTAGTATTGTTATTAATAAGTATTACGAACATCATCATTATTATTATCATTAATCTGATTAGTATTATTTTATAACTATTAGTATTATTATTACTATGTTAGTTATTAGTATTAACGAAATGATTATTAATAAATTTATGATATTACCATTTTTATTATTATTAGTGTTATCATTTAAAAATTTATTAGTATTATCAATTCTAATATTATTGTTATTAGTAGCATTATTATTATTGTATTATTATTAGTATTATTATTATTATGATTTCAAGGTTATTAAACATGTTAATAACATAAATATATAATAAAAGATGTTATTTTAAAGACTTAAGGAAGTGGTTATAATTATATGAATACATGTAAAAATTATAATTATGATTACAAATTTAGGTTATAAGAAACTATATTCATTAGTATAGAAATTAAATACGAGAATCATGATTATCATGACCATGAATATAAAGGTTTTTATAATAAGGTTAAGATTATAAATATAGAAATTTTGATATAATTATTATTATGAAAATGATTAGAATTTTAACCAAATTATGATTTCAAGGAATTACTAAAATTATTATAACTACTGTTATCATGGTTATTATAATACAATTTAGTATTATTATCATTATTAATATCATTATTTTTATTAACATTATTATTATCACTTTTATCATTATTATTATAAACTATCATTATTATTACTAATATTAATATTATCATAATTAATAATTTCACAAACAAATGATCTTCATATAAAGATATATTTAATATACATAACTTAACTATATCAATATCTTTATTTATTTAAAATATATGAAAGGAATATATATTTAAACAAATAATGAAACCTATAAATTATTAATATAAAAACGATATCACTAATAATTATATATATATTTGTTCGATTACAAGTATATGTATTAATATATATACAAATGATATAGGTTCGTGAATCCAAGGCCAACCCTGCATTGTTCAATATAGTCATATGTATTTTTACTACAAAATACATTAGGTGAGTTTCATTACTCCCTTTTTATATATATTTTTGGGACTGAGAATACATGCGCTGCTTTTATAAATGTTTTACGAAATAGACACAAGTGATCAAAAACTACATTATATGGTTGGATTATTAAACCGAATATCGCCCTTCAAGTCTGGTAACCTAAGAATTTAGGGAAATGGCCCCTGATTGACGCGAATCCTAAAGATAGATCGATGGACCTTGACAAGTCCCATTCGGGGTACGAATGCTTTAGTACTTCGAGATTATTAAACAGACGATAGGTTCTGTTTAGGATATTCTATGCATTAAGTTAACGTCGGTTACCAGGTGTTCAATCCATATGAATGATTTTTATCTCTATGCAGTTTGCGAAATGCCTGATATGAGAATGATGTTTATGAAAATACAAAATCTTGTGGTCTATTAAAATGATGAAAATGAATGCTTATGATAAACTAATGAACTCACCAACCTTTTGGTTGACACTTTAAAGCATGTTTATTCTCAGGTAAGAAAGAAATCTTTCACTGTGCATTTGTTCATCTTAGAGATATTGCTTGGAGTCATTCATGACATATTTCAAAAGACGTTGCATTCGAGTCGTTGAGTTCATCAAGATTATTATTATTAATTTAATTATAGTTAGATATGTTATGAAATGGTATGCATGCCGTCAACTTTAGATGTAATGAAAGATTGTCTTTTCAAAAACGAATGCAATATTTGTAAAATATATCATATAGAGGTCAAGTACCTCGCGATGTAATTAACTTTTGTGAATCGTTTATAATCGATATGGACTTCGTCCGGATGGATTAGGACGGGTCTCTACACCATTCACTTGATTTGTAGCACACATTTCATTGAACTCCGTTATATGATCATATGGTTCTTCCGATGCCAAACCTCGGTTGGTTGTCAAAATAGCAATCAATTGAAGTCGGACCTCAAATCTCCGGCTATTTTCCGCATTCGGAGCGACCGTATAAAGAAACGGTGAATAATCATCGTACACACCTGGTTGGTAGAACGAATCCACCCCATGTGTGTCCCTCTCTGCCATAGTGACAATTGGAATTTTCGCCTATATGAAAACACAAACAAGAAAACACCACGCGTAAAACCGAACAAAACTAATGAAATGAAAAGAATATTTTTTTGGATTTTTTAGGTTTTATAATTTTATGGCTTTTTCAAAATCTAAAAGAAAGCAATTTACAAATAAGAGCTTTCAATCAAGCGCACAAACTCCCTGGCAGCGGCGCCAAAAGTTGATCGGTGTCTAAGTATCAATAAAATATGAACTAAATACTCTAGATTAGCTAGGGTAAGTAGGACTCGTTCTACGGGAGATTGTGGTTAAAAGCAAGCAATTCTAAGGATTTGATTTTGATTAACTAAGTGTATCAACTAATTAAGACAATTAAAACTAAGCAAGACGTAAATTTTAGTGGTTTTAACCAAAGAGCATAAACAAAAGATCAAAAACACAAAGTTGTTGTCAATGGATTAAAAGCTTTATCCCTTCTAAATCCCAAATGGTAAAAGTTCATTCAAACAAGTATTAAGCTTTATCAAGTTTACATGCAACTCACATAGACATAAGTTCTTCAATTTATCAGGAACGTTATCCTGGGCACTTTTATGTAAATTATATACCTTGTATTTATCCTTAACTAAATTAACACTAAGTGGATTTAGAACAAATTATCAATTCACAATAATAAGTCTTACGATAATAAAATTCGGTAAATTTGCATTAAACGATAACTTGAACAAATCATAAATCCAAAGACTTTATCAATATAAAGCATGAATCACAATAATACTTGAATGAAATCATAAATACACAATTGTTCAATGGAAGGAATAACTAAGAAACTTAGCCGAGCATGTTGGTGATGATGAACATGATGAATGGATAATGAACCATGATGAACTCGCCTTCGATCCTCGAAACTTTGATGATTTTGATGTTAGGGTTGATGTTTGGGGCTTAAAAACTGGAGTAGAAGCTGATTAAATTCGTGCCTAAGGGTTTGGTATTTATAGAAGTGACAAAACTTGTTCCCAAAGTCAAAAACCCTTAAATTTCGTCTTCCACCGCAAATTACGGTGTTTTGACCGCAAATTGCGGTGGCACGCCGCAAAGTTGCTGCCATATTAGTATTTTATACTGTTTTTTTCAGAACCCACCGTAAATTGCGGCCATACCACCGTAAATTGTACGGTCTTAAATAATAAATGAAACTTGTAGTTTTATGAAATACGAACATCTGGAAATTTGAGTCACCTCAAACGGAGGTCGTATTCTCAAGTTATGGCAAAACTGTAACAGCGCGCATGAGACAACGTTTTCAGCATTTTCAGCATCTTTTATCTTCTTTTCGCGTAATTTTCTTCAATACTTGAGATACATGGAAACTCATAAAAATACTTCGTTTTGCCCATTAAAATCACATTAAAGCCTTGTCATTAATAACCATTCTGAGTATAAATTAGGGACCTATCCCCATACCGGATCATGTTATAGACAATAAGAACGACGTTTCCGTTTTTAATTTAGCTAGCGAAAGAGAGTATTGCAGTTTATTTGATTTATTGTGTGAAGGGCATTGTCAGGTTTGGTTTTAGTTAAATCGGTTTTGGATAAAAAGAAGCGCAATAAATCGGGTCTATAAGGTTACCCAATAATGGTGAAGACATCGACTTCGGGGATGCTATTCAAAGGTTATTCGAAGAAGCTTAAGGGAAGAACTGTAATGTTTTTTTGGGACATTGTTTGCCTGTTGAAAGCTGTAAGTATAGTGGTGCAGGGGGATCGTCGAATTTGCAATCTCAGCCAGCTAATATACGAAGATTAGAAGAGAATTGGTCTATTGTTCCTTCAACGGCTACATTAATCTACAACAGTTCCTCAAACGTTCTTTCTTTTAAGATTGTAAATTGTTCGGGTAAGAATATTCATCGCGAAACAGTGGATGGCAAATTTAAAAAGGCAAATCGTTAAGTCAATATTCTTTCTTGATTTTTCTATCGTTTTATTTTTTTGCGGTTATTTGGTTTGTTTTGGTTGTGTTTAACTTGATTGTAATTCGGTTTGTTTATGGTATTTGGTTTGTGGTTTCGTGGGTGAGGTTCATCATAGATAGTTTTTGTTTTTAGTGGCTTTCTAGGTTCGAGCCTTCTCCGGTCCATTTTGTGTGATCCCGGTTGTTGGCGTTTTCTTTTTGAAAACGCTCCCGTTACTATATAAGTTCTCGTAAGTTTAGCCAAAAATTAAAAATTTATCAACTTCGATTTACCAAGATTTAGAATATTTGTTTATGTACTAACTTCGATCAATGTTCAGGAATTTTGATTAATGTATTTTTCTAGATATGCACAAAATTGCAGTATTGCCAATCATGTGCCTAGCATATATTATTAGTTAACGGAACAATTTTACTATCATTGAGAATAGGACCAGCGCCTTGCATTTATCAAATTATAGAAATTACCGATATAATTTTAAAAGGAGTAGGACTACCCGTTTAATATTAGGTAAATCAAAGTGATCAAGGGGTAAATTTTACCTTTTTTTTTATTATTGTTATAATCAAGGAAAGGAATATATTGTATTCTAACTATCTTGACCAGGACCTTGTAGGCAGAGCCGGACCTGGGGTGGGTCACAAGTGCGACCGCACTTGTCATTAAGATTTAATGGGCATCAAATGGAGGGTTTGAGTTTTTTTTTTTTTAAGTTGCAGAAAGATACATGAAGAGAAGGGAAAAAAGAATTAGATAAAAAGTTGGAGCGAGAGAAAAATATTTTTAGGTAAAAATTCCGATTTCAATAATAGAGTATTGAACTTGGTTTTAAAATTTTTTTGACTTATGTTATTTCAAGGAAAAAAAGTCATATTCGTTTACTTCATACTTCAATTATAATACATTAATTAGTTTTATTTTATACATTCAATTAGTATTATTTTTATAAATTATTAAATGTTTTATACAGTATAGTGTTACTGTTTATATACCCCCTTAAATAGATATTTATATACTTACTTCGTCCCAAAATATATGTTCCGTGTAACTTTAAGTAACGTATAAAAGTTTCTCTTCTAAGAAGACCAGAGGTAATGTTACTTCTAGTATTATAAATTTTTAAGTAAAAGTATATATAAGAGTAACAAAGTAAAGTTGATTGTCTATTTTGGAGAAAACAAAATTAGAAATACACATTTATATGGAGATGGATGAAGTAATACTATATGCTACGGAGTATTAATTTTGCAAATTTTTACATTATAGGAGTAATAAATTACGATAGTTTTTTAGTTTCGAAACACCTTTATAAGATAGATAAGGTCATTATTTGGCCGTTGTGCACCGGATATCAAAATAATCAGGATCGGCCCTGCTTGTAGGACTCAATCCCTCTCACGAGTGGCTCAATTTTAAATTATCTTCTTGATGAATAAAACGTTGATTATAGGGATAATTAGGGCATGCTTGGTAAGGGAGAATGAGTCTTAAGGAATGAGTATCATTATAATTAATATTGCCTGATAGTTTATAATGGGATTGAGCATTACCGGAAACTAATTAATGGAGCATTATCCCACAAAATGTGGAGAATGCATTCCATTATATGATAATTACCCGCCAAATGACCACGTTCTCTTGTTTTTTTCCCTCTTTTTCACACCCACTCTTCCTCTCTCCTTCTACAAGTTCCTCACATAAAATTCTTTATATCTGTGCAATTCAATTAAACTACTCCGCACTAAAATAGAGACGAGAGCTGCAATTTGAGATTGAAATACCCAATATCAAGGTATTATCTAATTTGTCTTTATCGTAAGATTTTTTTGTATGCTTTTTTAGTCTGCATCATTTTACAATTTATGGTATCTAATGAACAAACATCGCCTACTTCCTCAAACACTGAAACGTCAAAGAAGAAACGTAAAAAGGTCTCACAAAAGCTACAAAAATCTAACAAGAAGACGAAACCGTTAAATACTCATGAAATTTTAGATGTGAAGTTAGATAACATCACTTCCGATTTTAAGTCTCTTTGTGGCGCAATGGTTTCACAAATTGGTGTCGCTACTAGTGCTTTGCTGCAGATGCTAAAACATCTGACTCTTTGTGTAGTGACCCGAACTTTTCCATATTTATTTATATTAAATGAAATTGATATTTACATGATTAAGTGTTTCCAACATGTTAAGCACTCAAACTTGTTAAGACTTGATTAATTAAAATAGGTTTTATATGGACAATTGACCACCCAAGTTGACTGGTGATTCACGAACGTTAAAACTTGTAAAAACTATATGATGACATATATATGATTATATATATAGTTAAGATGATATTATGATAAGTAAGTATCTCATTAGGTATTTTAACAATGAGTTATATACATAAAATTGAGTTTATTGAATTAAGAAACTCGAAACGATATATATAACGATTATCGTTAAAACAACGTCTTACTAAATACATATGAATCATATTATGATATTGATACACTTGGTTAATTATGTTAAATGATAAGTAAATATATCATTAAGTGTATTAACAATGAACTACATATGTAAAAATAAGACTACTAACTTAATGTTTTCGAAACGAGACATATATGTAACGATTATCATTGTAACAACATTTAACTGTATATATATCATACTAAGATATATTATATATCATAATATCATGATAATGTAACAATTTAACATCTCTTTAGATATAATAAACAATGAGTTAATAACATTTAACAAAACCGTTAACCAAAAAGTTTCAAAACAACATTTACATGTAACGACTAACGATTACTTAACGACTCTGTTAAAATGTATATACATGTAGTGTTTTAATATGTATTTATACAATTTTGAAAGACTTCAAGACACTTATCAAAATACTTCTACTTAACAAAAATGCTTACAATTACATCCTCGTTCAGTTTCATCAACAATTTTACTCGTATACACCCGTATTCGTACTCATACATACAAAACTATCTTATTCGAAGATTTGAACATGTAATCACTAGAACATAGTTTAGTTAATTCTAAACTTGTTCGCAAACAAAAGTTAATCATTTTAACTTGACTTTTAAAATCAACTAAACACATGTTCTATATCTATATGATATGCTAACTTAATGATTTAAAACCGGAAAACACGAAAAACACCGTAAAACCGGATATACGCCGTCGTAGTAACATCGCGGGCTGTTTTGGGTTAGTTAATTAAAAACTATGTTAAACTTTGATTTAAAAGTTGTTCTTCTGGAAAAATGATTTTTCTTATGAACATGAAACTATATCCAAAAATCATGGTTAAACTCAAAGTGGAAGTATGTTTTCTAAAATGGTCATCTAGACGTCGTTCTTTCGACTGAAATGACTACCTTTACAAAAATGACTTGTAACTTATATTTTCGACTATAAACCTATACTTTTTATGTTTATATTCATAAAATAGAGTTCAATATGAAACCATGGCAATTTGATTCACTCAAAACGGATTTAAAACGAAGAAGTTATGGGTAAAACAAGATTGGATATTTTTTGATTGTTGTAGCTACGGTAAATATTGTAACAATTCTATACAAATCATATCCTAGCTAACTTATATTTTATTATACATGTATTCTAATATATTATGTAATCTTGGGATACCATAGACACGTATGCAAATGTTTTGACATATCATATCGACCCATGTATATATATTATTTGGAACAACCATAGACACTCTATATGCAGTAATGTTGGAGTTAGCTATATAGGGTTGAGGTTGATTCCAAAAATATATATACTTTGAGTTGTGATCTAGCCTGAGACGTGTATACACTGGGTCGTGGATTGATTCAAGATAATATATATCGATTTATTTCTGTACATCTATCTGTGGACAACTAGTTGTAGGTTACTAACGAGGACAGCTGACTTAATAAACTTAAAACAGTAAAACGTATTAAAAATGTTGTAAATATATTTTGAACATACTTTGATTTATATGTACATATTTGTTATAGGTTCTTGAATCGACCAGTTGCCAAGTCTTACTTCTCGACGAAGTAAAAATCTGTGAAAGTGAGTTATAGACCCACTTTTAAAATCTAATATTTTGGGATGAGAATACATGCAGTTTTATAAATGTTTTACGAAATAGACACAAGTAAATGAAACTACATTATATGGGTGAATGATCGAAGCCGAATATGCCCCTTTTGCTTGGTAACCTAAGAATTAGTAAACCGATCTACTAATTGACGCGAATTCTAAAGATAGATCTATTGGGCCTAACGAACCCCATCCAAAGTGCCGGATGCTTTAGTACTTCGAATTCGTTTATATCATGTCCGAAGGATTTTCCGGAATGATAGGGGATATTTTTATATGCATCTTGTTAATGTCGGTTACCAGGTGTTCACCATATGAATGAATTTTATCTCTATGTATGGGATGTATATTGAAATATGAAATCTTGTGGTCTATTATTATGATTTGATAGTATATAGGTTAAACCTATAACTCACCAACATTTTTGTTGACGTTTTAAGCATGTTTATTCTCAGGTGATTATTAAGAGCTTCCGCTGTTGCATACTAAAATAAGGACAAGATTTGGAGTCCATGCTTGTATGATATTATGTAAAAACTGCATTCAAGAAACTTATTTTTGATATAATATATTCTTATTGTAAACCATTATGTAATGGTCGTGTGCAAACGATATATTTTAGATTATCATTATTTGATAATCTACGTAATACTTTTAAACCTTTATAGATAAAATAAAGGTTATGGTTGTTTTAAAAAATGAATGCAGTCTTTGAAAAACGTCTCATATAGAGGTCAAAACCTCGCGACGAAATCAATTAATATGGAACGTTTATAATCAATATGAACGGGACATTTCAGTTGATATCCGAGCGTTGGTCTTAGAGAACCAGAAAATTGCATTAGTGTGTCTTACCCAGTTTGTTAGGATGCATTAGTGAGTCTGGACTTCCACTGTGTTTTTCTTCAAAAACGATTGCTTAACATTTTTTTTGTTGGAAACTATATATTATTAACATGTAAATATTATGTGATATATTAATCTCTTAACGTGTTTGATATTGTGTGATAGATGTCTACCTCTAGTACAAATCCCATTGATTCACCTAATAATAATGAAGAGTCAAATATATTTTGGAAAGATTCACAAATTCCCGAAGAGGAACCGGAAGAGGAGGAACCGGAAGAGGAGGAACCGGAAGAAGAGGAACCAGAAGAGGAGTAATCGGAAGAGGAGGAACCAGAAGAAGAGGTTCCGGAGGAAGAAATATTGATACCTATAGTAAATCGATTAAATAAAAGAAAATCCTCATCCAACGGACCAAAGTTAATAATGGTCAATGGTGTTTCCGCCAAGGAAGCAAAATATTGTGAAGATTACCAATTTTCCGATGAATCGGATCCCGATGAGGATTCCGATGATGTTATAGGAATTACCTCGACCCAATTTAATAAAGCTAAAGAAAATAATAAGGGAAAAGGTATAAAAATAGAGAAACCCGATTCCAACCCCGATGAACTTTATATGTATCGACAACATCTGTATTTCCTAAAATGTAACAATGACCCGGGAACTGTAACATGCCGCATTTTTCCGTTAAATTATTTTAACGCCCGTCTTTTTCTTTTTAAATAATACCCTTCGTGTCTAGATTCGTATCCTTTGTTAAGTAACATTTTAAATATTCTCGTTATCGGATTTTAATATCTCCCGTACTCCCGTGAAATTTAAAATAATTCGTTCGGTTATTTCCCGCACCCGATTCATAGTTGAGGGACCAAACTTGCCAAGGGTTCAAACCTTTGACTAGGTCAAAGGGTCAAACCCTTTCCACCCTTTCATTATCACCTCCTCCATTTTATTACTTCCTCCATTTTCTCTCTAACTCCAAACACAAAGATTCATCATCCATTTATGATCTAGCGGGTATTTTGCAAAACAAATTACATATTTGAGCTCCTTACAACTTCCTCTTCGTTTTGGTACCAACTTCATCTCATTTGGGTAACATTTCTAAAACACTAGATTTCTTTAAATTCGTGTTCTTGACTTATAAAGTTGTTAATTAGCGTCTATGGCTCATTGTGATGTCGTGTATGTAATTTGTATGCTCGATTCGTTGTTTTTGGTGTAACTAGTTCAATATGAAAATTACTTGCTAAATCCTTGATTTTGGATGATCAAATGTTGTTAGATTGTTAAAGTGCATGTTTTAAAAGTGTTACTAGTATCATTAGCTTCGTTTTGATGTATAGGTTGATTAAGGAAACTCCAAGAACATGATTAGTGATTTTGTGAACTTGGATTAGGGTTTGATAAGCTTTACATGAACTTTTGATGCGTCAAATGCTATGAGATATTGTTGTTAAGTGTTTTTTTGCAATGTGTGTTTGATCACCTTCGAAACGGCATATCATACATGTAAAACGGTTGCCCGAATCATGAAATGCATATTTGGAACTTGAACTTTGATTATGGACGTTTAAATGCAGTTTTGGGGTATGTAAGTGTTGAATTGCTTGATGAAATGTGTCTAGGTGTTTTCCTCGTCAAATTACCTTTCCGGTGATATAAAATACATGTTCTAATTGTTTGCGGTTTGTAATTTGGGTTGGTTTGATTGTTGGTTCGTGCACTTAGAGTTGCAGCAAACAGGGCCTGGAAACCAACCAGGACGCCGTCCAGAAACTCAGGACGCCGTCCCACTTCTAATACCTGGACGCCGTCTAGATACTCAGGACGCCGTCCCACTCTTCAATATAGGACGCCGTCCAGTCATCTGGGACGCCGTCCTAATGGCCTAAAACTGGCTGTTCGCTTAGTCTTTTGACGAAAAATGTTTGGCATGTTCTAGACCTCAAATTCACGTGCAACTTGTTTTAACATGCTTATATATGAATAACTAGCATAGAAAATTTGTCCGAGACCCGACCCGACCATGTTGACTTTTCCGTTGACTTTGACCCGACCAAGTTTGACTTTTTGTCAAACTTAACCAATTAATTATGCAATCTTTCTAACATGATTCCATACTTGTATCTTGCATGAAACTTGACAATTTTCTTCACATGCTAATATAATCGAGTCGTAACGAGCCATAGGACTAATTGAACATCTTTGACCGTTTGTGTTTACCGTTATTGATATAACCTATATGTTTAGGTCAAGACTAGCTTGGCTTTGCACGCGTTTACTTGTTGAAGTACTTTATTAACTCTTGCACTCGAGGTGAGATCATAGTCCCACTTTTTACTCTTTTGAACTTACTTTTGGGATGAGAAAACATAAACATTTCTTTTGAACTAAGTGAACACAAGAACGGGAAAACAAACATTCTACATACGAGTTTAGAACAAAAATCCTCAATTCAATTATCATTAGTTACATCAGATGGTGTAAGCGAGAACTTATGTTATATGGCCATATGGGTTTGACAACCCTCATCTTTGACGGTTCGCTACCGTCTACGGATGAAATATATTTTCGGGAACAGTGTTGTTCTAGCACTAATTTATGGGGTATTCAACGGACGGAATGTTAAGCTTTGATAATTGGGTGCTCGTGAATATTAACTTTAGAATGTATTACTATTATTTCAACTTTACAAATCTTGTGGTTCGGCTTACTTTACTTTTACTCACATACTTACTTACTTAAACCTATGATTTCACCAACGTTTTCGTTGACAGATTTCTATGTTCTTCTCAGGTCTTGCACGATATGTGAAACATGCTTCCGCTCATTATTTGATACTTGCATTGGATGTCGAGTATACATGCATTTCATGGAGCGTCTTTTGACTTTACTTTAAACCGTGTCGCCTAGATTTCATTTGTACTTATAACCTTGTAACTTAACTTTTGGGTTGAACAATTCTTGTAAACTTTGGAAACAATCTTTATTTTGAAATGAAGGCGACATATTTTGGTCAAACGTTGTCATAAAGACTTATGACCAGGTAATGGGACCCACGTAAACGACGCCGTCACTTGACGATTTGTCGGGGTCGCTACAAGTGGTATCAGAGCCTTGGTTGTAGGGATTTAGAGTTCATTTGTGTCCACCCCGAGTCATAGGGTACATAGGTGAATCTAGACTACAACCGGCATATAGACTGAAGTAGGAATTACTTGACTATTTGTGCATTTATTCTCGAACTCTTCTATCATATCTAACTCGTATTCGATCTTGATCTTACGTTGATAAATTTTGTTGATGCGCCACCTTGACTTTATGAAGTAATGTTAAATGCACATGTGAATCAGGGTAATATAATTTCCGGGATTATATTACGGTGATTCATATGGATGTTCCGACATTATGACATAAAGAATTTAAGGCGAGTCAAGGAAAATTTTCTCTCTATCCTTATTCCATACCACGGTTAGTATTGTTGAAAATACTAACCAACGATATTCTTGTGTCATGAAGGAACAATGGCTCACCAAGGTCAACACAATACTCCTCTCGAAACTCTAGAACAAGCTCTTCAACGAATGATAACCACCGCCGTGGGTACGGCCGTGGCCGATCACTTTTCCAACAACACCAATCGTGGAGCCGGTAATTCAAGCGAAGGTTGCTCCTACAAGAACTTCATGAAGTACAACCCTCCCACTTTCGATGGAACCGGAGGACCGGTTGTTCTCACCCGATGGTTTGAACAAATGGAGACCGTTTTTAACACAAGCAGTTGTTGAGACCAAGATAAGGTCAAGTTTTCCACCCTCACTTTCACCGGTGTTGCACTCTCATGGTGGAACATGTATGTACAATCGGTGGGTATCGATGAAGCCCACTCACTCTCTTGGACCGAATTAAGAGAAAGAATGATCACCGAATATTTTCTGCGCGACGAGACTCGAAGGCTCGAGCAGGGTCTAAGGAATTTAAAAACGGCCGGGAATGACCTCGAAGCTTATAATCAACGGTTTACCGAACTAGTCACAATGTGTCCAAATCTCATGACTCCCGAATCCCTAAGAGTCGAACTTTACATGGATGGCCTCCCTAAGAGCATTCAACACAGGGTAATGACATCTCGACCCACTAACCTACAAGAGGCTTTAACAACGGCCCGCCAAACTTTAGAAACGGCGAAGGAAATGGAAGCACCGGCACCAATGGTCGAGAACCACCCGAGTAACAACAAAAGAACATGGGAAGCCTCTCAATCAAGCAACCACAACAATAACAACAACCCCGCCAAGAAGCCTTTCGCCTCCAACGATAAGAAAGGCTATGCCGGAAAACGACCTTTTTGTAACGAATGCCACAAGCATCACTTTGAAGGATGTGGCAGGTTCCACCACCGGCGCCAAGGAAGTGGTCACATCGCCAAACATTGTAGAAGTGCCACCCCCGTCACTCAAAAGGGAACCAACCCACGAAAGTCGGTCACTTGCTACGCATGTGGCCAAACGGGTCATTTTAGGAATGAATGCCCAAATAAGAAAATCAACCCCAACGCACGCCGTTGAACTTTCAACATCAACGCCTAGGATGCCCGAGACGACGATGGACTAGTCACGGGTACGTTTCTTCACAACAAACCGTATGTTTCATACTTATTCGATTCAATTACCGCTAGACGTTTTACAACCGAGACTTTCACTTGTACTCTTTACATTCCACTTTTTCCCCTAGATACTACTTAGACGATTTAAGTGACCAACGGAAAAATATTGTGTGCCTATAAATTCTATCGGAGGATATGCGTTAAGAAATTGGACTCGACACCTATAGAACTAAGGAACTCAAAATCCAGTCATTAAGGAGAAATTGTTGCCCTACATTTATGTATAGATTATTGTGAACTAAGAAATTTTCGGTTGAAAACCGATACCCTCTCCCTCACATCCATGACCTCATGATTATTTGCATGAATCCCGTATGTTCCAAATCGACCTCCGTTCCGGTTATCATCAATTGGAGGTTAAGGGAGACGATGTCTCCTGAGTCTTTTCCGAACTCGCAACGTTAGTTGTAAATCTCTCTTAGTACCATTCGATTTATCCAAGGCTCGTCCATATCCATAAACCTCTTAAACCACGTATGCAAACTTATCTAGACAAATCTGTTATCGTATTTATAGATGACATCTTAACTTATTCAAGTAAAGAAGGAAAACGAACAACATCACCATCTTACGCTCAAACTTTTGAGAAAAGAGCAACTCTATACCAAATTCTCCGAGTAGGAATTTTTGTTGAACGAAGTCCAATTTTTCTAGACCATGACGTTAATGGTCAAGGCATTACAATCAATCTCGAAATCAAGCCACATGTAATCAGGAAACTCTCCCAACTCAGACTTGTATTCGTAAAATCTTAGATCTCGCCTGTTATCACCGAAAATTCATTTCTGACTTTTCTCGTGTTACACGACTTTAACCTCGTTAACTCACTAAGGAAAACTTTACACCTCTCCGTGTTCGAACCTTGAACGTAATTTTGCATGCAAACCTTTCTAGCTAAATTCGTATAGCACATAACGGAACTCAATATGGAAATAATTCTACTTAAACGCCCGAAAGGCATACTCTCTCGACTCGAAATCAACGGAACTGAAATTCGTTATTTTTGCACGAAGAATTCGAATACATAATTGTTGATCCGATCAACTTTTCTCGTCATCATGTACCACACTACGTACCTCTGTTATTCCACCGTTACCGTCTGATATTACTGGAACTTAAGATAACCCGCAATCCAAGGATACATCACTCTTATTTGACATAACGTCCTTGTGTTTCTGATAATCGGCCAACTACTATTCAACCCCGAACTATACAACTACGTGTACTATCTCGATTTTCTTTCAAACTTCAACTTTTGACAACTAGATGCACAATACGGCGACCTTGAGATGTAAACTCATCCTATTCTAAGACCTCATTTCACTCCTATCTTTATCGCTCGCACTTCCGTTTAAGGAAACTCCTTGTGACATTTCTCCATGGATAGAGAAACTCCTCATATTACCTTAACATTCGCCACGAGGGTGAATAGTCCTAACAAACATATTTCGAACCCTAACTGACTTGTTCAAACATATCTTAAGAGATTCTATTCCAGTACGGTGTATCTTCGTCATTTATCCTGTATCGAAATACTCGTTTCACTTCTAGTGTTACAAGAAACCTTGGGAACTCGCTTAGACACATGTACCGCGTATCTCCCACAACCGACGAACCGAGCAAACGTACGATTCAATCTTGGAAAGACATGTTACAGACTGGTATTGTCTCCTTTAGTAGTTCCTCTTACAACGACAGCTATCACTCGTATATTAATGCCGCACCTCCGAAACCCTATATGACCGCAAATGTCATACCCCTGTTCATTTAACCAAAGCATGTGGCAAGCAAATCACCGAATCCGAACCCCATCAAGAAACAACAATTGAGATCGTTCAAGTCCGAGAAGGGCTCGAGATGACCCGTAGTCGCCAGAAGAGTTATACCAAACTTAGATGAAAACCTCACAAATCCCAGTGTGTAACCACGTAATATTGAGAACCTGCACCTTGGAAGGGTGTAATCCGTTTCGGGAATCAGGGAAAGTTAAACCCGCGACATGTTAACCCTTTTGAAACCTTGGGGCGTATTGGAACCGCTTCCTACCGTTTAGAACTTCCGACTAAATTAAGTTTCCGTTTACCCTACATTTCGTGTAACAAACTTAGAAACGTGTCCTGCGGAACAGGAACGTGCAATCCTGCTAGATACACCAACTATCGATGACAAACTTCTCTTCATAGGAAAACCAGTTGAAACCGGGGATCGTAAAACCAAACCTTAATACAACGTAAAACCCTGACTATCCAAATTCATGAGAACACTCAAGGACGTACCTACACTTATTCATATCATGAACAACGTAAAGTCTCGAGTAAGAGATATCGACTACTACTTCCAACTAAATTTCGGGACGAAATTTCTTTTGAGGTGTGGATAATGTAACATGCCGCATTTTTCCGTTAAATTATTTTAACGCCCGTCTTTTTCTTTTTAAATAATACCCTTCGTGTCTAGATTCGTATCCTTTGTTAAGTAACATTTTAAATATTCTCGTTATCGGATTTTAATATCTCCCGTACTCCCGTGAAATTTAAAATAATTCGTTCGGTTATTTCCCGCACCCGATTCATAGTTGAGGGACCAAACTTGCCAAGGGTTCAAACCTTTGACTAGGTCAAAGGGTCAAACCCTTTCCACCCTTTCATTATCACCTCCTCCATTTTATTACTTCCTCCATTTTCTCTCTAACTCCAAACACAAAGATTCATCATCCATTTATGATCTAGCGGGTATTTTGCAAAACAAATTACATATTTGAGCTCCTTACAACTTCCTCTTCGTTTTGGTACCAACTTCATCTCATTTGGGTAACATTTCTAAAACACTAGATTTCTTTAAATTCGTGTTCTTGACTTATAAAGTTGTTAATTAGCGTCTATGGCTCATTGTGATGTCGTGTATGTAATTTGTATGCTCGATTCGTTGTTTTTGGTGTAACTAGTTCAATATGAAAATTACTTGCTAAATCCTTGATTTTGGATGATCAAATGTTGTTAGATTGTTAAAGTGCATGTTTTAAAAGTGTTACTAGTATCATTAGCTTCGTTTTGATGTATAGGTTGATTAAGGAAACTTCAAGAACATGATTAGTGATTTTGTGAACTTGGATTAGGGTTTGATAAGCTTTACATGAACTTTTGATGCGTCAAATGCTATGAGATATTGTTGTTAAGTGTTTTGTTGCAATGTGTGTTTGATCACCTTCGAAACGGCATATCATACATGTAAAACGGTTGCCCGAATCATGAAATGCATATTTGGAACTTGAACTTTGATTATGGACGTTTAAATGCGGTTTTGGGGTGTGTAAGTGTTGAATTGCTTGATGAAATGTGTCTAGGTGTTTTCCTCGTCAAATTACCTTTCCGGTGATATAAAATACATGTTCTAATTGTTTGCGGTTTGTAATTTGGGTTGGTTTGATTGTTGGTTCGTGCACTTAGAGTTGCAGCAAACAGGGCCTGGAAACCAACCAGGACGCCGTCCAGAAACTCAGGACGCCGTCCCACTTCTAATACCTGGACGCCGTCTAGGTACTCAGGACGCCGTCCCACTCTTCAATATAGGACGCCGTCCAGTCATCTGGGACGCCGTCCTAATGGCCTAAAACTGGCTGTTCGCTTAGTCTTTTAACGAAAAATGTTTGGCATGTTCTAGACCTCAAATTCACGTGCAACTTGTTTTAACATGCTTATATATGAATAACTAGCATAGAAAATTTATCCGAGACCCGACCCGACCATGTTGACTTTTCCGTTGACTTTGACCCGACCAAGTTTGACTTTTTGTCAAACTTAACCAATTAATTATGCAATCTTTCTAACATGATTCCATACTTGTATCTTGCATGAAACTTGACAATTTTCTTCACATGCTAATATAATCGAGTCGTAACGAGCCATTGGACTAATTGAACATCTTTGACCGTTTGTGTTTACCGTTATTGATATAACCTATATGTTTAGGTCAAGACTAGCTTGGCTTTGCACGCGTTTACTTGTTGAAGTACTTTATTAACTCTTGCACTCGAGGTGAGATCATAGTCCCACTTTTTACTCTTTTGAACTTACTTTTGGGATGAGAAAACATAAACATTTCTTTTGAACTAAGTGAACACAAGAACGGGAAAACAAACATTCTACATACGAGTTTAGAACAAAAATCCTCAATTCAATTATCATTAGTTACATCAGATGGTGTAAGCGAGAACTTATGTTATATGGTCATATGGGTTTGACAACCCTCATCTTTGACGGTTCGCTACCGTCTACGGATGAAATATATTTTCGGGAACAGTGTTGTTCTAGCACTAATTTATGGGGTATTCAACGGACGGAATGTTAAGCTTTGATAATTGGGTGCTCGTGAATATTAACTTTAGAATGTATTACTATTATTTCAACTTTACAAATCTTGTGGTTCGGCTTACTTTACTTTTACTCACATACTTACTTACTTAAACCTATGATTTCACCAACGTTTTCGTTGACAGATTTCTATGTTCTTCTCAGGTCTTGCACGATATGTGAAACATGCTTCCGCTCATTATTTGATACTTGCATTGGATGTCGAGTATACATGCATTTCATGGAGCGTCTTTTGACTTTACTTTAAACCGTGTCGCCTAGATTTCATTTGTACCTATAACCTTGTAACTTAACTTTTGGGTTGAACAATTCTTGTAAACTTTGGAAACAATCTTTATTTTGAAATGAAGGCGACATATTTTGGTCAAACGTTGTCATAAAGACTTATGACCAGGTAATGGGACCCACGTAGACGACGCCGTCACTTGACGATTTGTCGGGGTCGCTACAGGAACCTCTAAACCACCAGGTTTTTCTAAACTATTATGGAAAATGACGGCTCGTATTAGAGGAACACCATATATTCCTAAAAAATTAGGAAAACGAACCAAGTTCGAAGAAGAAGAAACCAGTGATTCAGATTAGAGGGTTGTAATCATGTTGTGTATTATATGTATTGTTTTGTGCTTGTACTTTTATGTTCTATGTAAAAAATTGCTTGTATTGTTTGTTAATTATCTTTTACGAATCTAATCCTTGTCTATTTTACAGTATAAAAACAAAATGGACGTTAAGGGTAGACAACCAAATATTTTAGAAGACCTACCAGAGGATATGATTGAGGAAATCTTGTCTAGAGTCGGTCAGAATTCATCAGCACATTTAGTTATGACGAAATTAACTTGTCAAATATTTGAAAGACTTTCCAGAAATGCCTTAGTTTATAAAAGGCTTTCCTTTGATAGGTGGGGTATATCACATTGGGGAGACCGTAAGTTACGCTGTGTTTTCTTTAAAGCGTTAAATGCAGGGAACCCAAATGCAATTTTACGCTACGGGTTATGAACCTATTTTGACTCAACATATCCCAACATAGGATTTCGTGAATTAGAAAGAGCTTCTAACATGCAACATAAAGAAGCATGTTATGCTTACGGGTTAGTGATGTTCGCTTCTTACCAAAGTCCTTTTGACGACATTACAACATGCTGCCTAGCCAATGGTCATAACGGTTATTTTCCACAAGACCAAGGATGGGAAGTAGTCTTAGTAAAACCAGAATGCATGACTTGTTTCTGAACTTATGAATTACGTGTCTTTATTTCCTTTGCTGAACAACTTGCGTATTAACTAGATTTATCTTCAAAACTGTCCTGTATCATAGTGTACTATATTTCATGTTATATGTGATATAGCGAAGTTGTAAGTTTGGAGAATATTTGTATGTGATATATTATTATAATCAATTTTTCATATGGAATTGTAGTAGTTAAATTGTATATTAGCTACTAAGTATGAACTTAACGGGTAGGTAGTACCCTTATTTAAACTTATAAAACGCTAATATGAAGAAAAAGCTTTTATAAATGAGTTCATATTATGCTACAAAATACTATTGACTACTCTTAATATTCTGTATGATTAACTCGATTCAGTTGGCTATTTTGAAGGAAATGGCACCGACTACTCGACACACCATGAATATGAGCGAAGAGGAATTTCGTACCTTTCTTGCTGCAAACATAGCCGCAGTACAGGCTGCGCTACATACCAACAATAAATCTGAATCTAGCAATGCAGCTAACGGTGCAAGAAATCGTGTAGGATGCTCCTACAAAGAATTCACTGCCTGCAAACCTTTGGAATTTGATGGAACTGAAGGACCAATTGGATTGAAACGGTGGACCGAGAAAGTCGAATCGGTGTTTGCCATAAGTAAGTGTACTGAAGAGGACAAAGTTAAGTACGCTACGCATACCTTCACAGGTACTGCGTTAATGTGGTGGAACACCTATCTTGAACAGGTAGGACAAAATGCTGCTTACGCACTACCGTGGTCGGCATTCAAGCAATTAATGAACGAGCAGTACCATCCTAGAAACGAAGTCAATAAACTCAAGGCAGAACTTAGAGAGTTACGAACACAAGGGTTCGACGTTATCACATATGAACGACGATTCACAGAGTTGTGCCTATTGTGTCCGGGAGCATTTGAAGATGAAGAAGAGAAGATCGACGCGTTTGTAAAAGGGTTACCAGTAAGGATTCAAGAAGATGTGAGTTCACACGAGTCCGCTTCTATACAGAAGGCAAGTCGAATGGCTCATAAACTCATAAATCAGATTGAGGGAAGAATTAAAGAGCAGGCGGCCGAAGAAGCCAACACGAAACAACTCAAGAGGAAATGGGAGGAAAACGGTGACAAGAGTCACCAGTACAACAACAACAACAATTACAACCACAATCGCAACAACTATCCCAACAACCGCAACAACAATCGCAACAATAACCGCAATCCTAACAATAACTACAACAAACATCCCAACAACAACAACAACTACAACAACCGTTTCAACAACAATAACAATCCCAACAACAACCTCAATAACAACAACGGCAACAAAAACCAAAAACAGCCATGTCATAGGTGTGAAGAAAATCATCAGGGGTTTTGCACGACATTTTGCAACAGGTGTAAAAGAAATGGTCATAGCACGACAAAGTGTGAGGTCTACGGACCAAAGCGCGACAAAGTGTTAGGTCTACGGACCAAAGTTTAACAAAACTAAAGGAACAAATAATGTCAGAACAAGTAATGCCGAAACAAATAGTGTTGGAGCAAGTAATACCAACGCTGTTTGTTATAAATGTGGAAAACCGGGCCACATTATTAGAAATTGCCCGAATCAGGGGAATACTAATGGGCAGGGCCGTGGAAGAGTTTTCAATATTAATGCGGCAGAAGCACAGGAAGACCCGGAGCTTGTTACGGGTACGTTTCTTATTGACGATAAATCTGCTTATGTTTTATTTGATTCGGGTGCGGATAGAAGCTATATGAGTAGAGAATTTTGTGCTAAATTAAGTTGCCCATTGATGCCTTTGGATAGTAAATTTTTACTCGAATTAGCAAACGGTAAATTAATTTCAGCAGATAATATATGTCGGGAGAGAGAAATTAAACTGGGGGATGAAACGTTTAAAATTGATTTAATACCAGTCGAGTTAGGAAGTTTTGATGTAATAATTGGCATGGACTGGTTGAAAAAGGTGAGAGCAGAGGTCGTTTGTTATAAAAATGCGATTCGCATTATGCGTGAAAAAGGAAAACCTTTAATGGTGTACGGAGAAAAGAACAACGCGAAATTAAATCTTATTAGTAGTTTGAAGGCTCAAAACTAATAAGAAAAGGTTGTTACGTCATTCTAGCACACATCGAGGAAGTTAAACCTGAAGAAAAGAACATCAGTGATGTTCTCGTCGCAAAAGAATTTCCTGATGTATTTTCGAAAGAATTACCGGGACTACCTCCACACCGATCTGTTGAATTTCAAATAGGCCTTGTACCGGGAGCTGCCCCAATAGCTCGTGCTCCATACAGACTCGCACCCAGCGAAATGAAGGAACTTCAGAGTCAGTTACAGGAACTTTTAGAGCGTGGTTTCATTCGACCAAGCACATCACCATGGGGAGCTCCTGTTTTGTTTGTCAAGAAGAAAGATGGTACACTCAGGTTGTGTATCGACTACCGAGAGTTGAACAAACTTACCATAAAGAACCGCTACCCACTACCGAGAATCGACGACTTATTTGATCAACTACAAGGCTCGTCTATTTATTCGAAGATCGATTTACGTTCTGGATATCATCAAATGCGGGTGAAGGAGGATGATATTCCAAAGACTGCTTTTAGGACACGTTACAGTCATTACGAGTTTATGTTTATGCCGTTTGGATTGACTAACGCACCAGCTGTGTTCATGGACCTCATGAACCGAGTGTGTGGGCCATATCTTGACAAGTTTATCATTTTTTTCATCGATGACATACTTATTTACTCTAAGAATGATCAAGAGCACGAAGAACATTTGAGAAAAGTGCTAGAGTTGCTGAGAAAAGAAAAACTGTACGCTAAGTTTTCGAAGTGTGCATTTTGGTTGGAAGAAGTTCAATTCCTCGGTCATATAGTGAACAAAGAAGGTATTCAGGTGCATCCAGCAAAGATTGAAACCGTTGAAAAGTGGGAAACCCCGAAAACTCCGAAATACATACGCCAATTTTTAGGGCTGGCTGGTTATTACAGGAGATTCATCCAAGATTTTTTCAAAATAGCAAAACCCTTGACTGCATTAACGCATAAAGGGAAGAGATTTGAATGGAAGGATGAACAAGAGAAAGCATTTCAATTGTTGAAGAAAAAGTTAATTACGGCACCTATATTGTCATTACCTGAAGGGAATGATGATTTTGTGATATATTATGATGCCTCAAAGCAAGGTCTCGGTTGTGTAATAATGTAATGAACAAAGGTAATTGCTTATGCGTCTAGACAATTGAAGATTCACGAGCAAAATTATACGACGCATGATTTGGAATTAGGCGCGGTTGTTTTTGCATTAAAGACTTGGAGACACTACTTATATGGGGTCAAAAGTATTATATATACCGACCACAAAAGTCTTCAACACATATTTAATCAGAAACAACTGAACATGAGGCAGCGTAGGTGGATTGAATTGTTGAATGATTACGACTTTGAGATTCGTTACCACCCGGGAAAGACAAATGTGGTAGCCGACGCCTTAAGCAGAAAGGACAGAGAACCCATTCGAGTAAAATCTATGAATATAATGATTCACAATAACCTTACTACTCAAATAAAGGAGGCACAACAAGGAGTTTTAAAAGAGGGAAATTTAAAGGATGAAATACCCAAAGGATCGGAGAAGCATCTTAATATTCGGGAAGACGGAACCCGGTATAGGGCTGAAAGGATTTGGGTACCAAAATTTGGAGATATGAGAGAAATGGTACTTAGAGAAGCTCATAAAACCAGACACTCAATACATCCTGGAACGGGGAAGATGTATAAGGATATCAAGAAACATTTTTGGTGGCCGGGTATGAAAGCCGATGTTGTTAAATACGTAGGAGAATGTTTGACGTGTTTTAAGGTCAAAGCTGAGCATCAAAAACCATCAGGTCTACTTTAACAACCCGAAATCCCGGAATGGAAATGGGAAAACATTACCATGGATTTCATCACTAAATTGTCATGGACTGCAAGTGGTTTTGATACTATTTGGGTAATAGTTGATCGTCTCACCAAATCAGCACACTTCCTGCCAATAAGAGAAGATGACAATATGGAGAAGTTAGCACGACTGTATTTGAAGGAAGTCGTCTCCAGACATGGAATACCAATCTCTATTATCTCTGATAGGGATGGCAGATTTATTTCAAGATTCTGGCAGACATTATGTAGTGACCCGAACTTTTCCATGTTTATATATATTAATTGAGATTGATATTTACATGATTAAATGTTTCCAACATGTTAAGCAATCAAACTTGTTAAGACTTGATTAATTGAAATATGTTTCATATAGACAATTGACCACCCAAGTTGACCGGTGATTCACGAACGTTAAAACTTGTAAACACGATATGATGACATATATATGGATATATATATAGTTAACATGATACTATGATAAGTAAACATATCATTAAGTATATTAACAATGAACTACATATGTAAAAACAAGACTACTAACTTAATGATTTTTAAACGAGACATATATGTAACGATTATCGTTGTAAAGACATTTAATGTATATATATCATATTAAGAGATATTCATACATGATAATATCATGATAATATAATAATTTAAAATCTCATTTGATATTATAAATATTGGGTTAACAACATTCAACAAGATCGTTAACCTAAAGGTTTCAAAACAACATTTACATGTAACGACTAACGATGACTTAACGACTCAGTTAAAATGTATATACATGTAGTATTTTAATATGTATTTATACACTTTTGAAAGACTTCAATACACTTATCAAAATACTTCTACTTAACAAAAATGCTTACAATTACATCCTCGTTCAGTTTCATCAACAATTCTACTCGTATGCACCCGTATTCGTACTCGTACAATACACAGCTTTTAGATGTATGTACTATTGGTATATACACTCCAATGATCAGCTCTTAGCAGCCCATGTGAGTCACCTAACACATGTGGGAACCATCATTTGGCAACTAGCATGAAATATCTCATAAGATTACAAAAATATGAGTAATCATTCATGACTTATTTACATGAAAACAAAATTACATATCCTTTATATCTAATCCATACACCAACGACCAAAAACACCTACAAACACTTTCATTCTTCAATTTTCTTCATCTAATTGAACTCTCTCAAGTTCTATCTTCAAGTTCTAAGTGTTCTTCATAAATTCCAAAAGTTCTAGTTTCATAAAATCAAGAATACTTTCAAGTTTGCTAGCTCACTTGCAATCTTGTAAGGTGATCATCCAACCTCAAGAAATCTTTGTTTCTTACAGTAGGTTATCATTCTAATACAAGGTAATAATCATATTCAAACTTTGGTTCAATTTCTATAACTATAACAATCTTATTTCAAGTGATGATCTTACTTGAACTTGTTTTCGTGTCATGATTCTGCTTCAAGAACTTCGAGCCATCCAAGGATCCATTGAAGCTAGATCCATTTTTCTCTTTTCCAGTAGGTTCATCCAAGGAACTTAAGGTAGTAATGATGTTCATAACATCATTCGATTCATACATATAAAGCTATCTTATTCGAAGGTTTAAACTTGTAATCACTAGAACATAGTTTAGTTAATTCTAAACTTGTTCGCAAACAAAAGTTAATCCTTCTAACTTGACTTTTAAAATCAACTAAACACATGTTCTATATCTATATGATATGCTAACTTAATGATTTAAAACCTGGAAACACGAAAAACACCGTAAAATCGGATTTACGCCGTCGTAGTAACACCGCGGGCTGTTTTGGGTTAGTTAATTTAAAAACTATGATAAACTTTGATTTAAAAGTTGTTATTCTGAGAAAATGATTTTTATTATGAACATGAAACTATATCCAAAAATTATGGTTAAACTCAAAGTGGAAGTATGTTTTCTAAAATGGTCATCTAGACGTCGTTCTTTCGACTGAAATGACTACCTTTACAAAAACGACTTGTAACTTATTTTTCCGACTATAAACCTATACTTTTTCTGTTTAGATTCATAAAATAGAGTTCAATATGAAATCATAGCAATTTGATTCACTCAAAACGGATTTAAAATGAAGAAGTTATGGGTAAAACAAGATTGGATAATTTTTCTCATTTTAGCTACGTGAAAATTGGTAACAAATCTATTCCAACCATAACTTAATCAACTTGTATTGTATATTATGTAATCTTGAGATACCATAGACACGTATACAATGTTTCGACCTATCATGTCGACACATCTATATATATTTCGGAACAACCATAGACACTCTATATGTGAATGTTGGAGTTAGCTATACAGGGTTGAGGTTGATTCCAAAATATATATAGTTTGAGTTGTGATCAATACTGAGATACGTATACAATGGGTCGTGGATTGATTCAAGATAATATTTATCGATTTATTTCTGTACATCTAACTGTGGACAACTAGTTGTAGGTTACTAACGAGGACAGCTGACTTAATAACTTTAAAACATCAAAATATATTAAAAGTGTTGTAAATATATTTTGAACATACTTTGATATATATGTATATATTGTTATAGGTTCGTGAATCAACCAGTGGCCAAGTCTTACTTCCCGACGAAGTAAAAATCTGTGAAAGTGAGTTATAGTCCCACTTTTAAAATCTAATATTTTTGGGATGAGAATACATGCAGGTTTTATAAATGATTTACAAAATAGACACAAGTACGTGAAACTACATTCTATGGTTGAATTATCGAAATCGAATATGCCCCTTTTTATTAAGTATGGTAATCTAAGAATTAGGGAACAGACACCCTAATTGACGCGAATCCTAAAGATAGATCTATTGGGCTTAACAAACCCCATCCAAAGTACCGGATGCTTTAGTACTTCGAAATTTATATCATATCCGAAGGGTGTCCCGGAATGATGGGGATATTCTTATATATGCATCTTGTTATTGTCGGTTACCAGGTGTTCACCATATGAATGATTTTTATCTCTATGTATGGGATGTGTATTGAAATATGAAATCTTGTGGTCTATTGTTACGATTTGATATATATAGGTTAAACCTATAACTCACCAACATTTTTGTTGACGTTTTAAGCATGTTTATTCTCAGGTGATTATTAAGAGCTTCCGCTGTCGCATACTTAAATAAGGACAAGATTTGGAGTCCATGCTTGTATGATATTGTGTAAAAACTGCATTCAAGAAACTTATTTTGTTGTAACATATTTGTATTGTAAACCATTATGTAATGGTCGTGTGTAAACAGGATATTTTAGATTATCATTATTTGATAATCTACGTAAAGCTTTTTAAACCTTTATTGATGAAATAAAGGTTATGGTTTGTTTAAAAATGAATGCAGTCTTTGAAAAACGTCTCATATAGAGGTCAAAACCTCGCAACGAAATCAATTAATATGGAACGTTTTTAATCAATAAGAACGGGACATTTCAGTTGGTATCCGAGCGTTGGTCTTAGAGAACCAGAATTTTGCATTAGTGTGTCTTATCGAGTTTGTTAGGATGCATTAGTGAGTCTGGACTTTGACCGTGTTTACTTGAAAAATGATTGCTTAACAAATTTTGTTGGAAACTATATATTTTTAACATGTGAATATTGTGTGATATATTAATCTCTTAACGCGTTTGATATTATGTGATAGATGTCTACCTCTAGAACAAGTCCCACTGACTCACCTAATAATAATGAAGAGTCAAATGTAAATTGGAATGATTCGTGGACTGATTCACAAGTTCCCGAAGAGGAACCGGAAGAAGAGTCGGAACCGGAAGAAGAATCGGAACCGGAAGAAGAATCGGAACCGGATGAAGAAGTAGAACCGGTGGGGGAAATAATAAAACGGTTAAGTAAAAGAAAATCCTCAACCAACCGACCAAGGTTAATTATGGTCAATGGTGTTTCCGCCAAGGAAGCAAAATATTGGGAGGATTACCAATTCTCCGATGAATCGGATTCCGACGAGAATTCCGATGATGTTATAGAAATTACCCCAACTGAATTTAAAAAGGCAAAAGAAAATAATAAGGGAAAGGGCATAAAAATAGAGAAATCTAATTCCAACCCCGATGAACTTTATATGTATCGTCAACCCCCGAAGTCCTTAAGTTGTAACAATGACCCGGGAACCTCTAAACCACCAGGTTTTTCTAAACCGTTGTGGAAAACGACAGTTAGTATTAGGGGAACATCATATATCCCTAGAAACTTGGCAAAACGAACCAAAACCGAAGAAGAAGAAACGAGCGAGTTGGAATAAGATAGTTGTATTCGTGTGGTGTAATATATGTAATATAGTGTTCTTATGCTTTATGATATATGTAAAAATTGCTTGTATTAATAAGTATTTTTTTTATGAATCTAACTCTTGTCTATTTTACAGTTTAAAAACACAAAATGGATAGACAACCCAATATTTTAAGAGACATACCCGGAGACATGATTGATGAAATCTTGTCTAGAGTCGGCCAGAATTCCTCGGCACAACTATTTAAGGCGAGATCAGTTTGTAAGACATTCGAAGAACGTTCCAAGAATGTCTTGGTTTATAAGAGACTTTCGTTTGAAAGATGGGGGATATCACATTGGGAAACCCATAAGTTACGATGTGTTTACTTTGACGCATATATTACGGGGAACCCAAATGCTATTTTACGCAACGGGTTAAGAAATTATTTTGACTCAATATATCCGAATATTGGACTTCGTGATTTAGAAAAAGCGGCTAACATGCAACATAAAGAAGCATGTTATGCTTACGGATTAGTAATGTTCGCTTCTCACCAAAGTGAGAACAAGAACATCGGGCTACAACTATTAAACAAAACGTTTTCACAAGTGACGGAGTCGGTAATTGGGGTAAGAAATGAGGTTTTTAGATTATTACGGGACTGTTGGACATTACGTAACCCTCGTCCCTTTGACGACGTTACAACACGCTGTCTTATCAACGGCCATAACGGTTATGTTGCACAAGACCAAGGATGGGAAGTAGTCCTAGTAAAACCAGAATGCATGACTTGTTTCTGGACGTATGAATTACGTGTCTTTATTGCCTTTGCTGAACGACTTGTGTACTAGCTAGAATTATCTTCACAACTATCTTGTATCAAAGTTATTGTGTGCTATATTTCAGGCTTTATGTAAAATAAGCGGTATTGTAAGTTTGTAAAATATTGTATAAAAGTTTGAACGCGAAATATTATTATAATCAGTTTTTCATATAGAATTGTAGTAGTTGAATTGTATATTAGCTACTAAGTATGAACTTAACGGGTAGGTACTACCCGAATTTAAACTTATAAAACGCTAATATGAAGAAAAAGCTTTTATAAATGAGTTCATATTATGCTACGAAATACTATTAACTACTCTTAATATTCTGTATGATTAACTTGTTCCATTTAACTATTTTGAAGGAAATGGCACCGACTACTCGACACACCGTGAATATGAATGAAGAGGAATTCCGTACTTTTCTAGCTTCAAACATAGCCGCAGTACAGGCTGCGCTACATACCAACAATAACCTTGGATCTAGCAGTACAGGAAATCGTGTAGGATGCACCTACAAAGAATTCACTGCCTGCAAACCTTTGGAATTTGATGGAACCGAAGGACCGATCGGATTGAAACGGTGGACCGAGAAGGTTGAATCGGTGTTTGCCATAAGTAAGTGTACTGAAGAGGACAAAGTGAAGTACGCTACGCATACCTTCACAGGTTCTGCGTTAACATGGTGGAATACCTATCTAGAGCAAGTGGGACAAGATGATGCGTACGCACTACCGTGGTCAGCATTCAAGCACTTGATGAACGAGAAGTACCGTCCCAGAACCGAGGTCAATAAGCTCAAGACAGAACTTAGAGGGTTACGAACCCAAGGATTTGATATTACCACGTACGAAAGACGATTCACAGAATTATGCCTATTGTGTCCGGGAGCATTCGAAGATGAGGAAGAGAAGATCGACGCGTTTGTGAAAGGATTACCGGAAAGAATCCAAGAAGATATAAGTTCACACGAGCCCGCCTCCATACAACAGGCATGTAGAATGGCTCACAAACTAGTGAACCAGATTGAAGAAAGAATTAAAGAACAGACTGCTGAAGAGGCCAATGTGAAGCAAGTCAAAAGAAAGTGGGAGGAAAACGGTGATAAGAATCACCAATACAACAACAGCAGCAATTACAACAATAATCGCAACAATTATCCCAACAATCGCAACATCAATCGCAACTACAACAAACGGCCCAACAACAACAACAACAACAACAACAACAGCAACTACAACAATCATCCCAACAACAATAATAACCGCAACAACAACAACAATCAGAAGCAACTATGCCAAAGGTGTGAAAAGAATCACTCGGGGTTCTGCACCAAATTTTGCAACAAGTGTAAAAGAAATGGTCATAGCGCGGCGAAGTGTGAGGTCTACGGACCAGGGGTTAATAGAACGAAAGGAACAAATGGTGTCGGAACGAGTAATGGCGGAGCAAGTAGTGTCGGAGCAAGTTATGCCAATGTAGTTTGTTATAAATGTGGAAAACCAGGCCACATTATTAGAAATTTCCCGAACCAGGAGAACACGAATGGACAAGGCCGTGGAAGAGTTTTCAATATTAATGCGGTAGAGGCACAGGAAGACCCGGAGCTTGTTACGGGTACGTTTCTTATTGACAATAAATCTGCTTACGTTTTATTTGATTCGGGTACGGATAGAAGCTATATGAGTAGAGATTTTTGTGCTAAATTAAGTTGTCCATTGACGCCTTTGGATAGTAAATTTTTACTCGAATTAGCAAATGGTAAATTAATTTCAGCAGATAATATATGTCGGAATCGAGAAATTAAACTGGTTAGTGAAACATTTAAGATTGATTTGATACCAGTAGAGTTAGGGAGTTTTGATGTGATAATCGGTATGGACTGGTTGAAAGAAGTGAAAGCGGAGATCGTTTGTTACAAAAATGCAATTCGCATTATACGAGAAAAAGGAAAACCCTTAATGGTGTACGGAGAAAAGGGCAACACGAAGCTACATCTTATTAGTAATTTGAAGGCACAAAAACTAATAAGAAAAGGTTGCTATGCTGTTCTAGCACACGTCGAGAAAGTACAAACGGAAGAAAAGAGCATCAATGATGTTCCCATTGCAAAAGAATTTCCCGATGTATTTCCGAAAGAATTACCGGGATTACCCCCACATCGATCCGTTGAATTTCAAATAGATCTTGTACCAGGAGCTGCACCAATAGCTCGTGCTCCTTACAGACTCGCACCCAGCGAGATGAAAGAACTGCAAAGCCAATTACAAGAACTTTTAGAGCGTGGTTTCATTCGACCAAGCACATCACCGTGGGGAGCTCCTGTTTTGTTTGTCAAGAAGAAAGATGGTACATTCAGGTTGTGTATCGACTACCGAGAGTTGAACAAACTTACCATCAAGAACCGCTACCCACTACCGAGAATCGACGACTTATTTGATCAACTACAAGGCTCGTCTGTTTATTCAAAGATTGACTTACGTTCCGGGTATCATCAAATGCGGGTGAAAGAAGATGATATTCCAAAGACTGCTTTCAGAACACGTTACGGTCATTACGAGTTTATGGTCATGCCGTTTGGTTTAACTAATGCACCAGCTGTGTTCATGGACCTTATGAACCGAGTGTGTGGACCATACCTTGACAAGTGTGTCATTGTTTTCATTGATGACATACTTATTTACTCAAAGAATGACCAAGAACACGGTGAACATTTGAGAAAGGTGTTAGAAGTATTGAGGAAGGAAGAATTGTACGCTAAGTTTTCAAAGTGTGCATTTTGGTTGGAAGAAGTTCAATTCCTCGGTCACATAGTGAACAAAGAAGGTATTAAGGTGGATCCGGCAAAGATAGAAACTGTTGAAAAGTGGGAAACCCCGAAAACTCCGAAACACATACGCCAGTTTTTAGGACTAGCTGGTTACTACAGAAGGTTCATCCAAGACTTTTCCAGAATAGCAAAACCCTTGACTGCATTAACGCATAAAGGGAAGAAATTTGAATGGAATGATGAACAAGAGAAAGCGTTTCAGTTATTGAAGAAAAAGCTAACTACGGCACCTATATTGTCATTGCCTGAAGGGAATGATGATTTTGTGATTTATTGTGACGCATCAAAGCAAGGTCTCGGTTGTGTATTAATGCAACGAACGAAGGTGATTGCTTATGCCTCTAGACAATTGAAGATTCACGAGCAAAATTATACGACGCATGATTTGGAATTAGGCGCGGTTATTTTTGCATTAAAGACTTGGAGGCACTACTTATATGGGGTCAAAAGTATTATATATACCGACCACAAAAGTCTTCAACACATATTTAATCAGAAACAACTGAATATGAGGCAGTGTAGGTGGATTGAATTATTGAATGATTACGACTTTGAGATTCGTTACCACCCCGGGAAGGCAAATGTGGTAGCCGATGCCTTGAGCAGGAAGGACAGAGAACCCATTCGAGTAAAATCTATGAATATAATGATTCATAATAACATTACTACTCAAATAAAGGAGGCGCAACAAGGAGTTTTAAAAGAGGGAAATTTAAAGGATGAAATACCCAAAGGATCGGAGAAGCATCTTAATATTCGGGAAGACGGAACCCGGTATAGGGCTGAAAGGATTTGGGTACCAAAATTTGGAGATATGAGAGAAATGGTACTTAGAGAAGCTCATAAAACCAGATACTCAATACATCCTGGAACGGGGAAGATGTACAAGGATCTCAAGAAACATTTTTGGTGGCCGGGTATGAAAGCCGATGTTGCTAAATACGTAGGAGAATGTTTGACGTGTTCTAAGGTCAAAGCTGAGCATCAGAAACCATCAGGTCTACTTCAACAACCCGAAATCCCGGAATGGAAATGGGAAAACATTACCATGGATTTCATCACTAAATTGCCAAGGACTGCAAGTGGTTTTGATACTATTTGGGTAATAGTTGATCGTCTCACCAAATCAGCACACTTCCTACCAATAAGAGAAGATGACAAGATGGAGAAGTTAGCACGACTGTATTTGAAGGAAGTCGTCTCCAGACATGGAATACCAATCTCTATTATCTCTGATAGGGATGGCAGATTTATTTCAAGATTCTGGCAGACATTACAGCAAGCATTAGGAACTCGTCTAGACATGAGTACTGCCTATCATCCACAAACTGATGGGCAGAGCGAAAGGACGATACAAACGCTTGAAGACATGCTATGAGCATGTTTTATTGATTTCGGAAACAGTTGGGATCGACATCTACCGTTAGCAGAATTTTTCTACAACAACAGCTACCATTCAAGCATTGAGATGGCGCCGTTTGAAGCACTTTATGGTAGAAAGTGCAGGTCTCCGATTTGTTGGAGTGAGGTGGGGGATAGACAGATTACGGGTCCGGAGATTATACAAGAAACTACCGAGAAGATCATCCAAATTCAACAACGGTTGAAAACCGCCCAAAGTCGACAAAAGAGCTACGCTGACATTAAAAGAAAAGATATAGAATTTGAAATTGGAGAGATGGTCATGCTTAAAGTTTCACCTTGGAAAGGCGTTGTTCGATTTGGTAAACGAGGGAAATTAAATCCAAGGTATATTGGACCATTCAAGATTATTGATCGTGTCGGACCAGTAGCTTACCGACTTGAGTTACCTCAACAACTCGCGGCTGTACATAACACTTTCTACGTCTCGAATTTGAAGAAATGTTTTGCTAAAGAAGATCTCACTATTCCGTTAGATGAAATCCAAATCAACGAAAAACTCCAATTCATCGAAGAACCCGTCGAAATAATGGATCGTGAGGTTAAAAGACTTAAGCAAAACAAGATACCAATTGTTAAGGTTCGATGGAATGCTCGTAGAGGACCCGAGTTCACCTGGGAGTGTGAAGATCAGATGAAGAAGAAGTACCCGCATCTATTTCCAGAAGATTCGTCAACACCTTCAACAGCTTAAAATTTCGGGACGAAATTTATTTAACGGGTAGGTACTGTAGTGACCCGAACTTTTCCATGTTTATATATATTAATTGAGATTGATATTTACATGATTAAATGTTTCCAACATGTTAAGCAATCAAACTTGTTAAGACTTGATTAATTGAAATATGTTTCATATAGACAATTGACCACCCAAGTTGACCGGTGATTCACGAACGTTAAAACTTGTAAACACGATATGATGACATATATATGGATATATATATAGTTAACATGATACTATGATAAGTAAACATATCATTAAGTATATTAACAATGAACTACATATGTAAAAACAAGACTACTAACTTAATGATTTTTAAACGAGACATATATGTAACGATTATCGTTGTAAAGACATTTAATGTATATATATCATATTAAGAGATATTCATACATGATAATATCATGATAATATAATAATTTAAAATCTCATTTGATATTATAAATATTGGGTTAACAACATTCAACAAGATCGTTAACCTAAAGGTTTCAAAACAACATTTACATGTAACGACTAACGATGTCTTAACGACTCAGTTAAAATGTATATACATGTAGTATTTTAATATGTATTTATACACTTTTGAAAGACTTCAATACACTTATCAAAATACTTCTACTTAACAAAAATGCTTACAATTACATCCTCGTTCAGTTTCATCAACAATTCTACTCGTATGCACCCGTATTCGTACTCGTACAATACACAGCTTTTAGATGTATGTACTATTGGTATATACACTCCAATGATCAGCTCTTAGCAGCCCATGTGAGTCACCTAACACATGTGGGAACCATCATTTGGCAACTAGCATGAAATATCTCATAAGATTACAAAAATATGAGTAATCATTCATGACTTATTTACATGAAAACAAAATTACATATCCTTTATATCTAATCCATACACCAACGACCAAAAAAACCTACAAACACTTTCATTCTTCAATTTTCTTCATCTAATTGAACTCTCTCAAGTTCTATCTTCAAGTTCTAAGTGTTCTTCATAAATTCCAAAAGTTCTAGTTTCATAAAATCAAGAATACTTTCAAGTTTGCTAGCTCACTTGCAATCTTGTAAGGTGATCATCCAACCTCAAGAAATCTTTGTTTCTTACAGTAGGTTATCATTCTAATACAAGGTAATAATCATATTCAAACTTTGGTTCAATTTCTATAACTATAACAATCTTATTTCAAGTGATGATCTTACTTGAACTTGTTTTCGTGTCATGATTCTGCTTCAAGAACTTCGAGCCATCCAAGGATCCATTGAAGCTAGATCCATTTTTCTCTTTTCCAGTAGGTTCATCCAAGGAACTTAAGGTGGTAATGATGTTCATAACATCATTCGATTCATACATATAAAGCTATCTTATTCGAAGGTTTAAACTTGTAATCACTAGAACATAGTTTAGTTAATTCTAAACTTGTTCGCAAACAAAAGTTAATCCTTCTAACTTGACTTTTAAAATCAACTAAACACATGTTCTATATCTATATGATATGCTAACTTAATGATTTAAAACCTGGAAACACGAAAAACACCGTAAAATCGGATTTACGCCGTCGTAGTAACACCGCGGGCTGTTTTGGGTTAGTTAATTTAAAAACTATGATAAACTTTGATTTAAAAGTTGTTATTCTGAGAAAATGATTTTTATTATGAACATGAAACTATATCCAAAAATTATGGTTAAACTCAAAGTGGAAGTATGTTTTCTAAAATGGTCATCTAGACGTCGTTCTTTCGACTGAAATGACTACCTTTACAAAAACGACTTGTAACTTATTTTTCCGACTATAAACCTATACTTTTTCTGTTTAGATTCATAAAATAGAGTTCAATATGAAATCATAGCAATTTGATTCACTCAAAACGGATTTAAAATGAAGAAGTTATGGGTAAAACAAGATTGGATAATTTTTCTCATTTTAGCTACGTGAAAATTGGTAACAAATCTATTCCAACCATAACTTAATCAACTTGTATTGTATATTATGTAATCTTGAGATACCATAGACACGTATACAATGTTTCGACCTATCATGTCGACACATCTATATATATTTCGGAACAACCATAGACACTCTATATGTGAATGTTGGAGTTAGCTATACAGGGTTGAGGTTGATTCCAAAATATATATAGTTTGAGTTGTGATCAATACTGAGATACGTATACAATGGGTCGTGGATTGATTCAAGATAATATTTATCGATTTATTTCTGTACATCTAACTGTGGACAACTAGTTGTAGGTTACTAACGAGGACAGCTGACTTAATAACTTTAAAACATCAAAATATATTAAAAGTGTTGTAAATATATTTTGAACATACTTTGATATATATGTATATATTGTTATAGGTTCGTGAATCAACCAGTGGCCAAGTCTTACTTCCCGACGAAGTAAAAATCTGTGAAAGTGAGTTATAGTCCCACTTTTAAAATCTAATATTTTTGGGATGAGAATACATGCAGGTTTTATAAATGATTTACAAAATAGACACAAGTACGTGAAACTACATTCTATGGTTGAATTATCGAAATCGAATATGCCCCTTTTTATTAAGTATGGTAATCTAAGAATTAGGGAACAGACACCCTAATTGACGCGAATCCTAAAGATAGATCTATTGGGCTTAACAAACCCCATCCAAAGTACCGGATGCTTTAGTACTTCGAAATTTATATCATATCCGAAGGGTGTCCCGGAATGATGGGGATATTCTTATATATGCATCTTGTTATTGTCGGTTACCAGGTGTTCACCATATGAATGATTTTTATCTCTATGTATGGGATGTGTATTGAAATATGAAATCTTGTGGTCTATTGTTACGATTTGATATATATAGGTTAAACCTATAACTCACCAACATTTTTGTTGACGTTTTAAGCATGTTTATTCTCAGGTGATTATTAAGAGCTTCCGCTGTCGCATACTTAAATAAGGACAAGATTTGGAGTCCATGCTTGTATGATATTGTGTAAAAACTGCATTCAAGAAACTTATTTTGTTGTAACATATTTGTATTGTAAACCATTATGTAATGGTCGTGTGTAAACAGGATATTTTAGATTATCATTATTTGATAATCTACGTAAAGCTTTTTAAACCTTTATTGATGAAATAAAGGTTATGGTTTGTTTAAAAATGAATGCAGTCTTTGAAAAACGTCTCATATAGAGGTCAAAACCTCGCAACGAAATCAATTAATATGGAACGTTTTTAATCAATAAGAACGGGACATTTCACATTACAGCAAGCATTAGGAACTCGTCTAGACATGAGTACTGCCTATCATCCACAAACTGATGGGCAGAGCGAAAGGACGATACAAACGCTTGAAGACATGCTACGAGCATGTGTTATTGATTTCGGAAAAAGTTGGGATCGACATCTACCCTTAGCATAATTTTCCAACAACAACAACTACCATTCAAGCATTGAGATGGCGCCGTTTGAAGCACTTTATAGAAGAAAGTGCAGGTCTCCAATTTGTTAGAGTGAAGTGGGGGATAGACAGATTACTGGTCCGGATATAATACAAGAAACTACCGAGAAGATCATCCAAATTCAACAACGATTGAAAACCGCCCAAAGTAGACAAAAGAGCTACGCGGACATTAAAAGAAAATATATAGAATTTGAAATTGGAGAGATGGTCATGCTTAAAGTTGCACCTTGGAAAGGCGTTATTTGATTTGGTAAATGGGGGAAATTAAATCCAAGGTATATTGGACCATTCAAGATTATTGATCGTGTCGGACCAGTTGCTTACCGACTTGAATTACCAAAACAACTCGCGGCTGTACATAACACTTTCTACGTCTCAAATTTGAAGAAATGTTTTGCTAAAGAAGATATCACTATTCCGTTAGATGAAATCCAAATCAACGAAAAACTTCAATTCGTCGAAGAACCCGTCGAAATAATGGATCGTGAGGTTAAAAGACTTAAGCAAAACAAGATACCAATTGTTAAGGTTCGATGGAATACTCGTAGAGGACCCGAGTTCACCTGGGAATGAGAAGATCAGATGAAGAAGAAGTACCCACACTTATTTCCAGAAGATACGTCAACACCTTCAACTGCTTAAAATTTCGGGACGAAATTTATTTAACGGGTAGGTACAGTAGTGACCCGAACTTTTCCATGTTTATTTATATTAAATGAAATTGATATTTACATGATTAACTGTTTCCAACATGTTAAGCACTCAAACTTGTTAAGACTTGATTAATTGAAATAGGTTTTATATGGACAATTGACCACCCAAGTTGACCGGTGATTCACGAACGTTAAAACTTGTAAAAACTATATGATGATATATATATGATTATATATATAGTTAAGATGATATTATGATAAGTAAGTATCTCATTAGGTATTTTAACAATGAGTTATATACATAAAATTGAGTTTATTGAAATAAGAAACTCGAAACGATATATATAACGATTATCGTTAAAACAACGTCTTACTAACTACATATGAATCATATTAAGATATTGATACACTTGGTTAATTATGTTAAATGATAAGTAAATATATCATTAAGTGTATTAACAATGAACTACATATGTAAAAATAAGACTACTAACTTAATGTTTTCGAAACGAGACATATATGTAACGATTATCGCTGTAACAACATTTAACTGTATATATATCATACTAAGATATATTATATATCATAATATCATGATAATGTAACAATTTAACATCTCTTTAGATATAATAAATAATGGGTTAATAACATTTAACAAGACCGTTAACCAAAAGGTTTCAAAACAACATTTACATGTAACGACTAACGATGACTTAACGACTCAGTTAAAATGTATATACATGTAGTGTTTTAATATGTATTTATACAATTTTGAAAGACTTCAAGACACTTATCAAAATACTTCTACTTAACAAAAATGCTTACAATTACATCCTCGTTCTGTTTCATCAACAATTTTACTCGTATACACCCGTATTCGTACTCATACAATACACAGATTTTAGATGTATGTACTATTGGTATATACACTCCAATGATCAGCTCTTAGTAGCCCATATGAGTCACCTAACACATGTGGGAACCATCATTTGGCAACTAGCATGAAATATCTCATAAAATTACAAAAATATGAGTAATCATTCATGACTTATTTACATGAAAACATAATTACATATCCTTTATATCTAATCCATATACCAACGACCAAAAACACCTACAAACTCTTTCATTCTTCAATTTTATTCATCTAATTGATCTCTCTTAAGTTCCATCTTCAAGTTCTAAGTGTTCTTCATAAATTCTACAAGTTCTAGTTTCATAAAATCAAGAATACTTCCAAGTTACTAGCTCACTTCCAATCTTGTAAAGTGATCATCCAACCTCAAGAAATCCTTGTTGTTTACAGTAAGATATCATTCTAAATCAAGATAATACTCATATACAAACTTTGATTCAATTCCTATAACTATAACTATCTTAATTCGAGTGATAATCTTACTTGAACTTGTTTTTGTGTCATGATTCTACTTCAAGAACTTTCAAGACATCCAAGATCCTTTGAAGCTAGATCATTTCTTGTCACTTCTAGTATGTTTACCTACTAAACTTGAGGTAGTAATGATGTTCATAACATCATTCAATTCATATATACAAAACTATCTTATTCGAAGATTTGAACATGTAATCACTAGAACATAGTTTAGTTAATTCTAAACTTGTTCGCAAACAAAAATTAATCCTTCTAACTTGACTTTTAAAATCAACTAAACACATGTTCTATATCTATATGATATGCTAACTTAATGATTTAAAACCGGAAAACACGAAAAACACCGTAAAACCGGATATACGCCGTCGTAGTAACATCGCGGGTTGTTTTGGGTTAGTTAATTAAAAACTATGTTAAACTTTGATTTAAAAGTTGTTCTTCTGGAAAAATGATTTTTCTTATGAACATGAAACTATATCCAAAAATCATGGTTAAACTCAAAGTGGAAGTATGTTTTCTAAAATGGTCATCTAGACGTCGTTCTTTCGACTGAAATGACTACCTTTACAAAAACGATTTGTAACTTATATTTCCGACTATAAACCTATACTTTTTCTGTTTAGATTCATAAAATAGAGTTCAATATGAAACCATGGCAATTTGATTCACTCATAACGGATTTAAAACGAAGAAGTTATGGGTAAAACAAGATTGGATATTTTTTGATTGTTGTAGCTACGGGAAATATTGTAACAATTCTATACAAATCATATCCTAGATAACTTATATTGTATTATACATGTATTCTAATATATTATGTAATCTTGAGATACCATAGACACGTATGCAAATGTTTTGACATATCATATCGACCCATGTATATATATTATTTGGAACAACCATAGACACTCTATATGCAGTAATATTGGAGTTAGCTATATAGGGTTGAGGTTGATTCCAAAAATATATATACTTTGAGTTGTGATCTAGCCTGAGACGTGTATACACTGGGTCGTGGATTGATTCAAGATAATATATATCGATTTATTTCTGTACATCTAACTGTGAACAACTAGTTGTAGGTTACTAACGAGGACAGCTGACTTAATAAACTTAAAACAGTAAAACGTATTAAAAATGTTGTAAATATATTTTGAACATACTTTTATTTATATGTACATATTTGTTATAGGTTCGTGAATCGACCAGTGGCCAAGTCTTACTTCTCGACGAAGTAAAAATCTGTGAAAGTGAGTTATAGTCCCACTTTTAAAATCTAATATTTTGGGATGAGAATACATGCAGTTTTATAAATGTTTTACGAAATAGACACAAGTAAATGAAACTACATTATATGGGTGAATGATCGAAGCCGAATATGCCCATTTTGCTTGGTAACCTAAGAATTAGTAAACCGATCTACTAATTGACGCGAATCCTAAAGATAGATCTATTGGGCCTAACGAACCCCATCCAAAGTACCGGATGCTTTAGTACTTCGAATTCGTTTATATCATGTCCGAAGGATTTCCCGGAATGATAGGGGATATTTTTATATGCATCTTGTTAATGTCGGTTACCAGGTGTTCACCATATGAATGAATTTTATCTCTATGTATGGGATGTATATTGAAATATGAAATCTTGTGGTCTATTATTATGATTTGATAATATATAGGTTAAACCTATAACTCACCAACATTTTTGTTGACGTTTTAAGCATGTTTATTCTCAGGTGATTATTAAGAGCTTCCGCTGTTGCATACTAAAATAAGGACAAGATTTGGAGTCCATGCTTGTATGATATTATGTAAAAACTGCATTCAAGAAACTTATTTTTGATATAATATATTCTTATTGTAAACCATTATGTAATGGTCGTGTGTAAACGATATATTTTAGATTATCATTATTTGATAATCTACGTAATGTTTTTAAACCTTTATAGATAAAATAAAGGTTATGGTTGTTTTAAAAAATGAATGCAGTCTTTGAAAAACGTCTCATATAGAGGTCAAAACCTCGCGACGAAATCAATTAATATGGAACGTTTATAATCAATATGAACGGGGCATTTCACTTTGAGTGACGAAAAGATGCAAGAGGTCTTGTGTGAACTTCTGAATATGGGCATTCCTCAAGGAGATGTTGGAAAATTTATCGAGGCTTGCTTTAATGATCCTAACAAGGTTAAAACTTTCTTTTCCTTACCAGTTTTATGCGAAGATCTTATGTGACGAGCTTCTTATATCCATCACAATTTCCATCACAAGTATGATTTATTAATCATATTTCAGGTTTTTTTATTTAGATGTTTTCCACTTTTTAAAACAATATTAGAGTAATTTATGATTTGTTATTTGGACCATTGTTATGTATTGATCTTTAATGTTTTCTTGTGATTTGGTTGTGATAATTAAATTTTACAGCTGCTTATTTTTCATGCATGGGTTGGTTGTAAAACTTCACATCTCGGCACAGCTGCGTAGAATTCAGAAGATTGAATGATTATTGATGTATATGTACATATGGAATCTGGACAGTAAACGATGATGAATGAAACATAGTATGAAATGTACTCAACCATATGCATATAGTTTTTTTTCTTTTTAAATTGGGTTGAAAATAATAAGTTTATTACAAAATATCAACCAAGCAATAATAATGCAATGGTAATGTTCATTCCATTCCATTACCATTCTAACCAAGCACACCCTTAGTTTTTTATTTAAGGCAGCTGGTGCCAGCTATTAACAAATACTACTATACAGTACTATTTTGGATTGAAAAAGAAGAAGAAAGTTACTAGTAATAATAATTTAATAATAATGTCTGTGTCTATATTTAAGACATGAAGATTGGCGTACTAGTATTCACACATTCAAGTTCAAGTTAATTTTCACTTGATTAGTCAATCAAAACATGGCATCAACATTAAGCACTGAGTTTGCTCACTTACAAATCCCACTTGATGACGTTCTCACGGCCACCAACAACTTTTTCTAAGAAAATGTCATCGGCATAGGTGGTTTTGAAAAAGTGTATAAAGGAAAACTGAAAAAAGCTTCCGAAGAGTTGTTGAAAATTGCGGCTCGGAGGTTAGATCGTAGCCGTAGGCAAGGAGACTTTGAGTTCTGGACAGAGATCTCGGTTCTATCATGTTATGACAATTTACCTAGCGCACCCACACTAGCGGAAGCAGGATATAATTTGTTTGAGACAAACTTGCGAGAAATAATAGAAAGCAAATAAAGTAACTGATAACACGACGATTTAACGTGGTTCGGCAAAACCCTGCCTACGTCCACCCCAAGAGTCTCCTTTATTCTTATAATATAAAAGAACCTGGTACAAGAAAAAGTACACTATGAGTTAAACCCAAAACCCAAGCCCCTTAGATTTTAGCATAAAATCTAAGTTTCCCGTACACTCTTTTACACTCCTTACAAGAATAAAACTCCCAACCTCACAAATACACACTCTCCGTTGATATTATCGATCAACTGTGTTTTTCCTTTGTGATACTTTGATCCTCTCTGAATTTGATCCCTTTGGATTTGATCCCTCTCTGGATGCTTTTACTTACATGCATGGCATCCTATTTATAATAAAACCTCACATGCAAAAGTCTTGCAACTAAACTTTATCCACGTGTGAAAACAAGAAAACAATTACAGCCACTACTTTGACTATATAATTTGCACGTTTTCATCAACCCAAAAGTCTACATTATTTGGTCAAGATTATCTGGGAATAGTCACCTCATGTAGCATGCAATATTTTCAACTTAATGTTTGTCAATTATTTGGACTCCGTCCAACAATCTCCACCTTGACGAACATTTATCTTCTTCATCACCGAAAATACTAACACCAAGTACTTTCACCGTCGGCCTCTGTTATCACCACTGCACACACCTTGAATCACCTCGGTCCTGAACATGATTCAAATGAAACGGCCAATAATCATGTGCAGCTGACCCTGTCAACTTACCTAGTTGACACTGGAGAGGAGTCTCGAATCACCTCTCCCTTAGTAGGATTTTCCTTCTCACTATCGTCTAACTCGATCAAACATGTCGTCACATGTTCCCGACCTGTTTCCTGCGTGCACGCTTTCAAAACCTTCGAGACACGAGTACTTTTTGTACTCGCCACCAGACGATATAACCCCTCATACTTCTCTCCCTTCATCAGGACCTTCACGCCACGTGTGATTTTCATAACTCCACCTACATCCGAATTGCCGTATCTGTGAGAATCCAACACGCACAAGGAATTAGATTATTGCACATCTTTGGTGTGTACGCCACACCACTAAGAGTGTAAGAAGCTCCGTGAAACAATCTTATATTCACCATGCCAACACCATCAACATCACATGTTGAACCATCACCCAAAGTCAGCACCCCCGCCTTCTTTAATATTAGCTTATCAAAATAAGCTTTCTTAGAACACACATGCATCGTACAACCAGAATCTAAAATTCATTCACCTTGAGCAGAAGTAGAACTTTTGGAGACTGTGAGAACGAACATCTCCCAAATTAACCGATTCATTAACTGCTACCGCAGCCGATGAACCCCTAGATTTATCTTCGCCATTCTTCCAGAGTGGACAATCCTTCTTGTAGTGACCCCACTCATGACATTTGAAGCACTGGATACCCGTCACGCCGTCTCCTGATCTAGACCTACTGTTATCACTAGATCTCTTCACGGCAAACCTTCCCTTTCCATGACCAACCATAGCAAACTCATGCTCAAAACGGTCACTGGATCTTCGTCTCTTATCTTCTGATAAGCTTTCTGGTACTACATCCTCCATCTTTACAGTAGCCTTACCATAAAGAACAGTATTGACCATAATATCATACGAACTAGGAAGAGAGGCAAGAAGAATAAGGGTCTTATCTTCTTCCTCAATATAAACCTCAACTTTTCCAAGTTGATCCACCAGACCATTAAACACATTCATATGTTCAATAATATTTCAATCGTCACCCGCCATCTCAAATGGCTCCACCTTAAATTTGTATACCACTGTTTCTCGCCATCTCCAAACAAAAAACCTTATCCGAAACACCTGGATGCTCTGATACCACTTGTTATGACAATTTACCTAGCGCACCCACACTAGTGGAAGCGAGGATATAATTTGTTTGAGACAAACTTGCGAGAAATAATAGAAAGCAAATAAAGTAACTGATAACACGACGATTTAACGTGGTTCGGCAAAACCCTGCCTACGTCCACCCCAAGAGTCTCCTTTATTCTTATAATATAAAAAAAACTCAGTACAAGAAAAAGTACACTATGAGTTAAACCCAAAACCCAAGCCCCTTAGATTTTAGCATAAAATCTAAGTTTCTCGTACACTCTTTTATACTCCTTACAAGAATAAAACTCCCAACCTCACAAATACACACTCTCCGTTGATATTATCGATCAACTGTGTTTTTCCTTTGTGATACTTTGATCCTCTCGGGATTTGATCCCTCTCTGGATGCTTTTACTTCCATGCATGGCATCCTATTTATAATGAAACCTCACATGCAAAAGTCTTGCAACTAAACTTTATCCACGTGTGAAAACAAGAAAACAATTACAGCCACTACTTTGACTATATAATTCGCACGTTTTCATCAACCCAAAAGTCTTCATTATTTGGCTAAGACTATCTGGGAATAGTCACCTCACGTAGCATGCAATATTTTCAACTTAATGTTTGTCAATTATTTGGACTCCGTCCAACATTTCAAGTCTCAAACATAAAAATATAGCCACTATGATCGGGTTTTGTGACGAAAATGATGAGAAGATCATCATACACAGCCGCTATAGCAAAGCAAGTCTCAATATGCACTTAAACAACACAAACCTCACATCGCTTCAAAGACTTAAGATAGAAAAAGGTATTGCAGATGCAATTAACTACTTGCATAGATTACCGGGAGAGAGTTATCATGTTATACATCGTAACATTAATAGCTCCACAATTTTGTTAAATGACAAATGGCAACCTAAGTTATCCGGATTTGAGTTTTCTATTAAACATCCAAAACATAGAATTAATCAAATCTACATTACTAAACCTATCAGCACTCCAGGGTATATTGACCCTGATACACACAACATAGGGGGTGTGACATACAAATCGGATGTTTACTCAATGGGAGTTGTATTTTTTGAGATCTTGTGCGGGAGAAAAGCGTATGATCCTGGTGATGATAATAAGTTTCTAGTTCGCTGGCGAGGTCTCATTACGAAAACAAGACGTTGCGAGATATAATTCATCGTGATCTATGGAATGATGAAGATAGCTCAAAGTTGTTTGATTATTTATCGCAAGAAGCGTATCGATGCACATCTGAAGCTGAAACAGATCGCACGGATACATATAACGTTTGGGGCTTATTACATAGTTTAATCAATTCAATCAAATATCCGGTAATTTGAGACCGTCGTTTAATCTTAAAATGAACACTGAGAGTTTTAGAGAAGATATATTCTTAAAATTTTATTGAGATACTTCTATAATTAAATCTCTGTTTTTGTGATGTTCACTATTTAATTGTTTTTTTGTTTTTGTTTTAAATATAGAATATAGATATAGATATAGAATATAGATATAGATATAGATATAGAATATAGAATATAGAATGGATTCAGCGGGTCAGCTAATGCACTTACAGACACGGTAGGCAACAATGCTTATTGGACATTCAAGCCAACCAAGGTAACTTTAATTATGTTAAAGAACTATCAATGTTATTTTTTTCAAACATCAAATTTTGTTTAATTATTATATTTAATATTTAATTGATTTATTTTTAATAATCTCTTTAATTTATTTTTAATTATCTCTTTGATTTAATTTAGTTAGTTTATAGTTTATGGAATTTTCTAAACATAGCGCTAAGCTTATATTAAATATTTTAAGACATAGAATAGGTTCCTAACGACTGTCAAGATATACGGCGTCGATTAAGATTTTCCACTCCTTCCTTTACCTGGTAAGACCCGTTGGAAGCCCAAACTTAGATGGGAGAGGATGAATTTGTGCTATTTATAATCTTGCTAATAACGACCGCACAGACTTACTAATATAGCCAACATACTAACCAGTACTACCATATCATAAAGATATTTACCTAGAGTTAGTAGGTGAACATCAGTTTACTCATATTAGTCAAGTAAATCTTATATTTGAGTGTTGTTTACTAATTTTCCAGAAATCATAACCATAATCAACAATAAGTGTTTGCCCATTTATCACAATATTGTAGGTAAAGAAGGTACAACACCTAAGGATTGAACTTGAAGTCATAAAGTTGGCCACCTCTAATTTTTCCCAGGACCCGTTATATTTGTGTGACTCGTACTCTTTATACAAAGCCGAACTTGAATGTATTGATAGAGAATACCTTTCGAGTTTAAACACGGAAAATAAAGATCAACTACCAAAGAGAAGCTACAATGTACTTATAAAACTCTACAAAAGGGATGAAGAACATATGTTCGAAACAGAAATTGAAATTCTCGGTACTTGTAAGCATCAAAACATACAATCATCTTTTCTTGGATTTTGTGACGAAGGACTTGGTATGATGCTTGTGTTCGAGTATGTCTCTGATATCCAACTTATTTCGATGTTGTATAGATCAGACTTTACATGGGAAAAGCGTTTGAAAGTCAGCCTTGATATAGCTCAAGGATTATATTACCTTCATAGTGGGATGAAGGATAAAAAGAAGGTAATACACCGCGATATATCACCTTACAATATTATGTTGGTGGATACTAGTAATCCTTTAGTGACTGATAGTTGAAAGGCATATATTGCTGAATTTCGACACACTTTATTAATGCCACATAATCAACGTGACGATGAATCTCTCCAACTCAATGGTAATCGTGGAATGACACTTTATATGGATCCGGAATATGCTAAGAGTGGTAAATTAATAGCAGAATTGGATGTATTTAGTTTGGGAGTGATTTTGTCTGAAATCTTTTGTGGAATGACTGTCGAACACATAATTATAGTTGAGTCTCCTCAAGATACACGGCTGGAGCAGGTGTAGGGCGATGGTTAGAAAAGGGTATAGTAAAGAATAAGGTGGCTTTTTCCTTGAAGGAAGAAAATAGTGAAAACGCACTTTTTCAACATGAAGAACTCAACAAAGACTTGTTTGACATGTTTATAACAATCACGTCTCAATGCTTGGGAGAATTTTCAGATCAACGCCCGCCAATTGAAGTTATTATCCAAGACTTGACAAGTCGATATTATTTCAAGTAAGTAAATAAAAATACTCGTATATTACTTCGTAAATTATTCACTTTCTATACGATATTCACATTAATTAGCTATCACAACAAGATAAATCTTTTTCAGAAGACAAAAATATATTCTAACCTTTTGTTTGAAGAATATTTTTACTTAGATCAACAATTTAAGAAATCCTTATTATCGTGGGATATTATATCCATATCCATATTCATATTCATATTCATAATTCATATTCATATTCATATTCTTATTCATGTAAGAACACCTTATTTTTAATAGGTTTTTAATCAATTAAAATGAATGTCTCAAAGAAAAAATGGATGTAGATCGAAAACGATGATCTTACTTATATAAATCCTGTAAGGGGTGAGCGTGGAGCGGGTTAGGGCTGTTACGGACCAAAATCACACCCATAACTATTTTTGCGGTTAATTAATTTTTTAACCATTCGGTTCGGTTAAAAGCGGTTCGGTTAATTCAATTAAATTAATTACCGATTAATTATAAACGGTTAATTTAGTTAACCAGTTATTGGAAAAATATAATTTAATAAGTTTCTAGACACTACAAAAAATGACATTTTAATATAAGAATAAGTCATTGTCTCAGTAGATTAATGTCGTTTTTAAAATATTTTTAGTTTTCATGCGTCGACGCGTGGTGTTCATCAAGTTCTTTGATACCTATTATACTAATGCTTGTCACATTTTGTTGGGGCCAGAGACTTTGGCAATAAGATGGAAAGAGCAAACAAATATGATAGGTATAGAAATACATATAGCTTAAAAAGGTTGGTGTAAGTATTACTTTAGTACCTTTTGACAGAAGACAAATTGATTATCGATCATATAGAGATTCATTCATGGACTTTATGTGTTTGTCCAATTGATTATGGATCCACATCAAACTTATTTATTTATTTTAGGATCCACAGGTGTATGTTTTGTAGGGACCCAACCATGTGTTTTCTTTGAAAACCCATCAGACCCACCACAAAAGAATCAGACTCCGAAAAATTACCTCTACTGGGCCCCTCATAAATGACAGGAGCAACCATCTTCCCACTACCACAAGTGTTGTAAATTGAGTTGTTGATTCTTACCGCGAGTGGGGATTGAACCTGCACACATTCAAACTTCCACACACTTCTAGAAAAAAGAGAACATGCGACGAAGGCCTTTTGCTGCGCACCCATCTCGTCGCTAAAGAGCCGCTAAACGACAAAAAAATTAGACTTTTGGCCAGCTGGATTGGGCCTACACGCAATTGCGGCGCACCGTCGCCGCTAATAAATTTACCATATTTTCTTTTCCTTTTTCCTTCGCTGGCAAATTCTGGTCAAAGATGGAAGTGTGGGACCATATGCAATTGCGGCGATGAGTCGCCGCTAATACTCCGACATAAAAGTTTTTGGCGCTTAATTTTTCCCTCCAAACTACTTCCCGCTAGTTTTTTATCTTCCTGCTAGTTTTGATGCGTCGTAGTAAGTATGCGTCGCAAAAGGTGTGCCGCAAAAAGTACGTTACAGATTCTACGAATAAGAGCATAAATATATAACTAATTAACATTACATATATTTCTACCCTCATACACACATCAAATACAACGAAAATGGTAACCGTTCCGCCGATGATTGTCTCTTTCGACGTGTATTATGGAAGTAGATTCCGTAATTAAATGAGAGACTACGATTATACGAGTAGTTCGAAATCTACGTTCGAAGAAATTGATGTTCGCGACGTAGGTTTAGAGGACCTTCTATACTTTTTGAAAGAAATGGTTCCGTTCGAACACACGGACGTCTTGTATTACGAAGATGACCGTGTTCCGGAATTGTCTGCTACATATCTCCGAACAGAGGATCAGTGGAACGGTATAAAAGAAACCTTGAGTTGGCGTTCTAATCGCATTTCTCTTTATTTGGTGTTGGAAGATGAGTAAAGTTGTTTTAATTTCCGTAAACTAAACTTTTAAGTTTAGTTAAGTTTAGTGTTAATCGTATCGTTTTTATTTTAGTATTAATTGTATCATTTTTATTTTAGTGTTAATTGTATCGCTTTTATTTTAATATTATTTGTATCGTTTTTATTTTAGTGTTAATTGTATCGTTTTTATTTTTGTATTAATTGCATCGTTTGTTAGTATTAATTGTATCGTTTTTATTTTGGTATTAATTGTATCGTTTTTATTAGTTATGTTGAATAACAATTGTCATTTAAATTACAGTTCAATTTAATCAATAATTAATACTGAATAAATTATAATTTAATCCATAATTATGGGTAGGACTCGAATGAATAAAGACTCCATAATTATTGTCAATACTACTACTAATCATAAAAGATTATTTTTTTAAACATCACTTTTATTAAAACACCAAACACTGTTACATTTTTTTAAAACTAAATGTGTAGGTTTAAAAGGTCGCGGGAAAACCCGCAACCTAAAGCTAAAAAAGCACGCCAAGAAGTTTGGTCCGTTAGATATTGAATTTGAGGATGATGATTTAGATACGTATGTGCCCGTTGGTGACTACTCTCGGACCTTTGCTTCAGTTTTGGGTACTACTTTAAATGTGATACCACTATATTATCCTAATTGGAGCGATGTACCCGATCATTATAAGCTTACAATAATTCCGAAAACGGAGGTTAAATACATTTAAATATATAATTCTATACATACAATCATATATATATATATATATATATATATATATATATATATATATATATATATATATATATATATATATATATATATATATAAAGCTGCCAGTAAATTATACCGGGACAAAAAGTATAAGTTCTGTAACATCCCGCCTTTTTCCATTTACTTTTCCGTTATACTAATATAAAGTCCGTTATATGTTTATAACATCTCCCGTTGATACGCGTTTTAAATTATCTCGTTTAGGTAATTCCCGCACCCGAACGAAAGTTGAGGGACTAAACTTGACAAGGGATCAAACCATTGACTAGGTCAAAGGGTCAAACCCCTTTCACCCATTCATTTCCACCTCCATCTCTCTCTCTTTCTCTCTAGCAAGAACACACACACCCAAAACCATATTCATTCAATCATCATCTAAATTCGATCTAGGAGGCTTACAACAAAATAAATTACATAATCGTGATCCTCTCTTCATCCTCTTCGTTTTGGTACCAACCTCATCTCATTTGGGTAACTTTCTAAAATCACTAGATTTTGTGTTCTTGATGTTTTTAACTTATAAAAGTGTTAATTAGTGTCTATGGCTCAAGTCTAACATGAATATATGATTTATATGCTCGATCTCGTTGTTTTAGTGTAACTAGCATGAACTTGAATTTTGGTGTGTTGTTCTTGAATTTTGGATGATCATATGTTGTTAGATGTTAAAAGTTGATGCTTTAATTGTGTTACTAGCATCACTAGCTTCAATTTGATGTGTAGGTTGCCTTAGAAAACTTCATGAACTTGATTATTGATTTTGGTGAATTTGGGTTAGGGTTTGATGAACTTGAAATGGACTTTTGATGCATTGAATGCCATGGATTATTATTAGTAAGTGTTTAGTTGGATTGTATGCTTGATTACCTTCGAAACGGCATATCATTCATGTAAATTGGTTGCCCGAATCATTGAATTGCATTTATGAACTTGTATGCGGTTAATGTTAAGCATTAGATGCGGTTTTGGTTGTTGTGATAGGTAGATTGATTGATGAAATGTGTTTAGTTGTTTTCCTCGTCAAATTACCTTCCCAACGGTATAAGATACTTGTCTTGATTGTTTGCGGATCATAAATGGTGATTGTTTGAAGTTAGGTTCGTGCATAAAACTTAAAAACTGCCAGAATTCCCTGCACAGGTACCCGCGCGGCGCGCCATATACCCGCGCGGCGCGCCGATTGGGTCTGTCCAACTTGGTCAAATTTCGAATAATGTTTGCTATGCTACGCACCTCCGATTCACATGTAACTTGTCCTAGCATGCTCATACATGATTAAAAACCTCAGAAAAATAGTTCGGGACACGACCCGAACGTGTTGACTTTTTCGTTGACTTTGACCGACCAAAGTTTGACTTTTTGTCAAACTTAACCAAATGATTTTGCAACCTTCCTAACTTGTTTATATACTTGTATCTTGCATGAAACTTGACAATTTGATTTCACATGCTAAATAATCGAGTCGTAACGAGCCATAGGACTAATTGAACATCTTTGACCTATCGTGTTTACCGTTATTGATACGACCTATTTGTTTAGGTCAAGACTAGCATTGTTCTTTGCACACGTTTACTTGTCGAAGTACTTTACTACTCGTGCACTCAAGGTGAGATCATAGTCCCACTTTTACTCTTTTTGAACTTACATTTGGGATGAGAAAACATAAACATTTCTTTACTAAGTGAACACAAGTACAGGAAAACAAACATTCTACATACGAGTTTAGAACAAAATCCTCAATTCGATTATCATTAGTTACACTTGCCGGGTGTAAGCGAGAACTTATGTTGTATGGATCCATATGGGTTTGACAAACCCTCATTCAAACGGTTCGCTACCGTTTACGAATGAAATATATTTTCGAGAAACAGTGTATGTTCTAGCACTAAGTGATGGGGTTCAATGGAAGGAAACGTTAAGCATTGATAATTGGGTGCTCGTGAAACAAACTTTTGGAATGTATTACTATTATTTCATTGATGCAAATCTTGTGGTTCACTTGTACTTACTTACTTAAACCTATGATTTCACCAACGTTTTCGTTGACAGATTTCTATGTTTTTCTCAGGTCCTTGAACGATACATGATACATGCTTCCGCTCATTATTTGATACTTGCATTGGATGTCGAGTATATGTGCATTTCATGGAGCGTCTTTTGACTTTACTTTAAACCGTGTCGCCTAGATTTCATTCGTATTATAACGTTGTAACTTAACTATTGGTTGAACAATTCTTGTAAACTTTGGGAACAATCTTTATTTTGAAATGAAGGCGACATATTTTGGTCAAACTTTGTCTTAAAGACTTATGACCACGTAACGGGACCTAAGTAGACGGCGCCGTCAAACATGATTTGGTCGGGTCGCTACAGATGGTATCAGAGCGTTGGTTGTAGGGATTTAGAGTTCATTGGTGTCAACCTCGAGTCATAGGGTACATTGGTGAGTCTAGACTACAACCGGCATATAGACTTGAAGTAGGAATTACTTGACTACTTGTGCATTTATACTCGAACGCTTCTACTCATATCTACTCTTAGTTCATCTTAATCTCACGTTGTTTAATTTGATTGACGCGCCACCTTGACTATATGAAATGATGTCGAATGCACATACGAATCAGGGTAATATAATTTCCGGGATTATATTACGGTGACTCGTATGAACGTTCCGACATTATGACATAAAGAATTTAAGGCGAGTCGAGGAAAAACTTCTCTTTATCTTTATTCTATATCACGGTTAGTATTATTGAGAATACTAATCAATGATATTCTTGTGTCTTGAAGGAACAATGGCTCCTCGTCGTGTACGCCGCAATGAAACTCCCGAACAAGCTCTCGAACGGATGATAGCTACCGCCGTAGATGCGGCCATGGCCGGTCACTCATCCAACAACAATAATAATAACAACCACAACAACAACAACAACAACAACAACAACAACAACAACAACAACAATGGAGCCGGAAACTCAAACGAGGGATGCTCCTATAAAGCTTTCATGGGGTGCAAACCTCACACTTTTGATGGAACCGGGGGACCGGTCGTGCTCACCCGATGGTTTGAGCAAACGGAAGTCGTCTTTAGCATAAGCGGTTATCGGGATCAAGACAAGGTCAAATACTCCACTCACACCTTCGCCGGTGTCACTCTTACATGGTGGAATACTTATGTACAATCGGTGGGTACCGATGAAGCTCATGCCCTCTCTTGGGCCGATCTAAAGGAAAAGATGATTGTTGAATATTTTCCGCGCGAAGAAACCCGAAAGCTTGAGGAAGAACTAAGAGCTTTGAAAGCGGTCGGAAACGACCTTAAAGCTTATAATCAACGCTTCGCCGAACTATCCTTGATGTGTCCTAATCTTGTTAACCCCGAATCTCAAAGGATTGAGCTCTACATGCTCGGTCTTCCAAAAAGCATCAAACAAGGGGTGATGTCATCCAAACCCACTACTCATCAAGCCGCTATGAACATGGCTCGCCAACTAATTGAAACGGTTGACGAAATTGTAGTTCCGGCACCTAAGGCCGAGGATAAATCGGGCGGCAACAAAAGAAAGTGGGAACCCTCCCAATCTAGCAACAACAACTTTGCCAAGAAATCTTTCACTTTCGACGGCAAGAAGGGTTATGCCGGGAACCTACCTCTTTGCAACAAATGCAACAAACATCACTTTGGTGAATGTGGCAAGTTAATTTGCCACCGGTGCCAAGGAGTTGGTCATAAGGCCAACGATTGTAAAAGTGCCACTCCCGTTACTCGAAAGTGGCCCAATGCACCAAAGACGGGCACTTGTTACGAATGTGGTCAAACAGGTCATTATAGAAATGCATGCCCAAAGAAGAAAGATAACCCCAACACGCGCGGCCGAGCTTTCAACATCAACACCGAGGAAGCCCGGGATGACACTGAACTAGTCACGGGTACGTTTCTTCTCAACAAATCTTATGTCTCTTGCTTATTCGATTCAGGTGCCGATAAATGCTTTGTATCCAAGACTTTGACTCATTCTTTTAGCACTCCACCTCTTCCATTAGATACCACTTATACCATTGAAGTGGCTAACGGGAAACTATTAAGTGCCAACGCATATTACCGAGGGTGTACGTTAAACATTTTGGGTAAGGAATTTGAAATTGACTTGATACCCATGGAACTAGGAAGCTTTGATGTAATAATCGGTATGAATTGGTTAGTCAAAACGAAATCTCACATTCTTTGTGATCTTAACGCAATCCGAATTCCTATCGAGAATGGTGAACCTTTGATTGTCTACGGCGATAAGAGTTGCACCAGACTCAACCTCGTTTCGTGCCTTAAAGTTAGAAAACTGCTCCGTAAGGGTTGTTTTGCGATCCTTGCCCACGTTAAGAAAGTCGAGTCCGATGATAAGCATATCGATGATGTGTCAATTGTTAGTGACTATTCCGATGTATTTCCCTATGAATTGCCGGGTCTTCCGCCGCATCGACCGGTTGAATTCCAAATCGATCTTATTCCAGGAGCCGCACCCGTAGCACGTGCACCATATAGACTCGCTCCATCCGAAATGCAAGAATTGCAAAGTCAAATCCAAGAACTACTTGATCGTGGTTTTATCCAACCTAGCCATTCACCTTGGGGCGCTCCGATTTTGTTTGTTAAAAAGAAAGACGGATCCCTACGAATGTGCATTGATTATCGTGAACTAAATAAATTGACGGTTAAGAACCAATATCCTCTTCCTCGCATCGATGACCTCTTTGATCAACTACAAGGGTCTTGTGTATATTCGAAAATCGATCTCCGCTCGGGTTATCATCAATTAAGGGTTAAGGGGGAAGATGTCTCCAAAACCGCTTTCCGGACTCGCTATGGTAGTTATGAATTCCTCGTCATGCCATTTGGTCTCACTAACGCACCGGCGGTGTTCATGGATCTTATGAACCGCGTGTGCAAACCGTATCTCGATAAATTCGTTATTGTGTTCATCGATGACATATTGATTTATTCTAAAAATGAAGAAGAGCACGAACAACATCTCCGACTTGTGCTTGAACTTTTAAGACAAGAACAACTCTATGCCAAATTCTCCAAGTGTGAATTTTGGTTAAAGGAAGTTCAATTTCTTGGTCATGTTGTAAGTGACCAAGGTATTAAAGTCGATCCAACGAAAATCGAAGCCATTAGCAAATGGGAGACTCCTACTACTCCTACTCACATTCGTCAATTTTTGGGTCTCGCCGGGTACTATCGTAGATTCATCGAAAATTTCTCTTTGGTTGCACGTCCTCTAACCGCATTGACTCACAAGGGAAAGAAATTCATTTGGGCGACCGAACATGAATCCGCATTCCAAATCTTGAAAACGAAGCTAACCACCGCTCCTATCTTGTCACTTCCCGAAGGCAATGATGACTTTGTTGTATATTGCGATGCCTCAAAACATGGTTTTGGGTGTGTATTGATGCAACGAACGAAAGTCATTGCTTATGCTTCTCGACAACTCAAAATTCATGAACGAAACTATACGACACATGACCTCGAACTCGGAGCCGTTGTCTTTGCACTTAAAATGTGGAGACACTATCTTTATGGAACCAAGAGTACTATCTTCACCGATCACAAAAGCCTTCAACACATTTTCGATCAAAAGCAACTAAACATGAGACAACGAAGGTGGATTGAAACCTTAAACGATTACGATTGCGAGCTTCGTTACCATCCCGGGAAGGCAAATGTAGTAGCCGATGCCTTAAGTCGAAAAGAAAGAGCGGTGCCTCTCCGTGTCCGAGCTTTAAACATCACCATCCACACAAACCTTAATAGCCAAATTCGGGTAGCCCAAGATGAGGCTCTCAAGGATGAAAACATCTCTCTCGAACACTTGAACGTCCTCACCTCTCGATTCGAAGTTAAAGAAACCGGACTCCGATATTTCGCCGGAAGAATTTGGGTGCCTAGTTATGGGGATCTACGAAGCCTTATTTTAGATGAAGCCCATAAGTCACGATACTCGATTCACCCCGGTGCCAATAAGATGTACCACGACCTTAAACAACTATATTGGTGGCCGAACATCAAAAGGGACGTAGCTACTTATGTTTCCAAGTGTTTGACATGTTCCAAAGTCAAAGCCGAACACCAAAGACCGTCCGGACTACTTCGACAACCCGAGATCCCGTAATGGAAGTGGGAAAGGATAACGATGGATTTTATCACCAAGCTACCAAAAACGACGGGCGGTTATGATACCATTTGGGTTATTGTTGACCGTCTCACCAAATCCGCACACTTCTTTGCCATGAAAGAAACGGACAAAATGGAGAAACTTGCACAACTTTACATTAAGGAGATCGTAGCCCGACACGGTGTACCTTTATCGATTATCTCCGACCGAGATGGCCGTTTCGTTTCTAGATTTTGGCGTACATTGCAAGAAGCGTTGGGAACGCGTTTAGACATGAGCACCGCATATCATCCTCAAACCGATGGACAAAGTGAACGTACAATTCAAACCTTAGAGGACATGTTACGAGCTTGCGTGATTGATTTCGGAAAAGCTTGGGACAAGCACTTACCTCTCACCGAGTTCTCTTACAACAATAGTTATCACGCGAGTATTAAAGCCGCACCTTTTGAAGCGCTATATGGCCGCAAATGTCGTTCACCTCTTTGTTGGGCCGAAGTAGGCGACGTACAAATCACCGGACCCGAACTCATTCACGAAACCACCGAGAAAATCGTTCAAATCCGAGATAGGCTTAGGACGGCCCGAAGTCGTCAAAAGAGCTATACCGACAAACGACGCAACGATCTTGAATTTCAAGTCGGTGACCGAGTAATGTTAAAAGTCGCACCTTGGAAGGGTGTAATCCGTTTTGGGAAACGCGGGAAGCTAAATCCGCGGTATATTGGTCCTTTCGAAATCTTGGAGCGTATTGGAACCGTTGCTTATCGTTTAGATCTTCCGCCTCAATTGAACTCCGTTCATCCCACCTTCCATGTATCTAACTTGAAAAAGTGTCTTGCCGAACCCGATATCGTCATCCCTCTCGAAGAACTTATTATTGATGACAAACTTCATTTTGTGGAAGAACCGGTTGAAATTGTGGACACCTCCGTCAAGACATTGAAACAAAGCCGAATCCCGATTGTTAAAGTCCGTTGGAACGCCAAAAGAGGACCCGAGTTTACTTGGGAAAGACAAGATCAAATGCAAAGGAAGTATCCTCATCTATTCGTGAATTCGGAAACGCAAGATCTCGAGGAAGAAACAACGACTACTACGCCTACTTAAATTTCGGGACGAAATTTCTTTTAAGGAGTAGGTAATGTAACATCCCGCCTTTTTCCATTTACTTTTCCGTTATACTAATATAAAGTCCGTTATATGTTTATAACATCTCCCGTTGATACGCGTTTTAAATTATCTCGTTTAGGTAATTCCCGCACCCGAACGAAAGTTGAGGGACTAAACTTGACAAGGGATCAAACCCTTGACTAGGTCAAAGGGTCAAACCCCTTTCACCCATTCATTTCCACCTCCATCTCTCTCTCTTTCTCTCTAGCAAGAACACACACACCCAAAACTATATTCATTCAATCATCATCTAAATTCGATCTAGGAGGCTTACAACAAAATAAATTACATAATCGTGATCCTCTCTTCATCCTCTTCATTTTGGTACCAACCTCATCTCATTTGGGTAACTTTCTAAAATCACTAGATTTTGTGTTCTTGATGTTTTTAACTTATAAAAGTGTTAATTAGTGTCTATGGCTCAAGTCTAACATGAATATATGATTTATATGCTCGATCTCGTTGTTTTAGTGTAACTAGCATGAACTTGAATTTTGGTGTGTTGTTCTTGAATTTTGGATGATCATATGTTGTTAGATGTTAAAAGTTGATGCTTTAATTGTGTTACTAGCATCACTAGCTTCAATTTGATGTGTAGGTTGCCTTAGAAAACTTCATGAACTTGATTATTGATTTTGGTGAATTTGGGTTAGGGTTTGATGAACTTGAAATGGACTTTTGATGCATTGAATGCCATGGATTATTATTAGTAAGTGTTTAGTTGGATTGTATGCTTGATTACCTTCGAAACGGCATATCATTCATGTAAATTGGTTGCCCGAATCATTGAATTGCATTTATGAACTTGTATGCGGTTAATGTTAAGCATTAGATGCGGTTTTGGTTGTTGTGATAGGTAGATTGATTGATGAAATGTGTTTAGTTGTTTTCCTCGTCAAATTACCTTCCCAACGGTATAAGATACTTGTCTTGATTGTTTGCGGATCATAAATGGTGATTGTTTGAAGTTAGGTTCGTGCATAAAACTTAAAAACTGCCAGAATTCCCTGCACAGGTACCCGCGCGGCGCGCCATATACCCGCGCGGCGCGCCGATTGGGTCTGTCCAACTTGGTCAAATTTCGAATAATGTTTGCTATGCTACGCACCTCCGATTCACATGTAACTTGTCCTAGCATGCTCATACATGATTAAAAACCTCAGAAAAATAGTTCGGGACACGACCCGAACGTGTTGACTTTTTCGTTGACTTTGACCGACCAAAGTTTGACTTTTTGTCAAACTTAACCAAATGATTTTGCAACCTTCCTAACTTGTTTATATACTTGTATCTTGCATGAAACTTGACAATTTGATTTCACATGCTAAATAATCGAGTCGTAACGAGCCATAGGACTAATTGAACATCTTTGACCTATCGTGTTTACCGTTATTGATACGACCTATTTGTTTAGGTCAAGACTAGCATTGTTCTTTGCACACGTTTACTTGTCGAAGTACTTTACTACTCGTGCACTCAAGGTGAGATCATAGTCCCACTTTTACTCTTTTTGAACTTACATTTGGGATGAGAAAACATAAACATTTCTTTACTAAGTGAACACAAGTACAGGAAAACAAACATTCTACATACGAGTTTAGAACAAAATCCTCAATTCGATTATCATTAGTTACACTTGCCGGGTGTAAGCGAGAACTTATGTTGTATGGATCCATATGGGTTTGACAAACCCTCATTCAAACGGTTCGCTACCGTTTACGAATGAAATATATTTTCGAGAAACAGTGTATGTTCTAGCACTAAGTGATGGGGTTCAATGGAAGGAAACGTTAAGCATTGATAATTGGGTGCTCGTGAAACAAACTTTTGGAATGTATTACTATTATTTCATTGATGCAAATCTTGTGGTTCACTTGTACTTACTTACTTAAACCTATGATTTCACCAACGTTTTCGTTGACAGATTTCTATGTTTTTCTCAGGTCCTTGAACGATACATGATACATGCTTCCGCTCATTATTTGATACTTGCATTGGATGTCGAGTATATGTGCATTTCATGGAGCGTCTTTTGACTTTACTTTAAACCGTGTCGCCTAGATTTCATTCGTATTATAACGTTGTAACTTAACTATTGGTTGAACAATTCTTGTAAACTTTGGGAACAATCTTTATTTTGAAATGAAGGCGACATATTTTGGTCAAACTTTGTCTTAAAGACTTATGACCACGTAACGGGACCTAAGTAGACGGCGCCGTCAAACATGATTTGGTCGGGTCGCTACAAGTTCAAGAATACTTTTTGGAACAAAAAAGGAGGAACGATAACCCGCCACCCGAATGCAAATTAACCCCAGCGGATTGGATGTGACGACCCGGGAATTTCCGACTAAATTTAAACTTAATTAGTATTTGATTTCGACACGATGAGCAAAGTCTGTAATGTTGAGTAACAAAGTTTGTAAACTATATTCATAATATCATTTGACCTTTGAACGATTCACGAACAACTAATTTGCAAATATATATATATATATATATATATATATATATATATATATATATATATATATATATATATATATATATATATATATATATATATATATATATATATATATATATATATATATATATATAAAATTCTATTTGAAATATTATTTGAAATAATATATGATTTAAATGTTGGAAATAAATATATAAAATAATATTAGTATATTTAATATTATTAATTTAATAAATAGATATATAGATATGCATATTATATATATATATATATATATATATATATATATATATATATATATATATATATATATAGATGTACATTATAAAAAGAAATATTATATATTGTAATTGTTATAATCAATGTTGAAAAATAATAATAATATATAATAATTATTATTTAAAGAGTATATATATATAAATAAAGTATATAGAATATATATTTTGTGATTTCGAAGTTATTTAATAAATGACGGTAACGCTCATTAGTCATTCGATAGATAGTAAACAAGTTAAAAAGTAACTTATGTGATTTTAAAATAATCGGTGATCCGAAAATGGGTTTTATAAATTATAGGCTTAGTAAAAATGTATTTAGGAGCTATTTATTAAATTTTAACACTTTTTATATTTTTCCCATAAATGAGAGGGACAATTGATGTAATTTTTATTTAACAAATTAAGGATCATATTTTATACCATAATGACCAAAATAAATAAATATAGTTAATCTAAAATTTTAGAATTTTTCCGAAGACTTTCACCTGCCACTGTTTCACGACGGAGCAAGATATACTGAGTGTCGGTAGAAATAATTGAATAAGGAGGATGCTTGTATGTCACAACACGTTTTTTTTATTGTTTATATTATAATATAATTATAATTATATTATATAATATTATATCTATCTATTGTATATATATGTATATATGAATATATGGGATAAAGAAAATCAACTTAGTGTCTTCCTCTTTTAATCATAACTGCACCCTTCTTACTGCCATTTATTCAACGTCTTTTAATCAAAGAACAACCCTCACCATCCGTGAACACATAACCATCGAGCTTCCAACCCTTCACCTTCGGTTACCCCATACCATCGTGATTCATCACTAAACCATGAACAAACCGCTACTTAGATCACTACATCATCACCTTCATGCTCCATTCGGACCACCCTCACCCTCATTACCACCGTAAACCATCACCTAAAACCACCATCACCAACATCATCCTTGGGTTCTTTCTCGTTTTCTGTTTCTATGTGAATCACGAAACCATTCACCACTTCAACCACCATCAGAAATCACCATCAAACCCACACACATACTACAACGATCACTATTTTACTGATTGTGGATCATCACCTGCAACCGCCAAGTTCTATTCCTGCTGCTACAATAATAATTATTTTTCTGTTTTGTTGTTTTCATTTCGCTGCTATAATGACAAGTTGCTCTTGCTTTACTGTAAGTAACCGAAGAAAAACATTCAATTTTGTTACTACAGCTGCTACTGTTAGCTGGGTATGCGATGATGATTAAGTTAGATGAGTAGTTTATGATTATTCTATGAAAAATGATATGATGATAAGGACATGGTAACCGTGATGATACTAAGTAGATGCATGGTATTAAAAATGAAAATGATGAGACAGAAAAGATAAGATGATGATTTTAGATGATTATGTTTTAGTTGAATTTTTATAAGATAATCATCAAAGACCCACTTGGGGTTGGTGATGGACGAACAAACAGAAAGAAAGGGATGTTCCATTTTATATTTTTTTTTTAGTAACCTTGGTGATGTTAATAAAGTTAATTGGTGATGAGTGATTGATGTATCAAGCGGCCATATATATTTTTTATTTATTTCGAGTTCGTATATAATCCAACAAGCCACGAGTTCTTCAAAGTGGAGTTGTTAAATTGCTAAATGGGTTTCAATGAATTTAACATGTTGGGCCGAGTTACTTTGGATCTGTTCTAGTTTTCCGTGGGCCGAGACACTTACCAATTGTTTTGGACTGTCGTTCATTCTATTTTTAACGAAGGAAGTAAATCATTGATGATGATGATGATGATGATGATCATGAAGAAGAATGAGAATGATGATGGTGATCATATAAATTTCTATGATGTACGTAAATGAAGCCATTGGTGATAAAGACAAGAGACGTGAGATAATGATGTTGAAGCTCGGTAAGATGATGTTGATGATAATTTAATGGTATTGTCAAATGAACTTAGGATGATGATAATGAGTAACGGGTTTAAGCGACGATGTTAAGTTTATAATTTTATGTGATTATGTTGGTGATAGATATTGATGAACGATGGCGATAAAGATGTTAATGATGATGATAATACCTGATAATAATCATGTGCTGGGCGAAATTTAATTAGAAGACGGATATTAGGATGAATGATGATATTAGTTCATGATGGTGAAACATATAGATATTGGTTAAATATATAAAGGAGTAGAGTTATTTCAAAAAAACACAAATGGTGTAATAATTAGGATTGATTTCGGGTTAGCGGGACGTCGCGGGTTCACACCCGGACTTGGGCATTTTTTTTTAAGAGCTAGTTCTTTGAGGTAGTTTACTTATTACCCATTTTATTATTATTATTATTATTATTATTATTATTATTATTATTATTATTATTATTATTATTATTATTGTTATTAACAATTAACAATATTATTATTATTATAAGTATTATTATTTTTAGTATTATAATTATTATTTTCATCAATATTAAACCTGATTATTTATTATCATTATTTTAGTATTATCATTAATTTAACAAGTAAATGTTATTTATATAAAAATATACTTAATACCTATAATATAACTATAATAATATTTTGATTTAAAAAAAATATAGAATGAAAATATTTTAAAGAAACATATAAATTATAAAATCATATCACTAATATATATATATATATATATATATATATATATATATATATATATATATATATATATATATATATATATATATATATTATTCGATTACAATTATATGTGTTGATATATATAAATGATATAGGTTCGTGAATCCGAGGCCAAACCTGTTCAATGTCGTCATATGTATTTTTACTACAAAATACAGTATTGTGAGTTCATTTGCTCCCTTTTACTCTTTACATTTTTGGGACTGAGAATGCATGCGCTATTTTTACAACTGCTTTATTAAATGCTTTTGAAATACATTTTTAACTGCGAATACATGAAATGCTATTATAAATGTTTGACGAGATAGACACAAGCAAAACATTCCTCGAATGAATTATGTGGACGTGATAATTGCCACCATTGAATTATGTGGACGTGATAATTGCCACCATTGATATGAATATTTTCCTCCAGATTATTATTGCTTGGTAACCTAAGAATTAGGGAACATCACTAATTTTGAGAATTAGTGCACGCCTAATTCACGAGAATCCTAAAGGTAGCTACCGGGTTTAACACCCCCACCCAGAATGTTCACTAGACGGAAGAGCTAGTGGGCGTGGTATTTAGTACTTCGAAGTTTATTTATTATACAGACGAGATGTTCTGTTTTGGGGATATTATTTTGCTCATTATATGTTAAGGTCGGTTACCAAGCCAAGCTATGAAAGCAATGAAAAGTGAATGTTATGTATCGAGAGAATGATTTTATACACAGGTTATGTGTATGTTATTTTTGTGCACAAGATATGTGTACGGTTACTAAGATTTAAGAAAGATGATTTCGTACACGAGAAAGGTGTACTGTATTTAAAAGATATCGCATGTACATTACATGTGGGTATAGGATTCGGGCCCATTTGTACCATGCATCATTTAAATCTTGTGGTCTATCAAAATGATGAAATTTTTTTTTTATGTTAAACCTATGAACTCACCAACCTTTTGGTTGACACTTGAAAGCATGTTTATTCTCAGGTATGAAAGAAATTCTTCCGTTGTGCATTTGTTCATTTTAAAGATATTACTTGGAGTCATTCATGACATATTTCAAAAGGCGTTGCATTCGAGTCATTGAGTTCATCAAGATTATTATCAAGTCATTCATAGTTGGATATATTAGGAAATGGTATGCATGCCGCCAACTATCGATGTAATGAAAGTTTGTCTTTTAAAAACGAATGCAATGTTTGTAAAATGTATCATATAGAGGTCAAGTACCTCGCGATGAAATCAACTATTGTGAATCGTTTATAATGTATATGAACGGGTCCTTTCAGTGGAATCGTTATAAAGAGATGATTGAAAGTGAACAACACCAACGAAGGTCCGAAGCAAATATTGAGTGTCGTTCAAAGCAAACTGTCAAAACTCACCAAGGCCGAAAGTCATTCGCTCAAAATCGTTATGAGCATGTAAGTTAGTTTAATTTTATTTTGGATAATATATACATATATACATACTTACATATAAATATATATACATACTTATATATATATATATATATATATATATATATATATATATATATATATATATATATATATATATATATATATATATATATATTAATAAATTAGTAAAAAAAAATATATATATGTACATATCTATCAATTTCATATATTTACAGCGTAACCGGGAAACTAACGAGAACGAGAGCTTAATCGAAGGCTATAAGAGGAACAACACGGATGACAAGGGAAATTGGTATGAACCTTCCGAGGAACCCGTTCTCAAATATGCAAGTAATTATAATCACTAGCTCGTTAATTTGTATAATAAAAACATATCATTTTCAAATTTCTAATGGTGGTTATTCTTGTGTTTTAACTATGAAGAATGAGATGGTGCGGATGCGTGATGAGCAAGTTGGGGCACAAAGTCCAATGAGTGAACGGGAAATCATGCGAGATGTCTTAGGTCATCGTTATGGATGGGAACGTGGTGTTGGTCCAAGTTATGGACGAAGGTCGGTTGATTCATATAGTTCCACCCAAACAAGTCAACGAATGTTCACGGAGGATGAGTATAATCGAAGGTGGGCCGCAGACCGGAATAAGTTAAAAGTCGAGGTGACGAAGGAAGTCTCGAAAACGATGTCACGCGATTTCTTCATGAACAACGTTTTTGGCCGTGGAAAGGGAGGAAAGAAAAAAGAAAAGGTTCCGGTGGAATTGCAAAGTAGTGAGGAGGAGGAGGATCAAACTAGGGATTCGGATGACGACATGGAGATGTAAACAAAACAATTTGTTAACGTTTGTGTAATAACTAAAACTTAAATTCGTAGGATGTTATGTAATAACTTGAATTGTTAACGTTTACTTATTTGTCGTTTAATCGCATTTTTAGTTGTTAACGTGATGTTATTGTTGTTATGTATGCTGGAAAATTGGTTAAAATCAGGTTGCGAAGAAACGCCCGATTTACCGGGTGGAAAACTGCAAAACAGAACAATCCAGTTCGGCTACTGGAGTATTTGCGGCGACCCATCGTCTCAATTGCTGGTAAATTCACCATAACAAAATCGATTATTTGCGACGTAAGATCGCCGCAACTACTCGCCGCAATTGGTGCAGCCATAAAACGACGTGGTGGGACCCACCGAAATCTCGCCGCAGAAGGCTCGCCGCAATTGCATTTCCGTTTTCTTTTTTACTTTTCTTTAAATCAAGGTGGTGTAGTGACCCGAACTTTTCCATGTTTATATATATTAATTGAGATTGATATTTACATGATTAAATGTTTCCAACATGTTAAGCAATCAAACTTGTTAAGACTTGATTAATTGAAATAGGTTTCATATAGACAATTGACCACCCAAGTTGACCGGTGATTCACGAACGTTAAAACTTGTAAAAACTATATGATGACATATATATGGTTATATATATAGTTAACATGATATTATGATAAGTAAACATATCATTAAGTATATTAACAATGAACTACATATGTAAAAACAAGACTACTAACTTAATGATTTTGAAACGAGACATATATGTAACGATTATCGTTGTAACGACATTTAATGTACATATATCATATTAAGAGATATTCGTACATCATAATATCATGATAATATAATAATTTAAAATCTCTTTTGATATTATAAACATTGGGTTAACAACATTTAACAAGATCGTTAACCTAAAGGTTTCAAAACAACATTTACATGTAACGACTAACGATGACTTAACGACTCAGTTAAAATGTATATACATGTAGTGTTTTAATATGTATTCATACACTTTTGAAAGACTTCAAGACACTTATCAAAATACTTCTACTTAACAAAAATGCTTACAATTACATCCTCGTTCAGTTTCATCAACAATTCTACTCGTATGCACCCGTATTCGTACTCGTACAATACACAGCTTTTAGATGTATGTACTATTGGTATATACACTCCAATGATCAGCTCTTAGCAGCCCATGTGAGTCACCTAACACATGTGGGAACCATCATTTGGCAACTAGCATGAAATATCTCATAAAATTACAAAAATATGAGTAATCATTCATGACTTATTTACATGAAAACAAAATTACATATCCTTTATATCTAATCCATACACCAACGACCAAAAACACCTAAAAACACTTTCATTCTTCAATTTTCTTCATCTAATTGATCTCTCTCAAGTTCTATCTTCAAGTTCTAAGTGTTCTTCATATATTTTACAAGTTCTAGTTACATAAAATCAAGAATACTTTCAAGTTTGCTGGCTCACTTCCAATCTTGTAAGGTGATCATCCAACCTCAAGAAATCTTTGTTTCTTACAGTAGGTTATCATTCTAATACAAGGTAATAATCATATTCAAACTTTGGTTCAATTTCTATAACTATAACAATCTTATTTCAAGTGATGATCTTACTTGAACTTGTTTTCGTGTCATGATTCTGCTTCAAGAACTTCGAGCCATCCAAGGATCCATTGAAGCTAGATCCATTTTTCTCTTTTCCAGTAGGTTTATCCAAGGAACTTAAGGTAGTAATGATGTTCATAACATCATTCGATTCATACATATAAAGTTATCTTATTCGAAGGTTTAAACTTGTAATCACTAGAACATAGTTTAGTTAATTCTAAACTTGTTCGCAAACAAAAGTTAATCCTTCTAACTTGACTTTTAAAATCAACTAAACACATGTTCTATATCTATATGATATGCTAACTTAATGATTTAAAACCTGGAAACACGAAAAACACCGTAAAACCGGATTTACGCCGTCGTAGTAACACCGCGGGCTGTTTTGGGTTAGTTAATTAAAAACTATGATAAACTTTGATTTAAAAGTTGTTATTCTGAGAAAATGATTTTTATTATGAACATAAAACTATATCCAAAAATTATGGTTAAACTCAAAGTGGAAGTATGTTTTCTAAAATGGTCATCTAGACGTCGTTCTTTCGACTGAAATGACTACCTTTACAAAAACGACTTGTAACTTATTTTTCCGACTATAAACCTATACTTTTCTGTTTAGATTCATAAAATATAGTTCAATATGAAACCATAGCAAATTGATTCACCCAAAACGGATTTAAAACGAAGAAGTTATGGGTAAAACAAGATTGGATAATTTTTCTCATTTTAGCTACGTGAAAATTGGTAACAAATCTATTTCAACCATAACTTAATCAACTTGTATTGTATATTATGTAATCTTGAGATACCATAGACACGTATACAATGTTTCGACCTATCATGTCGACACATCTATATATATTTCGGAACAACCATAGACACTCTATATGTGAATGTTGGAGTTAGCTATACAGGGTTGAGGTTGATTCCAAAATATATATAGTTTGAGTTGTGATCAATACTGAGATACGTATACACTGGGTCGTGGATTGATTCAAGATAATATTTATCGATTTATTTCTGTACATCTAACTGTGGACAACTAGTTGTAGGTTACTAACGAGGACAACTGACTTAATAAACTTAAAACATCAAAATATATTAAAAGTGTTGTAAATATATTTTGAACATACTTTGATATATATGTATATATTGTTATAGGTTCGTGAATCAACCAGTGGCCAAGTCTTACTTCCCGACGAAGTAAAAATCTGTGAAAGTGAGTTATAGTCCCACTTTTAAAATCTAATATTTTTGGGATGAGAATACATGCAGGTTTTATAAATGATTTACAAAATAGACACAAGTACGTGAAACTACATTCTATGGTTGAATTATCGAAATCGAATATGCCCCTTTTTATTAAGTCTGGTAATCTAAGAATTAGGGAACAGACACCCTAATTGACGCGAATCCTAAAGATAGATCTATCGGGCCCAACAAGCCCCATCCAAAGTACCGGATGCTTTAGTACTTCGAAATTTATATCATATCCGAAGGGTGTCCCGGAATGATGGGGATATTCTTATATATGCATCTTGTTAATGTCGGTTACCAGGTGTTCACCATATGAATGATTTTTATCTCTATGTATGGGATGTGTATTGAAATATGAAATCTTGTGGTCTATTATTATGATTTGATATATATAGGTTAAACCTATAACTCACCAACATTTTTGTTGACGTTTTAAGCATGTTTATTCTCAGGTGATTATTAAGAGCTTCTGCTGTCGCATACTTAAATAAGGACGAGATTTGGAGTCCATGCTTGTATGATATTATGTAAAAACTGCATTCAAGAAACTTATTTTGTTGTAACATATTTGTATTGTAAACCATTATGTAATGGTCGTGTGTAAACAGGATATTTTAGATTATCATTATTTGATAATCTACGTAAAGCTTTTTAACCCTTTATTGATGAAATAAAGGTTATGGTTTGTTTTAAAATGAGTGCAGTCTTTGAAAAACGTCTCATATAGAGGTCAAAACCTCGCAACGAAATCAATTAATATGGAACGTTTTTAATCAATAAGAACGGGACATTTCAGTTGGTATCCGAGCGTTGGTCTTAGAGAACCAGAATTTTGCATTAGTGTGTCTTATCGAGTTTGTTAGGATGCATTAGTGAGTCTGGACTTCGACCGTGTTTACTTGAAAAATGATTGCTTAATAAATTTTGTTGGAAACTATATATTTTTAACATGTGAATATTATGTGATATATTAATCTCTTAACGCGTTTGATATTATGTGATAGATGTCTACCTCTAGAACAAGTCCCATTGACTCACCTAATAATAATGAAGAGTCAAATGTAAATTGGAATAATTCGTGGACTGATTCACAAGTTCCAGAAGAGGAACCGGAAGAAGAGTCGGAACCGGAAGAAGCATCGGAACCGGAAGAAGAATCGGAACCGGATGAAGAAATAGAACCGGTGGGGGAAATAATAAAACGGTTAAGTAAAAGAAAATCCTCAACCAACCGACCAAGGTTAATTATGGTCAATGGTGTTTCCGCCAAGGAAGCAAAATATTGGGAGGATTACCAATTCTCCGATGAATCGGATTCCGACGAGAATTCCGATGATGTTATAGAAATTACCCCAACTGAATTTAAAAAGGCAAAAGAAAATAATAAGGGAAAGGGCATAAAAATAGAGAAATCTAATTCCAACCCCGATGAACTTTATATGTATCGTCAACCCCCGAAGTCCTTAAGTTGTAACAATGACCCGGGAACCTCTAAACCACCAGGTTTTTCTAAACCAATGTGGAAAATTACGGCTCGTATTAGGGGAACATCATATATCCCTAGAAACTTGGCAAAACGAACCAAAACTGAAGAAGAAGAAACAAGCGAGTCGGAATAAGATAGTTGTATTCGTGTGGTGTAATATATGTAATATAGTGTGCTTATGCTTTATGATATATGTAAAAATTGCTTGTATTAATAAGTATTTTTTTTTATGAATCTAACTCTTGTCTATTTTACAGTATAAAAACACAAAATGGATAGACAACCCAATATTTTAAGAGACCTACCCGGAGACATGATTGATGAAATCTTGTCTAGAGTCGGTCAGAATTCTTCGGCACAACTATTTAAGGCGAGATCAGTTTGTAAGACATTCGAAGAACGTTCCAAGAATGTCTTGGTTTATAAGAGACTTTCGTTTGAAAGATGGGGGATATCACATTGGGAAACCCATAAGTTACGATGTGTTTACTTTGACGCATATATTGCGGGGAACCCAAATGCTATTTTACGCAACGGGTTAAGAAATTATTTTGACTCAATATATCCGAATATTGGACTTCGTGATTTAGAAAAAGTGGCTAACATGAAACATAAAGAAGCATGTTATGCTTACAGATTAGTAATGTTCGCTTCTCACCAAAGTGAGAACAAGAACATCGGGCTACAACTATTAAACAAAACGTTTCCACAAGTGACGGAGTCGGTAATTGGGGTAAGAAATGAGGTTTTTAGATTATTACGGGACTGTTGGACATTACGTAACCCTCATCCCTTTGACGACGTTACAACACGCTGTCTTATCAACGGCCATAACGGTTATGTTCCACAAGACCAAGGATGGGAAGTAGTCCTAGTAAAACCAGAATGCATGACTTGTTTCTGGACGTATGAATTACGTGTCTTTATTGCCTTTGCTGAACGACTTGTGTACTAGCTAGAATTATCTTCACAACTATCTTGTATCAAAGTTATTGTGTGCTATATTTCATGCTTTATGTAAAATAAGCGGTATTGTAAGTTTGTAAAATATTGTATAAAAGTTTGAACGCGAAATATTATTATAATCAGTTTTTCATATAGAATTGTAGTAGTTGAATTGTATATTAGCTACTAAGTATGAACTTAACGGGTAGGTACTACCCGAATTTAAACTTATAAAACGCTAATATGAAGAAAAAGCTTTTATAAATGAGTTCATATTATGCTACGAAATACTATTAACTACTCTTAATATTCTGTATGATTAACTTGTTCCATTTGACTATTTTGAAAGAAATGGCACCGACTACTCGACACACCGTGAATATGAATGAAGAGGAATTCCGTACTTTTCTAGCTTCAAACATAGCCGCAGTACAGGCTGCACTACATACCAACAATAACCTTGGATCTAGCAGTACAGGAAATCGTGTAGGATGCACCTACAAAGAATTCACTGCCTGCAAACCTTTGGAATTTGATGGAACCGAAGGACCGATCGGATTGAAACGGTGGACCGAGAAGGTCGAATCGGTGTTTGCCATAAGTAAGTGTACTGAAGAGGACAAAGTGAAGTACGCTATGCATACCTTCACAGGTTCTGCGTTAACATGGTGGAATACCTATCTAGAGCAAGTGGGACAAGACGATGCGTACGCACTACCGTGGTCAGCATTCAAGCACTTGATGAACGAGAAGTACCGTCCCAGAACCGAGGTCAATAAGCTCAAGACAGAACTTAGAGGGTTACGAACCCAAGGATTTGATATTACCACGTACGAAAGACGATTCACAGAATTGTGCCTATTGTGTCCGGGAGCATTCGAAGATGAGGAAGAGAAGATCGACGCATTTGTGAAAGGATTACCGAAAAGAATCCAAGAAGATATAAGTTCACACGAGCCCGCCTCTATACAACAGGCATGTAGAATGGCTCACAAACTAGTGAACCAGATTGAAGAAAGAATTAAAGAACAGACTGCTGAAGAGGCCAATGTGAAGCAAGTCAAAAGAAAGTGGGAGGAAAACGGTGATAAGAATCACCAATACAACAACAACAGCAATTTCAATAATAATCGCAACAATTATCCCAACAATCGCAACATCAATCGCAATTACAACAAACGGCCCAACAACAACAACAACAACAACAACAACAACAACAACAACAACAACAACAACAACAACAGCAACAGCAACTACAACAATCATCCCAACAACAATAATAACCGCAACAACAACAACAATCAGAAGCAGCTATGCCAAAGGTGTGAAAAGTATCACTCGGGGTTCTGCACCAAATTTTGCAACAAGTGTAAAAGAAATGGTCATAGCGCGGCGAAGTGTGAGGTCTACGGACCAGGGGTTAATAGAACGAAAGGAACAAATGGTGTCGGAACGAGTAATGGCGGAGCAAGTAGTGTCGGAGCAAGTTATGCCAATGTAGTTTGTTATAAATGTGGAAAACCGGGCCACATTATTAGAAATTGCCCGAACCAGGAGAACAAGAATGGACAAGGCCGCGGAAGAGTTTTCAATATTAATGCGGCAGAGGCACAGGAAGACCCAGAGCTTGTTAAGGGTACGTTTCTTATTGATAATAAATCTGCTTACGTTTTATTTGATTCGGGTGCGGATAGAAGCTATATGAGTAGAGATTTTTGTGCTAAATTAAGTTGTCCATTGACGCCTTTGGATAGTAAATTTTTACTCGAATTAGCAAATGGTAAATTAATTTCAGCAGATAATATATGTCGGAATCGAGAAATTAAACTGGTTAGCGAAACATTTAAGATTGATTTGATACCAGTAGAGTTAGGGATTTTTGATGTGATAATCGGTATGAACTGGTTGAAAGAAGTGAAAGCAGAGATCGTCTGTTACAAAAATGCAATTCGCATTATACGAGAAAAAGGAAAACCCTTAATGGTGTACGGAGAAAAGGGCAACACGAAGCTACATCTTATTAGTAATTTGAAGGCACAAAAACTAATAAGAAAAGGTTGCTATGCTGTTCTAGCACATGTCGAGAAAGTACAAACTGAAGAAAAGAGCATCAATGATGTTCCCATTGCAAAATAATTTCCCGATGTATTTCTGAAAGAATTACCGGGATTACCCCCACATCGATCCGTTGAATTTCAAATAGATCTTGTACCAGGAGCTGCACCAATAGCTCGTGCTCCTTACAGACTCGCACCCAGCGAGATGAAAGAACTGCAAAGCCAATTACAAGAACTTTTAGAGCGTGGTTTCATTCGACCAAGCACATCACCGTGGGGAGCTCCTGTTTTGTTTGTCAAGAAGAAAGATGGTACTTTCAGGTTGTGTATCGACTACCGAGAGTTGAACAAACTTACCATCAAGAACCGCTACCCACTACCGAGAATCGATGACTTATTTGATCAACTACAAGGCTCGTCTGTTTATTCAAAGATTGACTTACGTTCCGGGTATCATCAAATGCGGGTGAAAGGAGATGATATTCCAAAGACTGCTTTTAGAATACGTTACGGTCATTACGAGTTTATGGTCATGCCGTTTGGTTTAACTAATGCACCAGCTGTGTTCATGGACCTTATGAACCGAGTGTGTGGACCATACCTTGACAAGTTTGTCATTGTTTTCATTGATGACATACTTATTTACTCAAAGAATGACCAAGAACACGGTGAACATTTGAGAAAGGTGTTAGAAGTATTGAGGAAGGAAGAATTGTACGCTAAGTTTTCAAAGTGTGCATTTTGGTTGGAAGAAGTTCAATTCCTCGGTCACATAGTGAACAAAGAAGGTATTAAGGTGGATCCGGCAAAGATAGAAACTGTTGAAAAGTGGGAAACCCCGAAAACTCCGAAACACATACGCCAATTTTTAGGACTAGCTGGTTACTACAGAAGGTTCATCCAAGACTTTTCCAGAATAGCAAAACCCTTGACTGCATTAACGCATAAAGGGAAGAAATTTGAATGGAATGATGAACAAGAGAAAGCGTTTCAGTTATTGAAGAAAAAGCTAACTACGGCACCTATATTGTCATTGCCTGAAGGGAATGATGATTTTGTGATTTATTGTGACGCATCAAAGCAAGGTCTCGGTTGTGTATTAATGCAACGAACGAAGGTGATTGCTTATGCGTCTAGACAATTGAAGATTCACGAACAAAATTATACGACGCATGATTTGGAATTAGGCGCGGTTGTTTTTGCATTAAAGACTTGGAGGCACTACTTATATGGGGTCAAAAGTATTATATATACTGACCACAAAAGTCTTCAACACATATTTAATCAGAAACAACTGAATATGAGGCAACGTAGGTGGATCGAATTGTTGAATGATTACGACTTTGAGATTCGTTACCACCCGGGGAAGGCAAATGTGGTAGCCGATGCCTTGAGCAGGAAGGATAGAGAACCCATTCGAGTAAAATCTATGAATATAATGATTCATAATAACCTTACTACTCAAATAAAGGAGGCGCAACAAGGAGTTTTAAAAGAGGGAAATTTAAAGGATGAAATACCCAAAGGATCGGAGAAGCATCTTAATATTCGGGAAGACGGAACCCGGTATAGGGCTGAAAGGATTTGGGTACCAAAATTTGGAGATATGAGAGAAATGGTACTTAGAGAAGCTCATAAAACCAGATACTCAATACATCCTGGAACGGGGAAGATGTACAAGGATCTCAAGAAACATTTTTGGTGGCCGGGTATGAAAGCCGATGTTGCTAAATACGTAGGAGAATGTTTGACGTATTCTAAGGTCAAAGCTGAACATCAGAAACCATCAGGTCTACTTCAACAACCCGAAATCCCGGAATGGAAATGGGAAAACATTACCATGGATTTCATCACTAAATTGCCAAGGACTGCAAGTGGTTTTGATACTATTTGGGTAATAGTTGATCGTCTCACCAAATCAGCACACTTCCTGCCAATAAGAGAAGATGACAAGATGGAGAAGTTAGCACGACTGTATTTGAAGGAAGTCGTCTCCAGACATGGAATACCAATCTCTATTATCTCTGATAGGGATGGCAGATTTATTTCAAGATTCTGGCAGACATTACAGCAAGCATTAGGAACTCGTCTAGACATGAGTACTGCCTATCATCCACAAACTGATGGGCAGAGCGAAAGGACGATACAAACGCTTGAAGACATGCTACGAGCATGTGTTATTGATTTCGGAAACAGTTGGGATCGACATCTACCGTTAGCAGAATTTTCCTACAACAACAGCTACCATTCAAGCATTGAGATGGCGCCGTTTGAAGCACTTTATGGTAGAAAGTGCAGGTCTCCGATTTGTTGGAGTGAAGTGGGGGATAGACAGATTACGGGTCCAGAGATTATACAAGAAACTACCGAGAAGATCATCCAAATTCAACAACGGTTGAAAACCGCCCAAAGTCGACAAAAGAGCTACGCTGACATTAAAAGAAAAGATATAGAATTTGAAATTGGAGAGATGGTCATGCTTAAAGTTGCACCTTGGAAAGGCGTTGTTCGATTTGGTAAACGAGGGAAATTAAATCCAAGGTATATTGGACCATTCAAGATTATTGATCGTGTCGGACCAGTAGCTTACCGACTTGAGTTACCTCAACAACTCGCGGCTGTACATAACACTTTCCACGTCTCAAATTTGAAGAAATGTTTTGCTAAAGAAGATCTCACTATTCCGTTAGATGAAATCCAAATCAACGAAAAACTTCAATTCATCGAAGAACCCGTCGAAATAATGGATCGTGAGGTTAAAAGACTTAAGCAAAATAAGATACCAATTGTTAAGGTTCGATGGAATGCTCGTAGAGGACCCGAGTTCACCTGGGAGCGTGAAGATCAGATGAAGAAGAAATACCCGCATCTATTTCCAGAAGATTCGTCAACACCTTCAACAGCTTAAAATTTCGGGACGAAATTTATTTAACGGGTAGGTACTGTAGTGACCCGAACTTTTCCATGTTTATATATATTAATTGAGATTGATATTTACATGATTAAATGTTTCCAACATGTTAAGCAATCAAACTTGTTAAGACTTGATTAATTGAAATAGGTTTCATATAGACAATTGACCACCCAAGTTGACCGGTGATTCACGAACGTTAAAACTTGTAAAAACTATATGATGACATATATATGGTTATATATATAGTTAACATGATATTATGATAAGTAAACATATCATTAAGTATATTAACAATGAACTACATATGTAAAAACAAGACTACTAACTTAATGATTTTGAAACGAGACATATATGTAACGATTATCGTTGTAACGACATTTAATGTACATATATCATATTAAGAGATATTCGTACATCATAATATCATGATAATATAATAATTTAAAATCTCTTTTGATATTATAAACATTGGGTTAACAACATTTAACAAGATCGTTAACCTAAAGGTTTCAAAACAACATTTACATGTAACGACTAACGATGACTTAACGACTCAGTTAAAATGTATATACATGTAGTGTTTTAATATGTATTCATACACTTTTGAAAGACTTCAAGACACTTATCAAAATACTTCTACTTAACAAAAATGCTTACAATTACATCCTCGTTCAGTTTCATCAACAATTCTACTCGTATGCACCCGTATTCGTACTCGTACAATACACAGCTTTTAGATGTATGTACTATTGGTATATACACTCCAATGATCAGCTCTTAGCAGCCCATGTGAGTCACCTAACACATGTGGGAACCATCATTTGGCAACTAGCATGAAATATCTCATAAAATTACAAAAATATGAGTAATCATTCATGACTTATTTACATGAAAACAAAATTACATATCCTTTATATCTAATCCATACACCAACGACCAAAAACACCTAAAAACACTTTCATTCTTCAATTTTCTTCATCTAATTGATCTCTCTCAAGTTCTATCTTCAAGTTCTAAGTGTTCTTCATATATTTTACAAGTTCTAGTTACATAAAATCAAGAATACTTTCAAGTTTGCTGGCTCACTTCCAATCTTGTAAGGTGATCATCCAACCTCAAGAAATCTTTGTTTCTTACAGTAGGTTATCATTCTAATACAAGGTAATAATCATATTCAAACTTTGGTTCAATTTCTATAACTATAACAATCTTATTTCAAGTGATGATCTTACTTGAACTTGTTTTCGTGTCATGATTCTGCTTCAAGAACTTCGAGCCATCCAAGGATCCATTGAAGCTAGATCCATTTTTCTCTTTTCCAGTAGGTTTATCCAAGGAACTTAAGGTAGTAATGATGTTCATAACATCATTCGATTCATACATATAAAGTTATCTTATTCGAAGGTTTAAACTTGTAATCACTAGAACATAGTTTAGTTAATTCTAAACTTGTTCGCAAACAAAAGTTAATCCTTCTAACTTGACTTTTAAAATCAACTAAACACATGTTCTATATCTATATGATATGCTAACTTAATGATTTAAAACCTGGAAACACGAAAAACACCGTAAAACCGGATTTACGCCGTCGTAGTAACACCGCGGGCTGTTTTGGGTTAGTTAATTAAAAACTATGATAAACTTTGATTTAAAAGTTGTTATTCTGAGAAAATGATTTTTATTATGAACATAAAACTATATCCAAAAATTATGGTTAAACTCAAAGTGGAAGTATGTTTTCTAAAATGGTCATCTAGACGTCGTTCTTTCGACTGAAATGACTACCTTTACAAAAACGACTTGTAACTTATTTTTCCGACTATAAACCTATACTTTTCTGTTTAGATTCATAAAATATAGTTCAATATGAAACCATAGCAAATTGATTCACCCAAAACGGATTTAAAACGAAGAAGTTATGGGTAAAACAAGATTGGATAATTTTTCTCATTTTAGCTACGTGAAAATTGGTAACAAATCTATTTCAACCATAACTTAATCAACTTGTATTGTATATTATGTAATCTTGAGATACCATAGACACGTATACAATGTTTCGACCTATCATGTCGACACATCTATATATATTTCGGAACAACCATAGACACTCTATATGTGAATGTTGGAGTTAGCTATACAGGGTTGAGGTTGATTCCAAAATATATATAGTTTGAGTTGTGATCAATACTGAGATACGTATACACTGGGTCGTGGATTGATTCAAGATAATATTTATCGATTTATTTCTGTACATCTAACTGTGGACAACTAGTTGTAGGTTACTAACGAGGACAACTGACTTAATAAACTTAAAACATCAAAATATATTAAAAGTGTTGTAAATATATTTTGAACATACTTTGATATATATGTATATATTGTTATAGGTTCGTGAATCAACCAGTGGCCAAGTCTTACTTCCCGACGAAGTAAAAATCTGTGAAAGTGAGTTATAGTCCCACTTTTAAAATCTAATATTTTTGGGATGAGAATACATGCAGGTTTTATAAATGATTTACAAAATAGACACAAGTACGTGAAACTACATTCTATGGTTGAATTATCGAAATCGAATATGCCCCTTTTTATTAAGTCTGGTAATCTAAGAATTAGGGAACAGACACCCTAATTGACGCGAATCCTAAAGATAGATCTATCGGGCCCAACAAGCCCCATCCAAAGTACCGGATGCTTTAGTACTTCGAAATTTATATCATATCCGAAGGGTGTCCCGGAATGATGGGGATATTCTTATATATGCATCTTGTTAATGTCGGTTACCAGGTGTTCACCATATGAATGATTTTTATCTCTATGTATGGGATGTGTATTGAAATATGAAATCTTGTGGTCTATTATTATGATTTGATATATATAGGTTAAACCTATAACTCACCAACATTTTTGTTGACGTTTTAAGCATGTTTATTCTCAGGTGATTATTAAGAGCTTCTGCTGTCGCATACTTAAATAAGGACGAGATTTGGAGTCCATGCTTGTATGATATTATGTAAAAACTGCATTCAAGAAACTTATTTTGTTGTAACATATTTGTATTGTAAACCATTATGTAATGGTCGTGTGTAAACAGGATATTTTAGATTATCATTATTTGATAATCTACGTAAAGCTTTTTAACCCTTTATTGATGAAATAAAGGTTATGGTTTGTTTTAAAATGAGTGCAGTCTTTGAAAAACGTCTCATATAGAGGTCAAAACCTCGCAACGAAATCAATTAATATGGAACGTTTTTAATCAATAAGAACGGGACATTTCAGGTGGGTCCCACAATAATGCGTCGCAACTAACCGTCGCAAATACTTTTTACGGCGAACCATAGGAGTCGTTCCTTTTGCGACGAGACATCCCCGTAAAAGACATATTGCGGCGGGCCGTACGACCTTTTGCGGCGACCTTCGTCGCCTCAAATGAGCATGTTTCCTGTAGTGACATGGCAAGTTCCAGCTTCTAAAATACCAGGTAAGATACCGGATACGATTGAACTATTGCTATATTGGTGCTTCTTTATTTATTTTATAGCATAAAACAAAGGTGTATTCAGAGTATCTAGACTAGGACCGTGTACAACTCAATTTCTTTCACAAGTGGCTCAATTTTTAATTATCTTGATGAATAAAACATTGATTATATTATATAAATTAATTTTTTTACTAAAACAAATTAGTGGATGAGCTGGTGCCAGGCTGCCAGCTATTAACAAATACTAATTTGAATTGAAAAAGAAGAAGAAACTTACGAGTAATATTTTATAATAATGTCGATGTCGATGTCGATGTCGATGTCGATGTCGATGTCTATGTATGTCTATATACAAGAGATGAAGATTGCTATATTTTTGCTTAATTACTCGCATTCACATTCACATTCATGTTGATTTTCACTTGATTAATCAACCGAAACATGGCATCAACATTAACCACGGAGTTTGGTCACTTACAAATCCCACTTGAAGACGTTCAACACGCAACCAACAACTTTTCCGACAAAAATGTCATCGGAAAAGGTGGTTTTGGAAAAGTGTACAAAGGAAACTTGAAAACCGCTTCCGGAGAATCGATGAAAATTGCGGCTCGAAGGTTAGACCGTAGGCGTGGGCAAGGAGACTTTGAGTTCTGGACAGAGGTCTCGGTTCTTTCAAGTCTCAAGCATAAAAATATAGTCACTCTGATCGGGTTTTGTGACGAAAATGGTGAGAAGATTATCATACACCGCCATTATGGCAAAGGAAGTCTCAATATGCATTTAAACAACACAAACCTCACATCACTTCAAAGACTTGAGATAGCAGAAGGTATTGCAGATGCAATAAACTACTTACATAGACTACCTGGAGAGAGTTATCATGTAATACATCGAAACATTAATAGCTCTACTATCTTATTGAATAATAAATGGCAGCCTAAGTTATCCGGATTTGAGTTTTCTATCAAACATCAAAAAGATAGAATTAATCAAATTTACATTACTAAACCTATTGGCACACCTGGGTATATTGACCCTGATACACACAAAATAGGAGGTGTGACGTACAAATCGGATGTTTACTCAATGGGAGTCGTATTTTTTGAGATCTTGTGCGGGAGAAAAGCGTATGACCCTGATGCTCATGATGATAATAAGTTTCTAGTTCAGCTGGCTAGGTCTCATTGCAAAAACAAGACGCTGCGTGATATAATAATCCATCATGATCATCTATGGAATCTATGGAATGGTCAATATAACTATGATGTGTGTGATTATTTATCAACACAAGCGTATCATTGCACAACTGAAGCTGAAGCAGATCGCATAGATACGTATAACGTTTGGGGCTTATTACATACTATAGTCAATTTAATCAAATATCCGGTAATTTAAGACGATCCGTAATATATATATATATATATATATATATATATATATATATATATATATATATATATATATATATATATATATATATATATATATATATATATATATATATATATATATATATATATATATATTAATTATTTATTACATATATCGGTTGTTTAAAATGATTTACTAACTCCGTAAAAATTCTACTGCGCACTAAACAAATGAACATTTTAAATTTCATTCAGATGAGATACTTCTAAATCTCTAATTTTGTGACGTTCGCCATTTAATTGTTTTATATATGTAGAATGCATCCACGGAGTCAGGTGATGCACTCAGAGACTCGGTAGACGACAATGCTCGTGGGTCATTTAAGCCAACCAAGGTACCTTTTTATATTATAAAGAGGGGTAAGGGAAAGTAACCAATCGGGAAGCAAATTTTTATTTTTTTTTTCATTTTTTCCGATTTTTTTCAAACATTAAAATCACACGAAAACATGAAAATTTAAAAAAGACACTTTGTAATGAATGTTATTATTTAGACGGGAAAATGATCGACAATAATAATATTGATCGTGAAGAATGTTAATCTTCGAACGTCATGTTTTGTGAAGTATTTTTTGTTAAAATTTAGTCCGATTTAGAGTTTAGGGTTTAGAGTTTAGTGTTTTGGGTTTAATCCCTAAACCCTAAACTCTAAACCGTTCGTGTTAAAGACTCAATCTAAATCCTAAATCTAAACCCTAAACCCTAAATTTCTAAACCCTAAATTTCTAAACCCTAATACCTAAACTCTAATATTTATACTCTAACTTCTAAAACCTCAAAATACGCTCGAAAAACACGATCGAAGATTAACATTCTTCAAGATCAATATTATCTTGAATGTTATTTTCTTTTTTGCGTTTTTCCGCCAAAATAAAAACATTTATCACAAAGCGTCTTTTTTAAATGTTCATATTTCCATCCAATCTTTAATTTTCGTGAACAAAGATTTTTTCGAAAAACGAAGAAAAAAAAAATTTGCTTCTCCCCGCTTCCCCACAATTGGTTACTTCCCCCTTGATCCTACCACTTATAAAGAGAAAATTATATCGATAATACTTGTAGTTTATATATATTATTAAAATTAAAATTATATCAATCCTCTTTATCTTTGGCAAATTATACGATCATATCTAATTAATTTGGTGGTGCATGTTAATTGAGGGATTTGATTAAACACTATGTTTTGATGATGATGAGAATTACTACAAGTAACCGACAAAAATGTTAAAGTAAAAACGCAATTTCATAAACTAGCAAACGACTGAAACACACAAAGCTAAAATCCAAAAGTGTCGTTTTACTAAAGAAGCATGCATACGGTTAATACCACAGTTGGACTGAAGGATTAACCCTCGATGCTTTGTAACATACAGTCAACATCACGGATATGCCATGAATCAACAATAGTTTTCTCTATTTAAACCACACTTTACAAATCTAATGATCACTTATGGTTTGACACTATCAATGGTTGGAACTTCATCTAACGTATATTATACGAGTTTCCAAATGATAATTAACTAGGTTCAGTTGTAACACCCTATTTTTTTTTTAAAGACAGCGGAAGTAAATACTTAATTATCAAAATAACCTTAATTAACGTTTACATAACTTTGTTTACAAACCAACTTTATACAACAACGGTGTTACGTGAAAACATCATTAAAATAGAAAACATCAGAGTCAGCTCGTAGTCAAACATGTCTTCTAATCCGTCCGCAACACCCGTCATAATCAGCAGTACCTAAACCAGCAAGGGGTGGAAATGTGGGGGAATTAGCACAACTGCTAAGTGAATGGATACTATCTAACAGACCAAGCATAAGCAACTGAACATGTAAGGGTCACAGATATGCTAACGTCCCGAACTAGCATACAACAACAACTGACAATATGAGGATCGATGTAACATCCCGCCTTTTTCCGTTTACTTTTCCGTTTAACTATTTAAATTCCGTTATATGTTTATGACATCCCTCATTAATACGCGTTTTTAAAATATCTCGTTTAGGAAATTCACGCACCCGCAACCGAACTAGAGGGACCATTGTTGTCAAGAGAGCAAAGAGGTGACTAGGTCAACTAGTCAACCCTTCACTCTCACCCATTCATTATCTCTTTCATTTCCCCTTTTTTTTTCTTTAATACTTCCACAAAATCTCTCAAACACCAATCCAAGAAATCATCATCTAAATCAAATCGAGCAAGCATCAATCAAAACAAATTACATATTTGGAATCCTTGCAACTTCCTCTTCGATTCCATACCGATTTCATTACATTTGGGTAACTTTCTAAAATCACTAGATTTTGTGTTCTTGATGTTTTTAACTTATAAAGTTGTTAATTAGTGTCTATGGCTCAAGTCTAACATGAATATATGATTTATATGTTCGATTTTGTTATTTGAAGTAACTAGCATGAACATAAACTTTGGTGTGTTTGATTTGGTGATTTGGTTGATTGAATGATGTTAAATGCCATAAATGCATGTATTAAATGTGTTCCTAACATCACTAGCTTCAATTTCATGTGTAGGTTGCTTGAGAAAACTCCATAAACTTGATTAGTGATTTTGGTGAATTTGGGTTAGGGTTTGATAAGCTTGAAATGAATATTTGATGCATTGAATACCATGATTTATTGTTAGTAAGTAGTTAGTTGTATTGTATGCTCGATTACCTACAAAACGGCATGTTGTATGTATGCATTAAATGTCCGAATCATAAATGTGCACTTATCAAATTTGAGTATTAAATGTGTGCATTAATTGATCATTTACTTTGGAAAGCCGATCGTTACAAATAACGTTTTTGGTTGGTGAAATGTATTTAGTTGTGTTCTTTGTCAAATTACCTTTCTAACGATATAAGATACGAGTTCTAAGTATTAGCGATTTGCGAGTTATGCTTGAAAGTGTTTTGAATTGAGGCTTGGACATATGAGACTGACCAGGTACCAGTTCCCGTGTATTGTCGCAGCGTGTCAATCCTGGGTCGCGGCGCGGCCTAAGCCGTGTTCAGGTTCTGACCTACATGTCAATTATATGAAAAATGTTTGGCACCCTATGGACCTCCGATTCACATGAGACTTGTTCTAACATGTTTATATATGAATAAAAACCCTCAAAAAAATAGTTCGGGACCCGACCCGAACGTGTTGACTTTTTCTTTGACTTTGACCGACCAAAGTTTGACTTTTGTTCAAACTTAACCAAATGATTATGCAACCTTCCTAACTAGTTCCTATACTTGTATCTTGCATGAAACTTGACAATTTGATTCACATGCTACATAATCGAGTCGTAACGAGCCATAGGACTAATTGAACATCTTTGACCTATCGGGTTTACTGTTATTGATACGACCTATTTGTTTAGGTCAAGACTAGCACTATCTTTTGCACACGTTACTTTGTGAAGTACTTTTCATACGTGCACTCAAGGTGAGATCATAGTCCCATCTTTCAAACAACTCTTACGCTTTAAACTATGGGATGAGAAACATATACGTATCATACTTTTACACCTTGAACACAAGTACGAAAACGAACATTCCACGTACGGGTTTGAACAAAAATCCTCAATTCAATTATCATTACTTACACTTGCAGGGTGTAAACGTGAACTTATATTATGTGATCACATGGGCTTGACGAGCCTCATTCGGACGGTTCGCTACCGTTAGCGGATGAAATATATTTTCGGGTCTAGTGTATGTTCTAACACTACGCAAAGGGTGCAAAACAGTTAAGTTTGATAATTGGGTGCCCGAGAAACAAATAACAACTTTGGAATGCAAATGATTTAGATAATCATATTATATTAAATCTTGTGGTTCAAATGCAACGTTTACTAAAACACCTATGATTTCACCAACGTTTTCGTTGACAGTTTTCTATATGTTTTCTCAGGTCCTTGAAAGCTACTTGATACATGCTTCCGCACTCTTTTTGATACTTGCTTGGATGTCGAGTATACATGCATAGTTGGAGCGTCTTTTGACTACTTTAAATTGTGTCGCATAGGTTTCATTCGTACGTTAAACTTTGTAATGTAACTAGTCTTTTGAACTACATTTGTAAACTTGAAACATCCTTTTACTTATGAAATGAATGCGACATATTTTGGTCAAACGTCATGTTAAAGACTTATGACCACGTAACGGGACCTAAGTAGTCGGCGCCGTCAAACATGATTTGGTCGGGTCGCTACAGATGGTATCAGAGCGTTGGTTGTAGGGATTTAGAGTTCATTGGTGTCGACCCCGAGTCATAGGGTACATTGGTGAGTCTAGACTACAACCGGCATATAGACTTGAAGTAGGGATTACTTGACTACTTGTGCATTATACTCGAACTCGTCTATCATATCTAATTCTTATTCAATCTTAATCTCACGTTACTTGATTTAATTGACGCGCCACCTTGACTATATGAGTTAGTGTCGAATGCACATATGAATTAGGGTAATATAATTTCCGGGATTATATTACGGTGACTCATATGAACATTCCGACATTATGACATAAAGAATTTAAGGCGAGTCAAGGAAAATTTCTCTCTATCCTTATTCCATATCATGGTTAGTATTATTAAGAATACTAATCAACGGTATTCTTGTGTTTTGAAGGAACAATGCCTCCTCGTCGTGTGCCACGCCATGAGACTCCCGAACAAGCACTACAACGAATGATAGCCACCGCCATGGAAGCGGCCATGGCCGATCACTCCTCCAACAATAACAACAACCACAACAACAATCAAGGGGCCGGTAACTCAAGCGAAGGGTGCTCCTACAAAGCCTTCATGGGGTGCAAACCTCACACTTTTGATGGAACCGGAGGACCGGTTGTACTCACTCGATGGTTCGAACAAACGGAAGCCATTTTTAGCATAAGCGGTTGTCGAGACCAAGATAAAGTCAAATATTCCACCCACACCTTTGCCGGTATCGCCCTCACGTGGTGGAACACGTATGTACAATCGGTGGGTACCGATGAAGCTCACGCCCTCTCTTGGGCCGATTTGAGGGAAAGGATGATCGTCGAATTTTTCCCTCGTGAAGAAACCCGAAAGCTCGAACAAGAGCTAAGAACTTTAAAGGCGGTCGGAAACGATCTCAAGGCCTACAATCAACGATACGCCGAGCTATCCTTGATGTGTTCCAACCTCGTGAACCCCGAATCTCAAAGGGTTGAACTCTATATGGATGGTCTTCCAAAGAGCATCAAACAAGGAGTGATGTCATCCAAACCCGCTAACCTACAATAAGCTTTGAACATGGCCAGCCAATTGATCGAAACGGTTGACGAAATCGTAGTTCCGGCTCCTAAGGCCGAGGATAAATCGGGCGGCAACAAAAGAAAATGGGAAGCCCCCCAATCAAGCAACAACTACAACAACAACTTCACCAAAAAGCCTTTCACCTCCGACGCCAAGAAAAGTTATGGCGGAAATAAACCCTTTTGCAACAAATGCCACAAACACCACTATGGTGAATGTAGCAATCTATTTTGCCACCGGTGCCAAAGGGGTGGTCATGTGGCCAACGATTGTAGAAGTGCCGCCCCCGTCGCTCAAAAGGTGCCAAATGCACCAAAACCGGGTACTTGTTATGAATGTGGCCAAACGGGTCATTTTAGAAATGCATGTCCGAAGAAGAAAGCCAACACCAACACACGCGGACGAGCTTTCAACATCAACACCGAGGAAGCCCGAGATGACAATGAATTAGTCACAGGTACGTTTCTCCTCAACAACACTTATGTTACTTGTTTATTTGATTCGGGTGCCGATAAGAGTTTTGTATCCAAGACTTTGACTCATTCTTTTAATACTCCACCACGTCCACTAGATACCACTTATACCATTGAAGTGGCCAACGGAAAACTATTGAGTGCCGACACATATTACCGGGGGTGTACGTTAAACATTTTGGGTAATGAGTTTGAAATTGACTTGATACCCATGGAACTAGGAAGCTTCGATGTAATAATCGGTATGAATTGGCTATCCAAAACGAAATCTCACATCCTTTGTGATCTTAACGCAATCCGAATTCCTATCGAGAATGGTGAACCTTTGATCGTCTATGGCGATAAGAGTTGCACCGGACTCAACCTCGTTTCATGCATTAAAGTTAGAAAACTACTCTGTAAGGGTTGTTTTGCGATCCTTGCTCACGTTAAGAAAGTCGAGTCCGATGAGAAACACATCGATGATGTGCCAATTGTTAGTGACTATTCCGATGTATTTCCCGACGAATTGCCGGGTCTTCCACCTCATCGACCGGTTGAATTCCAAATCGATCTTATTCCGGGAGCCGCGCCCGTAGCACGTGCACCATATAGACTTGCTCCATCCGAAATGCAAGAATTGCAAAGTCAAATCCAAGAACTACTTGATCGTGGTTTTATCCAACCTAGCCATTCACCTTGGGGCGCTCCGATTTTGTTTGTTAAAAAGAAAGACGGATCCCTACGAATGTGCATTGATTATCGTGAACTAAACAAATTGACGGTTAAGAACCGATATCCTCTTCCTCGCATCGATGACCTCTTTGATCAACTACAAGGGTCTTGTGTATATTCAAAAATCGATCTCCGCTCGGATTATCATCAATTAAGGGTTAAGGGGGAAGATGTCTCCAAAACCGCTTTCCGAACTCGTTATGGTAGCTATGAATTTCTTGTAATGCCATTTGGTCTCACTAACGCACCGGCGGTGTTCATGGATCTTATGAACCGCGTGTGCAAACCGTATCTTGACAAATTCGTTATCGTGTTCATCGATGATATTTTGGTCTATTCAAAAAGCGAAGAAGAACACGGGGAACACCTCCGACTTGTGCTTGAACTTTTAAGACAAGAACGACTCTATGCCAAATTCTCCAAGTGTGAATTTTGGTTAAAGGAAGTTCAATTTCTTGGTCATGTTGTAAGTGACCAAGGTATTAAAGTCGATCCAACGAAAATCGAAGCCATTAGTAAATGGGAGACTCCTACTACTCCTACTCACATTCGTCAATTCTTGGGTCTCGCCGGATACTACCGTAGATTCATCAAAGATTTCTCTTTGGTTGCTCGTCCTCTAACCGCTTTAACTCACAAGGGAAAGAAATTCAATTGGGCGACCGAACAAGAATCCGCATTTCAAATCTTGAAAACAAAGCTAACCACCACTCCTATCTTGTCACTTCCCGAAGACAATGACGATTTTGTTGTGTATTGCGACGCCTCGAAACATGGTTTTGGGTGTGTGTTGATGCAACGAACGAAAGTCATTTCTTATGCTTCTCGACAACTCAAAATTCATGAACGAAACTACACGACACATGATCTCGAACTCGGAGCCGTTGTCTTTGCACTTAAAATGTGGAGACACTATCTTTATGGAACCAAGAGTACTATCTTTACCGATCACAAAAGTCTCCAACACATCTTCGACCAAAAGCAACTAAACATGAGACAACGAAGGTGGATTGAAACCTTAAACGATTACGATTGCGAGCTTCGGTACCATCCCGGGAAGGAAAATGTAGTAGCCGATGCCTTAAGTCGAAAAGAAAGAGTGGTGCCTCTTCGTGTCCGAGCCTTAAACATCACCATCCACACCAACCTTAATAGCCAAATTCGGGTAGCCCAAGATGAGGCTCTCAAGGATGAAAACGTTTCACACGAGCTCTTGAACATTCTCGTCTCTCGATTCGAAGTTAGGGAGACCGGACTTCGATATTTCGCCAGAAGGATTTGGGTGCCTAGATATGGGGATCTACGAAGTCTTATTTTAGATGAAGCCCATAAGTCACGATACTCGATTCACCCCGGTGCCAATAAGATGTACCACGACCTTAAACAACAATATTGGTGGCCGAACATCAAAAGGGACGTAGCTACTTATGTTTCCAAGTGTTTGACATGTTCCAAAGTCAAAGCCGAACACCAAAGACCGTCCGGACTACTTCAACAACCCGAGATCCCGCAATGGAAGTTGGAAAGGATAACGATGGATTTTATCACCAAACTACCAAAAACGACGGGCGGTTATGATACAATTTGGGTTATTGTTGACCGTCTCACCAAATCCGCACACTTTCTCGCTATGAAAGAAACCGACAAAATGGAGAAACTTGCACAACTTTACATCAAGGAGATCGTAGCCCGACACGGTGTACCTTTATCGATTATCTCCGACCGAGATGGCCGTTTTGTTTCTAGATTTTGGCGTACCTTGCAAGAAGCGTTGGGAACGCGTTTAGACATGAGCACCGCATATCATCCCCAAACCGATGGGCAAAGCGAACGCACAATTCAAACCTTGGAGGACATGTTACGAGCTTGTGTGGTTGATTTTGGAAAAGCTTGGGACAAGCACTTACCTCTCGCCGAGTTCTCTTACAACAATAGTTATCATGCGAGTATTAAAGCCGCACCTTTTGAAGCGTTATATGGCCGAAAATGCCATTCTCCTCTTTGTTGGGCCGAAGTAGGCGACGTACAAATCACCAGACCCGAACTCATTCACGAAACCACCGAGAAGATCGTTCAAATCCGAGATAGGCTTCGGACGGCCCGGAGTCGTCAAAAGTGCTATACCGACAAAAGACGCAACGACCTTGAATTTCAAGTCGGTGACCGCGTCATGTTAAAAGTCGCACCTTGGAAAGGTGTCATTCGTTTTGGAAAACGTGGGAAATTAAATCCGCGGTATATTGGTCCTTTCGAAATCTTGGAGCGTATTGGAACCGTTGCTTATCGTTTAGATCTTCCGCCTCAATTGAGCTTCGTTCATCCTACCTTCCATGTATCTAACTTGAAAAAGTGTCTTGCCGAACCCGATATCGTCATCCCTCCCGAGGAACTTACTATTGATGACAAACTTTATTTTGTGGAAGAACCGGTTGAAATTGTGGACACCTCCGTCAAGACATTGAAACAAAGCCGAATCCCGATTGTCAAAGTCCGTTGGAACGCCAAAAGAGGACCCGAGTTTACTTGGGAAAGGCAAGATCAAATGCAAAAGAAATACCCTCACTTATTCCCGATTCCGGAAACGCAAGATTTTGAGGAAGAAACAACGACCGCTACGCCTACTTAAATTTCGGGACGAAATTTCTTTTAAGGAGTAGGTAATGTAACATCCCGCCTTTTTCCGTTTACTTTTCCGTTTAACTATTTAAATTCCGTTATATGTTTATGACATCCCTCGTTAATACGCGTTTTTAAAATATCTCGTTTAGGAAATTCACGCACCCGCAACCGAACTAGAGGGACCATTGTTGCCAAGAGAGCAAAGAGGTGACTAGGTCAACTAGTCAACCCTTCACTCTCACCCATTCATTATCTCTTTCATTTTCCCTTTTTTTTTCTTTAATACTTCCACAAAATCTCTCAAACACCAATCCAAGAAATCATCATCTAAATCAAATCGAGCAAGCATCAATCAAAACAAATTACATATTTGGAATCCTTGCAACTTCCTCTTCGATTCCATACCGATTTCATTACATTTGGGTAACTTTCTAAAATCACTAGATTTTGTGTTCTTGATGTTTTTAACTTATAAAGTTGTTAATTAGTGTCTATGGCTCAAGTCTAACATGAATATATGATTTATATGTTCGATTTTGTTATTTGAAGTAACTAGCATGAACATAAACTTTGGTGTGTTTGATTTGGTGATTTGGTTGATTGAATGATGTTAAATGCCATAAATGCATTTATTAAATGTGTTTCTAACATCACTAGCTTCAATTTCATGTGTAGGTTGCTTGAGAAAACTCCATAAACTTGATTAGTGATTTTGGTGAATTTGGGTTAGGGTTTGATAAGCTTGAAATGAATATTTGATGCATTGAATACCATGATTTATTGTTAGTAAGTAGTTAGTTGTATTGTATGCTCGATTACCTACAAAACGGCATGTTGTATGTATGCATTAAATGTCCGAATCATAAATGTGCACTTATCAAATTTGAGTATTAAATGTGTGCATTAATTGATCATTTACTTTGGAAAGCCGATCGTTACAAATAACGTTTTTGGTTGGTGAAATATATTTAGTTGTGTTCTTTGTGAAATTACCTTTCTAACGATATAAGATACGAGTTCTAAGTATTAGCGGTTTGCGAGTTATGCTTGAAAGTGTTTTGAATTGAGGCTTGGACATTTGAGACTGACCAGGTTTGCGTGTATTGTCGCGGCGCGTCAATCCTGGGTCGCGGCGCGGCCTAAGCCGTGTTCAGGTTCTGACCTACATGTCAATTATATGAAAAATGTTTAACGTGTTGACTTTTTCGTTGACTTTGACCGACCAAAGTTTGACTTTTGTTCAAACTTAACCAAATGATTATGCAACCTTCCTAACTTGTTCCTATACTTGTATCTTGCATGAAACTTGACAATTTGATTCACATGCTACATAATCGAGTCGTAACGAGCCATAGGACTAATTGAACATCTTTGACCTATCGGGTTTACCGTTATTGATACGACCTATTTGTTTAGGTCAAGACTAGCACTATCTTTCGCACACGTTACTTTGTGAAGTACTTTTCATACGTGCACTCAAGGGGAGATCATAGTCCCATCTTTCAAACAACTCTTACGCTTTAAACTATGGGATGAGAAACATATACGTATCATACTTTTACACCTTGAACACAAGTACGAAAACGAACATTCCACGTACGGGTTTGAACGAAAATCCTCAATTCAATTATCATTAGTTACACTTGCAGGGTGTAAACGTGAACTTATATTATGTGATCACATGGGCTTGACGAGCCTCATTCGGACGGTTCGCTACCGTTAGCGGATGAAATATATTTTCGGGTCTAGTGTATGTTCTAACACTACGCAAAGGGTGCAAAACAGTTAAGTTTGATAATTGGGTGCCCGAGAAACAAATAACAACTTTGGAATGCAAATGATTTACATAATCATATTATATTAAATCTTGTGGTTCAAATGCAACGTTTACTAAAACACCTATGATTTCACCAACGTTTTCGTTGACAGTTTTCTATATGTTTTCTCAGATCCTTGAAAGCTACTTGATACATGCTTCCGCACTCTTTTTGATACTTGCTTGGATGTCAAGTATACATGCATAGTTAGAGCGTCTTTTGACTACTTTAAATTGTGTCGCATAGGTTTCATTCGTACGTTAAACTTTGTAATGTAACTAGTCTTTTGAACTACATTTGTAAACTTGAAACATCCTTTTCCTTTTACTTATGAAATGAATGCGACATATTTTGGTCAAACGTCATGTTAAAGACTTATGACCACGTAACGGGACCTAAGTAGTCGGCGCCGTCAAACATGATTTGGTCGGGTCGCTACAATCGACAGCTTGTACGAGCACACGACTTAGCTGATCAGGCTACAGTCTACCGATAGTCCGCTTTACTGATTCCACTGCATAACCGTCCAGACGCAACACATGCGTCCTTCTATGCTATACTGAACAATCAGTAACATCATGACCCGACTAGGCAACCACGGTCGACCTCACACCAACCCTACCTTACCGCCTCGGTTGGTGTCCAACTAACAGTGCGCACATAAGATCACGGATAATCAGTCATGCAATCGTCCTAACTAGCATGGCAATATCTAATTTCGCATGGTATTCATACAAGGCATAAACATAATAATAAAGAGTCTGAACAAGTAGCGTGTCAGCTACTTAATACTCTATCCGGAGATAGATCCACTCACCGAATACCAGCAACAAGCTCAGATAATCTATCACTGGGCGGCTTCCTTATCCTTATCACCTGAACATAAGACAAATCAAATTAGTTTCTGTCCGTTAACACAAAACAGCACAATACTGAAAATCAATCATAAAAAGCGCCGCTAAAAGTCCACCTAACACTTATTCATTTTCAGAATTTACATCCTGATCATCATAAGTCACGCGGACAGCATAACGGCTAGGAAACAGCTAAAATAAACAACAACTACTGATCTGATCTGCATCCGTACGGTTGCACATGCATCCGTACGGTTGCAAATCCATCCGTACGGTTGCATCATGCATCCGTACGGTTGCACACATACTGCCCGGTTGCACCAACACCACTGCATCCGTACGGTTGCACATGCAACCGTACGGTTGCACCATGTACCCGTGCGGTTGCAACCTGCAATCGTACGGTTGTGTTCATCGTGCAGCAGCAGCAGAAAACTGACGGGTTTCGACCTAAAATCACCAATTGGTGCTCTAGAGCTCGTTTCTTACCTCTAAATTGACCGAATCAGATACACTTAACATCAATAAGCATAAACCCACAAAATTTTGACACAAACAACATCAAAATCAACCATTTTGACTCAAAATTACTCTTTTGACAAAGTTAACACAAAATCATCATTTTCTTAAAGATTAGAGCTTGAAACTCTTTGATTCTTACCTCAATAGACTCTGTAAATTGTAAAGAACAAGATGATATGAATGATATGAATTATTTGATTCTGATTATCTAAAACGCATAATCAATTTCGAAACGCTAATCCAAATACCCCCTAAATCATACCTTCACACCATCGTGCAGTTATGAGAACTTCAATTGTTTGCCGGCAACGGTGCAACCATCACCGCCGCCACAACTGTCTTTAACAGCCGGTAACAATCTTTAACTGAACATCAATCCGTCGGAACTACCATCACCATTTTCGGATTCGAAACAGTATCTGGATCTGATTGTTGCATTACTCCGGCGAAACAACATCTAAAACACGATTGTTGCTTTACTCCGGACTAGTGGGCGGTCTGAAAACCTCAACCACTACCACTATCTGTTGCTGAACAGAAACCCTCAACAACCACCACCCCTGCCGGACGAGAACCCTCAACCACTACCACCGCATCGGACGAAAGCCCTCAACATTCCCCTAATATATAGCGATTATGATTTTATAGTCCCTTTTAAGTAAGAAATTATCAATGTTACCTTTATTGAAAAATTTGGTAGCTTACGTTATCTTTTTGGGTTATTTACCTAATTAGAAATTGCCACTAAAACATGTTTTATTTTATGTTACTTTTCTAATGTATATTTGTATATTGCTAATTACATAAGCTTTTATTTTTATCGTTCCTATTGTTTTTATTAGTGTTCAATAAACTGGATATTAATCAAAAATCTAATTTAAAAAATGTCTTATAACAATTTGTTAAAGAAAATTTATTTTTTTATTCTAAAATGCCCTCAAGTCGCAATTGTGACTTACGAAATAGCCTTTGCTATCTGTGAGTGACCACCGCAAAATCCATCCAATTCGCAAATTCGCAAATTTCTTTTTGCGATTTGGCATTGAATTTGCGATTTGCATATCTTTGCTTGGGAATTGTTATAAGTATTACGCAAACTTTGACAGATATATCTTTTGATTCGTAGTTTTGATTTAGTTACCGTTTTCTCCTATATCGTGTATTTTTCGAGAGTTTGAAACTCGACCTAGTAGACCTTCTATTTTGACATTTCTCGTTCATTTTTACCTTAAAACGTATTTTGACCGTTCATAAGTTGGTATAGAACTTTCTAATTTATAATTCGTTTGCTTTACCATAAAAGTTGACTAAAAGGACACAAAACTCCTCAATAATTTGAATAAGTAACACAAAGAGCAAAATGACACATTTGTACATAAAACGCATATCGCAACATGAGGTCGATTTTCAAATAAAACTTGTGACTTATGCTGAAATACAAGCGTATAGATCTAAAAAAAAAAACACACACACATTAAAAAACGTTGACTATACGTATTATTTATTAAATAAAAGAAACAAGATGTCGTGTATTATTATCAAAATATTAATCGAGCACTAATTGAGTTCGTTTACTGATTTCTCCAGATATAAGTGTTTATCCACTTTTGTTTATCCACTTTTCGTATGTTGTAGGTAAAGAAGTTACAACATCTAAGGATCGAACTTGAAACAATAAAGTTGGCCACCTCTGATTTTTCCAAGGACAAGTTATATCAGTGCGACTCGTACTCTACATACAAATCGGTAATTGAATGTATTGATAGAGAATACCTCTTCGGTTTAAACACGGAAAATAAAGATCAACTACCAAAGAGAAGCTACAATGTACTTATAAAACATATAACTGATGAAGAATATAGGTTCGAAACAGAAATTGAAATTCTCGGTACTTGTAAGCATCGAAACATAGAATCTTTCCTTGGATTTTGTGACGAAGGACCTGGTATGACGCTTGTGTTCGAGCATTCATTTAATCAGTGCGAACTTTATACAATGATATATAGCTCTGAATTTGACTTTACATGGGAAAAACGTTTGAAAGTCTCCCTTGATATATCTCACGGATTATATTACCTTCATAGTGGGATGAAGGACCAAAAGAAGGTAATGCACCGCGATATATCACCTCACAATATTAAGGTGGTTTATGAAAGTAATCTTTTGGTGGCTGATAGTTTCAAGGCGTATATTGCTGGATTTCAAAACGCTGTATTACTGACTGAAAATCAACATGACGACGCTCTCCAACTTGATGATACTCGTAAAATGACATTTTACACGGATCCGGAATTTGCTAATAATGGTAAATTAAATGTAGAATCTAATGTGTTTAGTTTGGGAGTGATTTTGTTTGAAATCTTTTGTGGAAAGTCTGCCGAACACATATTGATAACTGAGTCTCTTCAAAATACGCGGTTAGAACATGTGGTAGCGAGTTGGTTAAAAAAGGGTATAATTAAGAATAAGATGGCTTCTGTCTTGAAGAACAAAAATATTGAAAATGCACTTTTTCAATATCAAGGACTCAATAAAGACTCGTTAGACACGTTTATAGCGATCGCGTGCCAGTGCTTGCTAGAATTGCCAAACCAACGCTCGACAATTAAAGTTATTATTCAAGAACTTGAGAAATCGTTATCATTTCAAGTAAGTAAATAAACATACTCGTAGATTACTCCGTAGTTTATTCACTTTCAGTACAATTTTCACAATAATAAGCTTTTACAAAATGAAAAATCTTTTTCAAAAGAAAAAATATATTCCAACTTTTTATTTTACAAAGATTTTATACTTAAAAGAAACAATTTAAGAACACCTTATTATATTGAGATGTCATTTTATACGTGGGTGGAAATTTTCGAAGGTGACAATAATGTGGTGTAATAACACCGGTGATCTCTACATGTTTCATTCTTCTTTGAAACATTTTATTTCCAACTATTTGGTTTTTTCATTTTTTTTCATTGGATTTATGACACAAGCGTCTAGATCATCCGGACGTGAATGTCTTTAGATCTCTTAGCTAGGGGTGTAAATGAGCCGAACTATCCGCGAGTGATGGGCGTCGAAGTACCAATCAAAAATATGTTAATTACTCTAGACTAGCTAAGGCAAGTAGGATTCGTTCCACGAGAAGTTAGTGGTTATAAGCAAGCAATTTTCAGGAATTGGTTTTGATTAAAACTAAGTATTTAACTATTTTGAGCAATTTAAACTAAAAAGATGAAAGCTTTAATCAACAAGAAAGTAAAATATTGAGTTGTAACAATGAATTAAAAACCATTATCCTCCCGAATCGCAATCATGTATTCACTCATTTAAACAAACGTTATGCTATAAAGTTAGGTTCAAATCTCATACGCAATATTTCTTTAGTTTATTAAAACCATTACCTTGGGACAAACTATTCAATTCACATAAGTGTCTTTATCCTTAATCTAAACTAGAACTACTTGGACTTAGAACAATTGTTAAATTGAAATAACTTGTCTTACAATTATAAAAATCAATAGACTTGCATTAAACAATCACTTAATCAATCCACAATTTATAGATCAACCGACTTTCTCAATACAAACTATGAATCACATCACATTTGAATGAAATCATAAATACAATAATTGTTCAATGGAAGAAATAAAGTAAAGAACTTAGCCATTCATGTTGAAGATGATGAACATGATGATTTGTTGAAGTTGCATGAAGAACACCCTTTTGATCTTGACTTGAATCTTTGCAAAATGATGGTGAATGATGTTTTTGAGAGTGTTTAAGGCTCTAAAAACTGGAGTATAAGGTGATAAATTCGTAGCTCTGGGGTTTAGTTTATATAGGAATCCCAAAACTTGCTCCCTGAGCCAAATCCACTCAAATTCGCACTTCCAAAAATCAACAGATCCGACACGACCACTTCAATTTGCAGTGGCTAAACCGAAAATTGCGATCTTCTTTGTTCCTGGCACAAAAACTCACCGCAAAATTGTTGCCAAATAGCTCTGTTCGAAATCTTCCCTACCGCAAATTGCGGTGGCCATATCGCAATTTGCGATCTTCACTAACTTTGTTATTTTTCCTTCATTTTAACTTCCTTTTTGTGCATTTGTTCATAATGTTCAACAAACATAAAAACCTTGTAATCTCTTTAGTTAAGCTCCTAAAATTCTTGTAATTCTCCTCGTTTACTCGCGAACATATTCATAAAATATGGACTGATCAAATCTCCCACACTTATATTTGTTTGTCCTCAAACAAATCATTAACTTTACTGCTTGAACCATCTCAAAACTTTAACTCTTTGAATCTTCAAACTTGAAACTAAAAACTCTACCCTTCAAATACTTGAACTTGAAATGATCTTCACTTGAATTGTCTTGAAACTTGAATATTTTTTACTTGAATGTGCAATATCTTCTTGCAAGAATGGAAATACTGAATTTGTGAATGATGAACCAACAGAACCAAGGGTTGAAAAATAAGTGGCATATGGTTGTCTTTTGTGTTTTAAGACAACCAATCTCAAATGCACCCGTTTAACTCTTATGATCTAGAGTAAGCATATTTGAAAGAAGGTTCTTGGTATTGGCCCCAAAGTGGCTCTGTTCATTTGAATTTGGCCTCAAATATGCTTTCACTTATGGTTTAATCGCTGCTTAAGGCTTATGTATTCAAAGTTGCCCCGGTACCGAACAACCGCACGGACAACGTACTAACCCAGTATATTACCTTATGATAAACTACCTCTCTGTTGTCTGACAAGCGATGGGAAAGCACTTGTCAATTGTGAGAGTTTAGTGTCATCCACAACTCTCCCGGTATCGAAAAGTGACCTGATACAAGTATCAAACCCTAACAAAATCACTCAGGTGGTAAAGCAACAAGGTGGGAATGATACATGAATGGCATTTTGTACAATTCAATTCTAGGGTGACAACTGCGAAGACTGAGCTATCCTGCGGTACAAAAGCTGCTCCGGTTGTACACTGTAATCAGTCATACACTGGATAGTGGTCCGGATTTGACCTACCAAGAAAATTCGGTTTAAGGATTCAAGACCCTCTCTTATCACAGTACCTTACATCTTGAAATGATGTTGGTATGAAATGATATAGTTTAGGAAGTATGTTATATCAAGTAAAACAAAACTTTCGAAAGACTTTACTTTCTTAATGGATGGAATTGATTCTTCCATAATGGTAAAGGCGATCGGATGCAACACTATCTTTGTTATGAGAACAATGAGGATCGCCTTAATATGACAAGTTATGGCTCGGTTTCTAGTCAAAACCCGTAACAGACTCAACATTTGGTTTTAATAAAATCATAAGTTAAACTTCTTAAAAGAAAAATATCCCATAAAAATCCTAAATCACAATATTTAACTCATGTTTAGCTCTAATAACCCAATTATGATTAACCCCACAAAAATTTTAATTCCCTCTCCCCCACACTTAAATTATGCTACGCCCTCGTACACATGTCAATTATCAAAATAAAAAAAAGATAGAATTAAAAAGAACATATTATCGGGGTCTAGCTCATTCACCATTGATACTCATCATACAATGCACATGATCCAAATGTTCATCATCTCATTCATTTATTCTTTTCCAATACAACTTAAGCATATAAACAAAAAGAAACATAAAACCTAACTAGCTCACTTTCGTAGAGCTCACGATTACGTTTAGCGTATGCAACAAGCCTTTTAAAACCACCCAATTCCCTTGAGTGGACGAATGAAATATCGTGAGAGCTTGCAGTGAACATACCCACAAAGTTCATTTAACTAAAAATAAAATAAATAGAAATAAAATAAATTAAAGAAGACTTACAAACTCTACACATAGTTCGTGCAGTTTTTATTTCCCAGTCATGCACGCGACACATTCCCTACTACAGCTAACTCCAAGGCTGTAGAAGGTTCTCCCTTCTCTCACTTTGTGAGAACCTTCACCAACTCTAGCTTTCTTCAACTTAGACTCCAACCATGCATCATCTTCCTTGGCGATATGTATTAACTCATAGAATTTCTTTTTTCTTTGAGTGACAGATTACACACAAGACGGTTACTCAAACTTTTATCCCTTCTAATCCTAGAATCATGGACCCGTCTATGTGATTTCTTCATAGAACAATCAATCACCAGGTCATCCTTATCTACCTCTACCTTATCACGCAATCTCACATAAACACGTGTTGAATTTTCCTCATATCCCCCACAACTAGGCCCTCCAAGATCCTCTAATTTGAAGGAGATCTCATAGTCGAGTTGAGAATTCTACTTCGCATTCTTATTCACTTTAATCCTGTGACCTTCAAACCTTTCAACAAGTTTCTCTACATTTCCTCCCAACATTTTGATTACCTCCCCATTCCGATTCTTCAAGTGTATTAACAAACACATTTCAAACACAAACATTATCGTTAGCGCTAGGTACATGTTCATTTGATTTTCTCATTGGGGGTGGTTGATATGGCTCAATCATCTTCGAAGTTACCAAATGTTCATCCTCTTCACATTTAGAAACTTTTTCATCTACTCCAACAAATGTGGATACTGCCATCACGGTTTCTTTCATCGGTAATGAGCAAGTGGTGCTAGTAGATGAACTCAAGTTGGTTTCAACAACTTGACTCAAATTTTTCAACTCGCACTCAAGATTTTGGATCGACACTTATTGTTTGTTCAGAAGTTGATCATAGTTATCATTAGTCTTTACCTGAGGTTCCTTAAAATTGCCCAATATGTCATCTATTTGCGTGCTTTTGTCCTCATCTTCTTCTATCACATGTGAAGCAAGCTCATGAACCTATCCATTGTTTGTATCCACCACAAAACAATCCTGGACACCCGGTGTATGTAATGAATAAAAAATATCAATTCGTGATCTCTTATTACCAAAAGAAATGTCCATAACCCCGGTTCTATAATTGATAAGACATCAATTGTGGCCAAGAATGGACGATCAAGAATGATCGTCGGTTGGGTCTCCCTAACGTTGGTCTCAATGTCCATGACTATAAAATCTACCGGGTTGTAAAAATTCTCAACTTTCACAATTACGTTTTCAAACACACCCCTTGGAGTTCTCATTGACCGATCCGCAAGTTGGATGAGAATATCAGTTTGTTTTAAAGTTCACAACTCATATCGATCAACGAACCTTGATGAAAGAATATTAATACTAGCCCCCAAATCCACCAAGCCTTTTTGAAATTAACATTAGCAACTGTAACAGGAATTAAAGGTGTCCCTGAGTCTTTGAACTTAAGTGGAAATGAACCAGAAATAACAGCACTCATTTTCTCGGTTAATTTGACCTTTTTGGGCAACGATGTGTTGACTTTCCTCTTTTGAATACACAAATCTTTTAAAAATTTAGCGTATGCAGGAATTTGCTTAATTGCATCAATAAGTGGTTAAATTAATTTTTACTTGTTCAAATGTTTCCCACATATCATCTGATTTAGGTCTCTTCTTCCCATAAGGAAATTGGTTTGGGGACTCCAAAACTTTGAAGAATGGAATGGTATTAGTCTCCATATCCGTGTCCCCAAATTTCACAAATTCTGGTTTATCATTCTTTTTCCCAACCCTACCATCCAACAGAATCTCAATACCATCATTATCCACATCATTATCAACAAGAATTGGGGACTTACCTGAACCTTGATCAGTTTCCACTTTCTCGGGTGCATCTACTTGGTTGTTGTAGGTCTTTCCGTTCCTTAATGTTCTCACCATGTTCATTTCATGTCCTCTTCCTTGTGGTTTTTGATTCGGGTTTAGCACCGTATAACTTGGAATTGTTCCTGGTTTTTGCTTTCCTACTTCTTTCGCCAGCTGAACTAATTGTTTCTCCAAAGCTACAATGGTCTTAGCATGAATTTATCCTTGGTGCTTCATCCCCAAGGTCACTTCTCCAATTGTCTTTCTCATCTCCTCCATAAAAGAGTTCATTTTGGAATCCATACTTGGTTGTGATAGTTACGATTTTGGTATTGGTTTGTGTATTGGTTTTGATATTGGTTTAGGGTGTTCGACATGTTGTTATTGTTCCAACTAAAATTTAGATGATTCCTTCACCCTGGGTTTTAAGTGTTGGAATATGGATTATATTTCAGCCCTTGAACCTCGTTTACTTGCTCTTCCATTAGCGGTATCATTATTGTTTTACATCTATTTAAATAGTGACTTGGATCCCCACAAATTGAGCACACATCTTGAACCTGAACAAAATTAGCACTACCACCCTGGTTCGGGTTGTTAAGTATCATCCTTATTTCACCAACTTTCTCCTCTAAGTGTCTAGAATACCCTTGTGAGCTAGACATTTGGGTAACCGGGTCGGAATTGTGAGATTTTTGATCAACTAAAGCTTGAATTTTTGAATCCTTTCTCAATTGCTCAAAATATGTCCACTCATCATCACTATTACGGGTTAAGAACACACCACCACTAGCCGATAATAGGAACTGTCGATTTTGCGAATCAAGACCATCATAAAAATCTTTGACAAGTTCCCATTTCGGTATTTCATGGTGGGTACAAGATCTAAGTAATTCTTTCAGACGTTCGTATGCTTCATGAAAAAGTTCACCGAGCAATTGCCTAAAAGATTTTATTTGCATAGTGTAACAACCCGACTTTTTTCGTTTACTATCGTTAATTGTCCATTAAGTATTTAACGGTGGTTACTTAGATTTGTGTGTTTAATAGAATTAAATACATACTTATTAGAGAAAAGTTTGAATTAATATGTTATATTAATTTACGAACTTATTTCGGTTAGCGAAATAACTAGAAAACGTTACGATTAAGTTTATCGTCTAGAAAGTTTTTCAGTTTACGGAACTCAGAAGAACGACACAATAATTATTTTCGATAATTATTAACTTTAGGAAGATTATTTTTAATTTATTATTTATTTAATGAATTAAACTCGGTGATTGCATTTCAACGACTAGTTAATGTTCCGGAGACCCGGTACGATTAACGGCAACGAAACGGACCACGCGCATATGAGTAATTAACGAAAAACAAGCCCGAACACCCATAAAAGGGCCATTCGGCCGACCCCACCCTCCATGCACCTTAATGGACTTAATTTGGCTAGTGGATCATTAGTGGTTGGTGTTTAGGCCTAATTACTAACTATAAAAGGAAAAATAAATCACAAGAATCCTCATTTGTTTCCCCTACAAGTCGACACCCCCCTCCCCTCTCCCTCTCTTGGCCGTCGGCCATCACCACCCCACAACCACCATCAAAAGTTGATTTTTGAAGAAACCTCGTTCACGAAAGAGGTTCCTTTGATCGTTCCCTACGCGTTAGTGTGCTCAATTTAATTGTTTGAGGTATAACTAGAAACCCTAATCTTATGAATTTAGTTTTTGATCAATTACATAGTGTATTAGAGTCTAGTGTTCAATTAATGATGTCTAGTGTTGTTAATTGTTGATTGATTGCGTAATTAACGTTGTTTGTTCGAAAAACGAATTTGTTTATTGATGATCTGATTTAATTGACATGAGATCTGACATTGTAATATGTTTAGTTAGAAAGATATCGAAAAGTTATTAATTTTAGACTCCGATTTTGCGTGATTTCGTTATCGTTTGCTCAAGATATGCTTAATCGAAGTTTTCGTTAGGGTTTGCATGAAATCCGAATTTTTTGAGTTGCATGCTTTGTGTTTTAGCTTGTATAAAGTGTACTATTGTATTCCTTGTGAAAAGTTATGCAATTTGGACTAAAGATTTGCGTCGAAAGGTTATGTAATGCTCCCGATATGATAAAACGAAGTTTTGGTTTGTAAAGAATGCTGAATCTGTTTTTAAGTTCACATAAAAATTTCTAGAATGAACTAGGAATTGAGTTAGACTTTGATATTCTGGAATATGTTAGTTTAAGTGTTCCTTGACATGTTTCATTTGTATGCGAACTTGCGAAAACGTGATTTGACATGAGATATATGCTCGTCTAGAGGATATGTCCGATTGATGGTCGAAAACTGATGAGATGACACCAATTGGCCGTTCATCAAAATCTATTTTCTATATTTTATGAAAAATATTTAAAAACTGACGCGTGGGCAGAAATTTCTGTAATGAACTATGAATTGATCCTTTCTGATATTGGACTTTTAATTATCGTATGAGGCTTTGGCCGGACTTTTAGGAATCTATTTTAAGTCTAGTTAAGATCTGTAGTTGGTCATGAATTATTGATTTATGTGCTATGAGCTATAGTCGAATCTCTTTATGACGTACGAATTTCTAAATTTTGCTATAAGATGCGGAAAATGCAATTTGCTAAACTATGAGCTATAACATGTTATATGACCTAAGTTTGACTTATTGACCATGTTTGCATGACCTACTGAGATGTTTGACTTTAGTTGACCACTTTGACCGAGTTGACTTTTGGTTTGACTTTGGTTGACTTTTGTTGACTTGCTTGGATTAGTTGACTTTTACTTATTCGTTGAGTCAGTCTGAGCACTAGGACTTTGCGTACACTGTGGGTTAACGAAGTTTGACCTATTAGTGTATACTTAAGATGATTTACTTGATTATGTTACGTCGTTCAGTCGAGAGTTTCGACAACAGTACGATTTGCTAAGATCTTTACGAGTGCTTTTGCTAAGGTGAGTCTACAATCCCTACTACGTTTTTACAGGGATGAGATGCATGCTTTTTACAAATATTTTATGTGTTTGGCACAAGTAACTTACTAAGAATATACATATGAGTTCAGATCAAAAATCCCTTAACTTGATTATATTAATTACTTTGTAAGCTCGACTTATAGGGACGGTACTGTTAGGTTTGACAAACCTCACCGCAACGTTAAACATGTGCTTATGTAGTTGTAACACGTACACTTGATCGGTGTATCGCCAGTATAGGGTAAACTAAAGACGTGTGCTCGGCTCACGGAAAGGTTAAAGCTTTATAATCAAGTGCTCATGATAATGTATACTTTTTCAATGATGTTTTCTAAGAAAATCTTGTGGCCTTACTTAAGAAACGATTTACTACCTGTAGATTCACTCAACGTTTTCGTTGACGTTTTGCATGTTTCATCTCAGGTACATAGAGCTAGTGCTTCCGCTTTATTTGAAGTTATATGTTGTTTGCTGCTAGAACTGGACGACGTCCAGCATGTTTATCGTTTTCATTTAAAGAACTTATATTCGCATTTAAACAGTTTTCTTTTCAGATGTTTGGGTTCATTTACATTAGTCATTGACGTCAAATGTTTCCAGTTACATTTTCTTAAATAAATGACTTTGTTTTAAGGATTAATGCGAATACTTTTCGAAACGTCTCATATAGAGGGCGTGACCGCTAAACTGTGGGACCAGAAGTTAATATTCCGTTAGTGGATTCTGACGGGGTATTACACATAGGCATGTCCGAAGTTTTATTTATGGGGTAGAATTCCTCAAGGAATTTCTTTTTCATCACTGCCCAAGTAGTAATACTTCAGGCGGGTAGGGACAAAAGCCAATGTTTCGCTTTATCTTTAAGTGAATATGGAAATAAGCGTAAGCGTAAGCGTACCTCTTCTTCGGAGAACCCATTTACCTAATTTGTTGCACAAATCTCACTAAATTCCATGATATGCTCTTATGGTTCTTCCGATGTTGTGCCTCAGTAGGCCTGCAAAATAGCTATTATTTGAGGCCTAACCTCAAACCTTCGGTTATTTCCCCCATTCGGAGTGGCCAGATAAACAATGGGTGAAAATTCCTCGTAATCATCTGGTTGGTAATATGAGTCCACACCTCTTAAGTCTTGTTGATCTCCCATTGTAAAATGGTCTAGGATCTCCTTTTCTTCTTCGGAGTAATTTGACTTCGGTGAATTCGGATGAGTGTCCGAATGTGATTGTTGTTGTGGTTCTGCTGGTTTTTGTGTGCTTGAAGTTTGTTGAGCCACTGTTGAACTCTTCGAAGCGCTAGTCGCCTTTCGGTTTGCTTTTGCTGATTTCTCAATTCCCGGGATGTAGAGCAATGGTGATCTTCTTCCAGAATTTCGAGTGTGGATACGCTAACCTGCGGACACAAAAATAAAAACACTAAATGTAACACCGAACAAAATATAATGCAAAAATAAAAGAAAAGAAGAATAAATAATTTTTTGTATTTATTGGTTTTTTAATTTTTAGGATTTTTAAATGAAAATGAAAGCAATTAAAATAAGAGCTTGCAAACAAGCGCACACCTTCCCCGGCAGCGGCGCCAAAATTTGATGGGCGTCGAAGTACCAATCAAAAATATGCTAATTACTCTAGACTAGCTAGGGCAAGTAGGATTCGTTTCACGGGAAGTTAGTGATTATAAGCAAGCAATTATTAGGAATTGGTTTTGATTAAAACTAAGTATTTAACTATCCTGAGCAATTTAAACTAAAAAGATGAAAGCTTTAATCCACAAGAAAGTAAAATATTGAGTTGTAACAATAAATTAAAAACCTTTATCCCTTCCGAATTGCTATCATGCATTTGCTCATTCAAACAAACGTTATGCTATCAAATTATATTCAAATCTCATAGACAAGATTTCTTTAATTTATCAAAACCATTACCTTGGGCACAACCTATTCAATTTACACGTGTCTTTATCCTTAATCTAAAGTAGAACTACTTGGACTTAGAACAATTGTTAAATTGAAATAACTTGTCATGCAATAATAAAAATCAATAAACTTCCATTAAACAATCACTTAATTAATTTACAATTTATAAATCAAACGACTTTCTCAATACAAACTATGAATCACTTACTATTTGAATGAAATCATAAATACAATAATTGTTCAACGAAAGGAATAAGGAAAAGAACTTAGTCGCTCATGTTGAAGATGATGAACATGATGATTTGTTGAAGTTGCATGAAGAACACCCTTTTGATCTTGACTTGAATCTTTCTAAAGTGATGATGAACGATGTTTTTGGGAGTGTTTAGGGCTTGAAAAACTGGAGTAGAAGGTGATAAATTCGTAGCTCTAGGGTTTAGTTTATATAGGAATCCCAAAACTTGCTCCCAAAGCCAAATCCCCTCAAATTCGCACTTCCAAAAATCAGCAGATCCGACACCACCGCAAATAGTGGCCAGACCGCAAATTGTGATCTTCTTTGTTCCTTGCGCAAAAACTCACCACAAAATTGCGGCCAAACAGCTCTGTTCGAAATCTTCCCCACCGCAAATTGCGGTGGCCAGACAACAATTTGCGATCTTCACTAAAATTGTCATTTTTCTTTCATTTTAACTTCCTTTTTGTGCATTTGTCCATAATCTTCACCAAACAAAAAAAACCTTGTAATATCTTCAGTTTAGCTCCTAAAACTCTTGTAATTCTCCCTGTTTACTCACGAACATATGCATAAAATATGGACTGATCAGCGACCTACTCGATCTTGATTCGTTAAAAGTTCTATTCGAGCCGAGCCTAAACGTACTCGAGCTAGAGCTTGAACATATTTTGAAGCTCGATTAGTAAACGAGCCCGAGCTCGAACTTCATATACTGGGCTCGAACAAGCTTGCGAGCCCAAACGAGTTTTTTATTTATATACACTACAAAAATATATTTGTAAGAATATAATAATTAAATACTTACTACATTTAATAATTAATTATATCAGTAATTATTAAATTAATAATAGGAAATCTTATTATATGTTTATATAAATTACTAAAACATTAAAAAATGAAATATAATTAAATTAAATGATATAAAGAAAAATAAGATTATGTAATTAGCAAGTCGAGCTCGAGCCGAACTCGAGTTTGTAAAATATCAAATGATCCGAGCTCGAGCTTAAAATATTAGGCTCGAACCGAGTCGAACTCTAGCCTATGAAAATTAAACGAGCCAAGCTCGAGCTCGGCTCGGCTCGTTTGCACCCCTACTCTTAGCAATAAAAATTACATTGCCTGATACGAAGATCCCTGGTAATTTCGTCCTCTTCCAGGATTCCCATAATTATTTCTGCCACGATTTCTTTTACGGCGATAAGAGCCTCTAGCCCGATTATTGAACATGTGATTTGATTGAGCACATATCCATTCTACAGTTTTCAAGGTTAGTTAACAAAAGTGAAAGGAGTTAAAGAAAACTAATTTTTGAGAAATTTAAAAATTAATTAGTTTAAGTCTGAATTTGAGGCATATATTAATTAGCACTAGTTATTCAATCCTCTCAAAAAATTAATTCTCTTTAGAACCATATTAATATTTGTTACTTTAATTCTAACTATTGCATTTTAGATTTTTAAACTTGTCGACTACAACGTACTCCTCCGTATAGTACTCGACAGATGAACATTAATAAACACAATAGTTATTGTTAATATTAAATTATTAATAAAATGAATCTACTCCGTAGTTAATATTGGTACTGTGCGTCGTTGTAAAGTATTAATTTAATATTTCGATTAAAATGAAAGTGACCAGGGAATAAATGGATGAAGAACGAGAAACTGTGATCTTATTTAGATGAATCTAGTTACATAAATGTGATTCACAGCTTTCATCTACTTAATCTAATCTGAACATTTCATAACAGTTGGCTAGGTTTCGGTTTTCCATCAAAGGTAAGGTTGAATGTGTTTGTATAAAGTTGTTTTCTAACGTGTATGAGTGTGTGTAAAAATGATTCAAAGGTTAATTGTGAAGGGGACCGGGAGAGAAGTATTTATGGCTAGGGGTGATCAGTATTTGGTTTGAAATTGTTTAACTCGAAAATTAAACCGGAAGGGGACCGGGAGAGAAGTATTTATGGCTAGGGGTGATCAGTATTTGGTTTGAAATTGTTTAACTCGAAAATTAAACCGGAACCAAACCGAAAAAAATCGTAACCGAATTTGAAAAACGGTTTTCGGATCGAGTAAAACCGAAACCAAATTTGAATTTAGTTTTCGGTTCGGTTTTCGGTTTTGAAAATTCTGAATTCGGTTAAACCGAAAACTGAATTCAAAACCGAATTCAAAAATTTTAATATATATTATTTTTATATTTATGTTTTAATGTCATTATATTTTAGGATCCAATTATCTAAATAGGTTCTCACTCATATGACGATTAGGTGGCGTACATTATATTTATGTTACTCAAATTATTATGTTCATCTTCTTAGTAACGGAAGTAGTAAACGTCACAATTAAGCTGTAAATATTAATAAATCATCGAATTCTTGATTATTTAATAGTACGTCATTGTTTTAGGTAGTAAATAATCAAGACATTAGTAACACCACAATTAAACTACCGCGATTTTGAATTTTTTCATGATTTTCGGTTTTAACCGAAACCGAACCGAATTCGAATTCAGTTTTCGGTTTTAGTTTCGGTTCTATTTTCATTTCGAATTCGGTGTTCGGTTCGGTTTTCGGTTTTGCCCAAAAAAATTCAAAATCGAATACACCGAACAAACTGAAAACCGAACCGATGAACACCCCTATTTATGGCATCATAATCACTCCTTTTATAATATCACAAATTCCACCAAAAAGTAATCTTTTTTACCTCAATTTCCTATTTTAGGTAATCTACGTTTATTTTTATGTTTAAAAGATTATTTTATCAAATATTAATAAAAAAAGAGTATCGTTACTTTTAAGTTAGAACTCCGTCAAATAATTAACGATACTCCATTTATTAAGTAAATCATATGCAAGTCTGATCATAGGCACAAACTATATGATAACAAACATATGCAAACCTGATAATTGGCACATACGTGTGCCCTTAATCTTCTACGATCATATTATGAAAATAACGCAAATTAAGTAAATATTCAGTTCGTAAAAATCATCATTCACGAGATCTTCTATATCCTCAAGTAAGTGCCAATGATCAGGTATGCATATGATTTACTTAAAAAATCAAGTATCGTTATTTTTTTGATGGAGTTCTAACTTAAAAGTAACGATACTCTTCTTTTTGATTAACATTTGATAAAACAATCATTTAAACGTCAAAAACATATAGATTACCTAAAATAGGAAATTGCGGTAAAAAGGTTACCTTTTAATAAAATATTCCCTTTATAATATAACAAATACAGCTACAACTCACACTCTTTCAATACTAACAGTCTTTAAATTAACAGAAAAATCATAAGATCGAAACCTTCGGAATGCCATTTGAAAAAATTAAACTCGCAACAAAAAATTTCAGTCGTGTTATTGGAGAAGGAGGCTTTGGGAGTGTATACATAGGAGAACTTGCACAAAAACATAGATATGGACATTGCGCCATTGTTGTCAAGAAGTTAGATACTAGTCATGGTCAAGGGCATCCACAATATTATAATGAGCTTCAAATTCTTTACAAGTATGAACATGAGAATGTCATCGGTCTCATAGGCTATAGCGATGAAACAGATGAAAGACTCATTGTTTATGAGCGTGCACCGAAAGGAAGTCTTGATAGGTATTTAAATGATGTTAAACTTACATGGAGGAAGCGACTTATGATATGCATCGATATTGCCTCTGGACTGGATTTCCTTCATGGAGGTGTCGAAGGACAAGAGGTAGTGATACATAGGGATATCAAAACTCCTAACATTTTATTATTTGACGACTGGAAGGCAAAACTTGGTGATTTCGGACTTTCCTTGATTAGTAATATAGACAAGGATACACACTATGCTATTGATCGTGCCTGTGGAACAAAGGGTTATGTAGACCCATTTTACTTAAAAACATACCTCTTAACCACAAAATCCGATATTTATTCATTTGGTGTGGTTTTATTTGAGATCTTGTGTGGAAAAGAAATACATAAAATCCCTAATCGTGAGGGTCAATCTCTACTTAGTTTCATTAAGCACAAATTTGAAGAGGGGAAACAAGACGAGATTGTGTTTAGAGTTATAAAGGAAGAAATAGCTCCAAAATCGTTGACTACATTTATAGACATAGTGTACATGTGCTTAGATGATGATACAAAAAAACGACTGTCATCAAAAGAAGTTCTAGCGCAACTTAAGAAGGCATTGCAGTTGCAAGTAAGTTATCACACCCTTATTTACTAAAACAAGTATCCTTTACACGTTTTATATATATCAAAATTTATTTATTGTATATTAGTTTACTTCATTGAAGAAATAGGCTTAGGCTAGCATGTTAAAATGACAATGGATTCATTACTTCATATATATATCTCTAACTGTTGTGTAAACAGAAGGAAGAAGAGGATATAAAAGCTTTGCCTGAAGACCACAAGAAAAAACTCGTGATGTAAATAACCACCGCAGTCTAATGTCTCAAATAAAGGTTATCGAATTCGATCTGTGAATGATACTCCATGTTATATATGATGCCAGAAACTATGGATTTAATGAACTGATGCTCTTTAATTACACAAATGCCTGTCATCTCTATACTAATTATCAATGAAAATCAACATCTATGTATTTAATTCTTCATGGTAGTTATAATCAGTTGTTAAGTTTAAATGCATCCGTACTATTGACAATACAATAACACATATTTGTTGCTTCTAGCAACAATAACACAAACAGAGTTAGAATTTTAGGTATTTCAGCCCTCAGTCAAAAACGTCAACTTTGGCTTTCAATAACTATGATGATTGTCGAGTGATGACAAATTCCATTTGCGAGGTACTTAAAAGTTGAAAGGTATAGAATCTGTTAGGAAGAGGGGATCGCCTGGACGTTGGGAGATATAAATTTGAGAGAAAAACAACTCTATTACTCACAAGAATAGATTTACAGAGTATTACAAAACTCTTACAAAAAAAAAACTCTCAAACTCACACACACTCTCTAGGTTGTGATTACACTTCTCTGAGTGATTTAGGATGATTTACAATGAAAGTTTGCATCTCTATTTATAGCAAAAATTCTATGGCGGTGAATGGTGTGAACGAAGAAGGTTGGCGAAAGTTGGCGGCCGTCATCGTGTTCAAGTTTGCTACTTCCGTATGAGTTGTTCAAAGCTGGAAACGTTGAACATCTAGATGGCAGCTGGAACAGAGTCATCTAGATGACGGCTGGAAACCACTGGAAACCATCAATTCTCCCCCTCCAGCCGAATCCACGAACATTCCAGTTATGTCTCTGCATAACTTCAACTTTTCTCGAGTCACCACCTTTGTTAACATATCCGCAGGATTCTCCTTTGTATGGATCTTCACTAGTCTCAACAGTTGTCGATCAATTACCTCCCGCATCCAATGATAGCGAATATCAATATGTTTTGTACGAGAATGGTACATGGAGTTCTTGCTCAAATCTATAGCACTTTGACTGTCACAATATACCTTGTACTCCTTTTGCTTGATTCCAAATTCTTGAAGATAACGCTTTAACCACAACATTTCTTTTCCAGCTTCTGCGGCAGCAATATACTCTGCTTCAGTTGTGGATAATGCAACACACCTCTGTAGTCTTGACTGCCATGAAACAGCTCCCCCTGCAAAAGTGTAAATGAATCCTGAAGTAGATTTCCTACTATCAGGATCTCCGGCCATATCCGCATCTGTATAGCCTTCCAAGATTGGATCAGCTCCCCCGTAACAAAGACATAGATTCTTTGTACCTTTAAGATATCTGAGAATCCATTTTACTGCATCCCAATGCTCTTTCCCGGGGTTCGAGAGAAAACGACTCACCGTTCCCACTGCATGAGCAATATCGGGCCTTGTACACACCATCGCATACATCCAACTTCCAACTGCTGAGGAATATGGTACTGACGACATCTCCCCGATCTCTTCCTTGGATGAGGGACAAGAACTCTTGCTTAACTTGAAATGGTTAGCTAATGGAATGCTAACAGGTTTGGCATTGTTCATATTGAAACGTGAAAGCACTCGTTCAATATACTTCTCCTGAGATAGCCATAACCTTTTATTCTTCCTATCTCGGGTTATCTGCATTCCCAAAATCTATTGAGCCTGTCCTAAGTCTTTCATGTCAAAAGACTTAGAGAGTTCCTTCTTCAGCTGGTTGATCTTCGTTACGTCTTTCCCTACGATCAAAATATCGTCTACATAAAGTAGAAGAGAAAGGAAATCTCCTTCAGAAAACTTCTGAATGTAGACACACTCATCTGCTGCAGTTTTCTTGTACCCGTGACTCACCATGCACGAGTCAAACTTCTTGTACCACTGCCTAGGTGCCTGCTTTAAACCGTACAAACTTTTCTACAGCTTGCATACGAGATTATCTCCTGAAACCTCAAAACCTTCTGGCTGCTCCATGTAAATTTCTTCATGTAAATCTCCATGAAGAAAAGCTGTCTTTACATCCATCTGTTCAAGCTCCAAGTTCATACTTGCGACCAATCCAAGTATGACTCTAATTGAAGTCATCTTGACTACTGGTGAAAATATCTCGTCAAAATCAATCCCTTTCTTCTGTTGGAATCCTTTGACTACAAGTCGTGCTTTGTATTTCACCACTTTTCCACTACCATCCTTTTTCAGCTTGAACACCCATTTATTTTTCAGTGCCTTCTTCCCGCGTGGAAGTTCTACAATCTCATAAGTTTGATTTTTCTGCAGAGAATCCATCTCATCCTGCATTGCGAGCAACCATTTTTCTTTATCCTTATGAGTTACTGCTTCATGAAAACTCTCCGGTTCTCCATCTTCAGTAAGTAGAAGGTACTCGGATTCTGGATATCTACTCGATGGAATCCGACCTCGTTCAGATCTACGAACTTCTGGAACATTCTGAGGAGATCCACCATCATCTTGACCTTGTGATGGTGCTGGAACGTCTGACAGATGGGGTTGTGGCTCCCCCTACTCAGCACTGTCATTTTCCTCATTATCTTCTACTTCTGGCATTTCTTCTTGCACTGAAAATTCATTTCTCATGAATGATTCCGTTGTTGCCTCTGGCACCTGAGCAGCAACATTTGACTTCTGAGATATTGTGGGTTTTTCAATATCTTCTATTGTCTGGCTTTCATGGAACACCACGTCCCTACTTCTGATCACCTTTTTCTCCTTTGGATCCCATAATCTGTATCCAAATTCTTCATCTCCATAGCCTATGAATATGCATGGAGTGGTCCTTGCATCCAGCTTCTGCCTGAGCTCCTTGGATACATGTGCGTACGCCAAACATCCAAATACTCTTAAGTGAGAGTATGATGGATCCTTTCCAGACCAAAGTTTCTCCGGAACTTCAAAATTCAGTGGTACTGATGGAGATCGGTTGATCAAATAACAAGCGGCTCTGACTGCTTCTCCCCAGAATGGCTTTGGCAGCTTAGCCATACTGAGCATGCTCCGAACACGTTCCATGATTGTTCGGTTCATTCTTTCTGCTATACCATTATGTTGAGGGGTACGTGGGACCGTCTTCTCATGTCGGATGTCATATGATCTGCAATAGGCATCGAACTGCCTGGAAGAGTATTCACCACCGTTGTCGGATCGAAGACACTTTAACTTCTTTTCTGTCTCACGTTCTACCATGACATGGAACTGTTTGAAGTAATCGAACACCTGGTCCTTCGTCCGTAAGAAATATACACACACCTTTCGAGAAGTATCATCGATAAACATCAGAAAGTATCGATTGCCGCCAATTGATTCAACCTCCAAGGGACCGCAAACATCAGAGTGTACCAGACTGAGTAACTCTGATTTTTTCGTTGAAGAGGAATTAAACGAGACTCTATGCTGCTTACCAAACAGACAATGATTGCAAGGATCTAGTGCAGCATTCTTGTCTACATTGATAAGCTCCTTTTTTATTAGGGTAGACAACCCTTTCTCACTCATGTGACCGAGTCTCTGGTGCCATAAATTTTGTGAAGCCTCCTTTTCTGCAACATTAAGGCTGTCTGTGCAGATCTTCACATGAGTTTTGTATAGTGTGCCACAAATGTGTCCTCGAGCGACTATCATAGCGCCTCTTGACAATTTCCATGTGCCTTTACTGAAATGACTATCATAGCCCTGTTTATCAAGAGCTAACCCAGAAAGTAGATTCAGCCGAAGATCTGGCACATGGCGAACATCCTTCAGAGTGATTGTGCTCCCGGAACTTGTCTTTATCTTGACATCACCAATTCCGACAATCTCAGCGGAACTGGAATTTCCCATCTTCACAGCTCCAAAGTCTCCAGCTTTGTATGTTGTGAAGTATTCCTTGTATGGAGTCACGTGGTAGGAAGCTGCAGTATCTACCACCCATTCTGTGTCTTCTCGTGAGACGTGAAGGCATGTCTCATTATGGGTTGAACAATAAGCTACATCACCAGGGATAGTCACTAATGTTTCTCCACCCTTATTCTTCGACTGTGAACTGCTTTGACTTTGTTCCTCTTTTAATCTATAGCAGTTCTTCTTCATATGTCCCTCTAATCCACAATGATGGCATTTATATGTTGGTTTTCTGCCATCAGCTGACCTGCCCCTGCTCTTGCTTCTGCCTCTCCATTTATTTTTGCTACTCATTTGCTGTCTCCCCCGATTCTCTGTGACAAAGGCATGGGTCTGATCTGTACCCATGTCTTTTCTCCTTGCCTCTTCACTGAATAGGGCATCCTTGACCATTGCCATGGTAAGTTTGCCATTCGGGGCTGAGTTGCTGAGTGTTACTACCAGCGTTTCCCAACTATCGGGAAGGGAACTAAGTAGCAGTAGCGCCTGAACTTCATCGCCAAGCGGCATCTCTACAGACGATAACTGGTTGACCAAGCTCTGGAACTCACTGGTATGCTCGGCAACTGAAGTTCCACTTTCGAGCTTCATGTTGACTAAACGCCTCATCAGCAGGGCTTTATTCCGAGCAGTCTTGGCCTGGTACATGTCCTCCAACTTTTTCCAGAGGACATATGTGTCTGTCTCTTGTGCAACATGGTGGAAGACACTATGATCAATCCATTGACGGATCTGACAAATAGTTTTTCGGTTTGATTTCTTCCACTCTTTCTCTTTGGCAGAATCAGGGTTTATACCCTTCAATTCAATAGGATCGAACAAATCCTTACAGCTGAGGAGATCTTCCATTCGAGGTTTCCGCAGCGTGTAGTTTGTGGCTGTGAGCATAATCATAGCTCCGAAAGATGATGTTGACTCTTCTGTGGACATTATCACCTTACAAATAATTTTTCAACACAAACGGGGTTGAATTGTAGAAAACAGAGATCACCGTTACGTCCGGAACGGTTAAAAATGGTGGAATAGACACTTCGCGGCTTAAATTCCACTAACGGGGCAAAATTATAATTTTTATAAACTTCAGGGACCAAGAATGAAATTCTGAAAATTTCAGGGACCAAATTGTAAAATTTCAGAATTGCTACAGTACCGCTATAGTACTGCTACAGTACTGCTACAGTGACTTGCTACAGTGCCGCCAGCTGCTACAGCGAATTGCTACAGTGATAGTCTTCTCCGGCGAAAATTCCGGCACCGGTCGTCTTCTCCGGCGAGATTCCGGCGAGTTGACCAAACTTTGACCGCGTTTTCTGGGCTCGTTATAACTCCGTTTAAGTCGCCGTTTTTTGCGTTGGACTCGGTTCGACGAGACGAATCCAATGGTACACTCAAAATTGAATTTTGAGAAAACTTCCGAAAACCCAAAAACTCAACCAACGTCTCTAACCAAGCTCTGATACCACTTGTTAGGAAGAGGGGATCGCCTGAACGTTGGGAGATATAAATTTGAGAGAAAAACAACTCTATTACTCACAAGAATAGATTTACAGAGTATTACAAAACTCTTACAAAAAAAAAACTCTCAAACTCACACACACTCTATAGGTTGTGATTACACTTCTCTGAGTGATTTAGGATGATTTACAATGAAAGTTTGCATCTCTATTTATAGCAAAAATTCTATGGCGGTGAATGGTGTGAACGAAGAAGGTTGGCGAAAGTTGGCGGCCGTCATCGTGTTCAAGTTTGCTACTTCCGTATGAGTTGTTCAAAGCTGGAAACGTTGAACATCTAGATGGCAGCTGGAACAGAGTCATCTAGATGACGGCTGGAAACCACTGGAAATCATCAGAATCTGATCTAATTCGTGTTAGTTAGCTTGAATGAATTTCACAGGATGTATCGTATATGTATATGTTTCTATGTAACTGTATACGTGTGTACGATATATCAAGATGAATATGATACTGATATAAAGATTAGAATAAATACGAGTGTATCATACAACTATTAGTCAAAATTATATGAAGGTTGAATGGTTACATATGAAGGTTGAGAGGAATTGGTTAAATAGGTTAAAATGATGGTGTAGGTGTAAGTGACAAATGGTACAAGGCTTAGTTCTTCGGCAAGTCATTTGAGTATTTATACTCTCCAAGTTCTAGTACAAATTACATCTATAAATTGAATCCTAACAATCTCCCCCTTGGATGTGATTTGTGCTTTGATCGCTTGTTATGAAGACTTCAGAGGGAGACTTGTAAGAAGGCTTTAAGTTGTCTTTGGTGAGATGTGTAATTAGTCCTTCTTGAGTTATTTTGATTGAGGTCTTGAATTGTGAAATCTTGTATTGTAGAGAATTATTCTTTTATAAATTCTCATAATCTTTAAAGCCTTTGTGTTAGTGATGTTGAAAAGTTGTTGAGTTCATGTATTTGTTGAAAACTTCTTCTTTGTGGAACATCTCCTGACTTTGTGTAGCTGATAATTGGTTGATGATGAGTCATGTTGAAGCCTTTCTATCGATCTTGTATAGCACTTGGTTATGTTGTCTTGGTAATGTTATTGCATTTTTACTTGAAGTGTTGTTGAGAGAGAACTTTTTTTTTTTTTTTAACGGTGATTTTTTGGCATCGATAGATCATTTATTTCAACGACCCTCATCATTTGCACGTAACACACACGTTCGGACGGAAACCCAAACTCGATCGATGGTACCCGGGAACACATCCATTCGGGCAGTGGTCCGGGTAGAGATCCGTGAACGAATCCGGTAAAACCTCCCTATAGGGTCAATATATACCACCATTATTAGTGTTCAATTGGTTTAAAGAAAATCATGTCATCCCTAAGGATCAAACCCATGACTTCTCCTTATCCCATGACACAAAATATATGGGGGGAACCGTTGGGCTATGCCCGCAAGTTGAGAGAACTTTGTTATGACGAAGCTTAAGTTGTGTAATCTTCTCTTTCTCTTGCTCCCCCTTAACCATTGCGTTCTCTTGCTCCTGCTCAATTGATCAATGGTTTGTTTCTTTGAAAGTTGTTATCTTCATTTGAACTTTATAGTGTTGGTGCAGAAGCTTGATTAATTGGTAGACTTGTTGAAGATTATTTATTGAAGATCTTATTTTGGCGTAGATCTTTAGTTGACGAGGGAAACAATTTGTCATCACATAAAATATCTTCTCGAGAGTATCAACTTTAGTTTTTTCTCCCCTAATGATGTGTTTGTGTAACGAATACATCATGAAGAAGTTGTTAATACGATGACATGAACAACATTTGTCAGCGATAAGAATCAGTTGTAAAGGAATGTGCCAACCACAACTTATCCTTGTGTTTTAGAATAGCGGCACGGTACAATTATTTCGCTCAAACAAAACCACCCTTGTGACCTAGGATAGGATGAGAAAAATAAAGGAAACGTTTAGTAAAGGTTGGTGTGTCATCCACGACAATTCCTTGTTGTTTAGGAATGCTACACGATACAATTATGATGTGCTATTTCTGTTACCCGAAAAAAGATGCACACCATAAAGGAATAGGGTAAGTTGAAATGTTTCATCCACATCTCATCATGGTGTAATAACAAGCGACACGATGCAAGTGTCAAACCCTAATAAAATCACCTTTGGTTAAAAGAGGCAAGATGGACAAAACACGGAAATTTGTGAATTTGGGTATTATGTCATAGATGCATTTTTATGGAATGTGACATATCCAATTACCTTGGTCGGTAACTACTTTCGGGTAGCGAGGAACAATATAATTGTTAGCACACGAATGAAGTCATGTGACCTGTGTAAAAATAGGATTTCGGTTTATCCTCGTAATACTTAGTATTACTCAAAACGTTATAATAATGTATTGGGACATGTTTAAGGATTGGGTAAGGATTTCGGGTGCACACATTATCCTTGTGAGGAGAAATAATGCAGACAACCCTATCATACCCGCGACGGGTAGTATATACCCACGATGCGCCCGCGACCGTCGACGAGTATAACTTTTTACCAGTACTCATGCCCGCGGGTAAGATTTAATGATTTTACATGTCCATCGCCGATCGGGCACCCGCGGATCACGGTTTTTTTCTCGCCCATTGCCATCCTTAATCGTATTCACATAATTGACTTTTTATAAATCTCTAACATATGCAAGTTTACTGTATATGACACTGTTAGGACATTTTATTGTGTGAATTGTGCCCCTAATCTCTTATATGTATATGGTGTCTATCATCTATAAATAGACACCATCCTTCACCATTTAGATGTTAGCCATTGTATACACTAAAACTTTTCTCCTCACACTTACACCTAAACCAACACACACCTCATGAATTCACTCTCCCTTGTGATAAACTTGTAACCAACTCCTAACCTTTCATCTATTGAATCTTGACACTTTATTGTGATCACAATCTGTATTCATCTTCATCTTCATAAAATATTCACCTTCATCATTTATAATATACATATTCATACTTATGCATATACACACATTCATACGCATACATACATGAACACGAATCAAACACTAAATCTAGCTATTTCAATAACTCATTACAGATTTACAACGAGAAACTTTAGTTTAAATAGGAAGAATGATAAATGTAGTCATAATAGCTATGTTTAAGTATTTCATATATAAATTAATTTCATTTTTATGATTAACGGTTTTAATAATAACATTAATATCAAAATTATATAAGAAAAATCAATATTAAAAAGAGAATATTTAGGTGTTGTAATTAATTCAACAGAGTTATAAAACTTAAATATAATATGTTTAAACGTAGCTCTAAAAACTACGTTTAGCATTCTCCATTTTAATAACTCTCTTTAATGGAACAAGTTGCTATAAACAACATGATTAATTAGTTAATTAATGCATTAATGGAACAAGATGGACATAATAAGGATGTAACTAACCTTTGAGTCATTGACAATAGTACCTAATATAGTTTTTAATATAAGAATTAAGATAAATAAATGATGCTCGATTCTCACTGTCTCACATAGATCTAGTTTCATAACATGCCAGCTATTAACTATTATATTCACATTCATTTCTAATATATAGCTTCCTGATCTTCACTTAGTTAATAAACTGAAGAATAACATCAACATTAACCAGAGAGTTTGGTCACTTACAAATCCCACTTGAAGACATTCTAAACGCCACCAACAACTTTTCCGACAAAAATATCATCGGAAAAGGTGGTTTTGGAAACATGTACAAAGGAAAACTCAAAAACCCTACCGGCAAGCGGATAAAAATCGATGCTCAAAGGTTAGATCGTTGACGTGGGCAAGGAGACGTTGAGTTCTGGACCGAGATCTCTGTTCTTTCAAGTCTCAACCATAAAAATATAGTCTCTATGATCGGTTTTTGCGACGAAAATGGTGAGAAGATCATCATACACCACCGTTATCCTAAAGGAAGTCTCAACTTGCATCTAACTAACACAAACATAACTGGGAGTCAAAGACTAAATATAGTACAAGGTATCGTAGATGCAATAAAATACTTGCATAATATACCCGGAGAGAGTTATCATGTTACACATCGTAACATTAATAACTCTACAATTTTATTAGATGATAAATGGGAGCCAAAGTTATATGGATTTGAATTTTGTGTTAAACATCCAAATGATAGAAGGGATCAAGTTTACATATGTGCACCTATTGGCACCCAAGGGTATATTGACCCTGAAACTCACAAAACTGGAGGTGTAACGCATAAATCGGATGATTATGTTAGATGGATATTGTTTATGCATTTATATATTAGATTATTTAACCCGTGTTCCATAAGGGCCCGTTAGCTTATCTAGTCCACTAGGGTTTAATACTTGCTCAATCCTATTTATATGTATGTAACCCGCATCTATAAACATCCAGAATAATATTACGCACTATTCTACACACTAACACAGAATAATATTACGCACTTTTCTACACACTAACATGATATCAGAAGATAGAAAACCCTAATCTATTATCATCTATCTACGGCTTCACCACCTACAGCGTACTTCTATTCTTCCGATAGACAAGTTGATACTCGTTAAAAAATCTACTCCATATCATAATCATTTTCAATAAGGGTCATTGTGATGTCCTCCCAAATTCCCACCTTCTCAACCGCACCTCTACCATCCCCACCACCACCACCACCTCCTCTACCACCACCACCGCCACCACCTCCACCTCCACCTCCACCCTCAGCCACTCCTTTTCCTAATTCAAAAAATACTCCCACTATTACTGAAATGTCCCGTTCATATTGATTATAAACGTTCCATATTAATTGATTTCGTCGCGAGGTTTTGACCTCTATATGAGACGTTTTTCAAAGACTGCATTCATTTTTAAAACAACCATAACCTTTATTTTATCGATAAAGGTTTAAAAAGCATTACGTAGATTATCAAATAATGATAATCTAAAATATACCGTTTACACACGACCATTACATAATGGTTTACAATAAGAATATATTACATCAAAAATAAGTTTCTTGAATGCAGTTTTTACATAATATGATACAAACATGGACTCCAAATCTTGTTCTTATTTTAGTATGCAACAGCGGAAGCTCTTAAAGATTCAAGGAAGCTAGAATAGGGAACTTTATCAAAATTTACTTGGTTGAAGATTCAAGGTTTACTGTACGAATGTGGAACCATCGACAATGTTAGAGCTATTGTTAAAAAATACGGGAACTTGCTTTGTATAGATAGAAAGACTCACGAACGTAGCCAGGCTTGCCATTTGCTCGCGTTTTTGGAGTCAACGATCCAGGTGAGATACACGAATACCAAACCACAAATTTTGTTAATTCAAAGTCTTACAGAGTGTGGGTCGAAGAGGAAAGGTGTCAGTTGGATAATGTTGCATTGTTCTCTGATTCGTCGTTGAAAATTCATAATGCTGATGTGGAAAGACTTTCTGTGGCCGGAGAATTTCCCGGTGATCGATCGGAGCACGATTCCCATCATGTTGCCATTGAGAACAATATGCCAGGTACTTCAAAATTTGAAAATGTTAACTTCGATACTTGTGATAAAGCGGTTAAAGAGTCTGGTCACATCCTAAGACCAGTTGTAACGGAGCCCTCTTCACGCCGTGGGGGATGAGGTGGCAACCGGCCACGCCTTAGCCGGAGGAGTATCGGCCCGTGGAGAAGGGGCGGGGAGAGGGGCGGCGAGTTCAAGCGTGGGCTGGCAACGGGGTGGAAGACGCGAGTGGGAGAATTTGATTGGGCAACAGCTTTTTTTTTATTAATTTAAAATATTATTTTATACACCTTTTAATACTTAACCCAATTATATTTTAACACTTCATCACAATACTCCCAACCCACACCAAAAACTCACACAACCACTACTCCATAAAAACAACTCACACGTCCTAGTCATCAAAAAGCAACTCACGCCCCCAACCCACGCCCCTACCGTTACGAATGGTCTAAGTAGGTTGAATGAGGAAGAGTTTGTGTCTGATGTGTATTCTAAACTGTTTCAGATTCTTTCCATTGGTCTAAAAAATAATTCAAATACTACTACTGTATCTAAAAAGGGTCTTGTGAAACCTTCTTTCTCTGAAGTCTTGCAAAACAAACATGATTTTAGTACAAAATCGTCACTTGCTCCCGATGCACATGCCCCACTTGTTGCACCTACTGTTTCACCTTTAGCCAACACCAATAACATTAACAATTCTAAGTCCCCTACCACCCTTCAATCTCCTATCATCCCTTGTCCTACAAAAGATTGTAGTGTACCTTGTTCCACCTTTTTGGATAATTTTCAAAAAGTCAGTCAACTAAAAAACAAAGAAGCTGAAATTTTTATTGACTGGCACCAAATCCAATCTTTCTAAAGGTGAAAAAAAAAAAAAAAAAAGTGTAGTCTTTTGACCACCATGGTCCAAATAAAATAGTGGGCCCCACGAAAAAAGTAACATAAAAAGCTTATTTTCTTTGAATTCTGACACAATCAGTCACTTTTATCCTTTTTATACGTTTTTTAATATACGATTTTCAATACGTATTTTTTCAATGTTCTTTCCAAGTCAAAGTTTTGAAACACGTAATATTCTGCATTTTACATTTTCAACAAGTTTTTCTCAAGAAAAAATTAAATGCATTTAATTATCTTTTAATATATATACTAATCCAAAACAAATCTTAATCATCCATCTAAACAAAACAACTACTCTATAATATTAACCTTGATATCAAAAGCAAAAGCAAAACAACTACTCTATAATATTAATCTTGATATCAAGAGCAAAAGTAAGTAACTTAATTTTAATTTCTTAATAGTTAAACCACAACAACCAACGACGGCTAAAACCGTCAACCGCAACCACCGTCGGCCACCACCGTCATCAAACACCGTCCGCCACCAAAATCATAAAAAAACTTGGAACAAAACGACCACCACATACCTTATGTTTGGTGGTTTGTTGATGCGTACTTTAGCCGAAAAACATAGAACCGACGACAACCGCCGTCGGCAACCGTCGTCGGGCAAAAAAAAAAAAACCACAAGATATAAGTAACCTTGGATCTGATGCGTGGCGGTTTAAATGGTGATATCTTTGCCATAAAAAACCCACCGTCGACAATCACTTAAAAAAACGAAAAAGGTTGGTGTTTTGTGGTGGTTTGTTGGCGGTTTTATACGGTGGTTTGGTGGTGGATAGCAGTGAAATAAAGAGAGGAAGAGAGATACGTCGGTTACTAATGGTAGAAAGGGAGGAGATGACCGGATTTTTAACAATGGCGTCAATTTGGTGGTGGCTGCTATAAATTTAGGGTGGGAGGGTTTTCTTACGTTAGAGTAAGAATTGGGAATAAAAGAAAGATGAATGGGTATATGGAGTACCGTATGACGTCTCGTGGCCCATCCATCCATATCCTTTTTATATTTAAGCTATTTAATTTAACTAATTTATATTTCTTATTCTTTTTATCATTAGTACTCCGTATATTAGTATATATTTTTAATTTATTTTAAATTTGTAAGTAGTTATACTGATCAATTCTATAAGTTATCGGTAATGCAATGTACTTTATATTTAACTAGTTATATTATTAATTGTAGATGTCGATTTCTAGCGATAATAACTCGATCGAAGGAGACAATTTTTTTTGGAGGACATCTGAATTCGTCACTAATCGGGTATATTAGTTATATTTATATTATCATTATTTACGTTTGTTAATATTATTAAGTAATTAATTTATTGCGGAGTAATTCGTAATTTTGTATTATTGTATTATTATTGAAATGTACTTATATTTTGTATTATCATTATTAGGTGTTCGGTTCTCGTGAAGAATTGACTGAATGGGTACAAACTTTGGCTAAATCGCTTGGTTTTGTCGTTGTCACGAGAAGGTCTAATAAAAAATTGTCGGGTTTTGTATTTAAAGTTGTACTAAAGTGTGATCGTGGTAGGGAGTATACGGGGTTACGCCATTTACAGGGTAATATTTCAAATGAAGCTTTGAATAAAATGCTTAAAGATCGTGAACGATTTATGGATCACATAGATGATTGTGATTGTCGACTTCGGACCTCTTGTGGACTACCATGTGCTTGCGAAATTTCAACGTATATAACTTCACGTGAGTATATTCTTCAGTACTCAATACGCCATTTAAACTATTCAGTTAAAGTTTTTTAATAAAATATTGCTTATTTATTTTTGAATGCAGAAAATTATATTCCCTTAAGTTCGATTGATGTTTTTTGGAGAAAGCTGGATATTTCACCGTTAGTTTGTGAACAAGATGATGATGTTAGTTGTGACAATGAACTCAAACACTTTGCTGAAAACTTTAACAAGCAATCGAAAAATGTAAAAAAAAGTTGGTTGAAAAAGTTAAAGGATATAATCAATCCAGGTAAAACAGAGACTCGTGAACCTCAAGTTAAAAAAAATAATCGTGGCCGACCAACTACGAAGAAAACCCAACAAAAGAAGCGTGACGATCATGTTCATCAAGATTCTCGTAGATACAGTTGTTCGGACATGCCGAATTTTGCCGGGAAAGATTCGGTTAAGGATCCGTTTTGGATGGGTCCAGATGAGTTTCAACAAATAAGAGTTCTTACAATTGCCCTAGTAAATGGTGAGAATCATTATGTAACAGTGGAATTACAAGGAGATTACCCTATGCCTCCGGTTACAGGCTACTTTCATGATCGCTACATTACCAATTCTGCAGCTAAATGGAAAACAATTTATAAGGAGCGCTTTGAAGAATTTATGCGATTTAACCGTCGTAACCCTGATTTTGTTCACATAAGTGATTAATTGTTTTAGTGTTAGTTCATGTATTGTAAATTATTTTAAGTACGTTTTAACTTTTCTTTAATATTCTTAATACTAATTTTATTTATTAATAGTTTTTTTTTAATATTCTTAAAATTTAATTTTATTTATAAATATTGTTTTAGTGTTAGTACATTTATTGCATTTATTAATATTATATACGTAGTACATTAATATTCACATAGTAAATATGAGGTTATCATTATGTTTTATATTTATTGACTTAATTTAATTAATACTTTTTTCATATTATATTATCATCATAAGGTAATCATTATCTAATAATAAAGTCTAAAATTATAGCTTGTAGTCCAAAGAAAATTAGACTATGGTCTAAATACTTGATGCCAAAAAAAAACTTAAAGGCAAAATCAGGTAATCTTGATAAAGAGCCTTTTGGTCCTCTTCTCAAGCTGAATCCGATGATGATGGGCTAGACGGGTTTACAGATGTAATCGGTACCTGCAAGAAATCCCTACCAATCTGCAAACTGGTGAACCCGAATAAGCAAGGTGTCGAAATAAAAAAATATGATGATTTTATTAGTGTAATGAGGCAATATGGTGAACCACCCACTCCTTCCAAAAATTGATAATGAGATTGGCTTCATGTAACACGAGAGACCTAACAATCGGGGTTATATAAAGACAAGATGTTGGTTTGTTCTTTGGAACAATGATGGTGCTATATCTTTTAGAATAGTCAAGGCGTGTTTATTATGTTATTAGACAAGATTCTTGAGTATGAACTCATTACGGAGGCTTTATAGTCGTGCTTCAAATGGACAAGGTTGAATATAAGGTTTTATTTTGTGCCTTCAAGTAGTGCAGTGATGGATAAAGGTTTTTTAATTTGGATTGTCTCATGTGGATTACATTGGCTTCAATGATAAGTTTGATCAAAGCTTCGTTGAATTTCACGCATGTTAATATGATGCTTTATGGTTTTTCTAATTTGGATGGGAAGTTTATGCTTCAAGGTGATTATTTTTATTTCAATGCGGTCAGCGGGTTCAAGACTTAGTTTTGTTTCTAGGTGGTCAATTAGCAGAAGTAAAAGCTTATTCGGTGTGTTCTTGTACTTCAATGCAGTATGTATGTTTCTTTGCAATGTTTCAATATCCTAGGTTAGTTCAAATGTGGCTTTGTAGGTGTTTCAACGTTTGGTGTTGATGTATGGCTGTATCCTTGAGGCTCTTCAATTTTTTTTTTTTTTTGATGAAAAGTCCTCTTTATATTTATATATTTCTTGTTTTTTTCCCAAAAAAAAATAAAAAATAAAAAAATCAATCGAAGAGCTAAATATGTAAGGGTTAAAGCCAAAAATAGGCTACAAACTTACACAAATGTATCGATGTCGCCCACAAACCCATTTCCGTCTTATTGTCATCTACAAACTTTCAAAAAGTGTACCAATGTAAACAAAAAATTTTAAAAAGTGTACCAAAACAAAAATGAACACGTGTCGTTCGTTGATTGGATCTTAATTCTTAAAAAAAAATCAGGTCAAAATTAGTATGTAACAGGTCAAAACTATAAAATGTTAATATTAGCACATTTTTTGAAAGTTTGTAGGCGACAGTAGGACGCAAATGAGTTTGTGGGCGACATCGGTACATTTGTGTAAGTTTGTGGCCTATTTTTGTCTTTAACCCAATATGTAAATACATTTATATTTTGGCTACATCGAAAAAAAAAAAAAAAAAAAAAAAAAAAAAAAAAAAAAAAAGGATTAAAGATCAAGTTCACCTTTCTGGATTTGTGTAAAATCCCTCTATCCTTGTTCTTTTTATTTTGGCTTCCAAAACATCTGCTCCTAATTAATTGTTGAGACACCCACTAGCAATTTTGTTTTCAATATATCATCAATAAGGCCACCACAGCAAAGCGTTATTTTCTATTCGATACCTATCGAACACCTATCTTTAATTTATCTATTATTATTAAAGATCGCGTAAAGAAAGCAAGAAGGAAGGGAATATCAAGAATAAATTCATTTAAATTATTTATTGAGATTGATTGATATGTTGTACGAAATCAAAGGCAGATCAAAGGAAACTTAAGCTTTTATTATTATCATTCAATTGCTCCATATCATTTTTTATTTTTGCTTGCTGGTCACGTGGACAGAGAAAAAAAAGAGAATTGAAGTTGCTATTTTACATCATTATGCATCATCCATTTGCTATTGATTCTTAATTATGAAACTATAGCAACACGGTACTGGGTCTACAGCCTTTTTCAGCAGGCTAGTTGCACCTGCTAACAACACATTTGTCAGTCCAATGCAACATCATGAGACTTTTATATCGAAGGCAGTTAATGCCAACACTCTCCCAGACTACGGTAACTCCAGTTGGATTATGGACACTAGTGCGTCAACTCACCTCACCTCTAGTATTGAAAATTTAAGTACTGTTATTAATTATTGCATTTATCCTTCTATTACTATTACTGTTGGTGACAGGAATCACATCCCCGTTGTCAACACTGGTCATAGCGTTTTGCCTAATGTTAACCGACCCCTACACCTGTCTAATGTTCTCGTTACACCTAACATAGTTAAAAATCTTATTTCTGTTCGTCGTTTTGCTCGTGATAATAAAGTTTCTGTTTCATTTGACACGTTTGGTTTTTTTGTGAAAGACTACTTGACTCAACGCCTGCTCCTCGGATGTGATAGCATCGAAGATCTCTACTCATTCACGAATCCAACACCATCCCCACGTCATCATGCTCTCATTACCACACCCAGCATTTGGCATCAGCGCCTCGGAAACATCCAAGCACTGTTGTTTTTCGTCGTCTTATTTCTTACAATTCTATTACATGTAATAATACGAAGTCTCCTGCTCTCTGTCATGCCTGTCAACTTGGAAAGCATGTGAGACTTCCGTATAGTAGTTCCGTTTCTCATGCTAACCGTTATTTGATATTGTTCACTCGGATTTATGGACTTCACCCATTCCGAGTCTTAGTGGTTACAAATATTATGTCATTTTTCTAGATCATTACTCGCATTACTTATGGGTTTTTCCATTACGCAATAAATCTGAAGTCTTTAATAAATTTACACAATTTCGTGCATACCTTAAAACTCGATTCAATTCTGAAATCAAAGCCCTCCAATGTGACCTTGGCGGTGAATTCGACAACACTCAACTTAAACAATTATTCCAAAACAACGGTATTCAAATACGCTTTTCTTGCCCACAAACTTCCTAACAAAACGGGAAATCTGAAAGGATGATTCGTACTATCAATAACTTCATACGCACCCTTCTCTTTCAAGCAAACCTACTCCCTACTTTCTGGGTTGAGGCCCTTCACATGGCCACCTATCTGCTCAATCTCCTACCCTCATCCGCAATTAACCACGATATCCCCCACACATGTCTCTACAAATATCCACCCAACTACTTTACTCTCCGTGTTTTCGGTTGTCTTTGCTACCCTCACCTCAACAACACTTACAAACTCGCTCCGCGTTCCACCCATGTATCTTCCTCGATTATCCATCGAATCACCGCGGATACCGATGTCTCGACCTCGCCACTCACAAAATCATTCTCTCTCGTCATGTCACCTTCGATGAAACTTCCTTCCCTTATAGCTCCACTACTACCTCCCCATACCCATCATATGAGTTTCTCGACCCTCCTCCAAATTTATTCTCTCACACTCTCACAGACATATCTTCACCTCCCGTCTTCACTCCACTCTCACCCGACACTCCTACTCCTCCTTCTCCTCCTACTCCTGCACCATCACCACCTTCACCACCTCAAAACACGACCTCCACTCACCCTATCGTTACTCGACACTGCTTTGGCACCAACAAACCTGTTCAACGTCTTAATCTCCACGTTTCCACACCTTCTCCTACACCAAAATCATATTCCAACGCCTTTAACGACCCTAACTGGCATAACGCCATGACTGAGGAATATAATATTTTAATTAAAAATAGTACTAGGACTCTTGTGCCTCGCCCCACGGACACGAACAGATTTCGCTCCATGTGGTTGTTTAAGCACAATTTTAATGCAGACAGTACACTGAGCAGGTATAAGGCTCGACTTGTGGCTAACGGTCAAATCCAGCATGTTCGTATTGATTGTGATGAGACTTTCAGCCCGGTTGTAAAACCGGCCACTATTAGGAATGTACTCAGTCTTGCAGCATCTCGACACTGGCCAATTCATCAACTAGATGTGAAGAATGCATTTCTTCATGATACTCTCTCCGAGACGGTCTCCATGCATCAGCCCCCTGGTTTTCGCGACCCTAGTCGTCCCGATCATGTCTGCCTTCTGCAGAAATCTTTATACGAATTGAAACAAGCTCTCCGAGCTTGGTTTCAACGATTTTCAGGTTATGCTCAGTGTGTTGGATTCCAGCACAGTAGATGTGACACCTCTTTGTTCATCTACAAGCATGGCTCGGACAAAGTCTATTTGTTATTATATGTGGACGACATCATTTTTGTGACGACCCGGAAATTTCCGACCAAATTTAAACTAAACCTTTATATGAATTCAACACGATAAGCAAAGTCTATTAAACAGAGTCTCAAAATTTTTGAACTATTTTAATAAGATCATTTGACCTCTGACTATCCTCGACGATTCACGAACATTCGTGTGTAGATAAAGTGTAAACGTATATAAAAATTAATATAAATATAAATGTATATTATAAATTGAAATAATAGAAATATAATATAGTTATTTAGATTTAAAATATGAATAATAATAAGAATGATTAAGTTACTATTAAAATGAATATATATATATATATATATATATATATATATATATATATATATATATATATATATATATATATATATATATATATATATATATATATATATATATATATATATATGTGTGATATGAAATTTGATAAAGTATAAATTGTTATATTGTTATCATTGTTAATAATATTATTATCAATAAAATTGATATTGTTATAACTAATAATATTATTAGTACCATCAATTAATATTAATATTTTTATTATTATTATCATCAAAATCAGTGTTAGATATACTATTAGTATCAATAAATAATATATATAAATATAAATATAATGTTTATATAATATATGTAGTTACAAGTTAAATATAAATGTTATATTAACATTATTATCATTACTTCATTATTACTAATGTTAATATTAAAAATTACTAATTATATTATTAATATTATTATAAGTAGTGTTATTAATAATATTATTATAAATATTATTGTTATCATGTTTTATTACTATTAAACTTATTAAATTAATAATTTCACTAATACCATTATATGTATTATTATTATTATTATTAATATATTATTATTTTTTTATTATTAATATTATTATCAATATTATAAATCTTATTATTATTTAGGTAATTATTATTAGTATTAATATTATTATTATTAATAAATGTATAAATACAGCTTATAATCGAATACATATGCTTGTACAGAATAGTGATACACATATACATACGTACAGCTATATACGTATATACATATACATACAATTTTGATTATATACTTAAATATATAGAAATTCACGAATACAGTTTACCATCCTTATCAAACTGTTTTGTAAATCATTTTATATCTACAACATGGTACGAATTATTCCCATTAGTCTTATTAACAGACAAAATCTGTTAGGATCGATTGTTTTATGCTGATAGGTTTATTCGGGTCGTACCAATTAAACAAGCAAACAAACGTTGATTGAATCATATTAGCTGTAATTAAGTCTATTAACATCTATATGTTACTTTGCAAATACAATTTGTGAAAAAACAACAAAAATCAAAACGTATTTTTAAGAACACAGCTCCCTTCTCTGTTTTGGTTCCATTTTTCAAAAACTTCGAAAATGAAACAATTGTCAAAATGTGTAAAAGCAGTTATATTAGAAAACACTCGTTTAAACAATCTGCAAATTCTCAAAGTTCAATTTTATCTCTCGAGCCTTAATTTTGAAGTCAAAGTTTAATTTTCAAAAGTCAAAGTATTTGTTCTTGTCAAAATTCGAAGTCAATTTGATGTTTTAGTTTCAATTGACGTTACAGAAAGTTTCTATAATGAATTTGAAACCATTTTCATTTAGTAAACGTGGTCTAAAACTTCTTAAATCTTCAAAAGTGATCTTGAGTTATTAACGCGGGTAATAGTCTGTTACAGTAATTGTTTTTTTTTTATTTAATCGAATTAATCAAGTCAAATAATAATATTGGATCGTTTCTGTTGGGTTTTAAAATTCTAAATACAACAAATAGATAATGTTTAGTAGGGATTTGATCTCTGGTCAGCAGTATGATATGAAGGATATGATGAAAACGTAAGTCAGATTAAATGAAAACTAAATGGGTTTAAATCAGAAACAATGAATCGGAGGAGTGGCCATGAGGTGTTGTGTGTGAGCGGGAGGTCACGGGTTTGAGCCTCGTTCGTGGCATTTTTTTTAGGGAAAGGCTATTAAGGTAGTTTCACTTATTATTATCATTATTATCATTATTATTACTATTATTATTATTATTATTATTGTTATGTTATTATTAGAAATTATTATGATTGATATTATAATTATTAGTATTATTATTACTAGTAATAATAGTTATCATTAGATATTAATAATTAAAATTACAATTATTATTACTGTTATTATTATTGTTAAGTTATGTATTATTATTACTATCATACTACAAATTATTATTAATATCATTACATATTAGTATTAACATTATTACTACTAATATAAAAATAAGTACTAATATGACTATAATAATTATTATTATTGTTATTATATAATTATTAGGAAAATCATACAAGTTATTATTATTTTCATAAATATTAGTATTAGTATCATTTTATAAATACTAAAATTATTATTATTATTAATATAAGTATAATTATTAATATTATCATGAGTATTATTATTATTACATATTTTTCAAAATCATTATCACAACTATCATTAATAGTAAAAGTAATGTTTTTACAAATATTAGTATTAATATCATTATTGTTATTAGTAATAGAATTATTAATATTATTATTTTATTAGCAATATTAGGTATTATAATTATTATCATTTTACCACTATTAATATTATTTGGTATTATTAAAACTATTATTATTAACATACAAATGATATATTTAATACATATAACATAACAAAATTTATATTTTATATACAGAATGAATTTATGAAACATATATAGATATATTATTAATATATAAAGGATATAACTAATAAATTCATATATATATATATATATTTGATCGATTACAACTATGTATATTAATAAATATACAAATGATATATGTTCGTGAATCCAAGGTCAACCCTGCATTGTTCAGTTGTTCAATGTCATCATATGTATTTTTACTACAAAATACAGTATGGTGAGTTTCATTTGCTCCCTTTTTAAATGCTTTTGCAATATATATTTTTGGGACTGAGAATACATGCGCTGCTTTTATAAATGTTTTACGAAATAGACACAAGTAATTGAAACTACATTATATGGTTGAATGATCGAAGCCGAATATGCCCCTTTTGCTTGGTAGCCTAAGAATTAGTAAACTGATCTACTAATTGACGCGAATCCTAAAGATAGATCTATTGGGCCTAACAAAGCCCATCCGTTGTAGCGGATGCTTTAGTACTTCGATGTTATTTTATCATGTCCGATGGATGTCCCGGAATGATAGGGGATATTCTTATATGCATCTTGGTAATGTCGGTTACCAGGTGTTCAATCCATATGAATGATATTTTTGTCTCTATGCATGGGACGTATATTTATGAGAAATGGAAATGAAAATCTTGTGGTCTATTAAAATGATGAAAATGATCGATTATGATAAACTAATGAACTCACCAACATTTTGGTTGACACTTTAAAGCATGTTTATTCCCAGGATTGAAAGAAATCTTCCGCTGTGCATTTGCTCATTTTAAGGATATTACTTGGAATCATTCATGGCATATTTCAAAAGACGTTGCATTCAAGTCGTTGAGTTCAGTAAAGATTATGATTAAGTAAATGACAGATTAGATCATTTATAGTTGGATATTATGAAGTGGTATGCATGTCTGTCAACATTCGATGAAATGAAATTTTGTCTTTTAAAAAGAATGTAATGTTTGTAAAATGTATCATATAGAGGTCAAATACCTCGCAATGTAATCATATATTATTGTATTCGTTCTTATGGATTAGGACGGGTCTTTACATGTGGTATCAGAGCGGTGGTATTAGCGTACCAGGTCTGCATTAGTGTGTCTAACAGAAAAGTCATTATGATGCATTAGTGAGTATGGACTTCGACCGTGTCTGCATGTCAAAAGTTTTGCTTATCATTTTGTGTCGAAAATCATCTACTTATCATCCTTAGGAAAATTACTTGCTTATCATTCATAGTCTAGACACGTCTTACTGCATTGATTGCATGAATAGTGTATAGACAAAATTCATATCTTAGCGTATCTGCTAAATCATATCTTATCGTATCTATTACTGTAAACTTTGCCTGACATATCCCGTAAATTCCTCCGTAATCTACGAAATCTTTTGCTCTCTCTCTCTCTATATATATATATATATATATATATATATATATATATATATATATATATATATATATATATATATATATATATATATATATATATTCTATGTAATTAGAATACCACCCGATAGCCGAAAAATCATTTCATATCGAAAAATCCTTTATTCAATCGAACGAAATGGAATTCGTCATTAGTTCAAGTCCCTCGAATTCCGATATGGAATCCCACTCAAACTCCGAAAGTAGTATGACTGGAATGGATCAACCAATCAGCCATCATCTATTTTGGATGAATTGGGGGTGGGTTCGTAGCCTCCTCAATCATTGGAGACAAGAAGAAGGCGATCCTTTCCATCCGCCACATTGCCCTCTTGACGATGAACCTGAAGCACTTACAGGCGAACCTGTCCGAAACACCATTTTCTCTCTCATTTCTAGAGTATCTCGTCATGATTATATATTACATCAAATTTTAGACTTTATTTATCCGCTCGTCCGAACCGACAAGCACCCCGATGTAATAGAAGAAGTCAACGAGCTTCGCGCTCGGGTAGTGGCTTTAGAGAATATGGTGCAAAGGTTACAAACATCAGCAGCAGCACTAACAGTACCGTAGCATCACCAGCACAGTCAGTGCCGTTAGCATCGCCAGAATCAACAACACATATAACATCACAAACTCTGTCAGTTCAAGAATCACTGTGGACATCGTTACGAGTCAATAACAAGTATGTAATATCAACGAGTTATGAAGTATTAACTCATTCCCTCTGAAGAAATTATATGTATGTTTTATATATATATATAGATTTTGGGATCAAAATAAATCTTTCCGTATTAAACTATTGTGTATGAATCTTAACTACTCGGTTAAATTCATATTACAAATATGCTATGATGTACGTCTTTCGTCAGCAACTTTAGGGATGGCATCGGGTCGGTTTTGGGTCGGGTTTAGGTAAACTTATTAAATTAATAATTTCACTAATACCATTATATGTATTATTATTATTAATATATTATTATTTTTTTATTATTAATATTATTATCAATATTATAAATCTTATTATTATTTAGGTAATTATTATTAGTATTAATATTATTATTATTAATAAATGTATAAATACATCTTATAATCGAATACATATGCTTGTACAGAATAGTGATACACATATACATACGTACAGCTATATACGTATATACATATACATACAATTTTGATTATATACTTAAATATACAGAAATTCACGAATACAGTTTACCATCCTTATCAAACTGTTTTGTAAATCATTTTATATCTACAACATGGTACGAATTATTCCCATTAGTCTTATTAACAGACAAAATCTGTTAGGATCGATTGTTTTATGCTGATAGGTTTATTTGGGTCGTACCAATTAAACTAGCAAACAAACGTTGATTGAATCATATTAGCTGTAATTAAGTCTATTAACATCTATATGTTACTTTGCAAATATAATTTGTGGAAAAACAACAAAAATCAAAACGTATTTTTAAGAACACAGCTCCCTTCTCTGTTTTGGTTCCATTTTTCAAAAACTTCGAAAACGAAACAATTGTCAAAATGTGTAAAAGCAGTTATATTATAAAACACTCGTTTAAACAATCTGCAAATTCTCAAAGTTCAATTTTATCTCTCGAGCCTTAATTTTGAAGTCAAAGTTTAATTTTCAAAAGTCAAAGTATTTGTTCTTGGCAAAATTCGAAGTCAATTTGATGTTTTAGTTACAATTGACGTTACAGAAAGTTTCTATAATGAATTTGAAACTATTTTCATTTAGTAAACGTGGTCTAAAACTTCTTAAATCTTCAAAAGTGATCTTGAGTTATTAACGCGTGTAATAGTCTGTTACAACAATTGTTTTTTTATTTTTTTTTATTTAATCAAATTAATCGAGTCAAATAATAATACTGGATCGTTTCTGTTGGGTTTTAAAATTCTAAATACAACAAATAGATAATGTTTAGTAGGGATTTGATCTCTGGTCGGCAGTATGATATGAAGGAGATGATGAAAACGTAAGTCAGATTAAATGAAAACTAAATGGGTTTAAATCAGAAACAATGAATCGGAGGAGTGGTTATGAGGTGTTGTGTGTGAGCGGGAGGTCACGGGTTTGAGCCTCGTTCGTGGCATTTTTTTTTAGGTAAAGGCTATTAAGGTAGTTTCACTTATTATTATCATTATTATTATTATCATCATTATTATTATTATTACTATTATTATTATTATTATTATTATCATTATTATTATTGTTATGTTATTATTAGAAATTATTATGATTGATATTATAATTATTAGTATTATTATTACTAGTAATAATAGTTATCATTTGATATTAATAATTAAAATTAAAATTATTATTACTGTTATTATTATTGTTAAGTTATGTATTATTATTACTATCATACTACAAATTATTATTAATATCATTACATATTAGTATTAACATTATCACTACTAATATAAAAATAAGTACTAATTTGACTATAATTATTATTATTATTGTTATTATATAAATATTAGGAAAATCATACAAGTTATTATTATTTTCATAAATATTAGTATCAGTATCATTTTATAAATACTAAAATCATTATTATTATTAAAATAAGTATAATTATTAATATTATCATGAGTATTATTATTATTACATATTTATCAAAATCATTATCACAACTATCATTAATAGTAAAAGTAATGTTTTTACAATTATTAGTATTAATATCATTATTGTTATTAGTAATAGAATTATTAATATTATTATTTTATTAGCAATATTAGGTATTATACTTATTATCATTTTACCACTATTAATATTATTTGGTATTATTAAAACTATTATTATTAACATACAAATGATATATTTAATACATATAACATAACAAAATTTATATTTTATATACAGAATGAATTTATGAAACATATATAGATATATTATTAATATATAAAGGATATAACTAATAAATTCATATATATATATATATATATATATATATATATATATATATATATATATATATATATATTTTGATCGATTACAACTTTGTATATTAATAAATATACAAATGATATAGGTTCGTGAATCCAAGGCCAACCCTGCATTGTTCAGTTGTTCAATGTCATCATATGTATTTTTACTACAAAATACAGTATGGTGAGTTTCATTTGCTCCCTTTTTAAATGCTTTTGCAATATATATTTTTGGGACTGAGAATACATGCGCTGCTTTTATAAATGTTTTACGAAATAGACACAAGTAATCGAAACTACATTATATGGTTAAATGATCGAAGCCGAATATGCCCCTTTTGCTTGGTAGCCTAAGAATTAGTAAACCGATCTACTAATTGACACGAATCCTAAAGATAGATCTATTGGGCCTAACAAAGACCATCCGTTGTAGCGGATGCTTTAGTACTTCGATGTTATTTTATCATGTCCTATGGATGTCCCCGAATGATAGGAGATATTCTTATATGCATCTTGTTAATGTCAGGTGTTCAATCGATATGAATGATATTTTTGTCCCTATGCATGAGACGTATATTTATGAGAAATGGAAATGAAAATCTTGTTGTAATGACCCGGAAAATTTCAACTTATTTAAACCAATTCTCTATACGATTTATTATTTTGACACGCTAAACAAAGTCTGTTAGATTGAGTCTCAAAAATTTTAGAACTGTTTCATATATAAAATTACCTTTGACTACTCTCGACGATTCATGAACAATTATATGTATGTATATATATATATATATATATATATATATATATATATATATATATATATATATATATATATATATATATATTATAAGATGTACAAGTAAAAACGACTTTCCTACAGTAAAACACTATTTGCTACAGTAAAAATGACTTTGCTACAGTAAAACACTATTTGCTACAGTGAAACCGTATTTTGCTACAGTGCTACAGCTATCATACGAGCATCAACGCAGCGCCATTTGAAGCACTTTACGGTAGAAAGTGCAGATCTCCTATCTGTTGGAGTGAAGTAGGAGAAAGACAACTTACTGGACCAGAAATTATTCATGAAACCACCGACAAGATCATTAAAATACAACAACGATGGAAAACGGCCATGAGTCGCCAAAAGAGTTATGCTGATGTAAGAAGAAAACCGCTAGAATTTCAAGTGGGCGACAAAGTCATGTTGAAAGTGTCACCCTGGAAAGGCGTTGTACGATTCGGTAAACGAGGAAAGCTAAGTCCTAGGTACGTAGGACCCTTTGAAATCACCGAAAGAATTGGAGCAGTTGCTTATCGATTAAAGCTACCGCAAGAACTTAGTAGTGTTCATGACACATTTCACGTGTCAAATTTAAAGAAATGTTTAGCTGAAGAGGATGTCGTAATTCCTCTTGACGAAATACGAATCAATGATAAACTCCATTTTATCGAAGAACCTGTTGAAATCATGGACCGTGAGGTCAAACAATTAAAACAAAGCAAAATTCCGATAGTTAGGGTTCGTTGGAACGCTAGACGAGGACCCGAGTTTACTTGGGAACATGAGGATCAAATGAAGCAAAAGTATCCACATTTGTTCACTGATATCGCTCATAAAACAGGTACTACTCAAAATTTTGGGACGAAATTTTCTTTAACATGGAGGTACTGTAATGACCCGGAAAATTTCAAATTATTTAAACCAATTCTCTGTACGATTTATTATTTTGACACGCTAAACAAAGTCTGTTAGATTGAGTCTCAAAAATTTTAGAACTGTTTCATATATAATATTACCTTTGACTACTCTCGACGATTCATGAACAATTATATGTATGTATATATATATATATATATTATAAGATGTACAAGTAAAAACGACTTTCCTACAGTAAAACACTATTTGCTACAGTGAAATCGTATTTTGCTACAGTGCTACAATAAAAACGACTTTGCTACAGTGATTTGCTACAGTAATACTATTTGCTACAGTAAACACTATTTGATGTCGACGAACTAGCAAACAAAAACGGAAAAGACGGCCATGCGATCGCATGGCAAAAACACTGAAAACCCATGCGATCGCATGGGCTACAGTAACACACTATTTGATGTCGACAAACTAGCAAACAAAAGGGGTTCAGGCGGCCATGCGATCGCATGGCATAAGCACTGAAAACCATGCGATCGCATGGGGACTAAATTCAGGAAATATGCCTATAAAAGGCCAGCTTGTTCGACGTAAAATCTCACACTCATTTCTGTAAACAATATTTATATTTATAATTATAATTATAATTATAATTTAAGTTTAATAATAATAAGGTATATACGAGGGTGTTTTAATTCGGGTTTCAAACCGTTTTAAAATAAGGAAATATTGGGTATTGTTCGGGGTATTGTTCTTAAATCCAAGGCCAACCATACAGTCGTCTACCATCATTACGTCTACGCAATTTGCCTACAATATTGAGTCTCAATATTGAACTGTGAGTTATAGTCTCCCTTTTTAAATACTCTAAATATTTTTGGGCTGAGAATACATGCAATTTATTTTAAACACAATAAGACACAAGTACATACTAAATTCTACACTGAGTTAAACCAAAAATCCCTTAGCTTTGGTAACTAGTAGCTGCCAGTACATAGGATATGGACTGGTGGGTGCGAATAATTGTATATGGATCCATAGGGCTTGACATCCCCGTCCGAGCTAGAGAGCTAGCCTTTTAACGGACGTATGTTATTTGAGTTTAAGACACGTTGGTTTGCGTGTATTAAAACGAATGGGGTAATTATCACTATAGCGTTAAGTTTAGTTACCAGGGTGCTCTGTTACGTAGAATCTATTGATAAACTTTTGATGAAATCTTGTGATCTATCTTTATATATGTTTATGACTCGAGGAATTAAACCTATAACTCACCAACATTCGTGTTGACTTTTTAGCATGTTTTATTCTCAGGTCCTTAGAATGCTTCCGCTGTGATGTGCTTGTTGCCTGCATGGAGTCTCTCATGCTTTGTACAAATTTTATTGCATTCAAAATAAAACTGCGTTGTGTAATAAATAATTGGTCTGTGATGTCAACCTGTAAATTAAAGACTTATGTATTTTGGGGTTTTGCTTATACCTAAGCACTCGCCCACATTTTTATAACTTTCTATGTTTAAAAAGTCACTTATTTTAATGAATGCAATATTTTATCAAAACGTATCATATAGAGGTCAAAACCTCACTGTGGAATCAATGATTAACGTGCCGCGTCAATAGCGATTTTGACGGGTCGTTACAGTTGGTATCCGAGCTTGAGGTCATAGGGAACCAGAAATTACATTAGTGTGTTTAATCGGTAATTGTTAGGATGCATTAGTGAGTCTAGACTATGACCATATCTGTTTTTACTGATTTTTGCTTATCATTTGGTCAAAAACATTATATGTGATATATTTATATGCTAACGTAATTGTTGTTTCAATTATGTGATAGATGACTTCTTCTAATCCTATCATTTTGTACGACTCGGAATCGGACACTGAATCTATTCTATCCACAACTGAAAAGTTCCAATACCTATTAAAGAAGAAATTGTGTTAGCTGGGGAATCTCAACTCCCGGTAAACCCAGAGGAGGTTCCAGCTCCACCCAGCTTTAGTTTTCCGGAGCCACAGTATCGTTGGCATGGACCCATGATCCCTGGAGTAAACGAGGATCATCCATTTCTAAATAAATATGGACATTGGTCCAGATATACCGCCGACGGGCGGGTTGTGCCGATTACGCCTGGCAGATTTCGGTTCATGACCACCGGTACATATTCTCGCAGTTCGTCATCATATTCTCCTACACATGACTCAGACAGTTCGTCATCAGACGAAATCAGTAAGGAGGAGGATTTCGCTAATGAAATAAAAGAGGTCACTAAGGAGAAATTCCAACTTGCTATAGATAATAAAAACAACCACAATAATAAAAAGTCCTTAATTATTAAAAAGGAACATGACCATTCGATATGTAACCACCCTTATTGTATTAAACCCACTGAGGTAATGGGTACCTCAAAACCCCAACCAAAAATAAAATACACTGCCAGAATGTCTGTCGGACCATGTGCACACAAACAATTGGCAGAGAGAACCAAATGGGAAGAAGTTTCTGATAGTTCTGAATAAACGACCTCGCAACCATAAATCTTCCATGCGCTATTTTATTGCTTATGTGTGCTACTCTATCTTGTTATGTAAAATATGCATATGTAAAATATCGGTATTGTATGGTATTGTATTATTTTGGTTTATTAATAATAAATGCATGGAATGATTATTTGTATTATTACTACTTCTTATTATTATTATTACATAATAACGTAGTAACTCGCTATAATTTTTCATAGTGGAATATTATTAGGATTTTAGTAGTTAATTCCTTGTACTAGCTATTATGTATGAACTTAACGGATAGGTAATACCCTAGAAATAATTATAAAATGCTAATAAGAAGAAAAGCCTTTTATAATAATTGGTTCATATTATTAATATGCTACAATTAACTATTGACAACTCATTTTACCTATAATATTCTATATGATTAAATTATCTCTGTTGTATTTATTGAAGAAACATGTCTCAAATGTCGGATGCGGAGTTTGAGGAACTAGTCGAGAAACGTGTGAATGAAAGAATTGCTGCAGCTGAGGCAGCAAAAGCAACAGCCGAAGCAGCAGCCAAAGCAGCAGCCGTAAACACAAACTCATGAAACGGATGCTCATACAAAACTTTTCAAGGATGCAAACCACAGACGTTTAGTGGAACCGAGGGACCAGTCGGTCTAACCCGATGGTTTGAAAAGATGGAGTCCGTTTTCAAAATCAGTAATTGTGCGAACGGAGACAAGTCAAAGTATGCTTCGTGCACGTTGCAAGACGGTGCACTTACTTGGTGGAACAATTATGCTAAAGCAGAAGGAATAGATACGGCATATGATATCTTTTGGGAAGAACTGAAAAAGATGCTAATCGAGGAGTACTGTCCACGAAACGAGATCAGAAAAATGGAATCTGAGTTACGTAATTTGAAGGTTATGGGCGCAAATCTCAATAACTATGAAAAGTGTTTCATGGAACTAGCCTTGTTGTGTCCCGAATTGGTGCCAAACGAGAAACGAAAGATAGAAATGTATATTGACGGTTTATCGATCAATATCAAAGGAAATGTTACATCGTCCAAACCGAATACGATGCAGGAAGCCATGACAATGGCACACCAACTCATGGACCAGATCACAGAGAGTTCGATTAAGGTACCAATTACCGAAGTCAAGACAACTGAAGGAAAGAGGAAATGGGAAGACTATAAGGGCAAAAGTACTCAACTGAAGAAACAAGAAACTTTTAAAGGTAAACAAGATGGGGCAACTGCCAGTCCAAACTATAAGGGACCCCATCCGTTCTGCAAAATATGTTACACACATCATGTAGGTTATTGTCAAGTGTCTGTGATAAGTGCAACAAGAAAGGACATGTGGCGAAAGATTGTTATGCCACCGTTTCTAATGTAAAGACAAAACCGACCGATGTCAAGAAATGTTTTGGATGCGGGAAGTCTGGTCACTTTATAAATCAATGCCCTAATAAGGAGAAGAACAAAGAACCCGCACGTGGGAGGGCATTTAATATTAGTACCAGTGAAGCACGTGAGGATCCTAATCTTGTCACGGGTACGTTTACCGTTAATAATCAACTAGCTTCTATTATGTTTGATACGGGTGCTGATAGAAGTTATATGTGTAAAGACTTTAGTTCTAAACTAAAATGTGCATCATTACCTCTAGACGATAAATATACTATTGAATTAGCTAATGGTAAACTGATAAAAGCCGATAAAATTTGCCATGGTTGCGAAATAAATCTCGCTGGTGAAACCTTCAAAATCGATTTGATACCCATAGAATTAGGAAGTTTTGATGTAATCGTTGGCATGGACTGGATGTCCAAAACAAGAGCAGAAGTTGTTTGCGCTGAAAAAGCAATCCGCATCCCTCGTAAGGATGAAACGTCATTAATGATTTATGGGGAGAAGGGCAACTCAAAGCTGAACTTTATCAGCTGTATGAAGGCCCAGAAACTTATAAGAAAAGGTTGTTATGCTATTCTGGCACACGTAAAGAAGATCGATACTGAAGAAAGAAGCATTGATGACATGCCGGTTGTAAGAGAATATCCCGGAGTATTTCCAGAAGAATTACTGGGGCTACCTCCACACAGATGTGTAGAATTCCAGATTGATCTCATACCAGGAGCCGCACCTGTAGCCCGATCCCCATATAGACTTGCACCTTCAGGAATGCAAGAATTACAAGACCAGTTGCAAGAATTATCGGACCGTAGATTTATTCGTTCCAGTTTTTCACCTTGGGGTGCTCCTATTCTGTTCGTCAAGAAGAAGGATGGATCTATGAGAATGTGCATAGATTACCGAGAATTAAACAAATTAATGATCAAGAATCGGTACCCATTACCGAGGATTGATGATTTGTTTGATCAATTGCAAGGATCAAGTGTTTATTCCAAGATTCATCTACGCTCCAGATATCATCATCTGAGAGTGAAGGAAGATAGATGTTCCTAAAACCGCGTTCAGAACCCGTTACGGTCACTATGAGTTTCTAGTCATGCCTTTTGGATTAACTAATGCTCCAGCAGTATTCATGGATCTAATGAATCGCATCTGTAGACCGTATTTAGACAAATTTGTCATTGTTTTTATCGATGACATATTGATTTACTCGAAGAACAAGGAAGAACATAAGCAACACTTAAGACTGGTACTAGAGATACTCAAGAAAGAAGAATTGTACGCAAAATTTTCGAAGTGTGATTTCTGGTTACAAGAAGTACAATTTTTGGGCCATGTTGTTAGTAAACATGGAATTAAAGTTGACCCTGCCAAGATTGAAGCCATTAGTAAATGGGAAACACCGAAGACTCCAACACAAATCCGTCAATTCTTAGGTCTTGCTGGTTACTACCGAAGATTCATTCAAGATTTCTCTAGAATCACCAAACCCTTAACTGCATTGACTCAAAAGGGAAAGAAGTATGATTGGTCCACAGAACAGGAATCCTCATTCCAGTTATTAAAGAAGAAGTTAACGTCTGCACCCATTTTGTCATTACCAGAAGAAAATGATGATTTCGTGATCTATTGTGACGCTTCGCACCAAGGTTTAGGATGTGTATTAATGCAACGCACAAAAGTTATCGCATATGCCTCACGACAACTAAAAATTCATGAAAAGAACTATACGACGCACGATTTGGAACTTGGAGCAGTAGTTTTTGCACTCAAAATATGGAGACACTATCTATATGGCACCAAGTGTACAGTGTACACTGACCATAAGAGTCTTCAGCATATTTTTGATCAAAAACAACTCAATATGAGGCAACATCGCTGGGTAGAGTTGTTAAACGATTACGATTGTGAAATCCGTTACCACCCCGGAAAGGCTAATGTTGTAGCTGATGCCCTAAGTCGGAAAGAAAGAGTAAAACCTCTTAGGGTCTGAGCTTTGAATATTACAATTCGTACTGATCTTACAAAGCAAATTCAAGCAGCACAGTTAGAGACTTTAAAAGAAGAAAATGAAAAAGGCGAAATGAGCAGAGGGTTAGAAAAACAGCTTGAAGTAAAAGCCGATGGAACCCTGTATTTTGCTGGTAGGATATGGGTACCAAGACATGGTAACCTAAGGCAACTAGTACTAGATGAAGCACATAAAACGAAGTATTCAATTCACCCAGAAAATGGGAAAATATACCACGATCTCAAGAAGTTCTATTGGTGGCCTAATATGAAGACAGAAATTGCTACTTATGTAAGCAAATGTTTGACGTGTGCAAAGGTCAAAGCTGAGCACCAAAAGCCGTCAGGATTACTTCAACAACCAGAAATTTTGCAGTGGAAATGGGAAAGAATTACCATGGATTTCATTACGAAATTGCCAAGGACTGCAAGTAGTCATGATACTATTTGGGTGATAGTTATCGTCTAACTAAATCAGCTCACTTTCTACCAATAAAGGAGACAGACAGTATGGAGAAATTAGCACGCCTATATTTGAAGGAAGTAGTTTCCAGGCATGGTGTACCCATCTCTATCATATCTGATCGCGACACCCGATTCACGTCACGTTTTTGGCAGTCATTACAAAAAGCATTAGGAACTCGATTAGATATGAGCACCGCTTATCACCCACAGACAGATGGTCAAAGTGAAAGAACAATACAAACATTGGAAGACATGTTACGGGCATGCGTGATTGACTTTGGAACCAGCTGGGATCGACACTTACCGTTGGCAGAATTTTCATACAATAACAGCTATCATACGAGCATCAATGCAGCGCCATTTGAAGCACTTTACGGTAGAAAGTGCAGATCTCCTATCTGTTGGAGTGAAGTAGGAGAAAGACAACTTACTGGACCAGAAATTATTCATGAAACCACCGACAAGATCATTCAAATACAACAGCGATTGAAAATGGCCATGAGTCGCCAAAAGAGTTATGCTGATGTAAGAAGAAAACCGCTAGAATTTCAAGTGGGCGACAAAGTCATGTTGAAAGTGTCACCCTGGAAAGGCATTGTACGATTCGATAAACGAGGAAAGCTAAGTCCTAGGTACGTAGGACCCTTTGAAATCACCGAAAGAATTGGAGCAGTTGCTTATCGATTAAAGCTACCGCAAGAACTTAGTAGTGTTCATGACACATTTCACGTGTCAAATTTAAAGAAATGTTTAGCTGAAGAGGATGTCGTAATTCCTCTTGACGAAATACGAATCAATGATAAACTTCATTTTATCGAAGAACCTGTTGAAATCATGGACCGTGAGGTCAAACAATTAAAATAAAGCAAAATACCGATAGTTAGGGTTCGTTGGAACGCTAGACGAGGACCCGAGTTTACTTGGGAACATGAGGATCAAATGAAGCAAAAGTATCCACATTTGTTCACTGATATCGCTCATAAAACCGGTACTACTCAAAATTTCGGGACGAAATTTTCTTTAACAGGGAGGTACTGTAATGACCCGGAAAATTTCAACTTATTTAAACCAATTCTCTGTACGATTTATTATTTTGACACGCTAAACAAAGTCTGTTAGATTGAGTCTCAAAAATTTTAGAACTGTTTCATATATAAAATTACCTTTGACTACTCTCGACGATTCATGAACAATTATATGTATGTGTATATATATATATATTATAAGATGTACAAGTAAAAACGACTTTCCTACAGTAAAACACTATTTGCTACAGTGAAACCGTATTTTGCTACAGTGCTACAATAAAAACGACTTTGCTACAGTGATTTGCTACAGTAAACACTATTTGCTACAGTAACACTATTTGATGTCGACGAACTAGCAAACAAAAACGGAAAAGACGGCCATGCGATCCCATGGCAAAAATACTGAAAACCCATGCGATTGCATGGGCTACAGTAACACACTATTTGATGTCGACAAACTAGCAAACAAAAGGGGTTTAGGCGACCATGCGATCGCATGGCAAAAGCACTGAAAACCCATGCGATCGCATGGGGACTAAATTCAGGAAATATGCCTATAAAAGGCCAGCTTGTTCGACGTAAAATCTCACACTCATTTCTGTAAACAATATTTATATTTATAATTATAATTTTAATTATAATTTAAGTTTAATAATAATAAGGTATATACGAGGGTGTTTTAATTCGGGTTTCAAACCGTTTTAAAATAAGGAAATATTGGGTATTGTTCGGGGTATTGTTCTTAAATCCAAGGCCAACCATACAGTCGTCTACCATCATTACGTCTACGTAATTTGCCTACAATATTGAGTCTCAATATTGAACTATGAGTTATAGTCTCCCTTTTTAAATACTCTAAATATTTTTGCGCTGAGAATACATGCAATTTATTTTAAACGCAATAAGACACAAGTACATACTAAATTCTACACTGAGTTAAACCGAAAATCCCTTAGCTTTGGTAACTAGTAGCTGCCAGTACATAGGATATGGACTGGTGGGCATGAATAATTGTATATGGATCCATAGGGCTTGACATCCCCGTCCGAGCTAGAGCGCTAGCCTTTTAACGGACGTATGTTATTTGAGTTTAAGTGTGATGCCCCATACAAAACCATCATGTACGAATCATCAACAACAGGATCATTACAAGGTGAAGTACTATATGCTGTAATTAAAGAAATTGCATTCGCGATAAAAAGGTGATGTCATAACCGACATCAAATGTTTTACATTTCAAAAGCATGCTTCACTAAGTAGAAGCAAATAAATAAGTGTACGTGACCCCAAAGGTTGTTACATAACATAGTTTCAAAAGTACGAATGTTTGAATGCAAGATAAGTAGTCATGCGATAACAACTCTAAGCAGCGGGTTCTACAGCACGACAAGTAAGACAGCGGAAGCAACCTCAAGCACCTGAGAAATACATGATTAAAAACGTCAACACAAAGGTTGGTGAGCTATAGTTTAAGTATAACAGTATGTAAGGTAGGCCATGAGATTTCAGTGCTACAAAGAGCGTTTCAAAACAGTATGATAAAGTATATGTTAACCGTGGGCACTTGGTAACTAACTTAACGTTTAAAATACCCCCTGAAAGTACACTTGGCAAGTGCGTATGTTTACGAAGTATTAAACACTCGTTGACTGCTAGCGCGACTAGCCCGAGTGGGGATGTCAATCCCTATGGATCCATATCTAAGATTCGCGTTCACCGGTTCATAAACCAATGATTAAACGTTACCAAGCTAAAGGGAATGTTTCTGCCGTTATATAACCCACACATATATAAAGTTTAAGTACTCATGCCTAGTATGTAAAACATAAAACCTGCATGTATTCTCAGTTCCGAAAATAAGTTAAAGTAAAAAGGGAATGCTATAACTCACAATGATATGTAGCGGTAAAGTAGTAGTCGGGAAAGGTGTGCAAGTAAATGGTCCGAAGTCCTCAACCTAAGTCAAATAGTACTAAGTCAGTAAATCGTCTTAATAGGTTTAAAAGTATGTAATTAAGGTCTTAAGGGTCATCATCATTCATCATTAAACAAAAGGCGTAAAGTAGGTTTCGTTTATGAAAGTAGCTTAAAACAAAGTCTGATTTCAATCAGTCACCACGGCCTCTACCCTTACTGAATTAAGGTGAGACCAGTAGCCATGGATCCGTCTATGAGTCCCTTAAGTGTGGTAAAATTTACAGAAGTAAACTCGTCTTGGTTTGACCGTGGCGACGGTCTAAGTGCGAGTAGGTCAGAAATTTCTGCACAACGTTAAAGGACATAGTAACGATCGGAGGGCCATAAATCCTAAACCGTAACTCGGATTAAGACGAGTCCTATATGAAAAGTTATCTAATCGAAAAGTTCTATCTAAAAATCAAGGTTAGAACAGCCCAGGTCTACTGGTATGTTCCAGAAACATCAGGTCAGTAGGTTTTGGACAGAACAGTGACTTTTTAAGGGTTCCGGTGGTCTTGGTGCTTGATGTTCATCATGGCTCTCATCCTTGATGCATATAGCTTCATGTGTACAACTCATTGATGTATCTACATCATCTTAACCAAGTCTTGACCATCATAACCCATGTGCAAGTCTAAGACATGAAGCACAACTCACTTAAGAGTTGTATGAAGTTTGATGAACCAAAGTTGCATCAAAGTCTTAGATCTAACACATACATGGACTTTAAAGCTAATAACAAGTTACAAACTTGAAAGTAAACTAACTAATCAAGATCATAAGTAGTAGAACATAGTTCTTAGTTTGATCTTGAAGATCCAAGACTCAAAAGTCTAGATCCAAAGTTACATTTAAAGAAAACTTGTTTGTGTGTTCTTGAACTTTCAAAGTTAACTTAATTTGTTCAAGAGATATGAGATCAAAACTAACTTGTAGTACTTGACCATATAAACTAACTACATGAAATTAAAGTGTATAAAATAAAGAAACAAGTTAATTAAACAAGTAATTAGTTCAAGGGTTGCTCATACTTTAAAGATTCAACCAAAGTTGATCTTTAAGTAAAGTAAACTTTAAGTTTACTTCCATGACTTACAAGTATGATTTCAACAACAATGAACTTATATCTTTTGAAACAATATATGTAGAACCTAAACTAGAGAGTTTAGTTCTTGATTGTTCTTGTTAAAACAAGATAAAGGATGAATCAAACTAGAAAGTTAGATTCTTGAAACATGTAAGTAAATAACAACAAGTAATTAACTAATCAAAGACTAGTAACAATAAACAAAAGATGATGATGATTATGTTTATGTAGAAATCAGTTTTTACCAACAAAAGAAAAGAAGAAAAGAAGTTGTTTCAAACACTTACAAGTATGAGAGAAAAAGAGAAGAAAGTTTGAGGGAATTTGTAAGTAAAGTGTGTGTGTTTTTGAGAGAGCATACAAGTGAGAGTAATGAAGGAAAAATGAAATCAAAACACCACTAATATGACACCATGGTTTCGGCATTCTGCAGCAAAAACAAGGGGGAAGGCTAATGTTTAATGGCTCTTCATGTGTAAAAGCTTAAAAGTTGGATAATGAGGATGCATGCATGGGAAGTGTATGTTAACTAGATTCCTTCATGTATTAACTAACTAGTTACACTCCTAAGTGATACTTACACATGAAAGAGTGGGCTAGTCAAGTCCATTTAAAAGGTACGGTGGGCTTACAAGTCTTAATTCATGAGTCCATTAACTAATCAAAGCCCAAGTTCAAATAAATCACAAGTTAAACCAATTAAAGCCCAAGTAACTAACTAATAGCCTTAGTTAATTAAAATGATTAATAAATTTAATCATGAATGTAAATAATATCTAAAAATATTATTCGTGAAAGTTCCGGGTGTCACAAAGACGTTTCGGGCCCTTAAAAGTCAAGTACGGGCAATCATGGCAACATGTAAATGTAATAACGTACATTCATTTAATCATACGTATTAATAATAATAATTATTAATAAATAAACGTTGGAAATTCCAGGGTCGTTACATCACCCACCTGTTAAAGAAAATTTCATCCCGAAATTTAAGCTAAAGTAGATGGAGGAGTCGGGAAAAGGTGAGGATATTTTCGCATCATTTGATCCTCTCGCTCCCAAGTAAACTCAGGTCCTCGTTTGGCATTCCATCGTACTCGTACAATCGGAATCTTGTTGCGTTTCAAAGTTTTGATCTCACGATCCATAATTTCAACAGGTTCCTCCACAAAGTGGAGTTTGTCGTCAATAGTAAGTTCTTCCAATGGTATGATAAGTTCGGGTGCAGCAAGACACTTCTTCAAGTTCGATACATGGAAGGTAGGATGAACTGAGCTCAATTGTGCTGGTAGATCCAAACGGTATGTAACTGGTCCAACACGTTTCAAGATCTCGAAAGGACCAATGTATCGTGGGTTCAACTTCCCACGTTTTCCAAAACGGATCACACCTTTCCAAGGTGCAACCTTTAAAATTACACGATCACCAACGTTGAATTCAAAGTCCTTACGTTTATGATCGGCATAACTCTTTTGGCGGTCACGGGCAGTCTTAAGTCTAGCTTGAATCTGAGCAATCTTCTCCGTCGTTTCGTGGACTACCTCGGGTCCGGTGATTTGCTTTTCGCCTACTTCAGCCCAACAAATAGGAGATCGGCACTTACGGCCATACAATGCTTCAAAAGGTGCAGCATTAATTCTAGAGTGATAACTGTTGTTGTACGAGAATTCGGCGAGTGGCAAATGCCTTTCCCAGGCCCTTCCAAAATCAATGACACATGCACGCAGCATGTCCTCCAAGGTCTGAATCGTTCGCTCACTTTGCCCGTCAGTCTGGGGATGATAAGCAGTGCTCATGTCGAGACGAGTTCCCATGGCTTCTTGCAAAGAACGCCAAAATCTAGAAGCAAAACGGGGATCGCGATCTGAGATGATCGATAAAGGTACACCGTGTCGTGATACAACCTCCTTGATGTACAGCTGAGCAAGTCTTTCCATTGTATCAGTTTCCTTCATCGCTAGGAAGTGTGCAGATTTGGTAAGGCGGTCAACAATAACCCAAATAGTATCGTATCCGCCCACCGTCTTCGGCAGCTTAGTAATGAAATCCATTGTGATCCTTTCCCACTTCCATTGTGGAATTTCTGGCTGTTGAAGTAACCCAGAAGGTCTCTGATGCTCGGCTTTAACCTTCGAGCAAGTCAAACACTTACCAACATAAGTTGCAACGTCCTTCTTAAGATTCGGCCACCAATACTGTTCTTTAAGGTCGTGGTACATCTTGCCCGCACCGGGGTGAATCGAATATCTCGATTTGTGTGCTTCATCAAGTATCAGGTTTCGTAGATCTCCATAATAAGGTACCCAAATTCTTCCGGCATAACATCGGAGTCCATACTCCCTAACCTCGAATCGAGAGACAAGTATGTTCAGATGTTCGTGAGATATGTTCTCCTCCTTGAGAGCCTCAACTTGGGCTACTTTGATCTGGTTGTTGAGGTTCGAATGAATGGTGATGTTCAGAGCCCTAACACGAAGAGGTGCCGTCCTCTCCTTTCGGCTTAAAGCGTCAGCTACAACATTGGCCTTGCCAGGGTGATAACGGAGTTCACAATCGTAGTCGTTGAGCGTCTCGATCCATCGACGCTGTCTCATATTCAGTTGCTTCTGATCAAAGATGTGCTGGAGACTCTTGTGGTCGGTGAAGATAGTGCTCTTAGTTCCATACAAATAATGTCTCAACAATTTGAGTGCAAAGACAACGGCTCCAAGTTCAAGATCATGTGTAGTGTAGTTCCGCTCGTGAATCTTCAATTGGCGGGAGGCATAGGCAATAACCTTTGATCGTTGCATCAGTACACAACCAAAACCACTCGTTGATGCATCACAATAAACAACAAAGTCATCACTGCCTTCAGGAAGTGATAGGATAGGTGCGGAGGTTAACTTCTTCTTCAAAGTTTGGAATGCTGATTCGTGTGCGGGTTCTCAAATGAACTTCTTGCCCTTGTGAGTCAGCGCGATCAAAGGACGCGCAATCAGAGAAAATCCTTCGATGAATCTTCGGTAATAACCGGCGAGACCTAGGAATTGGCGAATATGCGTCAGAGTAGTGGGGGTCTCCCACTTGCTGATGGCTTCAATCTTGGCGGGATCAACTTTGATACCCTGGTCGCTTACAACATGACCCAAAAATTGTACTTCCTTCAACCAAAATTCACACTTGGAGAATTTGGCGTAAAGTTGCTCTTGTCTTAAGAGTTCAAGCACTAATCGTAGGTGTTGCTCATGTTCTTCTTCGCTCTTAGAGTAGATGAGGATATCATCTATGAAGACGATAACAAACTTGTCCAAGTAAGGCTTGCAGACACGATTCATGAGGTCCATGAACACGGCAGGTGCATTTGTCAAACCGAATGGCATCACCAGAAACTCATAATGACCATAGCGGGTTCTGAATGCAGTTTTCATCACGTCACTTTCCTTCACCCTCAACTGGTGATAACCGGATCGCAAATCGAACTTTGAGTAGACACTCGATCCTTGTAGTTGGTCAAAAAGATCATCAATTCGCGGAAGAGGATACTGATTCTTGATTGTCAATTTGTTGAGCTCACGGTAGTCGATACACATATGAAAGGATCCATCCTTCTTCTTCACAAACAGAACAGGTGCGCCCCAAGGCGAGAAACTTGGTTGGATAAACCCTCGATCTAACAGCTCTTGTAGTTGACTCTGTAATTCTTGCATCTCGGAAGGTGCGAGTCTATAAGGTGCGCGAGCTACAGGTGCAGCTCCTGGCACTAAATCAATCTGAAATTCTACGGCTCTCGGCGGTGGTAATCCAGGCAATTCCTCTGGGAAGACATCTGAAAATTCGTTCACAATTCGAACGTCGTTCACGCTCTTTACCTCAGTTTCTACTGCTTTCACATGTGCTAGGACAGCAAAACGTCCCTTCTTCATAATCTTTTGAGCTTTCACGCAACTAATGAGGTTCAACTTCGAGGTACATCTCTCTCCATAGATAACCAGTGGTTCGCCATCTCCTTGTGGTATGCGAAGTGCTTTATCTCCACATATAACATCGGCCTTTATCTTGCTCAACCAATCCATACCGACGATCACGTCAAAACTTCCCAGTTTGATAGGTATCAAATCAATTTCAAAATCTGCACCAGCTATGTTGATAATAGCTCCACGACTAATATGGTCAACCTTTTCAAGTTTTCCATTGGCGACCTCGACAAGCATACTTTCTTTTAACGGGACTAATGACCAATTAATCTTATCGCAAAAATGTCTACATACATAACTTCTATCCGCACCAGTATCAAACAAGACAGAAGCTAAAAGATTGTTGATTTTGAATATACCTGTCACCAAGTCGGGGTTATCGCGTGCATCCCTTGCATTAACATTAAAAGCTTTAGCACGCGGTGGTCCGCCATCCTTTCGTTTATTCGGGCACTCGTTTCTGAAATGGCCCGTCTGCCCGCATTCGTAACACTTTTTCGGCCCGTTGGTGTTCGGCCTCCCTGTCATCGTGGTAGTCTTGCAGTCTCTACCGATGTGCCCGCTCTTCTTGCACTTCTCACAAACAGCATTACAATACCCGGTGTGGTGCTTGTAGCACCTCTTGCATTGTGGTAGCGTGCCTTTGTAGTTCGGGTTGGAGTTGTTGTTGTTGGGGTTGGGGTTGTTGTTGTTTTGCCTGAACCCTTCATGTCGCTTCGCCGGGTTTTGATCATAGTTTCTACCCCTGTTGTTGTTATTGTTGTTGTGGTTGTTGTGGTTGTTATGGTTGTTGTCCCATTTCCTCTTTTCACTACTACCAGCTTCAAACTTAGCCTTCTCCGGCTCATCAATAAGGATCTGATTCATGAGAGTATGCGCCATGCGCATTGCTTCGGGAACATTCGGTGGTTTGGATGAGGTGACATTTCCTTTGATGGACTTAGGAAGTCCCGAGAAGTATTTCTCCATGCGCTTGAATTCGGGAGTGACCATGGTCGGACACATTAATGCTAACTCCAAAAACCTACGATTATAACTGTTAAGGTCGTTCCCTACGGCCTTCAACTGCATGAATTCAATTTCCATCTTCTGAATTTCAGTTCTTGGACAATACTCATCAATCATAGCACACTTAAACTCTTCCCAAGGCGTAGCATATGCCTCATCAATCCCTTTTGCTTGAGCTAACGTGTTCCACCACGTTAGCGCGCCGTCAGATAGCGTGCAAGATGCAAACTTGGTCTTATTATCCTCCGAACAGTTGCTAACTCGGAATACTGATTCAAGTTTCTCGAACCATCTGGTGAGACCAACTGGTCCCTCGGTGCCACTGAAGTTATGCGGGTTGCAGCTCTGGAATTCCTTGTATGTACACCCATTTCGAACGGGTGGGATAACTGGTGGTGGTGGCGGTGGAGCTTGGAGATTTCTTTCTGCTAGGGCTGCAGCGACCCGTTCGTTGATCATGTCCTCAATCTGGGCGGCGGTAGGTGTGGATCTTCCGTTAGCCATGGTATTCTAAACAAAAATTTTGACCCAAGTTAAAATCCAGTATGCAAATAGTAATAATACAGTATATAGTGACCAACATGGAATCAAAACATCACATGTTATTAAATAATGCATCTAGGTACAAATACCACAGAATCTTCGTACATCAATGTAAATAGAACATCATGCAAGAATTAAATACGCAAAGTTCCATTCATTAATAATAATAAGTTTCATACATCTGAATAAGTTCGTACAATACATATGAAATACATGAAACTATAGCTAGATTACATCATGAAATCTAAATACAAAGTCCTACGGTGAAGGCGGGCGAGCTGCTCCTCGAGCCAACTGCTCCTCGAGCTCAGTGACTCGAGCTCGAAGAGTCTCAATCTCCCTCATCAGTTCCTCGTTAGAGGGAGCTGATGGGGCAGGCGGTGTAGGTGGGGCGGGTGGTGCGGGTGGTGCCGGTGGTGCTGATGTAGATGGTCCGGCTCCGGATGTAGACGGTACGTCCCTAGATGTAAGTGGTTCGTATCTAAATCTAGGTGGTACGGTTCCAGGAATAGTCAATACGTAACGGGGAACCTTACGTATCTGTGGGTCGGCAGGGTATGGCACAACTCGTTTACGAGCAGTAACCCTACGACGATGGCCAAAAGCATCAGTAAAAGCACGACCTCCATTCACCCCTGGAATGACGGTGCCGTCGGAACGGTACCGCTTCTTCGACGGGGTGGAGGGTGCCTGAATAGGTCTATCAGCAGGATCCTCATCATCGCTGGAGTCGTCTGATGATGAAGAATTGGCGGATGATGAGTCATCCGAATCGTGTGGTGGTGACACTGGTGGCTGAGCTGGTAATCTGAAGCGTCCGAAGGCGGCCAACATCTGTCTGTGTCTGCCTGGCGGAATCATGACTAAACGCCCGTCGGGAGTGCGTCGGCAAGGCGTGCGCATGTGGTTACGAAACGGCCCCTCCCCGAACTCCGCGGGGATCTCAATACCACCAATGCGGGGCTGTGACCCCGAGGGTCCGGGAGCAGACACTGGGGCAGGTGCACTAGTACCATCTCCGGAAGTGGAAGCGCCGCGATCACTAGTGGGTGTCGGGGCCGGTGTATCGGCAGTAGCAGCAGCAGGTGTAGCAGTAGGTAGGGCGACGGGGTCTGAGTCTGTACTGCCCGAAATGCCAGCAGGTGGGACATCGACATCTAAACAAGGAAAAATAAATTTTCCATGTCAGTATGTCATAAAGCAAGCAAATAATAGGCCAACAGTTTAAATCATGTATAACAGTAACTAGCATGGCAATAAGAGTAATTCGTATGAAAGTAGCATGCAATCGAAAGCAAGTAATATCATGCAGTAGTGATATCATGTAGTAGCATACGGCATATAGCAGTAATATTAAGCAGTAGCATGCAGTAAATTCTGCGGAAACAAGTAAACTAGCAAGTTGTAGATTAGTCCTATTAGTGAATCCTACTCGGGTCGGTCTTAGACTCACTAATGCAACCTAATTCCCTACAACCAATGCTCTGATACCAAATGTGATGCCCCGTACAAAACCATCATGTACGAATCATCAACAACAGGATCATTACAAGGTTAAGTACTATATGCTGTAATTAAAGAAATTGCATTCGCGATAAAAAGGTGATGTCATAACCGACATCAAATGTTTTACATTTCAAAAGCATGCTTCACTAAGTAGAAGCAAATAAATAAGTGTACGTGACCCCAAAGGTCGTTACATAACATAGTTTCAAAAGTACTAATGTTTGAATGCAAGATAAGTAGTCATGCGATAACAACTCTAAGCAGCGGGTTCTACAGCACGACAAGTAAGATAGCGGAAGCAACCTCAAGCACCTGAGAAATACATGCTTAAAAACGTCAACACAAAGGTTGGTGAGCTATAGTTTAAGTATAACAGTATGTAAGGTAGGCCACGAGATTTCAGTGCTACAAAGAGCGTTTCAAAATAGTATGATAAAGTATATGTTAACCGTGGGCACTTGGTAACTAACTTAACGTTTAAAATACCCCCTGAAAGTACACTTGGCGAGTGCGTATGTTTATGAAGTATTAAACACTCGTTGACTGCTAGCGCGACTAGCCCGAGTGGGGATGTCAAACCCTATGGATCCATATCTAAGATTCGCGTTCACCGGTTCATAAACCAATGATTAAACGTTACCGAGCTAAAGGGAATGTTTCTGCCGTTATATAACCCACACATATATAAAGTTTAAGTACTCATGCCTAGTATGTAAAACATAAAATCTGCATGTATTCTCAGTTCCCAAAATAAGTTAAAGTAAAAAGGGAATGCTATAACTCACAATGATATGTAGCGGTAAAGTAGTAGTCGGGAAAGGTGTGCAAGTAAATGGTCCGAAGTCCTCAACCTAAGTCAAATAGTACTAAGTCAGTAAATCGTCTTAATAGGTTTAAAAGTATGTAATTAAGGTCTTAAGGGTCATCATCATTCATCATTAAACAAAAGGCGTAAAGTAGGTTTCGTTTATGAAAGTAGCTTAAAACAAAGTCTGATTTCAGTCAGTCACCACGGCCTCTACCCTTACTGAATTAAGGTGAGACCAGTGGCCATGGCTCCGTCTATGAGTCCCTTAAGTGTGGTAAAATTTATAGAAGTAAAATCGTCTTGGTTTGACCGTGGCGACGGTCTAAGTGCGAGTAGGTCAGAAATTTCTGCACAACGTTAAAGGACATAGTAACGATCGGAGGGCCATAAATCCTAAACCGTAACTCGGATTAAGATGAGTCCTATATGAAAAGTTATATATGTAGTGACCCGAAATTTTCCATGTTTATATATATTAATTGAGATTGATATTTACATGATTAAATGTTTCCAACATGTTAAACAATTAAACTTGTTAAGACTTGATTAATTGAAATATGTTTCATATAGACAATTGACCACCCAAGTTGACCGGTGATTCACGAACGTTAAAACTTGTAAAAACTATACGATGACATATATATGGTTATATATATAGTTAACATGTTTTTATTATAAGTATGTATCTCATTAGGTATTTTAACAATGAGTTATATACATAAAAATGAGACTATTAATTTAAGAAACTCGAAAACGATATATATAACGATTATCGTTATAACAACGTCTTACTAGGTACATATGAATCATATTAAGATATTGATACACTTGGTTAATTATGTTAAATGATAAGTAAATATATTATTAAGTGTATTAACAATGAAATACATATGTAAAAATAAGACTACTAACTTAATGATTTCGAAACGAGACATATATGTAACGATTATCGTTGTAACGACATTTAACTGTATATACATCATACTGAGATATATTATATATCATAATATCATGATAATATAATAATTTAATATCTCATTTGTTATAATAAACAATGGGTTAACAACATTCAACAAGATCGTTAACCTAAAGGTTTCAAAACAACATTTACATGTAACGACTAACGATGACTTAACGACTCAGTTAAAATGTATATACATGTAGTGTTTTAATATGTATTCATACACTTTTGAAAGACTTCAAGACACTTATCAAAATACTTCTACTTAACAAAAATGCTTACAATTACATCCTCGTTCAGTTTCATCAACAATTCTACTCGTATGCACCCGTATTCGTACTCATACAATACACAGCTTTTAGATGTATGTACTATTGGTATATACACTCCAATGATCAGCTCTTAGCAGCCCATGTGAGTCACCTAACCCATGTGGGAACCATCATTTGGCAACTAGCATAAAATATCTCATAAAATTACAAAAATATGAGTAATCATTCATGACTTATTTACATGAAAACAAAATTACATATCCTTTATATCTAATCCATACACCAACGACCAAAAACACCTACAAACACTTTCATTCTTCAATTTTCTTCATCTAATTGATCTCTCTCAAGTTCTATCTTCAAGTTCTAAGTGTTCTTCATAAATTCCAAAAGTTCTAGTTTCATAAAATCAAGAATACTTTCAAGTTTGCTAGCTCACTTCCAATCTTGTAAGGTGATCATCCAACCTCAAGAAATCTTTGTTTCTTACAGTAGGTTATCATTCTAATACAAGGTAATAATCATATTCAAACTTTGGTTCAATTTCTATAACTATAACAATCTTATTTCAAGTGATGATCTTACTTGAACTTGTTTTCGTGTCATGATTCTGCTTCAAGAACTTCGAGCCATCCAAGGATCCATTGAAGCTAGATCCACTTTTCTCTTTTCCAGTAGGTTTATCCAAGGAACTTAAGGTAGTAATGATGTTCATAACATCATTCGATTCATACATATAAAGCTATCTTATTCGAAGGTTTAAACTTGTAATCACTAGAACATAGTTTAGTTAATTCTAAACTTGTTCGCAAATAAAAGTTAATCCTTCTAACTTGACTTTTAAAATCAACTAAACACATGTTCTATATCTATATGATATGCTAACTTAATGATTTAAAACCTGGAAACACGAAAAACACCGTAAAACCGGATTTACGCCGTCGTAGTAACACCGCGGGCTGTTTTGGGTTAGTTAATTAAAAACTATGATAAACTTTGATTTAAAAGTTGTTATTCTGGGAAAATGATTTTTATTATGAACATGAAACTATATCCAAAAATTATGGTTAAACTCAAAGTGGAAGTATGTTTTCTAAAATGGTCATCTAGACGTCGTTCTTTCGACTGAAATGACTACCTTTACAAAAACGACTTGTAACTTATTTTTCCAACTATAAACCTATACTTTTCTGTTTAGATTCATAAAATAGAGTTCAATATGAAACCATATCAATTTGATTCACTCAAAACGGATTTAAAATGAAGAAGTTATGGGTAAAACAAGATTGGATAATTTTTCTCATTTTAGCTACGTGAAAATTGGTAACAAATCTATTCCAACCATAACTTAATCAACTTGTATTGTATATTATGTAATCTTGAGATACCATAGACACGTATACAATGTTTCGACCTATCATGTCGACACATCTATATATATTTCGGAACAACCATAGACACTCTATATGTGAATGTTGGAGTTAGCTATACAGGGTTGAGGTTGATTCCAAAATATATATAGTTTGAGTTGTGATCAATACTGAGATACGTATACACTGGGTCGTGGATTGATTCAAGATAATATTTATCGATTTATTTCTGTACATCTAACTGTGGACAACTAGTTGTAGGTTACTAACGAGGACAGCTGACTTAATAAACTTAAAACATCAAAATATATTAAAAGTGTTGTAAATATATTTTGAACATACTTTGATATATATGTATATATTGTTATAGGTTCGTGAATCAACCAGTGGCCAAGTCTTACTTCCCGACGAAGTAAAAATCTGTGAAAGTGAGTTATAGTCCCACTTTTAAAATCTAATATTTTTGGGATGAGAATACATGCAGGTTTTATAAATGATTTACAAAATAGACACAAGTACGTGAAACTACATTCTATGGTTGAATTATCGAAATCGAATATGCCCCTTTTTATTAAGTCTGGTAATCTAAGAATTAGGGAACAGACACCCTAATTGACGCGAATCCTAAAGATAGATCTATTGGGCCTAACAAACCCCATCCAAAGTACCGGATGCTTTAGTACTTCGAAATTTATATCATATCCGAAGGGTGTCCCGGATTGATGGGGGATATTCTTATATATGCATCTTGTTATTGTCGGTTACCAGGTGTTCACCATATGAATGATTTTTATCTCTATGTATGGGATGTGTATTGAAATATGAAATCTTGTGGTCTATTGTTACGATTTGATATATATAGTTTAAACCTATAACTCACCAACATTTTTGTTGACGTTTAAAGCATGTTTATTCTCAGGTGAATATTAAGAGCTTCCGCTGTTGCATACTAAAATAAGGACAAGATTTGGAGTCCATGTTTGTATGATATTGTGTAAAAACTGCATTCAAGAAACTGATTTCGATGCAACATATTTGTATTGTAAACCATTATGTAATGGTCGTGTGTAAACAGGATATTTTAGATTATCATTATTTGATAATCTACGTAAAGCTTTTTAAACCTTTATTTATGAAATAAAGGTTATGGTTTGTTTTAAAAATGAATGCAGTCTTTGAAAAACGTCTCATATAGAGGTTAAAACCTCGCAACGAAATCAATTAATATGGAACGTTTTTAATCAATAAGAACGGGACATTTCAGTTGGTATCCGAGCGTTGGTCTTAGAGAACCAGAAAATTTGCATTAGTGTGTCTTATCGAGTTTGTTAGGATGCATTAGTGAGTCTGGACTTCGACCGTGTTTTCTTTAAAAATGATTGCTTAACATTTTTGTTGGAAACTATATATTTTTAACATATGAATATTATGTGATATATTAATCTCTTAACGTGTTTGATATTATGTGATAGATGTCTACCTCTAGAACAAGTCCCATTGACTCACCTAATAATAATGAAGAGTCAAATGTAAATTGGAATGATTTGTGGACTGATTCACAAGTTCCCGAAGAGGAACCGGAAGAAGAGTCGGAACCGGAAGAAGAATCGGAACCGGAAGAAGAATCGGAACCGGATGAAGAAATAGAACCGGTGGGGGAAATAATAAAACGGTTAAGTAAAAGAAAATCCTCAACCAACCGACCAAAGTTAATTATGGTCAATGGTGTTTCCGCCAAGGAAGCAAAATATTGGGAGGATTACCAATTCTCTGATGAATCGGATTCCGACGAGAATTCCGATGATGTTATAGAAATTACCCCAACTGAATTTAAAAAGGCAAAAGAAAATAATAAGGGAAAGGGCATAAAAATAGAGAAATCTAATTCCAACCCCGATGAACTTTATATGTATCGTCAACCCCCGAAGTCCTTAAGTTGTAACAATGACCCGGGAACCTCTAAACCACCAGGTTTTTCTAAACCAATGTGGACAACGATGGCTCGTATTAGGGGAACATCATATATCCCTAGAAACTTGGCAAAACGAACCAAAACCGAAGAAGAAGAAACGAGCGAGTCGGAATAAGATAGTTGTATTCGTGTGGTGTAATATATGTAATATAGTGTTCTTATGCTTTATGATATATGTAAAAATTGCTTGTATTAATAAGTATTTTTTTTATGAATCTAACTCTTGTCTATTTTACAGTTTAAAAACACAAAATGGATAGACAACCCAATATTTTAAGAGACCTACCCGGAGACATGATTGATGAAATCTTGTCTAGAGTCGGCCAGAATTCTTCGGCACAACTATTTAAGGCGAGATCAGTTTGTAAGACATTCGAAGAACGTTCCAAGAATGTCTTGGTTTATAAGAGACTTTCGTTTGAAAGATGGGGGATATCACATTGGGAAACCCATAAGTTACGATGTGTTTACTTTGACGCATATATTGCGGGGAACCCAAATGCTATTTTACGCAACGGGTTAAGAAATTATTTTGACTCAATATATCCGAATATTGGACTTCGTGATTTAGAAAAAGCGGCTAACATGCAACATAAAGAAGCATGTTATGCTTACGGATTAGTAATGTTCGCTTCTCACCAAAGTGAGAACAAGAACATCGGGCTACAACTATTAAACAAAACGTTTCCACAAGTGACGGAGTCGGTAATTGGGGTAAGAAATGAGGTTTTTAGATTATTACGGGACTGTTGGACATTACGTAACCCTCGTCCCTTTGATGACGTTACAACACGCTGTCTTATCAACGGCCATAACGGTTATGTTGCACAAGACCAAGGATGGGAAGTAGTCCTAGTAAAACCAGAATGCATGACTTGTTTCTGGACGTATGAATTACGTGTCTTTATTGCCTTTGCTGAACGACTTGTGTACTAGCTAGAATTGTCTTCACAACTATCTTGTATCAAAGTTATTGTGTGCTATATTTCATGCTTTATGTAAAATAAGCGGTATTGTAAGTTTGTAAAATATTGTATAAAAGTTTGAACGCGAAATATTATTATAATCAGTTTTTCATATAGAATTGTAGTAGTTGAATTGTATATTAGCTACTAAGTATGAACTTAACGGGTAGGTACTACCCGAATTTAAACTTATAAAACGCTAATATGAAGAAAAAGCTTTTATAAATGAGTTCATATTATGCTACGAAATACTATTAACTACTCTTAATATTCTGTATGATTAACTTGTTCCATTTAACTATTTTGAAGAAAATGGCACCGACTACTCGACACACCGTGAATATGAATGAAGAGGAATTCCGTACTTTTCTAGCTTCAAACATAGCCGCAGTACAGGCTGCGCTACATACCAACAATAACCTTGGATCTAGCAGTACAGAAAATCGTGTAGGATGCACCTACAAAGAATTCACTGCCTGCAAACCTTTGGAATTTGATGGAACCGAAGGACCGATCGGATTGAAACGGTGGACCGAGAAGGTTGAATCGGTGTTTGCCATAAGTAAGTGTACTGAAGAGGACAAAGTGAAGTACGCTACGCATACCTTCACAGGTTCTGCGTTAACATGGTGGAATACCTATCTAGAGCAAGTGGGACAAGATGATGCGTACGCACTACCGTGGTCAGCATTCAAGCACTTGATGAATGAGAAGTACCGTCCCAGAACCGAGGTCAATAAGCTCAAGACAGAACTTAGAGGGTTACGAACCCAAGGATTTGATATTACCACGTACGAAAGACGATTCACAGAATTGTGCCTATTGTGTCCGGGAGCATTCGAAGATGAGGAAGAGAAGATCGACACGTTTGTGAAAGGATTACCGGAAAGAATCCAAGAAGATATAAGTTCACACGAGCCCGCCTCCATACAACAGGCATGTAGAATGGCTCACAAACTAGTGAACCAGATTGAAGAAAGAATTAAAGAACAGACTGCTGAAGAGGCCAATGTGAAGCAAGTCAAAAGAAAGTGGGGGGAAAACGATGATAAGAATCACCAATACAACAACAACAGCAATTACAACAATAATCGCAACAATTATCCCAACAATCGCAACATCAATCGCAACTACAACAAACGACCCAACAACAACAACAACAACAACAACAACAACTACAACAATCATCCCAACAACAATAATAACCGCAACAACAACAACAATCAGAAGTAGCTATGCCAAAGGTGTGAAAAGAATCACTCGGGGTTCTGCACCAAATTTTGCAACAAGTGTAAAAGAAATGGTCATAGCGCGGCGAAGTGTGAGGTCTACGGACCAGGGGTTAATAGAACGAAAGGAACAAATGGTGTCGGAACGAGTAATGGCGGAGCAAGTAGTGTCGGAGCAAGTTATGCCAATGTAGTTTGTTATAAATGTGGAAAACCAGGCCACATTATTAGAAATTGCCCGAACCAGGCGAACGCGAATGGACAAGGCCGTGGAAGAGTTTTCAATATTAATGCGGTAGAGGCACAGGAAGACCCGGAGCTTGTTACGGGTACGTTTCTTATTGACAATAAATCTGCTTACGTTTTATTTGATTCGGGTGCGGATAGAAGCTATATGAGTAGAGATTTTTGTGCTAAATTAAGTTGTCCATTAACGCCTTTGGATAGTAAATTTTTACTCGAATTAGCAAATGGTAAATTAATTTCAGCAGATAATATATGTCGGAATCGAGAAATTAAACTGGTTAGCGAAACATTTAAGATTGATTTGATACCAGTAGAGTTAGGGAGTTTTGATGTGATAATCGGTATGGACTGGTTGAAAGAAGTGAAAGCAGAGATCGTTTGTTACAAAAATGCAATTCGCATTATACGAGAAAAAGGAAAACCCTTAATGGTGTACGGAGAAAAGGGCAACACGAAGCTACATCTTATTAGTAATTTGAAGGCACAAAAACTAATAAGAAAAGGTTGCTATGCTGTTCTAGCACACGTCGAGAAAGTACAAACTGAAGAAAAGAGCATCAATGATGTTCCCGTCGCAAAAGAATTTCCTGATGTATTTCCGAAAGAATTACCGGGATTACCCCCACATCGATCCGTTGAATTTCAAATAGATCTTGTACCAGGAGCTGCACCAATAGCTCGTGCTCCTTACAGACTCGCACCCAGCGAGATGAAAGAACTACAAAGCCAATTACAAGAACTTTTAGAGCGTGGTTTCATTCGACCAAGCACATCACCGTGGGAAGCTCCTGTTTTGTTTGTCAAGAAGAAAGATGGTACATTCAGGTTGTGTATCGACTACCGAGAGTTGAACAAACTTACCATCAAGAACCGCTACCCACTACCGAGAATCGACGACTTATTTGATCAACTACAAGGCTCGTCTGTTTATTCAAAGATTGACTTACGTTCCGGGTATCATCAAATGCGGGTGAAAGAAGATGATATTCCAAAGACTGCTTTCAGAACACGTTACGGTCATTACGAGTTTATGGTTATGCCGTTTGGTTTAACTAATGCACCAGCTGTGTTCATGAACCTTATGAACCGAGTGTGTGGACCATACCTTGACAAGTTTGTCATTGTTTTCATTGATGACATACTTATTTACTCAAAGAATGACCAAGAACACGGTGAACATTTGAGAAAGGTGTTAGAAGTATTGAGGAAGGAAGAATTGTACGCTAAGTTTTCAAAGTGTGCATTTTGGTTGGAAGAAGTTCAATTCCTCGGTCACATAGTGAACAAAGAAGGTATTAAGGTGGATCCGGCAAAGATAGAAACTGTTGAAAAGTGGGAAACCCCGAAAACTCCGAAACACATACGCCAGTTTTTAGGACTAGCTGGTTACTACAGAAGGTTCATCCAAGACTTTTCCAGAATAGCAAAACCCTTGACTGCATTAACGCATAAAGGGAAGAAATTTGAATGGAATGATGAACAAGAGAAAGCGTTTCAGTTATTGAAGAAAAAGCTAACTACGGCACCTATATTGTCATTGCCTGAAGGGAATGATGATTTTGTGATTTATTGTGATGCATCAAAGCAAGGTCTCGGTTGTGTATTAATGCAACGAACGAAGGTGATTGCTTATGCGTCTAGATAATTGAAGATTCACGAACAAAATTATACGACGCATGATTTGGAATTAGGCGCGGTTGTTTTTGCATTAAAGACTTGGAGGCACTACTTATATGGGGTCAAAAGTATTATATATACCGACCACAAAAGTCTTCAACACATATTTAATCAGAAACAACTGAATATGAGGCAGCGTAGGTGGATTGAATTATTGAATGATTACGACTTTGAGATTCGTTACCACCCGGGGAAGGCAAATGTGGTAGCCGATGCCTTGAGCAGGAAGGACAGAGAACCCATTCGAGTAAAATCTATGAATATAATGATTCATAATAACCTTACTACTCAAATAAAGGAGGCGCAACAAGGAGTTTTAAAAGAGGGAAATTTAAAGGATGAAATACCCAAAGGATCGGAGAAGCATCTTAATATTCGGGAAGACGGAACCCGGTATAGGGCTGAAAGGATTTGGGTACCAAAATTTGGAGATATGAGAGAAATGGTACTTAGAGAAGCTCATAAAACCAGATACTCAATACATCCTGGAACGGGGAAGATGTACAAGGATCTCAAGAAACATTTTTGGTGGCCGGGTATGAAAGCCGATGTTGCTAAATACGTAGGAGAATGTTTGACGTGTTCTAAGGTCAAAGCTGAGCATCAGAAACCATCAGGTCTACTTCAACAACCCGAAATCCCGGAATGGAAATGGGAAAACATTACCATGGATTTCATCACTAAATTGCCAAGGACTGCAAGTGGTTTTGATACTATTTGGGTAATAGTTGATCGTCTCACCAAATCAGCACACTTCCTGCCAATAAGAGAAGATGACAAGATGGAGAAGTTAGCACGACTGTATTTGAAGGAAGTCGTCTCCAGACATGGAATACCAATCTCTATTATCTCTGATAGGGATGGCAGATTTATTTCAAGATTCTGGCAGACATTACAGCAAGCATTAGGAACTCGTCTAGACATGAGTACTGCCTATCATCCACAAACTGATGGGCAGAGCGAAAGGACGATACAAACGCTTGAAGACATGCTACGAGCATGTGTTATTGATTTCGGAAACAGTTGGGATCGACATCTACCGTTAGCAGAATTTTCCTACAACAACAGCTACCATTCAAGCATTGAGATGGCGCCATTTGAAGCACTTTATGGTAGAAAGTGCAGGTCTCCGATTTGTTGGAGTGAAGTGGGGGATAGACAGATTACGGGTCCGGAGATTATACAAGAAACTACCGAGAAGATCATCCAAATTCAACAACGGTTGAAAACCGCCCAAAGTCGACAAAAGAGCTACGCTGACATTAAAAGAAAAGATATAGAATTTGAAATTGGAGAGATGGTCATGCTTAAAGTTGCACCTTGGAAAGGCGTTGTTCGATTTGGTAAACGAGGGAAATTAAATCCAAGGTATATTGGACCATTCAAGATTATTGATCGTGTCGGACCAGTAGCTTACAGACTTGAGTTACCTCAACAACTCGCGGCTGTACATAACACTTTCCACGTCTCGAATTTGAAGAAATGTTTTGCTAAAGAAGATCTCACTATTCCGTTAGATGAAATCCAAATCAACGAAAAACTTCAATTCATCGAAGAACCCGTCGAAATAATGGATCGTGAGGTTAAAAGACTTAAGCAAAACAAGATACCAATTGTTAAGGTTCGATGGAATGCTCGTAGAGGACCCGAGTTCACCTGGGAGCGTGAAGATCAGATGAAGAAGAAATACCCGCATCTATTTCCAGAAGATTCGTCAACACCTTCAACAGCTTAAAATTTCGGGACGAAATTTATTTAACGGGTAGGTACTGTAGTGACCCGAACTTTTCCATGTTTATATATATTAATTGAGATTGATATTTACATGATTAAATGTTTCCAACATGTTAAGCAATTAAACTTGTTAAGACTTGATTAATTGAAATATGTTTCATATAGACAATTGACCACCCAAGTTGACCGGTGATTCACGAACGTTAAAACTTGTAAAAACTATACGATGACATATATATGGTTATATATATAGTTAACATGTTTTTATTATAAGTATGTATCTCATTAGGTATTTTAACAATGAGTTATATACATAAAAATGAGACTATTAATTTAAGAAACTCGAAAACGATATATATAACGATTATCGTTATAACAACGTCTTACTAGGTACATATGAATCATATTAAGATATTGATACACTTGGTTAATTATGTTAAATGATAAGTAAATATATTATTAAGTGTATTAACAATGAAATACATATGTAAAAATAAGACTACTAACTTAATGATTTCGAAACGAGACATATATGTAACGATTATCGTTGTAACGACATTTAACTGTATATACATCATACTGAGATATATTATATATCATAATATCATGATAATATAATAATTTAATATCTCATTTGTTATAATAAACAATGGGTTAACAACATTCAACAAGATCGTTAACCTAAAGGTTTCAAAACAACATTTACATGTAACGACTAACGATGACTTAACGACTCAGTTAAAATGTATATACATGTAGTGTTTTAATATGTATTCATACACTTTTGAAAGACTTCAAGACACTTATCAAAATACTTCTACTTAACAAAAATGCTTACAATTACATCCTCGTTCAGTTTCATCAACAATTCTACTCGTATGCACCCGTATTCGTACTCGTACAATACACAGCTTTTAGATGTATGTACTATTGGTATATACACTCCAATGATCAGCTCTTAGCAGCCCATGTGAGTCACCTAACCCATGTGGGAACCATCATTTGGCAACTAGCATAAAATATCTCATAAAATTACAAAAATATGAGTAATCATTCATGACTTATTTACATGAAAACAAAATTACATATCCTTTATATCTAATCCATACACCAACGACCAAAAACACCTACAAACACTTTCATTCTTCAATTTTCTTCATCTAATTGATCTCTCTCAAGTTCTATCTTCAAGTTCTAAGTGTTCTTCATAAATTCCAAAAGTTCTAGTTTCATAAAATCAAGAATACTTTCAAGTTTGCTAGCTCACTTCCAATCTTGTAAGGTGATCATCCAACCTCAAGAAATCTTTGTTTCTTACAGTAGGTTATCATTCTAATACAAGGTAATAATCATATTCAAACTTTGGTTCAATTTCTATAACTATAACAATCTTATTTCAAGTGATGATCTTACTTGAACTTGTTTTCGTGTCATGATTCTGCTTCAAGAACTTCGAGCCATCCAAGGATCCATTGAAGCTAGATCCACTTTTCTCTTTTCCAGTAGGTTTATCCAAGGAACTTAAGGTAGTAATGATGTTCATAACATCATTCGATTCATACATATAAAGCTATCTTATTCGAAGGTTTAAACTTGTAATCACTAGAACATAGTTTAGTTAATTCTAAACTTGTTCGCAAATAAAAGTTAATCCTTCTAACTTGACTTTTAAAATCAACTAAACACATGTTCTATATCTATATGATATGCTAACTTAATGATTTAAAACCTGGAAACACGAAAAACACCGTAAAACCGGATTTACGCCGTCGTAGTAACACCGCGGGCTGTTTTGGGTTAGTTAATTAAAAACTATGATAAACTTTGATTTAAAAGTTGTTATTCTGGGAAAATGATTTTTATTATGAACATGAAACTATATCCAAAAATTATGGTTAAACTCAAAGTGGAAGTATGTTTTCTAAAATGGTCATCTAGACGTCGTTCTTTCGACTGAAATGACTACCTTTACAAAAACGACTTGTAACTTATTTTTCCGACTATAAACCTATACTTTTCTGTTTAGATTCATAAAATAGAGTTCAATATGAAACTATAGCAATTTGATTCACTCAAAACGGATTTAAAATGAAGAAGTTATGGGTAAAACAAGATTGGATAATTTTTCTCATTTTAGCTACGTGAAAATTGGTAACAAATCTATTCCAACCATAACTTAATCAACTTGTATTGTATATTATGTAATCTTGAGATACCATAGACACGTATACAATGTTTCGACCTATCATGTCGACACATCTATATATATTTCGGAACAACCATAGACACTCTATATGTGAATGTTGGAGTTAGCTATACAGGGTTGAGGTTGATTCCAAAATATATATAGTTTGAGTTGTGATCAATACTGAGATACGTATACACTGGGTCGTGGATTGATTCAAGATAATATTTATCGATTTATTTCTGTACATCTAACTGTGGACAACTAGTTGTAGGTTACTAACGAGGACAGCTGACTTAATAAACTTAAAACATCAAAATATATTAAAAGTGTTGTAAATATATTTTGAACATACTTTGATATATATGTATATATTGTTATAGGTTCGTGAATTAACCAGTGGCCAAGTCTTACTTCCCGACGAAGTAAAAATCTGTGAAAGTGAGTTATAGTCCCACTTTTAAAATCTAATATTTTTGGGATGAGAATACATGCAGGTTTTATAAATGATTTACAAAATAGACACAAGTACGTGAAACTACATTCTATGGTTGAATTATCGAAATCGAATATGCCCCTTTTTATTAAGTCTGGTAATCTAAGAATTAGGGAACAGACACCCTAATTGACGCGAATCCTAAAGATAGATCTATTGGGCCTAACAAACCCCATCCAAAGTACCGGATGCTTTAGTACTTCGAAATTTATATCATATCCGAAGGGTGTCCCGGAATGATGGGGATATTCTTATATATGCATCTTGTTATTGTCGGTTACCAGGTGTTCACCATATGAATGATTTTTATCTCTATGTATGGGATGTGTATTGAAATATGAAATCTTGTGGTCTATTGTTACGATTTGATATATATAGGTTAAACCTATAACTCACCAACATTTTTGTTGACGTTTAAAGCATGTTTATTCTCAGGTGAATATTAAGAGCTTCCGCTGTTGCATACTAAAATAAGGACAAGATTTGGAGTCCATGTTTGTATGATATTGTGTAAAAACTGCATTCAAGAAACTGATTTCGATGTAACATATTTGTATTGTAAACCATTATGTAATGGTCGTGTGTAAACAAGATATTTTAGATTATCATTATTTGATAATCTACGTAAAGCTTTTTAAACCTTTATTTATGAAATAAAGGTTATGGTTTGTTTTAAAAATGAATGCAGTCTTTGAAAAACGTCTCATATAGAGGTCAAAACCTCGCAACGAAATCAATTAATATGGAACGTTTTTAATCAATAAGAACGGGACATTTCAATATACTCGAAAAGTTCTATCTAAAAATCAAGGTTAGAACAGCCCAGGTCTACTGGTCTGTTCCAGAAGCATCAGGTCAGTAGGTTTTGGACAGAACAGTGAGTTTTTAAGGGTTCCGGTGGTCTTGGTGCTTGATGTTCATCATGGCTCTCATCCTTGATGCATATAGCTTCAAGTGTACAACTCATTGATGTATCTACATCATCTTAACCAAGTCTTGACCATCATAACCCATGTGCAAGTCTAAGACATGAAGCACAACTCACTTAAGAGTTGTATGAAGTTTGATGAACCAAAGTTGCATCAAAGTCTTAGATCTAACACATACATGGACTTTAAAGCTAATAACAAGTTACAAACTTGAAAGTAAACTAACTAATCAAGATCATAAGTAGTAGAACATAGTTCTTAGTTTGATCTTGAAGATCCAAGACTCAAAAGTCTAGATCCAAAGTTACATTTAAAGAAAACTTGTTTGTGTGTTCTTGAACTTTCAAAGTTAACTTAATTTGTTCAAGAGATATGAGATCAAAACTAACTTGTAGTACTTGACCATATAAACTAACTACATTAAATTAAAGTGTATAAAATAAAGAAACAAGTTAATTAAACAAGTAATTAGTTCAAGGGTTGCTCATACTTTAAAGATTCAACCAAAGTTGATCTTTAAGTAAAGTAAACTTTAAGTTTACTTCCATGACTTACAAGTATGATTTCAACAACAATGAACTTATATCTTTTGAAACAATATATGTAGAACCTAAACTAGAGAGTTTAGTTCTTGATTGTTCTTGTTAAAACAAGATAAAGGATGAATCAAACTAGAAAGTTAGATTCTTGAAACATGTAAGTAAATAACAACAAGTAATTAACTAATCAAAGACTAGTAACAATAAACAAAAGATGATGATGATTATGTTTATGTTTATGTAGAAATCAGTTTTTACCAACAAAAGAAAAGAAGAAAAGAAGTTGTTTCAAACACTTACAAGTATGAGAGAAAAAGAGAAGAAAGTTTGAGGGAATTTGCAAGTAAAGTGTGTGTGTTTTTGAGAGAGCATACAAGTGAGAGTAATGAAGGAAAAATGAAATCAAAACACCACTAATATGACAGGGGAAGGCTAATGTTTAATGGCTCTTCATGTGTAAAAGCTTAAAAGTTGGATAATGAGGATGCATGCAATGGGAAGTGTTTGTTAACTAGATTCCTTCATGTATTAACTAACTAGTTACACTCCTAAGTGATACTTACACATGAAAGAGTGGGCTAGTCAAGTCCATTTAAAAGGTAGGGTGGGCTTACAAGTCTTAATTCACGAGTCCATTAACTAATCAAAGCCCAAGTTCAAATAAATCACAAGTTAAACCAATTAAAGCCCAAGTAACTAACTAATAGCCTTAGTTAATTAAAATGATTAATAAATTTAATCATGAATGTAAATAATATCTAAAAATATTATTCGTGAAAGTTCCGGGTGTCACAAAGACGTTTCGGGCCCTTAAAAGTCAAGTACGGGCAATCATGGCAACATGTAAATGTAATAACGTACATTCGTTTAATCATACGTATTAATAATAATAATTATTAATAAATAAACGTTGGAAATTCCAGGGTCGTTACATTAAGACACGTTGGTTTGCGTGTATTAAAACGAATGGGGTAATTATCACTATAGCGTTAAGTTTAGTTACCAGGGTGCTCTGTTACGTAGAATCTATTGATAAACTTTTGATGAAATCTTGTGGTCTATCTTTATATATGTTTATGACTCGAGCAATTAAACCTATAACTCACCAACATTCGTGTTGACTTTTTAGCATGTTTTATTCTCAGGTCCTTAGAATGCTTCCGCTGTGATGTGCTTGTTGCCTGCATGGAGTCTCTCATGCTTTGTACAAAGTTTATTGCATTCAAAATAAAACTGCGTTGTGTAATAAATAATTGGACTGTGATGTCAACCTGTAAATTAAAGACTTATGTATTTTGGGGTTTTGCTTATACCTAAGCACTCGCCCACATGATAATAACTTTCTATGTTTAGAAAGTCACTTATTTTAATGAATGCAATATTTTATCAAAACGTATCATATAGAGGTCAAAACCTCACTGTGGAATCAATGATTAACGTGCCGCGTCAATAGCGATTTTGACGGGTCGTTACACTTGTGGTCTATTAAAATGATGAAAATGATCGATTATGATAAACTAATGAATTCACCAACCTTTTGGTTGACACTTTAAAGCATGTTTATTCTCAGGATTGAAAGAAATCTTCCGCTGTGCATTTTCTCATTTTAAGGATATTACTTGGAATCATTCATGGCATATTTCAAAAGACGTTGCATTCAAGTCGTTGAGTTTGGTAAAGATTATGATTAAGTAAATGACAGATTAGATCAATTATAGTTGGATATTATGAAGTGGTATTCATGTCTGTCAACATTCGATGAAATGAAAGTTTGTCTTTTAAAATGAATGTAATGTTTGTAAAATATATCATATAGAGGTCAAATACCTCGCAATGTAATCATATGTTATTGTATTCGTTCTTATGGATTAGGACGGGTCTTTACAATTTTGACTTCCTCATCTACAGCCTTTCTTCATCGGGTTATCACCTCTTTACATCAGGAGTTCTCCATGACTGATCTTGGCTCGTTAAATTATTTTCTTGGCATTTCTGTCACTCGTACTCCTTATGGTATGTTTCTCTCTCAGAAGAAGTACGCATCTGAGGTCATTGAGCGTGCAGACATGGTTGGTTGTAAATCTAGTCACACATCGATCGATATTGGCATGAAACTGACCACTGCAGGTCCCTCAGTTAAGGATCCCACTTTATATCAAAGTCTTGTCGGTGCTCTCCAGTATCTCACTTTTACCAGGCTTGACATCTCTTATGCTGTCTAGCTGATCTGTTTGTGTATGCATGATCCTCGAGAGCCTCACATGACTGCTCTATGAAGAATCATTCGCTATGTCCAGAGCACTATGGATCTTGGTCTACAATTATTTTCATCTAGAACATGCTCATTGGTTGCTTATTCTGATGCTGATTGGGCTGGTTGTCCCTCTACTCGTCGCTCTACATCTGGATACTGTGTATTTTTGGGTAATAATCTTCTATCTTGGTCCTCTAAATGGCAGCAGACTCCGTCATGCTCCAGTGCCGAAGATGGATACCGCAGCGTCGCTAACGCCGTTGCAGAGACCTGCTGGATTCGTAATCTTCTACATGATCTCCATTTCCCGCTTTCATCTGCTACTCTTGTCTACTATGATAACGTTAGTGTTGTTTACATGTCTGGCAACCCTATGCAACATCAGTGCACCAAACACATTGAGATTGACATCCATTTTGTCTGTGAACTTGTCCTTAAGGGTCAAGTTCGCGTCCTTCATGTTCTTTCTTGGTATCAGTTTGTAGACATTTTCACCAAAGGCCTACCTACCGTACTTTTTGATGAGTTTCAATTCAGTTTAAGCGTTCGCCCAGCTCCCGCTACAACTGCGGGGGTATTTTAGATGGATATTGTTTATGCATTTATATATATTAGATTATTTAGCCCGTGTTCTGTAAGGGCCCGTAAGCTTATTGATATTGTGTAATTCGTCTATGTTATTCTTAGCAATATCGGTCTAGTTTTGGTCCATTTGGATACGAATTGGGGATATATTGGTTAGTTTATAGAAAAGTATGGTTTTGGAGCCCGAAAGAAGAATTATCACGTTTTTGAGGTTTATTGAGGTATATTATACATTGAGTTATTCTTAGTACCAGTTGATAGAGATTTAGTGATGGTTTCAGGTTCGTTTTGGTCATAAAGATAAGAGAAAAGAAACAGTGCCATGATATGTACAGGTGCGCGGCGCGCAGCTCTTTAGCGCGACGCGCAACATATCGTGGTTAGTTGGAAGTACATGGTTTTTATGGGATTGACATTCTTAGTTCATTTGCACGGCGCACAGTTCTGTAGCGCGGTGCGCAATTCTGCAGGTTTTACGGTTCAAGAGTTTATGAAGTACTGGATAAAGCATATGTTATAGTGCGCGGTGCGCAAGTTTTTGCGTGACACACAGGTTTTTAGAGCATTTGCGCTACGTGCAAGGTGGTGCGCGGCGCGCAGTCGACTGATGGGGAAATCTGATTTTTTACCATATTTAAAGATGTGTTAACCCTAACCTCCTCATAACATAATTCCAGACGTAACACAGCAGCAAGAGGGCGATTTTTGGAGCATCTTGGAGGTTTTTAACATCATTCAAGAGGTTTAATCATTCCGGAAACGTGTTATGATCCGTGTCACTCAAGATCAATCATTTATCTAGGTTGATTTCTTGTTCTAAACAATGAATTATCTTTTTAATTTATCAGTTATTTTGATTTTAGCCATGGTTGTTGGCTAAACACTTTAATGTTTGTCTAGATTAAATACTCGTATTTGTGGATGATACTTTTTTGATGTTTTATTTGATTTATGCATGAACCTTATAAGTTTTGTTTAAAGAACCATTCTTGTCGGATTTAACTATTGTTATTTGGTTGATTAATGTATTTGTTTGAACAAAGGAAACCCTGTTTCAATTTAGTGCATTAGTTTTCAATTGATTTGTCTTAACCAGTTGTGTGCCTCTGAGACCAAGGTGGTAAATTGGATAACATTAATTAAAAGCAAAACATGGGTGAATTGTGTGGAGCAAATGCTTAACCAATTGAATCTTAATCTTATAACTAGTTAATTACTTAGTCACAAGTGAAAGAGGTCTTTGGTGAGAGAGAACCCTAAGCCAATAAATCCTAGCTTGAAGTGTTTGCTAATAGAGAACTCTGGATGAACTGGTTGGGTAGTTACGTACATGAACAATTAGAACTAGTACTTAATACTAAATTTTCCACATTACGAGTAGGAGATCTAGACAAGCATTTCCCTTGTCTTTTGAATTAAAACTATCTTTACTTCGTTATTGAGTCTGCATTTATTTTCTATAAACTAGAAAGCTAAAAATATTGTTTTTACTTTTAAACCTTCATTGATTCGGCTAATCGTTAAATAGCCACAATAACAAGTTCGTAATTTCTATTTCCCTAGATTAAGTTTAGCATTAATTACAAATAGTTTATAATCTTTATTTGCGTTATACTATCCTTGGAACGATACTTGGAATTTACCAAATTCTATACTGCTACACGATCGGGTACATTGCCCGTAGTTGGGTAATAGTATTTTAATCGGTACTTTTCCATTAATAATTTTGTATACACGTTTACACACATCAAGTATTTGGAGTGATTGCCGGGGACAGTTGTGTCAAATTAAGATTTTTAACTATTTGTAGTTAATTAGTGTTGATTTCTAGTTTAGCTTTCTCTTAATAATTATTTGTTAAGTTATTTTGAATCAGTGCGTTTTACCGTTTTATTAGTTGTGTTTTGACAGATAACAAGTAGTGCATGCAACATACCCGAGCTTCTAATTCACCTTTGTTGACACCGTATTCAGAACCGCAAAGGGTGAAAAAGGAGACGGTTGATATTTTTGAGTGCAACCTGGGAGGTCAAGAGGATAATCCGGAACCTTCAACTGCAAGGGGGAAACGTGAACCGGAAAGAACTTCAGATCGTGAAGCTGATTTTGAGACCGATTCTGAGGAAGAGACTGTTTTAGAAAACATGGCGGATAATAGAAGCATGGCATAAAAGATGAAGGCCACCCGAGTTGGCCACTGTTGCAGCTGATGAGTTTGAGATCAAAGGGCTGATCCTTCAAATGATCAATAACCAGTGTCAGTTTAGTGGAAGTGATAAGGATGATCCAAATGAGCATCTCAGAAATTTTAAGGGGATTATTGATTAATTCAAGATTAAGGAGGTTACCGAAAGTGTGGTTAAATTAAGACTTTTCTCTTGGACTCTAAAGGGAGATACTAGAGCGTGGTTAGATGACTTACCCGAGGGTACGATTGAATCTTGGGACACTATGGTTGAAAAGTTTCTTGCAAAGTTTTTTCTGGCCTCAAAAGCGGCGAGGTTACAAGCCAACATCTCGCAATTTTGTCAAAAGCACAAAGAAACTCTATATGATGCGTGAACTTGATTTTTTAAGATGTTAAGAGCATGTCCACAACACGGTTTGGATACGTTTCAAAAAGTCCAAATCTTTTATAAGGGGTGTGATGTTAACACCCGAGTTTCTATTGACCAGGCTAGTGGAGGTTTGATCATGGATAAGACAGAGGCTCAAGCTTGGGATATTATTGAAAAACAAGCGGCTTATTCTCACGAGTGGCACCAAAACAAAGAGGCGCCATGTTCGATTGCAGCTGTTACTTCAGAGCACGGTGCGTATGATGATTTGGGTTCTATTGGTGTTAAAATTGATGGTTTTGGTAGACAATTAGACAAACTTACCAAGGACATGCATGCTATGAAAGTGGGGTGTGAGTATAGTTGTGGTCCACATTTGGGTAAAGTTTGTGATTCGGGTTTGACTATGAACCAAAAGGAAGGGATTAAGGCCTTTAGTCAACAAAACAACAATCAGTATCAAGGTAGAGCTCAATTCAACCGGAACTTCAACAACCCGTACAACCCACAAGGTCGTCAAGGTTACAATAACCAAGGTTATAATAATCAAGGTCAATCAAGTGGAAACTTTCAACAAGAAGCTCTGGGTTTTTATCAGAAATCACAACCGGAAGAAAAGAAGTCAAATTTAGAGTCCATGATTGAGAAGTTGGTTTCGTCTCAAACCCAATTTCTTACTAGTGTGAGTCAAACCAACGAGAAGAACGAGCAATTGTTTAGGAATCAACAAGCGTCAATTCAGAATTTGGAGAAGCAAGTTGGTAATTTGACTGATATGTTTAGTGAAAGGAAACCGGGAGAGTTACCTAGTAAAACCGAGAAGAACCTGAAAGATGGGCATGTTAAAGCTATTACCACACGAAGTGGTTTAAAATATGACTCGCCAAAGATGCCCGAGGTTGATGATGGTAGAATTCATTTAGTGGATAAAAGTGAACAGGTTGTAGTTGAGGAAACGGAAGGGGATAAGGAGCCGGAAAAGGTAGTTGTTGAGGTCGTTAAGGCACCGGAGATTGTACCAAAACTGGTAGTGAAGGCTTATCAACCGCCGCTCCCATTTCCAAGAAAGCAAAGGATGGAGAAATTAGAGGCGGAAAGGTCTAAGTTCATGGACTTGATTAAAAAAGTTAACATAAATTTGCCTTTTATTGTTGTGATTACGGGTATGCCAAAGTATGCTCGCTTTTTGAAGGATATGCTTACAAATAGGAAGAAGATGGAAAATGATGTGCTAGATTAGGTAATATAATTTATAAACTCAGCAAATACCTAAAATGGACTAAAACACACAATACAGGCAAGTGTACCCGATCGGGAAATAGTATACTATAGGTAAAGTCCTAAGTTCGTTCCACGGACACTGATCTAATTCTTATAACTAATTATCTTGCAAACTTGTATCTAAAACAAACTAAATAACTTGGGGGGATTTATCGTTTAGAGATCGAAATGTCAAAGCAATGATTAAATACGTAATAATACGCAAAAATTTGAAATAGCAAAACTCAATAATCAAACAAATATGTTTACTTAGGCAATCTTCACTTTATTATGCTGGGATCTCGTAACTAAAGTAGATAATTTCATATCATACATGTGATTTATAAATTACTCATATATTCCAGACACAACTATATAGTTAGACTATGAAAGTGTCACTCAATCTTAGCTAACTTATATACCAGACCGTCAATATACTTTCAAATACTTTTCAACTAAATTGTAATCTGGAGCAATTGCGCTAACTGGTCGTCGCCTACAATTCACACTTAGTAGTTTCTCTTAACTAACTGGTTTCTAGCTAGTTGTCAATTAGCATGCATCTTTTGTCACTTAGTTACAAACTATTAATTAAATTCTAAGAGTTGTCAATTCTTTTAGATTTAACCAATAATCAAACCCTCCAATATAGATATCACTACACAAAATGTCGGTCTTTACTAAATAACAATTTATCATGCAATCAAATCCATTATCATAAATATTAAAACTAAATCCTAAACATAATTAATATTTGGCCTAAGTAAACATAATAATCCTAACCAACAACCATGATAAAATCAATAGAAACAATATCCAAAGTAAAATCCATAAGTATTAAAACAAGAATTAAACTGAAAAGAAATTGTTTATAGAAATCAACCGATGATCTAAGCTTCCTATTGATGATTGTAGGGCGTTATGATGCTCCAAACTCCCTTAAAAACCTTCAAAATCTAGTTGGAATCAGCTCTAGGATGAAACACTCTTCAAAAAGCGGATATGGCTTCAAAACCCTAAGCCACATATTATTAGTTTTCCCAAACTGACACGACAAAGTGGCGCTTGGAAGTCCAAGCGGCGCTTCTGCGGCGGATTTTCCATCTAACCCTAGGTCAAAGCGGCTCTTGTCATGCGCTTTCACTTCCAGGCGGCGCATCATTCATCTCAGGCGGTGCTTTGTTCATCAATTTCAACCATCATCTGGGAAATAAAGTGACGCTTGGCACTAATTCTCAAATTTGCTGGATCTTCTGCTCAAGTTTTTAGGCGGCGCCTGCCCTTCAGGCGACACTTCCATCTGATGTATTTTCAGTACTTCATTTGACAAGCGGCGCTTGACATGGCTCAAGAGGCGCCTGACCCTTTATTTCAGCAGATCAGCTTCTTTTCTATCTCACCCAGCTCCTCCCATCCAAATAATCCATCAAACCTGGTATTTTCCTGAAATCAATCACAAATTCCACTAAGTATCAAAAGTTTGTGTAAATGACTAAAATACCATCAAAATTATACAAAATAGTGCCTTAAAATGATATAAAAACATGTATAAAATAGTAACTATCAAACCCTCCACACTTGACCTTTGCTTGTCCTCAAGCAAATAAAGACAAAAATAATTTTGATGCATACTCCTAAAGCTTCAAAACATCAAATTTTCTTAATTATTTTCCAACAAAGATTGACATTTCAGATTATAAATGCACATAAGATATCATCTTTCTAGATATTAGATTAATTCCACTACTCTTCACCTAAGTAAGTATCAAAAGAAATATACTTTTTGGTAAACTCAACTTGTGAGGGTTAATTATGTAAGATATGACACAAGATATAAAATTGGTGTAAAGGTGGAAGTCAAATGCAAAGTCAAATAGATGTCTAGCTACTAAAAAGTGCATTATTATTAAGGACTATTAGTACCCAAGCACACAAATGGTCCACATTGGAACTCTTTTTATTTCACATATATTTCTTTTTCATATTTTTTTTCATTTCATTTTTTTCCGTATCAACCTTTCTATGCTCATATTACTCTCAACTAACAACTCTCTTGGTCCATGTAGCGAACTTTCGACCAACTTATCCAGATCGGGAAACGACCTTAGTAAGTTAGGTGATAAAGCACCCCGAGGATCTAATTATTCGAACCTCAAAAATTATTGTGTCAATTGCAATCTCATGCCGACTTTCTATGGAACCCGTGTAACGAATTTTCGAACCAACTGATCTCAAATCCGGAAAGGAATTTAGGTGGTTAAGTGATAAGCACCCCAAAGGAACTAATTATTCGAATTCCAAAGGCTTATGCATAAAATTACAATTAACATGCTTTAAGTAACAATCATATTTTCAGGAATCATATACCTTTTTCTGATTTTCTCTTTTTTCACACATATTGTCAAGTGAGTTTTAGGCACACAAATAATTACACTCCCACTTCAATAATAACATAAGTAAGAGTAGTCCTGTTAGGGGAATGATTCTCACACACACTTTTTTGATCCCCACACACCAATTGAGTATTATTAGAAGAGTAAAAAGTTAAAATAGGTGTGTGAGGATCAAAAAAGTGTGTGAGAATCATCCCCCGTCCTGTTAACGTTAAGATTAATATAGTAAAAAGACATAGACTTGACTAACAATTTAAACTTCCGAAAATAGGGTTGGAAAGTGAACTGGTTTCATTTGATTTTTCATCTAAAGGCTAAAGCTTCTAAGGTTTTCTAATTGGAATGTTAATACTTTATTCAAGAACTAACTGACCTGGATAACTGGCTTAAAATGGTGTAAAAAGAAAAAGGCTTGACACAACATCCTAAATATTTCTTTATCATTTACTTAACTTCTCACTAGGTGTTTTCATAGAAAAATTTTACTACCTAAGGAGCCAAAAGTAGTTACTTTAAAAACATCTAACATTTACAATTTAAAAGTAATTGTTTCTCATGCAATCTTACAAACAAAAATCAAGTGTCTAACCAAAAACCCCCCTCCACACTTAATCCATGCTATGTCCTCACTAGCATAAGTGGAGAATATAAATAATATCAATAAAAAGCTAAGGAAAACTGAAACTTCTCGGGGTTTTTAACAGCGTGATTGTCGGACCACAAATAGATAATAAAGCTGCAACTCCCAAAAGTCAGCTGTAAGCTTCTTGCCTCTTCCACAATTACCTGTTCTCACAAGGACAAAAAAAAAAAAAAAAAAAACAAAAAAAACACACAAGCACACAAAAAATGAAAATATTTTTGGATTTTTTTTATCATATGCAGACACCCAGACACATGCGGCGCTTAAGACTCCCAAGCGGCACTTGCACAATATTGAAAAATTTCCTGTGAAGATTTTCAAGCGGCGCTTTGAGTTGAAGCAGCGCCTGGGTGCTGTACGAAAAATTTCATGTAAAATAAAAATAAAAATAAACACACTCACACAGAAAAATAAAATGCATGAAAAATAAAGAAAAACTTACAAACTCTGCATCAATTGTGCGTTATTTTTCTTCCGCAAGTCGCGCACGCGACTCTCTCCTCTTCCAACTAACCTTCATCCGAGTCGGATGACGAAACTTCCTTCTTCCTCTTTCTCTTACCATCACCTTTTCCTTCATCCTTCCATAAAAACAAATCTAGCCAAAAATTTGTTGTCTTCGCTTCCTCCAAAACTTCTCTCAACACATCTATTTCTTTCTTAGAAATGTTCATTAACAACCTGTTATATAGCTTATCATCTCCTCATCTTCTAGCCTCATGAACCCGACTGAACAACTTTCTCATGGCTATCCCAAATAACATATCCTCATTATTCTCACTATCACTATCCCCATCGGTCTTCAAAGAACTAACCAACTTACCTTTCTCATTCGAATCTATAATATTCAATTCCTCACTAATCGACTTATCCTTAATCCTTTCTCCATTACTACCATCCTCAACCTTCAACGAACTAGTAATTATCTCCTTTTCCACCAACTTAGTAGTCCAACTCTCACGATCACTATCACTATCACTTGAACTACTACTTGAACTATCACTCTCATCACTAGTATCACTACTAGTATCTCCTTTATCCAACTTTTCCGTCTTACTCTTAAACTTTTCTAACTCCATAGTAGAATTAGAACCTGTAGAACTACCATCTGACTTCACATTCTTAACCTCCACATTCCTGTCAAGCTTAGGAATTAACGATCTATGCACAAAACTAACCTTATTTACTCCGTCTCTTAATGTCAAGCAAGAATTTGGAACATCTATATTAGCACCCGATGTAGCTAAAAATGATCTTTCTAAAATTAGAGGCACCTTTCTATCCTCTTCCATATCAATAACAATAAAATCTGCTAGAAAAGTCATGCAACTAACCTTCACTTCTAAATCCATAGCAACCCCAAACGGTTTCCTAACACTCTGATCCATCATCCGAATATGAACATTTCTTGGAACTAACTCACTTAATCGTAACCTTTGAAACATCGAATAGGGCATCACATCCACTCAAGCTCCCAAATCAGCAAGAGTTGCATATCTTCCCCCATCATTCATTGTACATACCACTAAGAACTCTCCCAGATCCTTCCTTTTTGGCGGAATAGACATAATAACATCTGGCTTTTGAACACCTTTCTTTTCAAACATCTGAATAGTACTCACCTTCTCTGTCTCTTCATCAAAATCCACTCCTTCTTCTTCATATTCAACTAACTCATTCTCATAGATACCTGCACAAACATTAGAAAATCTAACATTTTTAGTAGAATTGACACGTGATACCTGTCCATCAAGTTTTCTCAATGCGGGTGGTCTATAAGGAGTAGTCATTTGCACAGTCTCCTCCTCATCATCACTCCATTCTGAGACAATACCATCTTGCTTCCATAAAGTAGTAGCAGCTTTCACATTTTCATTGATCGGAATATTCCTTGAATTTGACGATCCATTCTTCTGATTAAGCATTTGTATCACCTTTTGCACGTCATTTTGTAAATTCTGAATGGAAGCTTGTTGATTCCTCATCATTTGAGCTTTATCTTCATTAATCTTATTCTGAGCTTCAACAATCTTGTTCCAATCATTCGAACTCTTAACCTTTTCTTCCGATTTAGTATAATAGCCTGGGCTTTTTTGAGTAAACCCAGTACCATTACCCTATTGGTTGCATCCATTATTATAACCACGATTGAAGAAATTTCTACCTCCTCCACAACCATTATTCATAAAAGAAACCGACTCCAATTCCTCCATAGTCAAATTACAGTCTTTACCCAAGTGTGGCCCTCCACACTTTTCACATCCCACTTTAATAGCATGAAGTTCCTTGGTAATCTTTTCCATCATCCTAGCAAATCCATCCAACCTAACACCCATGGCTGCAACGTCATCATTTGACTCAGAACTAGCAACTCTAGTTGTTCTTGGAATATTGACAAATCATCAATAATAACATAAGCCTCATCGGGAGTCTTCTTCATAACTGAACCACCAGCAGCAATATCTATATCCTTCCTAGTCATCAAATTGCATCCTTTATAGAAAATGGATACAACTTGATAAGTATCCAGCCCATGCTGAGAACACAAACGTAACAACTTCTTGAATCGATTCCAGGCATCATATAAATTTTCAGTTGGCTTTTGGGAAAACTGATTAATCTCACTCTGCAACTTAATAGCTTTAGCAGCTGGATAATACTTTTCAGAAAACTTTCAGTTAGCTCAGCCCATGTTGTTATCGCTCCCTCGGGGAGTGACTCGAGCCAGTCTCTAGCCTCATCTTGAAGGGTCCATGGAAACACCCTTAGATAAACAGTCTCGTTATCAACATCTCGGATTTTGAACAACTTACAAATTCCCTCCAATGTCCTCAGATGGTAATTAGGGTCTTCTTTTGCAGTTCTACAGTGCTGACACATATCACGAATCATGTGCAAAATTGAACCTTTGATCTCAAACTCTTGATCAATTGCCGATTGCCTAATAGTATGGCCTTGCCCAGTGCGTGAGGCTCGTGCTCTCTCTTCCATTGATCTCGTGTCTGCCTTGGTCTTTCTGGTGAACCTCTTGGTGAACTAACTTGGGAAGTATGTGTTGAACTAACTGGTGAAATATATGGTGTATTAGGTGGTGGTGAACAATGAGGTGTTTTATCGTCTTCCTCGTGATCCGCAATCTTGACAATACTCGAAGAAGCAGTAAAACTAGTCGAAGCAATTGCACGACTTTTCACAATAGACTTATGAACACCTATTTCCGGCTGAGAAAATCCTTCCAACTCTGCTGATCCTTCACTTCGCGTATGTGGCATACACTGCAAGAACATAAACTAGTAAATAATTAAAAGCACATACACTAGAAAAAGAAACAAATATAAATTTGCAAGAAATTAAATCACACAAATTAGCAAATGTGTCCTCGGCAGCGGCACCAAAAACTTGATGTGCTAGATCAGGTAATATAATTTATAAACTCCGCAAATACCTAAAAATGGAATAAAACACACAATACAGGCAAGCGTACCCGATCCGGAAATAGTATACTATAGGTAAAGTCCTAAGTTCGTTCCACGGAGACTGATCTAATTCATATAACTAATTATCTTGCAAACTTCTATCTAAAATAAAATAAATAACTTGGGGGAATATGTCAAAGCAATGATTAAATACGTAATAATACGTAAAAACTTGAAATAGCAAAACTCAATAATCAAACAAATATGTTTACTTAGGCAATCTTCACTTTATTATTACTAAAGTAGATAATTTCATAAACTATGTGATTTATAGATAATTTCATAAACTGGGATCTCTAAACTAAAGTAGATAATTTCATATCATACATGTGATTTATAAATTACTCGTATATTCCTGACGCAACTATATAATTTAAACTATGAAAGTGTCACTCAATCTTAGCTTACTTATATACCAGACCGTCTATATACTTTCAAATACTCTTAACTAAATTGTAATATAGAGCAATTGCGCTAACTGCTCGTCGCCTACAAGTCACACTTAGTAGTTTCTCTTAACCAACTGGTTCCTAGCTAGTTGTCAATTAGCATGCATAACCCTTTTGTCACTTAGTTACAAACTATTAATTAAACCCTAAGAGTTGTCAATTCTTTTAGATTTAACCAATAATCAAACCCTCCAATATAGATAACAATACACAAAATGTCGGTCTTTACTAAATAGCAATTTATCATGCAATCAAATCCATTATCATAAATATAAATATTAAAACTAAATCCCAAACATAATTAGTATTTGGCCTAAGTAAACATAATAATCCTAGCCAACAACCATGATAAAATCAATAGAAACAATATCCAAAGTAAAATCCATAAGTATTAAGACAAGAATTAAACTGAAAAGAAATTGTTTATAGAAATCAACCAATGATCTAAGCTTCCTCTTGATGATTGTAGGGAATTATGATGCTCCAAACTCCCTTAAAACCTTCAAAATCTACTTGGAATCAGCTCTGGGATGAAACACTCTTCAAAAATCGGATATGGCTTCAAAACCCTAAGCCACGTATTTATAGTTTTTCCAAACCGACACGACAAAGCGGCGCTTGGGAAGTCCAAACGGCGCTTCCGCGGCGGATTTTCCATCAAACCCTAGCTCAAAGCGGCTCTTGTCATGTGCTTTCACTTCCAGGCGGCGCATCATTCATCTCAGGCGGTGCTTTTTTCATCAATTTCAACCATCATCTGAGAAATCAAGCTGCGCTTCATCGGTTTAAGCGGCGCTTGGCACTAATTCTCAAATCTGTTAGATCTTCTGTTCAAGTTTTCAGGCGGTGCCTAGCTTTCAGGCGGCGCTTCCATCTGATGTATTACTTCATTTGACAAGCGGCGCTTGACTTGGCTCAAGAGGCGCCTGACCCTTTATTTCAGCAGATCAGCTTCTTTTCTATCTCACCCAGCTCCTCCCATCCAAATAATCCATCAAACCTGGTATTTTCCTGAAATCAATCATAAATTCCACTAAGTATCAAAAGTTCGTGTAATTGAGTAAAGTACCATCAAAATTATACAAAATAGTGCCTTAAAATGATATAAAAACATGTATAAAATAGGCACTATCAGAGAATGTGTCCTTAGTGAGGTTAAATGAAAGATGTTCGGCAGTAGTATTGAACGAGCTTCCCGAGAAGTTAGAAGACCCTGGTTGTTTTACTATTCCTTATCTAATGTGGGGGGTGGGGGGGCTTGATTGCATGCAGGCTTTAGCCTATTTAGGGGCTAGCATTAATTTGATGCCATATTACATTTACCTTAAATTAGCCCATGGGGAACTTAAGAACGCCCGAATGGACATACAACTAGCAGACTGCTCTGTCAAATTTCCTGATGGAATAATAGAGAATATGCTATTTAAGAGCGGTACCTTTGTTTTCCCGGGCGTTTTGTTATGTTGGATATGAAAGTGGATAAACGGATTCCACTCATTTTGGGCGGACCATTCTTAAATACCGCTAGGTGTATGATAGATGTTTATGGAGAAAATTTGACCCTTAGTATAGGAGAGACCAAGGCCACTTTTGCAATTGATAAATCTTTAAAGTACCCCAGTCCCTAGGTAATGAAGGTTATTATGTGAATTGTATAGACTCGCATGTTGAGATTGTGCAGGAATTTCCAGATATGCAGGAAGATACGGTGCGAGTGGCACAATCTAAGCCAGGTTTTGAGGTTGTTAAAAAGGGTTGTATTGATGCATGGCATGATAAGAATGTTAGTATTAGCCATGAATCGGGTTTTGATACTTAGGAGTATGATGGGAACTTTGATGATGCACCTGAGGATGCGAAATCCGAAGAAATTTCGGATGAGTGTTTTGATGAGGGTTCCTCCATAGACGAAGATGTTAAGGGAAGACCGGTGATTCTTAGCCAAGAAGACGATCCAGGTGAAATATTATTTGAATTAAGTTTCATTGGCGTGCTACCCCATTTTGTTAGCGACCATAGTGAATACAAGGTGATAGCCGACTCAGGAGCTTCGATTAATATTATACATTACTCGTTGTACAAGAAATTATTTCACAAAGATTGTTCGTTATGTTCGTTGGAGACATCAAACTCCATAATTACATTGGGAAACAACACAAAATGTAGGGCGTTTGGGTTAATTCGGAATGTTATGGTTAGTATTAAGGGGATTTTTATCGAAGCACTGTTTACCATTTTTGACATGCCTGCGGATGAAGAGGTCCCGGTGTTAGTGGGACGTGGTTTTATTGCAACCGCGGGAGGTAAATTAGATCCAGCTGCAGGAGTTATTACTTTTGAAGGTGGTGATGAGATATTTAGGTTTTGTAATTTAGAAAATATGAGATTTCCTTCCACTTAAATAGTGGGGAGAGAATCTACCGAGGAGTATGCAATGGTGATAGGTGTTCAAGAAGAAGATATTGATGACACAATTGATATGGAAGAAGTATATCGTGATGTTGAGTGTGGGGGACATCTACCTGATCAACATCTTGATTCTGAATTGAGTAATGATGAGAGGTATGAGATTTTATATGATTAAATGAAAAGAAAGTACAAAGAGTTCAAGAAGGGTCGAGGAGACTATAAGCTGTTTGAAAGGTTGTTATTTGAATTAAAATTGGAGGAACGCAAGGTGCTTTTGGAAATAGTTAAAGAGGAAAAGTTATTAGGTTTTTATTTAGAAAGAAAGTTAAAGGAAAAAAATGGCAAAGGTTCAAGTGAGGTTGAAACTATAAGGGTGAAAAAGACGGAAGGTGGATCGAGTGAAGAAAAGAAACCTTCAATAAATATGGATGAGATTAGATACATACTTGAGCATATTTGGGGAAAGGAACAAACGAACAAGTTAATGAAAGATACTAGAAAGTCTTTTGTGGATGACGAAGGGTGGACAATTGAGGAGGTTGAATACAAGCAGCCTACACCTTAGTGTCAGTATAAACGTAGAAGAAGATTGAGAGATCCGGGGGAATTCTCAGTAGTTTGTAGGTTCGAAAATGAAAGGATATACAATGCATTATTGGATTCGGGAGCTAGTATAAATTTCATGCCGACTAGTATAGCAAAATGTGTGGGTATACGTGAACTTGTCCGGACGGATACGTTGATTCGATATGGAAATCAATCTGTTGATAAGCCGATCGGGATTGCGGAAAATGTTAATTTTATTGTTCACGGTATAAGTTGTAGGGACGATTTCTTCATAATGGATTGTGAACCGGATGAAAAGGCGCCAATAGTTTTGGAGTGTGGTTTCTTAGCAACAGCGCGAATGACATTAGATTTTGATACCGGATTATTGGTTATAACGGATGAAGACATGATGATTATTCTCGACCATCAATTAGGATTTGGATTCGACTCTTGCAACATCGGAGTGGGTGATCCAAGGGATTACTGACTATAAGGGGTTAAGTTGGGTGCACGACTCGATGAAGGTGCACCATTGTAGAGTATTGTATAGTTTGTATTTGTTATTTTAGGTACCAACTTTGTGGAAGCATGAGGGTAAAGTTGATGACTGTTTAGGAGGTGCGGAACCGTCTGTCACCTAATAAACTCGATAAGTTTTATTTTCTCTTTTCTCACATACCCTTTCGATTTTAATCATTCTTTGATTTCATGAAACGAGGGAGTTACATGATCTCAAGTGTGGGGTGGGGATGTAAAATCTTTCGGGTTGGCTTATGTTCGAATTGTCTATTTGTGTTTTGCAAAATTTTAAGTCTTAAGTTATGCAAGTTTAGGTCGAAGGAAAAAAAAAATATAAAACCCTTAGGTAGAGAAAAAAAAAAATTGAAAAAATGTCAGAAAAAGAAAAATAAATAAAAAACATAAAAAAAACTTCGACCTTAACTAGTCACATTGGTGGATAGAAGTGCTTTACCATGTTCATTATTTTGAATGTGAACTCCTACGAGTTCATCGGGATTCAATAGTAGGTCACCCATACCAAAACGGGTGTCAACCGTAAGATCGGTGATTGCATAGCATGGTCGAAGCCGGACCATGTACCAGATCAAAACCTTCAAGGAATCTTCACTGTTTCTCCTAACCAGGACAGTGACTGCACCAGACCACTTTTACACCATAGGATGATTCCATTCCATCCTTAAAGGAAGTTAAGTCTTCCGAATGACACACTTACTGATGGATTTAAGAAGATGTAGTCCAGATCAGCTGTAGGGTGACGAACAGTCTTGAAAAGTCATTGCTAACATCGACTGAAAATCTACCAGGCATCAGCATCAAACAGGGAAACTGGTAGTCAAAACTTATCTCAATGAGGGAGATTAGTTAGTCAAATGGGGGGCGCTCCATGATACACAAAATGTCAATGATTGATCAGACCCCAGTGAATAACCTCCGAAAAGGTAAGATATCAGCTTTTAAGACTGATGATTTGCAATCGATTACGGGTTGCCTTAACAGATTAGATTGTCTCCTCATGACATTCGATGATATCTGGACGCAATGTAGTATCTACTTCCTACATTGTTTTCAACTAGCAAAAAAGTTAGTTCGGTGGAAAGTAGGCCAAGGATCATTGATCCAAATCACGGGAAAACTTGTTTTGTGTAAAAGCTTAATTAGTGTTTCCCATTTCAAAAGCTTAAAATGTTTTATGAAAAAACGGTCTTGTTTTCCGTAAGACCAAAATTTTCTATCTTATTATAAGTCATGCGGGGCTTAAATGCCACGACCTTCCTTCCAGTGTCCACCCTGCTCCGAGAGGCATCGGAGTTGTTGTTGGGGCATGAGATGAGTGCCGCCATCCCAGAACACAGGAAGAACCAACGGGGTATTTTCGGATACCCTGACACACCCACCTTTACAACGAAGATGGAATTGACGATAATACTCCTAGTATAACTAGGGTGTATTTTTACTTGTACCATGTTCTATTGTCATTGGTTCATATTGGCGGGAGATTTCTACTTGATTCCCGAGTTGTTTTGAAGACTATTCATTGAGGTTCGAGATTTCCTACATCATCATTTGGTTATTTATTTGCTACATTGATCGAGGTGTTGGAAGATTTGGTTTGGGGAATGCAAGTGGAAGTAGTATATTATTTCCCCAAGTTCGTGCCCACGCTATTGCTTATTTGGTTAGTGCTTATTTGGTTATTCATTCATTTTGAAGATTATGATTTTGGTTTGAGATTATTATCGAGTCGTGTTTCTTGAGGACAAGCAAGACTCTAGTGTGGGGTGATTTGATATTGCGAAATTCGTCTATGTTATTCTTAGCAATATCGGTCTAGTTTTGGTCTATTTGGATACGAATTCGGGATATATTGGTTAGTTTATGGAAAATTATGGTTTTGGAGCCTGAAAGAAGAATTATCTTGTTTTTGAGGTTTATTGAGGTATATAATACATTGAGTTATTCTTAGTACCAGTTGATAGAGATTTGGTGATGGTTTCGGGTTCGTTTTGGTCATAAAGTTAAGAGAAAAGAAATAGTGCCAGGATACGTAGAGGTGCGAGGCGCGCAGCTCTGTAGCGCGACGCACGACATAGCGTGGTTCGTTAGCAGTACATGGTTTTTATGGGATTGACATTCTTAGTTCATTTGTGCGATGCGCAGTTCTGTAGCATGGCGCACAATTCTACAGGTTTTACGGTTCAAGAGTTTGTGAAGTACTGGATAGAGCATATGTTATAGTGCGAGGTGCACAAGTTGTTGCGCGACGTGCATGTTTTTAGAGCATTTGTGTGGCGCGCAAGGTGGTGCCAACCTTAGCCTTGTAGCGTTGTGCCACCCTGCCCAACGCCTATCGCCAGAGAAACAATAGGCTGGTCATCTTGAGTATCCACATCAATTGGAGCTTCAACTTGCTTCAGTTTTTACTTAGTTTTCGCCTTGGACGAAATTACTTCACCATGATCACTTTTTGGTTTGCTTGATATCTCCATGAAACCAGAGCATGTAGGAGATCCAAGATCCTTAGCAACAATCGACCTACCTTGGACAGCAACAATATACTCTTTCAACCTTTGGGCTTTGACAACATTCCTCAAAGACATTTCTGTAAAAAAACATATCAGATAAATGTAAGAAGTTAGAGAAACCAATTATATCCAAAAACACAAATGAAACATACCCTTTTCCCCACACAAGAACACAGGATTGGCATTACCCTCCTCTCATCCGAGTGTCATCCCTAACTTAAAAAGTATAGCATCTGGGTAAGTAGAAGGAATGATGGGGTGTTTGCAAATCCTTCTAAATAAAGAATCATCTTCAGAAATGAAAGGAACGGGATCCTTGTTTTCCTTAGGGACAAATGCCCTTGCGGGATCTGAAACAAAGGGATAGTCTTTCGAAAATAAGAAAGATCTTTTCAAAAAGAAAAAAGAACACTTCCAGTTTCGAACATCGGGAAATTGAGGAGCAAAAAAATAAACAGGAGCACCACTCCTACTTTTTCGCTTTTGAACAGTAACCCAATCACCGGTATCACCAGTGCGAAAAAAGCTGCGAAACAGATCAACAGAAGGCTCACCACCATAAGCCCTACACATTACCTCAAAATCCATAACCTTTTTCACTGCCAAGGGATGAAAAATAGAAATATTCATCCGAAAATGATCTAAAATGCTAAGAAAGAAAGCGGAGATAGGAACCCTAATGTTACACTCCGTATATAATTGGGTATACACATCAATATAACCCTTAGGAGGTTTTAAGATATGCTTGTCGCTAGCAGGAATAAGCATATCACCGGGTTTTAAACCAAGAATTTCAATCAGATACGATAGCAAAGAGGACTTAACATCGCTAAAGGAGGCCTCAATACCACGTTTGGACATGGTAAAAAATAAACAAAAATAAAGAAAAACGTGAGAAAAAACCGTGATACCTTGGTATGCGAAGATGAAAGATTTTCGGAAGATGGAGTTTTTTGAAAAAAGATGAACACAAATAAGAGGGAGAAGATGTAGCGTTAAACCTTTAAGAAAGATGAAGGGGTAGCCGTCACTGAGATTGGAGATTGAGTACCCCTTCATCTTTCTTAAAGGTTTAACGCTACATCTTCTCCCTCTCATTTGTGTTAATCTTTTTTCAAAAAACTCCATCTTCCGAAAATCTTTCATCTTCGCATACCAAGCTACTCACGGTTTTTTCTCACATTTTTCTTTCTTTTTGTTTATTTTTTACCATGTCCAAACGTGGTATTAAGGCCTCCTTTAGCGATGTTAAGTCCTCTATACTATCGTATCTTATTGAAATTCTTGGTTTAAAACCCGGTGATATGCTTATTCCTGCTAGCGACAAGCATATCTTAAAACCTCCTAAGGGTTACATTGGTGTGTATACCCAATTATTTACGGAGTGTAACATTAGGGTTCCTATCTCCGCTTTCTTTCTTAGCGTTTTAGATCATTTTAGGGTGAATATTTCCGTTTTTCATCCCTTGGCCGTGAAAAAGGTTATGGCTTTTGAGGTAATGTGTAGGGCTTATGGTGGTGAGCCTTCTGTTGATCTGTTTCGCCGCTTTTTTCGCACTGGTGATATCAGTGATTGGGTTACTCTTCAAAAGCAAAAAAGTAGGAGAGGTGCTCCTCCTCATGTTTATTGCTGTGCTCCTCAATTTCCTGATGTTCGAAACTGGAAGTGTTCTTTTGTCTTTTTGAAAAGATCTTTCTTATTTCCGAAAGACTATCCCTTTGTTTCAGATCCTACAAGGGCATTTGTCCCTAAGGAATATAAGGATCATGTTCCTTTCATTTTTGAAGATGATGCTTTGTTTAGAAGGATTTGCAAACACCCCATCATTCCTTCTACTTACCCAGATGTTATACTTTTTAAGTTAGGGATGACACCCGGATGGGAGGAGGGTACTGCCAATCATGTGTTCTTGTGTGGGGAAAAGGGTATGTTTCATTTGTGTTTTTGGATATAATTGGTTATCTCTTTAACTTCTTACATTTATCTGCTATGTTTTTTACAGAAATGTCTTTGAGGAATGTTGTCAAAGCTCAAGGATTGAAAGAGTATACTATTGCTGTTCAAGGTAGTTTGACTGTTGCTAAGGATCTTGGATCTCCTACATGCTCTGGCTTTGTGGAGATATCAAGCAAACCAAAAACTGATCATGGTGAAGTAAGTTCGTCCAAGGAGAAAACTAAGGAAAAACCGAAGCAAGTTGAAGCTCCCATCGATGTGGATACTCAAGATGACCAGCCTATTGCTTCTCTGGCGACAGGCGTTAGGGTCAGGATGGCACAACGCTACAAGGCTAAGGGTGTAGCGACCCGACAAAATCGTCATTGACGGCGCCGTCTACTTAGGTCCCGTTACGTGGTCATAAGTCTTTAAAACAACGTTTGACCAAAAGTTTGTCGCATTCATTTCAAAAGTAAAGATGTTTCAAGGTTTACAAAGTAGTTCGATAATTAGTTACATAACAAAGTTTAAAGCACAATTGAAACATATGCGACACAATTTAAAAGTAGCCAAAAGACGCTCCACGTATGCATGTATACTCGACATCCAAGCATGTATCAAAAGTAATGAGCGGAAGCATATATCACAAAACATTCAAGGACCTGAGAAAAACATAGAAATCTATCAACGAAAACGTTGGTGAAATCATAGGTTTAAGTAAGTAAGTACAAGTGAACCACAAGATTTGTAACATTGATATAATAGTAATACATTCTAAAAGTTAATATTCACGAGCACCCAATTATCAATGCTTAACATTCCTTCCATAGAACCCCATCACAATAGTGTTAGAACATATACTGTTTCTCGAAAGTATATTTCATTCGTAAACGGTAGGAAACCGTCTGAATGAGGGTTTGTCAAACCCATATGGATCCATACAACATAAGTTCTCGCTTACACCCGGCAAGTGTAACTAATGATAATCGAATTGAGGATTTTGTTCTAAACTCGTATGTAGAATGTTTGTTTTCCTGTACTTGTGTTCACTTAGTAAAAAGAAATTTTTATGTTTTCTCATCCCAATTGTAAGTTCAAAAGAGTAAAAGTGGAACTATGATCTCACCTTGAGTGCACGTATGTAAAAGTACTTCAACAAGTAAACGTGTGCAAGAACGAATGCTAGTCTTCACCTAAACAAATAGGTTTGCATCAATATCGGTAAACACGGTCGGTCAAAGTGTTCAATTAGTCCTATGGCTCGTTACGACTCGATTACTATAGCATGTGAGTCAAATTGTCACGTCTCATGCAAGATACAAGTATAAAAGCACGTTAGAACGATTGCAAAAACATTTGGTTAAGTTTGATTAAAAGTCAACTTGGGTCGGGTCAAAGTCAACGAAAAAGTCAACACGTTCGGGTCGGGTCTCGAACTATTTTTTTGAGGTTTTTAATCATATATGAGCATGTTAGAACAAGTTACATGTGAATCGGAAGTCCATAGCATGGCAAACATTTTTCGTAAATGACCAAACTAAACAGAATCTGGTAGTGTATCTGGACGGCATCCAGATTTGCTGGACGGCGTCCTGCATTGAAGGCCTGGACGGCGTCCAGATCTGTATCCTGACCCTGTTTTGCCGTAACAAAGAAATGCACGAACCAAAACTCAAACAATCCCAATTTATGACCCGCAAACAATCAAAACATGTATCTTATATCATCGGGAAGGTATTTTGACGAGGAAAACAACTAAACACATTTCATCAATCAATCTGCCACTTACAATAACCAAAACCGTAGTTAATGCTCATCATTAATGTATTCAAGTTCTTAAATGCAATTCAATGATTCGGGCAACCAATTTACACGAATGATATGCCGTTTCAAAGATAATTAAACATACAATACAACTAAACACTTACTAATAACATCTCATGTCATTCAAAGCATCAAAGGTTCATTTCAAGTTCAACAAACCATAACCCAGATCCACCAAAATCAATAATCAAGTTTATGAAGTTTTCTAAAGCAACCTACACATCAAATTGAAGCTTGTGATACTAGGAACACATTAAATACTTACACTTTATCATAACAACAACATTAAATCATCCAAAACTCAAAATCAAACACACACTTTTCATGTTCATGCTAGTTACACTAAAACAATGAGATCGAGCATATAAATCATATATTCATGTTAGACTTGAGCCATAGACACTAATTAACAACTTTATAAGTTAAAAACATCAAGAACACAAAATCTAGTGATTTTAGAAAGTTACCCAAATGTAATGCAATCGGTATGGAATCGAAGAGGAAGTTGCAAGGATTCCAAAAATGCAATTTGTTTTGATGGACACTTGCTAGAACGAAAATAGATGATGAATCTTTATATTTAGGTGTTGAGAGAAAATGGAGGAAGTAACAAAGAAGGAGAATATGAAGTGAATGGATGAGAGGAGTTTGACTCCTTTGACCTAGTCACCATTTTGGCATTTTCGCAAGTTTAGTCCCTCAAGTTTGAATCGGGTGCGTGAATTACCTAAACGAGATATTTTAAAACGCGTATTAACGAAAGATGTTATAAACATATAACGGACTTTAAAATAGTTAAACGGAAAGTAAACGGAAAAAGGCGGGATGTTACATTACCTACTCCTTAAAAGAAATTTCGTCCCGAAATTTAAGTAGGCGTAGTAGTCGTTGTTTCTTCCTCAGGATTTTGCGTTTCCGAATTTGCGAATAGATGAGGATACTTCCTTTGCATTTGATCTTGTCTTTCCCAAGTAAACTCGGGTCCCCTTTTGGCGTTCCAACGGACCTTGACAATTGAAATTCGGTTTTGTTTTAACGTTTTGACGGAGGTGTCCACAATTTCAACCGGTTCCTCCACGAAATGAAGTTTGTCATCAATGGTAAGCTCATCGAGAGGGATGACGATATCAGGTTCAGCAAGGCACTTTTTCAAGTTGGATACATGGAAAGTAGGGTGAACGGAGTTCAATTGTGGCGGAAGATCTAAACGATAAGCAACGGTTCCAACACGCTCCAAGATTTCGAAAGGACCAATGTACCGTGGATTTAGCTTTTCGCGTTTCCCAAAACGGATTACTCCTTTCCAAGGTGCGACTTTTAACATTACTCGATCACCGACTTGAAATTCAAGGTCGTTGCGTCGTTTGTCGGTATAGCTCTTTTGACGACTTCGGGCCGTCCTAAGCTTATCTCAGATTTGAACGATCTTCTCGGTTGTTTCATGAATGAGTTCGGGTTCGGTGATTTGTGTATCGCCTACTTCGGCCCAACAAAGAGGTGAATGACATTTTCGGCCATATAAAGCTTCGAATGGTGCGGCGTTAATACTCGCGTGATAAATATTGTTGTAAGAGAATTTGGCAAGAGGCAAGTTCTTATCCCAAGCTTTTCCAAAGTCGATAACACAAGCTCGTAGCATGTCTTCCAAAGTTTGAATTGTGCATTTGCTTTGTCCGTCGGTTTGTGGATGATACGCGATGCTCATGTCTAAACGCGTCCCCAACGCTTCTTGTAAGGTACGCCAAAATCTAGAAACAAAACGGCCATCTCGGTTGGAGATAATCGATAAGGGTACACCGTGTCGGGCTACGATTTCTTTAATGTAAAGTTGTGCGAGTTTCTCCATGTTGTCGGTTTCCTTCATGGCTAGGAAGTGCGTGAATTTGGTGAGACGGTCAACAATAACCCAAACAGTATCATAACCGCCAACCGTCTTTGGTAGTTTGGTGATAAAATCCATCGTTATCCTTTCCCACTTTCATTGCGGGATTTCGGGTTGTTGAAGTGGTCCGGACGGTCTTTGATGTTCGGCTTTGACTTTGGAGCAAGTTAGGCACTTTCCAACATAAGTAGCAACGTCCTTTTTAATGTTTGGCCACCAATATTGTTCTTTGAGGTCGTGGTACATCTTATTGGCACCGGGGTGAATCGAATATCTTGACTTATGGTGTGACGCCCCGTACTAAATCATCATGTACGGACCATCAACAACAGGATCATTACAAGGTTAAGTACTATATGCGTTTTCAAAACAGAGTTTACATTCATAAATAAAAGTGACGTCATAACATACGTCAATTGTTTTACAAATCAAAAGTATGCTTCGCTAAGTAGAAGCATTAAATAAGTGTACGTGACCATAATGGTCGTTACATAACATAAGTTCATAAGTAAAAAGTTTGAATGCAACATAAGTAGTCATGCGATAACAACACTAGTAGCGGGTTCTACAGCACGACTAGTAAGATAGCGGAAGCGACTTCAAGCACCTGAGAAAATACATGCTTAAAAAGGTCAACACAAAGGTTGGTGAGCTATAGTTTAAGTATAACAGTAATGTAAGTAGGCCACGAGATTTCAGTGCTACAACGAGCGTTTCAAAAGTATGTAAAAGTATATGCTTAACCGTGGGCACCCGGTAACTAACTTAACGTTTAATGTACCCCCTTAAAGTGCACTTGGCAAGTGCGTATAACCTCGAAGTATTAAACACTCGTTAAATGCTAGCGCTACTAGCCCGAGTGGGGATGTCAAACCCTATGGATCCATATCTAAGATTCGCGTTCACGGTTCAAAAACCAATGATTAAACGTTACCGAGCTAAAGGGAATGTTTCTGCCGTTATATAACCCACACATATATATAGTTTAAGTACTCGTGCCTAGTATGTAAAACATAAAATCCGCATGTATTCTCAGTTCCCAAAATAAGTTAAAGTAAAAAGGGAATGCTATAACTCACAATGATTAGTAGTAATGGTAAGGTAGTAGTCGGAAAGTGGTGTGCAAGTAACGGTCCAAACGTCCTCAACCTAAGTCAAATAGCACTAAGTCAATAAGTCGTCTCAAAAGGTTTACAAGTACGTAATTAAGGTCATAAGGGTCATCATCAATCATCATTAAACAAAAGGTAACAAGTAAGACTCGTTTATGAAAGTCGTTTAAAACAAAGGCTGACTTCGGTCAGTCACCACGGCCTCTACCCTTACTGAATTAAGGTGAGACCAGTGGTCATGGCTCCGTCTATGAGTCCCTTAAGTGTGGTAAAATTTACAGAAGCAAACTCGTCTTGGTTCGACCGTGGCGACGGTCTAAGTGCGAGTAGGTCAGAAATTTCTGCACAACGTTAAAGGACATGGTAACGATCGGAGGGCCATAAATCCTAAACCGTAACTCGGATTAAGACGAGTCCTATATGAAAAGTTATCTACTCGAAAAGTTCTATCTAAAAATCAAGGTTTGAACAGCCCAGGTCTGCTGGTCTGTTCCAGAAGCAGTAGGTCAGTAGGTTTTGGACAGAACAGTGGGTTTTGGAGAGTTCCGGTTGTCTCGGTGCTTGATGTTCATCACGGTTCTCATCCTTGATGCGTATAGCTTCAAGTGTACAACTCGTTGATGTGTTAACATCATTTTGACCAAGGTTTGTCCATCATAACTCAAGTGCAAGTGTTGTAAGTGTTTGATGAACCAAGGTTACATGTAAGTTTATGAACAAGTTCATGAACACTAAGAAAGATCACAACCAAGTGTTGGATCCATGATACTTGCACCAAAGTGTAAGCTCTTGTTGGTTTCATGTCCTTGTTCAAATATGTAGTAAGCAACTAACAATAAGAAATAAAGAAAATAAATGATAAGCCTAAACCAACCATGAAGGTGGTATTCTAGTAACATACAACAAACAAGAACACAAGTAACAATTATAAAGATTATAAACTTTAAATCTTTTGAAACAAAATATGTAGAACATAACTAGATAGATTATGTTCTTGATGTTCTTGTCATAACAAGATAAAGATGAAGAATCAAAACTAGAAAGTTTGATCTTGTAACTTAGTAAAGAAAGACAAGTAAGTAAGTAAATAATAACTTAGTAATCTACAAGTAATTAAACTACAACAAGATTAAGTAACAAACAACAAAAGATGATGATGATTAAGGGTTGTATAAATTCAGTTTTAAGAAGAAAAGAAGAAAAGAAAAAGTCTTCAAGATTACTTACAAAGAACAAAGAACTTGAGAGGAAAAGAGAGAAGAAAATTTCAAGTAAAGTGTGTGTGTGTTTGAATGAGAGATACAAGGAATGAGGTAATGAATAAATGAAAGCAAAAGACCTCTCTAAAGGCCTCCAATTTTCGGCCAGCTGCATAAGCAAGGGGGATTGGGTTTGTTTTGTGGTCTCTTGCAAGTAAAGAGGTTAAAAGTTGGTTAAAAGGGTTGTTTACATGGGGATTATAAGGCAACAAGATTCTAAATATAATAACTAGCTAGTTATTGATGTAAGTATTACTTACATTATGAAGACATGGGCTAATAAACCCATTTAAGATGTCGGGTGGGCTTGTGAGTCTTATTCATGAGTCCATTAAACTAATTAAAGCCCAAGTTGCAAGTAATCCAAATAAGTCCAACTTAAGCCCAAGTAATTAACTAAAAGCCTTAGTTAATTAAAATGATTAATAAAATTAGTCATGGATGTAAATAATATCTTAAAATATTATTCGTGCAAGTTCCGGGTGTCACAAAGACGTTTCGGGCATTTAAAGTTCAAGTACGGGCAATCAAAGCAACATGTAAATGTAATAACATACATTCGTTTAATCAAGCGTATTAATAATAATAATTATTAATAAATAACGTTGGTAAAACCAGGGTCGTTACATTACCCACCTGTTAAAGAAAATTTCGTCCCGAAATTTTAAGCTGAAGTAGATGGAGGAGTCGGGAAAAGATGAGGATATTTCCGCATCATTTGATCCTCTCGTTCCCAAGTAAACTCAGGTCCTCGTTTGGCATTCCATCGTACTCGTACAATCGGAATCTTGTTGCGTTTCAAAGTTTTGATCTCACGATCCATAATCTCAACAGGTTCCTCCACAAAGTGGAGTTTGTCATCAATAGTAAGTTCTTCCAATGGTATGATGAGTTCGGGTGCAGCAAGACACTTCTTCAAGTTTGACACATGGAAGGTAGGATGAACTGAGCTCAATTGTGCTGGTAGATCCAAACGGTATGCAACTGGTCCAACACGTTCCAAGATCTCGAATGGACCAATGTATCGTGGGTTCAACTTTCCACGTTTTCCAAAACGGATCACACCTTTCCAAGGTGCAACCTTCAACATTACACGATCACCAACATTAAATTCAAAGTCCTTACGTTTAAGATCGGCATAACTCTTTTGGCGATCACGGGCAGTCTTAAGTCTAGCTTGAATCTGAGCAATCTTCTCCGTGGTTTCGTGGACTACCTCGGGTCCGGTGATTTGCTTTTCGCCTACTTCGGCCCAACAAATAGGAGATCGGCACTTACGACCATACAATGCTTCAAAAGGTGCAGCATTAATGCTTGAGTGATAACTGTTGTTGTACGAGAATTCGGCGAGTGGCAAATGCCTTTCCCAGGCTTTTCCAAAATCAATGACACATGCACGCAGCATGTCCTCCAAGGTCTGAATCGTTCGTTCACTTTGCCCGTCAGTCTGAGGATGATAAGCAGTACTCATGTCAAGACGAGTTCCCATGGCTTCTTGTAAAGAACGCCAAAATCTGGAAGCAAAACGGGGATCGCGATCGGAGATGATTGATAAAGGTACACCATGACGAGATACAACCTCTTTGATGTACAGCTGAGCAAGTCTTTCCATTGTATCAGTTTCCTTCATCGCTAGGAAGTGTGCAGATTTGGTGAGGCGGTCAACAATAACCCAAATAGTATCGCATCCGCCCACCGTCTTCGGCAGCTTAGTAATGAAATCCATTGTGATCCTTTCCCACTTCCATTGTGGGATTTCCGGCTGTTGAAGTAACCCAGAAGGTCTCTGAGGTTCGGCTTTAACCTTCGAGCAAGTCAAACACTTACCAACATAAGTCGCAACGTCCTTCTTAAGATTCGGCCACCAATACTGTTCTTTAAGGTCGTGGTACATCTTACCTGCACCGGGGTGAATCGAATATCTCGATTTGTGTGCTTCATCAAGTATCAGGCTTCGCAGATCTCCATAGTAAGGTACCCAAATTCTTCCGGCATAACATCGGAGTCCAGACTCTCTAACCTCGAATCGAGAGACAAGTATGTTCAAATGCTCGTGAGATATGTTCTCCTCCTTGAGAGCCTCAACTTGGGCTACTCTGATCTGGTTGTTGAGGTTCGAATGGATGGTGATGTTCAGAGCCCTAACACGGAGAGGTGCCGTCCTCTCCTTTCGGCTTAAAGCGTCAGCTACAACATTGGCCTTGCCAGGGTGATAACGGAGTTCACAATCGTAGTCGTTGAGCGTCTCGATCCATCGACGCTGTCTCATATTCAATTGCTTCTGATCGAAGATGTGCTGGAGACTCTTGTGATCGGTGAAGATAGTGCTCTTAGTTCCATACAAATAATGTCTCCACAATTTGAGTGCAAAGACAACGGCTCCAAGTTCAAGATCATGTGTAGTGTAGTTCCGCTCGTGAATCTTCAATTGGCGGGAGGCATAGGCAATAACCTTTGATCGTTGCATCAGTACACAACCAAAACCACTCTTCGATGCATCGCAATAAACAACAAAGTCGTCACTGCCTTCAGGAAGTGATAGGATAGGTGCGGAGGTTAACTTCTTCTTCAAAGTTTGGAATGCTGATTCGTGTGTGGGTTCCCAAATGAACTTCTTGCCCTTGTGAGTCAGTGCGGTCAAAGGACGCGCAATCAGAGAAAATCCTTCGATAAACCTTCGATAATAACCGGCGAGACCTAGAAATTGACGAATATGCGTTGGAGTAGTGGGGGTCTCCCACTTGCTGATGGCTTCAATCTTGGCGGGATCAACTTTGATACCCTGGTCGCTCACAACATGACCCAAAAACTGTACTTCCTTCAACCAAAATTCGCACTTGGAGAATTTGGCGTAAAGTTGCTCTTGTCTTAAGAGTTCAAGCACTAGCCGAAGGTGTTGCTCATGTTCTTCTTCGCTCTTAGAGTAGATGAGGATATCATCTATGAAGACGATAACAAACTTATCCAAGTAAGGCTTGCAGACACGATTCATGAGATCCATGAACACGGCAGGTGCATTTGTCAAACCGAATGGCATCACGAGGAACTCATAATGACCATAACGGGTCCTGAATGCAGTTTTCATCACGTCACTTTCCTTCACCCTCAGCTGGTGATATCCGGATCGCAAATCGATCTTTGAATAAACGCTCGATCCTTGTAGTTGATCAAAAAGATCATCAATTCGTGGAAGAGGATATCGATTCTTGATTGTCAATTTGTTGAGCTCACGGTAGTCGATACACATACGGAAGGATCCATCCTTCTTCTTTACAAACAACACAGGTGCGCCCCAAGGCGAGAAGCTTGGTTGGATAAACCCTCGATCTAATAGCTCTTGTAGTTGACTCTGTAATTCTTGCATCTCGGAAGGTGCGAGTCTATAAGGTGCGCGAGCTACAGGTGCAGCTCCTGGCACTAAGTCAATCTGAAACTCTACTGCTCTCTGCGGTGGTAATCCAGGCAATTCCTCTGGGAAGACATCAGAAAATTCGTTCACAATTCGAACGTCGTTCACGTTCTTCATCTCAGTTTCTACCGCTTTCACATGTGCTAGGACAGCAAAGCGTCCCTTCTTCATAATCTTTTGCGCTTTCACGCAACTAATGAGGTTCAACTTCGAGGTACATCTCTCTCCATAGATAACCAGTGGTTCGCCGTCTCCTTGTGGTATGCGAAGTGCTTTATCTCCACAGATAACATCGGCCTTTATCTTGCTCAACCAATCCATACCGACGATCGCGTCAAAACTTCCCAGTTTGATAGGTATCAAATCAATTTCGAAATCTGCACCAGCTATGTTGATAATAGCTCCACGACTAATATGGTCAACCTTTTCAAGTTTTCCATTGGCGACCTCGACAAGCATACTTTCCTTCAAAGGAACTAACGACCAATCTAACTTATCACAAAAATGTCTACACACATAACTCCTATCGGCACCAGTATCAAATAGGACAGAAGCTAAAAGATTGTTGATCTTGAATATACCTGTCACCAAGTCGGGGTTGTCGCGAGCGTCCCTTGCATTAACATTGAAGGCTCTAGCACGTGGTGGTCCGCCATCCTTACGCTTGTTAGGACACTCGTTTCTGAAATGGCCCGTCTTTCCACATTCATAACACTTCTTAGGCCCATTGTTGTTGTGGTTTGGCTTCACGTTCAAAGTGGTAACCTTGCAATCCTTGCCAACATGTCCAGATCGTTGGCACTTCTCACAGATAACATTGCAATACCCAGTGTGGTGCTTGTAGCACCTATTGCATTGTGGTAAGGTTCCTTTGTAGTTCGGATTGGTGCGGTTGTTGTTGTTGGGGTTGGTGTTGTTGTTGTGCATGTTGTTGTTTTGCCTGAACCCTTCATGTCGTTTTGCTGGGTTTTGATCATAGTTCCTACCCCTGTTGTTGTTGTGGTTGTTGTCCCATTTCCTCTTTTCACCACTAACAGTTTCGAACTTAGCCTTCTCCGGCTCGTCCAGGATGATTTGATTCAAGAGAGTATGCGCCATGCGCATTGCTTCGGGAACACTTGGTGGCTTGGATGAGGTAACATTACCCTTGATGGACTTAGGAAGTCCCGAGAAGTATTTCTCCAAACGCTTAAATTCGGGGGTGACCATGGTTGGACACATAAGAGCCAATTCCAAAAACCTACGGTTGTAGCTGTTAAGGTCGTTCCCTACGGTCTTCAATTGCATAAATTCGATTTCCATCTTTTGAATCTCGGTTCTCGGACAGTATTCCTCGATCATAGCACATTTAAATTCTTCCCAAGGCGTAGCATACGCCTCATCAATTCCTTTCGCTTGGGCCATGGTATTCCACCATGTGAGCGCGCCATCAGACAGCGTGCAAGATGCAAATTTCGTTTTGTTAGCCTCAGAACAATTGCTAACCCTGAATACCGATTCCAACTTTTCGAACCATCTGGTGAGACCGACGGGTCCCTCAGTGCCACTGAAGTAGTGTGGCTTGCAGTTTTGAAATTCCTTGTAAGTACACCCATCTCGGACGACAGGTGGATTGACAGGCGGTGGTGGTGGAACTTGGGGTTGTCTTTCAGCTAGTGCAGCAGCGACTCGCTCGTTAATCATTTCCTCAATTTGTGCCGCGGTGGGGATAGATCTCCCGTTGGCCATGATGTTCTATACAAACATTTTGACTCAAGTCAAAATCCATTATGCAAATAATAATAATATAGTATATAACAACCAACATGAAAACAGCACAACACATGTTGATCAAGTAATGCAAGCATATATAAGTACCACAAAACCATGATATGATAACGTAAATAGAACACTTGCGCACAAAGTAACAACACAAATTCCATTCATTAATGATAATAAGTTCATACATTACAATAAGTTCGTACATTACACAAGTGAAATATGAAATTACAAAAGAGGTTACAATACAGAATCTAGTACAAAGTCCTACGGCGATGGTGGGTACAAGATGTCCAAAACATGAGTCATCTGCTCCTCGAGCTCAGTAACTCGAGTCTGGAGAATCTCAATCTCCCGCCTCATTTCCTCATTAGAGGAAGATGGTGGGGCAGGTGGTGCTGGCGGTGCAGGTGGAGCCGGTGGTGCTGAAGCGGATGGTCCGGCTCTGGGTGGAGACGGTAATATCAGTGGGTCGGCGGGGTACGGCACCAGCCGTTTACGTGCAGTGATCCTACGACGCCGACCATAAGCGTCAGTGACAGTACGACCAGGAATTATGCCAGCGAAGCGATACCGCTTCTTCGGCGGGGTAGAAGGTGCCTGAATCGGTCGGTCAGCGGGATCCTCCTCATCACTGGAGTCGTCAGATGAGGTGTCGTCTGAAGAAGCATCGGTGGAAGAACCGTCGTCTGAATCATGCGGTGGTGGCGCGGGTGGCTCAACATATCCGAAAGCGGCCAACATCTGTCGGTGTCGGCCTGGCGTAATCACGGCTAAGCGGCCGTCGGCAGTGCGTCGGCAAGGTGTGCGCCAGTGATTACGGAAGGGTCCTTCCCCGAACTCCGCGGGGATCTCCATGCCACCAATGCGAGCCAGTTGCCTCAGGGGTCTGGAAGAAGACGCCGGGATAGGCACACTAGAGCTAGCTCCAGAACTAGAGGCGCCGGGGTCGCCAGTGGGTGTCGGGGCCGGAATGTCAGCAGCAGCAGCAGCAACAGGTGTAGCAGTGGGAGGAACAACGGGGCCTGAGCCGCTCGGGATGTCAGTAGGTGGAACGTCCGACATCTGAACAAGGAAAAATAAATTTTTCATGTCAGTATGTCATAAAGCAAGCAAATAATAGGCCAACAGTTTAAATCATGTATAACAATAAGTAGCATGGCAATATCAGTAATCGTACGAAACTAGCATGCAATCGAAAGCAAGTAATAGCATGCAGTAGTGAAATCATGTAGTAGCATACGGCATATAGCAGTAACAGTAAGCAGCAGCATGCAGTAAGTTCAGCGGAAACAAGTAAACTAACAAGTTGTAGATTAGCCCTATTAGTGAATCCTACTCGGGTCGGTCTTAGACTCACTAATGCATCCTAATTCCCTACAACCAATGCTCTGATACCAAATGTGACGCCCCGTACTAAATCATCATGTACGGACCATCAACAACAGGATCATTACAAGGTTAAGTACTATATGCGTTTTCAAAACAGAGTTTACATTCATAAATAAAAGTGACGTCATAACATACGTCAATTGTTTTACAAATCAAAAGTATGCTTCGCTAAGTAGAAGCATTAAATAAGTGTACGTGACCATAATGGTCGTTACATAACATAAGTTCATAAGTAAAAAGTTTGAATGCAACATAAGTAGTCATGCGATAACAACTCTAGTAGCGGGTTCTACAGCACGACTAGTAAGATAGCGGAAGCGACTTCAAGCACCTGAGAAAATACATGCTTAAAAAGGTCAACACAAAGGTTGGTGAGCTATAGTTTAAGTATAACAGTAATGTAAGTAGGCCACGAGATTTCAGTGCTACAACGAGCGTTTCAAAAGTATGTAAAAGTATATGCTTAACCGTGGGCACCCGGTAACTAACTTAACGTTTAATGTACCCCCTTAAAGTGCACTTGGCAAGTGCGTATAACCTCGAAGTATTAAACACTCGTTAAATGCTAGCGCTACTAGCCCGAGTGGGGATGTCAAACCCTATGGATCCATATCTAAGATTCGCGTTCACGGTTCAAAAACCAATGATTAAACGTTACCGAGCTAAAGGGAATGTTTCTGCCGTTATATAACCCACACATATATATAGTTTAAGTACTCGTGCCTAGTATGTAAAACATAAAATCCGCATGTATTCTCAGTTCCCAAAATAAGTTAAAGTAAAAAGGGAATGCTATAACTCACAATGATTAGTAGTAATGGTAAGGTAGTAGTCGGAAAGTGGTGTGCAAGTAACGGTCCAAACGTCCTCAACCTAAGTCAAATAGCACTAAGTCAATAAGTCGTCTCAAAAGGTTTACAAGTACGTAATTAAGGTCATAAGGGTCATCATCAATCATCATTAAACAAAAGGTAACAAGTAAGACTCGTTTATGAAAGTCGTTTAAAACAAAGGCTGACTTCGGTCAGTCACCACGGCCTCTACCCTTACTGAATTAAGGTGAGACCAGTGGTCATGGCTCCGTCTATGAGTCCCTTAAGTGTGGTAAAATTTACAGAAGCAAACTCGTCTTGGTTCGACCGTGGCGACGGTCTAAGTGCGAGTAGGTCAGAAATTTCTGCACAACGTTAAAGGACATGGTAACGATCGGAGGGCCATAAATCCTAAACCGTAACTCGGATTAAGACGAGTCCTATATGAAAAGTTATCTACTCGAAAAGTTCTATCTAAAAATCAAGGTTAGAACAGCCCAGGTCTGCTGGTCTGTTCCAGAAGCAGTAGGTCAGTAGGTTTTGGACAGAACAGTGGGTTTTGGAGAGTTCCGGTTGTCTCGGTGCTTGATGTTCATCACGGTTCTCATCCTTGATGCGTATAGCTTCAAGTGTACAACTCGTTGATGTGTTAACATCATTTTGACCAAGGTTTGTCCATCATAACTCAAGTGCAAGTGTTGTAAGTGTTTGATGAACCAAGGTTACATGTAAGTTTATGAACAAGTTCATGAACACTAAGAAAGATCACAACCAAGTGTTGGATCCATGATACTTGCACCAAAGTGTAAGCTCTTGTTGGTTTCATGTCCTTGTTCAAATATGTAGTAAGCAACTAACAATAAGAAATAAAGAAAATAAATGATAAGCCTAAACCAACCATGAAGGTGGTATTCTAGTAACATACAACAAACAAGAACACAAGTAACAATTATAAAGATTATAAACTTTAAATCTTTTGAAACAAAATATGTAGAACATAACTAGATAGATTATGTTCTTGATGTTCTTGTCATAACAAGATAAAGATGAAGAATCAAAACTAGAAAGTTTGATCTTGTAACTTAGTAAAGAAAGACAAGTAAGTAAGTAAATAATAACTTAGTAATCTACAAGTAATTAAACTACAACAAGATTAAGTAACAAACAACAAAAGATGATGATGATTAAGGGTTGTATAAATTCAGTTTTAAGAAGAAAAGAAGAAAAGAAAAAGTCTTCAAGATTACTTACAAAGAACAAAGAACTTGAGAGGAAAAGAGAGAAGAAAATTGCAAGTAAAGTGTGTGTGTGTTTGAATGAGAGATACAAGGAATGAGGTAATGAATAAATGAAAGCAAAAGACCTCTCTAAAGGCCTCCAATTTTCGGCCAGCTGCATAAGCAAGGGGGATTGGGTTTGTTTTGTGGTCTCTTGCAAGTAAAGAGGTTAAAAGTTGGTTAAAAGGGTTGTTTACATGGGGATTACAAGGCAACAAGATTCTAAATATAATAACTAGCTAGTTATTGATGTAAGTATTACTTACATTATGAAGACATGGGCTAATAAACCCATTTAAGATGTAGGGTGGGCTTGTGAGTCTTATTCATGAGTCCATTAAACTAATTAAAGCCCAAGTTGCAAGTAATCCAAATAAGTCCAACTTAAGCCCAAGTAATTAACTAAAAGCCTTAGTTAATTAAAATGATTAATAAAATTAGTCATGGATGTAAATAATATCTTAAAATATTATTCGTGCAAGTTCCGGGTGTCACAAAGACGTTTCGGGCATTTAAAGTTCAAGTACGGGCAATCAAAGCAACATGTAAATGTAATAACATACATTCGTTTAATCAAGCGTATTAATAATAATAATTATTAATAAATAACGTTGGTAAAACCAGGGTCGTTACATATGGGCTTCGTCTAAAATAAGGCTTCGCAAGTCCCCATAACTAGGCACCCAAATTCTTCCGGTGAAATATCGGAGTCCGGTTTCTTTAACTTCGAATCGAGAGGTGAGGACGTTCAAGTGTTCGAGGGAGATGTTTTCATCCTTGAGAGCCTCGTCTTGGGCTACAAGAATTTGACTATTGAGGTTGGTGTGAATGGTGATGTTTAAAGCTCAGACACGAAGAGGCACCGCTCTTTCCTTTCGACTTAAGGTATCGGCTACTACGTTTGCCTTCCTGGGATGGTAACGAAGCTCACAATCATAATCATTTAAAGTTTCAATCCACCGTCGTTGTCTCATGTTTAGTTGCTTTTGATCGAAGATGTGTTGAAGGCTTTTGTGATCGGTGAAGATGGTACTTTTGGCTCCATAAAGATAGTGTCTCCACATTTTAAGTGTGAAGACAACGGCTCCGAGTTTGAGATCATGTGTTGTATAGTTCCGTTCATGAATTTTGAGTTGTCGAGAGGCATAAACAATGACTTTCTTTCGTTGCATCAACACGCACCCAAAACCATGTTTCGAGGCATCGCAATATACAACAAACTCCTCATTGCCTTTGGGAAGTGACAAGATAGGAGCGGTGGTTAGCTTTGTCTTCAAGATTTGAAACGCGGATTCTTGCTCGGTTGACCAAATGAATTTCTTTTCCTTGTAAGTTAACGCGGTTAGAGGACGAGTGTAGTGACCCGAACTTTTCCATGTTTATATATATATATATTAAATGAAATTGTTATTTACATGATTAAGTGTTTCCAACATGTTAAGCAATCAAACTTGTTAAGACTTGATTAATTGAAATAGGTTTCATATAGACAATTGACCACCCAAGTTGACCGGTGATTCACGAATGTTAAAACTTGTAAAAACTATATGATGACATATATATGGTTATATATATAGTTAACATGATATTATGATAAGTAAACATATCATTAAGTATATTAACAATGAACTACATATGTAAAAACAAGACTACTAACTTAATGACTTTGAAACGAGACATATATGTAACGATTATCGTTGTAACGACATTTAATGTATATATATATATCATATTAAGAGATATTCGTACATCATAATATCATGATAATATAATAATTTAAAATCTATTTTGATATTATAAACATTAGGTTAACAACATTTAACAAGATCGTTAACCTAAAGGTTTCAAAACAACACTTACATGTAACGACTAACGATGACTTAACGAGTCAGTTAAAATGTATATACATGTAGTATTTTAATATGTAATCATACACTTTTGAAAGACTTCAAGACACTTACCAAAATACTTCTACTTAACAAAAATGCTTACAATTACATCCTCGTTCAGTTTCATCAACAATTCTACTCGTATGCACCCGTATTTGTACTCGTACAATACACAGCTTTTAGATGTATGTACTATTGGTATATACACTCCAATGATCAGCTCTTAGCAGCTCATGTGAGTCACCTAACACATGTGGGAATCATCATTTGGCAACTAGCATGAAATATCTCATAAAATTACAAAAATATGAGTAATCATTCATGACTTATTTACATGAAAACAAAATTACATATCCTTTATATCTAATCCATACACCAATGACCAAAAACACCTATAAACACTTTAATTCTTCAATTTTCTTCATCTAATTGATCTCTCTCAAGTTCTATCTTCAAGTTCTAAGTGTTCTTCATAAATTCCAAAAGTTCTAGTTTCATAAAATCAAGAATACTTCCAAGATTGCAAGTTTACTTCCAAGTTTTCTAAATCCATTCCAAGTAATCATCCAAGATCAAGAAACCTTTGTTACTTACAGTAGGTTATCTTTCTAATACAAGGTAATAATTATATTCAAATTTTAATTCAATTTCTATAACTATAACAATCTTATTTCGAGTGGAAATCTTACTTGAAATTGTTTTCGTGTCATGATTCTGCTTCAAGAACTTTCAAGCCATCCAAGGATCCTTTGAAGCTAGATCTATTTTTCTCATTTCCAGTAGGTTTATCCAAGGAACTTGAGGTTGTAATGATGTTCATAACATCATTCGATTCATACATATAAAGCTATCTTATTCGAAGGTTTAAACTTGCAATCACTAGAACATAGTTTAGTTAATTCTAAACTTGTTCGCAAATAAAAGTTAATCCTTCTAACTTGACTTTTAAAATCAACTAAACACATGTTCTATATCTATATAATTTGCTAACTTAATGATTTAAAACCTGGAAACACGAAAAACACCGTAAAACCGGATTTACGCCGTCGTAGTAACACCACGGGCTGTTTTGGGTTAGTTAATTAAAAACTATGATAAACTTTAATTTAAAAGTTGTTATTCTGGGAAAATGATTTTTATTATGAACATGAAACTATATCCAAAAATTATGGTTAAACTCAAAGTGGAAGTATGTTTTCTAAAATGGTCATCTAGACGTCGTTCTTTCGACTGAAATGACTACCTTTACAAAAACAACTTGTAACTTATTTTTCCAACTATAAACCTATACTTTTTCTGTTTAGATTCATAAAATAGAGTTCAATATGAAACCATAGCAATTTTATTCACTCAAAACGGATTTAAAATGAAGAAGTTATGGGTAAAACAAGATTGGATAATTTTTCTCATTTTAGCTACGTGAAAATTGGTAACAAATCTATTCCAACCATAACTTAATCAACTTGTATTGTATATTATGTAATCTTGAGATACCATAGACACGTATACAATGTTTCAACCTATCATGTCGACACATCTATATATATTTCGGAACAACCATAGACACTCTATATGTGAATGTTGGAGTTAGCTATACAGGGTTGAGGTTGATTCCAAAATATATATAGTTTGAGTTGTGATCAATACTGAGATACGTATACACTGGGTCGTGGATTGATTCAAGATAATATTTATCAATTTATTTCTGTACATCTAACTGTGGATAACTAGTTGTAGGTTACTAACGAGGACAGCTGACTTAATAAACTTAAAACATCAAAATATATTAAAAGTGTTGTAAATATATTTTGAACATACTTTGATATATATGTATATATTGTTATAGGTTAGTGAATCAACCAGTGGCCAAGTCTTACTTCCCGACGAAGTAAAAATCTGTGAAAGTGAGTTATAGTCCCACTTTTAAAATCTAATATTTTTGGGATGAGAATACATGCAGGTTTTATAAATGATTTACAAAATAGACACAAGTACGTGAAACTACATTCTATGGTTGAATTATCGAAATCGATTATGCCCCTTTTTATTAAGTCTGGTAATCTAAGAATTAGGGAACAGACACCCTAATTGATGCGAATCCTAAAGATAGATCTATTGGGCCTAACAAACCCCATCCAAAGTACCAGATGCTTTAGTACTTCGAAATTTATATCATATCCGAAGGGTGTCCCGGAATGATGGGGATATTCTTATATATATGCATCTTGTTAATGTCGGTTACCAGGTGTTCACCATATGAATGATTTTTATCTCTATGTATGGGATGTGTATTGAAATATGAAATCTTGTGGTCTATTGTTACGATTTGATATATATAGGTTAAACCTATTACTCACCAACATTTTTGTTGACGTTTAAAGCATGTTTATTCTCAGGTGAATACTAAGAGCTTCCGCTGTTGCATACTAAAATAAGGACAAGATTTGGAGTCCATGTTTGTATGATATTGTGTAAAAACTGCATTCAAGAAACTGATTTTGATGTAATATATTTGTATTGTAAACCATTATGTAATGGTCGTGTGTAAACAGGATATTTTAGATTATCATTATTTGATAATCTACGTAAAGCTTTTTAAAGCTTTATTTATGAAATAAAGGTTATGGTTTGTTTTAAAAATGAATGCAGTCTTTGAAAAACGTCTCATATAGAGGTCAAAACCTCGCAACGAAATCAATTAATATGGAACATTTTTAATCAATAAGAACGGGACATTTCAGTTGGTATCCGAGCGTTGGTCTTAGAGAACCAGAAAATTTGCATTAATGTGTCTTATCGAGTTTGTTAGGATGCATTAGTGAGTCTGGACTTCGACCGTGTTTTATTTAAAAATGATTGCTTAACATTTTTGTTGGAAACTATATATTATTAACATGTATATAGTATGTGATATATTAATCTCTTAACATGTTTGATATTGTGTGATAGATGTCTACCTCTAGCACAAATCCCATTGACTCACCTAATAATAACGAAGAGTCGAATATATATTGGACTGATTCACAAGTTCCTGAAGAAGAACCGGAAGAAGAATCAGAACCGGAAGAAGAATCAGAACCGGAAGAGGAGGAACCGGAGGAGGAAATAGAACCGGTGGGAGAAATAATAAAACAGTTAAGTAAAAGAAAATCCTCAACCAACCGACCAAGGTTAATTATGGTCAATGGTGTTTCCGCCAAGGAAGCAAAATATTGGGAGGATTACCAATTCTCCGATGAATCGGATTCCGACGAGAATTCCGATGATGTTATAGAAATTACCCCAACTGAATTTAAAAAGGCAAAAAAAAATAATAAGGGAAAGGGCATAAAAATAGAGAAATCTAATTCCAACCCCGATGAACTTTATATGTATCGTCAACCCCCGAAGCCCTTAAGTTGTAACAATGACCCGGGAACCTCTAAACCACCAGGTTTTTCTAAACCGTTGTGGAAAACGACAGCTCGTATTAGGGGAACATCATATAACCCTAGAAACTTGGAAAAATGAACCAAAACCGAAGAAAAAGAAATGAGCGAGTCGGAATAAGATAGTTGTATTCGTGTGGTGTAATATATGTAATATAGTGTGCTTATGCTTTATGATATATGTAAAAATTGCTTGTATTAATAAGTATTTTTTTTTATGAATCTAACTCTTGTCTATTTTACAGTATAAAAACACAAAATGGATAGACAACCCAATATTTTAAGAGACCTACCCGGAGACATGATTGATGAAATCTTGTCTAGAGTCGGTCAGAATTCTTCGGCACAACTATTTACGGCGAAATCAGTTTGTAAGACATTCGAAGAACGTTCCAAGAATGTCTTGGTTTATAAGAGACTTTCGTTTGAAAGATGGGGGATATCACATTGGGAAACCCATAAATTACGATGTGTTTACTTTGACGCATATATTGCGGGGAACCCAAATGCTATTTTACGCAACGGGTTAAGAAATTATTTTGACTCAATGCATCCGAATATAGGACTTCATGATTTAGAAAAAGCGGCTAACATGCAACATAAAGAAGCACGCTATGCTTACGGGTTAGTAATGTTCGCTTCTCACCAAAGTGAGAAAAAGAACATCGGGTTACAACTATTAAACAAAACGTTCCCACAAGTGACGGAGTCAGTAATTGGGGTAAGAAATGAGGTTTTTAGGTTATTACAAGACTGTTGGTCATTACGTAACCCTCGTCCCTTTGATGACGTTACAACACGCTGTCTTATCAACGGCCATAACGTTTATGTTCCACAAGACCAAGGATGGGAAGTAGTCCTAGTAAAACCAGAATGCATGACTTGTTTCTGGACGTATGAACTACGTGTCTTTATTGCCTTTGCTGAACGACTTGTGTACTAGCTAGAATTATCTTCACAACTATCTTGTATCAAAGTTATTGTGTGCTATATTTCATGCTTTATGTAAAATAAGCGGTATTGTAAGTTTGTAAAATATTGTATAAAAGTTTGAACGCGAAATATTATTATAATCAGTTTTTCATATAGAATTGTAGTAGTTGAATTGTATATTAGCTACTAAGTATGAACTTAACGGGTAGGTACTACCCGAATTTAAACTTATAAAACGCTAATATGAAGAAAAAGCTTTTATAAATGAGTTCATATTATGCTACAAAATACTATTAACTACTCTTAATATTCTGTATGATTAACTTGTTCCATTTGACTATTTTGAAGGAAATGGCACCGACTACTCGACACACCGTGAATATGAATGAAGAGGAATTCCGTACTTTTCTAGCTTCAAACATAGCCACAGTACAGGCTGCACTACATACCAACAATAACCTTGGATTTAGCAGTACAGGAAATCGTGTAGGATGCACCTACAAAGAATTCACTGCCTGCAAACCTTTGGAATTTGATGGAACCAAAGGACCGATCGGATTGAAACGGTGGACCGAGAAGGTCGAATCGGTGTTTGCCATAAGTAAGTGTACTGAAGAGGACAAAGTGAAGTACGCTATGCATACCTTCACAGGTTCTGCGTTAACATGGTGGAATACCTATCTAGAGCAAGTGGGACAAGATGATGCGTACGCACTACCGTGGTCAGCATTCAAGCACTTAATGAACGAGAAGTACCGTCCCAGAACCGAGGTCAATAAGTTCAAGACAGAACTTAGAGGGTTACGAACCCAAGGATTTGATATTACCACGTACGAAAGACGATTCACAGAATTGTGCCTATTGTGTCCGGGAGCGTTCGAAGATGAGGAAGAGAAGATCGACGCGTTTGTGAAAGGATTACTGGAAAGAATCCAAGAAGATATAACTTCACACGAGCTCGCCTCCATACAACAGGCATGTAGAATGGCTCACAAACTATTGAACCAGATTGAGAAAAGAATTAAAGAACAGACAGCTGAAGAGGCCAATGTGAAGCAAGTCAAAAGAAAGTAGGAGGAAAACGGTGATAAGAATCACCAATACAACAACAACATCAATTACAATAATAATCGCAACAATTATCCCAACAATCGCAACATCAATCGCAACTACAACAAACGACCCAACAACAACAACAACAACAACAACAACAACAACAACAACAACAGCAGCAGCAACTACAACAATCATCCCAACAACAATAACAACCGCAACAACAACAACAATCAGAAGCAGCTATGTCAAAGGTGTGAAAAGTATCACTCGGGGTTCTACACCAAATTTTGCAACAAGTGTAAAAGAAATGGTCATAGCGCGGTGAAGTGTGAGGTCTACGGACCAGGGGTTAACAGAACGAAAGGAACAAATGGTGTCAGAACGAGTAATGGCGGAGCAAGTAGTGTCGGAGCAAGTTATGCCAATGTACTTTGTTATAAATGTGGAAAACCGGGCCACATTATTAGAAATTGCCCGAACCAGGAGAACACGAATGGACAAGGCCGCGGAAGAGTTTTCAATATTAATGCGGCAGAGGCACAGGAAGACCCGGAGCTTGTTACGGGTACGTTTCTTATTGACAATAAATCTGCTTACGTTTTATTTGATTCGGGTGCGGATAGAAGCTATATGAGTAGAGATTTTTGTGCTAAATTAAGTTGTCCATTGACGCCGTTGGATAGTAAATTTTTACTCGAATTAGCAAACGGTAAATTAATTTCAGCAGATAATATATGCCAGAATCGAGAAATTAAACTGGGTAGCGAAATATTTAAGATTGATTTGATACCAGTAGAATTAGGGAGTTTTGATGTAATAGTTGGCATGGACTGGCTGAAGAAGGTGAAAGCAGAGATAGTATGTTATAAAAATGCAATTCGCATTGTACGAGAAGAAGGAGAACCCTTAATGGTGTACGGAGAAAAGGGCAACATGAAGCTACATCTTATTAGTAATTTGAAGGCACAAAAACTAATAAGAAAAGGTTGCTATGCTATTCTAGCACACGTCGAGAAAGTACAAACTGAAGAAAAGAGCATCAATGATGTTCCCGTCGCAAAAGAATTTCCCGTTGTATTTCCGAAAGAATTACCGGGACTACCTCCACATCGATCTGTTGAATTTCAAATAGATCTTGTACCAGGAGCTGCACCAAAAGCTCGTGCTCCTTATAGACTCGCACCCAGCGAGATGAAAGAACTACAAAGTCAACTACAAGAACTATTAGAACGTGGTTTCATTTGACCAAGCACATCACCATGGGGAGCTCCTGTTTTGTTTGTCAAGAAGAAGGATGGTACATTTAGGTTGTGTATTGACTACAGAGAGTTGAACAAACTTACCATCAAAAACCGTTATCCACTACCGAGAATTGACGACTTATTTGATCAACTACGAGGCTCATCGGTTTATTCGAAGATCGATTTACGTTCTGGATATCATCAAATGCGAGTAAAGGAGGATGATATTCCAAAAACTGCTTTTAGGACGCGTTATGGTCATTACGAGTTTATGGTTATGCCGTTTGGATTGACTAACGCACCAGTTGTGTTCATGGACCTTATGAACCGAGTGTGTGGGCCATATCTTGACAAGTTTGTCATTGTTTTCATCGATGACATACTTATTTACTCAAAGAATGATCAAGAGCACGAAGAACATTTGAGAAAAGTGCTAGAAGTATTGAGGAAAGAAAAACTGTACGCTAAGTTTTCAAAGTGTGCATTTTGGTTGGAAGAAGTTCAATTCCTCGGTCACATAGTGAACAAAGAAGGTATCCAGGTGGACCCGGAAAAGATCGAAACCGTTGAAAAGTGGGAAACCCCAAAAACTCCAAAGCATATACGTCAATTTTTAGGATTGGCTGGTTACTATAGAAGATTCATCCAAGATTTCTCTAAAATAGCAAAACCCTTGACTGCATTAACGCATAAAGGGAAGAAATTTGAATGGAAGGATGAACAAGAAAAGGCGTTTCAATTATTGAAGAAAAAGCTAACTACGACACCTATATTGTCATTGCCTGAAGGGAATAATGATTTTGTGATTTATTGTGACGCATCAAAGCAAGGTCTCGGTTGTGTATTAATGCAACGGACGAAGGTGATTGCTTATGCGTCTAGACAATTGAAGATTCACGAGCAAAATTATACGACGCATGATTTGGAATTAGGCGCGGTTGTTTTTGCATTAAAGACTTGGAGGCACTACTTATATGGGGTCAAAAGTATTATATATACCAACCACAAAAGTCTTCAACACATATTTAATTAGAAACAATTGAATATGAGGCAGCGTAGGTGGATTGAATTGTTGAATGATTACGACTTTGAGATTCGTTACCACCCGGGGAAGGCAAATGTGGTAGCCGACGCCTTGAGCAGAAAGGACAGAGAACCCATTCGAGTAAATTCTATGAATATAATGATTCACACTAACCTTACTACTCAAATAAAGGAGGCGCAACAAGGAGTTTTAAAAGAGGGAAATTTAAAGGATCAAATACCCAAAGGATCGGAGAAGCATCTTAATATTCGGGAAGACGGAACCCGGTATAGGGCTGAAAGAATTTGGGTACCAAAATTTGGAGATATGAGAGAAATGGTACTTAGAGAAGCTCATAAAACCAGATACTCAATACATCCTGGAACGGGGAAGATGTACAAGGATCTCAAGAAACATTTTTGGTGGCTGGGTATGAAAGCCGATGTTGCTAAATACGTAGGAGAATGTTTGACGTGTTCTAAGGTCAAAGCTGAGCATCAGAAACCATCAGGTCTACTTCAACAACCCGAAATCCCGGAATGGAAATGGGAAAATATTACCATGGATTTCATCACTAAATTGCCAAGGACTGCAAGTGGTTTTGATACTATTTGGGTAATAGTTGATCGTCTCACCAAATCAGCACACTTTCTGCCAATAAAAGAAGATGACAAGATGGAGAAGTTAGCACGACTGTATTTGAAGGAAGTCGTCTCCAGTCATGGAATACCAATCTCTATTATCTCTGATAGGGATGGCAGATTTATTTCAAGATTCTGGCAGACATTACAGCAAGCATTAGGAACTCGTCTAGACATGAGTACTGCCTATCATCCACAAACTGATGGACAGGGAAAAAGGACGATACAAACGCTTGAAGACATGCTACGAGCATGTGTTATTGATTTCGGAAACATTTGGGATCGACATCTACCGTTAGCAGAATTTTCCTACAACAACAGCTACCATTCAAGCATTGAGATGGCGCCGTTTGAAGCACTTTATGGTAGAAAGTGCAGGTCTCCGATTTGTTGGAGTGAAGTGGGGGATAGACAGATTACGGGTCCGGAGATAATACAAGAAACTACCGAGAAAATCATCCAAATTCAACAAAGATTGAAAACCGCCCAGAGTCGACAAAAGAGCTACGCGGACAGTAAAAGAAAAGATATAGAGTTTGAAATTGGAGAAATGGTCATGCTTAAGGTTTCACCTTGGAAAGGCGTTGTTCGATTTGGTAAACGGGGGAAACTAAATCCAAGGTACATTGGACCATTCAAGATTATAGATCGTGTCGGACCAGTAGCTTACCAACTGGAGCTACCTCAACAACTCGCGGCTGTACATAACACTTTCCACGTCTCAAATTTGAAGAAATGTTTTGCTAAAGAAGATCTCACTATTCCGTTGGACGAAATCCAAATCAATGAAAAACTTCAATTCATTGAAGAACCCGTCAAAATAATGGATCGTGAGGTTAAGAGACTTAAACAAAACAAGATACCGATTGTTAAGGTTCGATGGAATGCTCGTAGAGGACCCGAGTTCACATGGGAGCATGAACATCAGATGAAGAAGAAATACCCACATTTATTTCTAGAAGATACGTCAACACCTCCAACTGCTTAAAATTTCGGGACGAAATTTATTTAACGGGTAGGTACTGTAGTGACCCGAACTTTTCCATGTTTATATATATATTAAATGAAATTGTTATTTACATGATTAAGTGTTTCCAACATGTTAAGCAATCAAACTTGTTAAGACTTGATTAATTGAAATAGGTTTCATATAGACAATTGACCACCCAAGTTGACCGGTGATTCACGAACGTTAAAACTTGTAAAAACTATATGATGACATATATATGGTTATATATATAGTTAACATGATATTATGATAAGTAAACATATCATTAAGTATATTAACAATGAACTACATATGTAAAAACAAGACTACTAACTTAATGATTTTGAAACGAGACATATATGTAACGATTATCGTTGTAACGACATTTAATGTATATATATCATATTAAGAGATATTCGTACATCATAATATCATGATAATATAATAATTTAAAATCTATTTTGATATTATAAACATTAGGTTAACAACATTTAACAAGATCGTTAACCTAAAGGTTTCAAAACAACACTTACATGTAACGACTAACGATGACTTAACGAGTCAGTTAAAATGTATATACATGTAGTATTTTAATATGTATTCATACACTTTTGAAAGACTTCAAGACACTTATCAAAATACTTCTACTTAACAAAAATTCTTACAATTACATCCTCGTTCAGTTTCATCAACAAGTCTACTCGTATGCACCCGTATTTGTACTCGTATAATACACAGCTTTTAGATGTATGTACTATTGGTATATACACTCCAATGATCAGCTCTTAGTAGCCCATGTGAGTCACCTAACACATGTGGGAACCATCATTTGGCAACTAGCATGAAATATCTCATAAAATTACAAAAATATGAGTAATCATTCATGACTTATTTACATGAAAACAAAATTACATATCCTTTATATCTAATCCATACACCAACGACCAAAAACACCTACAAACACTTTCATTCTTCAATTTTCTTCATCTAATTGATCTCTCTCAAGTTCTATCTTCAAGTTCTAAGTGTTCTTCATAAATTCCAAAAGTTCTAGTTTCATAAAATCAAGAATACTTCCAAGATTGCAAGTTTACTTCCAAGTTTTCTAAATCCATTCCAAGATCAAGAAACCTTTGTTACTTACAGTAGGTTATCTTTCTAATACAAGGTAATAATCATATTCAAACTTTAATTCAATTTCTATAACTATAACAATCTTATTTCGAGTGGAAATCTTACTTGAAATTGTTTTCTTGTCATGATTCTGCTTCAAGAACTTTCAAGCCATCCAAGGATCCTTTGAAGCTAGATCTATTTTTCACATTTCCAGTATATTTATCCAAGGAAATTGAGGTAGTAATGATGTTCATAACATCATTCGATTCATACATATAAAGCTATCTTATTCGAAGGTTTAAACTTGTAATCACTATAACATAGTTTAGTTAATTCTAAACTTGTTCGCAAATAAAAGTTAATCCTTCTAACTTGACTTTTAAAATCAACTAAACACATGTTCTATATCTATATGATTTACTAACTTAATGATTTAAAACCTGGAAATACGAAAAACACTGTAAAACCGGATTTACGCCGTCGTAGTAACACCACGGGCTGTTTTGGGTTAGTTAATTAAAAACTATGATAAACTTTGATTTAAAAGTTGTTATTCTGGGAAAATGATTTTTATTATGAACATGAAACTATATCCAAAAATTATGGTTAAACTCAAAGTGGAAGTATGTTTTCTAAAATGGTCATTTAGACGTCGTTCTTTCGACTGAAATGACTACCTTTACAAAAATGACTTGTAACTTATTTTTCCGACTATAAACCTATACTTTTTCTATTTAGATTCATAAAATAAAGTTCAATATGAAACCATAGCAATTTGATTCACTCAAAACGGATTTAAAATGAAGAAGTTATGGGTAAAACAAGATTGGATAATTTTTCTCATTTTAGCTACGCGAAAATTGGTAACAAATCTATTCCAACCATAACTTAATCAACTTGTATTGTATATTATGTAATCTTCAGATACCATAGACACGTATATAATGTTTCGACCTATCATGTCGACACATCTATATATATTTTGGAACAACCATAGACACTCTATATGTGAATGTTGGAGTTAGCTATACAGGGTTGAGGTTGATTCCAAAATATATATAGTTTGAGTTGTGATCAATACTGAGATACATATACACTGGGTCGTGGATTGATTCAAGATAATATTTATCGATTTATTTCTGTACATCTAACTGTGGACAACTAGTTGTAGGTTACTAACGAGGACAGCTGACTTAATTAACTTAAAACATCAAAATATATTAAAAGTGTTGTAAATATATTTTGAACATACTTTGATACATATGTATATATTGTTATAGGTTAGTGAATCAACCAGTGGCCAAGTCTTACTTCCCGACGAAGTAAAAATCTGTGAAAGTGAGTTATAGTCCCACTTTTAAAATCTAATATTTTTTGGATGAGAATACATGCAGGTTTTATAACTGATTTACAAAATAGACACAAGTACGTGAAACTACATAATATGGTTGAATTATCGAAATCGAATATGCCCCTTTTTATTAAGTCTGGTAATCTAAGAATTAGGGAACAGACACCCTAATTGACGCGAATCCTAAAGATAGATCTATTGGGCCTAACAAACCCCATCCAAAGTACCGGATGCTTTAGTACTTCGAAATTTATATCATATCCGAAGGGTGTCCCGGAATGATGGGGATATTCTTATATATATGCATCTTGTTAATGTCGGTTATTAGGTGTTCACCATATGAATGATTTTTATCTCTATGTATGGGATGTGTATTGAAATATGAAATCTTGTGGTCTATTGTTACGATTTGATATATATAGGTTAAACCTATAACTCACCAACATTTTTTTTGACGTTTAAAGCATGTTTATTCTCAGGTGAATACTAAGAGCTTCCGCTGTTGCATACTAAAATAAGGACAATACTTGGAGTCCATGTTTGTATGATATTGTGTAAAAACTGCATTCAAGAAACTGATTTCGATGTAATATATTTGTATTGTAAACCATTATGTAATGGTCGTGTGTAAACAGGATATTTTAGATTATCATTATTTGATAATCTACGTAAAGCTTTTTAAGCCTTTATTTATGAAATAAAGGTTATGGTTTGTTTTAAAAATGAATGCAGTCTTTGAAAAATGTCTCATATAGAGGTCAAAACCTCGCAACGAAATCAATTAATATGGAACGTTTTTAATCAATAAGAACGGGAAATTTCAGTGAGCAACCAAGGATAAGTTTTCGATGAATCTACGATAGTATCCAGCGAGACCCAAAAATTGACGAATGCGAGTAGGAGTAGTAGGAGTCTCCCATTTACTAATGGCTTCGCTTTTTGTGGGATCGACTTTAATACCTTGATCACTTACAACATGACCAAGAAATTGAACTTCCTTCAACCAAAATTCACACTTGGAGAATTTGGCATAGAGTCGTTCTTGTCTCAAGAGTTCAAGCACAAGTCGGAGATGTTGTTCGTGCTCTTCTTCGCTTTTAGAATAGACCAAGATGTCATCTATGAACACAATAACGAATTTATCGAGATACGGTTTGCACACACGGTTTATAAGATCCATGAACACCGCCGGTGTATTAGTGAGACCAAATGGCATAACAAGAAATTCATAACTATCATAACGAGTCCGGAAAGCGGTTTTGGAGTCATCTTCCCCCTTAACCCTTAATTGATGATAACCCGAGCGGAGAACGATTTTTGAATGTACACAAGATCCTTGTAGTTGATCAAAGAGGTCATCGATGCGAGGAAGAGGATATCGATTCTTAACCGTCAATTTATTTAGTTCACGATAATCAATGCACATTCGTAGGGATCCATCTTTCTTTTTAACAAACAAAATCGGAGCGCCCCATGGTGAATGGCTAGGTTGGATAAAACCAAGGTCAAGTAGTTCTTGGATTTAACTTTGCAATTCTTGCATTTCGGATGGAGCAAGTCTATATGGTGCACGTGCTACGGGTGCGGCTCCTGGAATAAGATCGATTTGGAATTCTACCGGTCGATGAGGTGGAAGACCCGGAAATTCGTCGGAAAATACATCGGAAAAGTCACTAACAATTGGCATATCATCGATATGCTTCTCATCGGACTCGACTTTCTTAACGTGGGCAAGGATCTCAAAACAACCCTTACAGAGTAGTTTTCTAACTTTAAGGCACGAAACGGGGTTGAGTCCGGTGCAACTCTTATCGCCATAAACAATCAAAGGTTCACCATTCTCGATAGGAATTTGGATTACGTTAAGATCATAAAGGATGTGAGATTTCATTTTGGCTAACCAATTCATACCGATTATCACATCGAAGCTTCCTAGTTCCTTGGGTATCGAGTCAATTTCAAACTCATTACCTAAAATGTTTAATGTACACCCCCGGTAATATGTGTCAGCACTCAATAGATTCCCGTTGGCCACTTTAATGGTATAAGTGGTATCTAATGGAAGTGGTGGAGTGCTAAAAGAATGAGTTAAAGTCTTGGATACAAAACTCTTATCGGCACCCGAATCGAATAAACAAGTAACATAAGTGTTGTTGAGAAGAAACGTACCCGTGACTAATTCATTGTCATCTCGGGCTTCCTCGGTGTTGATGTTGAAAGCTCGGTCGCGCGTGTTGGGGTTATCTTTCTTCTTCGGGCATGCATTTCTATAATGGCTCGTTTGGCCATATTCGTAACAAGTGCCCTTCTTTGGTGCATTGGGCCCCTTTCGAGTGAAGGGAGAGACACTTTTACATTCGTTGGCCTTATGACCCACTCCTTGGCACCGATTACAAATTAGCTTGCCACATTCACCAAAGTGATGCTTGTTGCATTTGTTGCAAAGAGGTCGGTTTTCGGCATAACCCTTCTTGCCGTCGAAAGTGAAAGGCTTCTTGGCAAAGTTGTTGTTGCTTGATTGGGGGCTTCCCATTTTCTTTTGTTGTTACCCGACTTATCCTCGGCTTTAGGTGCCGGCACTACTATTTCATCCACCGTTTCTATTAATTTGTGGGCTATGTTCAAAGCTTCTTGATGATTAGTGGGTTTAGATGACATTACTCCGTGTTTGATGCTCTTTGGAAGACCATCTATGTAAAGTTCAACCCTTAAAGATTCGAGGTTCACAAGGTTTGGGCACATCAAGGCTAGTTCGGAAAATCGTTGATTATAGGCCTTGAGATCGTTTCCGACCGCCTTTAAAGTTCTTAGCTCTTGTTCGAGCCTTCGGGTTTCTTCACGAGGGAAATATTCAGCGATCATCTTTTCCCTTAAGTCGGCCCAAGAGAGGGCGTGAGCTTCATCGGTACCCGCCGATTGTACATAGGTGTTCCATCATGTGAGGGCGACATCGGCAAAAGTGTGAGTGGAGTATTTGACCTTATCTTGGTCCCGACAACCGCTTATGCTAAAGACGGCCTCTGTTTGTTCGAACCATCGAGTGAGAGTAACCGGTCCCCCGGTCCCATCAAAAGTATGAGGTTTGAACCCCATGAAGGCTTTGTAGGAGCACCCTTCGCTTGAGTTACCGGCCCCTTGATTGTTGTTGCTGTGGTTGTTGTTATTGTTGTTGTTGGAGGAGTGACCGGCCATGGACGCATCCACGGCGGTGGCTATCATCCGTTGAAGGGCTTGTTCGGGAGTCTCATGGCGTGGTACACGGCGAGGAGGCATTGTTCCTTCAAAACACAAGAATACCGTTGATTAGTATTTTCAATAATACTAATCATGATATGGAATAAGGATAAAGAGAAAATTTTTCCTTGACTCGCCTTAAATTCTTTGTGTCATAATGTCGGAACGTTCATATGAGTCACCGTAATATAATCCCGGAAATTATATTACCCTAATTCATATGTGCATTCGACATTATTTCACTAAGTCAAGGTGGCGCGTCAATCAAATTAAACAACGTGAGATTAAGATGAAATAAGAGTAGATATGAGTAGAAACATTCGAGTATAAATGCACAAGTAGTCAAGTAATTCCTACTTCAAGTCTATATGCCGGTTGTAGTCTAGATTCACTAATGTACCCTATGACTCGGGGTTGACACCAATGAACTCTAAATCCCTACAACCAATGCTCTGATACCATCTGTAGCGACCCGACAAAATCGTCATTGACGGTGCCGTCTACTTAGGTCCCGTTATGTGGTCATAAGTCTTTAAAACAACGTTTGACCAAAAGTATGTCGCATTCATTTCAAAAGTAAAGATGTTTCAAGGTTTACAAAGTAGTTCGACAACTAGTTACACAACAAAGTTTAAAGTACAATTGAAACATATGCAACACAATTTAAAAGTAGCCAAAAGACACTCCACGTATGCATGTATACTCGACATCCAAGCAAGTATCAAAAGTAATAAGCGGAAGTATGTATCACAAAACGTTCAAGGACCTGAGAAAAACATAGAAATCTGTCAACGAAAACGTTGGTGAAATCACAGGTTTAAGTAAATAAGTACAAGTGAACCACAAGATTTGTAATATTGATATAATAGTAATACATTCTAAAAGTTAATATTCACGAGCACCCAAATATCAATGCTTAACATTCCTTCCATAGAACCCCATCACAATAGTGTTAGAACATACACTATTTCTCGAAAGTATATTTCATTCGTAAACGGTAGCGAACCGTCTGAATGACGGTTTGTCAAACCCATATGGATCCATACAACATAAGTTCTCGCTTACACCCGGCAAGTGTAACTAATGATAATCGAATTGAGGATTTTGTTCTAAACTCGTATGTAGAATATTTGTTTTTCTGTACTTGTGTTCACTTAGTAAAAAGAAATGTTTATGTTTTCTCATTCCAATTGTAAGTTCAAAAGAGTAAAAGTGGGACTATGATCTCACCTTGAGTGCACGTATGTAAAAGTACTTCAACAAGTAAACGTGTGCAAGAATGAATGCTAGTATTGACCTAAACAAATAGGTTTGTATCAATATCGGTAAACACGGTCAATCAAAGTGTTCAATTAGTCCTATGGCTCATTACGACTCGATTACTATAGCATGTGACTCAAATTGTCACGTCTCATGAAAGATACAAGTATAAAAGCACGTTAGAATGATTGCACAAACATTTGGTTAAGTTTGATTAAAAGTCAACTTGGGTCTGGTCAAAGTCAACGAAAAATTCAACACGTAACGACCCGACCAAAACCGTTATTGACGGCGCCGCTACTTAGGTCCCGTTGCGTGGTCATAGTCCCTATATGAGACGCGTTTGACCAAAATTATGTCGCATTCATTTGAAATGTGCATGACTTGCAAAGTTTAGTTCACCAGACGGATCGACAACGAGTTTAAGTTTACAAAAGTAGTAAAGTACAAATGAAATATCTTGCGACATAATTAGTTTAAAATCACAGTTGCTATAAATAGCGTAAGTATGTAAACAATATGTTTGAATCCAAAGGTGCTATCACTAGCGTATGCATGTATGTATGCTTGACTCCAAGCATGAAATCAGAGTGTATGCATGTATGCTTGACCCCAAGCAAGTATGAATGTGCGCGGAAGCATGTATCAAATAGCCATGTATGAACCTGAGAAACATATAGAAAACTGTCAACGAAAAACGTTGGTGAAATCATAGGTGTATTAATAAAAGTTATATTTTGAACCACAAGATTTAGTATTTCCATAAATTGATCATCCAAAAGTTGCATTCCAAAAGTTGGTTCGCGAGCACCCAATTATCAAGACTTAACGTTTCCTTCCATAGAACCCCATCACAATAGTGTTAGAACATACACTGTTTCCCGAAAATATATTTCATCCGTAGACGGTAGCGAACCGTCCGTAATGAGGGTTTGTCAAACCCGTATGGCCACACAATATAAGTTCTCGCTTACACCCTGTAAGTGTAACTAATGATAATCGAATTGAGGATTTTTGTTCTAACTCGCTGTGGAATGTTTGTTTTCCTTGTACTTGTGTTCAAAGTATAAAAGCAAGTAGTACAAAATGTAACAAAGTATATGTTTCTCAGCCCACAATTTAAAAGTATAAAAAGTTGTTGAAAAGGTGGGACTATGATCTCACCTCGAGTGCACGAGTATAAAGGTACTTCAACAAGTAAACGTGTGCATGAAAGTTGCTTAGCCTTGACCTAAACAAGTAAGTTATATCAATTAACCGGTTACGACACAAGGTCGGGCGAAATGTGTTCAATTAGTCCTATGGCTCGTTACGACTCGATTAAGTATAGCATGTGAATCACGTTGTCAAGTTTCATACAAGAAACAAGTATAAAAGCATGTTAGAATGATTGTATAAAAGTTTGGTTAAGTTTGACTAAAAGTCAAACTTGGTCAAAGTCAACGAAAAAGTCAACGCGTTCGGGTCGGGTCCCGAACTATTTTTCTATGCTAAATATTCATATACAAGTATATTAAAACAAGTTTCATGTGAATCGGAGGTCGATAGCTAGTCAAACATTTCGCGTGAAATGTGACAAAGTGAGCAGAATCTGGCCAGGCGATTCTGCGCGCCGCTCGGGGATGTGGCGCGCCGCGCCACTACCTGGGCAGAGAATTCTGGTCAGTTTTTCCAAGTGTGCACGAACCAAAACCTTTTCTAACACAACACTTGACCCGCAAACACTTATAATGCCTATCATATATCGTCGAAAAGGTATTTTGACGAGCAATACAACTAACCACATATCATCAAACAAAAACATCATTTACAATAACCGAAAACTCGTCAATTGATCAAGAAAGGTTTATTTTCAAAGTTTCAAGTTCGTGAAACGTATTTTATGATTCGGGAATCCAATTTACACATACGATATGCCGTTTTGAAGGTAATGAAGCATACATTACAACTAAACACTTACTAATAACATTTCATGGCATTCGAAACATCAAAAGCTCGTTTTAAGTCTATCAAACCCTAACCACAATCCGCAAAAATCAATATTCATGTTTTTGAAGTTTCCTTAATCAACCTACGCATCAAAACGAAGCTAGTGATACTAGTAACACAATTAAAACATGCACTTTAACAATCTAACAACATTAACTCATCCAAAATCAAGGATTAAGCAAACCCATTTCAAATGTTCAAACTAGTTACTCAAAACAACGAATCGAGCAAACAAAACATATATTCATGTTATACACGAGCCATAGACACTAACTAACACCATTTCAAGTCAAAAACACGAATTTAGAGAAATCTAGAGTTTTAGAAATGTTACCCAAACGAGATGAAGTTGGTATCAAATTGTAGAGGATGAAGAGAGGATTCCAAATATGTAATTTGTTTTGTTGTAAGCCTCCTAGATTGAATTTAGATGATGAATGATTGAATTGGGTGTTTGTGTGTGTGTTCTTGCTAGAGAGAAAGAGAGAGAGGTGGAGGTGATTGAATGGTGGTGATTGGGGTGGACTAGTTGACCTAGTCAACTAGTTTGCCCCGTGTCAATTTTAGTCCCTCGAGTTTAGAAGCGGGTGCGGGATTTAACCGATCGAATATTTTTAAAACGCAAGTTAACGAGAGATGTTATAATTAAATGACGGAATTATTATGAACGTTAGTCAACGGAAACTACGAATTTAAATACGAAAGATTATGTTTTAAAAAAAAAAAAAGACGGTGTTAAAATTAAATTTAACGGAAAAACGCGGGATGTTACATTATCCACGCCTCAAAAGAAATTTCGTCCCGAAATTTAGTTGGAAGTAGTAGTTGTTGAATCTTCCTCGAGATCTTGCGTTGCCAATTCTACGAGTGAGGGAGAAGTACGTCCTAGGGTATTTCAACGAATTTTGACGGTCGGGATCATATGTTGTTTTAAGGTTTGGCTTCACGATTTATGGTTTCAACCGGTCCTCCTAGGAAGTGAGGGTTATCGTCGATAGTGAGTTCATCAAAGGAGATAACAAGTTCTCGTTTCGCAAAACACGTCTTTGAGTTGATACATCGAATGTAGGATAAACGGAGACCCAAAATGAGTCGGAAAAGTCTAAATGGCTAGCGACGGGTCCAAAACACCCCAAGAATTTAAAGGATCAAAATATCGCGGATTTAGCTTCCTACGTTTTCCCGAAACGGATTGCACTTTTCCAAGGTGCGACTCTTAACGTGACGCGGTTTCCCACGTGGAATTTGAAATGTTTACGTCTAACATCGGCGTAGCTCTTGGTGATTACGAGTCGCGTAGGGTTTTACCTGAATATGAATAAATTTTCTCGGTTGCTCATGAATAACCTCGGCCCCGGTGAATTGATCATCGTTTACTTGGTTCGACAAAGGAGAATGACGTTTCCGGTCACATGTGGTTTCAAAAGGAGTGACGTTAAAACTCGAATGAAAATCATTGTAGTACGAGGATTCGGTTAAAGGAAAATATTTTTCTCAAGTAAATTTGAAGTTGGTAATACAAACTTGTATTATGGTTTCCAAGGTTTAAATCGCATGTTTGTTCGGTCCGTCGGGTTGTGGATGGTACGCGGTACTCATGTCTAAACGCGGTCCCGAGGCTTTTTGTAAGGCACTCCAAAATCTAGAAGTGAAACGAGGATCTCGATCCGAAACGGGGTACATTTCCCTAAGGCATATTGAACAAGTTTGCTAGGAATTGAAAACGTTAGCTAGGACAAGTTTCTCAAGAAAATTCGCGTCGCGGAAGATTTATCGGTTTCCAAAAACGTTCGTCGGGGCAAGTTCTTATCGGGTTTTTGAAAGAAAAACGTTCGTCGGAACTATTCACCCTCGAGGTGAATACTAGTATAACGTGAAGAGTCTCTCTCCATTGAGAATTTAAAATAAAAGATTTCCTGAACCAGAATTACGAGTGTAAGGCAAGAGAAGTTTCCGCCTCGATGCGAGCATAACGAGTAAATTGTAGTTAGTCAATAAGACTGCGCGAGGACGAGCTAGTATACCCGTGTGACATACGGTTGAAGTCGAATGGAATCGGTAATTCATTCGGAAGCATAAATATAATTTGACAATAATTGAAGGTGTGTCCCCGGTATGGTTGTTATAAATATTCTCGGAGTTTTCGGATGTCCAAACCTGAAAAGATGAAGTCATGTACATGGCACATGGTGGTGTTTAGGTTGATCGAGTCTAACCACCATCACGCGTCACTAGAACTTTGGTATGTCTTACCGTAATATAACCACGTTGATCGAGTGTCGTTATATTACGCTAACTCATACCTCCATTCCCACATCACTCTATAGATTCAAGTTCGTGTCATCGTGAAGACCTAAAATGAACAAAATGTAACGACGTCTCAAACGTGACTCGTATTAAATCGAAAGAATTTCTGCAAATCTAAGGAAGCGTTCCCCGAGGGAAGTGTATAAATGATTGTTCACGTCAATGCGGTTCGAGTCAGACAAAAATGTATTCAGGTATGAAAAGAGTAATGAGTCATGATAACGAGTAGTACGCAACCGTAGTGATAAATGTTGATGACGATACTCACCTAGAGTAGTGATGGTAGTAACACCAAAAAGTAGATAGTAAGAAACACCAGTGGGAAACCGATAGTAAGTTGAAACGGTGGCAAATAACAATCCGGGAGACAGAGTTCCCGAACAAGTGTGACTAATGAAGTCGTCGTCATCCATACGTGTATGAATCATGAATTTACGTGTGTTACCAAAAAGTGGCGGAATACGAGTTCGTATGATGAAGGTTGGGTACCATTAAAAAGTTTGCCTAAGAATGATTCAAGTATAATGCACAAGTAGTCAAGTAAGTGCTATCTATAGCAAATGTATGTCAGAATGCAAATGCTAACTATCCAGTTGTAGTCTAGACTCACTAATGCGTCCTAACGACTCTGTTAGACACACTAATGCACGTCCTAGTTCCCTACAACCAACGCTCTGATACCACTTGTAACGACCCGACCAAAACCGTTATTGACGGCGCCGCTACTTAGGTCCCGTTGCATGGTCATAGTCCCTATATGAGACGCGTTTGACCAAAATTATGTCGCATTCATTTGAAATGTGCATGACTTGCAAAGTTTAGTTCACCAGACGGATCGACAACGAGTTTAAGTTTACAAAAGTAGTAAAGTACAAATGAAATATCTTGCGACATAATTAGTTTAAAATCACAGTTGCTATAAATAGCGTAAGTATGTAAACAATATGTTTGAAACCAACGGTGCTATCACTAGCGTATGCATGTATGTATGCTTGACTCCAAGCATGAAATCAGAGTGTATGCATGTATGCTTGACCCCAAGCAAGTATGAATGTACGCGGAAGCATGTATCAAATAGCCATGTATGAACCTGAGAAACATATAGAAAACTGTCAACGAAAAACGTTGGTGAAATCATAGGTGTATTAATAAAAGTTATATTTTGAACCACAAGATTTAGTATTTCCATAAATTGATCATCTAAAAGTTGCATTCCAAAAGTTGGTTCGCGAGCACCCAATTATCAAGACTTAACGTTTCCTTCCATAGAACCCCATCACAATAGTGTTAGAACATACACTGTTTCCCGAAAATATATTTCATCCGTAGACGGTAGCGAACCGTCCGTAATGAGGGTTTGTCAAACCCGTATGGCCACACAATATAAGTTCTCGCTTACACCCTGCAAGTGTAACTAATGATAATCGAATTGAGGATTTTTGTTCTAACTCGCTGTGGAATGTTTGTTTTCCTTGTACTTGTGTTCAAAGTATAAAAGCAAGTAGTACAAAATGTAACAAAGTATATGTTTCTCAGCCCACAATTTAAAAGTATAAAAAGTTGTTGAAAAGGTGGGACTATGATCTCACCTCGAGTGCACGAGTATAAAGGTACTTCAACAAGTAAACGTGTGCATGAAAGTTGCTTAGCCTTGACCTAAACAAGTAAGTTATATCAATTAACCGGTTACGACACAAGGTCGGGCGAAATGTGTTCAATTAGTCCTATGGCTCGTTACGACTCGATTAAGTATAGCATGTGAATCACGTTGTCAAGTTTCATACAAGAAACAAGTATAAAAGCATGTTAGAATGATTGTATAAAAGTTTGGTTAAGTTTGACTAAAAGTCAAACTTGGTCAAAGTCAACGAAAAAGTCAACGCGTTCGGGTCGGGTCCCGAACTATTTTTCTATGCTAAATATTCATATACAAGTATATTAAAACAAGTTTCATGTGAATCGGAGGTCGATAGCTAGTCAAACATTTCGCGTGAAATGTGACAAAGTGAGCAGAATCTGGCCAGGCGATTCTGCGCGCCGCGCGGGGATGTGGCGCGCCGCGCCACTACCTGGGCAGAGAATTCTGGTCAGTTTTTCCAAGTGTGCACGAACCAAAACCTTTTCTAACACAACACTTGACCCGCAAACACTTATAATGCCTATCATATATCGTCGAAAAGGTATTTTGACGAGCAATACAACTAACCACATATCATCAAACAAAAACATCATTTACAATAACCGAAAACTCGTCAATTGATCAAGAAAGGTTTATTTTCAAAGTTTCAAGTTCGTGAAACGTATTTTATGATTCGGGAATCCAATTTACACATACGATATGCCGTTTTGAAGGTAATGAAGCATACATTACAACTAAACACTTACTAATAACATTTCATGGCATTCAAAACATCAAAAGCTCGTTTTAAGTCTATCAAACCCTAACCACAATCCGCAAAAATCAATATTCATGTTTTTGAAGTTTCCTTAATCAACCTACGCATCAAAACGAAGCTAGTGATACTAGTAACACAATTAAAACATGCACTTTAACAATCTAACAACATTAACTCATCCAAAATCAAGGATTAAGCAAACCCATTTCAAATGTTCAAACTAGTTACTCAAAACAACGAATCGAGCAAACAAAACATATATTCATGTTATACACGAGCCATAGACACTAACTAACACCATTTCAAGTCAAAAACACGAATTTAGAGAAATCTAGAGTTTTATAAATGTTACCCAAACGAGATGAAGTTGGTATCAAATTGTAGAGGATGAAGAGAGGATTCCAAATATGTAATTTGTTTTGTTGTAAGCCTCCTAGATCGAATTTAGATGATGAATGATTGAATTGGGTGTTTGTGTGTGTGTTCTTGCTAGAGAGAAAGAGAGAGAGGTGGAGGTGATTGAATGGTGGTGATTGGGGTGGACTAGTTGACCTAGTCAACTAGTTTGCCCCGTGTCAATTTTAGTCCCTCGAGTTTAGAAGCGGGTGCGGGATTTAACCGATCGAATATTTTTAAAACGCAAGTTAACGAGAGATGTTATAATTAAATGACGGAATTATTATGAACGTTAGTCAACGGAAACTACGAATTTAAATACGAAAGATTATGTTTTAAAAAAAAAAAGACGGTGTTAAAATTAAATTTAACGGAAAAACGCGGGATGTTACATTCTGGTCGGGTCTCGAACTATTTTTCTGAGGTTTTTAATCATATATGAGCATGTTAGAACAAGTTACATGTGAATCGGAAGTCCATAGCATGGCAAACATTTTTCAAAAAATGACCAAACTAAACAGAATCTGGTAGTGTATCTGGACAGCGTCCAGATTTGCTAGACGGCGTCCAGTATTGAAGGCCTGGACGGCGTCCAATAATCTGGATGGCGTCCAGATCTGTATCCAGACCCTGTTTTGCTGCAACAAAGAAATGCACGAACCAAAACTCAAACAATCCCAATTTATGACCCGCAAACAATCAAAACATGTATCTTATATTATCGGGAAGGTATTTTGATGAGGAAAACAACTAAGCACATTTCATCAATCAATCTACCACTTACAATAACCAAAACCGCATTTAATGCTCATCATTAATGTATTCAAGATCTTAAATGCAATTCAATGATTCGGGCAACCAATTTACACGAATGATATGCCGTTTCGAAGATAATTAAACATACAATACAACTAAACACTTACTAATAACATCTCATGTCATTCAAAGCATCAAAGGTTCATTTCAAGTTCAACAAACCCTAACCCAAATCCACCAAAATCAATAATCAAGTTTATGAAGTTTTCTAAAGCAACCTACACATCAAATTGAAGCTAGTGATACTAGGAACACATTTTGTAGTGACCCGAACTTTTCCATGTTTATATATATTAATTGAGATTGATATTTACATGATTAAATGTTTCCAACATGTTAAGCAATCAAACTTGTTAAGACTTGATTAATTGAAATAGGTTTCATATAGACAATTGACCACCCAAGTTGACCGGTGATTCACGAACGTTAAAACTTGTAAAAACTATATGATGACATATATATGGTTATATATATAGTTAACATGATATTATGATATGTAAACATATCATTAAGTATATTAACAATGAACTACATATGTAAAAACAAGACTACTAACTTAATGATTTTGAAACGAGACATATATGTAACGATTATCGTTGTAACGACATTTAATGTATATATATCATATTAAGAGATATTCGTACATCATAATATCATGATAATATAATAATTTAAAATCTCTTTTGATATTATAAACATTTGGTTAACAACATTTAACAAGATCGTTAACCTAAAGGTTTCAAAACAACATTTACATGTAACGACTAACGATGACTTAACGACTCAGTTAAAATGTATATACATGTAGTGTTTTAATATGTATTCATACAGTTTTGAAAGACTTCAATACACTTATCAAAATACTTCTACTTAACAAAAATGCTTACAATTACATCCTCGTTCAGTTTCATCAACAATTCTACTCGTATGCACCCGTATTCGTACTCGTACAATACACAGCTTTTAGATGTATGTACTATTGGTATATACACTCCAATGATCAGCTCTTAGCAGCCCATGTGAGTCACCTAACACATGTGGGAACCATCATTTGGCAACTAGCATGAAATATCTCATAAAATTACAAAAATATGAGTAATCATTCATGACTTATTTACATGAAAACAAAATTACATATCCTTTATATCTAATCCATACACCAACGACCAAAAACACCTACAAACATTTTCATTCTTCAATTTTCTTCATCTAATTGATCTCTCTCAAGTTCTATCTTCAAGTTCTAAGTGTTCTTCATAAATTCCAAAAGTTCTAGTTTCATAAAATCAAGAATACTTTCAAGATTGCTAGCTCACTTCCAATCTTGTAAGGTGATCATCCAACCTCAAGAAATCTTTGTTTCTTACAGTAGGTTATCATTCTAATACAAGGTAATAATCATATTCAAACTTTGGTTCAATTTCTATAACTATAACAATCTTATTTCAAGTGATGATCTTACTTGAACTTGTTTTCGTGTCATGATTTTGCTTCAAGAACTTTGAGCCATCCAAGGATCCATTGAAGCTAGATCCATTTTTCTCTTTTCCAGTAGGTTCATCCAAGGAACTTAAGGTAGTAATGATGTTCATAACATCATTCGATTCATACATATAAAGCTATCTTATTTGAAGGTTTAAACTTGTAATCACTAGAACATAGTTTAGTTAATTCTAAACTTGTTCGCAAACAAAAGTTAATCCTTCTAACTTGACTTTTAAAATCAACTAAACACATGTTCTATATCTATATTATATGCTAACTTAATGATTTAAAACCTGGAAACACGAAAAACACCGTAAAACCGGATTTACGCCGTCGTAGTAACACCGCGGGCTGTTTTGGGTTAGTTAATTAAAAACTATGATAAACTTTGATTTAAAAGTTGTTATTCTGAGAAAATGATTTTTATTATGAACATGAAACTATATCCAAAAATTATGGTTAAACTCAAAGTGGAAGTATGTTTTCTAAAATGGTCATCTAGACGTCGTTCTTTCGACTGAAATGACTACCTTTACAAAAACGACTTGTAACTTATTTTTCTGACTATAAACCTATACTTTTTCTGTTTAGATTCATAAAATAGAGTTCAATATGAAACCACAATTTTATTCACTCAAAACGGATTTAAAATGAAGAAGTTATGGGTAAAACAAGATTGGATAATTTTTCTCATTTTAGCTACGTGAAAATTGGTAACAAATCTATTCCAACCATAACTTAATCAACTTGTATTGTATATTATGTAATCTTGAGATACCATAGACACGTATACAATGTTTCGACCTATCATGTCGACACATCTATATATATTTCGGAACAACCATAGACACTCTATATGTGAATGTTGGAGTTAGCTATACAGGGTTGAGGTTGATTCCAAAATATATATAGTTTGAGTTATGATCAATACTGAGATACGTATACACTGGGTCGTGGATTGATTCAAGATAATATTTATCGATTTATTTCTGTACATCTAACTGTGGATAACTAGTTGTAGGTTACTAACGAGGACAGCTGACTTAATAAACTTAAAACATCAAAATATATTAAAAGTGTTGTAAATATATTTTGAACATACTTTGATATATATGTATATATTGTTATAGGTTCGTGAATCAACCAGTGGCCAAGTCTTACTTCCCGACGAAGTAAAAATCTGTGAAAGTGAGTTATAGTCCCACTTTTAAAATCTAATATTTTTGGGATGAGAATACATGCAGGTTTTATAAATGATTTACAAAATAGACACAAGTACGTGAAACTACATTCTATGGTTGAATTATTGAAATCGAATATGCCCCTTTTTATTAAGTCTGGTAATCTAAGAATTAGGGAACAGACACCCTAATTGACGCGAATCCTAAAGATAGATCTATCGGGCCCAACAAGCCCCATCCAAAGTACCGGATGCTTTAGTACTTCGAAATTTATATCATATCCGAAGGGTGTCCTGGAATGATGGGGATATTCTTATATATGCATTTTGTTAATGTCGGTTACCAGGTGTTCACCATATGAATGATTTTTATCTCTATGTATGGGATGTGTATTGAAATATGAAATCTTGTGGTCTATTATTATGATTTGATATATATAGGTTAAACCTATAACTCACCAACATTTTTGTTGACGTTTTAAGCATGTTTATTCTCAGGTGATTATTAAGAGCTTCCGCTGTAGCATACTTAAATAAGGACGAGATTTGGAGTCCATGCTTGTATGATATTGTGTAAAAACTGCATTCAAGAAACTTATTTTGTTGTAACATATTTGTATTGTAAACCATTATGTAATGGTCGTGTGTAAACAGGATATTTTAGATTATCATTATTTGATAATCTACGTAAAGCTTTTTAAACCTTTATTGATGAAATAAAGGTTATGGTTTGTTTTAAAATGAATGCAGTCTTTGAAAAACGTCTCATATAGAGGTCAAAACCTCGCAACGAAATCAATTAATATGGAACGTTTTTAATCAATAAGAACGGGACATTTCAGTTGGTATCCGAGCGTTGGTCTTAGAGAACCAGAAAATTTGCATTAGTGTGTCTTATCGAGTTTGTTAGGATGCATTAGTGATTCTGGACTTCGACCGTGTTTTCTTTAAAAATGATTGCTTAACATTTTTGTTGGAAACTATATATTTTTAACATATGAATATTATGTGATATATTAATCTCTTAACGCGTTTGATATTATGTGATAGATGTCTACCTCTAGAACAAGTCCCATTGACTCACTTAATAATAATGAAGAGTCAAATGTAAATTGGAATTATTCGTGGACTGATTCACAAGTTCCCGAAGAGGAACCGGAAGAAGAGTCGGAACCGGAAGAAGAATCCGAACCGGACGAAGAATCGGAACCGGAAGAAGAATCGGAACCGGTGGGGGAAATAATAAAACGGTTAAGTAAAAGAGAATCCTCAACCAACCGACCAAGGTTAATTATGGTCAATGGTGTTTCCGCCAAGGAAGCAAAATATTGGGAGGATTACCAATTCTCCGATGAATCGGATTCCGACGAGAATTCCAATGATGTTATAGAAATTACCCCAACTGAATTTAAAAAGGCAAAAGAAAATAATAAGGGAAAGGGCATAAAAATAGAGAAATCTAATTCCAACCCCGATGAACTTTATATGTATCGTCAACCCCCGAAGTCCTTAAGTTGTAACAATGACCCGGGTACCTCTAAACCACCAGGTTTTTCTAAACCAATGTGGACAACGACGGCTCGTATTAGGGGAACGTCATATATCCCTAGAAACATGGCAAAACGAACCAAAACCGAAGAAGAAGAAACGACCGAGTCGGAATAAGATAGTTGTATTCGTGTGGTGTAATATATGTAATATAGTGTTCTTATGCTTTATGATATATGTAAAAATTGCTTGTATTAATAAGTATTTTTTTATGAATCTAATTCTTGTCTATTTTACAGTTTAAAAACACAAAATGGATAGACAACCCAATATTTTAAGAGACCTACCCGGAGACATGATTGATGAAATCTTGTCTAGAGTCGGCCAGAATTCCTCGGCACAACTATTTAAGGCGAGATCAGTTTGTAAGACATTCGAAGAACGTTCCAAGAATGTCTTGGTTTATAAGAGACTTTCGTTTGAAAGATGGGGGATATCACATTGGGAAACCCATAAGTTACGATGTGTTTACTTTGACGCATATATTGCGGGGAACCCAAATGCTATTTTACGCAACGGGTTAAGAAATTATTTTGACTCAATATATCCGAATATTGGACTTCGTGATTTAGAAAAAGCGGCTAACATGCAACATAAAGAAGCATGTTATGCTTACGGATTAGTAATGTTCGCTTCTCACCAAAGTGAGAACAAGAACATCGGGCTACAACTATTAAACAAAACGTTTCCACAAGTGACGGAGTCGGTAATTGGGGTAAGAAATGAGGTTTTTAGATTATTACGGGACTGTTGGACATTACGTAACCCTCGTCCCTTTGACGATGTTACAACACGCTGTCTTATCAATGGCCATAACGGTTATGTTGCACAAGACCAAGGATGGGAAGTAATCCTAGTAAAACCAGAATGCATGACTTGTTTCTGGACGTATGAATTACGTGTCTTCATTGCCTTTGCTGAACGACTTGTGTACTAGCTAGAATTATCTTCACAACTATCTTGTATCAAAATTATTGTGTGCTATATTTCATGCTTTATGTAAAATAAGCGGTATTGTAAGTTTGTAAAATATTGTATAAAAGTTTGAACGCGAAATATTATTATAATCAGTTTTTCATATAGAATTGTAGTAGTTGAATTGTATATTAGCTACTAAGTATGAACTTAACGGGTAGGTACTACCCGAATTTAAACTTATAAAACGCTAATATGAAGAAAAAGCTTTTATAAATGAGTTCATATTACGCTACGAAATACTATTAACTACTCTTAATATTCTGTATGATTAACTTGTTCCATTTTGACTATTTTGAAGGAAATGGCACCGACTACTCGACACACCGTGAATATGAATGAAGAGGAATTCCGTACTTTTCTAGCTTCAAACATAGCCGCAGTACAGGCTGCGCTACATACCAACAATAACCTTGGATCTAGCAGTACAGGAAATCGTGTAGGATGCACCTACAAAGAATTCACTGCCTGCAAACCTTTGGAATTTGATGGAACCGAAGGACCGATCGGATTGAAACGGTGGACCGAGAAGGTCGAATCGGTGTTTGCCATAAGTAAGTGTACTGAAGAGGACAAAGTGAAGTACGCTATGCATACCTTCACAGGTTCTGCGTTAACATGGTGGAATACCTATCTAGAGAAAGTGGGACAAGACGATGCGTACGCACTACCGTGGTCAGTATTCAAGCACTTGATGAACGAGAAGTACCGTCCCAGAATCGAGGTCAATAAGCTCAAGACAGAACTTAGAGGGTTACGAACCCAAGGATTTGATATCACCACGTACGAAAGACGATTCACAGAATTGTGCCTATTGTGTCCGGGAGCATTCGAAGATGAGGAAGAGAAGATCGACGCATTTGTGAAAGGATTACCGGAAAGAATCCAAGAAGATATAAGTTCACACGAACCCGCCTCTATACAACAGGCATGTAGAAAGGCTCACAAACTAGTGAACCAGATTGAAGAAAGAATTAAAGAACAGACTGCTGAAGAGGCCAATGTGAAGCAAGTCAAAAGAAAGTGGGAGGAAAACGGTGATAAGAATCACCAATACAACAACAACAGCAATTACAACAATAATCGCAACAATTATCCCAACAATCGCAACATCAATCGCAACTACAACAAACGGCCCAACAATAACAACAACAACAACAACAGCAACAGCAACTACAACAATCATCCCAACAACAATAATAACCGCAACAACAACAACAATCAGAAGCAGCTATGCCAAAGGTGTGAAAAGTATCACTCGGGGTTCTGCACCAAATTTTGCAACAAGTGTAAAAGAAATGGTCATAACGCTGCGAAGTGTGAGGTCTACGGACCAGGGGTTAATAGAATGAAAGGAACAAATGGTGTCGGAACGAGTAATGGCGGAGCAAGTAGTTTCGGAGTAAGTTATGCCAATGTAGTTTGTTATAAATGTGGAAAACCGGGCCACATTATTAGAAATTGCCCGAACCAGGAGAACACGAATGGACAAGGCCGCGGAAGAGTTTTCAATATTAATGCGGCAGAGGCAAAGGAAGACCCGGAGCTTGTTACGGGTACGTTTCTTATTGACAATAAATCTGCTTACGTTTTATTTGATTCGGGTGCGGATAGAAGCTATATGAGTAGAGATTTTTGTGCTAAATTAAGTTGTCCATTGACGCCTTTGGATAGTAAATTTTTACTCGAATTAGCAAATGGTAAATTAATTTCAGCAGATAATATATGTCGGAATCGAGAAATTAAACTGGTTAGCGAAACATTTAAGATTGATTTGATACCAGTAGAGTTAGGGAGTTTTGATGTGATAATCGGTATGGACTGGTTGAAAGAAGTGAAAGCAGAGATCGTCTGTTACAAAAATGCAATTCGCATTATACGAGAAAAAGGAAAACCCTTAATGGTGTACGGAGAAAAGGGCAACACAAAGCTACATCTTATTAGTAATTTGAAGGCACAAAAACTAATAAGAAAAGGTTGCTATGCTGTTCTAGCACACGTCGAGAAAGTACAAACTGAAGAAAAGAGCATCAATGATGTTCCCATTGCAAAAGAATTTCCCGATGTATTTCCGAAAGAATTACCGGGATTACCCCCACATCGATCCGTTGAATTTCAAATAGATCTTGTACCAGGAGCTGCACCAATAGCTCGTGCTCCTTACAGACTCGCACCCAGCGAGATGAAAGAACTGCAAAGCCAATTACAAGAACTTTTAGAGCGTGGTTTAATTCGACCAAGCACATCACCGTGGGGAGCTCCTGTTTTGTTTGTCAAGAAGAAAGATGGTACATTCAGGTTATGTATCGACTACCGAGAGTTGAACAAACTTACCATCAAGAACCGCTACCCACTACCGAGAATCGACGACTTATTTGATCAACTACAAGGCTCGTCTGTTTATTCAAAGATTGACTTATGTTCCGGGTACCATCAAATGCGGGTGAAAGAAGATGATATTACAAAGACTGCTTTCAGAACACGTTACGGTCATTACGAGTTTATGGTCATGCCGTTTGGTTTAACTAATGCACCAGCTATGTTCATGGACCTTATGAACCGAGTGTGTGGACCATACCTTGACAAGTTTGTCATTGTTTTCATTGATGACATACTTATTTACTCAAAGAATGACCAAGAACACGGTGAACATTTGAGAAAGGTGTTAGAAGTATTGAGGAAAGAAGAATTGTACGCTAAGTTTTCAAAGTGTGCATTTTGGTTGGAAGAAGTTCAATTCCTCGGTCACATAGTGAACAAAGAAGGTATTAAGGTGGATCCGGCAAAGATAGAAACTGTTGAAAAGTGGGAAACCCCGAAAACTTCGAAACACATACGCCAGATTTTAGGACTAGCTGGTTACTACAGAAGGTTCATCCAAGACTTTTCCAGAATAGCAAAACCCTTGACTGCATTAACGCATAAAGGGAAGAAATTTGAATGGAATGATGAACAAGAGAAAGCGTTTCAGTTATTGAAGAAAAAGCTAACTACGGCACCTATATTGTCATTGCCTGAAGGGAATGATGATTTTGTGATTTATTGTGATGCATCAAAGCAAGGTCTCGGTTGTGTATTAATGCAACGAACGAAGGTGATTGCTTATGCGTCTAGACAATTGAAGATTCACGAACAAAACTATACGACGCATGATTTGGAATTAGGCGCGGTTTTTTTTGTATTAAAGACTTGGAGGTACTACTTATATGGGGTCAAAAGTATTATATATACCGACCACAAAAGTCTTCAACACATATTTAATCAGAAACAACTGAATATGAGGCAGCGTAGGTGGATTGAATTGTTGAATGATTACGACTTTGAGATTCGTTACCACCCGGGGAAGGCAAATGTGGTAGCCGATGCCTTGAGCAGGAAGGACAGAGAACCCATTCGAGTAAAATCTATGAATATAATGATTCATAATAACCTTACTACTCAAATAAAGGAGGCGCAACAAGGAGTTTTAAAAGAGGGAAATTTAAAGGATGAAATACCCAAAGGATCGGAGAAGCATCTTAATATTCGGGAAGACGGAACCCGGTATAGGGCTGAAAGGATTTGGGTACCAAAATTTGGAGATATGAGAGAAATGGTACTTAGAGAAGCTCATAAAACCAGATACTCAATACATCTTGGAACGGGGAAGATGTACAAGGATCTCAAGAAACATTTTTGGTGGCCGGGTATAAAAGCCGATGTTGCTAAATACGTAGGAGAATGTTTGACGTGTTCTAAGGTCAAAGCTGAGCATCAGAAACCATCAGGTCTACTTCAACAACCCAAAATCCCGGAATGGAAATGGGAAAACATTACCATGGATTTCATCACTAAATTGCCAAGGACTGCAAGTGGTTTTGATACTATTTGGGTAATAGTTGATCGTCTCACCAAATCAGCACACTTCCTGCAAATAAGAGAAGATGACAAGATGGAGAAGTTAGCACGACTGTATTTGAAGGAAGTCATCTCCAGACATGGAATACCAATCTCTATTATCTCTGATAGGGATGGCAGATTTATTTCAAGATTCTGGCAGACATTACAGCAAGCATTAGGAACTCGTCTAGACATGAGTACTGCCTATCATCCACAAACTGATGGGCAGAGCGAAAGGACGATACAAACGCTTGAAGACATGCTACGAGCATGTGTTATTGATTTCGGAAACAGTTGGGATCGACATCTACTGTTAGTAGAATTTTCCTACAACAACAGCTACCATTCAAGCATTGAGATGGCGCCGTTTGAAGCACTTTATGGTAGAAAGTGCAGGTCTCCGATTTGTTGGAGTGAAGTGGGGGATCGACAGATTACGGGTCCGGAGATTATACAAGAAACTACCGAGAAGATCATCCAAATTCAACAACGGTTGAAAATCGCCCAAAGTCGACAAAAGAGCTACGCTGACATTAAAAGAAAAGATATAGAATTTGAAATTGGAGAGATGGTCATGCTTAAAGTTGCACCTTGGAAAGGCGTTGTTCGATTTGGTAAACGAGGGAAATTAAATCCAAGGTATATTGGACCATTCAAGATTATTGATCGTGTCGGACCAGTAGCTTACCGACTTGAGTTACCTCAACAACTCGCGGCTGTACATAACACTTTCCACGTCTCGAATTTGAAGAAATGTTTTGCTAAAGAAGATCTCACTATTCCATTAGATGAAATCCAAATCAACGAAAAACTTCAATTCATCAAAGAACCCGTCGAAATAATGGATCGTGAGGTTAAAAGACTTAAGCAAAACAAGATACCAATTGTTAAGGTTCGATGGAATGCTCGTAGAGGACCCGAGTTCACCTGGGAGCGTGAAGATCAGATGAAGAAGAAATACCCGCATCTGTTTCCAGAAGATTCGTCAACACCTTCAACAGCTTAAAATTTCGGGACGAAATTTATTTAACGGGTAGGTACTGTAGTGACCCGAACTTTTCCATGTTTATATATATTAATTGAGATTGATATTTACATGATTAAATGTTTCCAACATGTTAAGCAATCAAACTTGTTAAGACTTGATTAATTGAAATAGGTTTCATATAGACAATTGACCACCCAAGTTGACCGGTGATTCACGAACGTTAAAACTTGTAAAAACTATATGATGACATATATATGGTTATATATATAGTTAACATGATATTATGATATGTAAACATATTATTAAGTATATTAACAATGAACTACATATGTAAAAACAAGACTACTAACTTAATGATTTTGAAACGAGACATATATGTAACGATTATCGTTGTAACGACATTTAATGTATATATATCATATTAAGAGATATTCGTACATCATAATATCATGATAATATAATAATTTAAAATCTCTTTTGATATTATAAACATTTGGTTAACAACATTTAACAAGATCGTTAACCTAAAGGTTTCAAAACAACATTTACATGTAACGACTAACGATGACTTAACGACTCAGTTAAAATGTATATACATGTAGTGTTTTAATATGTATTCATACACTTTTGAAAGACTTCAAGACACTTATCAAAATACTTTTACTTAACAAAAATGCTTACAATTACATCCTCGTTCAGTTTCATCAACAATTCTACTCGTATGCACCCGTATTCGTACTCGTACAATACACAGCTTTTAGATGTATGTACTATTGGTATATACACTCCAATGATCAGCTCTTAGCAGCCCATGTGAGTCACCTAACACATGTGGGAACCATCATTTGGCAACTAGCATGAAATATCTCATAAAATTACAAAAATATGAGTAATCATTCATGACTTATTTACATGAAAACAAAATTACATATCCTTTATATCTAATCCATACACCAACGAACAAAAACACCTACAAACATTTTCATTCTTCAATTTTCTTCATCTAATTGATCTCTCTCAAGTTCTATCTTCAAGTTCTAAGTGTTCTTCATAAATTCCAAAAGTTCTAGTTTCATAAAATCAAGAATACTTTCAAGATTGCTAGCTCACTTCCAATCTTGTAAGGTGATCATCCAACCTCAAGAAATCTTTGTTTCTTACAGTAGGTTATCATTCTAATACAAGGTAATAATCATATTCAAACTTTGGTTCAATTTCTATAACTATAACAATCTTATTTCAAGTGATGATCTTACTTGAACTTGTTTTCGTGTCATGATTTTGCTTCAAGAACTTTGAGCCATCCAAGGATCCATTGAAGCTAGATCCATTTTTCTCTTTTCCAGTAGGTTCATCCAAGGAACTTAAGGTAGTAATGATGTTCATAACATCATTCGATTCATACATATAAAGCTATCTTATTCGAAGGTTTAAACTTGTAATCACTAGAACATAGTTTAGTTAATTCTAAACTTGTTCGCAAACAAAAGTTAATCCTTCTAACTTGACTTTTAAAATCAACTACACACATGTTCTATATCTATATTATATGCTAACTTAATGATTTAAAACCTGGAAACACGAAAAACACCGTAAAACCGGATTTACGCCGTCGTAGTAACACCGCGGGCTGTTTTGGGTTAGTTAATTAAAAACTATGATAAACTTTGATTTAAAAGTTGTTATTCTGAGAAAATGATTTTTATTATGAACATGAAACTATATCCAAAAATTATGGTTAAACTCAAAGTGGAAGTATGTTTTCTAAAATGGTCATCTAGACGTCGTTCTTTCGACTGAAATGACTACCTTTACAAAAATGACTTGTAACTTATTTTTCTGACTATAAACCTATACTTTTTCTGTTTAGATTCATAAAATAGAGTTCAATATTAAACCACAATTTGATTCACTCAAAACGGATTTAAAATGAAGAAGTTATGGGTAAAACAAGATTGGATAATTTTTCTCATTTTAGCTACGTGAAAATTGGTAACAAATCTATTCCAACCATAACTTAATCAACTTGTATTGTATATTATGTAATCTTGAGATACCATAGACACGTATACAATGTTTCGACCTATCATGTCGACACATCTATATATATTTCGGAACAACCATAGACACTCTATATGTGAATGTTGGAGTTAGCTATACAGGGTTGAGGTTGATTCCAAAATATATATAGTTTGAGTTATGATCAATACTGAGATACGTATACACTGGGTCGTGGATTGATTCAAGATAATATTTATCGATTTATTTCTGTACATCTAACTGTGGATAACTAGTTGTAGGTTACTAACGAGGACAGCTGACTTAATAAACTTAAAACATCAAAATATATTAAAAGTGTTGTAAATATATTTTGAACATACTTTGATATATATGTATATATTGTTATAGGTTCGTGAATCAACCAGTGGCCAAGTCTTACTTCCCGACGAAGTAAAAATCTGTGAAAGTGAGTTATAGTCCCACTTTTAAAATCTAATATTTTTGGGATGAGAATACATGCAGGTTTTATAAATGATTTACAAAATAGACACAAGTACGTGAAACTACATTCTATGGTTGAATTATTGAAATCGAATATGCCCCTTTTTATTAAGTCTGGTAATCTAAGAATTAGGGAACAGACACCCTAATTGACGCGAATCCTAAAGATAGATCTATCGGGCCCAACAAGCCCCATCCAAAGTACCGGATGCTTTAGTACTTCGAAATTTATATCATATCCGAAGGGTGTCCCAGAATGATGGGGATATTCTTATATATGCATTTTGTTAATGTCGGTTACCAGGTGTTCACCATATGAATAATTTTTATCTCTATGTATGGGATGTGTATTGAAATATGAAATCTTGTGGTCTATTATTATGATTTGATATATATAGGTTAAACCTATAACTCACCAACATTTTTGTTGACGTTTTAAGCATGTTTATTCTCAGGTGATTATTAAGAGCTTCCGCTGTAGCATACTTAAATAAGGACGAGATTTGGAGTCCATGCTTGTATGATATTGTGTAAAAACTGTATTCAAGAAACTTATTTTGTTGTAACATATTTGTATTGTAAACCATTATGTAATGGTCGTGTGTAAACAGGATATTTTAGATTATCATTATTTGATAATCTACGTAAAGCTTTTTAAACCTTTATTGATGAAATAAAGGTTATGGTTTGTTTTAAAATGAATGCAGTCTTTGAAAAACGTCTCATATAGAGGTCAAAACCTCGCAACGAAATCAATTAATATGGAACGTTTTTAATCAATAAGAACGGGACATTTCACATTTAATACTTGCACTTTATCATAACACAACATTAAATCATCCAAAACTCAAAATCAAACACACACTTTTCATGTTCATGCTAGTTACACTAAAACAGCGAGATCGAGCATATAAATCATATATTCATGTTAGACTTGAGCCATAGACATTAATTAACAACTTTATAAGTTAAAAACATCAAGAACACAAAATCTAGTTATTTTAGAAAGTTACCCAAATGTAATGAAATCGGTATGGAATCGAAGAGGAAGTTGCAAGGATTCCAAAAATGCAATTTGTTTTGATGGACACTTGCTAGAATGAAAATAGATGATGAATCTTTGTATTTGGGTGTTGAGAGAAAATGGAGGAAGTAACAAAAAAGGAGAAGATGAAGTGAATGGATGAGAGGAGTTTGACTCCTTTGACCTAGTCACCATTTTGGCATTTTGGCAAGTTTAGTCCCTCAAGTTTGAATCCGGTGCGTGAATTACCTAAACGAGATATTTTAAAATGCGTATTAACGAAAGATGTTATAAACATATAACGGACTTTAAAATAGTTAAACGAAAAGTAAACGGAAAAAGGCGGGATGTTACAAAGGGTGTGATGAAACGGAAAGTACATCCTGATATTTCCTCTGTGAAAAAGCAAAAGTTTGGTCACCTTCGGGATGAAGCGAGTGATGACATAAATACTGTAAACCCTTTGTTTGGTATGTTTGCTCCGTTTACTTCTTTGTCAGTTACTCCTCTTTATTTATTATTTACTGCATTGTTTGCTTCCTACAGACCTACATGTGTATTCCTAAGTCCTTGTTCCAGGCGATTGCTTTGATATTATTGACGGTCTTGTTCTTGATAATTGGGGAAACTCTTTTGCTGATAACATGAAGAGTTTTCATGATGCTTTTTCGGTTATCAATTTTCAAGTTGTTTCTATGGTGCACATCGCCTCCTCCCTTTTGCAGAAGCGTAATGCATAATTCGAGTCTTTGAGGGAGCATCATGTTGCCATGAGCTAGAGGGTTAAGAAACTTGGGAAGGAGGTATTGATGGGTCCTAGCTATGAAGAGGAGTTGAAAGCTGCTCGTGATGAAATAACAGGTTTGCAGACGCAGGTGAAGCTAGGCGAAGTTTAGAAGTTGGCCATTGCTGATGAGTTGAAAAACTACAAGAAGCGATGTGAGGAGTTGAAGTCTGATTACTCTTAAGTTGTTTCTCAAGTTATTCCTTATGCTTGTCACCAATTACTAAAGAGTGCAGATTTTGGACAGTTTTTTGTGATGTGGTGTTGGCCTCGAAGGTTCAGGCTAGGTGCGATGTGATAGGAGATTTGGCATCAAAGGGGGTTGTGCAGCTTGGTGATTTTGCTGATTATACAAATAAGGGGCAAGCGATGGTGGATGCTGCTTTTGATGAGCTCGAACAGGCTGAATTTAATTATGTCAAGACTATCTCTGCCATGGTGGATGCCAAGCCTTGTGATCTTTTGAAGACACTTGCTACTGTTGTTCCTGAAGCTCATGGTGATGAAGAAACTCATGTGGAAGTTCCTGAGGCTATGGGAGAATCAGGGAAAGTTAATGCTCCTATTAATTAGTTATTGTGTGTAATCGTTTAAAAACAATTATCATCTTTTGTGATTTGGCTTAAGTGCCTGGGCTCTGTTGCCCTTTTGTTTGAATAATGGTTATGTATCTTATAACTTTAGTTCTTTTATTTTTAATTTAGCATGCTTTTCTTATATGTTTTACCATGGATTTTATCCTGCATAGGTGGATAAAAACTCTCTACCTGAAGGATGGTTATACAGTGATCACTTTTAAGGAAACCTTGTTTCCTTACGTCGAGCATTGTGAAGTATATTTTTTGCTTCGTTGCTCGGTGTTATGTGGATTATGACAGGGTTATTTATATTCCGACTGTCATTTCCTCATATAATTCCTTATTTGGAATTTGATTTTGTTAAGACGTTAGTTTATCAAAAGTAGTTGTAAGAAATTCATTAAGTTCTGTGTAGGAAGTTTGTAGGCTTCAACTACAAATATAGCATCTTTCAACTACATGTTAAAAAAGAAAAGATACAAGACATTCAATGATAGAACTTTCGGAGGTTAGTTCCATTCTATGCCCTTGGTATGGGTTTGCCAGCTGTTGTTTCCAATTTGTAGGAGCCTTTACCCAGTACTTGCGAAATTACATAAGGTCCTTCCTAATTTGGTCCTAATTTTCCTTCATATTCCACCTTACTTACGCTTTTTAACCTTAAGACATAGTCTCCTACCTTAAAAGTCAAGGGCTTTACTCGTTTATTGTAATAACCTTCAATCGTTCATTTGTACGAGGCTTCACGAATCAAAGTTGCCTCTCTTCTTTCTTCGAGTAGATCCAAATTGACTCGAAGATTTTCTTCGTTGTTCACATTGTTCACTGTTCTGTCTGTTAACACTTGTATTTCAGCAGGAAGGACGGCTTCTGTTCCGTATGCAAGACTATAGGGTGTTTCCCCATTGCTTCGCTTTGGTGTTGTCCTATGCGCCCATAATACCAGGGGAAGCTTGTTAACCCATCATTTTCTGCATTTGCCTAAGCGTTTCTCAATTCCTTTGATCATGTTTCGGTTGGTTACTTCCACCTGTCCATTACCTTGGGGATGATATACCGAGGTGAAATTTTGCTGAATTTTCAATCGTTCGTAGAATTTTGGGAAAATCCCCTCTGCAAATTTTTTTCCATTATCCGAGACTATTTTTTAGGAACTCCAAACCTGCATACGATGTGTTCCCAAAAAAACTTTTCTACATGCTTACTAGTGATTGCTGCCAAGGGTTTTGCTTTAGCCCACTTGGTAAAGTAATCAATCGCTACCAGTAGGAATATTGGACTTCCGGGGGTGTCGTTGATAGGTCCAACTATGTCTATCCCCCATTTCATGAACAGCTAGTCTGAGGTAACCGAGACTAGTTCTTGCTTTGGTAGTCTGGGGACATTCGAGTGGATTTGACAGGATTCACAATCTTGTAGCACCATTGATGCATCATAGGCCAGTAGTATCCCAGTCTCATGATCTTTTGTGACTACTGAACTTGGTCCTGCATGAAGGCCGCATATCCCCTTATGCATCTCTTGGATTATAATAGTTGCTTGCTTTGGCCCCACACATTGAAGTCTTGGAGTAAGAAAGGATCTTCGGTATAGCGCCCCGTTCATCATTTTGTAGGAGGGTACTTTTATCCTTATCTTCCTAGCTTCGTTTTTATCCTCTGGTAATGTTCCCGCTTTAAGATATACTTGCAGTGGGGTCATCCATGTTACCTCATCCTCATGTATGAGGTCATTGACTTCTTCCTCCAGGATCGATTTCTTTTCTAGTACCTCCACCAAGACTTCTTTTGCGAGATGCTCAAATGTCAATGAGGCGAGTTTGCTTAGTGCATCTGCCTTCTTATTTTGGCTTCGGCGAACATGTTCAATGTCAAAACTTTTAAAGCTTTCGATTAGTTCCTTCTCTTTTGTTAAGTACACTTTTAAAGCTTTCGATTAGTTCCTTCTCTTTTGTTAAGTACAGTTGGATGGTGGGTTGCCGAGCTTCAAAGGTGCCCATGATTTGGTTAGCCACTAGTTGTGAGTCGACGAAAGCACGAAGGTGGAGGATCTTTAGTTCCTTCGCCATTCTTAGCCCTGCGAGTAGCGCTTCGTATTCAGCTTCGTTGTTGGTTGCTGTGAATTCAAAACGAAGTGCATAAGTAAACTCTTTTCCTTCGAGGTTTACTAACATTAGACCAGCACCTGATCCATTGGAACTCGACGCGCCATCGGTGTTCAACTTCCATTCTTCACTTTCGACCTTCGGGGTATTGACTTGGGTGGAGTTCTTTGTATCTTCTTCGTTAAGGTTATCTGTTTCGGCGATGAAGTCTGCCAAAACTTGTCCTTTGATTGCATGTCTGACCCTGAACTCGATGTCATGTTCACCTAGCTCAATGGCCCATTTGGCCATTCTACTCGACTTTTCAGGCTTCGAGAGTACTTGCCTGATTGGTTTGTTGGTAAGTACCACTATCTGATGTGCTTGGAAGTATCTTCGGAGTTTCCTAGCTGTATGGATGAGTGCTAGGGTGAGCTTCTCAAGTTCTGGGTAATTCAACTCTGCTCCTTGAAGTACTCGACTAACGAAGTATATCGGTACTCGCACTCTTTCTCGTTCGTTGACCAAGACTGTACTAATGCACTCTTTCAAAGCTGCCAGGTATATGAAGAGTGTTTCCCCTTCTTTGGTGAGGTCAAGGTAGGGAGCTTGGCAATATATTCCTTCATTTCAACGAATGCCTTTTCAGCCTCTTCGTTCCAGACAATTTTCTTCTTTCCCAAGCATCCTTTCAAGATTCTGAAGAAGGGTAGTTGCTTTTCTGCTCTCCTTTATACGAACCTGCAGAGAGATGCCAACTTTCCATTCAAACTGTGCATGTCTTTTATGGGTGCTAGGGTTTGGAGTTGCTTGAGCCTGTCTATCTTTTCTGGATTCGCTTGGATTCCCTTTCTGGTGATGTAGTACCCACGAAATTTCCCTTCTTCGACCCCGAAGGAACATTTCTTTGGGTTTAGTTTCATGTTTATTGCCCGAAGCTTATCGAAAGTTTCCTGAATGTCTTCTATTAAATTTTCTTCTTTTCAGCTTTTGATTACCATATCATCTACGTAGGCTTCCAGATTTCTCTCCAGTTGGTTGTGAAAGACTTTGTCGACGAGCATTTGATAGGTTGCTCCTGCGTTTTTTAGCCCGAAGGGCATCTTTTGGTAGCAGTAAATCCCTTTGTTGGTGAAGAAGGATGTTTTTTCTTCATCTTCCTTGGCCATTTTTATCTGGTGATACCTTTTGTAAGCATCCAAGAAGCTCTTGTATTGATATCCATTGAGGGATTTGACTTTCCAATCGATTTCAGGTAAGGGATATAAATTTTTTGGGACATGACTTGTTGATGTTGGTGAAATCGACACACATTCTCCATCCTCCGTCTGACTTCTTTACCATCACGGGGTTAGCGACCCACGAAGGATATTTAGCTTCGCGAACTATACCTGCCTTTAGCAGGCCTTCTACTTCCTTACAGGCCGCTTCGTCTCTTTCAGGTGCTAGATTTCTTTTCTTCAAATGTACTGGTTCAAGGTGCTTGTGCTCATTGAGTCGATGTTCTGTCACAAAGGGTGACCCCTGTACATTGATGGTTCGTGGTATCTCAGTGATGTCACTATTCTCCCAGGTGAATACATCCACATTGGCTTGCAACACCTTCCAAAGCTTTTGCTTGGTGGATGTTGGTAAATTCTTCCCTATGTTGATCTCTTGATGAAACATCGAATTTACTGATATCTTTTCTACTTGGTGATCTTCCTCCGATGCTTCTAGAATGCACTCGGTTGGCTCTTTCATCGTTTCTTTTATGGCTAAGATTACCTTATCCCTGTCATACATTGAGGCGAGGGTTCGGATACCTTCGTGAGTATGAAACTTGACCATTTGATGCACTGTCGAGACGATTATACCCATTTTTTTCATAGCTACCCTCCTGAGCAAAATTTTGTGCGGGGAGTTTGCTCGGACTACCACAAAATCAATGGTTTCGGTTCTTGTTAATGGTGGTTCGCCTATTGTGAAGTCGAGATCAATTTCCCCAATGGGCCAACACCTTTCTCCAGAGAATCCCACTAATGGTACCCTAGGAGCACCTAATCGTGCTCTGATAGTGGGACATAGTCGATCGAAGCAATGCTCGTACATTACATCACAAGCACTTCCACTGTCGAGATATATCCTTCGGACTTCTCTGTTGAAGATTTTTCCATTATTGTGACCGGTATATCTGAAGGACATATAGTATCAAGGGCTGGAAACGATATTTCACTCCATTATTTGATGGTGCGACCTCTTTCTCTATCTTATAAGGCTGGTGTGAATCTATTGCCAAGATTACATTTTCGGCCTCTTGCCTTGTGTCTTCTGTTTTCTTTTCCAATGCCCTTTCTTTCTTTGGTTCTTGGATCCCTTTTATGAGATGGACAGTTTTCCCGATTTAACAGCTTCCTCAATGGTTGTTTTGAGGTTGAAGCATTCATCTATTTCGTGCCCAAAATCATTGTGGAATTCACAAAACTTGGTCATGTCTGTATTCATCCCCCTGTTGGACATTTTTCCTAGAGCTTTGAACTTATTAGCTACTTTCTTTGTTGCTAGGATTTCCTTAGGGGTTTTTATCAACACCCCCAAGATCTCAGCTCCGGTTTCTCTTCGATAGGGGTGGAATCTTCCCTTGTACTCTTTCCTACCATGTTTGTCATCCCTTCTTTCTAATTTTTCTTTTCATTTATTCGTGGGTGCATCATCCAAGACGAAGTTATCTGCTGTTTCTTTTGCATCTAGCCATATATATGTTTTTTCTAACAAAGCTTCATAGGTATTTGGTGACCCTAGATTTGTATAGCAACCCGGATATTCTCTGGGATTCTGGTAGGTTGGGGATCTGTTGGGTTTCATTGGTATACCTAGTGAGGAAGGCCCTAGAACCTTCGCTGTCTTTTTACTTTATTCTGTGGATGGCCACATGGTTCTTTTTGTGCAGCTTTTGTTGACTAAATTTAGACCTAAATTTTTGTTTCGGGTCATCGAAGCTAGCTACAGAGTCTTTTGGTAAGGAGTCAAACCAAACCCTTGCATCTCCCTTTAACATGTAAGAAAATACGTGACATGCTACGGGTATGTCCCACTTGGTCATTCGTGCCGCACCTTCGAATATATTAAGGAAGTCATCCGGATCATCCTTTCCTTCATAGTCAATTAGGTGCGCGGGGATTTTCATTCCATCGGGGAATGCACAATGCTGGATGTATGGTACAAATGGGGTTTTTTGGTTTACCCAGAAGTTGTTATTGGTCACCACAGAGGTAATATCTGGTGACCTTGGGTGCAGCACATTCCCCCTGGTTAGGAGGGTATATCCAGGTGGTTGTCATTTGTTGTGGCGGGGGGTTCCAATTTTAGAAGTAGGCGTAGTTGGTCCCTGGTTGCACTGAGGCGTTTGGAAGAGGGGTGTTGTAGGTATAGTTAGGGTTACCTGAGATACACTTGTGGTTTCCCTCGTCTGAGTCGTAGTTTCTGTTGACGAGTTCGCTGGCAAACTCCAAGGCTGAGGGTTTTGGTTCGGAGGTTCCATTTCCAGCTCTTCGTCGTATTCCTCGTTTTCGTATGTTAGAACCCTTCTACTTTACAAGATCCCCGTGTCCCTTAAACTCTTTATCACCGATCTGATGTGATCGTAATTATTTAAGACGAAGGTCTTATCTATCAACGGGGGTGGCTCTGCGGAATGCGAGCCATGATAGTTCGTTAAGACAAATGCAGCTGGAGTGGCGGGTGACCTGGTCAGGGTCCCCACAGTTGAAAACTATAGCTGTGTTGAATCTGAGGTTTATGTATTTCTGGGTGGTGTGAAACCCAAAGGTATGTGACTGGAGTCCGCCATGACGTCGGTTCTTGCCCAATAAGATGAATAAGATGTGAGTCCCACGGATGGCGCCAATTGTTTGTACCATAACTGGCGATTAGTATTGATATGGGGATATCCAAGTCACTGAGATTGGAGATTGAGTGATTATGGTTTTAGCTCTGTTCACTGGAGATTCCCCGAAGGTAACAATCAAGTGATTGTTTGACGCCACCGAAGCAAATAATATAACATGATGTGTTATTATGTGTGTGAATGTTGAATGTGGAATGTATCCTGCATTCTATTCTATTTATAAGTGGGTTGGAGTGGCTTCTTATACCAGCTCGCTAGTTCTCAATGGTTTTGGAATACTAGTTGACCTTTCCCTTTTAGTAAACCTGCAAAGGAAAATGACCTTGTCCCTTTCCTTTGTTGTACAAGCGTGCAGCCGAGCTAGAAATAGTTTCGCTAGCTTGACTTTGTAATTGACCGAGGTGTTATGGGCTCTAAGATCACTATTCTTGCTCTGATTTCAGGACCTCGTTCATTGTAGCCAAATTTTCCTCCGTACCATGTATTGTGGCCAAATCCTACGAAGCAAACTACGAAGCTGGTAAACGGGTCGGAGGTGGGTACACTATCAGTATCTAATTTGTACTTGTTGATTTTTGAATCAATTCTATTGTCATCGTCTGGAAAATGCTAATGACAACTCTTAGGGCTGTCTTTAAGCCATTCAGACACCCTTGAAATGCTTGTACCCTCAAAGTAACCACCCACTCCTACGAAAAACTACCTTTTATGTACCAATGTCTTATGCATAGATTTAATTCTTAACGACAGCCCTTAGGGCTGTCGTTTGCAAATTCCTTAATTGTCCAAAAAAAAACACACAGTACAATATATGAATCGCATCATTAGACTACAAGCAATGGTGGCCGTCTTCCGGCTTCGTTGGCCCGCCTAAGCAACAACGCCATTGCTAGCCCAAGTGGTTAGGGCTGTCGTTGGGTGGCCGTGGTCGTATATGCTATGGTTTGATCGATTGGAGGATGGGCTAAATAAAAAAAAGATGGAAAATGAAAACTAGCCGTTTTAAACTAGCCGTTTGTAATTTTTTGCTTTTTTTCTATAAATACTTCAACCCTTTACTCATAATTTCCATACTTACAACTAAAAAACTTATTCTTTTAAAAAAATTTCCAAACACCTTCAGTCACTCAAAAATGTTGATTGGGCCACCAATGACGGTCACATTTTCAGTCTACTACGGAGGTCCATTCCGTAATGATTTCAAAGATTACGATTATACGCGAGCTACGAAACATCACTTTGAAGAAATTGACATCCCCGACATGGGTGTGACTGAACTTGAGGCCTTTTTGAAGGAGAAGGTACTGTTTGATTATATGGGTATCATGTATTTTGAAGATGATTATGATCCGGAATTGTCTGCTACAAGTCTCGTGTCGGAGGATCAATGGTGCCGAATCAAAGAAACTTTAATGGAGCATGACTATCACATTTCTCGGTATTTGATTTTCGACCCCGAGTACGAAGCTAATAAGTACTTTAGCAATGGCCGTTTTTCTTGCAGCTCTGATTCCGACCCTGAGTATTATTAAGTTTATTGTGTTTGTCCTTGTGTTTATGTTTGTGGTTTCCTTTAAAAAAATTGTAACCGTGTTTGTGTTTATCAATAAAAGTGTTGTTTAAAAATAATTGTAATAATCATATAAAAATAGTGGTGTTTGTGTTCAGCCGTTTTTTGGGAAAAAAATAAAAATATAAAACGGTTGGATTATAGCCGTTAGAATTTGAAATTTAAAAAATAATATTAATAATATTAATAAATAAATTAATTAATTAATTATAAAATAAAATATTGATGTGGGGTCAATTTGGTTGGTGTGATGGTTGTTAGTGAATGTGATTAGTAATGTGAAAGGAAGAAGCTGTTGAGGTGACACTGATGTAGCACAATGTAGTTAAAAAAGTGGTGTGATGATTGAGAGTAGTCTTACATTGTGCATTTTTCTTAACTTTGCAGTTTTATCACATCTTTGTTCTCTATCTTTTTATTTTATATGCATAAGTTGAGAATTTTACTTTATTAAACTTATATCTTATATCTTATTAATTTATAAAAATGAATTATTAATTTCGAAAATCAAAAAAGAAACAATGAAAATGGGAGTATCATTTATAGTGACACTTTAAAAAGTGTCACTCCTACACTATACTTTATCATTTCTTTAAAAAAAAATCTTTAATAACAGTTCAATAAATTGAGGAAACCTTTAACATGCACAAACAAACAAAAGAAAGAAACTCAAAACACAATCAAATAAGCCTATCAAACAGGGGCGATTTTATTTAAGGGCAAGCGAGAGCGGCCGTCCCCAGTGAATTACGGAGTAATTTTTATGGAGTAATTTTTATGGACACTGATATTTTCAATTTTTTTTATAGATCCACTTAAATGGACTAAACTATCTTTAAATTATGTTTTCAATAGATTCTTCTTATTATTATTTATTGGATGATATTTCTGAAAACTAACATAAAGATATAGTGGATCTATAAAAAAATGGAAATACTACCTCTCAATTTTTATGACAATACTTTTTCGTAAAATGCGTTAGCATTCATATTTTTACATTCAATTTTTATAGAAGTTAGATAATGTCAGTTTATATTAAAAATATGCTATTAAATGTATCTGAATTGTATTTTTTAGAAATAAATGGTAACATAAGTTTATTCAGGCATAGCTGCATCTATATTACCACGGGTAGAACCTGATGGAAAACCGTGTGTACTTTTAAATTTTATAAACGCAGCGGAACGTGAAAATAAACATCTTTTATTATCTTTAAAATAAACATCATTTATTTTAATATGAACTTTCAAGTAAAACATTCACACGATTAACGATCCCAAAAAGATCCAATTACACCACTAATAATTGTCAACTAATAAATTCACAAAGAGGAGTTTAGAAGTACCTTTAGCGAGCGATGCAAGAACGGTAGAAAGAACTCTCCATGTCTAGGTTGAAACATATATTCAAAGTGTATGAATATCTCTATGGATGATCCACACAGCACCTCAAACAACACCAGTTTGATGCTATTCCGTATAACCCGAAAGTAATATAACTATATTACTTGACATGTTTGGGAAAGTTTAAACCAAAACCCTTTTGATTTAATGTAAGTTTCTGACTAAATATAATACTCCGTAGAACACAAAATTAATTCGTGCTCCATTAAAATTGTGTAGTCAATCCCTTTGCGAGAGAGTCACAAAAGAAAAGACACAAGAAGTAGAAATGATATGAATATAATACTACAACTCCATTATTTTTAGTTAGTGCCTTACAACCAAAACTTTAGCATTATATATATATATATATATATATATATATATATATATATATATATATATATATATATATATATATATATATATATCACTTTCGTTAATTGAAATCGAAAGAATAGTTTAGAAACAAAAATGACAACTACTTTTGTTATCTTGCAAAACTTTGATTTTTTTTGTGATCTCGTATCTTTTCTTTTCAACAAAAAAAACAAAAAACTTTTCAACCTTTAATAATTCAATTCCCATTAAATATTTTATATTTAATTAAATTTTATTTAATTAAATCATGCTTTTCAAAACATAGGTTATAATTATATATATCAACAATATATAATATTGGTGTCTAAATGCTAAAGTGTGTGACCACATAGGCCCGTATATAAGCGGTAGTATAGATTTGTGTTACGACGTGCACATTAATTCTAACAAACTCCCACTTGTCATAACATCTTGAAAACTATACAGACATATATTGGCGTCTAGCAACACTTCAATGCCTCCGAAAATATACAAGTGTTTGTTTCAGCTAAACGAACTATCATTATTATTAAAAATGATTGAGTGTCTATTGTCCCTTTATTACCGATACCAAGTTGACATGAGGCATGGATCTAGTCATTCTCATTTGTCAACTAATTTTGTTTCTCGATCTTGAAAATTTGAATGTGATCACCAAGTTTAAATTGATCATCAATCAATATAGCTTGGACACGGCCGTGTAAATATCCATTCACTTTCATCGAGGGGCCCAGTGGTATCATACTCTCGCATAGAGGAATAAATTCCATTTTGATTACATGTGTTCGTCATGTGCTTCACATCATACCTAATGATGGCCTTTATAACTACATTGTTCAGTACAGTGTTTAACCATATCAAAGTATAATATGTCATACAATCGAAAACCAACATATACATCTCAGGTCTAAGGACACAAAGACATAACCATTATGAGATTCACTATTGACGACAATCCATGTAGTGACATCTCATGATTGGATCATTCCAATATTCATCATTAATGAATACATATGAATTTTGGCCTCAGCTAGTTAACTATTCACCATCAGTGAATAAAACCAAATTTCATAATAATCTTAATTCATGTTACTCCCATAACATGACCGATTATGGAGATTTAGAATAATCAACAATTATTCATGGATTAAACATGCTAATATAGAACACAGTAATATAAATGAAAACGACCATGCCGAGTATCTCAATTCATTTAGATAAAACTGTTTAATGTTTCAGAGATATCCAAATACTAAATTACAATAGAAAAAGATTAGTAGCTTAAAGAAGTCCAATACTACTAGCATGATCATCATGCTAGTTGTGCATCAAGGGCTTCGTGAACGGTTCAGCCACGATATCATCTGTTTGAACCTTAAGAATACTAATAACATTCTTCTCAATGACTTCATGAATGTAGTCAAACTTTTGTAGAATGTGTCAGATGGATTAATGTATATGTGATTCTTTCGCAAGTATAATACGCGACGAACTATCACAATACATTTTCATAGAAGATTTAATGTTGGGAACTTATTCGAGTTCAACAGTAAACTTCTTAATCCAGACAGCTTCCTGAGTAGCTTCTCAAGCAACAATGTATTCTGCTTTTGTTGTAGATTGTTCAACCGTGCTCTTCTTAGAGCTCTTCCAATCAACTGTCTCGTCCATCATGACAAAGACACAACCTGACTGAGATCGAGAATCATCTCGATGAGTTTGGAAAATAGCATCAGTATAAAACTTAATACTTAACTATTTTTCCAAACCACCGCAAACCAAGAACATATCTTTAGTACTCTATAAATACTTAAGAATGTTCTTAACAACAATCCAATGTTCTTAACCTAGATTTTGTTAATAACGACTCGTCAAACTCAAAAATAACGAGATATCATTTTAGTACATAACATGGCATACATAATGGATCCTATAGCCGAAACATATGGGATACATTTCGTTCATCTTATCTCATCATGTGTGATAAGACTTTGAGACTTGCTCAAGGTTATGCCCTTTTGCACAGGCAATACTCCAAGGTTGGAGTAATGCATGCTAAATCTCTGCAAGATAAGATATGTACATTAATTCAAACCAATAAGGCATTTGAATCTATTTCTATAGATCATGATTCCAAGTATATAAATAGCTTCTCCAAGATCATTTACGAAAAAACGTTTTCAAGTCAAGACTTGACATCTTGCAAGTTGAAATGTTATTTCCAATAAGCAGTATGTCATCAATATACAAGATCAAGAAGACTACTTTGCTCTCACTAGATTTAATGTAAACACGGAGCTCATATTATTTTTGAGGAAAAACCAAACTCTTTGATATTCTCATCAAACTTAAGATTCTAGCTCCTGAATGCTTGCTTTAATCCATAAATGGATATTAGAAGCTTGCATACTTTAATAGGATGCTTAGGATATATAGATCCTTTCAGCTGAACCATATATACGTCCTCGCTTAGGTCGCCATTAAGAAAAGCGATTATGATATCCATTTACCATACTTCATAATTATGAAAAGTAGCTATGGCAATAAATATCCTAATGTATAAAGCTCGCGATCAGTGGAAAAGTTTCATCATAACCTTTTGCCACGAATCGAGCCCTAAAAGTGTTTACATTATCTTCCATGCTAGTCTACTCTTTGAAGACTCATTTACACTCCATTGTCTTACAATTGGGTGGAAGATCAATCAAGTCACATACTTGATTATCTTTTATGGACTGCATATTTGCATTCATAGTATCTCGCCATTTTTAAGATTCGTGATCTTATATGGCCTCACGGTAGCTAGAGGGTTCATAATCCTCTAGGTGAGGTTCATCTGAATTAATCAGATAATTAAATCTCTTATTCCGATGAGGAGTTCTACCAGGTCTATGAAGTTCAGGTGCAACACGTTCTGACTCACCAACAATGCACTCAAATTTAACGTGTGGATTACTAGTGCTTATAGAAGGTATGTTACTTTGTGGTTCTTGAATTTCTTTAAGATCTACTTTACTCTCACTAAATTCTTATAAGAGAAAATCTCCTTTTTAAGAATTCAGTAGACCTAGCAGAAAACACTTTGTTTTCAGCTTTGTAGTAAAAGTAGTAACCCATTGTTTCCTTTGAGTATCCCATAAGTGAAATTTAATACTTCGGGGTTTTAATATGTTTGAAGTGTCTTCACATACACTTCACAACCCCAGAATTTCAGATAAGACAACTTGGGAATCTTCCCATGCCATACTTCATATGATGTCTTTTCTACCTTCTTGGTTGGAACCATTTTGAGTATGCTTGTAGCAGACTCTAATGCATAACCCTAAAAAGATGGTGGTAGAGTAGTCAGACTCATCATAGATCAAACCATATCAAGTAAAGTTTGATTCCTCCATTCAGACTCACCATTGAGTAGTGGTGTGTGAGGTGAAGTGAATTGTAAGACAATCCCACAATTCTACTGGTGGTCCAAAAACTATTGACTCATATACTCACTTCCTCCATCAGAGTGAAGTGATTTAATGGTCTCTCTAAGCTGATTCTTTACTTCATTTTGAAATACTTCAAACCTTTCAAAAACTTCATGTTTATGTTTCAGCAAGTAAACATAACCATGTCTACTATAACCATCAGTTATTGTAATGAAGTAAGATTCACCATTTCTATACATTGCTCTAAAAGGGCCACATACATCAGTATGTATTAGTCATAAAAAATCTTTAACTCTTTCATCTAAATTAGAGAAATGAGCCTTTGTCATCCTTTCACATAAACATTACTCACATACATCAAATGAATCAAAGCCATTTGATTCCGAAAGTCCATAAGAATGGAGTTTTGAAATGCGTTGTTTATATGACCAAGATGACAATGTCATAGATAGGTCTTATTCAAGCGTTGCTTGAATTGCTTGGCGGTACAGGTATACATAGAATTCTCATTTGAAATCACACCATGCATATCAATTTCAAAAATACCATCACTTGGATAGGCATTAAGATAAAAAATATTATCCTTAGAAATTGAAATATACAAGTGCGTAAATGCAAGTTCAAAACCAGCATCTTTCAAATCATATTGTTCCTAATACTAAGAGCATAATAACATTGTTCCAACAAAACAATAAGGCCACTTGGAAGATTAAGCTCATAGTGACCAATGGCTTCAATCGAAGCTTAATTTCTGAAGCGATCCGTCCTAATCCATAAGGACGAATACATTACATTTGGTTACATCGTGAGGTATTTGACCTCTAAATATTCATTTTTAAAAGACAAACTTTCATCACATCGAAACTTGATGGCATGCATACCATATCATAATATATCCAACTATAATTGACTTAATAATATTCTTGATGAACTCAACGACTCGAATGCAACGTTTTTTGAAATATGCCATGAATGACTCCAAGTAATATCTCTAAATGAGCAAATGCACAGCGGAAGATTTCTTTCATACCTGGGAATAAACATGCTTTAAAGTGTCAACTAAAATGTTGGTGAGTTCATTAGTTTATCATAAACAATAAAATTCATCATTTTAATGGACCACAAGATACTCATAATTAGAAAACAATCTGTGCAGGTCTATTCCTGCTGTAAAATCATTCATATGAAGAACACCAGAACCTTTCAAACAACTCACCAAAGGTAGCTAATGCGTAGTGCAATATTTTATGTCTAGATCTGATTGGAGCACTAAACATCCACCACTCATCCATTTTATTCATTTTCATTTCCCTTTTCTTTCTCCTTTTACTCTCAAAACTTAAAAACCCATTTGATTTTAAATGAGATTTGAGAGTGGAGATTGGTGAATCAAACCTTGGAGCAAGAATTAAAGTCATTCTCCTTGTTCTTAGCTACAAGAGGATAGTGTTGGTACTTTTCTCGAATCATACGGAAGCATTAAATCATCACCGAATCGTCAAGGTGAGTGGAATAATTATATGTGTAGGTATATAATGTATCTATTTGTTGTAGCGTGAGATATAAAGTGTCGAGGTGCTAAGACACCACGTTTCACATGACGAGTGAAGCATCGAGGTGTTAAGATGCCACTCAAAGTGAAGTATCGAGGTGTTAAGATGCCACCAAGGAGTGAAATGTCGAGGTGTTAAGACGCCACTCCATAATAAAGGGTGAAGTGTCGAGGTGTTAAGACGCCACCCGAGGGTGAAGTATCGAGGTGTTAAGATGCCACCCGGGGGTTAGTGATACGAGGTGCTAAGTACACTAATGGATGATGAGAACTCCGATGGCCTTTCACGGACGCCATTCCCTTGTATTATTGGTTAACCATGGTTATTGTGTAGTAAGCGAAAGCATGTTATATTGTTTGAGTTATATATATTTATACGATTGTTATGCTAGCTTGTGGTATTGGAGGTTGGTAGCCTCGTATTGATGATAAGCGAATTGTGTTGCTAGCATGTATGCGGTATGTATATGAGTGTTTGCAAGTAGGTATATTATATATGTATGTGTATAATTATTGCATTCACTAAGATTTAGCTTACCCTCTCGTTGTTTATCTTTTTATAGGCTCCGGCGTAGACAAGGGTAAGGGCATTCGGTTGGATTAGAGATCCCGCTTTATTTGTTAGGGGACGCTTTTGGATTTGTTAGCGTTTGGAAGTTGGCCTAACGTTTTGGATAGTTTAGTCCCAAACCATGCTCGAAGTGTCGTTTGGATTATAAACTATCAATTGTAGTGGGTCGAACTTGTATTAAACTTAATTAATGGCCTTCGTGCCTTGTAAACATTCAAATTGTGGTACGTTTTAAATGGAACTTGTGGAATGGTTTACATATTTTATTGGCGCGTAAATGTGAATTATTTAAAAAAATATTATCGTATGGAATACGGGTTGGGTTGTTTCAAGTGGTATCAGAGCATGGTCTAAGGGATTTAGGTGACTTGAGATAGGTGCTTAGACTTAGACTTATTTGTGTATGCGCTTTATGCGGGACTTGTAGGAGACGGGTCGGACCGGGAGTTGATTAGTGCTTAGGTTTATGTGAATTAGCCTTGCACTAACTATTTTGTGTTGCCTTAGCAAATCATCAAGCGAGATAGAAGTTGTACTAGCGAATTAATGCGACGTGCTCACGTAACAATGATTAGCTACAATTGTTACGGGTTCAAATCATGTCGAACAAGCGATGTACGACGATTGTTGAGCAAGATGGGGTAGTGTGGTGTATATGTATATACATATGTGTTAAGTCCTTTCGTTTTGTTGTTTAATTTACTTCGTTTTATAGAATGAAGATGAGAAATGGACAAGACACCAATGACGAAAGTACGAGTGAGGACGTTGAACTCACGGCCAAGGTTGAGGCCATCTTTAAAAGGCTAAAAAGGATTTTCTTGACGATGTTCGAAAGGTTTTCCAAGAGTCGGTTGATGGGCAAGTAACCGAAATGATAAATGAGCGAATGAATGCCGCGATCGAGGAGGCATTAGAAGCTAGAAACATTCATCCTCGTGGTGAAGGGGGTGATGGTAACGGTGGGAGTGGAAGGCGGGACTTCCATTACAAAAATTTCAAGGATGCTCAACCCACGATGTTTAATGGGGTACGAGATTTGTTGAAAAGCACATGTTGGATTTCCGATATCGAGGGAGCTTTCCGTACCGCGGAATGTCCTCCCTAGAAGAAGGAGAGGTATGGTTCTAGTATGTTGTGGGAAGAAGCTAAGTTGTGGTGGGATGATAAAATCAACTTATATGGTGAGGAGTAATGTATGAGTTTGACGTGGGATGAGTTTAAGAAGGAATTTTTCAAAGAATACCGAACTTCTTCCGATCTTGATAGAATCCAGGACTAGTTGCACAATTTGCAACAAGGTTCAATGGACTTGGTTACTCTCAAATCTACCTTTTTGGCAAAGACTCGTTTTTGTCCGGAATATGTTGGTGACGATCACAAGCTAATGAAAGATTTTTACCGTACCATGAATGATGTGTATAAGGGTAAGATTAGTCGAGGAGCGGCTAAGTCTTTTGAAGAGTTATTTGAATTGGCTCGGGGTTTTGAGCCGGAGGTTCCAAGAAAAAGCGACTTCTCATTTTCCAAAAGAAAGTTTGAAGGCTCTAGTCATTCTAACTTTTCAAACAAGAAGAATAAGAACAAGAAGGGTTCCTAAAGTGTCAATAGCGTGAAGAAGGGTGCTTCCGGTGGTTTTTCTTTTTCGTGCTACAATTGTGGGCAAGCGGGTCATATGGCTCGTGATTGTCCGAAAACATCTTCCGGAAACAAGCTCACTTGTTTTAATTGAGGTAAAGAAGGGCATAAGAAGCCGGAGTGTCCCAATTTGCGAAACGATAATGTTAAGCGTCTAGAGAAGGCGGCGGGAACGGCTAGGGGTCGCAACTATTTGATGACGAATGATGAAGCCAAGCAATCGAACGAAGTTGTCTTAGGTACTTTTATGGTTAACTCTAATCCGGCAAGAATTCTATTTGATAGCCGTGCAAATTTGTCGTTTGTGTCTCCAAAATTTGTGCCTAAACTTAATAGACTGTTAGCTAAGTTAAGTCGTTCGGTAGAAGTCGAAATAGCGGACGGAACGGTGCTAGTGGTTGATGTGTGTAAAAATTGTGATGTCGTGTTTGGTGCCGAAAACTTTAAAATTGATCTCATCCCGATGAGTTTGGGTGATTTTGATATCGTTGTTGGTATGGATTGGCTCGATCACAATAGAGCCGATATTGCATGCCATGAAAAATTTATTCGTGTAAAGACCCCAAGTGGGGGAGAGTTAATTATTCACGGTGATAAACGGAGAAGACTTGTGCCGATATGCACTTTTGCACGGGCACGTCGTTTCCTTGTTAGTGGTGGCATGGCTTTTCTTGCCCATGTTGTTGATACTCGACATAAGCCACCATCCATTCGTGAAATTTCGGTGGTAAATGAGTTTGAAGATGTTTTTCCGGATGAGTTACCGGGTGTTCCGGCGGAAAGACAAGTTGAATTTCGCATTGAGTTGGTTCCGGGAGCTACTCCCATTTCTAAAACTCCTTATCGTTTAGCGCCGACAGAAATGCAAGAGTTGTTAAATCAAACCCAAGAGCTACTTGAAAAGGGTTTTATCCGACCGAGTGCTTCGCCATGGGGTGCACCGGTTTTATTCGTGAAGAAGAAGGATGGTAGTATGCGGATGTGCATCGATTAACGGGAGTTGAACAAAGTGACGATCAAGAATCGTTATCCATTGCCTCGGATTGACAATTTATTTGACCAACTCCAAGGTGCAATGTATTTCTCTAAAAATGACCTACGGTCCGGCTATCACCAAATGCGGGTCCGTGAGGAAGACATAGAGAAAACGGCTTTTCGAACGCGTTATGGGCATTTTGAGTTCGTAGTTATGCCTTTTGGTCTTATGAATGCACCGGCGGCATTCATAGATCTAATGAACCGAGTGTGCTAATCTATGTTGGACAAGTCGGTAATTGTGTTCATTGACGACATACTTGTCTATTCGAAGAGTATGAAGGAACATGAACATCATTTACGGAGTGTGTTAAAGACGTTACGGAAGGAGAAGTTGTATGCTAAATTCTCTAAATGTGAATTTTGGCTAAGGGAAGTTCAATTCCTTGGCCATATCGTGAACGAAAATGGTATTCAAGTAGATCCGGAGAAAATTGAGACGGTAAAGAGTTGGGGACGACCAACTACGCCTACGGAAATCCGACGTTTTCTCGGATTGGCCGGTTATTATCGTCGGTTTATCCAAGACTTTTCTAAGATCGCTTCTTCGTTGACGAAATTGACGAGGAAGAACGCGAGATTTAATTGGGAGAACGAGCAAGAAATTTCTTTTCAATTGCTAAAAGAGAAATTGTGTCAAGCTCCGGTGTTAGTGTTGCCGGAAGGTGTGGAAGACATGACGGTGTATTGTGATGCCTCTCTAAATGGGCTCGGGTGTGTTCTAATGTAAAGAGGTAAAGTCATCGCTTACGCCTCTCGATAATTAAAGGAACACGAAACGAGATATCCAACTCATGATCTTGAGTTGGCGACGGTTGTGAATGCGTTGAAAATTTAGCGCCATTACTTGTATGGTGTCAAGTGTACGATTTATTCGGATCACAAGAGTTTGAAACATCTTTTCGATCAAAGAGATTTGAATTATCGTCAACGTAGGTGGATGGATGTAGTAAAAGATTATGATTGTGAAATACTTTATCATCCAGGCAAGGCGAATGTGGTCGCGGATGCATTAAGTCGAAAGAGTCAACCTCCGACGATATGAGTAGGATCGATACGTATGATTATTACTAACAATTTTCTTGAAAAACTTGGTGTGATTCAAATTGAAGCTTACGTTCACAACAAGCATGCGGAACGAATTGTGGGGCAAGCGGAATTCATTACTATGGGTTCGCGTGGTTTGTTGTCTTTTTAAGGAAGAGTGTGGGAGCCTAAGATGGGGGATTATCGACGAGTGCTACATAATGAAGCACATAAGTCAAAGTATTCCGTTCATCCGGGCGCTACGAAAATGTATTTCGATTTGAGAAAGGATTATTGGTGGTCGGGCATGAAACGTGATGTTGTTAAGTATGTTGGGCAATGTGTCACGTGTTTGCAAGTTAAAGCCGAACACCAAAAGCCGTATGGTAAGTTACAACCGTTAGAAATCCCAAAGTGGAAATGGGAGCACATTACCATGGATTTTATCACAAAGTTACCAAAGACGGCGAGAACCCAATTCGATTCGATTTGGGTGATAGTTGATTGATTGACGAAGAGTGCATTGTTTCTTCCCATCCGGGAAGCGATATCATCGGAGACTTTGGCTAAGTTATTTATCAAAGAGGTGATAGCGAGACACGGGGTTCCTATATCTATTATTTCGGATCGAGATACCCGTTTTACATCTCGGTTTTGGGAGAAGTTTCACGAAGATATGGGTACACAATTGAAATTGAGCACGGCGTATCATCCTCAAACGGACGGTCAAACCGAACGTACGAATCAAACATTGGAGGATATGTTATGGGCGTGTATTATTGATTTCAGTGGTAGTTGGGATGAGCACTTACCTTTGGTGGAATTCTCGTACAATAATAGTTATCATACTAGTATCAGGATGCAACCTTACGAGATGCTTTATGTGGGGAGGTGCCGAACTCCGATTTGTTGGGGTGAAATTGGTCAAAAAGAAATCGGGAGTACCGATTTGGTCTTAGAAACGAATAGTAAGATTGATATGATTCGGGATCATCTGAAAAAGGCGCAAGATAGACAAAAGTCGTATGCCGTCAAGCATAGACGAATGATCGAATTTCAAGAAGGTGACATGGTGATGCTTAAGGTTTCGCCATGGAAAGGTATTATTCGGTTTCGAAAATGGGGAAAGTTAGCTCCTTGGTTTATTGGTCCTTTTAAAATTCTAGCTCGTGTTGGTGATGTTGCATATCGTTTGGAATTACCCGAAGAGCTTGCGGGGATCCATAATACATTTCATGTTTTCCATCTCCGTAAGTGTCTTGCGGATGATTCATCTTGGGTGCCATTAGACGAGATTGAGCTAAACAATAAGTTAGAATATATTGAGGAGCCGATTTCCATACTCGATGAGAAGGTCAAAAGGTTGAGAAATAAAGAAGTAAGAACTTTTAACGTTCAATGGCGTCGTAGTAAAGGTTCCGAGTTTACTGGGAGCTCGAAGAATTCGTGTTGGTTTATCTTCCCTCTTGTCATGCGGCTTGGATCGCGAGGACGCGCTCCGATTCAAGTGGGGAGAGTTGTAACATCCCGTTTTTCCCGTACATATTTAAAGGTACAAACTTAATTTTTAGTACGCTTATAGCTTGTGCATTTATATGATTAAAAGACCTAAGTGTTAGTAATTGGGTAATTATATGTATATATACGAATATGTATATATATATATATATGTTTAGAATATATGCATGTATAGTTATATGTGTGAGTCTTTGTTGATGTTAAGGCTTGTGAGACTGAAGATGAGGTTTAGACGTGCATAGGAAGCGTGAACGAAGTGTACAAGTTGGATAAATCGTTAATTTGTGTAAAGTCGTCGAATGGCTCAGTTGAAGGCCATTGCCGCGCCGCGGAAGCCTTTGTCGCGCCGCGACATTGAACTCAAACCAGAGTCAGGAGGCATGTTAAGAAGGGTAGAGTTTCCCATTATATGTCGTGCCGCGGAGAAGAGGGTCGCGTCACGACAAATAACTAGAATCTGAGTCAGGAATGATTTAAGAAAGCTCATAAAATACGTTAAATGCCGCGCCGCGACAATTGGGGCCGCGCCGCGACCCACTGGGTGAACTGGTTCCGGATTTTGTTTTTAAAATAAGTGGTTCAAGGGTAAAATCATCATTTTATGTCTAGATCTGATTGGAGCACTAAACATCCACCACTCATCCATTTTATTCATTTTCATTTCCCTTTTCTTTCTCCTTTTACTCTCAAAACTTAAAAACCCATTTGATTTCAAGTGAGATTTGAGAGTGGAGATTGGTGAATCAAACCTTGGAGCAAGAATTAAAGTCGTTCTCCTTGTTCTTAGCTACAAGAGGATAGTGTTGGTACTTTGCTCGAAGCATACAGAAGCCTTAAATCATCACCGAATTGTTAAGGTGAGTGGAATAATTATAATAATTATATGTGTAGGTAAATAATGTATCTATTTGTTGTAGCGTGAGATGTGAAGTGTCGAGGTGCTAAGATACCACGTTTCACGTGACGAGTGAAGCATCGATGTGTTAAGATGCCACTCAAGGTGAAGCATCGAGGTGTTAAGATGCCACCAAGGAGTGAAGTGTCGAGGTGTTAAGACGCCACTCCATAATAAAGGGTGAAGTGTCGAGGTGTTAAGACGCCACCCGAGGGTGAAGTATCGAGGTGTTAAGATGCCACCCAGGGGTTAGTGATACGAGGTGCTAAGTACACTAATGGATGTTGATAACTCCGATGGCCTTTCGCGGACGCCATTCCCTTGTACGATTGGTTAACCATGGTTATTGTGTAGTAAGCGAAAGCATGTTATATTGTTCGAGTTATATATATTTATGCGATTGTTATGCTAGTTTGTGGTATTGGAGGTTGGTAGCCTCGTATTGATGATAAGCGAATTGTGTTGCTAGCATGTATGCGGTATGTATATGAGTGTTTGCAAGTAGGTATATTATATATGTATGTGTATAATTATTGCATTCACTAAGCTTTAGCTTACCCTCTCGTTGTTTATCTTTTTATAGGCTCCGGCGTGGACAAGGGTAAGGGCATTCGGTTGGATTAGAGATCCCGCTTTATTTGTTAGGGGACGCTTTTGGATTTGTTAGCGTTTGGAAGTTGGCCTAACGTTTTGGATAGTTTAGTCCCAAACCATACTCGAAGTGTCGTTTGGATTATAAACTAACATTTGTAGTGAGTCGAACTTGTATTAAACTTAATTAGTGGCCTTCATGCCTTGTAAACATTCAAATTGTGGTATATTTTAAATGGAACTTATGGAATGGTTTACATATTTTATTGGCGCGTAAATGTGAATTATTTTATAAAAAAAAATTATCGTATGGAATACGGGTTGGGTTGTTTCAATAGTTTTGATAATAATGATTTACTAATAATAATAACATTCTTAATATCGATAATACTAATAATATTTACGATATTGTTAAACTTGATACTTATGTTAATAATAATAATAATAGTAAAACTAATAATTACAAAAATGATATTAATACTAATATTAGTGAAAAATAATAATAACTTGTATTGTTTTTATAATAACAATAATAATAATCCTAATCATAATCATAATTTTTGTGTTAAATTTCTACGATAACGACTATAGTTTCTTATAACATTTATTTGTACCTATAATTATAACTTTTACATGTATTCGTATACTTACAACTATTTTCTATAATCTCTATCCTATCATCTTTTATTATATATTTACGTTATTAATATGCTTAATATACTTGAAATCATAATAATGATACTAATAATAATAATACAATAATAATAATAATACTACAATAACGATAATATTAGTACTGATAATATTAATATTCATAAACATGTTGATAATACTAATATTTATAAATTGATACAAATTTTAATATTAATGATAATAATATTAATAACCCTAATCATGTTGATATTAATAATAATTATACTAGTAATATTCATAAAAATAATTCTTTTAATTATTCTACTAAACATATTACTAATATTAGTAATAACATCAATTAACATTAACAATAATTACTAATAATAATAATATTAACAAAAATAATAATAATAATGATAATAACAAAAACAAAAAAAAAACAAAAATTATGACTACCTCACTATAAAAGCTCCAAAAAAGAAAATATCCTTGCCCGGGCTCGAACCCCCAACCTCTCGAACACTCGACATGTGCCTAACTCTTCTGCTATACTCGTTTTTCTGTTATAGCTCTCAACCTATACCTTTTAAACCCGTTCCTTAAAACCTTCTTCTTCTTCACAATCCGTAAATCGACCAGGGATCATACCAAGATATAAAAGGTTTTTAAAATCTGAATTACGTTAAAAAATTAAACAGAAACGTTTGGTTACGATTCATTAACGAACAAAAATTTAAAACAACCATAATCATAACAGACCCAATGATCACTCATTGACTCAAAATGGAATTCGAATTTAGAGGCGGTAATAGACTACGACTCCTAAATGAATTTAGTTTTAAATCACTCATATGATCTTTCTAGATAATCAATTAAACTTAAAACATCAAAACGCGTTTGAATTTCCTCAAGAACAAATTGGTTGACTTTTGTAACAATAACTTTGACTCAGAAATTAAAGCTTGATATAACGAATTGATATATGAAATTTTGCAGAAAGATCGATTAAGTTATTACTAACAAAACTGCATTTAAGAATTTTTGAATTTGTTTGAAAATTGAAGTTTTTGAAAAAAATCAAGAACAGAGAGATACGATAGGTACAGCTATTTTTTCTGTTTAATTTGATTGAAAAACAAATATGCAGCTACAACTAATGATTGATAGATGATATTGTAAGTCGTATGGTACATCTTAACATCTTGTAATGCTCGCTTTATAACTAATTGGTGTTGACAGGTTCATTCATCAGGTACACAAATTAAATAAAAAAAATAAAAGTTGAATGTGATGGTAAACAGCTTTTGGTTGTATCTGAATCGAATTCCTTCCAGGTACAGATTTTAGAGACAAAAATCAAGATCTCCTACAACTTGATATAGACTTGAAACATAATACAGATTCTTCTGTATTTAATATATATATATACGCTATTTATTTATTTATATATATGTATATGTGTGTATATATATATATATAACTATATGTATATATATATATATAATTATTTATATATATATCTCAGTTATATGGATATGAATTTACATATATATCTGTATTATATATATAAATATATATATATATATATATATATACACATATATATATATATATATATATATATATATATATATATTTATTTATTTGTATATTAAATATTTAAAGAAGCATAATAATATTAATCATACAAATATTAATATTTAATATCAACAAATAATAATAATACTAATATTAATCACAATATCTAAAATTATACTTTCACTTATGAGTTATATTAGTAATGATATCAACATTGATAACAATAATCATAATAATACTAATAATAATATAACAAGTCATACATATCAATTTTTACAAATAATAATAATGAATGTATTGATAATAATATTACTATAACAATTACGTTCAATCTTGTAATTAAATTTGATATAATACAATTTCTTAATTATATCATATCTACTAATTTCTTAATTATATCATATCTATTAATTATATTATTTAATTATATCATATCTATTTACGTATTGAATATATATTTATATATATATATATATATATATATATATATATATATATATATATATATATATATATATATATATATATATATATATATATATATATATATATATATATATTTATAGATTCATTTTAAATTACAAAATTATTATCTTATATATTACTTTCCATATTTAATTCTAATGATTAAATTATAATTTATAGTTTCAAATCATTGTATGTATTTACATTTATATATATATATGTACATATTCATTTACAAGCAATTGTTCGTGAATCGTCGGGAATAGCCAAGGGTTATTGATTACATGAATATAGTTTCCAAAACTTTTGAGACGCAATAATACAGACTTTGCTTATCGTGTCGAAATCATTTAAAGATTAAGTTTAAATTTGGTTGGAAATTTTCGGATCGTCACAGTACCTACCCGTTAAAGAAATTTCGTCCCGAAATTTGAGTGAGGTGGTTATTGTTAACAATAAAAATGTTTTCATGACGAATATGAGTTGATAAATAGAGTTTTATCGTTATTGATTAATATAGATAAAATGATTCGATTATGTGGAGCGTACGAGTGAAGCTATCACAAAATAGCGAAATGAAAGGATAAAAATTTATCTTAGTTTTTGTCAGAGTCAGGGTTGAATTCCGAAATTCAAGGGATTTAAAGAAAATCTTGGAAATCTATAAGATCTAATTCTTCGACGAATAAGGAAAGTAAGATTTCTATAATTAAATACGGTGATCTGTCTCGATTACTCCATCTGATATTCCTATTATAAATTCAACTCTTCCGTTCCATTATTCTCACAATTCCTATACTTTCTTTCTTAGTTCATACACCCAAAGATTGTGAAAATGCTTAATTTAGTTCTAATCCTTGATATTTTCCTAATTATTATTTTTGTCATCCTTCTTTTCAATCTTTCACCAGAAGAATCTGTTTACTTCTACTATTACCTTGAGGTGATTCTATTCTTAATTCTACCGTGTCTTTATATTGCTATTCGTATTAATATCCACTGCTTGTAATTTATGTCTTGTTATCGGGCTTTATATTCTCCCTTATATTTCAGAGTCTTTGCTGACAATCTTCTATAATCATTGTCATTCATAGTTAATGCTCTCTCATTTTTGCTGCGGTTTATACCCCCTTTCTATTTCAGAGCTTCATGCTTTTGTTTTCTTTTTGCAAGTAATGGTCCAGAATTCGTAGGTATGAAGTTTCGAATTATCATAATATACAAGGTAGAAAGGAAAGGTAGTAGCACGATTTGATTTGTCAAATTACCAGAATATCCAGAAAAGACCGAATCATCAAGAAAATATTTTCTTGATATTTTTGAGGTTAAAAAGAATACAAGATTCTTGTAACATGGCACATGATGATGTTATGATATGTGAATCATCACGTTCCATTAGAAACTCAGCATGACTTACTGTAATATAATCACGTTGATCAACTGTCATTATATTATACTAACTCATGCATCAATTTCCAACACTACTTCAAAATCACTCATAATTCAAGCTCGAATTTTAAAGAAATTTAGAAACTAAAGTAGTTTCCTTTATGATGTAATATAGATAGCACGAAGAGATAAATAATTTCGGACGAGGATATTTATGAAAATATCTTTAGAAATATCGAAGATATTTATGATGATATTTTGGAATTTCTAAGTTCGATGGTTGATGAAGAAAGCTTTTCCGCAAGATTTTAACATGAGTACGGAGAAAGATATTCGTTGAAGATTTCATCGGATCCAGAATTACCTGGTTTCTTTGAATATATGGTATGGTCTTTGTATTTGGCCTTGGTCCCCTTCATGGTTTGCTCAATCTGTTTTTCATTACCAAATTTTCTATCGGGCGTTCCTAACACTCCCTTCTTTATCATCAAACTTTTGGCCGTTTAGACCATCTACAATTTTTCTATTTCCTCTGCATTTAATGCTACGAAATTTGAATCATCGATTATCAATCCGAGGTGGTTTCAGGAGAATTGTGTTTTTAGATGATTAAACGCTGATGGTACTATGGTGGAATATAAAAGGTTCCCCGGTAACAATAAAAGAGCACGCATATATATCAAGGTTATAATAAGGTTGTTTCGAATGAAAAGTCGAAGTTGACTTGCTGGAGCTGTGACAAAATTGACTAATTTGGAAAGAGATTGCAAAGTTATTTTCGGTAATAATAACGCTAAAAGAATTAGTACAGCTACGCGTTAAACGTTTACTCAGTTTTCGAGAGTTTTCAGGTGCATAACTATACGCATCAATCTTTCTTTCTGTAGATGAAGTGCGGTTGGTTCATCCTCTCAATTGAGGTGTTTTCAAGAATCATGAAAGATTTGAACGCAGATTGTAATTGTCAAGATACAAACGAGATTTAAGATGAAATCAAGTGGCAAACTTGAAGAATTGTTTAGTTTCATATGTTATAATCAATATTTTAATTCATTTTAATTGTCCAATGTTAGTAGTCCACAGTTAACAGTCCAAAGTTACTAATTCAATAATTCATATATAGATTATATTATTCGAATTAATTAATACGTATCGTGACCCGTGTACATGTCTCAGACTCAATCACAACTCAAAGTATATATATTATTTAGAATCAACCTCAACCCTGTATAGCTAACTCAAGCATTACTGCATATAGAGTGTCTATGGTTATTCCAAATAATATATATAGATGCGTCGATATGATATGTCAAAACCTTGTATACGTGTCCCGATATTTAAAGTGCGTAAAATAAATAACAGAAATTAAATGACAATAAATAAAATTGAGAGAATTAACTTGCGATAAAATAAATTGCGATAATTAAAATCTAATAAGGAATTAGCAGTTAGCTAGGAACAGTTAGCTAGGATTTTGTTAGCGTGTATTCTTAACAAAATTTCTCATAGTTAATTTGTTTGTTTCTAACAAATTTTATTTTGTCCAATGTTTTCTTCATTATGCCACTTGTTGGATTCTGATAGGTCAAAATTCAAATATGAAATTGAATGAAAATGGTTATTCTGCGGTGAACGGATACATATATTTGTGGATGTAAGTAGGATAGTAAATGACCGTTGAATCAGATTCAAAGAATGTACAGTGTAACTTACTAATGTGAAAACTAAATATTCCTCGGGTATTACCTACCCATTAAAATATTTTCACCATTAATAGTTTGTACAAAAGAACTTTTAATTTCAATCTTTACGAAAATATAATAAACATATATATTTTCTTCAGATGTAATCATAGATTTAATGAGTTAATATAGTATTAAACTCATTTAGTTTACCGTTAGAATAAGAATATATAATCTCTAAAACATTAGAGATTACATAATCGTCATGTCGAACGAAGATAAATGATATAGAACAATACGTAGAACTATGATTATACTCGAGGTACAGAATGAGATGTTGAGGCATGAATTGTTGATGGTACGGGTGCTAATACTGATGGTACTGTTGGTGCCGGTGATGTTGCTGAAGCTGGTAAATTTTGCACCATATTCTCCAAATTGATTACTCGAGCGCGAAGTTCGTTGACTTATTCTATTATTCCGGGATGATTGTCGGTCGAAATGAGCTGATGAATAAGGTTTAGAATTTTAGATAGAATATAATCGTGGCGAGATATTCGGGAAATGAGGGTGAAAATGGTGTTTCGGACTGGTTCACCGGTAAGTGCTTCGGGTTCTTCGTCAAGAGGGCAATTTGGTTGGTGGAAAAGTTCGCCTTCTTCGCGTCTTCATTGATTAAGTCGACTACGAACCCATCTCCAATTCATCCAGAATAGACGATGGCTAATTGGTTGATTCATTCCGGTTACACTGCTTTCGGAGCTCGAGTGGAAATCCATATCGGAATAGTTGTCGGAATAACTATCGGAATAGCTATCGAAATCTGAGGGACTCGAACTGGTTGAGGGATTCATCTCGTACGATCAAATGAAGTATTTTTGATAAGAAATAGATTATAGGATGTAGATTAGTACCCTGCAATACATAATTTACATATGCATATATAATACTAAAATTCCATAAGTTACGGAGGAATCTACGGAAGCTGTCAGGTAAAGGTAACAATAACAGATACGCTAAGATATGAATTTATCTATACACTGTCTATGCAATAGAGGCAGTAAGACGTGTCTAGACTTTAAGGATGATAAGAAAATAATTTTCGACACTAAATGATAAGCAAAACTTTTGACATGCAGACACGGTCTAAGTCCAGACCCACTAATGCATCTAAACAACTATCAGTTAGACACACTAATGCAAGACCTGGTTCGCTAAGACCACCGCTCTGATACCAAATGAAGCGACCCGTCCTAATCTATAAGGACGAATACATTACATTTGGTTACATCGCAAGGTATTTAACCTCTAAATGATACAAATTTACAAACATTGCATTCGTTTTTAAAAGACAAACTTTCATCACATCGAAACTTGATGGCATGCATACCATTTCATAATATATCCAACTATAATTGACTTAATAATATTCTTGATGAACTCAACGACTCGAATGCAACGTTTTTTGAAATATGCCATGAATGACTCCAAGTAATATCTCTAAATGAGCAAATGCACAGCGGAAGATTTCTTTCATACCTGAGAATAAACATGCTTTAAAGTGTCAACCAAAAGGTTGGTGAGTTCATTAGTTTATCATAAACAATAAAATTCATCATTTTAATAGACTACAAGATACTCATAATTAGAAAACAATCTGTGCAGGTCTAATACTGCTGTAAAATCATTCATATGAAGAACACCAGAACCTTTCAAACAACTCACCAACGGTAGCTAATGCGTAGTACAATGACAAAATCATCTCACCGTGGTAGTTAATACAATATAATTCTTACAATGGGGGCTAATGCATACGCAATACAAAATCATCCCTCCGAGGGTAGCTGAAACGGGGGCTAATGCGTACGCAATGCAAAATCATCCCTCCGTTACCAACTACAAAGTCGACTATAATACAATACAATACATCGGGGGCTAGTGCATGCGTGCAATGCAAAATCATCCCGCCGATGGTAGTTAAAACGGGAGCTAATGCGTACGCAATGCAAAATCATCTCTCCGTTAACTACTAAATCGAACCACTGAATCCAAATAATTCTATCATAGAATGTAGTTTTGAATATTTGTGACTATTTCGTCAATCATTTATAAAAGCAGTTCATGTATTCTCAGTTAAAAAATATATCTCAAAATCATTCAGGAAACATTTATAAAAACAGCGCATGTATTCTCAGTCCCAAAAATGTAAAGAGTAAAAGGGAATCAAATGAACTCACCATACTGTATTTTGTAGTAAAAATACATATGACTAAATTGAATAATGCAGGGTTGGCATCGGATTCACGAACCTATATCATTTGTATATAAGTTAAAATGTATAATCGTAATCGAACGAGTTTATATATTATCTTAAATTATATATTATACTTATTTAGTTTGTGTATATATTCAAAATATTTAATATCTACATATTTAGTTATATTAATATATCTATATATATATATGGTTAGTATTATATAAAAGAATATCATTAGTTTGTTATATATAAGTATTTATATAAATATTGTTATTATATTTGATATGTAGGTATATAAACTTTTAATATAATTATAATATATGTATTAAGTATATTTTAGGTACAAAATAGCTATTTGTAACAAAATGATAGTTTTGATAATAATGATTTACTAATAATAATAACATTCTTAATATCGATAATACTAATAATATTTACGATATTGTTAAAATTGATACTTATGTTAATAATAATAATAATAATAATAATAATAATAATAATAATAATAATAATAATAATAATAATAATAATAATAATAATAATAATAATAATAATAATAATAATAATAATAATAATAATAATAATAATAATAGTAAAACTAATAATTACAAGAATGATATTAATACTAATATTAGTGAAAAATAATAATAACTTGTATTGTTTTTATAATAACAATAATAATAATCCTAATCATAATCATAATTTTTGTGTTAAATTTCTACGATAACGACTATAGTTTCTTATAACATTTATTTGTACCTATAATTATAACTTTTACATGTATTCATATACTTACAACTATCTTCTATAATCTCTATCATATCATCATTTATTATATATTTACGTTATTAATATGCTTAATATATTTGAAATCATAATAATGATATTAATAATAATAATACAATAATAATAATAATACTACAATAACAATAATATTAGTACTGATAATATTAATATTCATAAACATGTTGATAATACTAATATTTATATATTGATACAAATTTTAATATTAATGATAATAATATTAATAATCCTAATCATGTTGATATTAATAATAATTATACTAGTAATAATCATAAAAATAATTCTTTTAATTATTCTACTAAACATATTACTAATATTAGTAATAACATCAATTAACATTAACAATAATTACTAATAATAATATTAACAAAAATAATAATAATAATGATAATAACAAAAACAAAAACAAAAAAAACAAAAAATTATGACTACCTCACTATAAAAGCTCCAAAAAAGAAAATATCCTTGCCCGGGCTCGAACCCCCAACCTCTCGAACACTCGGCATGTGCCTAACTCTTCTGCTATACTCGTTTTTCTGTTATAGCTCTCAACCTATACCTTTTAAACCCGTTCCTTAAAACCTTATTCTTCTTCACAATCCGTAAATCGACCAGGGATCATACCAAGATATCAAAGGATTTTAAAATCTGAATTACGTTAAAAAATGAAACATAAACGTTTGGTTATGATTCATTAACGAATAAAAATTTTAAAACAACCATAATCCCATCAGACCCGATGATCACTCATTGACTCAAAATCGAATTCGAATTTAGAGGCTGTAATAGACTACGACTCCTAAATGAATTTAGTTTTAAATCACTCATAGAATCTTTCAGGATAATCAATTAAACTTAAAACATCAAAACGCGTTTGAATTTCCTCAAGAACAAATTGGTTGACTTTTGTAACAATAACTTTGACTCGAAAATTAAAGCATGGTATAACGAATTGATATATGAAATTTTGCAGAAAGATCGATTAAGTTATTACTAACAAAACTGCATTTAAGAATTTTTGAATTTGTTTCAAAATTGAAGTTTTTGGAAAAAAAAATCAAGAACAGAGAGATACGATAGTTACAACTATTTTTTCTGTTTAATTTGATCGAAAAACAAATATACAGCTACAACTAATGATTGATAGATGATATTGTAAGTCGTATGGTACATCTTAACATCTTGTAATGTTCGCTTTATAACTAATTGGTGTTGACAGGTTCATTCATCAGGTACACAGATTAAATAAAAAAAAAATAAAAGTTGAATGTGATGGTAAACAGCTTTTGGTTGTATCTGAATCGAATTCCTTCCTGGTACAGATTTTAGAGACAAAAATCAAGATCTCCTACAGCTTGATATAGACTTGAAACAGAATACAGATTCTTCTGTATTTAATATATATATATATATATATATATATATATATATATATATATATATATATATATATATATATATATAATTATTTATATATATATCTCAGTTATATGTATATGAATTTACATATATATATATCTGTATTTATATAGTTGTATATCAAATATATATATATATATATATATATATATATATATATATATACACATACATATTAAATATTTAAAGAAACATAATAATATTAATCATACAAATATTAATATTTAATATCAACAAATAATAATAATACTAATATTAATCACAATATCTAAAATTATACTTTCACTTATGAGTTATATTAGTAATGATATCAACATTGATAACAATAATCATAATAATACTAATAATAATATAACAAGTCATACATATCAATTTTTACAAATAATAATAATGAATGTATTGATAATAATATTAGTATAACAATTACGTTCAATCTTGTAATTAAATTTGATATAATACAATTTATTAATTATATCATATCTATTAATTATATTATATTGAATTATTTAATATTTTTTTATTACAATATATATATATATATATATATATATATATATATATATATATATATATATATATATATATATATATATATATATATATACGTATTGAATATATATATATTTATAGATTCATTTTAAATTACAAAATTATTATCTTATATATTACTTTCCATATTTAATTCTAATGATTAAATTATAATTTATAGTTTCAAATCATTGTATGTATTTACATTTATATATATATGTACATATTCATTTACAAGCAATTGTTCATGAATCGTCGGGAATAGCCAAGGGTTATTAATTACATGAATATAGTTTCCAAAACTTTTGAGACGCAATAATACAGACTTTGCTTATCGTGTCAAAGTCATTTAAAGATTAAGTTTAAATTTGGTTGAAAATTTCCGGATCGTCACAATTTCCAATGCCCACTCGCAAATCCAGTGTGCCTTTCTTCAGTCTATTATTTCTTCTCATTCCCTTTATATTGTTACAGGTGTGAAGGCCACAACCGTTTAACAATGATCTAGGAATCACGCGAAGAAGTATATAACTGTATATGAAATATACTTGAGATTTATAGTCTTGCCATCATTGCCTATTCTCAGCTCAGATTGGTAGATAGGACAACTTCCTTCTCCAATTGCCAATCTTTTCACAATGGAAACATTCGGCATCTTTTGTTGGGATTTCCTTCTTGGAAGGTGGAATATTTTTTTTTAGCAAATGATTTTTCATTTCCTTCCACAAAATATTCGGATTATTCTTTTTCACCCTTCCATCCTATTTCTTCCTGATCATCGAACAACATCCGATAAGCATTTTGCTAAGCATCAGCAACTGCCACAGCAGGAAGAACGGATAAAGGGTTCTAATTTTGTTCAACTTCCATTCATGCTTGAGAACAATTCTCAGGTTGTAGTGCCCGTCTAGGAAGTTTGAACATTGAGTTTATCCTTCTCCAACAAAGAAGGAAGTGTGTTTTGATTTACGTTTTAATTATTTGACATCTACAACATATATAAGATTCAATTTAGTATTTTCGATATTGAGCTTTAATAAATTAACTACCCAAGTTTATATAATATTTTTAAAAAGCAATTAATTTACGAAAGCCTAAGATCCACATAGAGGTTCCATAGCTACATCTGTTGATCAGCTAGCAGTTATGGAGTCTATTGGTAGGTAGCGGGTACCAATTGCATTACAAGTACAACTCTTAGATCTTTATGGGACCTAGAGATATATGTAGTCCAACAAACCACTATTATCTAATGGCATGTATGTCCCATCGTTGCCTCGAACTCAGGTCTCACCGTGAATACGATTAAGTAGTCCAATTTGGAAATAGTGGAAATTCACGCTAGTCTCACTAGATCGAAAAATCCACCTCGTGGCTATAATTCAGCCTAGTCTCATTAGATCAGAAAAATAACGAGGATTGTTTGCAAGCTCATTGAATGGCATGACTTAAATTTGACGGGCATTTTAAAGAATGTTCGTGTCAACGAATAATGCATGTACACAAGATTCGCGACACTATTATTTAAAAAACATTTTAACCAATTATATATATGTCAATTGTGTTTATGCGTCTAGTTTGTTATTTTATTTTATATATAAAAATAACAAATACACATTGTGTATCATTTTAAAATATTTTTAAAAGATGTTGTCCATATATATTATTTGAGTTTCAAAAAACATTTAACTTTAAACTCTTTAGAGTTTAACTTTTTGAAATCATCAATAAATAATCTTGAAAATCGTTATCGGTTTTATTTGATGTTTTCATTAAAAACATTTAGCATATATTATAATCAACAATTAAATATAAATGCATAAAATAAAACACAATCATACCATGCATCACAACACATATAGCCTAGCCTAAAAATCCTATGCTTGATCCCATGAGCCGACATGGGATCAAGAGGTCAAACTAAGGGTAATATCGTAGCTCCCACTTAATTCAAGAATCAAGTGAAAACTTGACAAACGTCATCGTTGTCAAATTGACCTGTTCGCCATCTTCTAAGTCAAACTCCACGCTGCATCTTTATCTTTAATCTTCATCTTATTACATTTATTTAAAATTGAAAAATACAACTAATCTAATACTTTTACAATTTAGAATAAACTTAAATACAATACTATGAAAATGAAAAATAAATATAATACAACTTTGGCTTCAAAATGGCCCTTTCTAATAAAATAAATAATCAACATGATATAATATTGCCGTAATCAACAATCACAACAATCACATATAATCAAACACATAGGTCGGGGCATTACGGGCTATGTATGCAATCACAATTTTAATAACTACATTATTAAAACCTATATATGGCTTGTCCATGGTTACAATGCATGTGTATAACCATGGAATACAACAATCAACAATTATAATAAATATTCAAGCCATAACAATTAAATCTACAATTTAAAATAGTGATATTCTTTCAATCATATTTGTGCGTCATGAGGTTAAGTCTAAATCAACCGCGTTGACTTTAAAAACCAAAAAAGGTTTCAACTTTCACAAATACACCACAAAGCTAGATCTAAAGAATAAACACCCGACAATTAAAACGGTGTAAAAGTGGCTCGGATACCACTGATGGAAAACCGTGTGTACTTTTAAATTTTATAAACGCAGCGGAACGTGAAAATAAACATCTTTTATTATCTTTAAAATAAACATCATTTATTTTAATATGAACTTTCAAGTAAAACATTCACACGATTAATGATCCCAACAAGATCCAATTACACCACTAATAATTGTCAACTAATAAATTCACAAAGAGGAGTTTAGATGTACCTTTAGCGAGCGATGCAAGAATGGTAGAAAGAACTCTCCATGTCTAGGTTGAAACATATATTCAAAGTGTATGAATATCTCTATGGATGATCCACACAGCACCTCAAACGACACCAGTCGGATGCTAGTCCGTATAACCCGAAAGTAATATAACTATATTACTTGACATGTTTGGGAAAGTTTAAACCAAAACCCTTTTGATTTAATGTAAGTTTCTGACTAAATATAATACTCCGTAGAACACAAAATTATTTCGTGCTCCATTAAAATTGTGTAGTCAATCCCTTTTGTTGGATATGTGTTTTTGCGAGAGAGTCACAAAAGAAAAGACACAAGAAGTAGAAATGATATGAATATAATACTACAACTCCATTATTTTTAGTTAGTGCCTTACAATCAAAACTTTAACATTATATATATATATATATATATATATATATATATATATATATATATATATATATATATATATATATATATATATATATATATATATATATATATATATATATATATATATATATCACTTTCGTTAATTGAAATCGAAAGAATAGTTTAGAAACAAAAATGACAACTACTTTTGTTATCTTGCAAAACTTTGATTTTTTTTTTGTGATCTCGTATCTTTTCTTTTCAAAAAAAAACAAAAAACTTTTCAACCTTTAGTAATTCAATTCCCATTAAATATTTTATATTTAATTAAATCTTATTTAATTAAATCATTCTTTTCAAAACATAGGTTATAATTATATATATCAACAATATATAATATTGGTGTCTAAATGCTAAAGTGTGTGACCCCATAGGCCCGTATATAAGCGGTAGTATAGATTTGTGTTATGACGTGTACATTTTCTAACAGAACCGCTCATTCAAGGTTCAAAATTCCGTTGGACTTAGTTGAAGGGTCAGTTTTTAGGGTTAGCAAACAGAGTTCTTTAGCAACTTTACTCAAACAATGTAAGCTAATCGTTTGGGACGAGGCCCCTATGGCTAAAGAAGAGTTGTTGAGGCTTTAAATGATCTTCTGGAGGATCTTATGGACACAAAAGAAATCTTTGGAGGTAAGGTTGTTGTTCTTGGTGGAGATTTTAGACAAACACTCCCGGTGGTACCTAAAGGAAATAGAATTGAAACAATTGCCGCGTGTCTAACTAGGTCTTTGTTATGGCCATTACTCACCATACTACGCTTAGAAGAAAACATTAGAGCTAGACTTGATCCCTACTTTATAAATTTTCTCCTGGATATTAGCAACGGTACAAATAACTCAGAAATGGATGACACTGTCAAGATTCCAACCTCTATGCTCATTGAGGGTCATCAATACCATAACTTATTAAACACTCTCATAGACAGTGGCAAATCTAGGATGACAATTCAATAGGGTCCCAAAATTATTTTTAAAGCTAATTATATTTAAAGGGTAATTTAGTGGTTGTTTACCTTCAAAAAACCTATAAGTTTTAAAAATATTTGGGGTCCTATAGTTAAATTTAGTGGTGTCCTATACAATTTGAACAGTACATTGTATAAATTTTTTCCAAAGTAGTGGGGTCATAGGACCCCACTCACTTCCATGTACAATCGCCACTGCTCATAGACTACGTTTATCCAACAACTCATCTACGGTCTACTCCATCTTCTTTAAATTGAGCCATTTTGAGCATAAAAAATACTTTCGTTGATGACATAAACAACATTTTAATTGAAAAGTTCCCGGGCGAAGAGAAAGAATATGTCAGCTTCGATGAGACCATTGACCCAAATGACCAAACTCAATATGAAGATTTCTTGCATTCACTTACGCCAAATGGCATGCCACCACATAAGCTCGCACTCAAGGTTAACTCTCCTATCATATTGTTAAGGAACTTGGATCCTACCGAGGGACAATGCAATGGAACTAGACTAATTTGAAAAGACTTAAATTGGGATGTTATTAACGCAGAGATTAGCTTTGGAGATTTCGCTGGTAAACATGTTTTCATCCATAGAATTCCTTTTCACCCTTCGTATGAAGAACAATGTACAGTCCCCTTCAAAAGAGTTCAATTTCCGATCCAGTTATGTTTCGCAATGACAATTAACAAAGCCCAGGGACAAACGCTTGACATTGTTGGAGTATACCTAAGGGAACCAGTTTTCTCTCATGGACAACTATATGTTGCGCTCTCACGAGCAAGAGCGAGTAAAGATGCAAGAGTCCTTATCAGACCATCAATTGACGATTTTTTTTAAAATAGTAATTTTATTCATCCTTCTTGCAAAAATGGAAAAATAGGATTTTTTGTTACAAAAATGGTAAAACCGAAGTTTGGAACTTCGGTTTTGCCACTTCCGAAGTTTCAAACTTCGGTTTTGGCCTGGTGTGTCAGCAGAAACCCTAAACCGAAGTTTGGAACTTCGGTTTTGCCCAAATCCGAAGTTTCAAACTTCGGTTTTGGATTATCTATTTTTTAAACACTAATTTTAATAAATAACTTGGATTTGATAGTTATTTTATAGTTATATACGCTAATATTACTTTAAAAATATTTAATAACATTACAAACAATAAAATATTAATAGTAGTAAGATGCAAATACAAATTTTTTGAACAACACTTTTATTAATATCAGAATCACTTTTACATTTTTTTGAAAATAAAAATACATAATTAAAAACAACACACAGAAATTTAACACATAATTAAATTAGATGCAATGGAAGAGGTTGGTTTTTCACAATTGCTTCGTTTATGACTAAATTCTATTCATCTTCCTCACAAAGATGCTCGAATTTTCCTTTACCTTCATTCCAAAACATCACGCCCGAGTGCTCAACCGTAATGTTTTCTTTGAGCCACTCAAACACCTTTAAAATTTTTGTCATCTGAAAACTGTCCATTCCAATAGACATTAATTTGAACAAGAATTGGTAACATGTTTACAAAATTAAAACTTGAATTGTGGTGAAAACTGTCCATTCCAATAGACATTAATTTGAACAAGAATTGGTAACATGTTTACAAAATTAAAATTGATGTTTGGAGAAGAGAGTGATACATCCGTTTCTTATAATAGATGTCGGTTTATATAGAGTAGTTATAATTGAAAAACTGGCATTTCAAAATTCGGTTTCAGTAAAAGCTGCCGAACAGTAAAAGGTAACAGTAACATATATTTAATTGCCTTTTATGACATGTCTAGTACCTGAGAAACCGAAGTTTCAAACATCGGTTTTGCATGCTTTTTCTGATAGGTCTGTGATATCGCATATTTTATACACGTTTTCCTTAGCGATATCGATCACATTTTAGTCCGTTCGGATACGATTTGGTGTTTATTTTGATTATATTGAGAATGTCCGAGTTTGAAGAGCTAAATATAGAAGAGTTGCATTCTTTGGAGTTTTTGAGGTACTTTGTTAAACGATTATTAATATTGGTGCACCGAGGTTGGAAATGTGAAGAACATATTGGTTATTGAGGTGTTGAGTTAGTCTAAAGTAAGGAAAAAGAGAAAAACGAACGAGATGTCAGTTTATGCTTTGGGCCGCGGCGCGGGAATCAACGGGATTCAACATCAGTTAATAGGTTAAAGAAGGGTTCAGAATTAGTTATGGGCTGCGGCGCGACATCCTAAGCCGCGGCGCGGCATTTGCCTAGTTTCAAGATCAGGAGAAGATTTAAAGGAGTTCCAGTTCACGTGTTATTTCACGGTGCGACAATTGGGGGCCGCGGCGCGGCAGTGGGTCGCCCCAGTCGAATTTGGAAGGTATTTAAGCCCGAAAAATACCCTAATTGATTATTATTCTATCCAGACGAATTCCAGCAGCTTTTGGGCGAATTTTGGTGAAATATCATTCTATCAACTCAATCATTCCGAAAACGCGTCTCGATCCGTTCATCATTCAAGAACACAATTTTCATTAGGTTTAATTCTTATCAACATAATGAATACTCTTAATTGTTTATTTGTGATTTTGGTTTTAGCCATGATTATTGGATAATTATTTAATGTTTGTCTAGATTGAATATTCGTATGTGTTTGGATGATACTTAAACGTTTAATTTGATTAATACATGATAATTATGAGTTTTGATTAAGAACCATTCTTATGGGATTTGATATTTGTTACTTGGATTGATTAGTGATCTTGTTTGAACAAAGGGAACTCTGTTTCAATTTAGTGAACTAATTTTCAATTGATTTGTCTTAATCAATTGGGTGCTTACTGGACCAAGGGGGTAATCTGGGTAACATAGATTGAACAAAATAAGGGTGAATTGTGTGGAGCGAACGTGTAACCAATTAAATCTTAATCTTATAATTAGTTAATTACTAAGTCATAAATGAAAGAGGTCTTTGGTGAAAGGGAACCCTAAGCCAATAAACCCTAGTTTGACGTATTTGCTAAAAGAGAACTCTGGGTAAACCGACTATGTAGTTGCATGAATTGATAAATTGAACTAGTGCTTAATAACAAATCATCCGACACTGCTAATAGGAGATCTAGGCAAACATTCTTTTATCTATTGAATTTAATTATCTTTATTTTTCTTTGAGTCTGCAATTTGATTTATTTAAACTTAAAAACTAAAAATATTGTCTTTTACTTTTGATCTATCCTTGATTTGGGTAATCGTTAAATAGCCACAAAACAAATTATCTTGTACTTTCAATTTTCATAGATTAACTTAGTTTATTTTCATTAGTTGCAATCTTAATTCTCACGTTTAAACTGTCCTTGGAACGATTTCGGAATTACCAACTTCATACTATTGCACGATCGGTACACTGCCCGTTAGTATGTAGTGATCTTTAAACTGGCATTTTCCAGAGATAAATTATGTACTAGATTTTACACATAAGTCTGAAACCGAACTTTAAAACTTCGGTTATTTGTAGATTTAGGCTTATAAAAGTGATTTTTGATTGTTTCATAAAAACATAACAAAAATGAATCTGAAATATGTATCATGTGACGTGTATCATGGTTGTGATTTTGAATGGAATGATGGCAAAATGGAACTCTCTAAAGGGCCTAAAATGATGTTTGATAATCGTAGATGGTCGGGGCTTTAATATGGAGAAGTTGAATGAGTTTCTTCGAGAAAAGATACCAAAGAATCCACGTTCAATGGACATATACTACTACAAACCAGAAGTTGCTGAACCCGAAGCAATGTGCTATGATGAAGAATGATATACATTAGTAGGGAAAGCGTGTATACTTTTAGAAAATATCGAGTTGTATGTTTTATTTGGAGTTTTTGAAGACGCACTAGAGTTCGATACGATGTATGATAGTCATGGTGAATACTATTATGCACCTAGACCTTTTATAAATTAAAGTTACTTGTAATAGATTAGTACTTAAATAAGATTAGTAACATGCAATTTCATTATTTCAACAACACTTTTTTATTCATAAACATAATTAGCGATTACAACAAACAAAGTACAAAAAACAAAGTACAACAAATTATTAATGAAAACCTATGGCATCTAGTAGTTGGACAGGTGTTCCTGTTGTGACCTTCAGCCCTGCATATACCACACTTTGGTTTTTTGCTTTTCACGTTCATCCATCTGGTTCTTAATACGTTTTGATTGCTTCCGCCCCTGTGCTTAATCAATCTTGATGGATCGGCCATAATGTTCCATTGTATATGTGTCCAGTAGCTCGCATCTCTTAGTGGATTAAAATGATGGCTATATTGCTCTCTCCATGTAGAAGTTGTATATTTATTTATATCCTCGTTTAGATGGCTACATACGGAAATGGCCTAAGAGCAAGGTAATCTTTGGTGTTGCCAAATTCCACATGAACACCTTTTCTCTTTAAACTCCACTGTGTAATCGATGCCACCTTCACCACTTCTTTGATAAGTTGAATGAACCTTGAACACACCTTGTTGTTCGTGATAACATGTTGTTTTGTAATGTTGAGCTCTTTTTGCCCGTTCATTAAAGATGTTAAACATGTTCTTGGAAAGTGGTGAATTACATAGCCTTGCATCTCGACTTTGATCGTAGAAGTGTTGTCGGGTGTAATCAAATGTATATTCGATACACGCTTTGATCGGCATCATACGGGCATGACGGAACACATTGTTGAGGGAGTCAGCAATATTTTTCGTTGTGTTACCCCAACGACTCCTCTGTCTGTCCCTATACACAGTTCATTTGCCTAAATCAGCATCTTGCAAATATTGCCAAGCCTCAATACTAGCTTGTTTGATGACTCTGAAGGAATTCTTGAACAATATTTGATTCGTTGTTGAACCGACTGTCTAACACAAGTGTTTGAGCGATTTCACTTTAGTATATTTGCTCAACAAGTTGCTACAAATGTGGCGCAAGCAGTACCTATGTTCCCAACCATATGTTTGAGCACCCATTACATGTAAGATACCTGGGTGTCGATCAGAAATGACACACAACTTTTCATTTCCAATAACATTTTCTTGGAGCATTCGCAAAAACCAAACCCAACTTTCGTTACTTGCTTCATCAACTAGTGCAAAGGCAACGGGTATAATTTGATTGTTAGCATTTTTGCCAACCGCTGTTAACAACTTACCCTTATAACTATCTTTTAAATGGGTGCCATCGATGAAAATCATCGGAATACACAATTTAAATGCTTTAATGGCTGGACCGAATACCCAAAACACAAATTTAAATGTGTCGAAACCTTCTTCAATTTCAGGTCCATTTTCAAACACAACAATTGTGTCTGGATTGGTATTAACTAATTCATTCAAATAATTTGGCAATTGAATAAAATTACTTTCCCAAGTTCCAAACAATCGTTCGATTGAAATACGCCTAGCATTCCATGCTTTGGCGTAACGTACATCCACATGCCATGTATATTTTATTTGGGCTTGGATGTTGGCAACAGGATAATCAACGTTTAAACATATTTGATGTTCAATTTCAATAGCAATTAAGCTAGATGCTAAACAACGATTGTTGTTTTCTGAGACGTGTCCATAACAGGTGTGTTCATCTTTCCATTTTGTAATTTTCCATAACTTCAATTGATTGTGAGACGAACCACTAACACTCCAGCCACAATGGTATCTTTCTTGTGGACCCTTGTAACTTGAGCTAGTTGTTCTACAATGTGCTTGCCAATAACCTGGCTTGCTTTGTGTAACAACTATTTCTCTATTATGGTGTATATTCCATTTTCGAACAGCATATATAAGTTCGGCTTTGTTCTGGAACACCATTCCTTTTGAAATAATACCGGTCTCCTTATCATAAAAAACCCATGAAGCTTCTTGGTCATCATCGAATGGAAAATTATTACTAGCCTCTCTTTGATTAACAAACCCGAAACGTGAAACTGGGGCAGGCTCCAGCTGTGGTTCCACTTGCTCGTCTCTACCTTCGTCACCGGAAACATTCTCTTCAACGTATAATCAGAAACTGTACTGTCGGTTGCAGTAGACATACCATCATCTAGGTCTACTACATTTTGTACTTCATCTCTTCGTTCTTGTTCATCTTCAACAACTGTTGAGTGGTAGTTTGATGTTGATGGACCACCCTCCAAAGTTTGAATAAGATCCATATAACCCGAACCTTGGGTGGTTGAAAAAACTTCCTCAAACTGAACATTCAATTTGAGCCTCGTAATTTGGATCATTCTGAGCATAAAATTATATTGTTTCCAAAGTGTTATCATCAGTAAGTTCACTTTTTCATTCATTTCCATTGAAAAGAACCCACAAGAACATTTTTAACGTGTGTGATCTTTGACTCACACCTACATAATTATACGCCATTTGGTTTAACTGCATACAGTTAACCTTGGTGTTCAACACAAAATTCCTTCTAATCGTTGTGTTATCACCAGTAAGTCAACCCTTTTGGAATGAAATTTGGCCTCTTTAAAGAAAATGAACCATGAATGGACGAATTATAGACATTTTTGTAATTGTTGATGTATGAAACTGATTAAGATTTGTTTGAATTGTGTTGTTGGTGTTTGAAACTGACTTTAAAATGTTTGAATTGTGTTCTTTGTGATGTTTGTGTTTGAGTTCATGATAATGGTGATATAAATAAATGAAAAAAGATGATAAATCAGATTTTGACATGATAGGGTAGCAGGTTTCAGTCCATAATTGAGACTAGGGTTGCAGGTTTCACTCCATAATTGAGACTGTTGAAGCAGACTGCAAAACCGAAGTTTGAAACTTCGGTTTTACTGTTTATCTGCAAAACCGAAGTTCCAAACTTCGGATTAGGGTTTCTGCTGACACACCAGGCCAAAACCGAAGTTTGAAACTTCGGATATGGCAAAACCGAAGTTCCAAACTTTGGTTTTACGATTTTTGTAAAAAAAAAAAAAAGACGTTTTTTCTATTTTTGCAAGAAGGTTGAATAATATTACTATTTAAAAAAAAAATCATCAATTGACAATGCTCCTAATGGAAGAACAAAGAGCATTATATGTATATGAAGAGATTCTACAAGCTTGTAAGCAGTGTTGCAAAAGTCGGCCGACGCGTCGTTGCTAAAAAGTCGGTCAAAAGTAAAAAGTCGGTCAAAGTCGGAAAAAGTCGGTCTAATTCGGAAAAAGTCGGTCAAAGTCGGTCAGAGTCGGTCAGAGTCGGTCAAAGTCGGTCAAAGTCAGTCAAAGTCGGTCAAAATTATTTTTTTTTTTTTTTTGTAATATTGTTAATTGTTCATGTTTATTGTAAATATATTTTATATTTAAAGATTTGATATATATAATATTATATATAAATATATATTTAATAAAACTATTTTAAAAAGACAACGTTAGTCAACGCCCGTTGCGTTGCCGTTGCGTCCGACGCGTCGTTTTTTAGGCATGGCCGATGCGTCCCCGACTCGCGTCTTTTACAACCTTGCTTGTAAGTATATCAACAGGTAAACACCTTCAAACACAAGAATCTAATTATCTTATTCTTTTACCTACCAGTAATCTGATATGTTTTTGTACTTTCAGCTGAAGCAATCAATCCAACCGCCCATATATGCTGAAATTTTCTTTGTACATATCAGTATAACATACGAGATAATTGCTGCAACATTACCGTCCAAGTTGCTCTGAACGTCCAACTCTCGCAACATAGGTCGATTAATGCTTCAAACAATTTTAAAGTTGCAGCTGACCACCAAAGTGTATTATGCACCTGTAGGCTGGAGTAAGTAGTCAACGACTAAAGGTTTTGGTTTTTTTTTCTAAGAATCGTTACGACTGCCTCCTTAAGAAATGTTACGCACAAGTTCTTTCTATATAGATTTTGGTGAATCTTAAGTTTTTATGGTGATAAAATGCAGTGGCGGATCCAGAAAACTTTGTCACTGGTAGCACAAAAAATTTCATGAATATCTTTGCGACTTTTTGATAAAAATTTTGATCTAAAATTAAAAGGCTAACCTTTTTTAATTCAAAAATTTTTATATATAACACAAACATTTGAGTAAAATTTTAATAGAAAAAAACCTTTTAAAGGTACTGGTATTTAACTGTTTTTTACTTTCTTGTTTTTTTCTTATAATTTAACTCAATTCTCAGTTTAATCTTGCTTTTTTGAATTATGTTTCGTACTCAATAGTCCAGTTGTCTAAAATCAAAAAAAAAAAAAAAGTACAATGTCCAAATTGTCAATCTAGAAAGCCACTCAAACAAATTTTAAACTTAGAGGTAGTAATGACGGTATTGGGTTATGTTTCCATATATACAAGTATACAATATACTATTACTAATTTTAAACTTTCTTAAAAGCAAGGGGTATATGTGCAATTTAAATTAAAAGTACAAGTGTGACAGACTTTTCTTCTCACACGCTTTCTTCTTCACCTTCATGAAACTCACCTCTCACCTCTCAGGTCCAAGTCCAAGTGATAGTGATAGGGGTGGGGGTTTAGGGTCTCTTAAAAAGGTGAATGAGAAGAGCGGTTCGGGTCTTGCTCCGGTACGTGTAGGTTTCGAAGTTGGACAGTCGAGCAGCAAGATGGACGGGTTGGAAACGGGTCGTGTGGATCATTTGTTTGGTAAGGATTCTGGTGGGCCTGAGATGGTTAATAGGCCTGATGTTGGGCCTGGTTCTGAGCCCGGTTTAGGTCCTGAGTCGGGTGTCGGGTCGGGTGAGGGTGGTGGGTCGGGTGGAACGTATAGTTTTTTTGAGGAGGCGTTAAAAGGTATTGAAGGCTTAGTTAGGGTGGAAGGTAAGTTGATTGGGTCGAAGACGCTTCCGAAGCTTAAAGAGGGATCGAGGGCTCGACTAAAGAAAGGTAAAGGAGTGGTTGTTCGAAGGTCTAAGTTTGATGGCTAAGTTTTTTTCGTTCGATAATTTGTTAGTTTCTTTGAGCTTTTGTTGTTTTTGTTTTTTGTGTTCGTGTTTGTAGAGGTGTTTGTGTTGTTTGGCCTCGATGCCTATGTTTGTATTCTTGTTCCGAGTCTTCATTTTTTTGATGAAGGTCTCGTGTTTTATAAAAGTTTCGGTTTTTTTTGCCAAAAAAAAAAAAAAATCTAAAACTTCCATTAAAATTCTCTATTAATCACATAAAACCCATATAAAAAATACTGTTAAAATCATGAATCGTAGGGGTCATGTAACCCAATTTCCGTCATTTTCATCCTTGAAACAACAAACGTGCAACTCATCTTAAATCCGCTGGTTGCACTTCCATATTCTTAAAGAAAATACTGAAAACTTTACACATCGTCGGCCAGATTGACTGGTTGCACGTGCTACCCCTGTGTACAAGGCAGATCCGCCCCTGATAAAATGTCAACATGTGCTTTCTTTGAGTTTTTCGTTCGGTTGTTGCAATCTCTAAATCTATAGAAATCTAACCACTTCAATAACGGATTGGACCCTGCAATTCCATTCAATAATGTCTATTTATGCACTCAAACAAATCTAATTAACCTTTGCATTACTGCCCAAAAGACGCCTAAATTATTCAAACCTGAGCGGTGCATATGCACGGCACATAACCCACTAGTATATACCGAGTAAAAAAGATAAAAGGTGATGGGGGGTATTTTCTAATATCTCTCTCTCTCTCTCTCTCTCTCTCTATATATATATATATATATATATATATATATATATATATATGTTATAATTCAGTAGGCTTATAACTACCTTTAATGGTTATAAGAACAAAGAGAGAAAAAGAGAGAAGAAGGAGAGAAGAAATATTGATATTGATATTTCAAGAGAAATGGTGCACCTTAAATGGCTACCATACATGTCTATTTATAGCATAAAATATTACTATGCAAGAAATATAATAATAATAAAATTAACATCCAATCTAGATATTTTATAACACTCCCCCTTGGATGACAATTTTATTAGAGAATAACTAGTACTGCCTCGTTAAAAACCTTGCTAAAGAAAACCCATTGGGATAAAACTTTAGCTAAGGGAAAAAGAGTGCAGCATAGAGTTGACTCCCCCTCAAGTAGGCAACGTCTGAGTTGTTACATCTTCTGAACATGCCTCATGTCAATATTATGAACGTGTGTTCTGAAAATAGCAGTTGGCAGTGCTTTGGTATAAAGATCAGCAGAGTTGTTGATTGAACGTATCTCATTTTAATCTGGTTGTCTTTTACGAGATCTTGAGTATATGAGAAGAATCTGAGATTTTCATCTGAAACTGTATCATCTAAATCTTTTATGTACAAGTTTAGCCCCTGTGATTTGTCTACAGTCTCCTTCATGGTTTGCTCAAACCCTTGTTTCAATTCCTATTCTCTTGTAGTCTTTTCTGAGCCTTACCAACATACCATTCTTTTCCATCAAACTTATGACCGTTAAGACCGTTTATAGCTTTAGCGCCTCGTCAGCATTTATGTTTTGTTCTGTCATTTTTGATACTCTTCTTTCATTTGTATTATGTAAGCTGTATTATCTTCATAGATAGTTGTTACGCTTTTATAGCGTTCTAGTCCACAAGAATCAATAATGATTTGTATCATTGATCTTAACTAAAATCATTCCCGAGTAGCTTCATGTAATGCAATCACTTCGGCATGATTTGATGATGTTGCAACAAGTGTTTGTTTTGAGAACGTCATGATATTGCGGTGCCTCCATTTAGGAATACATATCCAGTTTGAGATTTAGCTTTATGTAGATCGGATAAATAATCTGCATCTGTATAACCAAATAAATCTTGTTTCGAGTTGTTAGAATAAAATAATTATAAATCAGTAGTTCCCCGAAGGTATCAAACTATTTGTTTGATCCCATTCCAATGTCTTTTGGTAGGGGCTGAGCTGAACCTTGTCAACAAATTAACTGCAAAAGAAATGTCAGATCTTGTATAATCTATAAGATACATAAGAACCTCAATTGCACTAAAATATAGAACTTCCGATCTGTTAAAATTTTCATAATCTTCGCAGGGATGAAATAGATCAGTGTCAATATTGAGTGATCTAACAACAATGAGTTTGTCTTTAAAAAAAATGTTTTAAAATCTTTTCGGTATAAGTTGTTTGATGTACAAGTAAACCATTAGGCATATGCTCAATTTGCAATCCAAGGTAATACTTGGTTTTTTCAAGATCTTTCATTTCAAAATAATTCTTTAGAAGTTGAATGATTTCATAGATCTCTTTATTTGTTCATATGATGTTAAGAACATTGACATAAACAACTACGATCTCATATCTGAACATTGTTTTTATAAAACATACGTGCAAAATAAGTTTATATTTATACCCTTTTTTTTTATCAAGTAGTCATTTAATCGATTATACCACATACGTCCCGTTTGTATAAACCCACTTAGAAATCTTTGTGATTTAATGGAATATATTCCCTTGGGTTTTACATTAGATGCTTATGATACCTTAACCCTTTAGGTATATTCATATATATCACTATTAAGTGATCCATACAGATAAGTAGTAACAACATTCATGAGATGCATTTAAATAACTACCAGGTTGATTAAGTATCTAATAAGTAATTGTATCCATTACAGGAGGATAATTTTTCCTCCTAATTCATTTCTGGTCTTTGTGGGAAATATTGAGTTACAAGTCTAGTTTTGCCTTGTAACTTCATTTGCACATTTCTTTTCGGATAAAAATTCATTTGTATCCCATACGTTTCACATCTTTAAAAGTGATAACGATTGATCCGAAAACTTTTCTTTTATCGAGCGATTCTAATTCAGCTCTTATTGCTCCTTTCCATTGAGTTCAATCATGTCCATTTTGTATATTCAATGACAGATTTTAGTTCCAGATCATCATCTTTATTCATGATGTCATTGTAACATTATATGAAAATATCTCATAGAGATTTTAGTTTCATTTCGGTTCCATAATATTGCATAATTTATCGCAATTTTAGTATTTACATTTATCAATATCCTCTGCAGAAGGAATATTGATTTGTGGTTCTTCTTGAACACTTTCTCTTACCTCATTATCAGCTGATTTTCTTTTTCGAGGATTTTTATCTTCGGAACCAATTGATCTTCCACGTTTGATGCGTGGCAAAGACTCAACAGTGACTTTATTGCCAGCTTTTGGAATTTCAGTTCGAGCTGGAGCATTTATCGCTGGTATATATGATTTAGTCACTTTTTTATATCTGTAAATGCATAAAGTAATTAATTTACAAGTTCTTGCATATGCATTATTTTTGAACTTTCGTTTCACATTCTTTTGTGCGAGTTCAATATACCTTAATTGATGTTCACATCATGAAGCATCATTTTATTTTTATTTTTATTTCTCCCCCTAATCTAGGGAACAATGTTTTATTGAAATGACAATCAGCAAAACGTGCTGTAAAAACATCACCCATCATGGGTTCAATATATCTTATGATTGAAGATGTTTTATATCCAAAATATATTATCATCTTTCTTTGAAGAACCATTTTATTGTGTTGTGGTGATACAATTGGAACATACACTGCACAACCAATGTTTTAAGATAGAAAATATTTGGCTCTTGGCCAAAATCAAGTATTAAGTGAAAATATTTACGACTTTCACATGGTATAATGCGAATTAATGTCGCAGCATGTAAATTTACATGTCCACATATAAATATTGAGAGATTTGTACTCATTATCAATTGTCTAGTTATTAGCTGTAAGCGTTTATCTATTGATTCAGCTAAACCAATTTTGTGTATGCACATGAGCAACTGGATGTTCAACAACAATCCCTGTAGATATATAATGATCATTAAATGCTTGCGATGTTAACTCACCAGCATTATCAAGTCTCATCCTTTTAATGGTGTAATCAGAATAATGTGTTCTCAATTTAATAATTTGTGCAAGAAACTTTGCAAATGCCATATTACGGCTTGATAACATACAAATATGAGACCATCCGCTAGATGCGTCTATTAGAACCATGAAATATCAAAATGGTTCACATGATGGATGAATTGGTTCATATATTTTACCTTGAATTCTTTCAAGAAACATTTGTGATTCTTTTTCACAATATACTTTTCATTAATCACCATATGTGCTTTTTTTTTTTTTTTTTTTATAAATCACCATATGTGTTGACATATAGTTTATGATTTTAATCCAACAAATAACGTCACGTGTATGGTCAAATATAGATTAGAGAGGTACCTACCAATTGCTTTAGAAAGCAATAACTTATGGGACATTCTAATATTAGACTTTAGCACTAATGATGTGTTAACAATTTACTCGCTAAATGATCTAACATACATTGTGTTTTTTTTTCATATATAAAGATAAATCTTAATCTTATCATATATATTTTTTTTTATTTTTTTTTTATTTATCATATATCCTTTTCACCATATACGCTTTTAATCATATGCGCTGTGTTTTTCACCATATGCGCTTTTAATCATATGCGATTTTCATCATATGCGTTGTGCTTTTCATCATATTCGCTTTTTATCATATGCGCTTATCATATGCGATGCGCTTTTTATCATATGCGCTTTTTTATGTGAATAGTAAATTAATTTCGTTTTACTATTCATATGAATTAATTTAGATTTACTATTTTGTTAATTGAGTAATATATATATACATCATATACTTGTGACTCCGAAGGCTCAAATGAATTTGACCATATAGTTATACGTTGTACCTTCCACATTAATTTTCAGTAGAAGCTTTAGATGCACTTTTTTTAATCACCAAATATCACAAACACTTTGTTTGCGTTTGTTCATAGTCATCAATGAAAACCATTTTCTTTAATTTTATTTTATACAATAAAATTAACGCATCATTATTCTTTTCAAAAACAATAATCTATTGTTATTGTTCACTTGTGCCATGTTTAACAACAAAAGTCAACAACCTCTGTCTTGTTTGTTGTGGCAACCAAAAACAACCTTTGCTTTTGTTACCGAGAATCCAAGACCAAAAAATAATTAATTTTTAATTAATCTTTTATCAAAACCATAAATGATTTTATTGATCTACGTTGATATGGCCATAAAGAATTGACGGCTGACCTACTTTTGTAAGTGTATTTCGGCTATCATCCCGAAAACGCACAACGATCTTTTTTTTTTTTTTATGAACTATTTGTTTCATATCTAGCTTAGGCAATTATTGTGAACATTTGGTCCCTATAAGAGCATTTATTTTTTAGACTTTTAGTTGATTTATACTTGTCACAATTAGGGATAGCACCCGCGGGTCGTGGATGCGGATCCATTGGATCCATCACCCGTACCTGCGGATTTTTTTTTAAGAGACATCCAATTGAACCCTTGTTCGTTGAAACAATTTGACTATATTTTTACTCCCCATTATTAAACGGGCCATTTTGATGCACACTCTTAAAAAATAATTTGTTTTTTAAGTTTTATTATTCAACCTCCTTTTTTCAACGGTCACGTTTTTAACAAAACATTTGACAAGTTTGGAAAAAAGTTTTTTATTGATTATCATCAAAAGTTTTCTATTGTCACTCTACTGGATGGAATTATGGCATACAACCAAAATTGCAACCCAACACTACATAAGAACAAAAAGGTTGTTTTTAATTAACATATGTATATGTGTTAAACTCGGAATAATAATAACTTATTTTAGAAAATTAACATAAGACATGTTGAAACATTTTTGTCACATTTAGCTCATCAAGTCTAATACTTATCATTGATAGATTTTATCACGTCTAGGAGATGTTTACTTTTTTCTTGTATTAAGTCCTACTTTCATTTACCTTTGTTTGGAAAAAAAGTTTTTTTTTTACTTTGCTTTCCCCCTTTCTGTAAAACTCATTTAAACACTTTCTTTGTTTTTTTTTTTTTAAAAAAAACTTCCTTTTTTTTACGTTACCCGTAAATTATAAATATATAAAAAAAACTTTTTGTTTAAATTTTTTTTCTAGTTTTTAAAAGGCCACTTGACCAATTTTTTAATTCTTTCACAACACCTGATATCGTGATCGTGACCTTTCACCAAAGCAAGAGATATTCTTGATAAACTAAACACGGACTCGTGTTTGAAATTGTCGGCTACAAAAAAATTCATTTGATAAAAGTATATATATTTTTTTTAGTTATAGAAGGAGACCACTTCATTTTCAATACTTCATTTTTTGACAAAAAAACTATTCCATTTTACCATCCCTTTTTTTTTTCTTACTTTAACTTTTAAGATATACTTTTAATAAAAATACAAACTACTTTTTCTTATTTTAACTTTTAAGATTTACTTTTAATAAAAATACAAACTACTTTTTGTATTTTAACTTTTAAGATTTACTTTTAATAAAAGTACAAACTACTTTTTCTTATTTTAACTTTTAAGATTTACTTTTAATAAAAATACAAACTATTTTTTTATTTTAACTTTTAAAATTATAAATTTAAGAATAAACATTAGTATGCATGAAATAAATAATGATTAATTGCATAAGTAATCATAAATGTTAGATAACATATAAAGACCCCGTCGTATTCGTATTGATCGGAATTAATCTCGACCCATGGTACCGTGTTGTCAAATGACGTGTTGCGTACATAAAGTACCGTGTTGTCAAATGACGTGTTGCGTACAATCATGAGGTCTTATTAACATAAATATAAATGTTAGTGAAGTTAATAAGAGTTAGATTACAGAAAATATAATTCAGGTGGTATAACCGACCATATATAACTTAAATAACATAAATATAAATGTTAGTGAAGTTAGTAAAAGTTAGATTACAGAAATATAATTCAGGTGGTATAACCGACCATATATAACTTAAATAACATAAATATAAATGTTAGTGAAGTTGGTAAAAGTTAGATTACAGAAATATAATTCAGGTGGTATAACCGACCATATATAACTTAAATAACATAAATATAAATGTTAGTAGTCCAAAATTTGATATATTCGAGTCTGAAAATTATTAATAATTTCATACCTTGATTAGTGATTCGTGATCGTTTGAGATATCTTTTAATTACACTAAGCTTTTCGTGCTGATAACGTGTTATAATTCAGTAGGCTTATAACTACCTTTAATGGTTATAAGAACAAAGAGAGAAAAAGAGAGAAGAAGGAGAGAAGAAATATTGATATTGATATTTCAAGAGAAATGGTGCACCTTAAATGGCTACCATACATGTCTATTTATAGCATAAAATATTACTATGCAAGAAATATAATAATAATAAAATTAACATCCAATCTAGATATTTTATAACAATATATATATATATATATATATATATATATATATATATATATATATATATATATATATATATATATATATATATATATATATATATATATATTATATATATATATATATATGAAGAGGATCCAGTGAGAACCTTTTTAGCTCTAGGAACTTCAAATACACTGAAATTCGAGCAAAAAAGGTGGCGGACGAGCAAAAAACAAAGTATTCAAGCAAAAAACAAGGAAATCAAGCAAAAAACACAACACGGGCGAGCAAAAAAACAGGAAGTCGAACAAAAAATATGGCGGCTGAACAAAAACATGCGTAGTCGAACAAAAAATGTAGAAACAAAATCGTTCGAATTTCTCAAAAATTGTTCGAATACCTCTTTTTTGTTCGCATATGAAAATGTAGAACGTCAAATGTAGAACCAAGCATAAAACAAATTGTTCGACTAACCCAATTTTTTGTTCGGCCGCCCACTTTTTTGCTCGTCCGTCTCCCATTTTTGCTCCTCCGTGTTCCATTTTTGCTCGAATTTCTGGTTCTCAGGGTTTTCACACAAAAAAGTTCTCATTTGATCCCTCTACTATATATATATATATATACACCTCCGTCCCAATTAGATAGTCCTGTTTTTCCATTTTAGGATGTCCCAAATTAATAGTCCACTTCCATAAATAGAAAGGAAATAGGATATTTGATTGGTGGATCTGGAGAGAGAAAATATTTCATTGGTGGATAAATGAAGTTAGTGGGATTTCCTAAAACTGTGTGTCATTTTGTCTGTGGACTATTAAATTGAGATGGGGGAGTATATATATATATATATATATATATATATATATATATATATATATATATATATATATATAATATATATATATATATATATATATATATATATATATATATATATATATTATAAAAACAATATTAACAAAACACTTTGACTTAAAATATACATGGCAAAAGTTTAACTATTGAATTGCCAAACATCTTTAAATTAGAGCCATTAGATCAACTTAATTAAAATATTTTCCAACATATCGTACCTTCCGCAATAGCTAATTCCACCTATACAGAATCACCTCACTTATTAATAGTGTACGGAAATCAATTTAGCTATTCATACGGATATCAATAATTTTTTGGAATGGCCAATGCAGCTATATGAAAATCCAGTTCCCTAACCCTTTTCATAACAACATGGATGTCGTTGTTCACATATCAGAGTGGCGATTTGGCAAATCACAAGATTGGTGTAATAGCAGAAGAGGTTTCACTACAAGAAAAACGATTTTTCCGGACAGGACCTTTCCGGACGACTAATGTCGTCCGCAAAAAGCCACAAGCCGACAAAATTTATTGCCTTTTCTGTTTGCTTTTTCCTGATTGTTTGACCAGAGTTTCAAGGACGACCCAATGTCGCCCGGAAAGATTGGATCCAATTATTGTACCGTAAAAAATTGGCTCCAAAAGAGAATAGTTTTCGCGGGCTTTTATCTCCGGACGACAAATCGTCTGGGATACCTTTGGGGACGACAAATCGTCTGGAAATACATTTTGGGACGACCGTTCGATTTGCCTACTTATACCTCATCCTCAACACATATTGAACACATATCTAACACACATCCAACACTTAAACTGCACTATCACACTTCCAAACTCAAAATGGTGACCCTTTCGCCGATGATTGTCTCAATCGAAGTGTATTCCGGAAGTGAATTCCGTAATGAAATGAAAGTTTATGATTATACGCATGGTTCAAAAGCTACGTTCAAAAATATTGACGTTCGCGACGTTGGTTTAGATGAGCTTTTAACCTTTTTGAAAGAAAATGTTCCGTTCGAACATACGGACGTCTTGTTTTATGAAGATGACTGTGTTCCGGAATTGTCCGCCACATATCTCCGTACCGACGATCAGTGGAACGGTATAAAAGAAACCCTAAGTTGGCGTTCTGATCGCATTTCTCTTTATTTGGTTTTGGAATACAAAAACACTTTTTTTAACTTTCCGTTAAGTTAGTTAGTTAACTTGGGTGGATTTGTATCATTTGTATTTCTGTATCGTTTGTATTTGTATCGTTTGTATTTGTGTTTCGTTTGTATTTGTATCGTCTGTATTTGTATCAGTTGTATTAGTTCTGTTGAATGAAAGTGTTATGTTGTTGTCATTTGTTTTGAATGAAAACGGATTGTAAGTAGATAAATAAGTTATTATATATAAAGAGATATTTAAGTAGACAAACGAATTTTTTTTGAATTAAACACAACAAACGACAAACATTAAATTAATATAATACAAAGTTACTGAATTTAAACACACTTACTGAATTAAACACACTTACTGAATTAAACACTCTTACTTATCAGACGTCGTCCTACATATCCTTCAAGCACACGATTAAAATTAAACACACTTACTAAATTTAAACACACTTACTGAATTAAACACACTTCAAGCACATGACTACAAAGTTACTGGTATTGAAACACACTAATAACGACGACGAGGATGACTACGAGCATCCGATTTAGTGGACGAACTTTCAGAACCTGAGCTCGATGCTGCCGATGTTTCAGAAACGAAGGACCGATCGATATGTAACGTGGTTATTGGACGTCGTCCCACCAGACCTTCAACCGCACCAATACTAGTAAATAGACGGTTCAGAAATACTCTGTACGAAAGATGAGGTCTTGTTTCTGCATAACGAAGTTGATTCATTCGGGAAGCGACCAAATGAGCAATATTTACTTGGATGTTGTGAGTTTTGCACCAGTGAAGACATGCTTCGGTCATTGACAATCGAGTGACGTTTGGTTCGCAGTGGTACATGTTACTCCTAATAAGTGCATTTCTTATAGCAATATTTCCCGGGCGAAGGCATTCGTCAAGGATGCCTGAACGTTCTGTGGTTCTGAATGGAACCGTAATACGACACACAAGTATGGCCATGTCATATTTTAGAATATCCTGAGGAAGAGCTTCGAGGTCTTCACTGGGAAAATAGATATTTTTACCTTCAAATGGTACGCCCAATAGCATACCAAATTGTTCAAGAGTATACTCGTGTTGCCTGTCATAGATTTGAAACCTCACCAATTGTTCATTAGTGAATTCAAAGTTGGAATAGAATTGATGCACGAGAGCAGGAAAAAAAACTTATCAAGTAAAAGGAAAGGAAGCCAACTCATTATTCTGAATTCACGATCAATCTCTGGAAAATCTTGTAGTCTGACTTGTCGACCTTCACTAATAGGTCTATTATTTGTTGGTTGATTCATAGTGTGATTGTAGAGATAGAGATAGAGAGACTTGAATGGGTGGTTATGGATGAAAAGAGTGTGTATGGCTACTCTTTAAGTAGATCCACAAAGTTTTCCCGGACGACCCAATGTCGTCCGGAAAGATATGATCCAATTATTGTACCGGAAAAAATGGCTCCAAAAAAGGAAAGTTGTTTCCCGCTGCACCAAGAATTCCCGCACAAATGTTTCCCGCCCAAAAATTTTCCCACCCTAGTGTAACGGTGTTTATGTGTCGGTGTACGTAACGGTGTTATGTAACGGTGTATTGTTATTATTAAATTTATTAAGACCTTATTAAATTTTTCATACTATTACAAATATAAATCACTATTTTTTTTAACGTCACTTTTATTACAACAACATCACGGTTACAATTTTTTGAAACTACAGATTAAAAACAATAATAACGAAAGCTAAACAACGATAATAAACAACGATAATACAACTTGATGATTTCTTTGCTGGTCACTGCTCGACCCACAAGCATGGTCCAGTCTTCTTCATCTTTAAGAAGACTGGCTGGAACATTGGGTTCCTTGAAGAACCACACTTGTGAGAATGCAAGAGGTATGTCCTCCTTGAGAAAATCAAGTAGTTCAGACAACGGGTAATTTCGGACATTCATGCAATACTCCATCTGTTCAGAATTGACGGTGGAGTAATTCTTGACCTCGCGGTCGAATTCCCCACCATAGTTAACTTGAAGCATAACATTCATCTGAGACATTTTGAACTTATAAATTTTAGATTTAGTAGAGAGATAAGTGTTTGAGGTGTGGTTTGTTAATAATCGAGGGGGCGTATTTATAGGGGATTGAAGCACTTGTTTGAACGAATCCAGTGGTCATGAATTAAAATCACATGTTGAATACAGCTTTATGCAGAGCATCTCTGCTCAACACAACTTTATGCAGAGCATCTCTGCTCAACACAACTTTATTGTGACGACCCAGAAATTTCCGACCAAATTTAAACTTAATCTTAATATGATTTCGACACGATAAGCAAAGTCTGTAATGTTAGAGTCTCAAAAACTTTGAACTATATTCATGTAAGCAAGTATCCTTTGACTGTGCTCGATGATTCACGAACAATTGTGTATAAATAAATATGTATATTGTAATATTTACATAAAAGTTTATTACTCAATAAAAGTCACCATATGTATATAATTATTAAATATTACATAATGAAAAATTTGTATATATTAAATGTAAATACAAGTTAAGGATATAACTGTCATAATAACCTTATTGTTATTAATATCATTATTCTTGTTATTTTTTTATTATTATTAAATACTATTAAAAATTGATATCATTTTTACTATTAGTATTATTTTGATTCTTAACATTATTAGCATTGATATTATTATTATTTTTATTATTTATAATATTATAAACTGAATTATTATTATTTAATCATATTAAAAATTATTAATTTTATATAGAATATATAAACACGTAGGGTAAATTTGAAATCAACAATTTATATATTATAATTATTTAATTAGGTTAAATATTACGGATTAGTAAGATCACAGAATCAAAATCAGTACAATCACTGTAATTGCTTTTGTTTTCTGCCTACAAAATTGAATTCAAACAAAGGATAAAAACGATATCAGTTAGCACTCACCATCTGATCTTTATTCATTTATATTTCTTTATTTTTTTTTTCAAACTTGTTCTCTGTCAATTACCTGTCAACCACCATCATAACTTTACAAACTAGATCAAATCAAATTGCTGTCCTAATTATTTGATTATGCATATCTTTATCATATATCCATTGTGTACTCACATCTGCTAAGAAAAACAAAAACCCACAAAGTTAAAACGAGCATCATCAACATCATTTCATTATTACCTTCATCAACCCCAATCAAAAATTCATTTAAGTGTACTGCTAGCTACCATTGTTTCTACTAGTTCTCGTGCTTGATTACTCATCGACAACTATAACACCAAACACCAAAATGAACTGCAACCTCGCTACTACTACTATATTGATATGGCCGTTTCTTTTGTGGTTTCACACATCACCACGACCGAAGACCACCCATGAACATCATCAAGCACATCAAGAACAACCAATGTTAATCTCACCATCGTGTAACCAAGAACATTCCAACAATCACCCATTACAAGTCCAACCTTGCACCATCAATCTATCACCTTCGAGTTATAAACCATTAAAACTGCCACATTTATTAACCATATTATTCGATCACCACTTACAAACCAACGAGACAACCATCACAATCACCTTGTATGATGTACTGCTGCTGCACTATGTCTTCCTGTTCCTTTTGATCACCATCACAACCCTACCATTTCATTATCATCTTTACTATTCGAGAACCACCACCATTATTAGGCTACTTTACTTACACTTCTGTTTTTGCTCGATCAAAACCCAACAATCAAATTCAAAAACCTTCTTAAGTTGCTGCATCATACCTGCTGTCTTTCTTCTATTTTCCTATCGTGAAACCATGCCACAAACGGCTGTAATTATTTTCTTTCTCTTTCTCTGTGAACAAGTTAACGAAATTGAAAAGGGTGGGGCATGTTCTCAAGATTAAAGTTGGTCAAATTGATGTATTGAAAATATATCTATATTGCAAGTTGCTATACATGTGGGACTAGATACAACATAAGTGGCCGACATTGTGAGGTAATTTGAGGTAAAGGTTGCATATTATTTTCATTTATTTAGGCTGTAAAGTTTTTATGGATGGCGATAGGATAGTATAGCGAATTTAAAATGAGTACTGGATTGATCTTGGGCCGTAAAATATTCACCTGCTTTTAGTTTAAACCGTGAACAAGAAATAGATTACTAATAGAACTGTAATCCTTGAATGGTTGGTGGGCTGTGATAATTTAGTTAAATTGGGCTGTCCTTCCTCTATTGGGTTTGGGCCGAGGTATCTTAAGGAGTACCATATTGTTGCTTGTTACATATGACTATGATAATGATAAAAGAGGACGACCGTGATGACGTTTTGAGGTTGATCGTATGAAGATTATGATGATAATTAGATTTAGATGATGTATGTATGTAAGGAACGATGATGATGTATGAATATATAAAGAATGGTGTTGATGATAAAGAGGAGGAGGAAGAAGCAAACATAATATTGGGTTAAATATATTCGGTTGAAAATAAAATAGAAAAGTAAGTCGCAGCTCAATGGTTAGGAGTGTTGGGTTTAATCAAGAGGTCAAGGGTTCGAGCCCTGGGTGTTGCATTTTTTTCGTAGAAAAAGAGGAAGATAAGAAGGTTTAAGGGGTTATATAAAATTGAGTTACGAGTTTAGAACAGATAATTAAGTAGCAGTGGAGTGCTTTAAGATGTTAGCGGGGGAGCGAGTGGTCTTGGGTTCGAGTCCGGTTTATGGCAATTTCTTTTTAAAAGCTCATTTTGAAGGTAGTATTTGATTTCTATTTCTATTATTATTATTATTATTATTATTATTATTATTATTATTATTATTATTATTATTATTATTATTATTATTATTATTATTATTATTATTATTATTATTATTATTATTATTATTATTTTTAACCATTGTTATTAGGGATAAGTTAATTATAATTGTTACCACCATTAACATAACTAAATATAATCATCATTATTATTATTACTAAATATTATCATTAAGTATTAGGAGTATTATTAATATTATTATTAATATAGGTATTATTTATGATCATTATTAAGATTACAATTATTATTATTATTATTATTATTATTATTATTATTATTATTATTATTATTTTGAAAACAATACAATTATTTTTTTTTATTAACATTAGTACTAGTATCATTTTTATCATCATCATTATTATTATTATTATTATTATTATTATTATTATTATTATTATTATTATTATTATTATTATTATTATTATTATTATTATTATCATTATCATTATTATTATTATTATTATTATTATTATTATTATTATTATTATTATTATTATTATTATTATTATTATTAGTAGTAGTAAATCATTATTTTCAAAACTATCATTTTAACAAGTAAATATTTTGTATATAAAAAATATATTTATTACATATCTATAACTATATTAATATTACATATACATTATATGTTAAACCTAATAATATTGTTTACATAAATATTTACATATAACAAATTATTTATTTTTAATATAATATTAATCATATGTATATGTATATAAAACTATATAAATATTAACTATTTTAATATATATATATATATATATATATATATATATATATATATATATATATATATATATATATATATATATATATATATATATATATATATAAGATATAGAATTTAAGATATATTATATAAACTTGTTCAATTACAAGTATCTATTTTAATATATATACAAATGATATAGGTTCGTGAATCCAAGGCCAACACTATACTTGTTCATTGACGTCATATGTATTTTTACTACAAAATACAGTGTGGTGAGTTTCATTACTCCCTTTTTAAATGCTTTTGCAAAATATATTTTTGGGACTGAGAATACATGCACTTTTATAACTGTTTTACGAAGTAGACACAAGTAATTGAAAACACATTATATGGTTGAATGATCGAAGCCGAATATGCCCCTTTTAGCTTGGTAGCCTAAGAATTAGGGAACAGACCCCCTAATTGACGCGAATCCTAAAGATAGATCTATCGGGCCCAACAAGCCTCATTCTGGAATTTGGAATGCTTTAGTACTTCGAGTTTATCATGTCCGATGGGTGTCCCGGAATGATGGAGATATTCTATATGCATCTTGTTAAGGTCGGTTACCAGGTGTTCAATCCATATGAATGATTTTTGTCTCTATGCATGAGACGTATATTTATGAGAAATGAAAAAATGAAAATCTTGTGGTCTATTAATATGATGGAAATGATTATTTATGTTAAACTAATGAACTCACCAACCTTTTAGTTGACACTTGAAAGCATGTTTATTCTCAGGTATGAAAGGAATCTTCCGATGTGCATTTGCTCATTTTAGAGATATTACTTGGAGTCATTCATGACATATTTCAAAAGACGTTGCATTCGAGTCATTGAGTTCATCAAGATTATCATTAAGTCAGTTACAGTTGGATATATTATGAAATGGTATGCATGCCATCAACTTTCATTGTAAATGAAAGTTTGTCTTTTAAAAACGAATGCAATGTTTGTAAAATGTATCATATAGAGGTCAAGTACCTCGCGATGTAACCAAATGTAATGTATTTGTCCAGATAGATTAGGACGGGTCAGTAGAGTTGATATCAGAGCTGTGGTCTTAGTAAACCAGATCTTGCATTAGTGTGTCTAACTGATAGTTGTTTAGATGTATTAGTGGGTTTGGACTTCGACCGTGTCTTCATGTCAAAAGTTTTGCTTATCATTTAGTGTCGAAAATTATTTGCTTATCATCCTTAAAGTCTAGACACATCTTACTGCCTATATTGCATAGACAGTGTATAGATAAATTCATATCTTAGCTTATTTGTTATTGTTACCTTTGCCTGGCAGCTTCCGTAGATTCCTCCGTAACTTATGGGATTTTAGTATTATATATGCATATGTAAATTATGTATTGCAGGGTACTAATCTACATCCTATAATCTATTTCTTATCGAAAATCCTTCATCTGATCGTACGAGATGAATCCCTCAATCAGTTCGAATTCCTCGAATTCCGACAGCTATTCCGATATGGATATTCACCTAAGCTCCGGAAGCAGCGTCACCAGAATGAATCAACCAATCAACCATCTCTAATTCATCTAATGGGTTCGTAGTCGACTAATCAATGGAGACGCGAAGAAGGCGATCTTTTACACCAACCAAATTGCCCTCTTGACGAAGAACCTGAAGCATTTACCGGCGAACCTATCCGAAACACCATTTTCTCTCTCATTTCCAGGGTATCTCGACACGATTATATTCTATCCACAATTCTAAACCTTATTCATCCACTCGTTCTGACCGAAAATCATCCCAGAATAATAGAGCTTCGCGCTCGAGTAATCAATTTGGAAAATGTGGTGCAAAACTTACCAGCTTCAGCAACATCAACAGTACCATTACCACCAACAACAGCAATATCTGCACCCCATACCTCAACATTACAATCTGTACCTCGAACATCAACATCATACACACCATAGATACCAAGGAGTACCAACAATAATGAACGATGAAGTATTGATCCATAACTTCATTGAAGAAATATTCTGCGAAGAATATGTGGTTCCTAATAGTTTTAGAGATTACTTATTCTAGCTCAAACCGAAGATCATATGAGTTTAATATCATAGTAACTCATTAAATCCATGATTACATCTGAAGAAAATATATAGGTATATATGTTTTCATAAAGATTGTAATTAAAAATTCTTTTGTATAAACTGATAATGGTGAAAATATTTTAACGGGTAGGTAATACCCGAGGAATATTTAGTTTCACATAAATAAATTACACTTTACATTCTTTGAATCTGATTCAACCATCATTTACTATCCTACTTACATCCACAGATATACGAATCCGTTCACCATAGAATAACCATTTTTATTCAATTTCATATTTAGATTTTTACTTATCAGAATCCAACAAGTGGCATAATGAAGAAAACATTGGACAATTAAAATGAATTAAAATATAATTATAACATATGAAACTAAACACTTCTTCAAGTCTGCCACTTGATTTCTGAAAGGACCCGTCCTAATCCACCTGGACGAAGTTATCAACATTTGGTTCCATTGCGATGATCGGCTCCAAGTAATGTCCTTATATTGAGCAAATGCACAGCGGAAGACTTAATTCGTACCTGAGAATAAACATGCTTTAAAGTGTCAACCAAAAGGTTGGTGAGTTCATAGGTTTATCATAACAATCATTTCAATACATTAATAGACCACAAGATTTCATAATCATAAACATAATACACTCGTAAGTGTATGTAAAGCATTCTAAGTGGTTGAGCACTTGGTAACCATACTTAATATTTAATCAACGTCGCATATTCCCTTTATTATGAAATCTCACTACATCGTACCAAGTGTAGTCACCAAAACGAAGTACTGTGCAACCGTTGAATACTGGTCGTCCAGTCCGGTTGGGGTTGTCAGGCCCGATAGATCTATCAACAGGATTCGCGTTTACAATACCCATGTAAATAGTAGTTACCAAGCTACAGGGAAATATGCCAGTGGTACAACTCAACGTAGAATATATTTTTAAGTACTTGTGTCTATTTTGTAAACATTTATAAAAGCAGCGCATGTATTCTCAGCCCAAAAATATATACTGCAAAAGCAATTAAAAAGGGAGCAAATGAAACTCACTTTTGCCTTGAAGGTATTTAATTCGACTTGGTCTCCGATAGATATCACTAACCTAACCATATATATAATATATCAACATATTTTCTTTTTAAGTAATCGTTACATATATATATACTTTTAATATTTTCTTAGTCCGTAGTTAGCAGTCCGATGTTAGTGGTCCACAATTAGTTGCTTAAATAAAATAAATAAAGACTCAATCGTATTCGTATTGATCAGAATTAATCTCGGCCCATGGTACCATGTTGTCAAATGACGTATTGCGTACATAAAGTACCGTGTTGTCAAATGACGTGTTGTGTACAATCATGAGGTCTTATGATTAATCTTCTCGTGTTGTTTACGGGTGGTCCTGAAATATATAAAATCAAATCATAAGTAATTATATATAAAATATCATATTAATTATAAAAGATATGATTAATTTACTTTTTCTCCAAATATTTTCGTAGCTAAACTAGCTTCGGATACTCAATCTTGTTTTAGTCGTAGTTTCTTCATTACAACTCCGTTTTTGTTAGTTCAACTTGCCACTTCCTTGGATCGAGTCAACTTTTAAGAATATGAACTGAAAATACCTTAATTTGTATTCGAAATCATAGGTTATAGGTCAAACTTTGGTGAAACATATGAAAGTGATCATTTTCCATCATAAAAACAACATTTAATGATCATTTTTCTAAAAATACTTATACTTTGAGTTAAACCATGAAATTTTTATGTGTTAACATATTCATAAGAAATATTATTTTTCCAGAACATGAACTTCCAATTCAAAGTTCAAGATGGTTTTTAATTATCCAACCCAAAACAGCCCCCGGTTGCACTCCGACGACGTAGATTCAGTTTTTAAGATGTTCTTTGTAAAACCAAGTTATATCTTGTTAGGTTAGCATATCATTATGATATATTACAGGTCTTGAAGTATTTTAAAAGTCAAGTTAGAAGGATCTATTTAGTTTGCGAACAAGTTTGAAATGATTCAAACTATGTTCTTGTTGTTAAAATTTTATACCACAAAATAAGATAGCTATATGAATATGAATTGAATAAGATTATGAACAAGGTTACTACCTCAAGTTACTTGGAAAAAGTTACTGCAAAAGATAAGAAATAATCTTGGAATCAAAGAGTGGTGGAGTTAGATCAAAAGGTTGGAAGTAAACTTCTTCAAATGGGTGGTTATTTTGATATGTTCTTGAAAGAGTTTTCTTATGGTGTTTAAGGCTTGTAATTGAAGCTAAATGATGGGGAAAATGCTTGGAGATGATCAAGTATTAATTTAGGAGTATTTTTAGAGAGAAATGAGGGTGTAGGTATGAGAAAATGGAGTGAAGAAATGGTGTTCATTTATAAAAACGTTTTTAGTTTATAAAGAAAGAAAAGGATTCCTAATTTTGTTTTCTTACTAATAATTCATACTACTTGACAAATCCTAGTTACCTCATATCTAGGGCAGTAATAATGTTGATTAGTATGTTGATTTGATGTGTATATACCAATAGTAAATACGTATAGAAGCTGGGTATGATATGGGTACATATACCCTTGATATACGTATAGAAATCTTGAGGAAACAGAACGAGAATTCAAATATAGCTATCTTTTGTGAATATACTTATATTGTTTTATGTATTTAAGTCCTTAAAAAGTGATTAAATACATTATATATACGATACATGTATAAGCATTATAGATTATAAGTATATATATCAAAGAATGTTACGTATAGTTATTGTTTTGAAAACTTAAGTTAGTAGTTTCAAAATATACTTATAACTCATTGTCACTAGTACACAATGAGATGTTAAACCATCCTTAGATCATGTTAAATATATATAAATACATATATATATACACAAACGTATAATTATCGTATGTTATATAGTTCGTGATATCATCGATCATATTGGACGGTCAAACGTTGTGTAAAACTCTTTTCAAAAACACAAGTCTCAACAATTTGGATTGCTTATCATGTTGGTATGGTTTAATTTATGTAAATATTAATCTCATAAGTATAATTTGGTCGGAAAATTCCGGCTCATTACAGTACCTACCCGTTAAAGAAATTTCGTCCTCGAAATTTGATAGAGGTTGTTATGGATAACAATAAGAAGGTTTTCATGACAAATATAAGGTGAAAATGGAGTTTTATCATCATTGAGTAATGTAGATAAAGCGATTCGATTATGCGAAGAATATAAATGAGACTATCGTAAAAGAGTGAGATGAGTAAAATATATTCGTCTTAACCGATGACGTAGTTATGATTGATTTCCGGGATTTAAGGGATTTAAAGAGAATCTTACGTAATAAGATTTGGTTCTTTGGTGATTAAGGAAATCAGGATCTTCTTTGATTATATGCAATAATCTATTTCGATTGCTCTGTCGGATATTTCACTATAAATTCACCCCTTTGTTTCCTTATTTTCCACGACTCACACCTTTTATTCTTTCTCCCTTGATTCTTACTTTAAAGCATTCATCAATATGCTCCATCCAGTCCTGATTCTTGATATACTCCTAATTTTTATATCTGTCATTCTTCTTTTTCATCTACCACCAGAAGAATCTATTTACTTCTACTATACTCTTGTGTTTATAGTGTTTCTAATTCTCCCGTGTCTCTATATTGCTATCTGCATCGATATATACGGTTTGTAATTTTGGGGTTATTATCGAAGTTTATATTCTTCATTATTTTTTGGAGCTTCATGCTTTCGTTTTCTCTTCCCGACTTCGAGTCAAGCGAGTAATAGTCTAGAATTCGTAGATATGAAATTCAGAATGAACATAGCTAATGCTCTAAGAAGAAAATGGTAATAGAACGATTTTGATTTGTTAAATTACCAGAATACCCTGGAGAAGACCGAGTCATCCAGAAAAATATTCTCTTGATATGTTTAGAGATTAGATAGAATGTAAGAGTCGTGTAAATGGCACATGATGACGGTACTGTGAATCATCATGCTTCATTAGAAACTCAGCATGACTTACTGTAATATAATGACGTTGATCAAGTATCATTATATTATATTAATCCATGCTTCAGTTCCCAACACTACTTCAAAACATTCATATTTTAAACTCGAAGGTTTCAGAATTTAGAAACTAACACAGTTTGTTTTATGTTGCAGATATTACGGAGAGATAAATGATCTCAGATAAGAATAGTTGTGAAAATATCGCCAGAAATATGGAGGATATTTATAATAGAACATACGAGAATATCTTAGAATTTCTAATATCAATGGATGATGAAGAAGATTTGTCTGTGAAGGTTTAGAATGAGAAATAAGATGTTTGCTAACGATTTCAGCAGGCACAGAATCATTTGGATTCTTTGAAGGCAAACTTATTCTTTGTGATTTGTCCACGGCTTTCTTCATAGTTTCGCATAATCCGCTTTTCGGTACTAAATTTTCTATCGAGCGTTCCTAACACTCCTTTCTTTATCATCAAACTTTTGGCCATTAAGATCATCTACAACATGCTGCTTCGTCAGCATTTTCAAAGTTAACTGATCTGGGTCATCGGTTATCAAACCGAGGTAGTTTAAGGAGAATTGTGTTTTTAGAATGATTAATCGCTGATGGTAATATTGTGGAATATAAAAGGTTCCCCAGTAACAATAAAGAGTACGCATATATATCGCGGTTATAATAAAGTTGTTTCGGATGAAAAGTCAGAGTTGACTTGCTGGAGCTGTGACAAAATTAGCTACTTTGGAAAGGGATTGCAAAACGATCTTCGGTAATAACAATGTCAAAGGAACTACAACAGATACGTGTCAAACGTTTACTCAGTTTCCGAGGGTTTTTCAGGTGCATAACTATATGCATCAATCTTTTCTTCCGTAGATGAAGTGCGGTTGGTTTATCCTCTCGATTGAGGTGTTTTTAAGAATCATGATAGATTTGAACGCTGATTGTAATAGTCAAGATACAATGAGGTTTAAGATGAAATCAAGTGGCAATCTTGAAGAAATGTTTAGTTTCATATGTTATAATCAATATTTTAATTTATTTTAATTGTCCAATGTCATTAGTCCACAGTCGATAGTCCACAGTAACAGTCCAATAATTCATATATAGTTTAATATATAATATACAAATTAATTAATACGTGTCGTGACCCGTATACCTCTCAGACTCGATCACAACTCAAACTATATATATTATTGTAGAATCAACCTCAACCCTGTATAGAGAACTCGATCATTACTGCATATAGAGTGTCTATGGTGATTCTAAATAATATATATAGATGCGTCGATATGATATGTCAAAACATTGTATACGTGTCCCGATATTTAAAGTGCGTAAAATAATTACAGACATTAAATGACGATAAATAAAAGTGCAATAATTAAATTGCGATAAATAAACTGCGATAAATAAAATGTAATCAGTAAGCTAGGAACAGTTAGCTGGAATAGTTAGCGTGGATTCTTAACAAAATTTTTCATAGTTAATTTGTTTGTTTCTAACAGATTTTATTTTGTCATATGTTTTCTTCATATGCCACTTGTTGGATTCTGGGAAGTCAAAATCCAAATATGAAATTGAATGAAAATAGTTATTCTTCGGTGAACGGATACGTATATCGGTGGTTGTAAGTAGGATAGTAAATGACTGTTGAATCAGCTTCGATGAATGTACAATGTAACTTATTAAGATGAAATCTAATTATTCCTCGGGTATTACCTACCCGTTAAAAAAAATTTTCACCATTAATATTTTGTACAAAAGAACTTTTAATTACAATCTTTATGAAAACATATATACATATATATTTTCTTCAGATGAAATCATGAATTTTATGAGTTAATATGATATTAATCGCATTTGCTTTTCGGTTTGAGCTAGAATAAGAAATCTCTAAAACTTTTTGAAACCACATATTCTTCGCAGAATATCAATGAAGTTATGGATCAATACTTCATCGTTCATTATTGTTGGTACTCCTTGGTATTTATGGTGCGTATGATGTTGATGTTTGTGGGACAGATTATGATGTCGAGACGTGTGATGCGGATGTTGTTTGTTAGTGGTGATGATGGTATTGTTGATGTTATTGATGGTGGTGCTGATTATGCTGCTGGTGCTACTGCTGGTGTTTGCAACCTTCGCAACATGTTCTCCAAAGCCGTCACGCGAGCGCGAAGTTCGTTAACTTCTGCTAGTACACCGGGATGATTGGCGGTTGGAGCGAGCGAATGAACAAGATTTGTAATATGGGATAGTATATAATCGTGACGAGATACTCTAGAAATGAGAGAGAAAATAGTGTTTCGAATAGGTTCGCCGGTAAGTGCTTCAGGTTCATCGCCAAGAGGGTAATTTGGTGGATGGAATGGATCACCTTCTTCTTGTCTCCAGTGATTTAGTATATTACAAACCCATCCCCAATTCATCCAAAATAGATGATGGGAAATTGGTTGATCCATTCCGGTGACGCTGCTTTCGGAGCCCGAATGGAAATCCATATCGGCATAACTGTCGGAATCTGAAGAATTCGAACTAGATGCGGAATCCATCTTGTATAATGGGAAAAATGAATTTTTGGTATGGAATAGATTATAGGAGTTAGATTTGGTACTCTTCAATACATAATTTACATATGTATATATAATACCAAAATCCCATAAATTACGGAGAATCTTTGAAAAGATATCAGTCAAAGTTCGCAATAACAGATATGCTAAGATAAGAATTCGTCTATACACTATCAATGCAGTAAATGCAGTAAAACGTGTCTAGACTTATGAATGATAAGCAGGTAATTTCCTAAGGATGATAAGTAGATGATTTCCGACTAGAAATGATAAGCAAAACTTTTGACATGTAGACACGGTCGAAGTCCAGACTCATTAATGCATCCTAACAACTACTAGTTAGACACACTAATGCAAGACCTGGTTCGCTAATACCACCGATCTGATACCAACTGAAAGGACCCGTCTTAATCCACCTGGACGAAGTCATAAACATTTGGTTCCATTGCGATGATCGGCTCCAAGTAATGTCCTTATATTGAGCAAATGCACAGCGGAAGACTTAATTCGTACCTGAGAATAAACATGCTTTAAAGTGTCAACCAAAAGGTTGGTGAGTTCATAGGTTTATCATAACAATCATTTCAATACATTAATAGACCACAAGATTTCATAATCATAAACATAATACACTCGTAAGTGTATGTAAAGCATTCTAAGTGGTTGAGCACTTGGTAACCATACTTAACATTTAATCAACGTCGCATATTCCCTTTATTATGAAATCTCACTACATCGTACCAAGTGTAGTCACCAAAACGAAGTACTGTGCAACCGTTGAATACTGGTCGTCCAGTCCTGTTGGGGTTGTCAGGCCCGATAGATCTATCAACAGGATTCGCGTTTACAATACTCATGTAAATAGTAGTTATCAAGCTACAGGGAAATATGCCAGTGGTACAACTCAACGTAGAATATATTTTTAAGTACTTGTGTCTATTTTGTAAACATTTATAAAAGCAGCGCATGTATTCTCAGCCCAAAAATATATACTGCAAAAGCAATTAAAAAGGGAGCAAATGAAACTCACTTTTGCCTTGAAGGTATTTAATTCGACTTGGTCTCCGATAGATATCACTAACCTAACCATATATATAATATATCAACATATTTTCTTTTTAAGTAATCGTTACATATATATATACTTTTAATATTTTCTTAGTCCGTAGTTAGCAGTCCGATGTTAGTGGTCCACAATTAGTTGCTTAAATAAAATAAATAAAGACTCAATCGTATTCGTATTGATCAGAATTAATCTCGGCCCATGGTACCATGTTGTCAAATGACGTGTTGCGTACATAAAGTACCGTGTTGTCAAATGACGTGTTGTGTACAATCATGAGGTCTTATGATTAATCTTCTCGTGTTGTTTACGGGTGGCCCTAAAATATATAAAATCAAATCATAAGTAATTATATATAAAATATCATATTAATTAGAAAAGATATGATTAATTTACTTTTTCTCCAAATATTTTCGTAGCTAAACTAGCTTCGGATACTCAATCTTGTTTTAGTCGTAGTTTCTTCATTACAACTCCGTTTTTGTTAGTTCAACTTGCCACTTCCTTGGATCGAGTCAAATTTTAAGAATATGAACTGAAAATACCTTAATTTGTATTCGAAATCATAGGTTATAGGTCAAACTTTGGTGAAACTTATGAAAGTGATCATTTTCCATCATAAAAACAACATTTAATGATCATTTTTCTAAAAATACTTATACTTTGAGTTAAACCATGAAATTTTTATGTGTTAACATATTCATAAGAAATATTATTTTTCCAGAACATGAACTTCCAATTCAAAGTTCAAGATGGTTTTTAATTATCTAACCCAAAACAGCCCCCGGTTGCACTCCGACGACGTAGATTCAGTTTTTAAGATGTTCTTTGTAAAACCAAGTTATATCTTGTTAGGTTAGCATATCATTATGATATATTACAGGTCTTGAGGTATTTTAAAAGTCAAGTTAGAAGGATCTATTTAGTTTGCGAACAAGTTTGAAATGATTCAAACTATGTTCTTGTTGTTAAAATTTTATACCACAAAATAAGATAGCTATATGAATATGAATTGAATAAGATTATGAACAAGGTTACTACCTCAAGTTACTTGGAAAAAGTTACTGCAAAAGATAAGAAATAATCTTGGAATCAAAGAGTGGTGGAGTTAGATCAAAAGGTTGGAAGTAAACTTCTTCAAATGGGTGGTTATTTTGATATGTTCTTGAAAGAGTTTTCTTATGGTGTTTAAGGCTTGTAATTGAAGCTAAATGATGGGGAAAATGCTTGGAGATGATCAAGTATTAATTTAGGAGTATTTTTAGAGAGAAATGAGGGTGTAGGTATGAGAAAATGGAGTGAAGAAATGGTGTTCATTTATAAAAACGTTTTTAGTTTATAAAGAAAGAAAAGGATTCCTAATTTTGTTTTCTTACTAATAATTCATACTACTTGACAAATCCTAGTTACCTCATATCTAGGGCAGTAATAATGTTGATTAGTATGTTGATTTGATGTGTATATACCAATAGTAAATACGTATAGAAGCTGGGTATGATATGGGTACATATACCCTTGATATACGTATAGAAATCTTGAGGAAACAGAACGAGAATTCAAATATAGCTATCTTTTGTGAATATACTTATATTGTTTTATGTATTTAAGTCCTTAAAAAGTGATTAAATACATTATATATACGATACATGTATAAGCATTATAGATTATAAGTATATATATCAAAGAATGTTACGTATAGTTATTGTTTTGAAAACTTAAGTTAGTAGTTTCAAAATATACTTATAACTCATTGTCACTAGTACACAATGAGATGTTAAACCATCCTTAGATCATGTTAAATATATATAAATACATATATATACACAAACGTATAATTATCGTATGTTATATAGTTCGTGATATCATCGATCATATTGGACGGTCAAACGTTGTGTAAAACTCTTTTCAAAAACACAAGTCTCAACAATTTGGATTGCTTATCATGTTGGTATGGTTTAATTTATGTAAATATTAATCTCATAAGTATAATTTGGTCGGAAAATTCCGGGTCATTACAGTACCTACCCGTTAAAGAAATTTCATCCCCGAAATTTGATAGAGGTTGTTATGGATAACAATAAGAAGGTTTTCATGACAAATATAAGGTGAAAATGGAGTTTTATCATCATTGAGTAATGTAGATAAAGCGATTCGATTATGCAAAGAATATAAATGAGACTATCGTAAAAGAGTGAGATGAGTAAAATATATTCGTCTTAACCGATGACGTAGTTATGATTGATTTCCGGAATTTAAGGGATTTAAAGAGAATCTTACGTAATAAGATTTGGTTCTTTGGTGATTAAGGAAATCAGGATCTTCTTTGATTATATGCAATAATCTGTTTCGATTGCTCTGTCGGATATTTCACTATAAATTCACCCCTTTGTTTCCTTATTTTTCACGACTCACACCTTCTATTCTTTCTCCCTTGATTCTTACTTTAAAGCATTCATCAATATGCTCCATCCAGTCCTGATTCTTGATATACTCCTAATTTTTATATCTGTCATTCTTCTTTTTCATCTACCACCAGAAGAATCTATTTACTTCTACTATACTCTTGTGTTTATAGTGTTTCTAATTCTCCCGTGTCTCTATATTGCTATCTGCATCGATATATACGGTTTGTAATTTCGGGGTTATTATCGAAGTTTATATTCTTCATTATTTTTTGGAGCTTCATGCTTTCGTTTTCTCTTCCCGACTTCGAGTCAAGCGAGTAATGGTCTGGAATTCGTAGATATGAAATTCAGAATGAACATAGCTAATGCTCTAAGAAGAAAATGGTAATAGAACGATTTTGATTTGTTAAATTACCAGAATACCCTGGAGAAGACCGAGTCATCCAGAAAAATATTCTCTTGATATGTTTAGAGATTAGATAGAATGTAAGAGTCGTGTAAATGGCACATGATGACGGTACTGTGAATCATCATGCTTCATTAGAAACTCAGCATGACTTACTGTAATATAATGATGTTGATCAAGTATCATTATATTATATTAATCCATGCTTCAGTTCCCAACACTACTTCAAAACATTCATATTTTAAACTCGAAGGTTTCAGAATTTAGAAACTAACACAGTTTCTTTTATGTTGCAGATATTACGGAGAGATAAATGATCTCAGATAAGAATAGTTGTGAAAATATCGCCAGAAATATGGAGGATATTTATAATAGAACATACGAGAATATCTTAGAATTTCTAATATCAATGGATGATGAAGAAGATTTGTCTGTGAAGGTTTAGAATGAGAAATAAGATGTTTGCTAACGATTTCAGCAGGCACAGAATCATTTGGATTCTTTGAAGGCAAACTTATTCTTTGTGATTTGTCCACGGCTTTCTTCATAGTTTCGCATAATCCGCTTTTCGGTACTAAATTTTCTATCGAGCGTTCCTAACACTCCTTTCTTTATCATCAAACTTTTGGCCATTAAGATCATCTACAACATGCTGCTTCGTCAGCATTTTCAAAGTTAACTGATCGGGGTCATCGGTTATCAAACCGAGGTAGTTTAAGGAGAATTGTGTTTTTAGAATGATTAATCGCTGATGGTAATATTGTGGAATATAAAAGGTTCCCCAGTAACAATAAAGAGTACGCATATATATCGCGGTTATAATAAAGTTGTTTCGGATGAAAAGTCAGAGTTGACTTGCTGGAGCTGTGACAAAATTAGCTACTTTGGAAAGGGATTGCAAAACGATCTTCGGTAATAACAATGTCAAAGGAACTAGAACAGATACGTGTCAAACGTTTACTCAGTTTCCGAGGGTTTTTCAGGTGCATAACTATATGCATCAATCTTTTCTTCCGTAGATGAAGTGCGGTTGGTTTATCCTCTCGATTGAGGTGTTTTTAAGAATCATGATAGATTTGAACGCTGATTGTAATAGTCGAGATACAATGAGGTTTAAGATGAAATCAAGTGGCAATCTTGAAGAAATGTTTAGTTTCATATGTTATAATCAATATTTTAATTTATTTTAATTGTCCAATGTGATTAGTCCACAGTCGATAGTCCACAGTAACAGTCCAATAATTCATATATAGTTTAATATATAATATACGAATTAATTAATACGTGTCGTGACCCGTATACCTCTCAGACTCCATCACAACTCAAACTATATATATTATTGTAGAATTAACCTCAACCCTGTATAGAGAACTCGATCATTACTGCATATAGAGTGTCTATGGTGATTCTAAATAATATATATAGATGCGTCGATATGATATGTCAAAACATTGTATACGTGTCCCGATATTTAAAGTGCGTAAAATAATTACAGACATTAAATGACGATAAATAAAAGTGCAATAATTAAATTGCGATAAATAAACTGCGATAAATAAAATGTAATCAGTAAGCTAGGAACAGTTAGCTGGAACAGTTAGCGTGGATTCTTAACAAAAATTTTCATAGTTAATTTATTTGTTTCTAACAGATTTTATTTTGTCATATGTTTTCTTCATATGCCACTTGTTGGATTCTGGGAAGTCAAAATCCAAATATGAAATTGAATGAAAATAGTTATTCTGCGGTGAACGGATACGTATATCGGTGGTTGTAAGTAGGATAGTAAATGACTGTTGAATCAGCTTCGACGAATGTACAATGTAACTTATTAAGATGAAATCTAATTATTCCTCGGGTATTACCTACCCGTTAAAAAAAATTTTCACCATTAATATTTTGTACAAAAGAACTTTTAATTACAATCTTTATGAAAACATATATACATATATATTTTCTTCAGATGAAATCATGAATTTTATGAGTTAATATGATATTAATCGCATTTACTTTTCGGTTTGAGCTAGAATAAAAAATCTCTAAAACTTTTTGAAACCACATATTCTTCGCAGAATATCAATGAAGTTATGGATCAATACTTCATCGTTCATTATTGTTGGTACTCCTTGGTATTTATGGTGCGTATGATGTTGATGTTTGTGGGACAGATTATGATGTCGAGACGTGTGATGCGGATGTTGTTTGTTAGTGGTGATGATGGTATTGTTGATGTTATTGATGGTGGTGCTGATTATGCTGCTGGTGCTACTGCTGGTGTTTGCAACCTTCGCACCATGTTCTCCAAAGCCGTCACGCGAGCGCGAAGTTCGTTAACTTCTGCTAGTACACCGGGATGATTGGCGGTTAGAGTGAGCGAATGAACAAGATTTGTAATATGGGATAGTATATAATCGTGACGAGATACTCTAGAAATGAGAGAGAAAATAGTGTTTCGAATAGGTTCGCCGGTAAGTGCTTCAGGTTCATCGCCAAGAGGGCAATTTGGTGGATGGAATGGATCACCTTCTTCTTGTCTCCAGTGATTTAGTATATTACAAACCCATCCCCAATTCATCCAAAATAGATGATGGGAAATTGGTTGATCCATTCCGGTGACGCTGCTTTCGGAGCCCGAATGGAAATCCATATCGGCATAACTGTCGGAATCTGAAGAATTCGAACTAGATGCGGAATCCATCTTGTATAATGGGGAAAATGAATTTTTGGTATGGAATAGATTATAGGAGTTAGATTTGGTACTCTTCAATACATAATTTACATATGTATATATAATACCAAAATCTCGTAAATTAAAGAGAATCTTTGAAAAGATATCAGTCAAAGTTCGCAATAACAGATATGCTAAGATAAGAATTCGTCTATACACTATCAATGCAGTAAATGCAGTAAAACGTGTCTAGACTTATGAATGATAAGCAGGTAATTTCCTAAGGATGATAAGTAGATGATTTCCGACTAGAAATGATAAGCAAAACTTTTGACATGTAGACACGGTCGAAGTCCAGACTCATTAATGCATCCTAACAACTACTAGTTAGACACACTAATGCAAGACCTGGTTCGCTACGACCACCGCTCTGATACCAACTGAAAGGACCCGTCCTAATCCACCTGGACGAAGTCATAAACATTTGGTTCCATTGCGATGATCGGCTCCAAGTAATGTCCTTATATTGAGCAAATGCACAGCGGAAGACTTAATTCGTACCTGAGAATAAACATGCTTTAACGTGTCAACCAAAAGGTTGGTGAGTTCATAGGTTTATCATAACAATCATTTCAATACATTAATAGACCACAAGATTTCATAATCATAAACATAATACACTCGTAAGTGTATGTAAAGCATTCTAAGTGGTTGAGCACTTGGTAACCATACTTAACATTTAATCAACGTCGCATATTCCCTTTATTATGAAATCTCACTACATCGTACCAAGTGTAGTCACCAAAACGAAGTACTGTGCAACCGTTGAATACTGGTCATCCAGTCCGGTTGGGGTTGTCAGGCCCGATAGATCTATCAACAGGATTCGCGTTTACAATACCCATGTAAATAGTAGTTACCAAGCTACAAGGAAATATGCCAGTGGTACAACTTAACGTAGAATATATTTTTAAGTACTTGTGTCTATTTTGTAAACATTTATAAAAGCAGCGCATGTATTCTCAGCCCAAAAATATATACTGCAAAAGCAATTAAAAAGGGAGCAAATGAAACTCACTTTTGCCTTGAAGGTATTTAATTCGACTTGGTCTCCGATAGATATCACTAACCTAACCATATATATAATATATCAACATATTTTCTTTTTAAGCAATCGTTACATATATATATACTTTTAATATTTTCTTAGTCCGTAGTTAGCAGTCCGATGTTAGTGGTCCACAATTAGTTGCTTAAATAAAATAAATAAAGACTCAATCGTATTCGTATTGATCAGAATTAATCTCGGCCCATGGTACCATGTTGTCAAATGACGTGTTGCGTACATAAAGTACCGTGTTGTCAAATGACGTGTTGTGTACAATCATGAGGTCTTATGATTAATCTTCTCGTGTTGTTTACGGGTGGTCCTGAAATATATAAAATCAAATCATAAGTAATTATATATAAAATATCATATTAATTAGGAAAGATATGATTAATTTACTTTTTCTCCAAATATTTTCGTAGCTAAACTAGCTTCGGATACTCAATCTTGTTTTAGTCGTAGTTTCTTCATTACAACTCCGTTTTTGTTAGTTCAACTTGCCACTTCCTTGGATCGAGTCAAATTTTAAGAATATGAACTGAAAATACCTTAATTTGTATTCGAAATCATAGGTTATAGGTCAAACTTTGGTGAAACTTATGAAAGTGATCATTTTCCATCATAAAAACAACATTTAATGATCATTTTTCTAAAAATACTTATACTTTGAGTTAAACCATGAAATTTTTATGTGTTAACATATTCATAAGAAATATTATTTTTCCAGAACATGAACTTCCAATTCAAAGTTCAAGATAGTTTTTAATTATCCAACCCAAAACAGCCCCCGGTTGCACTCCAACGACGTAGATTCAGTTTTTAAGATGTTCTTTGTAAAACCAAGTTATATCTTGTTAGGTTAGCATATCATTATGATATATTACAGGTCTTGAAGTATTTTAAAAGTCAAGTTAGAAGGATCTATTTAGTTTGCGAACAAGTTTGAAATGATTCAAACTATGTTCTTGTTGTTAAAATTTTATACCACAAAATAAGATAGCTATATGAATATGAATTGAATAAGATTATGAACAAGGTTACTACCTCAAGTTACTTGGAAAAAGTTACTGCAAAAGATAAGAAATAATCTTGGAATCAAAGAGTGGTGAAGTTAGATCAAAAGGTTGGAAGTTAACTTCTTCAAATGGGTGGTTATTTTGATATGTTCTTGAAAGAGTTTTCTTATGGTGTTTAAGGCTTGTAATTGAAGCTAAATGATGGGGAAAATGCTTGGAGATGATCAAGTATGAATTTAGGAGTATTTTTAGAGAGAAATGAGGGAGTAGGTATGAGAAAATGGAGTGAAGAAATGGTGTTCATTTATAAAAACGTTTTTAGTTTATAAAGAAAGAAAAGGATTCCTAATTTTGTTTTCTTACTAATAATTCATACTACTTGACAAATCATAGTTACCTCATATCTAGGGCAGTAATAATGTTGATTAGGATGTTGATTTGATGTGTATATACTAATAGTAAATACGTATAGAAGCTGGGTATGATATGGGTACATATACCCTAGATATACGTAAAGAAATCTTGAGGAAACGGAACGAGAATTCAAATATAGCTATCTTTTGTGAATATACTTATATTGTTTTATGTATTTAATTCCTTAAAAAGTGATTAAATACATTATATATACGATACATGTATAAGCATTATAGATTATAAGTATATATATCAAAGAATGTTACGTATAGTTATTGTTTTGAAAACTTAAGTTAGTAGTTTCAAAATATACTTATAACTCATTGTCACTAGTACACAATGAGATGTTAAACCATCCTTAGATCATGTTAAATATATATAAATACATATATATACACAAACGTATAATTATCGTATGTTATATAGTTCGTGATATCATCGATCATATTGGACGGTCAAACGTTGTGTAAAACTCTTTTCAAAAACACAAGTCTCAACAATTTGGATTGCTTATCATGTTGGTATGGTTTAATTTATGTAAATATTAATCTCATAAGTATAATTTGGTCAGAAAATTCCGGGTCATTACAATTTCATCTTAAACCTCATTTGCATCTTGACGATTCCAATCTGCGTTCAAACATTTCGTAATTCTTGAAAACACTTCAATCGAGAGGATGAACCAACCGCACTTCATCTACGGATCAAAAGATTGATGCATATAGTTATGCACTTGAAAACACTCGGAACCTGAGTAAATGTTTAAAACGTATCTTGTGCTAACCCTTTGGGAGTTTTTATTACCAAAAATAACGTTGCAATCCCTTTTAAAATTAGCCAATTTTGTCACAGATCCAGCAAGTCAACTTCGACTTTTCATTCGAAACAACCTTATTATAACCTTGATATATACGTGTGCTCTTTTATTGTTATTGGAGAACCTTTTATATTCCACCACATCACCAGCAGACGTACCAGCAACTACGATGCTCCTTAGCTTAAATCTCTCCGAAAAATCACTATATTTAACTATTGAAGTCTTATCATGAACTCATCCGTACCTTGTAACGAGAATTGTCATACCAACTACTAGAAATCAGCATTTAATCATCTAAAAACACAATTCTCTTGAAACCCCTCGGTTTGATAACCAATGATCCAGATCCGTTAAAATTGAAAATGCTGACGAAGCAGCATGTAGTAAATGGTCTTAATGGCCAAAAGTAATGATAAAAGAATGGAGTGTTGGGAACACCCGATAGAAAATTTGGTACTGAAAAACGGATTGAGCTAACCATGCAGGAGACCAAGGAAAAATACAAGGACCAAACTCTATATTCAAAGAATCCAGGTAATTCTGGATCAGATGAAATCTTTAGAGAATATCTTGCTCCGAAGTCACGTTAAAATCTGGCGGAAAATTCTTCTTCATCAATCTTCGAACTTAGAAATTCCAAAATATCATCATAAATATCTTTGATATTTCTGAGAATATTTTCATAAATATTCTTGCCCGAAATTATCTACCTCTTCGTGTTTTCTGTATTTCATTATATTGGAAACTTCTGTAAAATCTAAGTATAAATTATAAATGAATTGTAGAGAAGTATTGGGAATTGAAGCATGAGTTAGTATAATATAATGGCGCTTGGCCAACGTGATTATATTACAGTAAGTCATGCGGAGTTTCTAAATGGAACGTGATGATTCACAGATCCTAACATCATTATGTACCATGTACACGACTCTTACATTCTACCTAATCTCTAAACATATCAAGAATATATCTTCCTAATAATTCTATCTTATCTCTTGAATATTGGTAATTTAACCAATCAAGATCGTGCTATTACAATTTCTATCTTAGAACATTAACACCATTCATTCTGAAATTCATACCTACGAGTTCTGGACCATTACTTGCTATTTAAAATCGAGAAGAGAAAACAAAAGTATAAATTGAGGGAGAAAGAATAGCAGATATGAAATGTGGAAATAAAGAAAATGAAGAGGGTGAATTTATAGTGAAATATCAGACAGAGAAATCAAGACAGATCATCGCATTTAACCGAAGAGGATCTTAATTTCCTTAATTACCGAAGCATCAAATCTTATTATGAAGATTTTCTCTAAATCCCTTGGACTCCGAAAATCCATCCTATCTACCTCAAAAGATATGACAAATCTTCATCTACTCATTTCATTTTTTTGTGATAGCTTCACTCGCACTCTTCAAGTAGTCGAACTATCTTATTCATATTACTCAATGATGATAAAACTCTATTTATCAACCCATATTCATCATGAAAACATTTTTATTGTTAGCCATGACCACCTCACTCAAATTTCGGGACGAAATTTCTTTAACGGGTAGGTACTGTGACGACCCGAAAATTTCTGACCAAATTTAAACTTAATCTTAATATGATTTCGATACGATAAGCAAAGTCTGTAATGTTAGAGTCTCAAAAACTTTGAACTATATTCATGTAAGCAAGTATCCTTTGACTGTGCTCGATGATTCACGAACAATTGTGTATAAATAAATATGTATATTGTAATATTTACATAAAAGTTTATTACTCAATAAAAGTCACCATATGTATATAATTATTAAATATTACATAATGAAAAATTTGTATATATTAAATGTAAATACAAGTTAAGGATATAATTGTCATAATAACCTTATTGTTATTAATATCATTATTCTTGTTATTTTTATTATTATTATTAAATACTATTAAAAATTGATATCATTTTTACTATTAGTATTATTTTGATTCTTAACATTATTAGCATTGATATTATTAGTATTTTTATTATTTATAATATTATAAACTGAATTATTATTATTTAATCATATTAAAAATTATTAATTTTATATAGAATATATAAACACGTAGGGTAAATTGGAAATCAATAATTTATATATTATAATTATTTAATTAGGTTAAATATTATGGATTAGTAAGATCACAGAATCAAAATCAGTACAATCACTGTAATTGCTTTTGTTTTTTGCCTACAAAATTGAATTCAAACAAAGGATAAAAACGAAATCAGTTAGCACTCACCATCTGATCTTTATTCATTTATATTTCTTTATTTTTTTTTCAAACTTGTTCTCTGTCAATTACCTGTCGACCACCATCATAACTTTACAAACTAGATCAAATCAAATTGATGTCCTAATTATTCGATTATGCATATCTTTATCATATATCCATTGTGTACTCACATCTGCTAAGAAAAACAAAAACCCACAAAGTTAAAACGAGCATCATCAACATCCTTTCATTATTACCTTCATCAACCCCAATCAAAAATTCATTTAAGTGTACTGCTAGCTACCATTGTTTCTACTAGTTCTCGTACCTGATTACTCATCGACAACTATGACACCAAGCACCAAAATGAACTGCAACCTCACTACTACTACTATATTGATATGGCCGTTTCTTTTGTGGTTTCACACATCACCACGACCGAAGACCACCCATGAACATCATCGAGCACATCAAGAACAACCAATGTTAATCTCACCATCGTGTAACCAAGAACGTTCCAACAATCACCCATCACAAGTCCAACCTCGCACCATCAATCTATCACCTTCGAGTTATAAACCATTAAAACCGCCACATTTATTAACCATATTATTCGATCACCACTTACAAACCAACGAGACAACCATCACAAATCACCTTGTATGATGTACTGCTGCTACACTATGTCTTCCTGTTCCTTTTGATCACCATCACAACCCTACCATTTCATTATCATCTTTACTATTCGAGAACCACCACCATTATTAGGCTACTTTACTTACACTTCTGTTTTTGCTCGATGAAAATCCAACAATCAAATTCAAAAACCTTCTTAAGTTGCTGCATTATACCTGCTGTCTTTCTTCTATTTTCCTATCGTGAAACCATGCCACAAACGGCTGTAATTATTTTCTTTCTCTTTCTCTGTGAACAAGTTAACGAAATTGAAAAGGGTGGGGCATGTTCTCAAGATTAAAGTTGGTCAAATTGATGTATTGAAAATATATCTATATTGAAAGTTGCTATACATGTGGGACTAGATACAACATAAGTGGCTGACATTGTGAGGTAATTTGAGGTAAAGGTTGCATATTATTTTCATTTATTTAGGCTGTAAAGTTTTTATGGATGGCGATAGGATAGTATAGCGAATTTAAAATGAGTACTGGATTGATCTTGGGCCGTAAAATATTCACCTGCTTTTAGTTTAAACTGTGAACAAGAAATAGATTACTAATAGAACCGTAATCCTTGAATGGTTGGTGGGCTGTGATAATTTAGTTAAATTGGGCTGTCCTTCCTCTATTGGGTTTGGGCCGAGGTACCTTAAGGAGTACCATATTGTTGCTTGTTACATATGACTATGATAATGATAAAAGAGGACGACCGTGATGACATTTTGAGGTTGATCGTATGAAGATTATGATGATAATTAGATTTAGATGATGTATGTATGTAAGGAACGATGATGATGTATGAATATATAAAGAATGGTGTTGATGATAAAGAGGAGGAGGAAGAAGCAAACATAATATTGGGTTAAATATATTCAGTTGAAAATAAAACAGAAAAGTAAGTCGCAGCTCAATGGTTAGGAGTGTTGGGTTTAATCAAGAGGTCAAGGGTTCGAGCCCTGGGTGTTACATTTTTTTCGTAGAAAAAGAGGAAGATCAGAAGATTTAAGGGGTTATATAAAATTGAGTTACGAGTTTAGAACAGATAATTAAGTAGCAGTGAAGTGCTGTAAGATGTTAGCGGGGGAGCGAGTGGTCTTGGGTTCGAGTCCGGTTTATGGCAATATCTTTTTAAAAGCTCATTTTGAAGGTAGTATTTGATTTCTATTATTATTATTATTATTATTATTATTATTATTATTATTATTATTATTATTATTATTATTATTATTATTATTATTATTATTATTATTATTATTATTATTATTATTATTATTATTATTATTATTATTATTATTATTATTATTATTATTATTATTATTATTATTATTATTATTATTTTTAACCATTGTTATTAGGGATACGTTAATTATAATTGTTACCACCATTAACATAACTAAATATAATCATCATTATTATTATTACTAAGTATTATCATTAAGTATTAGGAGTATTATTAATATTATTATTAATATAGGTATTATTTATGATCATTATTAAGATTACAATTATTATTATTATTATTATTATTATTATTATTATTATTATTATTATTATTATTATTATTATTATTATTATTATTATTATTATTATTATTATTATTATTATTATTATTATTATTATTATTATTATTATTATTATTATTATTATTTTGAAAACAATACAAATTATTATTATTTTTATTAACATTAGTACTAGTATCATTTTTATCATCATTAGTATTATTATTATTATTATTATTATTATTATTATTATTATTATTATTATTATTATTATTATTATCATCATGATTATTATTATTATTATTATTATTATTATTATTATTATTATTATTATTATTATTATTATTATTATTATTATTATTATTATTATTATTATTAGTAGTAAATCATTATTTTCAAAACTATCATTTTAACAAGTAAATATTTTGTATATAAAAAATATATTTATTACATATCTATAACTATATTAATATTACATATACATTATATGTTAAACCTAATAACATTGTTTACATAAATATTTACATATAACAAATTATTTATTTTTAATATAATATTAATCATATGTATATGTATATAAAACTATATAAATATTAACTATTTTAAATATATATATATATATAAGATATAAAATTTAAGATATATTATATAAACTTGTTCAATTACAAGTATCTATTTTAATATATATACAAATGATATAGGTTCGTGAATCCAAGGCCAACCCTATACTTGTTCATTGACGTCATATATAATTTTACTACAAAATACAGTGTGGTGAGTTTCATTACTCCCTTTTTAAATGCTTTTGCAAAATATATTTTTGGGACTGAGAATACATGCACTTTTTTAACTGTTTTACGAAATAGACACAAGTAATTGAAAACACATTATATGGTTGAATGATCGAAGCCGAATATGCCCCTTTTAGCTTGGTAGCCTAAGAATTAGGGAACAGACCCCCTAATTGACGCGAATCTTAAAGATAGATCTATCGGGCCCAACAAGCCTCATTCTGGAATTTGGAATGCTTTAGTACTTCGAGTTTATCATGTCCGATGGGTGTCCCGGAATGATGGGGATATTCTATATGCATCTTGTTAAGGTCGGTTACCAGGTGTTCAATCCATATGAATGATTTTTGTCTCTATGCATGGGACGTATATTTATGAGAAATGAAAAAAATGAAAATCTTGTGGTCTATTAATATGATGGAAATGATTATTTATGTTAAACTAATGAACTCACCAACCTTTTGGTTGACACTTGAAAGCATGTTTATTCTCAGGTATGAAAGAAATCTTCCGCTGTGCATTTGCTCATTTTAGAGATATTACTTGGAGTCATTCATGACATATTTCAAAAGACGTTGCATTCGAGTCGTTGAGTTCATCAAGATTATCATTAAGTCAGTTATAGTTGGATATATTATGAAATGGTATGCATGCCGTCAACTTTCATTGTAAATGAAAGTTTGTCTTTTAAAAACGAATGCAATGCTTGTAAAATGTATCATATAGAGGTCAAGTACCTCGCGATGTAACCAAATGTAATGTATTTGTCCAGATAGATTAGGACGGGTCATTAGATTTATGCAGAGCATCTCTGCTTAACACAACTTTATGCAGAGCATCTCTGCTCAACACAACTTTATTACACGAATCCAATGTTAAAATTACACGATTTATTGAAAATTAAAATTACACAGCTTATTAAAATACAACAATTTATTGAAATTCAAAATACAACAATAACACAATTTAAGCATTCAAAGTTGGTCATGAATGTGGTGGTGGTGGATTAGATGATGGAAGGCTGGCGTCAATATCAAGCATGAAGATGCATTGAAATAGTAGAAACTGAAATACTAGAAACTGAAATTAATTATGAAACTACAAACTAATACTGAAACTGAAATACTAGAAACTGAAATACTAGAAACTGAAATTAATTCTGAAACTACAAACTACAACACAATACTTCCATAGGTGATTACATCGGTTAGTTGAAAATTAAATACGACACAAATGCTACAAAAGTACAAATTAACATCAGTTTCAACATTTTTGCTTGACGTTTTGCGGTTTTTAGTGAACGTTCTAGATCTTTTTTGGACCTTAACAATTCTGGTATCACCTCAAGCGCCCTCTCAGACCAGAGCGGATCAATCCAAATTTGTCGCTTTCTACAAAGTGCAGACATCAAGGTGCCGAACCTACCACCACAACCATAATATCGTCGACCGTACTGGTACTCATCAGTCAAGCAAGTTTTGAGAACCATCTTTGAACCACAAGATCGACAAAATTTCACAGGCAAAGTTTCCACTAGACCATAATGGTAATTATCAGCCATATTGTTGCAGTCATCTAGTGTTGTGATTGGTGGGGTAGTTATATAGAAGAATTTTCCCGCACAAAAAGTCATCATCTGTTTTCCCGCCAAAAATTTCTCACCAAATGTTTCCCGCCAAAGATTTGACGTCACATGACGACGATGACGATGATGACGATGATGATGACGATGATGATGACGACGATGATGATAATTAGGATTTAATTTATATAATTTATAAGTAATTAAAAAATTATTTAAGTGATTAAATTTAATTTTTAATTAAATAAAAATAATTTTTAATTAATTAAAAGTAATTTTTTTAATTAATTAAAAGTAATTTTATAAGTAATTTTATAATTTAAAAATAACTAAAAATAATATTTAAGTAATTAAAAATTATTTAGAAGTAATTTTTGATTAAATACTTAAGTAATTATATAGATTTTATTAATAAATAATTTCACCAAATAAATACTTAAGTAATTAATAATTTTTGATTGAAATTAAATAATTATTTAAAATTTTCACCAAAAAAATGGCGCTGAACTTTTCGTTTCCCTCCAGTTCACCTTCCCAGACGACAAGTCGTCCGGAAATGGTCGTCTGGGAAAAATTGGCCCAAAAAGCTGAACTGGAGCAATCTGTCGGCATTTACCTAAAAAAAAAACCACCCCCAAACTCTTCAAGAACTCCGGTGATTTTGAGGTATTTCCAACCAAATCCAACTCTAATAACACTAACAAAGGTATGTTCTTCATTATTTTTGTTAAATCCAATTTTTTTTGTTGTTGCTTATTTTAGTTAAATCCGAATTTTTATGAACCAATTTGAGTTATTGCTATTAAATTCGAAATTTGTGTTTATGTTTTGAAGATTGTTGTGTGTGATTATGTTTATGCTCAAGAAAAACATGCTTTGACTTATTGCTATTAATTAAATCCGAATTTTGCTTATGTATGTTGATTATGTTTGTTATATAGGTTGAAAATTAATATTTTTTAATTAATATAAACTGAAAATTAAGTTATGTTTAGTTATGTATGTTGATTATGTTTAGTTATGTAATTTTTTAATTAGAAAATTAAGTATTCATGTTGATTATGTTTAATTATGTATTTTTTTAATTAGAAAATTAAGTATTTATTTAGTTAGTAAATTGATGGGTTTGATGATGAAAGTTGTATGTTTAGTTTGTATAAGTATAAGTATAAGTGTAAATGTTATTGTTTATGTTTATGTTTATGCTTATTGTTTTATGAACATTGTTAGGTTTAGTGGTTAATTTCGAAATAGTTGTACCTTAGGTTCGAAATTAATCAATCCTATAGAATACCCATCCGAGGTTAATTTATTAGAAATTAATTTTGGAAGGTCCCCTTTTTGGGACTGCTTTCTGTGTGTTTTGTCTCTTTTAGGATGTTGATGCGTATAACTTATTTACTAGTTACAAAAATTTTGGTACATATTTTCCCTTTACTCCTACAAATATGCGTTTAATACGACATATTTGGGGAGTTTAGGGGAAATGCTGCCGAATTTTTGCTAACTATTAAATTAGTTGTGCACATCCATAGTTGAGACAAAACATTCAGAGAGTGGGTTAGGTTGCCTTCCATAGTTGGACCACCCGACTTTGATTATACATATATTAAGTGTTTTTAATTTTAAAGTTTTTTGCTGTTTTAAACTTGATTTAATTAGGGAATATCTATGACGATTGATAAGAGGTGGACTACTATACGAAATACATTTAATCCTGACTTTATTAAAGGTCTTAATGCATTTATTGAGAGGTGTAACAACAATTTGGATTCGCACGGTAAGTGTAATTGCCCATGTAAATATTGGGGTAATACGGTTTTTCTTAAACCTAAACATATAAAAGCCCATATAACTAGATATGGGTTTGAACCCTCTTATACCATATGGCGGCATCACGGTGAACTACCACAACCACCCGAAGTACACAACACAACGGACCCTCTAAGAAATTTCTTGCACGATATTCAGTTGGAGGAAGTTCCTAATTTTGAGGACGAAGGTCCGAATGACGATGAGACTATGAATGACACGACCGCAACTGCTCTTGATGATTTAATTGACTCCACCCAAACCGAGCTATATCCTGGTAGCAAGTTGTCCTCATTAGAGTTTTTAGCCAAGTTAACACACATTAAGGTCTTGAACAAATGGACGAATACTTCATTCGACCAATTATTAGAATTACTCATACAATCACATCCCCCAAATAACACGATTTCGAAATCATTTTACGAAATTAAGAAGTGAATGAGAAAGATCGGTTTAGGGTATCAAGCGATACATGCTCATAAGAATGATTGTTGTTTGTTTTATAAAGAATACCACGATTTGGAAAACTGTCCAATAGTAAAGAGAGTATATGGAAAGATGAACGCGCAACGGGGAAAAAAGTTCCTAATAAAGTTTTGCGTTATTTTCCAATAAATCCAAGACTAAAACGTTTGTACAGTTCTAGATACACTGCAAAGGATATGACTTGGCATGCTACTGGGTGGTGCAATGAAGAGGGTAAGATGCGTCATCCGGTAGATGGTCGAGCTTGGAAATAAATTGACAAAATATATCCGGATTTTGCACGTGAACACAGAAACGTTCGACTAGGGTTGGCTGCTGCTGATGTTATTTCTATGAATGTATTTTTAAATTTTTCGCATGAAATATATGTATATGTATACACATACAAACACACACACACACACACACACACACACACACACACACATATATATATATATATATATATATATATATATATATATATATATATATATATATATATATATATATATATATATATATATATATGTATAAATGTATATGTATATATCATTGTTCTATTCACTTTATTTGTATTTATGCAGATGAATTTCTTTGCTCTCATTTTCCTAATGATCGGTGCTGGGGCCGGTGGCCAAGATAACGATCCCCAACCTAATGCAAGGGGTAAACGGGGAAAAACAAAAAAACATAGGTTTACGAAAATTGAGAGATGCTCACGGACGACTTGACATTGACTCTGATTTTACGTGGAGAACCGTTAATCTGATAGGCCCTAATAGTTCAATGTTTGTTAATTTGATAGCTAGTGTTGTTAGGTCCCCAAAGTTCCCGAAACATTACGCGTGTTGGGCGGATGTGCCAAGTTCTTCAAAAGAATTAGTTTGGATTAATATCCGCGTAAGTTTAACTAATTAGTACTTATACATATACATATACATATATATATATACACGTTTATATATATACATGTATATATATATACACGTACATATATACGATTATATATATATACGTATATATATATATATACGTATATATATATATATATAATCTTTTCTTATATACAATCTTCTAATATATCTATTATTATTTTTCGTAGAATTTCTTTAAAATTGAAACTTGGCTAGAATCGGAGAGAGAACAACAAGTCCGAGCTGCTATTAACAAGATAGCGGGGGATAGATGGAAAAACGGAAAAAGTGAAAAACAAGGTTATTACAAAAACCTTGTAAACGACTTTCCTAATAATATGAATTTTATTCGTTCCCACCCACCACCGGACGTTGAAGCCGAACTCTGGAATCCTTTTGTTGACTTGATGCTTAACGAAGAATACCAAAAGCGTTGTGAGCAAAATGCAAAAAACCGGTCTTGTGTCCAATACCACAGTTTGCATGGAAGCAAATCCATAGTTAAACATTTGGTAAATTACTTAAACCTCCTTGTTTTTAATGTTTTACATAAATGATAAAATGTTAGAAAATATGTTATTTGATTTATATACATTTAAGTTATTTTTTTGTGTGTTTGTAGAACGATAATAAGGTAAAGCACAGTCCGCAACCTTTCGGTCCTATCAAAAATTACAAGCTCTTGCACAAACCCAAGGACGGAACCACGTGGACTAACGCTTTCAAACCAAAATAGAACTACGTAAGTAATAAATTTTCATAGATTTTGGTGTACTACATATAAATATAAATATAAGTCAAATGGTATATATATATATATATATATATATATATATATATATATATATATATATATATATATATAAGTCCCGAAACGTATACGAATATATATATATATATATATATATATATATATATATATATATATATATATATAATATTTGTTTAACCTTGTAGAAAAAAATGAAGGAATTGCTAAATGAACAACCGGGAAGAGACGAGACCGATATCATGGATGAAGTTTTGGGTGAGCGAACTGGACACCAACGCGGAGTGGGGCCAAAGTTACCAAAGTCGGCAAGTAATTCTGCATCTTCATCTTCTACCGGTTGAAGCCACCAACCACCAATGGAACCATATTACACGGCAAGTCAAATTGAAAAAATCTTTCGTTTTAATAATCTTGTAGTCCCTCCCGATATTCAACCAAATTTTGGGTATCCTACCGGTACTTCCAATTCCAATACTTCGTGCCCGAGCAGTAACAATGATGATGATTTGTATGACGATCCATTTGCCGGTTTGTAATTTGTTTGGTGTGTTTGAAGACAAGTATGCTTTTGTTGGGTGTTTTTCCGGTTGTTTCAAGACAATTATGTTAAGTTTAGTTGATTTGTAAATGATATTAGTTGATTTGGTAGTTTTTCCGGATTTTAAAATGTATGGATAATTATTGTCGCTTTTGGATTTTTTTTTAATGTTATTGTGGTATTTTGTGAAAGTATAATCTTATTTATGTAGCAGGTTTGGATATTTGAAATGTGCCGTATCGAATACGGCTGGAAACAGCAGAAACGAATTGGTCCCGAAACAGCAGACGGCTTTCCGGACGACTAGTCGTCCAGGAAGAGTCGTCCGTTTTTTTTTTCTTTTTCTGTTATTAATAAATAATTAATAATAATTAATTAATAATAAATAATTATTATTATTTTAATATTATTTATTTTGGGACGATATGTCGTCCCCAAGGTTCGTCCGGAAAAATCGTCCACGAAGGCAAGCGTTGAAAGTCAATGTGGGCCCCACCTTTCGTCCGGGGAAAAAAATGCCGCCCAGAAAAACTTTTCGGGACGACACAATCCGGACGATGTGTCGTCCGGGAAGACTTTCTGGGAAGAAAAATCGTCCCCAAGAGTCGTCCGAAAAGTGCTTTTTCCAGTAGTGTTTAGGGGCATTAATTAGTTCTATATTTTTTTTTTAAAAAAACAAGTAAATCTTTATTTATTATAATGAACTTTTACAATATGTCCTATATCATGAATCTATACAACACGAATTACTACACTTACAATATGTCCTATATCACGAATTTATACAACACGAATTACTACACGAAACTACTACAGAAATAGTTCGAAAACATTCCATGTGAATTGGAAGAATCACGACGGTTGAACTTGCAAGCAAGCAAGACAGCAGAATCCACCAGTACTGACACTGATCAGGCGGTGACAAAGATGGAGACAAACTATCCTATTAATCCCGTGTACAAACTTCCATTTAGAGAATGGATCGTTGTTATGTTTAACTTTTGGAGATGGGAATGTGCTCGGGGCGGCGTATTAACTGATACCCGTTCGTGTGTTTGGTGAGGCAACAAAGAATGAAGGATTTATTAGCCATTGTTGCCATTCGAGTCTTTTCTTTTTTGCTCGCTTGGATATCCAAGAGAAACTTTGAGTTTGGATTTTGGATATAATAGTTGCGGAGGTCCATTCCTTATATTAAAAAACGTTGAGATTTATGTATTTCCAAATCATGTAGCAACAAGCCCATTTGGTGGCTTGCCAAATAATGAGACCTTGTGGGGAATTGATGAAAGATTGGTTGTTCGTGATAATATCATCAAGACTTGCAATTGTGTTTTGTGGTAGGTTCCACCAATGCAAGACTAGGTTCCATACTGTCAATTTGTCATTGAAACTAGGCAATGAAAGATGATGTGTTCTACTGTTTCTATGTGTGACGATCGCACCAAATCCATATGGACAATACGTCATTCATTGATTTCATTGCGAGGTATTTGACCTCTATATGATACGTTTTGTAAACATTGCATTCTTTTGAAAAGGCACACCATAAATGAATATTTAAATCAAAGGTTTTCGACATCTGATGATTTCTACATATAAACAATTACCGTAAATAATAGTTTACAATAGTACTTCCGTTGACAATGCAGTCAAAATAAGATACATGGTGATAATTTGGTGAATGCAACGTTTCCTTGAAAAGTATGTCATGTAAGACTCCATGCACATAGCTTGTCTAACATATAAGCAACAGCGGAAGACTTCTAGGAAACCTGAGAATAACGATGCTAACAAGTGTCAAAACAAAGGTTGGTGAGTTCATAGTTTTAATGTTTCGCATAATCTGTGTATAAAGGTGGATCACAAGATTTCAGTTGTTTCATCCAGAAACGTTTATCAAAATATTCTACAAAATTGAGCACCCTGGTAACTAAACTTAACGTATATATAATTTGTACCCTTTGTATAATCATCTTAATAATACACGCAAACCAACGTGTATGCTTCTCAAATAGCATACGTCCGTTAAAAGGCTAGTGCTCTAGCTCGGACGGGGATATGAAGCCCTATGGATCCATATACTACTACTCGCGCCCACCAGTTCTTATAACTGGCAGTTAACAGTTACCAAAGCTAAGGGATTTTCGGTTCAAACTCAGTGTAGAATTTAGTATGTACTTGTATCCATTGCGTTTAAAATAAAATGCATGTATTCTCAGCCCAAAAATATAGATTGCAAAAGCAATTAAAAAGGGAGCAAATGAAACTCACCTTAGCAGCACATAAAGTTGTTCACCAAAACGTGACCGAAACTCGGAATATCAAATAACCGTAGATCTCAACCTAGAGAACATATGTTGGTCAATAAATGTCTATCAAGCTAGGTCAGGCCATAGTGTATAACAATCCTAATGCTCGAGATCGACATACAAAAGTTATCCAAAGTCGTTTCAAAAAGTCAATTTTGACAATAGTTCAACAAAACGAGACATACCTTATATAAGGATTCATTTACTCGGTTGGTAATATTCAAAAATCCAATATATCAATCTAGTAAACTAGTTGTTTAAATCTTAATTGTAGATTCAAAAGCAATTTCAATTAACGTTAATCATAATTCAGTTGATCATATCTTTTAATCCGTTCATCGAAATTATTCGATATATCTAAATGAAAAGTTATTGATTTTTCGCCAGATTTCCAAAAACATGTATATCATATACCTTTTACCAGTAATATATGTATTTACTTCGTGATTCATCATAACTGTTTAACGACAAAATTTAGCATACAAGCATGCATAAATATATATACTCGAGCACTAGACATGGATACACAATTAATGTATAAAAGATAAAATATGAGTGCTTACGTATCAATATTGAGATTCAATATTGTAGGAAAGTACGTAGACACAACAGAGATGATAAACACTAGATTTGATTCACAAATATACCCTCGAACATTACCCATAACCTCCTTGACAATAACCCATAATTTTCTTAGCTCTATCCCGCTCAAAAACCCATTTTAAAGGTGACACGCTCATAACCTCGTCGTAGTATTTTAGGTATATATACTACTAATAATAATATTATAATAAGATTAATAATAATAATATTAATCTTAATAATAATAATAATAATAATAATAATAATAATAATAATAATAATAATAATAAAAATAGTAATAATAATAATATAAAAAAAATAATAATACAGAGGAATGAATCGAGCTTTTATAGTATGTGGCCTGCTATAGTGCCTCATGTGATCGCATGAGTTTTCAGTATTTTTTGCCATGCGATCGCATGGCCGCCTTATCCTGTTTTTGTTTGCTAGTTCGTCGACATCAAATAGTGTTTTACTGTAGCAAATAGTGTTTTACTGTAGCAAATAGTGTTTTACTGTAGCAATAGCACTGTAGCAAATACGGTTTCACTGTAGAAATAGTGTTTTACTGTAGCAAATAGTGTTTTACTGTAGCAAATAGTGTTTTACGGTAGGAAAGTCATTTTACTGTAGCAAATAGTGTTTTACGGTAGAAAAGTCGTTTTTACTTGTATATATATATATATATATACATACATATAATTGTTCATGAATCGTCGAGAGCAGTCAAATGTAATTTAATACATGAAACAGTTCTAAAATTTTAAGATTCAACTTCATAGACTTTGCTTATCGTGTCGGAAACATTAAATCATTTAAAGATAAAGTTTAAATTTGGTCAGAAATTTCCGGGTCATCACAGTACCTACCCGTTAAAGAAATTTTGTCCCGAAATTTAAGTGAGGTCGTCATGGCTAACAATAGAAATGTTTTCATGACGAATATGAGTTGATAAATAGAATTTTATCACCGTTGAATTATATGGATAAAACAATCCGATTTCTCGAAGCGTATGAGAGAAGTTATCGTAAAAGAGTGAAATGAAAGAATAGAGATTCGTCTTAGCTCTTGACGTAGTTACGATTGATTTTCGAAATTTAAGGAATAGAAAATCTTCATAATCTAAATAAGATTTGATTCTTCGGAATTTGCGGAAATTAGGATTTTCTTTGATTAAATGCGTAATCTGTCTCGATTGCTATAAATTGACCTCTTCCGTTTCATTTATTTTCACCACTCCTATAATCTTCTTTCTTATTTCATACATCCCAATAGATTGTGAAAATGCTTAATCCAGTTCTGATTCTTGATATTTTCCTGGCTATCGTATCCTTCATTCTTCTTTTTCATCTGCCACCAGAGGAAGTTATTTTCTTCTACTATTACCTTGGGGTTATAGTGTTTTTCATTCTCCCGTGTCTTTATATTGATATACGCATTGATATACACGGTTTGTAATTTCGGGGTTGTTATCGGGCTTTATGTTCTCCATTATATTTCGGAGCTTCATGCTTTCGTTTTCTCTTCCCGACCTTAAGTCAAGCGAATAATGGTCCAGAATTCGTAGGTATGAATTTCAGAATAAACATAATTAATGTTCTAAGAAAGAAACGGTAATGGCACAATCCGACTTGTTAAATTACCAGAATATCCGGAAAAGACCGAATCATCAAGAAATATATTTTCTTGATATATTTAGAGATTATATAGAATGAAAGAGTTATGTAACATGGTTTATGATGAGGGTGTGATCTGTGAACCTTTGTCACGTTCCATTAGAAACTCAACATGACTTACTGTAATATAATCACGTTGATCAAGTGTCATAATATTATACTAACTCATGCTTCAGTTCCCAACATTACTTCAAAACATCCATTTTTTTTCGAATTTTTTAGATTTTAGAAACTAAAATAGTTTCTTTTATGATGTAACACAGATAGCGTGAAGAGGTAATGATTTCAGATAAGAATTGTTTCGAAAAATATCTTCAGAATTATGGAGGATATTTATAATGGGAGATACGATGATATCTTAGAATATTTAAGATAATATGATGATGAAGAATATTGTCCGCAAAGGTTTTAGAGTAAAGAGCAAGGTATTCGCTAATAATTTCAGCAGACTCTGAATCATTTGGATTCTTTGAAGGTAGATTTAGTCTTTGTGATTTGTCCACAGCCTCCTTCATGGTCTGCTCAATCCGTTTTTCAATTCTAAACCTTCTCTTTTTCTATGCTTTACCACCATACTATTCTTTATCATCAAACTTTTGACTGTTAAGGTCGTTTACAGTTTTTTCTGCTTCATCAACATTTTTCCAAAATTCGGAGAACTAGTTTCGTAGTTTGGGGTGTTTTTCGGAAACTTCACATTCGAAGTATGTAAGTCCAGGAGGTAGACGTTATATGTACACATATAACTGTTGGCGTAGACGTGCTACAAGATTTCAAGATACTGATTGCTAATTCCCGATAGTTGGTATGGCAATTGCCGTTACAAGATGTGGATGAGTACATGATACAGTTTCAATGAGTATAAGGATTTTTCGGAAGGTCAAAGATCAATGAAGTTGTTGGTAAATTTACTGCTAATGTGGTGGAACATGAAAGGTTCCCCAGTAACGAAAACGTATATATCAAAATTACAAGTCTGAAAGGTCGTCGTTGACTGGTTGAATGGTTGATAATACTGGATACTTTTAAAAGGATTTGCAAGGTTATTTTTTTTTTGGTAAAAACAATACCAAAGGATCTTTCACAGTTTTGAAGTCAAAGTATAGCTTGAAAGATGTAGAGATCTAAGAATGATTTCACCGGTTCAGAGTTATGACTTGGATTCTGATCCTTCAATATCAGAATATGTAATTGAATTTGTATGAAAACGATTGTATATCGCTGTGAGCATAGTTAATAATTTTTTAATCAAAGTTGAAGAATGTACAATATAACATATTAATTGTGAGCTTATATATTTCCCGAGTATTACCTACCCGTTAAAGATTTCACAATTAATACTTTGTACAAAAGAATTTTTATTACCGTTTTTATGAAAATATATGTATGTATATTTTCTTCAGATGTAATACAGATTTAATGAGTTAATATCATATTAAGCTCATTTGATTTTCGGCTTGAATTAGAAATGAATAATCTCTAAAATATTAAAGATTACATAATCTTTGCGGAGTATTTCGCTAATGAAATCAATACTTCATTATTTATTCTTATTGATATTCCTTGGTGAAGGGTGTTGATATTCGTGGAATTCTTGCAAACTTCGCAAGGTGCAAATGATGTTTTCTAGAAAGTTTCGAGTGCATCGAAGATGAAAGTGTAAAATCAACCATATTATTGAATAATACACTTGGTTTATTATGAAACGGAATTCTTTGGATTGAAACAGAGATTGTAGTTAACGAAGGTTAAGTTGTTAACGAAGGATGTACATCATATGAATTTAACCGAGTAGTATTTACCCTTTTTCAATTCATACTTAATAGCTTAGTACGAAAAGATTTATGATGGTTTTAAAATATATATATATAAGATATACATATAAATTCTTCAGAAGGAATGAGTTAATATTTCATAACTCGTTGATACAAATATACGCGTTGTTGACTTGTAATAATATCCACGGTGCTTTCTTGAACTGGCAGAGCTTGTGATGTTAGAGGTGCTAATGATTCTAATGATGTTGACAGCACTAACTGTGCTGGTGAGGCTAAGGGTACTATTGATGCTGTTGGTAAAACAAGTCTTGCTTGTACCTTACGCATCATTCTTGTCAGGGTTTCTATTCTTCCTTCTATTTATCTGATTTACGGTTAGAACTGGGATAAATAATCTCTAAGATTTTAGAGATTACATAATCACCGTAGAATATTTCTTCGATGAAGTTATGAATCAGTACTTCATCATTTGTTGTTGTTGGTACTCCTTGGTATCTACGGTGCGTATGATGTTGATATCTGAAGTACAGTTTTTAGATGTGATATTGAGGTGTGGGATGCGGATGTGGTTATTGGTGGTGGTAATGGTACTGTTGTTGTTGATGATGGTGGTACTGGTTATGCTGCTGGTGCTGCTGCTGGTGTTTGTAACCTTCGCACTATATTCTCCAAAGCCACTACCCGAGCGCGAAGCTCGTTGACTTCTTCTATTATACCGGGATGATCGGTGGTTCGGACAAGCGGATGAATAAGATTTAGAATGTGAGATAGTATATAATCATGACTAGATACTCTGGAAATGAGAGAGAAAATGGTATTATGGACAGGTTCACCGGTAAGTGCTTCAGGTTCTTCGCCAAGAGGGCAATGTGGTGGATGGAAGGGATTGCCTTCTTCTTGTCTCCAATGACTAAGTAAGCTACGAACCCATCCCCAATTCATCCAGAATAGATGATGGCTAATTGGTTGATCCATTCCGGTTACACTGTCTTCGGAGTTCATGTGAATATCCATATCGGAATAGCTGTCGGAATTTAAGGAATTTGAACTAGATACGTGATCCATCTTGTATAATCAGGGAATTGATTTTTGATATAAGATAGATTATAGAATTTAGATTGGTACTCCTCAATACATAATTTACATATGTATATATAATACCAAAATCCCGTAAATTACGGAGAAATTTTCGGAAGATGTCAGGAAAAGTTTACAGTAACAGATATGCTAAGATACGAATTTTATCGGTACACTATCTATGCAGTAAATGCAGTAAGATGTGTCTAGACTTAGGAATGATAAGCAAGTAATTTTCGACGATAAATGGTAAGCAAAACTTGGTAAAAACATATATGGTCATAGTCCAGACTCACTAATGCATCCTAACAATAACCAGTTAGACACACTCATGCAAGACCTGGTTCACTAGGACCAACGCTCTGATACCAACTGTGACGATCGCTCCAAATCCATATGGACAATACGTCATTCATTGATTTCATTGCTAGGTATTTGACCTCTATATGATACGTTTTGTAAACATTGCATTCTTTTGAAAAGGCACACCATAAATGAATATTTAAATCAAAGGTTTTCGACATCTGATGATTTCTACATATAAACAATCACCGTAAATAATAGTTTACAATAGTACTTCCGTTGACAATGCAGTCAAAATAAGATACATGGTGATAATTTGGTGAATGCAACGTTTCCTTGAAAAGTATGTCATGTAAGACTCCATGCACATAGCTTGTCTAACATATAAGCAACAGCGGAAGACTTCTAGGAAACCTGAGAATAAAGATGCTAACAAGTGTCAACACAAAGGTTGGTGAGTTCATAGTTTTAATGTTTCGCATAATCTGTATATAAAGGTGGATCACAAGATTTCAGTTGTTTCATCCAGGAACGTTTATCAAAATATTCTACAAAATTGAGCACCCTGGTAACTAAACTTAACGTATATATAATTTGTACCCTTTTCACTGTAGCACCCTTAACTAAAATTGAGCACCCTTTTCACTGTAGCACTGTAGCAAAATAGTGTAGCACTGTAGCAAATAGTGATTTACTGTAGCAAATAGTGTTTTACGGTAGGAAAGTCATTTTACTGTAGCATATATATATATACATACATATAATTGTTCATGAATCGTCGAGAACAGTCAAATGTAATTTAATACATGAAACAGTTCTAAAATTTTAAGATTCAACTTCATAGACTTTGCTTATCGTGTCGGAAATATTAAATCATTTAAAGATAAAGTTTAAATTTGGTCAGAAATTTCCGGGTCATCACACTATGTGATTATTGCATAGAGAGAAAAGCACCGAGTCGAGGTCTACCCCACGTTTATTGAATTCCACACGGGTTGGGATTCTACAAAGCTTAGTTCTCCAAGTGAATATGTTGATATTTTGCGGTAGGAGCTTGTTACGAGGCGTTTTGTGATGACCCGGAAAATTTCGACTTATTTAAACCAATTCTCTATATGATTTAATATTGTCGTCATTATAAGCAATGCATTTTGACAAGTTTTAAAACTTTTGTAAATGAGTTTTATATAACGGTTGACCACCTTGTTTGTCCGACGATTCACGAACGTCATAACTTGTGATAGTTATATATATATATATATATATATATATATATATATATATATATATATATGGAAATATGCGAATAATATTTATATATGAAATAATAAAAATTTACTATTAAATGATGCAATTTTCAAATTAAAAATTTTACGTATTTAATCGTTTTATTTTTATGATGTAATTTTTCTTAATTTATAAGAAAAACACAATTAAATCAAAGTTGTACAAGCTGTAAAGCACAACGTATAACAATGTAACTTAAATAGTTGAATAGAAATTAATGTATTTACTATTCATATGAATAGTAAATGAAAACAAATTAATTAATTTACTATTCACATGAAAGCGACATGATAGAAATTATTAATTATAAGTTACATAATATATCCCTGAAGTATATAAGAAATATGACTTTTTAAAATTTTAAAATTCATTCGATTAAATGAATCTTGTGATTTACCGTGGCACGGAATGATCATCAGACTAGTACGTACACTCTACATCGAACGTATATAGTAATTTTATAAATAAATGGACCTTTTTACAACTAGTTTTATAAAAGCTTAAGACCAAAATAAATATATGTATTCAATTATAAAAAGTGGAATTCTTTTTATTTATACTTTTACCCGTCAATTTTAGCAACAGAGTACGAAATACTGGTCAATGAAAAACTGTCGGCATAAACTAACAAAATTAGAGGCGGCTTCAATGTTTTAACACGTTTATTATTTATTATAATATTATATTATATTATTATATTATTATAATTAAAATATTATATTATTATTATATATCTATATATATGTATATCTCGATTGCAAGCTCTTACACAAAAATTGATCTTCATCTTTGAAACACACATATTACGTGTGTTTATATATACTCCATATTTTTTTTTTCATGGTATTAATGGTAGACTGTAAAGAGTAAATGGGTGATTTTCAAATTGGGTTTAAGCTAAGGAAATTATGGGTATTGTACGGGGGTATTGTTCGTGAATCCGAGACCAACCATGCATTCGTCATTGTCATTGCATCTACATATTTTGCCTACAATATTGAACCACAATATTGGAATGTGAGTTTTATATGCTTCCTTTTTAATTGCTTTTGCAATCTATATTTTGGGCTGAGAATACATGCACTTTATTTTAAACGCAATGGATACAAGTACATACTAAATTCTACACCGAGTTTGAACCGAAAATCCCTTAGCTTTGGTAACTAGTAGCTACCAGTTATAAGAACTGGTGGGCGTGAATAGTTGTATATGGATCCATAGGGCTTGACATCCCCGTCTGTTCCAGGTATAGAAACCCTATCCTGAACTATAGAACAGACGTATACTATTTGAGGTTAGTACATGTTGGTTTGCGTGTATTGTACATGTTGGTTGCATGTATGTTAAAACAGGGGTACTTATTATATATATACGTTAAGTTTAGTTATAGTGAAAAGGGTGCTACAGTGAAATCTTGTGGTCCACCTTTATATACAAATTATGCGCAACATTAAAACTATGAACTCACCAACCTTTGTGTTGACACTTTTAAGCATGTTTATTCTCAGGTCCCTAGAAGTCTTCCGCTGTTTACTTATACGTTATACAAGCTATGTGCATGGAGTCATACATGCTTTATTCAAGAAAACTTTGCATTCACAAAATCATCATCATGTATCTTATTTTGACTGCATTGTCAACAGATGTATTATTGTAAACTATTATTTACGGTGATTGTCTATATATAGAAATCATCAGATGTCAAAAACCTTGGAATTAGATATTCATTTATGGTGTGCCTTTTCAAAAGAATGCAATGTTTACAAAATGTATCATGTAGAGGTCAAAACCTCACTATGAAATCAATAAATAACGTACCGCATCAATAGCGATTTTGACGGGTCGTTACACGTTTCATCGGAAGAGGATGATGGAGCTAGTTTGCAATTATCAAGAGCATTTGCTAACGTATTTGCTTTGAATTGTCCCGTTGGGTCCAATGACCATTTCCACGAATCCAACATGTCAGACAATATACAAAAAGAGATTAAATTATTAAGTTCGTTTAGTTCGTTTAAGGTGCGTCCATTAGGTGTACGTGTCGAATTCCAAGTTCCAATGGTGATCGTGTTTTGAGTTGAGATTCTTTCCGTTACCAAAGAATCTTTGTTGATCTCTAGCATGAAAAGTCTTGGGAAAAGATTGCATAAACGATTGGTACCGCGCCAGCTTTCTAACCAAAATTTGGTGCATGATTCGTTACCGATACATTTGGTGATCGAGTTGGTGAAATCAGCACCAATGTTGTCAGCCTTTGATTTCGTTCCAAATAGTCCTTCCCTGAATGTTCCTGCAATAAGAGTTAGTATCCAACCCGCCCCCCGCCCAATAAATACTAGAGATGATTTTTACCCATAACACGTTTTTTTTTGTTTTTAAATCGCCACCACCACTTACAAAATAGTGATATATTTTTGCAAAAAAGTTATTCGATATTTAGGCCGCCTTTGTCGTAGGGAAGTAAAATTCGGTCCCATTTTATCCAATTTTGTTATCCGCTTCAAGACCACCCCAAAAAGTTTTTCGTCTTTTAGATTCAAGTGTATTAATTATGTTGACGGGAATGTGGAAAAGTGAGAAGCAGTATAATGGAATACTACTAAGAACGGATTTAATGAGTGTTAAACGACCGCCAAAGGAAATGGATTTAGATTTTGCAATCGGAGAGTCTCTTATCAAATTTTTCGATGATCGGAAGTCCTGATGAAGCGTTTGATGTAGGAACTCCTATTGGAAGGCCGAGATAGGTAAATGGAGTAGAACCCGCGGGGCAGTCAATGTATTTAGCCATTAATTCCACTCCGTTTTTTGTGACACCAATTCCATATAAATTACTTTTTCTAAAGTTAATTTTGAGTCCCGATATGTTTTCGAAGCATTTAAGTAGTTTGGATAAATATTTAGCATTTCTTTTACTCCATACCCGAAAAAGATGGTATCATCCGCGTATTGCAAGTGGAAGACGATTACACTATCAAAACCTACATGTAGGCCACGGAATTGTTTATTTGAGATGGCCCTTTTAGTGAGGATATTTAACCCTTCTGCCGCAATGATAAATAAAAACGGGGAGATTGGGTCACCTTGTCGTATGCCTCTTCCGGGGGAAGACTCTTTGGTTGGGGCGCCGTTAATTAGGATGGATATTGTCAGTGAGGACGAACACGCACAAATAAAACTGGTCCATTTATTTCCAAATCCCATGGAATGCATTGTGTCAAAAGGGAATTCCCATTCAATACAATCGAACGCTTTTTCGAAGTCTACTTTAAAAATGAGGCCTTTGTGTTTTTTACATTTTAGTTCATCTATGATTTCGTTTGCAATTAAAACACTAACGAGGATATTTCTACCTTTCAAAAAAGCGGTTTATTCACTTCCTATGACTTTATGTATAACTTTGGAGAGACAGTTGGAAAGGACTTTGGTTAGGATTTTGTAATAGCTTCCGATTAGACATATTGGACGGTATTCGTTAAAGCCGATTGGATTCGGTTTTTTCGGTATTAGTGAAAAAAATGAGGCAGCTTTTACAGATTTCAGAATTAGTCCAAAACCAATCAAAGGCCTTAATGAGATCCTCCTTAATCAACCACCAATATTTCTTGACAAAATTTCATGTTGAAACCGCCCGGTCCGGGAACTTTTGAGCTTTCGCACCCTTGGAGTGCATCCCAAATTTCGTTTTCACCGGTTTTTTCCGGTATTAGTGAAAAAAACGAGACAGCCTTTACAGATTTCAGATTTAGTCCAAAACCAATCAAAGGCCTTAATGGGATCCTCCTTAATCAACCACCAATATTTCTTGACAAAATTTCATGTTGAAACCCTGGTCCGGGGACTTTGGAGCTTTCGCACCCTTGGAGTGCATCCCAAATTTCGTTTTCACTAAAATGATCTTCGAGTAAAGTGTTGTCGGAATGGGAAATGTATTTTAACTGTGGTTCATTTTCTAAGGAGCAGGAACCTTTTTTTTGATTTGAGGATTGTTTCGAAATAGCGGATTGCTTCATTTTTTATTGTGTTGGGGTCCTCAGACCAGGAACCGTTAGAAGAGACACCGCAAATATTGTTTTTATTGTTTCTTCTTTTTATGTAATTATGAAAGTATTTGGATTTCTCGTGACCTTCGAGGGCCCATTTTATGCGGACTTTTTGTTTTAACGTTTTAGACCTTTTTTTCTTTTTCAAGGTGGTTCATTTTTTCTTCGACCCATTTTTTCGTTTATTTTCAGTTCATGTTTTGTTTTCTGCTTGCCTTTCCCATTCGGATGCCAAGTTAAGATGGGATTTTATTTGAGTGCCGAAGTTATCAAGTTGGGAAATGCATTTTTTTAGTTCTAATTTTAAGTTTTTTAGTTTGTTTCGTAGAATACAGTCAGGAGGGTTTCCATTAACGGGTTCGGGCCACACCTTTTTTATTATATCATCAGCCTCTTTTAGTTCTAACCAAGAGTTAAATATCCGAATGGATTTTGGTCTGAAGTCAATAGAGGTATTATTTAATATTATTGGACAGTGGTCGGAGAGGTCACGGTCCGGAGTTTGGATGAGACGTTTGGCCAGATATTAAAGGTGTCTTCCGAGACTAGAAAGTGATCGAGTTTGCTATATTATAAGTTATTATCACATATGCGGGTAAAATTTTTCCCACCGAGAGGGACGTCAATAAGGTTTGAGCCGTTGATGAATTTATTAAAGCTATTCGCTCAGGATTGTTTAAAAATAGTGTTTAAACGTTCTGAACAGTTCCTGACTTCGTTGAAGTCTTCACAGATTATATAGGGAACGCCTAATGATGAGGTTATCGATGAAAGTTCGTTGCAGAATCGAATCTTTTTTTGGTTCGAGTGAGGACCGTAAACGATTATAATTGCTATATTAGTATCATATCCCGCCCATGTACCGTTTATTGCTAGGAAAAATTCACCCTCGATGGACTGTTCGAGTGTGTATACATTTGTGTCCCATATTAGTAAAATTTCACCCGAAGCCCCAATAGCATCTTTTTGTACGAATTTAAAATTAGGGTTACCCCAGAAAGTTTCAATTAGCTTGTCTTGTGTGTTACCGCATTTTGTTTCTTGAAGGCCCAATATTATCAGCTTTACGTTATTACAGATTCTTTTTACCCATTTGATTTTACCCTCTTGTCTGATACCCCGAATATTGAGAGAAATTGTACACATGAGAAAGACTTACAGAACGAAATTGATGCGGTGTAGGTCTACTGGTTCTTGCACCGTCATTAGTTCCTATAAAATTGCTTGATGCATTGGTGGAATTATTCTTCTTGAGTTTTGTTGCCCCTGTTTTACTTTTCGATTTAATACTGCTGTTTTTCGATGATGTAATGCGTCTTCTTGCTAACTGGGATAACTTCAATTTTTGACCACTTCTAGCATAGTGTTTCGTAAAGTTAATTTAGGAGCGTATACCGTTATTTTATGTCCCCCTGTTATGAATGGAAGTTTTTTAAACCGTTGAATTAGGGATTAAGGAGGTATCCCTTGCAACCCGTTTAAAGCTAAGATCCTCCGTTCTATGGTTAACTAGTCTTCTATTTTCAATTGTGGAGTTAGTGGGTTTTTGATGAGACTTGATAGTTGCCACGATTTGATTGTTTTCTATGATTTCATCGATTTGAGCTTATGTGTTTTGTGATCGTTTAGGTGATCATGTCGAAACTGGTACATATTGATTGGTTTTGTTATTTTGAGTGTTGTTGGGTGTTTTAGATTTAGGGTGTCTATTGGGGTCATTTTTATATCTATTATTATTTTTGTTATTGGGCTCTATAGGTGTGGGACTAATGGTGTTAGTGGGCTCGTTTTGGCGGGCTATTATGGATTCAGAAATATGGGATGTGGATTGCTTGTTGGGATATGGGTTATTAATGCTTTTTGTACCGCTGTCACCAGATGAATCGGTACTCTTGGATCTGTTAGTGTAGTTAGGGGTGTGCATGGTTCGGGTAGAACCGAAAAAAAACCAAGAATTGAGTAGGAACCGTATGTGTGTTATAAAAGAGTTATAATTGGTACATGATACAAACTCCTAATTTAGTAATAAGTCGGTGGTCTAATAATGTATGCGTGTTATAAATTGATTGTATAAGTTTTTTCATTTATATGTGTTATATATTGATTGTTATTTGACGTTATTTTCTAAATATGGGAACGAAGTAATATATATTAGTTTTTTAACAACATAAATGGGTCGGGTATTTACTCGAACCGACTTGGACCGAAGCTAGAATCGGACCAAACCGAACCATGTATAAATGGTCCGGTTCTCGGTTCTTATTTTACAAAAAATTTGGGTTTCGGTCCGGTCCGGGTATTGTCTGTTTCGGTCCGGGTATGGACCATGCACAACTGCACAACCCTAAGTGTAGTTATTATGGTTAGGTGAGAAATTTGTGGTTTCTATGCGTTTTGATGATGTCGATGATGATTGAGGTTTCCGAGGCTGATAGACGGCTGGATTTCAGTTGGTGTTATTTTCCGGTGTGTTGTGATAATCGCCGGAATTTTTTTTCCCGACAATTTTGGCCCTCGAATAGATGATCACCTTCTAAATTTAATTCTTCATCAGAGAAAAATTCGTCTGGTTGAGATTCGTTTTCCCACTCAGAAGATGTGTTATCCATCGAATTGAAATTCAGTTGCAGGTTGTTGTCTTCACATACATATGATGTGTAATACTTAGAATTATGTGATACACCGACCGTGCAGTTGATGAATTCGAATAAGTCTGTTTTGATGAGCACTTTGCACTGGGATAGATCTTGATTTTCGGTGTCTTCAATTGAACAGTTTTTTTTTAACTCGATAGCCTCTCCCCAATATCTTGATATATCCTTAAACATTTTCTCTAGCCACCAAGTGATGGGGACCCCTTTAATGTTGAGCCACCCTAAACGCCCCGAGGAGGAGTATTCTTATGGGTCTCATGGCCTAATGTTGTCGAGCCAACACCAAAGAGGGTGATTAGTGCCGTTGAGCATATCTAACGCGATCTGTTTGTCTTCGTAAATAAGCATAATATTGTATCCACCTAGATATTTGACTTCAAAACCTTTAAGATTTTCCGATTTGCATAGTTCGTTGAAGTATTCAAGATACTCAATTTTTTTGATGCCACCAATAACAGTGTGCCCCAAAAATCAAGCACTTTCATCAGTATCAACGTCAACCATGAACACATTATCATTCGTATCATTATCATTAGTGTGTCGATTGATTACCTCTGAATATTTGAGTTTTTCAAAGAGTTTATTTGGAATGGGCTTTGGGTTGGGGTGGTTTTTGGGTGTTGGTTGATGTTTTGGGCAGAAGATGATCCATGAGTTTCGTTTCGATCCCTAGCTTTGTACACTTTGAGTAATTGATCACCACCAGTTACCATGTTTAGTCTTCTTTCCATAGCTTCTATTTCTTGTGCAGGTAAGTGCAAGAAACTTACGAATCCAAATCGCTTTCAACTTTTCAATCTCTTTTTGGGATATAAACTTCCTTTAATTCACCATAGTTTTTGAAGAGTTTTCAAAGATCAATAGAGCACCATTTTTCAGGGAAGTTAAAGAACATAAAAGAGGTTATGTTTTGTTGTTGGATGTTGTTGGTCCACAATCAACAACCTAGAACGTTTATATAAGATCAATTGAACAGAATAACAACTAGGTTATAAAGTACGGAATCAATTGAACTTTATAGATAAATTAATACAAAAAGAAAGAAATGATGGAGAAGAAAATTGTTATTAAATTGACGAATTGGTATGAATTACATGTTCCCTATTTATAGATTTGAGAACAAACTTCTCAAATCTTATCGAATCAATTTCTAAACAATCATTGCAAAATATAAGGAAACAATATAATCTAAATCTTCTCAATTATCTTCTCCTAGAAATCAGAGATATTCGCTTTGATATAATCTCTTCAATCTTATCTTTATTTGTTGTACGCTTATTTGATTTGATCTTGATCTTTGTTCAGCACCGATAGAATCTGTATCTTTTGTTGAGCAGAGTCTGTGTTCTTTAATCTTTCAGACTCTAAATATTACAGACTCTAAATTACAGATTCAAATAATACAGACTCAAAATATTTGACTCATCAGATTTACATAATTCCTAACAATCTCCCCTATCTAATGATGTCAAAACATACAAGCAAGAATATAAGCTATAGTAAGTCTGTGAATACATGAACAAACTTACAGACTTTAATGCTTAGAACCACCCAGTTTTTCTTTTCTTTCCTCCACACTTTCTTTGACTTGAAGATTCAATTGGAACTCTTTTCCTCTGAAGTTTTGCATGCTCATCCTTAATAACATCACTCATAAATCTCAAACTTGAATTACTTTCAATCTCAGTCAAATTAAGAAACAGAAAGTCAACCAATTTTCTTCTGAATGGTAAACTCGGTTCAGATTCACACTTTTTAAGTAGTGCAATCAGGTGGCTCAGTTGTGTATCTTTGAACTTATCAACTTTCATAAAACATTATGTGTTTCTCCTGTCTTTGTACATCAGACCTTCAGGATCAGGCAAATAAGCATTATCTTCAAATTTTACATGACTTGGAACCTGAAACAAAGGATGCTTCTCATCTTCAAAAATCAGATTTATCCCATCAATTTTTATTCTTTCTTCATCTGAGTGAACTCTGCAGTATCCTTTATACTCTTATTCTGCTATCATACCCAGTTCAAATGAAACATGAACTAACATATGAATTTGTCTAAGAACTTCTGGCTTCAAATCCTATTCCTGCAACTTTCTAATACACCTTGCAATAGCTTTCCACTCAAAGAAACCTAAAATAAACACCTGATCCAAATTAATTATCCTTTTGCTCTTATCATCTAGGATCAGCTCAATACAAATAACTCCATCATCATTCCTCCTTAAAATACAATCAACAGTTGTATTATCTTCAAACCCTCTATAAGAAAATCTATCATTCAACTTTTCAGCCAATTCTCTTTCTTCCTCTAACCTTTTTAAAACAAACTTCTCAGCTTTAGACCTTGATTCTTATTCTTTTATCATCTGCAAATAGTCTTCAACATACATTCCTTCTGCAGTAGCAGTTTCTCTGACTAGATCATCAACAGCTTCTTCAGCAGGACTCATCTTTCTTTTACCCGCAGCCTTCTCCCTTCTTTGCACATTTGAATCTGATCTCTGTTTCATAGATTCTTCTCTCTTTTCTGCTCTTGCCCTCCTTCTTTCTGCCCTGTTCAAAATAGATGATATCATATCATTATCATTATCATCACTGTCATCATCAGATTCGATGCTGATAACACATGATTTACACCCTTCAGCCTTCTTCTTCCTTTTTAGAATAACTCTCTTTCTTGTGTACAACTTTGTGATTTCTGGTTTAGATTGTTGTTGATGTTGTTGCTGAGCTGTATCCTCCCCCTCAACCTTAGATTCTCCTTCACTTTCAGCATGTGACTTCTCTGTAACCTTAGGCTCCCCCTCAACCTTAGGCTATCTCCATTGAATCTAACCTTCTGTTGATAGTATGTAAAATAACATTGTTAGAACACGAGGTAGTTGCTTGATCTTTCTGTACCCGCATCATCACACCTGTCAAATTCCCAACCAACCTCCTTACCTCCTCCAGCTCATTCCTGGTTTCCAAATTATTATTCAAGTTATTAAACCCATCCTGCACACCCTTCAGCTTATCATCAAATACATACTGAAACGACCCGTCCTTATCCACCTGGACGAAGTCATCAACATTTGGTCCCATTGCGATGATCGACTTCCAAGTAATGTCCTTAAATTGAGCAAATGCACAGCGGAAGACTTAATTCGTACCTGAGAATAAACATGCTTTAAAGTGTCAACCAAAAGGTTGGTGAGTTCATAGGTTTATCATAACAATCATTTCAATATTTTAATAGACCACAAGATTTCATAATCATAAACATAATACACTCGCAAGCATTCTAAGTGGTTGAGCACTTGGTAACCATACTTAACATTTAATCACGTCGCATATTCCCTTTATTATGAAATCTCACTACACCGTACCAAGTGTAGTCACCGAAACGAAGTACTGTGCAACCGTTGAATACTGGTCGTCCAGTCCGGTTGGGGTTGTCAGGCCCGATAGATCTATCAACAGGATTCGCGTTTACAATACCACATGTAAATAGTAGTTACCAAGCTACAGGGAAATATGCCAGTGGTACAACTCAACGTAGAATGTATTTTAAGTACTTGTGTCTATTTCGTAAACATTTATAAAAGCAGCGCATGTATTCTCAGCCCAAAAATATATATTGCAAAAGTAATTAAAAAGGGAGCAAATGAAACTCACCATACTGTATTTTGTAGTAAAAATACATATGACGTCATTTAACAAGTGTAGGTTTGGCCTCGGATTCACAAACCTCAAAAGAAGCCTTAAAAAGAAAACTGCCGCGAACGGGACGAACCCAAGACCTCTCGATTACACCCAACACTCTTAACCGTCAAACCATTAGCTTGTTTAAGTTTTAAAACACGCTAAACTACTTATTATTATGTATGAATCTGTGTATCTTCTATCATGATCAACTTTAACACAAACTTCGTTCATCATCAACTTATTATTAATCAAACCATCATCATCATAATTATCATTACCTTCGGTTTATGATATCATGTATTATTATCAATGTTATTATCTATGTATCATTCATCTTATAACTGCAACCATTATCACTCATGTATTATCATAATCATAGCATTATTCCATCTTCACCCTTATCATCATCAAAATCGTCCCCATCAATATCATACTTCATCAATTATCGTTTGCTTTTAAATCATCATCATCTCATCGTGAGTCTCGATCAGACAAGAAGAAAAGAAAAAAAAAATTGAAATGAATCTGGTACGTTTTATGAGTTGGTTTTCGTAATATTGGCCCAATAACAAAATTAATGTTACGGCCCAACAATAAGTATAAATCTCGGCCAATATACATAACCGAATATCATGATACTTGTTTGTTTGTTGAATTTTAAAGATAGGTGTAAAATAATAATTCTTCACGTGTTTTCTTGCCTCACTTCTTGTCCCACTTCTTGTCCCACAAGCACCACTTTCGTTGTGATAACAGTAACAGAAGCAAACGAATAACAGAAGAGGTTAATCATCATCATTCTCGCTGTTTTAACAGGCACACAATATTAAACGTACTGTAGCTGTAGTTGTGTTGGGTTTGCGAAAGGAATAGCAACTTATAGTAGCATCCTGGTTCGAATAGCAGCCATGGTATATCGATGATATTGGTTGCAATTGAGTGCGAATAAACAGAAACCGTAGCAGCAGTAGCATAAGTGAAATGTCCCGTTCTTATTGATTAAAAACGTTCCATATTAATTGATTTCGTTGCGAGGTTTTGACCTCTATATGAGACGTTTTTCAAAGACTGCATTCATTTTTAAAACAAACCATAACCTTTATTTCATAAATAAAGGTTTAAAAAGCTTTACGTAGATTATCAAATAATGATAATCTAAAATATCCTGTTTACACACGACCATTACATAATGGTTTACAATACAAATATGTTACATCGAAATCAGTTTCTTGAATGCAGTTTTTACACAATATCATACAAACATGGACTCCAAATCTTGTCCTTATTTTAGTATGCAACAGCGGAAGCTCTTAATATTCACCTGAGAATAAACATGCTTTAAACGTCAACAAAAATGTTGGTGAGTTATAGGTTTAACCTATATATATCAAATCGTAACAATAGACCACAAGATTTCATATTTCAATACACATCCCATACATAGAGATAAAAATCATTCATATGGTGAACACCTGGTAACCGACAATAACAAGGTGCATATATAAGAATATCCCCATCATTCCGGGACACCCTTCGGATATGATATAAATTTCGAAGTACTAAAGCATCCGGTACTTTGGATGGGGTTTGTTAGGCCCAATAGATCTATCTTTAGGATTCGCGTCAATTAGGGTGTCTGTTCCCTAATTCTTAGATTACCAGACTTAATAAAAAGGGGCATATTCGATTTCGATAATTCAACCATAGAATGTAGTTTCACGTACTTGTGTCTATTTTGTAAATCATTTATAAAACCTGCATGTATTCTCATCCCAAAAATATTAGATTTTAAAAGTGGGACTATAACTCACTTTCACAGATTTTTACTTCGTCGGGAAGTAAGACTTGGCCACTGGTTGATTCACGAACCTATAACAATATATACATATATATCAAAGTATGTTCAAAAATATATTTACAACACTTTTAATATATTTTGATGTTTTAAGTTTATTAAGTCAGCTGTCCTCGTTAGTAACCTACAACTAGTTGTCCACAGTTAGATGTACAGAAATAAATCGATAAATATTATCTTGAATCAATCCACGACCCAGTGTATACGTATCTCAGTATTGATCACAACTCAAACTATATATATTTTGGAATCAACCTCAACCCTGTATAGCTAACTCCAACATTCACATATAGAGTGTCTATGGTTGTTCCGAAATATATATAGATGTGTCGACATGATAGGTCGAAACATTGTATACGTGTCTATGGTATCTCAAGATTACATAATATACAATACAAGTTGATTAAGTTATGGTTGGAATAGATTTGTTACCAATTTTCACGTAGCTAAAATGAGAAAAATTATCCAATCTTGTTTTACCCATAACTTCTTCATTTTAAATCCGTTTTGAGTGAATCAAATTGCTATGGTTTCATATTGAACTCTATTTTATGAATCTAAACAGAAAAGTATAGGTTTATAGTCGGAAAAATAAGTTACAAGTCGTTTTTGTAAAGGTAGTCATTTCAGTCGAAAGAACGACGTCTAGATGACCATTTTAGAAAACATACTTCCACTTTGAGTTTAACCATAATTTTTGGATATAGTTTCATGTTCATAATAAAAATCGTTTTCTCAGAATAACAACTTTTAAATCAAAGTTTATCATAGTTTTTAATTAACTAACCCAAAACAGCCCGCGGTGTTACTACGACGGCGTAAATCCGGTTTTACGGTGTTTTTCGTGTTTCCAGGTTTTAAATCATTAAGTTAGCATATCATATAGATATAGAACATGTGTTTAGTTGATTTTAAAAGTCAAGTTAGAAGGATTAACTTTTGTTTGCGAACAAGTTTAGAATTAACTAAACTATGTTCTAGTGATTACAAGTTTAAACCTTCGAATAAGATAGCTTTATATGTATGAATCGAATGATGTTATGAACATAATTAATACCTTAAGTTCCTTGGATAAACCTACTGGAAAAGAGAAAAATGGATCTAGCTTCAATGGATCCTTGGATGGCTCGAAGTTCTTGAAGCAGAATCATGACACGAAAACAAGTTCAAGTAAGATCATCACTTGAAATAAGATTGTTATAGTTATAGAAATTGAACCAAAGTTTGAATATGATTATTACCTTGTATTAGAATGATAACCTACTGTAAGAAACAAAGATTTCTTGAGGTTGGATGATCACCTTACAAGATTGGAAGTGAGCTAGCAAACTTGAAAGTATTCTTGATTTTATGAAACTAGAACTTTTGGAATTTATGAAGAACACTTAGAACTTGAAGATAGAACTTGAGAGAGATCAATTAGATGAAGAAAATTGAAGAATGAAATTGTTTGTAGGTGTTTTTGGTCGTTGTTGTATGGATTAGATATAAAGGATATGTAATTTTGTTTTCATGTAAATAAGTCATGAATGATTACTCATATTTTTGTAATTTTATGAGATATTTCATGCTAGTTGCCAAATGATGGTTCCCACATGTGTTAGGTGACTCACATGGGCTGCTAAGAGCTGATCATTGGAGTGTATATACCAATAGTACATACATCTAAAAGCTGTGTATTGTACGAGTACGAATACGGGTGCATACGAGTAGAATTGTTGATGAAACTGAACGAGGATGTAATTGTAAGCATTTTTGTTAAGTAGAAGTATTTTGATAATTGTATTGAAGTCTTTCAAAAGTGTATAAATACATATTAAAACACTACATGTATATACATTTTAACTGAGTCGTTAAGTCATCGTTAGTCGTTACATGTAAGTGTTGTTTTGAAACCTTTAGGTTAACGATCTTGTTAAATGTTGTTAACCCAATGTTTATAATATCAAATGAGATTTTAAATTATTATATTATCATGATATTATCATGTATGAATATCTCTTAATATGATATATATACATTAAATGTCTTTACAACGATAATCGTTACATATATGTCTCGTTTAAAAATCATTAAGTTAGTAGTCTTGTTTTTACATATGTAGTTCATTGTTAATATACTTAATGATATGTTTACTTATCATAGTATCATGTTAACTATATATATATCCATATATATGTCATCATATAGTTTTTACAAGTTTTAACGTTCGTGAATCACCGGTCAACTTGGGTGGTCAATTGTCTATATGAAACATATTTCAATTAATCAAGTCTTAACAAGTTTGATTGCTTAACATGTTGGAAACATTTAATCATGTAAATATCAATCTCAATTAATATATATAAACATGGAAAAGTTTAGGTCACTACACCATACATGACCATCTCTCCAATTTCAAATTCTATATCTTTTCTTTTAATGTCAGCGTAGCTCTTTTGTCGACTTTGGGCGGTTTTCAACCGTTGTTGAATTTGGATGATCTTCTCGGTAGTTTCTTGTATAATCTCCGGACCCGTAATCTGTCTATCCCCCACTTCACTCCAACAAATCGGAGACCTGCACTTTCTACCATAAAGTGCTTCAAACGGCGCCATCTCAATGCTTGAATGGTAGCTGTTGTTGTAGGAAAATTCTGCTAACGGTAGATGTCGATCCCAACTGTTTCTGAAATCAATAACACATGCTCGTAGCATGTCTTCAAGCGTTTGTATCGTCCTTTCGCTCTGCCCATCAGTTTGTGGATGATAGGCAGTACTCATGTCTAGACGAGTTCCTAATGCTTGCTGTAATGTCTGCCAGAATCTTGAAATAAATCTGCCATCCCTATCAGAGATAATAGAGATTGGTATTCCATGTCTGGAGACGACTTCCTTCAAATACAGTCGTGCTAACTTCTCCATCTTGTCATCTTCTCTTATTGGTAGGAAGTGTGCTGATTTGGTGAGACGATCAACTATTACCCAAATAGTATCAAAACCACTTGCAGTCCTTGGCAATTTAGTGATGAAATCCATGGTAATGTTTTCCCATTTCCATTCCGGGATTTCGGGTTGTTGAAGTAGACCTGATGGTTTCTGATGCTCAGCTTTGACCTTAGAACACGTCAAACATTCTCCTACGTATTTAGCAACATCGGCTTTCATACCCGGCCACCAAAAATGTTTCTTGAGATCCTTGTACATCTTCCCCGTTCCAGGATGTATTGAGTATCTGGTTTTATGAGCTTCTCTAAGTACCATTTCTCTCATATCTCCAAATTTTGGTACCCAAATCCTTTCAGCCCTATACCGGGTTCCGTCTTCCCGAATATTAAGATGCTTCTCCGATCCTTTGGGTATTTCATCCTTTAAATTTCCCTCTTTTAAAACTCCTTGTTGCGCCTCCTTTATTTGAGTAGTAATGTTATTATGAATCATTATATTCATAGATTTTACTCGAATGGGTTCTCTGTCCTTCCTGCTCAAGGCATCGGCTACCACATTTGCCTTCCCCGGGTGGTAACGAATCTCAAAGTCGTAATCATTCAATAATTCAATCCACCTACGCTGCCTCATATTCAGTTGTTTCTGATTAAATATGTGTTGAAGACTTTTGTGGTCGGTATATATAATACTTTTGACCCCATATAAGTAGTGCCTCCAAGTCTTTAATGCAAAAACAACCGCGCCTAATTCCAAATCATGCGTCGTATAATTTTGTTCGTGAATCTTCAATTGTCTAGACGCATAAGAAATCACCTTCCTTCGTTGCATTAATACACAACCGAGACCTTGCTTTGATGCATCACAATAAATCACAAAATCATCATTCCCTTCAGGCAATGACAATATAGGTGCCGTAGTTAGCTTTTTCTTCAATAACTGAAACGCTTTCTCTTGTTCATCATTCCATTCAAATTTCTTCCCTTTATGCGTTAATGCAGTCAAGGGTTTTGCTATTCTGGAAAAGTCTTGGATGAACCTTCTGTAGTAACCAGCTAGTCCTAAAAACTGGCGTATGTGTTTTGGAGTTTTCGGGGTTTCCCACTTTTCAACAGTTTCTATCTTTGCCGGATCCACCTTAATACCTTCTTTGTTCACTATGTGACCGAGGAATTGAACTTCTTCCAACCAAAATGCACACTTTGAAAACTTAGCGTACAATTCTTCCTTCCTCAATACTTCTAACACCTTTCTCAAATGTTCACCGTGTTCTTGGTCATTCTTTGAGTAAATAAGTATGTCATCAATGAAAACAATGACAAACTTGTCAAGGTATGGTCCACACACTCGGTTCATAAGGTCCATGAACACAGCTGGTGCATTAGTTAAACCAAACGGCATGACCATAAACTCGTAATGACCGTAACGTGTTCTGAAAGCAGTCTTTAGAATATCATCTTCTTTCACCCGCATTTGATGATACCCGGAACGTAAGTCAATCTTTGAATAAACAGACGAGCCTTGTAGTTGATCAAATAAGTCGTCGATTCTCGGTAGTGGGTAGCGGTTCTTGATGGTAAGTTTGTTCAACTCTCGGTAGTCGATACACAACCTGAATGTACCATCTTTCTTCTTGACAAACAAAACAGGAGCTCCCCACGGTGATGTGCTTGGTCGAATGAAACCACGCTCTAAAAGTTCTTGTAATTGGCTTTGCAGTTCTTTCATCTCGCTGGGTGCGAGTCTGTAAGGAGCACGAGCTATTGGTGCAGCTCCTGGTACAAGATCTATTTGAAATTCAACGGATCGATGTGGGGGTAATCCCGGTAATTCTTTCGGAAATACATCGGGAAATTCTTTTGCAATGGGAACATCATTGATGCTCTTTTCTTCAGTTTGTACTTTCTCGACGTGTGCTAGAACAGCATAGCAACCTTTTCTTATTAGTTTTTGTGCCTTCAAATTACTAATAAGATGTAGCTTCGTGTTGCCCTTTTCTCCGTACACCATTAAGGGTTTTCCTTTTTCTCGTATAATGCGAATTGCATTTTTGTAACAAACGATCTCCGCTTTCACTTCTTTCAACCAGTCCATACCGATTATCACATCAAAACTCCCTAACTCTACTGGTATCAAATCAATCTTAAATGTTTCGCTAACCAGTTTAATTTCTCGATTCCGACATATATTATCTGCTGAAATTAATTTACCATTTGCTAATTCGAGTAAAAATTTACTATCCAAAGGCGTCAATGGACAACTTAATTTAGCACAAAAATCTCTACTCATATAGCTTCTATCCGCACCCGAATCAAATAAAACGTAAGCAGATTTATTGTCAATAAGAAACGTACCCGTAACAAGCTCCGGGTCTTCCTGTGCCTCTACCGCATTAATATTGAAAACTCTTCCACGGCCTTGTCCATTCGTGTTCTCCTGGTTCGGGCAATTTCTAATAATGTGGCCTGGTTTTCCACATTTATAACAAACTACATTGGCATAACTTGCTCCGACACTACTTGCTCCGCCATTACTCGTTCCGACACCATTTGTTCCTTTTGTTCTATTAACCCCTGGTCCGTAGACCTCACACTTCGCCGCACTATGACCATTTCTTTTACACTTGTTGCAAAATTTGGTGCAGAACCCCGAGTGATTCTTTTCACACCTTTGGCATAGCTGCTTCTGATTGTTGTTGTTGTTGCGGTTATTATTGTTGTTGGGATGATTGTTGTAGTTGCTGTTGTTGTTGTTGTTGTTGTTGTTGTTGTTGTTGTTGGGCCGTTTGTTGTAGTTGCGATTGATGTTGCGATTGTTGGGATAATTGTTGCGATTATTGTTGTAATTGCTGTTGTTGTTGTATTGGTGATTCTTATCACCGTTTTCCTCCCACTTTCTTTTGACTTGCTTCACATTGGCCTCTTCAGCAGTCTGTTCTTTAATTCTTTCTTCAATCTGGTTCACTAGTTTGTGAGCCATTCTACATGCCTGTTGTATGGAGGCGGGCTCGTGTGAACTTATATCTTCTTGAATTCTTTCCGGTAATCCTTTCACAAACGCGTCGATCTTCTCTTCCTCATCTTCGAATGCTCCCGGACACAATAGGCACAATTCTGTGAATCGTCTTTCGTACGTGGTAATATCAAATCCTTGGGTTCATAACCCTCTAAGTTCTGTCTTGAGCTTATTGACCTCGGTTCTGGGACGGTACTTCTCGTTCATCAAGTGCTTGAATGCTGACCACGGTAGTGCGTACGCATCATCTTGTCCCACTTGCTCTAGATAGGTATTCCACCATGTTAACGCAGAACCTGTGAAGGTATGCGTAGCGTACCTCACTTTGTCCTCTTCAGTACACTTACTTATGGCAAACACCGATTCAACCTTCTCGGTCCACCGTTTCAATCCGATCGGTCCTTCGGTTCCATCAAATTCCAAAGGTTTGCAGGCAGTGAATTCTTTGTAGGTGCATCCTACATGATTTCCTGTACTGCAAGATCCAAGGTTATTGTTGGTATGTAGCGCAGCCTGTACTGCGGCTATGTTTGAAGCTAGAAAAGTACGGAATTCCTCTTCATTCATATTCACGGTGTGTCGAGTAGTCGGTGCCATTTCCTTCAAAATAGTTAAATGGAACAAGTTAATCATACAGAATATTAAGAGTAGTTAATAGTATTTCGTAGCATAATATGAACTCATTTATAAAAGCTTTTTCTTCATATTAGCGTTTTATAAGTTTAAATTCGGGTAGTACCTACCCGTTAAGTTCATACTTAGTAGCTAATATACAATTCAACTACTACAATTCTATATGAAAAACTGATTGTAATAATATTTCGCGTTCAAACTTTTATACAATATTTTACAAACTTACAATACCGCTTATTTTACATAAAGCATGAAATATAGCACACAATAACTTTGATACAAGATAGTTGTGAAGACAATTCTAGCTAGTACACAAGTCGTTCGGCAAAGGCAATAAAGACACGTAATTCATACGTCCAGAAACAAGTCATGCATTCTGGTTTTACTAGGACTACTTCCCATCCTTGGTCTTGTGCAACATAACTGTTATGGCCGTTGATAAGACAGCGTGTTGTAACGTCATCAAAGGGACGAGGGTTACGTAATGTCCAACAGTCCCGTAATAATCTAAAAACCTCATTTCTTACCCCAATTACCGACTCCGTCACTTGTGGAAACGTTTTGTTTAATAGTTGTAGCCCGATGTTCTTGTTCTCACTTTGGTGAGAAGCGAACATTACTAATCCGTAAGCATAACATGCTTCTTTATGTTGCATGTTAGCCGCTTTTTCTAAATCACGAAGTCCAATATTCGGATATATTGAGTCAAAATAATTTCTTAACCCGTTGCGTAAAATAGCATTTGGGTTCCCCGCAATATATGCGTCAAAGTAAACACATCGTAACTTATGGGTTTCCCAATGTGATATCCCCCATCTTTCAAACGAAAGTCTCTTATAAACCAAGACATTCTTGGAACGTTCTTCGAATGTCTTACAAACTGATCTCGCCTTAAATAGTTGTGCCGAAGAATTCTGGCCGACTCTAGACAAGATTTCATCAATCATGTCTCCGGGTAGGTCTCTTAAAATATTGGGTTGTCTATCCATTTTGTGTTTTTAAACTGTAAAATAGACAAGAGTTAGTTTCATAAAAAAATACTTATTAATACAAGCAATTTTTACATATATCATAAAGCATAAGAACACTATATTACATATATTACACCACACGAATACAACTATCTTATTCCGACTCGTTCGTTTCTTCTTCTTCGGTTTTGGTTCGTTTTGCCAAGTTTCTAGGGATATATGATGTTCCCCTAATACGAGCCGTCGTTGTCCACATTGGTTTAGAAAAACCTGGTGGTTTAGAGGTTCCCGGGTCATTGTTACAACTTAAGGACTTCGGGGGTTGACGATACATATAAAGTTCATCGGGGTTGGAATTAGATTTCTCTATTTTTATGCCCTTTCCCTTATTATTTTCTTTTGCCTTTTTAAATTCAGTTGGGGTAATTTCTATAACATCATCGGAATTCTCGTCGGAATCCGATTCATCGGAGAATTGGTAATCCTCCCAATATTTTGCTTCCTTGGCGGAAACACCATTGACCATAATTAACTTTGGTCGGTTGGTTGAGGATTTTCTTTTACTTAACCGTTTTATTATTTCCCCCACCGGTTCTATTTCTTCATCCGGTTCCGATTCTTCTTCCGGTTCCGACTCTTCTTCCGGTTCCTCTTCGGGAACTTGTGAATCAGTCCACAAATCATTCCAATTTACATTTGACTCTTCATTATTATTAGGTGAGTCAATGGAACTTGTTCTAGAGGTAGACATCTATCACATAATATCAAACACGTTAAGAGATTAATATATCACATAATATTCATATGTTAAAAATATATAGTTTCCAACAAAAATGTTAAGCAATCATTTTTAAAGAAAACACGGTCGAAGTCCAGACTCACTAATGCATCCTAACAAACTCGATAAGACACACTAATGCAAATTTTCTGGTTCTCTAAGACCAACGCTCTGATACCAACTGAAATGTCCCGTTCTTATTGATTAAAAACGTTCCATATTAATTGATTTCGTTGCGAGGTTTTGACCTCTATATGAGACGTTTTTCAAAGACTGCATTCATTTTTAAAACAAACCATAACCTTTATTTCATAAATAAAGGTTTAAAAAGCTTTACGTAGATTATCAAATAATGATAATCTAAAATATCCTGTTTACACACGACCATTACATAATGGTTTACAATACAAATATGTTACATCGAAATCAGTTTCTTGAATGCAGTTTTTACACAATATCATACAAATATGGACTCCAAATCTTGTCCTTATTTTAGTATGCAACAGCGGAAGCTCTTAATATTCACCTGAGAATAAACATGCTTTAAACGTCAACAAAAATGTTGGTGAGTTATCGGTTTAACCTATATATATCAAATCGTAACAATAGACCACAAGATTTCATATTTCAATACACATCCCATACATAGAGATAAAAATCATTCATATGGTGAACACCTGGTAACCGACAATAACAAGGTGCATATATAAGAATATCCCCATCATTCCGGGACACCCTTCGGATATGATATAAATTTCGAAGTACTAAAGCATCCGGTACTTTGGATGGGGTTTGTTAGGCCCAATAGATCTATCTTTAGGATTCGCGTCAATTAGGGTGTATGTTCCCTAATTCTTAGATTACCAGACTTAATAAAAAGGGGCATATTCGATTTCGATAATTCAACCATAGAATGTAGTTTCACGTACTTGTGTCTATTTTGTAAATCATTTATAAAACCTGCATGTATTCTCATCCCAAAAATATTAGATTTTAAAAGTGGGACTATAACTCACTTTCACAGATTTTTACTTCGTCGGGAAGTAAGACTTGGCCACTGGTTGATTCACGAACCTATAACAATATATACATATATATCAAAGTATGTTCAAAAATATATTTACAACACTTTTAATATATTTTGATGTTTTAAGTTTATTAAGTCAGCTGTCCTCGTTAGTAACCTACAACTAGTTGTCCACAGTTAGATGTACAAAATAAATCGATAAATATTATCTTGAATCAATCCACGACCCAGTGTATACGTATCTCAGTATTGATCACAACTCAAACTATATATATTTTGGAATCAACCTCAACCCTGTATAGCTAACTCCAACATTCACATATAGAGTGTCTATGGTTGTTCCGAAATATATATAGATGTGTCGACATGATAGGTCGAAACATTGTATACGTGTCTATGGTATCTCAAGATTACATAATATACAATACAAGTTGATTAAGTTATGGTTGGAATAGATTTGTTACCAATTTTCACGTAGCTAAAATGAGAAAAATTATCCAATCTTGTTTTACCCATAACTTCTTCATTTTAAATCCGTTTTGAGTGAATCAAATTGCTATGGTTTCATATTGAACTCTATTTTATGAATCTAAACAGAAAAGTATAGGTTTATAGTCGGAAAAATAAGTTACAAGTCGTTTTTGTAAAGGTAGTCATTTCAGTCGAAAGAACGACGTCTAGATGACCATTTTAGAAAACATACTTCCACTTTGAGTTTAACCATAATTTTTGGATATAGTTTCATGTTCATAATAAAAATCGTTTTCTCAGAATAACAACTTTTAAATCAAAGTTTATCATAGTTTTTAATTAACTAACCCAAAACAGCCCGCGGTGTTACTACGACGGCGTAAATCCGGTTTTACGGTGTTTTTCGTGTTTCCAGGTTTTAAATCATTAAGTTAGCATATCATATAGATATAGAACATGTGTTTAGTTGATTTTAAAAGTCAAGTTAGAAGGATTAACTTTTGTTTGCGAACAAGTTTAGAATTAACTAAACTATGTTCTAGTGATTACAAGTTTAAACCTTCGAATAAGATAGCTTTATATGTATGAATCGAATGACGTTATGAACATCATTACTACCTTAAGTTCCTTGGATAAACCTACTGGAAAAGAGAAAAATGGATCTAGCTTCAATGGATCCTTGGATGGCTCGAAGTTCTTGAAGCAGAATCATGACACGAAAACAAGTTCAAGTAAGATCATCACTTGAAATAAGATTGTTATAGTTATAGAAATTGAACCAAAGTTTGAATATGATTATTACCTTGTATTATAATGATAACCTACTGTAAGAAACAAAGATTTCTTGAGGTTGGATGATCACCTTACAAGATTGGAAGTGAGCTAGCAAACTTGAAAGTATTCTTGATTTTATGAAACTAGAACTTTTGGAATTTATGAAGAACACTTAGAACTTGAAGATAGAACTTGAGAGAGATCAATTAGATGAAGAAAATTGAAGAATGAAAGTGTTTGTAGGTGTTTTTGGTCGTTGGTGTATGGATTAGATATAAAGGATATGTAATTTTGTTTTCATGTAAATAAGTCATGAATGATTACTCATATTTTTGTAATTTTATGAGATATTTCATGCTAGTTGCCAAATGATGGTTCCCACATGTGTTAGGTGACTCACATGGGCTGCTAAGAGCTGATCATTGGAGTGTATATACCAATAGTACATACATCTAAAAGTTGTGTATTGTACGAGTACGAATACGGGTGCATACGAGTAGAATTGTTGATGAAACTGAACGAGGATGTAATTGTAAGCATTTTTGTTAAGTAGAAGTATTTTGATAAGTGTATTGAAGTCTTTCAAAAGTGTATAAATACATATTAAAACACTACATGTATATACATTTTAACTGAGTCGTTAAGTCATCGTTAGTCGTTACATGTAAGTGTTGTTTTGAAACCTTTAGGTTAACGATCTTGTTAAATGTTGTTAACCCAATGTTTATAATATCAAATGAGATTTTAAATTATTATATTATCATGATATTATCATGTATGAATATCTCTTAATATGATATATATACATTAAATGTCTTTACAACGATAATCGTTACATATATGTCTCGTTTAAAAATCATTAAGTTAGTAGTCTTGTTTTTACATATGTAGTTCATTGTTAATATACTTAATGATATGTTTACTTATCATAGTATCATGTTAACTATATATATATCCATATATATGTCATCATATAGTTTTTACAAGTTTTAACGTTCGTGAATCACCGGTCAACTTGGGTGGTCAATTGTCTATATGAAACATATTTCAATTAATCAAGTCTTAACAAGTTTGATTGCTTAACATGTTGGAAACATTTAATCATGTAAATATCAATCTCAATTAATATATATAAACATGGAAAAGTTCGGGTCACTACAATAAGTGGCAACGGGGTGATTGTGGTGTTGGTTTATAGGATGGCAGTGGTTGTTCGTGGCTACAAAACAGTCCGGAGGTGATGGTGGGGGATGATGGTTTCAAGTGATGTTTGAAGGTGATGGTTCTCATGGTGGGGGTTGAAGATGATGACCGGTGATGGTGATAGTTTCATGGTTGATGAGGGTGGCGGTTTTTATGATGAAAGAGGGAGAAGAGAGGGAATTCAAGGTGGTGGTTCTTGGTTGTCACAAAGAGGAATTGTAGAGAGAGAGGGAGATGATCATGGCGGTTTAAGGGTGGCTCACGGTGGTGGCAAGAGGTGGTAGCCGGCGGGGATGATGATCGGTTGAAGGAGATAAATGGTAGTGATGAATGGTCTCTATGTTTGATCACATATCCAGGATGTGTATATATATATATAAGATCAACATATAAAGTAAATAAATATAATAATAATAATTAATCTAAAAACGTGTACTAGCACAGTAGTCATCACTGTTTTTGGTTGTTAGTTACCGACGGTTTATCCCGGATGATCATATCGTGTCCATTGCTAAACAGTTAATGTATAAAAATGTCCCTAACAATCCTAAATTTTGAGGTTAAACATATTTAATCATTTCACTCATTACCTGTTTAAAATCTGATAAAAAAGGTTCAATAATTATTTATTTTCTGTTCCAAATGCTATGTACGGAGTACTAAAATTTGATCTAGAAAGGTAAAAATATTTTTATCAAATCTAAAATCTTCGTAATCGATTTACAGTTTAATTTTTATTTTAAATCAACATAAACTCGGATTAGATCGATATGAACACTAGCAAAATGTCAACCGAGTATTACAATCGTTCACTATTTATGTTCGAAATCATTTATTTTTAATATATTTTCTTTCTATATAGGAACAGATTTAAATACCAAATTTATCTACTAAAATGAATATATTATGTATTTTTAAACAAGTAGTTTTAATATAATTTATATATTTACAAGTAATATTTATACACATATATCTATATATTTATAGTAATAGTTTTTATTACATCACATATTATTTACATTTTTATTTTTAACAATAAACCATATAACATTTCAAATAATATTTCAATTTCTTATATGTATATATATATATATATATTTAAATATACATATATCTATTTACAATTAATTGTTCGTGAATAGTCGGAAGTAGTCAATGGTCAATTGATTATATGAAACAGTTCAAAATTTTTGAGACTCAACATTACAGACTATGCTTATCGTGTCAGAAATACTAAATCGTATCGAGAGTTTGGTTTAAAATTAGTCGAAATTTTTCGGGTCGTGACAGTACCTACCCGTTAAAGAAATTTCGTCCCGAAATTTGATCTTGGTCGTCATAGCTAACAAATAAAATGTTTTTATGACGAATATGAGTTGATAAATAGAGTTTTATCATTATGGATTAATACAGATAAAACGATTCGATCATGTGAAGCGTACGAGTGAAGCTATCACAAAAGAGTGAAAAGTTTCGTCTTGGATTTTGACGTAGTCATGGTGGATTTTCGGAATTCAAGGAATTTAAGGAAATCTTCTAATCAGAAAGAAAATGTAATCGCACGATTTATTAGCAAACTGTCAGAATTACGGTAGAACAGGAATATCAAAGAAAATATTTCCGTAATATGCTTAGAGATTTAGTAGAATGATAGAGTTATGTAACATGGCACATGATGACGTTATGATCTGTGAATCATCATGTTTCATTAGAAACTCAGCATGACTTACTGTAATATAATCACGTTGGCCAAGCGTCATTATATTATACTAACTCATGCTTCAATTCCCAACACTTTTCCACAATTCATTCATAATTTATACATAGATTTTATAGAAGTTTTCAATATAATAGAATACAGAAAACACGAAGAGGTAGATAATTTCGGACAAGAATATTTATGAAAATATCCTCAGAAATATCGAAGATATTTATGATGATATTTTTGGAATTTCTAAGTTCGAAGGTTGATGAAGAAAAAATTTCCGCAAGATTTTAACGTGGGTACGGAGCAAGATATTCTCTAAAGATTTCATCGGATTCCGATTTATCTGGGTTCTTTGAATATAGGGTTTAGTCCTTGTATTTGTCCTTAGTCTTTTTCATGGCTAGCTCAATCTGTTTTTTTAGTACCAAATTTTCTATCGAGTGCTCCCATCACTCCATTCTTTTATCATCACTTTTGGCCATTAAGACCATTTACTACATGCTGCTTCGTCAGCATTTTTAAAGTTAACGGATCTGGATCTTCGGTTATCAAACCGAGGGTTTTCAAGAAAATTGTGTTTTTAGATGATTAAACGCTGATGGTAATATGGTGGAATATAAAAGGTTCTCCGGTAACGATGAGGAAAGCCAATCGTATATATCAAAGTTATCATAACTGAATTGTTGGTTATCAATCCGAGGTATTTCAAGAATTTCAAAGGATTTGAATGGAGATTGTAATCGTCAAAATACAAATAAGGTTTAAGATGGAATCAAGTGGCAACTTGAAGAATTATTTAGTTTCATATGTTATAATCAATACTTTAATTCATTTTAATTGTCCAATGTCATTAGTCCACTGTCGATAATCCACAGTTGATAGTCCAATAATTCATATATAGTTTAATTTATAATATTTGAATTAATTAATACGTATCGTGACCCGTATACATGTCTCAGACTCGATCACAACTCAAATTATATATATTATTGTAGAATTAACCTCAACCCTGTATAGAGAACTCGATCATTACTGCATATAGAGTGTCCATGGTTATTCCAAATAATATATATAAATGCGTCGATATGATATGTCAAAACCTTGTATACGTGTCCCGATATTTAAAGTGCGTAAAATAAATACAGAAATTAAATGACAATAAATAAATTTGCAAGAATGTAAATTGCGAGAATATAAATTGCGATACTTAAATTGCGATAAATAAAATGTAATCAGTTAGCTAGGAACAATTAGCAAGGAACAGTTAGCGTGGCTTCTTAACACAATTTCTCATATTTAATTAGTCTGTTTCTAACAAATTTTATTTTGTCATATGTTTTCTTCATTATGCCACTTGTTGGATTTTGATAGGTTAAAATCCGAATATGAAATTGAATAAAAATGGTTATTCTGCGGTGAACGGATACGTATATCGGTGGTTGTAAGTAAGATAGTAAATGACTGTTGAATCAGATTCGAAGAATGTACAGTATAACTTATTAATGTGAAATCTAAATGTTCCTCGGGTATTACCTACCCGTTAATATATTTTCACCATTAACAGTTTGTACGAAAGAATGTTTAATTACAATCTTTATGAAAAATATATACATATATATTTTTTTCAGATGTAATTATGGATTTAATGAGTCAATATAATATTAAACCTTTTTAATTTTCGGTTTGAGCTAAGATAAATAATCTCTAAAACTTTTAGAAACCACCTATTCTTCGCAGAATATTTCTTCAATGAAGTTATGAATTAATACTTTATCGTTCATTGATGTTGGTACTCCTTAGTATCCATGGTACTGTTGGCGTTGATGTTCGCGTGACAGATTGTGAAGTTGAGGTTTGCGATGCGGTTGTTTTTGGTGGTGGTAATGGTACTGTTGGCGTTGGTGGTGGTACTGGTTATCCTGCTGGTGTTTGTAACCTTCACACCATATTCTCTAAAGCCACTACCCGAGCGCGAAGCTCGTTGACTTCTTCTATTACACAGGGGTGATTTTCGGTTCGGACTAGCGGATAAATATAATCTAGAATTGGTATAGTATATAATCGTGGCGAGATACTCTGGAAATGAGAGAAAAGATGGTGTTTCGAACAGGTTCACCGGTAAGTGCTTCAGGTTCTTCGCCAATAGGGCAATGTGGCGAATTGAAAGGATCACCTTCTTCTTGTCTCCAATGATTGAGGAGGCTACGAACCCTTCTCCAATTCATCCAGAATAGATGATGACTGATTGGTTGATCCATTCCGGTCACACTGCTTTCGGAGCTTGAGTGAGATTCCATTTCGGAATCCGAGTGACTTGAACTAATGACGAATTCCATTTCGTACGTTTGAATAAAGAATTTTTTTAGATATGAAATGATTTTCTGGCTAACGGATGGTATTCTAATTACATAGAATATCCATATATATAGAACAAAAGGTTTCGTAGATTACGGAGGAATTTACGGGATACGCCAGGTAAGGTTTACAGTAACAGATACGCTAAGATATGAATTTTGTCTATACACTATTCATGCAATCAATGCAGCGAGACGTGTCTAGACTAAGAATGATAAGCAGATAATTTTCGACACAAAATGATAAGCAAAACTTTTTGACATGCAGACCAGGTCGAAGTCCAGACTCACTAATGCATCCTAACGACTACTAGTTAGACACACTAATGCAAGACCTGGTTCGCTACGACCACCGCTCTGATACCACCTGAAACGACCCGTCCTTATCCACCTGGACGAAGTCATCAACATTTGGTCCCATTGCGATGATCGACTTCCATGTAATGTCCTTAAATTGAGCAAATGCACAGCGGAAGACTTAATTCGTACCTGAGAATAAACATGCTTTAAAGTGTCAACCAAAAGGTTGGTGAGTTCATAGGTTTATCATAACAATCATTTCAATATTTTAATAGACCACAAGATTTCATAATCATAAACATAATACACTCGCAAGTGTATGTAAAGCATTCTAAGTGGTTGAGCACTTGGTAACCATACTTAACATTTAATCACGTCGCATATTCCCTTTATTATGAAATCTCACTACACCGTACCAAGTGTAGTCACCGAAACGAAGTACTGTGCAACCGTTGAATACTGGTCGTCCAGTCCGGTTGGGGTTGTCAGGCCCGATAGATCTATCAACAGGATTCGCGTTTACAATACCACATGTAAATAGTAGTTACCAAGCTACAGGGAAATATGCCAGTGGTACAACTCAACGTAGAATGTATTTTAAGTACTTGTGTCTATTTCGTAAACATTTATAAAAGCAGCGCATGTATTCTCAGCCCAAAAATATATATTGCAAAAGTAATTAAAAAGGGAGCAAATGAAACTCACCATACTGTATTTTGTAGTAAAAATACATATGACGTCATTTAACAAGTGTAGGTTTGGCCTCGGATTCACAAACCTCAAAAGAAGCCTTAAAAAGAAAACTTCCGCGAACGGGACGAACCCAAGACCTCTCGATTACACCCAACACTCTTAACCGTCAAACCATTAGCTTGTTTAAGTTTTAAAACACGCTAAACTACTTATTATTATGTATGAATCTGTGTATCTTCTATCATGATCAACTTTAACACAAACTTCGTTCATCATCAACTTATTATTAATCAAACCATCATCATCATAATTATCATTACCTTCGGTTTATGATATCATGTATTATTATCAATGTTATTATCTATGTATCATTCATCTTATAACTGCAACCATTATCACTCATGTATTATCATAATCATAGCATTATTCCATCTTCACCCTTATCATCATCAAAATCGTCCCCATCAATATCATACTTCATCAATTATCGTTTGCTTTTAAATCATCATCATCTCATCGTGAGTCTCGATCAGACAAGAAGAAAAGAAAAAAAAAATTGAAATGAATCTGGTACGTTTTATGAGTTGGTTTTCGTAATATTGGCCCAATAACAAAATTAATGTTACGGCCCAACAATAAGTATAAATCTCGGCCAATATACATAACTGAATATCATGATACTTGTTTGTTTGTTGAATTTTAAAGATAGGTGTAAAATAATAATTCTTCACGTGTTTTCTTGCCTCACTTCTTGTCCCACTTCTTGTCCCACAAGCACCACTTTCGTTGTGATAACAGTAACAGAAGCAAACGAATAACAGAAGAGGTTAATCATCATCATTCTCGCTGTTTTAACAGGCACACAATATTAAACGTACTGTAGCTGTAGTTGTGTTGGGTTTGCGAAAGGAATAGCAACTTATAGTAGCATCCTGGTTCGAATAGCAGCCATGGTATATCGATGATATTGGTTGCAATTGAGTGCGAATAAACAGAAACCGTAGCAGCAGTAGCATAAGTGGCAACGGGGTGATTGTGGTGTTAGTTTATAGGATGGCAGTGGTTGTTCGTAGCTACAAAACAGTCCGGAGGTGATGGTGGGGGATGGTGGTTTCAAGTGATGTTTGAAGGTGATGGTTCTCATGGTGGGGGTTGAAGATGATGACCGGTGATGGTGATAGTTTCATGGTTGATGAGGGTGGCGGTTTTTATGATGAAAGAGGGAGAAGAGAGGGAATTCAAGGTGGTGGTTCTTGGTTGTCACAAAGAGGAATTGTAGAGAGAGAGGGAGATGATCATGGCGGTTTAAGGGTGGCTCACGGTGGTGGCAAGAGGTGGTAGCCGGCGGGGATGATGATCGGTTGAAGGAGATAAATGGTAGTGATGAATGGTCTCTATGTTTGATCACATATCCAGGATGTGTATATATATATATAAGATCAACATATAAAGTAAATAAATATAATAATAATAATTAATCTAAAAACGTGTACTAGCACAGTAGTCATCACTGTTTTTGGTTGTTAGTTACCGACGGTTTATCCCGGATGATCATATCGTGTCCATTGCTAAACAGTTAATGTATAAAAATGTCCCTAACAATCCCAAATTTTGAGGTTAAACATATTTAATCATTTCACTCATTACCTGTTTAAAATCTGATAAAAAAGGTTCAATAATTATTTATTTTCTGTTCCAAATGCTATGTACGGAGTACTAAAATTTGATCTAGAAAGGTAAAAATATTTTTATCAAATCTAAAATCTTCGTAATCGATTTACAGTTTAATTTTTATTTTAAATCAACATAAACTCGGATTAGATCGATATGAACACTAGCAAAATGTCAACCGAGTATTACAATCGTTCACTATTTATGTTCGAAATCATTTATTTTTAATATATTTTCTTTCTATATAGGAACAGATTTAAATACCAAATTTATCTACTAAAATGAATATATTATGTATTTTTAAACAAGTAGTTTTAATATAATTTATATATTTACAAGTAATATTTATACACATATATCTATATATTTATAGTAATAGTTTTTATTACATCACATATTATTTACATTTTTATTTTTAACAATAAACCATATAACATTTCAAATAATATTTCAATTTCTTATATGTATATATATATATATATATATATATATATATATTTAAATATACATATATCTATTTACAATTAATTGTTCGTGAATTGTCGGAAGTAGTCAATGGTCAATTGATTATATGAAACAGTTCAAAATTTTTGAGACTCAACATTACAGACTATGCTTATCGTGTCAGAAATACTAAATCGTATCGAGAGTTTGGTTTAAAATTAGTCGAAATTTTTCGGGTCGTGACACATACCAACCAAATCAACTTGTGCCTCGGGTTGGGGTAGAACATCAGCATTGGGTGATTATGTTGGTTGTGTGTTCTCACCTTTCTCTTATTGAGAAGGATTGGGATCATGAAACACGGAAGGTTTTGGAGCCTGTGCCTCACTCTGTGACCTGAGATTAGTATTGGCAGCTCGTGCAAGAATGTATAAGGAGTCATTTGTGGGAGATGAGTGAGTCAGATTTGCATCTGAGGTAGTAGTGGGCTTAGGTGAGTTTGGTGGAGCAGTGAATTGGTTTGTTGAATCCAGGATTGTGATCTCTTCAGTTTGAACAACTGAGGGAGTTTTCTCAGTGTCAGTAATGTGGGAATCCAAGTTAACTATCCTAACATGCGAAGGCTGGTTTTGACTAATAACTTCCTCACTCCCTAGCAAAGATGAAGAAGCATTGAGTTTAGCATCTAATCTAGTAGAAAAATTTGGTTGGGAGTCTACAGATGCTTGTTCATCTAAGGTTTCAAGTATGGTGGTATTCTCTGTATGACCTGGTGAAGTCATAAGGTTGTGTGAGGAGATATTCAATTCTTCGGTAGCAGTGGGTGAGGAAGGGTTAGAGTTTGGTGATTGTACCTCACTCATCTCCTCAGTCTGCAAGTTAGTATCCATACCTGAAGGTGTTGTAGAAGAAACACCATGATCACCTGCAGTGGAGGGTGCTGTCGAATCTGCATCATTGGTTGAATGTTCAACTTTTGGTACAGATGAATGAGCCCCTTGACTAGGACTGGGAGAGGACCCAGAGTCTGTGAACAGGTCAGACTCTGATAAATCAGAGTCTGAACTTTCATCCTCCCCAGATTCAGGTTGCCAATCCTCTGAGGAAGATGACCCAACATCATCTGCTGGTTGATTATTGACTCCAACCTACACCAGCATAGCTGGTGTTAAATCAACCTCAAGAGGGTTAATGGGTAAGTGAAACATTTTACTGCTACACTCTGGTACTGCCATGAAATCAAACTCATGATTTAGCCCTGCATACAAAGGTGGAGATAGGGCATCCTCAAACATCAGACTCATGAATCTAATGAATGGGACATTGTGATCCCTAGTGCTCCTTTCAACAAGCATTAAAAGTTCACTGAAAAATAGATTAGCAAAATCTATATCTCTCCCTGTCACAAAAGCATTAAAACTTTGGATTTCCATCTCATTCATCTCACTTAAACTTTCAATTTTATAACTTAGGCTTCTTAAAATATTTGCAATTATAAAACTCCATCTTGAAGAAAAATATTCAGTCTAATGGTGCCTGTAGTCATAGGTTGACCCACCATTGGAAAACTTTGCTTTGCCTCAGTTTTTGAGGCAAAGGCAACAAAATTATCTCTTTCTGGCAAATTTAAAACACGTCTTAATGATGCTTCAGAAATAGTTAAAGTATTTGCACCATCACCATATGTACCAGTGATGGTTCTAGCTTCAGAGTTACCTGTACATGTATACCAAAATTCTGCAAGCATAGCTGGATACATGTAATCAGGGGTTTTGAAAAATCCTTCTCTGAGAGGATGATTTTGCAAAAACAAAATAAGTTGTTCATATCCCTGATTTTGAAATTCAGAAGGTATATCAATACAAGCCACCTGATTGTTTACAGGCACTTGTACATCCTTACCTCTTTTAATAGGGCGAGCCGTATTCATATTAGCAGTAGGGATAAGAACATAAGGGATGTATTTCACCATTGTGATTAAGAAGAATAAACATTAGCAAACAGATGAATAGTAAACGAATAACAGATGATCGATTGAATGAAAGAAAATATAGAAGAGTCTGTATAACTTTGATAGAAAAAAGTGTTCTCCAAAGGTTTAACTTATCTATTTATAACCTTCACAAAACCCTAATTTACCTTAATTAAAACAGTCTGACCTCAAAGTTACCGTTTGCCCCCAAAAACAAAAATTACCGTTTGACATTAATTAAAAAAAACTAGCTGTTGTAACAGATTTTACAAAATCTAATTATTACTAAAATAGAAAAACGTTTTATTTTACACAAAAGCTTTAAAAAATAAAATAAAAAAATGAAAAGAAATAGAGTCTGCAAACACCTGAATCTGGATGACGTCACACAGACTCAAAAATACTCATTTTTCAGATTCTTTAGCTAACATTTCTGGAGAAGGATTCAACATGCCTAGCCTTTCCAAACTATAAAAATGCCTTTCTTCACTTAAAGGTTTTGTAAAAATATCAGCCAACTGATCATTTATTCCCACAAACTTTAGCACAACTTTTCCTTTTTCAACATAATCCCTGATGAAGTGATGCATAATCTCAATATGTTTAGTTCTTGAATGAAACACATGATTTTCATTTATTGCAATAGCACTTTCATTGTCACGCATAATAGGAGTCTTTGTCAAAATCACATCATAATCTGCCAATTGATGTTACATCCATAACAATTGAGCACAACATCCACCAGCAGCAACATACTCAGCTTCTGCAGTTGAAGTAGCAAAAGAATTTTGCTTTTTACTTGACCAACTAACCAATTTTCCTCCCAATAACTGACAACCACCTGAAATGCTTTTTTCTATCCAACTTACACCCTGCATAGTCAGCATCTGTATATCCAATAAGATCAAAACCAGAACCCTTGGGATACCACAAACCTAAATTTGGAGTCCCTTTTAAATACCTGAAAATTCTTTTAACAGCCTTATAATGTGAGTCCTTTGGGTTTGCCCGATATCTTGCACATAAACATGTTGCAAACATGATATCAGGTCTGCTAGCAGTTAGATATAATAAAGATCCAATCATACCCCTGTAAGTCTTTTCACACACAAATTTTCCAGATAAATCTTTGCTCAATTTTTCAGACACACTCATTGGAGTTTTCAAAGTAGAACAGTTTCTAAACCCATATTTTTCAATTAAGTTTAAAACATAAGTGCTTTGATTTATGAAAATTCCCTCAGAATTTTGTTTGACTTGTAAACCCAAAAAGTGATTTAACTTACACAAGTTGCTCATTTTATATTGCTTAGACATTGTATCAGAAAACCATTTTCCCAAATGTGGATGTGTAGACCCAAAAATGATATCATCCACATATATTTGAACAAGCAAGACATCACCTCTATCCTTTTTAATGAATAAGGTTTTGTCTATTGATCCTCTGACAAACTTCTTTGACAGAAGAAAAGATGTCAAAGTATCATACCAAGCCCTTGGTGCTTGTTTTTGTAGTGACCCGAACTTTTCCATGTTTATATATATTAATTAATATTGATATTTACATGATTAAATGTTTCCAACATGTTAAGCAATCAAACTTGTTAAGACTTGATTAATTGAAATATGTTTCATATAGACAATTGACCACCCAAGTTGACCGGTGATTCACGAACGTTAAAACTTGTAAAAACTATATGATGACATATATATATGGATATATATATATATATATATATAGTTAACATGATACTATGATAAGTAAACATATCATTAAGTATATTAACAATGAACTACATATGTAAAAACAAGACTACTAACTTAATGATTTTTAAACGAGACATATATGTAACGATTATCGTTGTAAAGACATTTAATGTATATATATATCATATTAAGAGATATTCATACATGATAATATCATGATAATATAATAATTTAAAATCTCATTTGATATTATAAACATTGGGTTAACAACATTTAACAAGATCGTTAACCTAAAGGTTTCAAAACAACACTTACATGTAACGACTAACGATGACTTAACGACTCAGTTAAAATGTATATACATGTAGTGTTTTAATATGTATTTATACACTTTTGAAAGACTTCAATACACTTATCAAAATACTTCTACTTAACAAAAATTCTTACAATTACATCCTCGTTCAGTTTCATCAACAATTCTACTCGTATGCACCCGTATTCGTACTCGTACAATACACAGCTTTTAGATGTATGTACTATTGGTATATACACTCCAATGATTAGCTCTTAGCAGCCCATGTGAGTCACCTAACACATGTGGGAACCATCATTTGGCAACTAGCATGAAATATCTCATAAAATTACAAAAATATGAGTAATCATTCATGACTTATTTACATGAAAACAAAATTACATATCCTTTATATCTAATCCATACACCAACGACCAAAAACACCTACAAACACTTTCATTCTTCAATTTTCTTCATCTAATTGATCTCTCTCAAGTTCTATCTTCATGTTCTAAGTGTTCTTCATATATTCTACAAGTTCTAGTTACATAAAATCAAGAATACTTTCAAGTTTGCTAGCTCACTTCCAATCTTGTAAGGTGATCATCCAACCTCAAGAAATCTTTGTTTCTTACAGTAGGTTATCATTCTAATACAAGGTAATAATCATATTCAAACTTTGGTTCAATTTCTATAACTATAACAATCTTATTTCAAGTGATGATCTTACTTGAACTTGTTTTCGTGTCATGATTTTGCTTCAAGAACTTCGAGCCATCCAAGGATCCGTTGAAGCTAGATCCATTTTTCTCTTTTCCATTAGGTTTATCCAAGGAACATAAGGTAGTAATGATGTTCATAACATCATTCGATTCATACATATAAAGCTATCTTATTCGAAGGTTTAAACTTGTAATCACTAGAACATAGTTTAGTTAATTCTAAACTTGTTCGCAAACAAAAGTTAATCCTTGTAACTTGACTTTTAAAATCAACTAAACACATGTTCTATATCTATATGATTTGCTAACTTAATGATTTAAAACCTGGAAACACGAAAAACACCGTAAAACCGGATTTACGCCGTCGTAGTAACACCGCGGGCTGTTTTGGGTTAGTTAATTAAAAACTATGATAAACTTTGATTTAAAAGTTGTATTCTGAGAAAATGATTTTTATTATGAATATGAAACTATATCCAAAAATTATGGTTAAACTCAAAGTGGAAGTATGTTTTCTAAAATGGTCATCTAGACGTCGTTCTTTCGACTGAAATGACTACCTTTACAAAAACGACTTGTAACTTATTTTTTCGACTATAAACCTATACTTTTTCTGTTTAGATTCATAAAATAGAGTTCAATATGAAACCATAGCAATTTGATTCACTCAAAACGGATTTAAAATGAAGAAGTTATGGGTAAAACAAGATTGGATAATTTTTCTCATTTTAGCTACGTGAAAATTGGTAACAAATCTATTCCAACCATAACTTAATCAACTTGTATTGTATATTATGTAATCTTGAGATACCATAGACACATATACAATGTTTCGACCTATCATGTCGACACATCTATATATATTTCGGAACAACCATAGACACTCTATATGTGAATGTTGGAGTTAGCTATACAGGGTTGAGGTTGATTCCAAAATATATATAGTTTGAGTTGTGATCAATACTGAGATATGTATACACTGGGTCGTGGATTGATTCAAGATAATATTTATCGATTTATTTCTGTACATTTAACTGTGGACAACTAGTTGTAGGTTACTAACGAGGACAGCTGACTTAATAAACTTAAAACATCAAAATAAATTAAAAGTGTTGTAAATATATTTTGAACATACTTTGATATATATGTATATATTGTTATAGGTTCGTGAATCAACCAGTGGCCAAGTCTTACTTCCCGACGAAGTAAAAATCTGTGAAAGTGAGTTATAGTCCCACTTTTAAAATCTAATATTTTTGGGATGAGAATACATGCAGGTTTGATAAATGATTTACAAAATAGGCACAAGTACGTGAAACTACATTCTATGGTTGAATTATCGAAATCGAATATGCCCCTTTTTATTAAGTCCGGTAATCTAAGAATTAGGGAACAGACACCCTAATTGACGCGAATCCTAAAGATAGATCTATTGGTCCTAACAAACCCCATCCAAAGTACCGGATGCTTTAGTACTTCGAAATTTATATCATATCCGAAGGGTGTCCCGGAATGATGGGGATATTCTTATATATGCATCTTGTTAATGTCGGTTACCAGGTGTTCACCATATGAATGATTTTTATCTCTATGTATGGGATGTGTATTGAAATATGAAATCTTGTGGTCTATTATTATGATTTGATATATATAGGTTAAACCTATAACTCACCAACATTTTTGTTGACGTTTTAAGCATGTTTATTCTCAGGTGATTATTAAGAGCTTCCGCTGTCGCATACTTAAATAAGGACGAGATTTGGAGTCCATGCTTGTATGATATTGTGTAAAAACTGCATTCAAGAAACTTATTTTGTTGTAACATATTTGTATTATAAACCATTATGTAATGGTCGTGTGTAAACAGGATATTTTAGATTATCATTATTTGATAATCTACGTTAAGTTTTTTTTAAACCTTTATCTATGAAATAAAGGTTATGGTTTGTTTTAAAAATGAATGCAGTCTTTGAAAAACGTCTCATATAGAGGTCAAAACCTCGCAACGAAATCAATTAATATGGAACGTTTTTAATCAATAAGAACGGGACATTTCAGTTGGTATCCGAGTGTTGGTCTTAGAGAATCAGAATTTTGCATTAGTGTGTCTTATCGAGTTTGTTAGGATGCATTAGTGAGTCTGGACTTCGACCGTGTTTACTTGAAAAATGATTGCTTAACAAATTTTGTTGGAAACTATATATTTTTAACATGTGAATATTATGTGATATATTAATCTTTTAACACGTTTGATATTATGTGATAGATGTCTACCTCTAGAACAAGTCCCATTGACTCACCTAATAATAATGAAGAGTCAAATGTAAATTGGAATGATTCGTGGACTGATTCACAAGTTCCCGAAGAGGAACCGGAAGAAGAGTCGGAACCGGAAGAAGAATCGGAACCGGAAGAAGAATCGGAACCGGATGAAGAAATAGAACCGGTGGGGGAAATAATAAAACGGTTAAGTAAAAGAAAATCCTCAACCAACCGACCAATGTTGATTATGGTCAATGGTGTTTCTGCCAAGGAAGCAAAATATTGGGAGGATTACCAATTCTCCGATGAATCGGATTCCGACGAGAATTCCGATGATGTTATAGAAATTACCCCAACTGAATTTAAAAAGGCAAAATAAAATAATAAGGGAAAGGGCATAAAAATAGAGAAATCTAATTCCAACCCCGATGAACTTTATATGTATCATCAACCCCCGAAGTCCTTAAGTTGTAACAATGACCCGGGAACCTCTAAACCACCAGGTTTTTCTAAACCAATGTGGAAAACGACGGCTCGTATTAGGGGAACATCATATATCCCTAGAAACTTGGTAAAACGAACCAAAACCGAAGAAGAAGAAACAAGCGAGTCGGAATAAGATAGTTGTATTCGTGTGGTGTAATATATGTAATATAGTGTGCTTATGCTTTATGATATATGTAAAAATTGCTTGTATTAATAAGTATTTTTTTTATGAATCTAACTCTTGTCTATTTTACAGTATAAAAACACAAAATGGATAGACAACCCAATATTTTAAGAGACCTACCTAGAGACATGATTGATGAAATCTTGTCTAGAGTCGGTCAGAATTCTTCGGCACAACTATTTAAGGCGAGATCAGTTTGTAAGACATTTGAAGAACGTTCCAAGAATGCCTTGGTTTATAAAAGGCTTTCGTTCGAAAGATGGGGGATATCACATTGGGAAATCCATAAGTTACGATGTGTTTACTTTGACGCATATATTGCGGGGAACCCAAATGCAATTTTACGCAATGGGTTAAGAAATTATTTTGACTCAATATATCCGAATATTGGACTTCGTGATTTAGAAAAAGCGGCTAACATGCAACATAAAGAAGCATGTTATGCTTACGGATTAGTAATGTTCGCTTCTCACCAAAGTGAGAACAAGAACATCGGGCTACAACTATTAAACAAAACGTTTCCACAAGTGACGGAGTCGGTAATTGGGGTAAGAAATGAGGTTTTTAGATTGTTACGGGACTGTTGGACATTACGTAACCCTCGTCCCTTTGACGACGTTACAACACGCTGTCTTATCGACGGCCATAACGGTTATGTTTCACAAGACCAAGGATGGGAAGTAATCCTAGTAAAACCAGAATGCATGACTTGTTTTTGGACGTATGAATTACGTGTCTTTATTGCCTTTGCTGAACGACTTGTGTACTAGCTAGAATTATCTTCACAACCATCTTGTATCAAATTTATTGTGTGCTATATTTCATACTATATGTAAAATAAGCGGTATTGTAAGTTTGTAAAATATTGTGTAAAAGTTTGAACGCGAAATATTATTATAATCAGTTTTTCATATAGAATTGTAGTAGTTGAATTGTATATTAGCTACTAAGTATGAACTTAACGGGTAGGTACTACCCGAATTTAAACTTATAAAACGCTAATATGAAGAAAAAGCTTTTATAAATGAGTTCATATTATGCTACGAAATACTATTAACTACTCTTAATATTCTGTATGATTAACTTGTTCCATTTGACTATTTTGAAGGAAATGGCACCGACTACTCGACACATCGTGAATATGAATGAAGAGGAATTCCGTACTTTTCTAGCTTCAAACATAGCCGCAGTACAGGCTGCGCTACATACCAACAATAATCTTGGATCTAGCAGTACAGGAAATCGTGTAGGATGCACCTACAAAGAATTCACTGCCTGCAAACCTTCGGAATTTGATGGAACCGAAGGACCGATCGGATTGAAATGTTGGACTAAGAAGGTCGAATCGGTTTTTGCCATAAGTAAGTGTACTGAAGAGGACAAAGTGAAGTATGCTACGCATACCTTTACAGGTTCTGCGTTAACATGGTGGAATACCTATCTAGAGCAAGTGGGACAAGACGATGCGTACGCACTACCGTGGTCAGCATTCAAGCACTTGATGAACGAGAAGTACCGTCCCAGAACCGAGGTCAATAAGCTCAAGACAGAACTTAGAGGGTTACGAACCCAAGGATTTGATATTACCACGTACGAAAGACGATTCACAGAATTGTGCCTATTGTGTCCGGGAGCATTCGAAGATGAGGAAGAGAAGATTGACGCGTTTATGAAAGGATTACCGGAAAGAATCCAAGAAGATATAAGTTCACACGAGCCCGCCTCCATACAACAGGCATGTAGAATGGCTCACAAACTAGTGAACCAGATTGAAGAAAGAATTAAAGAACAGACTACTGAAGAGGCCAATGTGAAGCAAGTCAAAAGAAAGTGGGAGGAAAACGGTGATAAGAATCACCAATACAACAACAACAGCAATTACAACAATAATCGCAACAATTATCCCAACAATCGCAACATCAATCGCAACTACAACATACGGCCCAACAACAACAACAACAACAACAACAACAACAACAACAACAACAACAACAACAACAATAGCAGCAACTACAACAATCATCCCAACAACAATAATAACTGCAACAACAACAACAATCAGAAGCAGCTATGCCAAAGGTGTGAAAAGTATCACTCGGGGTTCTGCACCAAATTTTGCAACAAGTGTAAAAGAAATGGTCATAACGCGGCGAAGTGTGAGGTGTACGGACCAGGGGTTAATAGAACGAAAGGAATAAATGGTGTCGGAACGAGTAATGGCGGAGCAAGTAGTGTCGGAGCAAGTTATGCCAATGTAGTTTATTATAAATGTGGAAAACCGGGCCACATTATTAGAAATTGCCCGAACCAGGAGAACACGAATGGACAAGGCCGTGGAAGAGTTTTCAATATTAATGCGGCAGAGGCACAGGAAGACTCGGAGCTTGTTACGGGTACGTTTCTTATTGACAATAAATCTGCTTACGTTTTATTTGATTCGGGTGCGGATAGAAGCTATATGAGTATAGATTTTTGTGCTAAATTAAGTTGTCCATTGACGCCTTTGGATAGTAAATTTTTACTCGAATTAGCAAATGGTAAATTAATTTCAGCAGATAATATATGTCGGAATCGAGAAATTAAACTGGTTAGCGAAACATTTAAGATTGATTTGATACCAGTAGAGTTAGGGAGTTTTGATGTGATAATCGGTATGGACTGGTTGAAAGAAGTGAAAGCAGAGATCGTTTGTTACAAAAATGCAATTCGCATTATACGAGAAAAAGGAAAACCCTTAATGGTGTACGGAGAAAAGGGCAACACGAAGCTACATCTTATTAGTAATTTGAAGGCACAAAAACTAATAAGAAAAGGTTACTATGCTGTTCTAGCACACGTCGAGAAAGTACAAACTGAAGAAAAGAGCATCAATGATGTTCCCATTGCAAAAGAATTTCCCGATGTATTTTCAAAAGAATTACCGGGATTACCCCCACATCGATCCGTTGAATTTCAAATAGATCTTGTACCAGGAGCTGCACCAATAGCTCGTGCTCCTTACAGACTCGCACCCAGCGAGATGAAAGAACTGCAAAGCCAATTACAAGAACTTTTAGAGCGTGGTTTCATTCGACCAAGCACATCACCGTGGGGAGCTCCTGTTTTGTTTGTCAAGAAGAAAGATGGTACACTCAGGTTGTGTATCGACTACCGAGAGTTGAACAAACTTACCATCAAGAACCGCTACCCTTTACCGAGAATCGATGACTTATTTGATCAACTACAAGGCTCGTCTGTTTATTCAAAGATTGACTTACGTTCCGGGTATCATCAAATGCGGGTGAAAGAAGATGATATTCCAAAGACTGCTTTCAGAACACGTTACGGTCATTACGAGTTTATGGTCATGCCGTTTGGTTTAACTAATGCACCAGCTGTGTTCATGGACCTTATGAACCGAGTGTGTGGACCATACCTTGACAAGTTTGTCATTGTTTTCATTGATGACATACTTATTTACTCAAAGAATGACCAAGAACACGGTGAACATTTGAGAAAGGTGTTAGAAGTATTGAGGAAGGAAGAATTGTACGCTAAGTTTTCAAAGTGTGCATTTTGGTTGGAAGAAGTTCAATTCCTCGGTCACATAGTGAACAAAGAAGGTATTAAGGTGGATCCGGCAAAGATAGAAACTGTTGAAAAGTGGGAAACCCCGAAAACTCCGAAACACATACGCCAGTTTTTAGGATTAGCTGGTTACTACAGAAGGTTCATCCAAGACTTTTCCAGAATAGCAAAACCCTTGACTGCATTAACGCATAAAGGGAAGAAATTTGAATGGAATGATGAACAAGAGAAAGCGTTTCAGTTATTGAAGAAAAAGCTAACTACGGCACCTATATTGTCATTGCCTGAAGGGAATGATGATTTTGTGATTTATTGTGACGCATCAAAGCAAGGTCTCGGTTGTGTATTAATGCAACGAACGAAGGTGATTGCTTATGCGTCTAGACAATTGAAGATTCACGAACAAAATTATACGACGCATGATTTGGAATTAGGCGCGGTTGTTTTTGCATTAAAGACTTGGAGGCACTACTTATATGGGGTCAAAAGTATTATATATACCGACCACAAAAGTCTTCAACACATATTTAATCAGAAACAACTGAATATGAGGCAGCGTAGGTGGATTGAATTATTGAATGATTACGACTTTGAGATTCGTTACCACCCGGGGAAGGGAAATGTGGTAGCCGATGCCTTGAGCAGGAAGGACAGAGAACCCATTCGAGTAAAATCTATGAATATAATGATTCATAATAACCTTACTACTCAAATAAAGGAGGCGCAACAAGGAGTTTTAAAAAAGGGAAATTTAAAGGATGAAATACCAAAAGGATCGGAGAAGCATCTTAATATTTGGGAAGACGGAACCCGGTATAGGGCTGAAAGGATTTGGGTACCAAAATTTGGAGATATGAGAGAAATGGTACTTAGAGAAGCTCATAAAACCAGATACTCAATACATCCTGGAACGGGGAAGATGTACAAGGATCTCAAGAAACATTTTTGGTGGCCGGGTATGAAAGCCGATGTTGCTAAATACGTAGGAGAATGTTTGACGTGTTCTAAGGTCAAAGCTGAGCATCAGAAACCATCAGGTCTACTTCAACAACCCGAAATCCCGGAATGGAAATGGGAAAACATTACCATGGATTTCATCACTAAATTGCCAAGGACTGCAAGTGGTTTTGATACTATTTGGGTAATAGTTGATCGTCTCACCAAATCAGCACACTTCCTGCCAATAAGAGAAGATGACAAGATGGAGAAGTTAGCACGACTGTATTTGAAGGAAGTCGTCTCCAGACATGGAATACCAATCTCTATTATCTCTGATAGGGATGGCAGATTTATTTCAAGATTCTGGCAGACATTACAGCAAGCATTAGGAACTCGTCTAGACATGAGTACTACCTATCATCCACAAACTGATGGGCAGAGCAAAAGGACGATACAAACGCTTGAAGACATGCTACGAGCATGTGTTATTGATTTCGAAAACAGTTGGGATCGACATCTACCGTTAGCAGAATTTTCCTACAACAACAGCTACCATTCAAGCATTGAGATGGCGCCATTTGAAGCACTTTATGGTAGAAAGTGCAGGTCTCCGATTTGTTGGAGTGAAGTGGGGGATAGACAGATTACGGGTCCGGAGATTATACAAGAAACTACCGAGAAGATCATCCAAATTCAACAACGGTTGAAAACCGCCCAAAGTCGACAAAAGAGCTACGCTGACATTAAAAGAAAAGATATAGAATTTGAAATTGGAGAGATGGTCATGCTTAAAGTTGCACCTTGGAAAGGCGTTGTACGATTTGGTAAACGAGGGAAATTAAATCCAAGGTATATTGGACCATTCAAGATTATTGATCGTGTCGGACCAGTAGCTTACCGACTTGAGTTACCTCAACAACTCGCGGCTGTACATAACACTTTCCACGTCTCGAATTTGAAGAAATGTTTTGCTAAAGAAGATCTCACTATTCCGTTAGATGAAATCCAAATCAACGAAAAACTTCAATTCATCGAAGAACCCGTCGAAATAATGGATCGTGAGGTTAAAAGACTTAAGCAAAACAAGATACCAATTGTTAAGGTTCGATGGAATGCTCGTAGTGGACCCGAGTTCACCTGGGAGCGTGAAGTTCAGATGAAGAAGAAATACCCGCATCTATTTCCAGAAGATTCGTCAACACCTTCAACAGCTTAAAATTTCGGGACGAAATTTATTTAACGGGTAGGTACTGTAGTGACCCGAACTTTTCCATGTTTATATATATTAATTAAGATTGATATTTACATGATTAAATGTTTCCAACATGTTAAGCAATCAAACTTGTTAAGACTTGATTAATTGAAATATGTTTCATATAGACAATTGACCACCCAAGTTGACCGGTGATTCACGAACGTTAAAACTTGTAAAAACTATATGATGACATATATATGGATATATATATATATATAGTTAACATGATACTATGATAATTAAACATATCATTAAGTATATTAACAATGAACTACATATGTAAAAACAAGACTACTAACTTAATGATTTTTAAACGAGACATATATGTAACGATTATCGTTGTAAAGACATTTAATGTATATATATCATATTAAGAGATATTCATACATGATAATATCATGATAATATAATAATTTAAAATCTCATTTGATATTATAAACATTGGGTTAACAACATTTAACAAGATCGTTAACCTAAAGGTTTCAAAACAACACTTACATGTAACGACTAACGATGACTTAACGACTCAGTTAAAATGAATATACATGTAGTGTTTTAATATGTATTTATACACTTTTGAAAGACTTCAATACACTTATCAAAATACTTCTACTTAACAAAAATTCTTACAATTACATCCTCGTTCAGTTTCATCAACAATTCTACTCGTATACACCCGTATTCGTACTCGTACAATACACAGCTTTTAGATGTATGTACTATTGGTATATACACTCCAATGATCAGCTCTTAGCAGCCCATGTGAGTCACCTAACACATGTGGGAACCATCATTTGGCAACTAGCATGAAATATCTCATAAAATTATAAAAATATGAGTAATCATTCATGACTTATTTACATGAAAACAAAATTACATATCCTTTATATCTAATCCATACACCAACGACCAAAAACACCTACAAACACTTTCATTCTTCAATTTTCTTCATCTAATTGATCTCTCTCAAGTTCTATCTTCAAGTTCTAAGTGTTCTTCATATATTCTACAAGTTCTAGTTACATAAAATCAAGAATACTTTCAAGTTTGCTAGCTCACTTCCAATCTTGTAAGGTGATCATCCAACCTCAAGAAATCTTTGTTTCTTACAGTAGGTTATCATTCTAATACAAGGTAATAATCATATTCAAACTTTGGTTCAATTTCTATAACTATAACAATCTTATTTCAAGTGATGATCTTACTTGAACTTGTTTTCGTGTCATGATTTTGCTTCAAGAACTTCGAGCCATCCAAGGATCCGTTGAAGCTAGATCCATTTTTCTCTTTTCCAGTAGGTTTATCCAAGGAACTTAAGGTAGTAATGATGTTCATAACATCATTCGATTCATACATATAAAGCTATCTTATTCGAAGGTTTAAACTTGTAATCACTAGAACATAGTTTAGTTAATTCTAAACTTGTTCGCAAACAAAAGTTAATCCTTGTAACTTGACTTTTAAAATCAACTAAACACATGTTCTATATCTATATGATTTGCTAACTTAATGATTTAAAACCTGGAAACACGAAAAACACCGTAAAACCGGATTTACGCCGTCGTAGTAACACCGCGGGCTGTTTTGGGTTAGTTAATTAAAAACTATGATAAACTTTGATTTAAAAGTTGTTATTCTGAGAAAATGATTTTTATTATGAATATGAAACTATATCCAAAAATTATGGTTAAACTCAAAGTGGAAGTATGTTTTCTAAAATGGTCATCTAGACGTCGTTCTTTCGACTGAAATGACTACCTTTACAAAAACGACTTGTAACTTATTTTTCCGACTATAAACCTATACTTTTTCTGTTTAGATTCATAAAATAGAGTTCAATATGAAACCATAGCAATTTGATTCACTCAAAACGGATTTAAAATGAAGAAGTTATGGGTAAAACAAGATTGGATAATTTTTCTCATTTTAGCTACGTGAAAATTGGTAACAAATCTATTCCAACCATAACTTAATTAACTTGTATTGTATATTATGTAATCTTGAGATACCATAGACACGTATACAATGTTTCGACCTATCATGTCGACACATCTATATATATTTCGGAACAACCATAGACACTCTATATGTGAATGTTGGAGTTAGCTATACAGGGTTGAGGTTGATTCCAAAATATATATAGTTTGAGTTGTGATCAATACTGAGATATGTATACACTGGGTCGTGGATTGATTCAAGATAATATTTATCGATTTATTTCTGTACATTTAACTGTGGACAACTAGTTGTAGGTTACTAACGAGGACAGCTGACTTAATAAACTTAAAACATCAAAATAAATTAAAAGTGTTGTAAATATATTTTGAACATACTTTGATATATATGTATATATTGTTATAGGTTCGTGAATCAACCAGTGGCCAAGTCTTACTTCCCGATGAAGTAAAAATCTGTGAAAGTGAGTTATAGTCCCACTTTTAAAATCTAATATTTTTGGGATGAGAATACATGCAGGTTTTATAAATGATTTACAAAATAGGCACAAGTACGTGAAACTACATTCTATGGTTGAATTATCGAAATCGAATATGCCCCTTTTTATTAAGTCTGGTAATCTAAGAATTAGGGAACAGACACCCTAATTGACGCGAATCCTAAAGATAGATCTATTGGGCCTAACAAACCCTATCCAAAGTACCGGATGCTTTAGTACTTCGAAATTTATATCATATCCGAAGGGTGTCCCGGAATGATGGGGATATTCTTATATATGCATCTTGTTAATGTCGGTTACCAGGTGTTCACCATATGAATGATTTCTATCTCTATGTATGGGATGTGTATTGAAATATGAAATCTTGTGGTCTATTATTATGATTTGATATATATAGGTTAAACCTATAACTCACCAACATTTTTGTTGACGTTTTAAGCATGTTTATTCTCAGGTGATTATTAAGAGCTTCCGCTGTCGCATACTTAAATAAGGACGAGATTTGAAGTCCATGCTTGTATGATATTGTGTAAAAACTGCATTCAAGAAACTTATTTTGTTGTAACATATTTGTATTGTAAACCATTATGTAATGGTCGTGTGTAAACAGGATATTTTAGATTATCATTATTTGATAATCTACGTAAAGTTTTTTTAAAACCTTTATCTATGAAATAAAGGTTATGGTTTGTTTTAAAAATGAATGCAGTCTTTGAAAAACGTCTCATATAGAGGTCAAAACCTCGCAACGAAATCAATTAATATGGAACGTTTTTAATCAATAAGAACGGGACATTTCAGTTTTAAACCATACAATGCTTTATCAAGCCTGTAAACATAATCAGGAAACTTTTTACTTACAAAATCTGGAGGTTGTTTGACATACACTTCCTCCTGCAGTTTCTCATTCAAAAATGCATTTTTTACATCCATTTGTGATACCTCAAAGTCCATGTGTGATGCATAAGATAAGAAGAGTCTGATTTCCTCTATTCTTGAAACAGGAGCAAAAGTTTCATCATAATCAATGCCTTCTTCTTGCCTGTAACCTTGAGCAACAAGCCTAGCTTTATTCCTTACAACAATACCAACTTTATCAACCTTATTCCTGTAAACCCATTTAGTTCCAATAGCAGTCTTTCCTGCAGGCTTAGGTACCAAAGTCCATACTTCATTTCTTTCAAACTCCATTAATTCTTCAGTCATAGCTTCAAGCCAGTCATCATCCTTTAAAGCATCATCAACCTTTTTGGGCTCTATGAGAGACAGAAAACTTGTATATAAACAGAAATTAGCAATTGCAGTATCAAACATAGGAGTCTGTGAAGCAGAACCTCCTTTTGGTAACCCTTTTGTGTTTACAACATAATCCTCAAGATATCTTGAAGGATTAATAGATCTTGATGATCTTCTTGTACTCTCAAAACCAGAAACTACAGGGACTGCATTTACTTCTTCTTTATCAGAATTTTTTTGAATGGAAACATCAGCAACTTCTTCTTCTACAGTAGAGGAAATCTCATTTGAAACATTTAAGGAGTCATTGACTTTTTCACAAGTGACTTCATCTTCAGATTCATGATCAGAGAAGTAAGTCTGTAAGCCAGACTCATCAACTTTAGGAGAGAGTTCAAACAAAATATTAGAATCTGTATTAGCAGAGATATATGTAACAACAGAATTCTCATCAAAGGTGATGTGAATAGATTCCTCAATCTTCTTTCTTCTAGAGTTAAAAGCCCTGTAAGCTTTAGAAACAGATGAATATCCCATGAAAATGCCTTCATCAGACTTAGGCTCCATTTTACCAAGCATGTCTCTTTGATTGATAATATAATATTTACAACCAAAAATTTCAAAATAGTGAACAGTCGGAATTTTCTTGTGATAAAGCTCATAAGGAGTCTTTCCATGCTTCTTGACAATAATGGATCTATATTGAGTATAACAAGCAGTATTTACTGCTTCTGCCCAAAATCTGATAGCGACATTTGCATGACACAACATAGTCCTTGAAGCTTCAATAAGTGTCCTATTTCTCCTTTCTTTAACACCATTTTGTTGTGGTGTTCTAACAGCAGAAAAATTCTGACCAATACCAACACTTTCACAAAAATCAACAAGAGTAGGATTCTTGAACTCTGTTCCATGATCACTTCTTAATTGTTTGACCAACTTGCCTTTTTTCACATGCTCCTTCTTAATCAAGTTTTTGATTTCTTCAGGTGCATCACTTTTAGCATACAAGAAAATTACCCATGTAAACATGGAGTATTCATCAACAATCACCAGAGTATACTTCTTACCACTCAGACTACCAATATTCATAGGTCCAAAGAGGTCTATATGAAGTATATGAAGTGGTTCATCAATTGTAGCTAGAGTCTTATAGTGAAAATGGGCTTTGGTTTGTTTACCCTTAACACAAGCAGAGCAGAATTTATCTTTCTTGTAGGAGAGTTGTGGCAGTCCTCTTACCAACCCCTTTTTAGACAATTCATTTAAGTTTTTGAAGTTTAAATGAGAAAGCCTTCTATGCCACAACCAATTCAACTCAGGAACAGTGTAAATAAAGACAAGTATCAATACTAGAATCTGTAGCATCAAGATCAACTACATAAACATTTTGTTGTCTCCAAGAAACCAAGATAGGTTTTCCTTTATGATCATAGATGATTCCAACATTTTTTCTTATCCTTATCTCACATTCTTCATCAGCAACTTGACTTACACTCAACAGATTATGCATCAATCCTTCTACAAGAGCAACTCTTTTTAAAGAAACACCACCAGCTTTGACAGATCCATATCCAATAGTCTTACCAACAGAATTATCCCCATATCTAACAGAGGGACCTTTTTCTTCTACAAACCCTTCAAGATGCTCCTTGCATCCTGTCATGTGTGTTGAGCATCCACTATCTAAAAACCATTTTCTTTCATTCTGCACAAGACACAAAAACAACAAACATTAGTTACCTATGGGAACCCACTTTACAGTGGGTTCAGATGAAGAGCTTTTTACTCTCCAAACAAATGGTTTATTTTTTATCCAAATAATTTTTTCTTTACATTGACTCTGAATATTTGACCATTGTTTGTCTAACTTCATCCATTTTTTAAACCTTTTCAGGACTCTTGGGTTTGTCTGGCACAATTTTGACTTTAGGTTTATCTTTTAGCTTTTTGCAGAGTTTTGAAATTCTCCTTTTTAGTTTAGTAATAGCTTTGACTTCAAAACACTTTTGTTTTTCACTTTTAGAATCATGTGTTGTATCTATGATCACAGTATCATCCTTTTTGATTGAGTCTATATTAGATTCTGAGGATCTAGACTCTGAATTTGAGTCTGTACCTCCAGATTTTGATATAGTCTCAGTGCTATAAATTAATCCTGATTCTGGTCTAACAAAAGCATTTGTTAAGTATTTCTTATCACCATCAACCTTATGAAAAGTATTATGTAAAATCACTGGCTTAAATCTATTTGGATCCTTTTCAATTCCAGTATCATTCTTAAGATCAAAACCTACACCAAGCACAACCTTAATATCTGCAGGTATTTGCCTAGCTATAACATCAGAATTTTTCTTAGATGATACACACCAAGATTTACAAATTTTTTCATACTTATTTGCTCTTTCTCTAATTTTCCTTTTCTCATCATCAAGTCTTATAATCTCCTTATTAAAACTAGATTTGTATGCTGCCAATTCAATTCTACATTGCTATGTTTCTCTTATGTGTAAATCTTTCTCTCTAACTATGGCTTTAAGATCATTAAGTTCAGATTTTAACCTTTTATTTTCTTCTAGGCAGGATTTAAAGTCATTCAACAAATACTGAAACATGCTTATTTTTTCATTATCAACATAGTGAACAAAATTTTGTACCTTATAGGCAGTAGATTTATCACTATTAGATTGACTATTAAGTTTCTCAGAAATTTCAAGTCAACTTCAAATTGACTAGGTGACTTCTTCTGCTCAATAATAGCCATCAAACACTTGTCTTCATCTTCATCAGATGATGAATCTTCATCATCCCAAGTTTCTGTGTAGAGAGACTTCTCAGCCTTTTTTACCATAGGTTTTACTCCTTCCTTCTTCAGATTCTTGTACTTCTGCTTGTACTTCTTTGATTTTTACAAATACTTACCAGAGTCAGATCTAGAATCAACCTTAGACCAACACTCAGCAGCAATGTGACCAACCTTTCCACATTTAAAATAAGTAGCCTTCTTGGGATCAAAAGAACTTTTTCCTTTCCTAGGTCCAAACCTTTTCTTTTCAATCCTTTGAGTAAGAAGAGCCATCTGTTCTTCAAGCATTTGAACTTCTTCATCCTCTGAAGAATCATCACTTTCTTCTTCAGATTCAGCCTTGGTAGAATAGTTTGAAAATAATTCTTTGTTTCTTTTGGTTGTTGCAACTAAAGCAGCATCTGGATCTTTGGCCATCTTCTTAGCATTAATCTTTTTCTTCAATTTTGTTTCCTCAAAATTTGTGAGAATCCCAAATAACCCACTTAGATCATAATTGTCCAACTTCTCACTTACTACCATTGAAGTGATGATTGATTCAAAGGTTTCTGGAAGTACATCAACAAACTTTTGGCACAATTCTGCTTGAGTTTTTATAACTCCAGCTCCTTCCAGATCATTGGTCAATACCTGGAATCTTGAATGAAGATCAAACAATGATTCCTTTGGTTCAGCAGTAAAATTCTCATACAATCTTACAAAATTTTTCTTCTTTTGAGTTTTGACAACTGTGACCCCTTCAAAATCATTTAACAAAATATCCCACATGGCTTTTGCAGTTTTAGCATGTCCTACCTTTCTCAAGATAGGAACAAAAATTGCATTACCAATGATACTTCTGATTTTACTATCTAATCTATAACGAATAGCATCTTGTTCTGTCCACTGAGTTCTTAGAGTTTGAATGAACTCAGCAGGTTTGACCACAGTACCATCAGCATTACTTACTTCTTCAGTCCATTTGCCTGGAATAATTGGTCCTTCAGTTAGAACTCTTTCCATTTCATCATGAATAGAACCCAGATACCAAAGTAACTTTAGTTTCCAGGTTGTGAAATCAGTACCATCAAAAATTGGAACCCCCTTTCCTGCCATAACTAGAGCAGTAATAGTAGCAGACATGATGAATGTGTGTTTTTGTTCTAGGTTTTAATAGATCGATTAAAGAAAATCAAAAGAATTTATATCTTTAACCACACTGATACCAGTTGTTGGTCCACAATCAACAACCTAGAACGTTTATATAAGATCAATTTATAACAATCTGACTTTTTCCGTCATGATTTCTGTTCAGAAGCTACCAAAACATAAAACTTAGGAATGAATCATATGTTGTTCAAAGCAAACTTGAAACATATCCGGTTAGAAAATCGAGACTAAGTTCTGTGAAACCAACGAGACTTGGGTAATTTATTTACCATCTATCAATAACCTTGGATCATCATCATCAAAGCAAATAAATAAATACAATTAAAATGTACAAGAACTAAATTGTACAATTTAAAAAAAATAATAATAATAATTAAACAAGTTTGGGGACTAGAGTGTATTCTAAAAAAATAAAAAAAAATTAAAATAATATTTTATATATATATAGCAAACTAATCGGCTATATATGTTACACATGGAATAATTTGATTAAAATCACAAGCTAGAGTAATCCTAAGCTAACTATTGTTATAAAATATCTAGATTGTGTTATAAAATATCTAGATTGGATGTTAATTTTATTATTATTATATTTCTTGCATAGTAATATTTTATACTATAAATAGACATGTATGGTAACCATTTAAGGTGCACCATTTCTCTTGAAATATCAATATCAATATTTCTTCTCTCCTTCTTCTCTCTTTTTCTCTCTTTGTTCTTATAACCATTAAAGGTAGTTATAAGCCTACTGAATTATAACACGTTATCAGCACGAAAAGCTTAGTGTAATTAAAAGATATCTCAAACGATCACGAATCACTAATCAAGGTATGAAATTATTAATAATTTTCAGACTCGAATATATCAAATTTTGGACTACTAACATTTATATTTATGTTATTTAAGTTATATATGGTCGGTTATACCACCTGAATTATATTTCTGTAATCTAACTTTTACTAACTTCACTAACATTTATATTTATGTTATTTAAGTTATATATGGTCGGTTATACCACCTGAATTATATTTCTGTAATCTAACTTTTACTAACTGTAATCTAACTTTTACTAACTTCACTAACATTTATATTTATGTTATTTAAGTTATATATGGTCGGTTATACCACCTGAATTATATTTTCTGTAATCTAACTCTTATTAACTTCACTAACATTTATATTTATGTTAATAAGACCTCATGATTGTACGCAACACGTCATTTGACAACACGGTACTTTATGTACGCAACACGTCATTTGACAACACGGTACCATGGGTCGAGATTAATTCCGATCAATACGAATACGACGGGGTCTTTATATGTTATCTAACATTTATGATTACTTATGCAATTAATCATTATTTATTTCATGCATACTAATGTTTATTCTTAAATTTATAATTTTAAAAGTTAAAATAAAAAAATAGTTTGTATTTTTATTAAAAGTAAATCTTAAAAGTTAAAATAAGAAAAAGTAGTTTGTACTTTTATTAAAAGTAAATCTTAAAAGTTAAAATAAGAAAAAGTAGTTTGTATTTTTATTAAAAGTATATCTTAAAAGTTAAAGTAAGAAAAAAAAAAAGGGGATGGTAAAATGGAATAGTTTTTTTGCCAAAAATGAAGTATTGAAAATGAAGTGGTCTCCTTCTATAACTAAAAAAAATATATACTTTTATCAAATGAATTTTTTTTGTGGCCGACAATTTCAAACACGAGTCCGTGTTTAGTTTATCAAGAATATCTCTTGCTTTGGTGAAAGGTCACGATCACGATATCAGGTGTTGTGAAAGAATTAAAAAATTGGTCAAGTGGCCTTTTAAAAACTAGAAAAAAAATTTAAACAAAAAGTTTTTTTTATATATTTATAATTTACGGGTAACGTAAAAAAAAGGAAGTTTTTTTTTAAAAAAAAAAAACAAAGAAAGTGTTTAAATGAGTTTTACAGAAAGGGGGAAAGCAAAGTAAAAAAAATTTTTTTTTCCAAACAAAGGTAAATGAAAGTAGGACTTAATACAAGAAAAAAGTAAACATCTCCTAGACGTGATAAAATCTATCAATGATAAGTATTAGACTTGATGAGCTAAATGTGATAAAAATGTTTCAACATGTCTTATGTTAATTTTCTAAAATAAGTTATTGTTAATCCGAGTTTAACACATATACATATGTTAATTAAAAACAACCTTTTTGTTCTTATGTAGTGTTGGGTTGCAATTTTGGTTGTATGCCATAATTCCATCCAGTAGAGTGACAATAGAAAACTTTTGATGATAATCAATAAAAAACTTTTTTTCCAAACTTGTCAAATGTTTTGTTAAAAACGTGACCGTTGAAAAAAGGAGGTTGAATAATAAAACTTAAAAAACAAATTATTTTTTTAAGAGTGTGCATCAAAATGGCCCGTTTAATAATGGGGAGTAAAAATATAGTCAAATTGTTTCAACGAACAAGGGTTCAATTGGATGTCTCTTAAAAAAAATCCGCGGGTACGGGTGATGGATCCAATGGATCCGCATACACGACCCGCGGGTGCTATCCCTAATTGTGACAAGTACAAATCAACTAAAAGTCTAAAAAAATAAATGCTCTTATAGGGACCAAATGTTCACAATAATTGCCTAAGCTAGATATGAAACAAATAGTTCATAAAAAAAAAAAAAGGTCGTTGTGCGTTTTCGGGATGATAGCCGAAATACACTTACAAAAGTAGGTCAGCCGTCAATTCTTTATGGCCATATCAACGTAGATCAATAAAATCATTTATGGTTTTGATAAAAGATTAATTAAAAATTAATTGTTTTTTTGGTCTTGGATTCTCGGTAACAAAAGCAAAGGTTGTTTTTGGTTGCCACAACAAACAAGACAGAGGTTGTTGACTTTTGTTGTTAAACATGGCACAAGTGAACAATAACAATAGATTATTGTTTTTGAAAAGAATAATGATGCGTTAATTTTATTGTATAAAATAAAATTAAAGAAAATGGTTTTCATTGATGACTATGAACAAACGCAAACAAAGTGTTTGTGGTATTTGGTGATTAAAAAAAAATGCATCTAAAGCTTCTACTGAAAATAATATGCATCTAAAGCTTCTACTGAAAATTAATGTGCAAGGTACAACGTATAACTATATGGTCAAATTCATTTGAGCCTTCGGAGTCACAAGTATATGATGTATATATATATTACTCAATTAACAAAATAGTAAATCTAAATTAATTCATATGAATAGTAAAACGAAATTAATTAATTTACTATTCACATAAAAAAGCGCATATGATAAAAAGCGCATCGCATATGATAAGCGCATATGATAAAAAGCGAATATGATGAAAAGCACAACGCATATGATAAAAATCGCATATGATTAAAAGCGCATATGGTGAAAAACACAGCGCATATGATTAAAAGCGTATATGGTGAAAAGGATATATGATAAAAAAAAAACACATATGGTGATTTATAAATAAAATAAAAAAACACATATGGTGATTAATGGAAAGCACATATGGTGATTAATGAAAAGTATATTGTGAAAAAGAATCACAAATGTTTCTTGAAAGAATTCAAGGTAAGATATATGAACCAATTCATCCATCATGTGAACTATTTTGATATTTCATGGTTCTAATAGACGCATCTAGCGGATGGTCTCATATTTGTATGTTATCAAGCCGTAATATGGCATTTGCAAAGTTTCTTGCACAAATTATTAAATTGAGAACACATTATTCTGATTACACCATTAAAAGGATGAGACTTGATAATGCTGGTGAGTTAACATCTCAAGCATTTAATGATCATTATATATCTACAGGGATTGTTGTTGAACATCCAGTTGCTCATGTGCATACACAAAATTGGTTTAGCTGAATCAATAGATAAACGCTTACAGCTAATAACTAGACAATTGATAATGAGTACAAATCTCTCAATATTTATATGTGGACATGTAAATTTACATGCTGCGACATTAATTCGCATTATACCATGTGGAAGTCGTAAATATTTTCACTTAATACTTGATTTTGGCCAAGAGCCAAATATTTTCTACCTTAAAACATTGGTTGTGCAGTGTATGTTCCAATTGTATCACCACAACACAATAAAATGGTTCTTCAAAGAAAGATGATAATATATTTTGGATATAAAACATCTTCAATCATAAGATATATTGAACCCATGATGGGTGATGTTTTTACAGCACGTTTTGCTGATTGTCATTTTAATAAAACATTGTTCCCTAGATTAGGGGGAGAAATAAAAATAAAAAATAAAATGATGCTTCATGATGTGAACATCAATTAAGGTATATTGAACTCGCACAAAAGAATGTGAAACGAAAGTTCAAAAATAATGCATATGCAAGAACTTGCAAATTAATTACTTTATGCATTTACAGATATAAAAAAGTGACTAAATCATATATACCAGCGATAAATGCTCCAGCTCGAACTGAAATTTCAAAAGCTGGCAATAATGTCACTGTTGAGTCTTTGCCACGCATCAAACGTGGAAGATCAATTGGTTCCGAAGATAAAAATCCTCGAAAAAGAAAATCAGCTGATAATGAGGTAAGAGAAAGTGTTCAAGAAGAACCACAAATCAATATTCCTTCTGCAGAGGATATTGATAAATGTAAATACTAAAATTGCGATAAATTATGCAATATTATGGAACCGAAATGAAACTAAAATCTCTATGAGATATTTTCATATAATGTTACAATGACATCATGAATAAAGATGATGATCTGGAACTAAAATCTGTCATTGAATATACAAAATGGACATGATTGAGCTCAATGGAAAGGAGCAATAAGAGCTGAATTAGAATCGCTCGATAAAAGAAAAGTTTTCGGATCAATCGTTATCACTTTTAAAGATGTGAAACGTATGGGATACAAATGAATTTTTATCCGAAAAGAAATGTGCAAATGAAGTTACAAGGCAAAACTAGACTTGTAACTCAATATTTCCCACAAAGACCAGAAATGAATTAGGAGGAAAAATTATCCTCCTGTAATGGATACAATTACTTATTAGATACTTAATCAACCTGGTAGTTATTTAAATGCATCTCATGAATGTTGTTACTACTTATCTGTATGGATCACTTAATAGTGATATATATGAATATACCTAAAGGGTTAAGGTATCATAAGCATCTAATGTAAAACCCAAGGGAATATATTCCATTAAATCACAAAGATTTCTAAGTGGGTTTATACAAACGGGACGTATGTGGTATAACCGATTAAATGACTACTTGATAAAAAAAAGGGTATAAATATAAACTTATTTTGCACGTATCTTTTATAAAAACAATGTTCGGATATGAGATCGTAGTTGTTTATGTCAATGTTCTTAACATCATATGAACAAATAAAGAGATCTATGAAATCATTCAACTTCTAAAGAATTATTTTGAAATGAAAGATCTTGAAAAAACCAAGTATTACCTTGGATTGCAAATTGAGCATATGCCTAATGGTTTACTTGTACATCAAACAACTTATACCGAAAAGATTTTAAAACATTTTTTTTAAAGACAAACTCATTGTTGTTAGATCACTCAATATTGACACTGATCTATTTCATCCCTGCGAAGATCATGAAAATTTTAACAGATCGGAAGTTCTATATTTTAGTGCAATTGAGGTTCTTATGTATCTTATAGATTATACAAGATCTGACATTTCTTTTGCAGTTAATTTGTTGACAAGGTTCAGCTCAGCCCCTACCAAAAGACATTGGAATGGGATCAAACAAATAGTTTGATACCTTCGGGGAACTACTGATTTATAATTATTTTATTCTAACAACTCGAAACAAGATTTGTTTCGTTATACAGATGCAGATTATTTATCCGATCTACATAAAGCTAAATCTCAAACTGGATATGTATTCCTAAATGGAGGCACCGCAATATCATGACGTTCTCAAAACAAACACTTGTTGCAACATCATCAAATCATGCCGAAGTGATTACATTACATGAAGCTACTCGGGAATGATTTTAGTTAAGATCAATGATACAAATCATTATTGATTCTTGTGGACTAGAACGCTATAAAAGCCTAACAACTATCTATGAAGATAATACAGCTTACATAGTACAAATGAAAGAAGAGTATCAAAAAATGACAGAACAAAACATAAATGCTGACGAGGCGCTAAAGTTATAAACGGTCTCAACGGTCATAAGTTTGATGGAAAAGAATGGTATATTGGTAAGGCTCAGAAAAAGACTGAAAGGGAATAGGAACTGAAACAACGGTTTGAACAAACCATGAAGGAGACTGTAGACAAATCACGAGGGCCAAACTTGTACATAAAAGATTTAGATGATACAGTTTCAGATGAAAACCTCAGATTTTTTCTCATATACTCAAGATATCGTAAAAGACAACCAGATTAAAATGAGATACGTTCAATCAACAACTCTGCTGATCTTTATACCAAAGCACTGCTAACTGCTATTTTCAGAACACACGTTCATAATATTGGCATGAGGCATGTTCAGAAGATGTAACAACTCAGGCGTTGCCTACTTGAGGGGGAGTCAACTTTATGCTGCACTCTTTTTCCCTTAGCTAAAGTTTTATCCCAATGAGTTTTCTTTAGCAAGGTTTTTAACGAGGCAGTACTAGTTATTCTCTAATAAAATTGTCATCCAAGGGGGAGTGTTATAAAATATCTAGATTGTGTTATAAAATATCTAGATTGGATGTTAATTTTATTATTATTATATTTCTTGCATAGTAATATTTTATACTATAAATAGACATGTATGGTAACCATTTAAGGTGCACCATTTCTCTTGAAATATCAATATCAATATTTCTTCTCTCCTTCTTCTCTCTTTTTCTCTCTTTGTTCTTATAACCATTAAAGGTAGTTATAAGCCTACTGAATTATAACAACTATAATTTTATCCCAAGACTAAGTCAATTTTAGCCCAAGTTGGTGGACTCCTAACCTTAATAAAACTCTACCTCTATACTAACCCTTAAACTAATCTAATATGAATTAGAGTCCTACACTAACCATGACTCTTAATCTATAAAAAGGGTCTTTAGCCTCACCATTCACTTAATTCAATCGATTCATTCACCACAACAAATTTGAGGCATGCTCTCTTAAAACTCGTACGGAGTAACTCACAAAATTACCACCCTTGTAGCCGAGAACAACCATCGCAATATATTTTCTTTTCTTTGGTTGCTGCTAAGAAACAAGCAATCATCATCACCAGTTTCTCGCCACTTTGCTTGCTACTCTTGTCGTCGAAGACCACCCCCAACTGCCTTCAAACACCACTCTAAAACCGCCATACCACCACCGCTGGTCTGCTGTTTTCTGCAGCTACAACCGCCATTAAACTGCTGCGTTTTTTCAGCCCACTTTCGCCATCCAGACTGCAGCTTTGCTGCTGTTTCTGTGCACCCAAAACAGCCCCAAAACCCGCCCATTTGAGCTGCCTGCAGTCACTGTTTTGTTGCTGCTATACCTCCTCTGTTGTAGCCGAGCAACACCCTAAACCACCACTCAAAACCATCACAAACTGATACCGTTTACTTACTACGGCAGCTCCTATTGTAGTGATTGCTGTTGAAGTCCAAACCCAACAGCAACTGCTGCTACACCTGCTATTTGATCGACAACCCCAAAACCGAACCACTTCGGTTCTTGTTACTCGAGCACGAAACCGAAACCCTTTGATTTTGCTGATGTTCGACGAGTCCCAAGCCACCACAAAGACGACTTTGGCCGACTACTTGCTGCTGCAGATTGCTGACCTGATGTTGCTGTCTTGTTCCACTTCCAACAACTCTCGATCATCTTTTTTTTCGTCAACGGTATAAAATACAACTTAAGCATCTTAAATTTAATACTAATATATTATAGTTGTTATAATATTATGAACATGAATGAAAGCTTTATATAGTATTAATGACTCAAGGTAAACTGTTAATGTTGTTGTAATTTGAACTTATTAACATAAGGTAAAGATCTAAACTGATATTGGCTTTAATAACGAATCTAAGTACAAGATTTATACTACTATTGTATCTTTAAAAATAATTGGTTACATACAATTACTCTCAATTAATAACAAATAGAAGCTGAAGTTGTTACAATACAAAAACATGAAAACCATTCAAGAACGATAAATTACATCGGTAGTTTTAGTACAAACTGGGTACCTTTTTGAATGTAAATCACCAAAATTGAATATTTACCAACTACTTAGTTTCGTGAGTCATCTATTGTTCAGAACCGTATTCGAAAAATATAAGACGGATAATTAGTTTGTATTGAATTGGAACTAAAAGGTTTTACTAATGATCATTTATGCGTAGATGTCTTTAATCAAAATATAATTTTATGATTTAAGAATTTATAAAATAAAAAGAAATTAAACTTCATGATTCAATACAAAACGAAACCGACCGTTAAGATTTTTTTCAATGCCGTTATCAATCGATATTTGTGTTGTTAGGTACGTAACTTACCAATGATTTAGATTATGAAATCTTGATGAACTACAAATATGATGACATATATAATAATCATATGATGGTATGATCTCTTAATATAACTGACAAATTGAATGAGAGTTAAAACATGTAAAAAAAAAAAAAATCGTTCTTTAAGTTAAGTGAGGTTGATGATGTTATAATTTACGCTTTTAGTCCTTAGGATATGATTAGTTTTGCAATTTCAAATATACAAATAATATGCACTGTTTCAACTCCTGATGTGTATAAAGATAAAAAGAATATTTCCATAGAATGCATTATAAATTTGGCCTTCAAATAATAACTCGTTTAATACATATCCTGACTTTAAGTAAAGGTTTTATGATTTTATTAAACCTAATACTTGTGATGTATTTCTATACACACAAAGAATACATAAGAACATATGATACGTAGCAATGACAATAAGCACACTTAATATTCCTATATTAAAAACACACACAACACGTATTATACAAGCGTATAATATATAATGTGGAACTATATATCACAAACGAATAACTAAAAAAAAAAAATGATGACAATGATGATCCGACTAACTTAAACCTAATGATGATAGGTTGACAACTTTGGACCCCCGCTGTTATTTGCTATCACACTGTTACTGTACTCATAAGGTGAACTTCATAGCCCCACTTTTTAACTTTCTCTATTTAGTTATTTTAAATTTTGGGGTGAGACACATACTTGCTTTCAAACTGTTTTACGCTTAGACACAAGTACCTGAAAACTGTTTAACTGTGCTGACATGCTTTGATTCATGCTAAATCTCTACCATGATATCGTTAATTGCTACGTATAAAGGCAAGCTTAGTTATTGTGAATAGTGCTATTGAGAGTGACGTCTCTAACCATTTGACCGTTGGTCTTTGGTTACATAATAATGATTAAACGACACTGACAGTTCAAGGTGTCCTGGGGTAACTTTGTTTAAGTCCCGATATCATAACTTCAGCATTTACTTTTGATAACTAAATCTTGTGATCTAAAACTATATATATTAAACCTATGTTGTTCACTCAACCTTTTTGGTTGACACTTTAAGCATGTTTTGTCTCAAGTGAAGATTGCTAAAGATTGTGTGCTTTTTGGACTTTGCTGCATTTGGAGTCCGCATTTTATTATTCATATTATTGCATTAGAACACTTATTGTAATGACTTAATACTTTTCGCTGCTTATTATAAATATTGGTTTTTAATTAAAACGTCTCATTTAGATTCGTTCTCATTTATACATACCTGTGTTGTGATATTGTGAAGTCATATTTCCCCAGCCCTATTTGGGGGTATGACAGATTGGTATCAGAGCCAAGGCTTGTTATAGAGAACCAGGATTGCATTTTATGTGTGCCTTATGTGTTAGCTAGGGTGCCTTAGCAATCTTTAGGACTATAACCTTTACTGCCTTAGTTTTAAGCGTTTTTCCTTAATCTTTATAATGCCAATTCATCTTAGTACCTGCTTTTACCTCTTTTGATATTCTGTATCCTTTCCTAAGGATATCAAGCCAAAACCCTATCATCTTGCCTGATCTCGACTCTAAAGGATCAGTTAGTATGTGATTGTTATCATATCCATACATATCTTTATGACCTGACTACGCCAAAATGGTTCAAACTATTCTTTGACCCACGCGAGTTCTTTTATAAGACCACCTCGGTTGGTGAAACCGAGGGATGTCACTCATGACGCAACATTCCAACGTCAACTATCGAAATTTGATCACATATCCTGACCCTATGGAGTGAATTGGAATGGAAGTATGAATTAGTGAAATGTAATGACGTCGGATCAACGTGATTACATTACGGTAATTCATATAGAAATTCCAATATCATGACGTGAGGTATAGAAAGTGAATCAAAGAAAATTTTCGTGCGATTCATTCAAAAATCTCAATGTTATTACATAACGGGTGAAAGATAATCATCTTCTTATTCGTCGAACTCGTTCTCATACTTATGAGTAGATTGATAATCTCTCCCACGCCACAAAGGTTGTGAACCAAGGAACCTTGAAACTTTACATTCATTTTTCTTAACGTCCTATTCTTGACGTTTAATCGTCACTTGTTGTATCCGGGTTCACTCTAATATTACGCCCTAAACTTTCATATAGATTTCACGAACCCATTCTTAAATGTTAATCTTATAAACACCATATTCATTGTTACATTCTCTTTGTCAATATGGTAAATATCTCACAGGCATAATATCTTGAATAGAACTTTCCTCTGAGTATCTTTCAGATTACCATAGCCAAGGAGAAATTTTCGCACTCGTGCATTCATTCACTATCAATTCAAAATCTAATTTACACCATTTTGATATTCCTCCATTTTCCTGTGGGCTGTGGCATGAGCTAAACTCATCCTAAACACATCTAAAAATTTCCAAAAAAATTAAAAGAACTTATCCTCTTGAGCCAGCTTAAATATGTTTCGATCACTACATTGGAATTCATGTAATCCTTCACACACTCAATAAGATCAAGAGTAGCATTGATATTATTATCATTATGTTACTTAAGGTCAAATATCGCGTAATTGGTTTTACCTAAACAATAAGCCATCACCTTTGAATCATTAATCGTTTTCCTGGAAAATCCTACGAATTCGCATCGGTGTTAAAAGCATGTTAGTTGATCATATAGTAATGGTTCTAACAAAAGGCAAGAGACACCATGTCTTAACATCGTCCTTACTCATTTGGGAAATTCATACCATTTCGGCATTTACCACAGATTTAGCGAGAACCTGATAAATTGATTTTTCAATGATCATCCAATGGTCGAAAGTCACTCCATTAGCGTGTGATGCCTCGTACAAAACCATCATGTACGAATCATCAATAACAGGATCATTACAAGGTTAAGTACTACATGCTGTAATAAAAGAAGTTGCATTCACGATAAAAAGGTGACGTCATAACCGACATCAAATGTTTTACACCAACAGTATGCTTCTATGAATAGCAAGCATGAATAAATGTATGTGACCCTTAGGTCGTTACAAAACATAGTTCAAATGTATTAAAGTTTGAATACAAGGTAAACAGTTCATGCGGTGATAACACTAGAGCAGCGGGTGTCTACGGCAAGACTAGCACGACAGCGGAAGCAAATAACCTTAAGCACCTGAGAAAAACATGCTTAAAAACGTCAACACAATGGTTGGTGAGCTATAGTTTAACAGTATGTAAGGTAGGCCACGAGATTTCAGTGCTACAAAGAGCGTTTCAAATCAGTATGATAAAGTATATGTTAACCGTGGGCACTTGGTAACTAACTTAATGTTTATACCCCCTGAAAGTACACTTGGTAAGTGCGTATGTTTACGAACTATTAAACACTCGTTAAATGCTAGCTGTGATGACCCGGGAATTTCCGACCAAATTTAAACTTAATCTTTATATGTTTCCGACACGATAAGCAAAGTCTGTAATATTGAGTCTCGAAAACTTTGGAACTATGTTCACATATTCAATTGACCTTTTGACTAGTTTCGACGATTCACAAACCTATAATTGTAAACAGAAATGTAAATATAAATAAATAATTGTATTAAATATATTAACGAACTATTATGTAATTTTGTTACTATGAGAGATAACTTTGATTAACTAAAATTTGTTATTTTGAATATATAGAGTATATTAGATATAAACGGTTTCAAATATAATTGTCAACGTTATCAAAGTATTACATGTATAATGTTATATTTTAAGTTTAATTGTCTAAGTTATATAATTAATTACCTACTTAATATTTAAAACATAATTGTACATATAAGTTGTATATATATATAAATCTATATATAATTTCTATTTATAAATATGATTACATTGTAATATATAAAATATATTAACGGAATAGCTTAATTTATAAATAATAATTCGAAATATAATTTAAAGTATTATATGTTGTTGTTATTAAAATTTAATAAAATAAAAATAGGATATTATAATAATTATTATTTAAAATATATCTCTATATATAAATAATTTATATTAAAAATTAATATTAAATGATTGTAATACTCGTTTGGTGTTCCGATTGATATTAAGCAAGTAAAATTCAAACTTATGTAATTTTAAAATAAACGGTGATACGAAAATGAGTTATATAAATTTTAGGCTTATAAAAAAAATGTATTTAGAAACTATTCGTTGAATTTTAAAACTTTTTATATTGGGGTTGGGAGTGAATAATTAATGTAATTTTTATTTAATAGTTAAGGATCGAATTTTATACCATAATGACCAAAATAAATAAATATAGTTATTTTAAAAATATTGGATTTTTCTGAACACTTGTATCCGCCACTAATTAACAACGGACTACGATATTATATTCGTGATTAAAACATCGGTAGTTTACCATTATATCGAATTAGTGTTTATGTTAGATGTCATACATGTTATAATTATTATGTAGTATTTATTATTATTATTATTAATTATTAATATTAAATTAAATTACTACTGTATTTGATTTAATTATATCCATTAATCTTACATAATTAAAAGAGTGTACTGTGTTTGTTCCCCATTTTTTTCTTTTCTATTTTTTATATTAGATGCATATAAATCTAATAGGAGATCAAACCCACTTGCATTCTTTTTATCTTCTTATTCCGGGTGAAATGGATACTAACTGTTATCTAATTTTGTTCGTTTGAGCTTTACACTGTTATAATGTATATACCTATACCTATCCATCACCACTTGTAATCGTTTGTTTCCTTCTTTTCTTACAGACAATTCCAAATCTCATTACTTTTTCTGTTAGACATATCTATCAAGCCTACTTTTGCAATATTGTTTTCTTCTTTGTGTCTAATATTCGATGACTCACCCCATTTATTTAATTACACATATATACATACAACATGTGCATATGAGATGGAGATATCAACCATCATCATCTTATTTTCTTTTATGTATTTCTATCAACAAATAAACCCACTTCTCTCTTATCTTTCTATTTTTACGATGAACCAAACACCCATTGAAATCACCCTACAAACTTCACTACCCCGGCCACCTAAAATCCTTGACCATTATCGCCACCTTCCACCATGATGACCACCAACACCCACGAGTAAACCACACCTTCATCCGATAATAGTTTTCATTGGTTTCTATCTTCAAACACCCACCACCACTATGGCTACCATCTACCATCTCCCACCACCATCACTACCATGGAACACCTCAAATAACTACCACTGCTATAACTGTTATTTGGACGCACCTATAACTATCATCAAACCGCCATTTTTCTAAACTTTTAGTCACTGTACAGTTGCTACAGCTTCTGTTTCTGTTTACTATTTCTTCTTACCTCCTTCGTGAAACAGCTTGAACCACTCTCACCTACAACTGATTAACGATGATGTTATTGTTGTTCTATTTTAAACTGTTGCTGCTATCGCTGATTTCTGTCTAAAACGCGAATCAAAATCCACCTACAAACCATGATTGTTACTGTTACTTTCTGGGTTCTACTCAACGAAGATCATGTTGAGTGTAACATGTTAAACGTGGATCATTTTCCGGTGGCGGTTGATAACCTTTAAGAATCGGATACGAGTATTACCTGTGGGGCTAGCTCATTTGAAGAAATGAATGACAAATTGTCATGGTCATTACAATAAGGTAATAAATGGAAACAGCCAAACCAAACTGTGAAGTTACATAAATTAAAGATGCGTTAATTAAAGTATGTTAAAGTATTATTAATAGGTACATGAGATAATATATGTATCCTGGTGGGCCGAGAGATATGATAAAAATCATATCATGTATTTAAGATGATAGCCTTGATGATAATTGGAGTTTAATAGTTATGATGGTGATGATTTCGATGGGTTAATGATGGTAGATGTTAATGAAGGTATAATGATATGAAAATGGTATGATGATGATGATGGAAGATGATGAGATTAGAAAAGATGGCTAAACTGTTCGTATGGGTTATATAGTTAGAAACGCGAATCATAACAGAAAAAACACAAATGGTTCAATGGTTCGATGGTGGTTTGTTTAACAGGAGGTCATGAGTTCGAATCTAGTTGACAGCAAAATATTTTTATCAATATTTGAAAACCGAATTGGGCTCTTGAATTGGGCTACTACTATTCCCCTTGCGGGACCGAAAATCTTGGGTTTCAAACTTACTCTGTTGGGCTGTGGTCTATTTTCGGTTGGGCTGAACAGTTTACGGGTCAAGTAAATTAAATATGCACCATGGATTAGAAAAAGGGAGACGGAGTAGTAGTGCGGGGTGTTGTTAGATGAGCGAGTGGTCAAGAGTTCGAGCTCTGTCTGGGGCATTTTTTTTTTTTTTAAGAAAAGCTTTTGAGGTAGTTATTACAAAAACTCTTATTATTATTAGTTCATTATTATTTTTTATTGATATTATTATTATTATTATTATTATTATTATTATTATTATTATTATTATTATTATTATTATTATTATTATTATTATTATTATATTATTGATTATTACTACTATTATTATTATAAAATAAAACAACTTTTTATTTATTTATTATTAGCAATATTATTTTTATCAAATAATTGTTAGTTATATGAAATCGTATTTACTGCAAATAACATATCTATACTAATATTTAAAATAAATGTTAATAAATGTAACTAATTAAGTTATTAAGGAAACACATAATTAAAATAACAACTAAATCACTAATAATACATAAATTTATTTGATTACCATTATATGTGTTAATATATATATATATATATACATGATATAGGTTCGTGAATCCGAGGCCAACTTTACATTACCCATTGTCGTTATATGTATTTTTACTACAAAATACATTAGGTGAGTTTCATTTGATCCCTTTTACTCTTTACGTTTTTGGGCTGAGAATACATGCAAATGATTTATTAACTGTTTTACAATATTTATATGCGTGAGTTTCATTTGCCCTTTTTACTCTTTACGTTTTTGGGCTGAGAATACATGCAAATGCTTTATTAACTGTTTTACAATACTTATATGCGTGAGTTTCATTTGCCTTTGTACCCTTTATATTTTTGGGCTGAGAATACATGCGCTGTTTTTATAACTATTTTACAAAATAGACACAAGTACGTGAAACTACATTCTATGGTTGAATTATCAAAATTGAATATGCCCCTTTTTATTAAGTCTGGTAATCTAAGAATTAAGGAACAGACACCCTAATTGATGCGAACTCTAAAGATAGATCTATCGGGCCCAACAAGCCTCATCCAAAGTACCGAATGCTTTAGTACTTCGAAATTTATATCATGTCCGAAGGAGGATCCCGGAATGATGGGGATATTCTAATATGCATATTGTGAATGTCGGTTACCAGATGTTCAATCCATATGAATGATATTTTGTCTCTATGCATGGGACGTATGTTTATGAGAAATGGAAATATGAAATCTTGTTGTCTATTAAAATTATGAAATGATTATTTATGTTAAACTAATGAACTCACCAACCTTTTGGTTGACACTTTAAAGCATGTTTATTCTCAGGTACGAAAGAAATCTTTCGCTGTGTAATTGCTCTTTTTAAAGATATTAATTGGAGTCATTCATGACATATTTCAAAAGACGTTGCATTCGAGTCTTTGAGATCATCAAGATTATTATTAAATCCGTTATAGTTAGATATATTATAAAATGGTATGCATGCCGTCAACTTTCGTTGTAATGAAAGATTGTCTTTTCAAAAACGAATGCAATGTTTATAAAATGTATCATATAGAGGTTAAATACCTCGCGATGTAATCAACTGTTGTGAATCGTTTATAATCGATATGGACTTCGTCCGGATGGATTAGGACGGGTCCTTTCAGTTGGTATCAGAGAGGTGGTCTTAGTGAACCGGGTCTGCATTAGTGTGTCTAACTGATAAGTCGTTAGGATGCATTAGTGAGTCTGGACTTCGACCTTGTCTGCATGTCAAAAGTTTTGCTTATCATTTTTGTCAGAAATCATTTGTTTATCATCCTTGGTAAATTACCTGCTTATTATTCTTAGTCTAGACACATCTTATTGCATTGACTGCATGAATAGTGTATATACAAAATTCATATCTTAGCGTATCTGCTAATTCATATCTTAGCGTATCTGTTATTGTTATCTTTACCTGACAGCTTCCGTAGATTCCTCCGTAATTTATGAGATTTTAGTATTACATATGCATATGTAAATTATGTTGTAGCGACCCCGACAAATCGTCAAGTGACGGCGTCGGCTACATGGGTCCCATTACCTGATTATAAGTCTTTTAGATAACTTTTGACCAAAATATGTCGCCTTCATTTCAAAATAAAGATTGTTTCAAAGTTTACAAGAATTGTTCAACCAATAGTTAAGTTACAACGTTATAATACGAATGAAATCTAGGCGACACGGTTTAAAGTAAAGTCAAAAGACGCTCCATGAAATGCACGTATACTCGACATCCAATGCAAGTATCAAATAATGAGCGGAAGCATGTTTCACATATCGTGTAAGACCTGAGAAAAACATAGAAATCTGTCAACAAAAAACGTTGGTGAAATCATAGGTTTAAGTAAGTAAGTGAGTAAAAGTAAGTAAGTCGAACCACAAGGTTTGCAAAGTTGAAATAATAGTAATACATTCTAAAAGTTAATATTCACGAGCACCCAATTATCAAAGCTTAACATTCCATCCATTGTATACCCCATCCATAGTGCTAGAACAAACACTGATTCTCGAAAATATATTTCATCCGTAGACGGTAGCGAACCGTCAGAGATGAGGGTTGTCAACCCATATGGCCATATAACATAAGTTCTCGCTTACACCCGTCAAGTGTAACTAATGATAATCGAATTGAGGATTTTTGTTCTAAACTCGTATGTAGAATGTTTGTTTTCCCGTTCTTGTGTTCACTTAGTTCAAAAGAATCGTTTATGTTTTCTCATCCCAAATATAAGTTCAAAAAGAGTAAAAGTGGGACTATGATCTCACCTTGAGTGCGAGAGTTATAAAAGTACTTCAACAAGTAAACGCGTGCAAAGACAAGGCTAGTCTTGACCTAAACATATAGGTTATATCAATAACGGTAAACACAAACGGTCAAAGATGTTCAATTAGTCCTATGGCTCGTTACGACTCGATTATATTAACATGTGAATCAACTAGTCAAGTTTCATGCAAGATACAAGTAAATAATCATGTTAGAAAGGTTGCATAAGTATTTGGTTAAGTTTGACAAAAAGTCAAACTTGGTCGGGTCAAAGTCAACGGAAAAGTCAACGGGGTCGGGTTGGGTATCCGACAATTTTTCTAAGTTATATAATCATATATGAGCATGTTAGCCAAGTTTCATGTTAATCGGAGGTCCGTAGCATAGTAAACATTTTACGTCAAAAGATCAAAGCAAACAGCCCATTTTAGTGTATCAGGACGGTGTCCCAAAAATCAGGACGGTGTCCTGATATGAAGAGTGGGACGGCGTCCCAAATATCAAGACAGCGTCCCAATATGAAGAGTGGGACGGCGTCCCAAATATCAGGACGGCGTCCCAATTGCCTTCCAGGCCCTGTTTGCTGAATTTCTCAAGTGCACGACCCAAACTTCAAACAATCACAATTTATGATCCGCAAACAATTAGAACATGTATTTTATATCATCGGAAAGCTATTTCGACAAGGAATACAACTAACCACATATCATAAATCAAAATCATCATTTAAGACAACAAAAACCTTGTCGAAAGTTCGTTAAACGTTCCAAATCAAGGTTTCAAGTTCATCAATTGCAATTTAAGTTTCGGGAATCCAATTTATACATATGATATGCCGTTTTGAAGGTAATGAAACATGTAATACAACTAAATACTTAATAACAACATTTCATGGCATTCAAATCATCAAAAGTTCATTTAAAGTCTATCAAACTCTAACGAAAATTCACAAAAATCAATAGTCATGAGTTTGATGTTTCCTTAATCAACCTATACATCAAAATGAAGCTAAAGATACTAGTAACACTTTTAAAACATGCACTTTAACAATCTAACAACATTTGATCATCCAAAATCAAGGATTTAGCAAGAAATTTTCATATTGAACTAGTTACACCAAAAACAATGAATCGGGCATACAAATTACATACACGACATCACAATGAGCCATAGACACTAATTAACAACTTTATAAGTCAAGAACACGAATTTAAAGAAATCTAGTGTTTTAGAAATGTTACCCAAAATCGAAGTAGTTAGCATCAAATCGAAGAGGATGATGAGAGGATCAAGAATATGTAGTTTGTTTTGATGTTTACTTCCTTGGTGAGATTTGGAAGATGATTTTATGTTTGAGAAATGAGAGAGTTTGAAAGTATCAAAAATGGAAAAGGGAGGATGAATGAAAGGGATGAAGGAGGTTGACTCTTTGACCTAGTCAAAAGTTTGATACTTTGGCAAGTTTGGTCCCTCAACTTTGAATCGGGTGCGAAAAATAACCGAACGAATTATTTTAAGTTACACGGGAGTACGGGAGATATTAAAATCCGATAACGAAAATATTTAAAATGTTACATAACAAAGGATACGAATTTAGATACGAAGGGTATTATTTAAAAATAAAAAGACGGGCGTTAAAATAATTTAACGGAAAAATGCGGGATGTTACATTATCCACACCTCAAAAGAAATTTCGTCCCGAAATTTAGTTGAAAGTAGTAGTCGATATCTCCTACTCGAGACTTTACGTTGTCAATGCTATGAATAAGTGAAAGTACGTCCTTGAGTGTTCTCATGAATTTGGATAGTCAGGGTTTTACGTTGTATTAAGGTTTGGTTTTACGATCCCCAGTTTCAATTGGTTTTCCCCTATGAAGAGAAGTTTGTCATCAATAGTTGATGTATCTAGCAGGATTGCACGTTCCTGTTCCGCAGGACACGTATCTAAGTTTGTTACACGAAAAGTAGGGTAAACAGAAACTTAATTGCATCGGAAGTTCTAAACGGTAGGAAGCGGTTCCAATACGCCCCAAGGTTTCAAAAGGTTCAATATTGCAGATATAGCCTTTCTCGATTTCCTAAAATGGATTTCACCTTTCCAAGGTGCGGTTTCTCAATATTACGCGATTACACACTGGGATTTGTGAGGTTTTCATCTAAGTTTGGTATAACTCTTCTGGCGACCATGGGTTGTCTCTAGCCCTCCTCGGACTTGAACGATCTCAATTGTTGTTTCTTGATGGAGTTCAGATTCGGCGATTTGCTTGCCGCATGCTTTGGTTAAATGAACAGGGGTATGACATTAGCGGTCATATAGGGTTTCGGAAGTGCTGCGTTAATATACGAGTGATAGCTGTCATCGTAAAAGGAACTACTAAAGGTGACAATACCAGTTTGTAACATGTCTTTCCAAGATTGAATCGTACGTTTGCTCGGTTAGTCGGTTGTGGGAGATACGCGGTACGTATGTCCAAGTGGGTTTCCAAGGTTTCTTGCAAAACTAGAAGCGATACGAGTATTTTGATCCGAGGTAATTGGCAATGGTACACCGTGTTAGAATAGGATCTCTTAAGATATGTTTGAACAAGTCAGTTAGGGTTCGAAAAAAAAATGTTCGTTAGGACTATTCACCCTCGTGGCGAATACTAAGGTAATATGAGGAATTTCTCTATCCATGGAGAAATGTTACAAGGAGTTCCCTTAAACGGAAGTGCGAGCGATAAAGATAGGAGTGAAACGAGGACTTAGAATAGGATGAGCTTACATCTCGAGGTTGCCATAACGTGCCTCTAGTTGTAAAAAAAAAAAAATGAAGTCTGAAAGAGAAACGAGATAGTACACGTAATTGTATAGTTCGGGGTTGAATAATGGTTGGACGATTATCAGCAACGCAAGGGCGTTAAGTCAAAGAAGAGTGAAGTATCGTTGGATTGTGTGTTATCTTAAATTCCAGTAATATCAGACGGTAACGGTGAAATAACATAGGTATGTAGTGTGGTACGTGATGACGAGAAAGTTGATCGGATCCACAATTTAGTATTCGAATTCTTCGCGCAAAATAACGAATTTTAGTTACGTTGATTTTGAGTCGAGAGAGTATGCCTTTCGGCGTTCAAGTAGAAATATTTCCATGTTTGAGTTCCATCTAGTGCTATACGAATTTAGCTAGGAAGGTTGGTGTGAAGAATCACGTTCAAGGCTCAGACATGAAGAGGTTTAAAGTTGTGTAACACGAGAAAAGTCAGAAATGAATCTTCGGTAACAACCGGTGAGATCTAAGATTTTTACGAATACAAGTCTGAGTTGGGAGAGTTTCCTGATTACATGTGGCTTGATTTCGAGATTGATTGTAACGACCTGACCATAAACATCATGGTCTAGAAAATTGGACTTCGTTCAACAGAAATTCTCACTCAGAAACTTTGGTATGGAGTTGCTCTTTTCTCAAAAGTTCGAGCGGGAGATGGTGATGTTGTTCGTTTTCCTTCTTTACTTGGATAGGTCAAGATATCATCTATAAATACGATAATGAATTAGTCTATATGAATTTGCATACGCGGTTCGAGAGGTTTGTGGATACGGGCGTGCCTTGGATAAATCGAATGGTACCAAGAGAGATTTACAACTAACGTTGTGAGTTCGGAAGATGGCTTAGGAGACATCGTCTCCCTTAACCCCCAATTGGTGATAACCGGAACGGAGGTCGATTTGGAATACACACGAGTTTCACGCAAATAATCATGAGGTCATGGATACGAGGAAGTGGGTATCGGTTTCCAACCGAAAATTATTTAGTTCACAAAAATCCATACATAATTGTAGGAAAGAAAGAAAAAAAATTTCTCCTTAACGAATAGGTTTTGAGCTCCTTAGTTCTATAGGTGTCAAGTCATAATTCTTAACGTATATCCTCTAATAAAATTTATAGGCACACAATATATTCCGTTGGTCACTTAAATTGCCTAAGTAGTGTCTAGGGAAAAAGTGGAGTGCAAAGAGCACGAGTCAAAGACTTGGTTATAAAACGTCTAGCGGTAATGGAATCAAATAAGTATGAAGTATACGGTTTGTTGTGAAGAAACGTACCCGTTACTAGTCCATCGTCGTTCCGGGCATCCTATGTGTCGATGTTGAAGGTTCAACGGCGTGCGTTGGGGTTGATTTTCTTATTTGGGCACACATTCCTAAAATGACCCAGTTGGCCACATTCGAAGCAAGCACCCGTTCTGTGTACGTTGGGCATCTTTCGAGCGACGGGTCCTTGGCGCCTGTGGCGAAACCTGCCACATCCTTCAAAGTGATGCTTGTGGCATTCGTTACAAAAAGGTAGTTTTCCGGCATAGCCTTTCTTGTCGTTGGAGGTAAAAGGCTTCTTGGCGGGGTTGTTGTTATTGTTGTGGTTACTTGATTGAGAGGCTTCCCATGTTCTTTTGTTGTTACTCGGGTGGTTCTCGACCATTGGTGCCGGTGCTTCCATTTCATTCACCGTTTCTAAGGCTTGGCGGGCCATTGTTAAAGCCTCTTGTAGGTTAGTGGGTTGAGATGTCATTACCTTGTGTTGAATGCTCTTAGGGAGGCCATCCATGTAAAGTTCGACTCTTAGGGATTCGGGAGTCATGAGATTTGGACACATCGAGACTAGTTCGGTAAACCGTTGATTATAAGCTTCGAGGTCATTTCCGACCGTTTTTAAATTCCTTAAACCCTGTTCGAGCCTTCGAGTCTCGTCGCGCGGGAAGTATTCGGTGATCATTCTTTCTCTTAATTCGGTCCAAGAGAGTGTGTGGGCTTCATCGCTTCCCACTAATTGTACATACGTGTTCCACCATGAGAGAGCAATACCGGTGAAAGTGAGGGTGGAAAACTTGACCTTATCTTGGTCTCGACAACCGCTTGTGTTAAAAACGGTCTCCATTTGTTCAAACCATCGGGTGAGAGTAACCGGTCCCCCGGTTCCATCGAAAGTGGGAGGATTGTACTTCATGAAGTTCTTGTAGGAGCAACCTTCGATTGAATTACCGGCTCCATGATTGTTGTTGTTAGAAAAGTGATCGGCCACGGCCGTACCCACGGCGGTGGTTATCATTCGTTGAAGAGCTTGTTCTAGAGTTTCGAGAGGAGTATTGTGTTGACCTTGGTGAGCCATTGTTCCTTCATGAGACAAGAATATCGTTGGTTAGTATTTTCAACAATACTAACCGTGGCATGGAATAAGGATAGAGAGAAAATTTTCCTTGACTCGCCTTAAATTCTCTATGTCATAATGTCGGAACGTCCATGTGAATCACCGTAATATAATCCCGGAAATTATATTACCCTGATTCTCATGTGCATTTAACATTACTTCATAAAGTCAAGGTGGCGCATCAACAAAATTTATCAACGTAAGATCAAGATCGAATACGAGTTAGATATGATAAAAGAGTTCGAGTATAAATGCACAATTAGTCAAAATAATTCCTACTTCAGTCTATATGCCGGTTGTAGTCTAGATTCACCTATGTACCCTATGACTCGGGGTGGACACAAATGAACTCTAAATCCCTACAACCAAAGCTCTGATACCACTTGTAGCGACCCCGACAAATTGTCAAGTGACGGCGTCAGCTACGTGGGTCCCATTACCTGATTATAAGTCTTTTAGATAACTTTTGACCAAAATATGTCGCCTTCATTTCAAAATAAAGATTGTTTCAAAGTTTACAAGAATTGTTCAACCAATAGTTAAGTTACAACGTTATAATACGAATGAAATCTAGGCGACACGGTTTAAAGTAAAGTCAAAAGACGCTCCATGAAATGCACGTATACTCGACATCCAATGAAAGTATCAAATAATGAGCGGAAGCATGTTTCACATATCGTGCAAGACCTGAGAAAAACATAGAAATCTGTCAACAAAAAACGTTGGTGAAATCATAGGTTTAAGTAAGTAAGTGAGTAAAAGTAAGTAAGTCGAACCACAAGGTTTGCAAAGTTGAAATAATAGTAATACATTCTAAAAGTTAATATTCACGAGCACCCAATTATCAAAGCTTAACATTCCATCCATTGTATACCCCATCCATAGTGCTAGAACAAACACTGATTCTCGAAAATATATTTCATCCGTAGACGGTAGCGAACCGTCAGAGATGAGGGTTGTCAACCCATATGGCCATATAACATAAGTTCTCGCTTACACCCGTCAAGTGTAACTAATGATAATCGAATTGAGGATTTTTGTTCTAAACTCGTATGTAGAATGTTTGTTTTCCCGTTCTTGTGTTCACTTAGTTCAAAAGAATCGTTTATGTTTTCTCATCCCAAATATAAGTTCAAAAAGAGTAAAAGTGGTACTATGATCTCACCTTGAGTGCGAGAGTTATAAAAGTACTTCAACAAGTAAACGCGTGCAAAGACAAGGCTAGTCTTGACCTAAACATATAGGTTATATCAATAACGGTAAACACAAACGGTCAAAGATGTTCAATTAGTCCTATGGCTCGTTACGACTCGATTATATTAACATGTGAATCAACTAGTCAAGTTTCATGCAAGATACAAGTAAATAATCATGTTAGAAAGGTTGCATAAGTATTTGGTTAAGTTTGACAAAAAGTCAAACTTGGTCGGGTCAAAGTCAACGGAAAAGTCAACGGGGTCGGGTTGGGTATCCGACAATTTTTCTAAGTTATATAATCATATATGAGCATGTTAGCCAAGTTTCATGTTAATCGGAGGTCCGTAGCATAGTAAACATTTTACGTCAAAAGATCAAAGCAAACAGCCCATTTTAGTGTATCAGGACGGTGTCCCAAAAATCAGGACGGTGTCCTGATATGAAGAGTGGGACGGCGTCCCAAATATCAAGACGGCGTCCCAATATGAAGAGTGGGACGGCGTCCTAAATATCAGGACGGCGTCCCAATTGCCTTCCAGGCCCTGTTTGCTGAATTTCTCAAGTGCACGACCCAAACTTCAAACAATCACAATTTATGATCCGCAAACAATTAGAACATGTATTTTATATCATCGGAAAGCTATTTCGACAAGGAATACAACTAACCACATATCATAAATCAAAATCATCATTTAAGACAACAAAAACCTCATCGAAAGTTCGTTAAACGTTCCAAATCAAGGTTTCAAGTTCATCAATTGCAATTTAAGTTTCGGGAATCCAATTTATACATATGATATGCCGTTTTGAAGGTAATGAAACATGTAATACAATAAATACTTAATAACAACATTTCATGGCATTCAAATCATCAAAAGTTCATTTAAAGTCTATCAAACTCTAACGAAAATTCACAAAAATCAATAGTCATGAGTTTGATGTTTCCTTAATCAACCTATACATCAAAACGAAGCTAAAGATACTAGTAACACTTTTAAAACATGCACTTTAACAATCTAACAACATTTGATCATCCAAAATCAAGGATTTAGCAAGAAATTTTCATATTGAACTAGTTACACCAAAAACAACGAATCGGGCATACAAATTACATACACGACATCACAATGAGCCATAGACACTAATTAACAACTTTATAAGTCAAGAACACGAATTTAAAGAAATCTAGTGTTTTAGAAATGTTACCCAAAATCGAAGTAGTTAGCATCAAATCGAAGAGGATGATGAGAGGATCAAGAATATGTAGTTTGTTTTGATGTTTACTTCCTTAGTGAGATTTGGATGATGATTTTATGTTTGAGAAATGAGAGAGTTTGAAAGTATCAAAAATGGAAAAGGGAGGATGAATGAAAGGGATGAAGGAGGTTGACTCTTTGACCTAGTCAAAAGTTTGATACTTTGGCAAGTTTGGTCCCTCAACTTTGAATCGGGTGCGGAAAATAACCGAACGAATTATTTTAAGTTACACGGGAGTACGGGAGATATTAAAATCCGATAACGAAAATATTTAAAATGTTACATAACAAAGGATACGAATTTAGATACGAAGGGTATTATTTAAAAAGAAAAAGACGGGCGTTAAAATAATTTAACGGAAAAATGCGGGATGTTACATATGTATTGCAGGATACTAATCTACATCCTATAATCTATTTCTTATCGAAAATCCTTCATCTAATCGTACGAGATGAATCCTTCAACTAGTCCGAGTCCCTCGGATTCCGACAGCTATTCCGATAGTTATCCCGACAGTTATTTCGAATGGATAGTCATCTAAGCTCCGGAAGCAACGTCAGCAAAATGAATCAACCAATCATCCATCCCTAATTTATCTGATGGATTCATAGTCGACTTAATCAATGGAGACGCGCAGAAGGCGATCCCTTACACTAACCGAATTCACTTTTTGGCGAAGAACCTGAAGCACTTACCGGCGAACCTGTTCGTAAAACCATTTTCACCCTCATTTATCGAATATATCACCACGGCTATATCATAACTCAGATTCTAAACCTTATTCATCCGCTCGTTCCGACCGACAATCATCCCGGAGTAATACAAGAAGTCAATGAACTTCGCGCTCTAGTAATCAATTTGGAGAATATGGTGCAAAACGTACCAGCTTCAGCAACATCACCAGCACCAACATCAATACCAGTACCACCAACAACTCAAGTTCACATCATACACCTCAACATCTAATTATGTACCTCGAGCATAATCATAAATCTGCGAATCGTTCTACATCATTTATCTTCGTTCGACATGACGATTATGTAATCTTCAATGTTTTAGAGATTATATATTCTAGTTCTAAAGGTAAATCAAATGAGATTAATATTATATTAACTCATTAAATCTATGATTACATCTGAAGAAAATATATCTGTAAGTATATTTTCATAAAGATTGTAATTAAAAATTCTTTCGTATAAACTGTTAATGGTGAAAATATTTTAACGGGTAGGTAATACCCGAGGAATTTTTAGATTTCACTTTAATAGGTTATACTGTACATTCTTCGAATCTGATTCAACATCCATTTACTATCCTACTTACATCTACAGAGATACAAATCCGTTCACCGCAGAATAACCATTTTTTTTATTCAATTTCATATTTGGATTTTGGTTTATCACAATCCAACAAGTGGCATAATGAAGAAAACATGGACAAAATAAAAGTTGTTAGAAACAAACGAATTAACTAATTGAAATTTTGTTAAGAATCCACGCTAACTGTTCCTAGCAAACTATTCCTAGCTAACTGATTACATTTTAGTTATCGCAGTTTATTTATCGCAATTTAATTATCGCAATTTTATTTATCGTTATTTAATTTCTGTTATTTACTTTACGCATTTAATTTATCGTCATTTAATTTCTGTTATTTATTTTACGCACTTTAAATATCGGGACACGTATACAAGGTTTTGACATATCATATCGACGCATCTATATATATTATTTGGAATCACCATAGACACTCTATATGCAGTAATGATCGAGTTCTCTATACATGGTTGAGGTTGATTCTCAAATAATATATATACTTTGAGTTGTGATCGAGTCTGAGACATGTACACGGGTCACGATACGTATTAATTAATTCGAATATTATATATTAAACTATATATGAATTATTGGACAGTAAACTGTGGACTATCGACTGTGGACTAATAATATTGGACAATTAAAGTGAATTAAAATACTGATTATAACATATGAAACTAAATAATTCTTCAAGTTTGCCACTTGATTTCATCTTAAACCTCATTTGTATCCTGACAATTATAATCCGCGTTCAAACCTTTCATGATCCTTGAAAACACCTCAATCGAGAAGATGAATCAACCGCACTTCATCTACGGGAGAAAAGATTGATGCATTTAGTTATGCATCTGAAAAAACTCTCAGAAACTGAGTAAATGTTTAACACGTAGTTGTGCTAATTCCTTTAGTGTTATTATTACCCAAATTAACTTTGCATTCCCTTTCCAAATTAGCAAATTTTGTCACAGCTCCAACAAGTCAACTTTGACTTTTCGTTCGAAACAACCTTATTATAACTTTGATATATATATGTGCGCTCTTTTATTGTTACCGGGGAACCTTTTATATTCCACCATAGTACCATCAGCGTTTAATCATCTAAAAATACAATTCTCCTGAAACCACCTCGGATTGATAACTGATGATTCAAATATCGTAGCATTAAATGCAGAGGAAACAGAAAAATGGTAGATGGTCTAAACGGCCAAAAGTTTGATAATAAAGAAGGGAATGTTAGGAACGCTCGATAGAAAATTTGGTACTGAAAAACAAATTGAGCAAACTATGAAGGAGACCAAGGCCAAATACAAAGACCATACCCTATATTCAAAGAATCCAGATAATTCTGGATCCGTTGAAATCTTTAGAGAATATCTTGCTCCAAAGTCATGTTAAAATCTTGCGGAGAATCTTTCTCCATCAACCATTGAACTTAGAAATTCCAAAATATCATCATCAATATCTTCGATATTTCTGAGGATATTTTCAAAAATATTCTCGTCTGAAATTATATACCTCTTCGTGCTTCCGTGTATCATTATATTGGAAACATTCAATAGAAAATTTAGTACCGAAAAGCAGATTATGCGAAACTATGAAGAAAGCCGTGGACAAATCACAAAGAATAAGTTTGACTTCAAAGAATCTAAATGATTCAATGCCTGCTAAAGTCTTCAGCGAATATCTTGCTCTTTACTCTAAACCCTTGCGGTCAATAGTTTCTATCATCCTCTGATCTTAGATATTCCGAGATATTATCGTATCTTTCATTATAAATATCCTCGATACTTCTGAATATATTTTCATAACTAATCTTATCTGAAATTATTAATCTCTTCATGATATCAGTGTTACATCATATAGAAACTGTTAGTTTCTATATTCTGTAAATTTTCGAGCTTAAAATATGAATGTTATTGAAGTAATGTTGAGAACTGATGCATGAGTTAGTATAATATAATGACACTTGATCAACGTGATTATATTACAGTAAGTCATGCTGAGTTTCTAAATGGAACATGATGATTCACAGATTATAACGTCATCATGTGTCATGTTACATAACTCTTTCATTCTGATTAACTTCTGAACATATCAAGAAAATATATTCTTGATAGTTCTATTCTCAGTGATTCTGGTAATTTGACAAATCAAATCGTGCTAATACGTTCTTTCTTGTTTAGAACATTAAGCTCATTCGAAACTCCACACCTATGAATTCTAGACCGTTACTTGCAAAAAAGAAAACAAAAGCATGAAGCTCCGAGATAGAAAGGGGGTATAAATCGCAGCAAATAAGAGAGAGCATTAACTGTGAATGACAATGATTATAGAAGACGGAAACGGGTATTCCAAAATATAAGAGAAAATATAAAACCCAATAACAACACGGAGGTTTCAAACCGGGGATATTAATACGAATAGCAATATAAAGACACGGTAGAATTAAGAATAGTATCCCCCCAAAGTAAAAGTAGAAGTAAACAGATTCGTCAGGTGGAAGTTGGAAAAAGGAGAATGATTATTACGATAGTAAGGGTGAGGACAAGGATTTGAACTGGATTAAGCATTTGTTCAATCTTTTGAATTTCGGAATTGAGTATAGGAATGGTAAAAGTAATGGAACGGGAGAAGTTAATTTATAGTAAAATGTCTGATAGAGGAAGCAAGAAAGATCTCCGCATTTAATTAGAGAGATCCTAATTTCCTTATTCGCCGAAGAATCAAATCTTATAAATTTCGAAGATTTTCTTTTAAATCCCTGGAATTCCGGAATTCCACCAAGACAACGTCAAAAGTAAAGAAACACCTTATTTTCTAAATTCAATCATGACTACGTCAAAAGTTAAATCTCTATCTCAATCTTTTGTGATAGCTTCATTCGTACTCTTCAAATAATCAAATTGTTTTATCCATATTACTCAATGATGATAAAACTCTTTTGATCAGCTCATATTGCCAGGAAAACATATTTATTGTTAGCCATGACGACCTCACTCAAATTTCGGGACGAAATTTATTTAACGGGTAGGTACTGTGATGACCCGGAAATTTCCGACCAAATTTAAACTTAATCATTATAAGTTTCCGACACGATAAGCAAAGTCTGTAATATTGAGTCTCGAAAACTTTGGAACTATGTTCACATATTCAATTGACCTTTTGACTAGTTTCGACGATTCACGAACCTATAATTGTAAACAGAAATGTAAATATAAATAAATAATTGTATTAAATATATTAACGAACTATTATGTAATTTTGTTACTATGAGAGATAACTTTGATTAACTAAAATTTGTTATTTTGAATATATAGAGTATATTAGATATAAACGATTTCAAATATAATTGTCAACGTTATCAAAGTATTACATGTATAATGTTATATTTTAAGTTTAATTGTCTAAGTTATATAATTAATTACCTACTTAATATTTAAAACATAATTGTACATATAAGTTGTATATATATATAAATGTATATATAATTTCTATTTATAAATATGATTACATTGTAATATATAAAATATATTAACGGAATAGCTTAATTTATAAATAATAATTCGAAATATAATTTAAAGTATTATATGTTGTTGTTATTAAAATTTAATAAAATAAAAATAGGATATTATAATAATTATTATTTAAAATATATCTCTATATATAAATAATTTATATTAAAAATTAATATTAAATAATTGTAATACTCGTTTGGTGTTCCGATTGATATTAAGCAAGTAAAATTCAAACTTATGTAATTTTAAAATAAACGGTGATACGAAAATGAGTTATATAAATTTTAGGCTTATAAAAAAAATGTATTTAGGAACTATTCGTTGAATTTTAAAACTTTTTATATTGGGGTTGGGAATGAATAATTAATGTAATTTTTATTTAATAGTTAAGGATCGAATTTTATACCATAATGACCAAAATAAATAAATATAGTTATTTTAAAAATATTGGATTTTTCTGAACACTTGTATCCGCCACTAATTAACAACGGACTACGATATTATATTCGTGATTAAAACATCGGTAGTTTACCATTATATCGAATTAGTGTTTAAGTTAGATGTCATACATGTTATAATTAGTATGTAGTATTTATTATTATTATTATTATTAATTATTAATATTAAATTAAATTACTACTGTATTTGATTTAATTATATCCATTAATCTTACATAATTAAAAGAGTGTACTGTGTTTGTTCCCCATTTTTTTTCTTTTCTATTTTTTATATTAGATGCATATAAATCTAATAGGAGATCAAACCCACTTGCATTCTTTTTATCTTCTTATTCCGGGTGAAATGGATACTAACTGTTATCTAATTTTGTTCGTTTGAACTTTACACTGTTATAATGTATATACCTATCCATCACTACTTGTAATCGTTTGTTTCCTTCTTTTCTTACAGACAATTCCAAATCTCATTACTTTTTCTGTTAGACATATCTATCAAACCTACTTTTGCAATATTGTTTTCTTCTTTGTGTCTAATATTCGATGACTCACCCCATTTATTTAATTACACATATATACATACAACATGTGCATATGAGATGGAGATATCAACTATCATCATCCTATTTTCTTTTCTGTATTTCTATCAACAAATAAACCCACTTCTCTCTTATCTTTCTATTTTTACGATGAACCAAACACCCATTGAAATCACCCTACAAACTTCACAACCCCGGCCACCTAAAATCCATGACCATTATCGCCACCTTCCACCATGATGACCACCAACACCCACGAGTAAACCACACCTTCATCCGATAATAGTTTTCATTGGTTTCTATCTTCAAACACCCACCACCACTATGGCTACCATCTACCATCTCCCACCACTATCACTACCATGGAACACCTCAAATAACTACCACTGCCATAACTGTTATTTGGACGCACCTATAACTATCATCAAACCGCCATTTTTCTAAACTTTTAGTCACTGTACAGTTGCTACAGCTTCTGTTTCTGTTTACTATTTCTTCTTACCTCCTTTGTGAAACAGCTTGAACCACTCTCACCTACAACTGATTAACGATGATGTTATTGTTGTTCTATTTTAAACTGCTACTGCTGTCGCTGATTTCTGTCTAAAACGCGAATCAAAATCCACCTACAAACCATGATTGTTACTGTTACTTTCTGGGTTCTACTCAACGAAGATCATGTTGAGTGTAACATGTTAAACGTGGATCATTTTCCGGTGGCGGTTGATAACCTTTAAGAATCGGATACGAGTATTACCTGTGGGGCTAGCTCATTTGAAGAAATGAATGACAAATTGTCATGGTCATTACAATAAGGTAATAAATGGAAACAGCCAAACCAAACTGTGATGTTACATAAATTAAAGATGCGTTAATTAAAGTATGTTAAAGTATTATTAGTGGGTACATGAGATAATATATGTATCCTGGTGGGCCGAGAGATATGATAAAAATCATATCATGTATTTAAGATGATAGCCTTGATGATAATTGGAGTTTAATAGTTATGATGGTGATGATTTCGATGGGTTAATGATGGTAGATGTTAATGAAGGTATAATGATATGAAAATGGTATGATGATGATGGAAGATGATGAGATTAGAAAAGATGGCTAAACTGTTCGTATGGGTTATATAGTTAGAAACGCGAATCATAACAGAAAAAACACAAATGGTTCAATGGTTCGATGGTGGTTTGTTTAACAGGAGGTCATGAGTTCGAATCTAGTTGACAGCAAAATATTTTTATCAATATTTGAAAACCGAATTGGGCTCTTGAATTGGGCTACTACTATTCCCCTTGCTGGACCGAAAATCTTGGGTTTCAAACTTACTCGGTTGGGCTGTGGTCTATTTTCGGTTGGGCTGAACAGTTTACGGGTCAAGTAAATTAAATACGTACCATGGATTAGAAAAAGGAAGACGGAGTAGTGGTGTAGGGTGTTGTTAGATGAGCGAGTGGTCAAGGGTTCGAGCTCTGTGATGTGCAGCGGGGTAGTATATAAAATAGCTTATATTTTTACAAGGAAAATACTATTAAATACGATACAATTTTACACAAGATATTTATTTATTTAGAGAACGGATATACTTAAACCTTGCTACAACACTTATAGGCAGTGTACCTAATCGTACAGTAGTGTAGTTTTTAGTAAGTCCGGTTCGTTCCACAGGGAATCTTTTTAAACAAAGCTTAACGCTATATTAGTTTACTTTTATAGAAATACATATATATATATATATAAGTAATATTATTATTATAAAGGGGGGTTTTTACCGTTTAATGACCGGTTTGTCGATTTTAAAACTTTAGTCGCAGTTAAAACCTAATGTAAAATATTAAATAAATAAAAGACTTAAGTTAAAGCGTAAAATAAATAACGATAATGAAATTGCAATAAATAAAAGTGCGATAAAATAAAATTGCGATAATTAAAAAGTACGATAATTAAAAGTGCGATTAAATAACAATAAATAAAAGTGCGATAATTAGAAGTGCAATTAAATATAAAATAAAGGAAATTAAATATGAAATAAAAGAATTATGCTTATTTAAACTTCCGTAATCATGATGTTTGATGTGTTGATTTTAGTTTTATGCCCATGGGTTAATTGTCCTTTGTCCTGGATTATTTAATATGTCCGTCTGGTTTTTGTCCATAACAGTCCATCAGTCATAAATATAAAGTGCGAGTGTCCTCGTCAAATTATCCTTATACCCGAAGTTAAATATTCCAACTAATTGGGGATTTAAACTGTAACAAGATTTTAATACTTTGTTTAATAATTACACCAGGTTGTCGACTGAGTGTAACCCAAGGTTTTAATATTTTGTTATCAATTATACCAAGTGTCCTTTGTACATAATTTCACCCCTGTTTTAATTATTCTAGTGGCTATTAATCCATTCCCGTGTCCGGTTAAATGAACGATTATTCGTACATATAAATACCCCGCTCATCGTGTCCGATTGAGTGTATATGGTAATTTATAGGGACGCCCAATTGTAAATCTTTATATTAACATTAACAAACTATCATTTAGTTAAACAAATATAAAGCCCATTAATAGCCCATAGTCTAATTTCCACAAGTGTCGTTCTTTTGTCCAAACCCCAATTATGATACAAAGCCCAATTACCCAATTTTAGTAATTAGCCCAACATCATGATTACTTCGGATTAAATAAGCATAATAATAACTTAGCTACGAGACATTAATATAAAAAGGTTGAACATAACTTACAATGATTAAAAATAGCGTAGCGTTACACGGACAGAATTTCGACTTACACCTTTACAACATTCGCTAACATACCCTTATTATTAGAATTATAATTAAAATTAAAATATAAATTATAAATATATATATTTTACGTATATTGAGAGAGAGAGATATATGATGATGATTACGATCAGAATGCGCGAGCTTTATAGGGATTTTCTGAAATTGGGGCTCCGCGACTCGCGGTATTTTTGCCTTCAAACTCCGCGAGTCGCGGAGATTGAAATTACAGCTCACAACTTTGGAGTCTTTCTCTGCCGACGGTTTGTATTTATAAATATAATATATATAATTAATATAATTAATTATATATTATATTATATTTATATACATAGTTAACTTGTAATTTTTAGTCCGTTGCGTCGAGCGTTGAGAGTTGACTCTGGTCCCGGTTCCGGATTTTCGAACGTCCTTGCGTACAATTTTATATTTTGTACTTTGCGTTTTGAATCTTGTACTCTTGTAAATTCGAGATGTTTCTTATCAATAATTGGAACCTCTTTGATTGTCTTTTGTACTTTTGAGCTTTTTGGTCGTTTGCGTCTTCAATTCGTCGAATCTGTCTTTTGTCTTCACCTTTTATTATTTAAACGAATATCACTTGTAAATAGAATAATTGCAACTAAAAGCTTGTCTTTCTTGAGGAATAATGCTATGAATTATATGTTCGTTTTTAGCATTATCAAATATTCCCACACTTGAGCGTTGCTTGTCCTCAAGCAATATCGTCTTGAAATACTAGAATCACTTCTTTATTCTTCACACTTTGTACATCAGTGATTTTCTATACGGCGGTATAAACAATGGTAGTAACGATATGGTTTACAGTCCCACATGACTATAAAAATTTAGATCCATTAAGGAAATTGGATCTTTATGAAAACATTTGATCTTTTGAAAATTAAATCTAGTTTTTACCCTAGATAAGTTTTCCGGGATAACCCTTTACCGGTGTTTGCAAAATATTTTTGTGGGTTTGGTGGGTTTCAGTTTTGAAAATTTTAGCTCAAAACTTATGGTTTTGTGTCACCCACTTGCTAACCTTGTATTTGGAAAGCAACACGTCCAGTTCACTTGTCCCGTATATTACCTTTCGGTAAACTACTGTCCGGTTGTAAAGGAAAGCGTTGAACAAGCAACTGTTAAGGCAATGTCCCCTGACATGCTTTTAATTATGGTCTATAACGTGTCGGACGCAATTACTATCCTTGGTAGGAGCAATAGTAAAGCTCACCCTTATAATTTTTCGGTATGGCACAAGGTCCTGTCTTTGACCACTATGCAACCACCGTTCTTACGGTTGACACCTGTTTTAGTTCAGGTGACCTAATGAATTCCAGGTGAATTCCTAGGATTTTACGTTCAATGGTAATGAACGCATTGAAAATAGGGTTTTCAGAAAACAAATCGGTTTGTAATTTTGATCAAAATATTTTCTCGTTCAAGCTCAAGTTTAGATATCATTGAATTCCATGAGTTTGAATTCTCAATCTTTAAGGTCAATCTCTTGGATTGAGTAATATCAGTCTTAAAAGCTGATTTTTAATCTTTAAGGAGATTATCCTTTCTGGGGATCTGATTCATTAGTCTTATCCAGCTAATTTGCATGGTGCCCCCCCATTGTACGAGATAAATCCTTCTCATGGTTAGGATAAATCTGACCACTTGGCGACCCTGTTTAATGCTGAGGTCCGTGGATTTTCTGCTGATTTTAGTGATGACTTTTCTAGATTTTTCGTCAACCTACAGCTGGTCTGGATGACAACTTCATGACCTAAATCAAGAAGCGCGTTTCTTTTTCGGAAGACTTTACTTCCTTTTAATGATGGAATTGATTCATCGTGTAGATCCATCTCTTCTTTTCTTTCATCGGGTAAAACAGTTTAGTTTAGTCCAAAGCAAAAGTATTTTCAGTTATTTGTTACAGATATATGTGACATATGTTTAAGATAACTTGGTAAATTTTCCCACACTTGGCTTTTATTTTCCTTTTTATCGTCCTCTATTCCATTTTAAATGAATTTTAACATTTTGGTTTGTTTCTCAATTTATGTCCTTTCCGAGGTAACAATAATTTCGGTGTTAACACCTAGTTTTATCGTTCATAAATATGTATAAACATGAATTTGAGTTCATTTAATTGAAAATTTTGAAAATTTTTACTAGAATTGGGTAGTCAGTATATAAGACTAGGGCTGTTCTTTATTATCAGAGAGCACTAGATTCTAATACAACTACTGCTTTACTAGTATTTTTAATGGTAACCAAGTGTTTAAGATAAAAATTTTAAAATCCGAAAGAATTTAACCCCTTCCCACACTTAAGATCTTGCAATGCCCTCATTTGCAAGAAATCAGTAACAATTTAAATTATTGAGGGTGATTAGTGTGAAAATGATTAAATTTTTACCAAAGTTTCCAAATATATTGGCGTTTGTTTGCTGAATGATAAATGGTGCACATCATTTGTTCATTCCGTCTTGTTGTTATTTCACATATATTTTGCATCTTGTCGTCAAAATTAGTTGCTTTTGCTGAACTTAATGCCAGTCTTTGAAAATGCGTTGTTTTACCCTGTTATGTACATAAGATCAACTGCAAACATATATACATATTTTTGAAGTTTGGTATATTACCCCACATTAAAAAAAATTTTAAAATCTAAGAATAAAAGTTAGATAATTATAAAAATGATTACAATATTAACAAAAGTATTAAACGTATCAATAATTACAAATTACAAAAAAAAAAAAATATATACTAGGGATGATACTGGTACCAATAGGGGTTCCAGGCATAACCATAGGTGCTATAGAATGCTTCGGCAGGGTTATACGTAGGATATGGTGGCTGCATCTCTATAGACCAGGGAGGGAAGATGGGTTTCGGTGTAGGAATATAGTTTCTACCTACATGTTGGCAATGAGCTATGATCTGGTTCTGATGAACTTGTCAATCCTCAAATGCTCTCTGTCTAGCATTTTCGTACTCCTGAGAAGCTATAAACCTCTGCATTTCTTGCATCTCATTCCCCCCTCCTACATTACCTTGCTGTTGGTTTCTCTCAACCTGTGGATGTCTACCATGGTATGGTACTGCGGCGTTATTTCGCCTCTTCAAAACTTTCGCACCATGGTATACATTTAAACCTATAGTATCGCGGGGTTCTGGTTCTTCTACTAATAATCCCCCCCGACTTATATCCACACCGAGATATTCACCAATCAAAGTAATAAAAATACCACCTCCTATTATGCTATGCGGTCGCATCCCCCGAACCATAGCTGATAAATAATAACCCACACAATATGGTATACTTACAGCGCTTTGTGGGTCTCGAATACACATATGGTAAAACAAATCTTGTTCATTTACCTTTTCCTTGTTCTTACCCCTTTGTGTAATCGAATTAGCTAAAAACCTATGAATTACTCTTAATTCAGCTCTATCTATATCCAAATAAGAGTAATTTCCCCCTTTGAAACGGTGATGGCTTGTCATTTGACTCCACACACCGTGTGTATCAAAATTTTCATCTATCTTTCTACCGTTTAGTATCAACCCTCTACAATCGGCAGATGCTAACTCCTCAGGCGTATATATACGTAAAGCCTGAGCCATGTCTAGTAAAGACATGTGGCGCATCGAACCGCCTAACAAAAATCTAATAAAAGAACGATCGGTTAAACTAGCTACCCGATCATTCAACTCTATACTACACAACAATTCTTCACACCATACTTTATATACAGGTCTACGCATGGTGAATAAACGTACCCAGTCATTAAAAGTAGAATTACCATACCTCTGTACAAGTAATTCCCTAATTGGCCCGGCCAATTCTACAGCTTCTAAGGGTCCCCATTCTATGACCCTCGGTACCTCAACAACCTTGGAATGAAGAGTATGCAAACCCCTTTGATATTTTGGATAATCTATCCAAAGTCTGTCAAATCTCAGGTTCGGGTGCAACTCTTCCAAGTGCATATCGGAAAAGGTCATGACTGGATGAGGTATATCCTGCTTGTAGTAGTTATCCACCTCCTGTTGTTTCGCATTCTCAGCAGGAGCATTACGGGCTTGGGATGAAGATTCACCCCTTTCAGTCTGCAAAACACATCAAACACAATTTTTGTGCATCCAAATATGCATTAGTGTCAGCAAAATCATCAATCAAAATAATTACAATGACATTATCAATTTATATTAAACTTAAGCTTATTTTCACATTTTTATCAAATCTACAATTTTTCAAATAAGCATATACGAAAATGTTCGCCAAGTTCATAAGCATTCAACTCAATTAACATGTCAAAATAATCATTACTAGCAATTAAACAAGTTTCAAATGGCATTATCTTTCAAAAATCAAGTTCATGAATTTTAGACTTGAAAAAGTCCACTTTAATTCTCAAAATCATGTTTAGGCTCAAGGTTTGGATCATTTAACTACCTAAACATGTTACACTACTTAATTTAGCAACAATTCATGACAAAAATCGGCCATAACCTGTTTATATCAAAAAGCCCCAAATTTGCTCAAGAACACAAACCCTAGATTACTCAAAATTTGAAGTTTAAGGCTTCTAATCATGTTAAACAGCATCAATCTAGGTTATACAAGCATAATACATAAACAATTTAAGCCTAATTTCACTAAAAAGCATCAAAATCAAATTGGGGAAAAAAATGGCTCAAGAACACCAAATTTCGAATTAAATGGTGTTTAGGTGTAGAAATTTACCGTTTTTCTTGAGTAATTCCTAGATAGCATCCTTCTCAACATGATTTTAGTAAAAAATTTGGTGATTAACGGTTAAAAATTGTGATTTTTGGGGGTGTTTTTCGTGTATTTTCGAGGGTTATTTCGCTGTGTTTTTGAGTTTTGGGTTGTGTGGACTGAGACTGATCGTTCAGCTCTTTTTATTATTTTTTTGATTTTCGGTACTCCCGCGACTCGCGGTGAAATACCCTTCAAACTCCGCGAGTCGCGGAGTTTGCTATATATATATATATATTTTTTTTTATAATCATTAACTTATAAAACAATTAAGTACTTAATTTTAAAATTTTGTTTCCCTTGTTATTTAGGACGAGGTCGTTTCGGATCGATGTCCTAGTCCGTCCTTCGACAAAATTTTAAAATTTGTCTTTTTGTAGCGATTGTTTTAAAAGCTAAGATTTTTGGTTTTTTAATGTTTTTGGCATACTTTAATTCAATAAGATTAAAAATAATGATAATAAAAATTCTCGTCCCTTCCTTGGGTAAAGCAATTTCGGTTCAAAGACCTAGTCTTCAACTTACGACGAATTTTAAAAATCATATTTTTAACTTAATGAGATAAAGTAAATTTTTGTTTTTAAGTTCACACAACTTAAATATAAAATTCAAAATTTATATTAAAAATTCACACCAAACTTAAAATTTGAAATGCATAAAATTAAAAATTTATATTTTAAAAATTAAAAATTCACACCAAACTTATATTAATTTTTTCAAATATTTACAATTTTAAATATATTGTTTTTACAAAGTTTACAATATTAATTTAAGATTTAAATATTAATTTTAAAAACATGGTAAAAATAAAATTAAAAATCTTTTTGGCTTTTTATCCCACTTTAGTCAATCAAATATTATCAAAAATATGCGCCCCTCTTTTCGGTAAAGTAATTTCGGTTCCAAGACCTAATTTAACTCATGACGAATTTTTGAAATATTTTGGGTTGATTGTTTAAAGATATTTATACCTTAAGAATAAACGTTAAATTTCGCAGTGATATAATAAATTTTTGAATGATATCAATAATTTCGGTCGCCAAACCTAATTTTATTCAATACCAATTTAATACTTTTTAGCGAACAAATTAGCGTTTATTATCAAAAGGTTAAAAATAAAATAAAATAAAATAAAAACTGTACAAACATACCTGTGAAATAGATTTCTTAGTTATATGATCTATCCCATTCATAGGATAGTCGGTTTAATTGGTTTTCCATAGCTACATAGGGGTAACCTCGAGCATTCAGTGTCTTTTCTTCTAAACATATGAATGGTCCGTCTCTGCATAAAGTAACAAATTCGGTATTTGAATAGGTTTGATTATTTGAACATTTACCTCCATGTGACCATTTTCCGCATTTGTGACATCTTTCTAGGTGTCGTGCTCTTCTTTTTGCTGCGGATTTTGATTTTCCTTTACCAAATTGTAACTTATTATCTTCGCATCTGGATTCTTTTCTAACTCCGTCCATTCTTTCTCTGATTACTGATACTATTTCACTTGGTAGTATGTCATTATTTCTTTTAGTGATCAAAGCGTGTAGCATTAGACCATGGTTTAGTTCACAGGCAGTCTTCATTTCCTAAAAACCTAAAAAAAATAAAAATTCAGAATGGGGGGAGAAGACTAGTTCTTTAGGGTCTGCTAGGGAAAGACCATTCGGGTTCCATTTTCGAGAACTACACGAAAACAGACAATCTAAATCTAACAGAAATACATAAACCCCTTTGATTCTCCCCACACTTAGTTGGCTGTGGTATCGAAATTGTGATTAACTTCGTTGTCGACTTCCATCGGACCATGTATGTAATGTTTAACTCTGTGACCATTAACTTTAAATTCAATCCCATTTGAATTTATTAGTTCTATCGTTCCATATGGGAAAACTCTTTTGACTATGAATGGTCCAGACCATCTTGATTTCAATTTTCCAGGAAATAGCTTGAATCGTGAATTGAAAAGAAGAACTCTGTCTCCTTCTTTAAATTCTTTTGAACTTCTGATTCTTTTATCATGCCATTTCTTCGTTCTTTCTTTATAGATTAACGAATTTTCGTATGCTTCATGTCTTAATTCTTCTAATTCGTTTAGTTGACTTAATCGTAGACGTTTGGCTTCATGTAAATCAAGATTACATGTTTTCAAAGCCCAAAATGCTTTGTGTTCAATTTCTACTGGAAGATGACATACTTTTCCATAAACAAGTCTAAAAGGTGTGGTTCCAATTGGAGTTTTGTAGGCTGTTCTAAAAGCCCAGAGTGCATCCTCCAATTTAATGGACCATTCCTTCGGATTTGATCCTACGGTTTTCTCTAAAATACGTTTTAAAGCTCGGTTGGTATTTTCAACTTGTCCACTTGTTTGTGGATGATATGCGGTGAAGATTTTATGAGTTACTCCATATCTTTTAAGAACTTTCTCAAGTTGATTATTACAGAAATGAGTACCCCGATCACTTATTAAAGCTTTCGGTGTTCCAAACCTTGCAAAAAGACGTTTTAAAAAGTTGACTACAACTCCATCGTTAGTTGGGAGAGCTTGTGCTTCCGCCCATTTAGATACATAATCAATGGCTACGAGTATATATAGATTATTATGAGATTTTGGAAATGGACCCATAAAGTCAATACCCCAAATGTCAAATACTTCACATACTTGGATGACATTTTGTGGCATTTCATCACATTGACTTATTTTTTCGGCTCTTTGACATGCATCACAGGATTTGCAAAGAAGGTGTGCGTCTTTGTAAATTGTAGGCCAATAGAATCCAGCTTCATAAACTTTTCTTGCTGTTAGTTGAGGCCCATAAAGCCCTCCTGTTGGTCCTGTGTGACAATGGTTTAATATTTTACTGGCTTCATCTCCAAATATACATCGGCGTATTATTCCATCGGGACAACTTTTAAACAGATGTGGATCTTCCCAGAAATAGTGTTTTATATCACTGAAGAATTTCTTTCGTCTTTGGTACGATAATCCTTTTTCAAGCAATCCACATACTAAATAGTTTGCATAGTCTGCAAACCATGGAATTTCTTTATAATCTATCTTCAATAGATATTCATCAGGAAAGTTGTCTTGTATGGCCGATTCATTTAGAACTTCTAATTCGGGATTTTCAAGACGAGAAAGATGATCAGCGGCGAGATTTTCTGCTCCTCTTTTAACTCGGATTTCAATATCAAACTCTTGTAAGAGTAAGATCCAACGGATTAATCTTGGTTTAGCATCTTGTTTTGAAAATAGGTATCTAAGAGCAGAATGGTCGGTATAGACCACCGTTTTTGCTAGAACGAGATATGATCGAAATTTGTCAAAAGCAAAGACAATAGCAAGGAGTTCTTTTTCAGTAGTTGTATAGTTCGTTTGTGCTCCTTGTAACGTCTTACTAGCATAATATATAGGTTGAAATCGTTTTTCAATCCTTTGTCCTAAAACGGCTCCCATTGCAAAATCACTTGCATCGCACATTAGTTCAAATGGTAGATTCCAATTTGGTGTTATCATGATCGGCGCATTAGTTAGTTTCTCTTTAAGAATATTAAAAGATTTGATACACTCATCTGAAAAGATGAATGGAGCATCCTTTTCTAGGAGTTTATTCATAGGAGTGGCAATTTTAGAAAAATCTTTTATGAAACGTCGGTAAAAACCGGCATGCCCTAGAAAACTCCTAATTCCTCTAACATTGGTGGGATGTGGAAGTTTAGCAATTACATCTACTTTAGCTCTATCCACTTCAATTCCTTCTTTTAAAATTTTATGTCCAAGAACGATGCCTTCTTTAACCATGAAATGGCATTTCTCCTAATTAAGTACTAGATTTGATTGTTCGCATCTAATTAGCATTCGTTCCAGATTAACTAGACATGATTTAAATGTATCACCGAAGACTGAAAAGTCATCCATGAATACTTCCATGCATTCTTCTATCATGTCGTGAAAAATCGCCATCATACACCTTTGAAAGGTTGCAGGGGCGTTACAAAGTCCAAATGGCATGCGTTTGTAAGCAAAAGTACCATAAGGGCACGTGAATGTGGTTTTCTCTTGATCTTCGGGTGCTATTGGAATTTGAAAATATCCGGAAAATCCATCTAGAAAACAATAGTAACTATTTCCGGCTAATCTTTCCAACATTTGATCTATGAAAGGCAAGGGAAAGTGATCTTTTCTGGTGGCGTCATTTAATTTTCTATAATCAATATACACGCCATCCTGTTATAGTCCTAGTAGGAATAAGCTCATTTTTTTCATTTGTAATGACAGTCATGCCACCCTTCTTAGGTACGCATTGAACTGGGCTTACCCATGGACTATCAGAGATTGGATAAATTAGACCTGCATCTAGCAGTTTAATAATCTCTTTCTTAACTACATCTTGCATATTAGGATTTAGTCTTCGTTGGCGTTGCACATACGTTTTATGACCTTCTTCCATAAGGATTTTATGTGTGTAATACGAAGGACTTATTCCTTTAATATCATGAATCTTCCATGCAATGGCTGGTTTATGAGCTTTCAACACAGAAATGAGTTGTGATTTCTCATTTTCAGTAAGAGAAGACGATATTATTACAGGTAATTTAGATTCACCATGTAAATAAGCGTATTCCAAATGGTTTGGAAGTGGCTTTAACTCTAATTTCGGAGGTTCTTCTATCGATGATTTGTATCGATATCTGTCTTCTTCTTTTAGCATTTGAATTTCTTCTGTTGTTGGTTCATATCCATTAGCTATAAGTGTAGCTAACATTTCAGCTTCATCAATTGGTTCATTACCTTCTCCTAAAGAACATTCTCCTGTTCCTTGTAATTCTGGAAATTCTTCTAACAATTCTGCATGTGCATCTATAGTTTGAATATAATAACATGTATCATCTGCAGATTGTGGTTGTTGCATTGCTCTATCAACTGAAAAGGTAACACTCTCATCCTCTATACTTAGGGTCAATTTCTTACCGAACACGTCTATCATTGCTTTAGCCGTGTTTAAGAATGGTCTTCCTAATATGAGAGGAACTTGAGAATCTTCTTCCATGTCCAGAACAACAAAATCTACTGGAAATACTAAAGTACCAACTTTAACTAGCATGTTCTCCATTATCCCTCTAGGATATTTTATTGATCTATCGGCTAGTTGTATGCTTATTCTTGTTGGTTTCAATTCTCTAAGGTCTAGTTTAGCGTATAGTGAATACGGCATTAGATTTATACTAGCACCTAAGTCTGCCAATGCTTCTATTGAACTAAGACTACCCAGAAAACATGGAATTGTGAAACTTCCTGGATCAGATAGTTTTTCTGGTATCTTATTCAACAGCACTGCTGAACAATTAGCATTCATAGTAACAGTCGAGAGTTCTTCCATTTTCTTTCTATTTGAAATTAGATCTTTCAAGAATTTAGCATATCTAGGCATTCCTGAAATCACATCAATGAAAGGAAGATTTACATTTATCTGTTTAAACATATCCAAGAATTTGGATTGCTCGGCTTCAAGTTTTTCTTTCTTCATTTTACTCGGATAAGGAAGTGGTGGTTGATATGGTTTAACATAAGGTTTATCCTTAACTGTGTTATCTTCATTAACCTTTTCAACTACCGGTTCTTTTTCCTTATCTTGATCAGGTTGTGGTTCTTGTGGAGTAGGAATAGTTTCATCAGAAGTTACAGGTATTTCCGGTGGTTTAAGTGTTGTACCACTTCTTGTGGTAATGGCTTTAGCTGTTTCATTCCGGGGGTTAGCATTTGTATCACTAGGTAGACTTCCCGGTTTTCTTTCACCTGTTAACCTTGCTAGGTTACTTACTTCTTGTTTCAGATTTTGAATAGAAGCTTGTTGATTTCTAAATGCTTGAGCATTTTGTTCATTGGTTTGTTTTTGAGATGTGAAAAACTGCGTTTGAGTTTCAACTAGCTTCGTCATCATATCTTCTAAATTCGGCTTTTTATCATCGGTTTGTTGTGGTGGTTTGTTTTGAAAATTAGGTCTTTGCTGGTTGTAAGTATTATTGGATACTTGTTGATTGCTAGGACCTTGTTTGTTGTTGTATGGAATATTTCGGTTATAATTCTGGTTTTGATTGTAAATCGGTCTTGGCGGTTGATAATTATTCTGATAATTATTTCCAGGCCTTTGGTTTATGTATGAAATATTCTTTCTTTGTTCCATTGTTAATTCAATACTGAGACAATCTTTTGTCAAATGTGGTCCTCCACACTGCTCACAACTAATTCGTATTGAGTGAATATCTTTAGTCATCTTTTCCATTCGTCTTTCCACAGCATCTATCTTTGCGGAAATGGAATCTAAGTCATGGCTAGAATCGGCTCTAGCTGCTTTAGATGATCTAACGATGTCTTTTTCTTGGTGCCACTCATGTGAGTGGGAAGCAGTGTTATCAATAATTTTGTAAGCATCAGTTTCAGTTTTCTTCATAATAGAACCACCAGCTGCTATATCTATGTCTTTTCTTGTAGTGATGTCGCATCCTTGGTAGAATATTTGTACTATTTGACAGGTGTGTAAACCATGTTGCGGACATCCTCTTAACAACTTTCCATATCTTGTCCATGCCTCATATAGAGTTTCATTTGGTTTCTATGTAAACGTAACAATTTCTGCTTGAAGTCTTACGGCTTTAGATGCAGGAAAGAATTGTTTAAGAAATTTGTCAACTAAAACATCCCATGTATCAATCGCCCCTTCAGGTAACGATTCCAACCAATCTTTGGCTTCTCCCTTTAAAGTCCAGGGAAATAACATAAGATATATCTGTTCATCCTCCACTTCTCGGATTTTAAATAGTGTGCAGATCCTATTAAAGGTACGTAGATGTTCATTTGGATCTTCCTTCGGCGCACCACTAAATTGGCATTGATTAGTCACCATGTGTAGAATTTGTCCTTTGATTTCATAATCTGGCGCATTAATGTCTGGATGAGTAATTGCGTGACCTTGGCCAGTGCGTTTAGCTCTCATTCGGTCTTCCATACTTAAAGGTTCCAGATTCTCCATAATTGAATTTGTTGAATCGGAATCACTAGAGGATTCTGATTTAATGGTTCGTTCCTCAACAATCTCTGTTTGAATGATTGGTGGTTCCGGAGGAAAGTTTAATGGTTCAGGATCTACGAACCGTTCCTGAATATTCTCCGGATTCTCAATTGTGAGGTTGGGTTCAAAAAATGGATTATCGGAAATTTGAACTGAAGTACTTGGTCGACTGGATGACGATTCTAAAGAAAAATCAACGGCGGTTATATTTGCTAAATGTCTTGATCTAGTTACAGGTGGTGAACGTACAAAAGGTGGTGAACGTCTTGCTCGGTGCATTCACTGAATATCCTATTAGTTTTTAAAAGGAAAGAAAAATTATAATAAGTTATCCAACCAATAGACTTTTCTGATTTTGCCCACGTTTCGAATAGCCAAAAGATGCAGCAGAGGGGCAGGATTCGTTTGGTCTCAATATAATTGAGGACTGTTTGGCTCCAATAACCCGGTCCACGTACAAATCCAACTATTACTACGAACCAGAAAATTTTGATGTCTATCAATTTAACCACTTAAAATAAATTTTCGTAATTTTAAGAAATTTAGATAAGAAGTAGAATAAAAATCTATGTCCTAAAACTAGAAAAGCGAGAAATAAGAAATAAAAAAAGTTCGTCGGAAAAGGTCGAAAAAGAAAAATGGTTGAAAAATAAAAGGTGACGGAAAAATAAAAGAAACTTATAAGACTTAAAAATACTTGATTAACCTAACCTTATTACTACAACTAACTTAAAATTATAATCGCAAATTGAGATTACTAATTGGAATGATAATTGGTACATAGTAAAAGGTGTCTAAAAATATTAAAGCTTACAGAAAAACTAAATCCCAAATGAAAATAACTTAAAAAGGAACTAAAACTTAAAAAGGCGTCGCAAAATTCTAAAGCACCTAAATCTTAGTCTAAAGAAAAAGCACTTAAGGAATTCTACGGCAAAGTCTAAAAATCTAGAAGTAAAAATAACTATGGCAAAAACTAAGTTTAAAACTAAATATGAGCTAAAAATACAAATATTACGCTAAAACAATTAAAAAGGGACAAAATATAAAAATATACAAAAAGTTATAAAAAGTACAATTTTTATAAAAATATTATTTTTATATTATTTATTTAATAAAACTACTAATTTTACAATTTAATTAAACTAATTTAACTAAAATATAAATTAAATAAAACTTAAATTAAAACTAATTATAATAATAATAATAATAATTAGGGTTAAATAATAATTATAATTAATAATAATCCGTAATAAATGCAGTTTAGGGTTTCTGTCGGTGTCAGAGAAACTCCGCGAGTCGCGGTTCTCAAAGCTGCAAACCCCGCGAGTCGCGGGGTTCCAGTTTTCAACTCTGGATCAGTTTTAATTTACGCGTTTTTCTTCTTTTTTTATATATTTTTAATTTCTGTTTTTAATTTTCTGTTTTAATAAAAGTATTTATATAATAAAAACTTATATCTAAAAACTTAAATAAATAGAATTACTTTATAATTTAAAAAATCTTAAAACTAGATTTATATATATATATATATATATATATATATATATATATATATATATATATATATATATATATATATATATATATATATATATATATATATATATATTGTTTATATGTTTTTAAATAAAAACAAAATACTTAAATAAAACTTATATAAAAATAAAGAAACTTTATAAAACTTAAATATTTAACAAAATCTTAAAAATACTTATATTTTTTTTTTGTAGCGTTGCGCTTCCGGCTTTTAAGAGAGTCCCCGGCATCGGCGCCAAAAATACTTGATGTGCAGCGGGGTAGTATATAAGGTAGTATATAAAATAGCTTATATTTTTACAAGAAAAATACTATTAAATACGATACAATTTTACACAAGATATTTATTTATTTAGAGAACGGATATACTTAAACCTTGCTACAACACTTATAGGCAGTGTACCTAATCGTACAGTAGTGTAGTTTTTAGTAAGTCCGGTTCGTTCCACAGGGAATCTTTTTAAACAAAGCTTAACGCTATATTAGTTTACTTTTATAGAAATACATATATATATATATATATATATATATATATATATATATATATATATATATATATATATATATATATATATATATATATATATATATATATATATATATATATATATATATAAGTAATATTATTATTATAAAGGGGGGTTTTTACCGTTTAATGACCGGTTTGTCGATTTTAAAACTTTAGTCGCAGTTAAAACCTAATGTAAAATATTATATAAATAAAAGACTTAAGTTAAAGCGTAAAATAAATAACGATAATGAAATTGCAATAAATAAAAGTGCGATAAAATAAAATTGCGATAATTAAAAAGTACGATAATTAAAAGTGCGATTAAATAACAATAAATAAAAGTGCGATAATTAGAAGTGCAATTAAATATAAAATAAAGGAAATTAAATATGAAATAAAAGAATTATGCTTATTTAAACTTCCGTAATCATGATGTTTGACGTGTTGATTTTAGTTTTATGCCCATGGGTTAATTGTCCTTTGTCCTGGATTATTTAATATGTCCGTCTGGTTTTTGTCCATAACAGTCCATCAGTCATAAATATAAAGTGCGAGTGTCCTCGTCAAATTATCCTTATACCCGAAGTTAAATATTCCAACTAATTGGGGATTTAAACTGTAACAAGATTTTAATACTTTGTTTAATAATTACACCAGGTTGTCGACTGAGTGTAACCCAAGGTTTTAATATTTTGTTATCAATTATACCAAGTGTCCTTTGTACATAATTTCACCCCTGTTTTAATTATTCTAGTGGCTATTAATCCATTCCCGTGTCCGGTTAAATGAACGATTATTCGTACATATAAATACCCCGCCCATCGTGTCCGATTGAGTGTATATGGTAATTTATAGGGACGCCCAATTGTAAATCTTTATATTAACATTAACAAACTATCATTTAGTTAAACAAATATAAAGCCCATTAATAGCCCATAGTCTAATTTCCACAAGTGTCGTTCTTTTGTCCAAACCCCAATTATGATACAAAGCCCAATTACCCAATTTTAGTAATTAGCCCAACATCATGATTACTTCGGATTAAATAAGCATAATAATAACTTAGCTACGAGACATTAATATAAAAAGGTTGAACATAACTTACAATGATTAAAAATAGCGTAGCGTTACACGGACAAAATTTCGACTTACACCTTTACAACATTCACTAACATACCCTTATTATTAGAATTATAATTAAAATTAAAATATAAATTATAAATATATATATTTTACGTATATTGAGAGAGAGAGAGATATATGATGATGATTACGATCAGAATGCGCGAGCTTTATAGGGATTTTCTGAAATTGGGGCTCCGCGACTCGCGGTATTTTTGCCTTCAAACTCCGCGAGTCGCGGAGATTGAAATTACAGCTCACAACTTTGGAGTCTTTCTCTGCCGACGGTTTTTATTTATAAATATAATATATATATATAATTAATATAATTAATTATATATTATATTATATTTATATACATAGTTAACTTGTAATTTTTAGTCCGTTGCGTCGAGCGTTGAGAGTTGACTCTAGTCCCGGTTCCGGATTTTCGAACGTCCTTGCGTACAATTTTATATTTTGTACTTTGCGTTTTGAATCTTGTACTCTTGTAATTTCGAGACGTTTCTTATCAATAATTGGAACCTCTTTGATTGTCTTTTGTACTTTTGAGCTTTTTGGTCGTTTGCGTCTTCAATTCGTCGAATCTGTCTTTTGTCTTCACCTTTTATTATTTAAACGAATATCACTTGTAAATAGAACAATTGCAACTAAAAGCTTGTCTTTCTTGAGGAATAATGCTATGAATTATATGTTCGTTTTTAGCATTATCACTCTGTCTGGGGCATTTTGTTTTTTTTTTAAGAAAAGCTTTTGAGGTAGTTATTACAAAAACTCTTATTATTATTAGTTCATTATTATTTTTTATTGTTATTATTATTATTATTATTATTATTATTATTATTATTATTATTATTATTATATTATTGATTATTATTACTATTATTATTATAAAATAAAACAACTTTTTATTTATTATTATTAGCAATATTATTTTTATCAAATAATTGTTAGTTATATGAAATCGTATTTACTGCAAATAACATATCTATACTAATATTTAAAATAAATGTTAATAAATGTAACTAATTAAGTTATTAAGGAAACACATAATTAAAATAACAACTAAATCACTAATAATACATAAATTTATTTGATTACCATTATATGTGTTAATATATATATATACATGATATAGGTTCGTGAATCCGAGGCCAACTTTACATTACCCATTGTCGTTATATGTATTTTTACTACAAAATACATTAGGTGAGTTTCATTTGATCCCTTTTACTCTTTACGTTTTTGGGCTGAGAATACATGCAAATGATTTATTAACTGTTTTACAATATTTATATGTGTGAGTTTCATTTGCCCTTTTTACTCTTTACGTTTTTGGGCTGAGAATACATGCAAATGCTTTATTAACTGTTTTACAATACTTATATGCGTGAGTTTCATTTGCCTTTTTACCCTTTATATTTTTGGGCTGAGAATACATGCGCTGCTTTTATAACTGTTTTACAAAATAGACACAAGTACGTGAAACTACATTCTATGGTTGAATTATCAAAATTGAATATGCCCCTTTTTATTAAGTCTGGTAATCTAAGAATTAGGGAACAGACACCCTAATTGACGCGAACTTTAAAGATAGATCTATCGGGCCCAACAAGCCCCATCCAAAGTACCGGATGCTTTAGTACTTCGAAATTTATATCATGTCCGAAGGAGGATCCCGGAATGATGGGGATATTCTAATATGCATATTGTGAATGTCGGTTACCAGGTGTTCAATCCATATAAATGATATTTTGTCTCTATGCATGGGACGTATGTTTATGAGAAATGGAAATATGAAATCTTGTGGTCTATTAAAATTATGAAATGATTATTTATGTTAAACTAATGAACTCACCAACCTTTTGGTTGACACTTTAAAGCATGTTTATTCTCAGGTACGAAAGAAATCTTCCGCTGTGTAATTGCTCATTTTAAAGATATTAATTGGAGTCATTCATGACATATTTCAAAAGATGTTGCATTCGAGTCGTTGAGATCATCAAGATTATTATTAAATCCGTTATAGTTAGATATATTATAAAATGGTATGCATGCCGTCAACTTTCGTTGTAATGAAAGATTGTCTTTTCAAAAACGAATGCAATGTTTGTAAAATGTATCATATAGAGGTTAAATACCTCGCGATGTAATCAACTGTTGTGAATCGTTTATAATCGATATGGACTTCTTCCGGATGGATTAGGACGGGTCCTTTCACTAGCGCTACTAGCCCGAGTGGGGATGTCAAACCCTATGGATCCATATCTAAGATTCGCGTTCACCGGTTCAAAAACCAATGACTAAACGTTACCGAGCTAAAGGGAATGTTTCTGCCGTTATAAGTTTAAGTACTCGTGCCTAGTATGTAAAACATAAAATCCGCATGTATTCTCAGTTCCCAAAATAAGTTAAAGTAAAAAGGTAATGCTATAACTCACAATGATAAAGTAGCGGTAAAGTATGACTCGGAAAGTAAGCAAGTAATGACTGTTGTCCAAACGGGTCCTCAACCTAAGTCAAATAGTACTAAGTCAGTAAATCATCTGAATAGGTTTAAAAGTATGTAAATAAGGTCTTAAGGGTCATCATCGTTCATCATCAAACAAAAGGCGTAAAGTAAGTTTCGTTCATGAAAGTAGTTTAAAACAAAGGCTGACTTCGATCAGTCACCACGACCGCTACCCTTACTGAATTAAGGTGAGACCAGTGGCCATGGCTCCGTATATGAGTCCATTAAGTGTGGTAAAATTTACAGAAGCAAACTTGTCTTCGTTTGACCGTGGCGATGGTCTAAGTGGGAGTAGGTCAGAAATTTCTGCACAACGTTAAAAGGACATAGTGACGATCGGAGGGCCATAAATCCTAAACCGTAAATCGGATTAAAGCAAGTCCTATATGAAAAGTTATGTACTCAAACAGAGCTATTTGAAAATCAAGGTTACAGTAGCCCAGGTGTACTGGTCTGTTACAGAAACCAGAAAACAGTAGGTAGAAGGCAGAAAGTAGAAAAATAATGGGTTCCGGTGAGTTTGGTGCTTGATGTTCATCATGGTTCTCATCCTTGATGCCTATAGCTTCAAGTGTACAACTCATTGATGTGTTTACATCATCTTTACCATGATTTGACCATCATAACCCAAGTGTAAGTCTAAGACATGAATCACAACTCACTTAAGAGTTGTATGAAGTTTGATGAACCAAAGTTACATCAAAGTCTTAGATCTAACACATACATGAACTTTAAAACTAATAATAAGTTACAAACTTGAAAGTGAACTTATGAAATCAAGATCTTAAGTTGTAGAACATAGTTCTTAGTTTGATCTTGAAGATTCAAGACTCAAAAGTCTAGATCTAACATAAGTGTAGAAAGTTATAATTAAAAAGTTTCATTTATATGTTCTTGAACTTTTAAAGTTAACTTTAAGTTCAAGATTAATGAGATCAAGGTTAACTAGTAACACTTGACCAATAATAACCAACAAACATGAATTTAAAGTGCAAGAATAAAGTGATAAATTAAATAAACAAGTAAAAGGTTCATGGTTGTTCATACTTTTAAAGATTCAACCAAAGTTTGATCTTTAAGTAAAGTAAACTTTAAGTTTACTTCAAGAACTACAAGTATGATTTCAACACATGAACTTACAATCTTTGAAACAATAAAAGTAGAATCATAAACTAGTAAGTTTATGTTCTTGTGTTCTTGAAAAATACAAGATAAATGGAGAATGAAACTAGTAAGTTTGATTCTTGAAACTAGTATGTAAATAATAAATGACAACAAGTAACAAAGTAACAACAACAACTAACAAAATCTCAAGTAATTAAACAACATCAAAGATCAAAAGATGATGATGATACATGTGTGTAATGTCACGGTTTTACAAAGAAAAAGAAAGGAAGAAGAAGCTTCAAGTTTACTTACAAGAACTAGAGAAAAGAGTGAAAATGAAAGCAAGTATGTGTGTGTGTTTTTGAATGAGAGAATTCTAGTATGAAGTGATAAGGTAAAATGAAACAAAACACTCCATATGAAGCCTTAGGTCCACGGTTTTCAGCAGAAAAAATGGAGGGAAGGTAAGGTTTAATGGTTACTAGCATGTAAAGCTCTTAAAAGGTGGATATAAGATGTGTTTGCATATTAATTGATTTCGTTGCGAGGTTTTGACCTCTATATGAGACGTTTTTCGAAGACTGCATTCATTTTAAAACAAACCACAACCTTTATTTCATCAATAAAGGTTTAAAAAGCTTTACGTAGATTATCAAATAATGATAATCTAAAATATCATGTTTACACACGACCATTACATAATGGTTTACAATACAAATATGTTACAACAAAATAAGTTTCGTGAATGCAGTTTTTACACAATATCATACAAGCATGGACTCCAAATCTCGTCCTTATTTAAGTATACGACAGCGGAAACTCTTAATAATCACCTGAGAATAAACATGCTTAAAACGTCAACGAAAATGTTGGTGAGTTATAGGTTTAACCTATATATATCAAATCATAATAATAGACCACAAGATTTCATATTTCAATACACATCCCATACATAGAGATAAAAATCATTCATATGGTGAACACCTGGTAACCGACATTAACAAGATGCATATATAAGAATATCCCCTATCATTCCGGGATCCTCCTTCGGACATGATATAAATTTCGAAGTACTAAAGCATCCGGTACTTTGGATGGGGTTTGTTAGGCCCAATAGATCTATCTTTAGGATTCACGTCAATTAGGGTGTCTGTTCCCTAATTCTTAGATTACCAGGCTTTAATAAAAAGGGGCATATTCGATTTCGATAATTCAACCATAGAATGTAGTTTCAATTACTTGTGTCTATTTCGTCAAACATTTATAAAACCTGCATGTATTCTCATCCCAAAAATATTAGATTTTAAAAGTGGGACTATAACTCACTTTCACAGATTTTTACTTCGCCGGGAAGTAAGACTTGGTCACTGGTTGATTCACGAACCTATAACAATATATACATATATATCAAAGTATGTTCAAAATATATTTACAACACTTTTAATATATTTTGATGTTTTAAGTTTATTAAGTCAGCTGTCCTCGTTAGTAACCTAAAACTAGTTGTCCACAGTTAGATGTACAGAAATAAATCGATAAATATTATCTTGAATCAATCCACGACCCAGTGTATACGTATCTCAGTATTGATCACAACTCAAACTATATATATTTTGGAATCAACCTCAATCCTGTATAGCTAACTCCAACATTCACATATAGAGTGTCTATGGTTGTTCTGAAATATATATAGATGTGTAGACATGATAGGTCGAAATATTGTATACGTGTCTGTGGTATCTCAAGATTACATAATATACAATACAAGTTGATTAAGTTGTGGTTGGAATAGATTTGTTACCAATTTTCACGTAGCTAAAATGAGAAAAATTATCCAATCTTGTTTTACCCATAACTTCTTCATTTTAAATCTGTTTTGAGTGAATCAAATTGCTATGGTTTCATATTGAACTCTATTTTATGAATCTAAACAGAAAAATTATAGGTTTATAGTCGGAAAAATAAGTTACAAGTCGTTTTTGTAAAGGTAGTCATTTCAGTCGAAAGAAAGACGTCTAGATGACCATTTTAGAAAACATACTTCCACTTTGAGTTTAACCATAATTTTTGGATATAGTTTTATGTTCATAATAAAAATCATTTTCTCAGAATAAAAACTTTTAAATCAAAGTTTATCATAGTTTTTAATTAACTAACCCAAAACAGCCCGCGGTGTTACTACGACGGCGTAAATCCGGTTTTACGGTATTTTTCGTGTTTCCAGGTTTTAAATCATTAAGTTAGCATATCATATAGATATATAACATGTGTTTAGTTGATTTTAAAAGTCAAGTTAGAAGGATTAACTTTTATTTGCGAACAAGTTTAGAATTAACTAAACTATGTTCTAATGATTACAAGTTTAAACCTTCGAATAAGATAGCTTTATATGTATGAATCGAATGATGTTATGAACATCATTACTACCTCAAGTTCCTTAGATAAACCTACCGGAAATAAGAAAAATAGATCTAGCTTCAAAGGATCCTTGGATGGCTTGAAAGTTCTTGAAGCAGAATCATGACACGAAAACAATTTCAAGTAAGATCATCACTTGAAATAAGATTGTTATAGTTATAGAAATTTGAACCAAAGTTTGAATATGATTATTACCTTGTATTAGAATGATAACCTACTGTAACAAACAAAGATTTCTTGAGGTTGGATGATCACCTTACAAGATTGGAAGTGAGCTAGCAAACTTGAAAGTATTCTTGATTTTATGTAACTAGAACTTGTAGAATATATGAAGAACACTTAGAACTTGAAGATAGAACTTGAGAGAGATCAATTAGATGAAGAAAATTGAAGAATGAAAGTGTTTGTAGGTGTTTTTGGTCGTTGGTGTATGGATTAGATATAAAGGATATGTAATTTTGTTTTCATGTAAATAAGTCATGAATGATTACTCATATTTTTGTAATTTTATGAGATATTTCATTCTAGTTGCCAAATGATGGTTCCCACATGTGTTAGGTGACTCACATGGGCTGCTAAGATCTTATCATTGGAGTGTATATACCAATAGTACATACATCTAAAAGCTGTGTATTGTACGAGTACGAATACGGGTGCATGCGAGTAGAATTGTTGATGAAACTGAACGAGGATGTAATTGTAAGCATTTTTGTTAAGTAGAAGTATTTTGATAAGTGTCTTGAAGTCTTTCAAAAGTGTATGAATACATATTAAAACACTACATGTATATACATTTTAACTGAGTCGTTAAGTCATCGTTAGTCGTTACATGTAAATGTTGTTTTGAAACCTTTAGGTTAACGATCTTGTTGAATGTTTTTAACCCATTGTTTATTATAATAAATGAGATGTTAAATTGTTATATTATCATGATATTATGATATATAATATATCTTAGTATGATATATATACAGTTAAATGTCGTTACAACGATAATCGTTACATATATGTCTCGTTTCGAAATCATTAAGTTAGTAGTCTTATTTTTACATATGTATTTCATTGTTAATACACTTAATAATATATTAACTTATCATTTAACATAATTAACCAAGTGTATCAATATCTTAATATGATTCATATGTACCTAGTAAGACGTTGTTATAACGATAATCGTTATATATATCATTTTCGAGTTTCTTAAATTAATAGTCTCATTTTTATGTATATAACTCATTGTTAAAATACCTAATGAGATACATACTTATAATAAAATCATGTTAACTATATATATAACCATATATATATGTCATCGTATAGTTTTTACAAGTTTTAACGTTCGTGAATCACCGGTCAACTTGGGTGGTCAATTGTCTATATGAAACCTATTTCAATTAATCAAGTCTTAACAAGTTTGATTGCTTAACATGTTGGAAACACTTAATCATGTAAATAACAATTTCATTTAATATATATAAACATGGAAAAGTTCGGGTCACTACAGGTTGGGCTTGTAAGTCCTCATTCAAGAGTCCATTAACATTAATCAAGTCCAAGTTCAAGTAATTTAACAAATAAATCCAATTAAAGCCCAAGTAACTAACTAATCACCATAGTTAATTAAAATGATTAATAAAATCAATCATGAATGTAAATAATACTTGAAAATATTATTCGTGTAAGTTTCGGGTGTCACAAAGACGTTTCGGGCAATTAAAGTCAAGTACGGGCAATCATGGCAACATGTAAATGTAATAACATACATTCGTTTTATCACAAGTATTAATAATAACAATTATTAATAAATAAATGTTGAAAAATCCAGGGTCGTTACATTACCCACCTGTTAAAGAAAATTTCATCCCGAAATTTTAAGCTGAGGTAGATGGAGGAGTCGGAAAAAGGTGAGGATACTTCCGCATCATTTGATCCTCTCGCTCCCAAGTAAACTCAGGTCCTTGTTTGGCATTCCATCGTACTCGAACGATCAGAATCTTGTTGCGTTTCAATGTTTTGATCTCACGATCCATAATCTCAACTGGTTCTTCCACAAAGTGGAGTTTGTCGTCAATTGTAAGTTCTTCCAATGGTATGATAAGTTCAGGTGCAGCAAGACACTTCTTCAAGTTTGACACGTGGAAGGTAGGATGAACTGAGCTCAATTGTGCTGGAAGATCTAAACGGTAAACAACGGGTCCAACACGTTCCAAGATTTCAAAAGGACCAATGTATCGCGGGTTTAACTTTCCACGTTTTCCAAAATAAATCACACCTTTCCAAGGTGCAACCTTTAACATTACATGATCACCAATGTTGAATTCAAAGTCTTTACGTTTAAGATCGGCATAACTCTTTTGGCGATCACGAGCAGTCTTAAGTCTAGCTTGAATCTGAGCAATCTTCTCCGTGGTTTCATGGACTACCTCGGGTCCGGTGATTTTCTTTTCGCCTACTTCGGCCCAACAAATAGGAGATCGGCACTTGTGGCCATACAATGCTTCAAAAGGTGCGGCATTAATGCTCGAGTGATAACTGTTGTTGTAAGAAAATTCGGCGAGTGGCAAATGCGTTTCCTAGGCCTTTCCGAAATCGATGACACATGCACGCAACATGTCTTCCAAGGTCTGAATCGTTCGTTTACTTTTCCCGTCAGTCTGAGGGTGATAAGTAGTACTCATGTCAAGACGAGTTCCCATGGCTTCTTGCAAAGAACGCCAGAATCTAGAAGCAAAACGGGGATCGCGATCGGAGATGATCGATAAAGGTACACCATGACGAGATACAACCTCCTTGATGTATAGTTGAGCAAGTCTCTCCATTGTATCCGTTTCCTTCATCGCTAGAAAGTGTGCAGATTTGGTAAGGCGGTCAACAATAACGCAAATAGTATCGTATCCGCCCACCGTCTTCGGCAGCTTAGTGATGAAATCCATCGTTATCCTTTCCCACTTCCATTGTGGGATTTCCAGTTGTTGAAGTAAACCAGAAGGTCATTGATGCTCGGCTTTAACTTTCGAACAAGTCAAACACTTACCAACATAAGTTGCAACGTCCTTCTTAAGATTCGGCCACCAATACTATTCTTTAAGGTCGTGGTACATTTTGCCCACTCCAGGATGAATCGAATATCTCGATTTGTGTGCTTCATCAAGTATAAGGTTCCGTAGATCTCCATAAAGAGGTACCCAAATTCTTCCGGCATAACATCGGAGTCCAGACTCCCTAACCTCGAATCGAGAGACAAGTATGTTCAAATGTTCATGAGATATATTCTCCTTCTTGAGAGCCTCATCTTGGGCTACTCTGATCTGGCTGTTGAGGTTCGAATGAATGGTGATGTTCAGAGCCCTAACACGAAGAGGTGCCATCCTCTCCTTTCGGCTCAAAGCATCAGCTACAACATTGGCCTTGCCAGGATGATAGCGAAGTTCACAATTGTAGTCGTTGAGCATCTCGATCCATCGACGCTGTCTCATATTCAGTTGCTTCTGATCGAATATGTGTTGGAGACTCTTGTGATCGGTAGAGATAGTGCTCTTAGTTCCATACAAATAGTACCTCCACAATTTAAGCGCAAAGACAACAGCTCCAAGTTCAAGATCGTGAGTAGTGTAGTTCCGCTCGTGAATCTACAATTGGCAGGAGGCATAGGCAATAACCTTTGATTGTTGCATCAGTACACAACCAAAACCACTCTTCAAAGCATCGCAATAAACAACGAAATCGTCACTGCCTTCGGGAAGCGATAGGATAGGTGCGGAGGTTAACTTCTTCTTCAAAGTTTGGAATGATGATTCGTGTGCGGGTTCTCAAATGAACTTCTTGCCCTTGTGAGTCAGTGCAGTCAAAGGACACGCAATCAGAGAAAATCGTTCAATGAATTTTTGGTAGTAACTGGCGAGACCTAGGAATTGGCGAATATGCGTCGGAGTAGTGGGGTTCTCCCACTTGCTGATGGCTTCAATCTTGGTGGGATCAACTTTGATACCCTGGTCGCTCACAACATGACCCAGAAATTGTACTTCCTTCAACCAAAATTCACACTTGGAGAACTTGGTGTAAAGTTGCTCTTGTCTCAAGAGTTCAAGTACTAGTCGGAGGTATTGCTCATGCTCTTCTTCGCTCTTAGAGTAGATGAGGATATCATCTATGAAGACGATAACAAACTTATCCAAGTACGGATTGCAGACACGATTCATGAGGTCCATGAACACGGCAGGTGCGTTGGTTAATCCGAATGGCATCACGAGAAACTCATAATGACCATTACGGGTTCTGAATGCAGTCTTCATTACATCGCTTTCTTTCACCCTCAACTGGTGATAACCGGATCGCAAATCGATCTTTGAGTAGACGCTCGATCCTTGTAGTTGGTCAAAAAGATCATCAATTCGTGGAAGAGGATACCGATTCTTGATTGTCAATTTGTTGAGTTCACGGTAGTCGATATACATACGGAAGGATCCATCCTTCTTCTTCACAAACAACACAGGTGCGCCCCAAGGTGAGAAACTTGGTTGGATAAATCCATGGTCAAGTAGTTCTTGTAGTTGACTCTGTAATTCTTGCATCTCGGAAGGTGCGAATCTATAAGGAGCGCGAGCTACAGGTGAAGCTCCTGGCACTAAATCAATCTGAAACTCTACTGCTCTCTGCGGCGGTAATCCAGGCAATTCCTCTGGGAAGACATCGGAAAATTCGTTCACAATGCGAACGTCGTTTACGCTCTTCACCTCAGTTTCTACCGTTTTCACATGCGCTAGGACAGCAAAACGTCCCTTCTTCATAATCTTTTGCGCTTTCACGCAACTAATGAGGTTCAACTTCGAGATACATCTCTCTCCATAGATCACCAGTGGTTCGCCATCTCCTTGTGGTATGCGAAGTGCTTTATCTCCACAGATAATATCGGCCCTTATCTTACTCAACCAATCCATACCGACGATCACGTCAAAACTTCCCAATTTGATGGGTATCAAATCAATTTCGAAATCTGCACCAGCTATGTTGATAATAGCTCCACGACTAATATGGTCAACCTTTTCAAGTTTTTCATTTGCGACCTCGACAAGCATACTCTCTTTTAACAGGACTAATGACCAATTAATCTTATCGAAAAAATGTCTACATACATAACTTCTATCCGCACCAGTATCAAACAAGACAGAAGCTAAAAGATTGTTGATTTTGAATATACCTGTCACCAAGTCGGGGTTTTCGCGTGTGTCCCTTGCATTAGCATTGAAAGCTCTAGTGCGCGGTGGTCCGCCATCCTTTCGCTTATTTGGACACGCATTTCTGAAATGGCCTGTCTGCCCGCATTCGTAACACTTCCTTGGCCCTGTGGGGTTCGGCTTCCCATTCAAAGTGGTGACCTTACAGTCTTTTCCAACATGCCCAGACCATTGGCACTTCTCGCAGACAACATTGCAATACCCAGTGTGGTGTTTGTAACACCTCTTGCATTGTGGTAAGGTTCCTTTGTAGTTCGGGTTGGAGTTGGTGGTGTTGTTGGGGTTGGGGTTTCCACCGTTGTTGTTTCCTCTGAAACCCTCATGTCGTTTCACCGGGTTTTGATCATAGTTCCTTCCTCTGTTGTTGTTGTTGTTGTTGTTGTTGTGGTTATCCCATTTGCGCTTCTCACTAGTACCCGCTTCAGACTTAGTTTTCTCCGGTTCATCGATGGTTATTTGATTCATTAAATTATGCGCCATGCGCATCGCTTCGGGAACATTTAGTGGTTTGGATGAGGTGACGTTTCCCTTAATGCTCTTAGGGAGTCCCCATAAGTATCTCTCCATTCGCTTGAATTCTGGGGTGACCATTGTCGGACACATCAGCGCTAGTTCCAAAAATCTCCTATTGTAACCATCAAGGTCGTTCCCAACGACCTTTAACTGCATGAATTCCATTTCCATCTTTTGAATTTCGGTTCTCGGACAATACTCCTCAATCATGGCACATTTAAATTCCTCCCATGGCGTAGCATACGCCTCATCAATGCCTTATGCCTGTGCCATTGTGTTCCACCACGTGAGCGCGCCGTCAGATAGCGTGCAAGAAGCAAATTTGGTTTTGTTGTCCTCCAAACAGTTGCTAACTCGGAATACAGATTCAAGTTTCTCGAACCATCTGGTGAGACCAACCGGTCCCTCGGTGCTGCTGAAGTTATGTGGTTTACAGCTCTGGAATTCCTTGTAAGTACACCCATTTCAAATGGGCTGAATAACTGATGGTGGTGGCGGTGGCGGTGGAGCTTGGGGTTGCATTTCCGCAATGGCTGCGGCTACACGTTCTTGGATCATCTCTTCAATTTGAGCAGCAGTAGGTATGGATCGACCGTTAGCCATGGTGTTCTAAACAAAAATTTTGACTCAAGTCAAAATCCAGCATTCAATATATAATAATATAGTATATAACAACCAACATGTAAACAGCACAACACATGTTAATTTGGTAACGCAAGTTGATGCAAGTACCGCAAAACACCATACAGTAACGTAAATAGAACACTTGTGCAAAAAGTAACATCACAAAGTTTCCATTCATTAATAATAAGTTTCATACATCATGATAGGTTCGTATAATACATAAGTGAAATATGAAACTACAACTAGATTACATCATGAAATCTAATACAAAAGGTCCTACGGTGAAGGTGGGTGTAGGATGTCTAAAACCTGAGCCAACTGCTCCTCGAGCTCAGTAACCCGAGCTCGGAGGATTCCCACCTCCCTTGTCAATTCCTCGACAATGGGAGATGGTGGGGCAGGTGGTGCTGGTGGTGCAGGTGGTGCCGGTGATGCAGGCGGTGCTGGTGGTGTGGGTGGTGCCGGTGGTGCGGGTGGTGCAGACCGCACGAAACGGGGTGCAGACGTTCCGGCTCTAGAAATAGTCAGTACATAACAGGGTGCCTTATACACTTGTGCGTCAGCAGGGTATGTCACAAGCCGCTTACGAGCAGTAACCCTACGACGCCGACCAAATGCGTCAGTGAAAGCACGGCCTCCGTTGATCCCCGGAATGATGGTACCGTCGAAGCGATACCGCTTCTTCGGCGGGGTGGAGGGTGGCTGAATAGGTATATCGGCAGGGTCCTCATCATCACTGGAGTCGTCTGAGCAAGAGTCATCTGATGAAGAATCGGCGGATAAGGAGTCATCCGAATCATGTGGTGGTGGCACTGGTGACTGAACTGGCAGTCTGAAGGCGGCCAACATCTCTCTGTGTCTGCCTGGCAGAATCGGCACTAAACGTCCATTAGCAGCGCGTCGGCACGGCATGCGCATATGGTTACGGAATGGCCCTTCCCCTGAAATGTCCCGTTCTTATTGATTAAAAACGTTCCATATTAATTGATTTCGTTGCGAGGTTTTGACCTCTATATGAGACGTTTTTCAAAGACTGCATTCATTTTTAAACAAACTATAACCTTTATTTCATCAATAAAGGTTTAAAAGCTTTACGTAGATTATCAAATAATGAAAATCTAAAATATCCTGTTTACACACGACCATTACATAATGGCTTGCAATACAAATATGTTACAACAAAATAAGTTTCTTGAATGCAGTTTTTACACAATATCATACAAGCATGGACTCCAAATCTCGTCCTTATTTAAGTATGTGACAGCGGAAGCTCTTAATAATCACCTGAGAATAAACATGCTTAAAACGTCAACAAAAATGTTGGTGAGTTATAGGTTTAACCTATATATATCAAATCATAATAATAGACCACAAGATTTCGTATTTCAATACACATCCCATACATAGAGATAAAAATCATTCATATGGTGAACACCTGGTAACCGACATTAACAAGATGCATATATAAGAATATCCCCATCATTCCGGGACACCCTTCGGATATGATATAAATTTCGAAGTACTAAAGCATCCGGTACTTTGGATGGGGTTTGTTAAGCCCAATAGATCTATCTTTAGGATTCGCGTCAATTAGGGTGTCTGTTCCCTAATTCTTAGATTACCAGACTTAATAAAAAGGGGCATATTCGATTTCGATAATTCAACCATAGAATGTAGTTTCACGTACTTGTGTCTATTTTGTAAATCATTTATAAAACCTGCATGTATTCTCATCCCAAAAATATTAGATTTTAAAAGTGGGACTATAACTCACTTTCACAGATTTTTACTTCGTCGGGAAGTAACACTTGGCCACTGGTCGATTCACGAACCTATAACAAATATGTACATATATATCAAAGTATGTTCAAAATATATTTACAACACTTTTACTACATTTTGATGTTTTAAGTTTATTAAGTCAGCTGTCCTCGTTAGTAAACAACAACTAGTTGTCCACAGTTAGATGTACAGAAATAAATCGATAAATATTATCTTGAATCAATCCACGACCCAGTGTATACGTATCTCAGTATTGATCACAACTCAAACTATATATATTTTGGAATCAACCTCAACCCTGTATAGCTAACTCCAACATTCACATATAGAGTGTCTATGGTTGTTCCGAAATATATATAGATGTGTCGACATGATAGGTCGAAACATTGTATACGTGTCTGTGGTATCTCAAGATTACCTAATATACAATACAAGTTGATTAAGTTATGGTTGGAATAGATTTGTTACCAATTTTCACGTAGCTAAAATGAGAAAAATTATCCAATCTTGATTTACCCATAACTTCTTCATTTTAAATCCGTTTTGAGTGAATAAAATTGCTATGGTTTCATATTGAACTCTATTTTATGAATCTAAACAGAAAAATAGATCTAGCTTCAAAGGATCCTTGGATGGCTTGAAAGTTCTTGAAGCAGAATCATGATACGAAAACAATTTCAAGTAAGATTTCCACTCGAAATAAGATTGTTATAGTTATAGAAATTGAATTAAAGTTTGAATATGATTATTACCTTGTATTAGAAAGATAACCTACTGTAAGTAACAAAGGTTTCTTGATCTTGGATGATTACTTGGAATGGATTTAGAAAACTTGGAAGTAAACTTGCAATCTTGGAAGTATTCTTGATTTTATGAAACTAGAACTTTTGGAATTTATGAAGAACACTTAGAACTTGAAGATAGAACTTTAGAGAGATCAATTAGATGAAGAAAATTGAAGAATGAAAGTGTTTGTAGGTGTTTTTGGTTGTTGGTGTATGGATTAGATATAAAGGATATGTAATTTTGTTTTCATGTAAATAAGTCATGAATGATTACTCATATTTTTGTAATTTTATGAGATATTTCATGCTAGTTGCCAAATGATGGTTCCCACATGTGTTAGGTGACTCACATGGGCTGCTAAGAGCTGATCATTGGAGTGTATATACCAATAGTACATACATCTAAAAGTTGTGTATTGTACGAGTACGAATACGGGTGCATACGAGTAGAATTGTTGATGAAACTGAACGAGGATGTAATTGTAAGCATTTTTGTTAAGTAGAAATATTTTGATAAGTGTCTTGAAGTCTTTCAAAAGTATATGAATACATATTAAAACACTACATGTATATACATTTTAACTGAGTCGTTAAGTCATCGTTAGTCATTACATGTAAGTGTTGTTTTGAAACATTTAGGTTAACGATCTTGTTAAATGTTGTTAACCCAATGTTTATAATATCAAATGAGATTTTAAATTATTATATTATCATGATATTATCATGTATGAATATCTCTTAATATGATATATATATACATTAAATGTCTTTACAACGATAATCGTTACATATATGTCTCGTTTAAAAATCATTAAGTTAGTAGTCTTGTTTTTACATATGTAGTTCATTGTTAATATACTTAATGATATGTTTACTTATCATAGTATCATGTTAACTATATATATATCCATATATATGTCATCATATAGTTTTTACAAGTTTTAACGTTCGTGAATCACCGGTCAACTTGGGTGGTCAATTGTCTATATGAAACATATTTCAATTAATCAAGTCTTAACAAGTTTGATTGCTTAACATGTTGGAAACATTTAATCATGTAAATATCAATCTCAATTAATATATATAAACATGGAAAAGTTCGGGTCAATACAGTACTTACCCGTTAAATAAATTTAGTCCCGAAATTTTAAGCTGTTGAAGGTGTTGACGAATCTTCTAGAAATAGATGCGGGTATTTCTTCTTCATCTAATCTTCACACTCCCAGGTGAACTCAGGTCCTCTACGAGCATTCCATCGAACCTTAACAATTGGTATCTTGTTTTGCTTAAGTCTTTTAACCTCACGATCCATTATTTCGACGGGTTCTTCGATGAATTGGAGTTTTTCGTTGATTTGGATTTCATCTAACGGAATAGTGAGATCTTCTTTAGCAAAACATTTCTTCAAATTCGAAACGTGGAAAGTGTTATGTACAGCCGCGAGTTGTTGAGGTAACTCAAGTCGGTAAGCTACTGGTCCGACACGATCAATAATCTTGAATGGTCCAATATACCTTGGATTTAATTTCCCTCGTTTCCCAAATCGAACAACGCCTTTCCAAGGTGTAACTTTAAGCATGACCATCTCTCCAATTTCAAATTCTATATCTTTTCTTTTAATGTCAGCGTAGCTCTTTTGTCGACTTTGAGCGGTTTTCAACCATTGTTGAATTTGGATGATCTTCTCGGTAGTTTCTTGTATAATCTCCGGACCCGTAATCTGTCTATCCCCCACTTCACTCCAACAAATCGGAGACCTGCACTTTCTACCATAAAGTGCTTCAAACGGCGCCATCTCAATGCTTTAATGGTAGCTGTTGTTGTAGGAAAATTCTGCTAACGGTAGATGTCGATCCCAACTGTTTCCGAAATCAATAACACATGCTTGTAGCATGTCTTCAAGCGTTTGTATCGTCCTTTTGCTCTGCCCATTAGTTTGTGGATGATAGGCAGTACTCATGTCTAGACGAGTTTCTAATGCTTGCTGTAATGTCTGCCAGAATCTTGAAATAAATCTGCCATCCCTATCAGAGATAATAGAGATTAGTATTCCATGTCTGGAGATGACTTCCTTCAAATACAGTCGTACTAACTTCTCCATCTTGTCATCTTCTCTTATTGGCAGGAAGTGTGCTGATTTGGTGAGACTATCAACTATTACCCAAATAGTATCAAAATCACTTGCAGTCCTTGGCAATTTAGTGATGAAATCCATGGTAATGTTTTCCCATTTCCATTTCGGGATTTCGGGTTGTTGAAGTAGACCTGATGGTTTCTGATGCTCAGCTTTGACCTTAGAACACGTCAAACATTCTCCTACGTATTTAGCAACATCGGCTTTCATACCCGGCCACCAAAAATATTTCTTGAGATCCTTGTACATCTTCCCCGTTCCAGGATGTATTGAGTATCTGGTTTTATGAGCTTCTCTAAGTACCATTTCTCTCATATCTCCAAATTTTGGTACCCAAATCCTTTCAGCCCTATACCGGGTTCCGTCTTCCCGAATATTAAGATGCTTCTCTGATCCTTTGGGTATTTCATCCTTTAAATTTCCCTCTTTTAAAACTCCTTGTTGTGCCTCCTTTATTTGAGTAGTAAGGTTATTATGAATCATTATATTCATAGATTTTACTCCAATGGGTTCTCTGTCCTTCCTGCTCAAGGCATCGGCTACCACATTTGCCTTCCCCGGGTGGTAACGAATCTCAAAGTCGTAATCATTCAACAATTCAATCCACCTACGCTGCCTCATATTCAATTGTTTCTGATTAAATATGTGTTGAAGACTTTTGTGGTCGGTATATATAATACTTTTGACCCCATATAAGTAATGCCTCCAAGTCTTTAATACAAAAACAACCGCGCCTAATTCCAAATCATGCGTCGTATAATTTTGTTCGTGAATCTTCAATTGTCTAGACGCATAAGCAATCACCTTCATTCGTTGCATTAATACACAACCGAGACCTTGCTTTAATGCGTCACAATAAATCACAAAATCATCATTCTCTTCAGGCAATGACAATATAGGTGCCGTAGTTGGCTTTTTCTTCAATAACTGAAACGGTTTCTCTTGTTCATCATTCCATTCAAATTTCTTCCCTTTATGCGTTAATGCAGTCAAGGGTTTTGCTATTCTGGAAAAGTCTTGGATGAACCTTCTGTAGTAACCAGCTAGTCCTAAAAACTGGCGTATGTGTTTCGGAGTTTTTGGGGTTTCCCACTTTTCAACAGTTTCTATCTTTGCTGGATCCACCTTAATACCTTCTTGTTCACTATGTGACCGAGGAATTGAACTTCTTCCAACCAAAATGCACACTTTGAAAACTTAGCGTACAATTCTTCCTTCCTCAATACTTCTAACACCTTTCTCAAATGTTCACCGTGTTCTTGGTCATTCTTTGAGTAAATAAGTATGTCATCAATGAAAACAATGACAAACTTGTCAAGGTATGGTCCACACACTCGGTTCATAAGGTCCATGAACACAGCTGGTGCATTTGTTAAACCAAACGGCATGACCATAAACTCGTAATGACCGTAACGTGTTCTGAAAGCAGTCTTTGGAATATCATCTTCTTTCACCCGCATTTGATGATACCCGGAACGTAAGTCAATCTTTGAATAAACAGACGAGCCTTGTAGTTGATCAAATAAGTCGTCGATTCTCGGTAGTGGGTAGCGGTTCTTGATGGTAAATTTGTTCAACTCTCGGTAGTCGATACACAACCTGAATGTACCATCTTTCTTCTTGACAGACAAAACAAGAGCTCCCCACGGTGATGTGCTTGGTCGAATGAAATCACGCTCTAAAAGTTCTTGTAATTGACTTTGCAGTTCTTTCATCTCGCTGGGTGCGAGTCTGTAAGGAGCACGAGCTATTGGTGCAGCTCCTGGTATAAGATCTATTTGAAATTCAACAGATCGATGTGAGGGTAATCCCGGTAATTCTTTCGGAAATACGTCGGGAAATTCTTTTGCAATGGGAACATCATTGATGCTCTTTTCTTCGGTTTGTACATTCTCGACGTGTGCTAGAACAGCATAGCAACCTTTTCTTATTAGTTTTTGTGCCTTCAAATTACTAATAAGATGTAGCTTCGTGTTGCCCTTTTCTCCGTACACCATTAAGGGTTTTCCTTTTTCTCATATAATGCGAATTGCATTTTTGTAACAAACGATCTCTGCTTTCACTTCTTTCAACCAGTCCATACCGATTATCACATCAAAACTCCCTAACTCTACTGGTATCAAATCAATCTTAAATGTTTCGCTAACCAGTTTAATTTCTCGATTCCGACATATATTATCTGCTGAAATTAATTTACCATTTGCTAATTCGAGTAAAAATTTACTATCCAAAGGCGTCAATGGACAACTTAATTTAGCACAAAAATCTCTACTCATATAGCTTCTATCCGCACCCGAATCAAATAAAACGTAAGCAGATTTATTGTCAATAAGAAACGTACCCGTAACAAGCTCCAGGTCTTCCTGTGCCTCTGCCGCATTAATATTGAAAACTCTTTCGCGGCCTTGTCCATTCGTGTTCTCCTGGTTCGGGCAATTTCTAATAATGTGGCCCGGTTTTCCACATTTATAACAAACTACATTGGCATAACTTGCTCCGACACTACTTGCTCCGCCATTACTCGTTCCGACACCATTTGTTCCTTTCGTTCTATTAACCCCTGGTCCGTAGACCTCACACTTCGCCGCGCTATGACCATTTCTTTTACACTTGTTGCAAAATTTGGTGCAGAACCCCGAGTGATACTTTTCACACCTTTGGCATAGCTGCTTCTGATTCTTGTTGTTGTTGCGATTATTATTGTTGTTGGGATGATTGTTGTAGTTGCTGTTGTTGTTGTTGTTGTTGTTGTTGTTGTTGTTGTTGTTGTTGTTAGGCCGTTTGTTGTAGTTGCGATTGATGTTGCGATTGTTGGGATAATTGTTGCGATTATTGTTGTAATTGCTGTTGTTGTTGTATTGGTGATTCTTATCACCGTTTTCCTCCCACTTTCTTTTGACTTGCTTCACATTGGCCTCTTCAGCAGTCTGTTCTTTAATTCTTTCTTCAATCTGGTTCACTAGTTTGTGAGCCATTCTACATGCCTGTTGTATGGAGGCGGGCTCGTGTGAACTTATATCTTCTTGGATTCTTTCCGGTAATCCTTTCACAAACGCGTCAATCTTCTCTTCCTCATCTTCGAACGCTCCCGGACACAATAGGCACAATTCTGTGAATCGTCTTTCGTACGTGGTAATATCAAATCCTTGGGTTCGTAACCCTCTAAGTTCTGTCTTGAGCTTATTGACCTCGGTTCTGGGACGGTACTTCTCGTTCATCAAGTGCTTGAATGCTGACCACGGTAGTGCGTACGCATCGTCTTGTCCCACTTGCTCTAGATAGGTATTCCACCATGTTAACGCAGAACCTGTGAAGGTATGCGTAGCGTACTTCACTTTGTCCCCTTCAGTACACTTACTTATGGCAAACACCGATTCGACCTTCTCGGTCCACCATTTCAATCCGATCGGTCTTTCGGTTCCATCAAATTCCAAAGGTTTGCCGGCAGTGAATTCTTTGTAGGTGCATCCTACACGATTTCCTGTACTGCTAGATCCAAGGTTATTGTTGGTATGTAGCGCAGCCTGTACTGCGGCTATGTTTGAAGCTAGAAAAGTACAGAATTCCTCTTCATTCATATTCACGGTGTGTCGAGTAGTCGGTGCCATTTTCTTCAAAATAGTCAAATGGAACAAGTTAATCATACAGAATATTAAGAGTAGTTAATAGTATTTCGTAGCATAATATGAACTCATTTATAAAAGCTTTTTCTTCATATTAGCGTTTTATAAGTTTAAATTCGGGTAGTACCTACCCGTTAAGTTCATACTTAGTAGCTAATATACAATTCAACTACTACAATTCTATATGAAAAACTGATTATAATAATATTTCGCGTTCAAACTTTTACACAATATTTTACAAACTTATAATACCGCTTATTTTACATATAGCATGAAATATAGCACACAATAAATTTGATACAAGATGGTTGTGAAGATAATTCTAGCTAGTACACAAGTCGTTCAGTAAAGGCAATAAAGAAACGTAATTCATATGTCCAGAAACAAGTCATGCATTCTGGTTTTACTAGGACTACTTCCCATCCTTGGTCTTGTGGAACATAACCGTTATGGCCATTGATAAGACAGCGTGTTGTAACGTCGTCAAAGGGACGAGGGTTACGTAATGACCAACAGTCTCGTAATAACCTAAAAACCTCATTTCTTACCCCAATTACCGACTCCGTCACTTGTGGAAACGTTTTGTTTAATAGTTGTAGCCCAATGTTCTTTTTCTCACTTTGGTGAGAAGCGAACATTACTAACCCGTAAGTATAGCATGCTTCTTTATGTTGCATGTTAGCCGCTTTTTCTAAATCATGAAGTCCTATATTCGGATACATTGAGTCAAAATAATTTCTTAACCCGTTGCGTAAAATAGCATTTGGGTTCCCCGCAATATATGCGTCAAAGTAAACACATCGTAACTTATGGGTTTCCCAATGTGATATCCCCCATCTTTCAAACGAAAGTCTCTTATAAACCAAGACATTCTTGGAACGTTCTTTGAATGTCTTACAAACTGATTTCGCCGTAAATAGTTGTGCCGAAGAATTCTGACCGACTCTAGACAAGATTTCATCAATCATGTCTCCGGGTAGGTCTCTTAAAATATTGGGTTGTCTATCCATTTTGTGTTTTTATACTGTAAAATAGACAAGAGTTAGATTCATAAAAAAAAAATACTTATTAATACAAGCAATTTTTACATATATCATAAAGCATAAGCACACTATATTACATATATTACACCACACGAATACAACTATCTTATTCCGACTCGCTCGTTTCTTCTTCTTCGGTTTTGGTTCATTTTGCCAAGTTTCTAGGGATATATGATGTTCCCCTAATACGAGCTGTCGTTTTCCACAACGGTTTAGAAAAACCTGGTGGTTTAGAGGTTCCCGGGTCATTGTTACAACTTAAGTGCTTCGGGGGTTGACGATACATATAAAGTTCATCGGGGTTGGAATTAGATTTCTCTATTTTTATGCCCTTTCCCTTATTATTTTCTTTTGCCTTTTTAAATTCAGTTGGGGTAATTTCTATAACATCATCGAAATTCTCGTCGGAATCCGATTCATCGGAGAATTGGTAATCCTCCCAATATTTTGCTTCCTTGGCGGAAACACCATTGACCATAATTAACCTTGGTCAGTTGGTTGAGGATTTTCTTTTACTTAACCATTTTATTATTTCCCCCACCGGTTCTATTTCCTCCTCCGGTTCCTCCTCTTCCGGTTCTGATTCTTCTTCCGGTTCTTCTTCGGGAACTTGTGAATCAGTCCAATATATATTCGACTCTTCGTTATTATTAGGTGAGTCAATGGGATTTGTGCTAGAGGTAGACATCTATCACACAATATCAAACATGTTAAGAGATTAATATATCACATAATATATACATGTTAATAATATATAGTTTCCAACAAAAATATTAAGCAATCATTTTTAAAGAAAACACGGTCGAAGTCCAGACTCACTAATGCATCCTAACAAACTCAATAAGACACACTAATAAAAATTTTCTGGTTCTCTAAGACCAACGCTCAGATACCAACTGAAATGTCCCGTTCTTATTGATTAAAAACGTTCCATATTAATTGATTTCGTTGCGAGGTTTTGACCTCTATATGAGACGTTTTTCAAAGACTGCATTCATTTTTAAACAAACCATAACCTTTATTTCATCAATAAAGGTTTAAAAGCTTTACGTAGATTATCAAATAATGATAATCTAAAATATCCTGTTTACACACGACCATTACATAATGGTTTGCAATACAAATATGTTACAACAAAATAAGTTTCTTGAATGCAGTTTTTACACAATATCATACAAGCATGGACTCCAAATCTCATCCTTATTTAAGTATGCGACAGCGGGAGCTCTTAATAATCACCTGAGAATAAACATGCTTAAAACGTCAACAAAAATGTTGGTGAGTTATAGGTTTAACCTATATATATCAAATCATAATAATAGACCACAAGATTTCATATTTCAATACACATCCCATACATAGAGATAAAAATCATTCATATGGTGAACACCTGGTAACCGACATTAACAAGATGCATATATAAGAATATCCCCATCATTCCGGGACACCCTTCGGATATGATATAAATTTCGAAGTACTAAAGCATCCGGTACTTTGGATGGGGTTTGTTAGGCCCAATAGATCTATCTTTAGGATTCGCGTCAATTAGGGTGTATGTTCCCTAATTCTTAGATTACCAGACTTAATAAAAAGGGGCATATTCGATTTCGATAATTCAACCATAGAATGTAGTTTCACGTACTTGTGTCTATTTTGTAAATCATTTATAAAACCTGCATGTATTCTCATCCCAAAAATATTAGATTTTAAAAGTGGGACTATAACTCACTTTCACAGATTTTTACTTCGTCGGGAAGTAAGACTTGGCCACTGCTCGATTCACGAACCTATAACAAATATGTACATATATATCAAAGTATGTTCAAAATATATTTACAATACTTTTACTACATTTTGATGTTTTAAGTTTATTAAGTCAGCTGTCCTCGTTAGTAACCTACAACTAGTTGTCCACAGTTAGATGTACAGAAATAAATCGATAAATATTATCTTGAATCAATCCACGACCCAGTGTATACGTATCTCAGTATTGATCACAACTCAAACTATATATATTTTGGAATCAACCTCAACCCTGTATAGCTAACTCCAACATTCACATATAGAGTGTCTATGGTTGTTCCGAAATATATATAGATGTGTCGACATGATAGGTCAAAACATTGTATACGTGTCTGTGGTATCTCAAGATTACCTAATATACAATACAAGTTGATTAAGTTATGGTTGGAATAGATTTGTTACCAATTTTCACGTAGCTAAAATGAGAAAAAGTATCCAATCTTGTTTTACCCATAACTTCTTCATTTTAAATCCGTTTTGAGTGAATCAAATTGCTATGGTTTCATATTGAACTTTATTTTATGAATCTAAACAGAAAAAGTATAGGTTTATAGTCGGAAAAATAAGTTATAAGTCGTTTTTGTAAAGGTTGTCATTTCAGTCGAAAGAACGACGTCTAGATGACCATTTTGGAAAACATACTTCCACTTTGAGTTTAACCATAATTTTTGGATATAGTTTCATGTTCATAATAAAAATCATTTTCCCAGAATAACAACTTTTAAATCAAAGTTTATCATAGTTTTTAATTAACTAACCCAAAACAGCCAGCGGTGTTACTACGACGGCGTAAATCCGATTTTACGGTGTTTTTCGTGTTTCCAGGTTTTAAATCATTAAGTTAGCATATCATATAGATATAGAACATGTGTTTATTTGATTTTAAAAGTCAAGTTAGAAGGATTAACTTTTATTTGCGAACAAGTTTATTATTAACTAAACTATGTTCTAGTGATTACAAGTTTAAACCTTCGAATAAGATAGCTTTATATGTATGAATTGAATGATGTTATGAACATCATTACTACCTCAAGTTCCTTGGATAAACCTACTGGAAATGAGAAAAATAGATCTAGCTTCAAAGGATCCTTGGATGGCTTGAAAGTTCTTGAAGCAGAATCATGATACGAAAACAATTTCAAGTAAGATTTCCACTCGAAATAAGATTGTTATAGTTATAGAAATTGAATTAAAGTTTGATTATGATTATTACCTTGTATTAGAAAGATAACCTACTATAAGTAACAAAGGTTTCTTGATCTTGGATGATTACTTGGAATGGATTTAGAAAACTTGGAAGTAAACTTGCAATCTTGGAAGTATTCTTGATTTTATGAAACTAGAACTTTTGGAATTTATGAAGAACACTTAGAACTTGAAGATAGAACTTGAGAGAGATCAATTAGATGAAGAAAATTGAAGAATGAAAGTGTTTGTAGGTGTTTTTGGTTGTTGGTGTATGGATTAGATATAAAGGATATGTAATTTTGTTTTCATGTAAATAAGTCATGAATGATTACTCATATTTTTGTAATTTTATGAGATATTTCATGCTAGTTTCCAAATGATGGTTCCCACATGTGTTAGGTGACTCACATGGTCTGCTAAGAGCTGATCATTGGAGTGTATATACCAATAGTACATACATCTAAAAGTTGTGTATTGTACGAGTACGAATACGGGTGCATACGAGTAGAATTGTTGATGAAACTGAACGAGGATGTAATTGTAAGCATTTTTGTTAAGTAGAAGTATTTTGATAAGTGTCTTGAAGTCTTTCAAAAGTGTATGAATACATATTAAAATACTACATGTATATACATTTTAACTGAGTTGTTAAGTCATCGTTAGTCGTTACATGTAAGTGTTGTTTTGAAACATTTAGGTTAACGATCTTGTTAAATGTTGTTAACCCAATGTTTATAATATCAAATGAGATTTTAAATTATTATATTATCATGATATTATCATGTATGAATATCTCTTAATATGATATATATATATACATTAAATGTCTTTACAACGATAATCGTTACATATATGTCTCGTTTAAAAATCATTAAGTTAGTAGTCTTGTTTTTACATATGTAGTTCATTGTTAATATACTTAATGATATTTTTACTTATCATAGTATCATGTTAACTATATATATATATATATATCCATATATATGTCATCATATAGTTTTTACAAGTTTTAACGTTCGTGAATCACCGGTCAACTTGGGTGGTCAATTGTCTATATGAAACATATTTCAATTAATCAAGTCTTAACAAGTTTGATTGCTTAACATGTTGGAAACATTTAATCATGTAAATATCAATCTCAATTAATATATATAAACATGGAAAAGTTCGGGTCACTACAGTACCTACCCGTTAAATAAATTTCGTCCCGAAATTTTAAGCTGTTGAAGGTGTTGACGAATCTTCTAGAAATAGATGCGGGTATTTCTTCTTCATCTGATCTTCACGCTCCCAGGTGAACTCGGGTCCTCTACGAGCATTCCATCGAACCTTAACAATTGGTATCTTGTTTTGCTTAAGTCTTTTAACCTCACGATCCATTATTTCGACGGGTTCTTCGATGAATTGGAGTTTTTCGTTGATTTGGATTTCATCTAACGGAATAGTGAGATCTTCTTTAGCAAAACATTTCTTCAAATTCGAGACGTGGAAAGTGTTATGTACAGCCGCGAGTTGTTGAGGTAACTCAAGTCGGTAAGCTACTGGTCCGACACGATCAATAATCTTGAATGGTCCAATATACCTTGGATTTAATTTCCCTCGTTTACCAAATCGAACAACGCCTTTCCAAGGTGTAACTTTAAGCATGACCATCTCTCCAATTTCAAATTCTATATCTTTTCTTTTAATGACTGCGTAGCTCTTTTGTCAACTTTGAGCAGTTTTCAACCGTTGTTGAATTTGGATGATCTTCTCGGTAGTTTCTTGTATAATCTCCGGACCCGTAATCTGTCTATCCCCCACTTCACTCCAACAAATCAGAGACCTGCACTTTCTACCATAAAGTGCTTCAAACAGCGCCATCTCAATGCTTGAATGGTAGCTGTTGTTGTAGGAAAATTCTGCTAACGGTAGATGTCGATCCCAACTGTTTCCGAAATCAATAACACATGCTCGTAGCATGTCTTCAAGCATTTGTATCGTCCTTTCGCTCTGCCCATCAGTTTGTGGATGATAGGCAGTACTCATGTCTAGACAAGTTCCTAATGCTTGCTGTAATGTCTGCCAGAATCTTGAAATAAATCTGCCATCCCTATCAGAGATAATAGAGATTGGTATTCCATGTCTGGAGATGACTTCCTTCAAATACAGTCGTGCTAACTTCTCCATCTTGTCATCTTCTCTTATTGGCAGGAAGTGTGCTGATTTGGTGAGACGATCAACTATTACCCAAATAGTATCAAAACCACTTGCAGTCCTTGGCAATTTAGTGATGAAATCCATAGTAATGTTTTCCCATTTCCATTCCGGGATTTCGGGTTGTTGAAGTAGACCTGATGGTTTCTGATGCTCAGCTTTGACCTTAGAACACGTCAAACATTCTCCTACGTATTTAGCAACATCGGCTTTCATACCCGGCCACCAAAAATATTTCTTGAGATCCTTGTACATCTTCCCCGTTCCAGGATGTATTGAGTATCTGGTTTTATGAGCTTCTCTAAGTACCATTTCTCTCATATCTCCAAATTTTGGTACCCAAATCCTTTCAGCCCTATACCGGGTTCCGTCTTCCCGAATATTAAGATACTTCTCCGATCCTTTGGGTATTTCATCCTTTAAATTTCCCTCTTTTAAAACTCCTTGTTGCGCCTCCTTTATTTGAGTAGTAAGGTTATTATGAATCATTATATTCATAGATTTTACTCCAATGGGTTCTCTGTCCTTCCTGCTCAAGGCATCGGCTACCACATTTGCCTTCCCCGGGTGGTAACGAATCTCAAAGTCTTAATCATTCAACAATTCAATCCACCTATGCTGCCTCATATTCAATTGTTTCTGATTAAATATGTGTTGAAGACTTTTGTGGTCGGTATATATAATACTTTTGACCCCATATAAGTAGTGCCTCCAAGTCTTTAATACAAAAACAACCGCGCCTAATTCCAAATCATGCGTCGTATAATTTTGTTCGTGAATCTTCAATTGTCTAGATGCATAAGCAATCACCTTCGTTCGTTGCATTAATACACAACCGAGACCTTGCTTTGATGCATCACAATAAATCACAAAATCATCATTCCCTTCAGGCAATGACAATATAGGTGCCGTAGTTAGCTTTTTCTTCAATAACTGAAATGGTTTCTCTTGTTCATCATTCCATTCAAATTTCTTCCCTTTATGCGTTAATGCAGTCAAGGGTTTTGCTATTCTGGAAAAGTCTTGGATGAACCTTCTGTAGTAACCAGCTAGTCCTAAAAACTGGCGTATGTGTTTCGGAGTTTTTGGGGTTTCCCACTTTAGAAAACATACTTCCACTTTGAGTTTAACCATAATTTTTGGATATAGTTTCATGTTCATAATAAAAATCATTTTCCCAGAACAACAACTTTTAAATCAAAGTTTATCATAGTTTTTAATTAACTAACCCAAAACAGCCAGCGGTGTTACTACGACGGCGTAAATCCGATTTTACGGTGTTTTTCGTGTTTCCAGGTTTTAAATCATTAAGTTAGCATATCATATAGATATAGAACATGTGTTTATTTGATTTTAAAAGTCAAGTTAGAAGGATTAACTTTTATTTGCGAACAAGTTTAGAATTAACTAAACTATGTTCTAGTGATTACAAGTTTAAACCTTCGAATAAGATAGCTTTATATGTATGAATAGAATGATGTTATGAACATCATTACTACCTCAAGTTCCTTGGATAAACCTACTAGAAATGAGAAAAATAGATCTAGCTTCAAAGGATCCTTGGATGGCTTGAGAGTTCTTGAAGCAGAATCATGATACGAAAACAATTTCAAGTAAGATTTCCACTCGAAATAAGATTGTTATAGTTATAGAAACTGAATTAAAGTTTGAATATGATTATTACCTTGTATTAGAAATATAACCTACTGTAAGTAACAAAGGTTTCTTGATCTTGGATGATTACTTGGAATGGATTTAGAAAACTTGGAAGTAAACTTGCAATCTTGGAAGTATTCTTGATTTTATGAAACTAGAACTTTTGGAATTTATGAAGAACACTTAGAACTTGAAGATAGAACTTGAGAGAGATCAATTAGATGAAGAAAATTGAAAAATGAAAGTGTTTGTAGGTGTTTTTGGTTGTTGGTGTATGGATTAGATATAAAGGATATGTAATTTTGTTTTCATGTAAATAAGTCATGAATGATTACTCATATTTTTGTAATTTTATGAGATATTTCATGCTAGTTGCCAAATGAGGGTTCCCACATGTGTTAGGTGACTCAAATGGGCTGCTAAGAGCTGATCATTGGAGTGTATATACCAATAGTACATACATCTAAAATTTGTGTATTGTACGAGTACGAATACGAGTGCATACGAGTAGAATTATTGATGAAACTGAACGAGGATGTAATTGTAAGCATTTTTGTTAAGTAGAAGTATTTTGATAAGTGTCTTGAAGTCTTTCAAAAGTGTATGAATACATATTAAAACACTACATGTATATACATTTTAACTGAGTCGTTAAGTCATCGTTAGTCGTTACATGTAAGTGTTGTTTTGAAACCTTTAGGTTAACGATCTTGTTAAATGTTGTTAACCCAATGTTTATAATATCAAATGAGATTTTAAATTATTATATTATCATGATATTATCATGTATGAATATCTCTTAATATGATATATATATATATACATTAAATGTCTTTACAACGATAATCGTTACATATATGTCTCGTTTAAAAATCATTAAGTTAGTAGTCTTGTTTTTACATATGTAGTTCATTGTTAATATACTTAATGATATGTTTACTTATCATAGTATCATGTTAACTATATATATATCCATATATATGTCATCATATAGTTTTTACAAGTTTTAACGTTCGTGAATCACCGGTCAACTTGGGTGGTCAATTGTCTATATGAAACATATTTCAATTAATCAAGTCTTAACAAGTTTGATTGCTTAACATGTTGGAAACATTTAATCATGTAAATATCAATCTCAATTAATATATATAAACATGGAAAAGTTCGGGTCACTACATCCCCGAACTCCGCGGGAATCACAACACCACCGATGCGGGGCTGTGGCTCCGAGGATCCGGGAGCAGACGGAGCTGGAATCTCCGTAGGGTCCACGTGTCAGTCAATAGTAGCCACTGGTGCAGGCGGCTGGCTGCTAGTCCCGGAAGACGAAGCGCCGGGGTCACTGGTGCGTGTCGGGATCGGTGTGTCGGCAGCAGCAGCAGGTGGGGTGGCTGACGAGTCTAAACTGCCCAAAACGATAGCAGGTGGAACATCCGACATCTGAACAAGGAAAAATAAATTTTCCATGTCAGTATGTCATAAAGCAAGCACGTATTAGGCCAACAGTTTAAATCATGTATAACAATAAGTAGCATGGCAATAATAACGAATCGTACAGAAGTAGCATGCAATCGAAAGCAAGTAATATCATATAGTAGTGAAATCATGTAATATCATACGGCATATAGCAGTAAAAGTAAGCAGCAGCATGCAGTAAGTCAGCAGAAACACGTAAACTAGCAAGTTGTAGATTAGTCCTATTAGTGAATCCTACTCGGGTCGATCTTAGACTCACTAATGCAACCTAATTCCCTACAACAAATGCTCTGATACCAAATGTGATGCCCCGTACAAAACCATAGTGTACGAATCATCAACAACAGGATCATTACAAGGTTAAGTACTACATGCTGTAATAAAAGAAGTTGCATTCACGATAAAAAAAGGTGACGTCATAACCGACATCAAATGTTTTACACCAACAGTATGCTTCTATGAATAGCAAGCATAAATAAATTTATGTGACCCTTAGGTCGTTACAAAACATAGTTCAAATGTATTAAAGTTTGAATGCAAGGTAAACAGTTCATGCGGTGATAACACTAGAGCAGCGGGTGTCTACGGCAAGACTAGCATGACAGCGGAAGCAAATAACCTTAAGCACCTGAGAAAAACATGCTTAAAAATGTCAACACAATGGTTGGTGAGCTATAGTTTAAGTATAACAGTATGTAAGTTAGGCCACGAGATTTCAGTGCTACAAAGAGCGTTTCAAATCAGTATGATAAAGTATATGTTAACCGTGGGCACTTGGTAACTAACTTAACGTTTATACCCCCTGAAAGTACACTTGGCAAGTGCGTATGTTTACGAAGTATTAAACACTCGTTAAATGCTAGCGCTACTAGCCCGAGTGGGGATGTCAAACCCTATGGATTCATTGTAGTGACCCGAACTTTTCCATGTTTATATATATATATTAAATGAAATTGTTATTTTACATGATTAAGTGTTTCCAACATGTTAAGCAATCAAACTTTTTAAGACTTGATTAATTGAAATAGGTTTCATATAGACAATTGACCACCCAAGTTGACCGGTGATTCACGAACGTTAAAACTTGTAAAAACTATATGATGACATATATATGGTTATATATATAGTTAGATAAGTAAACATATCATTAAGTATATTAACAATGAACTACATATGTAAAAACAAGACTACTAACTTAATGATTTTGAAACGAGACATATATGTAACGATTATCGTTGTAACGACATTTAATGTATATATATCATATTAAGAGATATTCGTACATCATAATATCATGATAATATAATAATTTAAAATCTCTTTTGATATTATAAACATTAGGTTAACAACATTTAACAAGATCGTTAACCTAAAGGTTTCAAAACAACACTTACATGTAACGACTAACGATGACTTAACGACTCAATTAAAATGTATATACATGTAGTATTTTAATATGTATTCATACACTTTTGAAAGACTTCAAGACACTTATCAAAATACTTCTACTTAACAAAAATGCTTACAATTACATCCTCGTTCAGTTTCATCAACAATTCTACTCGTATGCACCCATATTTGTACTCGTACAATACACAGCTTTTAGATGTATGTACTATTGGTATATACACTCCAATGATCAGCTCTTAGCAGCCCATGTGAGTCACCTAACACATGTGGGAACCATCATTTGGCAACTAGCATGAAATATCTCATAAAATTACAAAAATATGAGTAATCATTCATGACTTATTTACATGAAAACAAAATTACATATCCTTTATATCTAATCCATACACCAACGACCAAAAACACCTACAAACACTTTCATTCTTCAATTTTCTTCATCTAATTGATCTCTCTCAAGTTCTATCTTCAAGTTCTAAGTGTTCTTCATAAATTCCAAAAGTTCTAGTTTCATAAAATCAAGAATACTTCCAAGATTGCAAGTTTACTTCCAAGTTTTCTAAATCCATTCCAAGTAATCATCCAAGATCAAGAAACCATTGGTACTTACAGTAGGTTATCTTTCTAATACAAGGTAATAATCATATTCAAACTTTAATTCAATTTCTATAACTATAACAATCTTATTTCGAGTGGAAATCTTACTTGAAATTGTTTTCGTGTCATGATTCTGCTTCAAGAACTTTCAAGCCATCCAAGAATCCTTTGAAGCTAGATCTATTTTTCTTATTTCCAGTAGGTTTATCCAAGGAACTTGAGGTAGTAAGGATGTTCATAACATCATTCAATTCATATATATAAAGCTATCTTATTCGAAGGTTTAAACTTGTAATCACTAGAACATAGTTTAGTTAATTCTAAACTTGTTCGCAAATAAAAGTTAATCCTTCTAACTTGACTTTTAAAATCAAATAAACACATGTTCTATATCTATATGATATGCTAACTTAATGATTTAAAACCTGGAAACACGAAAAACACCGTAAAATCGGATTTACGCCGTCGTAGTAACACCGCGGGCTGTTTTGGGTTAGTTAATTAAAAACTATGATAAACTTTGATTTAAAAGTTGTTATTCTGGGAAAATGATTTTTATTATGAACATGAAACTATATCCAAAAATTATGGTTAAACTCAAAGTGGAAGTATGTTTTCTAAAATGGTCATCTAGACGTCGTTCTTTCGACTGAAATGACTACCTTTACAAAAATGACTTGTAACTTATTTTTCCGACTATAAACCTATACTTTTTCTATTTAGATTCATAAAATAGAGTTCAATATGAAATCATAGCAATTTGATTCACTCAAAACGGATTTAAAATGAAGAAGTTATGGGTAAAACAAGATTGGATAATTTTTCTCATTTTAGCTACGTGAAAATTGGTAACAAATCTATTCCAACCATAACTTAATCAACTTGTATTGTATATTATGTAATCTTGAGATACCATAGACACGTATACAATGTTTCGACCTATCATGTCGACACATCTATATATATTTCGGAACAACCATAGACACTCTATATGTGAATGTTGGAGTTAGCTATACAGGGTTGAGGTTGATTCCAAAATATATATAGTTTGAGTTGTGGTCAATACTGAGATACGTATACACTGGGTCGTGAATTGATTCAAGATAATATTTATCGATTTATTTCTGTACATCTAACTGTGGACAACTAGTTGTAGGTTACTAACGAGGACAGCTGACTTAATAAACTTAAAACATCAAAATATATTAAAAGTGCTGTAAATATATTTTGAACATACTTTGATATATATGTATATATTGTTATAGGTTCGTGAATCAACCAGTGGCTAAGTCTTACTTCCCGACGAAGTAAAAATCTGTGAAAGTGAGTTATAGTCCCACTTTTAAAATCTAATATTTTTGGGATGAGAATACATGCAGGTTTTATAAATGATTTACAAAATAGACACAAGTACGTGAAACTACATTCTATGGTTGAATTATCGAAATCGAATATGCCCCTTTTTATTAAGTCTGGTAATCTAAGAATTAGGGAACAGACACCCTAATTGACGCGAATCCTAAAGATAGATCTATTGGGCCTAACAAACCCCATCCAAAGTACCGGATGCTTTAGTACTTCGAAATTTATATCATATCCGAAGGGTGTCCCGGAATGATGGGGATATTCTTATATATGCATCTTGTTAATGTCGGTTACCAGGTGTTCACCATATGAATGATTTTTATCTCTATGTATGGGATGTGTATTGAAATATGAAATCTTGTGGTCTATTGTTACGATTTGATATATATAGGTTAAACCTATAACTCACCAACATTTTTGTTGACGTTTAAAGCATGTTTATTCTCAGGTGAATACTAAGAGCTTCCGCTGTTGCATACTAAAATAAGGACAAGATTTGGAGTCCATGTTTGTATGATATTGTGTAAAAACTGCATTCAAGAAACTGATTTCGATGTAACATATTTGTATTGTAAACCATTATGTAATGGTCGTGTGTAAACAGGATATTTTAGATTATCATTATTTGATAATCTACGTAAAGCTTTTTAAACATTTATTTATGAAATAAAGGTTATGGTTTGTTTTAAAAATGAATGCAGTCTTTAAAAAACGTCTCATATAGAGGTCAAAACCTCGCAATGAAATCAATTAATATGGAACGTTTTTAATCAATAAGAACGGGACATTTCAGTTGGTATCCGAGCGTTGGTCTTAGAGAACCAGAAAATTTGCATTAGTGTGTCTTATCGAGTTTGTTAGGATGCATTAGTGAGTCTGGACTTCGACCGTGTTTTCTTTAAAAATGATTGCTTAACATTTTTGTTAGAAACTATATATTATTAACATGTATATATTATGTGATATATTAATCTCTTAACATGTTTGATATTGTGTGATAGATGTCTACCTCTAGAACAAATCCCATTGACTCACCTAATAATAACGAAGATTCGAATATATATTGGACTGATTCACAAGTTCCCGAAGAGGAACCGGAAGAAGAATCAGAACCGGAAGAAGAATCAGAACCGGAAGAGGAGGAACCGGAAGAGGAAATAGAACCGGTGGGGGAAATAATAAAACGGTTAAGTAAAAGAAAATCCTCAACCAACCGACCAAGGTTAATTATGGTCAATGGTGTTTTCGCCAAGGAAGCAAAATATTGGGAGGATTACCAATTCTCCGATGAATCGGATTCCGACGAGAATTCCGATGATGTTATAGAAATTACCCCAACTGAATTTAAAAAGGCAAAAGAAAATAATAAGGGAAAGGGCATAAAAATAGAGAAATCTAAATCCAACCCCGATGAACTTTATATGTATCGTCAACACCCGTATTTCTTAAGTTGTGACGATAACCCGGGAACCCCTAAACCACCGGGTTTTTCTAAACCAATGTGGAAAACGACGGCTCGTATTAGGGGAACATCATATATCCCTAGAAACTTGTCAAAACGAATCAAAACCGAAGAAGAAGAAACGAGCGAGTCGGAATAAGATAGTTGTATTCGTGTGGTGTAATATATGTAATATAGTGTGCTTATGCTTTATGATATATGTAAAAATTGCTTGTATTAATAAGTATTTTTTTTATGAATCTAACTCTTGTCTATTTTACAGTATAAAAACACAAAATGAATAGACAACCCAATATTTTAAGAGACCTACCCGGAGATATGATTGATGAAATCTTGTCTAGAGTCGGTCAGAATTCCTCGGCACAACTATTTAAGGCGAGATCAGTTTGTAAGACATTCGAAGAATGTTCCAAGAATTCCTTGGTTTATAAAAGGCTTTCGTTCAAAAGTTGGGGGATATCACATTGGGAAATCCATAAGTTACGATGTGTTTACTTTGACGCATATATTGCGGAGAACCCAAATGCTATTTTACGCAACGGGTTAAGAAATTATTTTGACTCAATATATCCGAATATAGGACTTCGTGATTTAGAAAAAGCGACTAACATGCAACATAAAGAAGAATGTTATGCTTACGGCTTAGTAATGTTCGCTTCTCACCAAAGTGAGAACAAGAATATCGGGCTACAACTATTAAACAAAACGTTCCCACAAGTGACGGAGTCGGTAATTGGGGTAAGAAATGAGGTTTTTAGGTTATTACGAGACTGTTGGTCATTACGTAACCCTCGTCCCTTTGACGACGTTACAACACGCTATCTTATTAACGGCCATAACAGTTATGTTCCACAAGACCAAGGATGGGAAGTAGTCCTAGTAAAACCAGAATGCATGACTTGTTTCTGGACGTATGAATTACGTGTCTTTATTGCCTTTGCTGAACGACTTGTGTACTAGCTAGAATTATCTTGACAACTATCCTGTATCAAAGTTATTGTGTGCTATATTTCATGCTTTATGTAAAATAAGCGGTATTGTAAGTTTGTAAAATATTGTATAAAAGTTTGAACGCAAAATATTATTATAATCAGTTTTTCATATAGAATTGTAGTAGTTGAATTGTATATTAGCTACTAAGTATGAACTTAACGGGTAGGTACTACCCGAACTTAAACTTATAAAACGCTAATATGAAGAAAAAGCTTTTATAAATGAGTTCATATTATGCTACGAAATACTATTAACTACTCTTAATATTCTGTATGATTAACTTGTTCCATTTGACTATTTTGAAGGAAATGGCACCGACTACTCGACACACCGTGAATATGAATGAAGAGGAATTCCGTACTTTTCTAGCTTCAAATATAGCCGCAGTACAGGCTGCGCTACATACCAACAATAACCTCGGATCTAGTAGTACAGAAAATCGTGTAGGATGCACCTACAAAGAATTTACTGCCTGCAAACCTTTGGAATTTGATGGAACCGAAGGACCGATCAGATTGAAACGGTGGACCGAGAAGGTCGAATCGGTGTTTGCCATAAGTAAGTGTACTGAAGAGGACAAAGTGAAGTACGCTACGCATACCTTCACAGGTTCTGCGTTAACATGGTGGAATACCTATCTAGAGCAAGTGGGACAAGATGATGCTTACGCACTACCGTGGTCAGCATTCAAGCACTTGATGAACGAGAAGTACCGTCCCAGAACCGAGGTCAATAAGCTCAAGACAGAACTTAGAGGGTTACGAACCCAAGGATTTGATATTACCACATACGAAAGACGATTCACAGAATTATGCCTATTGTGTCCGGGAGTGTTCGAAGATGAGGAAGAGAAGATCGACGTGTTTGTGAAAGGATTACCGGAAAGAATCCAAGAAGATATAAGTTCACACGAGCCCTCCTCCATACAACAGGCATGTAGAATGGCTCACAAACTAGTGAACCAGATTGAAGAAAGAATTAAAGAACAGACTGCTGAAGAGGCCAATGTGAAGCAAGTCAAAAGAAAGTGGGAGGAAAACGGTGATAAGAATCACCAATACAACAACAACAGCAATTACAACAATAATCGCAACAATTATCCTAACAATCCCAACATCAATCGCAACTACAACAAACGGCCCAACAACAACAACAACAACAACAACAACAACAACAACAACAACAACAACTACTACTACAACAATCATCCCAACAACAATAATAATCGCAACAACAACAACAATCAGAAGCAGCTATGCCAAAGGTGTGAAAAGTATCACTCGGGGTTCTGCACCAAATTTTGCAACAAGTGTAAAAGAAATGGTCATAGCGCGGTGAAGTGTGAGGTCTACGGACCAGGGGTTAACAGAACGAAAGGAACAAATGGTGTCGGAACGAGTAATGGCGGAGCAAGTAGTGTCGGAGCAAGTTATGCCAATGTAGTTTGTTATAAATGTGGAAAACCGGGCCACATTATTAGAAATTGCCCGAACCAGGAGAACACAAATGGACAAGGCCGCGGAAGAGTTTTCAATATTAATGGGGCAGAGGCACAGGAAGACCCGGAGCTTGTTACGGGTACATTTCTTATTGACAATAAATCTGCTTACGTTTTATTTGATTCGGGTGCGGATAGAAGCTATATGAGTAGAGATTTTTGTGCTAAATTAAGTTTTCCATTGACGCCTTTGGATAGTAAATTTTTACTCGAATTAGCAAATGGTAAATTAATTTCAGCAGATAATATATGTCGAAATCAAGAAATTAAACTGGTTAGCAAAACATTTAAGATTGACTTGATACCAGTAGAGTTAGGGAGTTTTGATGTGATAATCGGTATGGACTGGTTGAAAGAAGTGAAAGCAGAGATCGTTTGTTACAAAAATGCAATTTGCATTATACGAGAAAAAGGAAAACCCTTAATGGTGTACGGAGAAAAGGGCAACACGAAGCTACATCTTATTAGTAATTTGAAGGCACAAAAACTAATAAGAAAAGGTTGCTATGTTGTTCTAGCACACGTCGAGAAAGTACAAACTGAAGAAAAGAGCATCAATGATGTTCCCGTGGCAAAAGAATTTTCCGATGTATTTCCGAAAGAATTACCGGGACTACCTCCACATCGATCTGTTGAATTTCAAATAGATCTTGTACCAGGAGCTGCACCAATAGCTCGTTCTCCTTACAGACTCGCACCCAGCGAGATGAAAGAACTGCAAAGCCAATTACAAGAACTTTTAGAGCGTGGTTTCATTCGACCAAGCACATCACCGTGGGGAGCTCCTGTTTTGTTTGTCAAGAAGAAAGATGATACATTCAGGTTGTGTATTGACTACCGAGAGTTGAACAAACTTACCATCAAGAACCGCTACCCACTACCGAGAATCGACGACTTATTTGATCAACTACAAGGCTCGTCTGTTTATTCAAAGATTGACTTACGTTCCGGGTATCATCAAATGCGGGTGAAAGAAGATGATATTCCAAAGACTGCTTTCAGAACACGTTACGGTCATTACGAGTTTATGGTCATGCCGTTTGGTTTAACTAATGCACCAGCTGTGTTCATGGACCTTATGAACCGAGTGTGTGGACCATACCTTGACAAGTTTGTCATTGTTTTCATTGATGACATACTTATTTACTCAAAGAATGACCAAGAACACGGTGAACATTTGAGAAAGGTGTTAGAAATATTGAGGAAGGAAGAATTGTATGCTAAATTTTCAAAGTGTGCATTTTGGTTGGAAGAAGTTCAATTCCTCGGTCACATAGTGAACAAAGAAGGTATTAAGGTGGATCCGGCAAAGATAGAAACTGTTGAAAAGTGGGAAACCCCAAAAACTCCGAAACACATACGCCAGTTTTTAGGACTAGCTGGTTACTACAGAATGTTCATCCAAGACTTTTCCAGAATAGCAAAACCCTTGACTGCATTAATGCATAAAGGGAAGAAATTTGAATGGAAGGATGAACAAGAGAAAGCGTTTCAGTTATTGAAGAAAAAGCTAACTACAGCACCTATAATGTCATTGCCTGAAGGGAATGATGATTTTGTGATTTATTGTGACGCATCAAAGCAAGGTATCGGTTGTGTATTAATGCAACGAACGAAGGTGATTGCTTATGCGTCTAGACAATTGAAGATTCACGAACAAAATTATACGACGCATGATTTGGAATTAGGCGCGGTTGTTTTTGCATTAAAGACTTGGAGGCACTACTTATATGGGGTCAAAAGTATTATATATACCGACCACAAAAGTCTTCAGCACATATTTAATCAGAAACAACTGAATATGAGGCAGCGTAGGTGGATTGAATTGTTGAATGATTACGACTTTGAGATTCGTTACCACCCGGGGAAGGCAAATGTGGTAGCCGACGCCTTGAGCAGGAAGGACAGAGAACCCATTCGAGTAAAATCTATGAATATAATGATTCACAATAACCTTACTACTCAAATAAAGGAGGCGCAACAAGGAGTTCTAAAATAGGGAAATTTAAAGGATGAAATACCCAAAGGATCGGAGAAGCATCTTAATATTCGGGAAGACGGAACCCGGTATAGGGCTGAAAGGATTTGGGTACCAAAATTTGAAGATATGAGAGAAATGGTACTTAGAGAAGCTCATAAAACCAGATACTCAATACATCCTGGAACGGGGAAGATGTACAAGGATCTCAAGAAACATTTTTGGTGGCCGGGTATGAAAGCCGATGTTGCTAAATACGTAGGAGAATGTTTGACGTGTTCTAAGGTCAAAGCTGAGCATCAGAAACCATCAGGTCTACTTCAACAACCCGAAATCCCAGAATGGAAATGGGAAAACATTACCATGGATTTCATCACTAAATTGCCAAGGACTGCAAGTGGTTTTGATACTATTTGGGTAATAGTTGACCGTCTCACCAAATCAGCACACTTCCTGCCAATAAGAGAAGATGACAAGATGAAGAAGTTAGCACGACTGTATTTGAAGGAAGTCGTCTCCAGACATGGAATACCAATCTCTATTATCTCTGATAGGGATGGCAGATTTATTTCAAGATTCTGGCAGACATTACAGCAAGCATTAGGAACTCGTCTAGACATGAGTACTGCCTATCATCCACAAACTGATGGGCAGAGCGAAAGGACGATACAAACACTGGAAGACATGCTACGAGCATGTGTTATTGATTTTGGAAACAGTTGGGATCGACATCTACCATTAGCAGAATTTTCCTACAACAACAGCTACCATTCAAGCATTGAGATGGCGCCATTTGAAGCACTTTATGGTAGAAAGTGCAGGTCTCCGATTTGTTGGAGTGAAGTCGGGGATAGACAGATTACGGGTTCGGAGATAATACAAGAAACTACCGAGAAGATCATCCAAATTCAACAACGGTTGAAAACCGCCCAAAGTCGACAAAAGAGCTACGCTGACATTAAAAGAAAAGATATAGAATTTGAAATTGGAGAGATGGTCATGCTTAAAGTTGCACCTTGGAAAGGTGTTGTTCGATTTGTTAAATGAGGGAAATTAAATCCAAGGTATATTGGACCATTCAAGATTATTGATTTTGTCGGACCAGTAGCTTACCGACTTGAATTACCTCAACAACTCGCGGTTGTACATAACACTTTCCACGTCTCGAATTTGAAGAAATGTTTTGCTAAAGAAGATCTCACTATTCCGTTAGATGAAATCCAAATCAACGAAAAACTTCAATTCATTGAAGAACCCGTCGAAATAATGGATCGTGAGGTTAAGAGACTTAAAAAAAACAAGATACCGATTGTTAAGGTTCGATGGAATGCTCGTAGAGGACCCGATTTCACCTGGGAGCGTGAAGATCAAATGAAGAAGAAATACCCGCATTTATTTCCAGAAGATACGTCAACACCTCCAACTGCTTAAAATTTCGAGACGAAATTTATTTAACGGGTAGGTACTGTAGTGACCTGAACTTTTCCATGTTTATATATATATTAAATGAAATTGTTATTTTACATGATTAAGTGTTTCCAACATGTTAAGCAATCAAACTTGTTAAGACTTGATTAATTGAAATAGGTTTCATATAGACAATTGACCACCCAAGTTGACCGGTGATTCACGAACGTTAAAACTTGTAAAAACTATATGATGACATATATATGGTTATATATATAGTTAACATGATATTATGATAAGTAAACATATCATTAAGTATATTAACAATGAACTACATATGTAAAAACAAGACTACTAACTTAATGATTTTGAAACGAGACATATATGTAACGATTATCGTTGTAAAGACATTTAATGTATATATATCATATTAAGAGATATTTGTACATCATAATATCATGATAATATAATAATTTAAAATCTCTTTTGATATTATAAACATTAGGTTAACAACATTTAACAAGATCGTTAACCTAAAGGTTTCAAAACAACACTTACATGTAACGACTAACGATGACTTAACGACTCAGTTAAAATGTATATACATGTAGTATTTTAATATGTATTCATACACTTTTGAAAGACTTCAAGACACTTATCATAATACTTCTACTTAACAAAAATGCTTACAATTACATCCTCGTTCAGTTTCATCAACAATTCTACTTGTATGCACCCGTATTTGTACTCGTACAATACACAGCTTTTAGATGTATGTACTATTGGTATATACACTCCAATGATCAGCTCTTAGCAGCCCATGTGAGTCACCTAACACATGTGGGAACCATTATTTGGCAACTAGCATGAAATATCTCATAAAATTACAAAAATATGAGTAATCATTCATGACTTATTTACATGAAAACAAAATTACATATCCTTTATATCTAATCCATACACCAACGACCAAAAACACCTACAAATAATTTAATTCTTCAATTTTATTCATCTAATTGATCTCTCTCAAGTTCTATCTTCAAGTTCTAAGTGTTATTCATGAATTCCAAAAGTTCTAGTTTCATAAAATCAAGAATACTTCCAAGATTGCAAGTTTACTTCCAAGTTTTCTAAATCCATTCCAAGTAATCATCCAAGATCAAGAAACCTTTGTTACTTATAGTAGGTTATCTTTCTAATACAAGGTAATAATCATATTTAAACTTTAATTCAATTTCTATAACTATAACAATCTTATTTCGAGTGGAAATCTTACTTGAAATTGTTTTCGTGTCATGATTCTGCTTCAAGAACTTTCAAGCCATCCAAGGATCCTTTGAAGCTAGATCTATTTTTCTCATTTCCAGTAGGTTTATCCAAGGAACTTGAGGTATTAAGGATGTTCATAACATCATTCGATTCATACATATAAAGCTATCTTATTCGAAGGTTTAAACTTGTAATCACTAGAACATAGTTTAGTTAATTCTAAACTTGTTCGCAAATAAAAGTTAATCCTTCTAACTTGACTTTTAAAATCAAATAAACACATGTTCTATATCTATATGATATGCTAACTTAATGATTTAAAACCTGGAAACACGAAAAACACCGTAAAATCGGATTTACGCCGTCGTAGTAACACCGCGGGCTGTTTTGGGTTAGTTAATTAAAAACTATGATAAACTTTGATTTAAAAGTTGTTATTTTGGGAAAATGATTTTTATTATGAACATGAAACTATATCCAAAAATTATGGTTAAACTCAAAGTGGAAGTATGTTTTCTAAAATGGTCATCTAGACGTCGTTCTTTCGACTGAAATGACTATCTTTACAAAAATGACTTGTAACTTATTTTTTCGACTATAAACCTATACTTTTTCTGTTTAGATTCATAAAATAGAGTTCAATATGAAACCATAGCAATTTTATTCACTCAAAACGGATTTAAAATGAAGAAGTTATGGGTAAAACAAGATTGGATAATTTTTCTCATTTTAGCTACGTGAAAATTGGTAACAAATCTATTCCAACCATAACTTAATCAACTTGTATTGTATATTATGTAATCTTGAGATACCATATACACGTATACAATGTTTCGACCTATCATGTCGACACATCTATATATATTTCGGAACAACCATAGACACTCTATATGTGAATGTTGGAGTTAGCTATACAGGGTTGAGGTTGATTCCAAAATATATATAGTTTGAGTTGTGATCAATACTGAGATACGTATACACTGGGTCGTGAATTGATTCAAGATAATATTTATCGATTTATTTCTGTACATCTAACTGTGGACAACTAGTTGTAGGTTACTAACGAGGACAGCTGACTTAATAAACTTAAAACATCAAAATATATTAAAAGTGTTGTAAATATATTTTGAACATACTTTGATATATATGTATATATTGTTATAGGTTCGTGAATCAACCAGTGGCCAAGTCTTACTTCCCGACGAAGTAAAAATCTGTGAAAGTGAGTTATAGTCCCACTTTTAAAATCTAATATTTTTGGGATGAGAATACATGCAGGTTTTATAAATGATTTACAAAATAGACACAAGTACGTGAAACTACATTCTATGGTTGAATTATCGAAATTGAATATGCCCCTTTTTATTAAGTCTGGTAATCTAAGAATTAGGGAACAGACACCCTAATTGACGCGAATCCTAAAGATAGATCTATTGGGCCTAACAAACCTCATCCAAAGTACCGGATGCTTTAGTACTTCGAAATTTATATCATATCCGAAGGGTGTCCCGGAATGATGGGGATATTCTTATATATGCATCTTGTTAATGTCGGTTACCAGGTGTTCACCATATGAATGATTTTTATCTCTATGTATGGGATGTGTATTGAAATATGAAATCTTGTGGTCTATTGTTACGATTTGATATATATAGGTTAAACCTATAACTCACCAACATTTTTGTTGACGTTTAAAGCATGTTTATTCTCAGGTGAATACTAAGAGCTTCCGATGTTGCATACTAAAATAAGGACAAGATTTGGAGTCCATGTTTGTATGATATTGTGTAAAAACTGCATTCAAGAAACTGATTTCGATATAACATATTTGTATTGTAAACCATTATGTAATGGTCGTGTGTAAACAGGATATTTTAGATTATCATTATTTGATAATCTACGTAAAGCTTTTTAAACATTTATTTATGAAATAAAGGTTATGGTTTGTTTTAAAAATGAATGCAGTCTTTGAAAAACGTCTCATATAGAGGTCAAAACCTCGCAACGAAATCAATTAATATGGAACGTTTCTAATCAATAAGAACGGGACATTTCATTCATATCTAAGATTCGCGTTCACCGGTTCAAAAACCAATGACTAAACGTTATCGAGCTAAAGGGAATGTTTCTGCCGTTATATAACCCACGCATATATAAGTTTAAGTACTCGTGCCTAGTATGTAAAACATAAAATCCGCATGTATTCTCAGTTCCCAAAATAAGTTAAAGTAAAAAGGGAATGCTATAACTCACAATGATAAAGTAGCGGTAAAGTATGACTCGGAAAGTAAGCAAGTAATGAAGGTTGTCCAAACGGGTCCTCAACCTAAGTCAAATAGTACTAAGTCAGTAAATCGTCCGAATAGGTTTAAAAGTATGTAAATAAGGTCTTAAGGGTCATCATCATTCATCATCAAACAAAAGGCGTAAAGTAAGTTCCGTTCATGAAAGTAGTCTAAAACAAAGGCTGACTTCGATCAGTCACCACGACCTCTACCCTTACTGAATTAAGGTGAGACCAGTGGCCATGGCTCCGTATATGAGTCCTTTAAGTGTGGTAAAATTTACAGAAGCAAACTCGTCTTCGTTTGACCGTGGCGACGGTCTAAGTGCGAGTAGGTCAGAAATTTCTGCACAACGTTAAAAGGACATAGTGACGATCGGAGGGCCATAAATCCTAAACCGTAACTCGGATTAAGACGAGTCCTATATGAAAAGTTATCTACTCGAACAGAGCTATTTTAAAATCAAGGTTACAGTAGCCCAGGTGTACTGGTCTGTTACAGAAACCAGAAAACAGTAGGTAGAAGGCAGAAAGCAGAAAAATAATGGGTTCCGGTGAGTTTGGTGCTTGATGTTCATCATGGTTCTCATCCTTGATGCCTATAGCTTCAAGTGTACAACTCATTGATGTGTTTACATCATCTTTACCATGGTTTGACCATCATAACCCAAGTGTAAGTCTAATACATGAAGCATAACTCACTTAAGAGTTGTATGAAGTTTGATGAACCAAAGTTACATCAAAGTCTTAGATCTAACACATACATGAACTTTAAAACTAATAATAAGTTACAAACTTGAAAGTGAACTTATGAAATCAAGATCTTAAGTTGTAGAACATAGTTCTTAGTTTGATCTTGAAGATCCAAGACTCAAAAGTCTAGATCTAACATAAGTGTACAAAGTTATAATTAAAAAGTTTCATTTATATGTTCTTGAACTTTTAAAGTTAACTTTAAGTTCAAGATTAATGAGATCAAGGTTAACTAGTAACACTTGACCAATAATAACCAACAAACATGAATTTAAAGTGCAAGAATAAAGTGATAAATTAAATAAACAAGTAAAAGGTTCATGGTTGTTCATACTTTTAAAGATTCAACCAAAGTTTGATCTTTAAGTAAAGTAAACTTTAAGTTTACTTCAAGAACTACAAGTATGATTTCAACACATGAACTTACAATCTTTGAAACAATAAAAGTAGAATCATAAACTAGTAAGTTTATGTTCTTGTGTTCTTGAAAAATACAAGAAAAATGAAGAATGAAACTAGTAAGTTAGATTCTTGAAACTAGTATGTAAATAATAAATGACAACAAGTAACAAAGTAACAACAACAACTAACAAAATCTCAAGTAATTAAACAACATCAAAGATCAAAAGATGATGATGATGATGATGATGATGATACATGTGTGTAATGTCACGGTTTTACAAAGAAAAAGAAAGGAAGAAGAAGCTTCAAGTTTACTTACAAGAACTAGAGAAAAGAGTGAAAATGAAAGCAAGTATGTGTGTGTGTGTTTTTGAATGAGAGAATTCTAGTATGAAGTGATAAGGTAAAATGAAACAAAACACTCCATATGGAGCCTTAGGTCCACGGTTTTCAGCAGAAAAAATGGAGGGAAGGTAAGGTTTAATGGTTACTAGCATGTAAAGCTCTTAAAAGGTGGATATAAGATGTGTTTGCATGGGGATTATATGGTAACTAGATTCCAATGTTCTTAACTAACTAGTTTCCATTTACAAGTAATACTTACACATGTAGGTTGGGCTAAAAGGTCCATTAAGAAGTAGGTTGGGCTTGTAAGTCCTCATTCAAGAGTCCATTAACATTAATCAAGTCCAAGTTCAAGTAGTTTAACAAATAAATCCAATTAAAGCCCAAGTAACGAACTAATCACCATAGTTAATTAAAATGATTAATAAAATCAATCATGAATGTAAATAATACTTGAAAATATTATTCGTGTAAGTTTCGCATGTCACAAAGACGTTTCGGGCAATTAAAGTCAAGTACGGGCAATCATGGCAACATGTAAATGTAATAACATACATTCGTTTTATCACAAGTATTAATAATAACAATTATTAATAAATAAACGTTGGAAAATCCAGGGTCGTTACATAGCGTGTCTTCATACATGTCTATGAGAACATCAGATTATTTATGCTTATTATGAAATCTTTATGAATGACGGATTCAAGCAATCCACGAGTATATAATAAGGGCACTTACTCCCATCCTTCCAACTCCAATACTAGTCTGACCTCATGACATTTCAAAGTCAACAGTGGATTAACTTCACGTTCTCATGCTCTACCATTCATACCTTACTTGTCAGCAACAGCTTCACACATGAACGTTTTAGGTCCAAGAAACCTATGCCCTAATAATAGTCATCAACCATAGTTAAATTCATCGGTAACATTTATAGCTCAAATGTCATCTAAAATTTTCAAAGTCCTTCACTAGATTTTCTCGACCCTTCTCCAACTCGTAACCTCCGAAATATGAATATTCTGTTTATCAAAATTTTACACACACTATTTTTCTGTGTGATCCTCTCGAAACTTTATAAATGAATTTGTTTACTGCCACTCGTGCAAATTTTATAAAATCATATATATTTACCTTTACCTATTATTGTTAAGTACATATTAAAACCTTCTTTCCTTTTAAATCATTTCTTTTATGAGTGGTTTAACTAGCTCAAATTGTTTTACTTAAAATGGTACTTGTTTTACTAAGAACTTCGTTCCATTATTATTGTAACATTAAACGACTTAAACTTTTTCAAAGTTTCTTCGACGTATTTTCTAAGAATTTTTAGTATTACTCTACACTATGATTGGATCATAGATCTTCTCATCCTCCGTGCAAGAACACAACATACCTCTTTGTGTTCCTAAACTATTCCTTTTAGGATCGGTCGTGACATAAATACGGGCTGTAAAATCAATGTCTGAAGTACGCTCAGTGGTCACCCTAGTTATAGGAAATACATTGAGTGGGTTTCTACCCTAACTGTAGTTACAGTGGGTATCACAGATAGAGATTTCACTAAGCTCGTTGAGAAGTTTCGACTTCCGATATTTCCCGGCTAAACCACAACACCCTCGTAAACATCAATTCTATATTTTGTGGCACGAGAAATCATCTTTCGAAGATTTTCTCACCTGGTGTAAAGTATTCCTTATAGCCATTGATTCACGTTCCTCTTATCCACACCTAAACTTATGAGTAAGGATGAATCCTAGATCGACTCACCCGTCTGTGCGAGGGCGTCTCTCTCGTTAAGAGATCACACCTTTCATGCGGGTTTCTTTTGGAAATGTAATGTAGATTATTTTAAAAGTATATGATCCTCGCTATCCTCTCTAGAGGAGTTACCTTAAACATATATGACACTTATGTGTTGCTCTAAACATTTCTTCCTTCGTAGGTTGCAACTAGATGTTATTCTAGTCAGGTTTCGACCTCTGATTCGACATATAACTGAAATCATGCTCATAAAGTTACATTCTACAATGTGCTTTCAAAAACTCTTTCCAATGATAAGTTCGCATGTATTATAATATACTGAACGATATCTTTCATTAATCACTCAGACCATCATGGGGGCATTTTAGTAATTATGGCTTGTATTGCATAAAAGCCTGATTAGTGACTCCTCAGTTGACATTTCGTTTCGTCTATTCACATTAAACATCTCTTGAAAATCAGAGACACCATGTCTATGGTGACCTTTCGAAAATAACAGTTAATACTATCCATTACAAACACGAGCCATGCATCAAATTTCATGACTGTGATCTCCACGAACTCCTCTCAGTTTGTCTACCCTAGTGTTGTGGCATAAAACGCTCAAGGTTTCAAATGAGCTTAGTAATGCTCATGACACATTTCATGTATTCGATTTACTGAAATGCTTGCATAGCATCATCATCCCTTTCGCGAAAACCTAGTCAGATGACACTCATATTATTCCTTTGGATAACCTCCGCATTGATAATAAATTATACTTCATAGAAGAACCTGTAGAAATTATGGATCGTAAGATTTAAACGCTTTAAACAAAACAATATTTCTATCCGTTGGAATTCACGCAAAGGCCCCGAGTATACCTGGGAACGTGAAGGCCAAATGAAACAAAAATATCCCCATCTCTCTCTTATCAAACGTTGATGCATTCGGGAAGTCTACCTAAAACTTCGGGACGAAGTTTTCCTTAACGGGGGGATACTATAACAATCTGACTTTTTCCGTCACGATTTCTATTCAGAAGCTACCAAAACATAAAACTTAGGAATGAATCATACGTTGTTCAAAGCAAACTTGAAACATATCCGATTAGAAAATCGAGACTAAGTTCTGTGAAACCAACGAGACTTGGGTAATTTATTTACCATCTATCAATAACCTTGGATCATCATCATCAAAGCAAATAAATAAATACAATTAAAATGTACAAGAACTAAATTGTACAATTTAAAAAAAAATAATAATAATAATAATTAAACAAGTTTGGGGACTAGAGTGTATTCTAAAAAAATAAAAAAAAAATAAAAAAATATTATATATATATATATATAGCAAACTAATCGGCTATATATGTTACACATGGAATAATTTGATTAAAATCACAAGCTAGAGTAATCCTAAGCTAACTATAATTTTATACCAAGACTAAGTCAATTTTAGCCCAAGTTGGTGGACTCCTAACCTTAATAAAACTCTACCTCTATACTAACCCTTAAACTAATCTAATATGAATTAGAGTCCTACACTAACCATGACTCTTAATCTATAAAAAGGGTCTTTAGCCTCACCATTCACTTAATTCAATCGATTCATTCACCACAACAAATTTGAGGCATGCTCTCTTAAAAGTCATACGGAGTAACTCACAAAATTACCACCCTTGTAGCCGAGAACAACCATCGCAATATATTTTCTTTTCTTCGGTTGCTGCTAAGAAACAAGCAATCATCATCACCACTTTCTCGCCACTTTGCTTGCTACTCTTGTCGTCGAAGACCACCCCCAACTGCCTTCAAACACCACTCTAAAACCGCCATACCACCACCGCTGGTCTGCTGTTTTCTGCAGCTACAACCGCCATTAAACTGCTGCGTTTTTTCAGCCCACTTTCGCCATCCAGACTGCAGCTTTGCTGCTGTTTCTGTGCACCCAAAACAGCCCCAAAACCCGCCCATTTGAGCTGCCTGCAGTCACTGTTTTGTTGCTGCTATACCTCCTCTGTTGTAGCCGAGAAACACCCTAAACCACCACTCAAAACCATCACAAACTGATACCGTTTACTTACTACGGCAGCTCCTATTGTAGTGATTGCTGTTGAAGTCCAAACCCAACAGCAACTGCTGCTACACCTGCTATTTGATCGACAACCCCAAAACCGAACCACTTCGGTTCTTGTTACTCGAGCACGAAACCGAAACCCTTTGATTTTGCTGATGTTCGACGAGTCCCAAGCCACGACAAAGACGACTTTGGCCGACTACTTGCTGCTGCAGATTGCCGACCTGATGTTGCTGTCTTGTTCCACTTCCAACAACTCTCGATCATCTTTTTTTTTCGTCAACGGTATAAAATACAACTTAAGCATCTTAAATTATATTATACCTTATATCTAAAAGACAAAGCCCAAATGAATAGTAACCCAAAAGTTTCACAAAACACCCCCACTCTTTTACTTACTTAAATTTTAACCCCAAAAAAATATATAATACCTAACTTTATGGTTTTTACAAACTTATCACAGACTTTTACCATTTTACACTTTAACCATTAAACTTCTCATTCGTTCTAAATCGACTACATACTTTATACACTACCTAATAGACAAAAAAATTAATAGTCGCCAGTGGTGCTTTCGTTCTTTCACTTTTTTTCCCCTTTTTCACCTTTTTTTTTTAAAAAAAAAAGCCCTCATAGTTTGTTCAAATATTAAAATCGACCCCCCAAACAGGGAGTAAAGTGTCAAATACTCATTTTCATAAAAAAATTTAAAAAAACTACACCCAAATATTCAACGGGCCATATCTTCTCGCTCGCACCGAGTTAAATTTTTCTGAAACCATCGTTAAACTCGAAACAATTTTAGGAGCACACTGTCACTAACTATACGCAAATCAGACGCTTTTTAAAAAACGCTAAATATTTGAGGTACTTTTCATACACGTCGATTTTGCGTTAAATTTTTAAAAGTCGACAATTCCATAGTGAAACGCGGAGATGTACATATATTGTTAATTTAAAATAACATTTAAATCTTTCACAGATTATACCTTTTAGTTCGACTCGAGTTGCGCTTCAACGATATCATCGTTAGCCACAAAATAATTTTACAAACTAAACGCAATATAATACATTGAAAACCGAACCCCGGCGCGAAGCGAGGGTTCGAACACTAGTTTAATACTAATATATTATAGTTGTTATAATATTATGAACATGAATGAAAGCTTTATATAGTATTAATGACTCAAGGTAAACTGTTAATGTTGTTGTAATTTGAACTTATTAACATAAGGTAAAGATCTAAACTGATATTGGCTTTAATAACGAATCTAAGTACAAGATTTATACTACTATTGTATCTTTAAAAATAATTGGTTACATACAATTACTCTCAATTAATAACAAATAGAAGCTGAAGTTGTTACAATACAAAAACATGAAAACCATTCAAGAACGATAAATTACATCGGTAGTTTTAGTACAAACTGGGTACCTTTTTGAATGTAAATCACCAAAATTGAATATTTACCAACTACTTAGTTTCGTGAGTCATCTATTGTTCAGAACCGTATTCGAAAAATATAAGACGGATAATTAGTTTGTATTGAATTGGAACTAAAAGGTTTTACTAATGATCATTTATGCGTAGATGTCTTTAATCAAAATATAATTTTATGATTTAAGAATTTATAAAATAAAAAGAAATTAAACTTCATGATTCAATACAAAACGAAACCGACCGTTAAGATTTTTTTCAATGCCGTTATCAATCGATATTTGTGTTGTTAGGTACGTAACTTACCAATGATTTAGATTATGAAATCTTGATGAACTACAAATATGATGACATATATAATAATCATATGATGGTATGATCTCTTAATATAACTGACAAATTGAATGAGAGTTAAAACATGTAAAAAAAAAAAAAAAAATCGTTCTTTAAGTTAAGTGAGGTTGATGATGTTATAATTTACGCTTTTAGTCCTTAGGATATGATTAGTTTTGCAATTTCAAATATACAAATAATATGCACTGTTTCAACTCCTGATGTGTATAAAGATAAAAAGAATATTTCCATAGAATGCATTATAAATTTGGCCTTCAAATAATAACTCGTTTAATACATATCCTGACTTTAAGTAAAGGTTTTATGATTTTATTAAACCTAATACTTGTGATGTATTTCTATACACACAAAGAATACATAAGAACATATGATACGTAGCAATGACAATAAGCACACTTAATATTCCTATATTAAAAACACACACAACACGTATTATACAAGCGTATAATATATAACGTGGAACTATATATCACAAACGAATAACTAAAAAAAAAATGATGACAATGATGATCCGACTAACTTAAACCTAATGATGATAGGTTGACAACTTTGGACCCCCGCTGCTATTTGCTATCACTGTTACTGTGCTCATAAGGTGAACTTCATAGCCCCACTTTTTAACTTTCTCTATTTACTTATTTTAAATTTTGGGGTGAGACACATGCTTGCTTTCAAACTGTTTTACGCTTAGACACAAGTACCTGAAAACTGTTTAACTGTGCTGACATGCTTTGATTCATGCTAAATCTCTATCATGATATCGTTAATTGCTACGTATAAAGGCAAGCTTAGTTATTGTGAATAGTGCTATTGAGAGTGACGTCTCTAACCATTTGACCGTTGGTCTTTGGTTACATAATAATGATTAAACGACACTGACAGTTCAAGGTGTCCTAGGGTAACTTTGTTTACGTCTCGATATCATAACTTCAGCATTTACTTTTGATAACTAAATCTTGTGATCTAAAACTATATATATTAAACCTATGTTGTTCACTCAACCTTTTTGGTTGACACTTTAAGCATGTTTTGTCTCAAGTAAATATTGCTAAAGATTGTGTGCTTTTTGGACTTTGCTGCATTTGGAGTCCGCATTTTATTATTCATATTATTGCATTAGAACACTTATTGTAATGACTTAATACTTTTCGCTGCTTATTATAAATATTAGTTTTTAATTAAAACGTCTCATTTAGATTCGTTCTCATTTATACATACTTGTGTTGTGATATTGTGAAGTCATATTTCCCCAGCCCTATTTGGGGGTATGACAGATTGGTATCAGAGCCAAGGCTTGTTATAGAGAACCAGGATTGCATTTTATGTGTGCCTTATGTGTTAGCTAGGGTGCCTTAGCAATCTTTAGGACTATAACCTTTACTGCCTTAGTTTTAAGCGTTTTTCCTTAATCTTTATAATGCCAATTCATCTTAGTACCTGCTTTTACCTCTTTTGATATTCTGTATCCTTTCCTAAGGATATCAAGCCAAAACCCTATCATCTTGCCTGATCTCGACTCTAAAGGATCAGTTAGTATGTGATTGTTATCATATCCATACATATCTTTATGACCTGACTACGCCAAAATGGTTCAAACTATTCTTTGACCCACGCGAGTTCTTTTATAAGACCACCTCGGTTGGTGAAACCGAGAGATGTCACTCATGACGCAACATTCCAACGTCAACTATCGAAATTTGATCACATATCCTGACCCTATGGAGTGAGATTGGAATGGAAGTATGAATTAGTGAAATGTAATGACGTCGGATCAACGTGATTACATTACGGTAATTCATATAGAAATTCCAATATCATGACGTGAGGTATAGAAAGTGAATCAAAGAAAATTTTCGTGCGATTCATTCAAAAATCTCAATGTTATTACATAACAGGTGAAAGATAATCATCTTCTTATTCGTCGAACTCGTTCTCATACTTATGAGTAGATTGACAATCTCTCCCACGCCACAAAGGTTGTGAACCAAGGTGTAGTGACCCGAACTTTTCCATGTTTATATATATTAATTGAGATTGATATTTACATGATTAAATGTTTCCAACATGTTAAGCAATCAAACTTGTTAAGACTTGATTAATTGAAATAGGTTTCATATAGACAATTGACCACCCAAGTTGACCGGTGATTCACGAACGTTAAAACTTGTAAAAAAACTATATGATGACATATATATGGTTATATATATAGTTAACATGATATTATGATAAGTAAACATATCATTAATTATATTAACAATGAACTACATATGTAAAAACAAGACTACTAACTTAATGATTTTGAAACGAGACATATATGTAACGTTTATCGTCGTAACGACATTTAATGTATATATATCATATTAAGAGATATTCGTACACCATAATATCATGATAATATAATAATTTAAAATCTCTTTTGTTATTATAAACATTGGGTTAACAACATTTAACAAGATCGTTAACCTAAAGGTTTCAAAACAACACTTACATGTAACGACTAACGATGACTTAACGACTCAGTTAAAATGTATATACATGTAGTGTTTTAATATGTATTTATACACTTTTGAAAGACTTCAATACACTTATCAAAATACTTCTACTTAACAAAAATGCTTACAATTACATTCTCGTTCAGTTTCATCAACAATTCTACTCGTATGCACCCGTATTCGTACTCGTACAATACACAGCTTTTAGATGTATGTACTATTGGTATATACACTCCAATGATCAGCTCTTAGCAGCCCATGTGAGTCACCTAACACATGTGGGAACCATCATTTGGCAACTAGCATGAAATATCTCATAAGATTACAAAAATATGAGTAATCATTCATGACTTATTTACATGAAAACAAAATTACATATCCTTTATATCTAATCCATATACCAACGACCAAAAACACCTACAAACACTTTCATTCTTCAATTTTCTTCATCTAATTGAACTCTCTCAAGTTCTATCTTCAAGTTCTAAGTGTTCTTCATAAATTCCAAAAGTTCTAGTTTCATAAAATCAAGAATACTTTCAAGTTTGCTAGCTCACTTCCAATCTTGTAAGGTGATCATCCAACCTCAAGAAATCTTTGTTTCTTACAGTAGGTTATCATTCTAATACAAGGTAATAATCATATTCAAACTTTGGTTCAATTTCTATAACTATAACAATCTTATTTCAAGTGATGATCTTACTTGAACTTGTTTTCGTGTCATGATTTTGCTTCAAGAACTTTGAGCCATCCAAGGATCCATTGAAGCTAGATCCATTTTTCTCTTTTCCAGTAGGTTCATCCAAGGAACTTAAGGTAGTAATGATGTTCATAACATCATTCGATTCATACATATAAAGCTATCTTATTCGAAGGTTTAAACTTGTAATCACTAGAACATAGTTTAGTTAATTCTAAACTTGTTCGCAAACAAAAGTTAATCCTTCTAACTTGACTTTTAAAATCAACTAAACACATGTTCTATATCTATATGATATGCTAACTTAATGATTTAAAACCTGGAAACACGAAAAACACCGTAAAACCGGATTTACGCCGTCGTAGTAACACCGCGGGCTGTTTTGGGTTAGTTAATTAAAAACTATGATAAACTTTGATTTAAAAGTTGTTATTCTGAGAAAATGATTTTTATTATGAACATGAAACTATATCCAAAAATTATGGTTAAACTCAAAGTGGAAGTATGTTTTCTAAAATGGTCATCTAGACGTCGTTCTTTCGACTGAAATGACTACCTTTACAAAAACGACTTGTAACTTATTTTTCCGACTAGAAACCTATACTTTTTTTGTTTAGATTCATAAAATAGAGTTCAATATGAAACCATAGCAATTTGATTCACTCAAAACGGATTTAAAATGAAGAAGTTATGGGTAAAACAAGATTGGATAATTTTTCTCATTTTAGCTACGTGAAAATTGGTAACAAATCTATTCCAACCATAACTTAATCAACTTGTATTGTATATTATGTAATCTTGAGATACCATAGACACGTATACAACGTTTCGACCTATCATGTCGACACATCTATATATATTTCGGAACAACCATAGACACTCTATATGTGAATGTTGGAGTTAGCTATACAGGGTTGAGGTTGATTCCAAAATATATATAGTTTGAGTTGTGATCAATACTGAGATACGTATACACTGGGTCGTGGATTGATTCAAGATAATATTTATCGATTTATTTCTGTACATCTAACTGTGGACAACTAGTTGTAGGTTACTAACGAGGACAGCTGACTTAATAAACTTAAAACATCAAAATATATTAAAAGTGTTGTAAATATATTTTGAACATACTTTGATATATATGTATATATTGTTATAGGTTCGTGAATCAACCAGTGGCCAAGTCTTACTTCCCGACGAAGTAAAAATCTGTGAAAGTGAGTTATAGTCCCACTTTTAAAATCTAATATTTTTGGGATGAGAATACATGCAGGTTTTATAAATGATTTACAAAATAGACACAAGTACGTGAAACTACATTCTATGGTTGAATTATCGAAATCGAATATGCCCCTTTTTTATTAAGTCTGGTAATCTAAGAATTAGGGAACAGACACCCTAATTGACGCGAATCCTAAAGATAGATCTATTGGGCCTAACAAACCCCATCCAAAGTACCGGATGCTTTAGTACTTCGAAATTTATATCATATCCGAAGGGTGTCCCGGAATGATGGGGATATTCTTATATATGCATCTTGTTATTGTCGGTTACCAGGTGTTCACCATATGAATGATTTTTATCTCTATGTATGGGATGTGTATTGAAATATGAAATCTTGTGGTCTATTGTTACGATTTGATATATATAGGTTAAACCTATAACTCACCAACATTTTTGTTGACGTTTTAAGCATGTTTATTCTCAGGTGATTATTAAGAGCTTCCGCTGTCGCATACTTAAATAAGGACAAGATTTGGAGTCCATGCTTGTATGATATTGTGTAAAAACTGCATTCAAGAAACTTATTTTGTTGTAACATATTTGTATTGTAAACCATTATGTAATGGTCGTGTGTAAACAGGATATTTTAGATTATCATTATTTGATAATCTACGTAAAGCTTTTTAAACCTTTATTGATGAAATAAAGGTTATGGTTTGTTTAAAAATGAATGCAGTCTTTGAAAAACGTCTCATATAGAGGTCAAAACCTCGCAACGAAATCAATTAATATGGAACGTTTTTAATCAATAAGAACGGGACATTTCAGTTGGTATCCGAGCGTTGGTCTTAGAGAACCAGAAAATTTGCATTAGTGTGTCTTATCGAGTTTGTTAGGATGCATTAGTGAGTCTGGACTTCGACCGTGTTTTCTTTAAAAATGATTGCTTAACATTTTTGTTGGAAACTATATATTTTTAACATATGAATATTATGTGATATATTAATCTCTTAACGTGTTTGATATTATGTGATAGATGTCTACCTCTAGAACAAGTCCCATTGACTCACCTAATAATAATGAAGAGTCAAATGTAAATTGGAATAATTTGTGGACTGATTCACAAGTTCCCGAAGAGGAACCGGAAGAAGAGTCGGAACCGGAAGAAGAATCGGAACCGGAAGAAGAATCGGAACCGGATGAAGAAATAGAACCGGTGGGGGAAATAATAAAACGGTTAAGTAAAAGAAAATCCTCAACCAACCGACCAAAGTTAATTATGGTCAATGGTGTTTCCGCCAAGGAAGCAAAATATTGGGAGGATTACCAATTCTCCGATGAATCGGATTCCGACGAGAATTCCGATGATGTTATAGAAATTACCCCAACTGAATTTAAAAAGGCAAAAGAAAATAATAAGGGAAAGGGCATAAAAATAGAGAAATCTAATTCCAACCCCGATGAACTTTATATGTATCGTCAACCCCCGAAGTCCTTAAGTTGTAACAATGACCCGGGAACCTCTAAACCACCAGGTTTTTCTAAACCAATGTGGACAACGACGGTTCGTATTAGGGGAACATCATATATCCCTAGAAACTTGGCAAAACGAACCAAAACCGAAGAAGAAGAAACGAGCGAGTCGGAATAAGATAGTTGTATTCGTGTGGTGTAATATATGGAATATAGTGTTCTTATGCTTTATGATATATGTAAAAATTGCTTGTATTAATAAGTATTTTTTTTTATGAATCTAACTCTTGTCTATTTTACAGTTTAAAAATACAAAATGGATAGACAACCCAATATTTTAAGAGACCTACCCGGAGACATGATTGATGAAATCTTGTCTAGAGTCGGCCAGAATTCTTCGGCACAACTATTTAAGGCGAGATCAGTTTGTAAGACATTCGAAGAACGTTCCAAGAATGTCTTGGTTTATAAGAGACTTTCGTTTGAAAGATGGGGGATATCACATTGGGAAACCCATAAGTTACGATGTGTTTACTTTGACGCATATATTGCGGGGAACCCAAATGCTATTTTACGCAACGGGTTAAGAAATTATTTTGACTCAATATATCCGAATATTGGACTTCGTGATTTAGAAAAAGCGGCTAACATGCAACATAAAGAAGCATGTTATGCTTACGGATTAGTAATGTTCGCTTCTCACCAAAGTGAGAACAAGAACATCGGGCTACAACTATTAAACAAAACGTTTCCACAAGTGACGGAGTCGGTAATTGGGGTAAGAAATGAGGTTTTTAGATTATTACGGGACTGTTGGACATTACGTAACCCTCGTCCCTTTGATGACGTTACAACACGCTGTCTTATCAACGGCCATAACGGTTATGTTGCACAAGACCAAGGATGGGAAGTAGTCCTAGTAAAACCAGAATGCATGACTTGTTTCTGGACGTATGAATTACGTGTATTTATTGCCTTTGCTGAACGACTTGTGTACTAGCTAGAATTGTCTTCACAACTATCTTGTATCAAAGTTATTGTGTGCTATATTTCATGCTTTATGTAAAATAAGCGGTATTGTAAGTTTGTAAAATATTGTATAAAAGTTTGAACGCGAAATATTATTATAATCAGTTTTTCATATAGAATTGTAGTAGTTGAATTGTATATTAGCTACTAAGTATGAACTTAACGGGTAGGTACTACCCGAATTTAAACTTATAAAACGCTAATATGAAGAAAAAGCTTTTATAAATGAGTTCATATTATGCTACGAAATACTATTAACTACTCTTAATATTCTGTATGATTAACTTGTTCCATTTAACTATTTTGAAGGAAATGGCACCGACTACTCGACACACCGTGAATATGAATGAAGAGGAATTCCGTACTTTTCTAGCTTCAAACATAGCCGCAGTACAGGCTGCGCTACATACCAACAATAACCTTGGATCTAGCAGTACAGGAAATCGTGTAGGATGCACCTACAAAGAATTCACTGCCTGCAAACCTTTGGAATTTGATGGAACCGAAGGACCGATCGGATTGAAACGGTGGACCGAGAAGGTTGAATCGGTGTTTGCCATAAGTAAGTGTACTGAAGAGGACAAAGTGAAGTACGCTACGCATACCTTCACAGGTTCTGCGTTAACATGGTGGAATACCTATCTAGAGCAAGTGGGACAAGATGATGCGTACGCACTACCGTGGTCAGCATTCAAGCACTTGATGAACGAGAAGTACCGTCCCAGAACCGAGGTCAATAAGCTCAAGACAGAACTTAGAGGGTTACGAACCCAAGGATTTGATATTACCACGTACGAAAGACGATTCACAGAATTGTGCCTATTGTGTCCGGGAGCATTCGAAGATGAGGAAGAGAAGATCGACGCGTTTGTGAAAGGATTACCGGAAAGAATCCAAGAAGATATAAGTTCACACGAGCCCGCCTCCATACAACAGGCATGTAGAATGGCTCACAAACTAGTGAACCAGATTGAAGAAAGAATTAAAGAACAGACTGCTGAAGAGGCCAATGTGAAGCAAGTCAAAAGAAAGTGGGAGGAAAACGGTGATAAGAATCACCAATACAACAACAACAGCAATTACAACAATAATCGCAACAATTATCCCAACAATCGCAACATCAATCGCAACTACAACAAACGGCCCAACAACAACAACAACAACAACAACAACAGCAACTACAACAATCATCCCAACAACAATAATAACCGCAACAACAACAACAATCAGAAGCAACTATGCCAAAGGTGTGAAAAGAATCACTCGGGGTTCTGCACCAAATTTTGCAACAAGTGTAAAAGAAATGGTCATAGCGCGGCGAAGTGTGAGGTCTACGGACCAGGGGTTAATAGAACGAAAGGAACAAATGGTGTCGGAACGAGTAATGGCGGAGCAAGTAGTGTCGGAGCAAGTTATGCCAATGTAGTTTGTTATAAATGTGGAAAACCAGGCCACATTATTAGAAATTGCCCGAACCAGGAGAACACGAATGGACAAGGCCGTGGAAGAGTTTTCAATATTAATGCGGTAGAGGCACAGGAAGACCCGGAGCTTGTTACGGGTACGTTTCTTATTGACAATAAATCTGCTTACGTTTTATTTGATTCGGGTGCGGATAGAAGCTATATGAGTAGAGATTTTTGTGCTAAATTAAGTTGTCCATTGACGCCTTTGGATAGTAAATTTTTACTCGAATTAGCAAATGGTAAATTAATTTCAGCAGATAATATATGTCGGAATCGAGAAATTAAACTGGTTAGCGAAACATTTAAGATTGATTTGATACCAGTAGAGTTAGGGAGTTTTGATGTGATAATCGGTATGGACTGGTTGAAAGAAGTGAAAGCGGAGATCGTTTGTTACAAAAATGCAATTCGCATTATACGAGAAAAAGGAAAACCCTTAATGGTGTACGGAGAAAAGGGCAACACGAAGCTACATCTTATTAGTAATTTGAAGGCACAAAAACTAATAAGAAAAGGTTGCTATGCTGTTCTAGCACACGTCGAGAAAGTACAAACTGAAGAAAAGAGCATCAATGATGTTCCCATTGCAAAAGAATTTCCCGATGTATTTCCGAAAGAATTACCGGGATTACCCCCACATCGATCCGTTGAATTTCAAATAGATCTTGTACCAGGAGCTGCACCAATAGCTCGTGCTCCTTACAGACTCGCACCCAGCGAGATGAAAGAACTACAAAGCCAATTACAAGAACTTTTAGAGCGTGGTTTCATTCGACCAAGCACATCACCGTGGGGAGCTCCTGTTTTGTTTGTCAAGAAGAAAGATGGTACATTCAGGTTGTGTATCGACTACCGAGAGTTGAACAAACTTACCATCAAGAACCGCTACCCACTACCGAGAATCGACGACTTATTTGATCAACTACAAGGCTCGTCTGTTTATTCAAAGATTGACTTACGTTCCGGGTATCATCAAATGCGGGTGAAAGAAGATGATATTCCAAAGACTGCTTTCAGAACACGTTACGGTCATTACGAGTTTATGGTCATGCCGTTTGGTTTAACTAATGCACCAGCTGTGTTCATGGACCTTATGAACCGAGTGTGTGGACCATACCTTGACAAGTTTGTCATTGTTTTCATTGATGACATACTTATTTACTCAAAGAATGACCAAGAACACGGTGAACATTTGAGAAAAGTGTTAGAAGTATTGAGGAAGGAAGAATTGTACGCTAAGTTTTCAAAGTGTGCATTTTGGTTGGAAGAAGTTCAATTCCTCGGTCACATAGTGAACAAAGAAGGTATTAAGGTGGATCCGGCAAAGATAGAAACTGTTGAAAAGTGGGAAACCCCGAAAACTCCGAAACACATACGCCAGTTTTTAGGACTAGCTGGTTACTACAGAAGATTCATCCAAGACTTTTCCAGAATAGCAAAACCCTTGACTGCATTAACGCATAAAGGGAAGAAATTTGAATGGAATGATGAACAAGAGAAAGCGTTTCAGTTATTGAAGAAAAAGCTAACTACGGCACCTATATTGTCATTGCCTGAAGGGAATGATGATTTTGTGATTTATTGTGACGCATCAAAGCAAGGTCTCGGTTGTGTATTAATGCAACGAACGAAGGTGATTGCTTATGCGTCTAGACAATTGAAGATTCACGAACAAAATTATACGACGCATGATTTGGAATTAGGCGCGGTTGTTTTTGCATTAAAGACTTGGAGGCACTACTTATATGGGGTCAAAAGTATTATATATACCGACCACAAAAGTCTTCAACACATATTTAATCAGAAACAACTGAATATGAGGCAGCGTAGGTGGATTGAATTATTGAATGATTACGATTTTGAGATTCGTTACCACCCGGGGAAGGCAAATGTGGTAGCCGATGCCTTGAGCAGGAAGGATAGAGAACCCATTCGAGTAAAATCTATGAATATAATGATTCATAATAACATTACTACTCAAATAAAGGAGGCGCAACAAGGAGTTTTAAAAGAGAGAAATTTAAAGGATGAAATACCCAAAGGATCGGAGAAACATCTTAATATTCGGGAAGACGGAACCCGGTATAGGGCTGAAAGGATTTGGGTACCAAAATTTGGAGATATGAGAGAAATGGTACTTAGAGAAGCTCATAAAACCAGATACTCAATACATCCTGGAACGGGGAAGATGTACAAGGATCTCAAGAAACATTTTTGGTGGCCGGGTATGAAAGCCGATGTTGCTAAATACGTAGGAGAATGTTTGACGTGTTCTAAGGTCAAAGCTGAGCATCAGAAACCATCAGGTCTACTTCAACAACCCGAAATCCCGGAATGGAAATGGGAAAACATTACCATGGATTTCATCACTAAATTGCCAAGGACTGCAAGTGGTTTTGATACTATTTGGGTAATAGTTGATCGTCTCACCAAATCAGCACACTTCCTACCAATAAGAGAAGATGACAAGATGGAGAAGTTAGCACGACTGTATTTGAAGGAAGTCGTCTCCAGACATGGAATACCAATCTCTATTATCTCTGATAGGGATGGCAGATTTATTTCAAGATTCTGGCAGACATTACAGCAAGCATTAGGAACTCGTCTAGACATGAGTACTGCCTATCATCCACAAACTGATGGGCAGAGCGAAAGGACGATACAAACGCTTGAAGACATGCTACGAGCATGTGTTATTGATTTCGGAAACAGTTGGGATCGACATCTACCGTTAGCAGAATTTTCCTACAACAACAGCTACCATTCAAGCATTGAGATGGCGCCGTTTGAAGCACTTTATGGTAGAAAGTGCAGGTCTCCGATTTGTTGGAGTGAGGTGGGGGATAGACAGATTACGGGTCCGGAGATTATACAAGAAACTACCGAGAAGATCATCCAAATTCAACAACGGTTGAAAACCGCCCAAAGTCGACAAAAGAGCTACGCTGACATTAAAAGAAAAGATATAGAATTTGAAATTGGAGAGATGGTCATGCTTAAAGTTGCACCTTGGAAAGGCGTTGTTCGATTTGGTAAACGAGGGAAATTAAATCCAAGGTATATTGGACCATTCAAGATTATTGATCGTGTCGGACCAGTAGCTTACCGACTTGAGTTACCTCAACAACTCGCGGCTGTACATAACACTTTCCACGTCTCAAATTTGAAGAAATGTTTTGCTAAAGAAGATCTCACTATTCCGTTAGATGAAATCCAAATCAACGAAAAACTTCAATTCATCGAAGAACCCGTCGAAATAATGGATCGTGAGGTTAAAAGACTTAAGCAAAACAAGATACCAATTGTTAAGGTTCGATGGAATGCTCGTAGAGGACCCGAGTTCACCTGGGAGCGTGAAGATCAGATGAAGAAGAAATACCCGCATCTATTTCTAGAAGATTCGTCAACACCTTCAACAGCTTAAAATTTCGGGACGAAATTTATTTAACGGGTAGGTACTGTAGTGACCCGAACTTTTCCATGTTTATATATATTAATTGAGATTGATATTTACATGATTAAATGTTTCCAACATGTTAAGCAATCAAACTTGTTAAGACTTGATTAATTGAAATAGGTTTCATATAGACAATTGACCACCCAAGTTGACCGGTGATTCACGAACGTTAAAACTTGTAAAAAAACTATATGATGACATATATATGGTTATATATATAGTTAACATGATATTATGATAAGTAAACATATCATTAATTATATTAACAATGAACTACATATGTAAAAACAAGACTACTAACTTAATGATTTTGAAACGAGACATATATGTAACGTTTATCGTCGTAACGACATTTAATGTATATATATCATATTAAGAGATATTCGTACACCATAATATCATGATAATATAATAATTTAAAATCTCTTTTGTTATTATAAACATTGGGTTAACAACATTTAACAAGATCGTTAACCTAAAGGTTTCAAAACAACACTTACATGTAACGACTAACGATGACTTAACGACTCAGTTAAAATGTATATACATGTAGTGTTTTAATATGTATTTATACACTTTTGAAAGACTTCAATACACTTATCAAAATACTTCTACTTAACAAAAATGCTTACAATTACATTCTCGTTCAGTTTCATCAACAATTCTACTCGTATGCACCCGTATTCGTACTCGTACAATACACAGCTTTTAGATGTATGTACTATTGGTATATACACTCCAATGATCAGCTCTTAGCAGCCCATGTGAGTCACCTAACACATGTGGGAACCATCATTTGGCAACTAGCATGAAATATCTCATAAGATTACAAAAATATGAGTAATCATTCATGACTTATTTACATGAAAACAAAATTACATATCCTTTATATCTAATCCATATACCAACGACCAAAAACACCTACAAACACTTTCATTCTTCAATTTTCTTCATCTAATTGAACTCTCTCAAGTTCTATCTTCAAGTTCTAAGTGTTCTTCATAAATTCCAAAAGTTCTAGTTTCATAAAATCAAGAATACTTTCAAGTTTGCTAGCTCACTTCCAATCTTGTAAGGTGATCATCCAACCTCAAGAAATCTTTGTTTCTTACAGTAGGTTATCATTCTAATACAAGGTAATAATCATATTCAAACTTTGGTTCAATTTCTATAACTATAACAATCTTATTTCAAGTGATGATCTTACTTGAACTTGTTTTCGTGTCATGATTTTGCTTCAAGAACTTTGAGCCATCCAAGGATCCATTGAAGCTAGATCCATTTTTCTCTTTTCCAGTAGGTTCATCCAAGGAACTTAAGGTAGTAATGATGTTCATAACATCATTCGATTCATACATATAAAGCTATCTTATTCGAAGGTTTAAACTTGTAATCACTAGAACATAGTTTAGTTAATTCTAAACTTGTTCGCAAACAAAAGTTAATCCTTCTAACTTGACTTTTAAAATCAACTAAACACATGTTCTATATCTATATGATATGCTAACTTAATGATTTAAAACCTGGAAACACGAAAAACACCGTAAAACCGGATTTACGCCGTCGTAGTAACACCGCGGGCTGTTTTGGGTTAGTTAATTAAAAACTATGATAAACTTTGATTTAAAAGTTGTTATTCTGAGAAAATGATTTTTATTATGAACATGAAACTATATCCAAAAATTATGGTTAAACTCAAAGTGGAAGTATGTTTTCTAAAATGGTCATCTAGACGTCGTTCTTTCGACTGAAATGACTACCTTTACAAAAACGACTTGTAACTTATTTTTCCGACTAGAAACCTATACTTTTTTTGTTTAGATTCATAAAATATAGTTCAATATGAAACCATAGCAATTTGATTCACTCAAAACGGATTTAAAATGAAGAAGTTATGGGTAAAACAAGATTGGATAATTTTTCTCATTTTAGCTACGTGAAAATTGGTAACAAATCTATTCCAACCATAACTTAATCAACTTGTATTGTATATTATGTAATCTTGAGATACCATAGACACGTATACAACGTTTCGACCTATCATGTCGACACATCTATATATATTTCGGAACAACCATAGACACTCTATATGTGAATGTTGGAGTTAGCTATACAGGGTTGAGGTTGATTCCAAAATATATATAGTTTGAGTTGTGATCAATACTGAGATACGTATACACTGGGTCGTGGATTGATTCAAGATAATATTTATCGATTTATTTCTGTACATCTAACTGTGGACAACTAGTTGTAGGTTACTAACGAGGACAGCTGACTTAATAAACTTAAAACATCAAAATATATTAAAAGTGTTGTAAATATATTTTGAACATACTTTGATATATATGTATATATTGTTATAGGTTCGTGAATCAACCAGTGGCCAAGTCTTACTTCCCGACGAAGTAAAAATCTGTGAAAGTGAGTTATAGTCCCACTTTTAAAATCTAATATTTTTGGGATGAGAATACATGCAGGTTTTATAAATGATTTACAAAATAGACACAAGTACGTGAAACTACATTCTATGGTTGAATTATCGAAATCGAATATGCCCCTTTTTTATTAAGTCTGGTAATCTAAGAATTAGGGAACAGACACCCTAATTGACGCGAATCCTAAAGATAGATCTATTGGGCCTAACAAACCCCATCCAAAGTACCGGATGCTTTAGTACTTCGAAATTTATATCATATCCGAAGGGTGTCCCGGAATGATGGGGATATTCTTATATATGCATCTTGTTATTGTCGGTTACCAGGTGTTCACCATATGAATGATTTTTATCTCTATGTATGGGATGTGTATTGAAATATGAAATCTTGTGGTCTATTGTTACGATTTGATATATATAGGTTAAACCTATAACTCACCAACATTTTTGTTGACGTTTTAAGCATGTTTATTCTCAGGTGATTATTAAGAGCTTCCGCTGTCGCATACTTAAATAAGGACAAGATTTGGAGTCCATGCTTGTATGATATTGTGTAAAAACTGCATTCAAGAAACTTATTTTGTTGTAACATATTTGTATTGTAAACCATTATGTAATGGTCGTGTGTAAACAGGATATTTTAGATTATCATTATTTGATAATCTACGTAAAGCTTTTTAAACCTTTATTGATGAAATAAAGGTTATGGTTTGTTTAAAAATGAATGCAGTCTTTGAAAAACGTCTCATATAGAGGTCAAAACCTCGCAACGAAATCAATTAATATGGAACGTTTTTAATCAATAAGAACGGGACATTTCACAAGGAACCATGAAACTTTACATTCATTTTTCTTAACGTCCTATTCTTGACGTTTAATCGTCACTTGTTGTATCCGGGTTCACTCTAATATTACGCCCTAAACTTTCATATAGATTTCACGAACCCATTCTTAAATGTTAATCTTATAAACACCATATTCACTGTTACATTCTCTATGTCGATATGGTAAATATCTCACAGGCATAATATCTTGAATAGAACTTTCCTCCGAGTATCTTTCAGATTACCATAGCCAAGGAGAAATTTTCGCACTCGTGCATTCATTCACTATCAATTCAAAATCTAAGGTACACCATTTGATATTCCTCCATTTTCCTGTGGGCTGTGGCATGAGCTAAACTTATCCTAAACACATCTAAAAATTTCCATAAAAATTAAAAGAACTTATCCTCTCGAGCCAGTTTAAATATGTTTCGATCACTACATTGGAATTCATGTAATCCTTCACACACTCAATAAGATCAAGAGTAGCATTGATATTATTATCATTATGTTACTTAAGGTCAAATATCGCGTAATTGGTTGTACCTAAACAATAAGCCATCACCTTTGAATCATTAATCGTTTTCCTGGAAAATCCTACGAATTCGCATCGGTGTTAAAAGCATGTTAGTTGATCATATAGTAATGGTTCTAACAAAAGGCAAGAGACACCATGTCTTAACATCGTCCTTACTCATTTGGGAAATTCATACCATTCCGGCATTTACCACAGATTTAGCGAGAACCTGATAAATTGATTTTTCAATGATCATCCCATGGTCGAAAGTCACTCCAATAGCGTGTGATGCCTCGTACAAAACCATCGTGTACGAATCATCAACAACAGGATCATTACAAGGTTAAGTACTACATGCTGTAATAAAAGAAGTTGCATTCACGATAAAAAGGTGACGTCATAACCGACATCAAATATTTTACACCAACAGTATGCTTCTATGAATAGCAATCATGAATAAATGTATGTGACCCTTAGGTCATTACAAAACATAGTTCATATGTATTAAAGTTTGAATGCAAGGTAAACAGTTCATGCGGTGATAACACTAGAGCAGCGGGTGTCTACGGCAAGACTAGCACGACAGCGGAAGCAAATAACCTTAAGCACCTGAGAAAAACATGCTTAAAAACGTCAACACAATGGTTGGTGAGCTATAGTTTAAGTATAACAGTATGTAAGGTAGGCCACGAGATTTCAGTGCTACAAAGAGCGTTTCAAATCAGTATGATAAAGTATATGTTAACCGTGGGCACTTGGTAACTAACTTTACATTTATACCCCCTGAAAGTACATTTGGCAATATGTTTACGAAGTATTAAACACTCGTTAAATGCTAGCTGTGATGACCCGGGAATTTCCGACCAAATTTAAACTTAATCTTTATATGTTTCCGACACGATAAGCAAAGTCTGTAATATTGAGTCTCGAAAACTTTGGAACTATGTTCACATATTCAATTGACCTTTTGACTAGTTTCGACGATTCACGAACCTATAATTGTAAACAGAAATGTAAATATAAATAAATAATTGTATTAAATATATTAACGAACTATTATGTAATTTTGTTACTATGAGAGATAACTTTGATTAACTAAAATTTGTTATTTTGAATATATAGAGTATATTAGATATAAACGGTTTCAAATATAATTGTCAACGTTATCAAAGTATTACATGTATAATGTTATATTTTAAGTTTAATTGTCTAAGTTATATAATTAATTACCTACTTAATATTTAAAACATAATTGTACATATAAGTTGTATATATATATATAAATCTATATATAATTTCTATTTATAAATATGATTACATTGTAATATATAAAATATATTAACGGAATAGCTTAATTTATAAATAATAATTCGAAATATAATTTAAAGTATTATATGTTGTTGTTATTAAAATTTAATAAAATAAAAATAGGATATTATAATAATTATTATTTAAAATATATCTCTATATATAAATAATTTATATTAAAAATTAATATTAAATGATTGTAATACTCGTTTGGTGTTCCGATTGATATTAAGCAAGTAAAATTCAAACTTATGTAATTTTAAAATAAACGGTGATACGAAAATGAGTTATATAAATTTTAGGCTTATAAAAAAATGTCTTTAGGAACTATTCGTTGAATTTTAAAAATTTTTATATTGGGGTTGGGAGTGAATAATTAATGTAATTTTTATTTAATAGTTAAGGATCAAATTTTATACCATAATGACCAAAATAAATAAATATAGTTATTTTAAAAATATTGGATTTTTCTGAACACTTGTATCCGCCACTAATTAACAACGGACTACGATATTATATTCGTGATTAAAACATCGGTAGTTTACCATTATATCGAATTAGTGTTTATGTTAGATGTCATACATGTTATAATTATTATGTAGTATTTATTATTATTATTATTATTATTATTATTATTATTATTATTATTATTAATTATTAATATTAAATTAAATTACTACTGTATTTGATTTAATTATATCCATTAATCTTACATAATTAAAAGAGTGTACTGTGTTTGTTCCCCATTTTTTTCTTTTCTATTTTTTATATTAGATGCATATAAATCTAATAGGAGATCAAACCCACTTGCATTCTTTTTATCTTCTTATTCCGGGTGAAATGGATACTAACTGTTATCTAATTTTGTTCGTTTGAGCTTTACACTGTTATAATGTATATACCTATCCATCACCACTTGTAATCGTTTGTTTCCTTCTTTTCTTACAGACAATTCCAAATCTCATTACTTTTTCTGTTAGACATATCTATCAAACCTACTTTTGCAATATTGTTTTCTTCTTTGTGTCTAATATTCGATGACTCACCCCATTTATTTAATTACACATATATACATACAACATGTGCATATGAGATGGAGATATCAACCATCATCATCTTATTTTCTTTTCTGTATTTCTATCAACAAATAAACCCACTTCTCTCTTATCTTTCTATTTTTACGATGAACCAAACACCCATTGAAATCACCCTACAAACTTCACAACCCCGGCCACCTAAAATCCTTGACCATTATCACCACCTTCCACCATGATGACCACCAACACCCACGAGTAAACCACACCTTCATCCGATAATAGTTTTCATTGGTTTCTATCTTCAAACACCCACCACCACTATGGCTACCATCTACCATCTCCCACCACCATCACTACCATGGAACACCTCAAATAACTACCACTGCCATAACTGTTATTTGGACACACCTATAACTATCATCAAACCGCCATTTTTCTAAACTTTTAGTCACTGTACAGTTACTACAGCTTCTGTTTCTGTTTACTATTTCTTCTTACCTCCTTCGTGAAATAGCTTGAACCACTCTCACCTACAACTGATTAACGATGATGTTATTGTTGTTCTATTTTAAACTGTTGCTGCTGTCACTGATTTCTGTCTAAAACGCGAATCAAAATCCACCTACAAACCATGATTGTTACTGTTACTTTCTGGGTTCTACTCAATGAAGATCATGTTGAGTGTAACATGTTAAACGTGGATCATTTTCCGGTGGCGGTTGATAACCTTTAAGAATCGGATACGAGTATTACCTGTGGGGCTAGCTCATTTGAAGAAATGAATGACAAATTGTCATGGTCATTACAATAAGGTAATAAATGGAAACAGCCAAACCAAACTGTGATGTTACATAAATTAAAGATGCGTTAATTAAAGTATGTTAAAGTATTATTAGTGGGTACATGAGATAATATATGTATCCTGGTGGGCCGAGAGATATGATAAAAATCATATCATGTATTTAAGATGATAGCCTTGATGATAATGGAGTTTAATAGTTATGATGGTGATGATTTCGATGGGTTAATGATGGTAGATGTTAATGAAGGTATAATGATATGAAAATGGTATGATGATGATGATGGAAGATGATGAGATTAGAAAAGATGGCTAAACTGTTCGTATGGGTTATATAGTTAGAAACGCGAATCATAACAGAAAAAACACAAATGGTTCAATGGTTCGATGGTGGTTTGTTTAACAGGAGGTCATGAGTTCGAATCTAGTTGACAGCAAAATATTTTTATCAATATTTGAAAACCGAATTGGGCTCTTGAATTGGGCTACTACTATTCCCCTTGCTGGACCGAAAATCTTGGGTTTCAAACTTACTCTGTTGGGCTGTGGTCTATTTTCGGTTGGGCTGAACAGTTTACGGGTCAAGTAAATTAAATACGTACCATGGATTAGAAAAAGGGAGACGGAGTAGTGGTGCGGGGTGTTGTTAGATGAGCGAGTGGTCAAGGGTTCGAGCTCTGTCTGGGGCATTTTGTTTTTTTTTAAGAAAAGCTTTTGAGGTAGTTATTACAAAAACTCTTATTATTATTAGTTCATTATTATTTTTTATTGTTATTATTATTATTATTATTATTATTATTATTATTATTATTATTATTATTATTATTATTATTATTATATTATTATTGATTATTATTACTATTATTATTATAAAATAAAACAACTTTTTATTTATTATTATTATTAGCAATATTATTTTTATCAAATAATTGTTAGTTATATGAAATCGTATTTACTGCAAATAACATATCTATACTAATATTTAAAATAAATGTTAATAAATGTAACTAATTAAGTTATTAAGGAAACACATAATTAAAATAACAACTAAATCACTAATAATACATAAATTTATTTGATTACCATTATATGTGTTAATATATATATATATACATGATATAGGTTCGTGAATCCGAGGCCAACTTTACATTACCCATTGTCGTTATATGTATTTTTACTACAAAATACATTAGGTGAGTTTCATTTGATCCCTTTTACTCTTTACGTTTTTGGGCTGAGAATACATGCAAATAATTTATTAACTGTTTTACAATATTTATATGCGTGAGTTTCATTTGCCCTTTTTACTCTTTACGTTTTTGGGCTGAGAATACATGCAAATGCTTTATTAACTATTTTACAATACTTATATGCGTGAGTTTCATTTGCCTTTTTACCCTTTATATTTTTGGGCTGAGAATACATGCGCTGTTTTTATAACTGTTTTACAAAATAGACACAAGTACGTGAAACTACATTCTATGGTTGAATTATCAAAATTGAATATGCCCCTTTTTATTAAGTCTGGTAATCTAAGAATTAGGGAACAGACACCCTAATTGACGCGAACTCTAAAGATAGATCTATCGGGCCCAACAAGCCTCATCCAAAGTACCGGATGCTTTAGTACTTCGAAATTTATATCATGTCCGAAGGAGGATCCCGGAATGATGGGGATATTCTAATATGCATATTGTGAATGTCGGTTACCAGGTGTTCAATCCATATGAATGATATTTTGTCTCTATGCATGAGACGTATGTTTATGAGAAATGGAAATATGAAATCTTGTGGTCTATTAAAATTATGAAATGATTATTTATGTTAAACTAATGAACTCACCAACCTTTTGGTTGACACTTTAAAGCATGTTTATTCTCAGGTACGAAAGAAATCTTTCGCTGTGTAATTTTCCTTTTTAAAGATATTAATTGGTGTCATTCATGACATATTTCAAAAGACATTGCATTCGAGTCTTTGAGATCATCAAGATTATTATTAAATCCATTATAGTTAGATATATTATAAAATGGTATGCATGCCGTCAACTTTCGTTGTAATGAAGGATTGTCTTTTCAAAAACGAATGCAATGTTTATAAAATGTATCATATAGAGGTTATATACCTCGCGATGTAATCAACTGTTGTGAATCGTTTATAATCGATATGGACTTCGTCCGGATGGATTAGGACGGGTCCTTTCAGTTGGTATCAGAGCGGTGGTCTTAGTGAACCGGGTCTGCATTAGTGTGTCTAACTGATAAGTCGTTAGGATGCATTAGTGAGTCTGGACTTCGACCGTGTCTGCATGTCAAAAGTTTTGCTTATCATTTTTGTCAGAAATCATTTGTTTATCATCCTTAGTAAATTACCTGCTTATTATTCTTAGTCTAGACACATCTTATTGCATTGACTGCATGAATAGTGTATACACAAAATTCATATCTTAGCGTATCTGCTAATTCATATCTTAGCGTATCTGTTATTGTTATCTTTACCTGACAGCTTCCGTAGATTCCTCCGTAATTTATGAGATTTTAGTATTACATATGCATATGTAAATTATGTATTGCAGGATACTAATCTACATCCTATAATCTATTTCTTATCGAAAATCCTTCATCTGATCGTACGAGATGAATCCTTCAACTAGTCCGAGTCCCTCGGATTCCGACAGCTATTCCGATAGTTATCCCGACAGTTATTCCGAATGGATAATCATCTAAGCTCCGGAAGCAACGTCAGCAAAATGAATCAACCAATCATCCATCCTCAATTCATCTGATGGATTCATAGTCGACTTAATCAATGGAGACGCGCAGAAGGCGATCCCTTCCACTAACCGAATTCACTTTTTGGCGAAGAACCTGAAGCACTTACCGGCGAACCTGTTCGTAAAACCATTTTCACCCTCATTTCTCGAATATCTCACCACGACTATATCATAACTCAGATTCTAAACCTTATTCATCCGCTCGTTCCGACCGACAATCATCCCGGAGTAATACAAGAAGTCAATGAACTTCGCGCTCTAGTAATCAATTTGGAGAATATGGTGCAAAACGTACCAGCTTCAGCAACATCACCAGCACCAACATCAATACCAGTACCACCAACAACTCAAGTTCACATCATACACCTCAACATCTAATTATGTACCTTGAGCATAATCATCAATCTGCGAATCGTTCTACATCATTTATCTTCGTTCGACATGACGATTATGTAATCTTCAATGTTTTAGAGATTATATATTCTAGTTCTAACGGTAAATCAAATGAGATTAATATTATATTAACTCATTAAATCTATGATTACATCTGAAGAAAATATATCTGTAAGTATATTTTCATAAAGATTGTAATTAAAAATTCTTTCGTATAAACTGTTAATGGTGAAAATATTTTAACGGGTAGGTAATACCCGAGGAATATTTAGATTTCACTTTAATAGGTTATACTGTACATTCTTCGAATCTGATTCAACATCCATTTACTATCCTACTTACATCTACAGAGATACAAATCCGTTCACCGCAGAATAACCATTTTTTTTATTCAATTTCATATTTAGATTTTGATTTATCACAATCCAACAAGTGGCATAATGAAGAAAACATTGGACAAAATAAAAGTGGTTAGAAACAAACGAATTAACTAATTGAAATTTTGTTAAGAATCCACGCTAACTGTTCCTAGCAAACTATTCCTAGCTAACTGATTACATTTTAGTTATCGCAGTTTATTTATCGCAATTTTATTTATCGTTATTTAATTTCTGTTATTTACTTTACGCATTTAATTTATCGTCATTTAATTTCTGTTATTTATTTTACGCACTTTAAATATCGGGACACGTATACAAGGTTTTGACATATCATATCGACGCATCTATATATATTATTTGGAATCACCATAGACACTCTATATGCAGTAATGATCGAGTTCTCTATACATGGTTGAGGTTGATTCTCAAATAATATATATACTTTGAGTTGTGATCGAGTCTGAGACATGTACATGGATCACGATACGTATTAATTAATTCGAATATTATATATTAAACTATATATGAATTATTGGACTGTAAACTGTGGACTATCGACTGTGGACTAATAATATTGGACAATTAAAGTGAATTAAAATACTGATTATAACATATGAAACTAAATAATTCTTCAAGTTTGCCACTTGATTTCATCTTAAACCTCATTTGTATCCTGACAATTATAATCCGCGTTCAAACCTTTCATGATCCTTGAAAACACCTCAATCGAGAAGATGAATCAACCGCACTTCATCTACGGGAGAAAAGATTGATGCATTTAGTTATGCATCTGAAAAAACTCTCAGAAACTGAGTAAATGTTTAACACGTAGTTGTGCTAATTCCTTTAGTGTTATTATTACCCAAATTAACTTTGCATTCCCTTTCCAAATTAGCAAATTTTGTCACAGCTCCAACAAGTCAACTTTGACTTTTCGTTCAAAACAACCTTATTATAACTTTGATATATATATGTGCGCTCTTTTATTGTTACCGGAGAACCTTTTATATTCCACCATAGTACCATCAGCGTTTAATCATCTAAAAATACAATTCTCCTGAAACCACCTCGGATTGATAACCGATGATTCAAATATCGTAGCATTAAATGTAGAGGAAACAGAAAAATGGTAGATGGTCTAAACGGCCAAAAGTTTGATAATAAAGAAGGGAATGTTAGGAACGCTCGATAGAAAATTTGGTACTGAAAAACAGATTGAGCAAACTATGAAGGAGACCAAGGCCAAATACAAAGACCATACCCTATATTCAAAGAATCCAGATAATTCTGGATCCGTTGAAATCTTTAGAGAATATCTTGCTCCAAAGTCATGTTAAAATCTTGCGGAGAATCTTTCTCCATCAACCATTGAACTTAGAAATTCCAAAATATCATCATCAATATCTTCGATATTTCTGAGGATATTTTCAAAAATATTCTCGTCCGAAATTATATACCTCTTCGTGCTTCCGTGTATCATTATATTGGAAACATTCAATAGAAAATTTAGTACCGAAAAGCAGATTATGCGAAACTATGAAGAAAGCCGTGGACAAATTACAAAGAATAAGTTTGACTTCAAAGAATCCAAATGATTCAATGCCTGCTAAAGTCTTTAGCGAATATCTTGCTCTTTACTCTAAACCCTTGCGGTCAATAGTTTCTATCATCCTCTAATCTTAGATATTCCGAGATATTATCGTATCTTTCATTATAAATATCCTCGATACTTCTGAATATATTTTCATAACTAATCTTATCTGAAATTATTAATCTCTTCATGATATCAGTGTTACATCATATAGAAACTGTTAGTATCTATATTATGCAAATTTTCGAGCTTAAAATATGAATGTTATTGAAGTAATGTTGAGAACTGATGCATGAGTTAGTATAATATAATGACACTTGATCAACGTGATTATATTACAGTAAGTCATGCTGAGTTTCTAAATGGAACATGATGATTCACAGATTATAACGTCATCATGTGTCATGTTACATAACTCTTTCATTCTGATTAACTTCTGAACATATCAAGAAAATATATTCTTGATAGTTCTATTCTCAGTGATTCTGGTAATTTGACAAATCAAATCGTGCTAATACGTTCTTTCTTGTTTAGGACATTAAGCTCATTCGAAACTCCACACCTATGAATTCTAGACCGTTACTTGCAAAAAAGAAAACAAAAGCATGAAGCTCCGAGATAGAAAGGGGGTATAAATCGCAGCAAATAAGAGAGAGCATTAATTGTGAATGACAATGATTATAGAAGACGAAAATGGGTATTCCAAAATATAAGAGAAAATATAAAACCCAATAACAACACGGAGGTTTCAAACCGGGGATATTAATACGAATAGCAATATAAAGACACGGTAGAATTAAGAATAGTATCCCCCCAAAGTAAAAGTAGAAGTAAACAGATTCGTCAGGTGGAAGTTGGAAAAAGGAGAATGATTATTACGATAGTAAGGGTGAGGACAAGGATTTGAAATGGATTAAGCATTTGTTCAATCTTTTGAATTTGGGAATTGAGTATAGGAATGGTAAAAGTAATGGAACGGGAGAAGTTAATTTATAGTAAAATGTCTGATAGAGGAAGCAAGAAAGATCTCCGCATTTAATTAGAGAGATCCTAATTTCCTTATTCGCCGAAGAATCAAATCTTATAAATTTCGAAGATTTTCTTTTAAATCCCTGGAATTCTGGAATTCCACCAAGACAACGTCAAAAGTAAAGAAACACCTTATTTTCTAAATTCAATCATGACTACATCAAAAGTTAAATCTCTATCTCAATCTTTTGTGATAGCTTCATTCGTACTCTTCAAATAATCAAATTGTTTTATCCATATTACTCAATGATGATAAAACTCTTTTGATCAGCTCATATTGCCAGGAAAACATATTTATTGTTAGCCATGACGACCTCACTCAAATTTCGGGACGAAATTTATTTAACGGGTAGGTACTGTGATGACCCGAGAATTTTTGACCAAATTTAAACTTAATCATTATATGTTTCCGACACGATAAGCAAAGTCTGTAATATTGAGTCTCGAAAACTTTGGAACTATGTTCACATATTCAATTGACCTTTTGACTAGTTTCGACGATTCACGAACCTATAATTGTAATCAGAAATGTAAATATAAATAAATAATTGTATTAAATATATTAACGAACTATTATGTAATTTTGTTACTATGAGAGATAACTTTGATTAACTAAAATTTGTTATTTTGAATATATAGAGTATATTAGATATAAACGGATTCAAATATAATTGTCAACGTTATCAAAGTATTACATGTATAATGTTATATTTTAAGTTTAATTGTCTAAGTTATATAATTAATTACCTACTTAATATTTAAAACATAATTGTACATATAAGTTGTATATATATATAAATCTATATATAATTTCTATTTATAAATATGATTACATTGTAATATATAAAATATATTAACGGAATAGCTTAATTTATAAATAATAAATCGAAATATAATTTAAAGTATTATATGTTGTTGTTATTAAAATTTAATAAAATAAAAATAGGATATTATAATAATTATTATTTAAAATATATCTCTATATATAAATAATTTATATTAAAAATTAATATTAAATAATTGTAATACTCGTTTGGTGTTCCGATTGATATTAAGCAAGTAAAATTCAAACTTATGTAATTTTAAAATAAACGGTGATACGAAAATGAGTTATATAAATTTTAGGCTTATAAAAAAAATTTATTTAGGAACTATTCGTTGAATTTTAAAACTTTTTATATTGGGGTTGGGAGTGAATAATTAATGTAATTTTTATTTAATAGTTAAGGATCGAATTTTATACCATAATGACCAAAATAAATAAATATAGTTATTTTAAAAATATTGGATTTTTCTGAACACTTGTATCCGCCACTAATTAACAACGGACTACGATATTATATTCGTGATTAAAACATCGGTAGTTTACCATTATATCGAATTAGTGTTTATGTTAGATGTCATACATGTTATAATTATTATGTAGTATTTATTATTATTATTATTAATTATTAATATTAAATTAAATTACTACTGTATTTGATTTAATTATATCCATTAATCTTACATAATTAAAAGAGTGTACTGTGTTTGTTCCCCATTTTTTTTCTTTTCTATTTTTTATATTAGATGCATATAAATCTAATAGGAGATCAAACCCACTTGCATTCTTTTTATCTTCTTATTCCGGGTGAAATGGATACTAACTGTTATCTAATTTTGTTCGTTTGAGCTTTACACTGTTATAATGTATATACCTATCCATCACCACTTGTAATAGTTTGTTTCCTTCTTTTCTTACAGACAATTCCAAATCTCATTACTTTTTCTGTTAGACATATCTTTCAAACCTACTTTTGCAATATTGTTTTCTTCTTTGTGTCTAATATTCGATGACTCACCCCATTTATTTAATTACACATATATACATACAACATGTGCATATGAGATGGAGATATCAACTATCATCATCTTATTTTCTTTTCTGTATTTCTATCAACAAATAAACCCACTTCTCTCTTATCTTTCTATTTTTACGATGAACCAAACACCCATTGAAATCACCCTACAAACTTCACAACCCCGGCCACCTAAAATCCATGACCATTATCGCCACCTTCCACCATGATGACCACCAACACCCACGAGTAAACTACACCTTCATCCGATAATAGTTTTCATTAGTTTCTATCTTCAAACACCCACCACCACTATGGCTACCATCTACCATCTCCCACCACTATCACTACCATGGAACACCTCAAATAACTACCACTGCCATAACTGTTATTTGGACGCACCTATAACTATCATCAAACCGCCATTTTTCTAAACTTTTAGTCACTGTACAGTTGCTACAGCTTCTGTTTCTGTTTACTATTTCTTCTTACCTCCTTCGTGAAACAGCTTGAACCACTCTCACTACAACTGATTAACGATGATGTTATTGTTGTTCTATTTTAAACTGCTGCTGCTGTCGCTGATTTCTGTCTAAAACGCGAATCAAAATCCACCTACAAACCATGATTATTACTGTTACTTTCCGGGTTCTACTCAACGAAGATCATGTTGAGTGTAACATGTTAAACGTGGATCATTTTCCGGTGGCGGTTGATAACCTTTAAGAATCGGATACGAGTATTACCTGTGGGGCTAGCTCATTTGAAGAAATGAATGACAAATTGTCATGGTCATTACAATAAGGTAATAAATGGAAACAGCCAAACCAAACTGTGATGTTACATAAATTAAAGATGCATTAATTAAAGTATGTTAAAGTATTATTAGTGGGTACATGAGATAATATATGTATCCTGGTGGGCCGAGAGATATGATAAAAATCATATCATGTATTTAAGATGATAGCCTTGATGATAATTGGAGTTTAATAGTTATGATGGTGATGATTTCGATGGGTTAATGATGGTAGATGTTAATGAAGGTATAATGATATGAAAATGGTATGATGATGATGATGGAAGATGATGAGATTAGAAAAGATGGCTAAACTGTTCGTATGGGTTATATAGTTAGAAACGCGAATCATAACAGAAAAAACACAAATGGTTCAATGGTTCGATGGTGGTTTGTTTAACAGGAGGTCATGAGTTCGAATCTAGTTGACAGCAAAATATTTTTATCAATATTTGAAAACCGAATTGGGCTCTTGAATTGGGCTACTACTATTCCCCTTGCTGGACCGAAAATCTTGGGTTTCAAACTTACTCTGTTGGGCTGTGGTCTATTTTCGGTTGGGCTGAACAGTTTACGGGTCAAGTAAATTAAATACGTACCATGGATTAGAAAAAGGGAGACGGAGTAGTGGTGCGGGGTGTTGTTAGATGAGCGAGTGGTCAAGGGTTCGAGCTCTGTCTGGGGCATTTGTTTTTTTTTTAAGAAAAGCTTTTGAGGTAGTTATTACAAAAACTCTTATTATTATTAGTTCATTATTATTTTTTATTGTTATTATTATTATTATTATTATTATTATTATTATTATTATTATTATTATTATTATTATTATTATTATTATTATTATTATTGATTATTATTACTATTATTATTATAAAATAAAACAACTTTTTATTTATTATTATTAGCAATATTATTGTTATCAAATAATTGTTAGTTATATGAAATCGTATTTACTGCAAATAACATATCTATACTAATATTTAAAATAAATGTTAATAAATGTAACTAATTAAGTTATTAAGGAAACACATAATTAAAATAACAACTAAATCACTAATAATACATAAATTTATTTGATTACCATTATATGTGTTAATATATATATACATGATATAGGTTCGTGAATCCGGGTCCAACTTTACATTACCCATTGTCATTATATGTATTTTTACTACAAAATACATTAGGTGAGTTTCATTTGATCCCTTTTACTCTTTACGTTTTTGGGCTGAGAATACATGCAAATGATTTATTAACTGTTTTACAATATTTATATGCGTGAGTTTCATTTGCCCTTTTTACTCTTTACGTTTTTGGGCTGAGAATACATGCAAATGCTTTATTAACTGTTTTACAATACTTATATGCGTGAGTTTCATTTGCCTTTTTACCCTTTATATTTTTGGGCTGAGAATACATGCGTTGCTTTTATAACTGTTTTACAAAATAGACACAAGTACGTGAAACTACATTCTATGGTTGAATTATCAAAATTGAATATGCCCCTTTTTATTAAGTCTGGTAATCTAAGAATTAGGGAACAGACACCCTAATTGACGCGAACTCTAAAGGTAGATCTATCGGGCCCAACAAGCCCCATCCAAAGTACCGGATGCTTTAGTACTTCGAAATTTATATCATGTCCGAAGGAGGATCCCGGAATGATGGGGATATTCTAATATGCATATTGTGAATGTCGGTTACCAGGTGTTCAATCCATATAAATGATATTTTGTCTCTATGCATGGGACGTATGTTTATGAGAAATGGAAATATGAAATCTTATGGTCTATTAAAATTATGAAATGATTATTTATGTTAAACTAATGAACTCACCAACCTTTTGGTTGACACTTTAAAGCATGTTTATTCTCAGGTACGAAAGAAATCTTCCGCTGTGTAATTGCTCATTTTAAAGATATTAATTGGAGTCATTCATGACATATTTCAAAGGACGTTGCATTCGAGTCGTTGAGATCATCAAGATTATTATTAAATCCATTATAGTTAGATATATTATAAAATGGTATGCATTCCGTCAACTTTCGTTGTAATGAAAGATTGTCTTTTCAAAAACGAATGCAATGTTTGTAAAATGTATCATATAGAGGTTAAATACCTCGCGATGTAATCAACTGTTGTGAATCGTTTATAATTGATATGGACTTCTTTCGGATAGATTAGGACGGGTCCTTTCACTAGTGCTACTAGCCCGAGTGGGGATGTCAAACCCTATGGATCCATATCTAAGATTCGCGTTCACCGGTTCAAAAACTAATGACTAAACGTTACCGAGCTAAAGGGAATGTTTCTGCCGTTATATAACCCACACATATATAAGTTTAAGTACTCGTGCCTAGTATGTAAAACATAAAATCCGCATGTATTCTCAGTTCCCAAAATAAGTTAAAGTAAAAAGGGAATGCTATAACTCACAATGATAAAGTAGCGGTAAAGTATGACTCGGAAAGTAAGCAAGTAATGACTGTTGTCCAAATGGGTCCTCAACCTAAGTCAAATAGTACTAAGTCATTAAATCATCCGAATAGGTTTAAAAGTATGTAAATAAGGTCTTAAGGGTCATCATCATTCATCATCAAACAAAAGGCGTAAAGTAAGTTTCGTTCATGAAAGTAGTTTAAAACAAAGGCTGACTTCGATCAGTCACCACGACCTCTAACCTTACTGAATTAAGGTGAGACCAGTGGCCATGGCTCCGTATATGAGTCCTTTAAGTGTGGTAAAATTTACAGAAGCAAACTTGTCTTCGTTTGACCGTGGAGACGGTCTAAGTGCGAGTAGGTCAGAAATTTCTGCACAACGTTAAAAGGACATAGTGACGATCGGAGGGCCATAAATCCTAAACCGTAAATCGGATTAAGACAAGTCCTATATGAAAAGTTATCTACTCGAACAGATCTATTTGAAAATCAAGGTTACAGTAGCCCAGGTGTACTGGTCTATTACAGAAACCAGAAAACAGTGGGTAGAAGGCAGAAAGCAGAAAAATAATGGGTTCCGGTGAGTTTGGTGCTTGATGTTCATCATGGTTCTCATCCTTGATGCCTATAGCTTCAAGTGTACAACTCATTGATGTGCTTACATCATATTTACCATGGTTTTACCATCATAACCCAAGTGTAAGTCTAAGACATGAAGCACAACTCACTTAAGAGTTGTATGAAGTTTGATGAACCAAAGTTACATCAAAGTCTTAGATCTAACACATACATGAACTTTAAAACTAATAATAAGTTACAAACTTGAAAGTGAACTTATGAAATCAAGATCTTAAGTTGTAGAACATAGTTCTTAGTTTGATCTTGAAGATTCAAGACTCAAAAGTCTAGATCTAACATAAGTGTACAAAGTTATAATTAAAAAGTTTCATTTATATGTTCTTGAACTTTTAAAGTTAACTTTAAGTTCAAGATTAATGAGATCAAGGTTAACTAGTAACACTTGACCAATAATAACCAACAAACATGAATTTAAAGTGCAAGAATAAAGTGATAAATTAAATAAACAAGTAAAAGGTTCATGGTTGTTCATACTTTTAAAGATTCAACCAAAGTTTGATATTTAAGTAAAGTAAACTTTAAGTTTACTTCAAGAACTACAAGTATGATTTCAACACATGAACTTACAATATTTGAAACAATAAAAGTAGAATCATAAACTAGTAAGTTTATGTTCTTGTGTTCTTGAAAAATACAAGATAAATGGAGAATGAAACTAGTAAGTTTGATTCTTGAAACTAGTATGTAAATAATAAATGACAACAAGTAACAAAGTAACAACAACAACTAACAAAATCTCAAGTAATTAAACAACATCAAAGATCAAAAGATGATGATGATACATGTGTTTAATGTCACGGTTTTACAAAGAAAAAGAAAGGAAGAAGAAGCTTCAAGTTTACTTACAAGAACTAGAGAAAAGAGTGAAAATGAAAGCAAGTATGTGTGTGTGTTTTTGAATGAGAGAATTCTAGTATGAAGTGATAAGGTAAAATGAAACAAAACACTCCATATAAAGCCTTAGGTCCACGGTTTTCAGCAAAAAAAATGGAGGGAAGGTAAGGTTTAATGGTTACTAGCATGTAAAGCTCTTAAAAGGTGGATATAAGATGTGTTTGCATGGGGATTATATGGTAACTAGATTCCAATGTTCTTAACTAACTAGTTTCCATTTACAAGTAATACTTACACATGTAGGTTGAGCTAAAAGGTCCATTAAGAAGTAGGTTGGGCTTGTAAGTCCTCATTCAAGAGTCCATTAACATTAATCAAGTCCAAGTTCAAGTAATTTAACAAATAAATCCAATTAAAGCCCAAGTAACTAACTAATCACCATAGTTAATTAAAATGATTAATAAAATCAATCATGAATGTAAATAATACTTGAAAATATTATTCGTGTAAGTTTCGCGTGTCACAAAGACGTTTCGGGCAATTAAAGTCAAGTACGGGCAATCATGGCAACATGTAAATGTAATAACATACATTCATTTTATCACAAGTATTAATAATAACAATTATTAATAAATAAACGTTGAAAAATCCAGGGTCGTTACATTACCCACCTGTTAAAGAAAATTTCGTCCCGAAATTTTAAGCTGAGGTAGATGGAGGAGTCGTAAAAAGGTGAGGATACTTCCGCATCATTTGATCCTCTCGCTCCCAAGTAAACTCAGGTCCTCGTTTGGCATTCCATCGTACTCGGACGATCGGAATCTTGTTGCGTTTCAATGTTTTGATCTCACGATCCATAATCTCAACTGGTTCTTCCACAAAGTGGAGTTTGTCGTCAATTGTAAGTTCTTCCAATGGTATGATAAGTTCAGGTGCAGCAAGACACTTCTTCAAGTTTGACACGTGGAAGGTAGGATGAACTGAGCTCAATTATGCTGGAAGATCTAAACGGTAAGCAACGGGTCCAACACATTCCAAGATTTCAAAAGGACCAATGTATCGTGGGTTTAACTTTCCACGTTTTCCAAAACGAATCACACCTTTCCAAGGTGCAACCTTTAACATTACACGATCACCAATGTTGAATTCAAAGTCTTTACGTTTAAGATCGGCATAACTCTTTTGGCGATCACGAGCAGTCTTAAGTCTAGCTTGAATCTGAGCAATCTTCTCCGTGGTTTCATGGACTACCTCGGGTCCGGTGATTTGCTTTTCGCCTACTTCGGCCCAACAAATAGGAGATCGGCACTTGTGGCCATACAATACTTCAAAAGGTGCGGCATTAATGCTCGAGTGATAACTGTTGTTGTAAGAAAATTCGGCGAGTGGCAAATGCCTTTCCCAGGCATTTCCGAAATCGATGACACATGCACGCAACATGTCTTCCAAGGTCTGAATCGTTCGTTCACTTTTCCCGTCAGTCTGAGGGTGATAAGCAGTACTCATGTCAAGACGAGTTCCCATGGCTTCTTGCAAAGAACGCCAGAATCTAGAAGCAAAACGGGGATCGCGATTGGAGATGATCGATAAAGGTACACCATGACGAGATACAACCTCCTTGATGTATAGTTGAGCAAGTCTCTCCATTGTATCCGTTTCCTTCATCGCTAGAAAGTGTGCAGATTTGGTAAGACGGTCAACAATAACCCAAATAGTATCGTATCCGTCCACCGTCTTCGGCAGCTTAGTGATGAAATCCATCGTTATCCTTTCCCACTTCCATTGTGGGATTTCCGGTTGTTGAAGTAAACCAGAAGGTCTTTGATGCTCGGCTTTAACTTTCGAACAAGTCAAACACTTACCAACATAAGTCGCGACGTCCTTCTTAAGATTCGGCCACCAATACTGTTCTTTAAGGTCGTGGTACATTTTGCCCGCTCCAGGATGAATCGAATATCTCGATTTGTGTGCTTCATCAAGTATAAGGTTCCGTAGATCTCCATAAAGAGGTACCCAAATTCTTCCGGCATAACATCGGAGTCCAGACTCCCTAACCTCGAATCGAGAGACAAGTGTAGTGACCCGAACTTTTCCATGTTTATATATATTAATTGAGATTGATATTTACATGATTAAATGTTTCCAACATGTTAAGCAATCAAACTTGTTAAGACTTGATTCATTGAAATATGTTTCGTATAGACAATTGACCACCCAAGTTGACCGGTGATTCACGAACGTTAAAACTTGTAAAAACTATACAATGACATATATATGGTTATATATATAGTTAACATGTTTTTATTATAAGTATGTATCTCATTAGGTATTTTAACAATGAGTTATATACATAAAAATGAGACTATTAATTTAAGAAACTCGAAAACGATATTTATAACGATTATCGTTATAACAACGTCTTACTAGGTACATATGAATCATATTAAGATATTGATACACTTGGTTAATTATGTTAAATGATAAGTAAATATATTATTAAGTGTATTAACAATGAAATACATATGTAAAAAGAAGACTACTAACTTAATTATTTCGAAACGAGACATATATGTAACGATTATCGTTGTAACGACATTTAACTGTATATACATCATACTGAGATATATTATATATCATAATATCATGATAATATAACAATTTAACATCTCATTTGTTATAATAAACCATGGGTTAACAACATTCAACAAGATCGTTAACCTAAAGGTTTCAAAACAACATTTACATGTAACGACTAACGATGACTTAACGACTCAGTTAAAATGTATATACATGTAGTGTTTTAATATGTATTCATACACTTTTGAAAGACTTCAAGACACTTATCAAAATACTTCTACTTAACAAAAATGCTTACAATTACATCCTCGTTCAGTTTCATCAACAATTCTACTCGTATGCACCCGTATTCGTACTCGTACAATACACAGCTTTTAGATGTATGTACTATTGGTATATACACTCCAATGATCAGCTCTTAGCAGCCCATGTGAGTCACCTAACACATGTGGGAACCATCATTTGGCAACTAGCATGAAATATCTCATAAAATTACAAAAATATGAGTAATCATTCATGACTTATTTACATGAAAACAAAATTACATATCCTTTATATCTAATCCATACACCAACGACCAAAAACACCTACAAACACTTTCATTCTTCAATTTTCTTCATCTAATTGATCTCTCTCAAGTTCTATCTTCAAGTTCTAAGTGTTCTTCATAAATTCTACAAGTTCTAGTTACATAAAATCAAGAATACTTTCAAGTTTGCTAGCTCACTTCCAATCTTGTAAGGTGATCATCCAACCTCAAGAAATCTTTATTTCTTACAGTAGGTTATCATTCTAATACAAGGTAATAATCATATTCAAACTTTGATTCAATTTTTATAACTATAACAATCTTATTTCAAGTGATGATCTTACTTGAACTTGTTTTCGTGTCATGATTCTGCTTCAAGAACTTCGAGCCATCCAAGGATCCGTTGAAGCTAGATCCATTTTTCTATTTTCCAGTAGGTTTATCCAAGGAACTTAAGGTAGTAATGATGTTCATAACATCATTCGATTCATACATATAAAGCTATCTTATTCGAAGGTTTAAACTTGTAATCACTAGAACATAGTTTAATTAATTCTAAACTTGTTCGCAAACAAAAGTTAATCCTTCTAACTTGACTTTTAAAATCAACTAAACACATGTTCTATATCTATATGATATGCTAACTTAATGATTTAAAACCTGGAAACACGAAAAACACCGTAAAACCGGATTTACGCCGTCGTAGTAACACCGCGGGCTGTTTTGGGTTAGTTAATTAAAAACTATGATAAACTTTGATTTAAAAGTTGTTATTCTGAGAAAATGATTTTTATTATGAACATGAAACTATATCCAAAAATTATGGTTAAACTCAAAGTGGAAGTATGTTTTCTAAAATGGTCATCTAGACGTCGTTCTTTCGACTGAAATGACTACCTTTACAAAAACGACTTGTAACTTATTTTTTCGACTATAAACCTATACTTTTTCTGTTTAGATTCATAAAATAGAGTTCAATATGAAACCATAGCAATTTGATTCACTCAAAACGGATTTAAAATGAAGAAGTTATGGGTAAAACAAGATTGGATAATTTTTCTCATTTTAGCTACGTGAAAATTGGTAACAAATCTATTCCAACCATAACTTAATCAACTTGTATTATATATTATGTAATCTTGAGATACCATAGACACGTATACAATATTTCGACCTATCATGTCGACACATCTATATATATTTCGGAACAACCATAGACACTCTATATGTGAATGTTGGAGTTAGCTATACAGGGTTGAGGTTGATTCCAAAATATATATAGTTTGAGTTGTGATCAATACTGAGATACGTATACACTGGGTCGTGGATTGATTCAAGATAATATTTATCGATTTATTTCTGTACATCTAACTGTGGACAACTAGTTGTAGGTTACTAACGAGGACAGCTGACTTAATAAACTTAAAACATCAAAATATATTAAAAGTGTTGTAAATATATTTTGAACATACTTTGATATATATGTATATATTGTTATAGGTTCGTGAATCAACCAGTGGCCAAGTCTTACTTCCCGACGAAGTAAAAATCTGTGAAAGTGAGTTATAGTCCCACTTTTAAAATCTAATATTTTTGGGATGAGAATACATGCAGGTTTTATAAATGATTTACAAAATAGACACAAGTACGTGAAACTACATTCTATGGTTGAATTATCGAAATCGAATATGCCCCTTTTTATTAAGTCTGGTAATCTAAGAATTAGGGAACAGACACCCTAATTGACGCGAATCCTAAAGATAGATTTATTGGGCCTAACAAACCCCATCCAAAGTACCGGATGCTTTAGTACTTCGAAATTTATATCATATCCGAAGGGTGTCCCGGAATGATGGGGATATTCTTATATATGCATCTTGTTAATGTCGGTTACCAGGTGTTCACCATATGAATGATTTTTATCTCTATGTATGGGATGTGTATTGAAATATGAAATCTTGTGGTCTATTATTATGATTTGATATATATAGGTTAAACCTATAACTCACCAACATTTTTGTTGACGTTTTAAGCATGTTTATTCTCAGGTGATTATTAAGAGCTTCCGCTGTCGCATACTTAAATAAGGACGAGATTTGGAGTCCATGCTTGTATGATATTGTGTAAAAACTGCATTCAAGAAACTTATTTTGTTGTAACATATTTGTATTGTAAACCATTATGTAATGGTCGTGTGTAACAGGATATTTTAGATTATCATTATTTGATAATCTACGTAAAGCTTTTTAAAACCTTTATCTATGAAATAAAGGTTATGGTTTGTTTTAAAAATGAATGCAGTCTTTGAAAAACGTCTCATATAGAGGTCAAAACCTCGCAACGAAATCAATTAATATGGAACGTTTTTAATCAATAAGAACGGGACATTTCAGTTGGTATCCGAGCGTTGGTCTTAGAGAACCAGAAAATTTGCATTAGTGTGTCTTATCGAGTTTGTTAGGATGCATTAGTGAGTCTGGACTTCGACCGTGTTTTCTTTAAAAATGATTGCTTAACATTTTTGTTGGAAACTATATATTTTTAACATATGAATATTATGTGATATATTAATCTCTTATCATGTTTGATATTATGTGATAGATGTCTACCTCTAGAACAAGTCCCATTGACTCACCTAATAATAATGAAGAGTCAAATGTAAATTGGAATGATTCGTGGACTGATTCACAAGTTCCCGAAGAGGAACCGGAAGAAGAGTCGGAACCGGAAGAAGAATCGGAACCGGAAGAAGAATCGGAACCGGAAGAAGAAATAGAACCGGTGGGGGAAATAATAAAACGGTTAAGTAAAAGAGAATCCTCAACCAACCGACCAAGGTTAATTATGGTCAATGGTGTTTCCGCCAAGGAAGCAAAATATTGGGAGGATTACCAATTCTCCGATGAATCGGATTCCGACGAGAATTTCGATGATGTTATAGAAATTACCCCAACTGAATTTAAAAAGGCAAAAGAAAATAATAAGGGAAAGGGCATAAAAATAGAGAAATCTAATTCCAACCCCGATGAACTTTATATGTATCGTCAACCCCCGAAGTCCTTAAGTTGTAACAATGACCCGGGAACCTCTAAACCACCAGGTTTTTCTAAACCAATGTGGATAACGACGGCTCGTATTAGGGGAACATCATATATCCCTAGAAACTTGGCAAAACGAACCAAAACCGAACAAGAAGAAACGAGCGAGTCGGAATAAGATAGTTATATTCGTGTGGTGTAATATATGTAATATAGTGTGCTTATGCTTTATGATATATGTAAAAAAAATTGCTTGTATTAATAAGTATTTTTTTTTTATGAATCTAACTCTTGTCTATTTTACAGTATAAAAACACAAAATGGATAGACAACCCAATATTTTAAGAGACCTACCCGGAGACATGATTGATGAAATCTTGTCTAGAGTCGGTCAGAATTCCTCGACACAACTATTTAAGGCGAGATCAGTTTGTAAGACATTCGAAGAACGTTCCAAGAATGCCTTGGTTTATAAAAGGCTTTCGTTCGGAAGATGGGGAATATCACATTGGGAAATCCATAAGTTACGATGTGTTTACTTTGACGCATATATTGCGGGGAACCCAAATGCTATTTTACGCAACGGGTTAAGAAATTATTTTGACTCAGTATATCCGAATATAGGACTTCGTGATTTAGAAAAAGCGGCTAACATGCAACATAAAGAAGCATGTTATGCTTACGGGTTAGTAATGTTCGCTTCTCACCAAAGTGAGAACAAGAACATCGGGCTACAACTATTAAACAAAACGTTCCCACAAGTGACGGAGTCGGTAATTGGGGTAAGAAATGAGGTTTTTAGGTTATTACGAGACTGTTGGTCATTACGTAACCCTCGTCCCTTTGATGATGTTACAACACGCTGTCTTATCAACGGCCATAACGGTTATGTTCCACAAGACCAAGGATGGAAAGTAGTCCTAGTAAAACCAGAATGCATGACTTGTTTCTGGACGTATGAATTACGTGTCTTTATTGCCTTTGCTAAACGACTTGTGTACTAGCTAGAATTATCTTCACAACTATCTTGTATCAAAGTTATTGTGTGCTATATTTCATGCTTTATGTAAAATAAGCGGTATTGTAAGTTTGTAAAATATTGTATAAAAGTTTGAACGCGAAATATTATTACAATCAGTTTTTCATATAGAATTGTAGTAGTTGAATTGTATATTAGCTACTAAGTATGAACTTAACGGGTAGGTACTACCCGAATTTAAACTTATAAAACGCTAATATGAAGAAAAAGCTTTTATAAATGAGTTCATATTATGCTACGAAATACTATTAACTACTCTTAATATTCTGTATGATTAACTTGTTCCATTTGACTATTTTGAAGGAAATGGCACCGACTACTCGACACACCGTGAATATGAATGAAGAGGAATTCCGTACTTTTCTAGCTTCAAACATAGCCGCAGTACAGGCTGCGCTACATACCAACAATAACCTTGGATCTGGCAGTACAGGAAATCGTGTAGGATGCACCTACAAAGAATTCACTGCCTGCAAACCTTTGGAATTTGATGGAACTGAAGGACCGATCGGATTGAAACGGTGGACCGAGAAGGTCGAATCGGTGTTTGCCATAAGTAAGTGTACTGAAGAGGACAAAGTGAAGTACGCTACGCATACCTTCACAGGTTCTGCGTTAACATGGTGGAATACCTATCTAGAGCAAGTGGGACAAGATGATGCGTACGCACTACCGTGGTCAGCATTCAAGCACTTGATGAACGAGAAGTACCATCCCAGAACCGAGGTCAATAAGCTCAAGACAGAACTTAGAGGGTTACGAACCCAAGGATTTGATATTACCACGTACGAAAGACGATTCACAGAATTGTGCCTATTGTGTCCGGGAGCATTCGAAGATGAGGAAGAGAAGATCGACGCATTTGTGAAAGGATTACCGGAAAGAATCCAAGAAGATATAAGTTCACACGAGCCCGCCTCTATACAACAGGCATGTAGAATGGCTCACAAACTAGTGAACCAGATTGAAGAAAGAATTAAAGAACAGACTGCTGAAGAGGCCAATGTGAAGCAAGTCAAAAGAAAGTGGGAGGAAAACGGTGATAAGAATCACCAATACAACAACAACAGCAATTACAACAATAATCGCAACAATTATCCCAACAATCGCAACATCAATCGCAACTACAACAAACGGCCCAACAACAACAACAACAACAACAACAACAACAACAACAACAACAACAACAACAACAACAACAGCAACAGCAACTACAACAATCATCCCAACAACAATAATAACCGCAACAACAACAACAATCAGAAGCAGCTATGCCAAAGGTGTGAAAAGTATCACTCGGGGTTCTGCACCAAATTTTGCAACAAGTGTAAAAGAAATGGTCATAGCGCGGCGAAGTGTGAGGTCTACGGACCAGGGGTTAATAGAACGAAAGGAACAAATGGTGTCGGAACGAGTAATGGCGGAGCAAGTAGTGTCGGAGCAAGTTATGCCAATGTAGTTTGTTATAAATGTGGAAAACCGGGCCAGATTATTAGAAATTGCCCGAAGCAGGAGAACACGAATGGACAAGGCCGCGGAAGAGTTTTCAATATTAATGCGGCAGAGGCACAGGAAGACCCGGAGCTTGTTACGGGTACGTTTCTTATTGACAATAAATCTGCTTACGTTTTATTTGATTCGGGTGCGGATAGAAGCTATATGAGTAGAGATTTTTGTGCTAAATTAAGTTGTCCATTGACGCCTTTGGATAGTAAATTTTTACTCGAATTAGCAAATGGTAAATTAATTTCAGCAGATAATATATGTCGGAATCGAGAAATTAAACTGGTTAGCGAAACATTTAAGATTGATTTGATACCAGTAGAGTTAGGGAGTTTTGATGTGATAATCGGTATGGACTGGTTGAAAGAAGTGAAAGCAGAGATAGTCTATTACAAAAATGCAATTCGCATTATACGAGAAAAAGGAAAACCCTTAATGGTGTACGGAGAAAAGGGCAACACGAAGCTACATCTTATTAGTAATTTGAAGGCACAAAAACTAATAAGAAAAGGTTGCTATGCTGTTCTAGCACACGTCGGGAAAGTACAAACTGAAGAAAAGAGCATCAATGATGTTCCCATTGCAAAAGAATTTCCCGATGTATTTCCGAAAGAATTACCGGGATTACCCCCACATCGATCCGTTGAATTTCAAATAGATCTTGTACCAGGAGCTGCACCAATAGCTCGTGCTCCTTACAGACTCGCACCCAGCGAGATGAAAGAACTGCAAAGCCAATTACAAGAACTTTTAGAGCGTGGTTTCATTCGACCAAGCACATCACCGTGGGGAGCTCCTGTTTTGTTTGTCAAGAAGAAAGATGGTACATTCAGGTTGTGTATCGACTACCGAGAGTTGAACAAACTTACCATCAAGAACCGCTACCCACTACCGAGAATCGACGACTTATTTGATCAACTACAAGGCTCGTCTGTTTATTCAAAGATTGACTTACGTTCCGGGTATCATCAAATGCGGGTGAAAGAAGATGATATTCCAAAGACTGCTTTCAGAACACGTTACGGTCATTACGAGTTTATGGTCATGCCGTTTGGTTTAACTAATGCACCAGCTGTGTTCATGGACCTTATGAACCGAGTGTGTGGACCATACCTTGACAAGTTTGTCATTGTTTTCATTGATGACATACTTATTTACTCAAAGAATGACCAAGAACACGGTGAACATTTGAGAAAGGTGTTAGAAGTATTGAGGAAGGAAGAATTGTACGCTAAGTTTTCAAAGTGTGCATTTTGGTTGGAAGAAGTTCAATTCCTCGGTCACATAGTAAACAAAGAAGGTATTAAGGTGGATCCGGCAAAGATAGAAACTGTTGAAAAGTGGGAAACCCCGAAAACTCCGAAACATATACGCCAGTTTTTAGGACTAGCTGGTTACTACAGAAAGTTCATCCAAGACTTTTCCAGAATAGCAAAACCCTTGACTGCATTAACGTATAAAGGGAAGAAATTTGAATGGAATGATGAACAAAAGAAAGCGTTTCAGTTATTGAAGAAAAAGCTAACTACGGCACCTATATTGTCATTGCCTGAAGGGAATGATGATTTTGTGATTTATTGTGACGCATCAAAGCAAGGTATCGGTTGTGTATTAATGCAACGAACGAAGGTGATTGCTTATGCGTCTAGACAATTGAAGATTCACGAACAAAATTATACGACGCATGATTTGGAATTAGGCGCGGTTGTTTTTGCATTAAAGACTTGGAGGCACTACTTATATGGGGTCAAAAGTATTATATATACCGACCACAAAAGTCTTCAACACATATTTAATCAGAAACAACTGAATATGAGGCAGCGTAGGTGGATTGAATTATTGAATGATTACGACTTTGAGATTCGTTACCACCCGGGGAAGGCAAATGTGGTAGCCGATGCATTGAGCAGGAAGGACAGAGAACCCATTCGAGTAAAATCTATGAATATAATGATTCATAATAACCTTACTACTCAAATAAAGGAGGCGCAACAAGGAGTTATAAAAGAGGGAAATTTAAAGGATGAAATACCCAAAGGATCAGAGAAGCATCTTAATATTCGGGAAGACGGAACCCGGTATAGGGCTGAAAGGATTTGGGTACCAAAATTTGGAGATATGAGAGAAATGGTACTTAGAGAAGCTCATAAAACCAGATACTCAATACATCCTGGAACGGGGAAGATGTACAAGGATCTCAAGAAACATTTTTGGTGGCCGGGTATGAAAGCCGATGTTGCTAAATACGTAGGAGAATGTTTGACGTGTTCTAAGGTCAAAGCTGAGCATCAGAAACCATCAGGTCTACTTCAACAACCCGAAATCCCAGAATGGAAATGGGAAAACATTACCATGGATTTCATCACTAAATTGCCAAGGACTGCAAGTGGTTTTGATACTATTTGGGTAATAGTTGATCGTCTCACCAAATCAGCACACTTCCTGCCAATAAGAGAAGATGACAAGATGGAGAAGTTAGCACGACTGTATTTGAAGGAAGTCGTCTCCAGACATGGAATACCAATCTCTATTATCTCTGATAGGGATGGCAGATTTATTTCAAGATTCTGGCAGACATTACAGCAAGCATTAGGAACTCGTCTACACATGAGTACTGCCTATCATCCACAAACTGATGGGCAGAGCGAAAGGACGATACAAACGCTTGAAGACATGCTACGAGCATGTGTTATTGATTTCGGAAATAGTTGGGATCGACATCTACCGTTAGCAGAATTTTCCTACAACGACAGCTACCATTCAAGCATTGAGATGGCGCCGTTTGAAGCACTTTATGGTAGAAAGTGCAGGTCTCCGATTTGTTGGAGTGAAGTGGGGGATAGACAGATTACGGGTCCAGAGATTATACAAGAAACTACCGAGAAGATCATCCAAATTCAACAACGGTTGAAAATCGCCCAAAGTCGACAAAAGAGCTACGCTGACATTAAAAGAAAAGATATAGAATTTGAAATTTGAGAGATGGTCATGCTTAAAGTTGCACCTTGGAAAGGCGTTGTTCGATTTGGTAAACGAGGGAAATTAAATCCAAGGTATATTGGACCATTCAAGATTATTGATCGTGTCGGACCAGTAGCTTACCGACTTGAGTTACCTCAACAACTCGTGGCTGTACATAACACTTTCCACTTCTCGAATTTGAAGAAATGTTTTGCTAAAGAAGATCTCACTATTCCGTTAGATGAAATCCAAATCAACGAAAAACTTCAATTCATCGAAGAACCCGTCGAAATAATGGATCGTGAGGTTAAAAGACTTAAGCAAAACAAGATACCAATTGTTAAGGTTCGATGGAATGCTCGTAGAGGACCCGAGTTCACCTGGGAGCATGAAGATCAGATGAAGAAGAAATACCCGCATCTATTTCCAGAAGATTCGTCAACACCTTCAACAGCTTAAAATTTCGGGACGAAATTTATTTAACAGGTAGGTACTGTAGTGACCCGAACTTTTCCATGTTTATATATATTAATTGAGATTGATATTTACATGATTAAATGTTTCCAACATGTTAAGCAATCAAACTTGTTAAGACTTGATTCATTGAAATATGTTTCATATAGACAATTGACCACCCAAGTTGACCGGTGATTCACGAACGTTAAAACTTGTAAAAACTATACAATGACATATATATGGTTATATATATAGTTAACATGTTTTTATTATAAGTATGTATCTCATTAGGTATTTTAACAATGAGTTATATACATAAAAATGAGACTATTAATTTAAGAAACTCGAAAACGATATTTATAACGATTATCGTTATAACAACGTCTTACTAGGTACATATGAATCATATTAAGATATTGATACACTTGGTTAATTATGTTAAATGATAAGTAAATATATTATTAAGTGTATTAACAATGAAATACATATGTAAAAATAAGACTACTAACTTAATGATTTCGAAACGAGACATACATGTAACGATTATCGTTGTAACGACATTTAACTGTATATACATCATACTGAGATATATTATATATCATAATATCATGATAATATAACAATTTAACATCTCATTTGTTATAATAAACCATGGGTTAACAACATTCAACAAGATCGTTAACCTAAAGGTTTCAAAACAACATTTACATGTAACGACTAACGATGACTTAACGACTCAGTTAAAATGTATATACATGTAGTGTTTTAATATGTATTCATACACTTTTGAAAGACTTCAAGACACTTATCAAAATACTTCTACTTAACAAAAATGCTTACAATTACATCCTCGTTCAGTTTCATCAACAATTCTACTCGTATGCACCCGTATTCGTACTCGTACAATACACAGCTTTTAGATGTATGTACTATTGGTATATACACTCCAATGATCAGCTCTTAGCAGCCCATGTGAGTCACCTAACACATGTGGGAACCATCATTTGGCAACTAGCATGAAATATCTCATAAAATTACAAAAATATGAGTAATCATTCATGACTTATTTACATGAAAACAAAATTACATATCCTTTATATCTAATCCATACACCAACGACCAAAAACACCTACAAACACTTTCATTCTTCAATTTTCTTCATCTAATTGATCTCTCTCAAGTTCTATCTTCAAGTTCTAAGTGTTCTTCATAAATTCTACAAGTTCTAGTTACATAAAATCAAGAATACTTTCAAGTTTGCTAGCTCACTTCCAATCTTGTAAGGTGATCATCCAACCTCAAGAAATCTTTATTTCTTACAGTAGGTTATCATTCTAATACAAGGTAATAATCATATTCAAACTTTGATTCAATTTTTATAACTATAACAAGCTTATTTCAAGTGATGATCTTACTTGAACTTGTTTTCGTGTCATGATTCTGCTTCAAGAACTTCGAGCCATCCAAGGATCCGTTGAAGCTAGATCCATTTTTCTCTTTTCCAGTAGGTTTATCCAAGGAACTTAAGGTAGTAATGATGTTCATAACATCATTCGATTCATACATATAAAGCTATCTTATTCGAAGGTTTAAACTTGTAATCACTAGAACATAGTTTAATTAATTCTAAACTTGTTCGCAAACAAAAGTTAATCCTTCTAACTTGACTTTTAAAATCAACTAAACACATGTTCTATATCTATATGATATGCTAACTTAATGATTTAAAACCTGGAAACACGAAAAACACCGTAAAACCGGATTTACGCCGTCGTAGTAACACCGCGGGCTGTTTTGGGTTAGTTAATTAAAAACTATGATAAACTTTGATTTAAAAGTTGTTATTCTGAGAAAATGATTTTTATTATGAACATGAAACTATATCCAAAAATTATGGTTAAACTCAAAGTGGAAGTATGTTTTCTAAAATGGTCATCTAGACGTCGTTCTTTCGACTGAAATGACTACCTTTACAAAAATGACTTGTAACTTATTTTTTCGACTATAAACCTATACTTTTTCTGTTTACATTCATAAAATAGAGTTCAATATGAAACCATAGCAATTTGATTCACTCAAAACGGATTTAAAATGAAGAAGTTATGGGTAAAACAAGATTGGATAATTTTTCTCATTTTAGCTACGTGAAAATTGGTAACAAATCTATTCCAACCATAACTTAATTAACTTGTATTGTATATTATGTAATCTTGAGATACCATAGACACGTATACAATGTTTCGACCTATCATGTCGACACATCTATATATATTTCGGAACAACCATAGACACTCTATATGTGAATGTTGGAGTTAGCTATACAGGGTTGAGGTTGATTCCAAAATATATATAGTTTGAGTTGTGATCAATACTGAGATACGTATACACTGGGTCGTGGATTGATTCAAGATAATATTTATCGATTTATTTCTGTACATCTAACTGTGGACAACTAGTTGTAGGTTACTAACGAGGACAGCTGACTTAATAAACTTAAAACATCAAAATATATTAAAAGTGTTGTAAATATATTTTGAACATACTTTGATATATATGTATATATTGTTATAGGTTCGTGAATCAACCAGTGGCCAAGTCTTACTTCCCGACGAAGTAAAAATCTGTGAAAGTGAGTTATAGTCCCACTTTTAAAATCTAATATTTTTGGGATGAGAATACATGCAGGTTTTATAAATGATTTACAAAATAGACACAAGTACGTGAAACTACATTCTATGGTTGAATTATCGAAATCGAATATGCCCCTTTTTATTAAGTCTGGTAATCTAAGAATTAGGGAACAGACACCCTAATTGACGCGAATCCTAAAGATAGATCTATTGGGCCTAACAAACCCCATCCAAAGTACCGGATGCTTTAGTACTTCGAAATTTATATCATATCCGAAGGGTGTCCCGGAATGATGGGGATATTCTTATATATGCATCTTGTTAATGTCGGTTACCAGGTGTTCACCATATGAATGATTTTTATCTCTATGTATGGGATGTGTATTGAAATATGAAATCTTGTGGTCTATTATTATGATTTGATATATATAGGTTAAACCTATAACTCACCAACATTTTTGTTGACGTTTTAAGCATGTTTATTCTCAGGTGATTATTAAGAGCTTCCGCTGTCGCATACTTAAATAAGGACGATATTTGGAGTCCATGCTTGTATGATATTGTGTAAAAACTGCATTCAAGAAACTTATTTTGTTGTAACATATTTGTATTGTAAACCATTATGTAATGGTCGTGTGTAACCGGATATTTTAGATTATCATTATTTGATAATCTACGTAAAGCTTTTTAAAACCTTTATCTATGAAATAAAGGTTATGGTTTGTTTTAAAAATGAATGCAGTCTTTGAAAAACGTCTCATATAGAGGTCAAAACCTCGCAACGAAATCAATTAATATGGAACGTTTTTAATCAATAAGAACGGGACATTTCAACAAGTATGTTCAAATGTTCATGAGATATATTCTCCTTCTTGAGAGCCTCATCTTGGGCTACTCTGATCTGGCTGTTGAGGTTCGAATGAATGGTGATGTTCAGAGCCCTAACACGAAGAGGTTCCGTCCTCTCCTTTCGGCTCAAAGCGTCAGCTACAACATTGGCCTTGCCAGGATGATAGCGAAGTTCACAATTGTAGTCGTTGAGCGTCTCGATCCATCGACGCTGTCTCATATTCAGTTGCTTCTGATCGAATATGTGTTGGAGACTCTTGTGATCGGTAGAGATAGTGCTCTTAGTTCCATACAAATAGTACCTCCACAATTTAAGCGCAAAGACAACAGCTCCAAGTTCAAGATCGTGAGTAGTGTAGTTCCGCTCGTGAATCTTCAATTGGCAGGAGGCATAGGCAATAACCTTTGATCGTTGCATCAGTACACAACCAAAACCACTCTTCGAAGCATCGCAATAAACAACGAAATCGTCACTGCCTTCGGGAAGCGATAGGATAGGTGCGGAGGTTAACTTCTTCTTCAAAGTTTGGAATGCTGATTCGTGTGCGGGTTCTCAAATGAACTTCTTGCCCTTGTGAGTCAGTGCGGTCAAAGGACGCGCAATCAGAGAAAATCCTTCAATGAATCTTTGGTAGTAACCGGCGAGACCTAGGAATTGGCGAATATGCGTCGGAGTAGTGGGGGTCTCCCACTTGCTGATGGCTTCAATCTTGGTGGGATCAACTTTGATACCCTGGTTGCTCACAACATGACCCAGAAATTGTACTTCCTTCAACCAAAATTCACACTTGGAGAACTTGGTGTAAAGTTGCTCTTGTCTCAAGAGTTCAAGTACTAGTCGGAGGTGTTGCTCATGCTCTTCTTCGCTCTTAGAGTAGATGAAGATATCATCTATGAAGATGATAACAAACTTATCCAAGTACGGATTGCAGACACGATTCATGAGGTCCATGAACACGGCAGGTGCATTGGTTAATCTGAATGGCATCACGAGAAACTCACAATGACCATAACGGGTTCTGAATGCAGTCTTCATTACATCGCTTTCTTTCACCCTCAACTGGTGATAACCGGATCGCAGATCGATCTTTGAGTAGACGCTCGATCCTTGTAGTTGGTCAAAAAGATCATCAATTCGTGGAAGAGGATACCGATTCTTGATTGTCAATTTGTTGAGTTCACGGTAGTCGATATACATACAGAAGGATCCATCCTTCTTCTTCACAAACAACACAGGTGCGCCCCAAGGTGAGAAACTTGGTTGGATAAATCCACGGTCAAGTAGTTCTTGTAGTTGACTCTGTAATTCTTGCATCTCGGAAGGTGTGAGTCTATAAGATGCGCGAGCTACAGGTGAAGCTCTTGGCACTAAATCAATCTGAAACTCTACTGCTCTCTGCGGCGGTAATCCAGGCAATTCCTCTGGGAAGACATCGGAAAATTCGTTCACAATGCGAACGTCGTTCACGCTCTTCACCTCAGTTTCTACCGTTTTCACATGCGCTAGGACAGCAAAACGTCCCTTCTTCATAATCTTTTGCGCTTTCATGCAACTAATGAGGTTCAACTTCGAGATACATCTCTCTCTATAGATCACCAGTGGTTCGCCATCTCCTTGTGGTATGCGAAGTGCTTTATCTCCACAGATAATATCAGCCCTTATCTTACTCAACCAATCCATACCGACGATCACGTCAAAACTTCCCAATTTGATGGGTATCAAATCAATTTTGAAATCTGCACCAGCTATGTTGATAATAGCTCCACGACTAATATGGTCAACCTTTTAAAGTTTTTCATTTGCGACCTCGACAAGCATACTCTCTTTTAACGGGACTAATGATCAATTAATCTTATCGCAAAAATGTCTACATACATAACTTCTATCCGCACCAGTATCAAACAAGACAGAAGCTAAAAGATTGTTGATTTTGAATATACCTGTCACCAAGTCGGGGTTTTCGCGTGTGTCCCTTGCATTAGCATTGAAAGCTCTAGTGCGCGGTGGTCCGCCATCCTTTCGCTTATTTGAACACGCATTTCTGAAATGGCCCGTCTGCTCGCATTCGTAACACTTCCTTGGCCCTGTGGGGTTCGGCTTCCCATTCAAAGTGGTGACCTTGCAGTCTTTTCCAACATGCCCAGACCGTTGGCACTTCTCGCAGACAACATTGCAATACCCAGTGTGGTGTTTGTAACACCTCTTGCATTGTGGTAAGGTTCCTTTGTAGTTCGGGTTGGAGTTGGTGTTGTTGTTGGGGTTGGGGTTTCCACCGTTGTTGTTTCCTCTGAAACCCTCATGTCGTTTCACCGGGTTTTGATCATAGTTCCTTCCTCTGTTGTTGTTGTTGTTGTTGTTGTTGTTGTTGTTGTTGTTGTTGTTGTTGTTGTGGTTATCCCATTTGCGCTTCTCACTAGTACCCGCTTCAGACTTAGTTTTCTCCGGTTCATCGATGGTTATTTGATTCATTAAAGTATGCGCCACGCGCATCGCTTCGGGAACATTTGGTGGTTTGGATGAGGTGACGTTTCCCTTAATGCTCTTAGGGAGTCCCCAGAAGTATCTCTCCATTCGCTTGAATTCTGGGGTGACCATTGTCGGACACATCAGGGCTAGTTCCAAAAATCTCCTGTTGTAACCATCAAGGTCGTTCCCAACGGCCTTTAACTGCATGAATTCCATTTCCATCTTTTGAATTTCGGTTCTCGGACAATACTCCTCAATCATGGCACATTTAAATTCCTCCCATGGCGTAGCATACGCCTCATCAATGCCTTATGCCTGTGCCATTGTGTTCCACCACGTGAGCGCGCCGTCAGATAGCGTGCAAGAAGCAAATTTGGTTTTGTTGTCCTCCGAACAGTTGCTAACTCGGAATACTGATTCAAGTTTCTCGAACCATCTGGTGAGACCAACCGGTCCCTCGGTGCCGCTGAAGTTATGTGGTTTACAGCTCTGGAATTCCTTGTAAGTACACCTATTTCGAATGGGCTGAATAACCGATGGTGGTGGCGGTGGCGGTGGAGCTTGGGGTTGCATTTCCACAATGGCTGCGGCTACACGTTCTTGGATCATCTCTTCAATTTGAGCAGCAGTAGGTGTGGACCGACCGTTAGCCATGGTGTTCTAAACAAAAATTTTGACTCAAGTCAAAATTCAGCATTCAATATATAATAATATAGTATATAACAACCAACATGTAAACAGCACAACACATGTTAATTTGGTAACGCAAGTTGATACAAGTACCGCAAAACACCATACAGTAACGTAAATAGAACACTTGTGCAAAAAGTAACATCACAAAGTTTCCATTCATTAATAATAAGTTTCATACATCATGATAGGTTCATGCAATACATAAGTGAAATATGAAACTACAACTAGATTACATCATGAAATCTAATACAAAAGGTCCTACGGTGAAGGTGGGTGTAGGATGTCTAAAATCTGAGCCAACTGCTCCTCGAGCTCAGTAACCCGAGCTCGGAGGATTCCCACCTCCCTTGTCAATTCCTCGACAATGGGAGATGGTGGGGCAGGTGGTGCTGGTGGTGCAGGTGGTGCCGGTGATGCAGGCGGTGCCGGTGGTGCGGGTGGTGCAGACCGCACGAAATGGGGTGCAGACGTTCCGGCTCTAGAAATAGTCAGTACATAACGGGGTGCCTTATACACTTGTGCGTCGGCAGGGTATGTCACAAGCCGCTTACGAGCAGTAACCCTACGACGCCGACCAAATGTGTCAGTGAAAGCACGGCCTCCGTTGATCCCTGAAATGATGGTACCGTCGAAGCGATACCGCTTCTTCGGCGGGGTGGAGGGTGGTTGAATAGGTATATCGGCAGGGTCCTCATCATCACTGGAGTCGTCTGAGGAAGAGTCATCTGATGAAGAATCGGCGGATAAGGAGTCATCCGAATCTTGTGGTGGTGGCACTGGTGACTGAACTGGCAGTCTGAAGGCGGCCAACATCTCTCTGTGTCTGCCTGGCAGAATCGGCACTAAACGTCCATTAGCAGCGCGTCGGCACGGCATGCGCATATGGTTACGGAATGGCCCTTCCCCAAACTCCGCGGGAATCACAACACCACCGATGCGGGGCTGTGGCTCCGAGGATCCGGGAGCAGACGGAGCTGGAATCTCCGTAGGGTCCACGTGTCAGTCAATAGTAGCCACTGGTGCAGGCGGCTGGCTGCTAGTCCCGGAAGACGAAGCGCCGGGGTCACTGGTGCATGTCGGGATCGGTGTGTCGGCAGCAGCAGCAGGTGGGGTGGCTGACGAGTCTAAACTGCCCAAAACGATAGCAGGTGGAACATCCGATATCTGAACAAGGAAAAATAAATTTTCCATGTCAGTAAGTCATAAAGCAAGCACGTATTAGGCCAACAGTTTAAATCATGTATAACAATAAGTAGCATGGCAATAATAACGAATCGTACAGAAGTAGCATGCAATCGAAAGCAAGTAATATCATACAGTAGTGAAATCATGTAATATCATACGGCATATAGCAGTAAAAGTAAGCAGCAGCATGCAGTAAGTCAGCAGAAACACGTAAACTAGCAAGTTGTAGATTAGTCTTATTAGTGAATCCTACTCGGGTCGATCTTAGACTCACTAATGCAACCTAATTCCCTACAACCAATGCTTTGATACCAAATGTGATGCCCCGTACAAAACCATCGTGTACGAATCATCAACAACAGGATCATTACAAGGTTAAGTACTACATGCTGTAATAAAAGAAGTTGCATTCACGATAAAAAAAAGGTGACGTCATAACCGACATCAAATGTTTTACACCAACAGTATGCTTCTATGAATAGCAAGCATGAATAAATTTATGTGACCCTTAGGTCGTTACAAAACATAGTTCAAATGTATTAAAGTTTGAATGCAAGGTAAACAGTTCATGCGGTGATAACACTAGAGCAGCGGGTGTCTACGGCAAGACTAGCACGACAGCGGAAGCAAATAACCTTAAGCACCTGAGAAAAACATGCTTAAAAATGTCAACACAATGGTTGGTGAGCTATAGTTTAAGTATAACAGTATGTAAGGTAGGCCACGAGATTTCAGTGCTACAAAGAGCGTTTCAAATCAGTATGATAAAGTATATGTTAACCGTGGGCACTTGGTAACTAACTTAATGTTTATACCCCCTGAAAGTACACTTGGCAAGTGCGTATGTTTACGAAGTATTAAACACTCGTTAAATGCTAGCGCTACTAGCCCGAGTGGGGATGTCAAACCCTATGGATTCATTGTAGTGACCCGAACTTTTCCATGTTTATATATATATTAAATGAAATTGTTATTTTACATGATTAAGTGTTTCCAACATGTTAAGCAATCAAACTTGTTAAGACTTGATTAATTGAAATAGGTTTCATATAGACAATTGACCACCCAAGTTGACCGGTGATTCACGAACGTTAAAACTTGTAAAAACTATATGATGACATATATATGGTTATATATATAGTTAACATGATATTATGATAAGTAAACATATCATTAAGTATATTAACAATGAACAACATATGTAAAAATAAGACTACTAACTTAATGATTTTGAAACGAGACATATATGTAACGATTATCGTTGTAACGACATTTAATGTATATATATATATCATATTAAGAGATATTCGTACATCATAATATCATGATAATATAATAATTTAAAATCTCTTTTGATATTATAAACATTAGGTTAACAACATTTAACAAGATCGTTAACCTAAAGGTTTCAAAACAACACTTACATGTAACGACTAACGATGACTTAACGACTCAGTTAAAATGTATATACATGTAGTGTTTTATTATGTATTCATACACTTTTGAAAGACTTCAATACACTTATCAAAATACTTCTACTTAACAAAAATGCTTACAATTACATCCTCGTTCAGTTTCATCAACAATTCTACTCGTATGCACCCGTATTTGTACTCGTACAATACACAGCTTTTAGATGTATGTACTATTGGTATATACACTCCAATGATCAGCTCTTAGCATCCCATGTGAGTCACCTAACACATGTGGGAACCATCATTTGGCAACTAGCATGAAATATCTCATAAAATTACAAAAATATAAGTAATCATTCATGACTTATTTACATGAAAACAAAATTACATATCTTTTATATCTAATCCATACACCAACGACCAAAAACACCTACAAACACTTTCATTCTTCAATTTTCTTCATCTAATTGATCTCTCTCAAGTTCTATCTTCAAGTTCTAAGTGTTCTTCATAAATTCCAAAAGTTCTAGTTTCATAAAATCAAGAATACTTCCAAGATTGCAAGTTTACTTCCAAGTTTTCTAAATCCATTCCAAGTAATCATCCAAGATCAAGAAACCTTTGTTACTTACAGTAGGTTATCTTTCTAATACAAGGTAATAATCATATTCAAACTTTAATTCAATTTCTATAACTATAACAATCTTATTTCGAGTGGAAATCTTACTTGAAATTGTTTTCGTGTCATGATTCTGCTTCAAGAACTTTCAAGCCATCCAAGGATCCTTTGAAGCTAGATCTATTTTTCTCATTTCCAGTAGGTTTATCCAAGGAACTTGAGGTAGTAAGGATGTTCATAACATCATTCGATTCATACATATAAAGCTATCTTATTCGAAGGTTTAAACTTGTAATCACTAGAACATAGTTTAGTTAATTCTAAACTTGTTCGCATATAAAAGTTAATCCTTCTAAATTTACTTTTAAAATCAAATAAACACATGTTCTATATCTATATGATATGCTAACTTAATGATTTAAAACCTGGAAACACGAAAAACACCGTAAAATCGGATTTACGCCGTCGTAGTAAAACCGCGGGCTGTTTTGGGTTAGTTAATTAAAAACTATGATAAACTTTGATTTAAAAGTTGTTATTCTGGGAAAATGATTTTTATTATGAACATGAAACTATATCCAAAAATTATGGTTAAAATCAAAGTGGAAGTATGTTTTCTAAAATGGTCATCTAGACGTCGTTCTTTCGACTGAAATGACTACATTTACAAAAATGACTTGTAACTTATTTTTCGACTATAAACCTACACTTTTTCTGTTTAGATTCATAAAATAGAGTTCAATATGAAACCATAGCAATTTAATTCACTCAAAACGGATTTAAAATGAAGAAGTTATGGGTAAAACAAGATTGGATAATTTTTCTCATTTTAGCTATGTGAAAATTGGTAACAAATCTATTCCAACCATAACTTAATCAACTTGTATTGTATATTATGTAATCTTGAGATACCATAGACACGTATACAATGTTTCGACCTATCATGTCGACACATCTATATATATTTCGGAACAACCATAGACACTCTATATGTGAATGTTGGAGTTAGCTATACAGGGTTGAGGTTGATTCCAAAATATATATAGTTTGAGTTGTGATCAATACTGAGATACGTATACACTGGGTCGTGAATTGATTCAAGATAATATTTATCGATTTATTTCTGTACATCTAACTGTGGACAACTAGTTGTAGGTTACTAACGAGGACAGCTGACTTAATAAACTTAAAACATCAAAATATATTAAAAGTGTTGTAAATATATTTTGAACATACTTTGATATATATGTATATATTGTTATAGGTTCGTGAATCAACCAGTGGCCAAGTCTTACTTTCCGACGAAGTAAAAATCTATGAAAGTGAGTTATAGTCCCACTTTTAAAATCTAATATTTTTGGGATGAGAATACATGCAGGTTTTATAAATGATTTACAAAATAGACACAAGTACGTGAAACTACATTCTATGGTTGAATTATCGAAATCGAATATGCCCCTTTTTATTAAGTCTGGTAATCTAAGAATTAGGGAACAGACACCCTAATTGACGCGAATCCTAAAGATAGATCTATTGGGCCTAACAAACCCTATCCAAAGTACCGGATGCTTTAGTACTTCGAAATTTATATCATATCCGAAGGGTGTCCCGGAATGATGGGATATTCTTATATATGCATCTTGTTAATGTCGGTTACCAGGTGTTCACCATATGAATGATTTTTATCTCTATGTATGGGATGTGTATTGAAATATGAAATCTTGTGGTCTATTGTTACGATTTGATATATATAGGTTAAACCTATAACTCACCAACATTTTTGTTGACGTTTAAAGCATGTTTATTCTCAGGTGAATACTAAGAGGTTCCGCTGTTGCATACTAAAATAAGGACAAGATTTGGAGTCCATGTTTGTATGATATTGTGTAAAAACTGCATTCAAGAAACTGATTTCGATGTAACATATTTGTATTGTAAACCATTATGTAATGGTCGTGTGTAAACAGGATATTTTAGATTATCATTATTTGATAATCTACGTAAAGCTTTTTAAACATTTATTTATGAAATAAAGGTTATGGTTTGTTTTAAAAATGAATGCAGTCTTTGAAAAACGTCTCATATAGAGGTCAAAACCTCGCAACGAAATCAATTAATATGGAACGTTTTTAATCAATAAGAACGGGACATTTCATTCATATCTAAGATTCGCGTTCACCGGTTCAAAAACCAATGACTAAACGTTATCGAGCTAAAGGGAATGTTTCTGCCGTTATATAACCCACACATATATAAGTTTAAGTACTCGTGCCTAGTATGTAAAACATAAAATCCGCATGTATTCTCAGTTCCCAAAATAAGTTAAAGTAAAAAGGTAATGCTATAACTCACAATGATAAAGTAGCGGTAAAGTATGACTCGGAAAGTAAGCAAGTAATGAAGGTTGTCCAAACGGGTCCTCAACCTAAGTCAAATAGTACTAAGTCAGTAAATCGTCCGAATAGGTTTAAAAGTATGTAACTAAGGTCTTAAGGGTCATCATCATTCATCATCAAACAAAAGGCGTAAAGTAAGTTTCGTTCATGAAAGTAGTCTAAAACAAAGGCTGACTTCGATCAGTCACCACGACCTCTAACCTTACTGAATTAAGGTGAGACCAGTGGCCATGGCTCCGTATATGAGTCCTTTAAGTGTGGTAAAATTTACAGAAGCAAACTCGTCTTTGTTTGACCGTGGCGACGGTCTAAGTGCGAGTAGGTCAGAAATTTCTGCACAACGTTAAAAGGACATAGTGACGATCGGAGGGCCATAAATCCTAAACCGTAACTCGGATTAAGACGAGTCATATATGAAAAGTTATCTACTCGAACAGAGCTATTTTAAAATCAAGGTTACAGTAGCTCAGGTGTACTGGTCTGTTACAGAAACCAGAAAACAGTAGGTAGAAGGCAGAAAGCAGAAAAATAATGGGTTCCGGTGAGTTTGGTGCTTGATGTTCATCATGGTTCTCATCCTTGATGCCTATAGCTTCAAGTGTACAACTCATTGATGTGTTTACATCATCTTTACCATGGTTTGACCATCATAACCCAAGTGTAAGTCTAAGACATGAAGCATAACTCACTTAAGAGTTGTATGAAGTTTGATGAACCAAAGTTACATCAAAGTCTTAGATCTAACACATACATGAACTTTAAAACTAATAATAAGTTACAAACTTGAAAGTGAACTTATGAAATCAAGATCTTAAGTTGTAGAACATAGTTCTTAGTTTGATCTTGAAGATCCAAGACTCAAAAGTCTAGATCTAACATAAGTGTACAAAGTTATAATTAAAAAGTTTCATTTATATGTTCTTGAACTTTTAAAGTTAACTTTAAGTTCAAGATTAATGAGATCAAGGTTAACTAGTAACACTTGACCAATAATAACCAACAAACATGAATTTAAAGTGCAAGAATAAAGTGATAAATTAAATAAACAAGTAAAAGGTTCATGGTTGTTCATACTTTTAAAGATTCAACCAAAGTTTGATCTTTAAGTAAAGTAAACTTTAAGTTTACTTCAAGAACTACAAGTATGATTTCAACACATGAACTTACAATCTTTGAAACAATAAAAGTAGAATCATAAACTAGTAAGTTTATGTTCTTGTGTTCTTGAAAAATACAAGATAAATGGAGAATGAAACTAGTAAGTTTGATTCTTGAAACTAGTATGAAAATAATAAATGACAACAAGTAACAAAGTAACAACAACAACTAACAAAATCTCAAGTAATTAAACAACATCAAAGATCAAAAGATGATGATGATGATGATACATGTGTGTAACGTCACGGTTTTACAAAGAAAAAGAAAGGAAGAAGAAGCTTCAAGTTTACTTACAAGAACTAGAGAAAAGAGTGAAAATGAAAGCAAGTATGTGTGTGTGTTTTTGAATGAGAGAATTCTAGTATGAAGTGATAAGGTAAAATGAAACAAAACACTCCATATGGAGCCTTAGGTCCACGGTTTTCAGCAGAAAAAATGGAGGGAAGGTAAGGTTTAATGGTTACTAGCATGTAAAGCTCTTAAAAGGTGGATATAAGATGTGTTTGCATGGGGATTATATAGTAACTAGATTCCAATGTTCTTAACTAACTAGTTTCCATTTACAAGTAATACTTACACATGTAGGTTGGGCTAAAAGGTCCATTAAGAAGTAGGTTGGGCTTGTAAGTCCTCATTCAAGAGTCCATTAACATTAATCAAGTCCAAGTTCAAGTAGTTTAACAAATAAATCCAATTAAAGCCCAAGTAACGAACTAATCACCATAGTTAATTAAAATGATTAATAAAATCAATCATGAATGTAAATAATACTTTAAAATATTATTCGTGTAAGTTTTGCGTGTCACAAAGACGTTTCGGGCAATTAAAGTCAAGTACGGGCAATCATGGCAACATGTAAATGTAATAACATACATTCGTTTTATCACAAGTATTAATAATAACAATTATTAATAAATAAACGTTGGAAAATCCAGGGTCGTTACATAGCGTGTCTTCATACATGTCTATGAGAACATCAGATTATTTATGCTTATTATGAAATCTTTATGAATGACGGATTCAAGCAATCCACGAGTATATAATAAGGGCACTTACTCCCATCCTTCCAACTCCAATACTAGTCTGACCTCATGACATTTCAAAGTCAACAGTGGATTAACTTCACGTTCTCATGCTCTACCATTCATACCTTACTTGTCAGCAACAGCTTCACACATGAACGTTTTAGGTCCAAGAAACCTATGCCCCAATAATAGTCATCAACCATAGTTAAATTCATTGGTAACATTTATAGCTCAAATGTCATCTGAAATTTTCAAAGTCCTTCACTAGATTTTCTCGACCCTTCTCCAACTCGTAACCTCCGAAATATGAATATTCTGTTTATCAAAATTTTACACACACTATTTTTCAGTGTGATCCTCTCGAAACTTTATAAATGAATTTGTTTACTGCCACTCGTGCAAATTTTATAAAATCATATATATTTACCTTTACCTATTATTGTTAAGTACATATTAAAACCTTCTTTCCTTTTAAATCATTTCTTTTATGAGTGGTTTAACTAGCTCAAATTGTTTTACTTAAAATGGTACTTGTTTTACTAAGAACTTCGTTCCATTATTATTGTAACATTAAACGACTTAAACTTTTTCAAAGTTTCTTCGACGTATTTTCTAAGAATTTTTAGTATTACTCTACACTATGATTGGATCATAGATCTTCTCATCCTCCGTACAAGAACACAACATACCTCTTTGTGTTCCTAAACTATTCCTTTTAGGATCGGTCGTGGCATAAATACGGGCTGTAAAATCAATGTCTGAAGTACGCTCAGTGGTCACCCTAGTTATAGGAAATACATTGAGTGGGTTTCTACCCTAACTGTAGTTACAGTGGGTATCACGGATAGAGATTTCACTAAGCTCGTTGAGAAGTTTCGACTTCCAATATTTCCCGGCTAAACCACAACACCCTCGTAAACATCAATTCTATATTTTGTGGCACGAGAAATCATCTTTCGAAGATTTTCTCACCTGGTGTAAAGTATTCCTTATAGCCATTGATCCACGTTCCTCTCATCCACACCTAAACTTATGAGTAAGGATGAATCCTAGATCGACTCACCCGTCTGTGCGAGGGCGTCTCTCTCGTTAAGAGATCACACCTTTCATGCGGGTTTCTTTTGGAAATGTAATGTAGATTATTTTAAAAGTATATGATCCTCGCTATCCTCTCTAGAGGAGTTACCTTAAACATATATGACACTTATGTGTTGCTCTAAACATTTCTTCCTTCGTAGGTTGCAACTAGATGTTATCCTAGTCAGGTTTCGACCTCTGATTCGACATATAACTGAAATCATGCTCATAAAGTTACATTCTACAATGTGCTTTCAAAAACTCTTTCCAATGATAAGTTCGCATGTATTATAATATACTGAACGATATCTTTCATTAATCACTCAGACCATCATGGAGGCATTTTAGTAATTATGGCTTGTATTGCATAAAAGCCTGATTAGTGACTCCTCAGTTGACATTTCGTTTCGTCTATTCACATTAAACATCTCTTGAAAATCAGAGACATCATGTCTATGGTGACCTTTCGAAAATAACAGTTAATACTATCCATTACAAACACGAGCCATGCATCAAATTTCATGACTGTGATCTCCACGAACTCCTCTCAGTTTGTCTACCCTAGTGTTGTGGCATAAAACGCTCAAGGTTTCAAATGAGCTTAGTAATGCTCATGACACATTTCATGTATCCGATTTACTGAAATGCTTGCATAGCATCATCATCCCTTTCGCGAAAACCTAGTCAGATGACACTCATATTATTCCTTTGGATAACCTCCGCATTGTTAATAAATTATACTTCATAGAAGAACCTGTAGAAATTATGGATCGTAAGATTTAAACGCTTTAAACAAAACAATATTTCTATCCGTTGAAATTCACGCAAAGGCCCCGAGTATACCTGGGAACGTGAAGGCCAAATGAAACAAAAATATCCCCATCTCTCTCTTATCAAACGTTGATGCATTCGGGAAGTCTACCTAAAACTTCGGGACGAAGTTTTCCTTAACGGGAGGATACTATAACAATCTGACTTTTTCCGTCATGATTTCTGTTCAGAAGCTACCAAAACATAAAACTTAGGAATGAATCATACGTTGTTCAAAGCAAACTTGAAACATATCCGGTTAGAAAATCGAGATTAAGTTCTGTGAAACCAACGAGACTTGGGTAATTTATTTACCATCTATCAATAACCTTGGATCATCATCATCAAAGCAAATAAATAAATACAATTAAAATGTACAAGAACTAAATTGTACAATTTAAAAAAAATAATAATAATAATAATTAAACAAGTTTGGGGACTAGAGTGTATTCTAAAAAAAAATAAAAAAAAATAAAAAAATATTATATATATATATATATATATATATATATATATAGCAAACTAATCGGCTATATATGTTACACATGGAATAATTTGATTAAAATCACAAGCTAGAGTAATCCTAAGCTAACTATAATTTTATCCCAAGACTAAGTCAATTTTAGCCCAAGTTGGTGGACTCCTAACCTTAATAAAACTCTACCTCTATACTAACCCTTAAACTAATCTAATATGAATTATAGTCCTACACTAACCATGACTCTTAATCTATAAAAAGGGTCTTTAGCCTCACCATTCACTTAATTCAATCGATTCATTCACCACAACAAATTTGAGGCATGCTCTCTTAAAAGTCATACGGAGTAACTCACAAAATTACCACCCTTGTAGCCGAGAACAACCATCGCAATATATTTTCTTTTCTTCGGTTGCTGCTAAGAAACAAGCAATCATCATCACCACTTTCTCGCCACTTTGCTTGCTACTCTTGTCGTCGAAGACCACCCCCAACTGCCTTCAAACACCACTCTAAAACCGCCATACCACCACCGCTGGTCTGCTGTTTTCTGCAGCTACAGCCGCCATTAAACTGCTGCGTTTTTTCAGCCCACTTTCGCCATCCAGACTGCAGCTTTGCTGCTGTTTCTGTGCACCCAAAACAGCCCCAAAACCCGCCCATTTGAGCTGCCTGCAGTCACTGTTTTGTTGCTGCTATACCTCCTCTGTTGTAGCCGAGCAACACCCTAAACCACCACTCAAAACCATCACAAACTGATACCGTTTACTTACTACGGCAGCTCCTATTGTAGTGATTGCTGTTGAAGTCCAAACCCAACAGCAACTGCTGCTACACCTGCTATTTGATCGACAACCCCAAAACCGAACCACTTCGGTTCTTGTTACTCGAGCACGAAACCGAAACCCTTTGATTTTGCTGATGTTCGACGAGTCCCAAGCCACCACAAAGACGACTTTGGCCGACTACTTGCTGCTGCAGATTGCCGACCTGATGTTGCTGTCTTGTTCCACTTCCAACAACTCTCGATCATCTTTTTTTTTCGTCAACGGTATAAAATACAACTTAAGCATCTTAAATTTAATACTAATATGTTATAGTTGTTATAATATTATGAACATGAATGAAAGCTTTATATAGTATTAATGACTCAAGGTAAACTGTTAATGTTGTTGTAATTTGAACTTATTAACATAAGGTAAAGATCTAAACTGATATTGGCTTTAATAACGAATCTAAGTACAAGATTTATACTACTATTGTATCTTTAAAAATAATTGGTTACATACAATTACTCTCAATTAATAACAAATAGAAGCTGAAGTTGTTACAATACAAAAACATGAAAACCATTCAAGAACGATAAATTACATCGGTAGTTTTAGTACAAACTGGGTACCTTTTTGAATGTAAATCACCAAAATTGAATATTTACCAACTACTTAGTTTCGTGAGTCATCTATTGTTCAGAACCGTATTCGAAAAATATAAGACGGATAATTAGTTTGTATTGAATTGGAACTAAAAGGTTTTACTAATGATCATTTATGCGTAGATGTCTTTAATCAAAATATAATTTTATGATTTAAGAATTTATAAAATAAAAAGAAATTAAACTTCATGATTCAATACAAAACGAAACCGACCGTTAAGATTTTTTTCAATGCCGTTATCAATCGATATTTGTGTTGTTAGGTACGTAACTTACCAATGATTTAGATTATGAAATCTTGATGAACTACAAATATGATGACATATATAATAATCATATGATGGTATGATCTCTTAATATAACTGACAAATTGAATGAGAGTTAAAACATGTAAAAAAAAAAAAAAAAAATCGTTCTTTAAGTTAAGTGAGGTTGATGATGTTATAATTTACGCTTTTAGTCCTTAGGATATGATTAGTTTTGCAATTTCAAATATACAAATAATATGCACTGTTTCAACTCCTGATGTGTATAAAGATAAAAAGAATATTTCCATAGAATGCATTATAAATTTGGCCTTCAAATAATAACTCGTTTAATACATATCCTGACTTTAAGTAAAGGTTTTATGATTTTATTAAACCTAATACTTGTGATGTATTTCTATACACACAAAGAATACATAAGAACATATGATACGTTTACATATGATACGTAGCAATGACAATAAGCACACTTAATATTCCTATATTAAAAACACACACAACACGTATTATACAAGCGTATAATATATAACGTGGAACTATATATCACAAACGAATAACTAAAAAAAAAATGATGACAATGATGATCCGACTAACTTAAACCTAATGATGATAGGTTGACAACTTTGGACCCCCGCTGCTATTTGCTATCACTGTTACTGTGCTCATAAGGTGAACTTCATAGCCCCACTTTTTAACTTTCTCTATTTACTTATTTTAAATTTTGGGGTGAGACACATGCTTGCTTTCAAACTGTTTTACGCTTAGACACAAGTACCTGAAAACTGTTTAACTGTGCTGACATGCTTTGATTCATGCTAAATCTCTACCATGATATCGTTAATTGCTACGTATAAAGGCAAGCTTAGTTATTGTGAATAGCTCTATTGAGAGTGACGTCTCTAACCATTTGACCGTTGGTCTTTGGTTACATAATAATGATTAAACGACACTCATAGTTCAAGGTGTCCTGGGATAACTTTGTTTACGTCTCGATATCATAACTTCAGCATTTACTTTTGATAACTAAATCTTGTGGTCTAAAACTATATATATTAAACCTATGTTGTTCACTCAACCTTTTTGATTGACACTTTAAGCATGTTTTGTCTCAAGTGAATATTGCTAAAGATTGTGTGCTTTTTGGACTTTGCTGCATTTGGAGTCCGCATTTTATTATTCATATTATTGCATTAGAACACTTATTGTAATGACTTAATACTTTCTGCTGCTTATTATAAATATTGGTTTTTAATTAAAACGTCTCATTTAGAGTCGTTCTCATTTATACATACTTGTGTTGTGATATTGTGAAGTCATATTTCCCCGGCCCTATTTGGGGGTATGACACAATTGAACAGAATAACAACTAGGTTATAAAGTACGGAATCAATTGAACTTTATAGATAAATTAATACAAAAAGAAAGAAATGATGGAGAAGAAAATTGTTATTAAATTGATGAATTGGTATGAATTACATGTTCCCTGTTTATAGATTTGAGAAACAAACTTCTCAAATCTTATCGAATCAATTCCTAAACAACCATTGCAAAATATAAGGAAACAATATAATCTAAATCTTCTCAATTATCTTCTCCTAGAATTCAGAGATATTCGCTTTGATATAATCTCTTCAGTCTTATCTTGATTTGTTGTACGCGTATTTGATTTGATCTTGATCTTTGTTCAGCACCGATAGAATCTGTATCTTTTGTTGAGCACAGACTGTGTTCTTCAATCTTCCAGACTCTAAATATTACAGACTCTAAATTTACAGATTCAAATAATACAGACTCAAAATATTTGACTCATCAGATTTACATAATTCCTAACAGATGCTATGCGTGGTGAATTGATGGTTATGTTTTTGTTGTTGGATGCTATGTGTGGTGAATTGGTGTGTGGGTTACCGAAATTTTTTATAAGGGCTTTTGCTTGTTATTGGTTTTTGAATCAATGGTAGATGAAGGATGAGGATGGAGTGGTTTTGGTAAATGCAGGGTTTTTGGTCTGATAAGGGTCGGTTAGTAGGGGGAATTCTTTGTTCTGGTATTCATGGTTTCGATTTGAATATTTGTTATCTGTTTTTTTTTTGTTCCTATCGACATTTACCCAAATGCCAACATTATCCGGCAGGTACGTAATGTTATTGATGGTGCGAGATGGTTGTTGATATCGATTGTTGGTTCGTGGGCGAGGGGTGAATGGTGAAGTGGGAATGGAATACCTATTAAGGTATGTTGATTCGGTAATTTAGTTAGTAATCGGAATTAAAGAAAGAGATGAAAGTCGCCGGAATTTTTGATCGGAGACTTTGAGAGTAATCGGAATTAAAGAAAGAGATGAAAATCGCCGGAATTTTTGATCAGAGACTTTGAGAGCATTTTAATAGAGAGAATTTTCAATATGTTGCTTTATTTGCGCTATAAATTAAAAGAAGAATAAGATAAGTACTAGGATAAATTTTAGCCCGATCTTCTTCAAGTTGCTCTAACATTTCCGTAATCTACCAACATGATCTGCCGCCCCGATTTCATCATTATCACAAACATGACACCATGTTTCTTTCTTTCTTTATAAATATCGATCTTTCTTTCCCACCCTATAACCTTGATGATGATGTGATAAAAACAATTACGTTGTCTACACAACCACTAATCGTCTGCTCTGTCGAGCGAGTATATTCTGGGACGATTCCCCTTTAATCCGTTAATCTCAGCTAGAATTCGTCCTAATTCATGATCGCTAACACAATTAATGAACCTTCACCTGAACCAGTATCAATAACGGGGACGGAAGTTGACATCTTAATCACTTTGGGGATGTTACGAATAGTTAGTGATTTGTTGGAGATGGAGGTGAAGTGTTGAGTTGTCTAATCCCACATCTGCTATGCAGTTAAATATTATGTTGCTTATAATACCTTAGGTTCCTCATCACGTTGAGTTAACTTTTGGGATTGAATTTGGCTCAAGTCTATGTTCATATGGTTATCAGAGCTAAGGTTTGATGTTGGCTATTGAGGTTGAATTGAGAATATTATTTACAGAGTGTTAGGGTGTGTTTGATAAAACTGAATGATTTAGTGCTGAATGGTTCAGAATCTGAATGGTTCAGAGCCTCTGAATAAAGTTTGCTCTGAATGAAAATAAGCTGTTTGATAATCATTTAAAATGAACGATATGAACTGAGTAAAACTACCTTATTAACGTGTTACATTAATAAAAAATTTAATATACTTGTTAGTTAAGTGATCATGATATAATTTCAGGACAATATTACAGAAAATTTAGGCTCTTAATGGTTAAGAGAGTGTTTCTGCCCTGAATGGTTCAGAGCTTAATTCTGAAGCATTCAGCACCATATGTCATTCAGAGGTCAGAAACAAACGCACTGAATACTGAATGGTTCAGCATTCAGTGCTGAACCATTCTATTAAGAGGTAAACAAACGCACCCTTAGTTTAAAAGGGTTTATTTGGAAGTTCACTATAAATGATGTGTATGGATTGAAATTAGGTGTGTGAGGATAGCTCTCATATATATTTTGTTTTTGAAATGATCAAACATTGATGATGGAAAATACCAACATTTATTTCGTCATGATTTTGGAAAACACAATATATTTCATGATCATAACTAAGAAGGATGAGTGGAAATAGAGAATAATATATATTACACATACTCCCTTCGTTACAATTGGTAACTACACCATAATATACATCATTTTGAATTCCTAACATGATTGTTACTTAAAATAATCTTTATCAATTCAAGAGTGATTATTTTTAGATTATGAAATCTGTCCGTGTTTCTTAGTTTAATAGTATCTGATGTTTTAGTACTTCATTATTTGTCTGATTTAGTGTAATTTAATTCAAAAACCAGCTGTATTATAACTATTTGAACTAAGAGCACCATGAGTCGGATCAAAATCCCGCCGTTACAAGGATTTAACGGTGGGGACGGTGGAAATCACCACTCCGCCCCGCCGTTAAATCGGCGTTAAATGCATTTAACGGTGGCCACCATTATATAGGCAACGGTGTAAAATACTTGTGTTTCATTTTTTTCTTTTTTTTTTTTCTTTTTCGTTTTCTTTGTATTTTCCTTGTTTTTTTTTCCTTCTTTTCTTTCACTATTTTTGGTCAGGTATTTTGAAGATGAAGGGAGGTTGGGGATGATGAAGGAGAATGGGAGCGCTGGTACCGAGTATATAGAATTTATTATGATGTTTGATTAGGTTTAAATAGATTAGATATAATAGGCCAAAAAATTTATATACAATGTAAAATGGGCCGAATTTTTATAGATTTTGGGCCATTATTATTTAATAACAAATAAATTGTGTTAACTAAGTATATATATTTTGGATCATTTTTATATTTTTATCTATATTTTTATCATATATATTTTTGTTATTAATTTAAGTATTGTATTTGTTTTTATATTTTAAATAATATTTAAACAAAATAATCAATAAAAAAATCAAATAATAAATGATTTAACACTGAACCATTTCCTCTGTTTTGGCCTCAGTATTAAATACAGTGTTATATTTAACGCTGAGATTTAACACCGAACGACTCCCTCTGCTCTAACTATTCGAACTATCCTGTACTACTCAATTTATGTCACAAGTGGCTCAATTTTTTAATTATTTTCACGATGACAAAACTTTGATTATATTATAATAATAATTGTTTATAAAAATAATGAAGTGGATTAGAGAGTGCATGTCTCATTCTTCATTAACTTTAATATGATGCTCTGTCTGTCACTTCGAGCTAATGCCAGCTATTAACAAATATTTTAAGTGAAAAAGGAAGAAGAAAGTAATTAATTAATATTAATAATTAATAAATAAATGTATATTCATTCAAGATATGAATAATGCTATTATGTCGTTCTCGACGTCTCGTACTCACACTTTCACATTCATAATCATTTCAAACCTGTTAATCCACGTACTGAAATATGACATCAACGTTAACCACAGAGTTTGTTCACTTACAAATCCCACTTGAAGACGTTGCAAAGGCCACCAACAACTTTTCAGACAAAAATATCATCGGAAAAGGTGATTTCGGAAACGTGTACAAAGGGAAACTTAAGAACTCTTCTGGCGAGTCAATAAAAATTGCTGCTCGAAGGTTAGATCGTAGGCACGGACAAGGAGACGTTGAGTTCTGGATCGAAGTCTCCATGCTTTGTAATCTAAAGCATGAAAATATAACCTCTATGATCGGTTTTTGTGACGAAAATGGTGAGAAGATCATCATACACCACCATTATCGCAAAGGAAGTCTCAACTTGCATGTAAGTAAAACAACCCTCACTGGGTATCAAAGAATAATGATAGCAAAAGGTATTGCAGATGCACTAGCATACTTGCATGATATACCCGGAGAAAATTATCATGTTATACACCGTAACATTAATAGTTCCACAATTTTATTAGATGAGAATTGGGTGCCTAAGTTATCTGGATTTGAGTTTTGTGTTAAACATTCTAAAGATAGAAAGAATGAAGTTTTCATTTGTGAACCTATTGGCACCAAAGGAGGGTATATTGACCCTGAAACTCACAAAACTGGAGGTGTGACGTACAAATCGGATGTTTACTCGATGGGACTTGTTTTTTTTGAGATGTTGTACGGGAGAAAAGTAAAAGGTCGTGAAACGGTGGGTACCGAAGTCCCAAACGATCTATGGAATCAAGATAGGCGTAGCATATTGTTCTCCAATACTTTAACACGAGAGGTAATCTCTTGCACATATAGAGATCGAAAAAGTCGCGATGATGCAGTTGGCGTTAGTTTCAATTTATCTCGAAGAATCAAAGATTGGGTAATTTAAGTCGGTCATTATTATCTTATGTTTATTCACTTTCCCCGCTCTCTCAAAATGATTTACCAACTCAGGTTTTTTTTTTTTTTTTTTTTTTACGAGGAACCCCCTAGCGACGAGCCATAATGGCTCCCCTCTAGTTGGTAAACCCCGGGTAAACGGCAAGCCAGGCCTCCACCGCTACCAGGCAAACCATCCTCTAGTCAATCAGTCACTAAATGGAGCTCGCCCCAAGGTATTTTGCCTTGAAGGGAATCGAACCCGTGACCTCTTGCTTCATTGGAAGTCCTGGTGGCCACACAGGCTATGCCTGGATGGTTAAGAAAAGTGTAATTATTACATTTGTATATTCTTAACCAGAGGTCTAAACGAGTCGAGTCCAGCCGAGCTCGAGTCGAGCCGAGCACGAGCTCGACTTGTTTAAATTTCAAAAAGTTCGTGCTCGAGCTGGGTTTGGTTCAACTCTGATATCTTAAGCTCGAGCTCGACTCGTTTGATAGTTTGCAAGCTCGAGCTCGACTCGTTAATTACATCATATAATTGTTTTATATTATTTAATTTATTTAATTTAATATTCTTTATTTATGTAATTTTCACCCACTTATAATTATATCCGGTATTATTATTATAACTATTATTTTTGTAATTATAATACTAGTAATTATTATATATACTTATAAATTATATAATTATTACAAAAAATAATATTGTAGAGTATATAAACGAAAAACTTCTTTAAGCTCGCGAGCTCGTTCGAGCTTGAGATTTGAAGCTAGAGCCCGGGTTCGTTTATTAAACGAACTTTAAAATAAGTTCAAGCTCGGCCTTGAGCTCGAGCTCGTTTAAGCTCGTCTCGAATCGAATTTTTAACGAGTCGAACTCGAGTAACTCGAGAATAGCTCAGCTCATTTATAACTCTATTCTTAACTAATGAAGTGTTATTTCAGCTCATTTATAGTCCTATTCTTAACTAATGAAGTGTTATTTCTTCCCCCATTTGACTTAACTACTTTCCTTTTTTTCGAACGCCTGAAATTTTATTAAAAAATAGCAAGAGCTAGAAAGAAACAAAATACAAAAATTCAAATAATTACAAGGAAAGTAAAGAAGAATGCAACCAATTATTCCAATTACATGTTTTCTTTTTATGTCTAGCGAATAGCTAGTTGAAGCTTGTTTCTACAATGTTGTCGATCACGTGGCACTTCCGGAAGCTTTTATCCTTAAAGATGATGCTATTTCTCAATCTCCATATATTCCAAAGCGTTGACATTATAATGACAGTAACAATGATGCGCTCGCTTTTATGAATCGGAACGCCATCTATCCAAGCCCACAGATTAGCCAAAGAGGGCCATGAAGGAAACAGTATGTTCGACCATTGTGAAAATTTCCCCAGATTTGTTGACTTGTTTCGCAATGTAAATATAACACCCCGTCAAAATTCATTAACGGAATGTTAACTCTGGTCTCAGTGCTCGGCCTAACTTCTACGTAACAACAATGTTCTACAGCGGAAGCAACTAATACCTGAGATAAAACATGCAAAACGGATCAACATAAAGTTGAGTGAAACTACAGGTTTGAGTAAATAGTTCTCTTATATTTCATAAAACGGTTTCCATAAATCGTTTGTCGAAAATCATTTTTCAAAATCGTTTATCTGAATAAGCCCCTAAGGTTTAATCTCAAAAGTTTGCATATAGCAAATGCTAAGAAATAAACTGTTTGTAAGATGTCAAGTTTCAACTGTGAGTGACATCAAAAAGTTCTTTTTGTTTCATCTGTTTGTAGACATTACCATGTCTAGTTTCAAGTTTGTGAACGTCGTGTTTAAGTAACATTCATCGTAAGTTAGGCCACGAGATTTTTGAAAAGCTTCGTAATAATATATACTTATCATGAGCACTTGATTATAAAGCTTTAACCTTTGCAGATAGCCGAGCTACACGTCTTCAGTTTACCCTATCTAAGCAATACACCGATCAAGTGTACGAGTAACAACAAAATAAGCACCAGTTATGTTGCAGTGAGGTTTGTCAAACCTAACGGTACCGTCCCTATAAGTCGAGCTTACAAAGTAACTAATATAATCAAGCTAAGGGATTTTTGATCTGAACTCATATGTATATTCTGGTAAGTTACTTGTGCCTAATATGTAAAATAGTTGTAAAAATAGTTTAAGAAATAGTTCCAAAAGCAGCATGTATCTCATTCCAAAAATGTTGCTGAAAAAGGGACTGTAGACTCACCTTAGCAAAAGCACCTGAAATATCTTAGCATAATGTACTGTAGTAGAACAATCTCGACCAGCAACGAAACATAGTCAAATAGGTCGTCTTAAGTATACTCATATAGGTCATACTATGTCAACCCATAGTGTACGCAAAGTCCTAGTGCTCAGACTGACTCAACGAAAAAGTAAAAGTCAACTAATCCAAGCAAGTCAACAAAAGTCAACCAAAGTCAAACCAAAAGTCAACTCGGTCAAAGTGGTCAACTAAAGTCAAACATCTCAGTAGGTCATGCAATCATGATCAACAAGTCAAACCTAGGTCAAACATCAATTTACAACTCATAGAAAAGCAACTTGCACTTTTGCATCTTAAAGCATGCCTTAGAAATTCGTACGTCGTAGAAAGAAACAACCATTACTCATAGCACATAACACATAAAATTATGACCAAGTCCAGATCATAATTATACTTAAAATCGATTCCAAAAAGTCCGGCCTAAGCCTCATACGACATATAAAAGTCCAATATCAGAAAGGTTCAAATCACAGTTCGTTACAGCAATTTCTGCGTCAGTTTTAAAACATTTCTCAAAAAATATAGAAAATAGATTTTGACAAACGGTTAATTGGAGTCATAGTAAATCACGTATTTAGAGACTAACATACAAATGAAATATCTCAAGTAACATGTAAACTAACATTTTCCAGAATATTAGAGCCTAGAACAATTCCTAGTTCACTCTAGCAATTTTTATGTAACTTTGAAAACTGATTCGACTCTCTTTAAAAACCAAAACTTCGTTTTGACATAACGGAAACATTACACAAGCGTTTGACGCAAATCTTAAGTCCAAATTGCATAAATTTTCATAAGGAATACAGTATTACACTTTTTATAAGCCAAAACATAAAGCAAGCAACTCAGAAAATTCGTATTACGAACAAAACCTAGTTAAATCTTCGATTAAGCATATCTTAAGCATACGATAACGAAATCACGCAAAATTAAAGTCTAAAATTAATAACTTTTCGATATATATCAATCTAAATATATTACAAGATCTGTTCTCATGTCAATTTTATCAGATCTACAAGAAACAAATTCGTTTCTCATGCAAACAACGTTAATCAAGCAATCAAACGATAAATTACAACACTAAACACCACTAATTGAGCACTAGACTCTTGTACACTATGTAATTGATTGAAATCAGATCTAAATAGATTAGGGTTAATGAAATATTACCTCAAAAACTTAAATTGATTATACTAGCGCGTAGAGAACGATCAAAGTAAGCACTTTCGTGTAGAACGCAAGAGCAAAGAATCAAAATTGAATGGAGAATGATGATGATGATGAAATCGATGATGGGAGGGGTTGGGAAAGTGATTGAAGTCGTGGCTTAGGGTTATGGGGAGTTCCAGGTTTATTTTTGTCACACCCCCAGTTAGGGTCTGGGTGAAATGTGACTTAATATCAAATCAACCAACATATTATAATATACGAGAACAATACTAAATGATAAAACAAACTTTATTGAGCACGCAGCGGAAAATGAAACGTAGTTACAATGATAGGAATAACAATAATGGAAATGTTCACATGCAGAAGTAATAAATGCGATATCTCTTGATCCTATGTCCAAGTAGCATCACATAAGCAGTAAGTATAAGAGCTTGAATCAAACAGCACCTGAGACAAAACATGCTAAAGTGTCAACCAAAAGGTTGAGTGAAGTTCATAGGTTTAACAAATAAGTTTGACCGTTTGTTTTAGACCACAAGATTTAATTTGTAAGGTTGATCTCCCGCAGGATCAAAAAGTAGATCTCGCAGATCCAAAAGTTATGCCAGTGCGTGATATTTAGACTAAACGTTCAAGTTTGCCCCATGACAAGTTGTGTCTGTCCTTGTCGGTTTAAATTTCATTATCAAGTAATACAAAGACTGAGTCAAATGTATCGGGGACGTTACTCCCGATAGGCCTACCCCCAATAAATAAGCATGCCGCATCACTTAAAAATATCACTGTAGGGACTTAGTCGGACATAGCCGGGTATAGCATAGTTTTAACAGTTGGTACTGATATTTAAACTAGACTTTCAAGTTTACCCCGTGTCAAGTTATCGTTTATACTTGTCGGTTGGGGGCTTGCTGGTCATAGCCCAACATATCACAGTTTAATAGTTGATACTTGTAAGTACTGATATTTAGACTAGACTTTCAAGTTTACCCCGTAACAAGTTATCGTTTATACTTATCGGTTGGGGGCTTGCTGGTCATAGCCCAACATATCACAGTTTAATAGTTAATACGTGTAAAATAGTTATAAAAGTTGTGCATGTATTCTCACCCCAAAAGTTATAAAACAGTAATGAAATAGTAAAAAGTGGGGCTATGAATTCACGTATATAAATATTGTAAAACAGTTATTAAAATATTGCATGTTAAAAATTTAAAAGCAAGCATGTGTCTCACCCCATAGTTTCAAAACTGTAATGAAATAGTAAAAAGTGGGGCTATGAATTCACGTATATAAATATTGTAAAACAGTTATTAAAATATTGCATGTTAAAAATTTAAAAGCAAGCATGTGTCTCACCCCATAGTTTCAAAACTGTAATGAAATAGTAAAAAGTGGGGCTATGAATTCACCTTAGTAAGTAGAGAGAGAGTTATTCCTCAGAATAGAGAGTTGAACGAGTGAGCAGGAAAGTCAACCTATTGACATTTAAGAGTAGTTAAGTGTTTTGCCCATGTTTAAGTTTAAGTATGTGTTTAAGTATAGTTTGTTTTACTAAGTTTCTATTCCTAGTAAGTTACTATTTTTATAAAGTTTCTATTTTTAGAAAGTTTCTTATTTTACTAAGTTTCTATGACTAGAGAGTTTCTACTTTTATGAGTGTTTCCATTTTAGGATACTTGCCGTATTAGATAAGCTTCCAATCACCCCTTTCCCTTCGAATGGCTAATTTAGATCTAGGGGCTTGAGCCATAGGACCCTTTAAATCGGAAGTCCAAACCCTCTGCCTAGAATCTCGTAGAAACCATTCGTCAAGAAAGTTCGAAGATCTATACATCTCTAATACATATCCCAAAATGTTTGTGTGCTACAATATAAGTAGTAGGTTATAGGTGCTAGTAATAGTAATAGTATATACATGTTAAGTACTAGTATAAGTAGTATTAGGGTTTAAGGTTTTAATATGTATATGTATATATAAAAATATATATATATTTTTTTTTACATGTATATATGTATATATAAATCTAGGTGTGTTTATGGATAACAAGTTTATAATATGAATATGAATTAACAAAGATTAAAGTTTATGTAAATAGTTTAGGGTTTATGTTATACCTTTGAAGATTCAAGATAATTAACAAAGAAAAGATGAACATGATGAAGATGGAAGATCAAAGCCTTGAAAATCTTGAAGAACTCCTTGAAGATTCTTGAAGAACACGAAGAACAAGCTTGAAGATCCGAATACCACAAGAGAGGGAGAGATTGTTTTTGAGAGAGGATTTTGGTGTGATTTGTGAATGAGAAACTAGGAGTTTATATAGTGCAAGTATTAGAGTGTTAGTCAACATAAGGATGTTCTAATTAATGATTTTATTTTATTTTATAATTTTTAGTCAACAATAGGTGGTACTAGTTTATATATGTATTATTTTAATTTTTAGTCAACATAAGGATGTAATTGTTTAAGATTCTTTAGTCTCATTATTATTACTATTATTACTATTATTATTTTTTACATTTACTACATGATAAGTATTATTTTCTTTTTACTAATTCATGACTTGTATATATTTAGTTCTCAATTGTTTTATTATTTATATAAATGTCAATTTTTATTTATTACTTATAGGTTATCAGTTATAATATTACATAAATGCATAAATTTTAATTAGCAGTGAGTGTCGACTAACAGTTTATTATTTTCATCTTTTATTAACTTGTCAATTATTGCACAAAGTTAATTAATATGTTTTCTAACTCTTAATACTTAACAATTGTTGATTAAAGTTTAATCATTAAGTTTTGATTATATTGTTTGGGCATTTAATATTGGAAAAATATAGAATGGAAAAATGAGGGTCGTTATAGTACCTCCCCGTTATTGAAAACTTCGTCCCGAAGTTTTTAGGTAGTTTTCTCGTTTGCATCAGCAGTTGAGAAGAGATGGGGATATTTCCGTTTCATATGGTCTTTGCGTTCCCAGGTATATTCGGGGCCTCTACGCGAATTCCACCGGACTTTAACGATAGGTATATTGCTTTTACGCGTTTGTTTGACCTCTCCTTCCATGATTTCTATAGGTTCTTCAACGAAGTGCATTTGCTCATCAATGCGGACATCATCCAGAGGAATAACGAGTGTGTCATCGGCAAGACACCGTTTAAGATTTGAGACATGAAACACATCATGTACTTGACTAAGTTCGGTTGGCAGTTCTAATCGGTATGCCACGGGACCGACTCTTTCAGTGATTGTGAATGGTCCAACATATCGTGGACTGAGTTTACTTCGCTTACCGAAGCGGACAACACCTTTCCAAGGGGATACTTTCAACATGACTTTATCTCCAACTTGGTATTCGATGTCTTTTCGTTTCTTATTGGCATAGCTTTTCTGTCGGCTACGGGCAGTTTCTAAACGTTGCTTGATTTGAACGATCTTTTCGGTAGTTTCGTGAATAATTTCAGGACCAGTTAAATGTCTGTCCTCAAGTTCATCCCAACACAAAGGGGATCTACACTTCCGTCCATATAAAGCTTCAAAAGGTGCAGCCTTAATGCTGGAGTGATAACTGTTATTATAAGAAAATTCAACCAAAGGTAGATGTCTATCCCATCCTTTGCCGAAATCGATTGCACAAGCACGTAGCATATCCTCCATAGTTTGAATGGTTCGTTCACTTTGACCATCGGTTTGCGGATGATAAGCTGTACTCATGTCGAGTTGAGTTCCAAGAGCAGATTGTAAAGTTTTCCAAAATCTAGAAACAAATCGACTATCGCGATCAGAAATGATCGAGATAGGAACACCATGACGTGAGACGATTTCTTTAATATAAAGCTGTGCTAATCTCTCCATCTTGTCAGTTTCCTTGATCGGTATGAAATGTGCAGATTTAGTAAGACGATCAACTACGACCCAAATAGTATCGTTACCGTTCGAAGTCTTAGGTAACTTAGTAACGAAGTCCATAGTGATACCTTCCCACTTCCACTGCGGAATGTCGGGTTGTGTCAACAGACCAGAAGGCTTTTGATGTTCGGCCTTGACTTTCAAACAAGTGAGACACTTACTAACATAAGTAGCAATATCGGCTTTCATGTTAGGCCACCAGTAGAATTCCTTCACATCGTGATACATCTTACTGGAACCGGGATGGATAGAATATCTAGTCTTATGTGCTTCATCCAAGACTAGTTCGCGAAGATTACCAAAACGAGGAACCCAGATTCTATTGCCAAAGTACCGTGTACCATTAGCTTTCACTTGAAGTTGGTTCTCAAAACCAATAGGTCCTTCACCTTCGATAAGTGTCGGTCTAATAGCTTCCAATTGAGCTTCACAGATTCGTGAAATAAGATTCGATTTGATTTTTAGGTTTAAAGCACGAACACGTTTAATATCATCTTTTCGACTAAGGGCATCGGCAACTACATTCGCCTTGCCAGGATGATATTTCAGCTCACAATAATAATCGTTCAATGTCTCGAGCCATCGACTTTGCCTCATATTCAGCTGTTTTTGATCAAAGATGTGTCGAAGACTTTTATGGTCAGTGTACACCGTAAAGTGATTACCATAGAGATAATGTCTCCATATCTTTAATGCAAATACCACGGCACCTAACTCTAGGTCATGTGTGGTATAGTTTACTTCATGTTTCTTCAACTGTCTAGATGCATAGGCGATAACCTTCTCTCGTTGCATTAAAACACAACCAAAGCCATGCTTTGAGGCATCGCAGTAAACAACAAAGTCGTCGGTACCTTCAGGTAAAGAAAGAATCGGGGCTGTGGTCAACTTCTCCTTCAGAATCTTGAAAGCAGATTCCTGTTCTTCGGACCACTCAAATTTCTTCCCTTTTTGAGTCAGCTTTGTAAGAGGTTTGGCAATGAGAGAAAAATCTTTTATAAACCTTCGATAGTAACCGGCAAGTCCCAAAAATTGACGAATATGCTTTGCAGTCTTTGGTATCTCCCAGTTCTGAATAGCAGTAATCTTAGCTGGATCGACATGTATTCCGTTTCTATCAACAACATGTCCGAGAAATTGTACGGTTTTGAGCCAAAACTCGCACTTAGAAAATTTAGCATAAAGTTGTTCCTTTCGTAAGAGTTCAAGAATCATGCGCAAATGTTGCTCATGCTCTTTCTCATTCTTCGAATAGATCAAGATGTCGTCAATGAATACGATGACAAATTTGTCAAGATACGGTTTACAAACACGATTCATGAGGTCCATGAACACGGCAGGAGCATTAGTTAAACCAAAAGGCATGACACAGAATTCATAGTGCCCATAACGAGTGCGAAAAGCAGTCTTAGGAATATCGGATTCCTTGACCTTGAGTTGGTGATAACCGGATCTTAAATCAATCTTTGAATAAACACTTGACCCTTGAAGTTGGTCAAATAGATCATCAATACGTGGCAACGGATAACGGTTCTTGATAGTAAGCTTGTTAAGTTCGCGGTAATCAATGCACATCCTTAATGTACCATCCTTCTTTTTAACAAACAGAATAGGAGCTCCCCAAGGGGACGAGCTTGGACGAATGAAACCTTTATCCAATAGTTCTTGGAGTTGGTTGGATAATTCCTTCATTTCGGAAGGTGCTAAACGGTATGGTGCTTTAGCAACAGGAGCAGCACCAGGAGTTAAATCAATTTGGAATTCAACTTGTCGAGGAGGTGGAATACCCGGAAGATCTTCGGGAAACACATCGGGAAAGTCTTTAACTACTGGTACATCTTCAATTCGCTTCTCTTTCGATTCAATCAGATTAACGTGGGCTAGAATAGCTGGATAACCTTTCATAAGGTATTTGCGGGTTTTAATACAGGAGATAATATTGAGATTGGAACCACTCTTTTCACCTTGGATAATAAGAGTCTCTCCATTTCCTAATGGAACATGAACGGTTTTATCGTAACACATGATCGCAGCTCTTAATGGACGTAACCAATCCATTCCAACTACGACATCGAAACTTCCTAGCTCGACCGGCAAAAGGTCTATCTTAAATTCTTTGCTGGCTAAGATTAGGTTGCAGTTTTTATAAATTTTATCAACTTTCATGATCTTTCCATTGGCTACTTCTACTAATCGTTTAGTTTCTAAGGGTTGAGGCTTTTCAGTAAATAGGGTACAAAATTCATTAGATACGTAACTTCGGTCGGCACCAGTATCGAATAAAATAGTTGCGTAGCAATTATTGACGAGATACGTACCCGTGATGACCTCATCTTCATCTCGGGCTTCAGCAGCAGTAATAACAAATGCACGACCCTTTGCAGCAGTAGTATTGGCTCCAGTAGCAGGATTATCTCTCTTCTTAGGGCAATTTGGACTAATGTGTCCCTTTTCCCCACAAGTATAACAAGTAGGAGGAGCTTTGGTAGGAACAATAGATTTATTCTTTGGAGGAGTCCTACACGTCTTAGCTACGTGTCCCACTTTCTTACACAACGAACAAGTGGCAGTGCACTGCCCCGGGTGATGCCTTTCACAACGAACACAAAAAGGATAAGTGCCCTTATAATTCGTACTTGTACTATCCATAAGCTTTTTACTAACATTCTGAGTTGAACCTTGAGACGGCTCAAACTTCCTCTTACCATCATTACCCTTGGTTTCAACTTGCTTATTGGCCGACGCCCTTCTTCTCTTGGCCAACATGAGATTTTGTGCCATGAGAATCACAGCATCCAAAGTAACCTTCTCAGCAGCAATTATATTCCCTTGAACATCCTCCGGAAGACCTTCAATATACCGCTCAATTCTTCTAGCTTCAGTAGGAAACATTTCAGGACATAGAGTAGAAAGCTCCAGATAACGATTGGTATAATTCTCAATGTCAGTACCCTTGACCCTGAGTTCCCAGAACTCAGCTTCAAGCTTCTGAACTTGACTCCTTGGGCAGAATTTGTTGACCATCATACTTTTGAGTTCGTCCCATGGAATTGCATTAGCATTATCAATTCCTACGGACTTGGCATAAGCAGTCCACCAAGTTAAAGCATTACTACCCAACGAGCTAGTGGCATACTTTACTCGATCATCATCACCACAGTTGCAAATACGGAAAATAGATTCCATCTTTTCGAACCAACGAACTAGTTCGACAGCTTCTTCGTTTCCCTTAAAAGCGGGAGGGTGACAGTTTGTAAAGTCCTTGTAGGAACAAGGTTTTGGTTGAGTATTAGCATGATTAGCTTGGGCGTTGCCTTGGGCAGCAGCGAGTAACTGTTGGAATTGCTCAGTAGTTAACACAACGTTGTTAACGGTAGGTGCAGCTGGACGAACCATGATGTCACTACATAAAAGTGAACATATGTTTGATAAGTTTAACAAGTTATAAGTTTGAGTAATCACAAGTATGAATAAACTAAAGTATTGATATCGCATGATATTAATAAAACACTTTATATTATTAGAACGAGGCATTAAATAAGCCTTTATTACACGATTCGGAAATAGAAATTGTTTAAGGCACAGCCTTTACATAGATGGAAAATAGGAAAAATAACTAGGAAATATTAAGATTGAAGTAGTCTTCATATTTCGTCTCCAACCTTCTTCATAAACTCCTCAACTTTCTCATTTTTCGACTTTTGTTTCTCATAGAGATACTCGAAGTTGTCATAAAGGTTGGTAACACGACTGTTTAAGGCATTAGTGTTGTACTCTCTTATGGCAAGTTGTTCGTCGACTCGACCTTTCTCCATTTTCATTCGGACATCAACATCCTCCTTGAGGTAAGCAAGTGATTGCTTTCCCCAGCGAGTGTTGCGTTCTTCCTCGCACTTTAGCATCAGCAACTCCTTTCTTAGCTCGACGTTTTCTTTCATAAGTTTCTTCATTCGACGATCCACTCTTTCCATGTGGCGAAGTAGACCTCCAATGTTTCTCTCGGTATCATTTCGTAATCTCATGATTTCATACTTAGGACCATCATAAAAAGGAGATCGGGCTCTCTTCCTTGATGGACCAACTTCTTCATGCCGTTTTCCCTTATCTTGGGTTCTCGGAGTTGGGTAGTATTGAGGAGACCCATGTGAATCTAAAATAGTATTCGGGCTATAATTCAGTGGTGGTGAAGTAGGACTATAAAGAGGACTTCGAACTGGTCTCGAAGTTGAAGAGTGTCCAACACCTACTTCGGTGGTAGGGTTGTGAGTTGCTTTGTTGGACTTGTTAACGCTTGAGCTTGACATCCTATCATTAGGAAAGAGACCTTGATTAGAATCTTTGAGTCAAGTTTATTAAAGCAAAATTGTTAAGATTATACGACAATCCTAAGTGCTTTAAGTCCAAGGCAGGAAAGGTTATAGTTTCCTAGATTGCTAAGGCACCCTAGCTAACAAGTAAGGCACACATAAAAATGCAATCCTGGTTCTCTATAACAGCCTGGTTTGCTCTGATACCAATCTGTCACACCCCCAGTTAGGGTCTGGGTGAAATGTGACTTAATATCAAATCAACCAACATATTATAATATACGAGAACAATACTAAATGATAAAACAAACTTTATTGAGCACGCAGCGGAAAATGAAACGTAGTTACAATGATAGGAATAACAATAATGGAAATGTTCACATGCAGAAGTAATAAATGCGATATCTCTTGATCCTATGTCCAAGTAGCATCACATAAGCAGTAAGTATAAGAGCTTGAATCAAACAGCACCTGAGACAAAACATGCTAAAGTGTCAACCAAAAGGTTGAGTGAAGTTCATAGGTTTAACAAATAAGTTTGACCGTTTGTTTTAGACCACAAGATTTAATTTGTAAGGTTGATCTCCCGCAGGATCAAAAAGTAGATCTCGCAGATCCAAAAGTTATGCCAGTGCGTGATATTTAGACTAAACGTTCAAGTTTGCCCCATGACAAGTTGTGTCTGTCCTTGTCGGTTTAAATTTCATTATCAAGTAATACAAAGACTGAGTCAAATGTATCGGGGACGTTACTCCCGATAGGCCTACCCCCAATAAATAAGCATGCCGCATCACTTAAAAATATCACTGTAGGGACTTAGTCGGACATAGCCGGGTATAGCATAGTTTTAACAGTTGGTACTGATATTTAAACTAGACTTTCAAGTTTACCCCGTGTCAAGTTATCGTTTATACTTGTCGGTTGGGGGCTTGCTGGTCATAGCCCAACATATCACAGTTTAATAGTTGATACTTGTAAGTACTGATATTTAGACTAGACTTTCAAGTTTACCCCGTAACAAGTTATCGTTTATACTTATCGGTTGGGGGCTTGCTGGTCATAGCCCAACATATCACAGTTTAATAGTTAATACGTGTAAAATAGTTATAAAAGTTGTGCATGTATTCTCACCCCAAAAGTTATAAAACAGTAATGAAATAGTAAAAAGTGGGGCTATGAATTCACGTATATAAATATTGTAAAACAGTTATTAAAATATTGCATGTTAAAAATTTAAAAGCAAGCATGTGTCTCACCCCATAGTTTCAAAACTGTAATGAAATAGTAAAAAGTGGGGCTATGAATTCACGTATATAAATATTGTAAAACAGTTATTAAAATATTGCATGTTAAAAATTTAAAAGCAAGCATGTGTCTCACCCCATAGTTTCAAAACTGTAATGAAATAGTAAAAAGTGGGGCTATGAATTCACCTTAGTAAGTAGAGAGAGAGTTATTCCTCAGAATAGAGAGTTGAACGAGTGAGCAGGAAAGTCAACCTATTGACATTTAAGAGTAGTTAAGTGTTTTGCCCATGTTTAAGTTTAAGTATGTGTTTAAGTATAGTTTGTTTTACTAAGTTTCTATTCCTAGTAAGTTACTATTTTTATAAAGTTTCTATTTTTAGAAAGTTTCTTATTTTACTAAGTTTCTATGACTAGAGAGTTTCTACTTTTATGAGTGTTTCCATTTTAGGATACTTGCCGTATTAGATAAGCTTCCAATCACCCCTTTCCCTTCGAATGGCTAATTTAGATCTAGGGGCTTGAGCCATAGGACCCTTTAAATCGGAAGTCCAAACCCTCTGCCTAGAATCTCGTAGAAACCATTCGTCAAGAAAGTTCGAAGATCTATACATCTCTAATACATATCCCAAAATGTTTGTGTGCTACAATATAAGTAGTAGGTTATAGGTGCTAGTAATAGTAATAGTATATACATGTTAAGTACTAGTATAAGTAGTATTAGGGTTTAAGGTTTTAATATGTATATGTATATATAAAAATATATATATATTTTTTTTTACATGTATATATGTATATATAAATCTAGGTGTGTTTATGGATAACAAGTTTATAATATGAATATGAATTAACAAAGATTAAAGTTTATGTAAATAGTTTAGGGTTTATGTTATACCTTTGAAGATTCAAGATAATTAACAAAGAAAAGATGAACACGATGAAGATGGAAGATCAAAGCCTTGAAAATCTTGAAGAACTCCTTGAAGATTCTTGAAGAACACGAAGAACAAGCTTGAAGATCCGAATACCACAAGAGAGGGAGAGATTGTTTTTGAGAGAGGATTTTGGTGTGATTTGTGAATGAGAAACTAGGAGTTTATATAGTGCAAGTATTAGAGTGTTAGTCAACATAAGGATGTTCTAATTAATGATTTTATTTTATTTTATAATTTTTAGTCAACAATAGGTGGTACTAGTTTATATATGTATTATTTTAATTTTTAGTCAACATAAGGATGTAATTGTTTAAGATTCTTTAGTCTCATTATTATTACTATTATTACTATTATTATTTTTTACATTTACTACATGATAAGTATTATTTTCTTTTTACTAATTCATGACTTGTATATATTTAGTTCTCAATTGTTTTATTATTTATATAAATGTCAATTTTTATTTATTACTTATAGGTTATCAGTTATAATATTACATAAATGCATAAATTTTAATTAGCAGTGAGTGTCGACTAACAGTTTATTATTTTCATCTTTTATTAACTTGTCAATTATTGCACAAAGTTAATTAATATGTTTTCTAACTCTTAATACTTAACAATTGTTGATTAAAGTTTAATCATTAAGTTTTGATTATATTGTTTGGGCATTTAATATTGGAAAAATATAGAATGGAAAAATGAGGGTCGTTATAATTTTGCTACTTAAAGCTAATCACAATTGGGCTAACTTACACTACTAATGACCCACAATCACAAAACAAGTCCAATAAGGGGGTATTGGTGGGGTGGTCGACCATGGGGCTGAAAAAGGGCTCTGATGATGTAGCGTGAGGGTACGAAATAGTATTATTTTTACTAGGAAATACTACAAAATATGACACAAGTTTTATTAATTTACGGATGGGATATACCTAAACCTTGCTACAACACTATAGGCAGTGTACCTAATCGTAGAGTAGTGTAGTTTTTAGTAAGTCCGGTTCGTTCCACAGGGAGCTGGTGATACTTACTATATTTTTAACTATATTTATACAAAATATATATAATTATATAAGTAGTAATATTATTATAAAAGGGGGGTTTTACCGTTTAATGACCGGTTTGTCGATTCTATATTTTAAGCGTAAAGATAAATGACGATAATTAAAGTGCGTAAAATAATGACAATAAATAAAATGACAGTAAATAAAATTGCGAGTAATAAAATGACAGTAAATAAAGATACGATGAGAAATATAATAAAAGAATTATGCTTATTTAAACTTCCGTAATCATGATGTTTGACGTTTTGATTTTAATTAATTGTTACTCGGGTTAATTGTCCTTTGTCATGGTTTATTTGATACCTATCTGGTTTTTATCCATAATAGTCCATCGGTCATAAATATAAAGTGCGAGTGTCCTCGTCAAATTACCCTTATACCCGAAGTCAAATATTCCAACTAATTAAGGATTTAAACTGTGACGCAGTTATCACTTCTGTCAACAATTACACCAGTTATCACTGTATGTAATCTACCCCTGTTTTGATTAGATATGAATATTAATTTACCCACTTGATCAGTTTGAATAATCAATTACCCAACCCGAATAATTAATTAAATGATTATAATAGATTCCATATGAACGTCACTAAATAGGACAACCATAATCATTATTAATTATTAGGATAATTAATTTGAAGATAGGTTCGACAGACTCCAATGAGTTGTCACTCAATTAGACAATACCCCCCATCTATTAATAGTCAATAGTCCAATTTCCACAAGTGTCGGTCTTTTGCCCAAACCTTAATTATGGTACAAAGCCCAATTACCCAATTTTAGTAATTAGCCCAACATCATGATTACTTCGTTTTAAATAAGCATAATAATAACTTAGTTACGATACATTAATGTAAAAAGGTTGAACATAACTTACAATGATTAAAAATAGCGTAGCGTTACACGGACAGAATTTCGACTTACACACTCAAACGATCTCTATCATAAATCTTATTATTATCATAATTTAAAATTAAAATTAAGATTATTGTTATATCTTATTAAGTTAACATTATGATAGAGATATAGAATATAGATATTGATAATTGATATTGATAAATAAGAAAAAGATAGAAAAAGGTATCGAAAAGGGTCTCCTAAAATTGATCGTAAATCATAGTTTTATAGGTGAAATTAGAATTGAAATTTTCATTTACGACCCCTGAACTATGCTCAATTAACAACTTTTTATTATTTAATATTATTCTTATTATGAATTATTTAAATATTATATTTTATTCTTGTGCATAGTTGACTCGTAATTTTTACACCGTTGCGTCGAGCGTTGAGAGTTGACTCTGGTCCCGGTTCCGGATTTTCGAACGTCCTTGCGTACAATTTTATATTTTGTACTTTGCGTTTTGTAACTTGTACTCTTGTCATTTTTAGACGTTCCTCATCAATAATTTGAACCTTTTTGATTGTATCTTGTACTTTTGAGCTTTTTGGACCTTTGTGTCTTCAATTCGTCGTTTTCGCCTTTTGTCTTCGCACTTATTTAAAATAAACGAATATTTCTTGAAAATGGAACAATTGCAACTAAAATCTTGTCTTTCTTGGGGGATTTTGCTATGAAATATATGTTCCTTTTTAGCCTTATCAATATCCCCACACTTGAGCGTTGCTTGTCCTCAAGCAATACAGTCTTGAAATAATATAATACATCACACGAATCACTTCTTTATTCTTCACACTTTGTACATCAGTGATTTTGATAGAGCGCTATAAACAATGATATTAACAATAGAACCATGGTTAAAGGTGGGTGTGTCATCCACAGTTGCCTTGGGTTTAGGTCAACGACACTTTCAATCAAATAGCCGATTTACTTTCGGTTTTCAAAGCAAAGTGCACATTTGAAAGGCGGTTTACAGTCCCACATGACTATAAAAATGTAGATCCTTTAGGAAATTGGATCTTTATGAAAACATTTGATCTTTTAAAAATTCAATCTAGCTTTTACCCTAGATAAGTTTTCTGATTTGATCCACCATTGGTGTTGCAAAATATATTTGTGGATCAATATTTTGGCTAAAAACATTTAGGTTCGTGTAATCCACTGCTATCCCGGTATCGGAAAGCACACATCCAGTTTACTTGTTCCGTATATTACCTTTCGGTAAACTACCGTCCGGTTGTAAAGGAAAGCGATGAACAAGAAACTGTTAAGGCAATGTCCCGTGACATGCAGATGATTATGGTCTTTTAACGTGTCGGATGCTAGAACTATCCTTGGTAGGAGCGATAGTAAAGATCATCCTATGATTTTTCGGTCTGGCACAAGGTCCTGTCTCCGACCATGCTATGCAACCACCGTTCTTACGGTTGACACCCGATTTGGTTCAGGTGACCTAATGAATTCTGATGAATTCTCAGGATTTTACGTTCAATGGTAATGAACACATTGAAAATGGGTTTTCAGAAAACAAATCGGTTTGTATTTTTGATCAAAATATTTTCTCGTTCAAGCTCGAGTTTAGATATCATTGAATTCCATGAGTTTGAATTCTCAATCTTTAAGGTCAATCTCTAGGATTGAGTAATATCAGTCTTAAAAGCTGATTTTTAATCTTTAAGGAGATTATCCTTTCTGGGGATCTGATTCATTAGTCTTATCAAGCTAATTTGCACGGTGCCCTCCCCATTTTACAAGACAGACCCTCTCATGGTTAGGATAAGTCTGACCACTTGGCGACCCTGTTTAATGCTGAGGTCCGTGGATTTCCTGCTGATTTTAGAGATGACTTTTCTAGATTTTTCGTCAACCTACAGCTGGTCTGGACGACAACTTCATGACCTAAATCAAGAAGCGCGTGTCTTTTTCGGAAGACTTTACTTCCTTTTAATGATGGAATTGATTCATCGTGTAGATCCATCTTTCTTTCAAAAGTATTATAGTAAATCGGGTAAAACTGATTAGTATTATCCAAAACAAAAGTACCTGCAATAATCTTGTACAAAAATATGTGATAGCTAGTTTTTAATTGAATAACTTGGTACATTCTCCCCACACTTAGTTTCTTTCTTTGTCTTTTTATTCTCCTTTATTCCATTTTAAATGAATTCAAGCGTTTTAAGTTGTTTCTCAATTTATGTCCTTTTCGAGGTAACGATAATTTCGGTATTAACACCTAGTTTTCATCGTTCATAAATATGTATAAACATGATTTTGAGTTCATTTAGTTGAAATTTTTTTTTAAATTTTTACAAAATTTGGCAAATAAACCAAGTGTAAACCCGGGAGAATTTATAACCCTTCCCCACACTTGAGATCATGCAATGCCCTCATTTGCATGAAATCAGACTACAATTATAAATTCATGAGGGTGATTAGCGTAGAAAAGTTATTAAAAATACCGAGTTTTCAAACATATTGTTGTTATCTCACATTTGATATTGTCGTCAAAATTATTAGCTTTTGCTGAACTTAATGCTAGTCTTTGAAAGTGCGCTGTTTTACCCTGTTTTGTACATAACATAAAATACAAACATATATACATATTTTTGAAGTTTGGTATATAACCCCACGTTCAAAAATTTATAAAACATAGTATTTTTTTTTTGGCATACTTTAAATCAATAAAATTAAAAATAATGATAACAAAATTTTTCGTCCCGCCCTCGGGTAAAGCAATTTCGGTTCAACTACCTAATCTTCAACTCACGACGAATTTTAGAAATCATTTTTTTACTTAATGAAATAAAGTAAATTTTGTTTTTAAATTCACACAAAACTTAAATTTAAAAAGCATATTAATTTCATATAAAACCTACAAAATAAAAAAAAATCAGAATGGGGGGAGAAAACTAGTTCTTTAGTGTCTGCTAGCGGAAAAGACCAATCGAATTCCATTCTCGGAACTACACGATAACAGAACAACTAACTCTAGATAACATTTTCTTAGAACATTTGAATCTCCCCACACTTAGGTAGCTGTGGTGTCGAAATTGTGATTAACTTCATCGTCAATTTCTTTTGGTCCATAATCAACTTGCATATCTGTGACTTTTTCTTTAAGCCATTGCCCGGCTTCTTCCGTAATATCCCAAAATTCAACTAGTTTCGCCTTTTCTTTAGGCGACAGATTGGATACTAACCGGTTACATAACTTAAAGTTCCCCTTACTTCTAGCATCGATAGCCCGTTTAAAAAGTTTCTTCATTGAACTGTTAATAACGGGGTCATTTAATTTCGTATCAACAACGGGGTTCTTTATTATCAAGTCATCATTAGGTTTTACTTCATTTTCCCCACACTTAGGCGTTTTATTATTGCTAAGCACTACCGTTGGAGTTGGTAAAACAACATGGTTATTACCAATCGTTTTTACTGGTTCAACGGTTTTAGTTGGTGGAGATTTAGACTTTCGAATCATAAAGGTGATTGATTTGTTACCACTTTTAAGTGTCATTCTTCCATTTCCTACATCAAATAACGCCTTGGTGGACGCTAAGAATGGTCGACCTAAAATTAAAGGAATGTTTGGGTCCTCTTCTATGTTAATGACAATGAATTCGACTAGAAAGGTTAAATTGCCTACTTGAACGGGTAGGTTGTCAACAATTCCAACTGGGTGTTTAATGGTTTGATCAAAGAGTCGAACACTCATATCCGTTGGACTTAACTTACCTACTCCTAATCTCTTATATAATGAAAGAGGCATAACACTTACACTTGCACCTAAATCTGCTAGTGCATCATACATGACACAATCACTAAGTAGACAAGGAACAATAAATTCACCCGGATCACCTACCCTAGGTGGAGGTTTTGGTGGAACTGTCTTCACCGGGTTTATTTCTACGGTTTTTGTTTCTTGTACTTTCTTCTTCTTTTTCTTCTTCTTCTTTCCAGAGGTATCACAATCTTTATTACCTATTACTTGCTCATACTCAACTCCTTTCCTTGGAAACGGGATGGGTGGTTTGTATGGTGCCACCACTGGCTTTACATACTCGGGTGGTGGTGGTGGTGGTGTAACTTCTTCATTGTTACTCACATCTAAAACCTTCCCATCTTCTGGAGCTAGTTTTTCAGAATTTGTTGATACCATATTAACATTCTCATTCCGAGGATTTACTTCAGTATCACTCGGTAGCTTTCCTTGTTCCCTTTCACTTATTAATCTAACAACAGTACCTACTTGTTTTTCTAGATTCAAAATGGAAGCTTGTTGAGTTCTAAGTGACTGATCAAACCTCTCATTTGTTTGGGTTTGAGTTTCAATAAATTGTGTTTGAGATTCAACTAGTTTTGCCATTATTTCTTCTAGATTTGGCTTTTTCTCTTCGGTTTGTTGTGGTGGTTTATACCAGCTAGGTCTTTGTTGATTGAAACTGTTGGTTTGAGTTGGTTGGTTATTCGGACCTTGTTGGTTGTACGAGTTATTGTCGGGTCCTTTTGGATTGTAAAGAATGTATTGATTTCGATTGAAGTTCGGCTTTGGCGGTTGATAATTATTTTAATAATCATTTCCAGGCCTTTGGTTCATATAGGAAACATTCTCTCGTTGTTCCATCGTTGGTTCAACATTACAATCTTTCAATAAGTGTGGTCCACCGCATTGCTCACAACTGATTCGTATTGCATGAATATCTTTATTCATCTTTTCCATTCGTCTTTCGAAAGCATCTATTTTTGCGGAAACGGAATTAAAGTCATGGCTAGAATCGGCTCTAGCCGCTTTAGATGAACGATATATATCTTTTTCTTGGTGCCACTCATGTGAGTGGGATGCTGTGTTATCAATGATTTTGTAAGCTTCAGTTGCGGTTTTCTTCATAATGGAACCACCAGCTGTTATGTCAATGTCTTTTCTTGTAGCAACATTGACACCTTGGTAGAATATTTGTACTATTTGATAAGTATCTAAACCGTGTTGAGGACATCCTCTCAACATCCTTCCGAATCTTGTCCACGCCTCATATAATGTTTCATTTGGATTTTGCGCGAACGTAACAATTTCTCCTTGAAGTCTTACGGCTTTGGATGCCGGAAAGAATCTTTTAAGAAATTTTTCAACTAAGACATCCCATGTGTCAATCGCCCCTTCAGGTAACGATTCTAACCAATCTTTGGCTTCTCCTTTTAAAGTCCAGGGAAATAACATGAGATAGATTTGTTCGTCTTCCACTTCTCGGATTTTGAATAGTGTACAAATTCTTTTAAACGTACGAAGATGTTCGTTCGGATCTTCATTCGGCGCACCACTAAATTGGCATTGGTTAGTCACCATATGTAGGATTTGTCCTTTGATTTCATAATCTGGAGCATTAACTTCTGGCTTAATAATGTCGTGACCTTGGCCCGTGCGTTTAGCTCTCATTCGATCTTCCATACTTAGAGGTTCTAGATTTTCCATGATTGGATTTGTTGTATCCGAATCACTAGAGGATTCTGATTTAATGGTTTGGGGTTCAGGAGGATTGATTAGTGGTTCAGGAATATCCTATAAGTTATAAAAATAAGAAAAACTTATATAAGTTGTCCAATTAATAGACTTTTCTGATTTTTGCCCACGTTTCGAATAGCCAAAAGATGTAGCAGGAAGCCAGGACCCTTTAAATCGGAAGCCCACAACTTGCCACTAACAAATCCAACTATTACTACGAACCAGAAAAATGTCAACGTCTATTAATTTAACCGCTTAAATAATTTTTCTTTCCGTTTGAAATATTAGACAAGAAGTAGAGAAAATTCTAGGTCCTAAAAACTAGAGTGTCGAGAAATAAGAAAGAAATAGATTGCGCGTCGAAAAATGTCGAAAAATAAAAAGGTAGAAAAATAGGCGTCGAAAAACAAAAATAAGAAAGTAGCACGAAAAATGGCGTCGCAAAATTCTAAAGCACCTAAATCTTAGTCTAAGGAATAAGCACTTAAGGGATTTTACGGCAAAGCCTAAAAATCTAGAAGTAAAAATAAAAACTACGGCAAAAACTAAACTTAAAACTAAAAGTTGTGACTAGATTCGAAAAATCTAAAGGTAAGAAAATTTAATTTTTTTTTTTTTTTTTTTTTTTTTACTTTTTTTTTTATATACTTTTCTATTCTTAGAAAATAATGCTTGAAATTGAATTACGCTAATAATATGGTGGTAGGTAAAATATGGAGTGGTAGTAATAATGGAGGCTTAAATAATGAAAATTGTAGATTGCAATCTCAAATTATGGAATGAACGGTGCATCTTTTAGTCAAAAGTGAGGATATTGATCAACTCTTCAGGCCCACTTTGTTGTCCATGCCAACTTTATTGTTTTCTCCTTATTTCCTCGTTGCTAACTCACCTTTATATCTACATAACATCTCTTTATCCTTTATTCTTATATCTATTATTTTAAAAAAAAAAAAAAAAAATTTTTTTTTAAAATTTTTTTTTTTTAAAATTTTTTTTTTTTTTTTTTTAAAAAAAAACGATTTTTTTTTATTTTTAAAAACGAATTTTTATTTTCTTAAAAAAAACGTTTTTTTTTTTTTACAATTTTTTTTTTTTTCTTTTTTTTTAACAACGATTTTTTTTTTTTTTTTTTTTTTCGAACAACAAAGAAAAAAAATCAAAGTGATTGCATTCGTGGGACCCACTTTTTGACTTATATTTCTTTACTTTCTTAGCTACCACCACTAAAATTTGTCCACTATAAAAACAATAATTTTTAATTATATTAATAATTAATTGGAGTAATCAATATTAAAGACCTAATAAACTTGAAATAAATAAAGATAAATATGTTGAAGATGCACCAGATAACAATGGATCATGTAAAGAGATTTATCCACCCTGGCAAAGAAAAAGAGGTTTTGTTCTCTACTTCAAAGATAAGAAGCATCATGAAGAAAATAAAAATAATAAAGAAAAAAAAAAAAAAAACAACTCCAGATTTGTGGCTGCAAATTGCCTATGGTGACCCCATTTCTTGAAACCAATCTTCTCCTTTCACTTTCTTACCCACCTTTGTTTTTTTTTTTTTTTTTATAATAATTCACTATAATTCCAATAATTAATGTGGCTGAAATTTACCTATCATTTTAACGTTTAGACAGTCTTTAGAAATTTAGCTTTCTTTTCCTTTTTTGTAAATATCCAAGCACTTGCATCTCCAAAAATATCTTTCATAAAATTAAAGCTTTTAGAAAATTAAAAGAATTATATCAAAGTGATCACATGATGATTTAATCAAAAGGTAGAGAAAATAAAATCCCTTTTTGTCTTCAAATATCAACTTTTCCCCCTTAATTTGAGCGATTATATCTAAAAAGTGAGGAAAGACACTTTTAAAGATTCTTGATTGATATACCCTTGTCAAATTTTAATTAAAGTTTCCAACTTTTTAGTGTTTTTACCCATAAAAAAAAATGATTCTTAAGCCACACGAGTGAAGAAAAATAAAGAAACTAAGGATAAGAGTAAAACTAGTTTGTCCTAAAACAAATTATGTCGACTACTTTTTTTTTTTTTTTTTTTTTTATACTTATATATAATTATATTTTTTTTATATATAGATTAAAAATATAGCGTTTCGCGTCCCCGGCAGCGGCGCCAAAAACTTGATGATGTAGCGTGAGGGTACGAAATAGTATTATTTTTACTAGGAAATACTACAAAATATGACACAAGTTTTATTAATTTACGGATGGGATATACCTAAACCTTGCTACAACACTATAGGCAGTGTACCTAATCGTAGAGTAGTGTAGTTTTTAGTAAGTCCGGTTCGTTCCACAGGGAGCTGGTGATACTTACTATATTTTTAACTATATTTATACAAAATATATATAATTATATAAGTAGTAATATTATTATAAAAGGGGGGTTTTACCGTTTAATGACCAGTTTGTCGATTCTATATTTTAAGCGTAAAGATAAATGACGATAATTAAAGTGCGTAAAATAATGACAATAAATAAAATGACAGTAAATAAAATTGCGAGTAATAAAATGACAGTAAATAAAGATACGATGAGAAATATAATAAAAGAATTATGCTTATTTAAACTTCCGTAATCATGATGTTTGACGTTTTGATTTTAATTAATTGTTACTCGGGTTAATTGTCCTTTGTCATGGTTTATTTGATACCTATCTGGTTTTTATCCATAATAGTCCATCGGTCATAAATATAAAGTGCGAGTGTCCTCGTCAAATTACCCTTATACCCGAAGTCAAATATTCCAACTAATTAAGGATTTAAACTGTGACGCAGTTATCACTTCTGTCAACAATTACACCAGTTATCACTGTATGTAATCTACCCCTGTTTTGATTAGATATGAATATTAATTTACCCACTTGATCAGTTTGAATAATCAATTACCCAACCCGAATAATTAATTAAATGATTATAATAGATTCCATATGAACGTCACTAAATAGGACAACCATAATCATTATTAATTATTAGGATAATTAATTTGAAGATAGGTTCGACAGACTCCAATGAGTTGTCACTCAATTAGACAATACCCCCCATCTATTAATAGTCAATAGTCCAATTTCCACAAGTGTCGGTCTTTTGCCCAAACCTTAATTATGGTACAAAGCCCAATTACCCAATTTTAGTAATTAGCCCAACATCATGATTACTTCGTTTTAAATAAGCATAATAATAACTTAGTTACGATACATTAATGTAAAAAGGTTGAACATAACTTACAATGATTAAAAATAGCGTAGCGTTACACGGACAGAATTTCGACTTACACACTCAAACGATCTCTATCATAAATCTTATTATTATCATAATTTAAAATTAAAATTAAGATTATTGTTATATCTTATTAAGTTAACATTATGATAGAGATATAGAATATAGATATTGATAATTGATATTGATAAATAAGAAAAAGATAGAAAAAGGTATCGAAAAGGGTCTCCTAAAATTGATCGTAAATCATAGTTTTATAGGTGAAATTAGAATTGAAATTTTCATTTACGACCCCTGAACTATGCTCAATTAACAATTTTTTATTATTTAATATTATTCTTATTATGAATTATTTAAATATTATATTTTATTCTTGTGCATAGTTGACTCGTAATTTTTACACCGTTGCGTCGAGCGTTGAGAGTTGACTCTGGTCCCGGTTCCGGATTTTCGAACGTCCTTGCGTACAATTTTATATTTTGTACTTTGCGTTTTGTAACTTGTACTCTTGTCATTTTTAGACGTTCCTCATCAATAATTTGAACCTTTTTGATTGTATCTTGTACTTTTGAGCTTTTTGGACCTTTGTGTCTTCAATTCGTCGTTTTCGCCTTTTGTCTTCGCACTTATTTAAAATAAACGAATATTTCTTGAAAATGGAACAATTGCAACTAAAATTTTGTCTTTCTTGGGGGATTTTGCTATGAAATATATGTTCCTTTTTAGCCTTATCAGGCTCCTTGGGCTCACAAAAGTTGTTAATCAAGTTTCCTAAGTGAACCCATTAAGTGTTGTAAGCCGAAAACGCAAACTGGAACGTTAACTGAGCGTTCTAGCGAATCCTACGCGTTTAAAATTCCTAAAACTTCTAATGAATTAAAAGTATTCTTAAAACATAATAATTACATAAAATAATTATTAATAGTGATATCCAATTCGTTTCGTTATTATCTTGTATGCGCGCGGTCCGTTTCGAGTGCCGTTAACCGTACCGAGTCTCCGGAACGTTAACTAGTCGTTGAGACGAATTCACCGGGTTTAATTTACTAAATAAATAATAAATTAAATAAGTTTTTCATAAAGTCAATAATTATTAGAAATAATTATTTTATCGTTTTTCCGAGTTCCGTAAACTGAAAAGCTTTCTATGCGATTATCTTAATCGTGTTGTTTTCTAGGTATTTCGTTATCCGAAATTAGTTCATAAATTAATATAACATATTAATTCAAGAATCTCTCTAATAAGCATGTATTTAATTCTATTAAACACACAAGTCTAAGTAAACACCGTTAAATACTTAACGGACAAGTAACAATAGTAAACGGAAAAAGTCGGGTTGTTACAGTAAAAATAGGTGGTTTGCGTCTTCGAATGTCTCTTCGCAAAGACTACATCCTGTTTCCTCAAGATCAATTCCACGAGATAAGAGGTTAACCTTTGTCGCTAGTCTCGAGAGCTTCAGGCACCATATGAAGACGTTTGCTTTTATAAGAGCATGTTTACACCATGTTGTAGCATTAGCACTGGGGACCGAATCTTTTGCATCAATTATTTTACGAGCTTTGGAGATAGAATATTTTTCCCCATTCCAGGTCTATTGATCAGGTTCATGAGAAAGTGTTATTGAATTAAGGATGATGTTTAAAGCTTGTTGATTCTCCACTTCAATACCATAACGAGGCTCTCTTCTCCAAAAATAAATCCATGTGTTGTTGACAAGTCGTGAGGCAACAGAAGCATGAATATGTGAATCAAGTGACAGTAAACATGGGAAACAAGAAGCTAGAGATACACCATTGAACCAAGGATAAAACTAGAAATTAGCATTTGAACCATTACCTATTTTGATGCTCATAAGAGAAGCGTCCAACAAAAATTCATTGAGGATCAGATTTATCAGGCGTGAAATAGAAACCCAAGTTCCAGAAGTATTAGAAGCACACGGGATCACTGCACCTTGAGGTTTTCCATGGATAGCCATTATTAACTTTGCCCTGCTTGAGTTTTTATATGTGATAAACCTCCATCTCTACTTGTATAAAAGTGCCAAGTTGAGTGAGTTTAGTCAAGGCACACCTAGCCCTCCTTGATCCAAAGAATTAAGAATTAAACGCCACTTGCCCAATGAATTTTTCTGGAGTTATCTTTTTCACGCCAAAAAAATGATGCTCTCATCGATTCAAGCTTGTTAATCACCTTCTTTAGAGCTCTAAACATCGACATGTAATATGTTCCTACCGATTCAAGAACCGACTTAATAAGAGTAAGCCGTCCACCCATCGAAATTAAATTTGATTTCCAAGAAGCTAGGCATTTTCGAGTTTTTTCCATAACGGGCTTCCAACTTGCAGCTCTGTTCATGCTTCGGCCCACCGGAATGCCCAGGTGGATAGAAGGAATATTAGACGCTAAACAACCTAATTTGCTTGCAGCTTCTGAAACTAAAATAAGGGGAACCCCTATACCGTATAACAGTGATTTAAGGGGATTTAAACTCAGACCCAAAACAGAGAAAAAACAAGCTAATATGATCACCAAGTTTTCGAGGTTTGACTCAATCCATTCGCCTGCAAATATTACGCCATCCGGATAAAAACATGAGTCTAAATCATAGGAAAGATGCTCATTACCGATGCGAAGGGTTTTGAAAAGAGAAGCATTCGTAGCGTCTTTTAATGCAACTTAAAGACCTTCCATGCCATATATAAATAGCAACGGGGATAGAGGATCTCCTTGCCGAAGCCCTCTACCGATTGAGAATTCCATAGAAGGACTACCGTTAAAAAGAAGTGATGCTTTAGAGGAGACTAAGCATGCTTGAATCCAAGATATCCATCTCTGCTATAAAGCCCATGAAGTTCATCATAGAAAAAATATAGTCCCAATGGATAGTGTCGAATGCCTTTTCAAAATCGATTTTGAACAACATTGCTTTCTTTCCTTTTCTTGCACCATGTAATCGCTTCATTAATCATTAGTGGGTCATCCAAGATTTGTCTTCCTTTTATAAATGCCGTCTGACTTGGACCTATAACCTCATCAATCACCGCGGCTGATCTGTTTGCTAGAATCTTCGCAATGATCTTGTATTGCACTCCAATTAAACTTATTGGACCAAAGTCTTGAACATAAATCGAATTATCCTTTTTGGGAATTAGAGAAAAGGAGGAGTTGTTGCACCCACTTGAAATAGTTGCATTGAACATAAAATCTTGAACCATGTTCATGGTGTCAACCCTGATAAGCTCCCAAAAATGTTTCACGAATTTGAAAGTGAATCCGTCTGGATCGGGAGACTTATCGCACCCAATAGACCAAAGTGCAATCTTAATTTCAGCTTCTGAGAAGTCGGCACTAATATAATCGTTTGCTATAGTAGACAAAGATCTAAAGTGAGAACTTGGTTGTTCTATCGAAGCATGATCCGAACCCTTAAACTTTTTGACAAAAAACTTTAAAAAAGTTTCTTTTACTTGCGTTGGGTTAGTGATCCATATGTTGTCAGACATAACACCCTCAATTTGTAGTTTCTTCCTTTTTCTGTTTATGGTGGTGTGAAAAAAGGATGTGTTTTCGTCCCCAAACGAGTGTACAAGTTTTTTTTGTTTTTTTTTTTTTTTTGTATTTTTGAGCCTTATTATTTGCTTCCAAAGAATCCAGTTTCTCTAAACATGAATAAATCGAAGAATTTTGATTTTTCCACTTGATTTTTGAAAGTCTTTATTTTTTGAATTTGTTTGTTAAGTTGTTTGTGTTATAGAATACTTGATGAAATTATATGAATGAAACACGTTTAAAGTTGAATCCATTTATGTAATTTTAATAAAATATTATATAATATAAAATAATAAAAATATTATCTACATATATACTAATAGACAAAACACCATTTCACTATTTACCAATAGTAACCAGGGGTATTTTCGTCATTTCACTTTTTTTGGTCTCCAACGATAAAAGAAGCAACTTTCGTAAAAGAACCAACCCTTCAATGTTACCAAAAGATCTCGAAAAAAATTCTTTTTTATAAAAAATTCAACTAACTTTTTTTTTTCTCTCTTTTCTTCAAAGAACAACCCTTCAATGCTACCAAAAGATGTCGAAAAACATTCTTTTTTACAAAATAGATCAACTAACTTTTTTTTTATTTAAAAAGAACGCTAAAATAAGCAACTTTCACAAAAGGAACAACCCTTCAATGTTAGATGTCGAAAAAATTTCTTTTTTTACAAAATAGATCAAGACTTTTTTTTTAACTCGCATTCAAAACGGAGCCCCCGGCGCGAAGCGAGGGCTCCACAACTAGTTAATGGTAAAAGTTAGAAAAACTCAAAAACATTAAAAAAAAAAAAAAAAAAAAAAAAAAAAGGTCAATAGTAGATATTTACGAGACCGGATGGAGCATACTATTTCCCCCTCATGCTATATCAAAAAATAAATCATCGTATTTACATAATTTCTTATAACCTTTTATAACGGAATATGTTTTTTTTTTTAATTGCAGAATATTGATCTTCATATTTTGACATCGTTACTGAAGTATATTATTTGTCCATCCAGTTATATAAAAAATCATCGAATCTACATAATAATTATATTTTAACCATGTACTATTTTAGCATGATATCATCTCTATTCTTATATTATTTTTGTGATGTTCGCTATTTAATTGTTGTGATGTAGAATGAATCTGACGGGTTTACTAAATCAGAAGCCAACCATGAACATACAAATGCGACGTCATTCACACCCTGGAAGGTAACTTAATATTTAATTTAATAAACATAATAATTACGATTAAAAAGAAGGTACCACTTATAGTGACAATTTAATAAGTCGATCCTTTTAAAAAAAAAAAAAAGTGATATAAAAATAGTGGATACGACACTACTCTCACTACTCTCATAAAATGCGTAAGTACACATATTTTTACCTACAGTTTTTTATAACGTGTCACAAAATTATATAACGACAGTTTCTAAAGTGCCACTAAATATTTTATTAAATGTTTATTTTCTAAGGTATAATTGTATGTATTTTAATTTAAATAGATATTTTATTAAACGTTAAGAAAATACACCCAATATAAATGAATTAATACCCCATAATGACTCACTTGAAAATTTTAGGTTTCTTTAAATTAAATACAGTATTACGGAGTAATAATAAATATATACCACTCAATCATTTTTTATTTTTCCAGATTTTTTTAAATGCTAATTTATGTTTCCAGAAATCATAACCATAATAATTTCCAGAATCTTGATCTTCATATTAGTACTCCCTCCGTCCCTAAATTATTGTCCAGTATTCCATTTTGGGATGTCCCAAATTAATTGTCTACTTCCATAAATAGAAAGGAAAGGAGATATTTCATTGGTGGATATGGAGAGAGAAGATATTTCATTGGTGGAGAAATAAAGTTAGTGGAATTTCCTAAAACTGTGTGTTTTTTGTCTGGGGACAATTAATCTGGGACGGAGGGAGTATATTATTTCGGCATCCATCTATCCTGTTATATAAAAAATAAAACATAGAATCTACATAATTTTATGTTAACCATTTATTGTATGTATTATTTTACTGTAGCATCTTAACAAGCATCAAGCAGCACTAGTCAGCTATGCACATACAAGTGCGACGTCATTCAAACCCACGAAGGTAACTTTATAAAGATACACTTATAGCGACACTTTAATAAAGTCACTCCTTTAGTCCTTTGAATAAATAGTCATATAGCAATGTGCGCAATTCACCCGATTATGGGTCTGGTTCCTTGAGGACTCGTCACCAAGTAGTTTTACTCGCTGCTAGTAGGGACCCAATGTAATTGTCGTAAAAAGAAATTTCTCTACGAACCCAAAAAAGAAAAATAGTGATATAAAAATGGCGGATACGACACTACTCTCTCATAAAATGTGTAAATTAGTACACATACTTTTGCCTACAATATATATAAATTGTCACAAAGTTAGATGATAAAGTACCATAAAATGATAAAAATGTGTTACTAAATGTTTCTTTTGTAATGTACCGGAGTATAACTGTATTTATATTAAATAATGAAAATAAATACCACTCAATCATTTTTTATTTTTCCAGATATCTTTTAAATGCAAATTTATGTTTCCAGGATTCATAACCATAATCAAAATAAGTGTTTCTCCACTTCTCACTATGTTGTAGGTAAAGAAGGTAGAACATCTGAGGATTGGACTTGAAGTCATAAAGTTGGCAACTTCTGATTTTTCCAAAGGCCTGAAGTTTACCGGTGACTCGTATTCTATATTCGAATGCAAACTTGAATGTATTGATAAAGAATACCTTTTCGGTTTAAACACGGAAACTAAATATTATAATCTACCTAAGAGAAGCTACGACGTAGTTATAAAACACATACACATTGAAAAATATAAGCTCGATACAGAAATTGAAATTCTTGGTAGTTGTATGCATCGAAACATACACCCTTTTCTTGGATTTTGCGACGAAGGACCTGGTATGATACTTGTGTTTGAGTTTATCTCATATTTTGATCTTGATCGCCATTTGGGATATCCTAGCTTTTCTTGGGAAAGTTGGTTGAAAGTCTGCCTTGATATAGCTCACGGATTATATTATCTTCAGCGTGGGATGAAAGACCAAAAGATGGTAATACATCGTGATATAAAATCTGCAAACATCGGGTTTGAGATCACAGGTAAAGACTGGATGGCGTATATTACTAAATTTCGACACGCTGTATTCCTGCCTCAGAATCAACACTACGACGCTCTCCAATTGAATGATAATCGTCCAATGACATTTTACACGGATCCGGAATATGCAAATAGGGGTATATTAAAAGCAGAATCAGATGTATTTAGTTTCGGAGTGATTTTGTTTGAAATCCTTTGTGGGATTACTGTGGATAAAATAGTGTCAAAGGAGTCTCGTCAAGATACGCGGCTGGAGCAAGTGGTGGAACGATGGTTCCAAAAAGGAATAATAAAGAATAAGTTGACTACTTCCTTGAAGCAAGAAAAGAGTGAAAATGCATATTTTCTGTATAATGGAATCAACAAAGACTCATTAGACACCTTCATAGCAATCGCGTACCGGTGCTTGGCAAAATTGCCAAATCAACGCCCAACAATTGAAGTTATTATCGAAGAGCTTGAGAAATCGTTGTCGTTTCAAGTAAGTAGATAAAATATATACTAGTAGTTTATTCACTACTACTACGTTGTTCACATTAATTAGATGTCTTAATTGATTAGATGTCACTACTAGTACATTGTTCACATTAATTAGATGCCTTAATTGATTAAATTTAATACTATATTTTAATGTCATTAGACAAATATATTTAACGTGACTTTAAATTAATAGAAAAATCATAAGGCCGCTACCTTCAGAATGTCATTTGAAGACATTAGAAAGGCAACAGATAATTTCAGTCATGTTATTGGAGAAGGAGGCTTTGGGAGTGTATACATAGGAGAAGTCGCACAAAAACATAGTTATGGACATTACGCCATTGTTGCCAAGAAGTTAAATACGAGTCATGGTCAAGGACATCCACAATTTTATAATGAGCTTCAAATTCTTTACAAGTATAGACATGAGAATATCATCGGTCTAGTAGGCTATAGCGACGAGACAGATGAAAAACTCATTGTTTATGAGCGTGCGCCTAAAGGAAGTCTCGATAGGTATTTGAATGATGTTGAACTTACATGGAGGAAGCGACTTATGATATGCATCGATATTGCCTCCGGGCTAGATTTTCTTCATGGAGGTGTTGAAGGACAAGAAGTGGTGATACATAGGGACATCAAAACTCCTAATATTCTATTGTTCGACGAATGGAAGGCAAAACTCGGTGATTTTGGACTCTCCTTGATTAGTAATATAGACGAGGATACACACTATACTATTAATCGTGCTTGTGGAACACACGGTTACGTAGACCCCTTATACTTAGAAACGGGCTTCTTAACCTTAGAATCCGATATTTATTCATTTGGTGTGATTTTATTTGAGATCTTGTGTGGAAAAGCAACATATAAAATCCCTAATCTTAAGGGTCGATCTTTACTTAGTTTCATTAGACATTATTTTGAAGAAGGAAAAAAAGATGAGATTGTGTTTGGAGCTATAAAGGAAGAAATTGTTCCGAAATCGTTGACTACATTTATAGACACGGTGTACAAATGTTTAGATCATGATAGAGGAAAACGACCAACATCAAAAGAAGTCCTGGCACAACTTAAGAAGGCGTTGGAGTTGCAAGTAAGTTATCACGCCCTTACATACTAGCAACCTTCCTTTAAACGTTTCGTATATATCAAAAATTGTTGTATATCTGTTTACTTCATTGAAGGAATAGGCTCTCATTTATAAACAAATTGAAGACAGATTCATCAATTTATAGATCTCTAATTGTTTAATATAAACAGGTTGAAGATGCAAAAGAGGATATAAAACCCAATTTTCCTGAACACCGCAAGGAAAAACTCGAGTTGTCATAAACTTCCGCAGACTAAAGACTCAAATAAGAGAGATCGAATTCAATTCTATGTGTGATAAAAGAAAACTTCATGTGTTTCGTATTCTGTACGTGTGATAAAAGAAGACTTCTTGTGTCTCGAATTCTGTATGTGTGATAAAAGAAAACTTGTGTTCCGTATTCTGTATGTGTAGTAAAAGAAAACTTGTGTTCCGTATTTTGTATGTGTGATAATAGAAAACTTCTTGTGTTTCGAATTCTGTATGTGGGATAAAAGAAAACTTCTTGTGTTTCGAATTCTGTATGTCGCAATGTTGCATGTTTTTAACCTACCAACTTTTAAGTGAAGAAAAACTCCATTTGTGAAGTGCACAAAATAATCAGATAGTAACAAATACATGTTTTAAATGTTTGGTTATATTTTATTTAACTTTAAAGATGATCATAAAGGCAAATCATACTGGCATAATGTTGCATACTCTTGCATACTGTTACACGTTAGACACTACGATCTTATTCCATTGTGAAGTACTTACACGTTAGACACTACGATCTTACAACTATAAAAGTTGGGATCAAAACGTAAGTGATCTAATATGTAAGAGTAGGCATCTTACCGTACGGATCATGTCAAATTATAAAATGGTTTCAACATAAACCTTTCATTAGAAAGAATTTTAACAAACTGGCATATAATCATCAATGTATTAACATCTGAGTCCCAGAAGCCAACTTTAAGATCAGTGTCCACAAGAGCATAATTCCAAATCCAAAGACATTTAAATCTGAACTAAATTTTAAATTAATAAAGTGATCTTAGGCTACGCCTTTCATCAAGAACATAAATAGCCAGTTTACTACATTCGCACTGTTGAACGATGAAACCCGTAAATATTATTGTTTACATAACTACTATTTATAGAGTCCTAACCCTAGAAAACTAGATGAACCAAGCCCATTACATAATTGGACTAGGCTAACATATTATCTAACACTCCCCCGCAGTCCGAACGGCGAAATCGCAAAAGTTTGGACTGAAGTTAAAAAAAAAACTAACAAATAAACAAAAGTGACAATTTTTTTTTGTTGCACCGAATAGAATGATATTCGCTGATTTGGTTGCATTGCTTGACTGCGTTTCCTTTTCAGTAGCGCTTTTTTTTTATTTTCTGGTACGCCGTGGCTTGCTTTGCTTAGCCTAAGGATTGAGCAGAACTTGGGCTTAGAATTTTTATCACCGATATAATCTTCTTCAACGCTGTAAAACAAGATAGTTTTTTTTTTATTCCTCTTTTTTTTCGAGGTTTGGAATCTAGTCAAGCTAGGCGGCTCAGCCCCACGCCGATTGATTTATTTATTCCTTTATTTTAGAAAAGAACGTGAGATAATAAAGTGGCGGTAAGTTGACATTTGATATGGTTTCTGACCGGCAGTAACTTTGTACCCAGATTGTTGTAGAGAACAATTATAAGGAAAAAGAAAAAAAACTAATAATAACAATGATGAATAATAAAAAGATGGAGATGGAAAATTGTGTTGATTGGCTATGAATGTAATCGCATCTGGAACATTCAAACAACTTCCGACGGCCACATTATTTGTTTAATTATTTTTTTGTTTGGTGGGGTTTTTTTTTTTTTTTTTTTGAGATGGGGATAGGAAGATTTGACGGGACGGTATAGAGACAGCGGCTCGAGGCAGTCAAATAGGTCTCAGGATCAGACCTAAGCTCTGATTACCATGTTGAATCATGAAACCTGTAAATATTATTGTTTACATAATCACTATTTATAGAGTCCTAACCCTAGAAAACTAGATGGACCAAGCCCATTACATAATTGGACTAGGCTAACATATTATCTAACACGCACTACAAGAAACAAATCAGAAAACCATAGAAATGATTTACCTGTTCTAAACCTCATGCTTGCAAAGATCCTCGAATCCCATATATTCATTTCGCTGAATTTTCCAGATCATATTTGAAATTCCAACTCCACCTGTGCAAACACAATTTTCCATATAAGTTAATCGAAGATATTGTGTCAATATTATATGTATTGAACAAGTTATTTTTTATTTATTTATTTTTTTTTAATAGATTTGATTTATGGAAACCAAGATACTCACCTAATGAATATTGAAGTATATATGATCAATGTTTATGCTCCACAACGTCTCTCGGACAAAATAGATTTATGGAATTCGATTTCTAACTTCATGGCTTCGAATAATGGCGATTATATTTTTTTTGGAGACTGGAATTCGGTTCGAGAAGAGGGTGAACGTTTTGGTACAGATTTTTCAGCCCGGGATGCTCACGCTTTTAACGATTTCATTGAAAGATCATCCCTCCACGAAGTCGTTCTTGGCGGCCTTCAATATACTTGGAGACTTAAAGATGGAAGTAAATTTAGTAAACTAGACCATTTTTTCGTTACTAATAATATTATGTCTTCTTTTGAAGACCTCAAGGGTGAGGTGCTCCCGAGGGGTTTTTCGGATCATTCCCCTATCATGCTCTTTCAAAACAAGATTGATTTTGGCCCTACTTATTTCAATGTGTTTGATTCGTGGTTCGAAAGGGAAGATTTCGATTCAAAGGTTCGTGAGGAATGGAACATTATCAATTCAGGTTCAAACAGAGATATCATTGCTAAACTTAGAACGCTTAAACACTTCCTAAAGAGTTGGATACATCAGTCGAGGAGCTCCGAATTCATCAGGTTGCGTGATATAAAGCAAAGTATTATTGATTTGGATTTGATTATTGATTCTGGTTCAGCCACAATGTCAGAGATTGAATCACGCAATTCGTTATTTAAAGAACAGGAGGATTTAATGCGTTACATTTCTCATTATGCTCTTCAAAAGTCGAGGGTCAAATGGGACATAGAAGGTGATGAAAATTCTAAATTCTTTCATTGTTCTTTAAAACGTAAACGAAAACAACAACACATACACGGCCTTATGATTAATGGTACTTGGGTCACCGATCCTACTACTATCAAGAACAAGTTTCTTGATTTTTTTATTGCCAAGTTTGAACAGGTTCAACCTGCGATCCAATTCGAGCCTGTTAACCCGTTACGTTCATTATCAGTCGATGATAGTTTATTTTTGGAAGCTGATTTCGGAGAGGATGAAATTAAAAAAGTCGTGTGGGATTGCGGGAGTTCCAAGGCTCCTGGTCCTGACGGGTATTCGCTTCGATTCATAAAACATTTCTGGGACATCCTTCAAGCTACATTATAAGGGATGTCCGGAATTTTTTCACTTCGGGAGTTATGCCTATAGGCGCGAATTCGGCCGTTTTTTCTCTCATTCCGAAGGTTACCAATCCGGTCCTTGTAAGCGATTTTCGTCCCATTTATCTTGTGAGTTTTTTTTACAAAATTATTACTAAATTGCTCACGAATAGATTTGCTTGTGTTATTGATAAGATTATCTCTCCGGAACAATCCGCTTTTATTGCGGGTCGTCAGATTTTAGATGGTCCTTTAATGCTTAGCGAAATCCTTTCATGGTACAAGAAAAAGAATCAGAAAGCTTTATTCTTTAAAGTTGATTTTGAGAAAGCTTATGACTCCGTTATTTTGTATGCTAACCACTTTAGGTTTTGGTTCAAAGTGGATTAGATGGATCAAAGGTTGTTTATTTTCGGCTAGAACTTCAGTTTTAGTCAATGGTAACCCGACTCGAGAATTCTCTATTAATAGGGGTTTACGCCAAGGAGATCCTCTAAGCCCGTTTTTATTCATCATAGTCATGGAAGGACTTCATATTGCTTTTCAACAAGCTATGGATATAGATTTTGTTCGTGGCATCAAAGTTGGTAATCCTTGCTTACGTTATCTCATTTTTTTTATGCCAATGACGTTATCATTTTTTCAGATTGGAGTAGACAACAATTCGATAATATTTTGTGTCTACTTCATGCTTTTCATATGGTCTCCGGGTTGAAAATTAATGTGTCAAAATCCCATATTTTTGGTATGGGAGTTAGTGATGCCGAGATTGATACCCTCGCTAATGATTCAGGATGCCAAAGGGGATCTTTTCCAACTACCTATTTGGGCGTTCCTATCGGGTCTAATATGAAAAGTAAGTCAAGTTGGTCCGCTTTAATTGATAAATTTCATTCTAAAATGGCCCCTTGGAAAGTTAATTTATTATCATCCGGGGGTCGTCTCACGTTGATCAAATCTGTTTTGGGAAGCCTTGGCATTTATTGGATGTCGGTTTTTAAATGTCCTGAATCTATTCTCAAGCAACTCGAATCGATTAGATCTCAATTTTTCTGGGGTTGTAGTAATAATAATAATAATAAAAATGGCATGGGCTAAATGGAGCTTGATTCTTGCTTCATTCGAAAAAGGAGGTATTAATGTTGGGAGCTTGAAGGCTTTCAATCTTGCCATGTTATATAAGTGGCGTTGGAGATATTTAATGAAACCGAATGACTTATGGGTTTCCCTTGTTAAGTCCATACATGGAAACATTTTTGAAAGCACTCTTGGTAATAGTTTATGGTCGTCTATTGTTGATAATTGTTCCAAAATTATTAACGACAAGTTACTCCCGGGAGATGTTTTTAAGATGCAAGTAGGTAATGGACGGAACATAAATTTTTGGCATGATATTTGGACGGGTCATGATTCTCTCGCTAATCGTTTTAATCGTCTCTATCACTTGGAGATTAATAAACATCACACGATCGCTGATAAATTGGTTACAGGGTCGTGGTGTTGGACATGGAAGCGTCCGGAACTGACAGGTAGGAATGTTTCTTCACTTCAGGCTATCCAAGACGAGCTCGGTATTGTTCTGTTGACGGAGGCTGAGGACAAATGGTCATGTTCGATTTCAGCAGACTCTGTTTTTTCAGTGAAGGGTGCGAGGTATCATATCGATCGGGTTATCTTACCTTCTTCTAATATTCCTACGACTTGGAACAAAATTATCCCCAGGAAGGTAAATATTTTCATGTGGCGCATTATACATGATTATCTCCCCCTTCATTGGAACCTTTCCACAAGGGGATTAGATATCAATACCATTATTTGTCCCGTGTGCAATAATGGTGTCGAAAATCGCATGCATTTGTTCTTCGGGTGTTCTTTTGCTATGGATGTTTGGCGTAAAGTTAAATTATGGACCGATTGTAACATGCCTTCTTTCAATTCTTGGGAAGACTTCAAAGGTTAGATCGAGGATGGAAATTTGGCTTCTAATTCTAGAATCAGACTTGAGATCATTGTTGCTACACTCCTATGGGCTTTGTGGCGTTTCCGGAACGGGATAGTTTTTAACGAACCTTTTTGTAATCGGGCTAGCTTAGTTGACGTTATTTTTATTTTTATTTTTTTAGATGGCTTAAAAATAGAGGCCATAGAGTGTCTAATTGGAACTCATGGCGTCTATTCCCGTTGTAATTTCTCCTTTAGCGTCTTGCTAAGGAGCGTTTTTTTTATATTTAATTCATATTTGGCCGTTAAAAAAAAAACATATATAGTGAAGGCGAGAATGAAAATACAATTAGTGAAAGCGCGTCCGAATATCATAATCATCTTTCTTACGACATGTTGCCCAACGAAAGCAGCAATTGTTCCTACAAGGAGAAAGTAAGCAGCTGCCATAATACAAAAGAATCAAAAATTAAATTAAAAATTATTTCAATAGTAAACTAACATTATGAAAATTTGTTTTAGGTTGCTTCATGAAATTAATAAAAAAAATCAAGTGAACTTCGACCCATTTAACTCGTCTCCTTTTCAGCTTTTCATTTATAATATATTTGTTTTTGATTCTAAACCAAAAACAAATATTTCAAATTTCATGAATTATAAACCAAAAACCAAAATATTTCAAATTTCATGTGTATATCAACATTGTATCTGAATCGGGAAGTAAGTGAATACGCATTGTACAACATAGCTCGAAATTATAAGTGATATAGCCAAACAAGTAATATACTGAAATTTTTTCTTCAGTAACAGCTATGCATCATCCTAGCTTAGTTATCTAAAATTATATTTGAATCGAAACCAAACATTATCAACGTGTTTGATGATTTAATCTTACCCCTGTTTAGTTTCCCTATCATAGAAGAGTTTTGGGTTATTAGTTGGTACTTCTCCAACATCCAATTCGTTATAACAATTCGTTACCCCTGCAACATATATAAGGAAAAAAAACAACAACAAAAATATAAGGACAACCATGAAACGTAATACAAACAGTACCAATAACAAACTAACAACAAACATAATGATACCAGCATAGTTAAAAGACCCCACAAATGTGAAACGATCAATACTACTTCTACTGCTTTGGCCAAAAAGGTAGACACACAACCATCATCCCCATGATGACTTCTTAACATATTTTTTCTTTCTATTCGCTTCCATGTAAGTGTTAACCCTTTTATTAGGTGCAATTAGTTCATTTTCACAACCAAATCGAGACACAAAAAAAAACAGGTTATACATAACAAAGTAAGACTAGGCAAACACAAACCAAAAGATAAGTAAAAATCAACAAATAGATTTACCAACTAATAACCACATTCAAAATAGTAATAATCAACTAATAGAAAACAATTGAATATATAACTAATAACTCAAATAGTAATAATCCAAATAGATTCAAAATAATCAACTAATAACCAAATAGATTCAAAATAATAACAACTAATAACCCAAATAAATAAGATGAATATACAGACGGAACAACAGCAGTCTGTAAACAGACAGCGGTTACCGAGCCCACCAAATCAACGTTCACAACTACACAGTTCAACTTATGATAACGTAAATCATATACGAATTAGTGAAACATAACAAAAACATACAGGCAAGTAGGCAACATCATCACCTGCGACAGAGATGGCTGAAATTGTCGATAGCCCTTCAATGAACATTGTTACAAATAACCGTTCATACCAATGAAACAAAAAATGATTTAGTAATAAAATAAATTTTTTTTAAGAAGCAGCAAGGCACACCTCAGGGAATAACTTTTTAATCGAGCAGCAGATTTCAAACAACCTAATCATAACCCAACCCATTTAGTTGTGTCTCAGTAAATCCGAGCGAAGAAAAATTTAGACATAACTCATAAAATCAAGCACACACAAAAATCACTTATACAATCCCAACAAAAGAATTAATCATGTTATCTTATCCGTGTACTACATGTAATTGGGGAAAATCACAGTACAATAAAAAAAATAAAAAATAAAAACCAAATAACCAGAAAAACATACCATTAGTTGGTTGGTACCGTCAATCAGTTTTATCACCTCAAAACCCAATTTGTACCTGAAATCGTTGGCCGATTTTAGTGGTTGATAGTAGCCGTTGTGATTTTGATGAAGAAGGATGGAGTTGATAGAACGATCAATACCATTGAAAAGGCGAGCCGGCGGATGAACAATCGAGAAGGAAGGGAGTAATTTTGAGAGACTAAAAATCTGGAAGGGGAAAGGGATGTTTTTAAAGGGGGGAGTATGTGGTTTTGGGGTAATTAGTGAAGCAGCGGGCAAAAAATGGGATGACATTTAGAATGTAAGGGAAATTAGAATTGTTTTTTTTCTTTCAGATTATCATAGTTATGTGTGGAAGAAGTGTTGGAAAATTACGGTCTCACTAATTCCCACTACCCAGCCCAACAATAATAGTAAAGAAATAAAAACAATACACAACACAAGATTTAACGTGGAAACTCCAAAACAGGAGAAAAACCACCGGCCCCCAAAGAGAGAAATACACTATATCACAAATTGTTACAATGATATAGACGACTCTCTTAAGCCAACTACACTCTCCAAAATATTTAACTAATACAACTCTCAAACAAGGGTAAGAAAGAAAGAAATAATCAAATACTTAAAGTGTATTGATTGGTGCGATTTGGAATGAAGACTTAGCCCCTCTTATATAACCAAGTCACTCACCCCTCACATCTTCCTCCCACCAATGTGGGATAAACATATCTTCTACTAGCCAAAATAAACCAACAAATCTCCACCTTTTGGATAGAAGAAGATAATCAGGCTTCCACATTGCAAGGATAACCGATGTAGACGCTTCCTCGACGACAACTTCAAGATCCTCATCTTCATGCCGTTGACATTATCTCCCAAGAGACAAAACTTGCATCTTCATCGAACATTGTCTAAACCGACAATCATTGTCATCACAGACAATCATAACTCTTAACAAGAATTATCATACTCCACCATTAAGAGTATAGCACTTAGAATATCACATTCCAAGCATTTCACCTCGGCACATGTTGTTGAACAACCAGCTGAAACTTTATGGTGCAACTTCCTGTTTGGCTTTCCCTGGAAGTTTCATCAGCTACAACATCAGTTTCCACCACACAACCTGCATCAACGCCAAACCAATGCCCATGTGTAATTGTGGAACCGCTAACGAACATCCATTTCCACGGTGGCGCGGACACACCATGAGGATGACGTGACTTCAGAGGAATTCGTCACTCTCCGTAACAACGGAGACAATGTTAGCATCTTTGGAGCCATTTGCCGGATTAGCTACACCGGGACAATTAACCCTTACATGTCCAGTCTTCCCGCACTTCCAGCATGTCAGATTCTTTCTAGAGTTTCTCTTCTGCCTATCCGAACACAACACTATCGTATCTCCTGATGACGAGACCCCGTTACCTTCCAGTCTTTTCTTCTCGGATAGGAGCTTGCTAGTAACGTCTTCAAACTTCAGAGTTTTCTTCCCATACATCAAAATAGGTTTCATGTGTTCATAAAACGATGATAAAGATAATATCAACCTCAAAGCTTTATCTTCATCATCCGTTTTAACTCCAATAGCCTCCAGTTCTGAAACAATACCGTTAAGAATACTTAGATGATCTGAAATCTTTGAACCCCCATCCATACGCAGAGTATGAAATTGTTCTTTAAGACACAACCGATTTGAGATGCCCTTGCCCTGGTACAACTGCTCTAGTTTAACCCAAAGCTCCTTTGCCGTTGATAACCCATGCACATTTGCAAGCACGTTCTTTGCAAGACACAAACGAATCGCACTTGCTGCCCTCAAATCCATATCATCCCATTCTTCTTCATCGAACTTACTGCTAGAATCACTGCCAGGAACAAGGGTGGGTTTACCCTTCAAAGCCTTGTGTAAATCGGACTGAATCAACACATCCTTGACTTGAACCTGCCATAAGCCAAAATTGATCATCCCATCAAATTTCTCTACATCAAACCTCATTGGACTAAACTTCGACATCGTATCCGTATCCTATAGACAACACTTTCTCTGATTTTGCTCACGTTTCGAATAGCCAAAAGATGTAGCAGGTAGCCAGGACCCTTTAAATCGGAAATCCACAACTCGCCACTAACAAATCCAACTATTACTACGAATTAGAAAAAATATTGTCTAACCAGATACCCTATACGATCAATAGAACTCGTTTCTGATGTGGACGATCCACTCCCGTGGCAACCACAGAGCATACTCCGACTCCTATAACCGAGACCCCCGTCAAACCTGACGCTCTGATACCAGTTGTTGGGAAATTACGGTCTCACTAATTCCCACCACCCAGCCCAACAATAATAGTAAAGAAATAAAAACAATACACAACACAAGATTTAACGTGGAAACTCCAAAACAGGAGAAAAACCACCGGCCCCCAAAGAGAGAAATACACTATATCACAAATTGTTACAATGATATAGACGACTCTCTTAAGCCAACTACACTCTCCAAAATATTTAACTAATACAACTCTCAAACAAGGGTAAGAAAGAAAGAAATAATCAAATACTTAAAGTGTATTGATTGGTACGATTTGGAATGAAGACTTAGCCCCTCTTATATAACCAAGTCACTCACCCCTCACATCTTCCTCCCACCAATGTGGGATAAACATATCTTCTACTAGCCAAAATAAACCAACAAGAAGATGGCATGTTAGGTCATAAACTCTGTTGTTCAAGAGCCATTGCCTACATCCTATCGAATCGAACATTGATGCTTTCCTTCATTGTTTTTGTGTGTATGTTGTACACACGATAAACAACTTTTTCTAGGGAATAACCAATGAATATGGCAACATCACCATGAACATCAAATTCTCTCGGGTTGTCAGAGTCAATTGAGATGTAGAAAGTACAACCAAAGATTCAAAAAAACTTAACGTCGACCGTCTACCATATAGGATTTTGAATGGTATTTTGTTGAAGCGTTTATTAATGATATAGCGATTTTGAGTGAAACACGCTATAGATATGGCTTCTCCTAACAAAAACAACGGTAACTTTGAGTAGGCAAGCATTGTGCGAGCAGCATCAACTAGCTTACAATTTCGTCTTTCTAACACACTTTTTTTAGGAGTGCGTGCTGCAGAGAACTGATGTTTTATGCATAAGTCTCGTAGAAACCTCTCAACTTGGTCATTATTGAACTTGCTGCCATTGTCGAATTGTATGCTTCGAAGGTGAAGATTTAGAGCTCCCTGAATTTTCTTGCGAAAATCAATGATGACGAACGGCGTATCAGATTTTGAGCTAAGAAGAAGAATCTAAGTATAGCGAGAGTTATCATCCGCAATTACTAATACGTCTTTTCTGCCACCGAGGCTAGAAACACGCATTGGTCCACACAAATCCATATGCAAAAGTTTCAAAGGACTTGTTGTACTAGTAATCAACTTTGTATTATGAGAAACTCCACCAAAAACTTTAGGTGAGTAGAGGCAAGCCCACTGGGCACATCAAGAAACTCTACCAGCTTATTGAACTCTAAAAGCACATCTGGATGAGGGCGATCACCGCTATCTACACAATAAAAATAAGCAACTATGCGTTAGAGAAAACAATACCGCAAATTGAAGATAATCAGGAGTCATGAGAAGAAGCGTGTTTACTAGTCGTCGTCGTCTTCTTCTTCTTCTTCTTATGGGATTTCTCCCTACTCTTGTCAGAGTGTTTGCGCTTCTTCTTCTTTTGCAAAGAAGTGACTTGTTCAGCAGGGTTCCCCTGACCTTCAGTAGGGGGAGTGGGAACCCTAGTGTTGTGGTTGCTGAACTCCACACCGGTGTGAGAAACCCCCTCCTCGGGCACATGAGACTCAGCGCCAGTATGAGGAACATTGGTCTCCGCGCCAGTAAGAGGAATAGCATCCCCCTCAGTTTGGGACTCCTCAATCTCCTCGCTCCCATGAGTGGCAACAACCTATCAAGCTCCTCGTCCTCAAGAACATTGAGGATCGGCATAACTGAAAAGCAAACACAAGATAAAGTCAGTTAACATAACTAATAAACAGTTATATCGGCCAAAAAGTCACGTTTTTACCCCCGATATTGAGCCCTTAATCAATAAAGTTCCAAACTTTATCGCCAAAATAATCGATTTGTCGGTTAATTTTGTAGATTAAGTAATTATAAAGGCAATGCAAAAAGAATCAAGTAAAACGGAGCTAAAACGAAGATTCTAGAACGACTAGTTACGACATCGAAAAACAAGTTACGATCCCGGGAACAAGCAAGACGATCCAAGCAAAACAGCAAACCAGCACCAAAACGGCCTTCCAGGCCGGCTTGCCATTTTGGCGCCGGCTCTCCAGATCAACCCACACCGGGCACAACAAACGGGATGTGGCACCGGCTTGCTAAACATCGGGCACCCACGCTGCGCTATGGTGCCGGCTTGCCACGCCGCCTTGCCACCTGTTTCCAGCCAAAGCTTTTCTATAAATAGGGACTTTTGGGCTCATTTTTTACACACACTCAATTTTCTACTTCAATTTAGTTTTAAATATTATTAGTTAGTTTTTAGTAGTAGCTAGTTTAGCTTTTATTTTCCAGAAGATATTCCGGTGAGTCACTGCCATGATAGAAGTTTGGGTTAGCGTAGTTATGTTAAATTAGTACGATTACTGTTGTTATACTGAATCTGTAACCCCAATAGGTTTGTATGCTAGCATCTTCAGGATTGACCAACCTAGGTTGTGATCAAGACTTATCCATTTATATGAACTTAGCTACTTTATAGGACTAAGACCCCTGGTATACTATGCCTGAAGATTCTGTGAACTCGATATGGCCGGTGTTCCCGGGAGGCATCTAATGCGCTTTTAGGACACCGAACTTAGAAATTGAGACATGAATGATCTAGTATGCCTTTTAGTTGTTTCAAGGAGACCTCTTAGGAGCCACTAAAATCTAGTTAGTGCCTTAATTGTGTGGCTCACTCCTATTGCATGTTCTTGTTTGATTGATGCCTATGGTTAAGTCATATCAACTGTTTTAGGTATCTATTAGATTTTTATCTGCTTTACTTTCAGTTTATCAACTGTAATGATGTATAATGTTTAGATTAGTATAATAGAATGGTTGTTAGTTTACATTAATGTTTTGTCAACTTGACTCGATAGATTCCTTACGTTTGTGATCAGTGTTCACTCAACACGACACGTTGTTATTCACTCCCCTAAACTGATAATGAGGGTTAGGATTGGAACTCAACTCACTAATAAACCTAGTACTTTACTAAAGATAACCTCTAAGGTTTAGATACCCTTCAATTATACAACCACAGTGACATACTTTTCACTGCTCAACGAGAACTTCGAGAGTCAAGCGATAAGTAGGTCTGTGTAATTGGCTCATCCAACCAGATCTACAATATTCTAATCATAGCTTTAACATAAACATAATTACCTTTCCCTAGCCCAAACTGATATCTTGGTCAACATTTCTGTAGTGACCCGAACTTTTCCATGTTTATATATATTAATTGAGATTGATATTTACATGACTAAATGTTTCCAACGTGTTAAGAAATCAAACTTGTTAAGACTTGATTAAATGAAATAAGTTTCATATAGACAATTGATCACCCAAGTTGACCGGCGATTCACGAACGTTACAAAATTGTAAAAACTACATGTTGTGGTATATATAGACATATATATATATGGTTGACATGAGATTATGATGAGTAAGTATCTCACTAAGTATATTAACAATGTGTGATATACATAAGAAATGAGATTACTAAGTTAAGAAACTCGAAATGATATATATAATGATTATCGTTATGATAACGTCTACTAAATATATATGTATCATATTAAGATATTGATACACTATATTTAACATGATAAAATGATATTTAAATATATCATTAAGTGTGTTAACAATGAACTACATATGTAAAAACAAGACTACTAACTCAAGAATTACGAAACGAGACTTATATGTAACGATTATCGTTGTAACGATATTTTTATGTATATATCATATTAATAGATATTCATACATCATAATATCATGATAATATAATAATTTAACATCTCATTTGATATAATAAACATTGGGTTAACAACATGAATTGAGATCGTTAACTTAAAGGTTTCAAAACAACACTTACATGTAACGACTAACGAAGACTTAACGACTCCATTAGAATGTATATACATGTTGTGTTTTGATATATATTCTTACAATTTTGAAAGACTTCAAGACACATATCAAAGTACTTCTACTTAACAAAAATGCTTACAATTACATCCTCGTTCAGTTTCATCAACAATTCTACTCGTATGCACCCGTATTCGTACTCGTACAATACACAGCTTTTAGATGTATGTACTATTGGTATATACACTCCAATTATCAGATCTTAGCAGCCCATGTGAGTCACCTAACACATGTGGGAACCATCATTTGGCAACTAGCATGAAATATCTCATAAAATTACAAAAATATTAGTAATCATTCATGACTTATTTACATGAAAACAAAATTACATATCCTTTATATCTAATCCATATACCAACGACCAAAAACACCTACAAACACTTTCATTCTTCAATTTTCTTCATATAATTGATCTCTCTCATGTTTCATCTTCAAGTTCTAAGTGTTCTTCATAAATTCCATAAGTATAGTTTCATAAAAATCAAGAATACTTCAAGTTTGCAAGTCTACTTCCAAGCTTTCTAATCCATTCCAAGTAATCATCTAAGATCAAGGAACCTTTGTTATTTATAGTAGGTTATCTTTCTAATTCAAGGTAATATTCATATTCAAACTTTGATTCAATTTCTACAACTATAACAATCTTATTTCGAGTGAAAATCTTACTTGAACTGTTTTCGTGTCATGATTCTGCTTCAAGAACTTTCAAGCCATCCAAGGATCCTTTGAAGCTAGATCCATTTTTCTCATTTCCAGTAGTTTTATCCAGAAAACTTGAGGTAGTAATGATGTTCATAACATCATTCGATTCACACATATAAAGCTATCTTATTCGAAGGTTTAAACTTGTAATCACTAGAACATAGTTTAGTTAATTCTAAACTTGTTCGCAAACAAAAGTTAATACTTCTAACTTGACTTTTAAAATCAACTAAACACATTTTCTATATCTATATGATATGCTAACTTAATGATTTAAAACCTGGAAACACGATGAACACCATAAAATCGGATATACACCGTCGTAGTGAAACCTGGGGCTGTTTTGGTTTGGATAATTAAAAACTATGATAAACTTTGATTTAAAAGTTGTTCTTCTGAGAAAATGATTTTTCATATGAAAATGAAACTATATCCAAAAATCTTGGTTAAACTCAAAGTGAAAGTATGTTTTTCAAAATGGTCATCAAGATGTCGTTCTTTCGACGAAAATGACTACCTCTTTAGTAATTGACATGTAACTTAAATTTCCAACTATAAACCTATACTTTTTCTGTTTGGATTCTTAAATTAGATTTCAATATTAAACCATAGCAATTTGATTCACTCAAAACAGATTTAAAATGAAGAAGTTATGGGTAAAACAAGATTGGATATTTTTGATCTTTTTAGCTACGGGAAATGTTTAACAAATCTATACAAATTATATCCTAGCTAACTTATATTGTATTATACATGTATTCTAATATATTATGTAATCTTGGGATACCATAGACACGTATGCAAATGTTTTGACATATCATATCGACCTATGTATATATATTATTTGGAACAACCATAGACACTCTATATGCAGTAATGTTGGAGTTAGCTATACAGGGTTGAGGTTGATTCCAAATATATATATACTTTGAGTTTTGATTTAGCCTGAGACGTGTATACACTGGGTCGTGGATTAATTCAAGATAATATATATCGATTTATTTCTGTACATCTAACTGTGGATAACTAGTTGTAGGTTACTAACGAGGACAGCTGACTTAATACACTCAAATCTTTAAAACATAATAAAAATGGTTGTAATTATATTTTGATCATACTTTGATATATATGTACATATTTGTATAGGTTCGTGAATCGATCCGTGGCCAAGTCTTATTTTCGAGGAAGGAAATATCTGTGAAAGTGAGTTATAGTCCCACTTTTAAAATCTAATATTTTTGGGATGAGAATACATGCAGGTTTTATAAATGATTTACAAAATAGACACAAGTACGTGAAACTACATTCTATGGTTGAATTATCGAAATCGAATATGCCCCTTTTTATTAAGTCTGGTAATCTAAGAATTAGGGAACCAACACCCTAATTAACGCGAATCCTAAAGATAGATCTATTGGGCCTAACAAACCCCATCCAAAGTACCGGATGCTTTAGTACTTCGAAATTTATATCATATCCGAAGGGTGTCCCGGAATGATGGGGATATTCTTATATATGCATCTTGTTAATGTCGGTTACCGGGTGTTCACCATATTAAAATATGAAATCTTGTGGTCTATTGTTACGATTTGATATATATAGGTTAAACCTATAACTCACCAACATTTTTGTTGACATTTAAAGCATGTTTATTCTCAGGTGAATACTAAGAGCTTCCGCTGTTGCATACTAAAATAAGAACAAGATTTGGAGTCCATGTTTGTATGATATTGTGTAAAAACTGCATTCAAGAAACATATGTCGATGTAATATATTTCTATTGTAAACCATTATGTAATGATTGTGTGTAAACAGTATATTTTAGATTATCATTATTTGATAATGTACGTAATGCTTTTGAAACCTTTATTGATAAAATAAAGGTTATGGTTATTTTAAAAATGAATGCAGTCTTTGAAAAACGTCTCATATAGAGGTCAAAACCTCGCAACGAAATCAATTAATATGGAACGTTTATAATCAATATGAACGGGACATTTCAATTTCCCTGATCTGCATACTCCAAATATCCCTTCATCACTTTTACCTTTCCGTAATTAGGACTTTTAGCCAACTACTATCTTTCACCTAGATAATTCAACAAAAGACAGCTGTCCACTTGATTTTCAATTCGTTAAACCATTCAAAAACACGACCCTAGGTTAACTTACACTTTCTACCCTAAGAAGTTAAAAAGTGGATTTAGGCCCCGCTAAATATAAATTAAAAACCCCATTGTACCTTTTTTGATAACTAACTCCGACGTTTGCGACCTAAAGACACCACATAATTAAAAGCGTACGAATTAGGCATATCAAATAGATAATAAAGTTAAAAAGTGTAGGGATAACATGCGCTATTTAGCATACCCTGTCCATGGTACATCAAGATAGGCACGGTGGTAAGATAAGTACAAAATTGATCGACACGCAGAATGTTGGTCTTGTATACGCACACCGGAAGCTGCATGCCCATGCAAATATGGTATATATGGTCCTCTTCTGGTGTGTCATTGCAAGCTTCTAGTTCAAATCTTTATTGACACCAGAATGCCATTGGTGCATCCTCACGCAGGAGTTGGGGATGAAAGTGTTGTCAACAAAGAAAGAGTTCTTCCACTTTTCGCGCATGCTAGCCTTGGTGCGCTGAACAAACTTCACGTGCTCCCTAAAAGAATACCAGCCATTCTCGTGTGGCTGGTAAGAGTAGACGTTCCTAAATAAGTTCACAGTGGGGACGAAGTTAATTTCTCCCCCTGCACCACATCTCAAAGAGGGAGATGCGGCACGCGCTGTAGGGGTGGAGCTACCTAGCGCTAATGCCAAAACAGTGAAGTAATAAGAAGAATTCGGTGGGAGGATAACGAATGTTGCCATACTTCATCATCTTTGAATATATGGCAATTATACCAGCAGGGGGATCATTGGCGTGTTGTTTGCACCTATGTATAATGGATTTCAACTCACGAAGGGGAGGATAATCCCCCATGATCTCCTTTATATCATCAAGAGTAATCACAGAAGTGATCTCCTAAACATTTTTGCTCTCGATAATAGAAGTAGAAGAAGACATGATGATTAGAATAAAAGAGGTATGGGTACAAAAGCTCTAACCTGATGATTGAATAAGGAAGCGAGTAAGGCGAGTTGTAAAGGCGTCGAATCGAATGCACAAAGGAATGAATGAGAGAAGGTGTGTAGGCGGTAAAAGGTGTTATGAAGAGGTTATGGGCTATTTATAGGAAAATTTTGAATGGAAAATGTGGAAAAAGGGAAAACGCGTCACAACCGTACACGTGTCGCAAATCTATTAGAGGTAAAATTGACAGGCGACAGTAAGCGTGCAAGGTGACGGTTGAGTTAACAGTCTTCCATATCTACCAGACTGACAAGCCGAAAAAACCACCCTTGCATTAAATGCACCCCTTTAGTGCACTCTATGTCAAAAATAGAGTTCTACATCAAATGGGGGGACTTAATGATGCGCATAGCTGCACATCCATTACGCAACATTAGAATGGTGTGCATCACCCCATAATAATCATGCAAGACCGTGTTAAGGCGCTTGCTCGCACGCCAGTTGATCATGCCATAATGATAGGCCCTCGACGTTGGCTCGAACGGTGTAAGTATGACGTTTCCCAAATTGCAGGAACAAGGATAGAAGTGTACGATGGCGACACCAAAACAGAAAGGACACTGTTGCAGGTTGGTACGATCCTGACATGGCATAACGACTGATAGAGGACAGCAGGGTATCAAGGGGGTGACACTAAAATAATTACAGAACCTTTTGTAGCATTACGGAATAAAAGGACAAGAATGAAGCAACGTGGCTCTAACATGTCTTTTAGTTTCCTTACGTGGCACTAAGGGACAAAAACTCACACATATAAATAGGTGTAACTTGGGCTGAAAACACACGATTCGAATTCATCTCCATTTCACCAAAAATCACTCTTAAGTATATCATCCTCTCAACATAATACACTAGCTAACCAGCGTAACTAGAACAACTACTTAATACTCCTTGTGGTTTCAAGTAAAGTTGTTATAACATAAATCCTAACATCGCATTTTTGAGCCATCATTTTCGGCTAACCCGAATGATGGTAGGTCATTCTTAACTAACCTTTCTGAGATCATCATCTCGTGTGAGGATTATTCACGGTATTCTGGACTGGAGAGTTAAACTCAAGGAACCCTTAAATCCCCCATATTTGTTGATCATGCATGAACTGAACCCTTTGGAATAATTTTTGCTTGATTAAATGGTGCCATCTGTGGGACTCTTAGTTAAAAGGTTTTGTTATAATCTTTTTCCTTAAAAGTTCTTCACCTTCAAACATTTCTTTTCTGTGTGTTTCAGTCCCAGGCAATTCAAGCGTAGCACGAAGAAAATGAAAAGTCATCCGGAGGTTTCAAAGGTAGACCTAACACGACCACAAGTACCACGAGTCTCCAAGCCAACTGATACACAAGCGAGCAGCTATACAAGTGCATTGCCAATAAGAACTACTCTTCTTCCTTCACCAGAGACTCCGGCGCAAGGTTTCAAAACTCCTGAGACTACATGACCAATATCGTGGGTGGCGAGCACCAGCTACGTAGGAACCATTCTCATCTACATTAGCGCATCTGGGTCGTCTGCGCATGGTACTAATGTCTAGTTTTCATGTATCGAATCGCACGCACCACTACACCGGCTTGCGCGATAGAAGCCTTGCAAAAAATGGGTTTTGACACATAAAAGTTGAACATCCAGAGCACTCACTTAGGTTCAGGGTTGTATCAGATGGCGTCACCAACATAATAATGCCCAACCCAACAGTCTATGTATCCGAGCAGACACCTGTCAACGCAATGTTAAACTCCACGCCAAGCACTCAAACACTTGAAGAGCGCGCCCAAAACTAGGATAACTTGATTTACTCGCTGATGAAGGCTGCACCAGACGATACGGTTAAAGAATTTGAGCAACCAGGGAAGGCAGGAATGATGGTCAGAAACCTATACGCAGGGATGAAAGGGATTAATGTTAATCCTGTAGTGACCCGAACTTTTCCATGTTTTTATATATTAAATGAAATTGATATTTACATGATTAAATGTTTCCAACATGTTAAGCAATCAAACCTGTTAAGACTTGATTAATTGAAATAGGTTTCATATAGACAATTGACCACCCAAGTTGACCGGTGATTCACGAACGTTAAAACTTGTAAAAACTATACGATGGCATATATTTGGTTATATATATAGTTAACATGATTTTATTATAAGTATGTATCTCATTAGGTATTTTAACAATGAGTTATATACATAAAAATGAGACTATTAATTTAAGAAACTCGAAAACGATATATATAACGATTATCGTTATAACAACGTCTTACTAGGTACATATGAATCATATTAAGATATTGATACACTTGGTTAATTATGTTAAATGATAAGTAAATATATTATTAAGTGTATTAACAATGAAATACATATGTAAAAATAAGACTACTAACTTAATGATTTCGAAACGAGACATATATGTAACGATTATCGTTGTAACGACATTTAACTGTATATATATCATACTAAGATATATTATATATCAAAATATCATGATAATATAACAATTTAACATATCATTTGTTATAATAAACAATGGGTTAACAACATTCAACAAGATCGTTAACCTAAAGGTTTCAAAACAACATTTACATGTAACGACTAACGATGACTTAACGACTCAGTTAAAATGTATATACATGTAGTGTTTTAATATGTATTCATACACTTTTGAAAGACTTCAAGACACTTATCAAAATACTTCTACTTAACAAAAATTCTTACAATTACATCCTCGTTCAGTTTCATCAACAATTCTACTCGTATGCACCCGTATTCGTACTCGTACAATACACAGCTTTTAGATGTATGTACTATTGGTATATACACTCCAATGATCAGCTCTTAGCAGCCCATGTGAGTCGCCTAACACATGTGGGAACCATCATTTGGCAACTAGCATGAAATATCTCATAAAATTACAAAAATATGAGTAATCATTCATGACTTATTTACATGAAAACAAAATTACATATCCTTTATATCTAATCCATACACCAACGACCAAAAACACCTACAAACACTTTAATTTTCCAATTTTATTCATCTAATTGATCTCTCTCAAGTTCTATCTTCAAGTTCTAAGTGTTCTTCATAAATTCCAAAAGTTCTAGTTTCATAAAATCAAGAATACTTCCAAGATTGCAAGTTTACTTGCAAGTTTACTTCCAAGTTTTCTAAATCTATTCCAAGTAATCATCCAAGATCAAGAAACCTTTGTTACTTACAGTAGGTTATCTTTCTAATACAAGGTAATAATCATATTCAAACTTTAATTCAATTTCTATAACTATAACAATCTTATTTCGAGTGGAAATCTTACTTGAAATTGTTATCGTGTCATGATTCTGCTTCAAGAACTTTCAAGCCATCCAAGGATCCTTTGAAGCTAGATCCATTTTTCTTATTTCCAGTAGGTTTATCCAAGAAACTTGAGGTAGTAATGATGTTCATAACATCATTCGATTCATACATATAAAGCTATCTTATTCGAAGGTTTAAACTTGTAATCACTAGAACATAGTTTAGTTAATTCTAAACTTGTTCACAAATAAAAGTTAATCCTTCTAACTTGACTTTTAAAATCAACTAAACACATGTTCTATATCTATATGATATGCTAACTTAATGATTTAAAACCTGGAAACACGAAAAACACCGTAAAACCGGACATAAGTCGTCGTAGTAACACCGCGGACTGTTTTGGGTTAATTAATTAAAAACAATGATAAACTTTGATTTAAAAGTTGTTCTTCTGGGAAAATGATTTTTCTTATGAACAAGAAACTATATCCAAAAATCATGGTTAAACTCAAAGTGGAAGTATGTTTTCTAAAATGGTCATCTAGACGTCGTTCTTTCGACTGAAATGACTACCTTTACAAAAATGACTTGTAACTTATTTTTACGACTATAAATCTATACTTTTTCTGTTTAGATTCATAAAATAGAGTTCAATATGAAACAATAGCAATTTGATTAACTTAAAACGGATTTAAAATGAAGAAGTTATGGGTAAAACAAGATTGGATAATTTTTCTCATTTTAGCTACGTGAAAATTGGTAACAAATCTATTCCAACCATAACTTAATCAACTTGTATTGTATATTATGTAATCTTGAGATACCATAGACACGTATACAATGTTTCGACCTATCATGTCGACACATCTATATATATTTCGGAACAACCATAGACACTCTATATGTGAATGTTGGAGTTAGCTATACAGGGTTGAGGTTGATTCCAAAATATATATAGTTTGAGTTGTGATCAATACTGAGATACGTATACACTGGGTCGTGGATTGATTCAAGATAATATTTATCGATTTATTTCTGTACATCTAACTGTGGACAACTAGTAGTAGGTTACTAAAGAGGACATCTGACTTAATAAACTTAAAACATCAAAATATATTAAAAGTGTTGTACATATATTTTGAACATACTTTGATATATATGTATATATTGTTATAGGTTCGTGAATCAACCAGTGGCCAAGTCTTACTTCCCGATGAAGTAAAAATCTGTGAAAGTGAGTTATAGTCCCACTTTTAAAATCTAATATTTTTGGGATGAGAATACATGCAGGTTTTATAAATGATTTACAAAATAGACACAAGTACGTAAAACTACACTCTATGGTTGAATTATCGAAATCGAATATGCCCATTTTTATTAAGTCTGGCAATCTAAGAATTAGGGAACAGACACCCTAATTGACGCGAATCCTAAAGATAGATCTATTGGGCCTAACAAACCCCATCCAAAGTACCGGATGCTTTAGTACTTCGAAATTTATATCATATCCGAAGGGTGTCCCGGAATGATGGGGATATTCTTATATATGCATCTTGTTAATGTCGGTTACCAGGTGTTCACCATATGAATGATTTTTATCTCTATGTATAGGATGTGTATTGAAATATGAAATCTTGTGGTCTATTGTTACGATTTGATATATATAGGTTAAACCTATAACTCACCAACATTTTTGTTGATGTTTAAAGCATGTTTATTCTCAGGTGAATACTAAGAGCTTCCGCTGTTGCATACTAAAATAAGGACAAGATTTGGAGTCCATGTTTGTATGATATTGTGTAAAAACTGCATTCAATAAACTGATTTCGATGTAACATATTTGTATTGTAAACCATTATGTAATGGTCGTGTGTAAACAGGATATTTTAGATTATCATTATTTAATAATCTACGTAAAGATTTTTAAATCTTTATTTATGAAATAAAGGTTATGGTTTGTTTTAAAAATGAATGCAGTCTTTGAAAAACGTCTCATATAGAGGTCAAAACCTCGCAACGAAATCAATTAATATGGAACGTTTTTAATCAATAAGAACGGGACATTTCAGTTGGTATCCGAGCGTTGGTCTTAGAGAACCAGAAATTTTCATTAGTGTATCTTATCGAGTTTGTTAGGATGCATTAGTGAGTCTGGACTTCGACCGTGTTTTCTTTAATAATGATTGCTTAACATTTTTGTTGGAAACTATATATTATTAACATGTATATATTATGTGATATATTAATCTCTTAACATGTTTGATATTATGTGATAGATGTCTACCTCTAGCACAAATTCCATTGACTCACCTAATAATAACGAAGAGTCGAATATATATTGGACTGATTCACAAGTTCCCGAAGAAGAAAGGGAGAAGAATCAGAACCGGAAGAAGAATCAGAACCGGAAGAGGAGGAACCGGAGGAGGAAATAGAACCGGTGGGGGAAATAATAAAACGGTTAAGTAAAAGAAAATCCTCAACCAACCGACCAAGGTTAATTATGGTCAATTGTGTTTCCGCCAAGGAAGCAAAATATTGGGAGGATTACCAATTCTCCGATGAATCGGATTCTGACGAGAATTCCGATGATGTTATAGAAATTACCCCAACTGAATTTAAAAAGGCAAAAGAAAATAATAAGGGAAAGGGCATAAAAATAGAGAAATGTAATTCCAACCCCGATGAACTTTATATGTATCGTCAACCCCCGAAGCCCTTAAGTTGTAACAATGACCCGGGAACCTCTAAACTACCAGGTTTTTCTAAACCGTTGTGGAAAACGACAGCTCGTATTAGGGGAATATCATATATCCCTAGAAACTTGGCAAAACAAACCAAAACCGAAGAAGAAGAAATGAGCGAGTCGGAATAAGATAGTTATATTCGTGTGGTGTAATATATGTAATATAGTGTGCTTATGCTTTATGATATATGTAAAAATTGCTTGTATTAATAAGTATTTTTTTTTATGAATCTAACTCTTGTCTATTTTACAGTATAAAAACACAAAATGGATAGACAACCCAATATTTTAAGAGACCTACCCGGAGACATGATTGATGAAATCTTGTCTAGAGTCGGTCAGAATTCTTCGGCACAACTATTTACGGCGAAATCAGTTTGTAAGACATTCGAAGAACGTTCCAAGAATGTCTTGGTTTATAAGAGACTTTCGTTTGAAAGATGGGGATATCACATTGGGAAACCCATAAGTTACGATGTGTTTACTTTGACGCATATATTGCGGGGAACCCAAATGCTATTTTACGCAACGGGTTAAGAAATTATTTTGACTTAATGTATCCGAATATAGGACTTCATGATTTAGAAAAAGCGGCTAACATGCAACATAAAGAAGCATGTTATGCTTACGGGTTAGTAATGTTCGCTTCTCACCAAAGTGAGAACAAGAACATCGGGCTACAACTATTAAACAAAACATTCCCACAAGTGACGGAGTCGGTAATTGGAGTAAGAAATGAGGTTTTTAGGTTATTACGAGACTGTTGGTCATTACATTCCTTCATCCTTTTGATGACGTTACAACACATTGTCTTACTATCGGTCACAACGGTTATGTTCCACAAAACCAAGGATGGGAAGTGGTATTAGTAAAACCAGAATGCATGACTTGTTTCTGGACGTATGAATTACGTGTCTTTATTGCCTTTGCTGAACGCCTTATTTATTAACTAGAATTATCTTCGCAACTACTTTGTATCAAAGTTTTATGTTCTATATTTCATGCTATATGTAAAAAAAGTGGTATTGTAAGTTTGCAAGTTATTGTATAAAGGTTTGAATATGATATATATTTTTTTGTGATTAGTTTTTCATATAGAATTGTAGTAGTTGAAATGGTATGTTAGCTACTAAGTATGAACTTAACGGGTAGGTACTACCCGAATTAAAGAGTATAAAATGCTAATATGAAGAAAGAGCTTTTATAAATAAGTTCATATTACGCTACGAAATACTATTGACTACTCTTGATATTCTAAATGATTAACTCGTTTCATTTGACTATTTTGAAGGAAATGGCACCGACTACTCGACACACCTTGAATATGAGCGAAGAGGAATTTCGTGCCTTTCTTGCTTCAAACATAGCGGCAGTACAGGCTGCGCTACATACCAACAATAACTCCGAATCTAGCAATGCAGCTAACGGCGCAAGAAATCGTGTAGGATGCACCTACAAAGAATTCACTGCCTGCAAACCTTTGGAATTTGATGGAACCGAAGGACCGATCGGATTGAAACGGTGGACCGAGAAGGTCGAATCGGTGTTTGCCATAAGTAAGTGTATTGAAGAGGACAAAGTGAAGTACGCTACGCATACCTTCACAGGTACTGCGTTAACATGGTGGAATACCTATCTAGAGCAAGTGGGACAAGATGATGCTTACGCACTACCGTGGTCAGCATTTAAGCACTTGATGAACGAGAAGTACCGTCCCAGAACCGAGGTCAATAAGCTCAAGACAGAACTCAGAGGGTTATGAACCCAAGGATTTGATATTACCACGTACGAAAGACGATTCACAGAATTGTGCCTATTGTGTCTGAGAGCGTTCGAAGATGAGGAAGAGAAGATCGACGCGTTTGTGAAAGGATTACCGAAAAGAATCCAAGAAGATATAAGTTCACACTAGCCCGCCTCCATACAACAGGCATGTAGAATGGCTCATAAACTTGTGAACCAGATTGAGGAAAGAATTAAAGAACAGGCAGCTGAAGAGGCCAATGTGAAGCAAGTCAAAAGAAAGTGAGAGGAAAATGGTGATAAGAATCACCAATACAACAACAACAGCAATTACAACAATAATCGCAACAACTATCCCAACAATCGCAACATCAATCGTAACTACAACAAACGGCCTAACAACAACAACAACAACAACAACAACAACAATAACAACAACAACAACAACTACAACAATCATCCCAACAACAATAACAACCGCAACAACAACAACAATCAGAAGCAGCTATGTCAAAGGTGTGAAAAGTATCACTCGGGGTTCTGCACCAAATTTTGCAACAAGTGTAAAAGAAATGGTCATAGCGCGGCGAAGTGTGAGGTCTACGGACCAGGGGTTAACAGAACGAAAGGAACAAATGGTGTCGGAACGAGTAATGGTGGAGCAAGTAGTGTCGGAGCAAGTTATGCCAATGTAGTTTGTTATAAATATGGAAAATCGGGCCACATTATTAGAAATTGCCCGAACCAGGAGAACATGAATGGACAAGGCCGTGGAAGAGTTTTCAATATTAATGCGGCAGAGGCACAGGAAGACCCGGAGCTTGTTACGGGTACGTTTCTTATTGACAATAAATCTGCTTACGTTTTATTTGATTCGGGTGCGGATAGAAGCTATGTGAGTAGAGATTTTTGTGCTGAATTAAGTTGTCCATTGACGCCGTTGGATAGTAAATTTTTACTCGAATTAGCAAACGGTAAATTAATTTCAGCAGATTATATATGCCGGAATCGAGAAATTAAACTGGGTAGCGAAATATTTAAGATTGATTTGATACCAGTAGAGTTAGGGAGTTTTGATGTAATAGTTGGCATGGACTGGCTGAAGAAGGTGAAAGCAGAGATCATATGTTATAAAAATGCAATTCGCATTGTACGAGAAGAAGGAGAACCCTTAATGGTGTACGGAGAAAAGGGCAACATGAAGCTACATCTTATTAGTAATTTGAAGGCACAAAAACTAATAAGAAAAGGTTGCTATGCTGTTCTAGCACACGTCGAGAAAGTACAAACTGAAGAAAAGAGCATCAATGATGTTTCCGTCACAAAAGAATTTCCCGATGTATTTTCGAAAGAATTACCGGGACTACCTCCACATCGATCTGTTGAATTTCAAATAGATCTTGTACCAGGAGCTGCACCAATAGCTCGTGCTCCTTATAGACTCGCACCCAGCGAGATGAAAGAACTGCAAAGCCAACTGCAAGAACTATTAGAACGTGGTTTCATTCGACCAAGCACATCACCATGGGGAGCTCCTGTTTTGTTTGTTAAGAAGAAGGATGGTACATTTAGGTAGTGTATTGACTACATAGAGTTGAACAAACTTACCATCAAAAACCGTTATCCACTGCCGAGAATTGACGACTTATTTGATCAACTACAAGGCTCGTCGGTTTATTCGAAGATCAATTTACGTTCTGGATATCATCAAATGCGAGTAAAGGAGGATGATATTCCAAAAACTGCTTTTAGGACGCGTTATGGTCATTACGAGTTTATGGTTATGCCGTTTGGATAGACTAACGCACCAGCTGTGTTCATGGACCTTACGAACCGAGTGTGTGGGCCATATCTTGACAAGTTTGTCATTGTTTTCATCGATGACATACTTATTTACTCAAAGAATGATCAAGAGCACGAAGAACATTTGAGAAAAGTGCTAGAAGTATTGAGGAAAGAAAAACTGTACGCTAAGTTTTCAAAGTGTGCATTTTGGTTGGAAGAAGTTTAATTCCTCGGTCACATAGTGAACAAAGAAGGTATCCAGGTGGACTCGGCAAAGATCGAAACCGTTGAAAAGTGGGAAACCCCAAAAACTCTAAAGCATATACGTCAATTTTTAGGATTGGCTGGTTACTACAGAAGATTCATCCAAGATTTCTCCAAAATAGCAAAACCCTTGACTGCATTAACGCATAAAGGGAAGAAATTTGAATGGAAGGATGAACAAGAGAAGGCGTTTCAATTATTGAAGAAAAAGCTAACTACGACACCTATATTGTCATTGCCTGAAGGGAATGATGATTTTGTGATTTATTGTGACGCATTAAAGCAAGGTCTCGGTTGTGTATTAATGCAACGGACGAAGGTGATTGCTTATGCGTCTAGACAATTGAAGATTCACGAGCAAAATTATAGGACACATGATTTGGAATTAGGCGCGATTGTTTTTGCATTAAAGACTTGGAGGCACTACTTATATGGGATCAAAAGTATTATATATACCGACCACAAAAGTCTTCAACACATATTTAATCAGAAACAACTGAATATGAGGCAGCGTAGGTGGATTGAATTGTTGAATGATTACGACTTTGAGATTCTTACCACCCGAGGAAGGCAAATGTGGTAGCCGATGCCTTGAGCAGAAAGGACAGAGAATCCATTCGAGTAAAATCTATGAATATAATGATTCACACTAACCTTACTACTCAAATAAAGGAGGCGTAACAAGGAGTTTTAAAAGAGAAAAATTTAAAGGATGAAATACCCAAAGGATCGGAGAAGCATCTTAATATTCGGGAAGACGGAACCCGGTATAGGGCTGAAAAAATTTGGGTACCAAAATTTGGAGATATGAGAGAAATGGTACTTAGAGAAGCTCATAAAACCAGATACTCAATACATCCTGGAACGGGAAAGATGTACAAGGGTCTTAAGAAAAATTTTTGGTGGCCAGGTATGAAAGCCGATATTGCTAAATATGTAGGAGAATATTTGACGCGTTCAAATGTCAAAGCTGAACATCAGAAACCATCAGGTCTACTACAACAACCTGAAATCCCGGAATGGAAATGGAAAAACATTACCATGGATTTCATTACTAAATTTCCAAGGACTGCAAGTGGTTATGATACTATTTGGGTAATAGTTGATCGTCTCACCAAGTCAGCACACTTCCTGCCAATAAGAAAAGATGACAAGATGGAGAAGTTTGCACGACTGTATTTGAAGGAAGTGGTCTCCAGACATGGAATACCAATCTCTATTATCTCTGATAGGGATGGCAGATTTATTTCAAGATTCTGGCAGACATTACAGCAAGCATTAGAAACTCGTCTAGACATGAGTACTGCCTATCATCAACAAACTGATGGGCAGAGCGAAAGGATGATACAAACACTTGAAGACATGCTACGAGCATGTGTTATTGATTTCGGAAAAAGTTGGGATCGACATCTACCGTTAGCATAATTTTCCTACAACAACAGCTATCATTCAAGCATTGAGATGGCGCCGTTTGAAGCACTTTATGGTAGAAAGTGCAGGTCTCTGATTTGTTGGAGTGAAGTGGGGGATAGACAGATTACGGGTCTGGATATAATACAAGAAACTACCGAGAATATCATCCAAATTCAACAACGGTTGAAAACCGCCCAAGGTCGACAAAAGAGCTACGCCGACATTAAAAGAAAAGACATAGAATTTGAAATTGGAGAGATGGTCATGCTTAAGGTTGCACCTTGGAAAGGTGTTGTTCAATTTGGTAAACGAGGGAAATTAAATCCAAGGTATATTGGACCATTCAAGATTATTGATCGTATCAGACCAGTAGCTTACCGACTTGAGTTACCTCAACAACTTGCGAATGTACATAACACTTTCCACGTCTCGAATTTGAAGAAATGTTTTTCTAAAGAAGATCTCACTATTCCGTTGGTCGAAATCCAAATCAATGAAAAACTTCAATTCATTGAAGAACCCGTCGAAATAATGGATCGTGAGGTTAAGAGACTTAAACAAAACAAGATACCGATTGTTAAGGTTCAATGGAATGCTTGTAGAGGACCCGAGTTCACCTGGGAGCATGAAGATCAGATGAAGAAGAAATACCCGCATCTATTTCCAGAAAATTCGTCAACACTTTCAACAGCTTAAAATTTCGGGACGAAATTTATTTAACGGGTATGTACTGTAGTGACCCGAACTTTTCCATGTTTTTATATATTAAATGAAATTGATATTTACATGATTAAATGTTTCCAACATGTTAAGTAATCAAACTTGTTAAGACTTGATTAATTGAAATAGGTTTCATATAGACAATTGACCACCCAAGTTGACCGGTGATTCACGAACGTTAAAACTTGTAAAAACTATACGATGACATATATATGGTTATATATATAGTTAACATGATTTTATTATAAGTATGTATCTCATTAGGTATTTTAACAATAAGTTATATACATAAAAATGAGACTATTAATTTAAGAAACTCGAAAACGATATATATAACGATTATCGTTATAACAACGTCTTACTAGGTACATATGAATCATATTAAGATATTGATACACTTGGTTAATTATGTTAAATGATAAGTAAATATATTATTAAGTGTATTAACAATGAAATACATATGTAAAAATAAGACTACTAACTTAATGATTTCGAAACGAGACATATATGTAACGATTATCGTTGTAACGACATTTAACTATACATATATCATACTAAGATATATTATATATCATAATATCATGATAATATAACAATTTAACATCTCATTTGTTATAATAAACAATGGGTTAACAACATTCAACAAGATCGTTAACATAAAGGTTTCAAAACAACATTTACATGTAACGACTAACGATGACTTAACGACTCAGTTAAAATGTATATACATGTAGTGTTTTAATATGTATTCATACACTTTTGAAACACTTCAAGACACTTATCAAAATACTTCTACTTAACAAAAATGCTTACAATTACATCCTCGTTCAGTTTCATCAACAATTCTACTCGTATGCACCCGTATTCGTACTCGTACAATACACAGCTTTTAGATGTATGTACTATTGGTATATACACTCCAATGATCAGCTCTTAGCAGCCCATGTGAGTCACCTAACACATGTGGGAACCATCATTTGGCAACTAGCATGAAATATCTCATAAAGTTACAAAAATATGAGTAATCATTCATGACTTATTTACATGAAAACAAAATTACATATCCTTTATATCTAATCCATACACCAACGACCAAAAATACCTACAAACACTTTAATTCTTCAATTTTCTTCATCTAATTGATCTCTCTCAAGTTCTATCTTCAAGTTCTAAGTGTTCTTCATAAATTCCAAAAGTGCTAGTTTCATAAAATCAAGAATACTTCCAAGATTGCAAGTTTACTTCCAAGTTTTCTAAATCCATTCCAAGTAATCATCCAAGATCAAGAAACCTTTGTTACTTACAGTAGGTTATCTTTCTAATACAAGGTAATAATCATATTCAAACTTTAATTCAATTTCTATAACTATAACAATCTTATTTCGAGTGGAAATCTTACTTGAAATTGTTTTCGTGTCATGATTCTGCTTCAAGAACTTTCAAGCCATCCAAGGATCCTTTGAAGCTAGATCCATTTTTCTTATTTCCAGTAGGTTTATCCAAGGAACTTGAGGTAGTAATTATGTTCATAACATCATTCGATTCATACATATAAAGCTATCTTATTCGAAGGTTTAAACTTGTAATTACTAGAACATAGTTTAGCTAATTCTAAACTTGTTCGCAAATAAAAGTTAATCCTTCTAGCTTGACTTTTAAAATCAACTAAACACATGTTCTATATCTATATGATATGCTAACTTAATGATTTAAAACCTGAAAACACGAAAAACACCGTAAAACCGGACATACGTCGTCGTAGTAACACCGCGGGCTGTTTTGGGTTAATTAATTAAAAACAATGATAAACTTTGATTTAAAAGTTGTTCTTCTGGGAAAATGATTTTTCTTATGAACATGAAACTATATCCAAAAATTATGGTTAAACTCAAAGTGGAAGTATGTTTTTTAAAAACGACTTGTAACTTATTTTTCTGACTATAAACCTTTACTTTTTCTGTTTAGATTTATAAAATAGAGTTCAATATGAAACAATAGCAATTTGATTCACTCAAAACGGATTTAAAATGAAGAAGTTATGGGTAAAACAAGATTGGATAATTTTTCTCATTTTAGCTACGTGAAAATTGGTAACAAATCTATTCCAACCATAACTTAATCAACTTGTATTGTATATTATGTAATCTTGAGATACCATAGACACGTATACAATGTTTCGACCTATCATGTCGACACATCTATATATATTTTGGAACAACCATAGACACTCTATATGTGAATGTTGGAGTTAGCTATACAGGGTTGAGGTTGATTCCAAAATATATATAGTTTGAGTTGTGATCAATACTGAGATACGTATACACTGGGTCGTGGATTGATTCAAGATAATATTTATCGATTTATTTATGTACATCTAACTGTGGACAACTAGTTGTAGGTTACTAACGAGGACAGCTGACTTAATAAACTTAAAACATCAAAATATATTAAAAGTGTTGTAAATATATTTTGAACATACTTTGATATATATGTATATATTGTTATAGGTTCGTGAATCAACCAGTGGCCAAGTCTTACTTCCCGACGAAGTAAAAATCTGTGAAAGTGAGTTATAGTCCCACTTTTAAAATCTAATATTTTTGGGATGAGAATACATGCAGGTTTTATAAATGATTTACAAAATAGACACAAGTACGTAAAACTACACTCTATGGTTGAATTATCGATATCGAATATGCCCCTTTTTATTAAGTCTGGTAATCTAAGAATTAGGGAACAGACACCCTAATTGACCCGAATCCTAAAGATAGATCTATTGGGCCTAACAAACCCCATCCAAAGTACCGGATGCTTTAGTACTTCGATATTTATATCATATCTGAAGGGTGTCCCGGAATGATGGGGATATTCTTATATATGCTTCTTGTTAATGTCGGTTACCAGGTGTTCACCATATGAATGATTTTTATCTCTATGTATGGGATGTGTATTGAAATATGAAATCTTGTGGTCTATTGTTACGATTTGATATATATAGGTTAAACCTATAACTCACCAACATTTTTGTTGACGTTTAAAGCATGTTTATTCTCAGGTGAATACTAAGAGCTTCCGCTGTTGCATACTAAAATAAGGACAAGATTTGGAGTCCATGTTTATATGATATTGTGTAAAAACTGCATTCAAGAAACTGATTTCGATGTAACATATTTGTATTGTAAACCATTATGTAATGGTCGTGTGTAAACAGGATACTTTAGATTATCATTATTTGATAATCTACGTAAAGATTTTTAAACCTTTATTTATGAAATAAAGGTTATGGTTTGTTTTAAAAATGAATGCATTCTTTGAAAAACATCTCATATAGAGGTCAAAACCTCGCAACGAAATCAATTAATATGGAACGTTTTTAATCAATAAGAACGGGACATTTCAAATCCAACGTTTGAGACCGCGCTCACTTCTGAAAAATTTGCACCTCACATACATAACTACATAGCCACAACCTTACGTGTAATCCCGCTTACGTTAAGGTACTACGATGGAGTCTCAGACCCTGATGACTTCTTGCAGAAGTATGAAGGCATCGTTCTCAATCAAAGGTGGATAGATGAAACTAAGTCCGCCGAATTCCCTCCCTTCCTTAAGAGAATAGCGCGTTGATATTGCTCGATTTCATCATATATATCTATTTCAATATTATAATAAATGCTCTTGAATCAAGGATAGTTAAGGCGGTTTCTACAAGTAATACATAAAGGTATGTAAATTGTATCGGAAAGTGATTGATGAAGAGTTTTGATGAATTATGACCGTTCTATAAGTTGTGATATCATCATAGTTGATCCCGATACAAGTTATGGTCAAATTAGCGCTCTAAAATGATAAAATAAGGCTTCGAATATGTTGGACTCCGTTCAAAATGATTTGGACTCCGTCCAGTATAAGGGAGTTTATCAAAAATCGAGACAGTAACCAGCAGTTCAACTGGATGCCGTCCAAGGAAGTGGGATGCCATCCAGCTCTTCACACTTGGACGCTGTCCAATATCCAGGACGCCGTCCAGTAGTAGGTTTCAGTCTACTTTTGACTTTTGACCTACTTTAACCACTTTAAAAGTGAATGATTGAGAGACCAGTTGTGAGATACGATCAGATCAGTCCTGGATACGAATTTAGGAGCATTTTTGAAGAACTCCAAGCTCTTTCAAGTGGTCTAACATCCAAGAATCAAGATTCAAATCCTTCTCAATCCAAGATTCATCCTTTTAGTAGGTTGATTTATTTTTCTCAAATAATGAATTCTTCTTATCATTTGATTGCTGTTTTGTTTGTTAAAATGATTGTTGGCTAATTCCATAATGTTTGTCTAGATTAATTACCAAAGTATTGGATGTAAACTTATTGATTGTATGTATTATGCGTGATAGTTTTAAGCTTGAATCATGAACATGCTTATTGAAGTTAAAATCATTTGTATCTAGTTAATTGATATGTTGTTGATAAAGAGAACTCTTGTTAACATGCGTTCGCCGCTCATTATTTCCTACCATGATTTAAGGGAGCGCTTCTTACTCAACTTTCACAACATGAGAGCATCCAGAAGGACTCACATCGAATGTCATGACATCAAATAAGGGCGTGGGAAGTCCATGGGACAGTTTATTGATCGGTACAGTCGAGAAGTAGCGCGCATCCCAAATTTAGTAGAGTCACAGAAGGTTTCATGATTCATTCACGGGATCTGCAGAGAGCGTCACTTGCAGTTATGGCAAAAGTTGTGAAAGAGGCCACCAGAAACATTAGCTGAAACCATCAGAGAAGCGCATGAGCATTTGCGCACAGCTGAAGATACCATACAATAATCAGGATATGGGAATAGTCATGGTCGACGTGACGACTATGACTCACCTAGAGCAAGGAGCAACTCGCACAACTCCCACAGGGGCTACTAGGATACCTGTCTCTATCGGTATAAGGGATCAATTTGAAGATACTTCCCAGGCTTTTGATGATAGTGATCAACCATAATATTCTACCGTGCCAAAGTGATTTTGCAATTATTAGGGATTATGAGTTACCACTTTTATATTCGATGGTAACTAATTCGATGGTTCCTTCATTGCGGTTAGTGATGATGAGTTAGATTTGGGAATGTCGAGACATGGTCTTGAAGAGGGCGACAGTTCCATATGTTCGGTTTTTGTCTTATTTTTTATATAGGAATGGTGGTATTAAGGGACGTGTGACAGTGACAAAACAAGAAATCAAGGAAGTAAAACCAAATTTTCGAGGATTGGTGTTTAGGCAGGAAGGGAGTTTGTATATGATTGAGGATACCATCCATAACACCATGCATACGGAGGGGTTGGAGGAAGAGAATTTCCCAGAAGGAGAATTAGAGTATAATTTTGAGGATACCAATTATGTTGTGATTTAGTGGAGCATGTATAGCGGATAGACATGGGTGATCCTGATTATAATATGGATGGTTAGGGTACTAGTAATAGGAGAAGGTATGTGATGGTGGATGAGGCATGGTTAGCACGAATGGAGGAGCAAAATGTTACCTTTCTAGATGTGGCCCGAGCTCAAATTTACATGTTCAAATATTATCGACAACAAGATTATATTCGAGACAATGGGCGGCGACATTACGATGATGAAGTCCAAGGTAGGTCGTTATCCACTTATTACGAGCCAGTTGACTACATGACCTAAGCAACATCTGTACTGGATGGCGATCCGTATGTAGCACCACCTGCTCCATCTATTCCACCACCAGGGTTCTATCCTCAACCAACACTATTACCCGATCATATAGAGAGGAAGAGAGAGAGAGATAGAGAGCCGAAGGGAGAGCTTCCATGTTTGGCATGTCACCGTTAGCGAGAATCTTTTATGATAGTGTATGTTGTCCCAATAATGGGATGGATGACCCTCTCTAATTTTTAAATCAGGTCCAGTGCTCCATTTGTAAAACAGTATGTACATTTTTTATTTTCTTTTCATTTTATTATTCATTTTCTTTTTATTTTTAGTTTCGTTTATTTTGTAGTGTAAATAAACTTTGTAGGTGTGTTCACTACAAATCCTCACGAGACTTCACTCGTCCACCTGATATTGCATATTCTACATATGTTTATCTTAGCAATATCCTTCATATTTTGGTCCTTTGGATACGGGTTTTAGACGATTTGATGGTATTTATGAAGAATTAAATTCGAGAGCTATAAAGATGATAAAGTTGGATATTTAAGCGTTTTAAGGTACATTATATTTTGTTTTATCTTGAGGTATCAGTTATCGAGTTTGGTTTGAGTTTGGTGAAGTCGTGCAATAAGTTGGTGATTTTGCAAAGTTTGTGCGCTTCTACTGTTTTGGCCATAACTTATTCATACGAGCCCGAAATTAAGTGAAACAAATGCTAGACGTCCTTTCATATTGAGAAAGGCTACAATTTTTGTGTTGATGTTTTTTTTAGATGTTGTACGAGCAGATTAGATGACCATAATTCATGCTATTTGAAATGCGGATTTAATAAAAATAGTTGGCAGGCCAACTTGATTTGTCAAGATTCATTAAATAATAGTGGGCTTTGATGGGTTATTAAGTGGCTTTTGATGGATTAAACATTGTTGGGCCCTTCTCACACATGGGATTAACTGAATTATTATCCAATCACTATAAGGAGTCATCATGGAACGAAAAAGAGAAGGGAGTTGGGGTGCGGCTGTACAGCAGGCCGTGGGAACCCTTTGGTTCTTGGTTGGTCGACATAAAAGGAAAAAAATAAGGAAGAGCAAATAATAAGAAACGCAAGTAATTAAGTAATTGTTTGTGTTGTTTTTGTGGATCACGACAAAAGCAAGAGGAAGGAAACAATTTAATTGTTTTTGTGTTGGTGTTTGCTGTGTCACGAAAAGAAAGAAAGAAGGGGAGCCTACATATTTGTGTTGGATTGATTTTATTCAGAAAAGGAGATCATCACAATTGGTGTAACTTCTATTCTCAAGTCACCATATTCAATATTAATTCATGATTTGGATTTATACGCATAGTCAACTATTAATATATTCGAATTTGTTATTTGTTAATGCTATGATGATTTGTTTATATTTAGTTTGTTTGATTGTTTGTCTAATCTTTATTATGGGCTAATCTTTTTAATGCTTATCTAGATTAATAACCTTAATGGATGATTTCTTTTATAGATATATGATTTTTTGCATGATAAATTAGAGTTTGGATAAAGAAACACACTTGTGAGTGTTGATGTATGTTATGAGATTGATTAGTGTACTTGTTTGGACAAAGGGAACCCTGTTTCAATTTAGTACATTAATTTCCAATTGATTTGTCTTAATTAGTTGGGTGCTTACTGGACCAAGGGGGTAAATTGGGTAATATATGTTGAACAAAACATGGGTGAATTGTGTGGAGCGAACGCGTAAACAATTTAATCTAAATCTCTGAATTAGTTAATTACTTAGTCACAAGAAACGAGGTCTATGGTGAGAGGGAACCCTAAGCCGATAAATTCTAGCTTGAGTGTTCATAAAAGAGAACTCTAAACGAACCGACTTAGTAATTACATGCATTTTATCACTATAACTTGTGCTTAATACTATATCATCCGACACTGAGGGTAAAAAATCTAGACGAGCATTTCTTTGTCTATTGAATTCAAAACTATCCTTAATTTTTTTGTTGAATCTGCATTTATTTTCTATAATATAAAACACAAAAATATTGTCTTTATATTTAAATCTCTCTTGATTGGTTAATCGTTAAATAACCAAAACCAATTATCTGTTATTTCATTTTATTTGTTTAGTTAATTGCATTTAGTTAATAATCTTAAATTGCGTGTGAACTGTCCTTGGAAAGATAACCGGTATTTATCATTTTCTATACTATTGCACAACCGGTTACACTGCCCGTGATTGTGTGTAGTCTTAAATCGGTAATTCTTTTTCTATAAATTATATATCTGATTTTACACATCAAGTTTTTGGCGCCGCTGCCGGGGACAGTTGTGTCAATTTGAGATTGTTGCTAGTTGTGATTTGTTTGAGCATTTCTGTTTTTAGGTAGTTCTTGTTTCTTTTTAGTATTTATCTGATGTGTGCAGAGGTGTATACGAAATAGTTATATTTTTACTACGAAATACTATTAAATACGATACAATTTTACACAAGTTATTTATTTATTTATTGAATGGAATATACCTAAACCTTGCTACAACACTTATAGGCAGTGTACCTAATCGTACAGTAGTGTAGTTTTTAGTAAATCCGGTTCGTTTCACAGGAAGCTAGCCAAGTTTAACGCTATATTTTTAAAACTATATTTGTACATATATATATATATATATATATATATATATATATATATATATATATATATATATATATATATATATATATATATATATATATATATATATATATATATATATATATATATATAAGTAGTATTATTATTATAAAAGGGGGTTTTTTACCGTTTAATGACCGGTTTGTCGATTTTATGTCTTTAGTCACAATTAAAACCTAATGTAAAATATTAAATATACAAATAACTTAATTTAAAGCGTAAAGTAAATGACGATAAATAAAATTGCGATAATTAAAAGTGCGATAAATAAACTGATGATAAATAAAATTGCGATAATTAAAAAGTACGATAATTAAAAGTGCGATAAGATATAAAATAAAGGAATTATGCTTATTTAAACTTCCGTAATCCTGATGTTCGACGTGTTGATTTTAGTTTATTACCATGGGTTAATTGTCCTTTGTCCTGGATTATTTGATATGTCCATACGGTTTTGTCCATAATAGTCTATCGGTCATAATTATAAAGTGTGAGAGTCTTCGTCAAATTATCCTTATGTCCGAAGTCAAATATTCCAACTAATTGGGGATTCGAACTGTAACAAGGTCTTAATACTTTGTTTAATGAATACACCAGGTTATCAACTGCGTGTAATCCAAGGTTTTACTACTTTGTTAACAATTACACCAATTACCCTTGAGTGTAATCCACCCCTGTTTTAATGAGTCCATTAACTATTAATCCATTCCCGTGTCCGGTAAAATGAACGATAATTAGTATTTATAGATATCCCGCCTACCGTACCCGATTAAGCGTATGTGGTTATATATAGATACGTCAAATTGTAACCTTTATATTAAATTAACGAGGTATCGTTTAGTTAATATAAAGCCCATTAATAGCCCATAGTCTAATTTTCACAAGTGTCGTTCTTTTGTCCAAACCTCAATTATGGTCCAAAACCCAATTACCCCGTCTTTAATATTTAGCCCAACATCACGATTACTTCGATTTAAATAAGCATAATAAAAACTTAGCTACGAGACATTAATTTAAAAAGGTTGAACATAACTTAAAATGATTAATAATAGCGTAGCGTCACACGGACAGAATTTCGACTTACAAACTTACAACATTCGCCACTATAACCTTATTATTATTAACTTAAAATTAAAATTATAATTAAAATATAAATATAAATATAAATATAAATTGAAAATAAGAAGTAGAAAAAGGATGTGTTAAATTCGGCCAGAAACTGCGAAATTTATAGGACTTGAGCTGCTACATTAAGCCATGCGATCGCATGGATTTTGTGCTTCCTGGCCATGCGATCGCATGGCCACCTTTTCCTGGTCACCAAGATTCCAAAAACGTGGGCTGCTGGGTATTAATATATTATATAATATAATATATATAATTTTATATAATTATATATATTATATTATATTCTTGTGCATCGTTGACTTGTAATTTTAGGTCCGTTGCGTCACGCGTTGATAGTTGGTTCATGTCTCGGTTCCGGATTTTCGAACGTCCTTGCGTACTATTTAATATCTTGCACTTTGCATTTCGCAGATCGTACTCTGGTAATTTCTAGACGTTTCTTATCAATAAATTGAACCACTTGGATTGTACTTTGTACTTTTTAGCGTTTTGGTCATTTGCGTCTTCAATTCGTCGAATCTGTCTTTTGTCTTCACCTTTTATTATTTAAACGAATATCAATTGTAAATAGAACAATTGCAACCAAAAGCTTGTCTTTCTTGAAGGATAATGCTATGAAATATATGTTCATTTTTAGCATTATCAAATATTCCCACTCTTGAGCGTTGCTTGTCCTCAAGCAATATAGTCTTGAAATAAAAACATACTTGAATCACTTCTTTATTCTTCACACTTTGTACATCAGTGATTTCTATACGACTGTATGAACAATGATAGTAACATTGTGGTTTACAGTCCCACATGACTATGAAAATTTAGATCCTTTAGGAAATTGGATCTTTATGAAAACATTTGATCTTTTGAAAATTCAATCTAGCTTTTACCCTAGATAAGTTTTCTGGAATAACCCTTCACCGGTGTTTTCAAATTGTTTTTGTGGGTTTTGTGGGTTTCAGATTAGGAAAGCAACACATCCAGTATACTTGCTCCGTATATTACCTTTTGGTAAACTACCGTCCAGTTGTAAAGGAAAGCGTTGAACAAGCAACTGTTAAGGCAATGTCTCATGACATGCTTTTGATTATGGTCTATAACGTGTCGGATGCAATTACTATCCTTGGTAGGAGCAATAGTAAAGATCACCCTATAGTTTTTCAGTCTGGCACAAGGTCCTGTCTTTGACCATGCTATGCAACCACCGTTCTTACGGTTGACACCCGATTTGGTTCAGGTGACCTAATGAATTCCAGGTGAATTCCTAGGATTTTACGTTCAATGGTAATGAACGCATTAAAAATGGGTTTTCAGAAAACAAATCGGTTTTAATTTTGATCAAAATATTTTCTCGTTCAAGCTAGAGTTTAGATATCATTGAATTCCATGAGTTTGTAATTCTCAATCTTTAAGGTCAATCTTAAGGATTGAGTAATATTAGTCTTAAAAGCTGATTTTTGATCTTTAAGGAGATTATCCTTTCTGGAGATTTGATTCATTAGTCTTATAAGCTAATTTGCACGGTGCCCCCCATTGTACGAGACAGATCCTCTCATGGTTAGGATAAGTCTGACCACTTGGCGACCCTGTTTGATGCTGAGGTCCGTGGATTTCCAGCTGATTTTCGAGAAAACTTTTCAAGGTTTTTTGTAGACTCTACAACTGGTCTGGACGACAACTTCCTGACCTAAATCAAGAAGCGCGTGTATTTTTATCTCGGAAGACTTTAATTCCTTTTAAATTTCATTTATATTACAATAAACTAGGTAAAACTTGATTAAAATCGTCCAAAATAAAAGTATCTTCAATTATTTGTACAAAAATATGTGACATATGTTCTAAATAACTTGGTAAATTTTTCCCACACTTGGCTTTTATTTTCCTTTCTTTGCCTTTTTATTTTCCTCTATTCCATTTTAAATGAATTCTAACATTTTAGGTTGTTTCTCAATTTATGTCCTTTACGAGGTAACAATAATTTCGGTGTTAACACCTACTTTTATCGTTCATAAATATGTATAAATATGATTTTGAGTTCATTTAGTTGAAAATTGTGAAAAATTTTACTAGAATTGGGTAGTCAGTATATAAGACTAGGGTTGTTCTTTATTATCAAAGAGCACTAGATTCTAATACAACTACTGCGTTACTAGTATTTTTAATGGTAACCAAGTGTTTAAAATTAAAATTTTAAAAATCCTAAAGAATTTAACCCCTTCCCACACTTAAGATCTTGCAATGCCCTCATTTGCAAGTAAATTATTGAGGGTGATTAGCGTAGAAAAATGATTAAATTTTACCAAAGTTTCCAAATATATTGTTGTTTATGTTGAATGATAAATGGTGCACATCATTTGTTCATTCCTGCAGTTGTTATTTCACATATATTTTGCATCTTGTCGTCAAAATTAGTTGCTTTTGCTGAACTTAATGCCAGTCTTTGAAAATGCGTTGTTTTACCATGTTGTGTACAATTGACAATATACATACATACAAATAATAACATGCATGGTAATTTGAAATTGGACTTAACATCCCACTTTCAAATTATAAATACGAAATATTAGTAACAAAATAAAAAAAAAATGTTAAAAATTACATAAAAGTATCACAATATTATATGTTTTAAACATAAGTAAATAAAAATAATAAAAGATAAAAATCACCAACGGGGACTGTATCAATCTGGATAGGGGTTCCAGTTCATGTCGTCGGTCGGGTTCCACAGTTGGTTATAGGTGTGCTGATAGGCTTGGTTGAGGTCGTAGAGAGTAAATGGTGGTCGCATATCGGCCTGGTGTGGCGAATAGTAAGCAGGTCGGGTCGGTACGTAGTTATTTGGTACCTGAGGTGATAGTTAGCTCATGATCTGATGCTGATGATAGTGCCATCTATCATGCTGTCGTTGCCTGGAATGCTCGTACACATTCTCGGCGTGCCACTGCTCGTACTGACTATGTCTAGCCTCTTTTGTCATTTCTACCTCATCTATACGCTGGTAAACGTTAGTAACAGCCTCCCTAATGACATCCCTAATGTCATCCGCTTCCTCCATTTCCTCATCTGAACCTCTCTCTACCTGTGGATGAGAGCCCTGATATGGTACTGCCTGATTGCGTCTGTTCTTTAATACCTTTGCACATTGATAGACCCGCAATCCTAAAGTCTCATCCTGTTCCCTACACACAATCAGTGGACCCCCTTGATCCCTATCTACACCCAAATACTCTCCAATGAGAGTGACAAAAATACCTCCTCATATTATTCCCCCGTCCTGTATACCTTCCACCATTTTGGATAGATAAAAACCAACACAGTAGGGGATATTAACAAAGCTTCTAGTGTTTCGAATACACTTAAGGTAAAATAAATCGTGTAAGGTCATTTTCTCCTTGTTGTTACCTCTTTGTGTAATCTAATTAGCTAAAAATCTATGTATAACATGAAGCTCTGCTTTGTTAATATCTAAATAGGAGTGTCTTCCTCCCCGCGTAAAAACATTATAATTTGACATACGCCTCCAGACGGCGTCCGCGTCAAAATTCCTATCTACCCTTTCACCATGATAAATCAAATTTGTACAATCAGGTAGTAGTAATTCAGCAGGAGTGTAAATCTGTAAAGCCCTGGCCATGTCTAGCATGGACATCATGTACATCCTACGGCCAAGTAAAAATCTAAGAAAACTCTTATCGTCTAACCTATCTACATCATTATTAAAAGCTATAGAACTCATAAGCTCAACACACCACTCTTTATATACAGGCCTACGAGTGGTAAATAAACGTTTCCAATCGGGAAAAGAAGAGCTGCCATACCTTTGGATTAGATGCTGCCTAACTGCGTTAGCTAGGTGGGCCCTTTCCAAAGGCTCCCAATCGATTACCCTCGGTACTTCTACATTTTTCGTTACCAGTTTATATTTGTTACTTTGGTACGTCGGGTAATCTCTCTAACTTCTTCTTAAATTGGGATGCAACTGTTCTTCATGAATTGTTGGGTGTTCTACTATATGGTGAGCGGGAAATACTACGTAGGCAATAAAAAATTGTGGGTCCAGTTCAAAGTATGGTACGTGTTGATCAGGTTGTTGTTGTTCATGTTGTTGCTCCGGTTCGTGATATTGCATCTCTGGCTGTGGTTCCGGAGCAGGTTGCCTAGATGATGATGATGATGCACCATCAGTATCGGTATTTCTCTGCAAAACACATTAAACACAAAATTTGTGCATCCAAATATGCATTAGTGTTAGCAAAATAACAACTTGAAACAATTACAATGACATGTTTAATCCATATTAAACTCATGCTCATTTTCATATTTTTATCAATTCTACACTTTTTCAAATAAGCATATATGAAAAATGTTTACAAAGTTTATAAGCATTCTACTCAAATAACATGTCAAAATAATTATTACTAGCAATTGAACAAGTTTCAAATGGCATTTATATCAAATTAATCAAGTTCATGAATTTTAGACTTGAAAAGTCCACTTTAATTCTCAAAAATCATGTTTAGGATCAAAGTTTGGATCATTTAGCTACCTAAACATGTTACACAACTTAATTTAGCAATAATTCATGACAAAATTCGGCCATAACCTGTTTATATCAAAAAGACCCAAATTGTTCAAGAACACAAATCCTAGATTTCTAAAAAAATTGAAGTTTTTGGCTTCAAATCATGTTAAATAGCATCAATCTAGGTTATACATGCATAATATACTAACAATTTAACTCTAATTACACTAGAAATTAACAAAATAAAATTAGGTAAAATATTTGTAAATATCATAAAAATTAAGAAATTTAAGAGTTTAGAGGTGAAATCTTTACCTTTTTGCTTCCCCATCTGAGAAAAGGCATGATTATAACGGATTTTTGTGAGAAATTTGGTGAATTTTGATGAAAAATTTGTGAAATTTGAGGGTGTTTATGAATGTGTTCGTGTATGCTTGTGTGTGTTATGAGACAGAACAGAACAGGCGACTGACTTTATGAATCTGCCATAATATCCAGTGCCATGCGATCGCATGGGGTATAATTCTTTTTTTTTTAAAACCCTACACTTATTAAAAAAATAATTAATTAAATTTTAAAAATTTGGTTTCTTTTTTTAGGATGAGGGCGTTTCGGATCGTTGTCCTAGTTCGTCTCTCGACAAAATTTTAAAATTTGTCACTTTTTAAGCGTCGTTTTAAAAGCAAAGATTTTTTTTGGGTTTTTTTAATGTTTTTGACATACTTTAATTCAATAAGATTAAAATTAATGATAATAAAATTTCTCGTCCCGCCCTCGGGTAAAGCAATTTCGGTTCAACGACCTAGTCTTCAACTCACGACGAATTTTATAAATCAGTTTTTAACTTGATGAAGTAAAGTACATTTTTGTTTTCAAATTCACACCAAACTTAAATTTAAAATGCATAAAATTAAAAATTCATATAAATATCATTAATATTTTATACATTAATTTTACAAACTTATATTAAAAATATTAATTTTTTTTAAAAAATATTTAAAAACTTAAATATATTGGTTTTAAAAATTTACAATAATAATTTAATATTTATATTTTAATTTTAAAAACAAGGTAAAAATAAAAATTAAAAATCTTTTTGGTCTTTTATCCCACTTTAATCAATCAAATATTATCAAAAATATACGCCCCTCTTTTGGGTAAAGTAATTACGGCTATATTACCTAGTTTTACTCCTGACGAATTTTTGAAATGTTTTGGATTGATTGATTAAAGATATTTATACCTTAAGAATAAACGGTAAATTTCGCAGTGATGTAATAAATTTTTGTATGATATCAATAATTTCGGTTTCGCATACCTAATTTTATTGAATATCAATTTAATACTTTATAGCAAACGATTCAGAGTTTATTATTAAAAGGTTAAAGGCAATAAATAAAAATAAAAACTGTACATATGATGTTAAAGCAGAGGGGTATAAAATACTATTAAATTTTAGCAGGAAATACTATTAAATACGATACAATTTTACACAAGATATTTATTTATTTATAGAATGGATATACTTAAACCTTGCTACAACACTTATAGGCAGTGTACCTAATCGTACAGTAGTGTAGTTTTTAGTAAGTCCGGTTCGTTCCACAGGGAAATCTTTAAACAAAGCTCAACGCTATATTAGTTAACTTTTATAAAAATACAAATATATATATAGGTAATATTATTATTATAAAGGGGGGTTTTTACCGTTTAATGACCGGTTTGTCGATTTTAAAACTTTAGTCGCAGTTAAAACCTAATGTAAAATATAAAATAAATACAAGACTTTAAATTAAAGCGTAAAGTAAATAACGATAATGAAATTGCGAATAATAAAAATGCGATAAAATTAAATTGCGATAATTAAAAAGTACGATAATTAAAAGTGCGATAAAATAAAATAAATAAAAGTGCGATAATTAGAAGTGCAATTAAATATAAAATAAAGGAAATTAAATATGAAATAAAAGAATTATGCTTATTTAAACTTCCGTAATCATGATGTTTGACGTGTTGATTTTAGTTTTATGCCCATGGGTTAATTGTCCTTTGTCCTGGATTATTCAATATGTCCGTCTGATTTTTGTCCATAACAGTCCATCAGTCATAAATATAAATTGCAAGTGTCCTTGTCAAATTATTATTATACCCGAAGATAAATATTCCAACTAATTGGGGATTCGAATTGTAACACGGTTTTAATACTTTGTTTAATGAATACACCAGGTTATCGACTGCGTGTAAACCAAGGTTTTACTACTTTGTTAACAATTACACCAATTACCCTTGAATGTAATTTCACCCCTGTTTTAATTATTCTAGTGGCTATTAATCCATTCCCGTGTCCGGTTAAATGAACGATTATTCGTACATATAAATACCCCGCCCATCGTGTCCGATCGAGTGTATATGGTAATTTATAGGGACGCCCAATTGTAAATCTTTATATTAACATTAACAAACTTTCATTTAGTTAAACAAATATAAAGCCCATTAATAGCCCATAGCCTAGTTTCCACAAGTGTCGTTCTTTTATCCAAACCCCAATTATGGTACAAAGCCCAATTACCCAATTTTAGTAATTAGCCCAACATCATGATTACTTCGTTTTAAATAAGCATAATAATAACTTAGCTACGAGACATTAAAATAAAAAGGTTGAACATAACTTACAATGATTAAAAATAGCGTAGCGTTACACGGACAGAATTTCGACTTACACCCTTACAACATTCGCTAACATACCTTTATTATTAGAATTAAAATTAAAATATAAATTATAAATATAAATATATATTACTTCGTATGAATGAGAAGAAAAAATGATGATGATTTTGATCAGAATTCGGGTTGATTTATAGCCAGGAATGATTTTTGGGGCTCCGCGACTCGCGGCCAAATAGCCTTAAAACTCCGCGAGTCGCGGAGAGGTATTTTCAGTTTACACCCTTGGAGTTTCCTGCTGCCGACGGTTTTAAATATATATATATAATATATATATAATTAATATAATTAATTATATATTATATTATATTTATATATATAGTTAACTTGTAATTTTTAGTCCGTTGCGTCGAGCGTTAAGAGTTGACTCTGGTCCCGGTTCCGGTTTTTCGAACGTCCTTGCGTACAATTTAATATCTTGTACTTTGCGTTTTGAATCTTGTACTCTTGTGATTTCGAGACGTTTCTTATCAATAATTGGAACCTTTTTGATTGTCTTTTGTTCTTTTGGGCTTTTTGGTCGTTTGCGTCTTCAAATCGTCGAATCTGTCTTTTGTCTTCACCTTTTATTATTTAAACGAATATCACTTGTAAATAGAACAATTGCAACTAAAAGCTTGTCTTTTTTGAGGAATAATGCTATGAAATATATGTTCGTTTTTAGCATTATCAAATATTCCCACACTTGAGCGTTGCTTGTCCTCAAGCAATATTGTCTTGAAATACTAGAATCACTTCTTTATTCTTCACACTTTGTACATCAGTGATTTCTATACGGCGGTATAAACAATGGTAGTAACGATATGGTTTACAGTCCCACATGACTATAAAAATTTAGATCCATTAAGGAAATTGGATCTTTATGAAAACATTTGATCTTTTGAAAATTAAATCTAGTTTTTACCCTAGATAAATTTTCCGGAATAACCCTTTACCGGTGTTTGCAAAATATTTTTGTGGGTTTGGTGGGTTTCAGATTTGAAAATTTTAGCTCAAAACTTGCGGTTTTGTGTCACCCACTTGCTAACCTTGTATTTGGAAAGCAACACGTCCAGTTTACTTGTTCCGTATATTACCTTTCGGCAAACTACCGTCCGGTTGTAAAGGAAAGCGTTGAACAAGCAACTGTTTAAGGCAATGTCCCGTGACATGCTTTTGATTATGGTCTATAACGTGTCGGACGCAATTACTATCCTTGGTAGGAGCAATAGTAAAGCTCATCCTATGATTTTTCGGTCTGGCACAAGGTTCTGTCTTTGACCATGTTATGCAACCACCGTTCTTACGGTTGACACCCGATTTAGTTCAGGTGACCTAATGAATTCCAGGTGAATTCCTAGGATTTTACGTTCAATGGTAATGAACGCATTGAAAATGGGTTTTCAGAAAACAAATAGGTTTATAATTTTGATCAAAATATTTTCTCGTTCAAGCTCGAGTTTAGATATCATTGAATTCCATGAGTTTGAATTCTCAATCTTTAAGGTCAATCTCTAGGATTGAGTAATATCAGTCTTAAAAGCTGATTTTTAATCTTTAAGGAGATTATCCTTTCTGGGGATCTGATTCATTAGTCTTATCCAGCTAATTTTGCATGGTGCCCCCCCATTGTACGAGATAAATCCTTCTCATGGTTAGGATAAATCTGACCACTTGGCGACCCTGTTTAATGCTGAGGTCCGTGGATTTCCTGCTGATTTTAGTGATGATTTTTCTAGATTTTTCGTCAACCTACAGCTGGTCTGAACGACAACTTCATGACCTAAATCAAGAAGCGCGTGTCTTTTTCGGAAGACTTTACTTCCTTTTAATGATGGAATTGATTCATCGTGTAGATCCATCTCTTCTTTTCTTTCATCGGGTAAAACAGTTTAGTTTAGTCCAAAGCAAAAGTATTTTCAGTTATTTGTTACAGATATATGTGACATATGTTTAAAATAATTTGGTAAATTTTCCCACACTTGGCTTTTTATTTTTCTTTTTATCGTCCTCTATTCCATTTTAAATGAATTTTAACATTTTAGTTTGTTTCTCAATTTATGTCCTTTCCGAGGTAACAATAATTTCGGTGTTAAAACCTAGTTTTATCGTTCATAAATATGTATAAACATGATTTTAATTCATTTAATTGAAAATTTTGAAAAATTTTACTAGAATTGGGTAGTCAGTATATAAGACTAGGGCTGTTCTTTTTTATCAGAGAGCACTAGATTCTAATACAACTACTGCTTTACTAGTATTTTTAATGGTAACCAAGTGTTTAATATAAAAATTTTAAAATCCGAAAGAATTTAACCCCTTCCCACACTTAAGATCTTGCAATGCCCTCATTTGCAAGAAATCAGTAACAATTTAAATTATTGAGGGTGATTTGTGTGAAAATGATTAAATTTTTACCAAAGTTTCCAAATATATTGGCGTTTGTTTGCTGAATGATAAATGGTGCACATCATTTGTTCATTCCGTTTTGTTGTTATTTCACATATATTTTGCATCTTTGTCGTCAAAATTACTTGCTTTTGCTGAACTTAATGCCAGTCTTTGAAAATGCGTTGTTTTACCCTGTTGTGTACATAAGATAAACTGCAAACATATATACATATTTTTGAAGTTTGGTTTATTACCCCACATTCAAAAATTATTAAAATATAAGAATAAAAGTTAGATAATTATAAAAATGATTACAATATTAACAAAAATATTAAATATATCAATAATTACAAATTACAAAATAATAAAAAAAAATAAGTAAACTAAGGATGATATTGGTACCAATAGGGATTCCACGCATAACCATAAGTGCTATAGAATGCTTCGGCAGGGTCATACGTAGGATATGGTGGCTGCATCTCTATCGACCAAGGAGGGAAGACGGGTTTCGGTGTAGGAATATAGTTTCTACCTATGTGTTGGCAATGCGCTATGATCTGGTTCTGATGAACTTGCCAATCTTCAAATGCTCTCTGTCTAGCATTTTCGTATTCCTGAGAAGCTATAAACCTATGAATTTCTTGCCCCCCTCCTACATTACCTTGTTCCTGGTTTCTCTCTACCTGTGGATGTCTACCATTGTATCGTACTGCGGCGTTATTTCGCCGCTTCAACACTTTCGCACCATGGTATACATTTAAACCTATAGTGTCGCGGGGTTCCGGCTCTTCTACTAATAATCCCCCCCGACTTATATCCACACCGAGATATTCACCAATCAAAGTAATAAAAATACCACCTCCTATTATGCTATGTGGACGCATCCCTCGAACCATAGCTGATAAATAATAACCCACACAATATGGTATACTTACAGCGCTGTGTGGGTCTCGAATACACATATGGTAAAACAAATCTTGTTCATTTACCTTTTCTTTGTTTTTACCCCTTTGTGTAATCGAATTAGCTAAAAATCTATGTATTACTCTTAATTCGGCTCTATCTATATCCAAATAAGAGTAGTTTCCCCCTTTAAAACGGTGATGGCTTGTCATTTGACTCCACACACCGTGTGTATCAAAATTCTCATCTATTTTCCTACCGTTTAGTATCAATCCTCTACAATCGGCAGATGCTAATTCCTCAGGCGTATATATACGTAAAGCCTGAGCCATGTCCAGTAAAGACATGTGGCGCATCGAACCGCCTAACAAAAATCTAATAAAAGAACGATCGGTTAAACTAGCTACCCGATCATTCAACTCTATACTACATAACAACTCTTCACACCATACTTTATATACAGGTCTGCGTATGGTGAATAAACATATCCAGTCATTAAAAGAAGAATTACCATACCTCTGTACCAGTAATTCCCTAATTGGCCCGGCCAATTCTACAGCTTCCAAGGGTCCCCATTCTATGACCCTTGGTACCTCAACAACCTTGGAATGAAGAGTATGCAAACCCCGTTGATATTTTGGATAATCTATCCAAAGTCTGTCAAATCTCAGGTTCGGGTGCAACTGTTCCAAGTGCATATCTGAAAAGGTCATGACTGGATGAGGTACATCCTGCTTGTAGTAGTTATCTACCTCCTGTTGTTCTAAGTTCTCAGCAGGAGCATGGCGGGCTTGGGATGAAGATTCACCCCTTTCATTCTGCAAAACACATCAAACACAAATTTTGTGCATCCAAATATGCATTAGTGTCAGCAAAATCATCAATCAAAATAATTACAATGACATTATCAATTTATATCAAACTTAAGCTCATTTTCACATTTTTATCAAATCTACACTTTTTCAAATAAGCATATACGAAAATTTTCGCCAAGTTCATAAGCATTCAACTCAAATAACATGTCAAAATAATCATTACTAGCAAATAAACAAGTCTCAAATGGCATTATCTTTCAAAAATCAAGTTCATGAATTTTGGACTTGAAAAAGTCCACTTTAATTCTCAAAATCATGTTTAGGCTCAAAGTTTGGATCTTTTAACTACCTAGACATGTTACACTACTCAATTTAGCAACAATTCATGACAAAAATCGGCCATAACCTGTTTATATCAAAAAGCCCCAAATTTGCTCAAGAACACAAACCCTAGATTCTAAAGATTTTGAAGTTTTTGGCTTCAAATCATGTTAACAAGCATCAATCTAGGTTATACATGCATAATATACTAACAATTTAACACTAATTACACTAAAAATTAACAAAATTCAAATTATGAAAATATGCTCAAGAACACACTAAAATTCGGATTTAAAGGTGATTTGGGGTGTAATTGTACCTGTTTTCTTGAGTAGTTCCTAGATATCATCCTTCTCAACATGATTGTAGTGAAAAATTTGAAGATTAACGGTGAAAAATCGAGTTTTTGGGATGATTTTCGTGGGTTTTCTCGGGTTTTTTTTTCGAAGTGCAGTATGTGTGTGTGGTGTTGGTGGGAGTGAACTGATCGTGTGCAGCTGTTTTATTTTTTTTCTGTAATTTGGTCCCTCCGCGAGTCGCGGAGGTTTTCACTGAAAACTCCGCGAGTCGCGGAGTTATTTTTTTTTTTTTTTATTTTTTTTTTTTTTTTTTTTTTTTTATTTTTTATAATCTTTAACTTATAAAACAATTAAGAAATTAATTTTAAAATTTTGTTTCCCTTGTTATTTAGGACGAGGTCGTTTCGGATTGATGTCCTAGTCCGTCCCTCGACAAAATTTTAAAATTTGTCTTTTTGTAGCGATTGTTTTAAAAGCTAAGATTTTTGGGTTTTTTAATGTTTTTGGCATACTTTAAATCAACAAGATTAAAAATATTGATAATAAAAGTTCTCGTCCCTTCCTCGGGTAAAGCAATTTCGGTTCAAAGACCTAGTCTTCAACTTACGACGAATTTTAAAAATCATATTCTTAACTTAATGATATAAAGTAAATTTTTGTTTTTAAATTCACACAACTTAAATATAAAATTCAAAATTAAAAATTAAAAATTCATACCAAACTCAAAATTTGAAATGCATAAAATTAAAATTTCATATTTTAAAAATTAAAAATTCACACCAAACTTAATTTAAAAATTCATAAATTCATACCAAACTTAATTTAAAAATTCAAATATTTACAATTTTAAATATATTGTTTTTACAAAGTTTACAATATTAATTTAAGATTTAAATATTAATTTTAAAAACATGGTAAAAATAAATTAAAAATCTTTTTGTCTTTTTATCCCACTTTAATCAATCAAATATTATCAAAAATATGCGCCCCTCTTTTCGGTAAAGTAATTTCGGTTCCAAGACCTAATTTAACTCATGACGAATTTTTGAAATATTTTGGGTTGATTGATTAAAGATATTTATACCTTAAGAATAAACGTTAAATTTCGCAGTGATGTAATAAATTTTTGAAGGATATCAATAATTTCGGTCGCCAAACCTAATTTTATTTAATACCAATTTAATACTTTTTAGCGAACAAATTAGCGTTTATTATCAAAAGGTTAAAAATAAAAATAAAAATAAAAACTGTACAGACATACCTGTGAAATAGATTTCTTAGTTATATGATCTATTATATTCATAAGATAGTCGGTTTAATTGGTCTTCCATGGCTGCATAGGCGTAACCTCGAGCATTCATTGTCTTTTCTTCTAAACATATGAACGGTCCGTCTCTGCATAAAGTAACAAATTCGGTATTTGAATAAGTTTGATTATTTGAACATTTACCTCCATGTGACCATTTTCCGCATTTGTGACATTTTTCTAGGTGTCGTGCTCTTCTTTTCGCTGCGGATTTTGATTTTCCTTTACCAAATTGTAACTTATTATCTTCGCATCTGGATCCTTTTCTAACTCCGTCCATTCTTTCTCTGATTACTGATACTATTTCACTCGGGAGTATGTCATTATTACGTTTAGTGATCAAAGCGTGTAGCATTAGACCATGGTTTAATTCACAGGCAGTCTTCATTTTGTAAAAACCTAAAAAAAAAATAAAAATTCAGAATGGGGGGAGAAGACTAGTTCTTTAGGGTCTGCTAGGGAAAGACCATACGTGTTCCATTTTCGAGAACTACACGAAAACAGACAATCTAACTCTAACAGAAATACATATTATCCTTTAAAGACTTGATTCTCCCCACACTCAGTTAGCTGTGGTATCGAAATTGTGATTAACTTCGTTGTCGACTTCCATCGGACCATGTATGTAATGTTTAACTCTGTGACCATTAACTTTAAATTCAATCCCATTTGAATTTATCAATTCTATCGTTCCGTATGGGAAAACTCTTTTGACTATGAATGGTCCAGACCATCTTGATTTCAATTTTCCAGGAAATAGCTTGAATCGTGAATTGAAAAGAAGAACTCTGTCTCCTTCTTTAAATTCTTTTGAACTTCTGATTCTTTTATCATGCCATTTCTTTGTTCTTTCTTTATAGATTAACGAATTATCGTATGCTTCATGTCTTAATTCTTCTAATTCGTTTAGTTGACTTAATCGTAGACGTCCGGCTTCATGTAAATCAAGATTACATGTCTTCAAAGCCCAAAATGCTTTGTGTTCAATTTCTACTGGAAGATGACACGCTTTTCCATAAACAAGTCTAAAAGGTGTGGTTCCAATTGGAGTTTTGTAGGCTGTTCTAAAAGCCCAAAGTGCATCCTCCAATTTAATGGACCATTCCTTCGGATTTGATCCTACGGTTTTCTCTAGAATACGTTTTAAAGCTCGGTTGGTATTTTCAACTTGTCCACTTGTTTGTGGATGATATGCGGTGGAGATTTTATGAGTTACTCCATATCTTTTAAGAACTTTCTCAAGTTGATTATTACAGAAATGAGTACCCCGATCACTTATTAAAGCTTTCGGTGTTCCAAACCTTGCAAAAAGACGTTTTAAAAAGTTGACTACAACTCGTGCATCGTTAGTTGGGAGAGCTTGTGCTTCCGCCCATTTAGATACATAATCAATGGCTACGAGTATATATAGATTATTATGAGATTTTGGAAATGGACCCATAAAGTCAATACCCCAAATGTCAAATACTTCACATACTTGGATGACATTTTGTGGCATTTCATCACGTTGACTTATTTTTCCGGCCCTTTGACATGCATCACAGGATTTGCAAAGAAGGTGTGCGTCTTTGTAAATTGTAGGCCAATAGAATCCAGCTTCATAAACTTTTCTTGCTGTTAGTTGAGGCCCATAATGCCCTCCTGTTGGTCCTGTGTGACAATGGTTTAAAATTTTACTAGCTTCATCTCCAAATACACATCGGCGTATTATTCCATCGGGACAACTTTTAAACAGATGTGGATCTTCCCAGAAATAGTGTTTTATATCACTGAAGAATTTCTTTCGTCTTTGGTACGATAATCCTTTTTCAAGGAATCCACAAACTAAGTAGTTTGCATAGTCTGCAAACCATGGGATTTCTTTATAATCTATCTTCAATAGATATTCATCAGGAAAGTTGTCTTGTATGGCTGATTCATTCAGAACTTCTAATTCGGGATTTTCAAGACGAGAAAGATGATCAGCGGCGAGATTTTCTGCTCCTTTTTTATCTCGGATTTCAATATCAAACTCTTGTAAGAGTAAGATCCAACGGATTAATCTTGGTTTAGCATCTTGTTTTGAAAATAGGTATCTAAGAGCAGAATGGTCGGTATAGACCACCGTTTTTGCTAGAACGAGATATGATCGAAATTTGTCAAAAGCAAAGACAATAGCAAGGAGTTCTTTTTCAGTAGTTGTATAGTTCGTTTGTGCTCCTTGTAATGTCTTACTAGCATAATATATAGGTTGAAATCGTTTTTCAATCCTTTGTCCTAAAACGGCTCCCATTGCAAAATCACTTGCATCGCACATTAGTTCAAATGGTAGATTCCAATTTGGTGTTATCATGATTGGTGCATTAGTGAGTTTTTCTTTAAGAATATTAAAAGATTTGATACATTCATCTGAAAAGATGAATGGCGCATCCTTTTCTAGGAGTTTATTCATAGGAGTGGCAATTTTAGAAAAATCTTTTATGAAACGTCGGTAAAAACCGGCATGCCCTAGAAAACTCCTAACTCCTCTAACATTGGTGGGATGTGGAAGTTTAGCAATTACATCTACTTTAGCTCTATCCACTTCAATTCCTTCTTTTGAAATTTTATGTCCAAGAACGATGCCTTCTTTAACCATAAAATGGCATTTCTCCCAATTAAGCACTAGATTTGATTTTTCGCATCTAATTAGCATTCGTTCCAGATTAACTAGACATGATTTAAATGTATCACCGAAGACTGAAAAGTCATCCATGAATACTTCCATGCATTCTTCTATCATGTCATGAAAAATCGCCATCATGCACCTTTGAAAGGTTGCAGGGGCGTTACAAAGTCCAAATGGCATGCGTTTGTAAGCAAAAGTACCATAAGGGCACGTGAATGTGGTTTTCTCTTGATCTTCGGGTGCTATTGGAATTTGAAAATATCCGGAAAATCCATCTAGAAAACAATAGTAACTATTTCCGGCTAATCTTTCCAACATTTGATCTATGAAAGGTAAGGGAAAGTGATCTTTTCTGGTGGCGTCATTTAATTTTCTATAATCAATACACACACGCCATCCTGTTACAGTCCTAGTAGGAATAAGCTCATTTTTCTCATTTGTGATGACAGTCATGCCACCCTTCTTAGGTACACATTGAACTGGGCTTACCCATGGACTATCAGAGATTGGATATATCAAACCTGCATCTAGCAGTTTAATAATCTCTTTCTTAACTACATCTTGCATATTAGGATTTAGTCTTCGTTGGCGTTGCACATACGTTTTATGACCTTCTTCCATAAGGATTTTATGTGTGCAATACGAAGGACTTATTCCTTTAATATCATGAATCTTCCATGCAATGGCTGGTTTATGAGCTTTCAACACAGAAATGAGTTGTGATTTCTCATTTTCAGTAAGAGAAGACGATATTATTACAGGTAATTCAGATTCACCATGTAAATAAGCGTATTCCAAATGGTTTGGAAGTTGCTTTAATTCTAATTTTGGAGGTTCTTCTATCGATGATTTATATCGATATCTGTCTTCTTCTTTTAGCATTTGAATTTCTTCTGTTGTTGGTTCATATCCATTAGCTATAAGTGTAGCTAACATTTCAGCTTCATCAATTGGTTCATTTCCTTCTCCTAAAGAACATTCTCCTGTTCCTTGTAATTCTGGAAATTCTTCTAATAATTCTGCATGTGCATCTATAGTTTTAATATAATAACATGTATCATCTGCAGATTGTGGTTGTTGCATTGCTCTATCCACTGAAAAGGTAACACTCTCATCCTCTATACTTAGGGTCAGTTTCTTACCGAACACGTCTATCATTGCTTTAGCCGTGTTTAAGAATGGTCTTCCTAATATGAGAGGAACTTGAGAATCTTCTTCCATGTCTAAAACAACAAAATCTACTGGAAATACTAAAGTACCAACTTTAACTAGCATGTTCTCCATTATCCCTCTAGGATATTTTATTGATCTATCGGCTAGTTGTATGCTTATTCTTGTTGGTTTTAATTCTCCAAGGTCTAGTTTAGCGTATAGTGAATACGGCATTAGATTTATACTAGCACCTAAGTCAGCCAATGCTTCTATTGAACTAAGACTACCCAGAAAACATGGAATTGTGAAACTTCCTGGATCAGATAATTTTTCTGGTATCTTATTCAACAGCACTGCTGAACAATTTGCATTCATAGTAACAGCCGAGAGTTCTTCCATTTTCTTTCTATTTGTGATTAGATCTTTCAAGAATTTAGCATATCTTGGCATTCCTGAAATCACATCAATGAAAGGAAGATTTACATTTATCTGTTTAAACATATCCAAGAATTTGGATTGCTCGGCTTCAAGTTTTTCCTTCTTCATTTTACTCGGGTAAGGAAGTGGTGGTTGGTATGGTTTAACATAAGGTTTATCCTTAACTGTGTTATCTTCATTAACCTTTTCAACTACCGGTTCTTTTTCCTTATCTTGATCAGGTTGTGGTTCTTGTGGAGTAGGAATAGTTTCATCAGAAGTTATAGGTATTTCAGGTGGTTTAAGTGTTGTACCACTTCTTGTGGTAATAGCTTTAGCTGTTTCATTCCGGGGGTTAGCATTTGTATCGCTTGGTAGACTTCCCGGTTTTCTTTCACCTATTAACCTTGCTAGGTTACTTACTTCTTGTTCCAGATTTTGAATAGAAGCTTGTTGATTTCTAAATGCTTGGGCATTTTGTTCATTGGTTTGTTTTTGAGATGTGAAAAACTGCGTTTGAGTTTCAACTAGCTTCGTCATCATATCTTCTAAATTTGGCTTTTTATCATCGGTTTGTTGTGGTGGTTTGTTTTGAAAATTCGGTCTTTGCTGATTGTAAGTATTATTGGATACTTGTTGATTGCTAGGACCTTGTTGGTTGTTGTATGGAATATTTCGGTTATAATTCTGGTTTTGATTGTAAATTGGTCTTGGCGGTTGATAATTATTCTGATAATTATTTCCAGGCCTTTGGTTTATGTATGAAATATTCTCTCTTTGTTCCATTGTTAATTCAATACTGAGACAATCTTTTGTCAAATGTGGTCCTCCACACTGCTCACAACTAATTCGTATAGCATGAATATCCTTAGTCATCTTTTCCATTCGTCTCTCGAAAGCATCTATCTTTGCGGAAATGGAATCTAAGTCATGGCTAGAATCGGCTCTAGCTGCTTTAGATGATCTAATGATATCTTTTTCTTGGTGCCACTCATGTGAGTGGGAAGCAGTGTTATCAATAATTTTGTAAGCATCAGTTTCGGTTTTCTTCATAATAGAACCACCAGCTGCTATATCTATGTCTTTTCTTGTAGTGATGTCGCATCCTCGGTAGAATATTTGTACTATTTGACAGGTGTCTAAACCATGTTGCGGACATCCTCTTAACAACTTTCCATATCTTGTCCACGCCTCATATAGAGTTTCATTTGGCTTCTGTGTGAACGTAACAATTTCTGCTTGAAGTCTTACGGCTTTAGATGCAGGAAAGAATTGTTTAAGAAATTTATCAATTAAAACATCCCATGTATCAATCGCCCCTTCAGGTAACGATTCCAACCAATCTTTGGCTTCTCCCTTTAAAGTCCAGGGAAATAACATGAGATATATCTGTTCATCCTCCACTTCTCGTATTTTAAATAGTGTGCAGATCCTATTAAAGGTACGTAGATGTTCATTTGGATCTTCCTTTGGCGCACCACTAAATTGGCATTGATTAGTCACCATGTGTAGAATTTGTCCTTTGATTTCATAATCTGGCGCATTAATGTCTGGATGAGTAATTGCGTGACCTTGGCCAGTGCGTTTAGCTCTCATTCGGTCTTCCATACTTAAAGGTTCCAGATTCTCCATAATTGAATTTGTTGACTCGGTATCACTAGATGGTTCTGATTTAATAGTTCGTTCCTCAACAATCTCTGTTTGAATGATTGGTGGTTCCGGAGGAAAGTTTAATGGTTCAGGATCTATGAACCGTTCCTGAATATTTTCTGGATTCTCAATTGTGAGGTTTGTTTCAAAAACTGGATTATCGGAAATTTGAACTGAAGTACTTGGTCGACTGGATGACGATTCTAAAGAAAAATCAACGGCGGTTATATTTGTTAAACGATGTCTTGATCTAGTTACAGGTGGTGAACGTACAAAAGGTGGTGAACGTCTTGCTCGGTGCATTCACTGAATATCTTATTAGTTTTTAAAAGGAAAGAAAAATTATAATAAGTTATCCAATCAATAGACTTTTCTGATTTTGCCCACGTTTCGAATAGCCAAAAGATGCAGCAGAGGGGCAGGATTCGTTTGGTCTCAATATAATTGAGGACTGTTTGGCTCCAATAACCCGGTCCACGTACAAATCCAACTATTACTACGAACCAGAAAATTTTGATGTCTATCAATTTAACCACTTAAAATAAATTTTCGTAATTTTAAGAAATTTAGATGAGAAGTAGAATAAAATTCTAAGTCCTAAAAACTAGAATAGCGAGAAATAAGAAAGACAAAGAGTTCGTCGCAAAAGGTCGAAAAAGGAAAAATGGTTGAAAAATAAAAGGTGACGGAAAAATAAAAGAAACTTAAAAAAAAAAACTTAAAAATACTTAACTAATTTATCCTTATTACTACAACTAACTTAAAATTATAATCGCAAATTGAAATTACTAATTGGAATGATAATTGATACATAGTAAAAGGTCTAAAAATATTAAAGCTTACAGGAAAAACTAAATCCCAAATGGAAATAACTTAAAAAGAAACTAAAACTTAAAAAGGCGTCGCAAAATTCTAAAGCACCTAAATCTTAGTCTAAAGAAAAAGCACTTAAGGAATTCTACGGCAAAGCCTAAAAATCTAGGAGTAAAAATAACTATAGCTAAAACTAAGTTTAAAATTAAATATGAGCTAAAAATACAAAAGTTACACTACAATGATTAAAAAGGTACAAAATATAAAAATATACAAAAAATTGTAAAAAGTACAATTTTTATAAAAATATTATTTTTAAATTATTTATTTAATTAAAACTACTAATTTTACAATTTTAATAAAACTAATTAAACAAAATACATATATAAAGTAAAAAGTAAAAATAAAACTAAAATTAATAATAATAATAATAATAATTAAGTTAAATAATAATAAATTAAAACTCCGTAATTAATGCAACTTTAGGGTTTTGTCCGTGTGTCAGAAGACCTCCGCGAGTCGCGGCAAATAAAGAGGAAAACCCCGCGAGTCGCGGGGTTCAGAAAAACAGTTGACAGGTTTTACTTTTTACGCGTTTTTCTTTATTTTTTTTTTTTTCTTATTTTCTTTTTTCTGTTTTTAGTTTAAATAAACGATTTTTAATAAAATTTATATTTTTATAAATTAAAATAAAGATAAAGAAACTTATAAAACTTAAATATTTAACAAAATCTTAAAAATACTAATATTTTTGTTTTTCTTTTTATATTTTTCGAATTTTTAAAACGTAATTTTACAAAAACGACTTTTAATAAAAGTAGATAAAAATCTTTTTTTTTTTTATATTAGCGTTGCGCTTCCGGCTTTTAAGAGTTATTTCCCCGGCAGCGGCGCCAAAAAATACTTGATGTTAAAGCAGAGGGGTATAAAATACTATTAAATTTTAGCAGGAAATACTATTAAATACGATACAATTTTACACAAGATATTTATTTATTTATAGAATGGATATACTTAAACCTTGCTACAACACTTATAGGCAGTGTACCTAATCGTACAGTAGTGTAGTTTTTAGTAAGTCCGGTTCGTTCCACAGGGAAATCTTTAAACAAAGCTCAACGCTATATTAGTTAACTTTTATAAAAATACAAATATATATATAGGTAATATTATTATTATAAAGGGGGGTTTTTACCGTTTAATGACCGGTTTGTCAATTTTAAAACTTTAGTCGCAGTTAAAACCTAATGTAAAATATAAAATAAATACAAGACTTTAAATTAAAGCGTAAAGTAAATAACGATAATGAAATTGCGAATAATAAAAATGCGATAAAATTAAATTGCGATAATTAAAAAGTACGATAATTAAAAGTGCGATAAAATAAAATAAATAAAAGTGCGATAATTAGAAGTGCAATTAAATATAAAATAAAGGAAATTAAATATGAAATAAAAGAATTATGCTTATTTAAACTTCCGTAATCATGATGTTTGACGTGTTGATTTTAGTTTTATGCCCATGGGTTAATTGTCCTTTGTCCTGGATTATTCAATATGTCCGTCTGATTTTTGTCCATAACAGTCCATCAGTCATAAATATAAATTGCAAGTGTCCTTGTCAAATTATTATTATACCCGAAGATAAATATTCCAACTAATTGGGGATTCGAATTGTAACACGGTTTTAATACTTTGTTTAATGAATACACCAGGTTATCGACTGCGTGTAAACCAAGGTTTTACTACTTTGTTAACAATTACACCAATTACCCTTGAATGTAATTTCACCCCTGTTTTAATTATTCTAGTGGCTATTAATCCATTCCCGTGTCCGGTTAAATGAACGATTATTCGTACATATAAATACCCCGCCCATCGTGTCCGATCGAGTGTATATGGTAATTTATAGGGACGCCCAATTGTAAATCTTTATATTAACATTAACAAACTTTCATTTAGTTAAACAAATATAAAGCCCATTAATAGCCCATAGCCTAGTTTCCACAAGTGTCGTTCTTTTATCCAAACCCCAATTATGGTACAAAGCCCAATTACCCAATTTTAGTAATTAGCCCAACATCATGATTACTTCGTTTTAAATAAGCATAATAATAACTTAGCTATGAGACATTAAAATAAAAAGGTTGAACATAACTTACAATGATTAAAAATAGCGTAGCGTTACACGGACAGAATTTCGACTTACACCCTTACAACATTCGCTAACATACCTTTATTATTAGAATTAAAATTAAAATATAAATTATAAATATAAATATATATTACTTCGTATGAATGAGAAGAAAAAATGATGATGATTTTGATCAGAATTCGGGTTGATTTATAGCCAGGAATGATTTTTGGGGCTCCGCGACTCGCGGCCAAATAGCCTTAAAACTCCGCGAGTCGCGGAGAGGTATTTTCAGTTTACACCCTTGGAGTTTCCTGCTGCCGACGGTTTTAAATATATATATATAATATATATATAATTAATATAATTAATTATATATTATATTATATTTATATATATAGTTAACTTGTAATTTTTAGTCCGTTGCGTCGAGCGTTAAGAGTTGACTCTGGTCCCGGTTCCGGTTTTTCGAACGTCCTTGCGTACAATTTAATATCTTGTACTTTGCGTTTTGAATCTTGTACTCTTGTGATTTCGAGACGTTTCTTATCAATAATTGGAACCTTTTTGATTGTCTTTTGTTCTTTTGGGCTTTTTGGTCGTTTGCGTCTTCAAATCGTCGAATCTGTCTTTTGTCTTCACCTTTTATTATTTAAACGAATATCACTTGTAAATAGAACAATTGCAACTAAAAGCTTGTCTTTTTTGAGGAATAATGCTATGAAATATATGTTCGTTTTTAGCATTATCAACATACTTACCTGTGAGAAAGTATTCTCAGAGACCTGCTTTAGCCGACTCATAGGAGAGTCGTGTGATTTGGTTTTCCATAGCTACATAAGCGTAACCTCGATTCTTTAATAACTTTTCTTCTAAACATAAGAACGGTCCTTCTCTGCATAGAGTAACAAATTCGGTATTTGAATATGTTTGATTGTTCGAACATTTACCTTTGTGTGACCATTTTCCGCATTTATGACATCTTTCAAGGTGTCGTGCTCTTCTTTTTGTTGCGGATTTTGATTTTCCTTTACCAAAATGTGTCTTATGATGATCTTTCCTGAGTTCTTTCCTTACTTCGTCCATTTTTCCTCTTATGAATGATACCAGTTCACTCGGGAAGATGTTATTATTACGCTTAGTAATCATAGCGTGTAGTAGTAGACCATGGTTCAGATCAAAGGAATTCTTCTTCTCGTAATACCTAAAAAAATAAAAATTCAAAATGGAGGGAGAAGACTAGTTCTTTAGGGTCTGCTAGGGAAAGAACATTCGAATTCCATTATCGAGAACTACACGAAAATAGAAAATCTAACTCTAACAGAAATATATATTATCCTTAAAAAGACTTGATTCTCCCCACACTTAGTTAGCTGTGCTGTCGAAATTGTGATTAACTTCGTTTTCAATTGGACTATCAACAACTTGTATATCTCTGACTTTTGCTTCAAGCCAATTGTTGATTTCCTCTGTAACTTTCACAAATTCAACTAACATTGCCTTTTCTTTAGGTGACAAATTGGATACTAATCGGTTACATAACTTAAAGTTCCCCTTAATCTTAGCATCTTGAATCCGTTTATAAAGTTTCTTCGTTGAATGGTTAAAAACGGGTTCATCTAATTTCGTATCAACAACGGGGTTCTTTGTTATCAGGTCATCATTGGTTGTTGCTTCATCTTCCCCACACTTAGGCATTTTTATTGGTTCAACAGTTTTGGTTGGTGGAGATCTAAACTTTCGTTTCACAAAGGTGACCGATTTGTCACCATCCCTTAGTGTCATTCTACCTTCTCTTACATCAATGAACGCCTCGGTGGTTGCTAAAAATGGGCGACCTAAAATTAGAGGAATATCAAGGCCTTCCTCCATATTAATAACTATGAAGTTTGCAACAAAGGTCAAACTTCCCACTTTAACAAGTAAATTGTTTGCTATTCCAACCGGGTGTTTAATGGTTTGATCAAATAATTGAACACCTATTCTGGTTAGTCTTAATTTACCCACACCTAATCTTTTGTATAAGGAAAGAGGCATAACATTTGCACTTGCTCCTAAATCCGCGAGTCCATTATACATAGCACCATCGTTAAGCAAGCAAGAAATGATAAATTCACTTGGGTCTCCTACTTTAGTAAGTAGAGTTGGTTTGTTAACCTTTTTGAAGTGATCTTTTCTTGGTTCTTTCACTTCTACTTGAACTTCTTGTTCACATTTTTCTTCGTTTCTTGGAATGGGAGGTTTGTATAGGAATTCTTCTTCATCACTCCAATTTGAAGCTTCCCCATCTTCCAATTTTGGTTTTTCATATGTTGTTGATAACATATTTATGTTTTCATTCTGAGGGTTTTCTTGGGTGGTGAAATTATGATTGACTTCATTGTCAACTTCCATCGGACCATGTATGTAATGTTTAACTCTGTGACTATTAACTTTAAATTCAATCTCATTTGAATTTATTAACTCTATTGTTCCATATGAGAAAACTCTTTTGACTATGAATGGTCCAGACCATCTTGATTTCAATTTTCCAGGAAATAACTTGAATCGTGAATTGAAAAGAAAAACCCTGTCTCCTTCTTTAAATTCTTTTAAACTTCTGATTCTTTTATCATGCCATTTCTTCGTTCTTTCTTTATAGATTAACGAATTTTCGTATGCTTCATGTCTTAATTCTTCTAATTCGTTTAGTTGACTTAACCGTAGACGTCCGACTTCATGTAAATCAAGATTACATGTCTTCAAAGCCCAAAATGCTTTGTGCTCAATTTCTACTGGAAGGTTACATGCTTTTCTGTAAACGAGTTTAAAAGGTGTGGTACCAATTGGAGTTTTGTAGGCTGTTCTAAAAGCCCAGAGTGCATCCTCCAATTTCATGGACCATTCCTTCGGATTTGATCCTACGGTTTTCTCTAGAATACTTTTTAATGCTCAGTTAGTATTTTCAACTTGTTCACTTCGGTTGAGATTTATGAGTTACTCTATATCTTTTGAGAACTTTCTCAAGTTGATTATTACAAAAATGAGTACCCCGATCACTTATTAAAGCTTTCAGTGTTCCGAACCTTGCAAAAAGACGTTTTAAGAAGTTGACTACAACTCGTGCATCGTTAGTTGGGAGAGCTTGTGCTTCCGCCCATTTAGATACATAATCAATGGCAACGAGAATGTAGAGATTATTATGAGATTTTGGAAATGGACCCATAAAGTCAATACCCCAAAGGTCAAATACTTCACATACTTGAATGACATTTTGTGGCATTTCATCACGTTGACTTATTTTTCTGGCCCTTTGACAAGCATCACAGGATTTACAGAGAAGGTGTGCGTCTTTGAAAATTGTAGGCCAATAGAACCCAGCATCGTAAACTTTTCTTGCTGTGAGTTGAGGCCCATAATGCCCTCCTGTTGGTCCTGTGTGACAATGGTTTAAGATTTGACTAGCTTCATCTCCGAATACACATCGGTGTATTATTTCATCGGGACAACTTTTAAACAAATGTGGATCTTTCCAGAAATAGTGTTTTATATCACTAAAGAATTTCTTTCGTTTTTGGTACGACAACCCTTTTTCAAGGAATCCACATACTAAGTAGTTTGCATAGTCTGCAAACCATGGAATTTCATTATAATCTATCTTCAATAGATATTCATCAGAAAAGTTATCTTGTATGGCCGATTCATTTAGAACTTCTAATTTAGGATTTTCAAGACGAGAAAGATGATCAGCTGCGAGATTTTCTGCTCCCTTTTTGTCTCGGATTTCAATATCGAATTCTTGTAAGAGTAAGATCCAACGTATTAATCGTGGTTTGGCATCTTGTTTCGAAAATAGGTATCTAAGAGCAGAATGGTCGGTATAGACCACCGTTTTAGCTAGAATGAGATATGAATGAAATTTGTCATAAGCAAAGACAATAGCAAGAAGTTTTTTTAGTAGTTGTGTAATTCGTTTGTACTCCTTGTAATGTCTTACTAGAGTAATAAATAGGTTGAAATCATTTTTCAATCCTTTGTCCTAAAACGGCTCCCATTGCAAAATCACATGCATCGCACATGAGTTCAAATGGTAGATTCCAATTTGGAGTTATCATGATTGGCGCATTAGTGAGTTTTTCTTTAAGAATATTAAAATATTTGATGCATTTATCCGAAAAGATGAATGGAGCATCCATTTCTAGGAGTTTATTCATAGGAGTGGCAATTTTAGAAAAATCTTTTATGAAACGTCGGTAAAAACCGACATGCCCTAGAAAACTCCTAACTCCTCTAACATTAGTGGGATGTGGAAGTTTAGCAATTACATCTACTTTAGCTCTATCCACTTCAATTCCTTCCTTTAAAATTTTATGACCAAGAACGATGCCTTCTCTAACCATGAAATGGTATTTCTCCCAATTAAGAACTAGATTTGATTGTTCGCATCTAATAAGCATTCGTTCAAGATTAAGTAGACATGTTTCAAAAGTATCACCGAAGACTGAGAAGTCATCCATGAAAACTTCCATGCATTCTTCTATCATGTCGTGAAAAATCGCCATCATGCACCTTTGAAAGATTGCAGGGGCGTTGCAAAGTCCAAATGGCATGCGTTTGTACGCAAAAGTACCATAAGGGCATGTGAACGTGGTTTTTTCTTGGTCCTCAGGTGCTATTGGAATTTGAAAATATCCGGAAAAACCATCAAGAAAACAATAGTAACTGTTACCGGCCAACCTTTCCAATATTTGATCAATGAAATGTAGGGGAAAGTGATCTTTTCTGGTGGCGTCATTTAATTTTCTATAATCAATACAAACACGCCATCCTGTTACAGTCCTAGTAGGAATAAGCTCATTTCTTTCATTTGTGATGACAGTCATGCCACCCTTCTTAGGTACGCATTGAACTGGGCTTACCCATGGACTATCAGAGATTTGATAAATTAAACCTGCATCTAGCAGTTTAATAATTTCTTTCTTAACAACATCTTGCATATTAGGATTTAGTCTTCGTTGGCGTTGCACATACGTTTTATGACCTTCTTTCATAAGGATTTTATGTGTGCAATACGAAGGACTTATGCCTTTAATATCATGAATCTTCCATGCAATAGCTGGTTTATGAGCTTTTAGCACAGAAATGAGTTGAGATTTTTCATTTTCTGTAAGAGAAGACGATATTATTACATGTAATTCAGATTTACCATGTAAATAAGCATATTCCAAATGGTTTGGAAGTGGCTTTAACTCTAATGTCGGTGGTTCTTCTATCGATGATTTGTATCGATATCTGTCTTCCTCTTTTAACATTTGAAGTTCTTCTGTTGTTGGTTCGTATTCATTAGCCATAAGTGCGGCTAATATTTCAGCTTCATCAATTGGTTCAGTTCCTTCTCCTAAAGAACATTCTCCTGTTCCTTGTAATTCTGGAAATTCTTCTAACAATTCTGCATGTGAATCTATAGTTTGAATATAATAACATGTATCATCTGCAGATTGCGGTTGTTGCATGGCTCTATCAACAGAAAAGGTAACACTCTCATCCTCTATACTTAGGGTCAGTTTCTTACCGAACACGTCTATTATTGCTTTAGCCGTGTTTAAGAATGGTCTTCCTAATATGAGAGGTACTCGAGAATCTTCTTCCATGTCCAGAATAACAAAATCTACTGGAAATACTAAAGTACCAACTTTAACTAGCATGTTCTCCATTATCCCTCTAGGATATTTTACTGATCGATCAGCTAGTTGTATGCTTATTCGTGTTGGTTTCAATTTTCCAAGGTCTAGTTTAGCGTATAGTGAATACGGCATTAGATTTATACTAGCACCTAAGTCTGCCAATGCTTCTATTGAACTAAGACTACCCAGAAAACATGGAATTGTGAAACTTCCTGAATCTGAGAGTTTTTCTGGTATTTTATTCAATAGCACTGCAGAACAATTTGCATTCATAGTAACAGCCGAGAGTTCTTCCATTTTCTTTTTATTTGTGATTAGATCTTTCAGAAATTTAGCATATCTAGGCATTCCTGAAATCACATCAATGAAAGGAAGATTGACATTTATTTGTTTAAACATATCCAAGAATTTGGATTGCTCAACTTCAAGTCTTTCTTTTCTCATTTTATTCAGGTAAGGAAGTGGTGGTTGATATAGTTTAACATAAGGTTTAGCCTTAACTGTGTTATCTTCATTAACCTTTTCAACTACCGGTTCTTTTTCCTTTTCTTGCTCAGGCTGTGGTGCCTGTGGAGCGGGAATAGCGTCATCAGAAATTATAGGCATTTTAGGTGGTTTAAGTGTAATACAACTTCTCGTGGTAATGGCTTTAGCTGTTTCATTCCGGGGGTTAGCATTTGTATCGCTAGGTAGACTTCCCGGTTTTCTTTCACCTATAAACCTTGCTAGGTTGCTTACTTCTTGTTCCAGATTTTGAATAGAAGCTTGTTGATTTCTAAATGCTTGAGCATTTTGTTCATTGGTTTGTTTCTGGGATGTGAAAAATTGCGTTTGAGATTCAACTAGCTTTGACATCATGTCTTCTAAATTTGTCTTTTTATCATCGGTTTGTGGTGGTTTATTTGGAAAATAGGTCTTTGCTGGTTGTAAGTATTATTGGATACTTGCTGATTGCTAGGACCTTGTTGATTGTTATATGGAACATTTCGGTCATAATTCTGATTGTAGTTTGGTCTTGGCGATTGATAATTATTCTGATAATTATTTCCAGGTCATTGGTTCATGTATGAAACATTCTCTCTTTGTTTCATTGTTTGTTCAATACTGAGACAATCTTTTATCAAATGTGGTCCTCCACACTGCTCACAACTAATTCGTATTGAGTGAATATCCTTAGTCATCTTTTCCATTCGTCTCTCGAAAGCATCTATCTTTGCGGACATGGAATCAAAGTCATGGCTAGAATCGGCTCTAGCTGCTTTAGATGATCTAACGATGTCTTTTTCTTGATGCCACTCATGTGAGTGGGAAGCAGTGTTATCAATAATTTTGTAAGCTTCAGTTGCGGTTTTCTTCATAATGGAACCACCTGCTGCTATATCGATGTCTTTACGTGTAGTGATGTCGCATCCTTGGTAGAATATTTGTACTATTTGATAAGTGTCTAAACCATGTTGTGGACATCCTCTCAACAACTTTTTAAATCTTGTCCACACCTCATATAGAGTTTCATTTGGCTTTTGTGTGAACGTAACAATTTCTCCTTGAAGTCTCATAGCTTTAGATGCCGGAAAGAATTGTTTAAGAAAATTTTCAACTAAGACATCCCATGTATCAATTGCCCCTTCAGGTAACGATTCTAACCAATCTTTGGCTTCTCCCTTTAAAGTCTAGGGAAATAACATGAGATATATCTGTTCATCCTCCACTTCTCGGATTTTAAATAGAGTACAGATCCTATTAAAGGTACGAAGATGTTCGTTAGGATCTTCCTTCGGCGCACCACTAAATTGGCATTGATTAGTTACCATGTGTAGGATTTGTCCTTTTATTTCATAATCTGGCGCATTAATGTCTGGTTGAGTAATTGCGTGACCTTGGCCAGTGCATTTAGCCCTTATTCGGTCTTCCATACTTAGAGGTTCCAGATTTTTCATGATTGAAATTGTTGAATCTGAATCACTAGAGGATTCTGATTTAATGGTTTCTTCCTCGACAATCTCTGGATGAGTGATTTGTGGTTCAGGAGGAATGATTAGTGGTTCAGGATCTCTGAATTGTCCTTGTATATCCTCTGGATTCTCAATTGTGAGGTCGGGTTCAAAAAATGGATTATCGGAAATTTGAATTGGAGTACTTGGTTGACTAGATGACGATTCTAAAGAAAAATCAACGGCAATAATATTGGCTAGATGTCTTGATCGAGTTACAGGTGGTGAACGTTTGAAAGGTGGTGAACGTTTTGCTCGGTGCATTAACTGAATATCCTATTAGTTATAAAAGATAAAAATTATATAAGTTATCAAATTAATAGACTTTTCTGATTTTGCCCACGTTTCTAATAGCCAATAGATACAGCAGGTAGCCAGGACCCTTTAAATCGGAAGCCCACAACTCACCACTAACAAATCCAACTATTACTACGAACCAGAAAATTTTGGATGTCTATCAATTTAACCGCTTAAAATAATTTTTCCGTTGAAATTTTAAAGAAAATAAAGAAAATTCTATGTCCTAAAAACTAGAGCGTCGAGAAATAAGAAAGAAAAAGAGCGCGTCGAAAAACGTCGAAAAACGTCGAAAAATAAAAGGTCGAAAAATAAGCGTCGAAAAATAATAAAATGCAGCGTCGAAACTTAAAAGCCTAAAAACTAAGAATTAAAAGGTGCGTCTAAAGGAATTAAAACTTAAAGGAATTCTATATCCAAAATGGCAATAACTTAATTAGGCACTAAAATCTATTAAATAATAAAGCGATAACCGACGTCGTAAAATTCTAAAGCACCTAAATCTTAATCTAAAGAAAAAGCACTTAAGGGATTTTACGGCAAAGCCTAAAAATCTAGAAATAAAAATAACTACGGCAAATACTAAATTTAAAACTAAGTACGAACAAAAAATTATAAAATTACGCTTTAACCAATAAAAAGATACAAAATATAAAATAAGTTTAAAGTTATAAAAATACAATTTTATAAAAATATTATTTTTATATTATTTATTTTATAAAAGTATCAATTTATAATTAATAAAACTAATTTAAACTAAATATTACATATTAAATACAACTAAAACTAAATATTATTAAATTAAAAACCCTAATTATAATTAATTAATAATACTAATTATTAATACTTAACCCTAATCGTACAGACTAGGATACCAGACCAGTCAAATCACCTCATGCGATCGTATGAGGTGTTAGTTGTTTTTCCATGCGGTTGCATGGCAGTGGATACCAGGCCAAATGTTTGGGCTGCTACAGTGTTCGGCCCGTTTACAATTTATATATATATTTTTGTTTCTGTTTTTAATTTATAATTTGATTTTTTTAAGTTTACAAAGTAATAATATAAGTTATAATTTTAAGAACTAAACAAAAAAATATTTTTATACTTTTTTTATAAAAGATATTTTCTTTTTAAAACACTTAAATATTTTCTTTTTATGTTTTTGTATTTTTAATATTTAAAACGTATTTTTAAAAGACTTAATAAAATTCTCTCTTTTTTTATAGCGTTTCGCTTTGGCGTTTAAGACGTCCCCGGCAGCGGCGCCAAAAATACTTGATGTGCGTAGAGGTGTATACGAAATAGTTATATTTTTACTTCGAAATACTATTAAATACGATACAATTTTACACAAGTTATTTATTTATTTATTGAATGGAATATACCTAAACCTTACTACAACACTTATAGGCAGTGTATCTAATCGTACAGTAGTGTAGTTTTTAGTAAGTCCGGTTCGTTCCACAGGGAGCTAGCCAAGTTTAACGCTATATTTTTAAAACTATATTTGTATATATATATATATATATATATATATATATATATATATATATATATATATATATATATATATATAAGTAGTATTATTATTATTATTATAAAAGGGGGGTTTTTACCGTTTAATGACCGGTTTGTCGATTTTATGTCTTTAGTCACAATTAAAACCTAATGTAAAATATTAAATATACAAATAACTTAATTTAAAGCTTAAAGTAAATGACGATAAATAAAATTGCGATAATTAAAAGTGCGATAAATAAACTGACGATAAATAAAATTGCGATAATTTAAAAGTACGATAATTAAAAGTGCGATAAGATATAAAATAAAGGAATTATGCTTATTTAAACTTCCGTAATCATGATGTTCGACGTGTTGATTTTAGTTTATTACCATGGGTTAATTGGCCTTTGTCCTGGATTATTCGATATGTCCATACGGTTTTGTCCATAATAGTCCATCGGTCATAATTATAAAGTGTGAGAGTCTTCGTCAAATTATCCTTATGTCCGAAGTCAAATATTCCAACTAATTGGGGATTCGAACTGTAACAAGGTCTTAATACTTTGTTTAATGAATACACCAGGTTATCGACTGCGTGTAATCCAAGGTTTTACTACTTTGTTAACAATTACACCAATTACCCTTGAGTGTAATCCAACCCTGTTTTAATGAGTCCATTAACTATTAATCCATTCCCGTGTCCAGTAAAATGAACGATAATTACTATTTATAGATATCCCGTCCACCGTACCTGATTAAGCGTATGTGGTTATATATAGATACGTCAAATTGTAACCTTTATATTAAATTAACGAGGTATCGTTTAGTTAATATAAAGCCCATTAATAGCCCATAGTCTAATTTCCACCAGTGTCATTCTTTTGTCCAAACCCCAATTATGGTCCAAAACCCAATTACCCCTTCTTTAATATTTAGCCCAACATCACGATTACTTCGATTTAAAAAAGCATAATAATAACTTAGCTACGAGACATTAATTTAAAAAGGTTGTGAAATGTCCCGTTCATATTGATTATAAACGTTCCATATTAATTGATTTCGTCGCGAGGTTTTGACCTCTATATGATACATTTTTCAAAGACTGCATTCATTTTTAAAACAACCATAACCTTTATTTTATTGATAAAGGTTTAAAAAGCATTACGTAGATTATCAAATAATGATAATCTAAAATATACCATTTACACACGACCATTACATAATGGTTTACAATAAGAATATATTACATCAAAAAATAACTTTCTTGAATGCAGTTTTTACACAATATCATACAAGCATGGACTCCAAATCTTGTCCTTATTTTAGTATGCAACAGCGGAAGCTCTTAATAATCACCTGAGAATAAACATGCTTAAAACGTCAACAAAAAAATGTTGGTGAGTTATAGGTTTAACCTATATATTATCAAATCATAATAATAGACCACAAGATTTCATATTTCAATATACATCCCATACATAGAGATAAAATTCATTCATATGGTGAACACCTGGTAACCGACATTAACAAGATGCATATAGAATATCTCCATCATTCCGGGACACCCATCGGACATGATAAAATTGAAGTACTAAAGCATTCTAAATTCCAGAATGGGGCTTGTTGGGCCCGATAGATCTATCTTTAGGATTCTTATCAATTTGGGGGTCTGTTCCCAAATTCTTAGGCTACCAAGCTAAAAAGGAGCATATTCGGCTTCGATCATTCACCCATATAAAGTAGTTTCATTTACTTGTGTCTATTTCGTAAAACATTTATAAATTTACATGAATTCTCATCCCAAAATATTAGATTTTAAAAGTGGGACTATAACTCACTTTCACAGATTTTTACTTCGTCGGGAAGTAAGACTTGGCCACTGGTCGATTCACGAACCTATAACAAATATGTACATATATATCAAAGTATGTTCAAAATATATTTACAACATTTTTAATACGTTTTAATGTTTTAAGTTTATTAAGTCAGCTATCCTCGTTAGTAACCTACAATTAGTTGTCCATAGTTAGATGTACAGAAAATAAATTGATATATATTATCTTGACCCAATCCACGACCCAGTGTATACACGTCTCAGGCTAGATCACAACTCAAAGTATATATATTTTTGGAATCAACCTCAACCCTGTATAGCTAACTCCAACATTACTGCATATAGAGTGTCTATGGTTGTTCCAAATAATATATATAGATGGGTCGATATGATATGTCAAAACATTTGCATACGTGTCTATGGTATCCCAAGATTACATAATATATTAGAATACATGTATAATACAATACAAGTTAGCTAGGATATGATTTGTATAGAATTGTTACAATATTTCCCGTAGCTACAACAATCAAAAAATATCCAATCTTGTTTTACCCATAACTTCTTCGTTTTAAATCCGTTTTGAGTGAATCAAATTGCTATGATTTCATATTGAACTCTATTTTATGAATCTAAACAGTAAAAGTATAGGTTTATAGTCGGAAATATAAGTTACAAGTCATTTTTGTAAGAGGTAGTCATTTTAGTCGAAAGAACGACGTCTTGATGACCATTTTGAAAAACATACTTCCACTTTGAGTTTAACCATGATTTTTGGATATAGTTTCATGTTCATAAGAAAAATCATTTTCCCAGAAGAACAAATTTTAAATCAAAGTTTATCATAGTTTTTAATTATCAAACCCAAAACAGCCCGCGGTGTTACTACGACGGCGTATGGCCGGTTTTACGATGTTTTTCGTGTTTCCAGATTTTAAATAATTAAGTTAGCATATAATATAGATATAGAACATGTGTTTAGTTGATTTTAAAAGTCAAGTTAGAAGGATTAACTTTTGTTTGCGAACAAGTTTAGAATTAACTAAACTATGTTCTAGTGATTTCAAGTTTAAACCTTCGAATAAGGTAGTTTTATATATATGAATCGAATGATGTTATGAACATCATTACTACCTCAGGTTTTGTGGATAAACCTACTAGAAATGAGAAAAATAGATCTAGCTTCAAAGGATCCTTGGATGGCTTGAAAGTTCTTGAAGCAGAATCATGACACGAAAACAAGTTCAAGTAAGATTTCCACTCTAAATAAGATTGTTATAGTTATAGAAATTGAATCAAAGTTTGAATATGAGTATTAAATTGTATTAGAAAGATATCTTACTGTAAATAAGAAAGATTTCTTGAGGTTGGATGATCACTTTACAAGATTGGAAGTAAGCTATCAAACTTGAAAGTATTCTTGATTTTATGAAACTAGAACGTATAGAATTTATGAAGAACACTTAGAACTTGAAAATAGAACTTGAGAGAGATCAATTAGATGAAGAAAATTGAAGAATGAAAGTGTTTGTAGGTGTTTTTGGTCGTTGGTATATGGATTAGATATAAAGGATGTGTAATTTTGTTTACATGTAAATAAGTCATGAATGATTACTAATATTTTTGTAATTTTATGAGATATTTCATGCTAGTTGCCAAATTATGGTTCCCACATATGGTAGGTGACTCACATGGGCTAATAAGAGCTGATCATTGGATTGTATATATCAATAGTACATACATCTAAAAGCTGTGTATTGTACGAGTACGAATACGGGTGCATACGAGTAGAATTGTTGATGAAACTGAACGAGGATGTAATTGTAAGCATTTTTGTTAAGTAGAAGTATTTTGATAAGTGTTTTGAAGTCTTTAAAAAGTGTATGAATACATATTAAAACACTATATGTATATACATTTTAACTAAGTCGTTAAGTCATCGTTAGTCGTTACATGTAAATGTTGTTTTGAAGCCTTTAGGTTAACGATCCTGTTAAGTGTTGTTAACCCATTATTTATTATATCAAATGAGATGTTAAATTATTATATTATCATGATATTATGATGTATTAATATATCTTAATATGATATATATACAATTAAATGTCGTTACAACGATAATCGTTACATATATGCCTCGTTTCGAAATCCTTAAGTTATTAGTCTTGTTTTTACATATGTAGTTCATTGTTAATATACTTAATGATATGTTTACTTATCATAATACCATGTTGACTATATATATATATATATCCATATATATGACATCATATAGTTTTTACAAGTTTTAACGTTCGTGAATCACCGGTCAACTTGGGTGGTCAATTGTCTATATAAAACCTATTTCAATTAATCAAGTCTTAACAAGTTTGATTGCTTAACATGTTAGAAATACTTAATCGTGTAAATAAAAATTTCATTTAATATATATAAACATGGAAAAGTTCGGGTCACTACAGTACCTACCCGTTAAATAAATTTCATCCCGAAATTTTAAGCAGTTGGAGGTGTTGACGTATCTTCTGGAAATAAGTGCGGGTACTTCTTCTTCATCTGATCTTCTCATTCCCAGGTGAACTCAGGTCCTCTACGAGCATTCCATCGAACCTTAACAATTGTTATCTTTTTTTGCTTAAGTCTTTTAACCTCACGATCCATTATTTCGACGGGTTCTTCGATGAATTGAAGTTTTTCGTTGATTTGGATTTTGTTTAACAGAATAGTGAGATCTTCTTTAGCAAAATATTTATTCAAATTTGAGACATGGAAAGTGTTATGTACAGCCGCGAGTTGTTGAGGTAACTCAAGTCGGTAAGCTACTGGTCCGACACGATCAATAATCTTGAATGGTCCAATATACCTTGGATTTAATTTCCCTCGTTTACCAAATCGAACAACGCCTTTCCAAGGTGCAACTTTAAGCATGACCATCTCTCTAATTTCAAATTCTATATCTTTTCTTTTAATGCCAGCGTAGCTCTTTTGTCGACTTTGGGCGGTTTTCAATCGTTGTTGAATTTGGATGATCTTCTCGGTAGTTTCTTGTATTATCTCCGGACCCGTAATCTATCTATCCCCCACTTCACTCCAACAAATCAGAGACCTGCACTTTCTACCATAAAGTGCTTCAAACGGCGCCATCTCAATACTTGAATGGTAGCTGTTGTTTTAGGAAAATTCTGCTAACGGAAGGTGTCTATCCCAACAGTTTTCGAAATCAATAACACATGCTCGTAGCACGTCTTCAAGCGTTTGTATCATCCTTTCGATCTGCCCATCAGTTTGTGGATGATAGACAATACTCATGTCTAGACGAATTCCTAATGCTTGCTGTAATGTCTGCCAGAATCTTGAAATAAATCTGCCATCCCTATCAGAGATAATAGAGATTGGTATTCCATGTCTGGATACGACTTCCTTCAAATACAGTCGTGCTAACTTCTCCATCTTGTCATCTTCTCTTATTAGCAGGAAGTGTGCTGATTTGGTGAGACGATCAACTATTACCCAAATAGTATGAAAACCACTTGCAGTCCTTGGCAATTTAGTGATGAAATCCATGGTAATGTTTTCCCATTTCCATTCCGGGATTTCGGGTTGTTAAAGTAGACCTGATGGTTTCTGATGCTCAGCTTTGACCTTAGAACACGTCAAACATTCTCCTACGTATTTAGCAACATCAACTTTCATACCCGACCATCAAAAATGTTTCTTGAGATCTTTGTACATCTTCATCGTTCCAGGATGTATTGAGTATCTAGTTTTATGAGCTTCTCTAAGTACCATTTCTCTCATATCTCCAAATTTTGGTACCCAAATTCTTTCAGTCCTATACCGAGTTCCGTTTTCCCTAATATTAAGATGCTTCTCCGATCCTTTGGGTATTTTCTTTTAAAACTCCTTGTTGCGCCTCCTTTATTTGAGTAGTAAGGTTAGTGTGAATCATTATATTCATAGCTTTTACTCGAATAGGTTCTCTATCCTTTCTGCTCAAGGTGTCATCACCACATTTGCCTTCCCCGGGTGGTAACGAATCTCAAAGTCGTAATCATTCAACAATTCAATCCATCTACGCTGCCTCATCTTTAGTTGTTTCTGATTAAATATGTGTTGAAGACTTTTGTGGTCGGTATATATAATACTTTTGACCCCATATAAGTAGTGCCTCCAAGTCTTTAATGCAAAAACAACCGCGCCTAATTCCAAAATATGGGTCGTATAATTCTGCTCATGAATCTTCAATTGTCTAGACTCATAAGCAATTACTTTCGTTCGTTGCATTAATACACAACCGAGACCTTGCTTTGAGGCATCACAATATATCACAAAATCATCATTCCCTTCAGGTAATGACAATATAAGTGCCGTAGTTAACTTTTTCTTCAATAATTGAAATGCTTTTTCTTGTTCATCCTTCCATTCAAATTTCCTCCCTTTATGCGTTAATGCAATCAAGGGTTTTGCTATTTTGGAAAAATCTTGGATGAATCTCCTGTAATAACCAGCTAGCCCTAAAAATTGGCGTATGTGTTTCGGAGTTTTCGGGGATTCCCACTTTTCAACGGTTTCAATCTTTGCTGTATCCACCTGAATACCTTCTTTATTCACTATATGACTAAGGAATTGAACTTCTTCTAACCAAAATGCACACTTTGAAAACTTAGCGTACAATTTTTCTTTTCTTAGCAACTCTAGCACTTTTCTCAAATGTTCTTCGCGCTCTTGATCATTCTTTGAGTAAATAAGTATGTCATCGATGAAGACAATGACAAACTTGTCAAGATATGGCCCACACACTCGGTTCATGAGGTCCATGAACACAGCTGGTGCGTTAGTCAATCCAAACGGCATAACTAAAAACTCGTAATGACCGTAACGCGTCCTAAAAGCAATCTTCGGAATGTCATCCTCCTTCACCCGCATTTGGTGATACCCAGAACATCAATCAATCTTTAAATAAACCAACGAGCCTTGTAGTTAATCAAATAAATAGTCGATTCTCGGTAATGGGTAATGGTTCTTGATGGTAAGTTTGTTCAACTCTCGGTAGTCGATACACAACCTGAATGTACCATCTTTCTTCTTGATAAATAGAACAGGAGATCCCCATAGTGATGTACTTGGTCAAATGAAACCACGCTCTAAAAGTTCCTGTAACTGACTTTGTAATTCTTTCATTTCGCTGGGTGCGAGTCTGTATGGAGCACGAGCTATTGGTGCAGCTCCTGGTACAAGGTCTATTTGAAATTCAACGGATTGATGTGGGGGTAATCCCGGTAGTTATTTCGGAAATACATCGGGAAATTCTTTTGCGACAGGAACATCAATGATGTTCTTTTCTTCAGGTTTAACTTCCTTGATGTGTGCTAAAATGACGTAACAACCTTTGCTTATTAGTTTTTACGCCTTCAAACTACTAATAAGATTTAATTTCGCGTTGTTCTTTTCTCCGTACACCATTAAAGGTTTTCCCTTTTCACGCATAATGCGAATCGCATTTTTGTAACAAACGACCTCTGCTTTAACCTTTTTCAACCAGTCCATGCCAATTATTACATCAAAACACCCTAACTCGATTGGTATTAAATCAATTTTAAACGTTTCATCCCCCAGTTTAATTTCTCTATCTCGAAATATATTATCTGCTGAAATTAATGTAGCGTTTGCTAATTCGAGTAAAAATTTACTATCCAAAGGCGTCAATGGGCAACTTAACTTAGCACAAAAATCTCTATTCATATAGCTTCTATCCGCACCCGAATCAAATAAAATATAAGCAGATTTATTATCAATAAGAAACGTACCCGTAACAAGCTCTGGGTCTTCCTGCGCTTCTGCCGTATTAATATTGAAAATTCTTCCGCGGCCCTGCCCATTAGTATTCCCCTGATTCGGGCAATTACTTCTAATGTGGCCCGGTTTTCCACATCCATAACAAACAAAGGCGGCATTACTTGTTTCGCCACTATTTGTTCCTTTAGTTCTGTTAAACTTTGGTCCGTAGACCTCACACTTTTTCGCACCATGGCCAGTTCTTTTACACTTGGTGCAAAATGTCGTGCAGAACCCATTCTGGTAGTAATCTTCACACCTTTGGCATTTTTGGTTTTTGTTGCCGTTGTTGTTATTGAGGTTGTTGTTGGGATTGTTATTGTTGTTGGAATGGTTGTTGTAGTTGTTGTTGTTGGGATGTTTGTTGTAGTTATTATTAGGATTACGGTTATTGTTGCGATTGTTGTTGCGGTTGTTGGGATAGTTGTTGCGATTGTGGTTGTAATTGTTGTTGTTGTTGTTCTGGTGACTCTTGTCACCGTTTTCCTCCCACTTCCTCTTGAGTTGTTTCGTGTTGGCTTCTTCGGCCACCTGCTCTTTAATTCTTCCCTCAATCTGATTTATGAGTTTATAAGCCATTCGACTTGCCTTTTGTATGGAAGCGGGCTCGTGTGAACTCACATCTTTTTGAATCCTTACTGGTAACCCTTTTATAAACACGTCGATCTTCTCTTCTTCATCTTCGAACATTCCTGGACATAATAGGCACAACTCTGTGAATCGTCGTTCATATGTGGTAATGTCGAACCCTTGTGTTCGTAACTCTCTAAGCTCTACCTTGAGCTTATTGACTTCGTTTCTAGGACGGTACTGCTCGTTCATCAATTGCTTGAATGCCGACCACGGTAGTGTGTAAGCAGCATTTTGTCCTACCTGTTCAAGATAGGTGTTCTACCACGTTAACACAGTACTTGTGAAGGTATGCGTAGCGTACTTAACTTTATCCTCTTCAGTACACTTCCATATGGCAAACACCGATTTGACTTTCTCGGTCCACCGTTTCAATCCAATTGGTCCTTCAGTTCCATCAAATTCCAATGGTTTGCAGGCAGTGAATTTTTTGTAGGAGCATCCATCACGATTTCTTGTGGAATTAGTTCCACTGCTAGATCCAGAGTTATTGTTATTTTACATCGCAGCCTGTACTGCGGCTACGTTTGCTGCAAGGAAAACACGGAAGTCTTCCTCGCTCATGTTCAAATTCTGACGAGTCGCTGGTGCCATTTCCTTCAAAAATAGCCAAAAGAATTGAGTTAATCATATAGAATTTAAGAGTAGTCAATGGTATTTCGTAGCATAATATGAACTCATTTATAAAAGCTTTTTCTTCATATTAGCGTTTTATAAGTTTAAATTCGGGTACTACCTACCCGTTAAGTTCATACTTAGTAGCTAATATACAATTCAACTACTACAATTCCATATGAAAAACTGATTATAATAATATATCACATATAAATATTCTTCAAACTTACAACATCGCTATATTACATATAACATGAAATATAGTACACTTTGATAAAGGACAGTTTTGAAGATAAATCTAGCTAATACGTAATTTGTTCAGCAAAGGAAATAAAGACACGTAATTCATAAGTCCAGAAACAAGTCATGCATTCTGGTTTTACTAAGACGACTTCCTATCCTTGGTCTTGTGGAAAATAACCGTTATGACCATTGGCTAGGCAGCATGTTGTAATGTCGTCAAAAGGACGAGGGTTTCGTAATGTCCAACAGCCCCGTAATAATCTAAAAACCTTGTTTCTCACCCCAACTACTGAATCCGTCACTTATGGGAAGGTTTTATTTAAAAGTTGCAATCCGATGTTCTTTCAAACGTTTGAATGTCTTTCAAACGTTTGACAAACTAATTTTTCCGTAACTAATTGTGCTGATGAATTCTGCCCAACTCTAGACAAGATTTCATCAATCATATCTCCTGGTAGGTCTTCTAAAATTTTTAGTTGTCTATCCTTAACGTCCATTTTGTGTTTTTATACTGTAAAATAGACAAGGATTAGATTCGTAAAAGATAATTAACAAACAATACAAGCAATTTTTTACATAGAACATAAAAGTACAAGAACACTACAATACATATAATACATAACATGATTACAACCCTCTAATCTGAATCACTGGTTTCTTCTTCTTCGGACTTGGTTCGTTTTCCTAATTTTCTAGGAATATATGGTGTTCCTCTAATACGAGCCGTCATTTTCCACAATGGTTTAGAAAAACCTGCTGGTTTAGAGGTACCTGAGTCATTGTTACATTTTAGGAAATACGGATGTTGTCGATACATATAAAGTTCATCGGGGTTGAAATCGGGTTTCTCTATTTTTATTCCTTTTCCCTTATTATTTTCATTCGCTTTATTAAATTGGGTCGAGGTAATTTCTATAACATCATCGGAATCCTCATCGGGATCCGATTCATTGGAAAATTGATAATCTTCCCAATATTTTGCTTCCTCGGCGGAAACACCATTGACCATTTTTAACTTTGGTCCGTTGGTTGATGATTTTCTTTTATTTAATCGATTTATTGTAGGTATCAAAGTTTCATCCTCCGGAACCTCTTCTTCTTCCGGTTCCTCCTCTTCCGGTTCCTCCTCTTCTAATTCCTCTTCTTCCGGTTCCTCTTCTTCCGGTTCCTCTTCTTCCGGTTCCTCTTCGGGAATTTGTGAATATTCCCAAATTATATTCGACTCTTCATTATTATTAGGTGATTCGATAGGATTTGTTATAGTTGTAGACATCTATCACACAATATCAAACACATTAAGAGGTTAATATATCACATAATATGTACATGTTAATAATATATAGTTTCCAATAAAAGTGTTAAGCAATCGTTTTTAAAGAAAACACGGTCGAAGTCCAGACTCACTAATGTATCCTAACAAACTCGATAAGATACACTAATGCAAATTTCTGGTTCTCTAAGACCAACACTCGAATACCAACTGAAATGTCCCGTTCATATTGATTATAAACGTTCCATATTAATTGATTTCGTCGCGAGGTTTTGACCTCTATATGAGACATTTTTCAAAGACTGCATTTATTTTTAAAACAACCATAACCTTTATTTTATCGATAAAGGTTTAAAAAGCATTACGTAGATTATCAAATAATGATAATCTAAAATATACCGTTTACACACGACCATTACATAATGGTTTACAATAAGAATATATTACATCAAAAAATAAGTTTCTTGAATGCAGTTTTTACACAATATCATACAAGCATGGACTCTAAATCTTGTCCTTATTTTAGTATGCAACAATGTATGCTCTTAATAATCACCTGAGAATAAACATGCTTAAAACGTCAACAAAAAAATGTTGGTGAGTTATAGGTTTAACCTATATATTATCAAATCATAATATATTAGAATACATGTATAATACAATATAAGTTAGCTAGGATATTATTTGTATAGAATTGTTACAATATTTCCCGTAGCTACAACAATAAAAAAATATCCAATCTTGTTTTACCCATAACTTCTTCGTTTTAAATCCGTTTTGAGTGAATCAAATTGCTATGGTTTCATATTGAACTCTATTTTATGAATATAAATAGTAAAAGTATAAGTTTATAGTCGGAAATATAAGTTACAAGTCGTTTTTGTAAGAGGTAGTCATTTCAGTCGAAAGAACGACGTCTTGATGACCATTTTGAAAAACATACTTCCACTTTGAGTTTAACATTGATTTTTGGATATAGTTTCATGTTCATAAGAAAAATCATTTTCCCAGAAGAAAAACTTTTAAATCAAAGTTTATCATAGTTTTTAATTAACAAACCCAAAACAGCCCGCGGTGTTACTACGACGGCGTATGTCCAGTTTTACGATGTTTTTCGTGTTTTCAGGTTTTAAATAATTAAGTTAGCATATCATATAGATATAGAACATGTGTTTAGTTGATTTTAAAAGTCAAGTTAGAAGGATTAACTTTTGTTTGCGAACAAGTTTAGAATTAACTAAACTATGTTCTAGTTATTTTAAGTTTAAACCTTCAAATAAGGTAGTTTTATATATATGAATCGAATGATGTTATGAACATCATTACTACCTCAGGTTTTGTCGATAAACCTACTGGAAATGAGAAAAATAGATCTAGCTTCAAAGGATCCTTGGATGGCTTGAAAGTTCTTGAAGCAGAATCATGACACGAAAACAAGTTCAAGTAAGATTTCCACTCGAAATAAGATTGTTATAGTTATAGAAATTGAATCAAAGTTTGAATATGAGTATTACCTTGTATTAGAAAGATATCTTACTATAAATAAGAAATATTTCTTGAGGTTGGATGATCACTTTACAAGATTGGAAGTAAGCTAGCAAACTTGAAAGTATTCTTGATTTTATGAAACTAGAACTTATAGAATTTTTGAAGAACACTTAGAACTTGAAGATAGAACTTAAGAGAGATCAATTAGATGAAGAAAATTGAAGAATGAAAGTGTTTGTAGGTATTTTTGGTCGTTGGTATATGGATTAGATATAAAGGCTGTGTAATTTTGTTTACATGTAAATAAGTCATGAATGATTACTAATATTTTTATAATTTTATGAGATATTTCATGCTAGTTGCCAAATGATGGTTCCCACATATTTTAGGTGACTCACATGGGCTACTAAGAGCTGATCATTAGAGTGTATATACTAATAGTACATACATCTAAAAGCTGTGTATTGTACGAGTACGAATACGGGTGCATACGAGTAGAATTGTTGATGAAACTGAACGAGGATGTAATTGTAAGCATTTTTGTTAAGTAGAAGTATTTTGATAAGTGTTTTGAAGTCTTTCAAAAGTGTATGAATACATATTAAAACACTATATGTATATACATTTTAACTGAGTCGTTAAGTCATCGTTAGTCGTTACATGTAAATGTTGTTTTGAAGCCTTTAGGTTAACGAACCCGTTAAGTGTTGTTAACCTATTGTTTATTATATCAAATGAGATGTTAAATTATTACATTATCATGATATTATGATGTATTAATATATCTTAATATGATATATATACAATTAAATGTCATTACAACGATAATCGTTACATATATGCCTCGTTTCGAAATCCTTAAGTTAGTAGTCTTGTTTTTACATATGTAGTTCATTGTTAATATACTTAATGATATGTTTACTTATCATAATACCATGTTAATTATATATATATATATCCATATATATGACATCATATAGTTTTTACCAGTTTTAAAGTTCGTGAATCACCGGTCAACTTGGGTGGTCAATTGTCTATATAAAACCTATTTCAATTAATCAAGTCTTAACAAGTTTGATTGCTTAACATGTTGGAAACACTTAATCATGTAAATAACAATTTCATTTAATATATATAAACATGGAAAAGTTCGGGTCACTACAGGTTGAACATAACTTATAATGATTAATAATAGCGTAGCGTTACACGGACAGAATTTCGACTTACAAACTTACAACATTCGCCACTATAACCTTATTATTATTACCTTAAAATTAAAATTATAATTAAAATATAAATATAAATATAAATTGAAAATAAGAAGTAGAAAAAGGATGTGTTAAATTCGGCCAGAAACTGCGAAATTTATAGGACTTGAGCTGCTATAGTAAGCCATGCGATCGCATGGCTTTTGTGCTTCCTGGCCATGCGATCGCATGGCCACCTTTTCCTGGTCACAAAGATTCCAAAAACGTGGGCTGCTGCGTATTAATATATTATATAATATAATATATATAATTTTATATAATTATACATATATTATATTATATTCTTGTGCATCGTTGACTTGTAATTTTAGGTCCACTGCGTCACGCGTTGATAGTTGGTTCATGTCCCGGTTTCGAATTTTCGAACGTCCTTGCGTACTATTTAATATCTTGTACTTTGCGTTTCACGGCTCGTAATCTTGTAATTTCTAGATGTTTCTTATCAATAAATTGAACCACTTGGATTGTACTTTGTACTTTTTAGCGTTTTGGTCATTTGCGTCTTCAATTCGTCGAATCTGTCTTTTGTCTTCACCTTTTATTATTTAAACGAATATCACTTGTAAATAGGACAATTGCAACCAAAAGCTTGTCTTTCTTGAAGGATAATGCTATGAAATATATGTTCATTTTTAGCATTATCATTATCATTTTCTAGAGTCGGTGCTTTTATTCTTTTCTTTGTTTTTGTTAGTTGTAGGGAAATGGTTGACTACAAGAATATGACAATGGGTGAGAGAATGAGAGTAGAACGGAGGAAACTAATTGAATTTTATTCATCTCCTAGTGTTACCAACAAGGGGTACCAAGAGAAAGAAGTTAATGAAATTGTGGTTAACACTCAAAAAAGGTCTATGAAAGAGAGAATGATAGCTGAATGTTTCTTCCCGTGTTTTTATGGGTCTTGGAAATGTTGCATGAATCCGAACGTAAAACATTTGAGTCTCTTACCTACTACACAACTTGCTACCAATCTGTATTCACCATTGATTCTGTTTTCGGAACATTCAAATGTGATAAAGTCCAGTCCAGCTCCACAACTTATAAGTTCACAATCTATTTTGCAAGACGAACTGGTTGTTGAAAAACACACTCATTGAGATCCACTTTCTGAGCTTTTGCAGGATTTCCCCGAGTTACATTCTTTCTCTTCTAGTTATATAGATGAGACTATGGTGGAGGAGGAAGATGATTTGTTAGTTGTTCTAATGGCTAATTGTTATGAGCCTACAACTGAGGAATTGAAGGAAGTGAAGTTAGAGGTTGAATCCCGTTCCACAGTTGAGATTCAGAGCTGGTCCACACTTATTCCAGAGGATGTTGATATTGAGGAGAGTAATGGTTCATTTTTGGATGGATATCACAGTGTGTATAGCATGAGGATGACGGTCTATAATGACCCATTTGATGTGAGCATGAACGAGGGGTACACTCGGGTGTCCCAAACTGATTTTAAGGGTGACGCGTTTCCCGATATTCGGGTTAGTGTAATGTGTTTAAGGGAAGCGACAACAGGAATTCTGGATATTATGTTTACTTCTCGAGGTGTTAACAATTGGTTAACCTTGCTGATTCGTGGAACATATTCCACAGATTTCTCGTACCGTCAGCTAAGTGTAGGTGATTCAGACCCCACTAAAGACTAATCATGGGGGTCGAGTTGTGTGCACGACTTATAAATAAACTTACACGCATTTTGTAAAGTTTGTACACATTGGTATAGATAATTGAAAATCCAAAAACATTTGAAAAACTCCTTAAAAACACAAAAATATTTTATTTTCTCTTTGTATTAGTTTGTTTCGTGTGCTGGTACATTTGGACATGTGGATTGTTGCGCGGTAGTGAAGGGAAAAGATTCTGCCATATTGTTCCGTATTTTGATGTTCGAGCCCTACAAAGACACTTGCACATGATCATGTAAAATTTTGTATATTTCATTTCATTTTATTTCCGAGAATTATAATTCACCTTATACTAATGTCCTCTCAAATGTATACTCATTTTTCGTTTAAACATAATGAGGACATTACTTAACTCAAGTGTGGGGTGGGTGTATGAATTTTCATGGTTACCAAATTTGGTTTCGTTTATTTTGAACTTTGAAAGGAGTGAAACATCATGTTTAAGCCATTTTTGGGAAATTTTAAAATTTTTTATGGTTTTATTCGTGATTTCAATGAAGCAAAAACTGTATGCCATGAAGATTGGCAAGTTATTACCCATCAATTAACGAGTACATAATGTCATTTCCTGTATTCTTTCCGCCCTACGCCGATACTGAGTTTAGTTGGCTCGGAAAGTATGCTTGTTCCGTGTCGTTTCCCTAAAACCAAGGGGAACTGTGGGTGACACTTTCCCATAACCTTAGGATGTATAGTTTCCATCCTATATAGGAAGTAAAGTCTTCCGAGTGTACGTCCTACTTGGTATAGCAGACTTCCTAAACTATACCATTTCATACTAATATCATCTCACGATATAAGGTACTCTTGAGCTTCCAAACACGTTCATTACCATTGAACGTGAAATCCTACGAATTCTTCAAGAATTTAATTGTAGATCACCTGTACAAAAACGGGTGTCAACCGTAAGAGCGGTGATTGGATCGCATGGTCAAAACCGAGCCATGCGCTAGATCGAAAAATTTAATTAGGGCGATCCTCATTGTTTCTCCTAACAAGGACAATGTTGCGTTCAACCACTTAATATGACCATACAGGATGTATCCATTCCATCCTAAAGGGAGTCAATTCTCTTGAATGACACACTTGCTGATTCATTTCAGAAGTTGTAGTCCAGACCAGTTGTAGGGTGACGAAAAATCTTGAAAAGTCATTGCTAAAATCGACTGGAAATCTACCAGGCCTCAACGTCAAACAGGAAAACTGGTAGTCAAAGCTTATTTCAATGAGGGAGATTTGCTAGCTAAATGGGGAGCGAACCATGATACACAAAATGTCAGTGATTGATCAGATCCCAAGTAGATAACCTCTGGATAGGTAAGATATCAGCTTTTAAGCCTGATGAACCTCAATCTTTATGATTGATCTAACAGATTAGATGATCACCTCATGATTATCGATGATATCTGGACGTAATGTGTTTTCTCCTAAGCAAATTATTTTCTTACCGACATCTCGCCATGTTAGGTACTGTGGGAGGCATTGGCTTGACCAATCGCGGGGTTTCCCTTATGGTTCGTTGGTTCTTTTGCTCGGTTCATGGCTTCCACTTGTATCCCGGTTCATATTGAAGAAAATATTTTAAGGTTCGAGATTCTTTTACACTTATTTGGATTATATATTTGGAATATTTTGTTTGAGTTATTATGTTATGCTGAATACATGTTTGGGAAGTTAGATGTTTGGGGATTACAAGTGGAATTCATAGGGTTGTTATTGTCCTCCAAAACCGTACCCACTCTAGTTACTTGATTTGGTTCATGTTTGATTGGTTCTACATATTATTTTTCGAAGACGTATTTATATGGTAGAAGATATTTTCGAGTCGATATTGGTTGAGGACAAGCAAGACTCTAGTGTGGGGTGATTTGATATTGCATATTTTACATATGTTTATCTTAGCAATATCCTTCATATTTTGGTCCTTTGGATACGGTTTGGAGACGATTTAATGGTATTTATTAAGAATTAAATTCGAGAGCTACAAAGATGATAAAGTTAGATATTTAAGCATTTTAAGGTACATTATATATTGTTTTATCTTGAGGTATCAGTTATCGAGTTTGGTTTGAGTTTGGTGAAGTCGTGCAATAAGTTGGTGATTTTGCAAAGTTTGTGCGCTTCTACTGTTTTGGCCATAACTTATTCATACGAGCTCGAAATTAAGTGAAACAAAGGCTAGACGTCCTTTCATATTGAGAAAGGCTACAATTTTTGTGTTGATGTTTTTTTTAGATGATGTATGAGCTGATTAGATGAACATAATTCATGCTATTTGAAATGCGGATTTAATAAAAATAGTTGGCAGGCCAACTTGATTTGTCAAGATCCATTAAATAATAGTGGGCTTTGATGAGTTATTAAGTGGATTTTGATGGATTAAACATTTTTGGGCCCTTCTCATACATGGGTTTAACTGAATTATTATCCAATCTGTTGATGCATTTTATGTAAGTCCCTAGACATCAAACCCACGTCCATAGCAGGTACTTCAGTTTACAGGTTACCATGATCGCTCGTTGTTATCCTATCAGTGTTTATATGTGGTTACAGGTACTACAGGAATGCGATATGGAAGTTTGACTATCTTAGACTCAGTTAGACGTACGAGTGAAGCCTCACTCGTATGGCTGACAAGCTCATACGCACGAGTGTGCTGAGCTGAGTCACAAACCTAATCTAAGTGAACATACACGAGTGCGCAATCAACTGTACGGCTGAGCCTTCCCACTCGTACGAGTGAGCCTGGCTCGCACAGTTAACTTAACAGCTGGTAGTATTTAAGTGTTATGTTCTTCATTTTAGGGTAAGCCTCTCATTACACACACACTCTGCTCAGATCTGGTAAACCCTAGTTCGATTGTCTCTCAACCCAAATCCTTTAACAAGGTGAATAATAGCTCTAGGTGTTAATCTAATCACATCATTGATTTGTTGTGGTTTGACTTAATTAATCCCAAAAAGCACAATATTCACTGGAATGGTTTGATTCACTAATTCCGCCTTTGTGTGAGTTAAACCTGTTGATTTTGAAGTTCCTAGTCATGTTTCATCACAATCACTATAAGGAGTCATCATGGAACGAAAAATTGAAGGGAGTTGGGGTGCGACTATACAGCAGGCTGTGGAAACCCTTTGGTTCTTGGTTAGTCGACACAAAAGAAAAAAATAAGGAAGAGCAAATAATAAGAAACTCAAGTAATTAAGTAATTGTTTGTGTTGTTTTTGTGGATCACGACAAAAGCAAGAGGAAGGAAACAATTTAATTGTTTTTGTGTTGGTATTTGCTGTGTCACGAAAAGAAAGAAAGAAGGGGAGCCTACATAATTGTGTTGGAATGATTTTTGTTCAGAAAATGAGATCATCACAATTGGTGTAACTTCTATTCTCAAGTCACCATATTCAATATTAATTCATGATTTGGATTTATACGCCTAGTCAACTATTGATATATTCGTATTTGTTATTTGTTAATGCTATGATGATTTGTTTATATTTAATTTTTTTGATTGTTTGTCTAATCTTTATCATGGGCTAATCTTTTTAATGCTTATCTAGATTAATAACCTTAGTGGATGATTTCTTTTATAGTTATATGATTTTTTGCATGATATATTAGACTCTGGATAAATAACCACACTTGTGGGTGTTGATGTATGTTATGAGATTGATTAGTGTACTTGTTTCGACAAAAGGAACCCTATTTCAATTTAGTACATTAATTTCCAATTGATTTGTCTTAATTATTTGGGTGCTTACTGGACCAAGGGGGTAAATTGGGTAACATATGTTGAACAAAACAGGGGTGAATTGTGTGGAGCGAACGCGTAACCAATTTAATCTAAATCTCTGAATTAGTTAATTACTTAGTCACAAGCAACGAGGTCTTTGGTGAGAGGGAACCCTAAGCCGATAAATCCTAGCTTGAGTGTTCATAAAAGAGAACTCTAAACGAACCGACTTAGTAATTACATGCATTTTATCACTATAACTTGTGCTTAATGCTATATCATCCGACACTGAGGGTAAAAGATCTAGGCGAGCATTTCTTTGTCTATTGAATTCAAAACTATCTTTAATTTTTTTGTTGAATCTGCATTTATTTGCTATAATATAAAACGCAAAAATATTGTCTTTATATTTAAATCTCTCTTGATTGGTTAATCGTTAAATAACCAAAACCAATTATCTGTTATTTCATTTTATTTGTTTACTTAATTGCATTTAATTAATAATTTTGAATTGCGTGTGAATTGTCCTTGGAACGATAATCGGTATTTATCATTTTCTATACTGTTGCACGACCGGGTACACTGCCCGTGATTATGTGTAGTCTTAAATCGGTAATTCATGTTCTATAAACTATATACCTGATTTTACATATCACCACCACCAAAGATAATTGGGTGGTTCAAAAGGCTTGTTGCATAGCTTAAATGCAATCATGAACTCTTCGGAAGTGAGCTAGTTTAGGTTTTTTGTTTTTGTTTTGTTTTTGTGTTTAAGTTGTAATTGAAAGGAATGAATGAAAGAGATGATGAACGTTTCGATCATGTGCATTGTATTGAGTACCAATGGTGAATGAGCTAGCCCCGGTAATATGTTTCTTTTTAATTCTTTCTTTTTCATTTATTTTGATGTTGACATGCATAGGAAGACGTTGCATGATTTAAGTGTAGGGAGAGGGAATTAAAAATTTTGTGAGGTTAATTACATTTGTGTTATTGGAACTAAAATTGAGTGAAACATCGTAATTTAAGCTTCTTTTGCATATGAATTTTTTTTTTAAAGATGTTTATATTATGATTTCAATAAAACCCAGTGTCGAGTCTGTTACATGTTTTGGTTAGAAACCAGAACTTAACGTGTCATTTTATTAGGGCGATCGTCACTATTTCTCGTAACAGGATAGTGTATACACCCGACCACTTTTACCCCTTTGTTTTAACAGTTTCTTGTTCATCGCTTTCTTTTTCATCCGGAAGGTAGTTTACTGTAATGTAATATACCGGACAAGTAAACTGGTCGTGTCGCTTTCCTATACCGGGTTAGCTGTGGATGACACATACCTTCTCACTTTGACAATTGCTTTCTCATCGCCTTCCTTTTCACCCGGAAGGTAGTTTATTGAAAGATAATATACCGGGTTAGTTAATTATTCGTGTGCTTGTTCACTACGAGGACAGCTTTGAATAACACATGACCCAAAGCTACCAATCCCGGTGAGGTTAAATCCGTAGGTCTATCCAGGGTAACAACTAGAGCACGTAGCAAAATTTTTCCTTCGCAGTCTGAAACAATCATTTTACTTTGGTAAATGATTCATGTACATGTTATCCGATCGAAAGGGTCCTACCATTATCATTAGAGGCTTTTGGGGCTAAACCCAAAACATGAGATCCACTTGGGGCCAAATCTAAGAACGCGGTAACATCGTACTTAGTCACGTGGGACTTTAACCATGACCTTCCTTTCAAATGTGCACTTTTCTCTAGAAACCAAGAGTAAATCTGGTATTTGAATGCAGTGTCGTTGTCATGAACCCGAGGATAATTGTGGATGGCACACCTGTGACAACCCGGAAATTTCCAACCAAATTTAAAATTTATCTTTATATTATTCCGACACGATAAGCAAAGTTTGTTAAGTTAAATCTCAAGAATTTTAAATTGTGTTCATACATTCATTATAACCTCGAACAAATTACGACGATTCACGAACCGTTATATATAAATAAATATGTATATATATGTATATATATATTATAACTTGAGAATATTAATAAAGTATTAAACGTATAATACTTTATATGAACGTATTTGTTTCAATATGTTTATCGATGGAATTAGAAGATAATATCAAATGATTGAATTATTAGATACATTGAATTTATGGCTACGAGTCCCTGTTAGGAGGTCCACTTTGATTTAGGAAACCTTTCCCTTTTAACCATATTCGGAAAATGGTAAAGTAATTTTACATATAAGAACAAGGTGTCAACTAACGAGAACTAGACAAGAGTTAGTGAAGATTGCTATTTGATTTTCAATTCATACCTTACAACATTTTTCTCATGATGTTAATAAGATAACTATTATGACTATCATTTTAAAGTTGAAATGTGGAATGTAAATAACTTAGATATTGGGTATCAACATTTTTCATTAAAATGATTTCATACGTTTATTTAACCTTTGAACTTTATCTCATGCTTCACCAACAGACTGTAATTTAAAAACTTGAAACCTATTATGAATGTATATGATTCTACTTTTCTAAAACGTTTTATGATATAACGATTTCCATTATTTTAACCTTTAAACAAAATAATTCTTAAATATATTTAGTTTTGAAAAACAAAATTATCATATTTATTTGATTTAGTTTCAAACGTATAAAAACGTATTCAGTTTAAAAAGAACTTTATTATTAAAACGTATATAACTTTTATAGATATCTAGAACCACTTTTGACAACTCATTATTTAACCAGTATGATAAAGATAACGATATTTATATTTTATTTTATTAAATATATATAACGATTTAAATTAATATTATATATATACGCATATTATACGTACATAGTTTTATACTTTTACTATACTTAAACTTTACCTTTACTTTATTTTTACTTTACTTTAACTTTAATAATTCACTTTAATAATTCATACTTTAATAATTTACTTTAATAATTCATACTTTAATAATTCACTTTAAGAATTCATACTTTAATAATTCACTTTAATAATTCAAAAATCTATTATAAATAGAATTCAAAAGGTTTCATTATTTCATAGAAACTTGAAAATATTTTTCTCTAAACTCTCTCAATCGATTTACATATATATTTTTACTCCGTATTATTTCAAGATATTATTAGTATACATAAAATATTACGACGGAGTGCTGTCCGAGTGATTTCGAAATTGTTTTTCGAGCGGGATAAGGCTAAGGAAATTATGGGTTATAGCTATGGAGGTTATGGGTATGGTTCGGGAGTATTGCTCGTGAGTCAAACTAGTGTTTATCATCTCCGTTGCGTCTACGTACTTTTCCTGCAATATTGAATCTCAATATTGATACGTTCGTGAATCCGAGGCCAACCTTGCACTTGTTCAATGATGTTATATGTATTTTTACAACGAAATACAGTATGGTGAGTTTTCATAGCTCCCTTTTTAAATGCTTTTGCATTATATATTTTTGGGCTGAGAATACATGCATATTTTATAACTGTTTTACGAAATAGGCACAAGTACTAAAACTAATTCTACGTGGGTTTAAACCAGAAATATCCCCTTAGCTTGGTAACTATAACTACTGGTGTATGACTGGTAGGCGCGAATCCTAAAGATAGATCTATTGGACCTAACAAACCCCATCCTGACTATGGGATGCTTTAGTACTTCGAGGTTTATATAACACACCTGATTCGGTGTACTTTCAGAGGGTAAAACATGAACGTTAATGCTTGTTACCAGGTACCTACAACTTATAGAATGCTTTTTATACACTTGCGAGTGTATGGTTATTTATGAAACTGAAATCTTGTGGTCTATTACAACTATTGAAAATCATTATTTATGATAAAACTATGAACTCACCAACCTTTTGGTTGACACTTTAAAGTATGTTTATTCTCAGGTGTTAAAGAAATCTTCCGCTGTGCATTTTCTCATTTTAAAGATATTACTTGGAGTCATTCATGGCATATTTCAAAAGACGTTGCATTCAAGTCGTTGAGTTCAATAGAGATTATTATTAAGTAAATGACAGATTAGGTCATTTATAGTTGAATCTTATGAAATGGTATGCATGCCTGTCAATTTTTGATGTAAAGAGCGTTTATCTTTTAAAAACGAATGCAATGTTTGAAAAATGTATCATATAGAGGTCAAATACCTCGCGATGTAATCAACTATTGAGAATCGTTTATAATGTATATGAACGGGTCCTTTCAGTTGGTATCAGAGCGGTGGTCTTAGCGAAAAAGGTCTGCGTTAGTGTGTCTAACTGATAAGTCGTTAGGATGCATTAGTGAGTCTGGACTTGGACCGTGTCTGCATTGTCAAAACTTTTGCTTATCATTTTTGTCAGAAATTGCCTGCTTATCATTCTTAGTCTAGTCACGTCTTACTGCATTGATTGCATGAATAGTGTATAGACAAACTTCATATCTTAGCGTATCTGTTACTATAAACTTTGCCTGACATATCCCGTAAATTCCTCCGTAATCTACGAAATCTTTTGCGCTATATATATAGATATTCTATGTAATTGGAACACCACCCGATAGCCGAAAAATCATTTCATATAAAAAAATCCTTTATTCAATCGAACAAAATGGAATTCGTCATTAGTTCAAGTCCCTCGAATTCCGATATGGAATCCCACTCAAGCTCCGAAAGTAGTGTGACTGGAATGGATCAACCAATCAGCCATCATCTATTTCGGATGAATTGGAGATGGGTTCGTAGCCTCCTCAATCATTGGAGACAAGAAGAAGGCGATCCTTTCCATCCACCACATTGCCCTCTTGGCGAAGAACCTGAAGCACTTACCGGCGAACCTGTCTGAAACACCATTTTCTCTCTCATTTCCAGAGTATCTCGTCATGATTATATACTACATCAAATTCTAGATTTTATTTATCCGCTCGTCCAAACCGACAATCACCCCGGTGTAATAGAAGAAGTCAACGAGCTTCGCGTTCCGGTAGTGGCTTTGGAGAATATGGTACAAAGATTACAAACACCATTAGCAGCATCAGCAGCATAACCAGTACCACCATCATCAGCGCCAACAGTACCATTACCACCTCCAACCACAACCGCGTCGTAACCCTCAACTTCACAATCTGTCCCACGAGCATCAACGTCATACACACCATAGATACCAAGGAATACCAACAACAATAACTGACGAAGTATTAATTCATAACTTCATTGGAGAAGCATTCCGCGGAGATTATGTAATCTCTAAAGTCTTAGAGATTATCTAATCTAGCCCTAACCATAAAGCAGTTAAGCAAACCGAAATGATAGAAGGAAGAGTAGACACCCTGACAAAAATGGTGTGTGATTAACCAGCTAAACTTGTTTTACCAACATCATCATTAGTACCATCAGCGTCACCAGCATCGTCAGTGCAGTCAGCATCAGAATCAACAACATCTATAACATCACAAACTCCGTCAATTCAAGAATCACTGTGGACATCATTACGAATCAATAACGCGTATATTGTATTAGCGAGTTATGAAGAATTAACTCATTCCCTCTGAAGAAATTATATGTATATTTTACATATATATATTTTGAAAAAAAATAATAAATAAATAAATAAATCTTTCCGTGCTAAGCTATTGTGTATGAATCTTAACTACTTGGTTAATTCATATTACAAATATGCAATAATGTACGTATTTCACCCGCAACTTAACCAGCGTTAACTACAATCTCTGTCTCAATTCAACAAATTCCAATTCATAATAAATCAAGTATATATTTGATTTTACACTTTCATCATCGATGTACCCGAAACTTTTCAGATAACATCATTCGTACTTTGCGAAGTTCACAAGAATTTAACGAAAACCAACATCACGCCTCAACAAATAACGAAGTATTGATTCATAATTTCAATATTATTGAAGAAATACTTATGTAATCTCTAAAGCCTTCAAGGGATTATTCAATTCTAGCTCCAACCGTAAATCGAATGAGTTTAATTTAGTATTAACTCATTAAAATCTATGTTACATCTGAAGAGAATATATATACATATATATTTTCATAAAGACTGTAATAAAATTATTTTGTACAAAATATTAATTGTGAATTTTTTTTAACGGGTAGGTAATACCCGAGAGATATATATATATTCACAATTAATATGTTACATTCTTTGAATTTGATTAAGCAAATTATCAACTATAATTCCTACTTTCACAATAATATACATTCTTTCATAGAAATCAAAACAACCATACTCATTCAAACTCAATTACATATTCTGATTTTGAAAAACTCAGAATTCAATTTGAGATATACCGGTACCATCACTTTTAGATTCCTACATCTTTCAAAGCTATACTTTGACTTCAAAACTGTGTTAGAACATAAAATGTATATTAACGATTACAATCTGTGTTCAAACCCTTCGAAAATTTCTGAAGACACTTCAAATATTGAGAAATCGAGATAATGATCCAACCACATATTACCCACAGTTGTGTACTTAAAAAGCTCTCGAAACCAAAGTCATAATTCAACACATATATGTGTCAGATCCTTTGACATTTATTAGCAAAAAAAAATAACTTTGCAATTCCTTTGTAAAGTAGCAAATTATATCACAGCTCCAACAAGACAACTTCGATTTTTCATTTGGAGTAGCCTTATCATATCTCAATATATATGATTACCCTTTTGTTACCGGAGAACCTTTCATGTTTCACCACATTAGCAATAAACTTAATCACAACTTCACTGATCTTTGACCTTCCGAATAATCATTATAATTACCGAAACCCCATCATTTACTCATTCCCATCTTGTAACGAGAATTGCCATACGAATCATCGGGAATTAGCAATCAGTATTTTGAAATCTCGCAGCATGTCTACGCCAACAGTTATATGTGTATATATAACGTCTATCTCCTGGACTTACATACTTGAATGTGAAGTTTCTGAAAAACACCCTGAACTGCGAAATAGTTCTCGAAATGTTGATGAAGCAGAAAAAAACTATAAACGAATTTAACAATAAAAGTTTGATGATAATGAATAGTGTGCTGGCAAAGCGCAGAAAAAAAAAGTTTTGGAACTGGAAAACGAATTGAGCAAAGTATGAAGGAGGCTGTGGACAAATCACAAAGACTGAATCTGCCTTCAAAAAATCCAAATGATTCAGTATCTGCTGAATTCATTAACAAATACCTTGCTCCTAACTCTAAACCCCTGCTGACAATATTCTTCATCATCCTCTGATATTAGAAATCCTAAGATATCATCATATCTTTCATTATAAATATCATCCATATTTCTGAAGATATTTTCATAATTATTCTTATCCGAAATCATTTATCTCTTCGCGCTATCTATATTACATCATAAAAGAAACTATTTTAGTTTCTAAATTCTGAAACATTCGAGTTTAAAATAGGAATATTTTTGAAGTAGTGTTGGGAGCTGAAGCATGAGTTAGTATAATATAATGACACTTGATCAACGTGAATATATTACAGTAATTCATGCTGAGTTTCTAAATGGAACGTGATGATTCACAGATCATAACGTCATCATGTGTCATGTTACACGACTTTTATATTCTCTTTAACCTCTAAAATATCAAGAAAATATTTCTTGATGATTCGGTCTTTTCCGAGGTATTCTAGTAATTTGACAAGTCAAGATCGTGCCATTACAATTTCCTTCTTACAACATTAACAATGTTCATTCTGAAATTTATATCTGCGAATTATGGACCATTATAAGCGGTACTTACTCACAAGAAGAAGAAACGAAAGGACAAAAACTCCGAAACAGAAATTGGGGTATAAATCGCAGCAAATAAAAGAAAGCATTAACTGGAGATGACAATGATTATAGAAGACAGAAACAGGGACATAAAAATATAAGGGAAGATATAAAACCCAACAACAACCCAGAGACTATAAACCATATATATCGATGCATATAGCAATATAAAGACACGGGAGAACTAAAAACACTATAAAACCAAGTGTATAGTAAAAGTAAATAGATTCTTCCGGAGACAGGTGAAAAAGAAGAATGACAGATATGAAAGTTAGAAGTATATCAAGAATTAGAACCGGATGGAGCATATTGACGAATAATTCAAAGTATAAATTAAAGAAGAAAGAATAGAAGGTGTGAATTGTAAGGAAACGAAGGAGGTGGATATATAGTAAAATATCCGACAGAGCAATCAAAATAGATTATCGCATTTAATCAAAGCGGATCCTAACTTCCTTAATTACCGAAGAACCAAATCTTATTACGAAGATTTTCTCTAAATTTCTTGAATTCCGTAAATCAACCGTGACTATGTCATTGGCTAAAAAGAACGTGCATTTACCCATTTCATTCTTTTGTGATAACTTCACTCGTACTCTTCACAAAAATCAAATTGCTTTATCAATATTACTTGATGATAATAAAACTATAATTTCCAACCCGTATACGTCATGAAAACATACTTATGGTCAGCCATGACCATCCCATTCAAATTTCGGGACGAAATTTCTTTAACGGGTAGGTACTGTGACAACCCGGAAATTTCCGACCAAATTTAAACTTTATCTTTATATTATTCCGACACGATAAGCAAAGTTTGTTAAGTTAAATCTCAAGAATTTTAATTTGTGTTCATACATTCATTATAACCTCGACCAAATTCCGACGATTCACGAACCGTTATATATAAATAAATATGTATATATATGTATATATATATTATAACTTGAGAATATTAATAAAGTATTATACGTATAATACTTTATATGAACGTATTTGTTTCAATATGTTTATCGATGGAATTAGAAGATAATATCAAATGATTGAATTATTAGATACATTAAATTTTTGGCTACGAGTCCCTGTTAGGAGGTCCACTTTGATTTAGGAAACCTTTCCCTTTTAACCATATTCGGAAAATGGTAAAGTAATTTTACATATAAGAACAAGGTGTCAACTAACGAGAACTAGACAAGAGTTAGTGAAGATTGCTATTTGATTTTCAATTCATACCTTACAACATTTTTCTCGTGATGTTAATAAGATAACTATTATGACTATCATTTTAAAGTTGAAATGTGGAATGTAAATAACTTAGATATTGGGTATCAACATTTTTCATTAAAATGATTTCATACGTTTATTTAACCTTTGAACTTTATCTCATGCTTCAACAACAGACTGTAATTTAAAAACTTGAAACCTATTATGAATGTATATGATTCTACTTTTCTAAAACGTTTTATGATATAACGATTTCCATTATTTTAACCTTTAAACAAAATGATTCTTAAATATATTTAGTTTTGAAAAACAAAATTATCATATTTATTTGATTTAGTTTCAAACGTATAAAAACGTATTCAGTTTAAAAAGAACTTTATTATTAAAACGTATATAACTTTTATAGATATCTAGAACCACTTTTGACAACTCATTACTTAACCAGTATGATAAAGATAACGATATTTATATTTTATTTTATTAAATATATATAACGATTTAAATTAATATTATATATATACGCATATTATACGTACATAGTTTTATACTTTTACTATACTTAAACTTTACCTTTACTTTATTTTTACTTTACTTTAACTTTAATAATTCACTTTAATAATTCATACTTTAATAATTCACTTTAATAATTCATACTTTAATAATTCACTTTAAGAATTCATACTTTAATAATTCACTTTAATAATTCAAAAATCTATTATAAATAGAATTCAAAAGGTTTCATTATTTCATAGAAACTTGAAAATATTTTTCTCTAAACTCTCTCAATCGATTTACATATATATATTTACTCCGTATTATTTCAAGATATTATTAGTATACATAAAATATTACGACGGAGTGCTGTCCGAGTGATTTCGAAATTGTTTTTCGAGCGGGATAAGGCTAAGGAAATTATGGGTTATAGCTATGGAGGTTATGGGTATGGTTCGGGAGTATTGCTCGTGAGTCAAACTAGTGTTTATCATCTTCATTGCGTCTACGTACTTTTCCTGCAATATTGAATCTCAATATTGATACGTTCGTGAATCCGAGGCCAACCTTGCACTTGTTCAATGATGTTATATGTATTTTTACAACGAAATACAGTATGGTGAGTTTTCATAGCTCCCTTTTTAAATGTTTTTGCATTATATATTTTTGGGCTGAGAATACATGCATATTTTATAACTGTTTTACAAAATAGGCACAAGTACTAAAACTAATTCTACGTGGGTTTAAACCAGAAATATCCCCTTAGCTTGGTAACTATAACTACTGGTGTATGACTGGTAGGCGCGAATCCTAAAGATAGATCTATTGGGCCTAACAAACCCCATCCTGACTATGGGATGCTTTAGTACTTCGAGGTTTATATAACACACCTGATTCGGTGTACTTTCAGAGGGTAAAACATGAACGTTAAGGCTTGTTACCAGGTGCCTACAACTTATAGAATGCTTTTTATACACTTGCGAGTGTATGGTTATTTATGAAACTGAAATCTTGTGGTCTATTACAACTATTGAAAATCATTATTTATGATAAAACTATGAACTCACCAACCTTTTGGTTGACACTTTAAAGCATGTTTATTCTCAGGTGTTAAAGAAATCTTCCGCTATGCATTTGCTCATTTTAAAGATATTACTTGGAGTCATTCATGGCATATTTCAAAAGACGTTGCATTCAAGTCGTTGAGTTCAATAGAGATTATTATTAAGTAAATGACAGATTAGGTCATTTATAGTTGAATCTTATGAAATGGTATGCATGCCTGTCAATTTTTGATGTAAAGAGCGTTTATCTTTTAAAAACGAATGCAATGTTTGAAAAATGTATCATATAGAGGTCAAATACCTCGCGATGTAATCAACTATTGAGAATCGTTTATAATGTATATGAACGGGTCCTTTCAACACCCACCTTTTAAACCCTTGGTTCGATTGTCTCATTATTCACGTTGAGTACTCGTATATTTGATTGCGAAATTACACAGAGTTTGAAGTTTTGAAGATGGTTCCATTGTTAGAGTTGAAGATTTGTTTGAGGATAAACAGCGGGTCATCACCTCCTTACATTAGGAGTACTTAATGAAAGATTTAAGCCAATTAAACTATTTCTTGGGTATATCTGTCACACATACTTCTTCTGGGATGTTTCTCTCTTGGAAAAAGTACGCCTCTGATATAGAGCGTGCTAACATGGTTGGGTTCAATTCTTGCTGAACACCCATCAATACTAGCACCAAACTAACCTCGGCGGGCCCTCCGATTAAGGATCATACTTTATATCATAATCTTGCAGGTGCTCTCCAGTATCTCACTTTCACCATACCAGACATCTCTTATGCCGTACAACAGATTTGTTTATTTATGCACGATCCTCAAAAGCCTCACATGGCTGTTCTACGAAGGATATTACGCTATGTTCAGGGAACCCTCGGTCTTGGATTACAGTTGTTCACTTCCAGCACATCTTCCTTGATTGCATTTTTTGACACCGACTGGGCCAATTGCTCGTCTACTCGCAGGCCTACATCTAGGTTTTGTGCATTTTTGGGTAATAATCTGCTCTCATGGTCCTCCAAACATCAACATACTCTAACTCATTCGAGTGCAGCAGAGTACCACGGTGTTGCTAACATCATTGCTAAAACAGGCTGGATCCACAATCTTCTTCGTGAGCTTCACTGTTCGCTTTCATCTTCCACTATTGTTTACTGTAACAACGTTAGTGCTGTTTACATGTCTGGTAACCCGGTTGAGCGTCAGCAAACCAAGCACATTGAGATAGACATAAATTTTGCTCGTGATCTTGTTCTTAAAGGTCACGTAAAGGTTTTACATGTTCCTTCTCGATATCAGTTTGCTGACATCTTCAGCAAAGCCCTCTCGAATGCATTTTTTGATAAATTTCTATCCAGTTTGAGTGTCCGGTCAGCTCCCGCTCCAACTACGGGGGGATGTTAGTCACTTTATGTAACGACCCGACTTTTTCGACTTATATTTTTGTGCTCTATGCTTTCACGAATCTGCGTATATGTGCGTACTGAGCTAGTTTATGCTCTGGGATCTTATTTCATGATAATTACTTTCATTAGTATCTTACAATGTGTTGTTAAGTGCGTAATCACTTAACTAGATCCCCGAATGCGTTTACGATTGTTAGTGTCACTTGACGTTTAGAACGAGCTATGTACTTTGTACACGTCAAACTTTTGTTATAATTGGAATATTATGACTACGTAATACTAATTGTTATTTTCTAATGACAATTACTTGGCTTATTGGTTAGTTAATTACGCTTAGTAATTTACTAATGCATACTAGTTAGTCTTATTGGACTTTTTGTCTTAATGGACTTAGACCCACCCTACTCTAGTTAATGGACCATTAAATTAGCCCAACTTTAATGGATTTATGATCCATTAAGATGTAGGACAAAAACTCATTAAGATGAGCCAACATACTAGCATTTTTGTTAACCATTACTACGCATGTTTCATGGGATCCCAACAACAAGCACCACCTTTAGACCACCACCATGCAAAAAAGAAAAAAGTTGTCCCCCCTTGTCCCCCATGATACCTACGGCCACCTAGCACCTCCACCACTATAAATATCAAGCCTCATTCTTCCATTTCACACTTGATCTCATTCTCAATTTACACACACTTGTTCTCTAATTTTCTCTCTAGTCTTTCTCACACTAAAATTGTAAGTTCTTAAATTTTCTTCTTCTTCTTCTCTTCTTAATCACGACATCATCATCATCATAAGATCAAGATTTTTAGCTTTTTGATCTTGTTATATCTTGTAGATACAAACTTTGATTTGAATCCTTCAAGAACATGAAAGATTCAAGCTTTCTAGCTTTGGATCTTCATTACTTTGATGGATCTAAGCTTTATAGCTTAAGATCACTTTGTTTTTGTTAAAAGATCAAAACTTGTGTTTATGATCTTCATGAAACTTGAAGATCTATCTTTTTACTTTAAAGATCTTCAAGAACATAAAAGATTCAAGCTTTCTAGCTTTGGATCTTCATTATTTTGATGGACCTAAGAATTATAGCTTAAGATCACTTTGTTTTTGTTAAAAGATCAAAACTCGTGTTTATGATCTTCATGAAACTTGAAGATCTAGCTTTTTGCTTTAAAGATCTTCAAGAACATAAAAGATTCAAGCTTTCTAGCTTTGAAATCTCATAATTATTATTAAGAGATCCAAGCTTTCTAGCTTAGGATTTCATTACTTTATTTGATCTAAGTTATGTGACTTAAGGTCTTGCTTGATTTGAATCAAAGTTTGTAGCTTTAATCTTGAATAGAACTTGTATTTGTGTTAAGACTAAGAACATGATGTAACCTTGGTTCATCATTCTTCTAAAACTCATAAGTGAGTTGTAATTCTTCCTAGTCTTGACATTGTGTGTTGATGGTTGAAACTTGGTCAAAGTGATGCTAAAACATCAAAGAGTTGTACACTTGAGGCTTATACGCATCAAGGATGAGAACCGTGATAAGCATCAAGCAACAAGAAACCCACCGGAGCACTTGTTTTCTGTTTTTCTGGGTCTTATCAGACTCCTGAGGCTTCTCTAAAGTTTATTTCCAGATAGTTCGGTTCGAGTAGATGACTTTTCGTTTAAGACTCGCCTAAATCCGATATACGGTTTAGGATTTATAGCCTTCTAAAAATCACTACGCCTTTGTAACGACGTGCTGAAATTTCTGACCTACTCGCGCTTGAACCGTCGCCACGGTCAAATGACATCAAGTTAGGATCTGAAAATTTGACAGCGGTAAGAGGCCTCATATATGGAGTCTTGGCCACTGACCACGCGTCTTTTCAGTTTGTATAGAGGTCGTAGCAGCTGTCCGAAGTCAACCCTTTGTTTCGATCTCTATTCTTGTTGAAAACTTACCTTATCCTTTACGTATGATGATGATGATGATACTTGAGACTTAACTTATTTACTTTTAAACTTTTGGGGACTATTTACTGACCTAATAACCATTGATTTAGGTTGAGGACCTTTTGGATCGATCAACTTACTCGTTTGGCCGACTTACTACTTGCTTACATTTTTGTATCGATTTTACCGCACAGTCACTGTGAGTTATAGCTCCCTTTTTACTTTACTATTTTTGGGACTGAGAATACATGCACTTTTTATGTTTTACATACTAGACACGAGTACTTAAACTTTATATATGTGTGGGTGACATAACGGCACAAAGATTCCCACTAGCTCGGTAACGTTTAACTATTGGTTTATGAACCGGTAGACGCGAATCTTAGATATGGATCCATAGGGTTTGACATCCCCACTCGGGCTAGTTGCGCTAGCATTTAATGGGTGTTTAATACTTCGAGAACATACGCACTCGCCGAATGTACTTTTAGGGGGTAATATATTATTTTTACTTTAAGTTAGTTACCGAGTGCCTACGGATAAGCATATACTTTATCATACGAATTTGAGATACTATTTTGAATATGAAATCTCGTGGTCTACATTACATTGCTGATTACAAATAAACTATAGCTCACCAACATTCGTGTTGACATTTTAAAGCATGTATTTCTCAGGTGCTTAGACATTGTTGCTTCCGCTGTTAGACTTGCTGTTATAGTCATGGTGCTATAGACTTGCTGTTACAGACTCTCTGTGTTAGACTTCTGCTGCATTGTTTAGAGATGTTTCAATCATGGAACTTTTACTTTGCATTCACAACTTATGTTACATTTGAACAATGGCTTTGTAATGACCTTTGTGTCATGTACTTATGTTAATGCTTTCTATTCGTAGAAGCACGTTATCTTTTTTAAAACATTTGATGTTGGTAAAGACGTTACCTTTTCATGAATGCAAAACTTGTTTTTAAACATCATATAGTATTGTAACCGTGTAATGATCATGTTATTGATGATTCGTACACGTTGATTTTGTACGGGGCGTCACACTTTATCCAGTGGGTCATTTGTATGTTTTAGAACTATTAAGCCAATGTTCTATAAGGGCTCATTTGTCTACTTAGCCAGTTAGTAGTGGCGGAACCAGTAAGGGGAGGGGTCACCTACTCCCAGTAGCCAAGTAAGTTTTAACGTTGAATTTTTTGGGTATTTGGATTTGCCCTCAGTGAAGCTGATGAGATTTATTAGGTCCTAATGTTAATTTAATGGGTGGTCATGATTTCTCACACTCTATTTTATCTTTGGTTTAGGAGTGTGTTTGTTTAGGTAGCATTGTTTTGTTTGTTGCGATGGCTCGTGGTGTTTTCTTGCACGAATTTTTGGTTATAGAGTTCTCATTATTTTGAAAAAAAAAATTAAATAAATAAATAAAGTTTAAGAAGAATAATACAGTACTTTTTCTTCTGAACCTACTAACCCCACTTGTACTTTTTTCACTAGCCTTTTTCATTTAGTGCTCCATTTATGTAAAAACAACAAAAATAACTTTTAACATTGTGTAGCTTGTCATTTCAACCTATATGTTTATATTAAATTAAATAATATTATATACGAAGTACTTTTTTGATAGAACATGTTTTTTTTTTAGGTTTAGGCTACTCAATAGTTATATACTTTTATTTTGTTCTAGTGTAGGTTATATACCCAGAAAATTACTATAGTAGACTGTATATTGAAAAAATGTGTTAATGTAAACCAACTTAACTTGCTAACCTGATAAATAAGGTATTTGTTATACATGCTAACGTTGTCAATTTATTCCGTTAACTCCCCTCACATGCTATGCACGTGAGGGTTTTTTTAGTCATTTTCTCATTTTATATTTAATCAATCTAATTTCTTTTCCCCCTTTTTAAACTAGTAAAAATAAATTCCCATTTCATCAAATGAAACCAAAAACCCATTTCTTTGTCATCATCCTTTTGTTCATCATCATTATGAATATACATCATATACAGAAGCCATAACAATCATCGGTTCATCATATATCTAAAAAACAATCGAGAACAAAGTCTCGATTTGAAAAAACAAAACAGAATCCCTTCATTTCAGTTGTGGTGGTGGTTCAACAATCAGCCACTCGCCTGATCTCGTATGATTTTCCTGCAACCACAAACACGAAACGATCTGGTATAGATTCTCCGACAAATGCCAAATCTCGTAACAATTTTTTCGAAAACCAGAAACGATTATCCGGTAGATGAACAGCCGCCATCAAAGAAATGAAATTTGTACTTTGATTCTTGGAATTTTATAACACATAACTGAAAATTACTCTAATAAGTGTGTTTCTTTTAATGTTTATGTACTCTGGATTGCACACGTAAATAAAGCAAATCACGGGGACTGTTCGTGTAATTTTTATAGTTTAGAAATGACCCATAATTAATTTTATCGGTTTAGCAGGTAACCATGATATTTTGTTTACATTAACACTTTTTCAAAGTACACAGCCTACAATAGTATTTTTCTATGTATATAGCCTAAATTGAAACAAAAATAAAAGTATATAGCTATTGAGTAGTCTAAACCCTTTTTTTGTTTATTTAGAAAAGTTAGCAATTATGTAAAGTGACATTACATAAATGTGATTATAAGAAGGTAAAATTATGCGTGCCATTCTCATAAATCGACATCCCTATATATACAAGGTATCTGTAGTGACCCGAACTTTTCCATGTTTATATATATTAAATGAAATTATTATTTACATGATTAAGTGTTTCCAACATGTTAAGCAATCAAACTTGTTAAGACTTAATTAATTTAAATAGGTTTCTATATACAATTGACCACCCAAGTTGACCGGTGATTCACGAACGTTAAAACTTGTAAAAAATTTATGATGACATATACATGATTATATATATAGTTAACATGATATTATGATAAGTAAGTATCTCATTAGGTATTTTAACAATGTGTTATATACATAAAATTGAGTTTTTTTGAATTAAGAAACTCGAAACGATATATACAACGATTATCGTTATAACAACGTCTTACTAAATACAAATGAATCATATTAAGATATTGATACACTATGTTTAATCATGATAAATGATAAGTAAATATGTCATTAAGTGTATTAACAATGAACTACATATGTAAAAACAAGACTACTAACTTAATGATTTCGAAACGAGACATATATGTAACGATTATCGTTGTAACAACATTTAACTGTATATATATCATACTAAGATATATTTATATCATAATATCATGATAATGTAATAATTTAACATCTATTTAGATATAATAAACAATGCGTTAACAACATTTAACAAGATCGTTAACCTAAAGGTTTCAAAACAACATTTACATGTAACGACTAACGATGACTTAACGACTCAGTTAAAATGTATATACATGTAGTGTTTTATTATGTATTCATACACTTTTTAAAGACTTCAAGACACTTATCAAAATACTTCTACTTAACAAAAATTCTTACAATTACATCCTCGTTCAGTTTCATCAACAATTCTACTCGTATGCACCCGTATTCATACTCGTACAATACACAACTTTTATATGTATGTACTATTGGTATATACACTCCAATGATCAGCTCTTAGCAGCCCATGTGAGTCACCTAACACATGTGGGAAATCATTTGTCAACTAGCATGAAATATCTCATAAAATTACAAAAATATTAGTAATCATTCATGACTTATTTACATGTAAACAAAATTACACATCCTTTATATCTAATCCATATACCAACGATCAAAAACACCTACAAACACTTTCATTCTTCAATTTTCTTCATCTAATTGATCTCTCTCAAGTTCTATCTTCAAGTTCTAAGTGTTCTTCATAAATTCTATAAGTTCTAGTTTCATGAAATCAAGAATACTTCCAAGTTTGCTAGCTTACTTCCAATCCTGTAAAGTGATCATCCAGCCTCAAGAAATCTTTCTTATTTACAGTAAGATATCTTTCTAAGACAAGGTAATACTCATATTCAAACTTTGATTCAATTTCTATAACTATAACAATCTTATTTCGAGTGGAAATCTTACTTGAACTTGTTTTCGTGTCATGATTCTGCTTCAAGAACTTTCAATCCATCCAAGGATCCTTTGAAGCGAGATCTATTTTTCTCATTTCCAGTAGGTTTATCCATAAAACCTGAGGTAGTAATCATGTTCATAACATCATTCGATTCATATATATAAAACTACCTTATTTGAAGGTTTAAACTTGAAATCACTAGAACATAGTTTAGTTAATTCTAAACTTGTTCGCAAACAAAAGTTAATCCTTCTAACTTGACTTTTAAAATCAACTAAACACATGTTCTATATCTATATGATATGCTAACTTAATGATTTAAAACCTGGAAACACGAAAAACACCGTAAAACCGGACATACGCCGTCGTAGTAACACCGCGGGCTGTTTTGGGTTTGTTAATTAAAAACTATGATAAACTTTGATTTAAAATTTGTTCTTCTGAGAAAATGATTTTTCTTATAAACATGAAACTATATAAAAAATCATGGTTAAACTCAAAGTGGAAGTATGTTTTTCAAAATGGTCATCAAGACGTCGTTCTTTCGACTGAAATGACTACCTCTTACAAAAATGACTTGTAACTTATATTTCTGACTATAAACCTATACTTTTTCTGTTTTGATTCATAAAATAGATTTCAATATGAAACCATAGCAATTTGATTCACTCAAAACGGATTTAAAACGAAGAAGTTATGGGTAAAACAAGATTGGATATTTTTTGATTGTTGTAGCTACGGGAAATATTGTAACAATTCTATACAAATAATATCCTAGCTAACTTATATTGTATTATACATGTATTCTAATATATTATAAAATCTTGGGATACCATAGACACGTATGCAAATGTTTTGACATATCATATCGACCCATCTATATATATTATTTGGAACAACCATAGACACTCTATATGCAGTAATGTTGGAGTTAGTTATACAGGGTTGAGGTTGATTCCAAAAATATATATACTTTAAGTTGTGATCAACCCTGAGACGTGTATACACTGGGTCGTAGATTGGGTTAAGATAATATATATCAATTTATTTCTGTACATCTAACTATGGACAACTAGTTGTAGGTTACTAACGAGGACAGCTGACTGAAAATATTTAAAACATTAAAACGTATTAAAAATGTTGTAAATATATTTTGAACATACTTTGATATATATGTACATATTTGTTATAGGTTTGTGAATCAACCAGTGGCCAAGTCTTACTTCCCGACGAAGTAAAAATCTGTGAAAGTGAGTTATAGTCCCACTTTTAAAATCTAATATTTTTGGGATGAGAATACATGCAGCTTTATAAATGTTTTACAAAATAGACACAAGTACATGAAACTAATTTCTATGGTTGAATGATCGAAGCCAAATATGCCCCTTTTGCTTGGTAGCCTAAGAATTAGGGAACATCACTAATTTTGAGAATTAGTGCACCCCTAATTGACGCGAATCCTAAAGATAGATCTATTGGGCCTAACGAACCCCATCCAAAGTACCGGATGCTTTAGTACTTCGAGTTTTATATCATGTCTGATGGATGTCCCGGAATGATGGGGATATTCTTATATGCATCTTGTTAATGTCGGTTACCAGGTGTTCACCATATGAATGGTTTTTATCTCTATGTATGGGATGTATATTGAAATATAAAATCTTGTGGTCTATTATTACGATTTGATAAATATATAGGTTAAACCTATAACTCACCAACATTTTTGTTGACGTTTAAAGCATGTTTATTCTCAGGTGATTATTAAGAGCTTCCGCTGTTGCATGCTAATATATGGACAAGATTTGGAGTCAGCATGCTTGTATAATATTGTTTAAAACTGCATTCGAAATTTACTTTGTTGTAACATATAAATATTGTAAACCAATATGTATTGGTAGTGTGTAAGTGTGATATTTTTTAGATTATCATTTCTGATAATCTAGGTGGTGTCCTTTTAACCTTGTCGATAAAATAAAGGTTATGGTTTGTTTTTAAAAACGAATGCAGTGTTTGAAAAACGTCTCATATAGAGGTCAAAACCTCGCAACGAAATCAATTAATATGGAACGTTTATAATCAATATGAACGGGACATTTCAGTTGGTATCCGAGCGTTGGTCTTAGAGAACCAGAAATTTGCATTAGTGTATCTTATCGAGTTTGTTAGGATACATTAGTGAGTCTGGACTTCGACCGTGTTTTCTTTAAAAATGACTGCTTAACACTTTTGTTGGAAACTATATGTAATTATTATGTGATATATTAACCTCTTAATATGTTTGATATTGTGTGATAGATATCTACCACTAGTACAAATCCCATTGACTCACCTGATAATAATGAAGAGTAGAATATACTTTGGGAAGATTCACAAATTCCCGAAGAGGAATCGGAAGAGGAGGAACCGGAAGAGGAGGAACCGGAAGAAAAAGAGGTTCCGGAGGAAAAAATATTGATTCCTACAGTAAATCCATTAAATAAAAGAAAATCGTCAACCAACGGACCAACGTTAAAAATGGTCAATGGTGTTTCCGCCAAGGAAGCAAAATATTGGGAAGATTACCAATTTTTTGATGAATCGGATCCCGATGAGGATTCCGATGATATTATAGAAATTACCTCGACCCAATTTAATAAAGCAAAAGAAAATAATAAGGGAAAAGGTATAAAAATAGAGAAACCTGATTCCAACCCCGGTGAACTTTATATGTATCGGCAACGTCTGTATTTCATAAATTGTAACAATAACCCGGGAACCTCTAAACCACCAGGTTTTTCTAAACCATTGTGGAAAACGACGGCTCGTATTAGAGGAACACCATATATCCCTAGAAAATTAGGAAAACGAACCAAGTCCGAAGAAGAAGAAACCAGTGATTCAGATTAGAGGGTTGTAATCATGTTGTGTATTATGTGTATTGTAGTGTGCTTGTCCTTTTATGTTCTATGTAAAAATTGCTTGTATTGTTTGTTAATTATCTTTTACGAATCTAATCCTTGTCTATTTTACAGTATATAAACAAAATGGACGTTAAGGGTAGACAACCAAATATTTTAGAAGACCTACCAGAGGATATGATTGAGGAAATCTTGTCTAGAGTCGGTCAGAATTCATCAGCACATTTAGTTATGGCGAAATTAACTTGTCAAACATTTGAAAGACTTTTCATAAATGCCTTAGTTTATAAAAGACTTTCCTTTGATAGGTGGGGTATATCACATTGGGGAGACCGTAAGTTACGACGTATTTTCTTTAAAGCGTTAAATGCGGGGAACCCAAATGCAATTTTACGCTACGGGTTAAGAACCTATTTTGACTCAACATATCCCAACATAGGATTTCGTGAGTTAGAAAGAGCTACTAATATGCAACATAAAGAAGCATGTTATGCTTACGGGTTAGTAATGTTCGCTTCTCATCAAATTGAGAAAAAGAACATTGGGTTGCAACTTTTAAATAAAACATTCCCACAAGTGACGGACTCGGTAGTTGAGATGAGAAACAAGGTTTTTAGATTGTTACGGGATTGTTGGGCATTACGAAACCCTTGTCCTTTTGACGACATTACAACATGCTGCTTAGCCAATGGTCATAACGGTTACTTTCCACAAAACCAGGGATGGGAAGTCGTCTTAGTAAAACTAGATTGCATGACTTGTTTCTGGACTTATGAATTACGTGTCTTTATTTCTTTTGCTGAACAACTTGCGTATTAACTAGAATTGCCTTTATAGCTGCCGAGTAGCAATGTTATTATGTGTTATATTTCATCCTATATGTATAATAGCGGTATTGTAAGTTTGTAATATTTTGTATAAAGTTTGAACGCGAAATTTTATTGTAATAAGTTTTTCATATAGAAGCGTAGTAGTTAAGTTGTATAGTAGCTAGTAAGTATGAACTTAACGGGTAGGTACTACCCGAATTAAAACTATAAAATGCTAATATGAAGAAAAAGTTTTTATAAATAAGTTCATATTATGCTACGAAATACTATTAACTACTCTTAAATGCTATATGATTAACTCAATTCTTTTGACTATTTTTGAAGGAAATGGCACCGGCAACTCGTTAGAATTTGAACATGAGTGAGGAAGACTTCCGTGTTTTCCTTGCAGCAAACATAGCCGCAGTACAAGCTGCGATACAAAATAACAGTAACTCTGGATCTACCAGTGGAACCAATTCCACAAGAAATCGTGTAGAATGCTCCTACAAAGAATTCACTGCCTGCAAACCTTTGGAATTTGATGGAACCGAAGGGCCAATTGGATTGAAACGGTGGACTGAGAAGGTCGAATCAGTGTTTGCCATAAGTAAGTGTACTGAAGAGGACAAAGTTAAGTACGCTACGCATACCTTCACAGGTACGGCGTTAACATGGTGGAATACCTATCTTGAGCAGGTAGGACAAGATGCTGCTTACGCACTACCATGGTCAGCATTCAAGCAATTGATGAACGAGCAGTACCGTCCTAGAAATGAGGTCAATAAGCTCAAGGCAGAGCTTAGAGAGTTACGAACACAAGGGTTCGACATTACCACGTATGAACGACGATTCACAGAGTTGTGCCTATTGTGTCCAGGAACGTTCGAAGATGAAGAAGAGAAGATCGATGCATTTGTAAAAGGGTTACCAGTAAGGATTCAAGAAGATGTGAGTTCACACGAGCCCGCTTCCATACAGAAGGCAAGTCGAATGGCTCATAAACTCATAAATCAGATTGAGGGGAGAATTAAAGAACAGGCGGCCGAAGAAGCCAACACGAAACAACTCAAGAGGAAGTGGGAGGAAAACAGTGACAAGAGTCACCAGTACAATAACGACAATAACAATTACAACCACAATCGCAACAACTATCCCAATAACCGCAACATAAATTACAACAACAACAATCGCAATCTCAACACAAACAACTACAACAAACGTCCCAACAACAACAATTACAATAATCGTCCCAACAACAATAACAACCGCAACAACAACAATAATCAGAAACAGCAATGCCAAAGGTGTGAAGAGAATCACCCGGGGTTCTAGACAACATTTTGCAACAGGTGTAAAAGAAATGGTCATAGCACGAAAAAGTGTGAGGTCTACGGACAAATGTATAACAGAACTAAAGGAACAAATAATTCCGGAACGAGTAATTTCGGAACAAGTAGTGTCGGAGCAAGTAATGCCAACGTAGTCTGTTATAAATGTGGAAAACTGGGCCATATTATTAAAAATTGACCAAATCAGGGGAATACTAATGGGCAGGGCCGCGAAAGAGTTTTCAATATTAATACGACAGAAGCGCAGGAAGACCCGGAGCTTGTTACGGGTATGTTTCTCATTGACAATAAATCTGCTTATGTTTTATTTGATTCGGGTACTGATAGAAGCTATATGAGTAGAGATTTTTGTGCTAAACTAAGTTGCTCACCGACGCCCTTGGATAATAAATTTTTACTCGAATTAGCAAATGGTAAATTAATTACAGCAGATAATATATGTCGGAATCGAGAAATTAAACTGGTTAACGAAACATTTAAGATTTACTTGATACCAGTAGAGTTAGGGAGTTTTGATGTGATAATCGGTATGGACTGGTTGAAAGAAGTGAAAGCAGAGATCGTTTGTTACAAAAATGCAATTCGCATTATACGAGAAAAAGGAAAACCCTTAATGGTGTACGGAGAAAAGAGCAACGCGAAGTTAAACCTTATTAGTAACCTGAAGACACAAAAACTAATAAGAAAAGGTTGCTATGTTGTGCTAGCACACATCGAGAAAATCAATTCCGAAGAAAATAACATCAATGATATTCCCGTCGCAAAAGAATTTCCCGATGTATTTTCGAAAGAATTACCGGAACTACCTCCACACCGATCTGTTGAATTTCAAATAGACCTTGTACCGGGAGCTGCACCAATAGCTCGTGCTCCATACAGACTCGCACCTAGCAAAATGAAGGAACTTTAGAGCCAATTACAAGAGCTTTTAGAGCGTGGTTTCATTCGACCAAGCACATAACCGTGGGGAGCTCCTGTTTTGTTTGTCAAGAAGAATGATGGTACATTTAGGTTATGTATCGACTACCGAGAGTTGAACAAATTTACCATCAAGAACCGCTACCCACTATCAAGAATCGACGACTTATTTGATCAACTACAAGGCTCGTCGGTTTATTCGAAGACTAATTTACGTTCTGAGTATCATCAAATGCGGGTGAAGGAGGATGATATTCCAAAGACTGCTTTTAGAATGCGTTACGGTCATTACGAGTTTATGGTTAAGCCGTTTGGGTTGACTAACGCACCAGCTGTGTTCATGGACCTCATGAACCGAGTGTGTGGACCATACCTTGACAAGTTTGTCATTGTTTTCATCGATGACATACTTATTTACTCGAAGAATGATCAAGAGCACGAAGAACATTTGAGAAAAGTACTAGAGTTGCTGAGGAAAGAAAAAATATACGCTAAGTTTTCAAAGTGTGCATTTTGGTTGGAAGAAGTTCAATTCCTCGGTCACATAGTGAACAAAGAAGGTATTCAGGTGGATCCAGCAAAGATTGAAACTGTTGAAAAGTGGGAAACCCTGAAAACTCCGAAGCATATACGCCAATTCTTAGGACTAGCTGGTTACTACAGAAGGTTCATCCAAGATTTTTCCAGAATAGCAAAACCCTTGACTGCATTAACGCATAAAGGGAGGAAATTTGAATGGAAGGATGAACAAGAAAAGGCGTTTCAATTGTTAAAGAAAAAGTTAACTACAGCACCTATATTATCATTACCTGAAGGGAATGATGATTTTGTGATATATTGTGACGCCTCAAAGCAAGGTCTCGGTTGTGTATTAATGCAACGAACGAAGGTAATTGCTTATGCGTCTAGACAATTGAAGATTCATGAGCAGAATTATACGGCGCATGATTTTGGAATTAGGCATGGTTGTTTTTGCATTAAAGACTTGGAGGCACTACTTATATGAAATGTCCCGTTCTTATTGATTAAAAACGTTCCATATTAATTGATTTCGTTGCGAGGTTTTGACCTCTATATGAGACGTTTTTCAAAGACTGCATTCATTTTTAAAACAAACCATAACCTTTATTTCATAAATAATGGTTTAAAAAGCTTTACGTAGATTATCAAATAATGATAATCTAAAATATCCTGTTTACACACGACCATTACATAATGGTTTACAATACAAATATGTTACATCGAATTCAGTTTCTTGAATGCAGTTTTTACACAATATCATACAAACATGGACTCCAAATCTTATCCTTATTTTAGTATGCAACAGCGGAAGCTCTTAATATTCACCTGAGAATAAACATGCTTTAAACGTCAACAAAAATGTTGGTGAGTTATAGGTTTAACCTATATATATCAAATCGTAACAATAGACCACAAGATTTCATATTTCAATACACATCCCATACATAGAGATAAAAATCATTCATATGGTGAACACCTGGTAACCGACAATAACAAGATGCATATATAAGAATATCCCAATCATTCCGGGACACCCTTCGGATATGATATAAATTTCGAAGTACTAAAGCATCCGGTACTTTGGATGGGGTTTGATAGGCCCAATAGATCTATCTTTAGGATTCGCGTCAATTAGGGTGTCTGTTCCCTAATTCTTAGATTACCAGACTTAATAAAAAGGGGCATATTCGATTTCGATAATTCAACCATAGAATGTAGTTTCACGTACTTGTGTCTATTTTGTAAATCATTTATAAAACCTGCATGTATTCTCATCCCAAAAATATTAGATTTTAAAAGTGGGACTATAACTCACTTTCACAGATTTTTACTTCGTCGGGAAGTAAGACTTGGCCACTGGTTGATTCACGAACCTATAACAATATATACATATATATCAAAGTATGTTCAAAAATATATTTACAACACTTTTAATATATTTTGATGTTTTAAGTTTATTAAGTCAGCTGTCCTCGTTAGTAACCTACAACTAGTTGTCCACAGTTAGATGTACAGAAATAAATCGATAAATATTATCTTGAATCAATCCACGACCCAGTGTATACGTATCTCAGTATTGATCACAACTCAAACTATATATATTTTGGAATCAACCTCAACCCTGTATAGCTAACTCCAACATTCACATATAGAGTGTCTATGGTTGTTCCGAAATATATATAGATGTGTCGACATGATAGGTCGAAACATTGTATACGTGTCTATGGTATCTCAAGATTACATAATATACAATACAAGTTGATTAAGTTATGGTTGGAATAGATTTGTTACCAATTTTCACGTAGCTAAAATGAGAAAAATTATCCAATCTTGTTTTACCCATAACTTCTTCATTTTAAATCCGTTTTGAGTGAATCAAATTGCAATGGTTTCATATTGAACTCTATTTTATGAATCTAAAAGAAAAAGTATAGGTTTATAGTCGGAAAAATAAGTTACAAGTCGTTTTTGTAAATGTAGTCATTTCAGTCGAAAAAACGACGTCTAGATGACCATTTTAGAAAACATACTTCCACTTTGAGTTTAACCATAATTTTTGGATATAGTTTCATGTTCATAATAAAAATCATTTTCCCAGAATAACAACTTTTAAATCAAAGTTTATCATAGTTTTTAATTAACTAACCCAAAACAGCCCGCGGTGTTACTACGACGGCGTAAATCCGGTTTTACGGTGTTTTTCGTGTTTCCAGGTTTTAAATCATTAAGTTAGCATATCATATAGATATAGAACATGTGTTTAGTTGATTTTAAAAGTCAAGTTAGAAGGATTAACTTTTGTTTGCGAACAAGTTTAGAATTAACTAAACTATGTTCTAGTGATTACAAGTTTAAACCTTCGAATAAGATAGCTTTATATGTATGAATCGAATGATGTTATGAACATCATTACTACCTTAAGTTCCTTGGATAAACCTACTGGAAAAGAGAAAAATGGATCTAGCTTCAACGGATCCTTGGATGGCTCGAAGTTCTTGAAGCAGAATCATGACACGAAAACAAGTTCAAGTAAGATCATCACTTGAAATAAGATTGTTATAGTTATAGAAATTGAACCAAAGTTTGAATATGATTATTACCTTGTATTAGAATGATAACCTACTGAAAGAAACAAAGATTTCTTGAGGTTGGATGATCACCTTACAAGATTGGAAGTGAGCTAGCAAACTTGAAAGTATTCTTGATTTTATGAAACTAGAACTTTTGGAATTTATGAAGAACACTTAGAAATTGAAGATAGAACTTGAGAGAGATCAATTAGATGAAGAAAATTGAAGAATGAAAGTGTTTGTAGGTGTTTTTGGTCGTTGGTGTATGGATTAGATATAAAGGATATGTAATTTTGTTTTCATGTAAATAAGTCATGAATGATTACTCATATTTTTGTAATTTTATGAGATATTTCATGCTAGTTGCCAAATGATAGTTCCCACATGTGTTAGGTGACTCACATGGGCTGCTAAGAGCTGATCATTGGAGTGTATATACCAATAGTACATACATCTAAAAGCTGTGTATTGTACGAGTACGAATACGGGTGCATACGAGTAGAATTGTTGATGAAACTGAACGAGGATGTAATTGTAAGCATTTTTGTTAAGTAGAAGTATTTTGATAATTGTATTGAAGTCTTTCAAAAGTGTATAAATACATATTAAAACACTACATGTATATACATTTTAACTGAGTCGTTAAGTCATCGTTAGTCGTTACATGTAAGTGTTGTTTTGAAACCTTTAGGTTAACGATCTTGTTAAATGTTGTTAACCCAATGTTTATAATATCAAATGAGATTTTAAATTATTATATTATCATAATATTATCATGTATGAATATCTCTTAATATGATATATATACATTAAATGTCTTTACAACGATAATCGTTACATATATGTCTCGTTTAAAAATCATTAAGTTAGTAGTCTTGTTTTTACATATGTAGTTCATTGTTAATATACTTAATGATATGTTTACTTATCATAGTATCATGTTAACTATATATATATCCATATATATGTCATCATATAGTTTTTACAAGTTTTAACGTTCGTGAATCACCGGTCAACTTGGGTGGTCAATTGTCTATATGAAACATATTTCAATTAATCAAGTCTTAACAAGTTTGATTGCTTAACATGTTGGAAACATTTAATCATGTAAATATCAATCTCAATTAATATATATAAACATGGAAAAGTTCGGGTCACTACAGTACCTACCCGTTAAATAAATTTTGTCCCGAAATTTTAAGCTGTTGAAGGTGTTGACGAATCTTCTGGAAATAGATGCGGGTATTTCTTCTTCATCTGATCTTCACGCTCCCAGGTGAACTCGGGTCCTCTACGAGCATTCCATCGAACCTTAACAATTGGTATCTTGTTTTGCTTAAGTCTTTTAACCTCACGATCCATTATTTCGACGGGTTCTTCGATGAATTGAAGTTTTTCGTTGATTTGGATTTCATCTAACGGAATAGTGAGATCTTCTTTAGCAAAACATTTCGTTAAATTCGAGACGTGGAAAGTGTTATGTACAGCCGCGAGTTGTTGAGGTAACTCTAGTCGGTAAGCTACTGGTCCGACACGATCAATAATCTTGAATGGTCCAATATACCTTGGATTTAATTTCCCTCGTTTACCAAATCGAACAACGCCTTTCCAAGGTGCAACTTTAAGCATGACCATCTCTCCAATTTCAAATTCTATATCTTTTCTTTTAATGTCAGCGTAGCTCTTTTGTCGACTTTGGGCTGTTTTCAACCGTTGTTGAATTTGGATGATCTTCTCGGTAGTTTCTTGTATAATCTCCGGACCCGTAATCTGTCTATCCCCCACTTCACTCCAACAAATCGGAGACCTGCACTTTCTACCATAAAGTGCTTCAAACGGCGCCATCTCAATGCTTGAATGGTAGCTGTTGTTGTAGGAAAATTCTGCTAACGGTAGATGTCGATCCCAACTGTTTCCGAAATCAATAACACATGCTCGTAGCATGTCTTCAAGCGTTTGTATCATCCTTTCGCTCTACCCATCAGTTTGTGGATGATAGGCAGTACTCATGTCTAGACGAGTTCCTAATGCTTGCTGTAATGTCTGCCAGAATCTTGAAATAAATCTGCCATCCCTATCAGAGATAATAGAGATTGGTATTCCATGTCTGGAGACGACTTCCTTCAAATACAGTCGTGCTAACTTCTCCATCTTGTCATCTTCTCTTATTGGTAGGAAGTGTGCTGATTTGGTGAGACGATCAACTATTACCCAAATAGTATCAAAACCACTTGCAGTCCTTGGCAATTTAGTGATGAAATCCATGGTAATGTTTTCCCATTTCCATTCCGGGATTTCGGGTTGTTGAAGTAGACCTGATGGTTTCTGATGCTCAGCTTTGACCTTAGAACACGTCAAACATTCTCCTACGTATTTAGCAATATCGGCTTTCATACCCGGCCACCAAAAATGTTTCTTGAGATCCTTGTACATCTTCCCCGTTCCAGGATGTATTGAGTATCTGGTTTTATAAGCTTCTCTAAGTACCATTTCTCTCATATCTCCAAATTTTGGTACCCAAATCCTTTCAGCCCTATACCGGGTTCCGTCTTCCCGAATATTAAGATGCTTCTCCGATCCTTTGGGTATTTCATCCTTTAAATTTCCCTCTTTTAAAACTCCTTGTTGCGCCTCCTTTATTTGAGTAGTAAGGTTATTATGAATCATTATATTCATAGATTTTACTCGAATGGGTTCTCTGTCCTTCCTGCTCAAGGCATCGGCTACCACATTTGCCTTCCCCGGGTGGTAACGAATCTCAAAGTCGTAATCATTCAATAATTCAATCCACCTACGCTGCCTCATATTCAGTTGTTTCTGATTAAATATGTGTTGAAGACTTTTGTGGTCAGTATATATAATACTTTTGACCCCATATAAGTAGTGCCTCCAAGTCTTTAATGCAAACACAACCGCGCCTAATTCCAAATCATGCGTCGTATAATTTTGTTCGTGAATCTTCAATTGTCTAGACGCATAAGCAATCACCTTCGTTCGTTGCATTAATACACAACCGAGACCTTGCTTTGATGCGTCACAATAAATCACAAAATCATCATTCCCTTCAGGCAATGACAATATAGGTGCCGTAGTTAGCTTTTTCTTCAATAACTGAAACGCTTTCTCTTGTTCATCATTCCATTCAAATTTCTTCCCTTTATGCGTTAATGCAGTCAAGGGTTTTGCTATTCTGGAAAAGTCTTGGATGAACCTTCTGTAGTAACCAGCTAGTCCTAAAAACTGGCGTATGTGTTTCGGAGTTTTCGGGGTTTCCCACTTTTCAACAGTTTCTATCTTTGCCGGATCCACCTTAATACCTTCTTTGTTCACTATGTGACCGAGGAATTGAACTTCTTCCAACCAAAAAGCACACTTTGAAAACTTAGCGTACAATTCTTCCTTCCTCAATACTTCTAACACCTTTCTCAAATGTTCACCGTGTTCTTGGTCATTCTTTGAGTAAATAAGTATGTCATCAATGAAAACAATAACAAACTTGTCAAGGTATGGTCCACACACACGGTTCATAAGGTCCATGAACATAGCTGGTGCATTAGTTAAACCAAACGGCATGACCATAAACTCGTAATGACCGTAACGTGTTCTGAAAGCAGTCTTTGGAATATCATCTTCTTTCACCCGCATTTGATGATACCCGGAACGTAAGTCAATCTTTGAATAAACAGACGAGCCTTGTAGTTGATCAAATAAGTCGTCGATTCTCGGTAGTGGGTAGCGGTTCTTGATGGTAAGTTTGTTCAACTCTCGGTAGTCGATACACAACCTGAATGTACCATCTTTCTTCTTGACAAACAAAACAGGAGCTCCCCACGGTGATGTGCTTGGTCGAATGAAACCACGCTCTAAAAGTTCTTGTAATTGGCTTTGCAGTTCTTTCATCTCGCTGGGTGCGAGTCTGTAAGGAGCACGAGCTATTGGTGCAGCTCCTGGTACAAGATCTATTTGAAATTCAACGGATCGATGTGGGGGTAATCCCGGTAATTCTTTCGGAAATACATCGGGAAATTCTTTTGCAATGGGAACATCATTGATGCTCTTTTCTTCAGTTTGTACTTTCTCGACGTGTGCTAGAACAGCATAGCAACCTTTTCTTATTAGTTTTTGTGCCTTCAAATTACTAATAAGATGTAGCTTCGTGTTGCCCTTTTCTCCGTACACCATTAAGGGTTTTCCTTTTTCTCGTATAATGCGAATTGCATTTTTGTAACAAACGATCTCCGCTTTCACTTCTTTCAACCAGTCCATACCGATTATCACATCAAAACTCCCTAACTCTACTGGTATCAAATCAATGTTAAATGTTTCGCTAACCAGTTTAATTTCTCGATTCCGACATATATTATCTGCTGAAATTAATTTACCATTTGCTAATTCGAGTAAAAATTTACTATCCAAAGGCGTCAATGGACAACTTAATTTAGCACAAAAATCTCTACTCATATAGCTTCTATCCGCACCCGAATCAAATAAAACGTAAGCAGATTTATTGTCAATAAGAAACGTACCCGTAACAAGCTCCGGGTCTTCCTGTGCCTCTACCGCATTAATATTGAAAACTCTTCCACGGCCTTGTCCATTCGTGTTCTCCTGGTTCGGGCAATTTCTAATAATGTGGCCTGGTTTTCCACATTTATAACAAACTACATTGGCATAACTTGCTCCGACACTACTTGCTCCGCCATTACTCGTTCCGACACCATTTGTTCCTTTCGTTCTATTAACCCCTGGTCCGTAGACCTCACACTTCGCCGCGCTATGACCATTTCTTTTACACTTGTTGCAAAATTTGGTGCAGAAACCCGAGTGATTCTTTTCACACCTTTGGCATAGCTGCTTCTGATTGTTGTTGTTGTTGCGGTTATTATTGTTGTTGGGATGATTGTTGTAGTTGCTGTTGTTGTTGTTGTTGTTGTTGTTGTTGGGCCGTTTGTTGTAGTTGCGATTGATGTTGTGATTGTTGGGATAATTGTTGCGATTATTGTTGTAATTGCTGTTGTTGTTGTATTGGTGATTCTTATCACCGTTTTCCTCCCACTTTCTTTTGACTTGCTTCACATTGGCCTCTTTAGCAGTCTGTTCTTTAATTCTTTCTTCAATCTGGTTCACTAGTTTGTGAGCCATTCTACATGCATGTTGTATGGAGGCAGGCTCGTGTGAACTTATATCTTCTTGGATTCTTTCCGGTAATCCTTTCACAAACGTGTCGATCTTCTCTTCCTCATCTTCGAATGCTCCCGGACACAATAGGCACAATTCTGTGAATCGTCTTTCGTATGTGGTAATATCAAATCCTTGGGTTCGTAACCCTCTAAGTTCTGTCTTGAGCTTATTGACCTCGGTTCTGGGACGGTACTTCTCGTTCATCAAGTGCTTGAATGCTGACCACGGTAGTGCGTACGCATCATCTTGTCCCACTTGCTCTAGATAGGTATTCCACCATGTTAACGCAGAACCTGTGAAGGTATGCGTAGCGTACTTCACTTTGTCCTCTTCAGTACACTTACTTATGGCAAACACCGATTCAACCTTCTCGGTCCACCGTTTCAATCCGATCGGTCCTTCGGTTCCATCAAATTCCAAAGGTTTGCAGGCAGTGAATTCTTTGTAGGTGCATCCTACACGATTTCCTGTACTGCTAGATCCAAGGTTATTGTTGGTATGTAGCACAGCCTGTACTGCGGCTATGTTTGAAGCTAGAAAAGTACGGAATTCCTCTTCATTCATATTCACGGTGTGTCGAGTAGTCGGTGCCATTTCCTTCAAAATAGTTAAATGGAACAAGTTAATCATACAGAATATTAAGAGTAGTTAATAGTATTTCGTAGCATAATATGAACTCATTTATAAAAGCTTTTTCTTCATATTAGCGTTTTATAAGTTTAAATTCGGGTAGTACCTACCCGTTAAGTTCATACTTAGTAGCTAATATACAATTCAACTACTACAATTCTATATGAAAAACTGATTATAATAATATTTCGCGTTCAAACTTTTATACAATATTTTACAAACTTACAATACCGCTTATTTTACATAAAGCATGAAATATAGCACACAATAACTTTGATACAAGATAGTTGTGAAGACAATTCTAGCTAGTACACAAGTCGTTCGGCAAAGGCAATAAAGACACGTAATTCATACGTCCAGAAACAAGTCATGCATTCTGGTTTTACTAGGACTACTTCCCATCCTTGGTCTTGTGCAACATAACCGTTATGGCCGTTGATAAGACAGCGTGTTGTAACGTCATCAAAGGGACGAGGGTTACGTAATGTCCAACAGTCCCGTAATAATCTAAAAACCTCATTTCTTACCCCAATTACCGACTCCGTCACTTGTGGAAACGTTTTGTTTAATAGTTGTAGCCCGATGTTCTTGTTCTCACTTTGGTGAGAAGCGAACATTACTAATCCGTAAGCATAACATGCTTCTTTATGTTGCATGTTAGCCGCTTTTTCTAAATCACGAAGTCCAATATTCGGATATATTGAGTCAAAATAATTTCTTAACCCGTTGCGTAAAATAGCATTTGGGTTCCCCGCAATATATGCGTCAAAGTAAACACATCGTAACTTATGGGTTTCCCAATGTGATATCCCCCATCTTTCAAACGAAAGTCTCTTATAAACCAAGACATTCTTGGAACGTTCTTCGAATGTCTTACAAACTGATCTCGCCTTAAATAGTTGTGCCGAAGAATTCTGGCCGACTCTAGACAAGATTTCATCAATCATGTCTCCGGGTAGGTCTCTTAAAATATTGGGTTGTCTATCCATTTTGTGTTTTTAAACTGTAAAATAGACAAGAGTTAGTTTCATAAAAAAAATACTTATTAATACAAGCAATTTTTACATATATCATAAAGCATAAGAACACTATATTACATATATTACACCACACGAATACAACTATCTTATTCCGACTCGCTCATTTCTTCTTCTTCGGTTTTGGTTTGTTTTGCCAAGTTTCTAGGGATATATGATGTTCCCCTAATACGAGCCGTCGTTGTCCACATTGGTTTAGAAAAACCTGGTGGTTTAGAGGTTCCCGGGTCATTGTTACAACTTAAGGACTTCGGGGGTTGACGATACATATAAAGTTCATCGGGGTTGGAATTAGATTTCTCTATTTTTATGCCCTTTCCCTTATTATTTTCTTTTGCCTTTTTAAATTCAGTTGGGGTAATTTCTATAACATCATCGAAATTCTCGTCGGAATCCGATTCATCGGAGAATTGGTAATCCTCCCAATATTTTGCTTCCTTGGTGGAAACACCATTGACCATAATTAACTTTGGTCGGTTGGTTGAGGATTTTCTTTTACTTAACCGTTTTATTATTTCCCCCACCGGTTCTATTTCTTCATCCGGTTCCGATTCTTCTTCCGGTTCCGATTCTTCTTCCGGTTCCGACTCTTCTTCCGGTTCCTCTTCGGGAACTTGTGAATCAGTCCACAAATCATTCCAATTTACATTTGACTCTTCATTATTATTAGGTGAGTCAATGGGACTTGTTCTAGAGGTAGACATCTATCACATAATATCAAACACGTTAAGAGATTAATATATCACATAATATTCATATGTTAAAAATATATAGTTTCCAACAAAAATGTTAAGCAATCATTTTTAAAGAAAACACGGTCGAAGTCCAGACTCACTAATGCATCCTAACAAACTCGATAAGACACACTAATGCAAATTTTCTGGTTCTCTAAGACCAACGCTCGGATACCAACTGAAATGTCCCGTTCTTATTGATTAAAAACGTTCCATATTAATTGATTTCGTTGCGAGGTTTTGACCTCTATATGAGACGTTTTTCAAAGACTGCATTCATTTTTAAAACAAACCATAACCTTTATTTCATAAATAATGGTTTAAAAAGCTTTACGTAGATTATCAAATAATGATAATCTAAAATATCCTGTTTACACACGACCATTACATAATGGTTTACAATACAAATATGTTACATCGAATTCAGTTTCTTGAATGCAGTTTTTACACAATATCATACAAACATGGACTCCAAATCTTGTCCTTATTTTAGTATGCAACAGCGGAAGCTCTTAATATTCACCTGAGAATAAACATGCTTTAAACGTCAACAAAAATGTTGGTGAGTTATAGGTTTAACCTATATATATCAAATCGTAACAATAGACCACAAGATTTCATATTTCAATACACATCCCATACATAGAGATAAAAATCATTCATATGGTGAACACCTGGTAACCGACAATAACAAGATGCATATATAAGAATATCCCCATCATTCCGGGACACCCTTCGGATATGATATAAATTTCAAAGTACTAAAGCATCCGGTACTTTGGATGGGTTTTGTTAGGCCCAATAGATCTATCTTTAGGATTCACGTCAATTAGGGTGTCTGTTCCCTAATTCTTAGATTACCAGACTTAATAAAAAGGGGCATATTCGATTTCGATAATTCAACCATAGAATGTAGTTTCACGTACTTGTGTCTATTTTGTAAATCATTTATAAAACCTGCATGTATTCTCATCCCAAAAATATTAGATTTTAAAAGTGGGACTATAACTCACTTTCACAGATTTTTACTTCGTCGGGAAGTAAGACTTGGCCACTGGTTGATTCACGAACCTATAACAATATATACATATATATCAAAGTATGTTCAAAAATATATTTACAACACTTTTAATATATTTTGATGTTTTAAGTTTATTAAGTCAGCTGTCCTCGTTAGTAACCTACAACTAGTTGTCCACAGTTAGATGTACAGAAATAAATCGATAAATATTATCTTGAATCAATCCACGACCCAGTGTATACGTATCTCAGTATTGATCACAACTCAAACTATATATATTTTGGAATCAACCTCAACCCTGTATAGCTAACTCCAACATTCACATATAGAGTGTCTATGGTTGTTCCGAAATATATATAGATGTGTCGACAAGATAGGTCGAAACATTGTATACGTGTCTATGGTATCTCAAGATTACATAATATACAATACAAGTTGATTAAGTTATGGTTGGAATAGATTTGTTACCAATTTTCACGTAGCTAAAATGAGAAAAATTATCCAATCTTGTTTTACCCATAACTTCTTCATTTTAAATCCGTTTTGAGTGAATCAAATTGCAATGGTTTCATATTGAACTCTATTTTATGAATCTAAAAGAAAAAGTATAGGTTTATAGTCGGAAAAATAAGTTACAAGTCGTTTTTGTAAATGTAGTCATTTCAGTCGAAAAAACGACGTCTAGATGACCATTTTAGAAAACATACTTCCACTTTGAGTTTAACCATAATTTTTGGATATAGTTTCATGTTCATAATAAAAATCATTTTCCCAGAATAACAACTTTTAAATCAAAGTTTATCATAGTTTTTAATTAACTAACCCAAAACAGCCCGCGGTGTTACTACGACGGCGTAAATCCGGTTTTACGGTGTTTTTCGTGTTTCCAGGTTTTAAATCATTAAGTTAGCATATCATATAGATACAGAACATGTGTTTAGTTGATTTTTAAAAGTCAAGTTAGAAGGATTAACTTTTGTTTGCGAACAAGTTTAGAATTAGCTAAACTATGTTCTAGTGATTACAAGTTTAAACCTTCGAATAAGATAGCTTTATATGTATGAATCGAATGATGTAATGAAAATCATTACTACCTTAAGTTCCTTGGATAAACCTACTGGAAAATAGAAAAATGGATTTAGCTTCAACGGATCCTTGGATGGCTCGAAGTTCTTGAAGCAGAATCATGACACGAAAACAAGTTCAAGTAAGATCATCACTTGAAATAAGATTGTTATAGTTATAGAAATTGAACCAAAGTTTGAATATGATTATTACCTTGTATTAGAATGATAACCTACTGTAAGAAACAAAGATTTCTTGAGGTTGGATGATCACCTTACAAGATTGGAAGTGAGCTAGCAAACTTGAAAGTATTCTTGATTTTATGAAACTAGAACTTTTGGAATTTATGAAGAACACTTAGAACTTGAAGATAGAACTTGAGAGAGATCAATTAGATGAAGAAAATTGAAGAATGAAAGTGTTTGTAGGTGTTTTTGGTCGTTGGTGTATGGATTAGATATAAAGGATATGTAATTTTGTTTTCATGTAAATAAGTCATGAATGATTACTCATATTTTTGTAATTTTATGAGATATTTCATGCTAGTTGCCAAATGATGGTTCCCACATGTGTTAGGTGACTCACATGGGCTGCTAAGAGCTGATCATTGGAGTGTATATACCAATAGTACATACATCTAAAAGCTGTGTATTGTACGAGTACGAATACGGGTGCATACGAGTAGAATTGTTGATGAAACTGAACGAGGATGTAATTGTAAGCATTTTTGTTAAGTAGAAGTATTTTGATAAGTGTATTGAAGTCTTTCAAAAGTGTATAAATACATATTAAAACACTACATGTATATACATTTTAACTGAGTCGTTAAGTCATCGTTAGTCGTTACATGTAAGTGTTGTTTTGAAACCTTTAGGTTAACGATCTTGTTAAATGTTGTTAACCCAATGTTTATAATATCAAATGAGATTTTAAATTATTATATTATCATGATATTATCATGTATGAATATCTCTTAATATGATATATATACATTAAATGTCTTTACAACGATAATCGTTACATATATGTCTCGTTTAAAAATCATTAAGTTAGTAGTCTTGTTTTTACATATGTAGTTCATTGTTAATATACTTAATGATATGTTTACTTATCATAGTATCATGTTAACTATATATATATCCATATATATGTCATCATATAGTTTTTACAAGTTTTAACGTTCGTGAATCACCGGTCAACTTGGGTGGTCAATTGTCTATATGAAACATATTTCAATTAATCAAGTCTTAACAAGTTTGATTGCTTAACATGTTGGAAACATTTAATCATGTAAATATCAATCTCAATTAATATATATAAACATGGAAAAGTTCGGGTCACTACATTATATGGGGTCAAAAGTATTATATATACCGACCACAAAAGTCTTCAACACATATTTAACCAGAAACAACTGAACATGAGACAGCGCAGGTGGATTGAATTGTTGAATGATTATGACTTTGAGATTCGTTACCACCCAGGGAAGGCAAATGTGGTAGCCGACGCCTTGAGCAGAAAGGACAGAGAACCCATTCGAGTAAAAGCTATGAATATAATGATTCATAATAACCTTACTACTCAAATAAAGGAGGCTCAACAAGGAGTTTTAAAAGAGGGAAATTTAAAGGATGAAATACCCAAAGGATCGGAGAAGCATCTTGATATTCGAGAAGACGGAACCCGGTATAGGGCTGAAAGAATTTGGGTACCAAAATTTGGAGATATGAGAGAAATGGTACTTAGAGAAGCACATAAAACCAGATACTCAATAAACCCTGGAACGGGGAAGATGTACAAGGATCTCAAGAAACATTTTTGGTGGTCGGGTATGAAAGCCGATGTTGCTAAATACATAGGAGAATGTTTGACGTGTTCCAAGGTCAAAGCGGAGCATCAGAAACCATCAGGTCTACTTCAGCAACCCGAAATTCTGGAATGGAAATGGGAAAACATTACCATGGATTTCATCACTAAATTGCCAAGGACTGCCAGTGGTTTTGATACTATTTGGGTAATACTTGATCGTCTCACTAAATCAGCACACTTCCTGCCAATAAGAGAAGATGGCATAATGGAGAAGTTAACATGATTGTATTTGAAAGAAGTCGTCTCCAGACATGGAATACCTGATAATGCTAAAAACGAACATATATTTCATAGCATTATCCCTCAAGAAAGATAAGCTTTTTGTTGCAATTGTTCTATTTACAAGTGGTATTCGTTTAAATAATAAAAGGTGAAGACAAAAGACAGATTCGACGATTTGAAGACGCAAACGACCAAAAAGCTCAAAAGTACAAAGTACAATCCAAGAGGTTCAAATTATTGACGAGAAACGACTCAAAATTACAAGAGTACGAGCAGCAAAACGCAAAGTACAAGATATTAAATAGTACGAAAGGACGTTCGAAAATCCAGAACCGGGACCAGAGTCAACTCTCAACGCTCGACGCAACGAACTAAAAATTACAAGTCAACTATGCACATGAATATAATATAATATATAATTAATTCTTAAAATTATATATATATTATATTATTTAATAAAACCGTCGGTAAACTAGGAAACAAAGAATTGTGAGCTGGATCCTACCTCCATGCAATCGCATCGCCTGGAAGCCTAATTTCCATGCGATCGCATGGGCTACTTTTTCTGGCCACATCCCTATAAAAGGCAGTCTGGTGCTCGAGTTTAAATTACCATTCATCAATCTATCTCTCACTCTTACGATATATATATATATATATATATATATATATATATATATATATATATATATATATATATATATATATATATATATATATATATATATATATATTATAATTTTCATTTTAATTTTAATTTAATAATAATAAGGGTATGTTAGCGAATATTGTAAGGGTGTAAGTCGAAATTCTGTCCGTGTAACGCTACGCTATTATTAATCATTGTAAGTTATGTTCAACCTTTTTAAATTAATGTCTCGTAGCTAAGTTATTATTATGCTTATTTAAATTGAAGTAATCGTGATGTTGGGCTAAAATATTAAAGACGGGGTAATTGGGCTTTGTACCATAATTGGGGTTTGAACAAAAGAACGACACTTGTGGAAATTAGACTATGGGCTATTAATGGGCTTTATATTTGTTTAATTGAATGATAGTTCGTTAATTTAATATAAAGATTTACAATTGGACGTACCTATAAATAACCACATACACTCGATCGGACACGATGGGCGGGATATTTATAAGTACTAATAATCGTTCATTTAATCGGACACTGGAATGGATTAATAGTCAACGGACTTATTAAAACAGGGGTGAATTATATACAAGGAAAATTGGTGTAATTTTAGTTTAAGTCCCCAATTAGTTTGAATATTTGACTTCGGATATAAGGATAATTTGACGAGGACACTCGCACTTTATATTTATGACTGATGGACTGTTATGGACAAAAACCAGATGGACATATTGAATAATCCAGGACAAAGGACAATTAACACATGGTAATAAACTAAAATCAACACGTCAAACATCATGATTACGAAAGTTTAAATAAGCATAATTCCTTTATTTCATATTTCATCGCACTTTTATTTATTGTCATTTTATTTAATTACACTTTTAATTATGGTACTTTTTAATTATCGTAATTTTATTTATTGTCATTTTATTTATCGCATTTTAATTTATCGCACTTTAATTATTGTTATTTACTTTACGCTTTAAATTAAGTTATTTTTATTTTTAATATTTTACATTAGGTTTTAACTACGACTAAAGTTTTAAAATCGACAAACTGGTCATTAAACGGTAAAAACCCCCTTTTATAATAATAATACTACTTATATATATTTATATTTATACAAATATAGTTTTAAAAATATAGCGTTAAACTTGGCTAGCTCCCTGTGGAACGAACCGGACTTACTAAAAACTACACTACTGTACGATTAGGTACACTGCCTATAAGTGTTGTAGCAAGGTTTAGGTATATCCACTTTATAAATAAATAAATAACTTGTGTAAAATTGTATCATTTTTAATAGTATTTCCTAGTAAAATATAAGCTATTTCGTATACACCTCTACGCACATCAAGTATTTTTGGCGCTGCTGCCTGGGAAACTGCTTAAACGCCGAAAGCGAAACGCTTTATAATATATATATATATATATATATATATATATATATATATATATATATATATATATATAATTAAAATTGTAAACGGGCTACACTGTAGCAGCCCAAATAATCTGGGCCGATTTTCTAATTCATGCGACCGCATGAATCCATAGGCTAAAACTCATGCGACCGCATGAGGGTTACTGACACGCCCAACTGAACCTGCCGACGGCATTAATTACAGATTATTATTAATTATTATTAATATTAAACCCTAATTAGGGTTAGTATATTATATTAATTAATTTTAGATTTAATTAATTTGTAATTTAAGTTTTAATTAGTTTTATTAATATAATAAATTGATACTTTTATAAAATAAATAATATAAAAATAATATTTTTATAAAAATTGTATTTTATAACTTTATTTTTATTTTTATATCTTTTTAATTAGTTTAATTCGTATTTGTATTTTTATCGCTCGTAACTAGTTTTAAGATATAGTTTTTGCCATTGTTATTTTTATTTCTAGAATTTTAAGACTTTGCCGTAAAATCCCTTAAGTGCTTTTTCTTTAGACTAAGATATAGGTGCTTTAGAATTTTGCGACGCCATTTTATAAGTTTTAGTACTTTTTTAAGTTATTGCCGTTTTGGATATATAATTTCGTTAAGCTTTAATACATAACTTTTAATTTTTAGTTTTTAGACTTTTAAGTTTCCGACGCTCTCTTTTTCTTTCTTATTTTTCGACGCTCTAGTTTTTAGGATATAGAATTTTCTATTTATTCTCTAAAATTTCTTTAAATTTCAACGAAAAATTATTTTAAGCGGCAAAATTGATAGACATCCAAAATTTTCTGGTTCGTAGTAATAGTTGGATTTGTTAGTGGCGAGTTGTGGGCTTCCGATTTAAAGGGTCCTGGCTACCTGCTGCATCTATTGGCTATTCGAAACGTGGGCAAAAGCAGAAAAGTCTATTAATTTGATAACTTATATAATTTTTATCTTTTATAACTAATAGGATATTCAGTGAATGCACCGAGCAAAACGTTCACTACCTTTCATACGTTCACCACCTGTAACTCGATCAAGACATCTAGCCAACATTTTCGCCGTTGATTTTTCTCTAGAATCGTCATCAAGTCGACCAAGTACTCCAATTCAAATTTCCGATAATACATTTTTTGAACCCAACCTCACAATTGAGAATCCAGAGGATACTCAGGGACAATTCAGAGATCCTGAACCACTAATCATTCCTCCGGAACCACAAATTACTCATCCAGAGATTGTCGAGGAAGAAACCATTAAATCAGAATCCTCTAGTGATTCAGATTCAACAAATTCAATTATGGAAGTAACAGAACCTCTAAGTATGGAAGACCGAATGAGAGCTAAACGCACTGGCCAAGGTCACGCAATTACTCAACCAGACATTAATGCACCAGATTATGAAATCAAAGGACAAATCCTACACATGGTAACTAATCAATGCCAATTTAGTGGTGCGCCGAAGGAAGATCCAAACAAACATCTTCGGACCTTTAATAGGATCTGTACTTTATTCAAAATAAGAGAAGTGGAGGATGAACAGATCTATCTCATGTTATTTCCCCGGACTTTAAAGGGAGAAGCCAAAGATTGGTTAGAATCGTTACCTGAAGGGGCGATTGATACATGGGATGTTTTAGTTGAAAATTTTCTTAAACAATTCTTTCCGGCATCTAAAGCCGTAAGACTTCAAGGAGAAATTGTTACGTTCACACAGAAGCCAAATGAAACTCTATATGAAGCATGGACAAGATTTGGAAAGTTGTTAAGAGGATGTCCGCAACATGGTTTAGAGACTTATCAAATAGTACAAATATTCTACCAAGGATGCGACATCACTACACGAAAAGACATTGATATAGCAGCTGGTGGTTCCATTATGAAGAAAACAGCAACTGAAGCTTACAAAAATATTGATAACACTGCTTCCCACTCACATGAGTGACACCAAGAAAAAGATATCGTTAGATCATCTAAAGCGGCTAGAGCCGATTCTAGCCATGACTTTGATTCCATTTCCACAAAGATAGATGCTGTCGAGAGACGAATGGAAAAGATGACTAAGGATATTCACTCAATACGAATTAGTTATGAGCAGTGTGGAGGACCACATTTGACAAAAGATTGTCTCAGTATTGAACAAACAATGGAACAAAGAGAGAATGTTTCATACATGAACCAAAGGCCTGGAAATAATTATCAGAATAATTATCAACCACCAAGACCAATCTACAATCAAAACCAGAATTATAACCGAAATGTTCCATACAACAACCAACAAGGTCCTAGTAATCAACAAGTATCCAACAATCTTTACAATCAGCAAAGACCTATTTTTCAAAATAAACCACCACAAACCGATGATAAAAAGCCAAATTTAGAAGATATGATGTCAAAGCTAGTTGAATCTCAAATACGGTTTTTCACATCCCAGAAATAAACCAATGAACAAAATGCTCAAGCATTTGGAAATCAACAAGCTTCTATTCAAAATTTGGAACAAGAAGTGAGCAACCTAGCAAGGTTGATAGGTGAAAGAAAATCAGGAAGTCTACCTAGTGATACAAATGCTAACCCCCGGAATGAAACAGCTAAAGCCATTACCACAAGAAGTGGTATTACACTTAAACCACCTGAAATACCTGTAATTTATGATGACTCTATTCCTACTCCACAAGAACCACAACCTGAGCAAGATAAGAAACAGAACCGGTAGTTGAAAAGGTTAATGATGATAACACAGTTAAGGCTAAACCTTATGTTAAACCATACCAACCACCACTTCCTTACCCGAGTAAAATGAGAAAAGAGAGACTTGAAGCCGAGCAATCCAAATTCTTGGATATGTTTAAATAAATAAATATAAATCTTCCTTTCATTTATGTGATTTCAGGAATGCCTAGATATGCCAAATTCTTGAAAGATCTAATCACAAATAGAAAGAAAATGGAAGAACTCTTGGCTGTTACTATGAATGCAAATTGTTCTGCAGTGCTGTTAAATAAGATACCAGAAAAATTATCTGATCCAGGAAGTTTCACAATTCTCTGTTTTCGGGGTAGTCTTAGTTCAATAGAAGCATTGGCAGACTTAGGTGCTAGTATAAATCTAATGCCGTATTCACTATACGCTAAACTAGACCTTGGAGAATTGAAACCAGCACGAATAAGCAAACAACTAGCCGATCGATCAGTAAAATATCCTAGAGGGAAAATGGAAAACATGCTAGTTAAAGTTGGTACTTTAGTATTTCCAGTAAATTTTGTTATTCTGGACATGGAAGAAGATTCTCGAGTTCCTCTCATATTAGGAAGACCATTCTTAAACACGGCTAAAGCAATAATAGACGTGTTCGGTAAGAAACTGACCCTAAGTATAGAGGACGAGAGTGTTACCTTTTCTGTTGATAGAGCCATGCAACAACCGCAATCTACAGATGATACATGTTATTACATTCAAACTATAGATTCACATGCAGAATTTCCAGAATTATAAGGAACAGGAGAATGTTCTTTAGGAGAAGGAACAGAACCAATTGATGAAACTGAAATGTTAGCTACACTCATGGCTAATGGATATGAACCAACAACAGAAGAAATTCAAATGCTAAAAGAAGAAGACAGATATCGATATAAATCATCGATAGAAGAACCACCGACATTAGAGTTAAAGCCACTTCCAAACCATTTGGAATATGCTTATTTACATGGTGAATCTGAATTACCTGTAATAATATCGTCTTCTCTTACTGAAAATGAAAAATCTCAACTCATTTCTGTGCTAAAAGCTCATAAACCAGCTATTGCATGGAAGATTCATGACATTAAAGGCATAAGTCCTTCGTATTGCACACATAAAATCCTTATGGAAGAAGGTCATAAAACCTATGTGCAACGCCAACGAAGACTAAATCCAAATATGCAAGATGTTGTTAAGAAATAAATTATTAAACTGCTAGATGCAGGTTTAATTTATCCAATCTCTGATAGTCCATGAGTAAGCCCAGTCCAATGTGTACCTAAGAAGGGTGGCATGACTGTCATCACAAATGAAAAAAATGAGCTTATTCCTACTAGGACTGTAACAGGATGGCGTGTTTGTATTGATTATAGAAAATTAAATGACGCCACCAGAAAAGATCACTTTCCCTTACCTTTCATTGATCAAATGTTGGAAAGATTAGCCGGAAATAGTTACTATTGTTTTCTTGACGATTTTTCCGGATATTTTCAAATTCCAATAGCACCCGAGGACCAAGAGAAAACCACGTTCGCGTGCCCTTATGGTACTTTTGCTTACAAACGCATGCCATTTGGACTTTGCAACGCCCCTGCAACCTTTCAAAGGTGTATGATGGCAATTTTTCATGACATGATAGAAGAATGCATGGAAGTTTTCATGGATGACTTTTCAGTCTTCGATGATACTTTTGAAACATGTCTAGTTAATCTTGAACGAATGCTAATTAGATGCGAATAATCAAATCTAGTACTTAATTGGGAGAAATGCCATTTCATGGTTAAAGAAGGCATCGTTCTTGGTCATAAGATTTCAAAGGAAGGAATTGAAGTGGATAGAGCTAAAGTAGATGTAATTGCTAAACTTCCACATCCCACCAATGTTAGAGGAGTTAGGAGTTTTCTAGGGCATGCCGGTTTTTACCGACGTTTCATAAAAGATTTTTCTAAAATTGCCACTCCTATGAATAAACTCCTAGAAAAGGATGCTCCATTCATCTTTTCAAATGAATGCATCAAATCTTTTAATATTCTAAAAGTAAAACTCACTAATGCGCCGATCATGATAACTCCAAATTGGAATCTATCGTTTGAACTTATGTGCGATGCAAGTGATTTTGCAATGGGAGCCGTTTTAGTACAAAGGATTGAAAAACGATTTCAACCTATTTATTATGCTAGTAAGACATTACAAGGAGCACAAACGAATTACACAACTACTGAAAAAGAACTCCTTGCTATTGTCTTTGCTTTTGACAAATTTTGTTCATATCTCGTTCTAGTTAAAACGGTGGTCTATACCGACCATTCTGCTCTTAGATACCTATTTTCGAAACAAGATGTCAAACCACGATTAATCCGTTGGATCTTACTCTTACAAGAGTTCGATATTGAAATCCGAGATAAAAAGGGGGCTGAAAATCTCGCAGCTGATCATCTTTCTCGTCTTGAAAATCCTGAATTAGAAGTTCTAAATGAATCGGCTATACAAGATAACTTTCCTGATGAATATCTATTGAAGATAGATTATAATGAAATTCCATGGTTTGCAGACTATGCAAACTTCTTAGTATGTGGATTCCTTGAAAAAGGATTGTCGTACCAAAAACGAAAGAAATTCTTTAGTGATATAAAACACTATTTCTGGGAAGATCCACATTTGTTTAAAAGTTGTCCCGATGGAATAATACGCCGATGTGTATTCGGAGATGAAGCCAGTCAAATTTTAAACCATTGTCACACAGGACCAACAGGAGGGCATTATGGGCCTCAACTCACAGCAAGAAAAGTCTACGATGCTGGATTCTATTGGCCTACAATTTTCAAAGACGCACACCTTCTTTGCAAATCTTGTGATGCTTGTCAAAGGGCCGGAAAAATAAGTCAACGTGATGAAATGCCACAAAATGTCATTCAAGTATGTAAAGTATTTGACGTTTGGGGTATTGACTTTATGGGTCCATTTCCAAAATCTCATAATAATCTCTACATTCTCGTTGCCATTGATTATGTATCTAAATGGGCAGGAGCATAAGCTCTCTTAACTAACGATGCACGAGTTGTAGTCAACTTTTTAAAACGTCTTTTTGCAAGGTTCGGAACACCGAAAGCTTTAATAAGTGATCGGGGTACTCATTTCTGTAATAATCAACTTGAGAAAGTTCTCAAAAGATATGGAGTAACTCATAAAATCTCAACCGCTTATCATCCACAAACAAGTGGACAAGTTGAAAATACCAACCGAGCATTAAAACGTATTCTAGAGAAAACCGTAGAATCAAATCCGAAGGAATGGTCTATGAAATTGGAGGATGCACTCTGGGCTTTTAGAACAGCCTACAAAACTCCAATTGGAACCACACCTTTTAAACTTGTTTACGAAAAAGCATGTCATCTTCTAGTAGAAATTGAGCACAAAGCATTTTGGGTTTTGAAGACATGTAATCTTGATTTACATGAAGCCAGACGTTTATGGTTAAAGTCAACTAAACGAATTAGAAGAATTAAGACATGAAGCATATGAAAATTCGTTAATATATAAAGAAAGAACGAAGAAATGGCATGATAAAAGAATCAGAAGTTCAAAAGAATTTAAAGAAGGAGACAGAGTTCTTCTTTTCAATTCACGATTCAAGCTATTTCCTGGAAAATTGAAATCAAGATGGTCTGGACCATTCATAGTCAAAAGTGTTTTTCCATATGGAACAATAGAGTTAATAAATTCAAATGGAGTTGAGTTTAAGGTTAATGGTCACAAAGTTAAACATTACATAGATAATCCGATGAAAGTTGAAGATGAAGTTAATCACAATTTCAACACCACAGCTAATTAAGTGTGGGAAGGTTCGAATCTTTTTAGGGTAATATATATTTCTGTTAGAGTTAGATATTCTGTTTTCATGTAGTTTCCGAGAATGGAATCCGAATGGTCTTTCCCTAGCAGACCCTAAAGAACTAGTCTTCTCCCTCCATTCTGAATTTTTATTTTTTTTAGGTTTTACGAGATGAAGAATTCCTTTGATCTGAACCATGGTCTAATGCTACACGCTATGATTACTAAACGTAATAATAACACCCTTCCGAGTGAACTGGTATCCTTCATAAGATGCAAAATGGACGGATTAAGAAAAGAACTCAGGAAAGATCATCATAAGATACATTTTGATAAAGGAAAATCAAAATCCGCAATAAAAAGAAGAGCACGACACCTTGAAAGATGTTATAAATGCGAAAAATGGTCACACGAAGATAAATGTTCAAATAATCAAACATATTCAAATACCGAATTTGTTACTCTATGCAGAGAAGGACCGTTCATATGTTTAGAAGAAAAGATATTGAAGAATCGAGGTTACGCTTATGTAGCTATGGAAAATCAAATCACACGACTCTCCTATGAGTCAGCTAAAGCAGGTCTCTAAGAATTCTTCCTCATAGGTAAGTATATACAGTTTTTATTTTTATTTTTATTGCTTTTAACCTTTTGATAATAAACGCTGAATCGTTCACTATAAAGTATTAAATTGGTATTCAATAAAATTAGGTATACGTAACCGAAATTATTGATATCATACAAAAATTTATTACATCACTGCGAAATTTACCGTTTATTCTTAAGGTATAAATATCTTTAATCAATCAACCCAAAATATTTCAAAAATTCGTCAGGAGTAAAACTAGGTTATGGGACCGAAATTACTTTACCGTAAAGAGGAATGTATATTTTTGATAATATTTGATTGATTAAAGTGGGATAAAAGACCAAAAAGATTTTTAATTTTAATTTTTACCTTGTTTTTAATATATAAATATTAAATTATTATTGTAAATCTTTTTAAATCAATATATTTAAGTTTTTAAGTATTTTTAAAAAATTAATATTTTTTAATATAAATTTGTATGTATAAAAATAAAAATATAATATAAGTTTGGTGTGAATTTTTAATTTTAATAATATGAATTTTTAATTTTATGCATTTTAAATTTAAGTTTGGTGTAAATTTAAAAATAAAAATTTACTTTATTTCACTAAGTTAAAATTTTGATTTTTAAAATTCGTCGTGAGTTGAAAACTAGGTCGTTGAACCGAAATTGCTTTACCCAAGGGAAGGACGAGAACTTTTATTATCATTATTTTTAATCTTATTGAAATAAAGTATGCCAAAAACATTAAAAAAAAACTCAAAAATCTTTGCTTTTAAAACCGCGCTTAAAAATGACAAATTTTAAAACTTTGTTGAGGGACGGACTAGGACAACGATCCGAAACGCCCTCACTCCTAAAAAGAAACAGATTTTTTAAATTTATTGATTTATGTTTTAAAAGTATAAGGTTTTTATAAAAAAATAAAAAAAATAAAAAACCCGGACCCCATGCGATCGCATGGGATCTACACTAAAACCTCATGCGGTCGCATGAGGCCTAAAATCTGGCCAAAAACATAAGCAGACGAGCTGTTCTGTTTTTCCACAAACACACACACATATACACGAAACTCTCTCAAAAACACCTAAAAAATTCCCAAATTTTCACCAAAATTCATCAAATTTCGTCCTACAATCCGCTCTAATCATGCCTAGGTTCGGATTTTTTAGCAAAAAGGTAAAAATTACACCCCTAAACTCTTAAATTTCTTAGTTTTTGTGATAATTACTAATATTTTACCTAATTGGATTTTGTCAATTTTTAGTGTAATTAGCGTTAAATTGTTAGTATATTATGCATGTATAACCTAGATTGATGCTATTTAACATGATTTGAAGCCAAAAACTTCAAAATTTTTAGAAATCTAGGGTTTGTGTTCTTGAGCAATTTGGAGCTTTTTGACATAAACAGGTTATGGCCAATTTTTATCATTAATTATTGCTAAATTAAGTAGTGTAACATGTTTAGGTAGCTAAATGATCCAAACTTTGATCCTAAACATGATTTTTGAGAATTAAAGTGGACTTTTTAGGTCTAAAATTCATGAACTTGATTAAATTGATGTAAATGCCATTTGAAACTTGTTTAATTGCTAGTAATGGTTATTTTGACATGTTATTTGAGTAGAATACTTATGAACTTTGTAAACATTTTCATAAATGCTTATTTGAAAAAGTGTAGAATTGTTAAAATTGTGAAAATGTATATAAGTTTAATTTTGATTGAACATGTTATTGTAATTGTTTCAAGTTGTTATTTTGCTAACACTAATGCATATTTGGATGCATAAATTTTGTGTTTAATGTGTTTTGAAGAAAAATACCGATACTGATGGTGCATCATCATCATCTAGACAACCTGCTCCAGAACCTGAACCAGAAATGCAATATGAGCCACAATATGAACCAGAACCTGAACAGGAGCAATAACAGGAACAACAACAACAACAACCTGATCAACACGTACCATATTATGATCCGCAGCAAGAATATGTTAATGCCTACGTAATATTTCTGATTCATCCGATAATAGAACACCCAGCGATTCATGAAGAACAGTTGCATCCCAATTTGAGATTTGATCGAAGTTGGAGAGATTACCCGACGTATCAAAGTAACAAATTCAAACTGGTAATGAAAAATGTAGAAGTGCCGAAGGTAATCGGTTGGGAGCCTTTGGAAAGGGTCCAACTAGTTAACTCAGTTAGACAGCATTTGGTCCAAAGGTATGGCAGCTCTTCTTTTCTCGATTGAGAACGTTTATTCACCATTCGTAGGCCTGTATATAAAGAGTGGTGCGTTGAGCTTATGAGTACTATTTCACTTAATGCGGATGTAGTTAGGTTAGATGATAGAAGTTTTCTTAGATTTTTACTTGGCCGTAGGATGTACAGAATGTCCATGCTGGACATGGCCAGGGCTTTACAGATTTACACTCCTGGTGAATTACTACTACCCGATTGTACAAATTTGATTTATCATGGGGAGCGGGTAGATAGGAATTTTGACGCGGACGCCGTCTGGAGGCGTATGTCAGATTATAATGTTTTTTATGCTAGGAGGAAGACACTCCTATTTAGATATTAGAAAAAGTAGAGCTGCGTATTATACATAGATTTTTAGCTAATTCGATTACACAAAGAGGTAAAAACAAGGAGAAGATGACCTTACACGATTTATTTTACCTTAAGTGTATTCGAAACCCTAGAAGCTTTGTTAATATCCCCTACTGTGTTGTTTTTATCTGTCCAAAGTAGTGGCAGGAATACAGGACGGGGGAGTAATAGGAGGATGTATTTTTGTTACTCTCATTGGAGAGTATTTGGGTGTAGATAGGAATTAAGGGGGTCCACTTATGGTATGTAGGGAACATGATGATACTTTAGGATTGAAGGTCTATCAGGGTGCTAAGGTATTAAAAAGCAGACGCAATCAGGCAGTACCATATGATGGTAATCATCCACATGTAGAGAGAGGTTCAGATGAGGAAATGGAGGAAGCATATGACATTAGGGATGTCATTAGGGAGGCTATGACTGACGTCTACCAGCGTATAGATGAGGTAGAAATGATAAACCAGGATAGACATAGTCGGTACGAGCAGTGGCAAGCCGAGAATGTGTACGAGCATTCCAGGCAACGACAGCATGATAGATGGCACTATCATCAGCATCAGATCATGAGCCAGCTATCACCTCAGGTACCAAATAACTACGTACTGACCCGACCTGCTTACTATTATCCACACCAGCCCAATATGCGACCACCATTTACTCTCTACGACCCTAACCAGGCCTATCAGTACACCTATAACCAACCATGGAACCCGCCCAACGACATGAACTGGAACCCCTATCCAGATTGATATAGTTCCGTTGGTGATTTCTATAATTTTTATCTTTTTATTATTTTTATTTATTTATGTTTAAACATATAATATTGTGATACTTTTAATGTAATGTTTAATATTTTTATTATGTTGTACTAATATTTCATATTTGATTTGAAAGTGGGATATTAAGTCCCATTTTAGATTACCATGCATGTTTATTATTTGTATGTTTGTATATTGTCAATTGTACACAACAGGGTAAAACATCGCATTTTCAAAGACTGGCATTAAGTTCAGCAAAAGCTACTAATTTTGACGACAAAACAAAAAACAAATGTGATGTAACAACAAGATGGAATGAACAAATGATGTGCACCATTTATCATTCAACAAAGAAACGCCAATATGTTTGGAAACTTTGGTAAAATTTAATTATTTTTCTACGCTAATCCTCCTCAATAATTTAAATTGTTACTGATTTCTTGCAAATGAGGGCATTGCAAGATCTTAAGTGTGGGAAGGGGTTAAATTCTTTCGGATTTTTAAAATTTTTGACTTATACACTTGGTTACCATTAAAAATACTAGTAACGCAGTAGTTGTATTAGAATCTAGTGCTCTCTGATAATAAAGAACAGCCCTAGTCTTATATACTGACTACCCAATTCTAGTAAAATTTTTCAAAATTTTCAATTAAATGAACTCAAAATCATGTTTATACATATTTATGAACGATAAAACTAGGTGTTAACACCGAAATTATGGTTACCTCGGAAAGGACATAAATTGAGAAACAACCTAAAATGTTAGAATTCAATTAAAATGGAATAGAGGATAATAAAAAGGCAAAGAAAGGAAAATAAAAGCCAAGTGTGGAAAAAATTTACCAAGTTATTTAGAACATATATCACATATTTTTGTACAAATAATTGAAAATACTTTAGTTTTGGACGATATTAATCAGTTTTACCCAGTTTATTGTAATATAAATGAAATTTAAAAGGAAGTAAAGTCTTCCGAGAGAAAAAGACACGCGCTTCTTGATTTAGGTCAAGAAGTTGTCGTCCAGACCAGTTGTAGAGTCTACGAAAAACCTTGAAAAGTTTTCTCGAAAATCAGCTGGAAATCCACGGACCTCAGCATCAAACAGAGTCGCCAAGTGGTCAGACTTATCCTAACTATGAGAGGATCTGTCTCGTACAATGGGAGGGCACCGTGCAAATTAGTTTATAAGACTAATGAATCAGATCCCCAGAAAGGATAATCTCCTTAAAGATCAAAAATCAGCTTTTAAGACTGATATTACTCAATCCTTGAGATTGACCTTAAAGATTGAGAATACAAACTCATGGAATTCGATGATATCTAAACTCGAGCTTGAACGAGAAAATATTTTGATCAAAATTACAAACCGATTTGTTTTCTGAAAACCCATTTTCAATGTGTTCATTACCATTGAACGTAAAATCCTAGGAATTCACCTGGAATTCATTAGGTCACCTGAACCAAATCGGGTGTCAACCGTAAGAACGGTGGTTGCATAGCATGGTCAAAGACAGGACCTTGTGCCAGACCGAAAAACTATAGGGTGATCTTTACTATTACTCCTACAAAGGATAGTAATTGCATCCGACACGTTATAGACCATAATCAAAAGCATGTCACGGGACATTGCCTTAACAGTTGCTTGTTCAACGCTTTCCTTTACAACCGGACGGTAGTTTACCGAAAGGTAATATACGGAGCAAGTATACTGGACGTGTTACTTTCCTAATACAAGGTTAGCAAGTGGGTGACACAAAACCGCAAGTTTTGAGCTAAAATTTTCAAATCTGAAACCCACAAAACCCACAAAAACAATTTGCAAACACCGGTGAAGGGTTATTCCGGAAAACTTATCTAGGGTAAAAGCTAGATTTAATTTTCAAAAGATCAAATGTTTTCATAAAGATCCAATTTCCTTAAGGATCTAAATTTTCATAGTCATGTGGGACTGTAAACCACAACGTTACTATCATTGTTCATACCGCCGTATAGAAATCACTGATGTACAAAGTGTAAAGAATAAAGAAGTGATTCTAGTATGTTTTTATTTCAAGACTATATTGCTTGATGATAAGCAACGCGCAAGTGTGGGAATATTTGATAATGCTAAAAAGAACATATATTTCATAGCATTATCCCTTAAGAAAGACAAGCTTTTAGTTGCAATTGTTCTATTTACAAGTGATATTCGTTTAAATAATAAAAGGTGAAGATAAAAGACAGATTCGACGATTTGAAGACGCAAACGACCAAAAAGCACAAAAGTACAAAGTACAATCCAAGAGGTTCAAATTATTGACGAGAAACGTCTCAAAATTACAAGAGTACGACCCGCAAAACGCAAAGTACAAGATATTAAATAGTATGAAAGGACGTTCGAAAATCCAAAACCGGGACCAGAGTCAACTCTCAACGCTCAACGCAACGGACTAAAAATTACAAGTCAACTATGCACATGAATATAATATAATATATAATTAATTCTTAAAATTATATATATATTATATTATTTAATAAAACCGTCAGCAAACTAGGAAACAAAGAATTGTGAGCTGGATCCTACCTCCATGCGATCGCATGGCCTGGAGGCCTAATTTCCATGCAATCGCATGGGCTACTTTTTCTTGCCACATCCCTATAAAAGGCAGTCTGGTGCTCGAGTTTAAATTACCATTCATCAATCTATCTCTCACTCTTACGATATATATATATATATATATATATATATATATATATATATATATATATATATATATATATATATATATATATATATATATATATATATATATTTATATTATAATTTTAATTTTAATTTTAATTTAATAATAATAAGGGTATGTTAGCGAATATTGTAAGGGTGTAAGTCAAAATTCTGTCCGTGTAACGCTACGCTATTATTAATCATTGTAAGTTATGTTCAACCTTTTTAAATTAATGTCTCGTAGCTAAGTTATTATTATGCTTATTTAAATTGAAGTAATCGTGATGTTGGGCTAAAATATTAAAGACGGGGTAATTAGGCTTTGTACCATAATTGGGGTTTGAACAAAAGAACGACACTTGTGGAAATTAGACTATGGGCTATTAATGGGCTATATATTTGTTTAATTGAATGATAGTTTGTTAATTTAATATAAAGATTTACAATTGGACGTACCTATAAATAACCACATACACTCGATCGGACACGATGGGTGAGATATTTATAAGTACTAATAATCGTTCATTTAACCGGACACGGGAATGGATTAATAGTCAATGGACTTATTAAAACTGGGGTGAATTATATAAAAGGAAAATTGGTGTAATTATAGTTTATGTCCCCAATTAGTTGGAATATTTGACTTCGGATATAAGGATAATTTGACGAGGACACTCGCACTTTATATTTATGACTGATGACTGTTATGGACAAAAACCAGATGGACATATTGAATAATCCAGGACAAAGGACAATTAACCGATGGTAATAAACTAAAATCAACACGTCAAACATCATGATTACGGAAGTTTAAATAAGCATAATTCCTTTATTTCATATTTCATCGCACTTTTCTTTACTGTCATTTTATTTAATTGCACTTTTAATTATCGTACTTTTTAATTATCGCAATTTTATTTATTGTCATTTTATTTATCGCATTTTAATTTATCGGACTTTAATTATTGTTATTTACTTTACGCTTTAAATTAAGTTATTTTTATTTTTAATATTTTACAGTAGGTTTTAACTGCGACTAAAGTTTTAAAATCGTCAAACCGGTCATTAAACGGTAAAAATCCCCTTTTATAATAATAATACTACTTATACTTATATATATTTATATTTATACAAATATAGTTTTAAAAATGTAGTGTTAAACTTGGCTAGCTCCATGTGGAACGAACTGGACTTACTAAAAACTACACTACTGTATGATTAGGTACACTGCCTATAAGTGTTGTAGCAAGGTTTAGGTATATCCACTTTATAAATAAATAAATAAATAACTTGTGTAAAATTGTATCCTTTTTAATAGTATTTTCTAGTAAAATATAAGCTATTTCGTATACACCTCTACGCACATCAATACCAAACTCTATTATCTTTGATAGGGATGGCAGCTTTATTTCAAGATTCCGGCAGACATTACAGCAAGCATTAAGAACTCGTCTAGACATGAGTACTGCCTATCATCCACAAACTGATGGGCAAAGCGAAAGGACGATACAAACGCTTGAAGACATGCTACGAGCATGTGTTATTGATTTCGGAAATAGTTGGGATCGACATCTACTGTTAGCAGAATTTTCCTACAACAACAGCTACCATTCAAGCATTGAGATGGCACCGTTTGAAGCACTTTATGGTAGAAAGAGCAGGTCTCCAATTTGTTGGAGTGAAGTGGGGATAGACAGATTACGGGTCCGGAGATAATACATGAAACTACCGAGAAGATCATCCAAATTCAACAACGATTGAAAACCGCCCAAAGTCGACAAAAGAGCTAAGCTGACATTAAAAGAAAAGATATAGAATTTTAAATTGGAGAGATGGTCATGCTTAAAGTTGCACCTTGGAAAGGCGTTGTTCGATTTGGTAAACGGGGGAAATTAAACCCAAGGTATATTGGACCATTCAAGGTTATTGATCGCGTCGGACCAGTAGCATACCGACTTGAGTTACCTCAACAACTCGCGGCTGCACATAAAACTTTCCACGTCTCGAATTTGAAGAAAAGTTTTGCTAAAGAAGATCTCACTATTCCGTTAGACGAAATCCAAATCCACGAAAAACTTCAATTTATCGAAGAACCCGTCGAAATAATGGATCGTGAGGTTAAAAGACTTAAGCAAAACAAAATACCAATTGTTAAGGTTCGATGGAATGCTCATAGAGGACCTGAGTTCACCTGGGAACGAGAAGATCAGATGAAGAAGAAATACCCGCACTTATTTCCAGAAAATACGACAACACCTCCAACCGCTTAAAATTTCGGGACGAAATTTATTTAACGGGTAGGTACTGTAGTGACCCGGACTTTTCTATGTTTATATATATTAAATGAAATTGTTATTTACATGATTAAGTGTTTCCAACATGTTAACCAATCAAACTTGTTAAGACTTGATTAATTTAAATAGGTTTCATATAGACAATTGACCACCCAAGTTGACCGGTGATTCACGAACGTTAAAACTTGTAAAAACTATATGATGACATATATATGATTATATATATAGTTAACATGATATTATGATAAGTAATTTTCTCATTAGGTATTTTAACAATGTGTTATATACATAAAATTGAGTTTTTTTGAATTAAGAAACTCGAAACGATATATACAACGATTATCGTTATAACAACGTCTTACTAAATACATATGAATCATATTAAGATATTGATACACTATGTTTAATCATGATAAATGATAAGTAAACATGTCATTAAGTGTATTAACAATGAACTACATATGTAAAAACAAGACTACTAACTTAATGATTTCGAAACGAGACATATATGTAACGATTATCGTTGTAACAACATTTAACTGTATATATATATCATACTAAGATATATTAATATATCATAATATCATGATAATGTAATAATTTAACATCTCTTTAGATATAATAAACAATGGGTTAACAACATTTAACAAGATCGTTAACCTAAAGGTTTCAAAACAACATTTACATGTAACGACTAACGATGACTTAACGACTCAGTTAAAATGTATATACATGTAGTGTTTTATTATGTATTCATACACTTTTGAAAGACTTCAAGACACTTATCAAAATACTTCTACTTAGCAAAAATTCTTACAATTACATCCTCGTTCAGTTTCATCAACAATTCTACTCGTATGCACCTGTATTCATACTCGTACAATACATAGCTTTTATATGTATGTACTATTGGTATATACACTCCAAAGATCAGCTCTTAGCAGCCCATGTGAGTCACCTAACATATTTGGGAACCATAATTTGACAACTAGCATGAAATATCTCATAAAATTACAAAAATATTAGTAATCATTCATGACTTATTTACATGTAAACAAAATTACACATCCTTTATATCTAATCCATATACCAACGACCAAAAATATCTAAAAACACTTTCATTCTTCAATTTTCTTCATCTAATTGATCTCTCTCAAGTTCTATCTTCAAGTTCTAAGTGTTCTTCATAAATTCTATAAGTTCTAGTTTCATAAAATCAAGAATACTTCCAAGTTTGCTAGCTTACTTCCAATCTTGTAAAGTGATCATCCAACCTCAAGAAATCTTTATTATTTACAGTAAGATATCTTTCTAATACAAGGTAATACTCATATTCAAACTTTGATTCAATTTCTAGAACTATAACAATCTTATTTCGAGTGGAAATCTTACTTGAACTTGTTTTCGTATCATGATTCTGCTTCAAGAACTTTCAAGCCATCCAAGGATCCTTTGAAGCTAGATCTATTTTTCCCATTTCCAGTAGGTTTATCCACAAAACCTGAGATAGTAATGATGTTCATAACATCATTCGATTCATATACATAAAACTACCTTATTTGAAGGTTTAAACTTGAAATCACTAGAACATAGTTTAGTTAATTCTAAACTTGTTCGCAAACAAAAGTTAATCCTTCTAACTTTACTTTAAAATCAACTAAACACATGTTCTATATCTATATGATATGCTAACTTAATGATTTAAAACCTGGAAACACGAAAAACACCGTAAAACCGGACATACGCCGTCGTAGTAACACCGCGGGCTGTTTTGGGTTTGATAATTAAAAATTATGATAAACTTTGATTTAAAAGTTGTTCTTCTGGGAAAATGATTTTTCTTATGAACATGAAACTATATCCAAAAATCATGGTTAAACTCAAAGTGGAAGTATGTTTTTCAAAATGGTCATCAAGACGTCGTTCTTTCGACTGAAATGACTACCTCTTACAAAAACAACTTATAACTTATATTTCTGACTATAAACCTATACTTTTTCTGTTTAGATTCATAAAATAGAGTTCAATATGAAACTATAGCAATTTTATTCACTCAAAACGGATTTAAAACGAAGAAGTTATGGGTAAAACAAGATTGAATATTTTTTGATTGTTGTAGCTACGAGAAATATTGTAACAATTCTATACAAATTATATCCTAGCTAACTTATATTGTATTATACATGTATTCTAATATATTATGTAATCTTAGGATACCATAGACACGTATGCAAATGTTTTGACACATCATATCGACCCATCTATATATATTATTTGGAACAACTATAGACACTCTATATGCAGTAATGTTGGAGTTAGCTATACATGGTTGAGGTTAATTCCAAAAATATATATACTTTGAGTTGTGATCTAGCCTGAGACGTGTATACACTGGGTCGTGGATTGGGTCAAGATAATATATATCAATTTATTTCTGTACATCTAACTATGGACAACTAGTTGTAGGTTACTAACGAGGACAGCTGACTGAAAATATTTAAAACATTAAAACGTATTAAAAATGTTGTAAATATATCTTGAACATACTTTGATATATATGTACATATTTGTTATAGGTTCGTGAATCGACCAGTGGCCAAGTCTTACTTCCCGACGAAGAAAAAATCTGTGAAAGTGAGTTATAGTCCCACTTTTAAAATCTAATATTTTTGGGATGAGAATACATGTAGCTTTATAAATGTTTTACAAAATAGACACAAGTACATAAAACTACTTTCTATGGTTGAATGATCGAAGCCGAATATGCCCCTTTTGCTTGGTAGCCTAAGAATTAGGGAACATCACTAATTTTGAGAATTAGTGCACCCCTAATTGACGCGAATCCTAAAGATAGATCTATTGGGCCTAACGAACCCCATCCAAAGTACCTGATGCTTTAGTACTTCAAGTTTTATATCATGTCCGATGGATGTCCCGGAATGATGGGGATATTCTTATATGCATTTTGTTAATGTCGGTTACCAGGTGTTCACCATATGAATGATTTTTATCTCTATGTATGGGATGTATATTGAAATATGAAATCTTGTGGTCTATTATTACGATTTGATAAATATATAGGTTAAACCTATAACTCACCAACATTTTTGTTGACGTTTAAAGCATGTTTATTCTCAGGTGATTATTAAGAGCTTCCGCTGTTGCATGCTAATATATGGACAAGATTTGGAGTCAGCATGCTTGTATAATATTGTTTAAAACTGCATTCGAAATTTACTTTGTTGTAACATATTAATATTGTAAACCAATATGTATTGGTAGTGTGTAAGTGTGATATTTTTTAGATTATCATTTCTGATAATCTAAGTGGTGTCCTTTTAACCTTGTCGATAAAATAAAGGTTATGGTTTGTTTTTAAAAACGAATGCAGTCTTTGAAAAACGTCTCATATAGAGGTCAAAACCTCGCAACGAAATCAATTAATATGGAACGTTTATAATCAATATGAATGGGACATTTCAGTATCGTGCTGATCACTTCCTACATATATGGAAGTTGAATCATATTCAAACTATAACAATATCTTTTAAATAAATACAATATCTTCTAAATAAATACAATATTGACTAATACTCCCCCGCAGTCGAAGAGGGAGGAAGACAAACGCAAAGACTGTCTCGAAAATCTATAAACAATATAAGTGGTAAGCCTTTGGTGAAAATATCCGCGACTTGATATCTGGAAGGCACATGTAAGATTCGAACTTGCCCCTTTGCTACTTTTTCACGAACAAAATGAATATCAAGTTCAATGTGTTTCGTTCGTTGATGCTGAATAGGATTACCGGAGAGAAAAATGGCACTCACATTATCAAAATAAACAATAGTAACCTTATGAATTGGACATCGAAGTTCCAAAGGTAAATTACGTAAGCAACGGGATTCGGATACTACGTTTGCAACGCCACGATATTCCGCCTTGGCACTTGATCGAGAGATAGTAGGTTGGCGCTTGGACGACCAAGAAATTATATTATTGCTAAAGTATACACAATAACCGGAAATAGATCGTCTAGTATCGGGACACCCGGCCCAGTCAGTGTATGAAACCAAGTAGTGAGAAGCTGACTTATGCATGTGTAATCTAAAATCGATAGTACCTTGGATGTAACATAAAATATGTTTCATAGTGGCCATGTGACTGTCGCGTGGTGCATGCATGTGGAGACAAATCTGTTGAACAGAGTATGCAATATCAGGATGAGTGAAGGTCAATTATTGCAACGCACCCGCAAGACTACGAAAGTATGATGGATCTGAATAAAGTGTACCAAAAGCACAACTTTGTTTAGCTTTAGTATCAATCAGAATTTGTGATGGTTTGCAACCCAACATCCCAGCTTGATCGAGTATTTGTTGAGCATACTTAGTTTGGTGAAGAAATAGACCAGTGGACGTGTGTTCAACCGCAACACCCAAAAAATACTTTAGTTTCCCTAAATCTTTCATTGCAAATTCAGTAGATAACTATTGCATAATAGCTTGATGAAGACGATCAGAAGAGGCAGTCAAAATGATGTCGTTAACATAAAGTAAAAGATAAGCAATATTTGGTCCCTGTTTTTATAAATAAATAAAGAATTATCACATTTGCTATGTAAAAACCCAAGTGTAGACACAAACTCAGAAAACCATTGATACCAAGCCCTAGGAGCTTGTTTAAGGCCGTAGAGAGACTTTTTCAAGTGACATACGTAATTGGGATGAGTGTGATCCCGAAAACCCAATGGTTGATGCATAAAAACCGTCTCACTTAAGTTTCCATGTAGGAAGGCGTTTTAACATCCAGCTCCATGAATTCGAGAGTGCCAAGCTGAGAACCACACGTATTGTTGCTGGCTTAACAACTGGACTAAATGTCTCGGTGCAATCAATACCTACATGTTGAGACCTGCCATCACCAACTAAACGAGCTTTGTATCGCTCAAAAGAACCATCAGAGTTAAATTTATGTTTAAAAATCCACATAGAATGTATAACATGCATATTAGGTGTACGGGGTACAAGGTCCCAAGTCCCATTTTTAATAAGCGCATTAAACTCATCCGTCATGGCATACTTCCAATGAGGATCATTAAGAGCCTCAGTAGGACTACGTGGAATAGGAGAAGGAGAGGAAACCACAGAGAGGTTGAAGGGAGCTTTAGGTTTATATATCCCAGACATAGCACGAGTAGTCATGGTGCGAGTTGGAGGAGGAGTTTGTAAGACAGAAGACGTGTTGGTAGGTGAAGGTGAGTGTTGTACACTGTTCAAATTGGAGGTAGAAGTGTTGGACATATTAGGATTAGTGTGGGCTGGGCTAGACGAAGCTGAGATAGATTGAGATAAATTTGGCGAGTGGGTATGTGCTGGACTATTAGGCTCGGTGGGTATAGAAGTGGAGGGAGTGGTGGACTGTGATGAGTTAGTGTTTATGGTAGACATACGTGGTGTAGATTGGGTTGGACTAATGGGATCAATAGGTACGTGATTGGGTTGAACGTGGTTAAGAGAAGGAGAAGGTAAGGTGAAAATATTGTCATGAAGAAAATTGTAGTTGTCTAGACTGTTCGGTTGAGTTGATGAAAAAGGAAAGGTGGTTTCATCAAAAGTACGTGTCTAGAGATGATGATCTTTCGTGATTGGATGTCGTAACATTTATAGCCACGATGAGAAGTAGGATAACCAAGAAAGACGCAAGGTGTGGAATGGGCTTGAAGTTTGTTTATGTTAGGAGAAGGAATAAGTGGGTAACAAAGACACCCGAATACACGTAGGTGGGTGTAGTCGGGTTGACGTTGATAAAGAACATGTGTGGGGGTGAGATTTTGTAGAATTTTAGTAGGAAGAATGTTTAGCAGATAGGTGGAAACGGATAAGGCGTGGTGCCAAAAATTAGGAGGTAATGATGAATGAGCGAGGATGGTGCGAAGAATGTTGTTAATTGCTCGAATTTTTCGTTCAGCTTTACCGTTTTGAGGGGATGTATATGGGAAAGAGAAGCGGAATGAAATTCCATGTTGTTTGCAAAAGTTATGGAACGGTAAGTCATTATATTCAGTGCCGTTGTCACATTGAAGGGTTTTAATATTGCAAGAAAATTGTATACGGATATAGGTATGAAATGTAGTAAATGTATAGTATACTTGTGACTTTCGTGCTATTGGAAAAGTCCATAAGAAATTAGTATAATCGTCAAGAAAGAAAACATAATAACGATGACCCGTAGAACTTGCAACAGGAGAAGTCCAAACATCACTATGAATAATTTGAAATGGAGAGGTAGTACGAGTAGTAGAATCAAAAAAGGCAATTTAATATGTTTACCAAGAACACATGGCTCACATAAATGTGAGTTTTTATTACAATGACTAATAATAGATTTTTTATTCTTAAGAAAACGAAAAATATTGGCGCCAGGATGTCCTAAACGTCGATGCCATATATCTTGTGAAAAGGCAGCAAGAGAGGTAGGTGCATTGAGTTGACGAAGAGCGAAAGAGGTGATGGGTAGAGGTCCCCATTACTATTACATCTCATGATGAAAATTCCTTTCCTGAAATCCTTCACAGTAAAACCAAATGGGTCAAACGTTATAGCAACAGAATTATCAGTACTTAAACGACGAACATATATTAAATTTTTAATGAGATGGGGTACGTGAAGGACATTTTTCAAACGTAAAGGAGGATACGATTTGGAAAGTGTTGTATGTCCTGTTCCACGGATGGGAAGTGTATAGCCATTACCAACGATAATGTGTCTAGGTATGCGCGAATTAAAATAGGGAGAAAGAATACCTTGATAACCTGTCATGGTATTAGAGCTTAGGTGGACGGTTTTTTCTACAGCGAGTCCGAGTCAGGCCCCCATGAGTCAGGCCCACGGGTTAAGAGACATGGTGTACATAGCTTGGTCAATATCTATCGGTGCATAGGAGGACGAGGGTGAATTAGCTGCCATGTTAGCCTGAGGTCTGGGCCCAAGAATTCCCGAGGTATTGTTCTAATTATTGGGCCTAATCCATGGGGTGGTAGGCTAAGGGCAAGGTGAGTTGCTTTGAGCCCATGGTGAATTAAAATAGTTCGTGGGCCACGAAGTAGGAAGAGCCCAAGACTGATTTGGATTACTCCAATTATTATCTGTCTGGACCAATTAGGGTTCTAATTATTCCAATTTTGGGACTGACCGCCATTCCAGTTACTCCTCCCTCATCCTCTACCACCAAATCGTCCTCCTCTGCCACTGTTACGTCCACCACGACCTCGAAAATTACTAGAATTGGTGTGGCGAAATGAGTTATTGTCAGTTCCAGTAGGTCGTTATTGAGGTTCTTTAGTGTCAGAAGTGGCGACGAGTGCAGGTGAACCAGATGAATTGGTGAGAGCTGTTTGTCGTTGTTTCATGGTTTCCTCGAGTATGAGTTTGGATCGAGTATCATAAAAGCTAGGTAATTTTTTAGATTGATTGATGTGCGTAGCAAGGGTGCTGTAATTTTCGTTCAAGCCAGCAGTTAATTGAAGAACAAGACGATGAGGTTCAACTTTCGAATCAATGTCAGCAAGCTGATCTACTAGGGATTTAAGCTCTTGACAATAAGCCGATACATTTGGGAAATCATCAAGCTTACAGTTGGTAAATTTATTTTCAAGAGCTAAAGCAAGAGTATGCTTATTGTCGTGAAACATATTTTTGATACGATCCCAGGCTTTCTTTTCTGTCAAACCAGATTCCATGATGGTAGAAAGAAGTTCTTTGGAGAGTGTAGCGTACATCCATTGTAATACGATAGCATCATGACGGTCCCAAACTTCCTGTGTGATTTCGGATGCTTTAGAAGAGGTGGCTGGAATAGTGTCGGAGGTAAGATGATCAAGCACATCATGTGCTTTACAGTGGATTCGAAACCATTTGCTCCAGGTATTCTACTCACTCGTATTTAATTCTAATTTGATAGGAACCGAATGTAAAATATGATTGACAGGTTGTAGTTTTGTAAGATCAGAAGACATGATGAACAAAAGAAGGGGGTGAAAGAATTCGTTGACTGATTAGGAAGATTTCAGGATGTTGTGAGGGAAAGAAGGATCGCCCTTAGGCTGATACCATATAAGAAGGTAAAATTATGCGTGCCATTCTCATTAATCGACATCCCTATATATACAAGGTCATAACTCTTAAATTATACATTTTTTTGATAACATTTTAAGGAGTTATCTGAGTATTTTAGAGTCATTTTAATACCAAAATACACTAAAATGGGTAACAAATGGGAAAAAGATATTTCTAATGATTTTATCAAAGTTATGTATCAAACAGGATCAAAAATAGAGAAAATTGCAGAAAGGCTAATGAAGCGACGGCATGGATTCACTGAAGCCGCCGGCTTGGGGTTGAATACGCCAGAATGTTCCAGAATCTCTGCAAAATTGAAAGAACTTGTTGATCAAGCAAAAGGCAAAAGAAGCCGTCGGCTTCATCTTGAAGCCGCCGGTCTAATGAACACGGTATCTCAACTTGTCGATCAAGTTCAAGTAAAAATGGAAACAAAATCAAGAAGATTTGGCGGATCTTTGAAGCCGCTGGCCTTCCATAAAGCCGCCGGCTTAATTATGACGGTTAAAGATTTGAGCTTGCGGATTAAGTTAAACTTTCGAAAGGAGTCACCGACCTAAGGCAAGCCACCGGCTTCCCACTGAAGCCGCCGGCTTGGCCACCGTCCCTGAACATTATAAATACAGGCCTCTGGTCTCAGTTTTCATATGTAGTTTTCAGAATTCAATAATTCTGGTTAGGTCGTTTTTATTTTTAGGGTTTTCTCTAACCCTTAGGTTAGATTTATTCATTGTAATCAAGATTCAAGTTTCTAATTCAAGTTTCTTACATCTACCTTTTTAACGTATGATTCTATTCTTACTTTACTATTATATTTATTTTATTTACTGTAGTTGTTTCTGTTCGTCTTCTACTATGAACTAAACGTTCATAGTGGTTATGTGGATGAAAACTGAACTTCATCTGGGAATCAGATGAAGCCACCGGCCTCACCTTCTAAGCCGCCGGCTTGGTTGGAAGGAAGCCGCCGGCTTCGTGTGGTTTATCTGTAGAGTTCCTGGTTCTTTTCCAGATCTGTATGGTCGAGTTTCTGTAATGATGTTTGAATTGTTTCGAATCTGTTTTGCTTAAATACACTTGTTTACCATGCTTAATGATTAAATAACATGATTTTAGGATTGATTAGTACTTGATCCGATGATCTATTATTCAATTCATGCTACTTCAGTCTCGTGATGAAGAGAATTCCGATCTTCCACTAAGAAAGGTCTCGTCATGACAACTGTTTAGATCTAGTCCATCAAACTTGTTAAATTAGATTGCATGCAACTAAGTTAAAAAGCTTAATAGTGATAAACTTATTTGAGTTGAATTACGCTTATATAATAGAATTTGATATTGTTAGGCTTAATCGAAGAACATTTGTTTGGATTTGTTTAATTAATGATTGCATGAGAACTTAGTAGTAATTGACTTTCAGCTAGTAACTTGAGTTGATCTACTTGGTGTTTAATAGCTTATATGATTTTTCAGTCTATTTACACATTGATCCTCATCACAAGATTAATGTGTATCATGTAATTGAATTAAACATGAAGAATTAAGATGTTAGTTTTGCACATCACATATCTAGCATATGCTTTAAGTCCTACCTATTGAATGATATGCAACACTTAGTTTAACTTATTAAGGGATAATAATTGGTCTATGATTATTATTTTGCTTTGTGTTAATATAAGTTATGAAACTGGCCTACTATGATTCCCGTATGAGTTGGTTGTTCATGTAATCGCTTTTGTTTTTACTTGTATTTATTTATTTTGAATCTTCAATTCCTTGCTTTACATTATTGTTTTGTTCATCTTTAAAGCATCTCATTCCTAAGAGATAAGAATCTATCCCATAAAAAGACATAGAAATATATCTTTAATTCTTTAATAAGAATTAAATAATAAGACAACTCTTATCCGCATCTACGCTCCCATGGGACGATAACCTAAATTACTACATCTGATCGGGTTTTGTTGCTCGTTAGGGTGTTAAAGTGTAATAATAAAAGGTTTTATAAACTTAAAAGTTGAAGAATAAGTTAAGCACTACCGCACACACTTTCAACACATCAACTTTTTGGCGTCGCTGTCGGTGAGCACGGTAAATACGGAAATTAGATATACTTTGGTTATTGGAATTTCTTGAAAACAGGTGATGACTGTCTTCCTTTAGGGGAGGGTTGTTGGGGTTCCGATTTAAAGGCTCCTGCTCAAACCTAGAAGCTGGCGGGTCACTTAAGTATTGAAAGATTCAATAGGCCGTGTATGTTTGATTATTCGTTGTTATGCGATAAAAGTTGTTATTTAATATTTATATTATTAATTATGTCATTAATATTTATTATATTTATTAATTTAAAGTTTACTAATATATTAATATACAAGAGGAATTAGAATAAACTCAAAACTTAATTGTATATATCCTTTAAGGTCTAAAAGATTTTTGCCTAAAACATTTCTTTTTGTGATTTTAGATCACATGAATACTCGATCCAAGAAACCAGTCTTACAAGATATGTTACCAAATCCCGATATATTATTTAAACCTTACAAGGATTTGAATATTGTTACGAAATTAAATTTCAATGAAGGAACTACTTCTAATGATGATTCATTATCTAGTCCACCGTCTAGTCCTGATTCTAATTTGGGATCTCTTTTTGGTTCAGAAATTAAAATGACTGATTCAATGGAAGCGTTAATGAAAGCAGGTCGGGAAGGATTAGGTCATGCTATTACTCAGCCTGTAATAACAGAAAATTTTGATATTAAAGGTCCTATTTTTCATTTGCTTAAGGATAACCAATTTAAGGGTACGAAAAAGGAAGATGGTAATGCTCACATTCGAAATTTTAAAAATATTTGTAATTTGTTTAACATTAATAATGTGAAAAGTAATGTCATCTATCTTCGTCTCTTCCCATGGTCACTAAAAGATGAAGCTATAGAATGGTTAAACTCGTTACCTGAAGGAGATATTACTAGTTGGGATACGATGGTTGAAAAATTTCTCACTCGATTCTTTCCTGCATCCAAAACTGTCACCCTTCAAACTGAAATTGCTAATTTTTGTCAGAAAACTAACAAGTTTTTTTATTCTGCTTGGGTTCGATTTGGTCAAATGCTTAGAGGTTGTCCACAACATGGTTTGGATAAGTCTAAAAAGGTAACCACTTTCTATAAGGGTTGTGATATTGCTACAAGAAGAGAAATTGATACATCTGCTGGAGAAAACATTATGAGTACAACTGTCGAGGAAGCTGAAACATTGATTAATAAGTAGGGTACTCATTCCCATGAATTGCATCAAGACTTAGATATTTCTCGTTCGGTAAAATCTTTTAGTTATGATTATGAAGATATGGTTAAGGCTATGAATGTGCAATTGGGTAATCTAGGAAGGTAGATTGAAAAGCTTACCAAAGAAATGCATATGATTAAGGTAGGTTGTGAAAAATGCCAAGGTCCTCATACTACTAAAGATTGTGTTGCTAGTCTTACTATGGAGCAAGTCGAGAATGTTTCGTATGTGAATCAATTTCAAGGAAACCCAAACTACCGAAATAATTATAATACACCTTATACTGCTAATAAAAACCCACCTGGTTTCTTTCTTGTTAGAGCACCCTTCATTCCAAATTCTTCTAATGCTCAAACAGATAAGAAATCTAATCTTGAAGAAAGCATCCTCACTTTCATCAAAAATCAAAATGAAGCTAATGATAACATAAAAGCTCAACTTTCCCAAGTGCAAAATAATCATCAAGCATCCATTCAAAACTTAGAGCGCAATGTTACTAAGTTATTCAAACTTGTCGAGGGTAAAGTTCCTGTTGAATCTGAAGTTTCTAAAGAAGTTCGTTTTGAAAAGGTGAATGTGATTAGAGAAGTAAATAGGGTTGATGTTTATGAACCTGGTTTAAGGTACTTATGTGAGTTTGAAATGGAAGAGGAAGAATATAATCAAGAAATAAAGAAGTTAACTGCTACTGAAGAAGATAAATCAAAAGATGCTAAAGTTCGAGGTCTTGATCGTGATGAGGTAATTTTCATGCACAAGTTGTTTGATGAGAAGGAAGAAGAAGTTGATAAAAAGGTTGATGAAAATAATGAAGTTAGTAATGAAAATTCTGAAAAATCGAAATGTGAAGATAAAGATGATTGGTTAGCTGATACTATGAAACAGTTGGAAGAAAGATAAAAAGAAGGTTTCCGCCCTCTTTATTCATTCACAATTAATCCAGTAGATCCATATGCATCACCTGAAATTCCTGTTGTTATGCGCACTGATCCAGGGGGATTCCAAATCCCTTGCTTAATTCGTGGTCCAATTCCTGTTATGGGATTAGCTGATACTGGTTCTAGCATTAATGTTATTCCATTCTCCGTTTACAATCGTTTAGGATTGCCATCGTTGGAACCAATCAAAGGAAATGTGTGTTTTGCTGATAGTCATTTACATGAACCGTTGGGGATTATTAAACAAGTTGAAGTTATCATTGGTTATGCTTTCTATAGAATTGATTTCTTTGTTATGGACATGAAAGAAGATCCGATAACTCCTTTAATACTAGGATCTCCATTTCTAGCTACTGCTCGTGCCACCATTAACTATGCTGATAATTCGTTAACTATTCGTTATGGTGCTATATTTGAATCCATTCCGTTGGTCTCAAGATCTAGAGTTCCCCGTTCTAATGTGAAAATGGTTAAATTTGATAAAGAGGATGATGATGACTTTATCGTGGATAGAATAGTAACTGAATTTATAAAAGAACAATATAAGCTTAGCACCGAAGTAAGAAAACATATCCATGAGTTAAGTGTCTCATTTGAAATGTCTTTTCGTAGGGGTCTTGACACCACATTGAATTTCTTGCAACAAATTAAAGCGTTAAATGAGTATGAAAAGAATAAGTGTGGGGAAAATAAGCCTAAGGAGTAATTCCGTTAGAAGAAAGAGACGCGCAACCGACTCTATAATCAAAACTACCTATCCATATATATGTTTATTAGGACTATATTATTTCTAAGTGTTTTATTGTTTTACTTGTTTAATTATGAATGTAAGAGCAATATAGCTCCTTTAAACTACCCGTCAAAGTACACTTGACGACCATTGTTATCTTGGTCCCACAACTTGATCATAACTCTATATGAATTTAATAAATAACCTTGCATTCTTTGTTTAAAAATGATTTCCTATAAAGGAAATCTACCAAAATATGTAAGTTTAGAAAAACCATACATTATTACTTAACCAAAAGTTGACCAAAACAAAGTCAACAACATCCACTATTAAATGTATCAAAATAGAATGCAAGTTATTGTTTAACAAAAGCTGCCATCATAAATATGCAGACTCTCTAAGCACAGTGGAAGCAATCAATCATGAACCTGAGAATAAAATATGCGAGTAACTGTCAACAAAGATGTTGAGTGAATTATAGGTTTAATATTGTAAACAATATCTAATTTAAACCATAAAAATTTATGTTTGAAAACATAAAAACTCCTTTTTGGACGACAAAATTATATGCTAGAAAACATATAAAAACATTATTCCATTTTTCGTGAGCCACCTGGTAACCACTTAACCATTTATTTACCCTTGCCAAACACAATAAAATAATATACACCGAACAAGTGTATCTACAACAAAATACGAAGTACTAAACATTCCGATTATAAATTGCTAGCGCGACTAGCTCGAAATGGGGTTGTCAAACCCGATAGATCTATCCATAAGATTCGCGTTCACCAGTAGAAACTAGTGATTACAATTACCAGATTAGGGAATATTTTTGTTCGACTCACAATGAATAATTTAAACCAACTTCCACTTGTGTCCAATACGTAAAAATAAAATGCATGTATTCTCATCCCAAAAGATTTAAAATAGAAAAATGGGACTATAACTCACCTTAATAGCAACGAAGTAACCACACAAATATGCGAACAGCAAATGAAGTAAAGTGATCAGGAATGATCACAATGCCGACCTATAAATAAAGCATGTCGATATAAATAACTAACTTAGATCAAGTCTTAGTATGATAGCTATTGTACATGTTGCAAGTAGACATAGAACAACACTAAACATGCATCGGTTTGATCGGAACAGCTTACGGACACACACTTTCTATTTTTAGAAAGTTTTTATTTTTAGCAGGTTTCCATTTTTGGAAAGTTTCTATTTTTGGAAAGTTTCTATTTTTGGAAAGTTTCTATTTTTGGAAAGTTTCTATTTTTGAAAAGTTTCCAAATTTAGAAAGTTGCTATTTTAGGAAAGTTTATAAGTTAGGAAAATTTTCTTAATTATAAAGTCAACAAAAGTCAACTAAAAGTCAAAGTCAACCGAAAGTCAACTCAAAAATCAACCTTGGTCAAACATAGTCAACGTTAATTTTAAAAGTGTAAGTTATAAAAATAATATAAGTTATAACGTTTATTAAAGTTAAATATGTCTAATTATGTCATAACATAAGTTTAATTAAATTAAAATGATTTATTAAAGTTAATATAAGTTTAAATGATATAATTAATATAACATAAGTATTTAATTAATTAATTAAATATTAGTCATAATATAAGTATTATTAATTAATAATAAATTTTAAATCATATCATAAGTATTATTAATTAATAATGAATTATTAATCATATCATAAGTTTCTAATTATAATTATTAAATCATAAGTATTTAATGATTAAATTATAATTAAATAATAACTAAGCCTTATAATAATTAAATAATTAATTAATCCTTATTATAAGTCTTATTATAATAATCTCATAATATAAGTTTAATACTTATCAAAAGTATTTTCCATTAATAATGAAGTATTATTAATCATATGTTTAATTAAAATGTTAATTAAATCATAAGTATTAATTAAATGATATAATAAATATATATCATAAGTTGTAAATAATAATAATTACTTTTTTTATCATAAGTAATTAAATGATAATGAAATCCATTATTTATATCATAAGTTTAATAATTAGTCATAAGTTTTAAATCAAAAGTTCATCGGGTCGTATCCTGAGCCCCGGGTTTTAAATCAATAATTAGTCATAAGTTTTAGTCATAAGTTTAATAATACATTCCTTTCTGCTTAGAATTCTATAATCATTCGAAACTCCATACTTACGAATTCTGAATCATTACTCGCTTTACTAGAGGTCGAGAAGAGAATAAAAAGGCAAAGAGCTCCGACATATAAGGGAAAATTTAAAGCCCAACAACAACACATAAATTACAAACCGTGTATGTCAATGTTTATCGCAACATAAAGACGCGGGAGAATTAAAAACACTATAACCCCAAGGGCGAAGTAGAAGAAAACAGATTCCTCCGGTGGGAGTTGGAATAGAAGAATGATTGTTGCGATAGTCAGAATGAGGTTAAGAACCAGAGTTGGATTAAGCGTATTCACAGTCATTGAAAGTATGGATCGAGAAAGGAAGTATTGGAGTGGTAAAAATAATGGAACGAAAGAAGTTAATTTATAATGGGAATATCAGACAGAGCAATTGAGGCAGATGACCATATTTATTTAAAAAGATCTTAATTTCCTTGATTACCGAAGAATCAGATCTTATCGATTACGAAGATTTTCTTTAAATCCCATGAATTCTGGAATTCAACCATGACTAGTCAAAAGTTATGATGAAATTTGTTTATCTCATTTCACTATTTTAAGATAGCTTCATTCGTGCTCTTCTAATAATCGAATTATTTTATTCACTCAATGATAATAAAACTCTATTTATCAACTCATATTCGCCATGAAAACATTTTTATTGTTAGCCATGACCACCTCACTCAAATTTTGGGACGAAATTTATTTAACGGGTAGGTACTGTGACGACCCGGAAATTTCCGACCAAATTTAAACTTAAACTTTATATGATTTCGACACGATAAGCAAAGTCTGTAATGTTGAGTCTCAAAAACTTTGGAACAATTTACATGAATGCATTTACCCTTCGACTACTCTCGACGATTCACGAACAACTATTTGTAAATAGATGCATATATATATATATATATATATATATATATATATATATATATATATATATATATATATATATATATATATATATTTGAAAAATAAATTGAAATAATATTACTATATATAATATATAGATATATAGATATGAAATTAAATATATTTAATTTGTTATAAATTATTAATATTATTATTATTAATATCATTATTTACAAAATTATTAATAATTATCATTATACTTATCATTAATATTGTTATTGTTATTTTTAATATTAAAAGTATTATTATTATTATTAATATATTTATATTTATTAATTATTAATATTAATTATATATAAATCCTAAATTGAGATGAATTATATGGAATTTGTTTTACATCTCTATACTAAATTGATCCTTGTCTAACCAGTACAATATGTCAATACAAAATGCAGCTGGATTACTATTATTACACAAGATATTTATTCATATTTATATTATTGTTTCATGATCATCACCTTGCTGTCAAAATCACATTAAAAATATACCACTATCTATCCATCTAATGACTATCTATAGATAGGTATACAAACAAAATCCGTTAGGGGTCAATATCACTTTTTATTTTTTTGTTTGCTCGAATCTTTCCGTGTCACTAATTGAATAATGAATCACTAATGGAATGTCTATTGAATAATTGATCGAGACACTATGCTTTCAGTTTTAAATCCTTTTCACAATCATCTATCTACGTAATCTAATATTATATATAACATATACATATACAATTCACAGAGAGAAAGGAATGCATCATCCATCACCTTTCACCTAAACACCCGAACACCACCTTCTACCATCATGAAACAACAACTTTCGATTTTTACACCACCTCTTGTTTCATGATTTCCACAAATCCGTTACCACTTCCATCTCTCTTCCCCTCTCTCTCTAAAAAAATTCTTCTTCGTGAACTTGAAAAACCGCTACCCATAAAATACCATCACCATCCCAACATTCGAACCCCTTGTTATTTTGTTATTATGCGAAACCCATTTAGCCACCACATTGAAACCCACTTAAACGATCATTCATTTATACACCTCAACCGTCACCACCTTCGCTTCTACAAACACTCACTTCCTATTATTTTGTGTCTCTAATTAAACTACTATTTTTCTTCTTCTGCAACCCGATCCTTGTTACTATTATTTGTTAGAAATTCTCACACACACAGCCACTATATATTGAATATGCAGTCTACCAAAAGGGATATAATTCAACTGCTTTTGCGGGACTTTATTCACTCTCTTTTCTTCATTATGGCCGACACAAGTAATAAGTATATAACCACTTGTTAAATTTTATTCGCTTGTCTGTTGCTTTTAACAAAAGGCCAACCTCATTACAGCCGCTATATACTTTCTTTATTTCATGCTATTCGAGTGCTTCTACTGCATACTTTCTGTTTTCCAATCCCACTACATGAACTACTTAATATTATCATCATAAAGCAAGAATAAAGAAGTAATATAGATTACAAAGTGGGGAACTTAGGGTGTAGGTGGAAAAGTGGGAACAAAATAAAGGAGCGTACAAATAATTAAAAAGTGGGAATGATGAACGGCCAACACACCACTAAACTTATTTTTTTATTTGCTACAGCGGCCGCCTGTTATTATTATTATTTTTTTTGTTTTGTTTTCTCCTCGCTGCTGTACAAAACCAAACAGTTAAGATTCCTTTTGGGGCCAAAGTATTTTGTTTGTTGAACTATATTGTTGGGCTTGATTAACGGGTTGCTAAATTGGGCTGCTAGTTAGTTTTTGTTTGGGCCGTGTTCCTAGGCCAGGATCATGTTCACGTTTTGCTGTGGAAGCAACGAGATTGAGGATCGTAATGATATAATATTGATGATGATAGTGTTGCTGTGATGATCAACGAATAAAAAAAAACGTATTCGATGATGATAATGGTTATGATTTTATGATGAGGAGTTTATGATTATGATTTTAGGTGATGATTTATAATGATTCAAATGATAAATGATGAAACAATGATCGTGATGAAGATGATGATATAGATGATGAGGAAGTTGTTATGAGTGATGATGATGTTAAGATGATAGATGATTATGGATATTATGAAATCGATGATCACGATGATACTTTGATCGATATGATGTATGATAAAGATGATGATGAAGATAGAAATTTAGAGGTTGATAATGATACAATACATGATGATGATCTATTAATGATACATGATGTAGATGATGAATGATGATGGAATTCGTTCCTGGCAATTATAATGAGGGAAGAAGAAAGGAAAACACGTACGGGTTATATATTTATTTAAGGGTGTTAAAATCAGAAATGTGTGAATTAGTTGAATGGTTAAGAGTGTTTATGATTAAGTGGGAGGTTGCGGGTTCAAGCCCTGCCGATGCCAATTTTTTTAAAAACCTTTTTCTTTTGAGGTATAACTTCCATTATTATTATTATTATTATTATTATTATTATTATTATTATTATTATTATTATTATTATTATTATTATTATTATTATTATTATTAATATTATAATTACTATTATTATTATTATTATTATTATTACTATTGTTACTACTAATATAATTATTAATATAGGTATTATTATTAAGTAATATGATTATTAAAATTATCACTATTAATATCAAAATCTACCTTTTAAACAGATAAATATGTTGTACATGAAATATATTTGTTACATATACATAACTATATATATCAAACCTATTAAAATTATTTATATAAAAATATACAAATAACAAACTATCGATTTTTAAATATAAAATAAACAATTATGTATATAAATATGGATATATTAATATAACTATAAAAATATTAACCATTATAAATATATACACAAATTAAACATACATAAAATATAAATTAAAAATATAATAAATGAATTTGTTCAATTACGATTATATGTTTTAATATATATATATATATACAAATGATATAGATTCGTGAATCCGAGGCCAACCCTGCATTGTTCAATATCGTCATATGTATTCTTACTACAAAATACATTATTGTGAGTTTCATTTGCTCCCTTTTTACTCATTACATTTTTGGGCTGAGAATACATGCAATGTTTAAATAACTGTTTTTGCAATATTTATATGCGTGAGTTCATTTGCTCCCTTTTCCTCTTTACATTTTTGGGACTGAGAATACATGCGCTGTTTTTACAACTACTTTATTAAATGCTTTTGAAATATATTTTGAACTGCGAATACATGAAATGCTTTTATAAATGTTTAACTAGATAGACACAAGTAAAACATTCCTCGAATGAATTATTATGCAGACAGAAGTTCTGCGAATTATTATTGAATTATGTGGACATGATAATTGCCACCATTGAATTATGTGGACATGATAATTGCCACCATTGAATTATGTAGACATGATAATTGCCACCGTTAAATTATGTGGACATGATAATTGCCACTGTTGAATTATGTGGACATGATAATTGCTACCATTGAGTTATGTGGACATGATAAATGCCACCAATTGATATGAATTTTATGTATCGAGAGAATGATTTTATACACAGGTTATGTGTATTAGTTTTTGTGCACAAGATATGTGTACGGTTACTAAGTTTTATGAAAAAGTATTTCGTACACGAGAAAGGTGTATTGTATTTAAAAGATATCGCATGTACATTACAGGTGGGTATAGGATTCGGGCCCATTTGTACCATGCAGCATTTAAATTTTGTGGTCTATCAAAATGATGAATTTTATTGTTTTAAGATGAAACTATGAACTCACCAACCTTTTGGTTGACACTTGAACGCATGTTTATTCTCAGGTATGAAAGAAATCTTCCGCTGTGCATTTGCTCATTTTAAAGACATTACTTGGAGTCGATCATCGCTCTGGGATCAAATGTTGATGACTTCGTCCAGATGGATTAGGACGGGGCATTTCAGTTGGTATCAGAGCGGTGGTCTTAGAGAACCAAGTCTTGCATTAGTGTGTCTAACTGATAGTCGTTAGGATGCATTAGTGAGTCTGGACTTCGACCGTGTCTGCATGTCAAAAGTTTTGCTTATCATTTCTTGTCGAAAATTACTTGCTTATCATCTTTAAAGTCTAGACACGTCTTACAGCTTCTATTGCATAGACAGTGTATAGATAAATTCATATCTTAGCGTATCTGTTATTGTTACCTTTGGCTGACAGCTTCTGTAGATTCCTCCGTAATTTATGGGATTTTAGTATTATATATGCATATGTAAACTATGTATTGCAGGGTACTAATCTACATCCTATAACCTATTTCTTATCAAAAATCCTTCATCTGATCGTATGAGATAAATCCCTCAACCAGTTCGAGTCCCTCAGATTCCGATAGCTATTCCAATAGTTATTCCGACAGCTATTTTGACATGGATGTTCACTTAAGCTTTGGGAGCAGCGTCACTAGAATGAATCGACCAATCAGCCATCCCCAATTCATCTGATGGGTTCGTAGTCTACTTAATCATTGGAGACTAGAAGAAGGCGATCCCTTTTCATCCACCATATTGTCCTTTTGGCAAAGAACCTGAAGCACTTACCGGCGAACCTGTCCGTAATACCATTTTCACCCTCATTTATCGAATATCTCGTCATGATTATATACTATCTCAAATTCAAAACCTTATTAATTCGCTTGTTCCGAACCAACAATCATCCTGGAGTAATGGAAGAAGTCAACGAGCTTCACGCCCGAGTAATAAACTTGGAGAATATGGTGCAAAACTTACCAGCTTCAGCAACACCATCGGCACCAACAGTACCATCAGTAACAGCACCAGTACCATGAACAATCCATGCCTTAACATCTTATTCTGTACCTCGAGTATAATCATTGTTCTACGTATCGTTCTACATCAATTATCTTCGTTCTTCATGCCGATTAGTAATCTCTAATGTTTTAGAGATTATGTAATCTAGTTCTAACGGTAAACCAAATGAGTTTAATATCATATTAACTCATTAAATCCATGATTACATCTGAAGAAAATATATATGTATATATGTTTTCATAAAATTTGTAATTAAAAATCCTTTCGTACAAACTGTTAATGGTGAAAATATTTTAACGGGTAGGTAATACCCGAGGAATATTTAGATTTCACATTAATAAGTTACACTGTATATTCTTCAATTCAGATTCAGCGGTCATTAACAATACTTCTCAAATCCACACATATACGTATCCGTTCACCAAAGAACAACTATTTTCTTTCATATTCAAATTTCATAATTGGATTTTGACTTATCAGAATCCAACAAGTGGCATAATGAAGAAAAAAATTGGACAAAATAAAATTTGTTAGAAACAAACAAATTAATTATGAGAAATTTTGTTAAGAATTCACGCTAACAAAATCCTAGCTAACTGTTCCTAGCTAACTGTTAATTCTGTATTACATTTACTTATCGCAATTTATTTATCGCAATTTATTTATCGCAGTTTATTTATCGCAATTTAATTATCGCAATTTTATTTATCGTCATTTAATTTCTGTTATTTACTTTACGCACTTTATTTATCGTCATTTAATTTCTGTTATTTATTTTACGCACTTTAAATATCAGGACACGTATACAAGGTTTTGACATATCATATTGACCCATCTATATATATTATTTGGAATAACCATAGATACTCTATATGCAGTAATGCGGGAGTTAGCTATACAGGGTTGAGGTTGATTCTATAATATTATATATAGTTTGAGTTGTGATCGAGTCTGAGACATGTACACGGATCACGATACATATTAATTAATTCAAATATTATATATATTAAACTATATATGAATTACTGGACTGTTAACTGTGGACTATCGAATGTGGACTATCAAGATTGGACAATTAAAAATAAATTAAAATATTGATTATAACATATGAAACTAAATAATTCTTCAAGTTTGCCACTTGATTTCATCTTAAACCTCATTTGTATCTTAATGATTACAATCTGCGTTCAAACTTTTCATGATTCTTGAAAACATCTCAACCGATAGGATGAACCAACCGCACTTCATCTACGGAAGGAAAGATTTATGCATATAGTTATGCACTTGAAGAAACTCGGAACTTGAGTAAACGTTTAACACGTATCTGTACTAGCTTCTTTGGCATTATTATTACCCAAAATAACTTTACAATCCCTTCTCAAGTTAGCAAATTTTGTCACAGCTCCAGCAAGTCAACTTCATTTTTTTTTCTTCTTCTTTTCATTCGAAACAACCTTATTATAACCTTGATATATATGCGTGCTCTTTTATTATTACCGGGGAACCTTTTATATTCCACCATATTTCCATCAGCGTTTAATCATCTAAAAACACAATTATCGTGAAACCACCTCGGATTGATAGCCGATGATTCAGATATGGCTGCATTAAATGCAGAGGAAACAGTAAAATTGTAAATGGCCTAAATGGCCAAGAGTTTGATGATAAAGAATGAAGTGTTGGGAACGCTCGATAGAAAATTTGGTACTGAAAAATGAATTGAGCTAATCCTGAAGGAGACCAAGGACAAATACAAGGACCAAACCCTATATTCAAAGAATCCATGTAATTCGGGATCCGATGAAATCTTTAGAGAATATCTTGCTCCGAAGTCATGTTAAAATCTTGTGAAAAATTTTTCTTCATCAACCTTCGAATTTAGAAATTCTAAAATATCATCATAAATATCTTCGATATTTTCATAAATATTCTTGTCCGAAATTATCTACCTCTTCGTGTTTTCTGTATTCCATTACATTAGAAACTTCTGTAAAATCTAAGTATAAATTATGAATGAATTGTAGAGAAGGGTTGGGAATTGAAGCATGGGTTAGTGTAATATAATGACGCTCGGCCAACGTGATTATATTACAGTAGGTCATGCTGAGTTCTAATGAAACATGATGATGGTTCACAGTAGATCATACCATCATCATGAACCATATTACATAACTCTTTCATTCTACTTAACCTCTGAACATATCAAGAAAATATATTCTTGATAGTTCCATCCTCAGGGATTCTGGTAATTTGACAAATCAAATCGTGCTAATACATTCCTTTCTGCTTAGAATTCTATAATCATTCGAAACTCCATACTTACGAATTCTGAATCATTACTCGCTTTACTAGAGGTCGAGAAGAGAATAAAAAGGCAAAGAGCTCCGACATATAAGGGAAAATTTAAAGCCCAACAACAACACATAAATTACAAACCGTGTATGTCAATGTTTATCGCAACATAAAGACGCGGGAGAATTAAAAACACTATAACCCCAAGGGCGAAGTAGAAGAAAACAGATTCCTCCGGTGGGAGTTGGAATAGAAGAATGATTGTTGCGATAGTCAGAATGAGGTTAAGAACCAGAGTTGGATTAAGCGTATTCACAGTCATTGAAAGTATGGATCGAGAAAGGAAGTATTGGAGTGGTAAAAATAATGGAATGAAAGAAGTTAATTTATAATGGGAATATCAGACAGAGCAATTGAGGCAGATGACCATATTTATTTAAAAAGATCTTAATTTCCTTGATTACCGAAGAATCAGATCTTATCGATTACGAAGATTTTCTTTAAATCCCATGAATTCCGGAATTCAACCATGACTAGTCAAAAGTTATGATGAAATTTGTTTATCTCATTTCACTATTTTAAGATAGCTTCATTCGTGCTCTTCTAATAATCGAATTATTTTATTCACTCAATGATAATAAAACTCTATTTATCAACTCATATTCGCCATGAAAACATTTTTATTGTTAGCCATGACCACCTCACTCAAATTTTGGGACGAAATTTATTTAACGGGTAGGTACTGTGACGACCCGGAAATTTCCGACCAAATGTAAACTTAAACTTTATATGATTTCGACACGATAAGCAAAGTCTGTAATGTTGAGTCTCAAAAACTTTGGAACAATTTACATGAATGCATTTACCCTTCGACTACTCTCGACGATTCACGAACAACTATTTGTAAATAGATGCATATATATATATATATATATATATATATATATATATATATATATATATATATATATATATATATATATATATATATATATATATATATATATATATATTTGAAAAATAAATTGAAATAATATTACTATATATAATATATAGATATATAGATATGAAATTAAATACATTTAATTTGTTATAAATTATTAATATTATTATTATTAATATCATTATTTACAAAAATATTAATAATTATCATTATACTTATCATTAATATTGTTATTGTTATTTTTAATATTAAAAGTATTATTATTATTATTAATATATTTATATTTATTAATTATTAATATTAATTATATATAAATCCTAAATTGAGATGAATTATATGGAATTTGTTTTACATCTCTATACTAAATTGATCCTTGTCTAACCAGTACAATATGTCAATACAAAATGCAGCTGGATTACTATTATTACACAAGATATTTATTCATATTTATATTATTGTTTCATGATCATCACCTTGCTGTCAAAATCACATTAAAAATATACCACTATCTATCCATCTAATGACTATCTATAGATAGGTATACAAACAAAATCCGTTAGGGGTCAATATCACTTTTTATTTTTTTGTTTGCTCGAATCTTTCCGTGTCACTAATTGAATAATGAATCACTAATGGAATGTCTATTGAATAATTGATCGAGACACTATGCTTTCAGTTTTAAATCGTTTTCACAATCATCTATCTACTTAATCTAATATTATATATAACATATACATATACAATTCACAGAGAGAAAGGAATGCATCATCCATCACTTTCACCTAAACACCCGAACACCACCTTCTACCATCATGAAACAACAACTTTCGATTTTTACACCACCTCTTGTTTCATGATTTCCACAAATCCATTACCACTTCCATCTCTCTTCCCCTCTCTCTCTAAAAAAATTCTTCTTCGTGAACTTGAAAAACCGCTACCCATAAAATACCATCACCATCCCAACATTCGAACCCCTTGTTATTTTGCTGTTATGCGAAACCCATTTAGCCACCACATTGAAACCCACTTAAACGATCATTCATTTATACACCTCAACCGTCACCACCTTCGCTTCTACAAACACTCACTTCCTATTATTTTGTGTCTCTAATTAAACTACTATTTTTCTTCTTCTGCAACCCGATCCTTGTTACTATTATTTGTTAGAAATTCTCACACACACAGCCACTATATATTGAATATGCAGTCTACCAAAAGGGATATAATTCAACTGCTTTTGCGGGACTTTATTCACTCTCTTTTCTTCATTATGGCCGACACAAGTAATAAGTATATAACCACTTGTTAAATTTTATTCGCTTGTCTGTTGCTTTTAACAAAAGGCCAACCTCATTACAGCCGCTATATACTTTCTTTATTTCATGCTATTCGAGTGCTTCTACTACATACTTTCTGTTTTCCAATCCCACTACATGAACTACTTAATATTATCATCATAAAGCAAGAATAAAGAAGTAATATAGATTACAAAGTGGGGAACTTAGGGTGTAGGTGGAAAAGTGGGAACAAAATAAAGGAGCGTACAAATAATTAAAAAGTGGGAATGATGAACGGCCAACACACCACTAAACTTATTTTTTTTATTTGCTACAGCGGCCGACTGTTATTATTATTATTTTTTTTGTTTTGTTTTCTCCTCACTGCTGTACAAAACCAAACAGTTAAGATTCCTTTTGGGGCCAAAGTATTTTGTTTGTTGAACTATATTGTTGGGCTTGATTAACGGGTTGCTAAATTGGGCTGCTAGTTAGTTTTTGTTTGGGCCGTGTTCCTAGGCCAGGATCATGTTCACGTTTTGCTGTGGAAGCAACGAGATTGAGGATCGTAATGATATAATATTGATGATGATAGTGTTGCTGTGATGATGAACGAATAAAAAAAAAACGTATTCGATGATGATAATGGTTATGATTTTATGATGAGGAGTTTATGATTATGATTTTAGGTGATGATTTATAATGATTCAAATGATAAATGATGAAACAATGATCGTGATGAAGATGATGATATAGATGATGAGGAAGTTGTTATGAGTGATGATGATGTTAAGATGATAGATGATTATGGATATTATGAAATCGATGATCACGATGATACTTTGATCGATATGATGTATGATAAAGATGATGATGAAGATAGAAATTTAGAGGTTGATAATGATACAATACATGATGATGATCTATTAATGATACATGATGTAGATGATGAATGATGATGGAATTCGTTCCTGGTAATTATAATGAGGGAAGAAGAAAGGAAAACACATACGGGTTATATATTTATTTAAGGGTGTTAAAATCAGAAATGTGTGAATTAGTTGAATGGTTAAGAGTGTTTATGATTAAGTGGGAGGTTGCGGGTTCAAGCCCTGCCGATGCCAATTTTTTTAAAAACCTTTTTCTTTTGAGGTATAACTTCCATTATTATTATTATTATTATTATTATTATTATTATTATTATTATTATTATTATTATTATTATTATTATTATTATTATTATTATTATTATTATTATTATTATTATTATTATTAATATTATAATTACTATTATTATTATTATTATTATTACTATTGTTACTACTAATATAATTATTAATATAGGTATTATTATTAAGTAATATGATTATTAAAATTATCACTATTAATATCAAAATCTACCTTTTAAACAGATAAATATGTTGTACATGAAATATATTTGTTACATATACATAACTATATATATCAAACCTATTAAAATTATTTATATAAAAATATACAAATAACAAACTATCGATTTTTAAATATAAAATAAACAATTATGTATATAAATATGGATATATTAATATAACTATAAAAATATTAACCATTATAAATATATACACAAATTAAACATACATAAAATATAAATTAAAAAATATAATAAATGAATTTGTTCAATTACGATTATATGTTTTAATATATATATATATATATATATATATATATATATATATATATATATATATATATATATATATATATATATATACATACAAATGATATAGGTTCGTGAATCTGAGGCCAACCCTGCATTGTTCAATATCGTCATATGTATTTTTACTACAAAATACATTATTGTGAGTTTCATTTGCTCCCTTTTTACTCATTACATTTTTGGGCTGAGAATACATGCAATGTTTAAATAACTGTTTTTGCAATATTTATATGCGTGAGTTCATTTGCTCCCTTTTCCTCTTTACATTTTTGGGACAGAGAATACATGCGCTGTTTTTACAACTACTTTATTAAATGCTTTTGAAATATATTTTGAACTGCGAATACATGAAATGCTTTTATAAATGTTTAACGAGATAGACACAAGTAAAACATTCCTCGAATGAATTATTATGCAGACAGAAGTTCTGCGGATTATTATTGAATTATGTGGACATGATAATTGCCACCATTGAATTATGTGGACATGATAATTGCCACCGTTGAATTATGTGGACATGATAATTGCCACTGTTGAATTATGTGGACATGATAATTGCCACCATTGAGTTATGTGGACATGATAATTGCCACCAATTGATATGAATTTTATGTATCGAGAGAATGATTTTATACACAGGTTATGTGTATTAGTTTTTGTGCACAAGATATGTGTACGGTTACTAAGTTTTATGAAAAAGGATTTCGTACACGAGAAAGGTGTATTGTATTTAAAAGATATCGCATGTACATTATAGGTGGGTATAGGATTCGGGCCCATTTGTACCATGCAGCATTTAAATTTTGTGGTCTATCAAAATGATGAATTTTATTGTTTTAAGATAAAACTATGAACTCACCAACCTTTTGGTTGACACTTGAACGCATGTTTATTCTCAGGTATGAAAGAAATCTTCCACTGTGTATTTGCTCATTTTAAAGACATTACTTGGAGTCGATCATCGCTCTGGGATCAAATGTTATTGACTTCGTCCAGATGGATTAGGACGGGCCATTTCAATCTCCGCCTAAGCAAACCACCCGACACTTTGATACACTCAAGAATACCCCAAGAACAGTCCACAAGTCGTGATGTACAGCCATTACACTACTTGGAACTTCAATTCAATCAAAAACGTGTTTTAGACGTAACGAGTGATTCGTGGCTCGGATTGAGATGACCCGAACATGAAAGTTCGCCCCACCATCAGTCCTAACACACTAACACACCCTAAAGTCACCAAATATGGTCATAAAGTCGGACCAAACCTGGTTCATACCAAAATCACATTTCAATCTTAACAAAATACCACTTTGATCATATTTAGGGCTCCGAGAATCGAAACGATATGAATCCGGAGTCTAAAATTAATGTATTGATGAGAGGAACTCATCTAGATACTTTATCTTCACTTTTATAACTATTACATAACTAGAAATGAACGAATATGCTGCTGTCCCAATTCAATCAAACCGAAAACATGTATAATCGAGCAATTCTACGTATACAATCATCAATATAACAATACACAAGTGCTATACTATCATAATAACATCAAATACCAACATAATCAGTAGAAATGAATAATAATTGAAAAATTAGGGTTCATAGGTATACCCAAATCGAAGGACAAAAGATGTAATCGCGTAGAGAACGAAGCGTAGAATCCGAAAACAACAAAAGCCCCAAATCTTCAAAGCAAAAAATGTTGAAGAAAATGATGATGTTTGTGATGTATGGGATGGCCAAGGAGGAAGGAAAAATAAGGAGAAAGTGTTTTTAGGTTTAAAATGAAAAGAGTAATGTGGAAGTTTGGTTTAAGATAATTAGGTTTGCAAAATAACAAGTTCACCCCTCCCACTAAGGGATTTCGGCCGAAACTTGCCCAAGGGTGGGCCCTCATGGCCCATTTTGATGTAATGTGAAGTTACTTGTGGCCCGAACGCCCGATCGAAGCCCGAAACGCGAAAACGCTTTTACGCGATTAATTATTCGGAGAGATAACAAATACGCGATGAATAAAATATATAAACACTATATATAAATATATGACATTAAAATATCATATTTAAAATAATTAGGATTTAAAAATCCCAAAAGCTCGACCGTTGGTTTGAAAACCGAAAAGATTCGCCGGATAGAAATCCGCGACATGTAGAAACGTACAATTTAAGATATGAATACAAATATTCATATAACACATAATAATTAATATATTATTATAAAAATAATAATATAGGTCATAGAAATGACGTGGCATGAATAACAGTTAACGGTCGTTAAATAATTAACGGTAAAAGATAACGGAAAAAGTAGGGTCGTTACAGTACCTTCCCGTTATGGAAATTTCTTCCCTAAATTTAAGCAGGTGCAGGGATTTCCTCATCATTTGGGAACAAATGCGGGTACTTCTGCCTCATCTGATCTTCACGCTCCCAAGTGAACTCGGGACCGCGTCTGGCGTTCCATCTAACTCGAACAATAGGAATTCTACTCTGCTTAAGAGTCTTAACCTCTCGATCCATAATTTCAACAGGTTCCTCAATAAAATGAAGTTGCTTATCAACATGAAGTTCCTCCAGAGGAATTGTCTTATCGGCCTCGGCCAAACACTTCTTTAAATTCAACACGTGAAAAACGTCATGAACAGCACTGAGTTCTTGTGGCAATTTCAAACGATAAGCCACGGGTCCAACTCTCTCAATAATCTCAAACGGTCCAACAAAATGAGAATTCAACTTTCCCCTTTTACCAAAACGTATCACGCCCTTCCAAGGTGAAACCTTTAACATAACATGATCACCAACTTGAAATTCCACATCTTTCCTTCCCCTATCGGCATAACTCTTTTGCCGACTTCTAGCGGTTCTCAACCTTTCCTTAATCTGTACAATCTTCTCGGTAGTCTCGTGAATATTTTCTAGGCTTGTGAGTTGAGCATCCCCAACCTCATTCCAACAGACAGGAGACCTACACTTCCTACCGTACAGAGCTTCAAACGGTGTGGCTTGAATACTTGCGTGATAACTGTTGTTATAAGAAAACTTAGCTAGCGGCAAATATTTATCCCACCCATTACCAAAATCAATAACACACGCTCGTAACATATCTTCTAACGTCTGAATGGTCCTTTCACTCTGACCATCCATTTGAGGATGACAAGCGGTGCTCATATCTAACTTAGTTCCCAAAGCTTCCTGTAAGGATCGCCAAAACCTCGATACAAATCGACTGTCTCGGTCCTAAATAATGGATACAGGAACACCATGCCTAGAAACAATCTCCTTCAAATACAAACGTGTAAGCTTCTCCATTGACTCTGTTTCCCTAATCGGCAAAAAGTGAGCCGACTTAGTGAGTCGATCTACAATCACCCAAATGGTATCATAGCCACCCGCAACTCTTGGTAACTTTGTAATAAAATCCATCGTAATCCCTTCCCACTTCCACTCGGGAATCTTAGGTTGCACCAAAATTCCAGACGGTTTCTGATATTCAGCTTTAACCTTAGCGCAGGTCAAACACTTAGCCACATACGTAGCCACATCAGCTTTCAAATTAGGCCACCAATATAGCTCCTTAAGATCATGATACATCTTTCCTGAACCAGGATGAATAGAGTACCTAGACTTATGAGCCTCATCTAAAACAAGTTGTCGTAGATCACCAAACTCCGGAACCCAAAGATGTCCCGCAAAATATCGAGTACCATCGGTTCATACAACTAACTGTTTACTCAAGCCTCGAACCTTCCCGTTACAAAATTCTCCTCCTTCAAGGCTTCTTGTTGTGCCCCAAGAATCTGCCTTGCGAGGTTTGTTCTAATTTTCGTATTCAAGGCCCTAAACCTACGAGGTTCAGCCCTTTCTTTATGACTTAACGCATCGGCCACAATGTTGGCCTTTCCTGGATGATATAAAAGTTCACAATCATAATCATTCAACGTCTCAATCCATCTCCGTTGCCTCATATTCAACTGTTTCTGATCGAGGATATGTTGAAGACTTTTGTGATCTGTGTACACGGTACTTTTGACCACATAAAGATAATGTCTCCAAATCTTAAGTACAAACAAAACAGCTCCCAACTCTAAATCATGGGTTGTATAATTCTGCTCGTGAATCTTCAACTGTCGTAACGCGTACGCAATAACTTTCTTTCGTTGCATCAAAACACAACCAAAGCCCTGACGTGAAGCATCACAATAAACAACAAAATCATCATTACCCTCAGGTAGTGACAATATCAGAGCGGTAGTCAACTTCTTCTTCAAAATTTGAAAAGCAGTCTCTTGTTCATCCTTCCACTCATACTTTTTCCCCTTGTGCGTTAAAGCAGTCAGAGGTTTCGCTACTCGTGAAAAATCTTGAATGAACCTTCTATAATAGCCTGCCAAACCTAGGAACTGACGAATTTGAGTAGGAGTCTTCAGAATTCCCCACTTCTCAATTGCCCCAATCTTGGCAGGATCAACTTGGATTCCCTGTTTACTAACAACATGTCCAAGGAATTGAACTTCTCTTAACCAGAACGCACACTCGGAAAACTTAGCATACAATTTTTCTTTTCTCAACAAATCAAGCACCAAATTCATATGTTCTTCGTGCTCTTCATCACTCTTGGAATAAATAAGGATGTCGTCGACGAAAACGATAACGAATTTGTCTAGATAGGGTCTGCACACACAGTTCATGAGGTCCGTGAACACAGCAGGTGCGTTAGTCAATCCAAACGGCATAACAAGAAATTCGCAGTGACCATAACGGGTACGGAAAGCAGTTTTCGGAATATCAGTTTCTTTAGCGCATAATTGGTGATAACCGGAATGAAGATCAATCCTAGAATAAACGGACGAACCTTGAAGTTGATCGAACAGATCATCAATTCTCGGAAGGGGGTAACGGTTCTTAACCGTAAGCTTGTTCAACTTGAGATAATCAATACACCATCGAAACGAACCACCTTTCTTCTTAACAACCAAAACAGAAGCTCCCCAAGGGGATGAACTGGGACGAATGAAATATAGTTACAAAAATGAAGGAAGAAATATACGGAGTAGTCACATAAGTGGCATAGATATTTAAGGCAATTCTCTCAAAGGAGATAACGAGGATCATGGACTTCAAAGTAAATTTCCATTACATTTTTGAAAGGAAGACGTACGAAAGGTGTGATATTTCAACGAGAGTGTACTTCCTTGTACAATGAGCGAGGAAATCTAGGATTCGTCCATATTCTTAAATTTATGTGCGGATGAAAAGAAACGTGAATCGTGGATTATAAAGAATAGTCGACTCCAGGTGAGATGAATCTCCAAAAATGACTCCATGAACCTCAAAGTATTGAATCATAGGATTAATGTTTACGAGAGTGTTGCGGTTGACAGCGAATATTGAGAGTAGAAACTCCTCAAACGGTCTAGTGTAATATATATCCATGATACCCACTATACCAACAGTTGGGGTAGAAACCCATCTAGCACCTTTTCTACAATAGGGTGACCACCGAGTGTACCCCAGAAAATTGATTCATCAGTCCGCGTTTCGGCCATGTCCAACCATAAGAGGGGAAAATTTTATGAGCGCAAAGACTCTCCAACAAATTTTATAAAACCAGCAACCAAAGTGGTGTAAGAGTTTCTATCAATGAACTTAATGGTAAGTTTCATCCTTAAACGGAGGATGAGAAGAACTGTGATCCAAACACTCTATAGAGTAATGTGAAAATTTGATAAAATCAATCAAAGGAGTTTTGATAAAAGCTTTAAACGTTTGATGTGACAACATAAACGAAATGAAGTTCTTAGTAAATTTAGAAGTATGTACAACGTGTACCATTTTATATAAAATAAATTGACTTAGTCAAACAGCTCAATAAATGTGTGGTTTTAAAATAATTTTGAAGGTATGATTTAGTATATATTAGCCAAAATAGGTAAGGTAAATTTATTCATTTGAATCCATACGTACATATATGATTTTATAAATTGTATACATGACAAAATATTTCATTACTTCTATTCGCCCATAAATCTCATGAGAACCGCCCAACTAAACAGATGTGTAAAACTCCCGATGATAAACAGAGTATCTGCATTTCAGAGGTTACAAGTTGAAGTAAGATCGTGAAAGATCGAGTAAATGACTTGAATCGTCATGCGACATTTGACCAACAAATGTTACGAGGTCATGAAAACCAACGAGTTAAATGTTATTTTGACTATTATCAGGACAGAAGTCCTTGGGCCAAAACTGTTCCCGAGCGAAGCAGTTGCTAACAAGCAAGTTATGGAGGATAGGGCATGAGATAGATAATCTGGTTAAAATGAGCTTCTCGTATATCAACAAATAAAATAATGAATATCTTCCCTACCCATGTAATACATCGGAATTTCTAAATGACTAGTGTAAAAATTTTCTTTGACTCGCTTTCTATTCCTCATGTCACAATATTGGGACTTCTTTATGAATTAACATAATATAATCACGTTGGCCTGACGCCATTATATTTCACTAATTCATAGTTCCATTCCAATAGCACTACATGAGGTCAGGACACGCGATCAACCTCGAATTTCCACACAATTTCTCTAAAAAGATTTCTTAAACAATGTGCTAAGGATAGCACAAGAGACAATACATCATAAGTAACGAATAGGAGTAACGATGACATAAAAATGTCTTCGAATTACCAAGAATCTCTAAAAGTCAAGAATGAAGTTTTTCGATTCAAAAACCAAAGCACCAGTGCACAAAGGCACAAAGGCACGTAATATAACAAGAATGTTATATACCTAAACATAATAACTGACATTGAAATGCCGAGCATTTAGAAGTCAAGAATCTTCCGTAATATAACTCAAACGGTTTATACATAACCATAATAGATGACATAGAAATGTCGAGAATTTCAGAAGTCAAGAATGACATCCCTCGGTTTAACTACCCGAGGTGTTCTTATAAGGATAAGTTGGCATGAGTCGGAGAATACGTTTAAGTCGGAATGGGAGTTCCTCCCGGATTCAAAATGTAATAGAGATGTATGTATGATAACAATATACATACCAATACGATACAAGTAACCACATATAATAATATATTATAGGCCGGGCTATAGACTAGACTCACTAATGCACCCTATTGACTCGGGTAACGACATCAATGCAGCCTAATTCCCTACAACCAATGCTCTGATACCAACTTTAACGACCCGTCAAAGTACACTTGATGACCATCGTTATCTTGGTCCCACAACTTGATCATAACTATATATGAATTTAATAAATAACTTTGCATTCTTTGTTTAAAAATGATTTCCTATAAAGGAAATCTACCAAAATATGTAAGTTTAGAAAAACCATACATTATTACTTAACCAAAAGTTGACCAAAACAAAGTCAACAACATCCACTATTAAATGTATCAAAATAGAATGCAAGTTATTATTTAACAAAAGCTGCCATCATAAATATGCAGACTCTCTAAGCACAGCGGAAGCAATCAATCATGAACCAGAGAATAAAACATGCGAGTAACTGTCAACAAAAATGTTGAGTGAATTATAGGTTTAATATTGTAAACAATATCTAATTTAAACCATAAAAATTTATATTTGAAAACATAAAAACTCCTTTTTGGACGACAAAATTATATGCTAGAAAACATATAAAAACATTATTCCATTTTTCGTGAGCCACCTGGTAACCACTTAACCATTTATTTACCCTTTTCAAACACAATAAAATAATATACACCGAACAAGTGTATCTACAATAAAATACGAAGTACTAAATATTCCGATTATAAATTACTAGCGCGACTAGCTCGAAATGAGGTTGTCAAACCCGATAGATCTATCCATAGGATTCGCGTTCACCGGTAGAAACTAGTGATTACAATTACCAGATTAGGGAATATTTTTGTTCGACTCACAATGAATAATTTAAACCAACTTCCACTTGTGTCCAATACGTAAAAATAAAATGCATGTATTCTCATCCCAAAAGATTTAAAATAGAAAAATGGGACTATAACTCACCTTAATAGCAACAAAGTAACCACACAAATATGCGAACAGCAAATGAAGTAAAGTGATCAGGAATGATCACAACGTCGACCTATAAATAAAGCAGGTCGATATAAATAACTAACTTAGGTCAACTCTTAGTATGATAGCTATTGTACATGTTGCAAGTAGACATAGAACAACACTCAACATGCATCGGTTTGATACGAACAGCTTACGGACACACACTTTCTATTTTTAGAAAGTTTCTATTTTTAGCAGGTTTTCATTTTTGGAAAGTTACTATTTTTGGAAAGTTTCTATTTTTGAAAAGTTTCTATTTTTGGAAAGTTTTCAAATTTAGAAAGTTGCTATTTTAGGAAAGTTTACAAGTTAGGAAAATTTCCTTAATTAGAAAGTCAACAAAAGTCAACTGAAAGTCAAAGTCAACCGAAAGTCAACTCAAAAGTCAACCTTGGTCAAACATAGTCAACGTTAATTTTAAAAGTGTAAGTTATAAAAATAATATAAGTTATAACGTTTATTAAAGTTAAATATGTCTAATTATGTCATAACATAAGTTTAATTAAATTAAAATGATTTATTAAAGTTAATATAAGTTTAAATGATATAATTAATATAACATAATTATTTAATTAATTAATTAAATATTAGTCATAATATAAGTATTATTAATTAATAATAAATTTTAAATCATATCATAAGTATTATTAATTAATAATGAATTATTAATCATATCATAAGTTTCTAATTATAATTATTAAATCATAAGTATTTAATAATTAAATTATAATTAAATAATAACTAAGCCTTATAATAATTAAATAATTAATTAATCCTTATTATAAGTCTTATTATAATAATCTCATAATATAAGTTTAATACTTATCATAAGTATTTTTCATTAATAATGAAGTATTATTAATCATATGTTTAATTAAAATGTTAATTAAATCATAAGTATTAATTAAATGATATAATAAATATATATCATAAGTTGTAAATAATAATAATTACTTTTTTTATCATAAGTAATTAAATGATAATGAAATCCATTATTTATATCATAAGTTTAATAATTAGTCATAAGTTTTAAATCAAAAGTTCATCAGGTCGTATCCTGAGCCCCGGGTGTCGGTTTTCGGCGAGCCTTACATATATCTCCGCCTAAGCAAACCACCCAACACTTTGATACACTCAAGAACACCCCAAGAACAGTCCATAAGTCGTGATGTACAGCCATTACACTACTTGGAACTTCAATTCAATCAAAAACGTGTTTTAGACGTAACGGGTGATTCGTGGCTCGGATTGGATGACCCGAATATGAAAGTTCGCCCCACCATCAGTCCTAACACACTAACACACCCTAAAGTCACCAAATATGGTCATAAAGTCTGACCAAACCTGGTTCATACCAAAATCACATTTCAATCTTAACAAAATACCACTTTGATCATATTTAGGGCTCCGGGAATCGAAACGACATGAATCCGGAGTCTAAAATTAATGTCTTGATGAGAGGAACTCATCTAGATACTTTATCTTCACTTTTATAACTGTTACATAACCATAAATGAACGAATATGCTGCTGTCCCAATTCAATCAAACCGAAAACATGTATAATCGAGCAATTCTACGTATACAATCATCAATACAACAATACACAAGTGCCATACTATCATAATAACATCAAATACCAACATAATCAGTAGAAATGAATAATAATTGAAAAATTAGGGTTCATAGGTATACCCAAATCGAAGGACAAAAGATGTAATCGCGTAGAGAACGAAGCGTAGAATCCGGAAACAACAAAAGCCCCAAATCTTCAAAGCAAAAATGTTGAAGAAAATGATGATGTTTGTGATGTATGGGACGGCCAAGGAGGAAGGAAAAAGAAGGAGAAAGTGTTTTTAGGTTTAAAATGAAAAGAGTAATGTGGAAGTTAGGTTTAAGATAATTAGGTTTGCAAAATAACAAGTTCACCCCTCCCACTAGGGGATTTTGGCCGAAAATTGCCCAAGGGTGGGCCCTCATGGCCCATTTTGATGTAATGTGAAGTTACTTGTGGCCTGAACGCCCGATCGAAGCCCGAAACGCGAAAACGCTATTACGCGATTAATTATTCGGAGAGATAACAAATACGCGATGAATAAAATATATAAACACTATATATAAATATATGACATTAAAATATCATATTTAAAATAATTAGGATTTAAAAATCCCCAAAGCTCGACCGTTGGTTTGAAAACCGAAAAGATTCGCCGGATAGAAATCCGCGACACGTAGAAACGTACAATTTAAGATATGAATGCAAATATTCATATAACACATAATAATTAATATATTATTATAAAAATAATAATATAGGTCATAGAAATGACGTGGCACGAATAACAGTTAACGATCGTTAAATAATTAACGGTAAAAGATAACGGAAAAAGTAGGGTCGTTACAGTACCTTCCCGTTATGGAAATTTCTTCCCTAAATTTAAGCAGGTGCAGGGATTTCCTCATCATTTGGGAACAAATGCGGGTACTTCTGCCTCATCTGATCTTCACGCTCCCAAGTGAACTCGGGACCGCGTCTGGCGTTCCATCTAACTCGAACAATAGGAATTCTACTCTGCTTAAGAGTCTTAACCTCTCGATCCATAATTTCAACAGGTTCCTCAATAAAATGAAGTTGCTTATCAACATGAAGTTCCTCCAGAGGAATTGTCTTATCGGCCTCGGCCAAACACTTCTTTAAATTCAACACGTGAAAAACGTCATGAACAGCACTGAGTTCTTGTGGCAATTTCAAACGATAAGCCACGGGTCCAACTCTCTCAATAATCTCAAACGGTCCAACAAAATGAGAATTCAACTTTCCCCTTTTACCAAAACGTATTACGCCCTTCCAAGGTGAAACCTTTAACATAACATGATCACCAACTTGAAATTCCACATCTTTCCTTCCCCTATCGGCATAACTCTTTTGCCGACTTCTAGCGGTTCTCAACCTTTCCTTAATCTGTACAATCTTCTCGGTAGTCTCGTGAATATTTTCTAGGCTTGTGAGTTGAGCATCCCCAACCTCATTCCAACAGACAGGAGACCTACACTTCCTACCGTACAGAGCTTCAAACGGTGTGGCTTGAATACTTGCGTGATAACTGTTGTTATAAGAAAACTTAGCTAGCGGCAAATATTTATCCCACCCATTACCAAAATCAATAACACACGCTCGTAACATATCTTCTAACGTCTGAATGGTCCTTTCACTCTGACCATCCATTTGAGGATGACAAGCGGTGCTCATATCTAACTTAGTTCCCAAAGCTTCCTGTAAGGATCGCCAAAACCTCGATACAAATCGACTGTCTCGGTCCTAAATAATGGATACAGGAACACCATGCCTAGAAACAATCTCCTTCAAATACAAACGTGTAAGCTTCTCCATTGACTCTGTTTCCCTAATCGGCAAAAAGTGAGCCGACTTAGTGAGTCGATCTACAATCACCCAAATGGTATCATAGCCACCCGCAACTCTTGGTAACTTTGTAATAAAATCCATCGTAATCCCTTCCCACTTCCACTCGGGAATCTTAGGTTGCACCAAAATTCCAGACGGTTTCTGATATTCAGCTTTAACCTTAGCGCAGGTCAAACACTTAGCCACATACGTAGCCACATCAGCTTTCAAATTAGGCCACCAATATAGCTCCTTAAGATCATGATACATCTTTCCTGAACCAGGATGAATAGAGTACCTAGACTTATGAGCCTCATCTAAAACAAGTTGTCGTAGATCACCAAACTCCGGAACCCAAAGATGTCCCGCAAAATATCGAGTACCATCGGTTCATACAACTAACTGTTTACTCAAGCCTCGAACCTTCCCGTTACAAAATTCTCCTCCTTCAAGGCTTCTTGTTGTGCCCCAAGAATCTGCCTTGCGAGGTTTGTTCTAATTTTCGTATTCAAGGCCCTAAACCTACGAGGTTCAGCCCTTTCTTTATGACTTAACGCATCGGCCACAATGTTGGCCTTTCCTGGATGATATAAAAGTTCACAATCATAATCATTCAACGTCTCAATCCATCTCCGTTGCCTCATATTCAACTGTTTCTGATCGAGGATATGTTGAAGACTTTTGTGATCTGTGTACACGGTACTTTTGACCACATAAAGATAATGTCTCCAAATCTTAAGTACAAACAAAACAGCTCCCAACTCTAAATCATGGGTTGTATAATTCTGCTCGTGAATCTTCAACTGTCGTAACGCGTACGCAATAACTTTCTTTCGTTGCATCAAAACACAACCAAAGCCCTGACGTGAAGCATCACAATAAACAACAAAATCATCATTACCCTCAGGTAGTGACAATATCAGAGCGGTAGTCAACTTCTTCTTCAAAATTTGAAAAGCAGTCTCTTGTTCATCCTTCCACTCATACTTTTTCCCCTTGTGCGTTAAAGCAGTCAGAGGTTTCGCTACTCGTGAAAAATCTTGAATGAACCTTCTATAATAGCCTGCCAAACCTAGGAACTGACGAATTTGAGTAGGAGTCTTCAGAATTCCCCACTTCTCAATTGCCCCAATCTTGGCAGGATCAACTTGGATTCCCTGTTTACTAACAACATGTCCAAGGAATTGAACTTCTCTTAACCAGAACGCACACTCGGAAAACTTAGCATACAATTTTTCTTTTCTCAACAAATCAAGCACCAAATTCATATGTTCTTCGTGCTCTTCATCACTCTTGGAATAAATAAGGATGTCGTCGACGAAAACGATAACGAATTTGTCTAGATAGGGTCTGCACACACAGTTCATGAGGTCCGTGAACACAGCAGGTGCGTTAGTCAATCCAAATGGCATAACAAGAAATTCGCAGTGACCATAACGGGTACGGAAAGCAGTTTTCGGAATATCAGTTTCTTTAGCGCATAATTGGTGATAACCGGAATGAAGATCAATCCTAGAATAAACGGACGAACCTTGAAGTTGATCGAACAGATCATCAATTCTCGGAAGGGGGTAACGGTTCTTAACCGTAAGCTTGTTCAACTTGAGATAATCAATACACCATCGAAACGAACCACCTTTCTTCTTAACAACCAAAACAGAAGCTCCCCAAGGGGATGAACTGGGACGAATGAAATATAGTTACAAAAATGAAGGAAGAAATATACGGAGTAGTCACATAAGTGGCATAGATATTTAAGGCAATTCTCTCAAAGGAGATAACGAGGATCATGGACTTCAAAGTAAATTTCCATTACATTTTTGAAAGGAAGACGTACGAAAGGTGTGATATTTCAACGAGAGTGTACTTCCTTGTACAATGAGCGAGGAAATCTAGGATTCGTCCATATTCTTAAATTTATGTGCGGATGAAAAGAAACGTGAATCGTGGATTATAAAGAATAGTCGACTCCGGGTGAGATGAATCTCCAAAAATGACTCCATGAACCTCAAAGTATTGAATCATAGGATTAATGTTTACGAGAGTGTTGCGGTTGACAGCGAATATTGAGAGTAGAAACTCCTCAAACGGTCTAGTGTAATATATATCCATGATACCCACTATACCAACAGTTGGGGTAGAAACCCATCTAGCACCTTTTCTACAATAGGGTGACCACCGAGTGTACCCCAGAAAATTGATTCATCAGTCCGCGTTTCGGCCATGTCCAACCATAAGAGGGGAAAATTTTATGAGCGCAAAGACTCTCCAACAAATTTTATAAAACCAGCAACCAAAGTGGTGTAAGAGTTTCTATCAATGAACTTAATGGTAAGTTTCATCCTTAAACGGAGGATGAGAAGAACTGTGATCCAAACACTCTGTAGAGTAATGTGAAAATTTGATAAAATCAATCAAAGGAGTTTTGATAAAAGCTTTAAACGTTTGATGTGACAACATAAACGAAATGAAGTTCTTAGTAAATTTAGAAGTATGTACAACGTGTACCATTTTATATAAAATAAATTGACTTAGTCAAACAGCTCAATAAATGTGTGGTTTTAAAATAATTTTGAAGGTATGATTTAGTATATATTAGCCAAAATAGGTAAGGTAAATTTATTCATTTGAATCCATACGTACATATATGATTTTATAAATTGTATACATGACAAAATATTTCATTACTTCTATTCGCCCATAAATCTCATGAGAACCGCCCAACTAAACAGATGTGTAAAACTCCCGATGATAAACAGAGTATCTGCATTTCAGAGGTTACAAGTTGAAGTAAGATCGTGAAAGATCGAGTAAATGACTTGAATCGTCATGCGACATTTGACCAACAAATGTTACGAGGTCATGAAAACCAACGAGTTAAATGTTATTTTGACTATTATCAGGACAGAAGTCCTTGGGCCAAAACTGTTCCCGAGCGAAGCAGTTGCTAACAAGCAAGTTATGGAGGATAGGGCATGAGATAGATAATCTGGTTAAAATGAGCTTCTCGTATATCAACAAATAAAATAATGAATATCTTCCCTACCCATGTAATACATCGGAATTTCTGAATGACTAGTGTAAAAATTTTCTTTGACTCGCTTTCTATTCCTCATGTCACAATATTGGGACTTCTTTATGAATTAACATAATATAATCACGTTGGCCTGACGCCATTATATTTCACTAATTCATAGTTCCATTCCAATAGCACTACATGAGGTCAGGACACGCGATCAACCTCGAATTTCCACACAATTTCTCTAAAAAGATTTCTTAAACAATGTGCTAAGGATAGCACAAGAGACAATACATCATAAGTAACGAATAGGAGTAACGATGACATAAAAATGTCTTCGAATTACCAAGAATCTCTAAAAGTCAAGAATGAAGTTTTTCGATTCAAAAACCAAAGCACCAGTGCACAAAGGCACAAAGGCACGTAATATAACAAGAATGTTATATACCTAAACATAATAACTGACATTGAAATGCCGAGCATTTAGAAGTCAAGAATCTTCCGTAATATAACTCAAACGGTTTATACATAACCATAATAGATGACATAGAAATGTCGAGAATTTCAGAAGTCAAGAATGACATCCCTCGGTTTAACTACCCGAGGTGTTCTTATAAGGATAAGTTGGCATGAGTCGGAGAATACGTTTAAGTCGGAATGGGAGTTCCTCCCGGATTCAAAATGTAATAGAGATGTATGTATGATAACAATATACATACCAATACGATACAAGTAACCACATATAATAATATATTATAGGCCGGGCTGTAGACTAGACTCACTAATGCACCCTATTGACTCGGGTAACGACATCAATGCAGCCTAATTCCCTACAACCAATGCTCTGATACCAACTTTAACGACCCGTCAAAGTACACTTGATGACCATCGTTATCTTGGTCCCACAACTTGATCATAACTATATATGAATTTAATAAATAACTTTGCATTCTTTGTTTAAAAATGATTTCCTATAAAGGAAATCTACCAAAATATGTAAGTTTAGAAAAACCATACATTATTACTTAACCAAAAGTTGACCAAAACAAAGTCAACAACATCCACTATTAAATGTATCAAAATAGAATGCAAGTTATTATTTAACAAAAGCTGCCATCATAAATATGCAGACTCTCTAAGCACAGCGGAAGCAATCAATCATGAACCTGAGAATAAAACATGCGAGTAACTGTCAACAAAAATGTTGAGTGAATTATAGGTTTAATATTGTAAACAATATCTAATTTAAACCATAAAAATTTATATTTGAAAACATAAAAACTCCTTTTTGGACGACAAAATTATATGCTAGAAAACATATGAAAACATTATTCCATTTTTCGTGAGCCACCTGGTAACCACTTAACCATTTATTTACCCTTGCCAAACACAATAAAATAATATACACCGAACAAGTGTATCTACAATAAAATACGAAGTACTAAATATTCCGATTATAAATTACTAGCGCGACTAGCTCGAAATGAGGTTGTCAAACCCGATAGATCTATCCATAGGATTCGCGTTCACCGGTAGAAACTAGTGATTACAATTACCAGATTAGGGAATATTTTTGTTCGACTCACAATGAATAATTTAAACCAACTTCCACTTGTGTCCAATACGTAAAAATAAAATGCATGTATTCTCATCCCAAAAGATTTAAAATAGAAAAATGGGACTATAACTCACCTTAATAGCAACGAAGTAACCACACAAATATGCGAACAGCAAATGAAGTAAAGTGATCAGGAATGATCACAACGTCGACCTATAAATAAAGCAGGTCGATATAAATAACTAACTTAGGTCAACTCTTAGTATGATAGCTATTGTACATGTTGCAAGTAGACATAGAACAACACTCAACATGCATCGGTTTGATACGAACAGCTTACGGACACACACTTTCTATTTTTAGAAAGTTTCTATTTTTAGCAGGTTTCCATTTTTGGAAAGTTACTATTTTTGGAAAGTTTCTATTTTTGAAAAGTTTCTATTTTTGGAAAGTTTTCAAATTTAGAAAGTTGCTATTTTAGGAAAGTTTACAAGTTAGGAAAATTTCCTTAATTAGAAAGTCAACAAAAGTCAACTGAAAGTCAAAGTCAACCGAAAGTCAACTCAAAAGTCAACCTTGGTCAAACATAGTCAACGTTAATTTTAAAAGTGTAAGTTATAAAAATAATATAAGTTATAACGTTTATTAAAGTTAAATATGTCTAATTATGTCATAACATAAGTTTAATTAAATTAAAATGATTTATTAAAGTTAATATAAGTTTAAATGATATAATTAATATAACATAATTATTTAATTAATTAATTAAATATTAGTCATAATATAAGTATTATTAATTAATAATAAATTTTAAATCATATCATAAGTATTATTAATTAATAATGAATTATTAATCATATCATAAGTTTCTAATTATAATTATTAAATCATAAGTATTTAATAATTAAATTATAATTAAATAATAACTAAGCCTTATAATAATTAAATAATTAATTAATCCTTATTATAAGTCTTATTATAATAATCTCATAATATAAGTTTAATACTTATCATAAGTATTTTTCATTAATAATGAAGTATTATTAATCATATGTTTAATTAAAATGTTAATTAAATCATAAGTATTAATTAAATGATATAATAAATATATATCATAAGTTGTAAATAATAATAATTACTTTTTTTATCATAAGTAATTAAATGATAATGAAATCCATTATTTATATCATAAGTTTAATAATTAGTCATAAGTTTTAAATCAAAAGTTCATCAGGTCGTATCCTGAGCCCCGGGTGTCGGTTTTCGGCGAGCCTTACATATATCTCCGCCTAAGCAAACCACCCAACACTTTGATACACTCAAGAACACCCCAAGAACAGTCCATAAGTCGTGATGTACAGCCATTACACTACTTGGAACTTCAATTCAATCAAAAACGTGTTTTAGACGTAACGGGTGATTCGTGGCTCGGATTGGATGACCCGAATATGAAAGTTCGCCCCACCATCAGTCCTAACACACTAACACACCCTAAAGTCACCAAATATGGTCATAAAGTCTGACCAAACCTGGTTCATACCAAAATCACATTTCAATCTTAACAAAATACCACTTTGATCATATTTAGGGCTCCGGGAATCGAAACGACATGAATCCGGAGTCTAAAATTAATGTCTTGATGAGAGGAACTCATCTAGATACTTTATCTTCACTTTTATAACTGTTACATAACCATAAATGAACGAATATGCTGCTGTCCCAATTCAATCAAACCGAAAACATGTATAATCGAGCAATTCTACGTATACAATCATCAATACAACAATACACAAGTGCCATACTATCATAATAACATCAAATACCAACATAATCAGTAGAAATGAATAATAATTGAAAAATTAGGGTTCATAGGTATACCCAAATCGAAGGACAAAAGATGTAATCGCGTAGAGAACGAAGCGTAGAATCCGGAAACAACAAAAGCCCCAAATCTTCAAAGCAAAAATGTTGAAGAAAATGATGATGTTTGTGATGTATGGGACGGCCAAGGAGGAAGGAAAAAGAAGGAGAAAGTGTTTTTAGGTTTAAAATGAAAAGAGTAATGTGGAAGTTAGGTTTAAGATAATTAGGTTTGCAAAATAACAAGTTCACCCCTCCCACTAGGGGATTTTGGCCGAAAATTGCCCAAGGGTGGGCCCTCATGGCCCATTTTGATGTAATGTGAAGTTACTTGTGGCCTGAACGCCCGATCGAAGCCCGAAACGCGAAAACGCTATTACGCGATTAATTATTCGGAGAGATAACAAATACGCGATGAATAAAATATATAAACACTATATATAAATATATGACATTAAAATATCATATTTAAAATAATTAGGATTTAAAAATCCCCAAAGCTCGACCGTTGGTTTGAAAACCGAAAAGATTCGCCGGATAGAAATCCGCGACACGTAGAAACGTACAATTTAAGATATGAATGCAAATATTCATATAACACATAATAATTAATATATTATTATAAAAATAATAATATAGGTCATAGAAATGACGTGGCACGAATAACAGTTAACGATCGTTAAATAATTAACGGTAAAAGATAACGGAAAAAGTAGGGTCGTTACACTCCTAAATCTTAAATTGTTTAAGTAATGAAAGTTAATAATAAAATATTATGTTTGTGTTATACTTTGAATTATTTAATATTCTGTCAAGTTATTTATATTCAATTCAAAAGAAGTCTGCAAAAGTGCTCCGCAAATCATTCTATGATCCTACAATCAAGTAACATCACTCTTTCCCTTATTCTCAATTATGTCCTTTATTTATTACATTCTTTTATTATAAATGCAATGAGGACATTGCATAATCTAAGTGTGGGGAGGGAAGTGATTAATCACTTAAAAGATTAAAAAGATACTATCAATTTTCCCGAAAAAGTTAAAAAATGGGTATAATTTTAAATTTTTCAAAAGTATAAATTCTTAGTCAAACTTATGTCTTTTTACTAACTTAATCTTAATGTTAATAATAGAACTACTCTCAATTTCGAGATCAGATTATCTGTTTAAGATAAGAATTTAAAAGCCAAAAATTGTTAAACGAGTGCAAACTTATAGCCACTACCATATGGCATAATAAGCATGGACCACTGAGGCAACAAAAAAGTCCAAATAAGGGCCAATTTAGAAAAATTGCCAAATGTGAAGCTAAAAGCTAAGCATGAAAGAAAAAGAAATGAAAAAGGAAAAAGAGCCCAATGAAGGCCAACAAAAGAAAAGAGTTTCAATGAGAACCATACACTTTTTAAAACTCTAGTTTGAAAACAAAAGAGTCTAATGATGACCAACTTATATAAATTTGACTTAATAAACATTAGGACTACTTGTAATCCTTGGTCTGGTTCAGACTAGTTCTTGCGAATAATAAATACTAACTTCTTATTAAGGCATATTTTTGACTTTGTAATTTTACTTTAATACCCATGATATAATTTATAAGGTTTACTTGAGGACAAGTTAAGGTTTAAGTGTGGGGATTTTGATAACTCCTAAATTATACAGTTTTTTGATAACATTTTGAGGAGTTATCTGAGTATTTTAGAGTCATTTTAATACCAAAACACACTAAAATGGGTAAAAATGGGAAAAAGATATTTCTAATGATTTTATCAAAGTTATGTATCAAACAGGATCAAAAATAGAGAAAATTGCAGAAAGGCTAATGAAGCCGCCGACATGGATTCACTGAAGCTGCCGGATTGGGGTTGAATACGCCAGAATGTTCCAGAATCTATGCAAAATTGAAAGAACTTGTTGATCAAGCAAAAGGCAAAAGAAGTCGGCGGCTTCATCCTGAAACAGCCGGTCTAATGAACACGGTTTCTCAACTTGTCGACCAAGTTCAAGTAAAAATGAAAACAAAATCAAGAAGATTTGGCGGATCTTTGAAGTCGCCGGCCTTCCCTGAAGCCTCCGGCTTAATTATGACGGTTAAAGATTTGAGCTTACGGATTAAGTTAAACTTGCGAAAGGAGTCACCGACCTAAGGCAAGCGCCGGCTTCCCACTGAAGCCGCCGGCTTGGCCACCGTCCCTGAACATTATAAATACAGGCCTCTGGTCTCAGTTTTCATATGTAGTTTTTAGAATTCAATAATTCTGGTTAGGTCATTTTTATTTTTAGGGTTTTCTCTAAACCCTTAGGTTAGATTTATTTATTGTAATCAAGATTCAAGTTTTTAATTCAAGTTTCTTACATCTTCCTTTTTAAGGTATGATTCTATCCTTACTTTACTGTTCTATTTATTTAATTTACTGTAGTTGTTTCTGTTCGTCTTCTGCTATGAACTAAACGTTCATAGTGGTTACGTGGACGAGATCCGAACTTCATCTGGGATTCAGATGATGCAGCCGTGTAACGACCCGTCAAAATCGCTATTGACGCGGCACGTTAATCATTGATTCCACAGTGAGGTTTTGACCTCTATATGATACGTTTTGATAAAATATTGCATTCATTAAAATAAGTGACTTTCTAAACATAGAAAGTTATAAACATGTGGGCGAGTGCTTAGGTATAAGCAAAACCCCGAAATACATAAGTCTTTAATTTACAGGTTGACATCACAGTCCAGTTATTTATTACACAACGCAGTTTTATTTTGAATGCAATAAACTTTGTACAAAGCATGAGAGACTCCATGCAGGCAACAAGCACATCACAGCGGAAGCATTCTAAGGACCTGAGAATAAAACATGCTAAAAAGTCAACACGAATGTTGGTGAGTTATAGGTTTAATTGCTCGAGTCATAAACATATATAAAGATAGACCACAAGATTTCATCAAAAGTTTATCAATAGATTCTACGTAACAGAGCACCCTGGTAACTAAACTTAACGCTATAGTGATAATTACCCCATTCGTTTTAATACACGCAAACCAACGTGTCTTAAACTCAAATAACATACGTCCGTTAAAAGGCTAGCGCTCTAGCTCGGACGGGGATGTCAAGCCCTATGGATCCATATACAATTATTCGCGCCCACCAGTCCATATCCTATGTACTGGCAGCTACTAGTTACCAAAGCTAAGGGATTTTCGGTTTAACTCAGTGTAGAATTTTGTATGTACTTGTGTCTTATTGCGTTTAAAATAAATTGCATGTATTCTCAGCCCAAAAATATTTAAAGTATTTAAAAAGGGAGACTATAACTCACAGTTCAATATTGCGATTCAATATTGTAGGCAAATTGCGTAGACGTAATGATGGTAGACGACTGTATGGTTGGTCTTGGATTCAAGAACAATACCCCGAACAATACCCAATATTTCCTTATTTTAAAACGGTTTGAAACCCGAATTAAAAATACCCTCGAATATACTTTATTATTATTAAACTTAAAATTAAAATTATAATTATAAATATAAAATTTACGTACTTAAATTATTATGAAAATTCGTCGAGCAAAACTGACCTTTTATAGTACTTTTCGATTTACTGTAGCTCATGCGATCGCATGAGTTTTTAGTGTTTTTGTCATGCGATCGCATGGCCGCCTTTTCTGTTTTTGTTTGCTAGTTCGCCGACATCAAATAGTATTTTACTGTAGCAAATAGTGTTTTACTGTAGCAAATAGTGTTTACTGTAGCAAATAGTGTTTTACTGTAGCAAATAGTGTTTACTGTAGCAAATAGTGTTTTGCTGTAGCACTGTAGCAAAATACGGTTTCACTGTAGCAAATAGTGTTTTACTGTAGCAAAGTCATTTTTACTGTAGCAATTAATGTTTTACTGTAGGAAAGTCGTTTTTACTTGTACATCTTATAATATATATATATATATATACATACATATATGTATATTTACATAATATTAAATCATAAAGAGAATTGGTTTAAATTAGTCGAAATTTTTCGGTTCATCACAGTACCTCCCCGTTAAAGAAAATTTCGTCCCGAAATTTTGAGTAGTACCTGTTTCATGAGCGATATCAGTGAACAAATGTGGATACTTTTGCTTCATTTGATCCTCACGTTCCCAAGTAAACTCGGGTCCTCGTCTAGCGTTCCAACGAACTCTAACTATCGGTATTTTGCTTTGTTTTAATTGTTTGACCTCACGGTCCATGATTTCAACAGGTTCTTCGACAAAATGGAGTTTATCATTGATTCGTATTTCGTCAAGAGGAATTATGACATCCTCTTCAGCTAAACATTTCTTCAAATTTGACACGTGAAATGTGTCGTGAACACTACTAAGTTCTTGTGGTAGCCTTAATCGATAAGCAACTGCTCCAATTCTTTCGGTGATTTCAAAGGGTCCTACGTACCTAGGACTTAGCTTTCCTCGTTTACCGAATCGTACAACGCCTTTCCAGGGTGACACTTTCAACATGACTTTGTCGCCCACTTGAAATTCTAGCGGTTTTCTTCTTACATCAGCATAACTCTTTTGGCGACTCATGGCCGTTTTCAATCGCTGTTGTATTTGAATGTTCTTTTCGGTGGTTTCGTGAATAATTTCTGGTCCAGTAAGTTGTCTTTCTCCTACTTCACTCCAACAGATAGGAGATCTGCACTTTCTACCATAAAGTGCTTCAAATGGCGCTGCGTTGATGCTCGTATGATAGCTGTTATTGTATGAAAATTCTGCCAACGGTAAGTGTCGATCCCAACTGGTTCCGAAGTCAATCACGCATGCCCGTAACATGTCTTCCAATGTTTGTATTGTTCTTTCACTTTGACCATCTGTCTGTGGGTGATAAGCGGTGCTCATATCTAATCGAGTTCCCAATGCTTTTTGTAATGACTGCCAGAAACGTGATGTGAATCGGGTGTCGCGATCAGATATGATAGAGATGGGTACACCATGCCTGGAAACTACTTCCTTCAAATATAGGCGTGCTAATTTCTCCATACTGTCGGTCTCCTTTATTGGTAGGAAGTGAGCTGATTTAGTTAGACGATCAACTATCACCCAAATAGTATCATGACTACTTGCAGTCCTTGGCAATTTCGTAATGAAATCCATGGTTATTCTTTCCCATTTCCACTGCGGAATTTCTGGTTGTTGCAGTAATCCTGACGGCTTTTGGTGCTCAGCTTTAACCTTTGCACACGTCAAACATTTGCTTACATAAGTAGCAATTTCTGTCTTCATATTAGGCCACCAATAGAACTTCTTGAGATCGTGGTACATTTTCCCATTTCCTGGGTGAATTGAGTACCTCGTTTTGTGTGCTTCATCTAGTACTAGTTGCCTTAGGTTACCATGTCTTGGTACCCATATCCTACCAGCAAAATACAGGGTTCCATCGGCTTTTACTTCAAGTTGTTTTTCTAACCCTTTGCTCATTTCACCTTTTTCGTTTTCTTCTTTTAAAGCTTCTAACTGTGCTGCTTGAATTTGCTTTGTGAGATCAGTACGAATTGTAATATTCAAAGCTCGGACCCTAAGAGGTTTTACTCTTTCTTTTCGACTTAGGGCATCAGCTACAACATTAGCTTTTCCGGGGTGGTAACGGATTTCACAATCGTAATCGTTTAACAACTCTACCCAGCGACGTTGCCTCATATTGAGTTGTTTTTGATCAAAAATATGCTGAAGACTCTTATGGTCGGTGTACACTGTACACTTGGTGCCATATAGATAGTGTCTCCATATTTTGAGTGCAAAAACTACTGCTCCAAGTTCTAAATCGTGCGTCGTATAATTCTTTTCATGAATTTTTAGTTGTCGTGAGGCATATGCGATGACTTTTGTGCGTTGCATTAATACACATCCTAAACCTTGGCGTGAAGCATCACAATAGATCACGAAATCATCATTTCCTTCCGGTAATGACAAAATGGGTGCAGACGTTAACTTCTTCTTTAATAACTGGAATGAGGATTCCTGTTCCGTGGACCAATCATACTTCTTTCCCTTTTGAGTCAATGCAGTTAAGGGTTTGGCGATTCTAGAGAAATCTTGAATGAATCTTCGGTAGTAACCAGCAAGACCTAAGAATTGGCGAATTTGTGTTGGAGTCTTCGGGGTTTCCCATTTACTAATGGCTTCGATCTTGGCGGGGTCAACTTTAATTCCATGTTTACTGACAACATGGCCCAAAAATTGTACTTCTTGTAACCAGAAATCACACTTCGAAAATTTTGCGTACAATTCTTCTTTCTTGAGTATCTCCAGTACCAGTCTTAAGTGTTGCTCATGTTCTTCCTTGTTCTTCGAGTAAATCAATATGTCGTCGATAAAAACAATGACAAATTTGTCTAAATACGGTCTACAGATGCGATTCATTAGATCCATGAATACTGCTGGAGCATTAGTTAATCCAAAAGGCATGACTAGAAACTCATAGTGACCGTAACGGGTTCTGAACGCGGTTTTAGGAACATCTTCTTCCTTCACTCTCAGCTGATGATATCCGGAGCGTAGATCAATCTTAGAATAAACACTTGATCCTTGCAATTGATCAAACAAATCATCAATTCTCGGTAATGGGTACCGATTCTTGATCGTTAATTTGTTTAATTCTCGGTAATCTATGCACATTCTCATAGATCCATCCTTCTTCTTGACGAACAGAATAGGAGCACCCCAAGGTGAAAAACTAGGACGAATAAATCCACGGTCCGATAATTCTTGCAACTGGTCTTGTAATTCTTGCATTTTTAAAGGTGCAAGTCTATATGGGGATCGGGCTACAGGTGCGGCTCCTGGTATGAGATTAATCTGGAATTCTACACATCTGTGTGGAGGTAGCCCCGGTAATTCTTCTGGAAATACTCCGGGATATTCTCTTACAACCGGCATATCATTAATGCTTCTTTCTTCAGTATCGATCTTCTTTATGTGTGCCAGAATAGCATAACAACCTTTTCTTATAAGTTTCTGGGCCTTCATACAGCTGATAAAGTTCAGCTTTGAGTACCTCTTCTCCCCATAAATCATTAATGACATTTCATCCTTACGAGGGATGCGAATTGCTTTCTCAGCGCAAACAACTTCCGCTTTTGTTTTGGACATCCAGTCCATGCCAACAATTACGTCAAAACTTCCTAATTCTACGGGTATCAAATCGATTTTGAAGGTTTCACCAGCGAGATTCATTTCGCAACCATGGCAAATTTTATCGGCTTTTATCAGTTTACCATTAGCTAATTCTATAGTATATTTATCGTCTAGAGGTAATGATGCACATTTTAGTTTAGAACTAAAGTCTTTACACATATAACTTCTATCAGCACCCGTATCAAACATAATAGAAGCTAGTTGATTATTAATGGTAAACGTACCCGTGACAAGATTAGGATCCTCACGTGCTTCACTGGTACTAACATTAAATGCCCTCCCACGTGCGGGTTCTTTGTTCTTCTCCTTATCAGGGCATTGATTTATAAAGTGACCAGACTTCCCGCATCCAAAACATTTCTTGACATCGGTCAGTTTTGTCTTTACTTCAGAAACGGTGGCATAACAATCTTTCGCCACATGTCCTTTCTTGTTGCACTTATCACAGACCACTTGACAATAACCTGCATGATGTGTGTAACATATTTTGCAGAACGGATGGGGTCCCTTATAGTTTGGACTTGCAGTTGCCCCATCTTGTTTACCTTTAAAAGTTTCTTGTTTCTTCAGATGAGTACTTTTGCCCTTATAGTCTTCCCATTTCCTCTTTCCTTCAGTTGTCTTGACTTCGGTAATTGGTGCCTTAATCGAACTCTCTGTGATCTGGTCCATGAGTTGGTGTGCCATTGTCATGGCTTCCTGCATCGTATTTGGTTTGGACGATGTAACATTTCCTTTGATATTGATCGATAAACCGTCAATATACATTTCTATCTTTCGTTTCTCGTTTGGCACCAATTCGGGACACAACAAGGCTAGTTCCATGAAACGCTTTTCATAGTTATTGAGATTCGCGCCGATAACCCTCAGATTACGTAACTCAGATTCCATTTTTCTGATCTCGTTTCGAGGACAGTACTCCTCTATTAGCATCTTTTTCAGTTCTTCCCAAGAGATATCATATGCCGTATCTATTCCTTCTGCTTTAGCATAATTGTTCCACCAAGTAAGTGCACTGTCTTGCAACGTACACGAAGCATACTTTGACTTGTCTCCGTTCGCACAATTACTGATTTTGAAAACGGACTCCATCTTTTCAAACCATCGGGTTAGACCGACTGGTCCCTCAGTTCCACTAAACGTCTGTGGTTTGCATCCTTGAAAAGTTTTGTATGAGCATCCGTTTCGTGAATTTGTGTTTACGGCTGCTGCTTTGGCTGCTGCTTCGGCTGTTGCTTTTGCTGCTTCGGTTGCAACAATTCTTTCATTCACACGTTTCTCGACTAGTTGCTCAAACTCAGCATCCGACATTTGAGACATGTTTCTTCAATAAACACAACAGATATAATTTAATCATATAGAATATTATAGGTAAAATGAGTTGTCAATAGTTAATCGTAGCATATTAATAATATGAACCGATTATTATAAAAGCCTTTTCTTCTTATTAGCATTTTATAATTATTTCTAGGGTATTACCTACCCGTTAAGTTCATACATAATAGCTAGTACCAGGAATTAACTACTAAAATCCTAATAATATTCCACTATGAAAAATTATCGCGAGTTACTACATTATTATGTATTAATAATAATAAGAAGTAGTAATAATACAAATAATCATTCCATGCATTTATTATTAATAAACCAAAATAATACCATACAATACTGATATTTTACATATGCTTATTTTACATAACAAGATAGAGTAGCACACATAAGCAATAAAATAGCGCATGGAAGATTTATGGTTGCGAGGTCATTCATTCAGAACTATCAGAAACTTCTTCCCATTTGGTTCTCTCTGCCAATTGTTTGTGTGCACATGGTCCGACAGACATTCTGGCAGTGTATTTTATTTTTAGTTGGGGTTTTGAGGTACCCGTTGCCTCAGTGGGTTTAATACAATAAGGGTGGTTACGGATCGAATGGTCCTGTTCTTTTTTAATAACTAAGGACATTTTATTATTGTGGTTGTTTTTATTATCTATTGCAAGTTGGAATTTCTCCTTAGTGATCTCTTTTATTTCATTAGCGAAATCCTCCTCCTTACTGATCTCGTCTGATGACGAACTGTCTGAGTCATGTGTAGGAGAATATGATGACGAACTGCAAGAATATGTACCGGTGGTCATGAACCGAAATCTGCCAGGCGTAATCGGCACAACCCGCCCGTCGGCGGTATATCTGGACCAATGTCCATATTTGTTTAGAAATGGACGATCCTCTTTTACTCCAGGGATCATGGGTCCATCCCAACGATACTGTGGCTCCGGAAAACTAAAGCTGGGTGGAGCTGGAACCTCCTCTGGGTTTACCGGGAGTTGAGATTCCCCGGCTAACACAATTTCTTCTTTAATAGGTATTGGAACGCCCTTTTTAGTTGTGGATAGAATAGATTCAGTGTCCGATTCCGAGTCGTACAAAATGATAGGATTAGAGGAAGTCATCTATCACATAATTGAAACAACAATTACGTTAGCATATAAATATATCACATATAATGTTTTTGACCAAATAATAAGCAAAAATCAGGAAAAACAGATATGGTCATAGTCTAGACACACTAATGCATCCTAACAATTACCAGTTAAACACAATAATGTAATTTCTGGTTCCCTATGACCTCAAGCTCTGATACCAACTGTAACGACCCGTCAAAATCGCTATTGACGCGGCACGTTAATCATTGATTCCACAGTGAGGTTTTGACCTCTATATGATACGTTTTGATAAAATATTGCATTCATTAAAATAAGTGACTTTCTAAACATAGAAAGTTATAAACATGTGGGCGAGTGCTTAGGTATAAGCAAAACCCCGAAATACATAAGTCTTTAATTTACAGGTTGACATCACAGTCCAGTTATTTATTACACAACGCAGTTTTATTTTGAATGCAATAAACTTTGTACAAAGCATGAGAGACTCCATGCAGGCAACAAGCACATCACAGCGGAAGCATTCTAAGGACCTGAGAATAAAACATGCTAAAAAGTCAACACGAATGTTGGTGAGTTATAGGTTTAATTGCTCGAGTCATAAACATATATAAAGATAGACCACAAGATTTCATCAAAAGTTTATCAATAGATTCTACGTAACAGAGCACCCTGGTAACTAAACTTAACGCTATAGTGATAATTACCCCATTCGTTTTAATACACGCAAACCAACGTGTCTTAAACTCAAATAACATACGTCCGTTAAAAGGCTAGCGCTCTAGCTCGGACGGGGATGTCAAGCCCTATGGATCCATATACAATTATTCGCGCCCACCAGTCCATATCCTATGTACTGGCAGCTACTAGTTACCAAAGCTAAGGGATTTTCGGTTTAACTCAGTGTAGAATTTTGTATGTACTTGTGTCTTATTGCGTTTAAAATAAATTGCATGTATTCTCAGCCCAAAAATATTTAAAGTATTTAAAAAGGGAGACTATAACTCACAGTTCAATATTGCGATTCAATATTGTAGGCAAATTGCGTAGACGTAATGATGGTAGACGACTGTATGGTTGGTCTTGGATTCAAGAACAATACCCCGAACAATACCCAATATTTCCTTATTTTAAAACGGTTTGAAACCCGAATTAAAAATACCCTCGAATATACTTTATTATTATTAAACTTAAAATTAAAATTATAATTATAAATATAAAATTTACGTACTTAAATTATTATGAAAATTCGTCGAGCAAAACTGACCTTTTATAGTACTTTTCGATTTACTGTAGCTCATGTGATCGCATGAGTTTTTAGTGTTTTTGCCATGCGATCGCATGGCCGCCTTTTCTGTTTTTGTTTGCTAGTTCGTCGACATCAAATAGTATTTTACTGTAGCAAATAGTGTTTTACTGTAGCAAATAGTGTACTGTAGCAAATAGTGTTTTACTGTAGCAAATAGTGTTTTACTGTAGCACTGTAGCAAAATACGGTTTCACTGTAGCAAATAGTGTTTTACTGTAGCAAAGTCATTTTTACTGTAGCAATTAATGTTTTACTGTAGGAAAGTCGTTTTTACTTGTACATCTTATAATATATATATATATATACATACATATATGTATATTTACATAATATTAAATCATAAAGAGAATTGGTTTAAATTAGTCGAAATTTTTCGGTTCATCACAAGCCGGCCTCACCTTCCAAGCCGCCGGCTTGGTTAGAAGGAAGCCGCCGGCTTCGTGTGCTTTATCTGTACAGTTCCTGTTTCTTTTTCCAGATCTGTATGGTCGAGTTTATGTAATGATGTTTGAATTGTTTCGAATTTGTTTTGCTTAAATACACTTGTTTGTGATGCTTAATGATTACATAACATGATTTTAGGATTGATTAGTACTTGATCCGATGATCTATTATTCAATTCATGCTACTTGTTTAGATCTTGTCCATCAAACTTGTTAAATTGGATTGCAAGCAACTAAGTTAAAAGGCTTAATAGTGATAAACTTATTTGAGTTGAATTACGCTTATATAATAGAATTTGATATTGTTAGATAGTAGTGATATTTGAGTTGAATTACGCTTGTATTTATTTATTTTGAATCTTCAATTCATTGCTTTACTTTATTGTTTTGTTTATCTTTAAAGCATCTTTTTCCTAAGAGATAAGAATCTATCTCATAAAAAGACATAAAAATATATCTTTAATTCTTTAATAAGAATTAAATAATAAGACAACTCTTATCCGTATCTACGCTCTCTTGGGACGATAACCTAAATTACTACATATGATCGAGTTTTGTTGCTCGTTAGAGTGTTAAAGTGTAATAATAAAAGGTTTTATAAATTTAAAAGTTGAAGAATAAGTTAAGCACTACCGCACACACTTTCAGCACATCACAAGGTATCTTTCAACACATCACAAGGTATCGTGCTTATCACTTCCTACATATATGAATGTTGAATCATATTCAAACTATAACAATATCTTCTAAATAAATACAATATCTTCTAAATAAATACAATATAGACTAATAGTGATCAACAATGCATGCAACATGAAATTACAACCCTAACAACATGTTACATGTATACTTGAGAACACACGAACAAATCCTATGACAATGCAGTATACATATCGAATTTATCCTATGACTATGTAGTATACATATCGATATTGGTCTAAGTTTAAGTGTAATTTATTATTTATCTAACATAAAAGATGCATAAGTTTAATGTAATGTTTTCACTGCAAAACTCAAATAACATCCCTACAGATGTATTTAAATTTTATTTTTTTGTCATAACTTTATAAAATAAGTTAAAGGGTCAATTTAAGTTCTTATATATTGACAAAAAAAGATGACTTCAGTCTTGTGTAGTACTATGTTTTTTATTTGTTACACCTACAATCATATAACATTTATATTTTAATCCCTATATTTAGTACTTTATGCTAAATTGAGTTTTGATATTTTAGCCCATACAACACAAGTCTGAATTATTAGATGTCTTATTTAGTTTTTGCTAAATTTTATATACTGTTATACGATATTTTATGCCTCGTCAATTTTTTTAGAGGTGCTTTAAACCGCTCAAGTAATCCGTTATTTTCTTTTAGAGCTATTTTAAATAACTAAATAGCAACTCGTTATATTTATCTAAAAGTTATAAATCGCTATAAAAACTAGTCATTTTCTTTAAGAAAATTTGCCTCCAGAGATTTGAAGTCCTGGATCCGCCATTGCCCGTTAGGTTTACTGTTTAACCTTTTATTTATGTACGTATCTGCGGCTGTATTGAATCGACAATAATAATTCATCGTTAACATCAGGAGGAACACCTCCTAATCCCAGAATCACTTAATCTACAGTCACCTATTGAGAATGAGACGATGAGTTAAAAGTGATATGATTCGTGATGTTTATTCATTCAGTATACAATGTATATATACAGCGATAGGGCATCGATAATTATGGCTAAGAATGATAATTACACAGTATATTTACCAAAGATAAATCTGTAGTTAGTTACGATTCTATATCTATTACAATCAATATGCTATCTTGAGATGGTTGGTTTTGGTTATTGCATTTTCATACAATTAATAATCGGCCACCTATTTGAATATAGTTATATCTATTGGAGTTGGTATTTCAAACTTTGTTAGGTCAATGTATATGTAAATTTGCATAATCTGATTTTTAAAATATGTTCAAACAACAATTGATGATCTGATTACTATAACTTGCCATGGTAAAATCAAACCCACACACCAATTTAAAAACGTGTTTTGTTGTTGTCTGATTATTCTGTTTCACATTAATAAAAGTACTTTTAAGTACCTCGCAATTGGAATGCGTCATCAGTCGACAATCACAACTATTGCAAATAGAAGTTGTTGTTTTTTAACTGACTGCTGATCATACATAAAATAGAGTATCTTTTATCGCACATTCAAAATTCGATCTCTCTTATTTGAGTCATTAGACTGCGGTGGTCTTCGAAATCTCGAGTTTTTTCTTGTAGTCTTCAGTCAGGGGTTTTATGTCCTCTTCTTCATCCTGTTTATATCAAACAATTAGAAACCTATATATGAAGTAATTAATTCGTTATCATTTATTATCGAGAACTTTTAAAGGAAGCTTGCTTTAGTACATAAGGGAGTGATTACTTACTTGAAACTGCAAAGCCTTCTCAAGTTGTGTCAGAACTTCTTTTGATGTTGGTCGTTTTGCTATATCATCATCTAAGCACTTGTAAACTATGTCTACAAATGTAGTCAATGATTTCGGAACAATATCTTCCCTTATAGATTTAAACACAATCTCATCTTGGTTTCCTTTTTCAAGATTTTGTCTCATGAAACTAAGTAGAGATAGACCCTCAAGATTAGGGATTTTATATGTTGCTCTCCCGCACAAAATCTCAAATAAAACCACACCAAAAGAATAGATATCGGATTCTTTGGTTAAGAGACCTGATTTTAAGTACAAGGGGTCTACGTAACCCTTTGTGCCACAAGCACGATCAATAGTATACCGTGAATCATTGTCTATATTACTAATCAAGGAAAGTCCAAAATCACCGAGTTTTGCCTTCCAGTCGTCGAACAATAAAATGTTAGGAGTTTTGATGTCTCTATGTATCACCACCTCTTGTCCTTCAACGCCACCATGAAGGAAATCCAGCCCCGATGCAACATCGATACATATCATAAGTCGCTTCCTCCATGTGAGTTCAACGACATTCAAATATCTGTCAAGACTTCCTTTCGGGGCTCGCTCATAAACTATGAGTTTTTCATCTGTCTCGTCGCTATAACCTACGAGACCGATGACATTCTCATGTTTATACTTGTGAAGAATTTGAAGCTCATTGTAATATTGTGGAAGACCCTGACCATGAATTGTATCTAACTTCTTCGCAACTATGGCATAACGTCCATATCTATGTTTTTGTGCAAGTTCTCCAATGTACACACTCCCAAAGCCTCCTTCTCCAATAACACGGCTGAAATCTTTTGTTGCCATTTTAATATCTTCAAATGACATTTTGAAGGTTTCAGCCATGTGATTTTTCTGTCAGTTTAAAGACATTAAACATTCCGCTTACGGTAAATAGTAAATTAATTAAAGATTTTTTAATGTATACATTGTACTAAAAGAATAAATTACAAAGTAATATATTTCTTTCGGCTAAAATAATTCTCCACTTGCAAATAATAATTGTATTCACTATCATTAAATTCCTCACTTTTACCTTTATTTATTACTATCAATCAGTTACTTTCTAAAAATTAATGGATTAAAACTTAACTTGAATATAATAACAAAACTAACATTTACTAAACATATCATAAATTAAAAAATAATTATACGAGCACAATAGTATTGTAATGCTCAACTTACCTGAAAAGACAAAGACTTCTCAAGTTCCTCGATAATAACTTCAATTGTGGGGCGTTGTTTTGGCATTTCTTCCAAGCACCGGAGCGCAATTGCTATAAACGTGTCCAGCGAGTCTTTGTTGAGCCCTTCATGATGGAAAAATGCATTATCACTATTTTCTTGTTGCAAGGAAAAAGCCACCTTATTCTTTATTGTTCCCTTTTGTAACCATCGCCCTATCACCTGCTCAAGTCGTGTATCTTGACGAGACTCAGTGTTCACTATGTGTTCGACAGTCATCCCACAAAGGATTTCAAACAAAATAACTCCCAAACTAAATACATCCGATTCCGCATTCAACTTACCACTCTTAGCATATTCTGGATCCGTGTAAAATGTCATTTTTTGAGTATCATCGAGTATGAGAGTGTCATCATGTTGATTTTGAGTCAGTAATACAGCATGTTGAAATCCAGTAATACTCGCCTCCCAACTATCAGCTTCCAAATGATTACTTTTTTCCACCAAATAAATATTGTAAGATCTTAAATCACGGTGTATTACCTTCTTTTGGTCTTTTATCCTACTATGAAGGTAATATAATCCTTGAGCTATATCAAGGCAGACTTTCAAACGTTTTTCCCATGTAAATATATGTCTACCTAACATTGACATAATTTGTAAATCTGGGACAATCTCGAACACAAGAAACATACCAAGTCCTTCATCACAAAATCCAAGAAAAGATGAGTCTATGTTTCGATGCCTACAAGTACTGCGAATTTCTATTTCTGTTTCAAACATACGTTCTTCATCCTTTATATGTTTTATAAGTACATTGTAGATTCTCTTAGGTAGTTGATCTTTATTTTCTGTGTTTGAACCGAAAAGGTATTCTCTATCGATACATTCAAGTTCGACTTCGTATAAAGAATAAGAATCAAAAGAATACGTTAGGCCTTTGGAAAAGTTAGAGGTGGCCAACTTTATGGCTTCAAGTGCAATCCTTAGGTGCTGTACCTTCTTTACCTACAATACTGTGATAAGTGAGAAAACACTTATCGTTGATTATTGTGAAAAATTAGTAAATGACTCTCAAGTATGAGTTAATTAAATTGCTCAACACATATTAGCTCTAGGAAGATATTTATGTGTTAGAAAAAAAGGAGAAATGCTACAAAAACATAAGTTTTCAAAATGTCCTTGTGGTATGTATCAATTTGCAAAATTACTATATATACTAAATATGGTATTTCTTCGCATCGTTCGGTGCATCTTGGGGCCATTATGGCTGAGGACGACCTCCGCTGCCCTTGAGCTTAGGTGGTTTCCGTTTAGTCATGTGGTTTCGGGGATGTCTACCGTAAAGGTGCATGAGTGGTGTTTGGTCTGTTAAGGTGGTTGGCTCTTTGCTTGCGCAACAACTTCCACCTGGCATGCCTTTCGAGTTCTGTTCCCAATGCCATTCGGCTCTATTAATTGAGGCAACATCAAGCGTCGTCCTTTTGGCGATTTGACTGTCTCATTAGAGCCTAAATCGAATTCCCAACTGACTTTGAAACCCATGGAAATTTGATTCTACCATTTTCATGGTGTATCAGTTTTTTTTTCCTACTTTTTGGCCGGAGGTCCACTCGGAAGCAATCTCCGTATCTGTCGAATAGAGAGATGGATGACTTTCTCTACTTTTGTGAGTGTTTTCACTCTGGGTGGAGAGATGATTTGTTTCTAATCTCCGATAGGAGAATGATTGTCTACATCTCACCTCTCTCATACACCAATCATGTGGTATTAAGGTTGTTGTTGTTGTTGTATACTAAATATGGTATTTGTTCTACCATATGATTGGTCAACATGTCCACTTCTTTCATTTATTTTTTTTTTATTTTTTTCAAAAATGATAAAACCATACTATATATAGTAAATAAGGTATTTGTTCTACCATATGATTGGTCAACATGGCCACTTCTAACATTTTTTTCTTTTTATTTTTTTTTCAATCAAAATACTATATATACTAAATATGATATTTGTTCCACCATATGATGGGTCAACATGGCCACTTCTAACATTTTTTATTTTTATTTTTATTTTTTCAATCAAAAATGATAAAACCATACTATATATACTAAATAAGGTATTTGTTCTACCATATTATTTTTTAACATGGCCACTTCTAACATTTTTATTTTTTAATTTTTTTTGTTTCAATCAAAAAATAATGATAAAACCATTATAAAAAAAAAAAAAAAAAGATAACTACATATTAATAAAATATTTTAGTTTAAGCGGTTAGTTACCTAGGACAGGTGGTGTGGGTTCAATTTCATGGAGCAACTTTTTTATGTTTGTTTTTTTCCATTGTCTATCCTCTACTTTCCACACTCTCTTCTCTAAACTTTTTTTTTTTTTTTTTTTTTCAGTGTTATTGTTTACTTTTTACAAATTTGTTTGTGTATAAAATAAAGATGTAAAAGAACCTTACTTTTTTGTTTATATTGATTTGTGGAATTAGTCAATTAATTTTAAGACATTATAGAATGAAAAACTTGACAAAAATTTAGGAACTGAGGTAGTAATATTTTTAAACATATTTCGTACTCCGCAGCGAAACGCGGACCCTACACACTAGTTAGCCCTAAACTTTTTCAAATTTAGTTTATCTCCGTGCAAACCTTGGAAAAAAAAATAAGGGTAATCTTGCAATTTAGTACCAGATCACACGGACCAACGACTTATTTATATGTCATAATTTTAAAAATTTATGTGGCTTTAGTGAATGACCCTTGCTTTTGAATGGTGTTATCTCAATTTATATAAAAAAAAAATTCGTTCTACTATGTTTAGATATTATATTATATTTTGTATTGAAAAAATTATACGGATCCACCATATATGGTTTGTATAAGATTCTTAACGGCGTTTCCAATTATTTTTAATGGACCACCCATGTAATATTCTTTCAAACTTTAAATTTATAAGATTTCTTTTTAACTTTAATTTATAGGGTTTAAGCTAGAAATTGATCATATACTTTTATCTTATTCCGATATATATATATATATATATATATATATATATATATATATATATATATATATATATATATATATATATATATATATATATAACTTATTGTTTAAGTGTCATTATCAACAAATATAAAGTTTTGTCGCGATAAATTTTATCAAGTTTATAAGACGATACCTTAGTGCATACGTGGCGTATTGGTAGAATTTTATTAGTGAAGAATAAATTTAGTGAAATTTCTAAAACTTTGTGTAATTTAAAACTGAACACTTGTAATGTGATGAAAAAGTATTTTTTATATAAAAACTTTTAAAAAAATTAAGTTAAAATGTAATACTTTATTTTAATAAAGCTATAGTTACAAGATTTAACATTGAATAGTTACATTTATTTTTAACAATTCAAACTTTTGTTCTTTATTTTTGTTCTTTATTTTTGTTCTTCCTAGTTATCTAAAAATGCCACATAAAATTAAAAAAAAAATACATGAATAGTTTTTACTTGTTGAATAGGTTATCGGTCACATTTTATTTATATTACACATTTTCAAAGTTTATGACCTACAATGATATTTTTTTTTAGGTATATAGCCTGCATCGGAACAAAATATAAAATATATAACTTGATTTATAACTTTAACCATAATTTATAAATAATACTTTCTAACGATAACACTAAGGGCTATTTTAAATATGAAGATTGTGCACAAATATTAGTATAAGAAAGTTATTAAGTTGATAATTAGCAAATTAGTTTTGAGAATTCGTTTCATTATATATATATATATATATATATATATATATATATATATATATATATATATATATATAATATTATATTATATTATATCAGAAAGTTATTGTTGGTTTGTCAATTAAAAGTTATTTAACGATACTTATGTTAATTATTAAGTTAATTAGTCGTGGTTGATCATATACATACACATGTATATGTATATTTTTAGTGCGAAAAGCTACTTAAAGGCAAAAGACACAAGATATTAAACCGCGGTAAGTATAAATGTACGTGGTGGGACTGCGCGGAATATTAAAAAGTGCGTAGGCTTCTCGCAGTACTTGTGCGGAATGCCTAAGTGGGCGTGCATCTTACTTCCGCGCAGGTCTCAAACCTATAAATAGGGAGCTTGGCCTCTCATTTGAGGCTGTTGATTCTGGAAGGATTGCCATAGCCATATTGATCTCTCTTGTGAATTCGCCCGAGACTTGATCTTTTTTGGCTAAGGTAATTTACGAATACCGTGACATGGTTGTTGATCGTTTAGCACTTAACGAAATATGACAATAAGGTCCCAAAATCCTAATCGACATCCATTGTACCCCCTCATTGCACTTTATCCTTGATTAACCTTTATTGGATAATCTAGGATTGATCAATTGGCGCCATCCGTGGGACACGAATAGAATTGAAATGAGAAATTCATGTTCCTTTTAATCGAGCTATTAAACACATTTATTAATTCTAATCGTGTTATTATCTTTGTTACATTGCAGGAAAACATAATCTCCTTGACAAAAGCTATAGGTTACACGAAATGAAGAAGCAACAAAAGCTTTTAGCCACAAGAAATATTGTGAAGATAACAAATACGAATTTGAAGGTGCATAAAACGCACAAATCTTTTTCGGCCAAAAATTCAACTGAAGTGCTTCAAAACGCGCAAGATGCGAAAATAATAAGCACGGTACACAAGAAGAAAGAACTTAAAAAGCGAAAAGCGGCGAAAATGCTTGAAAAATGGCAACTTGCGCCCATAACTTTCCCATTTGAGCAAAACTGCGATATGTCCGATAAGCCGTTAGTCATATCGTGTAAGGTCGCGAATACTGGAATAAGAATTATGAAAATACATGTCGACACTGGCAGCAGCATAGACTTGATATACGAGCAATGCTTTCGCAAATTGCCAGAATGCATTAAAACAGAACTAAAGGCAACCGCGATATCTCTTCCTGGTTTCGCAGGTGAATCTGCATGGCCTATGGGGCAATTATCACTAAAGATTGAGTTGCACGATGAAACAGACATAAAATTGACAAGACAAGCACAACTAGACTTTTATGTTATACGATCAGCTTCGCGTTATAACATGTTGTTGGGAAGATCCGCATTGCGTAAACTTGGCATAGTACCGTCTACAATAAAAATTGGCAATGAATTGGATGAAGAAATAAGAAAGAAGATTATACACTTACTCGTCGCATATATGGATGTGTTTGCTTGGTGTGAACAAGATATGACTGAGGTTCCGCGTGAAATTGGGAAACATAGATTAAATGTCAATCCTGCGCTAAAGCCCATCGTGCAAAAACGCAGAGGAATGGCTCGTGATCGCATGAAATGGTTATGTGGGGAAGTTACCAAGTTAGTCAAGGCAGGCATTTTGCGCGAAGTAAAATATCAAACATGGGTCGCGAACTCAGTGTTGGTAAAAAAAGCCTGATGGTTCGTGGAGGATGTGCACAGATTTTAAAGACATAAACAAAGCTTGTCCAAAGGACAACTATCTGCTACCTGAAATAGATCTAAAAGTGGAATCTCTGCACGCTTACCCTTACAAGTGTTTTTTAGACGCCGCAAAGGAGTATCATCAAATCCCAATGGCGCAAGAAGATGAGAACAAAACCGCTTTCCATACTTGAAAATGCATTTATTGCTATATTAAAATGCCTTTTAGACTCAAGAATGCGGAAGCAACCTATCAGAGATTAATTGACAAGGCGTTTGAAAGCCAAATAGGTCGCAACCTTGAAGCATATGTTGATGACCTTGTAATAAAAAGCAAAACACAAGAGCAAATTTTGCTTGATATGGAATAAACATTTGAAAGTTTTCGAAAGATTAATATGAAGTTGCATCCGTCTAAATGCAGTTTTGGAGAAAGAGAAGGCAAATTTCTAGGATACTATGTCACTGAGCAAGGCATTCAAGCCAATTGATATTGCTCTAAACATACATATTATTCGACGCAATATCACTTATATTTCATAGGTTTTTATCATCTACAAAGACATTCAATGCGCATTTCACGAGAAAAACGACAAAAGAATGAAGCTAGAAGAAACGACGATAAAACGATAGTTGTAACCAAATTTTATATCAAGAAACGTTTATCCGAATGAAAATACAAGATAAAAGAATAAAAGAGTTCAAATAAGAAGTGCCAAATCAGTACACGTCAATACGGGATCAACAAAGAACAACTGAAAAAGAAAAATGAAGAAAATTTCTGTTTACTCTTACACGAATCGTGTAGAATATTTGTTCTCACACGAATCGTGTAGCCATACACGATTCGTGTAATGTTAGGCCAAATACTGTTCCAGGATTCCAGAAGGGCGGCCACTTTTATGGTTTTTAAAACATTTCTTTTCAAAGTGGTGCAGACTTTTTGACTCAACATTCAGCAAATGGACTAGCTTTTTGACCAACTCAACTTCACCAACTACTACTATTTCCATGTTAAATAGGGAGTACGTACAGAAGATCAGACACACATATATTACAACACAGAGAATACACAAGTTTACATAATAATTACTATAGTTAAAATATATTGTCAATTTTATTACGCTGTAAAAATAGTTTCAATTATTAAGGGAGTATTGTTCGTGATAAAGGGTGTTATTGTACGCGTGAAAGGGGTGTTATTATTGTAATTTTTCTACCATTTGAAGTTAATGCAAGTGAAGATATTTTAGTAAGTTTACTCTGTTAAAATTAGCGTTGTTATTATGTTTGCATATTTATATTTTTATGTCTACCTTAGTGTAATGGATAGCTAAATTTCCCTAGTGTTTGCTTAAATGTAGAGCCCCTAGTGAAATGGATTGTTACCATCTGTAAAAGTTAAAATGTAACTTTAGTATTTTTAATATTGAGCCTAGTTAAAAGAACCATTTTTATGTAATTAGGTATTTAACCCTTGCCACTTAATTTAGTAAATTTAAATAACGAAAGTTGTTTTTATTTACATAAATTAAGCTTCAACATTAAAAATGATCTAGACGAATTTATGGATAAATTATTGACACCAATTTAGAAATAAACTTCGGTGGTTTGGGTGATATCAATAAAATTATATGACAGTGAAATTATAAAAAGGAAAACCGTTATAATTTGGGTATTGGCGAAGGTCAAAACTAGGCTAGGTCTCAATTTAAATACTTGGGGAATAGTAGCTTTCTAAAAAAGAATCCAATGAAAATTAGATTTTATTTAGTTAAGTTATAACCTTATATTTATTCGAGAGAAAAATGTAAAGTTTGATACTAGAACATTTTAAATAGGGCGTAAACTTAAAACAATCCATGGACCTAGGGGTGACACAATTAAGTAAACACTCCCATTTATCTTATTTATATTTGTTATAAAAGTATTATTATTATTATTTACGATTTACCATTTTAAAATATTAGAAAAATACATAAAAACATTTAATTTTCGTAACAGTTAAGTTGTCACATATTTTTACACGTACACGAATCGTGTATCATCACACGAATCGTGTAAGGCTAAAACGCGGCTACAGTACAGCTAGGTTAAAATTAGGGTTTTTGTTATTTAATTATATTTATATTTAGGTTATTAGTTATTTTAGTTATTTTAATTAAGTTAATTAGTTAAAGTTATTTAAAATACTTAAAATACATGTTTTAATCCTAAAATTAGTATTACTTATTATAGGTTTATAAATTGTAATTAGTTTATAATTAGTAAATTAATTAAAGTCCTTTTAATTTGTATTAGTTTTACTAAAAATGCATTTTAGTTAATTTAAATAAGTTTCTATTATAATTGCTCAAAACAAAATTCTAAATATATAGTTTCATTAAAAATTACTATTTTACTAATCACCATTTAGTAAAATAATTAATGCATCATAATTAGTTTATTTTCATTTAGTTCCTTTTTAAGTTAATTTTTGTAATCTTGTAATTTTATTTAGTAAATTAGTTTTAGTTATTTTCTTTTACTGTTATTTTACAATTGCCTAATCCAAAACCCCCTTTAATTAAGTTTGACATCAAAGACTATTAAAAACCATTAAACACTCCATCTCCCTGTGGAACGAATCGGATTTACCGACAAACTAAACTACATGAATAGGACTAGTTGCCTATATATATGTGTGAAATCAACCTGAATTCAATAAAATACCACATATACAATAAATCAATTCGTGTAACAAAACAACTCAAATCCGTTCATAAATAAAGGTTACGTTTTCGCACATCAACTTTTTGGCGCCGCTGCCGGGGAGTTGGCAGTTAAATAAATAGATAATTTTTCTGATTCGTAGTAGTAGTTGGATTTGTACGTGGACCGGGTTGTTGGATCACAAATTTTATTGGTCAATAGAAGGATCCTGCCCCTCTGCTGCATCTTTTGGCTATTCAAAACGTGGGCAAAAATCAGAAGGAAAATCTGTTTGTTTAAGGGTTTTTATCATTGTTTTTATGTTATTCGATCCTCTCGAGGAAATTCATTTCCAAGAAAGTTCAAAGTTTTTGAATAAATCCTTTAATTCTTTGTACAATTTCCCAAATTGTATGATCCGTTCAATCCTAAACTCGTTAAACTTAATCCGGAACCTCAAAGAATTAATAAAGGACCAAAACAACAAAAAGAAATAGGAAATACTAGTAATTTTAAAACACCGAAAAACACTAAAAAAAAAAAAAGAAACAAGTAGGTAACCCTAGATAAACCTTTAGTGAAGTGATCTCATAATAGAAATTAATGTATGAACTTACGTTCCTCCTTTTTAAAATTAACTCCCTCACATCCTGAACCCGAAAGAAAATTCCACGAACGCTTAAGAGCTCAAGAAGTAGAATCTCTTGCTAAAAATTTAGAGTCACTTTTCTTAGAATCCGACTCTGAACCAATAATTCAACCAATCATAGAGCCGATTATTAAAGAAGAAGAAGAAATGGCTGATACAAATCAAACGATGGAAGCATTAATGAAGGCCACAAGAAAAGGTCAAGGCCACGCAATCATCCAACCCACGATGAGTGATGGCTTTGAAATAAAAGGTCAATTTTTACACATGGTAACTAATACATGTCAATTCGGTGGAGCCCCAAATGAGGATGCTAACGAGCATCTTCGTAAGTTTGTAAGCATTTGCAAGCTTTTCAAAATCAAAGATGTCACCGATGAAGTTGCATGTTTAAAAATCTTTCCATGGTCATTAAAAGATGATGCAAGAGATTGGCTAGACTCATTACCAGAAGGTTATATTGAAAACTGGAATGATATGATGGATAAATTTTTGTCAGAATTCTTTCCTGCTTCAAAAGCAGCAAAATTACAAAGTGACATAAATCACTTTAAACAAAAGCCTAATGAAACTCTTTATGAAGCTTGGACCCAATTCAATAAAATGCTTCGAATATGTCCTCAACACGGGTTGAATGCATTCCAAAAGGTCCAAATATTCTATAAAGGAGTCAATGTGGCAACTAGAAAAGATATAGATGTTGCAGCCGGAGGTTCGATCATGAAGAAAACACCTGAAGACGCTAACACAATCATTGCTGATTTAGCTTCCCATTCTCATAATTGGCATCAAGAAATAGAATTTTCTAGATCATCAAATGTTGCTAGTATTGAAAGCAATGATGAAATTGCTTCTTTAAAAGTTCAAATAGCAAATCAAGCAAGGCAAATCGGGAAAGTAACCAAGGAAATGCATGCTATCAGAGTAGGATGTGAACTGTGCCAAGGTCCCCATCTTACTAGAGATTGTGATCAAAGTACAATGGAAGAACAAGCAAATTTCTTAGGATACTTACGAAAAGGTGAAATGAACTTCAGTGATTTTCCAGCTATAGAAGCAAACAACCGAAAATATCCTCCTATAAACAGCTATCAAGTAGGAGGACCTTCAGGATCAAATAATAATAACTATCAAAATAATAATAACTATCAAGGAGGAAATCCAGGTTACCAAAATAACCGGAATTTCCCAAATCAAAATCAAAGAAATCCGCCACCAGGTTATAATAACCGAAATCAACCTCAACGAAATTATCAAAATAATTTCCAACACACACAACCACTAGCATTCAATCAACCACAACCATTAGCAATTATGCAACCTCAACCTGAGAGGAAATCTGGTTTAGAAGATCTCTTAAGAGATTTTATGGTTAAGCACGAGCAAAATGCAGAGCTCCAAACTCAGCAAATCCGAAATCAACAAGCCACAATACAAAACTTAGAAAGGGATGTTGGAAGGATATCACAGTTACTATCAGAGAGACCACCAGGTACTCTCCCCTCAAATACTCAAGTGAATCCCAACAACCCCCAAACAAGGAACGAGCATCTAAATGCTATAACTACTAGAAGTGGCTTAACTACTAAACCGGAGACTCTTAAGTCCCCGGAAGTTTCTTTATCTCCTTCTGTTTTACAAATACCGATTGATGAAAATGAGCAAGTTGATAAAGAACAAGAGAAAGATGATCCACCTGAGGTCATACCAAAGAAAAGTGAAGAACCACCAGTAAAGGTGCATAAGGAACCTATTCCTTACCCGAAAGCATTAAAGAAAGACAGACTCGCAAGGCGGTATGAGAAATTTGCGAACATGATTAAGCAAATTAGCATTAACATGCCACTCGCGGAGGTTCTTAGGGATATGCCCAATTACGGGAAGTTTTTAAAGGATCTCATATCCTCGAAGGGTAAATACCACGACGTTTCTGCCACATTCCTCCATGAGGAATGTTCGGCCATCTTAAAGAAACAAAATGTACCTCCAAAATTAGGAGACCCTGGTAGTTTTATCATACCATGTATGATGGGTGATTCGGTAGTGTACGATGCACTAGCCGACCTAGGTGCAAGTGTTAACTTAATGCCTTACTCGTTATATTTAAAACTTGACTTAGGAGACTTAAAACCAACCCGGATGGGTATTCGATTAGCAAACCAATCATTTGATACTCCCATAGGTATAGCCGAGGATATACTTGTAAAAGTTGGCTCACTTATCTTTCCCGTCGACTTTGTTATTCTAGAAATGCAAGAGGACACAAAAGTTCCTATCATTTTAGGACGTCCTTTCCTAAACACTGCAGATGCTATCATTAATGTCCAAAAGGAACAATTGAGTCTAGGTGTAGGAAACGAGAGAATAATTTGTCACATTGACAAAGCCATGAAAAGACCCACTTCTACCGATGACTCTTGTTTTCAAATTGATGTTATAGATCTTTGTGTCGAGAATGAATTGAAGGAGCTACTTGAAATTGATATCCCGGGGTTAGCCCCGGTAAGTGAGAATGAATACTTCAATATTGATAAAGATTTTGATGAGTTGATGAAGGTGGTCACGGATGACGAGACCATAATAGAAGAAATTCCCATGGAAGAGGAATCGTTTGAGGAAATCAAAAATGAAGATAGATTTCGTATAAAAAATTCCTTAGAAGAACCACCCGTACTAGAGCTTAAAGAGCTACCCAAACACTTGGAGTATGCTTATCTCGAAGGTACATCTAAATTACCAGTAATTATTGCTTCACATCTTTCAGATAATGAGAAGGATAAGCTAATTTCTGTATTAAAAACCCATAAAAAGGCTATAGCCTGGAAAACAACCGACATTCCGGGAATAAACCCGTCTTATTGTACACATAAAATTCTCCTTGAGAATGACTACAAACCCGTAGTACAAAGACAACGCAGGCTAAATCCCAACATGAAAGAGGTTGTTAAAAAGGAGGTCGTCAAGCTTCTTGACGCCGGGTTAATCTACCCCATCTCCGATAGTCCATGGGTTAGTCCAGTACAAGTAGTACCCAAAAAGGGGGGTACAACCGTTATATTAAATGAAAAGGACGAACTCATCCCAACTAGAACAGTTACCGGCTGGAGAGTCTGTATTGATTACAGACGTCTAAATGATGCCACTAGAAAGGATCATTTCCCGTTACCTTTTATTGATCAAATGCTTGAACGATTAGCGGGAAAAGAATATTATTGCTTTTTAGACGGTTTCTCCGGTTACTTCCAAATTCCAATTGATCCCAACGACCAAGAAAAGACCACATTCACTTGTCCTTTCGGTACCTTTGCCTATCGCCGCATGCCGTTTGGTTTATGCAATGCACCCGGAACCTTTCAAAGGTGCATGATGGCAATCTTTGATGATATGGTAGAGGATTGTATGGAAGTCTTCATGGATGACTTTTCCGTGTTTGGAGACTCCTTTGAATCGTGTCTTTTCAATCTAGAATGTATGCTTATCCGATGTGAGAAAGCAAACTTGGTCCTAAATTGGGAAAAATGCCACTTCATGGTGAAGGAGGGCATTGTACTTGGTCACAAAATATCTCGTGCGGGAATAGAGGTAGATAAAGCTAAAATTGAAGTTATCTCTAAGCTACCTAAACCATCAAATGTTAAAGCAATTAGAAGCTTTCTTGGTCACGCAGGATTCTATAGGCGATTTATCAAAGATTTTTCTAAAATCGCCCGCCCATTGACCAAGCTTCTTGAAAAGGATGCTCCATTTGACTTTGACACTAATTGCGAGAATGCATTCTCGATTCTTAAGTCAAAACTCACACAAGCTCCCATTATGGTATCTCCAGATTGGAGTATGCCATTTGAGCTAATGTGCGACGCAAGCGACTATGCATTAGGTGTTGTTTTAGGACAACGTCCCGATAATCATTTTCTTCCGATTTATTATGCAAGTAAAACTCTAACAGGAGCCCAAATTAATTATACCACCACGGAAAAAGAACTCCTAGCGGTTGTTTATGCATTTGATAAATTTCGGTCATATTTGGTGTTGTCCAAGACCATTGTTTACACGGACCATTCGGCACTTAGGTATTTATTCTCGAAACTAGATGCAAAACATCGTCTCATACGTTGGGTTCTTTTACTTCAAGAATTTGACATTGAGATACGTGACAAGAAAGGAGCTGAGAATCTAGCTGCCGATCATTTATCCCGACTTGAAAACCCCGAATTAGATAAACTTGATGACACAATCATCAAGGACACATTTCCTGACGAATCTCTAATTAGGGTTGAAAAAGAATCTGAAATCCCATGGTTTGCCCATTTTGCAAACTATCTTGCTTCAGGCATTCTACAAAAAGGACTTACTTATCAGCAAAAGAAGAAATTTTTTGCTGATTTAAAATCTTATTTCTGGGAATACCCAGACCTATTTCGTGTTGGTGCGGATCAAATAATTCGCCGTTGTGTGTACGGACAAGAAGCTCAACAAATTCTTGAGCATTGCCATCAAGGGCCAACCGGCGGTCATTTCGGACCAAACCACACTGCAAGAAAAATCCTTGAATCGGGCTTTTATTGGCCCACGATCTTTAAAGATGCCCATGATTTCGTTCGGACTTGTAACGCATGCCAACGAACGGGTAACATCACGAAAAAGGATGAGATGCCTCAAACCGGCATCCAAGTTTGTGAAATCTTTGACATTTGGGGAATCGATTTCATGGGACCCTTTTCAAGTTCACATAAGTGCAAGTACATACTAGTAGCCGTTGACTATGTATCCAAGTGGGCTGAAGCAAAAGCTTTGCCTACAAATGATGCTAGGGTGGTGGTAAACTTCTTGAAAAATCTCTTCTCACGCTTTGGGATCCCAAAAGCACTCATATCCGACCGAGGAACACATTTTACCAACAACCTTCTTAAAAAGGTGTTGAAGAAGTATGGCGTAACTCATCGTTTCTCTACTTCGTACCACCCGCAAACAAGTGGTCAAGTGGAGAACACGAATCGTGCTTTAAAAGGCATACTTGAGAAGACGGTTAATAACAACCCTAAAATCTGGCAACGCAAGTTAGATGACGCGTTGTGGGCTTTTAGGACTGCGTATAAAACACCAATAGGTACCACACCATTTAGACTTGTATACGGTAAAGCGTGTCATCTACCTGTTGAAGTTGAACACAGGGCGTACTGGGCTATGAGAGAATGTAATACCGACCTTGTACAAGCCGGAGAAAATAGGTTATCACAACTTAACGAACTAGATGAATTAAGATTACAAGCCTACGAAAATTCTAAAACATATAAAGAAAAAACTAAAGTATGGCACGATGCACGATTAAAAAAGAAAGAATTTGAGCAAGGGGATAAAGTATTGGTATTCCAATCACGTTTCAAGTTTTCACCTGGTAAACTTAGATCCCGATGGAATGGGCCATATATAATAAAACAGGTTTTTCCATCTGGATATGCAGAGTTGTATGGTAAAGACGGCGGAACTTTCAAAGTGAACGGACACAGACTCAAGTTATACTTTGAAGAAATCAATACTACGGAAAGAGACGAAACCACCTTCTACCCTAAGGACAAATAAATTCAGGGTAAATCTAAGGTTTTAAACTCCATTCTCGATTTTTATTCTTATCTTTAAGAGTGGGGTTAGATTGGTCTTTCCCTAGCAGACCCTAAAGAACTAGTCTTCTCCCTCCATTCTACCTTTTTAATTTCTTTTGGTTTGTTTTTATTGTTTATTTTCAAGATGCGAGGTCAATATATCTACAACCACTTCATTTTAATATGCGATAAGATTTTACCAAGAGATGTGGTGTTAGATATTAAGAAAAGATGCGATGCGACGAGAAAAGGAGAAAGACAAGATTATAATGAGAAAAATTATGGAAAAGGCAAATCAAAATGCGCTAAAAGGCGTCGGGCACGTCAATTGGGTAAATGTGAAAAATGTGGAAAACCAGCTCACTCAGGAGATTGCCCAAAGAACCAAACGGACTCTAATTTCGAGTACGTAACTTTATGCCGAGAAGGGCCTTTCAAATGTTTAGAAGAAAACCTCTTAAACCCACGAGGTTACGCCTACGAGGCAATGGGAAGCGAAATTTCGCGACTCGACTACGAAGCGAGTCAACGTGGGTTCACTATCTAATTCTTTTTCTCGTCGATTGTATGTATGTGCATATTTTATTTTTATTTTTTTATTTTGTGTGTATTTTGGTTTATATTTGTTTGCAGTGAGTTTTATAAAAAGGTCTACTATTTAAAATTGATTAAACTTGAATTTAACCTGTTTTCATTGAAAACGATAATGTTAAAGTGTTAAAACTGAATTATTGTTGTTCAAATTGCACGAAATTAATTGTTAAATTTTTAAGATATCATAAAAATTAAAAAATTCTTTCTACTAAATTGAGGTGAAACGCCTTGAGTTTAACTTGTTTCTTTGAAAATGAAAATGTTAGGTTTCACAACTGAATTTTCATTCTTCAAAAATTGTACAGAGTATTTGTTAAATTCTAAAAGTCTATAGTAGATTGCAAAAATATACTCTTTTATCAATAACCGTAAAAATATATAACTTGTAAATCTTTGTTGTGGATAATGATAGGTTTGACGACCGAAATTAATCTCTACCTAGACGATAGGAAACAAAGTTTTAAGTTTGAAAATTAGTTGATTTAAGGGTATATAACAAAAATAGAGTGAATTTTTATTTATTTTTATTTTTATTTTTCATGTACTTGTTTTTATTTTATTTATTTTCGATAAAATTATAAAAACTTTAAACTTTTAATTAATTGAATTTTATAAATTGAAATTAAAAATTTATAAACGGATTAAGATCAGGTGTAAAAACCGAATTTCCGTTACAAATATAAATCTATAAAAGAGATTTTAAATTTAATTAATTATAAGTTATAAAAAAAAAAAATGCAGCTGAAATTAAGCCTTACACGAATCGTGTAGTGGTACACGATTCGTGTAAGACCAAAAATACTGAACATAGCAGTCGATCAGCAGACTGCTTCTCACACTCTATCCCTCCCCAATTTTTTTTTCTGTGACGAGAGCTCAACCCCAAAATCGCACCAAATCATTAAATTAACACTCTCAATCTCCTCTAATTCTTCAATCTTTCATCATGCCAAGAGTGGTAAGGATTTTTAACCCATTTTAATTAGTGTTCTTCAAGTTTTTCAAAATTTTTCTTTATAGCATTAATCCGAATTATATGCATGTTTTGTTGATTTTTGCTTGATTATTGCTATATCTATGTTGTTAGTAAGGTAATAAACCCGATTAGCATAAGAAATTGATGTTTAATTGGTGATTGAAAATTAGGGTTTATACAAAATTGGGGAAAATTGAGAAATTGAAACTGAGGTGTGTTAATTTGGTTGTAATTAGTTGTTTTTGAGTGTTTTGTTAGTAGATAGAACTTGTGAACATGATTTTGATTGCTTGATTGTGTGATTTTTAATTTTAGTCTAAATTTGTTAAGTTTTGTCATTTCTATGAATCAAGTATGCGTTTTAATGATGTTAAGGATGATTTAGAAGCTGAGATACGCGCAATGTGATTGAATTGAATTAGATATGCTTAGAAAAATTGCGTGTTTTCACTTATGAATTAAACTTTTTATATGAAACTTGATTTTTGAATTATGATTTTTGGTTTGTTTCTGCTTTATTTTGAATTATAGAACTAAATCTTTCAATGTTGTTGAAATAGATTGATTCAGGTGGTGTTGAAAACAAGTTGTTTGTTGAAGTTAAAATCTTTGCTAACATTTACACATCCTATTGGGATGATTTCCTTGTTTTTAAAATGTTATGCAGGGACCAATTAGAATGAGGGCAGTTAACCAACAAGAGGAAGTTACGCCCGAAATGGAACAACAACTCTTGCAACTACACCCGATTCTACATTTCCCTATAGAATTAAGCCAAAGGGTACAAAAAGTTAAGGATTTACTTACTCTGGTAAATCGAACAATCAATCAAGTTTGCATTGTTGATTGGACTCCCCTAGGTCCCCCAGTTAATTTAGATACACAGATAAGGAATATTTTAACCCAAAGCTACACGGATGAATTTGGGGTAATTAGGTATTTTAATGACTGGGAGAGATTATTTCGTTTGACTGCTCCTGTATATAGGGAATTGTGTTTAGAATTTTACTCTACTGTTAGGATGAATACCCGCCCCGCAACTGTCCAAGATACTAGTTTCCTACAATTCCGACTGGGTGGGGTTGATAGAGTAATGTCCCTAGGCGACATAACTATGGCCTTAGGGATTTATGAGGGTGATGATATGATTGCTCCAGGTTTTTGGGAATTTATATTTACAGGAGCTAGGTATTCAGGAGATTATGATTCTGTCAGCGTCTGGCGATCTTTTTCCGGAAGAAATTCATATACAGCAGGCCGAGAATCATACCTTAAGATCCAAGATATTCGCTATCGATTAATTCATAAATTTATAGCGAACACGATTAACCAAAGGGCATTCCTTACTACAGATAGGATTAATTATGTCGACCTTTGGTATTTGGATGTTATTAGAGATAGGGAAACTAATATTAGTATACCCTATGGAGTGGCCTACTTTTTGGCCAATGTAGGTAAGGGTGCTCGAGGAGACAGTGACATGTCGGGGGGTCACTATATCACGTGTTTGGCATCCTGGTTCGATATCAACCCGAACGACTTCGCACCTCCAATCCAACCGATAAATCAACAGGTTCGCACCTTAGGATTGGATGTGTATAGGACAGCTAAGGCCATACGTATGAGGGCTGGGGTGATTAGTTTAAGGCCACAGGAAGTTGCGCCTCAGGAACCCATGGAAGAAGATGACGAACCCGAGAGGGAAGCCAGGAGGAGACGACGAGAGACAGATCAGGCTAGCTCGTCTCATACAGGTACTTCTGATTTCGATATGCTCCAAAACTCGTTTAACGCATTGAGTTTAGATGTACGTAATTCATATCAAAACTGGGGAGCGAGATCAGAAGATCAGTACACTGCTTTATCTCGGCAATTAGGGGACATTAGGCATACCCAGCTAGATCAATATAATATGTTGTCCAACATCCGATATGATCATAGGGGAATGGGAAATCAATTAGAGTGGGCGCACCAACAGGCATATCTATACGCGTCTAACCCGCAAGCTTACGCACCCTCAGCCTTTCCATCATATCCCCCATGGCAATCACCCGATGACCCTCTACCTCCACCCTATGACCATAACGCCGCAATAGCCGCGAGTCAGGATGCATATAGGCGTTTCTACGAGGAACAACGCCTAAATGAGCAACGGCAGCGACAGCAACAGGAGGAGGGCGAACGAGGAGGACCATTTTGGAGCCCATTTGACTAGTTCTATTGTTTTTATTTTTTTTATTTTTATGGTGTGTAATAACATAATTGAATGGTGTGTATTGATATTTTTTTATACTTCTTATGTTTTATTATATATTAGTAAGAAATTAGTGTGGGGTAATATTGTTTTGTATGATTGAAATACAACCCCATGTTTTGTGTGCTTTTACATGGTTTTGACAGGTACAGAAGAAAATGCAATTAGACGAAACGAAACATCGAATTACATTGTGATACAAACGTTGGATAAAATCATAGGTAAAACAATTTGAAAATCCAAATCGGTTAACAAAGGAAGTTCCAAATACTTCACACTATTTGTCCTCTCAAATTTATACATTATTATCTGATTTTTATGTAATGAGGGCATTACATAATCTTAAGTGTGGGGTGGGAATATATAAATTCTCGAGAACTTATAATTTGGTGATTTTTATCAAGATTTATAAAAATTTTAAACAAATATATCAAATGAATTTTTAAGGTAACTACGAGCGATTAAAGCATAGGTGTCAAAAACCGAAATTATCGTCTCAATACATTAAAAACGCATAAGTTATTTGTTTAAAACCTATAAAAGGAAACCAAGTATAACAAGAATTTATAAAACCTTATGTTGAGAACCATATATCACATGTTTCTATGAAGTTATTGCAGATATCATTGCTTTGGAACGTATAAACCTGAATATTCCACTATTACGAGTAATAGAGGATGAATCAAGTCCATCCCGTAAGGAAGTAAAGTCTTCCAAATTGACACACTTGCTAACTTATGTTAGAAGATGTAGTCCAGAACAGCTGTAGGTTGACGAAAAATCTTGTAAACTCATCCCTAAAATCGGCTGGAAATCCACCTAACCTCAGCATCAAACAGGGTTTTTGGTGGTCAGACTTATCCTAACCATGAGAAGGATATGTCCCGTACAATAGGGGGGCACAATGCAAATTAGCTTTTAAGACTAATGAATCTAATCCCCAGATGGATGATCTCCGTAAAGATTAACCGCATCTATGTTTGACCGCGGTCAACATACATATGCCATAACAAATTGAGGTGTGCAAACTCATGGTTCACCGATGATATTTGGACACGATATAATTTTGTTCTAAAACTTATGCTATTTTATGAATTATATTTGTGTAAAACCATTTTTTGGACATTCGGCTTCAAGTTCCATGATACTACAATCATGGAGGCGAATAGCTTGCTAATCGCCGACTGAGACTTCGGTTTTCAGTTACCCTCAACCGGAATTTGAGGTTAAAACCGGAAAACGTGTCTAGTGTAAAAACTAGCATGACATTTTATAAAATCATAAAACGTTTTCATAAGGTCCAATTTTCCCTAAGGATCCAAATTTTTAAACCCTAATCACGAGTTTCATGTTTGTTTCTGTTGTCAGAATTTCATTTCGTGTGGTGTGCGTGTGATCCAATAAATACTGTGTTGTGTAATATATTTCATATAGCGTGTGTTTCATTTCGTGTAGTGTGTGTTGTGTGATCTAAATGTTCGATAAAGAAAAATATATAATGTTCTAACTCTGTTAAAAGATGTAATTGCTTGAGGACAAGAACGTTCTAGTGTGGGGTATTTTGATATTGCTCTAAACATACATATTATTCGACGCAATATCACTTATATTTCATAGGTTTTTATCATCTACAAAGACATTCAATGCGCATTTCACGAGAAAAACGACAAAAGAATGAAGCTAGAAGAAACGACGATAAAACGATAGTTGTAACCAAATTTTATATCAAGAAACGTTTATCCGAATGAAAATACAAGATAAAAGAAGAAAAGAGTTCAAATAAGAAGTGCCAAATCAGTACACGTCAATACGGGATCAACAAAGAACAACTGAAAAAGAAAAATGAAGAAAATTTCTGTTTACTCTTACACGAATCGTGTAGTGGTACACGAATCGTGTAGAATATTTGTTCTCACACGAATCGTGTAGCCATACACGATTCGTGTAATGTTAGGCCAAATACTGTTCCAGGATTCCAGAAGGGCGGCCACTTTTATGGTTTTTAAAACATTTCTTTTCAAAGTGGTGCAGACTTTTTGACTCAACATTCAGCAAATGGACTAGCTTTTTGACCAACTCAACTTCACCAACTACTACTATTTCCATGTTAAATAGGGAGTACGTACAGAAGATCAGAGACACATATATTACAACACAGAGAATACACAAGTTTACATAATAATTACTATAGTTAAAATATATTGTCAATTTTATTACGCTGTAAAAATAGTTTCAATTATTAAGGGAGTATTGTTCGTGATAAAGGGTGTTATTGTACGCGTGAAAGGGGTGTTATTATTGTAATTTTTCTACCATTTGAAGTTAATGCAAGTGAAGATATTTTAGTAAGTTTACTCTGTTAAAATTAGCGTTGTTATTATGTTTGCATATTTATATTTTTATGTCTACCTTAGTGTAATGGATAGCTAAATTTCCCTAGTGTTTGCTTAAATGTAGAGCCCCTAGTGAAATGGATTGTTACCATCTGTAACAGTTAAAATGTAACTTTAGTATTTTTAATATTGAGCCTAGTTAAAAGAACCATTTTTATGTAATTAGGTATTTAACCCTTGCCACTTAATTTAGTAAATTTAAATAACGAAAGTTGTTTTTATTTATATAAATTAAGCTTCAACATTAAAAATGATCTAGACGAATTTATGGATAAATTATTGACACCAATTTAGAAATAAACTTCGGTGGTTTGGGTGATATCAATAAAATTATATGACAGTGAAATTATAAAAAGGAAAACCGTTATAATTTGGGTATTGGCGAAGGTCAAAACTAGGCTAGGTCTCAATTTAAATACTTGGGGAATAGTAGCTTTCTAAAAAAGAATCCAATGAAAATTAGATTTTATTTAGTTAAGTTATAACCTTATATTTATTCGAGAGAAAAATGTAAAGTTTGATACTAGAACATTTTAAATAGGGCGTAAACTTAAAACAATCCATGGACCTAGGGGTGACACAATTAAGTAAACACTCCCATTTATCTTATTTATATTTGTTATAAAAGTATTATTATTATTATTTATGATTTACCATTTTAAAATATTAGAAAAATACATAAAAACATTTAATTTTCGTAACAGTTAAGTTGTCACATATTTTTACACGTACACGAATCGTGTATCATCACACGAATCGTGTAAGGCTAAAACGCGGCTACAGTACAGCTAGGTTAAAATTAGGGTTTTTGTTATTTAATTATATTTATATTTAGGTTATTAGTTATTTTAGTTATTTTAATTAAGTTAATTAGTTAAAGTTATTTAAAATACTTAAAATACATGTTTTAATCCTAAAATTAGTATTACTTATTATAGGTTTATAAATTGTAATTAGTTTATAATTAGTAAATTAATTAAAGTCCTTTTAATTTGTATTAGTTTTACTAAAAATGCATTTTAGTTAATTTAAATAAGTTTCTATTATAATTGCTCAAAACAAAATTCTAAATATATAGTTTCATTAAAAATTACTATTTTACTAATTACCATTTAGTAAAATAATTAATGCATCATAATTAGTTTATTTTCATTTAGTTCCTTTTTAAGTTAATTTTTGTAATCTTGTAATTTTATTTAGTAAATTAGTTTTAGTTATTTTCTTTTACTGTTATTTTACAATTGCCTAATCCAAAACCCTCTTTAATTAAGTTTGACATCAAAGACTATTAAAAACCATTAAACACTCCATCTCCCTGTGGAACGAATCGGATTTACCGACAAACTAAACTACATGAATAGGACTAGTTGCCTATATATATGTGTGAAATCAACCTGAATTCAATAAAATACCACATATACAATAAATCAATTCGTGTAACAAAACAACTCAAATCCGTTCATAAATAAAGGTTACGTTTCCGCACATCACCAATCCTAAGAAAATAACCGCAATTGAAAATATGACTGCGCCTAAGACTGTTAAAGAGGTGCAAAGTTTGACTAGAAAGTTAGCGGCTTTGACTGGATTCTTGTCCAAAGCTGCGGAAAGACAGTTGCCTTTTTTCCGCACACTTAAAGGGTGTTTGAAGCAGAAGAACTTTGTATGGACAGAAGAGGCAGATAAAGCATTTCAAGAAATGAAGCAACTGCTTGCTACGTTACCTACATTAATTGCGCCCATCGATGGTGAAATATTATACCTTTATATTTCAATTGCGAATGAAGCATTTGGTTCAGTGCTTGTTGCGGAACGAAACAAAGTCCAGTACCAGTTTACTTTGTTTGCAAGGCGCTCGCGGGAAGTGAAATAAACTATGCGCCTATTGAGAAATTTATTTACGCGTTGGTTTTAACATCAAGAAGGTTATGCAGATACTTTCAAGGTCATCCAATACATGTTTTAACTAATTTGCCTATTAAACAAGTTTTGGGTACTGATGCGAAGCGAGGTGTATATAAAATAGTTATTATTTTACTAGGAAAACACTATTAAATACGATACAATTTTACACAAGATATTTATTTATTTATAGAATGGATATACTTAAACCTTGCTACAACACTTATAGGCAGTGTACCTAATCGTACAGTAGTGTAGTTTTTAGTAAGTCCGGTTCGTTCCACAGGGAAATCTTTAAACAAAGCTCAACGCTATATTAGTTTACTTTTATAAAAATACAAATATATATATAAGTAATATTATTATTATAAAGGGGGTTTTTACCGTTTAATGACCGGTTTGTCGATTTTAAAACTTTAGTCGCAGTTAAAACCTAATGTAAAATATAAAATAAATACAAGACTTAAATTAAAGCGTAAAGTAAATAACGATAATGAAATTGCGAATAATAAAAGTACGATAAAATAAACTTGCGATAATTAAAAAGTACGATAATTAAAAGTGCGATTAAATAACAATAAATAAAAGTGCGATAATTAGAAGTGCAATTAAATATAAAATAAAGGAAATTAAATATGAAATAAAAGAATTATGCTTATTTAAACTTCCGTAATCATGATGTTTGACGTGTTGATTTTAGTTTTATGCCCATGGGTTAATTGTCCTTTGTCCTGGATTATTCAATATGTCCGTCTGGTTTTTGTCCATAACAGTCCATCAGTCATAAATATAAATTGCAAGTGTCCTTGTCAAATTATTATTATACCCGAAGATAAATATTCCAACTAATTGGGGATTCGAATTGTAACAAGGTTTTAATACTTTGTTTAATGAATACACCAGGTTATCGACTGCGTGTAAACCAAGGTTTTACTACTTTGTTAACAATTACACCAATTACCCTTGAATGTAATTTCACCCCTGTTTTAATTATTCTAGTGGCTATTAATCCATTCCCGTGTCCGGTTAAATGAACGATTATTCGTACATATAAATACCCCGCCCATCGTGTCCGATCGAGTGTATATGGTAATTTATAGGGACGCCCAATTGTAAATCTTTATATTAACATTAACAAACTTTCATTTAGTTAAACAAATATAAAGCCCATTAATAGCCCATAGTCTAGTTTCCACAAGTGTCGTTCTTTTGTCCAAACCCCAATTATGGTACAAAGCCCAATTACCCAATTTTAGTAATTAGCCCAACATCATGATTACTTCGTTTTAAATAAGCATAATAATAACTTAGCTACGAGACATTAATATAAAAAGGTTGAACATAACTTACAATGATTAAAAATAGCGTAGCGTTACACGGACAGAATTTCGACTTACACCCTTACAACATTCGCTAACATACCCTTATTATTAGAATTAAAATTAAAATTAAAATTAAAATATAAATATATATATTACGTATATATTGAGAGAGAGATTGAGAAATAAGATCTGAAATTTGATCAGAATTCGGTTTGCTTTATAGCCAGACTTGATTTTTGGGGCTCCGCGACTCGCGGCAAAATGCCCTTCAAACTCCGCGAGTCGCGGAGATATATTTACAGCTCACACCCTTGGAGTTTCTTGCTGCCGACGGTTTTTAATATATATATATAATATATATATAATTAATATAATTAATTATATATTATATTATATTTATATACATAGTTAACTTGTAATTTTTAGTCCGTTGCGTCGAGCGTTAAGAGTCGACTCTAGTCCCGGTTCCGGATTTTCGAACGTCCTCGCGTACAATTTAATATCTTGTACTTTGCGTTTTGAATCTTGTACTTCTGTAATTTCGAGACGTTTCTTATCAATAATTGGAACCTTTTTGATTGTCTTTTGTTCTTTTGAGCTTTTTGGTCGTTTGCGTCTTCAATTCGTCGAATCTGTCTTTTGTCTTCACCTTTTATTATTTAAACGAATATCACTTGTAAATAGAACAATTGCAACTAAAAGCTTGTCTTTCTTGAGGAATAATGCTATGAAATATATGTTCTTTTTTAGCATTATCAAATATTCCCACACTTGAGCGTTGCTTGTCCTCAAGCAATATCGTCTTGAAATACTAGAATCACTTCTTTATTCTTCACACTTTGTACATCAGTGATTTCTATACGGCGGTATAAACAATGGTAGTAACGATATGGTTTACAGTCCCACATGACTATAAAAATTTAGATCCATTAAGGAAATTGGATCTTTATGAAAACATTTGATCTTTTGAAAATTAAATCTAGTTTTTACCCTAGATAAGTTTTCCGGAATAACCCTTTACCGGTGTTTGCAAAATATTTTTGTGGGTTTGGTGGGTTTCAGATTTGAAAATTTTAGCTCAAAACTTGCGGTTTTGTGTCACCCACTTGCTAACCTTGTATTTGGAAAGCAACACGTCCAGTTTACTTGTTCCGTATATTACCTTTCGGCAAACTACCGTCCGGTTGTAAAGGAAAGCGTTGAACAAGCAACTGTTTAAGGCAATGTCCCGTGACATGCTTTTGATTATGGTCTATAACGTGTCGGACGCAATTACTATCCTTGGTAGGAGCAATAGTAAAGCTCACCCTTATAATTTGTCGGTCTGGCACAAGGTCCTGTCTTTGACCATGCTATGCAACCACCGTTCTTACAGTTGACACCCGATTTGGTTCAGGTGACCTAATGAATTCCAGGTGAATTACTAGGATTTTACGTTCAATGGTAATGAACGCATTGAAAATAGGGTTTTCAGAAAACAAATCGGTTTATAATTTTGATCAAAATATTTTCTCGTTTAAGCTCGAGTTTAGATATCATTGAATTCCATGAGTTTGAATTCTCAATCTTTAAGGTCAATCTCTAGGATTGAGTAATATCAGTCTTAAAAGCTGATTTTTAATCTTTAAGGAGATTATCCTTTCTGGGGATCTGATTCATTAGTCTTATCCAGCTAATTTGCATGGTGCCCCCCCATTGTACGAGATAAATCCTTCTCATGGTTAGGATAAATCTGACCACTTGGCGACCCTGTTTAATGCTGAGGTCCGTGGATTTCCTGCTGATTTTAGAGATGACTTTTCTAGATTTTTCGTCAACCTACAGCTGGTCTGGACGACAACTTCTTGACCTAAATCAAGAAGTGCGTGTCTTTTTCGGAAGACTTTACTTCCTTTTAATGATGGAATTGATTCATCGTGTAGATCCATCTCTTCTTTTCTTTCATTGGGTAAAACAGTTTAGTTTAGTCCAAAGCAAAAGTATTTTCAGTTATTTGTTACAAATATATGTGACATATGTTTAAAATAACTTGGTAAATTTTCCCACACTTGGCTTTTTATTTTTTTTTTATCGTCCTCTATTCCATTTTAAATGAATTTTAACATTTTAGTTTGTTTCTCAATTTATGTCCTTTCCGAGGTAACAATAATTTCGGTGTTAAAACCTAGTTTTATCGTTCATAAATATGTATAAACATGATTTGAATTCATTTAATTGAAAATTTTTACTAGAATTGGGTAGTCAGTATATAAGACTAGGGCTGTTCTTTTTTATCAGAGAGCACTAGATTCTAATACAACTACTGCTTTACTAGTATTTTTAATGGTAACCAAGTGTATAAAGTAAAAAATTTTAAAATCCGAAAGAATTTAACCCCTTCCCACACTTAAGATCTTGCAATGCCCTCATTTGCAAGAAATCAGTAACAATTTAAATTATTGAGGGTGATTTGTGTGAAAATGATTAAATTTTTACCAAAGTTTCCAAATATATTGGCGTTTGTTTGCTGAATGATAAATGGTGCACATCATTTGTTCATTCCGTCTTGTTGTTATTTCACATATATTTTGCATCTTGTCGTCAAAATTAGTTGCTTTTGCTGAACTTAATGCCAGTCTTTGAAAATGCGTTGTTTTACCCTGTTGTGTACATAAGACAAACTGCAAACATATATACATATTTTTGAAGTTTGGTTTATTACCCCACATTCAAAAATTATTAAAATCTAAGAATAAAAGTTAGAAATTATAAAAATGATTACAATATTAACAAAAATATTAAATGTATCAATAATTACAAATTACAAAATAATAAAATAAAAGGTTAAACTAAGGATGATATTGGTACCAATAGGGGTTCCACGCATAACCATAAGTGCTATAGAATGCTTCAGCAGGGTCATACGTAGGATATGGTGGCTGCATCTCTATCGACCAAGGAGGGAAGACGGGTTTCGGTGTAGGAATATAGTTTCTACCTATATGTTGGCAATGCGCTATGATCTGGTTCTGATGAACTTGCCAATCTTCAAATGCTCTCTGTCTAGCATTTTCGTATTCCTGAGAAGCTATAAACCTATGCATTTCTTGCATCTCATTCCCCCCTCCTACATTACCTTGTTCCTGGTTTCTCTCTACCTGTGGATGTCTACCATTGTATCGTACTGCGGTGTTATTTCGCCGCTTCAAAACTTTCGCACCATGGTATACATTTAATCCTATAGTGTCGCGGGGTTCCGGCTCTTCTACTAATAATCCCCCCCGACTTATATCCACACCGAGATATTCACCAATCAAAGTAATAAAAATACCACCTCCTATTATGCTATGTGGACGCATCCCCCGAACCATAGCTGATAAATAATAACCCACACAATATGGTATACTTACAGCGCTGTGTGGGTCTCGAATACACATATGGTAAAACAAATCTTGTTCATTTACCTTTTCTTTGTTTTTACCCCTTTGTGTAATCGAATTAGCTAAAAACCTATGTATCACTCTTAATTCGGCTCTATCTATATCCAAATAAGAGTAGTTTCCCCCTTTGAAACGGTGATGGCTTGTCATTTGACTCCACACACCGTGTGTATCAAAATTCTCATCTATCTTTCTACCGTTTAGTATCAATCCTCTACAATCGGCAGACGCTAACTCCTCAGGCGTATATATACGTAAAGCCTGAGCCATGTCTAGTAAAGACATGTGGCGCATCGAACCGCCTAACAAAAATCTAATAAAAGAACGATCGGTTAAACTAGCTACCCGATCATTCAACTCTATACTACATAACAACTCTTCACACCATACTTTATATACAGGTCTGCGTATGGTGAATAAACATATCCAGTCATTAAAAGAAGAATTACCATACCTCTGTACCAGTAATTCCCTAATTGGCCCGGCCAATTCTACAGCTTCTAAGGGTCCCCATTCTATGACCCTCGGTACCTCAACAACCTTGGAATGAAGAGTATGCAAACCCCGTTGATATTTTGGATAATCTATCCAAAGTCTGTCAAATCTCAGGTTCGGGTGCAACTGTTCCAAGTGCATATCTGAAAAGGTCATGACTGGATGAGGTACATCCTGCTTGTAGTAGTTATCTACCTCCTGTTGTTCCAAGTTCTCAGCAGGAGCATGGCGGGCTTGGGATGAAGATTCACCCCTTTCATTCTGCAAAACACATCAAACACAAATTTTGTGCATCCAAATATGCATTAGTGTCAGCAAAATCATCAATCAAAATAATTACAATGACATTATCAATTTATATCAAACTTAAGCTCATTTTCACATTTTTATCAAATCTACACTTTTTTAAATAATCATATATGAAAATTTTCGCCAAGTTCATAAGCATTCAACTCAAATAACATGTCAAAATAATCATTACTAGCAAATAAACAAGTCTCAAATGGCATTATCTTTCAAAAATCAAGTTCATGAATTTTGGACTTGAAAAAGTCCACTTTAATTCTCAAAATCATGTTTAGGCTCAAAGTTTGGATCATTTAACTACCTAGACATGTTACACTACTCAATTTAGCAACAATTCATGACAAAAATCGGCCATAACCTGTTTATATCAAAAAGCCCCAAATTGCTCAAGAACACAAACCCTAGATTATTCAAAATTTGAAGTTTAAGGCTTCTAATCATGTTAAACAGCATCAATCTAGGTTATACAAGCATAATACATAAACAATTTAAGTCTAATTACACTAAAAAGCATCAAAATTAAATTGGGGAAAAAATAGCTCAAGAACACTAAAATTCGAATTAAATGGTGTTTAGGTGTAGAAATTTACCGTTTTTCTTGAGTAATTCTTAGATATCATCCTTCTCAACATGATTTTAGCAAAAAATTTGGTGATTAACGGTTAAAAATTGAGATTTTTGGGGGTGATTTTCGGGTTTTTCGGGGTCTTTTTTCGCAGTATTTGGGTGTTTATGTGTGTGGGTGAGTAAACTGATCGTTCAGCTATTTTTATTTTTTTTTCTGGGTTTTGATCCCTCCGCGAGTCGCGGAGGTTTTGCACTGCAAACTCCCTTTTTTTTTTTTTTTTTTTTTTTTTATAATCTTTAACTTATAAAACAATTAAGAAATTAATTTTAAAATTTTGTTTCCCTTGTTATTTAGGACGAGGTCGTTTCGGATCGATGTCCTAGTCCGTCCTTCGACAAAATTTTAAAATTTGTCTTTTTGTAGCGATTGTTTTAAAAGCTAAGATTTTTGGGTTTTTTAATGTTTTTGGCATACTTTAAATCAATAAGATTAAAAATAATGATAATAAAAGTTCTCGTCCCTCCCTCGGGTAAAGCAATTTCGGTTCAAAGACCTAGTCTTCAACTTACGACGAATTTTAAAAATCATATTCTTAACTTAATGAGATAAAGTAAATTTTTGTTTTTAAATTCACACAACTTAAATATAAAATTCAAAATTAAAAATTAAAAATTAAAAATTCACACCAAACTTAAAATTTGAAATGCATAAAATTTAAATTTCATATTTTAAAAATTAAAAATTCACACCAAACTTAATTTAAAAATTCATAAATTCATACCACACTTATATTAATTTATCAAATATTTACAATTTTAAATATATTGTTTTTACAAAGTTTACAATATTAATTTAAGATTTAAATATTAATTTTAAAAACATGGTAAAAATAAAATTAAAAATCTTTTTGTCTTTTTATCCCACTTTAATCAATCAAATATTATCAAAAATATGCGCCCCTCTTTTCGGTAAAGTAATTTCGGTTCTAAGACCTAATTTAACTCATGACGAATTTTTGAAATATTTTGGGTTGATTGATTAAAGATATTTATACCTTAAGAATAAACGTTAAATTTCGCAGTGATGTAATAAATTTTTGAATGATATCAATAATTTCGGTCGCCAAACCTAATTTTATTCAATACCAATTTAATACTTTTTAGCGAACAAATTAGCGTTTATTATCAAAAGGTTAAAAATAAAAATAAAAATAAAAACTGTACAGACATACCTGTGAAATAGATTTCTTAGTTATATGATCTATTATATTCATAAGATAGTCGGTTTAATTGGTTTTCCATGGCTGCATAGGCGTAACCTCGAGCATTCATTGTCTTTTCTTCTAAACATATGAACGGTTCGTCTCTGCATAAAGTAACAAATTCGGTATTTGAATAGGTTTGATTATTTGAACATTTACCTCCATGTGACCATTTTCCGCATTTGTGACATCGTTCTAGGTGTCGTGCTCTTCTTTTCGCTGCGGATTTTGATTTTCCTTTACCAAATTGTAACTTATTATCTTCGCATCTGGATCCTTTTCTAACTCCGTCCATTCTTTCTCTGATTACTGATACTAATTCACTCGGTAGTATGTCATTATTACGTTTAGTGATCAAAGCGTGTAGCATTAGACCATGGTTTAGTTCACAGGCAGTCTTCATTTTGTAAAAACCTAAAAAAAATAAAAATTCAGAATGGGGGGAGAAGACTAGTTCTTTAGGGTCTGCTAGGGAAAGACCATACGTGTTCCATTTTCGAGAACTACACGAAAACAGACAATCTAACTCTAACAGAAATATATATTATCCTTTAAAGACTTGATTCTCCCCACACTTAGTTAGCTGTGGTGTCGAAATTGTGATTAACTTCGTTGTCGACTTCCATCGGACCATGTATGTAATGTTTAACTCTGTGACCATTAACTTTAAATTCAATCCCATTTGAATTTATCAATTCTATCGTTCCGTATGGGAAAACTCTTTTGACTATGAATGGTCCAGACCATCTTGATTTCAATTTTCCAGGAAATAGCTTGAATCGTGAATTGAAAAGAAGAACTCTGTCTCCTTCTTTGAATTCTTTTGAACTTCTGATTCTTTTATCATGCCATTTCTTCGTTCTTTCTTTATAGATTAACGAATTTTCGTATGCTTCATGTCTTAATTCTTCTAATTCGTTTAGTTGACTTAATCGTAGACGTCCAGCTTCATGTAAATCAAGATTACATGTCTTCAAAGCCCAAAATGCTTTGTGTTCAATTTCTACTGGAAGATGACATGCTTTTCCATACACAAGTCTAAAAGGTGTGGTTCCAATTGGAGTTTTGTAGGCTGTTCTAAAAGCCCAGAGTGCATCCTCCAATTTAATGGACCATTCCTTCGGATTTGATCCTACGATTTTCTCTAGAATACGTTTTAAAGCTCGGTTGGTATTTTCAACTTGTCCACTTGTTTGTGGATGATATGCGGTGGAGATTTTTAGTAAGTCCGGTTCGTTCCACAGGGAAATCTTTAAACAAAGCTCAACGCTATATTAGTTTACTTTTATAAAAATACAAATATATATATAGGTAATATTATTATTATAAAGGGGGGTTTTTACCGTTTAATGACCGGTTTGTCGATTTTAAGACTTTAGTCGCAGTTAAAACCTAATGTAAAATATAAAATAAATACAAGACTTAAATTAAAGCGTAAAGTAAATAACGATAATGAAATTGCGAATAAAAATGCGATAAAATAAACTTGCGATAATTAAAAGTGCGATAAAATAAAATAAATAAAAGTGTGATAATTAGAAGTGCAATTAAATATAAAATAAAGGAAATTAAATATGAAATAAAAGAATTATGCTTATTTAAACTTCCGTAATCATGATGTTTGACTTGTTGATTTTAGTTTTATGCCCATGGGTTAATTGTCCTTTGTCCTGGATTATTCAATATGTCCGTCTGGTTTTTGTCCATAACAGTCCATCAGTCATAAATATAAATTGCAAGTGTCCTTGTCAAATTATTATTATACCCGAAGTTAAATATTCCAACTAATTGGGGATTCGAATTGTAACAAGGTTTTAATACTTTGTTTAATGAATACACCAGGTTATCGACTGCGTGTAAACCAAGGTTTTACTACTTTGTTAACAATTACACCAATTACCCTTGAATGTAATTTCACCCCTGTTTTAATTATTCTAGTGGCTATTAATCCATTCCCGTGTCCGGTTAAATGAACGATTATTCGTACATATAAATACCCCGCCCATCGTGTCCGATCGAGTGTATATGGTAATTTATAGGGACGCCCAATTGTAAATCTTTATATTAACATTAACAAACTTTCATTTAGTTAAACAAATATAAAGCCCATTAATAGCCCATAGTCTAGTTTCCACAAGTGTCGTTCTTTTATCCAAACCCCAATTATGGTACAAAGCCCAATTACCCAATTTTAGTAATTAGCCCAACATCATGATTACTTCGTTTTAAATAAGCATAATAATAACTTAGCTACGAGACATTAATATAAAAAGGTTGAACATAACTTACAATGATTAAAAATAGCGTAGCGTTACACGGACAGAATTTCGACTTACACCTTTACAACATTCGCTAACATACCCTTATTATTAGAATTAAAATTAAAATTAAAATTAAAATATAAATTATATATATATATTACTCGTGTGAATGAGAAGAAAAAAGATGTAAGATATGAAATTTGATCAGAATTCGGTTTGCTTTATAGCCAGACTTGATTTTTGGGGCTCCGCGACTCGCGGCAAAATGCCCTTCAAACTCCGCGAGTCGCGGAGATATATTTACAGCTCACACCCTTGGAGTTTCTTGCTGCCGACGGTTTTTAATATATATATATAATATATATATAATTAATATACTTCACATACTTGGATGACATTTTGTGGCATTTCATCACGTTGACTTATTCTTCCGGCCCTTTGACATGCATCACAGGATTTGCAAAGAAGGTGTGCGTCTTTGTAAATTGTAGGCCAATAGAATCCAGCTTCATAAACTTTTCTTGCTGTTAGTTGAGGCCCATAATGCCCTCCTGTTGGTCCTGTGTGACAATGGTTTAAAATTTTACTAGCTTCATCTCCAAATACACATCGGCGTATTATTCCATCGGGACAACTTTTAAACAGATGTGGATCTTCCCAGAAATAGTGTTTTATATCACTGAAGAATTTCTTTCGTCTTTGGTACGATAATCCTTTTTCAAGGAATCCACAAACTAAGTAGTTTGCATAGTCTGCAAACCATGGGATTTCTTTATAATCTATCTTCAATAGATATTCATCAGGAAAGTTGTCTTGTATGGCCGATTCATTCAGAACTTCTAATTCGGGATTTTCAAGACGAGAAAGATGATCAGCGGCGAGATTTTCTGCTCCTCTTTTATCTCGGATTTCAATATCAAACTCTTGTAAGAGTAAGATCCAACGGATTAATCTTGGTTTAGCATCTTGTTTTGAAAATAGGTATCTAAGAGCAGAATGGTCGGTATAGACCACCGTTTTTGCTAGAACGAGATATGATCGAAATTTGTCAAAAGCAAAGACAATAGCAAGGAGTTCTTTTTCAGTAGTTGTATAGTTCGTTTGTGCTCCTTGTAACGTCTTACTAGCATAATATATAGGTTGAAATCGTTTTTCAATCCTTTGTCCTAAAACGGCTCCCATTGCAAAATCACTTGCATCGCACATTAGTTCAAATGGTAGATTCCAATTTGGTGTTATCATGATTGGTGCATTAGTGAGTTTTTCTTTAAGAATATTAAAAGATTTGATACACTCATCTGAAAAGATGAATGGCGCATCCTTTTCTAGGAGTTTATTCATAGGAGTGGCAATTTTAGAAAAATCTTTTATGAAACGTCGGTAAAAACCGGCATGCCCTAGAAAACTCCTAACTCCTCTAACATTGGTGGGATGTGGAAGTTTAGCAATTACATCTACTTTAGCTCTATCCACTTCAATTCCTTCTTTTGAAATTTTATGTCCAAGAACGATGCCTTCTTTAACCATGAAATGGCATTTCTCCCAATTAAGTACTAGATTTGATTTTTCGCATCTAATTAGCATTCGTTCCAGATTAACTAGACATGATTTAAATGTATCACCGAAGACTGAAAAGTCATCCATGAATACTTCCATGCATTCTTCTATCATGTCATGAAAAATCGCCATCATACACCTTTGAAAGGTTGCAGGGGCGTTACAAAGTCCAAATGGCATGCGTTTGTAAGCAAAAGTACCATAAGGGCACGTGAATGTGGTTTTCTCTTGATCTTCGGGTGCTATTGGAATTTGAAAATATCCGGAAAATCCATCTAGAAAACAATAGTAACTATTTCCGGCTAATCTTTCCAACATTTGATCTATGAAAGGTAAGGGAAAGTGATCTTTTCTGGTGGCGTCATTTAATTTTCTATAATCAATACATACACGCCATCCTGTTACAGTCCTAGTAGGAATAAGCTCATTTTTCTCATTTGTGATGACAGTCATGCCACCCTTCTTAGGCACGCATTGAACTGGGCTTACCCATGGACTATCAGAAATTGGATATATCAAACCTGCATCTAGCAGTTTAATAATCTCTTTCTTAACTACATCTTGCATATTAGGATTTAGTCTTCGTTGGCGTTGCACATACGTTTTATGACCTTCTTCCATAAGGATTTTATGTGTGCAATACGAAGGACTTATTCCTTTAATATCATGAATCTTCCATGCAATGGCTGGTTTATGAGCTTTCAACACAGAAATGAGTTGTGATTTCTCATTTTCAGTAAGAGAAGACGATATTATTACAGGTAATTCAGATTCACCATGTAAATAAGCGTATTCCAAATGGTTTGGAAGTGGCTTTAACTCTAATTTCGGAGGTTCTTCTATCGATGATTTATATCGATATCTGTCTTCTTCTTTTAGCATTTGAATTTCTTCTGTTGTTGGTTCATATCCATTAGCTATAAGTGTAGCTAACATTTCAGCTTCATCAATTGGTTCATTACTTTCTCCTAAAGAACATTCTCCTGTTCCTTGTAATTCTGGAAATTCTTCTAATAATTCTGCATGTGCATCTATAGTTTTAATATAATAACATGTATCATCTGCAGATTGTGGTTGTTGCATTGCTCTATCAACTGAAAAGGTAACACTCTCATCCTCTATACTTAGGGTCAGTTTCTTACCGAACACGTCTATCATTGCTTTAGCCGTGTTTAAGAATGGTCTTCCTAATATGAGAGGAACTTGAGAATCTTCTTCCATGTCCAAAACAACAAAATCTACTGGAAATACTAAAGTACCAACTTTAACTAGCATGTTCTCCATTATCCCTCTAGGATATTTTATTGATCTATCGGCTAGTTGTATGCTTATTCTGGTTGGTTTCAATTCTCCAAGGTCTAGTTTAGCGTATAGTGAATACGGCATTAGATTTATACTAGCACCTAAGTCTGCCAATGCTTCTATTGAACTAAGACTACCCAGAAAACATGGAATTGTGAAACTTCCTGGATCAGATAGTTTTTCTGGTATCTTATTCAACAGCACTGCTGAACAATTAGCATTCATAGTAACAGCCGAGAGTTCTTCCATTTTCTTTCTATTCGTGATTAGATCTTTCAAGAATTTAGCATATCTTGGCATTCCTGAAATCACATCAATGAAAGGAAGATTTACATTTATTTGTTTAAACATATCCAAGAATTTGGATTGCTCGGCTTCAAGTTTTTCTTTCTTCATTTTACTCGGATAAGGAAGTGGTGGTTGGTATGGTTTAACATAAGGTTTATCCTTAACTGTGTTATCTTCATTAACCTTTTCAACTACCGGTTCTTTTTCCTTATCTTGATCAGGTTGTGGTTCTTGTGGAGTAGGAATAGTTTCATCAGAAGTTACAGGTATTTCAGGTGGTTTAAGTGTTGTACCACTTCTTGTGGTAATAGCTTTAGCTGTTTCATTCCGGGGGTTAGCATTTGTATCGCTAGGTAGACTTCCCGGTTTTCTTTCACCTATCAACCTTGCTAGGTTACTTACTTCTTGTTCCAGATTTTGAATAGAAGCTTGTTGATTTCTAAATGCTTGAGCATTTTGTTCATTTGTTTGTTTTTGAGATGTGAAAAACTGCGTTTGAGTTTCAACTAGCTTCGTCATCATATCTTCTAAATTCGGCTTTTTATCATCGGTTTGTTGTGGTGGTTTGTTTTGAAAATTCGGTCTTTGCTGATTGTAAGTATTATTGGATACTTGTTGATTGCTAGGACCTTGTTGGTTATTGTATGGAATATTTCGGTTATAATTCTGGTTTTGATTGTAAATCGGTCTTGGCGGTTGATAATTATTCTGATAATTATTTCCAGGCCTTTGGTTTATGTATGAAATATTCTCTCTTTGTTCCATTGTTAATTCAATACTGAGACAATCTTTTGTCAAATGTGGTCCTCCACACTGCTCACAACTAATTCGTATAGAGTGAATATCCTTAGTCATCTTTTCCATTCGTCTCTCGAAAGCATCTATCTTTGCGGAAATGGAATCTAAGTCATGGCTAGAATCGGCTCTAGCTGCTTTAGATGATCTAATGATGTCTTTTTCTTGGTGCCACTCATGTGAGTGGGAAGCAGTGTTATCAATAATTTTGTAAGCATCAGTTTCGGTTTTCTTCATAATAGAACCACCAGCTGCTATATCTATGTCTTTTCTTGTAGTGATGTCGCATCCTCGGTAGAATATTTGTACTATTTGACAGGTGTCTAAACCATGTTGCGGACATCCTCTTAACAACTTTCCATATCTTGTCCACGCCTCATATAGAGTTTCATTTGGCTTCTGTGTGAACGTAACAATTTCTGCTTGAAGTCTTACGGCTTTAGATGCAGGAAAAAATTGTTTAAGAAATTTGTCAACTAAAACGTCCCATGTATCGATCGCCCCTTCAGGTAACGATTCCAACCAATCTTTGGCTTCTCCCTTTAAAGTCCAGGGAAATAACATGAGATATATCTGTTCATCCTCCACTTCTCGTATTTTAAATAGTGTGCAGATCCTATTAAAGGTACGTAGATGTTCATTTGGATCTTCCTTCGGCGCACCACTAAATTGGCATTGATTAGTCACCATGTGTAAAATTTGTCCTTTGATTTCATAATCTGGCGCATTAATGTCTGGATGAGTAATTGCGTGACCTTGGCCAGTGCGTTTAGCTCTCATTCGGTCTTCCATACTTAAAGGTTCCAGATTCTCCATAATTGAATTTGTTGAATCGGTATCACTAGATGATTCTGTTTTAATAGTTCGTTCCTCAACAATCTCTGTTTGAATGATTGGTGGTTCCGGAGGAAAGTTTAATGGTTCAGGATCTACGAACCGTTCCTGAATATTCTCTGGATTCTCAATTGTGAGGTTGGGTTCAAAAAATGGATTATCGGAAATTTGAACTGAAGTACTTGGTCGACTGGATGACGATTCTAAAGAAAAATCAACGGCGGTTATATTTGTTAAACGATGTCTTGATCGAGTTACAGGTGGTGAACGTACAAAAGGTGATGAACGTCTTGCTCGGTGCATTCACAGAATATCCTATTAGTTTTTAAAAGGAAAGAAAAATTATAATAAGTTATCCAATCAATAGACTTTTCTGATTTTGCCCACGTTTCGAATAGCCAAAAGATGCAGCAGAGGGGCAGGATTCGTTTGGTCTCAATATAATTGAGGACTGTTTGGCTCCAATAACCCGGTCCACGTACAAATCCAACTATTACTACGAACCAGAAAATTTTGATGTCTATCAATTTAATCACTTAAAATAAATTTTCGTAATTTTAAGAATTTTAGATAAGAAGTAGAAAAAAAAAAATTCTAAGTCCTAAAAACTAGAATAGCGAGAAATAAGAGAGAAAAAGAGTTCGTCGATAAAGGTTGAAAAAGAAAAAATGATTGAAAAATAAAAGGTGACGGAAAAATAAAAGAAACTTATAAAAACTTAAAAATACTTAACTAATTTAACCTTATTACTACAACTAACTTAAAATTATAATCGCAAATTGAGATTACTAATTGGAATGATAATTGATACATAGTAAAAGGTCTAAAAATATTAAAGCTTACAGGAAAAACTAAATCCCAAATGGAAATAACTTAAAAAGAAACTAAAACTTAAAAAGGCGTCGCAAAATTCTAAAGCACCTAAATCTTAGTCTAAAGAAAAAGCACTTAAGGAATTCTATGGCAAAGCCTAAAAATCTAGGAGTAAAAATAATTATAGCAAAAACTAAGTTTAAAATTAAATATGAGCTAAAAAAATACAAATATTACGCTACAACGATTAAAAAGGGACAAAATATAAAAATATACAAAAAGTTGTAAAAAGTACAATTTTTATAAAAATATTATTTTTATATTATTTATTTAATAAAACTATTAATTTTATAATTTTATAAAAACTTAATTAATACTAAATACATAAATAAATAAAAAGTAAAAATAAAACTAAAACTAAAAATAATAATAATAATAATTATAATTAGGTTTAATAATTAATAATAATTAAAAATAACCCGTAATCAATGCTTGATTAGGGTTTTGTCCGTGTGTCAGAAGGTCTCCGCGAGTTGCGGCAAATAAAGAAGAAAACCCCGCGAGTCGCGGGGTTCAGGAATTCAGTTGACAGCTTTGTGTTTTTACGCGTTTTTTTCTTTAATTTTTTTTTTTTATTTTCTGTTTTCTGTTTTTAATTTAAATAAACGATTTTAAAATAAAACTTATATTTTTATAAACTAAAATAGAAATAAAGAAACTTATAAAACTTAAATATTTAACAAAATCTTAAAAATACTAATATTTTTGTTTTTTTTTCTTTTTATATTTTCGAATATTTAAAACGTATTTTTACAAAAGCGAATTTTTAATAAAAGTAACTAAATTTTTTTTTTTTTTTTTATATTAGCGTTGCGCTTCCGGCGTTTAAGAGTTTTTTTTCCCCGGCAGCGGCGCCAAAAATAACTTGATGCGAAGCGAGGTGTATATAAAATAGTTATTATTTTACTAGGAAAACACTATTAAATACGATACAATTTTACACAAGATATTTATTTATTTATAGAATGGATATACTTAAACCTTGCTACAACACTTATAGGCAGTGTACCTAATCGTACAGTAGTGTAGTTTTTAGTAAGTCCGGTTCGTTCCACAGGGAAATCTTTAAACAAAGCTCAACGCTATATTAGTTTACTTTTATAAAAATACAAATATATATATAAGTAATATTATTATTATAAAGGGGGTTTTTACCGTTTAATGACCGGTTTGTCGATTTTAAAACTTTAGTCGCAGTTAAAACCTAATGTAAAATATAAAATAAATACAAGACTTAAATTAAAGCGTAAAGTAAATAACGATAATGAAATTGCGAATAATAAAAGTACGATAAAATAAACTTGCGATAATTAAAAAGTACGATAATTAAAAGTGCGATTAAATAACAATAAATAAAAGTGCGATAATTAGAAGTGCAATTAAATATAAAATAAAGGAAATTAAATATGAAATAAAAGAATTATGCTTATTTAAACTTCCGTAATCATGATGTTTGACGTGTTGATTTTAGTTTTATGCCCATGGGTTAATTGTCCTTTGTCCTGGATTATTCAATATGTCCGTCTGGTTTTTGTCCATAACAGTCCATCAGTCATAAATATAAATTGCAAGTGTCCTTGTCAAATTATTATTATACCCGAAGATAAATATTCCAACTAATTGGGGATTCGAATTGTAACAAGGTTTTAATACTTTGTTTAATGAATACACCAGGTTATCGACTGCGTGTAAACCAAGGTTTTACTACTTTGTTAACAATTACACCAATTACCCTTGAATGTAATTTCACCCCTGTTTTAATTATTCTAGTGGCTATTAATCCATTCCCGTGTCCGGTTAAATGAACGATTATTCGTACATATAAATACCCCGCCCATCGTGTCCGATCGAGTGTATATGGTAATTTATAGGGACGCCCAATTGTAAATCTTTATATTAACATTAACAAACTTTTATTTAGTTAAACAAATATAAAGCCCATTAATAGCCCATAGTCTAGTTTCCACAAGTGTCGTTCTTTTGTCCAAACCCCAATTATGGTACAAAGCCCAATTACCCAATTTTAGTAATTAGCCCAACATCATGATTACTTCGTTTTAAATAAGCATAATAATAACTTAGCTACGAGACATTAATATAAAAAGGTTGAACATAACTTACAATGATTAAAAATAGCGTAGCGTTACACGGACAGAATTTCGACTTACACCCTTACAACATTCGCTAACATACCCTTATTATTAGAATTAAAATTAAAATTAAAATTAAAATATAAATATATATATTACGTATATATTGAGAGAGAGATTGAGAAATAAGATCTGAAATTTGATCAGAATTCGGTTTGCTTTATAGCCAGACTTGATTTTTGGGGCTCCGCGACTCGCGGCAAAATGCCCTTCAAACTCCGCGAGTCGCGGAGATATATTTACAGCTCACACCCTTGGAGTTTCTTGCTGCCGACGGTTTTTAATATATATATATAATATATATATAATTAATATAATTAATTATATATTATATTATATTTATATACATAGTTAACTTGTAATTTTTAGTCCGTTGCGTCGAGCGTTAAGAGTCGACTCTAGTCCCGGTTCCGGATTTTCGAACGTCCTCGCGTACAATTTAATATCTTGTACTTTGCGTTTTGAATCTTGTACTTCTGTAATTTCGAGACGTTTCTTATCAATAATTGGAACCTTTTTGATTGTCTTTTGTTCTTTTGAGCTTTTTGGTCGTTTGCGTCTTCAATTCGTCGAATCTGTCTTTTGTCTTCACCTTTTATTATTTAAACGAATATCACTTGTGAATAGAACAATTGCAACTAAAAGCTTGTCTTTCTTGAGGAATAATGCTATGAAATATATGTTCTTTTTTAGCATTATCAGGTACACCCGCGGTATCAGGAAGACTTTCCAAACGGGCAATTGAGTTGCCGCGCACATCTGTGAAAGGCCAGGTCTTGGCAGATTACCTTGCAGAAATGATGGGTCAACTTGAAGTAATCCATGAAAGAACGCAACTAAAGCCTCTTCAACATGAAATCTGGGACTTGTATATAGATGGTGCGTCGTGTATTGAAGGTGCGGGTGCAGGATTAGTATTAACAAGCCCAAGTGGTGAAGAGCATACATACGCGTTGCGTTTTAATTTTTATGTAACGAATAATGAGGCTGAATATGAAGCACTGATCGCGGGATTAAACATGGCGCACAAAATGAATATTTTAGAGTTACGCGTATATGTAGATTCGCAGTTAGTAGCAAATCAATTCAACGGCTCATTTGAAGCTCATGAGCTGTCCATGCAAAAGTACTTGAAGCTAGTGCAGGAAGCTGCGGAAAAATTTGAATTTTTCAAATTAACCCAAGTATCAAGAAGTCAAAATAAAAAGGCGGACGCGCTGAGTAAGCTTGCTGCATTGACTTTTTTGCATTTCCAAAAGCAAGTCTGGGTAGAAGAACTACCTAATAAGTCCATCGATGGTATTTTGATTGTTGCGGCTATAGAAGAAGTTCAACCAAATTGGATGGATCCTATAATGCATTATTTGCGCAACAATACATTACCAGAAGGCAAGAAAGAAGCTCGATTAGTGCGAGAAAGATCCCCTATGTATGTGATTGAAAATGATATGTTATATCGCAAATCATATTTGGGACCATTAATGCGGTGCGTAGGACCCGCAGAGGCTGCATTGATTATTGAGGAGGTGCATAGTGGATCTTGTGCTCTTCATTCAGGCTACAAAATTATTGCGGCGAAAATAATGCGAATGGGTTACTTTTGGCCTACCATGTATCGTGATGTTGCGAAAATAGTTAGAAGATGTAAAAGTTGCCAAAGGCATGCGCCGCAGAATAGAAAGCTAAGGCATGACATGATCCCAATAAATTCACCATGCCCGTTCTACAAATGGGCCATTGATATTGTAGGACCATTCCCCCCAGGAACGGGGAATGTGAAATTTCTAATTGTGGCAATTGATTATTTTACTAAGTGGGTAGAAGCTAAAGCTTTGCGCACAATAACTGGAGTGCAAGTGCGGAACTTCGTGTGGGAATATATTGTTTGCAGATTTAGCATCCCACGAGAACTTGTAAGTGATAATGGGGCACAGATTGCGAAGGACCCATTTCAAAGTTGGTGTGCAGAATTGAATATAATTCAAAAATTCACATCAGTTGTGCATCCGCAAGCAAATGGGCTATGCGAAGTAACTAACCGCGATATTGTCAGCAGAATTCGAAAGCGCTTGAATGAAAAACGAAATGGATGGGTTGACGAACTATCAGATGTATTATAGGCTCATCGCACAACTTTTAAGAAAAGTACAGGCGAAACACCTTTTAGCTTTGTGTATGGTTCAGAGGCAATGATTCCCGCGGAAGTCTTTGTCCCAACGCATAGAGTTGCTAACTTTGATGAAAGTGCGAATGTAGACGACATTTGTGAAAACTTAAATTTCATTGAGGAACGCATGCTTATGGCCGCAATAAGAGAGACAAATAATAAGCAACAAATTGCCAAGTATTACAACAAGAAGGTGCGGCGTTAGCCTTTGATGTTGGTGAGTGGGTCTTGTGAAATAATGAAGCAAGTCGTGCTGAAAAACTTGGAAAATTGGGACCTAATTGGGAGGGACCATACCAAATAGTGGGAATCAATGTGGCAGGCTCTTATAAACTCCAAGACATTGAATGGCGTCACATACCTAACGCGTGGCATGCTACTTTGTTGAAAAGATACTACATGTAATGAAAATAAATACGCAGAATTGTTGCAAAGTCAAAATGCAATGATTAGTGCTCATATGTAGCAGAATTATGTTTGTAATACTATGTGAAATGAATAAAGTTCAAATTTCTCTCAAAAATAACAATGGTATATTTGTGCGTAACTTATAAACTTGAAACATAGCATAAGTAACAAGCTTACAATTGTACAAGTGATGGTAAAGACCACTTGATAGTTAATAAAAATAATTTAGAGTGTTTGCGAAAAGAATGGAACTTGAAAAATTTTGCCCAAAGTATTTGATCTAGCCATACTTGGATGCTTCGCAAAAAACACACATTTGAGCCTAAGGATCGTTTTGGCGGACTTAGAAGATTCATAATGTGCATAGAGCACGCGCATACGGGTTGTTTCGCATAAAGTAATTGTTTGTTATGTGCACAATAATGAACAATGAAATTGCAAAGGACAGTGTTAGTAATTATGGATATTATTCTTAAGCGCTATATAAATAATAACAATTGCAATTGATAAACGGAAAATTTTATTAAAATACCGCGGAAGTTACTGCGAAAGTACAAAAAATATGATAAATGCACTTATTGTTGCGCCTGCATTGTAAAATTCTATTCCTAACTATCTAAGTCTAGTTTAATGATGTCTTCAACGGGAGCATTTTTATCTTGACTTATGGCGTTCAGTTTTGGAATAGGAATTTCACGATTTCCTTCTTTCGCCAATGCGAGTATTTCCTCTGCTTATTCAAGAGGACAAATGAGCTTTTCAATGTATTCCGGCATCAGCTCCGGTAATACAGTCACTTTACTGATATCTCCTAAAAATTTGACCCGCTCAAGTTGCTGTAACGTTGTAATATATGTTTGAAATCGCTGAGAAACAGGGCGTGAATCCATAATTTTCTGCCCAAGCAAGGGCAAATGCTCGCGAAGTTTGGCAAAATCAGTTTCCGCATTAATTTTTGCGGTTATGGCTGCATTCAAGTCAGCTTGAGATTGAACAAGTTTGTTTTTCATGGCATCATGTTCCACTTGGATAATTCTTTTTTCAAATCCTCCGCGGATTGTTTAGCTGTTTGCAGATCTGCAGTGACGGAAGATAGTTGTTTTTCTTTGGCGAGAAGTTCGGATTGAGCAGTCGCAAGTTTTGTTTGCTCCTTTTTAAAAAAATCAAGAAATTTTTCTTGACGAGATATTGCATCAAACGCAGATGCAAATGTCATGAAAAAATTCTGCGCAAAACATTTAAACGCATCATGATAATGCTAAAAACGAACATATATTTCATAGCATTATTCCTCAAGAAATACAAGCTTTTAGTTGCAATTGTTCTATTTAAAAGTGATATTCGTTTAAATAATAAAAGGTGAAGACAAAAGACAGATTCGACGAATTGAAGACGCAAACGACCAAAAAGCTCAAAAGTACAAAAGACAATCAAAGAAGTTCCAATTATTGATAAGAAACGTCTCGAAATTACAAGAGTACAAGATTCAAAACGCAAAGTACAAAATATAAAATTGTACGCAAGGACGTTCGAAAATCCGGAACCGGGACCAGAGTCAACTCTCAACGCTCGACGCAACGGACTAAAAATTACAAGTTAACTATGTATATAAATATAATATAATATATAATTAATTATATATATATTATATATATATTATAAACCGTCGGCAAGAAAGACTCCAAAAGGGACTGAGCTGTAATTTCAAACTCCGCGACTCGCGGAGTTTGAAGGCAAAAATGCCGCGAGTCGCGGAGCCCCAAAAGTCGAAAATCCCTATAAAAACAAACGAATTCTGATCGCAAAAATCACCAAAAATCCATCCATCTCTCTATCTATATCGTATATATTTATATTTATATTTTAATTTTAATTTTAATTTTAATCCTAATAATAAGGGTATGTTAGCAAATGTTGTAAGGGTGTAAGTCGAAATTCTGTCCGTGTAACGCTACGCTATTTTTAATCATTGTAAGTTATGTTCAACTTTTTATATTAATCTCTCGTAGCTAAGTTATTATTATGCTTATTTAAAACGAAGTAATCATGATGTTGGGCTAATTATTAAAATTGGGTAATTGGGCTTTGTACCATAATTGGGGTTTGGACAAAAGAACGACACTTGTGGAAATTAGACTATGAGCTATTAATGGGCTTTATATTTGTTTAACTAAATGATAGTTTGTTAATGTTAATATAAAGATTTACAATTGGGCGTCCCTATAAATTACCATATACACTCAATCGGACACGATGGGCGGGGTATTTATATGTACGAATAATCGTTCATTTAACCGGACACGGGAATGGATTAATAGCCACTAGAATAATTAAAACAGGGGTGAAATTATGTACAAGGACACTTGGTATAATTGATAACAAAATATTAAAACCTTGGGTTACACTCAGTCGACATCCTGGTGTAATTATTAAACAAAGTATTAAAATCTTGTTACAGTTTAAGTCCCCAATTAGTTGGAATATTTAACTTCGGGTATAAGAATAATTTGACGAGGACACTCGCACTTTATATTTATGACTGATGGACTGTTATGGACAAAAACCAGACGGCCATATTAAATAATCCAGGACAAAGGACAATTAACCCATGGGCATAAAACTAAAATCAACACGTCAAACATCATGATTACGGAAGTTTAAATAAGCATAATTCTTTTAATTCATATTTAATTTCCTTTATTTTATATTTAATTGCACTTCTAATTATCGCATTTTTATTGTTATTGTATTTAATTGCACTTTTAATTATCGTACTTTTTAATTATCGCAAGTTTATTTTATCGCACTTTTATTATTCGCAATTTCATTATCGTTATTTACTTTATGCTTTAATTTAAAGTCTTGTATTTATTTGGTTTTAACTGCGACTAAAGTTTTAAAATCGACAAACCGGTCATTAAACGGTAAAAACCCCCCTTTATAATAATAATATTACTTATATATATATATATATATATATATATTTGTATTTTTATAAAAGTAAACTAATATAGCGTTAAGCTTTGTTTAAAAAGATTCCCCGTGGAACGAACCGGACTTACTAAAAACTACACTACTGTACGATTAGGTACACTGCCTATAAGTGTTGTAGCAAGGTTTAAGTATATCCATTCTATAAATAAATATCTTGTGTAAAATTGTATCGTATTTAATAGTATTTCCTGTAAAAATAAGCTATTTTATATACACCTCGCGAAACATCACATCACCATGCTAAAGTTTGCTGAACTCAGTGCGTAGTTCATGAGGGAGGGCTAACTTAATATGTTGCCTTTGATCCAGAGCAGCTTCTGGAGATGCGCACAGATAGCCTTGAAGGCCATCTACTTTTATGGATTTTAATGTGCTGGGTGGAGTGTGCCAGAGATCTTCATATTTGGACAGATCAAACGTCGGAGGTGAACTTAATTGTGCTGACGCCGGAGGAGTAACGGTTGTTTCCGCTGAAAATAAATAATAAACAGATACGTTAGGATAAGTGTACTATAGGTATTGATCAATGCGAAAATAACAAAATGAAAAATGTACAAAATTACCAATCTCGGGTTCAGTGGAAGTAACTGAGCTGGATCGAGTAATCCTTTTTGCAGTAGAACCAATGAGAGGAGACGTAGCTTTGTGCTTGCTTGGGGTTTCAGTTACTGCGCCAGTAGCAGGAGACTTAAGCGCAGATTTTGACGTTTTTGATTCTGGACTCTTTAGTCTTTCAGCAAGAAACTGTTTTGTGTCATTTTTCTTCTCAATTTCTGATACCTTCATAGTGATGATTAATGCAAGTGTAAACTACTTGTGAAAAGAGTAAGATGATAAAGGAAGAAAGTGTTGAAGAGTAATGCAAATGAAAAATAAAAAATGAATGTGATAAAGTGTGTTTGATGAAATGGTGATTGAAACCTATATATAGTGAAGATTAAAATCCTAAATAACTCAATGCAACGGTTATAAACGCAATGATGATTAATCAACGGATATAAAAATAGCCGTTAAGAAAGCATATAGCAGTTGCATTCCGCAAGGTATAATGCAACTGTGCGTAAAGTTGTGCGTAAACTTTTGATAATGACAGACAAATTGCAATTTTTTATTTTGTGGAGTTTACTGTCTTACATTTTTTGCAAAAATGTAACACAATAAACTAAGGGGACTTGATCATATACATACACATGTATATGTATATTTTTAGTGCGAAAAGCTACTTAAAGGCAAAAGACACAAGATATTAAACCGCAGTAAGTATAAATGTACGCTGTGGGACTGCGCGTAATATTAAAGAGTGCGTAGGCTTCTCGCAGTACTTGTGCGGAATGCCTAAGTGCGCGTGCATCTTACTTCCGCGCAGGTCTCAAACCTATAAATAGTGAGCTTGGCCTCTCATTTGAGGTTGTTGATTCTGGAAGGATTGTCATAGCCATACTGATCTCTCTTGTGAATTCGCCCGAGACTTGATCTTTGTTGGCTAAGATAATTTATGAAGAACGAAACATGGTTGTTGATCGTTTAGCACTTAACGAAATATGACAATAGGGTGCCAAAATCCTAATCGACATCCATTGTACCCCCTCATTGCACTCAATCCTTGATTAACCTTTATTGGATAATCTAGGATTGATCAGTGGTCTTCCAAACTTTACCGATGGTATGGACGAATCCCTCGCTTCATCTAAATGATATTAGTGTTTATTGAAATGTAAATAATATATTTTCTAAAAATAAATCGGGAATCCGATGCATATATATATGTTAATAATCTCGATGCGTATGTACATGTTAATATTAATAATTAATGTATTAATGAATTAATAAATTAATAAATTATTAAATATATGTTTGTGCGTGTATGTAACGACCCTACTTTTTCCGTTATCTTTTACCGTTAATTATTTAACGACCGTTAACTGTTATTCGTGCCACGTCATTTCTATGACCTATATTATTATTTTTGTAATAATATATATATTAATTATTAGGTGTTATGTGAATATTTGTATTCATATTTTAAGTTATACGTTTCTACGTGTCGCGGATTTCTATCCGGCGAATCTTTTCGGTTTTCAAACCAACTGTCGAGCTTTTGGGATTTTTAAGTCCTAATTATTTTAAATATGATATTTTATGTCATTTGATTATATATAGTATTTATATATATTTTTCGTCGCGTATTTGTTATCTCTCCGAATTTTCAATCGCGTAGTCGTGTTTTCGCGTTTCGGGTTTCGTTCGGGCATTCGGGCCACAAGGATTTAAACATTTATCAAATTGGGCCATTAAGGGGGCCCACCCCTTGGATTTTTGGCCGAACCCCATGAATGGGGGGAGTGCCTTGCTTTTGTTTTCATTTTACAACACCACTTTCATTTTTCATTTTTACACAATACCTAATTTCTATTTTGCTCTCATTCTCTTCTTCCTCCCTTCCCTTGGCCGCCGATTTTCACCATCATCATCATCATCATCATCAACTAAATTAAAGCTTGGATCATTGTATCGCTTACACAACCGGATTGCTCTCGTTCTCCTCTACACATCCATATCCTTCAATTCTTGATTAGGGTATAAACCCTAACCCTAGATTTTTAATTTTTCTTTATTTTTTTGTATTTTGATGTTATATTGATAGTATGATGATTACATGTTATTGTATTGATGATTGTATGCGTAGAATTGCTCGTTTATATATGTTTTCGGTTTGATTAATTTGGTACAGTAGCATTTTCGTTCATTTCTGGTTATGTAACTGTTATAAAAGTGAAATTGAAGTGTTTAGATGAGTTTCTCTCATCAAGACATTAATTTTAGACTCCGGATTCATGTCATTTCGATTCCCGGAGCTCTAGATATGATTAAAATGGTGTTTTGTTAAGATTGAAATATGAAAACGAAATAAACCAGGTTTGGTCCGACTTTGTGACCATCTTTGGTGTCTTTAGGGTGTACTAGTGTGTTAGGATTGATGATAGGATGAACTTTCATGTTCGGGTCATCAAAATCCGAGCCACGGATCACCCGCTATGATTAAAACATGATTTTGAATGGATTAAGGTTCCAAGTTGTTTAATGGCTGATCATCATGACTTGGTTACTGTTCTTGGGGTGTTCTTGAGTGCACCAAAGTGTCGGGTGGTTTGATTAGGCGGAGATATATATAAGGCTCGCCGAAAACCGACACCAGGGGCTCAAGTTATGACCCGATGAACTTTTGATTAAAACTTATGGTTAATTATTAAAACTTATGATATAAATAATGATTTTCATTATTATTAAATTACTTATGATATAAAAAGTAATTATTATAATTTAAGACTTATGATATATATTTATTATATCATTATTTAACTACTTATGATTTAATTAACATTTTAATTAAACTTATGATTAATAATACTTTTATTATTAATGGAAAATACTTATGATAAGTATTAAACTTATATTATGAGATTATTATAATAAGACTTATAATAAGGATTAATTAATTATTTAATTATTATAAGACTTAGTTATTATTTAATTATAAATTAATTATTAAATACTTAAGATTTAATAATTATAATTAGAAACTTATGATATGATTTATAATTCATTATTAATTAATAATACTTATGATATGATTAAAATTTATTATTAATTAATAATACTTATACTATGACTAATATTTGATTAATTAATTAAATACTTATGTTATCCTATTATACATTAAAAGAGAGTCTCGATTAGCTAATAAATGTTTTCAAAACTCTCTTAATTACCATTAGATTAAAAAATTACATTATAATACCGCTTGATCCAACGATCCTTAATCATCTACTAAAATAATTAGCTAATAAATCACCATTAACTAAGTTATTTGTCCTTAATACCCTTCAAATTAAAATAAACACGGGAGCTTCTTTGAAAATTAGGGGTTTCAAAAATTGTGAGTTTATTTGACACCCTTCAACCCTAGCTCTCCATATCGTTGCTATCGCCATCAGTACAGTCGTGGGATTTGGTGCTTCACATCTTGTTGATACTTCTTCAACAACAACAACAACAACAACGTCAATGCTAAACAAGCTCTCCAAGATTATTTTAGTTTGATACTTCTATCAGTTCTCTGTACCTGCTACTATTTCAATCTTTTTTACATTATTTTATATAAATTTATATTGGTAGCAAAGTACAAGCACTCCATAAATTCATCTTTCAACTTATATGGAGTACTCTGTAGATCCTAATTGGGTCAAATTTGACCAATAATCATACTCCGTAGATCCTAATTTATATGTAGTACTCCGTAGATCCTAATTCTAATTCTGTTACTTTTAAGATATTAACAAACTGTCAATTGGGTCAAATTTGACCAATCATCATACTTTCTATCTTATTAATCATCTATTTTGGTTGTTCTGTCTTAGATCTCTTTTATGTAACGTGAAGATCAAGTAATATATCTATATGATAAAGAGGCATTCTTTATAATTAGCAGAACTTGCTGCTTTGTTGGTCAACTTGCTGTTTTGATAGAAATTACAGTTCAGCATAGGTATATAAAGAGATATGTTGATGTCACGTCCGCTTTGATAGGGATTAATATTGATTCTTTAAGGTTCCGTCGTTATTATGCTTAATTATAATGGCACTGAATTTATTTTATGGATTTTAACCTTTCATCTTGTCTACATCTTCTATTATTCATATTGTAAGTTTTTTTCTTATCAGTCAACAACTTTGCTTTTACATTTGACATTCTCCCTTATTTTAGTTAGTGTAGTTATTTATTGTGCTAAGTTTATCAAGAATTGTTGGTATAAATAATATCAACGATGCTGGTCAATAATACATAGTAGTAGGAATATCTATAAATTGATATTGTAGATTCCGTTTATTTATAAGTTTTTATAATTTATTTTATCTTGATCATGTCATGTAAATATATGCAGATCAAAATCATGGCCTTATTAATACCAACAGTCCAACACGGCTGATCATCGACCTTCACTAATATTATCTTTTGTGGGTTCAGGCTTGAACCTTTTCTATACGGGATTGTACTTCAGGTATATTTTGTTGAGGATGGCCTTTGAAGTTGATTAAGACGTTGATTAAGCTTCTCCAGGTCTATTCGCGTGACTGGTAAGATTCTTAATTATAGCTGTTTTAGGTTTGTTTTTGTGTTTAGATGTATGGTGGTTCTATCGGTTTCCCAATAGGTAAGCAAACAATCACTCTTTAAATGCCATCAATGATTTTTTATTGTAATTTTGAATATCACCGACATGATTAATGATTTAGGAGATCTGTATCGAATTTTTCTATTCCAATGATTAATGATTAATGCCATCGGTTTTTCAAACTATATTGGTTAGAAGTAAAGGGGTTGAAATTCCCACCTGGTTTACCCTCATGATGATGATTTATAGCTATTTAACTGGTAATACAAGTGCGTGTATTAATATAAGTAATCAGTTAATGGGTTTAAATTGTGACCCATTATTACTTATAGTCGGGTTTTTAATACATCAAAATGACTAACTTTTTGAAATACATCATTGTGGGTTGGTTGACGGGTTGACCTTAGGAACTTATTGTCCAACAACGGGTAAGAGATAAGACATTACTTGGATCTACAGATTCATAAGTAATTGGGTTGAGATTTTCACATCTATTAAGTAGTTAAAAAATTTCCCTGTTACTATTTGAGTTGTTATCCAGTCTAACTCACTTTTTTAATATATAGTTATGCATTTTTTTTTAATAATGAAGACTCATTAATGTTGATTTGATTGTCATTTACAGGTGCAATAGAAGCTGAAATTGTACCACCATAAACGGATCTTGGAGGTCATATATGCTTAAACATAAGGCACCCTTCACTTCATCAAGTATGTTTTAGTCTAGTGTTTTTCACAATTCTGTTGAACATGTGTCCTAACAGTTTCCAACTTCCTTAAAATGAAATGTACTTCGATGTAACTTAATTGTTGTAGTCTCTAAAGATGGTAAAAATGGGTCAATCGGATGGGTTGAGTAATGGGTGAAAAATCAAAATAGATTCTTTTCTATACGGTTTAGACCAGAAACATTTTGTTACAGTCATTCAAAAAACAAATAGCATTTCAAAATGTAGGAGTTATGCCCAAGTAACTGTTGGAAATATGTTCTCGGGTTGGCTAATAGTTTAACCGTGGTACATATATTCCGAAGGTATGCCCATGACATTAAATAATATAAAGTCCATCTATCCTATTCGGTCACACACAAAGGCCAATCATAAATTGTTTGATGTACCTTCTAATTGGGAATTAATTTATTAATCAATTGTTAATGGTTTAATAAATTAAATAAGTTTTGAGATTAGTTAATTAATTTGTTAATTTATTAACTAGTAATTAACTAAATAAATGTATATGTTATATCTAGATGATGTTTATACATATATTATATATATTTACATGCATGCTAGAAAACACATCACATAAAAAAAAAGGACAGAAGGCATAAGGCGTGCTTCAATTCATCTAGGGGACATCAACACATGTTTACCTTACTTGAAAATATAAAAATGGCATGCTTACTTTGTCTTTACTCTGTCTTTTAATAACTGATACATACATCTCAAAAGAGGAGAACTCTCCCATTATTCTCTTTTATTACCTTTGACCAAGAAAATCCAATAAGACTTGTAAGTTTTTTTTTTCTCGGTGGTCTTTTAACACAAAAGGAAGAATAGTACTTGAGAGTCAAGATAGAAAAACACTTTGCAAGTTTTTTTTCTGTGGTCTTTAAAACAAAAGAGAAGAAAAGGATTTTTAAAGATAGAAGGTATAAATCAAAGCAAGGTTGGAACTTTGAGTGTCTACCGTTTAGAGGAACTCTTCTTCGGGTTCTCCACAACAATCTTCAAAGACTACAAAGGTTGTAATCTAACCTCTTCTTGTTCGTTTTATATTTTGTTTGCTAAAAGTTTTGTACATGGGTCCTTGGAAGAGTATGATTTTGTAAAATTTTAAAATGCTTCCGCTCGCTATGTTTTGGTATCATACTCCAACAAGTGGTATCCGAGCGATCTTGTACAAGTTTTAGCAAACTTTTTCTTGTGATATTTAATTTTGATGGGTGTGTTGTGCATGATTCTTGGAGATGATTATGCATAACAAACATGCAAAACACATATCACGATTTATGTTTTATGTTTCCTAAATACTAACTTGAATCTTGGAATTTGGCAAAATGTAAAATGGGTTAAACTCATTATTTTCATTTAAGAAATTTTTTTCCAGCTTGGACAGTCCATCTTTGATGGACTGTTTCGGGGCTTTAAACTCAATATTATTGTATGAGACCAATTGCATTTAAAAGGTAACTGAAAGAACTTAAATTTGAAAAAAAAAAATTCATCGAAAACGGATTAGAAATGAGTAAGATATGACCATTTAAAGTTGATGTATAAATCTGCCCAAATCCGAAAATTTTAATGGTAACTTGCATGTTGACTATTAAAGATTCAATATTTAAGAAAATAAAGTACATGAATTCTTTTCATGTTTTACATGAAATGAGAAAATTAAAATTATTAATTTTAGACTTTATGCTTTGTTAAAGTGAATAAATCTCCAACATGTTTTAATTCACGCCAATTCTCACACAAGGTTATGTCCCTAGTTGACCATGTTTTTCCGTGTGTTGGCTCACCGGAAAAACGCATAGGACTAGAGGCATACTACCGATATTTGCGTGTCATGATTATTATTGTTTTATTATTTGTCTATGCCATGCTAGCTAGAAAATGTTTTAAAAATAAAAGGATAATAATCATATAAAATGGTTTGGTTAAAATTAGTTTAACAAACGCAACACCCAATACATAATTAGCAAATGTTTTAAAATGGTATAAACTACTTTTGGTAAAAGAAAACAAAAACCCGTTTTAAATGTAAACTTTACGCTACCCATGAGTAGTACACACATCCGAACCTTCTACCTATTAGAGTTCGCGATACCCGAGAGTCTTGGGCCGGACTTTAATTGGGTGTTGGGAAGGGTGAGGTGAATTTCGCGATACCCGAGAGTCTTTGGCCGGATTTCACGTGTATCTATCATGGACGGTTTACAATCTGAAATCGTGGTTCGCGGCAAACCCGCCACGAGGAAGGATTAGCATCGAAGGGATTAAACATGCCAAGTGAAATAATTGATTATCACTAAATCCCGCAGAAGCTAAGAATTTCATAATGGATGAAATTGGTAATATGTTTACCTACCTAAATAGCTTATGATTAGCGATCCGCGGCAAACCCGTCGGTACCATAAGTGAAATATGGATCTTAACTTTGTTAATTATAATTGTTTGAATATTGAACACAATTGGGTAATACCATGTGAATGTTTTATAATAAATCTCCTCGATTGAGTGAAAAATTGGTTTCCCAAATATATATATATATATATATATATATATATATATATATATATATATATATATATATATATATATATATATATATATAATACAGAGTTCTAGAATATTACACAACATTTACCAACCATAGCAAACTGTTGGAAGCTTCAACAAGCTCAACACACCCATTATAGAGGGCCTAGATTATATTACACTCACTACACCAACACTGTGACGTTGGTTAACCTTTAATTTTATGAAGCTTTAGCGTACAACAAAACTTAGGCGATAGTGTCGACCATTCAGGCGGCAGAGCCGACCATATAATACAAATAACACAAGTGCACTAAGAACTTAAACACAAACTAAGGCTTAATCGGTAAACTTAACAAAGAACAATTTAATTATTACAAATACAATTACAATATTACTTACTTACTTCACTATCTTTGTTTTCTTTACTTATAAATTTTCTTTTCTCTAACTCACTCTTTTACTTCTTCAAAACTTGCTTCTTCTCTTCTTACACACAAATAAAAAATTCATCCATATTTTTACTACACTATGGAAGTTTCTACATATTAAATATTTTCATAGATATATAAATATCTAGATATTTCTCACATATAAAAAATTTAATTTTTTTTCTTTTACATACTAATATCTTAGATATTTTTCTTATATATATCTATTAATTCCATCTATCTATAGTTTCTATTAAATCTCTAAAATGATGATGTAATAAATAGGCTAATTTCTTTGTTAAGAATAAATTAAAAAGAAAAAGAAAAAAATCTAAGCCCTCAAGTTGATGCCATTAATATTGATTAATTAAATTTAAAAAAATTAACAATAAATAAACACAGATTTCTTTCGGAATATAGATTGTATAACCCTAATTTAAAATTTATTATAAACTAATTTATTCCATCGTCAAATAGGGTTTCCACCCTTCAAATTGGTAGAGAACGGATCAGCTTTTATTGATCTACAAAATCAAAGCACTAAGCTCCATGCTTTCTTAATGTTTGTTAATGATTGTTTTGTTGTTGGAAATATGTACAGGTACACAATAGTGACGAATCGACCTTTAATGTTTCAATCTGTCTAATATGGATGCGGTGGCTGAAATCTATAGTTATAATTTCTATATAGGTAAGTTGAAGTTTTGGGGTTGATTTAGATTTTTATCTTGTCAGTTCTAATCTTATGTCTAATTGTTGTTTATGCTGTTTCTTATCAATAAGGTGCGATTATATAGTATGATTTCACATTCTAAAGTCATTAGAGTGTATAGGTTTTACTTGAAATTTTATGAATTCTAATTCGTGAAGTTGCAAGGTGAATGTGAACTGGATGTATGAGTTCGGGCTGTGTGGGTCTCAAACACTATCTTGTAAGTATGATACTTGAACTGCAGTTCTTCTCTTACTGTTTTATTGCATTATTTTCTACGTAGTTACTACTAACCTATGTCATGAGATTTGGTCCATAGGCTAATTTTTTTGGGTTAAGCTTAAAAGGATCCAATCAGTGAAAGTTTCATGGAAAATGACAAGGTAACTCTGTTGTTATTAGCTTTAGTTAGAAAATGATCAAAGGTAAATGCTTACAAGGGGTTCTGAATGTGTGAAATTTTGTAATGTTAGGGCTACTTAATGAGGTATCATCATAACAATAACATTTAAATTTTAACTTTATGTCAATAACTACATGTGGTGTACATGCTATACCCATTTTGGTGTATCAAATTGGCCATGGGATCGGATAATATTGACTTATATTAGGTGTGATGATAAGGAGTAAATATGATCTTATTTTTGAGGGTATAACCAATTGTTTTAGGTTGGTAATTTTGACCCATGTTAGTGCAAGAATATGACTGTTTATTAGTATTATATTTCAGTTTTATACTAATATGTTAGTTTGTACATCTTTTTGACTGTGATATTTTTATGTATTTTCTAAAATACATAGAAAATTTGGCCTTTATTAGTTAACTTCATTTTTCATCTGTCAGGCTTCGTGAATTCTGCTCCACAATATTTGATCAAATGTATTTTCTAAATGGAGGTATGTATGATGTTTTATATTTGCTGGAACTTACTGTTTGTCCTCATTTATATTAATGAGGAGTTTATTGCACATTAGTGCTTCTGATGATACAAATATTGGTGGTCGTTTTATGTAAATTATTGATTATTGATAGGTTAATGGCAGAAATGGTATGTGCTTCTTTTATCATTATAGTTGTTAATGCTAAAAAAAGTTGGGTATAGTTTCTTTGGTACGCTCTATCTTGATTTCCTTATCACACTCATCATAGTAGGTAGCCTGCCATGTGTATTTTTGAGTATCACTTCAAAATCAAAACTTATCTATGCTATGTTATCGAATTTGGTTCTCTGATATTAAATATTATATCAAAATTCAGTTTGTATGCAAAACCTCATGAACAAATTAGATAAACATATTATTTGTGACCACTGACTAATATATACTAATGTTTTACAGTGCCTGGAAAGACGCAAAACCTCACAATTACACATTTTTGTCAATAGCACTTTGGTTATGGTAGCAAAAGGGTTTTTCAGGGTTGAACATAGATTAAAAGAAGGGGTTGTCATGTAATTTTAACCCATTCATAAGTAAGTGGGTTAATATTATCACTTCTAGTTTTCATGATTATTTTTTAGTCCATTACTTATCAATTTTGTTTGATTGGTTGTAGGTGTAAGGGCAAAAATTTCATGAAAAGAACATAAAATATGAAAAAACAAAAAAAAACATCAGGAATATGTATGAAGTGTGATTCTTCTTACTCTTATTTTGTATCACTTCTTTTTATATGGAATTGATTGGAAGGTTGCAGTGTATATTTGATATTACATCAAAATTTCATGTTTGTATGCAAAAACCCAAGATGAACATATTATATGTGTCCATTGACTAATGTATACAATACTGTTTGCAGATGTCTGGAAAGATTCTGCTACTAGAAAGATGCAAAGCTTCAAATCCTCATGACTAACAAACTAGGTTACATCTTCCTTTTCTTGATTCATAAACTGTTATTCTTTTCATGATAAAGATGATGATAAAAAAGAATTTCTCACCCTATTAAGTACTGTCAAGGTAAATCTTTCTTGAAACTTTGCATCATTAAAAGTTCATTTGATAAACTTTATTGTTTGAGTTTTTATTTAAAAATAAAAAAGTAAGAGTTTGTGATCAAGGTTTTAAATTCTTAAGGTTGTTTGCCATTTTGTATGTTAAGGTTTTGTATTTTCAGGCTATTATTTTGGATGGTAGTTTTTGTTGGTGGTTGTTTTCATTAAAACATTGTTGTTTACTAATGTAGTTCATTTATTCTTACCAAGTTAATTACATCAATGTGTTTGTAAAAACCACGAGAAGTTTCTTAGTCGGAATCCGTCGGGTCATTAAACTAAATGATTTTAGCGTTTAAATTCACTTAATACCTAAAATATATCATTAAACTGTTTCATTTAAACAAACTCGTGATTTCACGGGTCATTTCACTAGTATTATTCTATTATACTAAATTTACATTGCATTTTAACAGAAACTATACACTTTTATCGTTAACAACTAGATTAATGAGTTGATATAATTTCATATAGACTATCGCTATAATTTCCTCTTTATAATATAAAATTACGGAGTACCTTTTTTGGGTTAAATGGCCCACTTTTAGGAGCATTGTTGTCTACCGAGTCTGTGAGTGCACTACCTGACCCGCTGGATCCAATCTACATTAAAACAATTAATTAAATAGCGAACTTAAAAAAAAAAATAGAGATTTAATTACAAGTATCTCAACGAAGTTTAAGAATTAAAAGTGATGGTCTTAAATTACCGGCCCATATTTGATAAAATTGGTTAAACCATGTAATGAGCCCCAAACGTTATTTGTAGACTTGCGATCTGTTCCAGTTTCAAATGTGGAGTTATAAGCTGCTTGTGCTAAACAATTAAACAAATCCGAGCTATATTCTTGATCATTCCATAGATCATGAGGTATTATATCTCGCAGCGTCTTGTTTTCGTAATGAGACCTAGCCAGCTGTACTAGAAACTTATTATCATCAGCTTCGCATGAAATAAATGCTTTTCTCCCGCACAAGATCTCAAAAAATACGACTCCCATCGAGTAAACATCCGATTTGTACGTCACACCTCCAATTCTGTGTGTATCAGGGTCAATATACCCTCGGGTGCCAATAGGTTTACTAATGTAAACCTGATCAATTCTATGTTTTGGATGTTTAATCGAAAACTCAAATCCAGATAGCTTAGGCTCCCACATATCATCTAATAAAATTGTGGAGCTATTAATGTTACGATGTATAACATGATAACTCTCTAATAGTAGGCTATGCAAGTAGTATAATGCACTTGCAATACGTTCTGATATATCAACTCTGTGAAGCAATGTGAGGTTCTTGTTGCTTAGATGCATGTTGAGACTTCCATTGCGATAATGGTGGTTTACGATGATCTTTTCGCCATTTTCATTGCAAAATCCTATCATAGAGACAATATTTTTATGCTTGAGACTTGAAAGCATAGAGACCTCGGTCCAGAACTCAGTTTCTCCCTGCCCGTACGTACGATCTAACCTCCGAGCTGCAATTTTTATCCACTTGCCAAAAGGGTCTTTTAGTTTTCCCTTGTACACTTTTCCAAAACCACCTTTTCCGATGATATTTTTATCGGAGAAGTTGTTGGTGGCCGTTATAATGTCTTCAAGTGGGATTTGTAAGTGAGCAAACTCCGTGGTTAATGTTGATGCCATATTTCAGTTGGTTAATCAAGTGAATGTGAATGTGAAAGTGAAAGTTTGAATACCAGTATTAAGCAACAATAGGATTCTTCATCTCTTGAATATATAGACATTATTAAAGTATTTGTTAATAGCTAGCACGAGCTCATCCACTTTATTAATTGAATTAAAAATTAATTTTTAAGTTATATTCATCAAGACAAGACGGTAATTGAAAATTGAGCCAGGTCACGTGATTCCTTTGACCGGAGTTTGGGAAAAAAATAATTTTATAATCTTACCAAAGTTTTATACACCATGACGATAATTGAAAATTGAGTCGGGTCACGTGACTCCTTTGACCAGAGTTTGAATGATTCCTTTAACCGGATGTTTGTTGATGTTTATGGTTCTTCAAAGGGGACGTCTCAAGTGTTGGATCTCTCAATAGAGGCGAATTGGTTTGTTTGATACTTCAGTGGTTCACATATGTTTGTTAGATAGTAGTTTTGTATTTGTGTAGTGTATGTGATAATGTTATGTATTTGTCAACCTATAAATGTAGTTGGTATGTTTTTTGGGTTTAGATCAATACGTTTGTCAAATTGATCGTAAGGTCATGTCAAACTGACAGTTGATTTATTTAAATTTATATTTATATTAACGTTTTTCGCCAAAAAAATTTAAAAATTGGGCCACCTTTTACATTTCTGCATAGTTAGAATACAACTTTGTTTTATTCTCCCTCTATTTTAATACAATTGTCTCGAAAAAAAAAAAAAATTAAAAAAATTACATAGTTTAAAAATATGTCATTATTATATTGTTGTTTTTGTTTATTTTAAAAAATTCGTAATTTATGAATTACATATAGTAAGTTGTTATGTGTATACTATTGACACCACCTTTATTTTCACATAGGTATTGTTAATCATTTAAAATAAAAAATTACATGAGTGTTTCTGGTGGTTTTACCCTAGATTCATTAGGAGTCCCTAAATTATTTTTTGACAAGAGGCGTCCCCGTACACTTATGTCACAAGAGGTCCTAGATCATAAACGGGAGCCAAATGTTAGAAAATTACGGTCTCACTAATTCCCAACAAACGCCAAGTGAAAAACAGTAAAGAAATAAGAACAATTCACAACACAATAATTTAACGTGGAAAATCCAAAATAGAAGAAAAATCACGGGCCCTCAAAGAGAGAAATTCACTATATCACAAATTGTTACAATGACATAGACGACTCTCTTAAGCCAACTACACTCTCCAAAGTATTTAACTAATACAACTGTCAAACATGGGTAAGAAAGAAAAAATAATCAAATACTTAAATTGTATTGATTGGTACGAGTTGGAATGATGCTCATGACCTCATTTTATAACCAAATCATCCACCTCCAACTTCTTCCTCCCACGGATGTGGGACAACATCATTTTATATTTAAAGAAGTTACCCCTCTTTTCTTCCATCTACCAATGTGGAACAAGTAACCATATCACTTTTCAATCAAAAAATAAACCAACACCAAAGTAATCTGAATTTGAGTTTCCTATTAAACATTCAAAAGATAGAATGCATCAAGTTTTCATTTGTGAACCTATTGGTACCAAAGGGCATATTGAGCCTGAAACTCACAAAATTGGAGGTCTGACGTACAAATCGCATATTTACTCAACGAGAGTAGTTTTTATCGGATATTTACTTAATGGGTTTAGGTTCTTTTTTTTTGAAATTAATCATCTGCGAAAGAAAAGCGTTTATTTCAAAAGATCATGATAATATGTTTCTGGTTCTGCTAGCTAAAGACAGTGGTGTGCTGTAAGATATAATCCATCACGATCTATGGAATTAACAAGACAGCAGAAAGTTACTCTATTTTTTATCAATTGACACGTATTTTCGTACATTGGAAGATCGAACAAAATGTGATGTGTAGACGATTATTGAATCTTAGATCAAACGTTAAACACTAGATTAAAGACGGAAAACAATAGCAACTTAAGATCCCAATAATGTCAATGGTAGCTCCAGATAAAACAGTAGTAACTGGAGCCGTCAAACCATCAGCTACTGCTACCTTAAAGGAAGAAACAATTATATCACAAGTAATCTCAACTAGTCACGACAGATTACTAACACAAAAAAACACGTGTGCACAATCTAACTGTACACCACTAATTACATCAATGTAATAACAATGTACCTTTATGAAGAATAAGAAGAATATGACATCATCTTATCTACCTCACAATCAACACATCGATCCCACCTGCACCCCTGACCCCACCCACAACAGGATACTTATCCGGGGAGTAACTGTAGCCGGCACTAATTGGGTCTCTTGCTACTCCATTTCTTTTATCTTTTCCTTCGTATCTCGTAGTTCACTTTATCACAGATAAAAATACGTGTCTTTAGCCAACTCAATACTCTTCTACAATGCTATTGACATGTCAAATCTTAAACCATGACTCACAGACATAGCTCTAAAGAAACTGGGGATTAACAGCGCACCAACATGGTTTGATCGATCGTCATACATATCTTATCACAACATCCCACACAAAAGCTTAGAAGATAATCAGTTAGTACCTATCACTAACCACAATAATCTAATCACATAACACCTACATTCACTTATTTCTTCCCCTACTTGTATGTTTCAGTGAGTTTAAAAACATGACACTCACATGTACATGCTGCAAAACCTACGGTCTGATACCAACTTGTAACACTGTACTTTTTTTAAAATCATAGCGGAAGACATAATTAAACAAACCACATTATATTAACATAATTTAATATAAATATTTTCTTATTAACAACCTTACAAAACATGTGTTATGTTAACAACTGTTTACATATACAAAAGACTAGACATCAGAGTTCGGCTTTGTCAAACATATCTTCACCATGCCCGCTCCTTTCTATCTAGCATACAAAATATACAAAACCTGCATGGAAAGGATGTGGGAGATTACCAAGAAGTTAAGTGAATGAAACTTCCTAACATATCTAGCATACAGTACTAACTTGTACAACAACTATCAACAACAGCAACAACAAAAACGAAAACAACAACAACAACAAACAACTCTAACTAAAGGATCAGCGGCTCGTACGTGCCTGCAACCACTAGTTGATCGGGCTAGGGTTTATCGATAGTTCCTACTACTGAATCTCCAGTATATCTATCCACACGCAATAGATGCGTCATTTATTTCTATACTCAACATACAATAGCACCAGGACTAAACCTGATAGATCGATGTTGACCTCTTTATGCTTAACCTAAGAGATCGAGGTTATATCAACTAGTACACAGACAACCAGAAAATCAACATAGCATCTAAATTATAATAGTAAAGCATAATAATATAACATCTATACAATCAAAGTAGCACAACTTCCTACTATATACTATATTCGGAGATAGTCCCACTCACCGATACTATCGCAACTCAGTGGTCTAATAATACTGAGTCTTCACATCTACTTTGTCACCTGAGAATGATACAGATCAAGTCAGTAATCATAACTCAATTATATACTGAATCTAAAGCATTGATAATATATAATCACATCCAATGGTCAACATTACACTAAAACCAATTCTGGACACTGTCATTCGTATAACCCATTTCTTATTCGTACAACACATATCATTCATGCGAATGGATGACTCGTTCGCACGAGGCACCATTGGTTCGTACGATAAATATACACAAAAATTAACACATAAACGATGTGGTTCGCAGGGTTGAAGTACTGGTTCGCACGAACCAGACAAGGTCATTCGCATACGATACCTAACCAAATGATTATAAGCATAATACACAATCGTACGAACCATCACTTGGGTCGCACGACCCACCATCTCACTCGCACAAGTAGGATATTATTCGTACTAACGTATAACTGGTTCGCACGAGTCACTCGATGGTTCGCACGAACCATCATCTCATTCGCATAGTATAAATCCCACCAATCGTTAACACGAACAAACACGTGGTTCGTACTATCCGTACGGATGGAGTCTGTAACCGTACGGATGCACCTGCAACCATACGGGTGTATATCATAACCTGAATTTTTGTTTAAGTGTTGATTTCTAGCCGTTATGCTGTCCGTTTGTATACTGATGACTATAACGCTATAACTAACTTGTGTATATGTTTTTCTCAGGAGAAAAGGAGAAAGAGAAGGTTCAGTGATTAGATAGCTGAACACCTTCTCAATTGCTGGTAATCAGTGAGTGCGACTAACTGGAGATTAGTAGTATAACACCCCGCCAAATTACCATCTGACGGCGTGTTAATCCAGGTCGCACAGTTAACAGTTACGCCCTCTATATGAGACGTTTAAAGTAATCGCATTTAATTTTATTTAAAAATTAACTTTCAAAAACATAAGTCAATAATCTCAAAATAGAAACACTGTTGTGATCGTAACCACAAGCCAACAGTATTTAAACAGTATAAAAGTTTTAAATGCAAAAGTAAATAATGTTCTTTAAAATCAAATGCTGACTCCACGGCCAGTCATGCAGCAAACATAGCGGAAGCATACCTCTTAAGGACCTGAGAATAACAACACGCAAAAACAGGTCAACAAATAATGTTGGTGAATCTACAAGTTTAAAGTAATGTAACAGTATCTGAAAAACAGTTATCAGAAAAATAGTTTAGTTTCCTTGACCACGAGATTCTAACGTTTGCATAATCTGAGCACCTGAATACTAGCAATGACCCGAGTATCGAAGCCACTATACCCGCCTTACCTCGTAAAATGTTATACACTTGTTCAGTTGTATTTAATGTTCAAAGTAAATGCACCACAGTTTTTATAGTGCGTGAGGTTGTCAACCTAACAGATCCGTCCATCTAAATTGTGCTTACACCGATGGTATTAAAAGTATTCAAGCTAGAGGCTTTTTGAACAAACTCAATATGCATATATGTAGTACTCATGTCAATACAAAAGTAATTGAAAATGTAAGTATAACAGCGTGTATTCTCATCCCTAAAAACATGTAAAAAGCGGGGCTGTAGACTCACCTTTGAATAAAGCTCGGATTGAAAAGTGAACAATTAACTTGTACGGTTTATACCCGAGTAATGCAACCTAAGTATACGTATGCAGGTTGGTCAATATATGTATCTTAAATAAATGTGGTTTCATAGTGTACGTTGTCCTATTGCTCGACTCGACGCGTTTCAAAGTAAAAGTCAACTATATCATGCAAGTCAAACAAAGTCAACCGAAGTCAACCAAAAGTCAAACTTGGTCAATGTGGTCAACTAAAGTCAACATCAGTAGTTTCATATCAAATATTGGTCAACATGTCAAACCTAAGTCAAACAATACGTTTTAGGTCATGAATGATCATTTTCACAATTTCAGTTTATCGTTACGCACAAAGTTCATGAACACGTAGCATACTTAGCACATTATCTCATAGTACAAAATTCACGTAAACATGACAAACTCCAGATCATAAATATACTTAAAATCGATTCCAAAAAGTCCAGCCAGGGACTCATACGATAATTAAAAGTCAGGAATCAGAAGGGATACATTTGGGGTTTGCCAAGTCAGTTTCTGACCGCGCACTGATTTTGTTTTGGCTATAACCGGAGTTAGGAACATGCAATTGATACAAGAACAGTGGAAATAGTTCATGGACAAATCAAAGTAACACATATCAAAAATCTAGCAACTTTTGTTTAGCCAATTTGTACAGTTTATTCGTACAAGTTGAACATTCAGTTTTCAGCTCAAATCAGAATTCGCATAAAGTATGGCTCTATTGTGCCCAATGCATAAGGTTTCAGAGATTGACATAAACTAACAATAAGTCACATATCATGTTAAGTTTCATTTTAAAGAAGCATAAATGCTCATGCAATTCACACAATCCACAGAGTACAAAACCGTGAGCAAGTTACAGATTCGATTCTTATTTAGTTAGTCACATTCGCACGCAATTATCTGAAGATCTAGATACAATTAGCCTATGATATCCACATGAAAGATGAATTACTTTTTGTCTAATTTTCAAATATGTAAAGCTTTAATCACAGAAGTTAACATATTTTATCATACAAGATTATTTTCATGCAAGTGCTGTATAAAACTACTTTTACACTAATTCAAGCATATCTCGGGCTATACATAAGCAAATGACATGATATCCTAGTCTAAATTGAGTGTTTTTAAATTATCTTTCCAGTGGTATAAGTCTTACATGCAAATTCGTTGTCTATCAATACCATATTTCTGATCAAGCAACAAAAACACAACGATAATTCAAATTGACATAACTTAATCATACGGAAACGAAATCAAGCGAATCCAAAGCCTAAACTCAATAGTTTTTTGTGCAAAAAATCTGATTATAACATAATAATTAACATTTTAAAAACTTAATTTTTCTGATCAAACAATAACAAATTCGTTTTTAAACCCTAGCGCATCAAACAATCAAAATAACGATAACGATTAACACGTACGCGTATAGACTTGAGCAATTGACAACATAAGTATAAAACTCTTATAAAAATCATATTTTAAGAATTAGGGTTCATGCAATTATACCTTAGATCGCTAAAAGAATTATACCAACGCGTAGAGGAGATCGAGAATTGCAACTTTCGTGTTCAAGGTTTTATCAAAAAGTGAAAATTGAATGGTATGATGATGGTGGTGTTGGGCGACGGTTTTGGGGAGGGAGAGGGAGATCGACTGCTCAAAAATTGATATAGGGGATTATGACTAAATTAGGTTAACACATGCTATTTATATCTAGCCCTAATATTGATAAATACACTTAAGTCCCTCAACTAAACCAACATTTAACAAAATAAAGGGGAGAGGGGAGGGGGTTGGCCGATTGGGGCCCATGGGAGTGTTCCCGGGCTCTCGTTTTGCAATTTCGTGTAATCGTGATCCGTTTTAAGTGCCGTTTAGTCGTACCAAAGGCCCGGAACGCTAACCCGATCGTTAAACGCAACCAATTGTTTAATTTATTAAAAACTCAATAAATTAAATATTTTAAAAAGTTAATAATTAATAAAATTAATTATTAAAATATACCCGAGCGTTTCGTTGCTCAAAAAGCTATTATTAAAATCGTATCGTTTTTATCGTATTTCATTATCCGAAATATTTATTTGAATTAATATGAAACCATATTAATTATTGAAACCCTCCGAAGATCAAGTACGCATTTAATACACGTAAACGCATAAAAGTTAAATAATTGCCGTTAAATAGACTAACGGAAGGTTAACGGAAGTAACGGAAAAATTAGGATTATTACATTACCCACCTGTTATTGAAAATTTCGTCCCGAAATTTTAGTGATCGTCCGCTGAAGTAGTTTTCTCGGGAAACAATTGCGGATACTTCAGCATCATCTGGTCTTCACGCTCCCACGTGAACTCTGGTCCTCTTCTCGCGTTCCATCGAACTTTTACGATAGAAATTCTGCTTTGCTTCAACTGTTTGACCTCACGGCCCAAGATTTCAACAGGTTCCTCAATGAAATGAAGTTTGTCGTCGATACGTAGTTCCTCTAAAGGAATAATCAAATTATCATCGGCTAGGCACTTCTTTAGATTGGATACATGAAAAACGTCGTGTATACCGCTGAGTGCTTGTGGCAGTTCCAATCTGTAAGCTACCGGTCCAACTCTTTCAGTTATCTCAAATGGTCCAACATATCTAGGACTCAGTTTACCTCGTTTTCCAAATCGTACAACACCCTTTCAAGGTGATACCTTAAGCATAACCTTGTCACCAACTTGAAACTCTATGTCCTTCCGTCTAACATAGACGTAACTCTTTTGACGACTTCGAGCCATTCTCAGTCGTTCCTGAATTTGTAGGACTTTCTCAGTTGTCTCCTGAATAATCTCAGGACCTGTCAATTGACTATCTCCCAATTCGCTCCAACAAACGGGAGATCTACACTTCCTTCCATACAACGCTTCGAAAGGTGCAGCTTTAATGCTCGCATGGTAGCTGTTATTGTATGAGAACTCAGCTAGTGGTAAATACTTATCCCATCCGTTTTCGAAATCAATGACACACGCTCTCAATATGTCCTCAAAAGTCTGAATAGTTCGTTCGCTCTGGCCATCTGTCTGGGGGTGATATGCTGTACTCATATCTAAACGGGTCCCCATTGCTTTCTGTAATGATTGCCAAAATCTGGAAGTAAATCTGCTGTCGCGATCGGCTATAATAGATATAGGCACTCCATGCCTAGAGACGATTTCCTTAATGTAGATCTGAGCCAAATTCTCCATTTTATCAGTTTCTCTTATCAGTAAGAAGTGTGCGGACTTAGTGAGACGATCCACGATAACCCAAATAGTATCGTGACCTCCCGCCGTTCTCAGCAGTCTTGTAATGAAGTCCATGGAAATTCCTTCCCACTTCCACTGGGAATCTCTGGTTGAGTTAATAATCCTGATGGCTTCTGATGTTCAGCCTTGACTTTAGCGCAAGTCAAGCACTTTCCAACATAGGTAGCAATCTCAGCTTTCAAATTTGGCCACCAATAAAACACCTTCAAATCTTGGTACATCTTATCTGATCCCGGATGAATTGAGTACCTTGACTTGTGTGCTTCCTCCAACACTAGTTTTCTCAATCCACTAAATTTTGGTACCCAGATTCGATTGGCAAAGTACCGTGTTCCATCCTCCTTGATGTCAAATTTCTTATCTATTCCTCTGAGAAATTCAACATCGAAATTTTCTTGTTTCACTGCTTCTTGTTGTGCTTCACGGATTTGTGATGTGAGATTCGTACGGACAACTATGTTAAGCGCTTTAACCCTAAGAGGTCTCTCTCGTTCCTTTCTGCTTAAGGCATCCGCCACAACATTCGCCTTGCCCGGATGGTATTGAAGTTCGCAGTTATAATTGTTAAGTAGTTCCATCCAACGTCGTTCTCTCATGTTGAGCTGTTTATGATTGAATATGTGCTGTAAACTCTTATGGTCAGTGAAGATAGTGAACTTGGTTTCAAACAGGTAGTGTCTCTACATTTTAAGTGCAAAGACAACAGCTCCTAACTCAAGGTCGTGTGTAGTGTAGTTCTGCTCGTGAATTTTTAACTGACGCGATCCATAAGCAATAACTTTATTTCGTTGCATAAGCATGCAGCCCATTCCTTGACGTGAGGTATCACAATAAACAACAAAATCTTCACTTCCCTCGGGTAGAGACAATACTGGTACAATTGTTAACTTCTCCTTCAACAACTGAAATGCAGTCTCTTGCGGTTCTGACCACTCAAACTTCTTGCCCTTATGAGTCAATGCGGTTAATGGTCGGGCGATCTTAGAGAATCCTTCAATGAATCTTCTGTAGTAACCAGCTAGACCCAAAAATTGCCTAATCTGCGTTGGCGTCTTTGGAGTTTCCCAATTCTTAACCGACTCAATCTTTGCTGGATCGACCTGTATTCCCTTGGCCCCTACAACATGGCTAAGAAATTGTACTTCTGGTAACCAAAAGTCACACTTAGAGAACTTTGCATACAACTGCTCTTCTCTAAGTATAGTCAATATCGAACGTAGATGCTGCTCGTGCTCTTCTCTGTTCTTGGAGTACACCAATATATCATGAATAAAAATAATGATGAATTTATCTAGGTATGGCTTACACACACGGTTCATGAGGTCCATGAACACTGCTGGCGCGTTCGTCAAACAAAACGACATCACTGTAAACTCATAATGTCCATATCATGTTCTAAACGCTGTCTTCGGGACATTAGCTTCTTTGACTCTCAATTGGTGATACCCGGATCTCAAATCAATCTTCGAATAACAACTGGATCCCTGCAGCTGATCAAATAAGTCATCATTCCTCGGTAGCGGATACCGATTCTTGATTGTCAACTTGTTCAATTCTCTGTAGTCGATACACAATCTCATCGACCCATCCTTCTTCTTAACAAACAAGACCGGAGCTCCCCAAGGCGAAGAACTCGGTCGAATAAATCCTTTGTCTAACAACTCTTGCAATTGACTAGACAACTCTTGAATTTCTGGGGGTGCAAGTCTGTACGGTGCGCGAGCCACCGGTGCCGATCCTGGCACTAAGTATATCTGAAACTCAATTTTTCAATGCGGTGGGAGACCAGGTAATTCCTCCGGAAAAACTTCAAGAAATTCCTTAACTATAGGAACGTCTTCGGGTCTCCTTTCTTCTGGTACAATTTGGCTTACATGAGCCAAGAACGCAATACATCCCTTTCTCACATACTTCTGGACTTTCAAGCAGTTAATGAGATGTAATTATGAACCATTCTTTTCACCATAAATCATCATAGGTTCACCGTCAGCAATTGGAATACGAATAGCCTTTAGGTCACAGACCACCTCAGCTTTGTTATCAGCTAACCAGTCCATTCCAACCACAAGGTCAAAACTTCCCAGTTTAATAGGTATCACATCAATGCTAAAAGGCTTACTTTCTAATGTCAAAGTACAACCATGATAAATCTTATCAGCTCTCATCAAGTTACCATTTCCTAGTTCTATGGAATACACGTTATCTAAGGAAGAACCAGGTTTCTTAACATTGTGACAAATATCCTTAGATATAAAACTTCTATCAGCGCCAGTATCAAACAAAACATAAACATTAAGATAGCTGGGCGGAAAAAAACGTACCTTTAACTGAGTTAATGCCATTGCATGTCCCACCGGGGTGATGGGTGGTTGCAGTTCCCTGAGTGGGTCCATCTTTCTTCTTCCTCGGGCAGTCCTTCGCGTAATGGCCTGCTTCGCCACACGTAAAGTGAAATGTCCCGTTCTTATTGATTAAAAACGTTCCATATTAATTGATTTCGTTGCGAGGTTTTGACCTCTATATGAGACGTTTTTCAAAGACTGCATTCATTTTTAAACAAACCATAACCTTTATTTCATCAATAAAGGTTTAAAAAGCTTTACGTAGATTATCAAATAATGATAATCTAAAATATCCTGTTTACACACGACCATTACATAATGGTTTACAATACAAATATGTTACAACAAAATAAGTTTCTTGAATGCAGTTTTTACACAATATCATAAAAGCATGGACTCCAAATCTTGTCCTTATTTAAGTATGCGACAGCGGAAGCTCTTAATAATCACCTGAGAATAAACATGCTTAAAACGTCAACAAAAATGTTGGTGAGTTATAGGTTTAACCTATATATATCAAATCGTAACAATAGACCACAAGATTTCATATTTCAATACACATCCCATACATAGAGATAAAAATCATTCATATGGTGAACACCTGGTAACCGACAATAACAAGATGCATATATAAGAATATCCCCATCATTCCGGGACACCCTTCGGATATGATATAAATTTCGAAGTACTAAAGCATCCGGTACTTTGGATGGGGTTTGTTAGGCCCAATAGATCTATCTTTAGGATTCGCGTCAATTAGGGTGTCTGTTCCCTAATTCTTAGATTACCAGACTTAATAAAAAGGGGCATATTCGATTTCGATAATTCAACCATAGAATGTAGTTTCACGTACTTGTGTCTATTTTGTAAATCATTTATAAAACCTGCATGTATTCTCATCCCAAAAATATTAGATTTTAAAAGTGGGACTATAACTCACTTTCACAGATTTTTTTACTTCGTCGGGAAGTAAGACTTGGCCACTGTTGATTCACGAACCTATAACAATATATACATATATATTAAAGTATGTTCAAAATATATTTACAACACTTTTAATATATTTTGATGTTTTAAGTTTATTAAGTCAGCTGTCCTCGTTAGTAACCTATAACTAGTTGTCCACAGTTAGATGTACAGAAATAAATCGATAAATATTATCTTGAATCAATCCACGACCCAGTGTATACGTATCTCAGTATTGATCACAACTCAAACTATATATATTTTGGAATCAACCTCAACCCTGTATAGCTAACTCCAACATTCACATATAGAGTGTCTATGGTTGTTCCGAAATATATATAGATGTGTCGACATGATAGGTCGAAACATTGTATACGTGTCTATGGTATCTCAAGATTACATAATATACAATACAAGTTGATTAAGTTATGGTTGGAATAGATTTGTTACCAATTTTCACGTAGCTAAAATGAGAAAAATTATCCAATCTTGTTTTACCCATAACTTCTTCATTTTAAATCCGTTTTGAGTGAATCAAATTGCTATGGTTTCATATTGAACTCTATTTTATGAATCTAAACAGAAAAGTATAGGTTTATAGTCGGAAAAATAAGTTACAAGACGTTTTTGTAAAGGTAGTCATTTCAGTCGAAAGAACGACGTCTAGATGACCATTTTAGAAAACATACTTCCACTTTGAGTTTAATCATAATTTTTGGATATAGTTTCATGTTCATAATAAAAATCATTTTCTCAGAATAACAACTTTTAAATCAAAGTTTATCATAGTTTTTAATTAACTAACCCAAAACAGCCCGCGGTGTTACTACGACGGCGTAAATCCGGTTTTACGGTGTTTTTCGTGTTTCCAGGTTTTAAATCATTAAGTTAGCATATCATATAGATATAGAACATGTGTTTAGTTGATTTTAAAAGTCAAGTTAGAAGGATTAACTTTTGTTTGCGAACAAGTTTAGAATTAACTAAACTATGTTCTAGTGATTACAAGTTTAAACCTTCGAATAAGATAGCTTTATATGTATGAATCGAATGATGTTATGAACATCATTACTACCTTAAGTTCCTTGGATGAACCTACTGGAAAAGAGAAAAATGGATCTAGCTTCAATGGATCCTTGGATGGCTCAAAGTTCTTGAAGCAAAATCATGACACGAAAACAAGTTCAAGTAAGATCATCACTTGAAATAAGATTGTTATAGTTATAGAAATTGAACCAAAGTTTGAATATGATTATTACCTTGTATTAGAATGATAACCTACTGTAAGAAACAAAGATTTCTTGAGGTTGGATGATCACCTTACAAGATTGGAAGTGAGCTAGCAAACTTGAAAGTATTCTTGATTTTATGAAACTAGAACTTTTGGAATTTATGAAGAACACTTAGAACTTGAAGATAGAACTTGAGAGAGTTCAATTAGATGAAGAAAATTGAAGAATGAAAGTGTTTGTAGGTGTTTTTGGTCGTTGGTGTATGGATTAGATATAAAGGATATGTAATTTTGTTTTCATGTAAATAAGTCATGAATGATTACTCATATTTTTGTAATCTTATGAGATATTTCATGCTAGTTGCCAAATGATGGTTCCCACATGTGTTAGGTGACTCACATGGGCTGCTAAGAGCTGATCATTGGAGTGTATATACCAATAGTACATACATCTAAAAGCTGTGTATTGTACGAGTACGAATACGGGTGCATACGAGTAGAATTGTTGATGAAACTGAACGAGAATGTAATTGTAAGCATTTTTGTTAAGTAGAAGTATTTTGATAAGTGTATTGAAGTCTTTCAAAAGTGTATAAATACATATTAAAACACTACATGTATATACATTTTAACTGAGTCGTTAAGTCATCGTTAGTCGTTACATGTAAGTGTTGTTTTGAAACCTTTAGGTTAACGATCTTGTTAAATGTTGTTAACCCAATGTTTATAATATCAAAAGAGATTTTAAATTATTATATTATCATGATATTATGATGTACGAATATCTCTTAATATGATATATATACATTAAATGTCGTTACAACGATAAACGTTACATATATGTCTCGTTTCAAAATCATTAAGTTAGTAGTCTTGTTTTTACATATGTAGTTCATTGTTAATATAATTAATGATATGTTTACTTATCATAATATCATGTTAACTATATATATAACCATATATATGTCATCATATAGTTTTTTACAAGTTTTAACGTTCGTGAATCACCGGTCAACTTGGGTGGTCAATTGTCTATATGAAACCTATTTCAATTAATCAAGTCTTAACAAGTTTGATTGCTTAACATGTTGGAAACATTTAATCATGTAAACATCAATCTCAATTAATATATATAAACATGGAAAAGTTCGGGTCACTACAGTACCTACCCGTTAAATAAATTTCGTCCCGAAATTTTAAGCTGTTGAAGGTGTTGACGAATCTTCTGGAAATAGATGCGGGTATTTCTTCTTCATCTGATCTTCACGCTCCCAGGTGAACTCGGGTCCTCTACGAGCATTCCATCGAACCTTAACAATTGGTATCTTGTTTTGCTTAAGTCTTTTAACCTCACGATCCATTATTTCGACAGGTTCTTCGATGAATTGGAGTTTTTCGTTGATTTGGATTTCATCTAACGGAATAGTGAGATCTTCTTTAGCAAAACATTTCTTCAAATTCGAGACGTGGAAAGTGTTATGTACAGCCGCGAGTTGTTGAGGTAACTCAAGTCGGTAGGCTACTGGTCCGACACGATCAATAATCTTGAATGGTCCAATATACCTTGGATTTAATTTCCCTCCTTTACTAAATCGAACAACGCCTTTCCAAGGTGCAACTTTAAGCATGACCATCTCTCCAATTTCAAATTCTATATCTTTTCTTTTAATGTCAGCGTAGCTCTTTTGTCGACTTTGGGCGGTTTTCAACCGTTGTTGAATTTGGATGATCTTCTTGGTAGTTTCTTGTATAATCTCCGGACCCGTAATCTGTCTATCCCCCACTTCACTCCAACAAATCGGAGACCTGCACTTTCTACCATAAAGTGCTTCAAACGGCGTCATCTCAATGCTTGAATGGTAGCTGTTGTTGTAGAAAAATTCTGCTAACGGTAGATGTCGATCCCAACTATTTCCGAAATCAATAACACATGCTCGTAGCATATCTTCAAGCGTTTGTATTGTCCTTTCGCTCTGCCCATCAGTTTGTGGATGATAGGAAGTACTCATGTCTAGACGAGTTCCTAATGCTTGCTGTAATGTTTGTCAGAATCTTGAAATAAATCTGCCATCCCTATCAGAGATAATAGAGATTGGTATTCCATGTCTGGAGACGACTTCCTTCAAATACAGTCGTGCTAACTTCTCCATCTTGTCATCTTCTCTTATTGGCAGGAAGTGTGCTGATTTGGTGAGACGATCAACTATTACCCAAATAGTATCAAAACCACTTGCAGTCCTTGGCAATTTAGTGATGAAATCCATGGTAATGTTTTCCCATTTCCATTCCGGGATTTTGGGTTGTTGAAGTAGACCTGATGGTTTCTGATACTCAGCTTTGACCTTAGAACACGTCAAACATTCTCCTACGTATTTAGCAACATCGGCTTTCATACCCGGCCACCAAAAATGTTTCTTGAGATCCTTGTACATCTTCCCCGTTCCAGGATGTATTGAGTATCTGGTTTTATGAGCTTCTCTAAGTACCATTTCTCTCATATCTCCAAATTTTGGTACCCAAATCCTTTCAGCCCTATACCGGGTTCCGTCTTCCCGAATATTAAGATGCTTCTCCGATCCTTTGGGTATTTCATCCTTTAAATTTCCCTCTTTTAAAACTCCTTGTTGCGCCTCCTTTATTTGAGTAGTAATGTTATTATGAATCATTATATTCATAGATTTTACTCGAATGGGTTCTCTATCCTTCCTGCTCAAGGCATCGGCTACCACATTTGCCTTCCCCGGGTGGTAACGAATCTCAAAATCGTAATCATTCAATAATTCAATCCACCTACGCTGCCTCATATTCAGTTGTTTCTGATTAAATATGTGTTGAAGACTTTTGTGGTCGGTATATATAATACTTTTGACCCCATATAAGTAGTGCCTCCAAGTCTTTAATGCAAAAACAACCGCGCCTAATTCCAAATCATGCGTCGTATAATTTTGTTCGTGAATCTTCAATTGTCTAGACGCATAAGCAATCACCTTCGTTCGTTGCATTAATACACAACCGAGACCTTGCTTTGATGCGTCACAATAAATCACAAAATCATCATTCCCTTCAGGCAATGACAATATAGGTGCCGTAGTTAGCTTTTTCTTCAATAACTGAAACGCTTTCTCTTGTTCATCATTCCATTCAAATTTCTTCCCTTTATGCGTTAATGCAGTCAAGGGTTTTGCTATTCTGGAAAAGTCTTGGATGAACCTTCTGTAGTAACCAGCTAGTCCTAAAAACTGGCGTATGTGTTTCGGAGTTTTCGGGGTTTCCCACTTTTCAACAGTTTCTATCTTTGCCGGATCCACCTTAATACCTTCTTTGTTCACTATGTGACCGAGGAATTGAACTTCTTCCAACCAAAATGCACACTTTGAAAACTTAGCGTACAATTCTTCCTTCCTCAATACTTCTAACACCTTTCTCAAATGTTCACCGTGTTCTTGGTCATTCTTTGAGTAAATAAGTATGTCATCAATGAAAACAATGACAAACTTGTCAAGGTATGGTCCACACACTCGGTTCATAAGGTCCATGAACACAGCTGGTGCATTAGTTAAACCAAACGGCATGACCATAAACTCGTAATGACCGTAACGTGTTCTGAAAGCAGTCTTTGGAATATCATCTTCTTTCACCCGCATTTGATGATACCCTGAACGTAAGTCAATCTTTGAATAAACAGACGAGCCTTGTAGTTGATCAAATAAGTCGTCGATTCTCGGTAGTGGGTAGCGGTTCTTGATGGTAAGTTTGTTCAACTCTCGGTAGTCGATACACAACCTGAATGTACCATCTTTCTTCTTGACAAACAAAACAGGAGCTCCCCACGGTGATGTGCTTGGTCGAATGAAACCACGCTCTAAAAGTTCTTGTAATTGGCTTTGCAGTTCTTTCATCTCGCTGGGTGCGAGTCTGTAAGGAGCACGAGCTATTGGTGCAGCTCCTGGTACAAGATCTATTTGAAATTCAACGGATCGATGTGGGGGTAATCCCGATAATTCTTTCGGAAATACATCGGGAAATTCTTTTGCAATGGGAACATCATTGATGCTCTTTTCTTCAGTTTGTACTTTCTCGACGTGTGCTAGAACAGCATAGCAACCTTTTCTTATTAGTTTTTGTGCCTTCAAATTACTAATAAGATGTAGCTTCGTGTTGCCCTTTTCTCCGTACACCATTAAGGGTTTTCCTTTTTCTCGTATAATGCGAATTGCATTTTTGTAACAGACAATCTCTGCTTTCACTTCTTTCAACCAGTCCATACCAATTATTACATCAAAACTCCCTAACTCTACTGGTATCAAATCAATCTTAAATGTTTCGCTAACCAGTTTAATTTCTCGATTCCGACATATATTATCTGCTGAAATTAATTTACCATTTGCTAATTCGAGTAAAAATTTACTATCCAAAGGCGTCAATGGACAACTTAATTTAGCACAAAAATCTCTACTCATATAGCTTCTATCCGCACCCGAATCAAATAAAACGTAAGCAGATTTATTGTCAATAAGAAACGTACCCGTAACAAGCTCCGGGTCTTCCTGTGCCTCTACCGCATTAATATTGAAAACTCTTCCACGGCCTTGTCCATTCGTGTTCTCCTGGTTCGGGCAATTTCTAATAATGTGGCCTGGTTTTCCACATTTATAACAAACTACATTGGCATAACTTGCTCCGACACTACTTGCTCCACCATTACTCATTCCGACACCATTTGTTCCTTTCGTTCTATTAACCCCTGGTCCGTAGACCTCACACTTCACCGCGCTATGACCATTTCTTTTACACTTGTTGCAAAATTTGGTGCAGAATCCCGAGTGATTCTTTTCACACCTTTGGCATAGCTGCTTCTGATTGTTGTTGTTTTTGCGGTTATTATTGTTGTTGGGATGATTGTTGTAGTTATTGTTGTTGTTGTTGGGCCGTTTGTTGTAGTTGCGATTGATGTTGCGATTGTTGGGATAATTGTTGCGATTATTGTTGTAATTGCTGTTGTTGTTGTATTGGTGATTCTTATCACCGTTTTCCTCCCACTTTCTTTTGACTTGCTTCACATTGGCCTCTTCAGCAGTCTGTTCTTTAATTCTTTCTTCAATCTGGTTCACGAGTTTGTGAGCCATTCTACATGCCTGTTGTATGGAGGCGGGCTCGTGTGAACTTATATCTTCTTGGATTCTTTCCGGTAATCCTTTCACAAACGCGTCGATCTTCTCTTCCTCATCTTCGAATGCTCCCGGACACAATAGGCACAATTCTGTGAATCGTCTTTCGTACGTGGTAATATCAAATCCTTGGGTTCGTAACCCTCTAAGTTCTGTCTTGAGCTTATTGACCTCGGTTCTGGGACGGTACTTCTCGTTCATCAAGTGCTTGAATGCTGACCACGGTAGTGCGTACGCATCGTCTTGTCCCACTTGCTCTAGATAGGTATTCCACCATGTTAACGCAGAACCTGTGAAGGTATGCGTAGCGTACTTTACTTTGTCCTCTTCAGTACACTTACTTATGGCAAACACCGATTCGACCTTCTCGGTCCACCGTTTCAATCCGATCGGTCCTTCGGTTCCATCAAATTCCAAAGGTTTGCAGGCAGTGAATTCTTTGTAGGTACATCCTACACGATTTCCTGTACTGCTAGATCCAAGGTTATTGTTGGTATGTAGCGCAGCCTGTACTGCGGCTATGTTTGAAGCTAGAAAAGTACGGAATTCCTCTTCATTCATATTCACGGTGTGTTGAGTAGTCGGTGCCATTTCCTTCAAAATAGTTAAATGGAACAAGTTAATCATACAGAATATTAAGAGTAGTTAATAGTATTTCGTAGCATAATATGAACTCATTTATAAAAGCTTTTTCTTCATATTAGCGTTTTATAAGTTTAAATTCGGGTAGTACCTACCCGTTAAGTTCATACTTAGTAGCTAATATACAATTCAACTACTACAATTCTATATGAAAAACTGATTATAATAATATTTCGCGTTCAAACTTTTACACAACATTTTACAAACTTACAATACCGCTTATTTTACATATAGCATGAAATATAGCACGCAATAAATTTGATACAAGATGGTTGTGAAGATAATTCTAGCTAGTACACAAGTCGTTCAGCAAAGGCAATAAAGACACGTAATTCATACGTCCAGAAACAAGTCATGCATTCTGGTTTTACTAGGACTACTTCCCATCCTTGGTCTTGTGGAACATAACCGTTATGGCCGTTGATAAGACAGCGTGTTGTAACGTCGTCAAAGGGACGAGGGTTACGTAATGTCCAACAGTCCCGTAACAATCTAAAAACCTCATTTCTTACCCCAATTACCGACTCCGTCACTTGTGGAAACGTTTTGTTTAATAGTTGTAGCCCGATGTTCTTGTTCTCACTTTGGTGAGAAGCGAACATTACTAATCCGTAAGCATAACATGCTTCTTTATGTTGCATGTTAGCCGCTTTTTCTAAATCACGAAGTCCAATATTCGGATATATTGAGTCAAAATAATTTCTTAACCCATTGCGTAAAATAGCATTTGGGTTCCCCGCAATATATGCGTCAAAGTAAACACATCGTAACTTATGGATTTCCCAATGTGATATCCCCCATCTTCCGAACGAAAGCCTTTTATAAACCAAGGCATTCTTGGAACGTTCTTCGAATGTCTTACAAACTGATCTCGCCTTAAATAGTTGTGCCGAAGAATTCTGACCGACTCTAGACAAGATTTCATCAATCATGTCTCTGGGTAGGTCTCTTAAAATATTGGGTTGTCTATCCATTTTGTGTTTTTATACTGTAAAATAGACAAGAGTTAGATTCATAAAAAAAAAATACTTATTAATACAAGCAATTTTTACATATATCATAAAGCATAAGCACACTATATTACATATATTACACCACACGAATACAACTATCTTATTCCGACTCGCTTGTTTCTTCTTCTTCGGTTTTGGTTCGTTTTTCCAAGTTTCTAGGGATATATGATGTTCCCCTAATACGAGCCGTCGTGATCCACATTGATTTAGAAAAACCTGGTGGTTTAGAGGTTCCCGGGTCATTGTTACAACTTAAGGACTTCGGGGGTTGACGATACATATAAAGTTCATCGGGGTTGGAATTAGATTTCTCTATTTTTATGCCGTTTCCCTTATTATTTTCTTTTGCCTTTTTAAATTCAGTTGGGGTAATTTCTATAACATCATCGGAATTCTCGTCGGAATCCGATTCATCGGAGAATTGGTAATCCTCCCAATATTTTGCTTCCTTGGCGGAAACACCATTGACCATAATTAACCTTGGTCGGTTGGTTGAGGATTTTCTTTTACTTAACCGTTTTATTATTTCCCCCACCAGTTCTATTTCTTCATCCGGTTCCGATTCTTCTTCCGGTTCCGATTCTTCTTCCGGTTCCGACTCTTCTTCCGGTTCCTCTTCGGGAACTTGTGAATCAGTCCACAAATCATTCCAATTTACATTTGACTCTTCATTATTATTAGGTGAGTCAATGGGACTTGTTCTAGAGGTAGACATCTATCACATAATATCAAACACGTTAAGAGATTAATATATCACATAATATTCATATGTTAAAAATATATAGTTTCCAACAAAAATGTTAAGCAATCATTTTTAAAGAAAACACGGTCGAAGTCCAGACTCACTAATGCATCCTAACAAACTCGATAAGACACACTAATGCAAATTTTCTGGTTCTCTAAGACCAACGCTCGGATACCAACTGAAATGTCCCGTTCTTATTGATTAAAAACGTTCCATATTAATTGATTTCGTTGCGAGGTTTTGACCTCTATATGAGACGTTTTTCAAAGACTGCATTCATTTTTAAACAAACCATAACCTTTATTTCATCAATAAAGGTTTAAAAAGCTTTACGTAGATTATCAAATAATGATAATCTAAAATATCCTGTTTACACACGACCATTACATAATGGTTTACAATACAAATATGTTACAACAAAATAAGTTTCTTGAATGCAGTTTTTACACAATATCATACAAGCATGGACTCCAAATCTTGTCCTTATTTAAGTATGCGACAGCGGAAGCTCTTAATAATCACCTGAGAATAAACATGCTTAAAACGTCAACAAAAATGTTGGTGAGTTATAGGTTTAACCTATATATATCAAATCGTAACAATAGACCACAAGATTTCATATTTCAATACACATCCCATACATAGAGATAAAAATCATTCATATGGTGAACACCTGGTAACCGACAATAACAAGATGCATATATAAGAATATCCCCATCATTCCGGGACACCCTTCGGATATGATATAAATTTCGAAGTACTAAAGCATCCGGTACTTTGGATGGGGTTTGTTAGGCCCAATAGATCTATCTTTAGGATTCGCGTCAATTAGGGTGTCTGTTCCCTAATTCTTAGATTACCAGACTTAATAAAAAGGGGCATATTCGATTTCGATAATTCAACCATAGAATGTAGTTTCACGTACTTGTGTCTATTTTGTAAATCATTTATAAAACCTGCATGTATTCTCATCCCAAAAATATTAGATTTTAAAAGTGGGACTATAACTCACTTTCACATATTTTTTTACTTCGTCGGGAAGTAAGACTTGGCCACTGTTGATTCACGAACCTATAACAATATATACATATATATTAAAGTATGTTCAAAATATATTTACAACACTTTTAATATATTTTGATGTTTTAAGTTTATTAAGTCAGCTGTCCTCGTTAGTAACCTATAACTAGTTGTCCACAGTTAGATGTACAGAAATAAATCGATAAATATTATCTTGAATCAATCCACGACCCAGTGTATACGTATCTCAGTATTGATCACAACTCAAACTATATATATTTTGGAATCAACCTCAACCCTGTATAGCTAACTCCAACATTCACATATAGAGTGTCTATGGTTGTTCCGAAATATATATAGATGTGTCGACATGATAGGTCGAAACATTGTATACGTGTCTATGGTATCTCAAGATTACATAATATACAATACAAGTTGATTAAGTTATGGTTGGAATAGATTTGTTACCAATTTTCACGTAGCTAAAATGAGAAAAATTATCCAATCTTGTTTTACCCATAACTTCTTCATTTTAAATCCGTTTTGAGTGAATCAAATTGCTATGGTTTCATATTGAACTCTATTTTATGAATCTAAACAGAAAAGTATAGGTTTATAGTCGGAAAAATAAGTTACAAGTCGTTTTTGTAAAGGTAGTCATTTCAGTCGAAAGAACGACGTCTAGATGACCATTTTAGAAAACATACTTCCACTTTGAGTTTAATCATAATTTTTGGATATAGTTTCATGTTCATAATAAAAATCATTTTCTCAGAATAACAACTTTTAAATCAAAGTTTATCATAGTTTTTAATTAACTAACCCAAAACAGCCCGCGGTGTTACTACGACGGCGTAAATCCGGTTTTACGGTGTTTTTCGTGTTTCCAGGTTTTAAATCATTAAGTTAGCATATCATATAGATATAGAACATGTGTTTAGTTGATTTTAAAAGTCAAGTTAGAAGGATTAACTTTTGTTTGCGAACAAGTTTAGAATTAACTAAACTATGTTCTAGTGATTACAAGTTTAAACCTTCGAATAAGATAGCTTTATATGTATGAATCGAATGATGTTATGAACATCATTACTACCTTAAGTTCCTTGGATGAACCTACTGGAAAAGAGAAAAATGGATCTAGCTTCAATGGATCCTTGGATGGCTCAAAGTTCTTGAAGCAAAATCATGACACGAAAACAAGTTCAAGTAAGATCATCACTTGAAATAAGATTGTTATAGTTATAGAAATTGAACCAAAGTTTGAATATGATTATTACCTTGTATTAGAATGATAACCTACTGTAAGAAACAAAGATTTCTTGAGGTTGGATGATCACCTTACAAGATTGGAAGTGAGCTAGCAAACTTGAAAGTATTCTTGATTTTATGAAACTAGAACTTTTGGAATTTATGAAGAACACTTAGAACTTGAAGATAGAACTTGAGAGAGTTCAATTAGATGAAGAAAATTGAAGAATGAAAGTGTTTGTAGGTGTTTTTGGTCGTTGGTGTATGGATTAGATATAAAGGATATGTAATTTTGTTTTCATGTAAATAAGTCATGAATGATTACTCATATTTTTGTAATCTTATGAGATATTTCATGCTAGTTGCCAAATGATGGTTCCCACATGTGTTAGGTGACTCACATGGGCTGCTAAGAGCTGATCATTGGAGTGTATATACCAATAGTACATACATCTAAAAGCTGTGTATTGTACGAGTACGAATACGGGTGCATACGAGTAGAATTGTTGATGAAACTGAACGAGAATGTAATTGTAAGCATTTTTGTTAAGTAGAAGTATTTTGATAAGTGTATTGAAGTCTTTCAAAAGTGTATAAATACATATTAAAACACTACATGTATATACATTTTAACTGAGTCGTTAAGTCATCGTTAGTCGTTACATGTAAGTGTTGTTTTGAAACCTTTAGGTTAACGATCTTGTTAAATGTTGTTAACCCAATGTTTATAATATCAAAAGAGATTTTAAATTATTATATTATCATGATATTATGATGTACGAATATCTCTTAATATGATATATATACATTAAATGTCGTTACAACGATAAACGTTACATATATGTCTCGTTTCAAAATCATTAAGTTAGTAGTCTTGTTTTTACATATGTAGTTCATTGTTAATATAATTAATGATATGTTTACTTATCATAATATCATGTTAACTATATATATAACCATATATATGTCATCATATAGTTTTTTACAAGTTTTAACGTTCGTGAATCACCGGTCAACTTGGGTGGTCAATTGTCTATATGAAACCTATTTCAATTAATCAAGTCTTAACAAGTTTGATTGCTTAACATGTTGGAAAAATTTAATCATGTAAACATCAATCTCAATTAATATATATAAACATGGAAAAGTTCGGGTCACTACATAAAGCACCTATTTTTATTGATGTTGACCTTACAATCTAGGGCCAGGTGACCCTTCTTTTGACACTTGATGCAAACCAGCATTTTGCATCCCCTATGGTGGTGCCTTCCACATTTTCCTCACAATGGTAGTTTTTCCTTGTAATTCGTGTTGGATGAAGATCCCTTCTCGAAGTTACGGGGCATCTCTTGCCACTCACCTCGGTTCTGTGCGAGACTTCCAACAATATTCTCACTTCGTTTCCTTTTCCCATTAACTTCATTTCCTGTAACAGGCATCTCTTTTCCTTCCGATCGGCTAACTTGCTTCATCCTGTTTATCGCCATGTTGATGACTCCGAGTATTGTCTTTGGTTGATGGGAAAGGACAAAACCAAACACTTCCATCTGCAATCCCGACATGTACCTCTTGATTGCTCTTTCCACTGATGAGACCAAATGTGGGCAAAGCAACGATAGCTCCCGGAATCGGTTAGTGTAACTAGCAATGTTAGTTCCAATGACCCTTAAGTTCAGAAGTTCATTTTCCCACCTTATCCGCTCTCGTCTGGAACAGTATTTCTCAATCGTGCAATCAAAACCTGTAGCTATAAGAGCTTCCGTCACACGTTGGTTAACGAGTTCTTCAACTTGAGCCTCGAGCATTTCTGAAGTAAACATGGTCTCCTTCTACACAAACGACACATCGAAGTAAGATCAATGAAATACAGAGTTATTAAAAATATACTAGCAACGAGTGTTGAAGACTAGTAAATAATAATAGTACGAAAAGATTCGCTAGTAGTGAGAAGTAGTGTAAGTAGTGATAGTAGTGTTAGTAGTAACACTAGTGGTAGTAGTAGTGGTACTAGTGTTATGTAGTGATAGTAGTGGTAGTAGTAGCAGTAGCACTAAGTAGTAACATTAATGGCAATAGTAGTAGTATAACATAACACAAGTATTATGATCATACAAAGTTACTAAATATAGAATATTACCGCATGCAATAAAAGATAATAGTTATTAATAGCATAATCCACCATTAATATAAATAAAATCCATAAGTGATAAACCAAATTCCAAAGTAGTAACCCAATCAATAAAAATAATGTACTAGTAGCCCGGTTTATAACACCCGGTAAGTCTTATATAATCAATTAAAGAAAGTATGGCGGATGAAAAAGAAAAAGAAGCTCATGGTCAACGACCCTTCACTTCCTCTTCTGTCGGGTACGGGAGGCAGGTCTATCATTCCTCGGCCTATTACGTTCCGCCTCTAACGTAGCCACCCTGGCAGTCAAGGCTGCTATCAATCCTGCCATCTCCACAAACCTCGCTTCAGCCTCGTACGTATAAGTATTTATACCTGTGACCCTTTCCTCCAACCTATCAAGATCATCGGGGTGCGGATATGTCCTAGCAATATCGCTCAAGGCGTTAACACGATCAACAATATCCCTGTTACGGTTAGTATGAACCAAATCCAATGCATAAAGGTTTACGGGATGGTTAGGTATCTGATGCGGAGCAGGTGCTGGTGCTGGGGCAGGAGCATTCACCTCAGCCACACTGGAGTCGCTGTCACTGTTTCCTTAATCCTGTGACATCTAACTCATAGTACAAGAACACATACGAAACAGATTAGTTAAGTAAATAACGTTAGTCATAAAGTACTCATGTAATGACTAAGTCCCGGTCATAGTCTAGACTCATTAAGGTGTCCTAATGACCAAATCAGACACACTAATGCAACTCCTAGTTTCCCTACGAACCGTTAGCTCTGATACCAACTATAACACCCCGCCAAATTACCATCTGACGGCGAGTTAATCCATGTCCCACAGTTAACAGTTACGCCCTCTATATGAGACGTTTAAAGCAATCGCATTTAATTTTATTTAAAAATTAACTTTCAAAAACATAAGTCAATAATCCCAAAATAGAAACACTGTTGTGATCGTAACCACAAACCAACAGTATTTAAACAGTATAAAAGTTTTAAATGCGAAAGTAAATAATGTTTTTTAAAATCAAATGCTGACTCCACGGCCAGTCATGCAGCAAACACAGCGGAAGCATACCTCTTAAGGACCTGAGAATAACAACACGCAAAAACAGTCAACAAATAATGTTGGTGAATTTACAGGTTTAAAGTAATGTAACAGTATCTGAAAAACAGTTATCAGAAAAATAATTTAGTTTCCTTGACCACGAGATTCTAACGTTTGTATAATCTGAGCACCTGAATACTAGCAATGACCCGAGTATAGAAGCCACTATACCCGCCTTACCTCGTAAAATGTTATACACTTGTTCAAATATATTTAATGTTCAAAGTAAATGCACCACAGTTTTTATAGTGGGTCAGCTTGTCAACCTAACAGATCCGTCCATCTAAATTGTGCTTACACCGATGGTATTAAAAGTATTCAAGCTAGAGGCTTTTTGAACAAACTCAATATGCATATATGTAGTACTCATGTCAATACAAAAGTAATTGAAAATGTAAGTATAACAGCGTGTATTATCATCCCTGAAAACATGTATAAAGCGGGACAATAGACTCACTTTTGAATAAAGCTCGGATTGAAAAAGTGAACAATTAACTTGTACGGTTTATACCCAAGTAATGCAACCTAAGTATACGTATGTAGGTTGGTCAATATATGTATCTTAAATAAATGTGGTTTCATAGTGTACATTGTCTTATTGCTCGACTCGACGCGTTTCAAAGTAAAAGTCAACTATATCATGCAAGTCAAACAAAGTCAACCGAAGTCAACCAAAAGTCAAACTTGGTCAATGCGGTCAACTAAAGTCAACATCAGTAGGTTCATGTTAAATATTGGTCAACATGTCAAACCTAAGTCAAACAATACGTTTTAGGTCATGAATGATCATTTTCACAATTTCACTTTATCGTTACGCACAAAGTTCATGAACACGTAGCATACTTAGCACATTATCTCATAGTACAAAATTCACGTAAACATGACAAAATCCAGATCATAAATATACTTAAAATCGATTCCAAAAAGTCCGGCCAGGGACTCATACGATAATTAAAAGTCAGGAATCAGAAGGGATACATTTGGGGTTTGCCAAGTCAGTTTCTGACCGCGCACTGATTTGGTTTTGGATATAACCGGAGTTAGGAACATACAATTGATACAAGACCAGTGGCCATAGTTCAAGGACAAATCAGCGTAACACATATAAAAAATCTAGCAACTTTTGTTTAGCCAATTTGTACAGTTTATTCGTGCAAGTTGAACATTTAGTTTTCAGCTCAAATCAGAATTCGCATAAAGTATGGCTCTATTGTGCCCAATACGTAAGGTTTCAGAGATTGAAATAAACTAATAATAAGTCAAATATTATGTTAAGTTTCATTTTCCAGAAGCATACATGCTCATTCAATTCACACAATCTACAGAGTACAAAACCGTGAGCAAGTTACAGATTCGATACTTATTTAGTTAGTCACATTCGCACCCGATTATCCAAAGATCTAGATACAATTAGCCTATGATATCCACATGAAATATGAATTACTTTTTGTCTAATTTTCAAATTTGCAAAGCTTTAATCACATAAGTTAACACATTTTATCATACAAGGTTATTTTCATGCAAGTGCTGTATAAAACTACTTTTACACTAATTCAAGCATATATCAGGCTATACATAAGCAAACGACATGATATCCTAGTCTAAATTGAGTTTTTTTAAATTATCTTTCCAGTGGTATAAGTCTCACATTCCAATTCATTGTCTATCAATACCATATTTCTGATCAAACAACAAAAACACAACGATAATTCAAATTGACATAACTTAATCATACGGAAACGAAATCAAGCGAATCCAAAGCCTAAACTCAATAGTTTTTCGCAAGGAATATGATTATAACATAATAATTAACATTTGAAAAACTTAATTTTTCTGATCAAACAATAACAAATTCGTTTTTAAACCCTAGCGCATCAAACAATCAAAATAACGATAACGATTAACACGTACGTGTATAGACTTGAGCAATTGACAACATAACTATGAAACTCTTATAAAAATTAGATTTTAAGAATTAGATTTTATGCAATTATTCCTTAGATCGCTAAAAGAATTATACAAACGCGTAGAGGAGATCGAGAATTGCAACTTTCGTGTTCAAGGTTTTATCAAAAAGTGAAAATTGAATGGTATGATGATGGTGGTGTTGGGCGATAGTTTTGGGGAGGGAGAGGGAGATCGACTGCTCAAAAATTGATGTAGGGGATTATGACTAAATTAGGTTAACACATGCTATTTATATCTAGCCCTAATATTGATAAATACACTTAAGTCCCTCAACTAAACTAACATTTAACAAAATAAAGGGGAGAGGGGAGGGGGTCGGCCGATTGGGGTCCATGGGAGTGTTCCCGGGCTCTCGTTTTGCAATTCCGTGTAATCGTGGTCCGTTTTAAGTGCCGTTGAGTCGTACCGAAGGCCCGGAACGCTAACCCGATCGTTAAACGCAACCAATTGTTTAATTTATTAAAAACCCAATAAATTAAATATTTTAAAAAGTTAATAATTAATAAAATTAATTATTAAAATAAACCCGAGCGTTTCGTTGCTCAAAAAGCTATTATTAAAATCGTATCGTTTTTATCGTATTTCATTATCCGAAATACTTATTTGAATTAATATCAACCCATATTAATTATTGAAATCCTCCGAAGATCAAGTACGCATTTAATACACGTAAACGCATAAAAGTTAAATAATCGCCGTTAAATAGACTAACGAAAGGTTAACGAAAGTAACGGAAAAATCAGGGTTGTTACAAGTAGTATAGAGTAGCTTGTTATTCTATGATTGCCATGCTTGATAGAATTAACATGCTACTACTGTTAGTTATTATTGTGATGATTCTGTGTTAGTTGTTGCTTGTTGATGGAGCTCAGTACGTCCCTATCTTGTGGTAACCTAATTTGATAGGAGAGATCAACCTGCGGGTTGGGTTCCTCATGCGGTAGCCTATTTGCATCCATGTGGTATATGGTTGAATGACGCGTTCATCGCGTGTAGATGATTTATGCAACACGGTATGTAGGAGGAACTTCCGGTAAACCCTAGTCCGATCAGCTGGTGGTTAATGGTTTGGCCGAACCGCCGGAGTCTCTATCGACTGCACTATTGGGTGATGATTGTGTGTTAGCTTATGTGACATGATTAGTATAACAGTTCTGTATGTTATTACCTGTAGTTAGTTGTACTCACTTTGTTTAGTGCTAATTCCCCTCCATCTCCTCCCTGCATGTTGTTAACTTTTGTAGATATTGCATTTGGGGAGAAGACGGGCATGGTGATGTTATGTTTGACAGGATTTAACTCTGATGTGGTCTTACTTTATTTAAAAGTGCTCTTTTGTAAACATAACGTAATTACGTCTATTCTGGTTAAATATGTATTTTGCTGTGATGACACGTGACATCGATTTGAACTGTATTAATGTTAGCTATCTTTCATATCGTATTTAATTAATATAATTCTTCCGCCACGTATATAATTTTTTTTTAGCGGTGTCACAGAAACATGACTCGGACAGTTATCACAACGCCTTGAAACCCGGCACAAGGAAGATTACCTAGTAATACTATCCAAAATCCCCACATAGAGGAAGCTAAGCAAATGGTGTAGTGACCCGAACTTTTCCATGTTTATATATATTAATTGAGATTGATATTTACATGATTAAATGTTTCCAACATGTTAAGCAATCAAACTTGTTAAGACTTGATTAATTGAAATATGTTTCATATAGACAATTGACCACCCAAGTTGATCGGTGATTCACGAACGTTAAAACTTGTAAAAACTATATGATGACATATATATGGATATATATATATAGTTAACATGATACTATGATAAGAAAACATATCATAAAGTTTATTAACAATGAACTACATATGTAAAAACAAGACTACTAACTTAATGATTTTTAAACGAGACATATATGTAACGATTATCGTTGTAAAGACATTTAATGTATATATATCATATTAAGAGATATTCATACATGATAATATCATGATAATATAATAATTTAAAATCTCATTTGATATTATAAACATTAGGTTAACAACATTTAACAAGATCGTTAACCTAAACAACACTTACATGTAACGACTAACGATGACTTAACGACTCAGTTAAAATGTATATACATGTAGTGTTTTAATATGTATTTATACACTTTTGAAAGACTTCAATACACTTATGAAAATACTTCTACTTAACAAAAATGCTTACAATTACATCCTCGTTCAGTTTCATCAACAATTCTACTCGTATGCACCCGTATTCGTACTCGTACAATACACAGCTTTTAGATGTATGTACTATTGGTATATACACTCCAATGATCAGCTCTTAGCAGCCCATGTGAGTCACCTAACACATGTGGGAACCATCATTTGGCAACTAGCATGAAATATCTCATAAAATTACAAAAATATGAGTAATCATTCATGACTTATTTACATGAAAACAAAATTACATATCCTTTATATCTAATCCATACACCAACGACCAAAAACACCTACAAACACTTTCATTCTTCAATTTTCTTCATCTAATTGAACTCTCTCAAGTTCTATCTTCAAGTTCTAAGTGTTCTTCATAAATTCCAAAAGTTCTAGTTTCATAAAATCAAGAATACTTTCAAGTTTGCTAGCTCACTTCCAATCTTGTAAGGTGATCATCCAACCTCAAGAAATCTTTGTTTCTTACAGTAGGTTATCATTCTAATACAAGGTAATAATCATATTCAAACTTTGGTTCAATTTTTATAACTATAACAATCTTATTTCAAGTGATGATCTTACTTGAACTTGTTTTCGTGTCATGATTCTGCTTCAAGAACTTCGAGCCATCCAAGGATCCATTGAAGCTAGATCCATTTTTCTCTTTTCCAGTAGGTTTATCCAAGGAAATTAAGGTAGTAATGATGTTCATAACATCATTCGATTCATACATATAAAGCTATCTTATTCGAAGGTTTAAACTTGTAATCACTAGAACATAGTTTAGTTAATTCTAAACTTGTTCGCAAACAAAAGTTAATCCTTCTAACTTGACTTTTAAAATCAACTAAACACATGTTCTATATCTATATGATATGCTAACTTAATGATTTAAAACCTGGAAACACGAAAAACACCGTAAAACTGGATTTACGCCGTCGTAGTAACACCGCGGGCTGTTTTGGGTTAGTTAATTAAAAACTATGATAAACTTTGATTTAAAAGTTGTTATTCTGAGAAAATTATTTTTATTATGAACATGAAACTATATCCAAAAATTATGGTTAAACTCAAAGTGGAAGTATGTTTTCTAAAATGGTCATCTAGACGTCGTTCTTTCGACTGAAATGACTACCTTTACAAAAACGACTTGTAACTTATTTTTCCGACTATAAACCTATACTTTTTCTGTTTAGATTCATAAAATAGAGTTCAATATGAAACCATAGCAATTTGATTCACTCAAAACGGATTTAAAATGAAGAAGTTATGGGTAAAACAAGATTGGATAATTTTTCTCATTTTAGCTACGTGAAAATTGGTAACAAATCTATTCCAACCATAACTTAATCAACTTGTATTGTATATTATGTAATCTTGAGATACCATAGACACGTATACAATGTTTCGACCTATCATGTCGACACATCTATATATATTTCGGAATAACCATAGACACTCTATATGTGAATGTTGGAGTTAGCTATACAGGGTTGAGGTTGATTCCAAAATATATATAGTTTTAGTTGTGATCAATACTGAGATACGTATACACTGGGTCGTGGATTGATTCAAGATAATATTTATCGATTTATTTCTGTACATCTAACTGTGGACAACTAGTTATAGGTTACTAACGAGGACAGCTGACTTAATAAACTTAAAACATCAAAATATATTAAAAGTGTTGTAAATATATTTTGAACATACTTTAATATATATGTATATATTGTTATAGGTTCGTGAATCAACAGTGGCCAAGTCTTACTTCCCGACGAAGTAAAAATCTGTGAAAGTGAGTTATAGTCCCACTTTTAAAATCTAATATTTTTGGGATGAGAATACATGCAGGTTTTATAAATGATTTACAAAATAGACACAAGTACGTGAAACTACATTCTATGGTTGAATTATCGAAATCGAATATGCCCCTTTTTATTAAGTCTGGTAATCTAAGAATTAGGGAACAAACACCCTAATTGACGCGAATCCTAAAGATAGATCTATTGGGCCTAACAAACCCCATCCAAAGTACCGGATGCTTTAGTACTTCGAAATTTATATCATATCCGAAGGGTGTCCCGGAATGATGGGGATATTCTTATATATGCATCTTGTTATTGTCGGTTACCAGGTGTTCACCATATGAATGATTTTTATCTCTATGTATGGGATGTGTATTGAAATATGAAATCTTGTGGTCTATTGTTACGATTTGATATATATAGGTTAAACCTATAACTCACCAACATTTTTGTTGACGTTTAAAGCATGTTTATTCTCAGGTGAATATTAAGAGCTTCCGCTGTTGCATACTAAAATAAGGACAAGATTTGGAGTCCATGTTTGTATGATATTGTGTAAAAACTGCATTCAAGAAACTGATTTCGATGTAACATATTTGTATTGTAAACCATTATGTAATGGTCGTGTGTAAACAGGATATTTTAGATTATCATTATTTGATAATCTACGTAAAGCTTTTTAAACCTTTATTTATGAAATAAAGGTTATGGTTTGTTTTAAAAATGAATGCAGTCTTTGAAAAACGTCTCATATAGAGCTCAAAACCTCGCAACGAAATCAATTAATATGGAACGTTTTTAATCAATAAGAACGGGACATTTCAGTTGGTATCCGAGCGTTGGTCTTAGAGAACCAGAAAATTTGCATTAGTGTGTCTTATCGAGTTTGTTAGGATGCATTAGTGAGTCTGGACTTCGACCGTGTTTTCTTTAAAAATGATTGCTTAACATTTTTGTTGGAAACTATATTTTTTTAACATATGAATATTATGTGATATATTAATCTCTTAACGTGTTTGATATTATGTGATAGTTGTCTACCTCTAGAACAAGTCCCATTGACTCACCTAATAATAATGAAGAGTCAAATGTAAATTGGAATGATTTGTGGACTGATTCACAAGTTCCCGAAGAGGAACCGGAAGAAGAGTCGGAACCGGAAGAAGAATCGGAACCGGAAGAAGAATCGGAACCGGATGAAGAAATAGAACCGGTGGGGGAAATAATAAATCGGTTAAGTAAAAGAAAATCCTCAACCAACCGACCAAAGTTAATTATGGTCAATGGTGTTTCCGCCAAGGAAGCAAAATATTGGGAGGATTACCAATTCTCCGATGAATCGGATTCCGACGAGAATTCCGATGATGTTATAGAAATTACCCCAACTGAATTTAAAAAGGCAAAAGAAAATAATAAGGGAAAGGGCATAAAAATAGAGAAATCTAATTCCAACCCCGATGAACTTTATATGTATCGTCAACCCCCGAAGTCCTTAAGTTGTAACAATGACCCGGGAACCTCTAAACCACCAGGTTTTTCTAAACCAATGTGGACAACGACGGCTCGTATTAGGGGAACATCATATATCCCTAGAAACTTGGCAAAACGAACCAAAACTGAAGAAGAAGAAACGAGCGAGTCGAAATAAGATAGTTGTATTCGTGTGGTGTAATATATGTAATATAGTGTTCTTATGCTTTATGATATATGTAAAAATTGCTTGTATTAATAAGTATTTTTTTATGAATCTAACTCTTGTCTATTTTACAGTTTAAAAACACAAAATGGATAGACAACCCAATATTTTAAGAGACCTACCCGGAGACATGATTGATGAAATCTTGTCTAGAGTCGGCCAGAATTCTTCGGCACAACTATTTAAGGCGAGATCAGTTTGTAAGACATTCGAAGAACGTTCCAATAATGTCTTGGTTTATAAGAGACTTTCGTTTGAAAGATGGGGGATATCACATTGGGAAACCCATAAGTTACGATGTGTTTACTTTGACGCATATATTGCGGGGAACCCAAATGCTATTTTACGCAACGGGTTAAGAAATTATTTTGACTCAATATATCCGAATATTGGACTTCGTGATTTAGAAAAAGCGGCTAACATGCAACATAAAGAAGCATGTTATGCTTACGGATTAGTAATGTTCGTTTCTCACCAAAGTGAGAACAAGAACATCGGGCTACAACTATTAAACAAAACGTTTCCACAAGTGACGGAGTCGGTAATTGGGGTAAGAAATGAGGTTTTTAGATTATTACGGGACTGTTGGACATTACGTAACCCTCGTCCCTTTGATGACGTTACAACACGCTGTCTTATCAACGGCCATAACGGTTATGTTGCACAAGACCAAGGATGGGAAGTAGTCCTAGTAAAACCAGAATGCATGACTTGTTTCTGGACGTATGAATTACGTGTCTTTATTGCCTTTGCTGAACGACTTGTGTACTAGCTAGAATTGTCTTCACAACTATCTTGTATCAAAGTTATTGTGTGCTATATTTCATGCTTTATGTAAAATAAGCGGTATTGTAAGTTTGTAAAATATTGTATAAAAGTTTGAACGCAAAATATTATTATAATCAGTTTTTCATATAGAATTGTAGTAGTTGAATTGTATATTAGCTACTAAGTATGAACTTAACGGGTAGGTACTACCCGAATTTAAACTTATAAAACGCTAATATGAAGAAAAAGCTTTTATAAATGAGTTCATATTATGCTACGAAATACTATTAACTACTCTTAATATTCTGTATGATTAACTTGTTCCATTTAACTATTTTGAAGGAAATGGCACCGACTACTCGACACACCGTGAATATGAATGAAGAGGAATTCCGTACTTTTCTAGCTTCAAACATAGCCGCAGTACAGGCTGCGCTACATACCAACAATAACCTTGGATCTAGCAGTACAGGAAATCGTGTAGGATGCACCTACAAAGAATTCACTGCCTGCAAACCTTTGGAATTTGATGGAACCGAAGGACCGATCGGATTGAAACGGTGGACCGAGAAGGTTGAATCGGTGTTTGCCATAAGTAAGTGTACTGAAGAGGAAAAAGTGAAGTACGCTACGCATACCTTCACAGGTTCTGCGTTAACATGGTGGAATACCTATCTAGAGCAAGTGGGACAAGATGATGCGTACGCACTACCGTGGTCAGCATTCAAGCACTTGATGAACGAGAAGTACCGTCCCAGAACCGAGGTCAATAAGCTCAAGACAGAACTTAGAGGGTTACGAACCCAAGGATTTGATATTACCACGTACGAAAGACGATTCACAGAATTGTGCCTATTGTGTCCGGGAGCATTCGAAGATGAGGAAGAGAAGATCGACGCGTTTGTGAAAGGATTACCGGAAAGAATCCAAGAAGATATAAGTTCACACGAACCCGCCTCCATACAACAGGCATGTAGAATGGTTCACAAACTAGTGAACCAGATTGAAGAAAGAATTAAAGAACAGACTGCTGAAGAGGCCAATGTGAAGCAAGTCAAAAGAAAGTGGGAGGAAAACGGTGATAAGAATCACCAATACAACAACAACAGCAATTACAACAATAATCGCAACAATTATCCCAACAATCGCAACATCAATCGCAACTACAACAAACGGCCCAACAACAACAACAACAACAACAACAACAACTACAACAATCATCCCAATAACAATAATAACCGCAACAACAACAACAATCAGAAGCAGCTATGCCAAAGGTGTGAAAAGAATCACTCGGGGTTCTGCACCAAATTTTGCAACAAGTGTAAAAGAAATGGTCATAGCGCGGCGAAGTGTGAGGTCTACGGACCAGGGGTTAATAGAACGAAAGGAACAAATGGTGTCGGAACGAGTAATGGCGGAGCAAGTAGTGTCGGAGCAAGTTATGCCAATGTAGTTTGTTATAAATGTGGAAAACCAGGCCACATTATTAGAAATTGCCCGAACCAGGAGAACACGAATGGACAAGGCCGTGGAAGAGTTTTCAATATTAATGCGGTAGAGGCACAGGAAGACCCGGAGCTTGTTACGGGTACGTTTCTTATTGACAATAAATCTGCTTACGTTTTATTTGATTCGGGTGCGGATAGAAGCTATATGAGTAGAGATTTTTGTGCTAAATTAAGTTGTCCATTGACGCCTTTGGATAGTAAATTTTTACTCGAATTAGCAAATGGTAAATTAATTTCAGCAGATAATATATGTCGGAATCGAGAAATTAAACTGGTTAGCGAAACATTTAAGATTGATTTGATACCAGTAGAGTTAGGGAGTTTTGATGTGATAATCGGTATGGACTGGTTGAAAGAAGTGAAAGCGGAGATCGTTTGTTACAAAAATGCAATTCGCATTATACGAGAAAAAGGAAAACCCTTAATGGTGTACGGAGAAAAGGGCAACACGAAGCTACATCTTATTAGTAATTTGAAGGCACAAAAACTAATAAGAAAAGGTTGCTATGCTGTTCTAGCACACGTCGAGAAAGTACAAACTGAAGAAAAGAGCATCAATGATGTTCCCATTGCAAAAGAATTTCCCGATGTATTTCCGAAAGAATTACCGGGATTACCCCCACATCGATCCGTTGAATTTCAAATAGATCTTGTACCAGGAGCTGCACCAATAGCTCGTGCTCCTTACAGACTCGCACCCAGCGAGATGAAAGAACTGCAAAGCCAATTACAAGAACTTTTAGAGCGTGGTTTCATTCGACCAAGCACATCACCGTGGGGAGCTCCTGTTTTGTTTGTCAAGAAGAAAGATGGTACATTCAGGTTGTGTATCGACTACCGAGAGTTGAACAAACTTACCATCAAGAACCGCTACCCACTACCGAGAATCGACGACTTATTTGATCAACTACAAGGCTCGTCTGTTTATTCAAAGATTGACTTACGTTCCGGGTATCATCAAATGCGGGTGAAAGAAGATGATATTCCAAAGACTGCTTTCAGAACACGTTACGGTCATTACGAGTTTATGGTCATGCCGTTTGGTTTAACTAATGCACCAAGAGTGTTCATGGACCTTATGAACCGAGTGTGTGGACCATACCTTGACAAGTTTGTCATTGTTTTCATTGATGACATACTTATTTACTCAAAGAATGACCAAGAACACGGTGAACATTTGAGAAAGGTGTTAGAAGTATTGAGGAAGGAAGAATTGTACGCTAAGTTTTCAAAGTGTGCATTTTGGTTGGAAGAAGTTCAATTCCTCGGTCACATAGTGAACAAAGAAGGTATTAAGGTGGATCCGACAAAGATAGAAACTGTTGAAAAGTGGGAAACCCCGAAAACTCCGAAACACATACGCCAGTTTTTAGGACTAGCTGGTTACTACAGAAGGTTCATCCAAGACTTTTCCAGAATAGCAAAACCCTTGACTGCATTAACGCATAAAGGGAAGAAATTTGAATGGAATGATGAACAAAAGAAAGCGTTTCAGTTATTGAAGAAAAAGCTAACTACGGCACCTATATTGTCATTGCCTGAAGGGAATGATGATTTTGTGATTTATTGTGATGCATTAAAGCAAGGTCTCGGTTGTGTATTAATGCAACGAACGAAGGTGATTGCTTATGCGTCTAGACAATTGAAGATTCACGAACAAAATTATACGACGCATGATTTGGAATTAGGCGCGGTTGTTTTTGCATTAAATACTTGGAGGCACTACTTATATGGGGTCAAAAGTATTATATATACCGTCCACAAAAGTCTTCAACACATATTTAATCAGAAACAACTGAATATGAGGCAGCGTAGGTGGATTGAATTATTGAATGATTACGACTTTGAGATTCGTTACCACCCGGGGAAGGCAAATGTGGTAGCCGATGCCTTGAGCAGGAAGGACAGAGAACCCATTCGAGTAAAATCTATGAATATAATGATTCATAATAACATTACTACTCAAATAAAGGAGGCGCAACAAGGAGTTTTAAAAGAGGGAAATTTAAAGGATGAAATACCCAAAGGATCGGAGAAGCATCTTAATATTCGGGAAGACGGAACCCGGTATAGGGCTGAAAGGATTTGGGTACCAAAATTTGGAGATATGAGAGAAATGGTACTTAGAGAAGCTCATAAAACCAGATACTCAATACATCCTGGAACGGGGAAGATGTACAAGGATCTCAAGAAACATTTTTGGTGGCCGGGTATGAAAGCCGATGTTGCTAAATACGTAGGAGAATGTTTGACTTGTTCTAAGGTCAAAGCTGAGCATCAGAAACCATCAGGTCTACTTCAACAACCCGAAATTCCGGAATGGAAATGGGAAAACATTACCATGGATTTCATCACTAAATTGCCAAGGACTGCAAGTGGTTTTGATACTATTTGGGTAATAGTTGATCGTCTCACCAAATCAGCACACTTCCTACCAATAAGAGAAGATGACAAGATGGAGAAGTTAGCACGACTGTATTTGAAGGAAGTCATCTCCAGACATGGAATACCAATCTCTATTATCTCTGATAGGGATGGCAGATTTATTTCAAGATTCTGGCAGACATTACAGCAAGCATTAGGAACTCGTCTAGACATGAGTACTGCCTATCATCCACAAACTGATGGGCAGAGCGAAAGGACGATACAAACGCTTGAAGACATGCTACGAGCATGTGTTATTGATTTCGGAAACAGTTGGGATCGACATCTACCGTTAGCAGAATTTTCCTACAACAACAGCTACCATTCAAGCATTGAGATGGCACCGTTTGAAGCACTTTATGATAGAAAGTGCAGGTCTCCGATTTGTTGGAGTGAAGTGGGGGATAGACAGATTACGGGTCCGGAGATTATACAAGAAACTACCGAGAAGATCATCCAAATTCAACAACGGTTGAAAACCGCCCAAAGTCGACAAAAGAGCTACGCTGACATTAAAAGAAAAGATATAGAATTTGAAATTGGAGAGATGGTCATGCTTAAAGTTGCACCTCGGAAAGGCGTTGTTCGATTTGGTAAACGAGGGAAATTAAATCCAAGGTATATTGGACCATTCAAGATTATTGATCGTGTCGGACCAGTAGCTTACCGACTAGAGTTACCTCAACAACTCGCGGCTGTACATAACACTTTCCACGTCTCGAATTTAAAGAAATGTTTTGCTAAAGAAGATCTCACTATTCCGTTAGATGAAATCCAAATCAACGAAAAACTTCAATTCATCGAAGAACCCGTCGAAATAATGGATCGTGAGGTTAAAAGACTTAAGCAAAACAAGATACCAATTGTTAAGGTTTGATGGAATGCTCGTAGAGGACCCGAGTTCACCTGGGAGCGTGAAGATCAGATGAAGAAGAAATACCCGCATCTATTTCCAGAAGATTCGTCAACACCTTCAACAGCTTAAAATTTCGGGACAAAATTTATTTAACGAGTAGGTACTGTAGTGACCCGAACTTTTCCATGTTTATATATATTAATTGAGATTGATATTTACATGATTAAATGTTTCCAACATGTTAAGCAATCAAACTTGTTAAGACTTGATTAATTGAAATATGTTTCATATAGACAATTGACCACCCAAGTTGATCGGTGATTCACGAGCGTTAAAACTTGTAAAAACTATATGATGACATATATATGGATATATATATATAGTTAACATGATACTATGATAAGAAAACATATCATAAAGTTTATTAACAATGAACTACATATGTAAAAACAAGACTACTAACTTAATGATTTTTAAACGAGACATATATGTAACGATTATCGTTGTAAAGACATTTAATGTATATATATCATATTAAGAGATATTCATACATGATAATATCATGATAATATAATAATTTAAAATCTCATTTGATATTATAAACATTGGGTTAACAACATTTAACAAGATCGTTAACCTAAACAACACTTACATGTAACGACTAACGATGACTTAACGACTCAGTTAAAATGTATATACATGTAGTGTTTCTAATATGTATTTATACACTTTTGAAAGACTTCAATACACTTATCAAAATACTTCTACTTAACAAAAATGCTTACAATTACATCCTCGTTCAGTTTCATCAACAATTCTACTCGTATGCACCCGTATTCGTACTCGTACAATACACAGCTTTTAGATGTATGTACTATTGGTATATACACTCCAATGATCAGCTCTTAGCAGCCCATGTGAGTCACCTAACACATGTGGGAACCATCATTTGGCAACTAGCATGAAATATCTCATAAAATTACAAAAATATGAGTAATCATTCATGACTTATTTACATGAAAACAAAATTACATATCCTTTATATCTAATCCATACACCAACGACCAAAAACACCTACAAACACTTTCATTCTTCAATTTTCTTCATCTAATTGATCTCTCTCATGTTCTATCTTCAAGTTCTAAGTGTTCTTCATAAATTCCAAAAGTTCTAGTTTCATAAAATCAAGAATACTTTCAAGTTTGCTAGCTCACTTCCAATCTTGTAAGGTGATCATCCAACCTCAAGAAATCTTTGTTTATTACAGTAGGTTATCATTCTAATACAAGGTAATAATCATATTCAAACTTTGGTTCAATTTCTATAACTATAACAATCTTATTTCAAGTGATGATCTTACTTGAACTTGTTTTCGTGTCATGATTCTGCTTCAAGAACTTCGAGCCATCCAAGGATCCATTGAAGCTAGATCCATTTTTCTCTTTTCCAGTAGGTTTATCCAAGGAAATTAAGGTAGTAATGATGTTCATAACATCATTCGATTCATACATATAAAGCTATCTTATTCGAAGGTTTAAACTTGTAATCACTAGAACATAGTTTAGTTAATTCTAAACTTGTTGGCAAACAAAAGTTAATCCTTCTAACTTGACTTTTAAAATCAACTAAACACATGTTCTATATCTATATGATATGCTAACTTAATGATTTAAAACCTGGAAACACGAAAAACACCGTAAAACTGGATTTACGCCGTCGTAGTAACACCGCGGGCTGTTTTGGGTTAGTTAATTAAAAACTATGATAAACTTTGATTTAAAAGTTGTTATTCTGAGAAAATGATTTTTATTATGAACATGAAACTATATCCAAAAATTATGGTTAAACTCAAAGTGGAAGTATGTTTTCTAAAATGGTCATCTAGACGTCGTTCTTTCGACTGAAATGACTACCTTTACAAAAACGACTTGTAACTTATTTTTCCGACTATAAACCTATACTTTTTCTGTTTAGATTCATAAAATAGAGTTCAATATGAAACCATAGCAATTTGATTCACTCAAAACGGATTTAAAATGAAGAAGTTATGGGTAAAACAAGATTGGATAATTTTTCTCATTTTAGCTACGTGAAAATTGGTAACAAATCTATTCCAACCATAACTTAATCAACTTGTATTGTATATTATGTAATCTTGAGATACCATAGACACGTATACAATGTTTCGACCTATCATGTCGACACATCTATATATATTTCGGAACAACCATAGACACTCTATATGTGAATGTTGGAGTTAGCTATACAGGGTTGAGGTTGATTCCAAAATATATATAGTTTGAGTTGTGATCAATACTGAGATACGTATACACTGGGTCGTGGATTGATTCAAGATAATATTTATCGATTTATTTCTGTACATCTAACTGTGGACAACTAGTTATAGGTTACTAACGAGGACAGCTGACTTAATAAACTTAAAACATCAAAATATATTAAAAGTGTTGTAAATATATTTTGAACATACTTTAATATATATGTATATATTGTTATAGGTTCGTGAATCAACAGTGGCCAAGTCTTACTTCCCGACGAAGTAAAAATCTGTGAAAGTGAGTTATAGTCCCACTTTTAAAATCTAATATTTTTGGGATGAGAATACATGCAGGTTTTATAAATGATTTACAAAATAGACACAAGTACGTGAAACTACATTCTATGGTTGAATTATCGAAATCGAATATGCCCCTTTTTATTAAGTCTGGTAATCTAAGAATTAGGGAACAAACACCCTAATTGACGCGAATCCTAAAGATAGATCTATTGGGCCTAACAAACCCCATCCAAAGTACCGGATGCTTTAGTACTTCGAAATTTATATCATATCCGAAGGGTGTCCCGGAATGATGGGGATATTCTTATATATGCATCTTGTTATTGTCGGTTACCAGGTGTTCACCATATGAATGATTTTTATCTCTATGTATGGGATGTGTATTGAAATATGAAATCTTGTGGTCTATTGTTACGATTTGATATATATAGGTTAAACCTATAACTCACCAACATTTTTGTTGACGTTTAAAGCATGTTTATTCTCAGGTGAATATTAAGAGCTTCCACTGTTGCATACTAAAATAAGGACAAGATTTGGAGTCCATGTTTGTATGATATTGTGTAAAAACTGCATTCAAGAAACTGATTTCGATGTAACATATTTGTATTGTAAACCATTATGTAATGGTCGTGTGTAAACAGGATATTTTAGATTATCATTATTTGATAATCTACGTAAAGCTTTTTAAACCTTTATTTATGAAATAAAGGTTATGGTTTGTTTTAAAAATGAATGCAGTCTTTGAAAAACGTCTCATATAGAGGTCAAAACCTCGCAACGAAATCAATTAATATGGAACGTTTTTAATCAATAAGAACGGGACATTTCAAATGGACTCCAAAATCCCAAAGGAAGAACCACGACAAAGGTTAGCTAGACTCAAGAACAAATCAACGTGTACTAAGAAGCTGGCCACTCAAACTCCAGTTTGTGTACCTTATCCTGGAAGGCTACTAGAAGAACTATCCAAGCTCGATACCTACACACTTGATGGAAGATTCCTAGACACCATGTCTAATGTTCTCAACCAGAAGAGATAAATACGAAGGCTTCTATTTACAAAGGAAAGGATACCAGATTCCAAAAAAATTCCACTGAGTGAAGAGTGCTCGGCATTACTCAAAAACTCTCTACCGAAGAAACTAGGAGATACGTGTTGATTCATTTTCTCGGGTTCAATCTATCAATCTGGAAGCATTCATGCACTAGCAGATTTAGTAGCAAGTATCAACCTAATTCCCTATTCCCTCTACCAGAGATTAGAGTTAGGAGACTTGACACCAACCAATATGACAATCCAACTTGCCGATCACACAATTCGATATCCAAAGGGCATAGTTGAGAACGTCTTGGTGAAAGTCGACAAATTCTTGTATCCTACGGATTTCGTAGTGATGGACATTAAGGAAGACCTACATACACCAATAGTATTAGGGAGACCTTTCATGAAAACGGCTAGGAATGTCATTGATGTGTACAATCAAACCTTGATCTTACGATCACATGGGGAGAGCGTTCCTATCAAAATCGACTGACCTACCGATCTTTCTGGACATTCAGAGATGTTTCCTATTTCCACCGGACGGATTACTTTCGTGATGAGTCCCCATCACCAGCCGATGATATCGAAATGGGTGTCGAATCACAGTATGCTGACGACCCAGAAATGGAAGAAGAGGATCCCAGCGAAGAAATAGAGGAAGAGGAAGAGGAAGAAACTGAGGAGGAACAAGAAATGGGAGACGTAAAAGAAACTGTGATAGTACCCTCTCTAAGCTTAGAATGTCAAAAAGAATTAATGAGGCTAGAGACGGAGGATCGCAGCTTAATTATTCGATTCAAAAAGAAAACTGCGAACGACGTCGAAGTTAAAGGTATAGAGATTGACCCTGCCAGTGTCGAAGTGAAGCACCAGAATACTGAAGAAGCCCGTTCATGAGACTAATCTACAGAATAAAACTATATCGATGATGATGAGGAAGAGGAGCAAAATGAAGACATTCTGGATAATTCATATTCTCCACCCGCATCAGATCATGAGGAGCCGGACTCTTCTTCAGATTAGATCCCGAGCATATCTAATTACGCCGGCATGATAACCTTCATCAATGACACATGATAACCTTCATCAATGACTGATGTTATGCGAGGGGTATATAAAATAGCTTTAATTTTTAGCAGGAAATACTATTAAATACGATACAATTTTACACAAGATATTTATTTATTTAGAGAATGGATATACTTAAACCTTGCTACAACACTTATAGGCAGTGTACCTAATCGTACAGTAGTGTAGTTTTTAGTAAGTCCGGTTCGTTCCACAGGGAATCTTTTTAAACAAAGCTTAACGTTATATTAGTTTACTTTTATAAAAATACAAATATATATAAAAGTAATATTATTATTATAAAGGGAGTTTTTACCGTTTAATGACCGGTTTGTCGATTTTAAAACTTTAGTCGCAGTTAAAACCAAATGTAAAATAATAAATAAATACAAGACTTAATTTAAAGCGTAAAGTAAATAACGATAAAGAAATTGCGATAAATAAAAGTGCGATAAAATAAACTTGCGATAATTAAAAAGTACGATAATTAAAAGTGCAATTAAATACAATAACAATAAAAATGCGATAATTAGAAGTGCAATTAAATATAAAATAAAGGAAATTAAATATGAAATAAAAGAATTATGCTTATTTAAACTTCCGTAACCATGATGTTTGACGTGTTAATTTTAGTTTTATGCCCATGGGTTAATTGTCCTTTGTCCTGGATTATTTAATATGTCCGTCTGGTTTTTGTCCATAACAGTCCATCAGTCATAAATATAAAGTACGAGTGTCCTCGTCAAATTATCCTTATACCCGAAGTTAAATATTCCAACTAATTGGGGACTTAAACTATAACAAGATTTTAATACTTTGTTTAATAATTACACCAGGATGTCGACTGAGTGTAACCCAAGGTTTTAATATTTTGTTATCAATTATACCAAGTGTCCTTATACATATTTTCACCCCTGTTTTAATTATTCTAGTGGCTATTAATCCATTCCCGTGCCCGGTTAAATGAACGATTATTCGTACATATAAATACCCCGCCCATCGTGTCCGATCGAGTGTATATGGTAATTTATAGGGACGCCCAATTGTAAATCTTTATATTAACATTAACAAACTATCATTTAGTTAAACAAATATAAAGCCCATTAATAGCCCATAGTCTAATTTCCACAAGTGTCGTTCTTTTGTCCAAACCCCAATTATGGTACAAAGCCCAATTACCCAATTTTAGTAATTAGCTCAACATCATGATTACTTCGTTTTAAATAAGCATAATAATAACTTAGCTACGAGACATTAAATTAAAAAGGCTGAACATAACTTACAATGATTAAAAATAGCGTAGCGTTACACGGACATAATTTTGACTTACACCCTTACAACATTTGCTAACATACCCTTATTATTAGGATTAAAATTAAAATTAAAATTAAAATGTAAATTATAAATATAAATATTACGTTTAGATAGATGGATGGATATATATGTTATATTTTTACGATCAGAATGCGCGAGCTTTATAGGCAGTTTCTAAATTTGGGGCTCCGCGACTCGCGTAATTTTTGCACTGCAAACTCCGCAACTCGCGGAGTTTGCTTTTACAGCTCACACAAGTTTGGAGCCTTTCTTGCCGACGGTTTATAATATATTATATAATATATAAATAATTATAAGAATTATTTAAATATTATATTATATTTATGTGCATACTTGACTTGTAATTTTTAGTCCGTTGCGTCGAGCGTTGAGAGTTGACTCATGTCCCGGTTCCGGATTTTCGAACGTCCTTGCGTACAATTTTATATTTTGTACTTTGCGTTTTGAATCTTGTACTCTTGTAATTTCGAGACGTTTCTTATCAATAATTGGAACCTCTTTGATTGTATTTTGTACTTTTGAGCTTTTTGGTTGTTTGCGTCTTCAATTCGTCGAATCTGTCTTTTGTCTTCACCTTTTAATATTTAAACGAATATCACTTTTAAATAGAACAATTACAACTAAAAGCTTGTCTTTCTTGGGGAATAATGCTCTGAAATATATGTTCGTTTTTAGCATTATCAAATATTCCCACACTTGAGTGTTGCTTGTCCTCAAGCAATATCGTCTTGAAATACTAGAATCACTTCTTTATTCTTCACACTTTGTACATCAGTGATTTCTATACGGCAGTATAAACAATGGTAGTAACGATATGGTTGACAGTCCCACATGACTATAAAAATTTAGATCCATTAAGGAAATTGGATCTTTATGAAAACATTTGATCTTTTGAAAATTAAATCTAGTTTTTACCCTAGATAAGTTTCCGGAATAACCCTTCACCGGTGTTTGCAAATTATTTTTGTGGGTTTGGTGGGTTTCAGATTTGAAAATTTTAGCTCAAAACTTGCGGTTTTGTGTCACCCACTTGCTAACCTTGTATTTGGAAAGCAACACGTCCAGTTTACTTGTCCCGTATATTACCTTCCGGTAAACTACCGTCCGGTTGTAAAGGAAAGTGTTGAACAAGCAACTGTTAAGGCAATGTCCCCTGACATGCTTTTAATTATGGTCTATAACGTGTCAGACTCAATTACTATCCTTGGTAGGAGCAATAGTAAAGCTCACCCTTATAATTTGTAGGTTTGGCACAAGGTCCTGTCTTTGACCACTATGCAACCACCGTTCTTACGGTTGACACCCGATTTGGTTCAGATGACCTAATGAATTCCCGGTGAATTCCTAGGATTTTACGTTCAATGGTAATGAACGCATTGAAAATGGGTTTTCAGAAAACAAATCGGTTTGTAATTTTGATCAAAATATTTTCTCGTTCAGGCTCGAGTTTAGATATCATTGAATTCCATGAGTTTGTAATTCTCAATCTTTAAGGTCAATCTCAAGGATTGAGTAATATCAGGCTTAAAAGCTGATTTTTGATCTTTTAAGGAGATTATCCTTTCTGGGGATTTGATTCATTAGTCTTATCCAGCTAATTTGCATGGTGCCCCCCATTGTACGAGATAAATCTTTCTCATGGTTAGGATAAATCTGACCACTTGGTGACCCTGTTTAATGCTGAGGTCCGTGGATTTCCTGCTGATTTTAGTGATGACTTTTCTAGATTTTTCGTCAACCTACAGCTGGTCTGGAAGACAACTTCCTGACCTAAATCAAGAAGCGCGTTTCTTTTTCGGAAGACTTTACTTCCTTTTAATGATGGAATTGATTCATCGTGTAGATCCATCCCTTCTTTTCTTTCATCGGGTAAAACAGTTTAGTTGAGTCCAAAGCAAAAGTATTTTCAGTTATTTGTACAAAAATATGTGACATATGTTTTGAATAACTTGGAGAATTTTCCCACACTTGGCTTTTATTTTCCTTTTTATTGTTCTCTATTCCATTTTAAATGAATTTTAACATTTTGGTTTGTTTCTCAATTTATGTCCTTTTCGAGGTAACAATAATTTCGGTGTTAAAACCTAGTTTTATCGTTCATAAATATGTATAAACATGATTTTGAGTTCATTTAATTGAAAATTTTGAAAATTTTTACTAGAATTGGGTAGTCAGTATATAAGACTAGGGCCGTTCTTTATTATCAGAGAGCACTAGATTCTAATACAACTACTGCTTTACTAGTATTTTTAATGGTAACCAAGTGTTTATGATAAAAAATTTTTAAAAATCCGAAAGAATTTAACCCCTTCCCACACTTAAGATCTTGCAATGCCCTCATTTGCAAGAAATCAGTAACAATTTAAATTATTGAGGGTGATTTGTGTGAAAATGATTAAATTTTACCAAAGTTTCCAAACATATTTGTGTTTGATTGCTGAATGATAAATGGTGCATATCATTTGTTCATTCCGTCTTGTTGTTATTTCTCATATATTTTGCATCTTGTCGTCAAAATTAGTTGCTTTTGCTGAACTTAATGCCAGTCTTTGAAAATGCGTTGTTTTACCCTGTTGTGTACATAAGATAAACTGCATACATATATACATATTTTTGAAGTTTGGTATATTACCCCACATTCAAAAATTATTAAAATCTAAGAATAAAAGTTAGATAATTATAAAAACTATTACAATATTAAATAAGTATTAAACGTATCAACATTACAAATTACAAAATAAATAAAACTAAGTAGACTAGGGATGATACTGATACCAGTAGGGGTTCCATGCATAACCATAGGTGCTATAAAATGCTTCGGCTGGGTTATACGTAGGATACGGTGGTTGAATCTCTATAGACCAGGGAGGGAATATGGGCTTTGGAGTAGGAATATAGTTTCTACCTATATGTTGGCAATAAGCTATGATTTGGTTTTGATGAACTTGCCAATCTTCAAATGCTCTATGTCTAGCATTTTCGTACTCCTGTGAAGCTATAAACCTTTGCATTTCTTGCATTTCATTTCCCCCTCCTACATTACCTTGATGTTGGTTTCTCTCAACCTGTGGATGTCTACCATGGTATTGTACTGCGGAGTTATTTCGCCTCTTCAAAACTTTCGCACCATGGTATACATTTAAACCAATTGTATCGCGGGGTTCTGGTTCTTCGACTAATAATCCCCCCCGACTTATATCCACACCGAGATATTCAGCAATCAAATTTATAAATATACCACCTCCTATTATGCTATGCGGTCTCATCCCCCTAACCATAGCTGATAAATAATAACCCACACAATAAGGTATACTTACAGCGCTTTGTGGGTCTCGAATACACATATGGTAAAACAAATCCTGTTCATTTACCTTTTCCTTGTTCTTACCTCTTTGTGTAATCGAATTAGCTAAAAACCTATGAATTACTCTTAATTCAGCTCTATCTATATCCAAATAAGAGTAATTTCCCCCTTTGAATCGGTGATGGCTTGTCATTTGACTCCATACACCATGTGTATCAAAATTTTCATCTATCTTTCTACCATTTAGTATCAACCCTCTACAATCGGCAGATGCTAACTCCTCAGGCGTATATATACGTAAAGCCTGAGCCATGTCTAGTAAAGACATGTGGCGCATCGAACCTCCTAACAAAAATCTAATAAAAGATCGATCGGTTAAACTAGCTACCCGATCATTTAATTCTATACTACACAACAATTCTTCACACCATACTTTATATACAGGTCTACGCATGGTGAATAAACGTACCCAGTCGTTAAAAGTAGAATTACCATACCTCTGTGCAAGTAATTCTCTGATTGGCCCGGCCAATTCTACAGCTTCTAATGGTCCCCATTCTATGACCCTAGGTACCTCAACAACTTTAGAATGAAGAGTTTGCAAACCCCTTTGGTATTTTGGATAATCTATCCAAAGTCTGTCAAATCTCAGGTTCGGGTGCAAATCTTCCAAGTGCATATCAGAAAATGTCATGACTGGATGAGGTATATCTTGTTTGTAGTAGTTATCCACCTCCTGTTGTTCCGCATTCTCAGCAGGAGCATTGCGAGCTTGGGATGAAGATTCACCCCTTTCAGTCTGCAAAACACATCAAACACAATTTTTGTGCATCCAAATATGCATTAGTGTCAGCAAAATCATCAATCAAAATAATTACAATCACATGATCAATTTATATCAAACTTAAGCTCATTTTCATATTTTCATCAAATCTACACTTTTTCAAATAAGCATATACGAAAATGTTTGCCAAGTTCATAAGCATTCAACTCAAATGACATGTCAAATTAATCATTACTAGCAATTAAACAAGTTTCAAATGGCATTATCTCTAAAAAATCAAGTTCATGAATTTTAGACTTGAAAAAGTCCACTTTAATTCTCAAAATCATGTTTAGGCTCAAAGTTTGGATCATTTAACTACCTAAACATGTTACACTACTTAATTTAGCAACAATTCATGACAAAAATCGGCCATAACCTGTTTATATCAAAAAGCCCCAAATTTGCTCAAGAACACAAACCCTAGATTACTCAAAATTTGAAGTTTAAGGCTTTTAATCATGTTAAATAGCATCAATCTAGGTTATACAAGCATAATACATAAACAATTTAAGCATAATTACACTAAAAAGCATCAAAATCAAATTGGGGAAAAAATTGCTCAAGAACACTAATTTTCGGATTAAATGGTGTTTAGGTGTAGAAATTTACCGTTTTTCTTGAGTAATTCCTTGATAGCATCCTTCTCAACATGATTTTAGTAAAAGATTTGATGATTAACGGTCAAAAATTGTGAATTTGGGAGTGTTTTTCGGGGTTTTTCGCAGTATTTTCGGGTTTATTTCGCAGGTTTTGTGGGTGTTGGGTTGGGGACTGATCAGTTCGATCAGTATATATTTTTTCTGGATTTTTCATCCTCCGCGAGTCGCGGTGGATTTCCCTTTCAAACTCCGCGAGTCGCGGAGTTTGTATTTTTATATATATATATATATATATATATATATATATATATATATATATATATATATATATATATATATATATATATATATATATATATATATATATATATATATATATATATCTTATACTAATTAAAACAGTTAAGTAATTAATTTTAAATTTTTTTTTCCCTTGTTATTTAGGACGAAGTCGTTTCGGATCGATGTCCTAGTCCGTCCTTCGACAAAATTTTAAAATTTGTCTATTTGTAGCGATTGTTTTAAAAGCTAAGATTTTTGGGTTTTTTAATGTTTTTGGCATACTTTAATTCAATAAGATTAAAAATAATGATAATAAAAGTTCTCGTCCCTCTCTCGGGTAAAGCAATTTCGGTTCAAAGACCTAGTCTTCAACTTACGACGAATTTTAAAAATCATATTTTTAACTTAATGAGATAAAGTAAATTTTTGTTTTTAAATTCACACAATTTAAATATAAAATTCAAAATTAATATTAAAAATTCACACCAAACTTACAATTTAAAATGCATAAAAATAAAATTCATATTTTAAAAATTAAAAATTCACACCAAACTTATATTAATTTTTCAAATATTTACAATTTTAAATATATTGTTTTTACAAAGTTTACAATATTAATTTAAGATTTATATATTAATTTTAAAAACATGGTAAAAATAAAATTAAAAATCTTTTTGGCTTTTTATCCCACTTTAATCAATCAAATATTATCAAAAATATGCGCCCCTCTTTTCGGTAAAGTAATTTCGGTTCCATGACCTAATTTAACTCATGACGAATTTTTGAAATATTTTGGGTTGATTGATTAAAGATATTTATACCTTAAGAATAAACGTTAAATTTCGCAGTGATGTAATAAATTTTTGAATGATATCAATAATTTCGGTCGCCAAACCTAATTTTATTCAATACCAATTTAATACTTTATAGCGAACAAATTAGCGTTTATTATCAAAAGGTTAAAAATAAAAATAAAAAAAAACCTGTACAGACTTACCTGTGAAATAGATTTCTTAGTTATATGATCTATCCCATTCATAAGATAGTCGGTTTAATTGGTTTTCCATAGCTACATAGGCGTAACCTCGAGCATTCAGTGTCTTTTCTTCTAAACATATGAACGGTCCGTCTCTGCATAAAGTAACAAATTCGGTATTTGAATAGGTTTGATTATTTGAACATTTACCTCCATGTGACCATTTTCCGCATTTGTGATTTCTTTCTAGGTGTCGTGCTCTTCTTTTTGCTGCGGATTTTGATTTTCCTTTACCAAATTGTAACTTATTATCTTCGCATCTGGATTCTTTTCTAACTCCGTCCAATCTTTCTCTGATTACTGATACTATTTTACTTGGTAGTGTGTCATTATTACGTTTAGTGATTAAAGCGTGTAGCATTAGAGCATGGTTTAGTTCACAGGCAGTCTTCATTTCCTAAAAAAATAAAAATTCAGAATGGGGGAGAAGACTAGTTCTTTAGGGTCTGCTAGGGAAAGACCATTCGGGTTCCATTTTCGAGAACTACACGAAAACAGACAATCTAACTCTAACAGAAATACATATTATCCTTTAAAGACTTGATTCTCCCCACACTTAGTTAGCTGTGGTGTCAAAATTGTGATTAACTTCATTATCGAATTCCATTGGACTATCTATGTAGTGTTTAACTCTATGACCATTAACTTTAAATTCAATCCCATTTGAATTTATTAATTCTATCGTTCCGTATGGGAAAACTCTTTTGACTATGAATGGTCCAGACCATCTTGATTTCAATTTTCCAGGAAATAGCTTGAATCGTGAATTGAAAAGAAGAACTCTGTCTCCTTCTTTAAATTCTTTTGAACTTCTGATTCTTTTATCATGCCATTTCTTCATTCAAATAGCTTGAATAGTGTGGTTTAGGTCAACGACACTTTCAATCAAATAGCCGATTTACTTTCGGTTTCCAAAGCAAAGTGCACATTTGAAAGGCGGTTTACAGTCCCACATGACTATGAAAATGTAGATCCTTAAGGAAATTGGATCTTTATGAAAATATTTGATCTTTTGAAAATTCAATCTAGCTTTTACCCTAGATAAGTTTTCCGGAATAACCCTTCACCGGTGTTTGCAAAATATTTTTGTGGGTTTGGTGGGTTTCAGATTTGAAAATTTTAGCTCAAAACTTGCGGTTTTGTGTCACCCACTTGCTAACCTTGTATTTGGAAAGCAACACGTCCAGTATACTTGCTCCGTATATTACATTTCGATAAACTACCGTCCGGTTGTAAAGGAAAGCGTTGAACAAGCAACTGTTAGGGCGATGTCTAATGACATGCAGATGTTCATGGTCTACAATGTGTCGGATGCAATTACTATCCTTGGTAGGAGCAATAGTAAAGCTCACCCTTATGATTTTTCGGTCTGGCACAAGGTCCTGTCTTTGACCACTATGCAACCACCGTTCTTACGGTTGACACCTGATTTGGTTCAGGTGACCTAATGAATTCCAGGTGAATTCCTAGGATTTTACGTTCAATGGTAATGAACGCATTGAAAATGGGTTTTTAGAAAACAAATCGGTTTTAAATTGATCAAAATATTTTCTCGTTTAAGCTCGAGTTTAGATATCATCGAATTCCATGAGTTTGTAATTCTCAATCTTTAAAGTCAATCTCAAGGATTGAGTAATATCAGTCTTAAAAGCTGATTTTTAATCTTTAAGGAGATTATCCTTTCTGGGGATCTGATTCATTAGTCTTATCCAGCTAATTTGCATGGTGCCCCCCCATTGTACGAGATAAATCCTTCTCATGGTTAGGATAAATCTGACCACTTGGTGACCCTGTTTAATGCTGAGGTCCGTGGATTTCCTGCTGATTTTAGAGATGACCTTTCTAGATTTTTCGTCAACCTACAGCTGGTCTGGAAGACAACTTCTTGACCTAAATCAAGAAGCGCGTGTCTTTTTCGGAAGACTTTACTTCCTTTTAATGATGGAATTGATTCATCGTGTAGATCCATCTCTTCTTTTCTTTCATCGGGTAAAATGGTTTAGTTTAGTCCAAAGCAAAAGTATTTTCAGTTATTTGTTACAGATATATGTGACATATGTTTAAGATAACTTGGTAAGTTTTTCCATACTTGGCTTTTATTTTCCTTTTTATCGTCCTCTATTCCATTTTAAATGAATTTCAACATTTTGGTTTGTTTCTCAATTTATGTCCTTTCCGAGGTTACAATAATTTCGGTGTTAACACCTAGTTTTATCGTTCATAAATATGTATAAACATGATTTTGAGTTCATTTAATTGAAAATTTTGAAAAAATTTACTAGAATTGGGTAGTCAGTATATAAGACTAGGGCTGTTCTTTATTATCAGAGAGCACTAGATTCTAATACAACTACTACGTTACTAGTATTTTTAATGGTAACCAAGTGTATAAAGATAAAAATTTTAAAAATCCGAAAGAATTTAACCCCTTCCCACACTTTAGATCTTGCAATGCCCTCATTTGCAAGAAATCAGTACAATTTAAATTATTGAGGGTGATTAGCGTAGAAATGATTAAATTTTACCAAAGTTTCCAAACATATTGGCGTTTGTTTGCTGAATGATAAACGGTGCATATCATTTGTTCATTTCGTCTGTTGTTACATCACATTTATTTGTCATCTTGTCGTCAAAATTAGTAGCTTTTGCTGAACTTAATGCCAGTCTTTGAAAATGCGCTGTTTTACCCTGTTTTGTACAATCGACAATATACATACATACAAATATAATCATGCATGGCAATTTGAAATGGGACTTAATATCCCACTTTCAAATTCTAAATATGAAATATTAGTACACAATAGTAATAAAAATAATAAAAATTACACAAATATATCCAATAACATAAGTTTAAACATGAAAAAGTCAAAAGATAAAAACATAAAAATCATAAAAATAACCAAATGGAACTAAATCAGTCTGGATAGGGGTTCCAGTTCATCTCATCGGGTGGGTTCCATTGTTGGTTATAGGTGTTCTGATAGGCTTGGTCATAGTCATGCCGGTTAAAGGGTGGTCGGATATCGGGGCTATGTGGCGGAAAATGAGCAGGTCGAGTAGGTACATAGTTATTTGGTACCTGATATGATAGCTGGCTCATGATTTGGTGCTGATGAACTAACCAGCTATCGTGTTGGCGTCGCCTATAATCCTCGTATACTCGCTCGGAGTTCCACTGCTCATACATACTATGTCTTGCCGCGTTCGTCATTGCTTCCTCATCTATACGAACGTGGACGTCAAGAATAGCATCTCGAAAGACATCCCTAATGTCTTCCGCCTCCTCCATTTCCTCGTCTGAGCCTCTCTCTACCTGAGGATGAGATCCCTCATAGGGTACTGCCTGGTTACGTCTACTTTTCAATACCTTAGCACCCACATAAACTTTCAATCCTAAGGGCTCAACCTGTTCTCTACAAATCTGTAATGGACCCCCTTGGTTCCTATCAACACCTAAATACTCTCCAATGAGAGTAACAAAAATACCTCCTCCTATTATACTCCCGTCCTGCATTCCCTCTACCATTTTAGATAAATAAAAAGCAACACAGTAAGGGATATTGACAAAGCTTCTAGGATCCCGAATACACTTTAGGTAGAATAAATCATATAAGGTAATTTTTTCTTTATTATGACCTCTTTGTGTAATCGAGTTAGCCAAAAATCTATGAATAATATGAAGCTCGGATCTGTCAATATGTGTATAGGAGTGTCCTCCTGCTCGTGTAAAAACATCAAAATGTGACATACGCCTCCAAATGGCGTCAGCGTCAAAGTTACTATCTACCCGTTCACCATAATGAATCAAGTTTGTACAATCGGGTAATAGCAACTCACCAGGAGTATATATCTGTAAGGCCCTAGCCATGTCCAGCATGGACATTCTATACATCCTACCGCCAAGGATAAACCTAAGAAATCTTCTATCATCTATTCTAACTATATTTGTATCAAGTGATACAGTACTCATCAACTCAACACACCATTCCTTATATACATGTCTACGAATGGTGAAAAGACGTTCCCAATCTGTAAAAGAAGAACTGCCATACCTTTGAACTAAAAGCTGTCTAACACGGTCAGCTAGATGGACCGTTTCCAAAGGGGCCCAATCGATTACCCTTGGCACCTCTACATTTTTTGTTACCAATTTGAATTTGTTCCTTTGATATGTCTCGTAATCTCTCCATCTTCTATCAAATCTCAGATTAGGATGTAGAGTGTGCTCAGGAATCGTTGGGAATTCTACTGGCGGCTTCATTGGGAATACTATGAATTCATCAATAAACTGTACCGGATCATAATAAGGTATGTGCTGATCAGGCTGTTGTTGTTCCTGTTGTGGTTCTTGTTCGTGTTGCATTTCTGGTTCTGGTTCTGGTTCTGGTGCTGGTGCTGGTCGTCTAGATGATGATGCTCCTGAACCTCCAGTATCGGCTCTCTGTAAAACACATTAAACACAAAATTTGTGCATCCAAATATGCATTAGTGTTAGCAAAATAACAACTTAAAACAATCACTATAACATGTTAAATCAAAATTAAACTTATACACATTTTCACAATTTTTCACAATTCTACATTTTTCAAATAAGCACATATAAAAATGTATACAAAATTCATAAGCATTTAACTCAAATAACATGTCAAAATAGTCATTACTGATAATTAAACAAGTCTCAAATGGCAAATATATCAAATTAATCAAGTTCATGAATTTTGGACTTAAAAAGTCCACTTTAATCTCCAAAAATCATGTTTAGGATCATTGTTTGGATCATTTAACTATCTAAACATGTTACACTACTCAATTTAGCAATAATTCATGACAAAAATCGGCCATAACCTGTTTATATCAAAAAGCCCCAAATTGCTCAAGAACACAAACCCTAGATTTCTAAAAATTTTGAAGTTTTTGGCTTCAAATCATGTTAAATAGCATCAATCTAGGTTATACATGCATAAAATACTAACAATTTAACACTAATTACACTAGAAATTAACAAAATTGCATTAGGTAAAAAATTGGTAATTATCACAAAAACTAGGAATTTATAGAGTTTAGGGGTGTAATTTTTACCAATTTGCTGAGGAATGAGAATCTAGGCATGATTAGAGCAAGAAATTTGATGAATTACGGTGGAAAAATGGCGAAAATTGGTGAATTTTTGGAGTTGGTTCGTGAATGTGTGTGTGTTTTGTGGATGAAGAGCAGACCCGCTGCTGTTTTTGTTTCTGACCTGCATTTGGTCCCCATGCGATCGCATGGGTTCCAAGTGCAAACCCCATGCGATCGCATGGGGTGCCGGCTACAGTGTTTTCAGCTTTTTTTTTTTTTTTTTTTTTTTTTTTTTATAAAACCTTATGCTTTATAAAACTTATAATTAATTAAATTTTAAAAATTTTGTTTTCCTTTAGGAGCGAGGGCGTTTCGGATCGTTGTCCTAGTCTGTCCCTCGACAAAATTTTAAAATTTGTCAAATCAAAGCGCGGTTTTTTAAAAGTAAAGATTTTTGGGGTTTTTTTTTTAAATGTTTTTGGTATACTTTAATTCAATAAGATTAAAAATAATGATAATAAAAGTTCTCGTCCCTCCCTCGGGTAAAGCAATTTCGGTTTAAAGACCTAGTCTTCAACTTACGACGAATTTTAAAAATCATATTTTTAACTTAATGAGATAAAGTAAATTTTTGTTTTTAAATTCACACAACCTAAATATAAAATTCAAAATTAATATTAAAAATTCATACCAAACTTAAAATTTGAAATGCATAAAATTAAAAATTCATATTTTAAAAATTAAAAATTCACACCAAACTTAATTTAAAAATTCATATTATAAATTCTCATCAAACTTATATTAATTTTTCAAGTATTTACAATTTTAAATATATTGTTTTTACAAAGTTTACAATTTTAATTTTAGATTTAAATATTAATTTTAAAAACATGGTAAAAATAAAATTAAAAATCTTTTTGGCTTTTTATCCCACTTTAATCAATCAAATATTATCAAAAATATGCGCCCCTCTTTTTGGTAAAGTAATTTCGGTTCCAAGACCTAATTTAACTCATGACGAATTTTTGAAATATTTTGGGTTGATTGATTAAAGATATTTATACCTTAAGAATAAACGTTAAATTTCGCAGTGATGTAATAAATTTTTGAATGATATCAATAATTTCGGTCGCCAAACCTAATTTTATTCAATACCAATTTAATACTTTATAGCGAACAAATTAGCGTTTATTTTCAAAAGGTTAAAAATAAAAAAATAAAATAAAAACTGTACAAACATACCTGTGAAATAGATTTCTTAGTTATATGATCTATTCCATTCATAAGATAGTCGGTTTAATTGGTTTTCCATAGCTACATAGGCGTAACCTCGAGCATTCAGTGTTTTTTCTTCTAAACATATGAACGGTCCGTCTCTGCATAAAGTAACAAATTCGGTGTTTGAATAGGTTTGATTATTTGAACATTTACCTCCATGTGACCATTTTCCGCATTTGTGACATCTTTCTAGGTGTCGTGCTCTTCTTTTCGCTGCGGATTTTGATTTTCCTTTACCAAATTGTAACTTATTATCTTCGCATCTGGATTCTTTTCTAACTCCGTCCATTCTTTCTCTGATTACTGATACTAATTCACTCGGTAGTATGTCATTATTACGTTTAGTGATCAAAGCGTGTAGCATTAGACCATGGTTTAGTTCACAGACAGTCTTCATTTTGTAAAAACCTAAAAAAAAAAAAAAAATTCAGAATGGGGGGAGAAAACTAGTTCTTTAGGGTCTGCTAGGGAAAGACCATTCGGGTTCCATTTTCGAGAACTACACGAAAACATACAATCTAACTCTAACAGAGATATATATTATCCTTTAAAGACTTGATTCTCCCCACACTTAGTTAGCTGTGGTGTCGAAATTGTGATTAACTTCGTTGTCGACTTCCATCGGACCATGTATGTAATGTTTAACTCTGTGACCATTAACTTTAAATTCAATCCCATTTGAATTTATTAATTCTATCGTTCCGTATGGGAAAACTCTTTTGACTATGAATGGTCCAGACCATCTTGATTTCAATTTTCCAGGAAATAGCTTGAATCGCGAATTGAAAAGAAGAACTCTGTCTCCTTCTTTAAATTCTTTTGAACTTCTGATTCTTTTATCTTGCCATTTCTTCGTTCTTTCCTTATAGATTAACGAATTTTCGTATGCTTCATGTCTTAATTCTTCTAATTCGTTTAGTTGACTTAATCGTAGACGTACGGCTTCATGTAAATCAAGATTACATGTCTTCAAAGCCCAAAATGCTTTGTGTTCAATTTCTACTGGAAGATGACATGCTTTTCCATAAACAAGTCTAAAAGGTGTGGTTCCAATTGGAGTTTTGTAGGCTGTTCTAAAAGCCCAGAGTGCATCCTCCAATTTAATGGACCATTCCTTCGGATTTGATCCTACGGTTTTCTCTAGAATACGTTTTAAAGCTCGGTTGGTATTTTCAACTTGTCCACTTGTTTGTGGATGATATTTTCGGTGGAGATTTTATGAGTTACTCCATATCTTTTAAGAACTTTATCAAGTTGATTATTACAAAAATGAGTACCCCGATCACTTATTAAAGCTTTTGGTGTTCCAAACCTTGCAAAAAGACGTTTTAAAAAGTTGACTACAACTCGTGCATCGTTAGTTGGGAGAGCTTGTGCTTCTGCCCATTTAGATACATAATCAATGGCTATGAGTATATATAGATTATTATGAGATTTTGGAAATGGACCCATAAAGTCAATACCCCAAATGTCAAATACTTCACATACTTGAATGACATTTTGTGGCATTTCATCACGTTGACTTATTTTTCTGGCCCTTTGACAAGCATCACAGGATTTGCAAAGAAGGTGTGCGTCTTTGTAAATTGTAGGCCAATAGAATCCAGCATCATAAACTTTTCTTGCTGTTAGTTGAGGCCCATAATGCCCTCCTGTTGGTCCTGTGTGACAATGGTTTAATATTTTACTGGCTTCATCTCCGAATACACATCGGCGTATTATTCCATCTGGACAACTTTTAAACAAATGTGGATCTTCCCAGAAATAGTGTTTTATATCACTGAAGAATTTCTTTCGTTTTTGGTACGATAATCCTTTTTCAAGGAATCCACAAACTAAGTAGTTTGCATAGTCTGCAAACCATGGAATTTCATTATAATCTATCTTCAATAGATATTCATCAGGAAAGTTGTCTTGTATGGCCGATTCATTTAGAACTTCTAATTCGGGATTTTCAAGACGAGAAAGATGATCAACGGCGAGATTTTCTGCTCCTCTTTTATCTCGGATTTCAATATCAAACTCTTGTAAGAGTAAGATCCAACGGATTAATCTTGGTTTAGCATCTTGTTTTGAAAATAGGTATCTAAGAGTAGAATGGTCGGTATAGACCACCGTTTTTGCTAGAACGAGATATGATCGAAATTTGTCAAAAGCAAAGACAATAGCAAGGAGTTCTTTTTCAGTAGTTGTATAGTTCGTTTTGCTCCTTGTAACGTCTTACTAGCATAATATATAGGTTGAAATCGTTTTTCAATCCTTTGTCCTAAAACGGCTCCCATTGCAAAATCACTTGCATCGCACATTAGTTCAAATGGTAGATTCCAATTTGGTGTTATCATGATCGGCGCATTAGTGAGTTTCTCTTTAAGAATATTAAAAGATTTGATACACTCATCTGAAAAGATGAATGGAGCATCCTTTTCTAGGAGTTTATTCATAGGAGTGGCAATTTTAGAAAAATCTTTTATGAAACGTCGGTAAAAACCGGCATGCCTTAGAAAACTCCTAACTCCTCTAACATTGGTGGGATGTGGAAGTTTAGCAATTACATCTACTTTAGCTCTATCCACTTCAATTCCTTCTTTTGAAATTTTATGACCAAGAACGATGCCTTCTTTAACCATGAAATGGCATTTCTCCCAATTAAGAACTAGATTTGATTGTTCGCATCTAATAAGCATTCGTTCAAGATTAGCTAGACATGATTCAAATGTATCACCGAAGACTGAAAAGTCATCCATGAAAACTTCCATGCATTCTTCTATCATGTCGTGAAAAATCGCCATCATACACCTTTGAAAGGTTGCAGGGGCGTTACAAAGTCCAAATGGCATGCGTTTGTAAGGAAAAGTACCATAAGGGCACGTGAATGTGGTTTTCTCTTGATCTTCGGGTGCTATTGGAATTTGAAAATATCCGGAAAATCCATCTAGAAAACAATAGTAACTATTTCCGGCTAATCTTTCCAACATTTGATCTATGAAAGGTAAGGGAAAGTGACCTTTTCTGGTGGCGTCATTTAATTTTCTATAATCAATACACACACTGAAATGTCCCGTTCTTATTGATTAAAAACGTTCCATATTAATTGATTTCGTTGCGAGGTTTTGACCTCTATATGAGACGTTTTTCAAAGACTGCATTCATTTTTAAAACAAACCATAACCTTTATTTCATAAATAAAGGTTTAAAAAGCTTTACGTAGATTATCAAATAATGATAATCTAAAATATCATGTATACACACGACCATTACATAATGGTTTACAATACAAATATGTTACATCGAAATCAGTTTCTTGAATGCAGTTTTTACACAGTATCATACAAACATGGACTCTAAATCTTGTCCTTATTTTAGTATGCAACAGCGGAAGCTCTTAGTATTCACCTGAGAATAAACATGCTTTAAACGTCAACAAAAATGTTGGTGAGTTATAGGTTTAACCTATATATATCAAATTGTAACAATAGACCACAAGATTTCATATTTCAATATACATCCCATACATAGAGATAAAAATCATTCATATGGTGAACACCTGGTAACCGACATTAACAAGATGCATATATAAGAATATCCCCATCATTCCGGGACACCCTTCAGATATGATATAAATTTCGAAGTACTAAAGCATCCGGTACTTTGGATGGGGTTTGTTAGGCCCAATAGATCTATCTTTAGGATTCGCGTCAATTAGGTTGTCTGTTCCCTAATTCTTAGATTACCAGACTTAATAAAAAGGGGCATATTAGATTTCGATAATTCAACCATAGAATGTAGTTTCACGTACTTGTGTCTATTTTGTAAATCATTTATAAAACCTGCATGTATTCTCATCCCAAAAATATTAGATTTTAAAAGTGGGACTATAACTCACTTTCACAGATTTTTACTTCGTCGGGAAGTAAGACTTGTCCACTGGTTGATTCACGAACCTATAACAATATATACATATATATCAAAGTATGTTCAAAATATATTTACAACACTTTTAATATATTTTGATGTTTTAAGTTTATTAAGTCAGCTGTCCTCGTTAGTAACCTACAACTAGTTGTCCACAGTTAGATGTACAGAAATAAATCGATAAATATTATCTTGAATCAATCCACGACCCAGTGTATACGTATCTCAGTATTGATCACAACTCAAACTATATATATTTTGGAATCAACCTCAACCTTGTATAGCTAACTCCAACATTCACATATAGAGTGTCTATGGTTGTTCCGAAATATATATAGATGTGTCGACATGATAGGTCGAAACATTGTATACGTGTCTATGGTATCTCAAGATTACATAATATACAATACAAGTTGATTAAGTTATGGTTGGAATAGATTTGTTACCAATTTTCACGTAGCTAAAATGAGAAAAATTATCCAATCTTTTTTTACCCATAACTTCTTCATTTTAAATCCGTTTTGAGTGAATCAAATTGCTACGGTTTCATATTGAACTCTATTTTATGAATCTAAACAGAAAAAGTATAGGTTTATAGTTGGAAAAATAAGTTACAAGTCGTTTTTGTAAAGGTAGTCATTTCAGTCGAAAGAACGACGTCTAGATGACCATTTTAGAAAACATACTTCCACTTTGAGTTTAACCATAATTTTTGGATATAGTTTCATGTTCATAATAAAAATCATTTTCTCAGAATAACAACTTTTAAATCAAAGTTTATCATAGTTTTTAATTAACTAACCCAAAACAGCCCGCGGTGTTACTACGATGGCGTAAATCCGGTTTTACGGTGTTTTTCGTGTTTTCAGGTTTTAAATCATTAAGTTAGCATATCATATAGATATAGAACATGTGTTTAGTTGATTTTAAAAGTCAAGTTAGAAGGATTAACTTTTGTTTGCGAACAAGTTTAGAATTAACTAAACTATGTTCTAGTGATTACGAGTTTAAACCTTCGAATAAGATAGTTTTATATATATGAATCGAATGATGTTATGAACATCATTACTACCTCAAGTTTAGTAGGTAAACCTACTGGAAGTGACAAGAAATGATCTAGCTTCAAAGGATCTTGAATGGCTTGAAAGTTCTTGAAGTAGGATCATGACACAAAAACAAGTTCAAGTAAGATTTTTACTCGAATTAAGAAAGTTTATAGTTATAGAAATTGAATCAAAGTTTGAATATGAATATTACCTTGAATAAGAAAGATAACCTACTGTATATAACAAAGGTTTCTTGATCTTAGATGATTACTTGGAATGGATTAGAAAGCTTGGAAGTAAATTAGTAAACTTGAAGGGATTTTTGAAGTGTTCTTGAAGTGTTCTTCCTATGATGATTATAGCTTGATTCTTGAAGTGATTTTTGATGAAGATGATGATTAACTACTAGAAAAATACATTCATAATAGTGTGTGTGTGTTGAGAGAGAATTAGAAAGAGAATTGGAAGTGAAATGGAGTGAATGATGAGTGGTAATTGGTGAGTGGTGAGTGGGGTTAAAAGGAGTTCTAGTTAGTTGACTAGCTCATGGTAGAAGTTAAAATTGATTAGTCATACATGACATAATCAAGAGTGGAATCCCATGCTAGTTCCTATTGGTATATACCCATAGTAAGTACGTTTTGAAGCTGTGTATAATACGGGTAAGAATACGACTAGAATTCTTGATGAAAGAAAAGAATGGGAAAGTAACTGTAACCATTTTCGTTAAGTATGAGTGTTTTGATATATGTCTTGAAGTCTTCCAAAAGTATTTTAATACATCTAAATACACTACATGTATATACATTTTAACTGAGTCGTTAAGTCATCGTTAGTCGTTACATGTAAGTGTTGTTTTGAAACCTTTAAGTTAACGATCTCAATTAATGTTGTTAACCCATTGTTTATTATATCTAATGAGATGCTAAATTATTATATTATCATGATATTATGATATATTAATATATCTTAATATGATATATATACATTTAAATGTCGTTACAACGATAATCGTTACATATATGTCTCGTTTCGAAATCCTTAAGTTAGTAGTCTTGTTTATATGTATATAACTCATTGTTAATATACTTATGGAGATACTTACTTATCATAATCTCATTTTAACCATATGTATATCCATATATATATATCGTCATGTCGTTTTTACAAGTTTTAACGTTCGTGAATCGCCGGTCAACTTGGGTGGTCAATTGTCTATATGAAACATATTTCAGTTAATCAAGTCTAAACAAGTTTGTTTGCTTAACATGTTGGAAACATTTAATCATGTAAATATCAATCTCAATTAATATATATAAACATGGAAAAGTTCGGTCACTACAGTACCTACCCGTTAAATAAATTTCGTCCCGAAATTTTAAGCTGTTGAAGGTGTTGACGAATCTTCTAGAAATAGATGCGGGTATTTCTTCTTCATCTGATCTTCACGCTCCCAGGTGAACTCGGGTCCTCTACGAGCATTCCATCGAACCTTAACAATTGGTATCTTGTTTTGCTTAAGTCTTTTAACCTCACGATCCATTATTTCGACGGGTTCTTCGATGAATTGAAGTTTTTCGTTGATTTGGATTTCATCTAACGGAATAGTGAGATCTTCTTTAGCAAAACATTTCTTCAAATTCGATACGTGGAAAGTGTTATGTACAGCCGCGAGTTGTTGAGGTAACTCAAGTCGGTAAGCTACTGGTCCGACACGATCAATAATCTTGAATGGTCCAATATACCTTGGATTTAATTTCCCTCGTTTACCAAATCGAACAACGCCTTTCCAAGGTGCAACTTTAAGCATGACCATCTCTCCAATTTCAAATTCTATATCTTTTCTTTTAATGTCAGCGTAGCTCTTTTGTCGACTTTGGGCGGTTTTCAACCGTTGTTGAATTTGGATGATCTTCTCGGTAGTTTCTTGTATAATCTCCGGACCCGTAATCTGTCTATCCCCCACTTCACTCCAACAAATCGGAGACCTGCACTTTCTACCATAAAGTGCTTCAAACGGCGCCATCTCAATGCTTGAATGGTAGCTGTTGTTGTAGGAAAATTCTGCTAACGGTAGATGTCGATCCCAACTGTTTCCGAAATCAATAACACATGCTCGTAGCATGTCTTCAAGCGTTTGTATCGTCCTTTCGCTCTGCCCATCAGTTTGTGGATGATAGGCAGTACTCATGTCTAGACGAGTTCCTAATGCTTGCTGTAATGTCTGCCAGAATCTTGAAATAAATCTGCCATCCCTATAAGAGATAATAGAGATTGGTATTCCATGTCTGGAGACGACTTCCTTCAAATACAGTCGTGCTAACTTCTCCATCTTGTCATCTTCTCTTATTGGCAGGAAGTGTGCTGATTTGGTGAGACGATCAACTATTACCCAAATAGTATCAAAACCACTTGCAGTCCTTGGCAATTTAGTGATGAAATCCATGGTAATGTTTTCCCATTTCCATTCTGGGATTTCGGGTTGTTGAAGTAGACCTGATGGTTTCTGATGCTCAGCTTTGACCTTAGAACACGTCAAACATTCTCCTACGTATTTAGCAACACCGGCTTTCATACCCGGCCACCAAAAATGTTTCTTGAGATCCTTGTACATCTTCCCCGTTCCAGGACGTATTGAGTATCTGGTTTTATGAGCTTCTCTAAGTACCATTTCTCTCATATCTCCAAATTTTGGTACCCAAATCCTTTCAGCCCTATACCGGGTTCCGTCTTCCCGAATATTAAGATGCTTCTCCGATCCTTTGGGTATTTCATCCTTTAAATTTCCCTCTTTTAAAACTCCTTGTTGCGCCTCCTTTATTTGAGTAGTAAGGTTATTATGAATCATTATATTCATAGATTTTACTCGAATGGGTTCTCTGTCCTTCCTGCTCAAGGCATCGGCTACCACCTTCCCCAGATGGTAACGAATCTCAAAGTCGTAATCATTCAACAATTCAATCTACCTACGCTGCCTCATATTCAGTTGTTTCTGATTAAATATGTGTTGAAGACTTTTGTGGTCGGTATATATAATACTTTTGACCCCATATAAGTAGTGCCTCCAAGTCTTTAATGCAAAAACAACCGCGCCTAATTCCAAATCATGCGTCGTATAATTTTGTTCGTGAATCTTCAATTGTCTAGACGCATAAGCAATCACCTTCGTTCTTTGCATTAATACACAACCGAGACCTTGCTTTGATGCGTCACAATAAATCACAAAATCATCATTCCCTTCAGGCAATGACAATATAGGTGCCGTAGTTAGCTTTTTCTTCAATAACTGAAACGCTTTCTCTTGTTCATCCTTCCATTGAAATTTCTTCCCTTTATGCATTAATGCAGTCAAGGGTTTTGCTATTCTGGAAAAGTCTTGGATGAACCTTCTGTAGTAACCAGCTAGTCCTAAAAACTGGCGTATGTGTTTCGGAGTTTTCGGGGTTTCCCACTTTTCAACAGTTTCTATCTTTGCCGGATCCACCTTACTTTTTTGTTCACTATGTGACCGAGGAATTGAACTTCTTCCAACCAAAATGCACACTTTGAAAATTTAGCGTACAATTCTTCCTTCCTCAATACTTCTAACACCTTTCTCAAATGTTCACCATGTTCTTGGTCATTCTTTGAGTAAATAAGTATGTCATCAATGAAAACAATGACAAACTTGTTAAGGTATGGTCCACACACTCGGTTCATAATGTCCATGAACACAGCTGGTGCATTAGTTAAACCAAATGGCATGACCATAAACTCGTAATGACCGTAACGTGTTCTGAAAGCAGTCTTTGGAATATCATCTTCTTTCACCCGCATTTGATGATACCCGGAACGTAAGTCAATCTTTGAATAAACAGTCGAGCCTTGTAGTTGATCAAATAAGTCGTCGATTCTCGGTAGTGGGTAGCGGTTCTTGATGGTAAGTTTGTTCAACTCTCGGTAGTCGATACACAACCTGAATGTACCATCTTTCTTCTTGACAAACAAAACAGGAGCTCCCCACGGTGATGTGCTTGGTCGAATGAAACCATGCTCTAAAAGTTCTTGTAATTGGCTTTGCAGTTCTTTCATCTCGCTGGGTGCGAGTCTGTAAGGAGCACGAGCTATTGGTGCAGCTCCTGGTACAAGATCTATTTGAAATTCAACAGATCGATGTGGGGGTAATCCCGGTAATTCTTTCGGAAATACATCGGGAAATTCTTTTGCGACGGGAACATCATTGATGCTCTTTTCTTCAGTTTGTACTTTCTCGACGTGTGCTAGAACAGCATAGCAACCTTTTCTTATTAGTTTTTGTGCCTTCAAATTACTAATAAGATGTAGCTTCGTGTTGCCCTTTTCTCCGTACACCATTAAGGGTTTTCCTTTTTCTCGTATAATGCGAATTGCATTTTTGTAACAAACGATCTCTGCTTTCACTTCTTTCAACCAGTCCATACCGATTATCACATCAAAACTCCCTAACTCTACTGGTATCAAGTCAATCTTAAATGTTTCGCTAACCAGTTTAATTTCTCGATTCCGACATATATTATCTGCTGAAATTAATTTACCATTTGCTAATTCGAGTAAAAATTTACTATCCAAAGGCGTCAATGGACAACTTAATTTAGCACAAAAATCTCTACTCATATAGCTTCTATCCGCACCCGAATCAAATAAAACGTAAGCAGATTTATTGTCAATAAGAAACGTACCCGTAACAAGCTCCGGGTCTTCCTGTGCCTCTGCCGCATTAATATTGAAAACTCTTCCGCGGCCTTGTCCATTCGTGTTCTCCTGGTTCGGGCAATTTCTAATAATGTGGCCCGGTTTTCCACATTTATAACAAACTACATTGGCATAACTTGCTCCGACACTACTTGCTCCGCCATTACTCGTTCCGACACCATTTGTTCCCTTCGTTCTATTAACCCCTGGTCCGTAGACCTCACACTTCGCCGCGCTATGACCGTTTCTTTTACACTTGTTGCAAAATTTGGTGCAGAACCCTGAGTGATACTTTTCACACCTTTGGCATAGCTGCTTCTGATTGTTGTTGTTGTTGTTGCGGTTATTATTGTTGTTGGGATGATTATTGTAGTTGCTGTTGTTGTTGTTGTTGTTGTTGTTGTTGGGCCGTTTGTTGTAGTTGCGATTGATGTTGCGATTGTTGGGGTAATTGTTGCGATTATTGTTGTAATTGCTGCTGTTGTTGTATTGGTGATTCTTATCACCGTTTTCCTCCCACTTTCTTTTGACTTGCTTCACATTGGCCTCTTCAGCAGTCTGTTCTTTAATTCTTTCTTCAATATGGTTCACTAGTTTGTGAGCCATTCTACATGCCTGTTGTATGGAGGCGGGCTCGTGTGAACTTATATCTTCTTGGATTCTTTCCGGTAATCCTTTCACAAACGCGTCGATCTTCTCTTCCTCATCTTCGAATACTCCCGGACACAATAGGCACAATTCTGTGAATCGTCTTTCGTACGTGGTAATATCAAATCCTTGGGTTCGTAACCCTCTAAGTTCTGTCTTGAGCTTATTGACCTCGGTTCTGGGACGGTACTTCTCGTTCATCAAGTGCTTGAATACTGACCACGGTAGTGCGTACGCATCGTCTTGTCCCACTTGCTCTAGATAGGTATTCCACCATGTTAACGCAGAACCTGTGAAGGTATGCGTAGCGTACTTCACTTTGTCCTCTTCAGTACACTTACTTATGGCAAACACCGATTCGACCTTCTCGGTCCACCGTTTCAATCCGATCGGTCCTTCGGTTCCATCAAATTCCAAAGGTTTGCAGGCAGTGAATTCTTTGTAGGTGCATCCTACACGATTTCCTGTACTGCTAGATCCAAGGTTATTGTTGGTATGTAGCGCAGCCAGTACTGCGGCTATGTTTGAAGCTAGAAAAGTACGGAATTCCTCTTCATTCATATTCACGGTGTGTCGAGCAGTCGGTGCCATTTCCTTCAAAATAGTCAAATGGAACAAGTTAATCATACAGAATATTAAGAGTAGTTAATAGTATTTCGTAGCATAATATGAACTCATTTATAAAAGCTTTTTCTTCATATTAGCGTTTTATAAGTTTAAATTCGGGTAGTACCTACCCGTTAAGTTCATACTTAGTAGCTAATATACAATTCAACTACTACAATTCTATATGAAAAACTGATCATAATAATATTTCGCGTTCAAACTTTTACACAATATTTTACAAACTTACAATACCGCTTATTTTACATATAGCATGAAATATAGCACACAATAAATTTGATACAAGATGGTTGTGAAGATAATTCTAGCTAGTACACAAGTCGTTCAGCAAAGGCAATAAAGACACGTAATTCATACGTCCAGAAACAAGTCATGCATTCTGGTTTTACTAGGATTACTTCCCATCCTTGGTCTTGTGGAACATAACCGTTATGGCCGTTGATAAGACAGCGTATTGTAACGTCGTCAAAGGGACGAGGGTTACGTAATGTCCAACAGTCCCGTAACAATCTAAAAACCTCATTTCTTACCCCAATTACCGACTCCGTCACTTGTGGGAATGTTTTGTTTAATAGTTGTAGCCCGATGTTCTTGTTCTCACTTTGGTGAGAAGCGAACATTACTAATCCGTAAGCATAACATGCTTCTTTATGTTGCATGTTAGCTGCTTTTTCTAAATCACGAAGTCCAATATTTGGATATATTGAGTCAAAATAATTTCTTAACCCATTGCGTAAAATAGCATTTGGGTTCCCCGCAATATATGTGTCAAAGTAAACACATCGTAACTTATGGATTTCCCAATGTGATATCCCCCATCTTTCGAACGAAAGCCTTTTATAAACCAAGGCATTCTTGGAACGTTCTTCGAATGTCTTACAAACTGATCTCGCCTTAAATAGTTGTGCCGAAGAATTCTGACCGACTCTAGACAAGATTTCATCAATCATGTCTCCGGGTAGGTCTCTTAAAATATTGGGTTGTCTATCCATTTTGTGTTTTTATACTGTAAAATAGACAAGAGTTAGATTCATAAAAAAAAATACTTATTAATACAAGCAATTTTTACATATATCATAAAGCATAAGCACACTATATTACTTATATTACACCACACGAATACAACTATCTTATTCCGACTCGCTTCTTTCTTCTTCTTCAGTTTTGGTTCGTTTTGCCAAGTTTCTAGGGATATATGATGTTCCCCTAATACGAGCCGTCGTTATCCACATTGGTTTAGAAAAACCTGGTGGTTTAGAGGTTCCCGGGTCATTGTTACAACTTAAGGACTTCGGGGGTTGACGATACATATAAAGTTCATCGGGGTTGGAATTAGATTTCTCTATTTTTATGCCCTTTCCCTTATTATTTTCTTTTGCCTTTTTAAATTCAGTTGGGGTAATTTCTATAACATCATCGGAATTCTCGTTGGAATCCGATTCATCGGAGAATTGGTAATCCTCCCAATATTTTGCTTCCTTGGCGGAAACACCATTGACCATAATTAACCTTGGTCGGTTGGTTGAGGATTTTCTTTTACTTAACCGTTTTATTATTTCCCCCACCGGTTCTATTTCTTCATCCGGTTCCGATTCTTCTTCCGGTTCCGATTCTTCTTTCGGTTCCGACTCTTCTTCCGGTTCCTCTTCGGGAACTTGTGAATCAGTCCACGAATCATTCCAATTTACATTTGACTCTTCATTATTATTAGGTGAGTCAATCGGACTTGTTCTAGAGGTAGACATCTATCACATAATATCAAACGCGTTAAGAGATTAATATATCACATAATATTCACATGTTAAAAATATATAGTTTCCAACAAAATTTGTTAAGCAATCATTTTTCAAGTAAACACGGTCGAAGTCCAGACTCACTAATGCATCCTAACAAACTAGATAAGACAGACTAATGCAAAATTCTGGTTCTCTAAGACCAACGCTCGGATACCAACTGAAATGTCCCGTTCTTATTGATTAAAAACGTTCCATATTAATTGATTTCGTTGCGAGGTTTTGACCTCTATATGAGACGTTTTTCAAAGACTGCATTCTTTTTTAAAACAAACCATAACCTTTATTTCATAAATAAAGGTTTAAAAAGCTTTACGTATATTATCAAATAATGATAATCTAAAATATCCTGTTTACACACGACCATTACATAATGGTTTACAATACAAATATGTTACATCGAAATCAGTTTCTTGAATGCAGTTTTTACACCGTATCATACAAACATGGACTCCAAATCTTGTCCTTATTTTAGTATGCAACAGCGGAAGCTCTTAGTATTCACCTGAGAATAAACATGCTTTAAACGTCAACAAAAATGTTGGTGAGTTATAGGTTTAACCTATATATATCAAATTGTAACAATAGACCACAAGATTTCATATTTCAATATACATCCCATACATAGAGATAAAAATCATTCATATGGTGAACACCTGGTAACCGACATTAACAAGATGCATATATAAGAATATCCCCATCATTCCGGGACACCCTTCGGATATGATATAAATTTCGAAGTACTAAAGCATCCGGTACTTTGGATGGGGTTTGTTAGGCCCAATAGATCTATCTTTAGGATTCGCGTCAATTAGGGTGTCTGTTCCCTAATTCTTAGATTACCAGACTTAATAAAAAGGGGCATATTCGATTTCGATAATTCAACCATAGAATGTAGTTTCACGTACTTGTGTCTATTTTGTAAATCATTTATAAAACCTGCATGTATTCTCATCCCAAAAATATTAGATTTTAAAAGTGGGACTATAACTCACTTTCACATATTTTTACTTCGTCGGGAAGTAAGACTTGGCCACTGGTTGATTTACGAACCTATAACAATATATACATATATATCAAAGTATGTTCAAAATATATTTACAACACTTTTAATATATTTTGATGTTTTAAGTTTATTAAGTCAGCTGTCCTCGTTAGTAACCTACAACTAGTTGTCCACAGTTAGATGTACAGAAATAAATTGATAAATATTATCTTGAATCAATCCACGACCCAGTGTATACGTATCTCAGTATTGATCACAACTCAAACTATATATATTTTGGAATCAACCTCAACCTTGTATAGCTAACTCCAACATTCACATATAGAGTGTCTATGGTTGTTCCGAAATATATATAGATGTGTCGACATGATAGGTCGAAACATTGTATACGTGTCTATGGTATCTCAAGATTACATAATATACAATACAAGTTGATTAAGTTATGGTTGGAATAGATTTGTTACCAATTTTCACGTAGCTAAAATGAGAAAAATTATCCAATCTTGTTTTACCCATAACTTCTTCATTTTAAATCCGTTTTGAGTGAATCAAATTGCTATGGTTTCATATTGAACTCTATTTTATGAATCTAAACAGAAAAAGTATAGGTTTATAGTTGGAAAAATAAGTTACAAGTCATTTTTGTAAAGGTAGTCATTTCAGTCGAAAGAACGACGTCTAGATGACCATTTTAGAAAACATACTTCCACTTTGAGTTTAACCATAATTTTTGGATATAGTTTCATGTTCATAATAAAAATCATTTTTCTCAGAATAACAACTTTTAAATCAAAGTTTATCATAGTTTTTAATTAACTAACCCAAAACAGCCCGCGGTGTTACTACGACGGCGTAAATCCGGTTTTACGGTGTTTTTCGTGTTTCCAGGTTTTAAATCATTAAGTTAGCATATCATATAAATATAGAACATGTGTTTAGTTGATTTTAAAAGTCAAGTTAGAAGGATTAACTTTTGTTTGCGAACAAGTTTAGAATTAACTAAACTATGTTCTAGTGATTACGAGTTTAAACCTTCGAATAAGATAGTTTTATATATATGAATCGAATGATGTTATGAACATCATTACTACCTCAAGTTTAGTAGGTAAACCTACTGGAAGTGATAAGAAATGATCTAGCTTCAAAGGATCTTGAATGGCTTGAAAGTTCTTGAAGTAGGATCATGACACAAAAACAAGTTCAAGTAAGATTTTTACTCGAATTAAGATAGTTCATAGTTATAGAAATTGAATCAAAGTTTGAATATGAATATTACCTTGAATAAGAAAGATAACCTACTGTATATAACAAAGGTTTCTTGATCTTAGATGATTACTTGGAATGGATTAGAAAGCTTGGAAGTAAATTAGTAAACTTGAAGGGATTTTTGAAGTGTTCTTCCTATGATGATTATAGCTTGATTCTTGAAGTGATTTTTGATGAAGATGATGATATACATTCATAATAGTGTGTGTGTGTGTTGAGAGAGAATTAGAAAGAGAATTGGAAGTGAAATGGAGTGAATGATGAGTGGTAATTGGTGAGTGGTGAGTGGGGTTAAAAGGAGTTCTAGTTAGTTGACTAGCTCATGGTAGAAGTTAAAATTGATTAGTCATACATGACATAATCAAGAGTGGAATCCCATGCTAGTTCCTATTGGTATATACCCATAGTAAGTACGTTTTGAAGCTGTGTATAATACGGGTAAGAATACGACTAGAATTCTTGATGAAAGAAAAGAATGGGAAAGTAACTGTAACCATTTTCGTTAAGTATGAGTGTTTTGATATATGTCTTGAAGTCTTCCAAAAGTATTTTAATACATCTAAATACACTACATGTATATACATTTTAACTGAGTCGTTAAGTCATCGTTAGTCGTTACATGTAAGTGTTGTTTTGAAACCTTTAAGTTAACGATCTCAATTAATGTTGTTAACCCATTGTTTATTATATCTAATAAGATGTTAAATTATTATATTATCATGATATTATGATATATTAATATATCTTAATATGATATATATACATTTAAATGTCGTTACAACGATAATCGTTACATATATGTCTCGTTTCGAAATCCTTAAGTTAGTAGTCTTGTTTATATGTATATAACTCATTGTTAATATACTTATGGAGATACTTACTTATCATAATCTCATGTTAACCATATGTATATCCATATATATATCGTCATGTCGTTTTTACAAGTTTTAACGTCCGTGAATCGCCGGTCAACTTGGGTGGTCAATTGTCTATATGAAACATATTTCAGTTAATCAAGTCTAAACAAGTTTGTTTGCTTAACATGTTGGAAACATTTAATCATGTAAATATCAATCTCAATTAATATATATATAAACATGGAAAAGTTCGGGTCACTACACACACGCCATCCTGTTACAGTCCTAGTAGGAATAAGCTCATTTTTTTCATTTGTAATGACAGTCATGCCACCCTTCTTAGGCACGCATTGAACTGGGCTTACCCATGGACTATCAGAAATTGGATAAATTAGACCTGCGTCTAGCAGTTTAATAATTTCTTTTTTAACTACATCTTGCATATTAGGATTTAGTCTTCGTTGCCGTTGCACATACGTTTTATGACCTTCTTCCATAAGGATTTTATGTGTGCAATACGAAGGACTTATTCCTTTAATATCATGAATCTTCCATGCAATGGCTGGTTTATGAGCTTTCAACACAGAAATGAGTTGTGATTTCTCATTTTTAGTAAGAGAAGACGATATTATTACAGGTAATTCAGATTCACCATGTAAATAAGCGTATTCCAAATGGTTTGGAAGTGGCTTTAACTCTAATTTCGGAGGTTCTTCTATCGATGATTTGTATCGATATCTGTCTTCTTCTTTTAGCATTTGAATTTCTTCTGTTGTTGGTTCATATCCATTAGCTATAAGTGTAGCTAACATTTCAGCTTCATCAATTTGTTCTGTTCCTTCTCCTAAAGAACATTCTCCTGTTCCTTGTAATTCTGGAAATTCTTCTAATAATTCTGCATGTGCATCTATAGTTTGAATATAATAACATGTATCATCTGCAGATTGTGGTTGTTGCATTGCTCTATCAACAGAAAAGGTAACACTCTCGTCCTCTATACTTAGGGTCAATTTCTTACCGAACACGTCTATCATTGCTTTAGCCGTATTTAAGAATGGTCTTCATAATATGAGAGGAACTTGAGAATCTTCTTCCATTTCCAGAACAACAAAATCTACTGGAAATACTAAAGTACCAACTTTAACTAGCATGTTCTCCATTATCCCTCTAGGATATTTTATTGATCGATCGGCTAGTTGTATGCTTATTCTGGTTGGTTTCAATTCTCCAAGGTCTAGTTTAGCGTATAGTGAATACGGCATTAGATTTATACTAGCACCTAAGTCTGCCAATGCTTCTATTGAACTAAGACTACCCAGAAAACATGGAATTGTGAAACTTCCTGGATCAGATAATTTTTCTGGTATCTTATTCAACAGCACTGCTGAACAATTAGCATTCATGGTAACAGCCGAGAGTTCTTCCATTTTCTTTCTATTTGAGATTAGATCTTTCAAGAATTTAGCATATCTAGGCATTCCTGAAATCACATCAATGAAAGGAAGATTTACATTTATCTGTTTAAACATATCCAAGAATTTGGATTGCTCGGCTTCAAGTTTCTCTTTCTTCATTTTACTCGGGTAAGGAAGTGGTGGTTGGTATGGTTTAACATAAGGTTTAGCCTTAACTGTGTTATCTTCATTAACCTTTTCAACTACCGGTTCTTTTTCCTTATCTTGATTAGGTTGTGGTTCTTGTGGAGTAGGAATAGCTTCATCAGAAGTTACAAGTATTTCAGGTGGTTTAAGTGTTGTACCACTTCTTGTGGTAATGGCTTTAGCTGTTTCATTCCGGGGATTAGCATTTGTATCACTAGGTAGACTTCCCGGTTTTCTTTCACCTATTAACCTTGCTAGGTTACTTACTTCTTGTTCCAGATTTTGAATAGAAGCTTGTTGATTTCTAAATGCTTGAGCATTTTGTTCATTAGTTTGTTTCTGAGATGTGAAAAACTGCGTTTGAGTTTCAACTAGCTTCGTCATCATATCTTCTAAATTCGGCTTTTTATCATCGGTTTGTTGTGGTGGTTTGTTTTGAAAATTAGGTCTTTGCTGATTGTAATTATTATTGGATAATTTTTGATTGCTAGGACCTTGTTGGTTGTTGTATGGAATATTTCTGTTATAATTCTGGTTTTGATTGTAAATCGGTCTTGGCGGTTGATAATTATTTCCAGGCCTTTGGTTTATGTATGAAATATTCTCTCTTTGTTCCATTATTAATTCAATACTGAGACAATCTTTTGTCAAATGTGGTCCTCCACACTGCTCACAACTAATTCGTATTGAGTGAATATCTTTAGTCATCTTTTCCATTCGTCTCTCGACAGCATCTATCTTTGCGGAAATGGAATCTAAGTCATGGCTAGAATCGGCTCTAGTTGCTTTAGATGATCTAACGATATCTTTTTCTTGGTGCCACTCATGTGAGTGGGAAGCAGTGTTATCAATAATTTTGTAAGCATCAGTTTCGGTTTTCTTCATAATAGAACCACCAGCTGCTATATCTATGTCTTTCCTTGTAGTGATGTCGCATCCTTGGTAGAATATTTGTACTATTTGACAGGTGCCTAAACCATGTTGCGGACATCCTCTTAATAACTTTCCAAATCTAGTCCACGCCTCATATAGAGTTTCATTCGGCTTCTGTGTGAACGTAACAATTTCTGCTTGAAGTCTTACGGCTTTAGATGCCGGAAAGAATTGTTTAAGAAATTTTTCAACTAATACGTCCCATGTATCAATCGCCCCTTCAGGTAACGATTCCAACCAATCTTTGGCTTCTCCCTTTAAAGTCCAGGGAAATAACATGAGATATATCTGTTCATCCTCTACTTCTCGGATTTTAAATAGTGTGCAGATCCTATTAAAGGTACGTAGATGTTCATTTGGATCTTCCTTCAGCGCACCACTAAATTGGCATTGATTAGTCACCATGTGTAGAATTTGTCCTTTGATTTCATAATCTGGCGCATTAATGTCTGGATGAGTAATTGCGTGACCTTGGCCAGTGCGTTTAGCTCTCATTCGGTCTTCCATACTTAAAGGTTCCAGATTCTCCATAATTGAATTTGTTGAATCGGAATCACTAGAGGATTCTGATTTAATGGTTCGTTCCTCAACAATCTCTGTTTGAATGATTGGTGGTTCCGGAGGAAAATTTAATGGTTCAGGATCTATGAATCGTCCCTGAATATTCTCCGGATTCTCAATTGTGAGGTCGGGTTCAAAAAATGGATTATCGGAAATTTGAACTGGAGTACTTGGTCGACTGGATGACGATTCTAAAGAAAAATCAACGGCGGTAATATTTGCTAAATGTCTTGATCTAGTTACAGGTGGTGAACGTACAAAAGGTGGTGAACGTCTTGCTCGGTGCATTCACTGAATATCCTATTAGTTTTTAAAAGGAAAGAAAAATTATAATAAGTTATCCAATCAATAGACTTTTCTGATTTTGCCCACGTTTCGAATAGCCAAAAGATGCAGCAGAGGGGCAGGATTCATTTGGTCTCAATATAATTGAGGACTGTTTGGCTCCAATAACCCGGTCCACGTACAAATCCAACTATTACTACGAACCAGAAAATTTTGATGTCTATCAATTTAACCACTTAAAATAAATTTTCGTAATTTTAAGAAATTTAGATAAGAAGTAGAATAAAAATCTATGTCCTAAAACTAGAATAGCGAGAAATAAGAAAGAAAAAGAGCGTGTCGAAAAAGAAAAATGGTTGAAAAATAAAAGGTGACGGAAAAATAAAAGAAACTTGTAACACTTAAAAACACTTGACTAACCTAACCTTATTACTACAACTAACTTAAAATTATAATCGCAAATTGAGATTACTAATTGGAATGATAATTGATACATAGGTAAAAGTCGTCTAAAAATATTAAAGCTTACAGGAAAAACTAAATCCCAAATGGAAATAACTTAAAAAGAAACTAAAACTTAAAAAGGCGTCGCAAAATTCTAAAGTACCTAAATCTTAGTCTAAAGAAAAAGCACTTAAGGGATTTTACGGCAAAGCCTAAAAATCTAGAAGTAAAAATAACTATGACAAAAACTATGAGTTAAAAATAAATACGAGCGAAAAATACAAATATTACGCTAAAACAATTAAAAAGGGACAAAATATAAAAATATACAAAAAGTTGTAAAAATTACAATTTTTATAAAAATATTATTTTTATATTATTTATTTATTAAAACTATTAATTTTATATTTTATTTAAACTAATTTAACTAAATAAAACAAATAAATAAAAACTAAACTAAACAATATAATATAAATAAACTAATTAGGGTTTAAAATTAATTAAAATTAATAAAACCCGTAATTAATGCGAATTAGGGTTCCTGTGTACCCGTGTCAGGTCTGCTCCGCGATTCGCGGTATTCGATGCTTCAAACTCCGCGAGTCGCGGGGTTTCAAAATTCAACTCAGGTACAGTTTTGAAATTCGACGCGTTTTTCTTTTTTATTTTTTTATTTTATATTTTCTGTTTTATATTTTCTGTTTTAAAATTTAAAATATTTATATAATAAAAACTTATATTTTAAAAACTAGAATAAAAATAGAACTACTTTATAATTTTATAAATAAAAATCTTAAAACTAGATTTATATATATATATATATTTTTTTCGGTTTTTTTTTATGTTTTAAATAAAAACAAAATACCTAAATAAAACTTATATAAAAATAAAGAAACTTTATAAAACTTAAATATTTAACAAAATCTTAAAAATACTTATATTTTTGTTTTTTCTTTTTATATTTTCGAATATTTAAAACGTATTTTTATAAAAACGAATTTTAATAAAAGTAAACTAAAAATCTTTTTTTTTATATTAGCGTTGCGCTTCCGGCTTTTAAGCGATTCCCCGGCAGCGGCGCCAAAAATAACTTGATGTTATGCGAGGGGTATATAAAATAGCTTTAATTTTTAGCAGGAAATACTATTAAATACGATACAATTTTACACAAGATATTTATTTATTTAGAGAATGGATATACTTAAACCTTGCTACAACACTTATAGGCAGTGTACCTAATCGTACAGTAGTGTAGTTTTTAGTAAGTCCGGTTCGTTCCACAGGGAATCTTTTTAAACAAAGCTTAACGCTATATTAGTTTACTTTTATAAAAATACAAATATATATATAAGTAATATTATTATTATAAAGGGGGTTTTTACCGTTTAATGACCGGTTTGTCGATTTTAAACTTTAGTCGCAGTTAAAACCAAATGTAAAATAATAAATAAATACAAGACTTAATTTAAAGCGTAAAGTAAATAACGATAAAGAAATTGCGATAAATAAAAGTGCGATAAAATAAACTTGCGATAATTAAAAAGTACGATAATTAAAAGTGCAATTAAATACAATAACAATAAAAATGCGATAATTAGAAGTGCAATTAAATATAAAATAAAGGAAATTAAATATGAAATAAAAGAATTATGCTTATTTAAACTTCCGTAACCATGATGTTTGACGTGTTAATTTTAGTATTATGCCCATGGGTTAATTGTCCTTTGTCCTGGATTATTTAATATGTCCGTCTGGTTTTTGTCCATAACAGTCCATCAGTCATAAATATAAAGTACGAGTGTCCTCGTCAAATTATCCTTATACCCGAAGTTAAATATTCCAACTAATTGGGGACTTAAACTGTAACAAGATTTTAATACTTTGTTTAATAATTACACCAGGATGTCGACTGAGTGTAACCCAAGGTTTTAATATTTTGTTATCAATTATACCAAGTGTCCTTGTACATATTTTCACCCCTGTTTTAATTATTCTAGTGGCTATTAATCCATTCCCGTGTCCGGTTAAATGAACGATTATTCGTACATATAAATACCCCGCCCATCGTGTCCGATCGAGTGTATATGGTAATTTATAGGGACGCCCAATTGTAAATCTTTATATTAACATTAACAAACTATCATTTAGTTAAACAAATATAAAGCCCATTAATAGCCCATAGTCTAATTTCCACAAGTGTCGTTCTTTTGTCCAAACCCCAATTATGGTACAAAGCCCAATTACCCAATTTTAGTAATTAGCCCAACATCATGATTACTTCGTTTTAAATAAGCATAATAATAACTTAGCTACGAGACATTAAATTAAAAAGGTTGAACATAACTTACAATGATTAAAAATAGCGTAGCGTTACACGGACAGAATTTCGACTTACACCCTTACAACATTTGCTAACATACCCTTATTATTAGGATTAAAATTAAAATTAAAATTAAAATGTAAATTATAAATATAAATATTACATTTAGATAGATGGATGGATATATATGTTATATTTTTACGATCAGAATGCACGAGCTTTATAGGCAGTTTCTAAATTTGGGGCTCCGCGACTCGCGTAATTTTTGCACTGCAAACTCCGCAACTTGCGGAGTTTGCTTTTACAGCTCACACAAGTTTGGAGCCTTTCTTGCCGACGGTTTATAATATATTATATAATATATAAATAATTATAAGAATTATTTAAATATTATATTATATTTATGTGCATAGTTGACTTGTAATTTTTAGTCCGTTGCGTCGAGCGTTGAGAGTTGACTCATGTCCCGGTTCCGGATTTTCGAACGTCCTTGCGTACAATTTTATATTTTGTACTTTGTGTTTTGAATCTTGTACTCTTGTAATTTCGAGACGTTTCTTATCAATAATTGGAACCTCTTTGATTGTATTTTGTACTTTTGAGCTTTTTGGTCGTTTGCGTCTTCAATTCGTCGAATCTGTCTTTTGTCTTCACCTTTTAATATTTAAACGAATATCACTTTTAAATAGAACAATTGCAACTAAAAGCTTGTCTTTCTTGGGGAATAATGCTATGAAATATATGTTCGTTTTTAGCATTATCAATGACACCGATGAATTTGAAAATATTCTCGAAGCCATCCGTAAATCGACAATTGTTTTCATACCGCGCTTAAAGGAACGGATCAAGGCTATCGAAGATGAATATAACCTTTATCTGCCGAGAGAAGATGATAATGTTGAAATCTTAGAAGGGCGCATTCAAGACTTTATCAATACTCTTCATGATCATATCTACCATGAAGAAAGGCGACACAATTCAGTAGTTCGCACTATTCTCGAGACAAGATTTTGTGTTTCAACTCATCGCTTAAAGTACGGTAGAAATCGAGCATCAACATTCGGTCATCACCAACATACTCCGGACAAAAAAGAGTTTTTGACAAGAAAGTAGACTTGAGAGTAACCAAGTCCATCGAACCTTCTCGCAAATCGCGCAACTCGTCCCGAATTTGGTTAAGTTTCGGTTTGAGTTCGATATTCATCGAAGAACTCCTTTTTAAACTCTTCCCACGTCAAGCTCATGCATTGCTCTTCACCATACAATTGGATTTTATCATCCCACCACAACTTAGCTTCTTCACGCAACATACTAGTACCATATCTCGTCTTCTTCTCGGGAGGGCATTCGACGGTACGGAAGGCCCCCTCGATATCGGAGATCCAACATGTGCTCTTCACCGGGTCCCTTACCCCATTGAACATAAGAGGTTGAGCATCTTTAAAATTCTTGTAATGGAAGTCCCGCCTTCCATTCCCACCATTACCATCACCCCCTTCGCCACGAGGATAAACGTTTCTAACTTCAAATGCCTCTTCGATCGCGGCATTCATTCGTTCATTGATTAACTCGGTTATTTACTCATCAACCGATTCTTGGAAGACTTTTCTAACATCTTCAAGAAACTTAGTCTTTTGACTCTTGAAGATGGCCTCAACCTTGACCGTGAAATCGGAGTCTTCACTCGTACCCCCATTTTCGTTATCGGGTCCATTTCTTGTCTTTATTCTATAAAACGGAAGAGGTTAAACAACAGACAAAAAGAATCGACACACATATATATATATATACATAAGTACACCTCACCGCCCCATCTTGCTCAACAATCATCGTACATTGCTTGTTTGACACGATTTGCACCCGTAACAATGGTAGCTAGTCATTATTACGCGAGCACGTCGCATCAACTTACTAGTACAACGCCTATCTCGCTTGATGATTGCAAATACAGCACAAAACAAGTAGCGTAAGGTTAGTTCACATAAACCTATGCTCTAACCAATCCCGGTCCGACCCGTCTCCTACAAGTCCCGCATACAACGCATACACAATAAAGTCTAAGTCTAGGCACCTATCTCAAGTCGCCTAAATCCCTTAGAGCATGCTCTGATACCACTTGAAACAACCCAACTCGTAATCAACACGATAACTTTTTTTAAATAAACCATTAGCGCCTAATTAAATGGTTACATACAACCCATTTAAACAATATCACAAGTTTAATGTTTACAAACGGCACAAAGGCCCTTAACAAATGTAATACAAGTTCGACCCGTTAAAAATGATAGTTTTAATCCAAACGACACTTGAACATGGTTTGGGGCTAAACTACCCAAAACACTAGGTCGACTTTCAAAAAGCTTCAACAAGCATCATCAAGAGAAATCTAATGCCCAACGACCCCTTTCCCTTTCTCCGCACCTGCATCTAAAAAGATAAACAATGAGAGGGGTAAGCTAACACTTCGTGAGTGCAATAAGTATACACATACATATATAACCTACTTATTTGCAATCACCTACACATTTACCGCATACATGCTAGCAATATAATTAGTATACCATCACAAAGTATAACGCTAAATCCCCGATAACACAAGCTAGCACAACAATAGTATATAACACGGACACTATAATATGCAACACTACATCATACAACCATGGTTAACCAAAATCCAAAGGGAATGATTCTCGCGAATGAACCGTTAGCCACACAGACACCACTCGTATTCATCACTAGTCCCTTGAGCGGTATCGACGCCCGAACTTAAAACCCACCCGTCACGTGAAATGTGGTATCGCATACCCGAACTTAAAACCCACACTTCACCCCGCACACACACGATGATATGGTATCGAACGACCGAACTTTAAACCCATATCACATGTCAACATGATGTGGTATCGCATACCCGAACTTAAAACCCACATCGCATTTCGCACAAGTAAATACATTACATACACACATGTATAATTATTCCACTCACCTTATCGCCTTTGGTGAACTTGGGATCAAGCTCGAAACCTTCAATGTAATGCACCTATCATATTATGCATTTAATTAACATACAACTCTAGTGGACTAACCACCAACACTTTACTCTTAGGCATTTAATGACCCAAAATGTATTAAATGACCTATTCACACCGAACCGCCCATTTTTGGCCAAGACTCATCATGAACCACTAAAAGTTAGTGATTAAAGTCTACAAATACCAACTAACACAATTTATGGGTTTTTGATACCCATCTTACCCAACTAGGTCAACAATCACCCATTTGACCCATTTTAATACTTAGACTCACAAATTTTAGTCAAACTTAACCCATTAACAAGGTTTCATCATTTTACAAGTGTTTTAGTGACTAACAACACACTTAACACTTATAAATTCCAATTTACATGAACAAACCCTAGATTAACACCATTTGGGTTTCCTTACATCAAATTAACCCAATTTCACCCATTAAATCCCCAAATGGGTCTTACAAGTCTCAAATGACCAAACCCTAGCCATAAATTAACTAGAACTCAAAACACGGAGTTAAGACTTATCAACACTATCCACTCGTAGCTAAGAACGAGGAGAACAATTTTATTTCTTGCTCCAAAGATCGAATCTCAAATATTCACTCTCAAATCTCACTTTGAATTCAAATGGGTTTTGTGTTTTGAGAGGAAATAGAGAAATAAAATGGAAAAGAAATGAATAAAAATGGATAAGTGGCTGAGATTTAGAGTCCCAATCAGATCCACACGCGAAAAGACGAAAATACCCATGAACCACACATTGTAAAACTGAATTCGGAGTCAGGCTGCCAGAAATGTCGCGACGCGACCTCACAATGCCGCGGTGCGGTAATACACTAATTTTTCGAGCTGTTTTAACCGACTCCTGATTATGATTTGTGTTATTTATCGCGGCGCGCCCAGGAACCCCGCAGCGCGGCAATAGCCTGCAACTGGCCCATTTCGACAACGTAACTTAACTATTGATTTATACGACTTGTACACTTCCTTCACGCTTCCTATATACATCTAAACTTCATCTTTAAGCCTCACTTGACTTAATACCCCTCCTAAACAATGTGTATACTCGTACACATATACATTCTCATGCGTAATATATATATATATATATATATATATATATATATATATATATATATATATATATATCGTGTACATCAAATTAACACTTTAAAACATTTAATCGCATAAATATAAATGTACCAACGATTAAATATAGACCTTAAGACATGTATGAAGAAAACGGGATGTTACACATATTTATGCGTTTTCATTTAAATTGTTTAGAACACCGCTAAATTTTAACTACTCGGACCCTATATATTTTACGAATTTGTAGTTTTTTGAAGGTAAACTACCACTAAAAGAGCATTCGAACATATAATTAGTACCGGAAAAAATTTGGGATACCATTAAGTTATAATCCTGGAATCGTTACTGAAAAAAGTAATTGATATCTTTGGAATGTCTTTTGCTTATAGGACAAGTTTACTTGTTGAGCAAGGAAACTAGTTAGAACACCTAAAGGTTTTGTGTTTAATATTTCTCTTATATGTATTGTAACTCTCCCCTTATTGTAACGGTGTGCACCATAATAAAGAAAAATCACTTGTTTGTGCACGTGAATTAAACCCTTCATTACGTTTGGAGTTGGGATATAATCACATCAAATCCTTATATCGATTACGTTTATGTTTAACATTTATATTTGTGATTATCTGTTTTTGTTGTGGGTTTGTGATTGTGATCAATCACATCCCTTGTTTGGGGTTCACAAAATCCCTATTAGAGCTTCAAGGTTTGAAGATCTAGATTGGTTGATTATTTGGTTATCATCGGTTGAATGAATGACACGTTTAGGATTTGTGCAACATATATCGAGATCACAGGACTTAGTTGATCCCGGTGGTAACGGAGTCAATGGTCAGATCGATGGGTTTTTGTTGCATAGAGGTTTTTCGGGAGATCTGGGTGTCGTATATGTAGTGACCCGAATTTTTCCTTGATTATATATTACATGAGATTAATCTTTACATGAATAAATGTTTTCAACATGTTAAGCAATCAAACTTGTTAAGACTTGGTTAATTGAAATGGAAATTATGTAAACGTTTGACCACCCAGTTTAAACGATGATTCACGAACGTTATGACTTTGATATGACATGATTAAATATATATGGTTATATATATATATATATATATATATATATATATATATATATATATATATATATATATATATATATATATGATTAATATGATATAATGATAATCAAGTATCTCATTATGTATATTAACAATAAACTATATACATAGAATGAGTCTACTAACTTAAAGATTTCGAAACGAGTTATATATGTAACGATTATCGTTGTAACGACGTTTTAATATATATATATATATATATATATATATATATATATATATATATATATATATATATATATATATATATATATATATATATATATATATATATATATATATATATATATATATATATATATATATATATATATCATATTAAGATATATTCATACATCATGTTATCATGATAATGTAATAATTTAACATCTCATTAGATATATTAAACAATGGGTTAACTACATTAAATGAGATCGTTAACTTATAACCTTTCAAAACAAATCTTACATGTAACGACTAACGATGACTTAACGACTCAGTTAAAATGTATATACATGTAGTATGTTAAGATGTATTTTTACACTTTTGAAAGACTTTAAGACACATATCAAAGTACTTCCATTTAACAAAAATACTTACAATTGCATTCTCATTCATTTTCATCAACAATTCTACCCGTATGCACCCGTATATGTACTCGTACAATACGCAGCTTTTAGATGTATTTACTATTGATTTATACCAATAAAAAATCTGCTACTTAGCAGCCTTAAATGATTAAGAGTATTGTGGGAGCCATCATTTGACAACTAGCATGAATTATTACACTAAAAATCAAACTACAACTTGCATATATACATGCTCATTCACGTTTTCAAGCACACCTACATACACTTTCATTTTTCAATTTTCTCTCATCCATTTGATCTCTCTCTAGTTCTATGATGAAGTTCTAAGTGTTCTTCATTAACTCTATCAAAACCTACATCAATCTAGCTCATAAATCCAACCTTTAATCAGCTTACAAAACAACAACTCAAGAATACATCAAGAACACTTTCAAGTTTGCTAGCTTACTTCCAACCTTGCAAATCCATTTCAAGTGATCATCCAACCTCAAGAAATCTTTGTTATTTCCATTAGGTTATCTTTCTAGTTTAAGGTAATAATCATATTCAAACTTTGAATCAATTTCTATAACTATAACTATCTTAATTCAAGTAGTAATCTTACTTGAACTTGTTTTCATGTCATGATTCTACTTCAAGAACTTTCAAGCCATCCAAGATCCTTTGAAGCTCTAGATCATTTCTTGTCATTTCCAGTAGGTTTACCTACTATACTTGAGGTAGTAATGATGTTCATAACATCATTCAATACATATATATAAAACTATCTAATTCAAAGATTATAACTTGTAATCACTAGAACATAGTTTAGTTAATTCTAAACTTGTTCGCAAACAAAGTTAATCCTTCTAACTTCACTTTTAAAATTAACTAAACACATGTTCTATATATATATATATATATATATATATATATATATATATATATATATATATATATATATATATATATGATATGCTAACTTAATGATTTAAAACCTGGAAACACGATAAACACCGTAAAACCGGACATACGCCGTCGTAGTAAAACCGGGGGTTGTTTTGGTTTGGATAATTAAAAACTATGACAAACTTTGATTTAAAAGCTATACATCTGGGAAAATGATTTTTCTTATGAACATGAAACTATATCCAAAAATCATGGTTAAACTCAAAGTGGAAGTATGTTTTTCAAAATGGTCATCAAGACGTCGTTCTTTCGACTGAAATGACTACCTCTTACAAAATGACTTGTAACTTGTATTTCCGACTATAAACCTATACTTTTTCTTTTTAGATTATTAATCTTTGGTTCAATATGAAACCATAGCAATTTGATTCACGCAAAACGGATTAAAAACGAAGAAGTTATGGATAAAACAAAATTGGTTAAAAATGGTTAATTTGACTACGGGATTAAATTACAAAAATCTATTCCAACTATAACTTAATCAACTTATATTGTATATTATGTAATCTTGAGATACCATAGACATGTATACAATGTTTTGACATATTATATCGACCCATCTATATATATATATTTCGAAACAACCATAGACACTCTATATGCAGTAATGCGGGAGTTAGCTATACAAGGTTGAGGTTGATTCCAAAATATATATATATATATACTTTGAGTTATGATTGAGTCTGAGACGTGTATACACTGGGTCGTGGATTGATTCGAGATATATATTAAATTATTCATGTACTACTAATTGTGGACTACTAACGTTGGACTGCTAACTTGACAACTTAAATCATCAACACGTAATAAAAAATGTTGTGAATATATTTCGATCATACTTTGATATATATGTATATATTTGTTATAGGTTCGTGAATCAACCTGTGGCCAAGTCTAATTCTCGACGAATTGATAATCTGTGAAAATGAGTTATAGTCCCACTTTTAAAATCTAATATTTTTGGGATGAGAATACATGCAGTTTTATAAATGATTTACGAAATAGACACAAGTAATCGAAACTACATTCTATGGTTGAATGATCGAAGCCGAATATGCCCCTTTTTGCTTGGTAGCCTAAGAATTAGTAAACCAGTCTACTAATTGACGTGAATCCTAAAGATAGATCTATTGGGCCTAACAACCCCATCCGTTGTAGCGGATGCTTTAGTACTTCGAAATTATTATCATGTCCGATGGAGTCCCGGAATGATGGGGATATTCTTATATGCATCTTGTTAATGTCGGTTACCAGGTGTTCACCATATGAATGATTTTTATCTCTATGGAAGAGATGTATGTTTATGAGAAATGAAAATATGAAATCTTGTGGTCTATTATTACGAATTGATAAATAGATAGGCTAAACCTATAACTCACCAACATTTTTATTGACGTTTAAAGAATGTTTATTCTCAGGTGATTGTTAAGAGCTTCCGCTGTTGCATGATAAATTAAGGACAAGATTTGGAGTCCATGCTTGTATTATATTGTTTAAAAACTGCATTCGAGAACTTATTTTGTTGTAACATATTAATGTTGTAAACCATTATGTAATGGTAGTGTGTAAGTGTGATATTTTTAGATTATCATTTTCTTGATAATCTAGTTTGTGTCCTTTAAACCTTGTCGATAAAATAAAGGTTATGGTTTGTTTTAAAAACGAATGCAGTCTTTGAAAAACGTCTCATATAGAGGTCAAAACCTCGCAAAGAAATCAATTAATATGAAACGTTTATAATCATTATGAACTGGAAATTTCAGTTGGTATCAGAGCGTTGGTCTTAGAGAACCAGAATTTAGCATTAGTGTGTCTTATCGAGTTTGTTAGGATGCATTAGTGAGTCTTGACTTCGACCGTGTTTTTTCGTTAAAAAATGATTGCTTAACAAATTTTGTTAGAAACTATATATTTTTAACATGTAAATATTATGTGATATATTAATCTCTTAACGTGTTTGATATTGTGTGAAGAGTTGAATTTATATTGGGAAGATTCACAAATTCCCGAAGAGGAACCTGAAGAAGAGGAACCGGAAGAAGAGGAACCGGAAGAAGAGGAACCGGAATAAGAAGAACCGGAAGAAGAAGAGGTTCCGGGGGAGGAAATATTAGAAACCACTGAAAACAGATAAATAAAAGAAAACCCTCAACCAATGGACTAAAATTAATAATGGTCAATGGTGTTTCCGCTGAGGAAGCAAAATATTGGGAAGATTACCAATTTTCTGATGAATCGGATTCCGATGAGAATTCCGATGATGTGAAAGAAATTACCTCGGCCCAATTTAATAAGGAACAAGAAAAAAATAAGGGAAAATCTATAAAAATAAAGAAACTCAATCCCGAACCCGAGGAACTCTATGTTAATATGAAATATCCCGATGGGGTATACCGTAAACACCCATATTTCTTAAGCTTTAACTATGGCCCAGGAACATCTAGGTCACCAGCTTCTTCTAGACCATTAGTGAGACAAACGGCTCGTATTAGAGGAACATCCTTTATCCCTAGAAAATTAGCAAAACGAACCAAGTCCGAAGAAGAAGAAACAAGTGAATCGGAATAAAGAGTTGAAATCATGCGATGTAATATATGTAATATAGTGTGCTTGTGCTTTTATGATATATGTAAAAATTGCTTGTAGTGTTTGTTAAGTATCTATTAAGAATCTAACCCTCGTCTATTTTACAGTATAAAAACACAAAATGGATATTAAGGATAGACGACCAAATATTTTAAAAGACCTACCGGGGGATATGATTGATGAAATCTTGTCTAAAGTCGGTCAGAATTCATTGGCACAACTATTTATGGCAAAATTATTTTGTCGAACATTTGAAAGACGTTCCAAGCATGCCTTAGTGTATAAAAGGCTTTCCTTTGAAAGATGGGGTATATCACATTGGGGAGACCGTAAGTTACGCCGTGTTTTATTTAAAGCATTAATTGTGGGGAACCCAAATGCAATTTTACGCTACGGGTTAAGAACCTATTTTGACTCCACATATCCCAAAATAGGACTTCGTGCTTTAGAAAGAGCTTCTAACATGCAACATAAAGAAGCATGTTATGCTTACGGGTTAGTGATGTTCGCTTCTCACCAAAGTGAGAAAAAGAACATCGGATTACAACTTTTAAATAAAACATTCCCACAAGTGACGGACTCAGTAATTGTGGTGAGAAACAAGGTTTTTAGGTTGTTACGGGGCTGTTGGGCATTACGTAACCTTCGTACTTTTGACGACATTACAACATGCTGTCTTGCTAACGGTCACAACGTTTATTTTCCACAAGATCAAGGATGAGAAATAGTCTTAGTAAAACCAGAATGCATGACTTGTTTCTGGACGTATGAATTACGTGTCTTTATTGCCTTTGCTGAACACCTTGCGTATTAATTAGAATTGTCTTCGCAAATGCTTTGTATCAAAGGTTTTATGTACTATATTTCATGCTATATGTAAAATAGCGGTATTGTAAGTTTGCAAAATATTGTATAAAAGTTTGAATATGAAATATTTTTGTAATTAGTTTTTCATATAGAATTGTAGTAGTTGAAATGGTATAATAGCTACTAAGTATGAACTTAACGGGTAGGTACTACCCAATTAAAAATTATAAAACGCTAATATAAAGAAAAAGCTTTTATAAATAAGTTCATATTATGCTACGAAATACTATTGACTACTCTTGATATTCTATATGATTAACTTAATTCTTTTGGCTATTTTTGAAGGAAATGTCACCAACTACTCGACACACCATGAGTATGAGCGAAGAAGAATTCCGTACCTTTCTTGCTGCAAACATAGCCGAGTGCAGGCTGCAATGCAGAATAACAACAATAACTTTGAATCCAGCAACGGAACAAACGCCAAAAGAACTCGTGTAGGATGCTCCTACAAAGAATTCACTGCCTGCAAACCTCTGAAATTCGATGGAATCGAGGGTCCAGTCGGACTAAAACGGTGTACCGAGAAGGTCGAATCGGAATTTGTCAGAAGTAAGTGTGCTGAAGAAGGCAAAGTAAAGTACACTACGCATACCTTCACAGGTGCTGTTTTAACATGGTGGAACACCTATCTCGAGCAGGTGGGACAAGATGTTGCTTACGCACTACCGTGGTCAGCATTCAAGCACTTGATGAACGAGAAGTACCGTCCCAGAAACGAGGTCAATAAGCTCAAAGTAGAGCTTAGAGGATTACGAACGCAAGGTTTCGACATTACCACGTACAAACGAAGATTCACAGAGTTGTGCATATTATGTCCAAGAGCATTCGAAGATGAAGAAGAGAAGATCGACGCATTTGTGAAAGGGTTACCAGAAAGGATTCAAGAAGATATAAGTTCACACAAGCCCGCCTCCATACAAAAGGCAAGTCGAATGGCTCACAAACTCATAAACCAGATTGAGGGAAGAATTAAAGAGCAGGCGGCCGAAGAGGCCAACATGAAACAAGTCAAGAGAAAGTGGGAAGAGACCAGTGACAAGAGTCACCCATACAACAACAACAATCACAACCACAATCGTAACAACTATCACAACAACTGTGATAAGGCTAAAAAGTAACATATATTTCAGAGCAATATCCCTCCTAAATAATAGGTTTTCATATGTAATTGTATTATATTTTCATTGTAATTGTTTAAATAAATAAGTGCGAAGACAAAAGGCGAGAACGAAGATTTGAAGACACAAACGTCCAAAAAGCTCAAATGTACAAGATACAATTCAAAAGGTTCAATTTTTTGATGAAAAACGTCTAAAAATGACAAGAGTACAAGTTACAAAATGCAAAGTACAAGATATAAAATTGTACGCAAGGACGTTCGAAAATCCGGAACCGGGACATGAGTCAACTCTCAACGCTCGACGCAACGGACCAAAAATTACAAGTCAACTATGCACAAGAATATAATATAATATATAAATAATTATATAAATTATTTATATTTTATATTTATATATTTATTATGTCGACAAGCTAGGAGCCAAAAGTTTGTGAGCTGGATTTTCAAACTCCATGACTCGCGGAGTTTGCAGGCATAAAACTCCACGACTCGCGGAGCTGTCAGAAATCAAAATGCCTATAAAAGGTCATGCATTCGTTCGATTTTAATATATAAAAAATACATAAAAAATAATAATAATAATACTCTGTAGTATAATATAAATATATATATATATATATATATATATATATATATATATATATATATATATATATATATATATATATATATATATAGGGTAGTTTTATATTAGATTAGTTCGGGTTATGTAAAGGTTATTTTTACGGGTTTTGAAGTCGAAATTCTGTCCGTGTAACACTATGCGATAAATACTCAATGTAAGTTATGTTCTCCTTTTTAAATTAATGTCTCGTAGCTAAATTATTATTATGGTTATTTGAGCCAAAGTAATCAAGATGTTGGACTAAATATTAAAGACGGGGTAATTGGGCTTTGTACCATAACTGGGGTTTGGACAAAAGAACGACACTTGTGGAAATTAGACTATGGGCTATTAATGGGCTTTATATTTGTTTAACTAAATGATAGTTTGTTAATTTTAATATAAAGATTTACAATTGGACGTCCCTATAAATAACCATATACACTCGATCGGACACGATGGGCGGGGTATTTATATGTACGAATAATAGTTCATTTAACCGGACATGGAAATGGATTAATAGTCACTAGAATTATTAAAACAGGGGTGGAATTATGTACAAGGACACTTGGCATAATTGATAACAAAGTATTAAAACCTTGGGTTACACGCAGTCGACATCCTGGTGTAATTATTAAACAAAGTATTAAAACCTTGTTACAGTTTAAGTCCCCAATTAGTTGAAATATTTGACTTCGGGTATAAGGATAATTTGACGAGGACACTCGCACTTTATATTTATGACTGATGGACCGTTATGGACAAAAACTAGATGGACTTTCAAATAATCCAGGAGAAAGGACAATTAACCCAGGGTAATAAATAATGAAAACGTCAAACATCATGGTTACGGAAGCTTAAATAAGCATAATATATTTTATTTCATATTTCATCGTACTTTTATTTACTCGCTATTTTATTTAACGTCATTTATTTATTGTCATTTATTTTTCGCTACTTTAATTATCGTCATTTATATTTTGCATTAGGTTTTAATTGTAACCTAAAATATAAATCGACAAACCGGTCATTAAATGGTAAACCCCCTTTTATATATTATTATATATAATTATATATATTTTGTACAAATATAGTTGTTTAAAAATATAGTGTGCAATAAGCCCGCTCCCTGTGGAACGAACCGGACTTACTAAAAACTATACTACTCTACGATTAGGTACACTGCCTATAGTGTTGTAGCAAGGTTTAGGTATATCCATTTTGTAAATAAATAATTAAAACTTGTGTAATTTGTAACGTATTTCGTAGTAAAATATAGTACTATCACGTACCCCCGCGCTACCACATCAAGTTTTTGGCGCCGCTGCCGGGGAACTTGGCGAAACGCTAGATTTTTAATTTATTTTTGTATAAATATATTTATATATCATTTTAGAAAAATAATATAAAATTTAAAAAAAAAACCGAAAATGCAAACTCCACGACTCGCAGAGTTTGCAGGCTTAAAACTCCACGACTCGCGGAGCCACCCTGACAGACGCACCCAGAACCCTAATTTGGCATTTATTACGAGTATAATTTAATTATTATTATTAAAACTTAATTAGGTTTATATTTAATATTAATATTTAGTTTTAGTTTTTAAATTAATTTGTATTTTAAATATTAATTAGTATTATTAAATATATATATAAATTAATACTTTTATAAAATAAATAATATAAAAATAATATTTTTATAAAAATAAATAATTTTTATAATTTTAATTTTATTTTTATATTTTGTATCTTTTCATTTGTTTTAGCGTAATATTTGTATATTTTTCGTTCGTAGCTAGTTTTAAGACATAGTTTTTGCCGTAGCTTATTTTTATTTTCTAGATTTTTAGGCTTTGCCGTAAAATCCCTTATGTGCTTTTTCTTTAGACTAAGATTTAGGTGCTTTAAAATTTTGCGACGCCGTTTTTCGCTTTAGTTTTAAATAGATTTTAGTGCCTTTAAGTAATTGCCGTTTTCTGAATAAAATTGCATTTACCTTTAGACCTTTAGGCGCAACTTTTTAGAAATAATTTTTAGACTTTTAAGTTACGACGAGCTATTTTCCTATTTTTATTTTTCGACGTTTTTCGACGCGCATTCTTTTTCTTTCTTATTTCTCGACACTTTAGTTTTTAGGACTTAGAAATTTTCTCTATTTCTTATCTAATATCTCAAACGGAAAGAAAAATTATTTAAGTGGTTAAATTAATGGACGTTGACAATTTTCTGCTTCGTAGTAATAGTTGGATTTGTTAGTGGCTGAGTTGTGAGCTTCCGATTTAAAGGGTTCTGGCTCCCTGCTACATCTTTTGGCTATTCGAAACGTGGGCAAAAGCAGAAAAGTCTATTAATTGGACAACTTATATAAGTTTTTCTATTTTTATAACTAATAGGATAATTAGTAAATGCACCACATTGTAGCTAAAATTTGGCCATCGCAATAAAATGAAAATTTTTGAAAACAAGGGTATGGAAACCCTTTTTGATATCCAAAATCAATTAAATCAATACTCTCAAATGAGTGTTGATGACAATTTGTTCGGTCAATCTTGGATCACGAATGACGAAACAATAACTGGTTGTGAAATCTGTGGAGATTATCACTCAACATGGGAATGTTATTATTACGTTCCTATGGAAAATTACGCACCCACGGAACCTGAATGGAATGATTATGAAGAATACAATTCAAATTGGGATTATTCCCAAGAATATATCCAAACTCAACAACCAGTAGACGAGGAAAATTACGTGTCTGAAAATTTATTAGACAATATGAAAATCAAACTCAAAGAAATCAATGCTCAAAATGAACAAATGAGAGAGTTTGTAAGACAGCAAGCTGAAACTCTATCAGACTACACACCTGTTGATCTGAGAAGTATTGTGCAAGAAAATCTCATATCATCGAATTTTGATGAATTCGAGAGCTCCGAAATCACCAACTATCCCGATGATACTTTTTATTCAGTCTTACCAATTTCACAACATATCGACACATTAGCCTCTACCGACGAAATCATCGATCCATCAATGGATAAAGAAGAAGTAAGGGTGACAAATTGGTACTCTTGGGAAAACGATAACGTTGAAAATTTTACCCCCGAGACCAAAATGGTGAGACCAATAAGTACCGTTAATGAAGAAGAATATACTCCAATCCCGAAATTCACCATTCCACAACTTTCCAACCCAATATTCTCAATAGACGAGTCATCCACCGAAGATGAACTACGAGCTTTAATAGATAATGACACCTCGAATTTCACCCAATTGGGTAATAGAGGTGAAACCTTTGATCCCGAGAATGAACGGAAGGAAATGTTAGGAATTATCCACCCTATAGAAATATGTATGTCGATGTATATCGATCCATTTGACCAAGAACCAGAAAAGAGACATATCCATTTACTAAAAGCTACACTTAAAAAAGAATTAAGTAGTGACGATCGGGTGGGTCTAAACTTTAAACCCATTGATATATTTTATGCCACCCGAGATGTAAATAACTGGCTCACTATTTTAATTCGTGAAACTTATTCTACCGACTTCACATGTCGTCAGCTAAGTATGGGGAAGTCTAACCCCACTTAACATTAAATTAGGGGTTCGGGTTAGTGCATAACTCGTTAATAAAAATGCATGATTAGGGTAAAAGACGCAGTTTTAAAGATTAGCAAACAATTCAGAAAAGCAACCGTTTTTGAAGAAAAATATGTGTGATAAAACAAGAAGGAATAAACGATGAGGCGCGCCATCTATCATTCGACGAGCTTTGTAATTACAAACTGGGTATTTTCAATCACTTTTCTACACTAATCACCCTCATTAATTTATAATTAGAGTATGATTTCATGCAAATGAGGGCATTGCATGATCTCAAGTGTGGGGAAGGGTTATAAATTCTCTCGGGTTTATACTTGGCTTATTTTCTAAATATTGTGAAAATTTTAAAATTTTTCAACTAAATGAATTCAAAATCATGTTTATACATATTTATGAACGGTGAAAACTAGGTGTTAATACCGAAATTATCGTTACCTCGGAAAGGACATAAATTGAGAAACACCCTAAAACGCTTGAATTCATTTAAAATGGAATAAAGGAGAATAAAAAGGTAAAGAAAAAAACTAAGTGTGGGGAGAATGTACCTAGTTATTCAATTAAAAACTATCTAGCACATGTTTCCGTAAAGTTATTGCAGGTGTTTTTGTTTTGGACTAAATTAACTGTTTTACCCGATGAAAGAAAAGAAAAGATGGATCTACACGATGAATCAATTCCATCATTAAAAGGAAGTAAAGTCTTTCGAAAAAGACACGCGCTTCTTGATTTAGGTCAAGAAGTTGTCTTCCAGACCAGCTGTAGGTTGACGAAAAATCTAGAAAAGTCATCTCTAAAATCAGCAGGAAATCCACGGACCTCAGCATCAAACAGGGTCGCCAAGTGGTCAGATTTATCCTAACTATGAGAGGATCTGTCTCGTAAAATGGGGAGGACGCCGTACAAATTAGCTTGATAAGACTAATGAATCAGACCCCCAGAAAGGATAATCTCCTTTTAAAGATTAAAAATCAGCTTTTAAGACTGATATTACTCAATCCTTGAGATTGACCTTAAAGATTGAGAATTCAAACTCATGGAATTCAATGATATCTAAACTCGAGCTTGAACGAGAAAATATTTTGATCAAAATTATAAACCGATTTGTTTTCTGAAAACCCATTTTCAATGCGTTCATTACCATTGAACGTAAAATCCTAGGAATTCACCTGGAATTCATTAGGTCACCTGAACCAAATCGGGTGTCAACCGTAAGAACGGTGGTTGCATAGCATGGTCGAAGACAGGACCTTGTGCCAGACCGAAAAATCATAGGATGATCTTTACTATTGCTCCTACAAAGGATAGTACTAGCATCCGACACGTTTATAGACCATAATCAAAAGCAAGTCACGGGACATTGCCTTAAGAGTTGCTTGTTCATCGCTTTCCTTTACAACCGGACGGTAGTTTATCGAAAGGTAATATACGGAACAAGTGAACTGGACGTGTTGCTTTCCTAATACAAGGTTAGCAAGTGGGTAACACAAAATCACAAGTGTTGAGCTAAAATTTTCAAATCTGAAACCCACACAACCCACAAAAATATTTTGCAAACACCGGTGAAGGGTTATTCCGGAAAACTTGTCTAGGGTAAAAGCTAGATTGAATTTTCAAAAGATCAAATGTTTTCATAAAGATCCAATTTCCTTAAAGGATCTAAATTTTTATAGTCATGTGGGACTGTAAACCACATTGTTACTATCATTGTTTATACCGCCATCTCAAAATCACTGATGTAAAAAGTGTGAAGAATAAAGAAGTGATTCGTGTGATGTATTATATTATTTCAAGTTATGTATTGCTTGAGGACAAGCAACGCTCAAGTGTGGGGATATTTAATAAGGCTAAAAAGTAACATATATTTCATAGCAATATCCCTCCTAAATAATAGGTTTTCATATGTAATTGTATTATATTTTCATTGTAATTGTTTAAATAAATAAGTGCGAAGACAAAAGGCGAGAACGAAGATTTGAAGACACAAACATTCAAAAAGCTCAAATGTACAAGATACAATTCAAAAGGTTCAATTTATTGATGAAAAACTTCTAAAAATGACAAGAGTACAAGTTACAAAACGCAAAGTACAAGATATAAAATTGTACGCAAGGACGTTCGAAAATCCGGAACCGGGACATGAGTCAACTCTCAACGCTCGACGCAACGGACCAAAAATTACAAGTCAACTATGCACAAGAATATAATATAATATATAAATAATTATATTAATTATTTATATTTTATATTTATATTATATATTTATTATGTCGACAAGCTAGGAGCCAAAAGTTTGTGAGCTGGATTTTCAAACTCCAAGACTCGCGGAGTTTGCAGGCATAAAACTCCACGACTCGCGGAGCTGTCAGAAATCAAAATGCCTATAAAAGGCCATGCATTCGTTCGATTTTAATATATAAAAAATACATAAAAAATAATAATAATAATACTCTGTAGTATAATATAATATATATATATATATATATATATATATATATATATATATATATATATATATATATAGTATAGGGTAGTTTTATATTAGATTAGTCCGGGTTATGTAAAGGTTATTTTTACGGGTTTTGAAGTCAAAATTCTGTCCGTGTAACACTACGCGATAAATACTCAATGTAAGTTATGTTCTCCTTTTTAAATTAATGTCTCGTAGCTAAATTATTATTATGCTTATTTGAGCCAAAGTAATCATGATGTTGGACTAAATATTAAAGACGGGGTAATTGGGCTTTGTACCATAATTGGAGTTTGGACAAAAGAACGACACTTGTGAAAATTAGACTATGGGCTATTAATGGGCTTTATATTTGTTTAACTAAATGATAGTTTGTTAATTTTAATATAAAGATTTACAATTGGACGTCCCTATAAATAACCATATACACTCGATCGGACACGATGGGCGAGGTATTTATATGTACGAATAATAGTTCATTTAACCGGACACGGAAATGGATTAATAGTCACTAGAATTATTAAAACAGTGGTGAAATTATGTACAAGGACACTTGGCATAATTGATAACAAAGTATTAAAACCTTGGGTTACACGCAGTCGACATCCTGGTGTAATTATTAAACAAAGTATTAAAACCTTGTTACAGTTTAAGTCCCCAATTAGTTGAAATATTTGACTTCGGGTATAAGGATAATTTGACGAGGACACTCGCACTTTATATTTATGACTGATGGACCGTTATGGACAAAAACCAGATGGACTTATCAAATAATCCAGGAGAAAGGACAATTAACTCAGGGTAATAAATAATAAAAACGTCAAACATCATGGTTACGGAAGCTTAAATAAGCATAATATAATATATTTCATTTTTCCTCGTACTTTTATTTATTGTCATTTTAATTATTGTTATTTATTTTATATTGTTATTTAAATACTGTCATTTACTATACGCTTCGCTTAAAATATAAATCGACAAACCGGTCATTAAACGGTAAACCCCCTTCTATATATTATTATATATAATTATATATATTTTGTACAAATATAGTTGTTTAAAAATATAGTGTGCAATAAGCCCGCTCCCTGTGGAACGAACCGGACTTACTAAAAACTATACTACTCTACGATTAGGTACACTACCTATAGTGTTGTAGCAAGGTTTAGGTATATCCATTTTGTAAATAAATAATTAAAACTTGTGTAATTTGTAACGTATTTCGTAGTAAAATATAGTACTATCACGTACCCCCACGCTACCACATCAAACCGCAACATTAATCGCAACAACAATCGCAGTCCCAACAATAATTACAACAAATGTCCCAACAACAACAACAACTACAACCACCATCCCAACAACAATAACACCCACAACAACAACAATCCCAACAACAATCTCAATAACAACAATGGCAACAAAAACCAGACCCATCTATGCCAAAGGTGTGAAGAGTACCACCAGAATGGGTTCTGCATGACATTTTGCAACAGATGTAAAAGATATGGTCATAGTGTAACGAAGTATGACACCTATGGACCAAGGGTCAATAGGAAATACAAAACAAATTATCCTATTGTTTGTTACGGATGCGGAAAGCCGGGTCATTTCAGTAGAACATGCCCAAACCAAGGGAATAATAATGGGCAAGGCCGTGGAAGAGTCTTCAACATTAATGCGGTTGAAGCGCAGGAAGACCCGGAGCTTGTTACGGGTACGTTTCTTATTGACGATAAACTTGCTTATGTTTTATTTGATTCGGGTGCGGATAAAAGCTATATGAGTAGAGATTTTTGTGCCAAATTAGGTGGTCCATTAACGCCTTTGGATAATAAATTTTTACTCGAATTAATAAATGGTAATTTAATTACAGCAAATAAAATATGTCGGAATCGCAAAATTAAACTGGTTGGCGAAATATTTAAGGTTAATTTGATACCAGTAGAGTTAGGGAGTTTTTATGTGATAATCGGCATGGATTGGTTGAAAAAGGAGAGAGCAGAGGATGTATGTTACGAAAATGCGATCCGCATTATGCGCGAGAAGAGAAAACCCTTAATGGTGTACGGAGAAAAGAGCAACGCGAAGCTAAATCTTATTAGTAATTTGAAGGCACAAAAACTAATAAGAAAAGGTTGCTATGCCGTTCTAGCACATATCGAGAAGGTGCAAACTGAAGAAAAGAACATCAATGATGTTCCCGTCACAAAAGAATTTCCCGACGTATTTCTGAAAGAATTACCGGAACTACCTCCACACCGATCCGTTGAATTTCAAATAGACCTTGTACCAGGAGCTGCACCAATAGCTCTTGCTCCATACAAACTCGCACCCAGCGAAATGAAGGAACTCTAAAGCCAATTACAAGAACTTTTAGAGCGTGGTTTCATACGACCAAGCACATCACCATGGGAGCTCCTGTTTTGTTTGTCAAAAAGAAAGATGGTACATTCAGGTTATGTATCGACTACAGAGAGTTGAACAAACTTACCATCAAGAACCGTTATCCACTATCGAGGATCGACGACTTATTTAATCAACTACAAGGCTCGTCAGTTTATTCGAAGATTGACTTACGTTCTGGGTATCATCAAATGCGGGTGAAGGAGGATGATATTCCGAAGACTGCTTTCAGAACACGTTACGGTCATTACGAGTTTATGGTTATGCCATTTGGTTTAACTAACGCACCAGCCGTGTTCATGGATCTCATGAACTGAGTGTGTGGGCCATATCTTGACAAGTTTGTCATTGTTTTCATCGATGACATACTTATTTACTCAAAGAATGATCAAGAGCACGGTGAACATTTGAGAAAAGTGCTAGAATTGTTGAGAAAGGAAAAATTGTACGCTAAATTTTCAAAGTGTGCATTTTGGTTAAAAGAAGTTCAATTCCTCGGTCACATAGTGAACAAAGAAGGTATTCAGGTGGATCTGGAAAAGATTGAAACCGTTGAAAAGTGGGAAACCCCGAAAACTCCGAAGCATATACGCCAATTTTTAGGATTGGCCGGTTACTACGGAAGATTCATCCAAGATTTTTCCAAAATAGCAAAACCCTTGACTGTATTAACGCATAAAGGGAAGAAATTTGAATGGAAGGATGAGCAAGAGAAAGCGTTTCAATTGTTGAAGAAAAAGCTAACTACAGCACCTATATTGTCATTGCCTGAAGGGAATGATGATTTTGTGATTTATTGTGACGCCTCAAAGCAAGGCCTCGGTTGTGTATTAATGCAACGAACCAAGGTAATTGCTTATGCGTCCAGAAAACTGAAGATTCACGAGCAAAATTATACGACTCACGATTTGGAATTGGGCGCTATTGTTTTTGCATTAAAGACGTGGATGCACTACTTATATGGGGTCAAAAGTATTATATATACCGATCAAAAAAGTCTCCAACATATATTTTATCAGAAACAACTGATCATGAGACAGCATAGATGGATTGAATTGTTGAATGATTACGATTTTGAGATTCGTTACCACACAGGGAAGGCGAATGTGGTAGCCGACGCTTTGAGTAGAAAGGACAGAGAACCTATGCGGGTAAAAGCTATGAATATAATTATTCGTACTAACCTTACTACTCAAATAAAGGAGGCGCAACAAGGAGTTTTAAAAGAAGGAAATTTGAAGAATGAAATACCCAAAGGATCGGAGAAACATCTTAATATTCGGGAAGATGGAACCCGGTATAGGGCAGAAAGAATTTGGGTACCAAAGTTTGGAGATGTGAGAGAAATAGTACTTAAAGAAACACTTAAAACCAGATATTCAATACATCCTGGAGCTGGAAAGATGTATAAAGATCTCAAAAAACACTTTTGGTGGCCGGGTATGAAAGCTGATATTGCTACATATGCAGGAGAATGTTTGACTTGTTCTAAAGTCAAAGCTGAGCATCAAAAACCATCAGGTCTACTTCAACAACCAGAAATCTCGGAATAGAAATGGGAAAACATTACCATGGATTTCATTACCAAATTGCCAAGGACTGCAAGTGGTTATGATACAATTTGGGTAATAGTCAATCGTCTTACTAAGTCAGCGCACTTTCTACCAATGAAGGAAAATGATAAAATGGAGAAGTTGGCACTACTATACTGGAAAGAAGTCGTCTCCAGACATGGAATACCAGTCTCTATTATCTCGGATAGGGATGGTAGATTTGTTTCAAGATTTTGGCAGACATTACAACAAGCATTGGGGACTCGTCTAGACATGAGTACTGCCTATCATCTACAAACTGATGGGAAAAGTGAAAGGATGATACAGACTCTTGAAGACATGCTACGAGCATGTGTTATTGATTTTGGAAACGGTTGGGATTGACATCTACCGTTAGCAGAATTTTTCTACAACAACAGTTACCACTCGAGTATTGAGATGGTACCGTTTGAGGCACTTTATGGTAGAAAGTGCAGGTCTCCAATTTGTTGGAGTGAAGTGGGGGACAGACAAATTATGGGTTCGAAGATAATTCAAGAAACTACCGAGAAAATTATCCAAATTCAACAACGGTTGAAAACTGCCCAGAATCGACAAAAGACCTACGCAGACAGTAAAAGAAAAGATATAGAATTTAAAATTGGTGACATGGTCATGCTTAAAGTATCACCTTGGAAAGGTGTTGTTCGTTTCGGAAAACGGGGAAAACTAAACCCGAGATACATTGGGCCATTCAAGGTTATTGATCGTGTTGGACCAGTAGCTTATCGACTTGAATTACCACAACAATTAGCAGGCGTACATAATACTTTTCACGTCTTGAATCTGAAGAAATGCTTAGCTACAGAAGATCTCACGATCCCTTTAGACGAAATTAAGATCAACGAAAAACTACAATTCGTTGAAGAACCCGTCGGAATAATGGATCGTGAAATTAAAGGACTTAAGCAAAACAAAATACCAATCGTTAAAGTCCGATGGAATGCTCGTAGAGGACACAAGTTCACCTGGGAACGTGAAGATAAGATGAAGAAGAAATACCCGCACTTATTTCCAGAAGATGCGTCAACACCTCCGACTGCTTAAAATTTCGGGACGAAATTTATTTAACGGGTAGGTACTGTAGTGACCCGAATTTTTCCATGATTATATATTACATGAGATTAATTTTTACATGAATAAATGTTTCCAACATGTTAACCAATTAAACTTGTTAAGACTTGGTTAATTGAAATGGAAATTATGTAAACGTTTGACCACCCAGTTTAAACGATGATTCACGAACGTTATGACTTTGATATGACATGATTAAATATATATGGTTATATATATATATATATATATATATATATATATATATATATATATATATATATGATTAATATGATATAATGATAATCAAGTATCTCACTATGTATATTAACAATAAACTATATACATAGAATGAGTCTAGTAACTTAAAGATTTCGAAACGAGTTATATTTGTAACTATTATCATTGTAACGACGTTTTAATATATATATATATATATATATATATATATATATATATATATATATATATATATATATATATATATATATATATATCATATTAAGATATATTCATACATCATGTTATCATGATAATGTAATAATTTAACATCTCATTAGATATATTAAACAATGGGTTAACTACATTAAATGAGATCGTTAACTTATAAGCTTTCAAAACAAATCTTACATGTAACGACTAATGATGACTTAACGACTCAGTTAAAATGTATATACATGTAGTATATTAAGATGTATTTTTACACTTTTGAAAGACTTCAAGACACATATCAAAGTACTTCCATTTAACAAAAATACTTACAATTGCATTCTCATTAATTTTCATAAACAATTCTACCCGTATGCACCCGTATATGTACTCGTACAATACGCAGCTTCTAGATGTATTTACTATTGATTTATACCAATAAAAATCTGCGCCTTAGCAGCCTTAAATGATTAAGAGTATTGTGGGAGCCATCATTTGGCAACTAGCATGAATTATTACACTAAAAATCAAACTACAACTTGCATATATACATGCTCATTCACGTTTTAAAGCACACATACATACACTTTCATTTTTCAATTTTCTCTCATCTATTTGATCTCTCTCTAGTTCTATGATGAAGTTCTAAGTGTTCTTCATCATCTCCATCAAAACCTACATCAATCTAGCTCATAAATCTAACCTTTAATCAACTTACAAAACAACAACTCAAGAACACATCAAGAACACTTTCAAGTTTGCTAGCTTACTTCCAACCATGCAAATCCATTTTAAGTGATCATCCAACCTCAAGAAATCTTTATTATTTCCAGTAGGTTATCTTTCTAGTTCAAGGTAATAATCATATTCAAACTTTGAATCAATTTCTATAACTATAGCTATCTTAATTCAAGTAGTAATCTTACTTGAACTTGTTTTCATGTCATGATTCTACTTCAAGAACTTTCAAGCCATCCAAGATCCTTTGAAGCTCTAGATCATTTCTTGTCATTTCCAGTAAGTTTACCTACTATACTTGAGGTAGTAATGATGTTCATAACATCATTCAATACATATATATAAAACTATCTTATTCGAAGATTATAACTTGTAATCACAAGAACATAGTTTAGTTAATTTTAAACTTGTTCGCAAACAAAGTTAATCATTCTAACTTCACTTTTAAAATTAACTAAACACATGTTCTATATCTATATGATATGCTAACTTAATGTTTTAAAACCTGGAAACACGATAAACACCGTAAAACCGGACATACGTCGTCGTAGTAAAACCGGGGGCTGTTTTGATTTAGATAATTAAAAACTATGACAAACTTTGATTTAAAAGCTATACATCTGGGAAAATGATTTTTCTTATGAACATGAAACTATATCCAAAAATCATGGTTAAACTCAAAGTGGAAGTATGTTTTTCAAAATGGTCATCAAGACGTCGTTCTTTCGACTGAAATGACTACCTCTTACAAAACGACCTGTAACTTGTATTTTCGACTATAAACCTATACTTTTTCTGTTTAGATTAGTAATCTTTGGTTCAATATGAACCATAGAAATTTGATTCACTCAAAACGGATTTAAAACAAAGAAGTTATGGGTAAAACAAAATTGGTTAAAAATGGTTAATTTGACTACGGGATTAAATTACAAAAATCTATTCCAACTATAACTTAATCAACTTATATTGTATATTATGTAATCTTGAGATACCATAGACAAGTATACAATGTTTTGACATATCATATCGACCCATCTATATATATATATTTCGGAACAACCATAGACACTCTATATGCAGTAATGCGGGAGTTAGCTATACATGGTTGAGGTTGATTCCAATATATATATATATATATATATATATATATATATATATATATATATATATATATACTTTGAGTTGTGATTGAGTCTGAGACGTGTATACACTGGGTCGTGGATTGATTCGAGATATATATTAAATTATTCATGTACTACTAATTGTGGACTACTAACGTTGGACTGCTAACTTGACAACTTAAATCATCAACACGTGTGATGACCCGGAAATTTCTGACCAAATTTAAACTTAATCTTTGTATGATTAACATTTTCGACACGATAAGCAAAGTCTGTAAAACTGAATCTCAAAGTTTTTGAACTACTTTTATATATTTAAATACCCTTCGGTTATTTTCGACGATTCGAGAACAATTATATGTAAATAGATACATATATACTATAACATGAAAAGGTAACAATGTATTAATTGTTTGATACCGTACATTAAACTTATTGGTTTAAATATCTATTCGAATGTATATGATAAGTTGAAATATTTATTATTAAAATTTATTTATAAATAACTTCCAATGTGTATTTAAAAACTGATTTATGTATATTAAAAAGATATATACATATATATAATAAACGATAGTAACATTCGTTTATTGATTCAATTGATATTTAGTTAAGTTAACTAAAGCGTTTAAGATGAACCTGTTAAACACTAATTTGTTACAGTGTTTTCAAATTGCCACATTACTCAAAATGCTACAGTGTTTTCGAAAATCACTATTTGCTACAGTGAAATTGACTTTGCTACAGTGAATTGCTACAGTAAAATTTGACTTTGCCAAAGTAACTTTGCTACAGTAAAACACTATTATAAAAATGTGTTTTAACAAATAGCGAGACGATGATTTATAGAAGTAAATGACCAAAACACTCGAAAGTTTAAGATACACTTTGAGTGATATAATTAAGGGATAATTTAAGGCTATATTTTGACAAAGGTACGTGTCACGAAATGTAAAATGCAAGTTTTCTAAGCGTACGAAAATGCGTTCGAGAAACCGGAACCGGGACATAAGTCGAGTGATGACGTACGACTTATCGGAACAAAAATTACAAGTCTACTATGCACAAGAATAAAATATAATATATAAATAATTATATTAATTATTTATATATTTATATTTATTTTATATTATGTCGACAAGCTAGGAGCCAAAACAATGTGAGCTGTCCCTGGTCCTCATGCGAGTCGCATGGCCAGAAGGCCATTTCCATGCGAGTCGCATGACTCCAGATTTCAGGCCAGGTTCTATAAATTGCAACATTTTCTGCCGAGTAAAGAAAGAAAAAAAAACACACACATACATATTACTCCGTATTTATTTTATTTATTATTTATATTATTATTATTATTATTATTATTATTATTATTATTATTATTATTAATAAGATTATTATTAATCTTATTATTTTTTATTATTATTAGTGTTATTATTTTTGCGATACAAAAATAATAATGTACATCAAATATTACGACGGAGTGCTGTCCAAGTAATTTTCAAAATGAGTTTTCGAGCAAGCTAGAGCTAAGAAAATTATGGGTTATTGCCAAGGAGGTTATGGGTAATGTTCGGGGGTATTTTTTTTCTGAATCAAACCTCGTGTTTATCATCTCCGATGCGTCTACGTGCTTTCCTGCAATATTGTATATCAATATTAAACAGTGAGTTCATTTGATTCCCTTTTACTCTTTATATTTTTGGGACTGAGAATACATGCGCTATTTTTACAACTGCTTTATTAAATGCTTTTGAAATATATTTTTAACTGCGAATACATGCAAATGCTTTATTAACCGATATACAATATTTATATGCGTGAGTTTCATAAGATCCCTTTTACTCTCTACATTTTTGGGCTGAGAATACATGCAAATGTTTTATTAACCGATATACAATATTTATATGCGTGAGTTCATTTGATTCCCTTTTACTCTTTATATTTTTGGGACTGAGAATACATGCGCTATTTTTACAACTGCTTTATTAAATGCTTTTGAAATATATTTTTAACTGCGAATACATGCAAATGCTTTATTAACCGATATACAATATTTATATGCGTGAGTTTCATAAGATCCCTTTTACTCTCTACATTTTTGGGCTGAGAATACATGCAAATGTTTTATTAACCGATATACAATATTTATATGCGTGAGTTTCATTGATCCCTTTTTAATTGCTTTTGCAATATATTTTTGGGCTGAGAATACATGCACTTTATTTTAAACGCAATGGATACAAGTACATACTAAATTCTACACTGAGTTTGAACCGAAAATCCCTTAACTTTGGTAACTAGTAACTGCCAGTTATAAGAACTGGTGGGCGCGAGTAGTAGTATATGGATCCATAGGGCTTGACATCCCCGTTCGAGCTAGAGCGCTAGCCTTTTAACGGACGTATGCTATTTGAGAAGCGTACACGTTGGTTTGCGTGTATTATTAAGATGATTATACAGAGGGTACAAATTATATAAACGTTAAAGTTTAGTTACCAGGGTGCTCAATTTTGTAGAACCGATTGATAAACGTTTCGGATGAAACAACTGAAATCTTGTGGTCCACCTTTTATTTAAAACATAATGATAAACGTTTTGAATGAAACAACTGAACTTTTGTAATCCACATTGATATACGGATTATGTGTAATATTAAAACTATGAACTCACCAACCTTTGTGTTGACACTTGAAGCATGTTTATTCTCAGGTTTCTAGAAGTCTTCCGCTGTTTGCTCATACGTGATACAAGTTATGTGCTTGGAGTCATACATGCTATATACAAGAAACTTGCATTCATCAAACCATTACCATGTATCTTATTTTGACTGTATTGTCAACAGATGTATTATTGTAAACCATTTAAATGGTGATTGTCTATACGTAGGAATCATCAGATGTAAAAAAAACCTGGAATTTATATATTCATTTATGAAATACCTTTTCAAACGAATGCAATGTTACAAAACGTATCACATAGAGGTCAAATACCTCGCAATGAAATCAATGAATGACGTGTTCGTCCATATGGATTTGGAGCGATCGTCACAACACGTAATAAAAAATGCTGTGAATATATTTCGATCATACTTTGATATATATGTATATATTTGTTATAGGTTCGTGAATCAACCCGTGGCCAAGTCTAATTCTCGACGAATTGATAATCTGTGAAAGTGAGTTATAGTCCCACTTTTAAAATCTAATATTTTTGGGATGAGAATACATGCAGTTTTATAAATGATTTACGAAATAGACACAAGTAATCGAAACTACATTCTATGGTTGAATGATCGAAGCCGAATATGCCCCTTTTTGCTTGGTAGCCTAAGAATTAGTAAACCAGTCTACTAATTGACGCGAATCCTAAAGATAGATCTATTGGGCATAACAACCCCATCCGTTGTAGCGGATGCTTTAGTACTTCGAAATTATTATCATGTCCGATGGAGTCCCGGAATGATGGGGATATTCTTATATGCATCTTGTTAATGTCGGTTACCAGGTGTTCACCATATGAATGATTTTTATCTCTATGGAAGAGATGTATGTTTATGAGAAATGAAAATATGAAATCTTGTGGTCTATTATTACGAATTGATAAATAGATAGGCTAAACCTATAACTCACCAACATTTTTATTGACGTTTAAAGCATGTTTATTTTCAGGTGATTGTTAAGAGCTTCCGCTGTTGCATGCTAAATTAAGGACAAGATTTGGAGTCCATGCTTGTATTATATTGTTTAAAAACTGCATTCGAGAACTTATTTTGTTGTAACATATTAATGTTGTAAACCATTATGTAATGGTAGTGTGTAAGTGTGATATTTTCAGATTATCATTTTCTTGATAATCTAGTTTGTGTCCTTTAAACCTTGTCGATAAAATAAAGGTTATGGTTTGTTTTAAAAACGAATGCAGTCTTTGAAAAACGTCTCATATAGAGGTCAAAACCTCGCAAAGAAATCAATTAATATGAAACGTTTATAATCATTATGAACGGGACATCTCAGTATATGAGTTCTCATTCTTTGCGATCTCGTTCGAAGAAATGATTGAACTATCAAATTTTGATACTCTTGCGCACCTGGAGGAGGAAATTCGTAACAGGTGCGTTAGCCGTTGGATCACCTTGAAATGTTGACAGGAGGTGACAAATACATACTAGATGTGGTTACAATTTGGCGAAGATCGGTTCGTTCAATTTGTAGATATGTTTTTTCGAAGTTGGTGTCGTCCAGGTCTAAACTTTGTCCGTGTATTACTCTGTATAAAACAAAGTTGTATTCTACACTATCTAGACTAAGACCGTGTACGACTCAAGTTTTGTCACATTAATAAAACAAAGTCACATAGTCCATATAAAACAAAGTTGTATACTATTATAACATTAATTGTTTTTTAATTAAAGTAATAATGAAGTGGATGAGCTGGTGCCAGCTATTAATTAACAAATACTATTTTGAACTCAAAAGAATAAGAAAGTTACGTTTAATAATTTAATAATGTGTATTATTAAGAGATATACGAAGATTTCTATTGTTGCTTACTCACATTCACATTCACCTTCACCTTCACCTTCACCTTCACATTGATCTTCACTTGATTAATCAACCAAAACATGGCATCAACATTAACGACGGAGTTTGCTCACTTACAAATCCCACTTGATAACGTTAAAACGGCCACCAACAACTTTTCCGAAGAAAATGTCATCGGCATAGGTGGTTTTGGAAAAGTGTATAAAGGAAAACTGAAAAAAGCTTCGGGAGAGTTGTTGAAAATTGCGGCTCGGAGGTTAGATCGTAGCCGTAGGCAGGGAGACTTTGAGTTCTGGACCGAGATCTCGGTTCTTTCAAGTCTCAAACATAAAAATATAGCCACTATGATCGGGTTTTGTGACGAAAATGGTGAGAAGATCATCATACACAGCCGCTATAGCAAAGCAAGTCTCAATATGCAGTTAAGCAACACAAACCTCACATCGCTTCAAAGACTTGAGATAGCAGAAGGTATTGCAGATGCAATTAACTACTTGCATAGATTACCCGGAGAGAGTTATCATGTTATACATCGTAACATTAATAGCTCCACAATTTTGTTAAATGACAAATGGCAACCTAAGTTATCCGGATTTGAGTATTCTATTAAACATCCAAAACATAGAATTAATCAAATCTACATTACTAAACCTATCGGCACCCCAGGGTATATTGACCCTGATACACACAACATAGGGGGTGTGACATACAAATCGGATGTTTACTCAATGGGAGTTGTATTTTTTGAGATCTTGTGCGGGAGAAAAGCGTACGATCCTGGTGATGATAATAAGTTTCTAGTTCCGCTGGCGAGGTCTCATTACGAAAACAAGACGTTGCGAGATATAATTCATCATGATTTATGGAATGATGAAGATAGCTCAAAGTTGTTTGATTATTTATCGCAAGAAGCGTATCGATGCACATCTGAAGCTGAAACAGATCGCACGGATACATATAACGTTTGGGGCTTATTACATAGTTTAATCAATTCAATCAAATATCCGGTAATTTGAGACCATCGTTTAATCTTTCTTGTAAATATATAAGTGTGCACTAAGCAAATGAACACTGAGAGTTTTAGAGAAGATTAATTCTTAAAATTTTATTGAGATACTTCTATAATTAAATCTCTGTTTTTGTGATGTTCAGTATTTAATTGTTTTTGTTTTAATATAGAATGGATCCAGCGGGTCAGGTAATGCACTTACAGACACGGTAGGCAACAATGCTTATGGGTCATTCAAGCCAACCAAGGTAACTTTAATTACTATATTAAAGAACTATCAATGTTATTTTTTTCAAACATCAAATTATGTTTAATAATATTATATTTAATATTTAATTGATTTATTTATAATAATCTCTTTGATTTAATTTAGTTAGTTTATAGTTTATAGAATTTTCTAAACATAGTCCTAAGCTTATATTAAAGATTTTAAGACATACATACATTTTATGTTTATAATCTTGCTAATAACCACCGCACGGACACTAATATAGCCGACATACTAACCATTCAGTACTACCATATTATAAAGATATTTACCGAGAGTTAGTAGGTGAACATCAGTTTTTTCACATTAGTCAATTAAATCTTATATTTGAGTGTTGTTTACTAATTTTCCAGAAATCATAACCATAATCAACAATAAGTGTTTGCCCATTTATCACAATATTGTAGGTAAAGAAGGTACAACACCTAAGGATTGAACTTGAAGTCATAAAGTTGGCCACCTCTGATTTTTCCCAGGACCCGTTATATGTGTGTGACTCGTACTCTTTATACAAAACCGAACTTGAATGTATTGATAGAGAATACATTTCCAGTTTAAACACGGAAAATAAAGATCAACTACCAAAGAGAAGCTACAATGTACTTATAAGACTCTACAAAAGGGATGAAGAACATATGTTCGAAACAGAAATTGAAATTCTCGGTACTTGTAAGCATCAAAACATACAATCATCTTTTCTTGGATTTTGTGACGAAGGACTTGGTATGATGCTTGTGTTCGAGTATGTCTCTGATATCCAACTTATTTCGATGTTGTATAGATCGGACTTTACATGGGAAAAGCGTTTGAAAGTCAGCCTTGATATAGCTCAAGGATTATATTACCTTCATAGTGGGATGAAGGATCAAAAGAAGGTAATACACCGCGATATATCACCTTATAATATTATGTTGGTGAATATTAGTAATCCTTTGGTGACTGATAGTTGGAAGGCATATATTGCTGAATTTCGACACGCTTTATTAATGCCACGGAATCAACGTGACGATGACGCTCTCCAACTCAATGGTAATCGTGGAATGACACTTTATATGGATCCGGAATATGCTAAGAGTGGTAAATTAAAAGCAGAATCGGATGTATTTAGTTTGGGAGTGATTTTGTTTGAAATCTTTTGTGGAATGACTGTCGAACACATAATTATAGTTGAGTCTCGTCAAGATACACGGCTGGAGCAGGTGGTAGGGCGATGGTTAGAAAAGGGTATAGTAAAGAATAAGGTGGCTTTTTCCTTGAAGGAAGAAAATAGTGAAAACGCACTTTTTCAACATGAAGGACTCAATAAAGACTCGTTGGACATGTTTATAACAATCGCATCTCTATGCTTGGGAGAATTTCCAAATCAACGCCCGCCAATTGAAGTTATTATCCAAGAACTTGAAAAGTCGATATTATTTCAAGTAAGTAAATCAAAATACTCGTATATTAATTCGTAATTTATTCACTTTCTATACAATATTCACATTAATTAGCTATCACAACAAGAAAAATCTTTTTCAGAAGACAAAAATATATTCTAACCTTTTGTTTGAAGAATATTTTTACTTAAACCAACAATTTAGGAAAACCTTATTATCGTGGGATGTCATATACATTTTCATATTCAAATTCATATTCATATCCACTCATGTAAGAACACCTTATTTTTAATAGGTTTTTAATTAATTATAATGAATATCTCAAAGAAAAAATGGATGTAAATCGAAAATGATGATCTTACTTATATGAATCCAGTAAGGGGTGAGCGTAGAGCGGGTTAGGACGGTTACGGACCAAAATCACACCCATAACTATTATTGTGGTTAATTAATTTTTTAACCATTCGATTTGGTTAAAAGCGGTTCGGTTAATTCAATTAAATTAATTAACGATTAATTATAAACGGTTAATTTAGTTTACCAATTATTGGAAAATTTTAATTTAAGAAGTTTGTACCGCTACAGAAAATGACATTTTAATATAAGAATAAGTCATTGTCTCAGTAGATCAATGTCGTTTTTATACTCCAAATTATTGCAAAAAAAACCATTATTTATAAGACAACGCATAAGTTTATGTTAAGTTCTTAAAATTGTAAAATTTACTTCGATCTTCACTCTTCATCAATCCAAACTTAAAGTCAAAATAATTTTACACATTGATCTACAAATTTTATTGTTTTAACAACTTGACCATTTTCTATAAAAATAATCATAAATAAAAATATAAAATACAAAATGGTGCGGGTGAGGTTAATTCGGTGCAGGTACCTATTATTTTCATAACCGACCCACAAAGTTCGGTTAATTCAAAATTGTTAACGAAACCTGTGGTTATTCATTCTGTTCGGTTACTTTGTTGTGAATTTATCAGTGAATATGGCTACGATTTGATTAATGCAATTTTATGCTCACCCCTAAATCCAGTTACATGATTGTGATTCACAAGATTCTTCAACTTAATCTAATCTAAACCTTTCATAAAAATGTGCTAGATTTCGACTTTGGATGAAAGGTAAGATTGAGAGTGTTTATATCAAGGGGATTGATACTTCCATCATTACTTTTACTTCTTCCACTTAAAATATCTAAACTGCCTTTAATGATACACTTGCACACACTTTTGAAAACATTTTTATATAATTTAATATATTTTAGGAAAGACTCGTGAAATGATGGTGGAAGTAGTAAAAAATCTTGTTGGAAATATATCTCCCTTATATCAAGGGTGTTTTACAAGGTGTCAGGGGCGAAGATGGTATGGGGCAGGGGGGGCGGACGCCCCCGGTGGATTTTTTTTTCAGTGTAAAAATTTTGGGTTTTTCGACTTTGCCCCCGGTGGATTTTTTTTTTTGCCCCCAAACCTACATATTTTGCCCCAAAACCTTCAAATTTTGCCCCAAATTCTCCAACTTTTGCCCCAAAATCTTCAAATTTTGCCCCAAAATCTCCAACTTTTGCCCAAAAATCTTCAAATTTTGTCCAAAAAAATTGCTACGGTTAAAATTTTTTTTTTTGCCACCGGTGAAAAAAATCCTAGTTTCGCCTGTGCAAGGTGTATGAGTATGTGTAAAATGAAGCAAGATTATAATTGTGAGGGGGAGGGGAGTATTTATAGCATCATACTCCCGCATTTATAATTTAACAAATACAGCTACAAGAACTATTTTCAGTACTAACCGTCTTTAAATTAACAGAAAAATCATATGATCGAAACCTTCAAAATGTCATTTGAAGACATTAAACTCGCAACAAAAAATTTCAGTCTTGTAATTGGAGGCGGCGGCTTTGGAAGTGTATACATAGGAGAAGTTGCACAAAAACATAGATATGGACATACCGCAATTGTTGTCAAGAAGTTAGATACTAGTCATGGTCAAGGGCATCCACAATTTTATAACGAGCTTCAAATTCTTTATAAGTACAAACATGAGAATGTCATAGGTCTCATAGGCTATAGTGATGAAACCCATGAAAAACTCATTGTTTATGAACATGCACCGAAAGGAAGTCTCGATGGGTATTTAAATGGTGTTGAACTTACATGGAGGAAGCGACTTATGATATGCATTGATATTGCCTCTGGACTAGATTTCCTTCATGGAGGTGTTGAAGGACAAGAGGTAGTGATACACAGGGATATTAAAACTCCTAACATTCTATTATTCGACGACTTGAAGGCAAAACTTGGTGATTTTGGACTTTCCTTGATTAGTAATATAGACGAGGATACACACTATGCTATTGATCGTGCTTGTGGAACAGAGGGTTATGTAGACCCTTTTTACTTAAAAACATACCTCTTAACCACAAAATCCGATATTTATTCTTTTGGTGTGGTTTTATTTGAGATTTTGTGTGGGAAACAAATACATAAAATTCGTAATCGTGAGGGCCAATCTCTACTTTGTTTCATTAGACACAAATTTGAAGAAGGAAAACAAGATGAGATTGTGTTTAGAGCGATAAAGGAAGAAATTGTTCCAAAATCATTGACTATATTTATATACACGGTGTACAAGTGCTTAGATGATGATACAGGGAAACGACCGACATCAAAAGAAGTTTTGGCACAACTTAAGAAGGCATTGCATTTGCAAGTAAGTTATCACACCCTTTTGTACTAAAACAAACTTCCTTTAAATGTTTTATATATATATATATATATCAAAATTTATTTGTTGTATATTTGTTTACTTTTTTTGAAAAAAGGCTATCATATTAAAATGAGAATAAATTCATTACTTCATATATAGATCTCTAACTGTTTTGTAAACAGAATGAAGAAAAGGATATAAAAGCTCTGTCTGAAGACTACAAGAAAAAACTGGATATGTCAAAAACTACGGCAGTCAAATCACTCAAATAAGAGAGACTGAATTTTGTTTGTAAATGATACTCCTTTTTATGTATGATGCCAGAAACTATAGATCAATGAAATAACGTCAACTTTTGTTTTGCAATAACTCTGATTGTCGAGTGATGACGAATTCCATTTGGGAGGTACTTAAAAGTGAAATTAGAAATGACGATGTGAAATAGAATAATCAGATAGTTTACGTATTACAAAAATGGTGTTTGGGTATAATTTTTGTTGGAAATTTAGTATAATTGAGGGATTTAATCTACACTTGTAAATGGGTTAGGAGGTACGGAGTGTACACCCATTAAGTGATAGATTACCCGGACCCGAAAGTGGTTTTCCATTATCACAAATTTGAGTGATTACGGAAGTATTATTCCTGCACTAGGTGAAACATCTCCATCGTGGAAATAAAACAAACAACTTTATGAAAAGGATTTAATCGATTTCCTTGATTTGATTATTGGAAATAAAACAAACAACTTTATGAAAAGGATTTAATCGATTTATTTGATTTGGTTGTTGGAAATAAAACAAACAACTTTATGAAAAAGATTTGTTTTAGATTTGAAAAGGAAATTGAATTTTATGAAAAGGATTTAATTGATTTCCTTGATTTGGTTGTTGGAAATAAAACAAACAACTTTATGAAAAAGATTTGTTTTAGATTTGAAAAGGAAATTAGTTAGTGAAACATCTCCATCGTGGAATAATACTTGTTTTTGGATGCCTATAAATAAGGACTATCATTCATGAGAAAAAATAGATACAAAAACACCTTAATACTCTTATGCAAAAGAGTTCTTGTTTACTGCCAATAACAAGAACTAATCTCTGTCTTATCCCAAAGTGATATTCGTGTAACCCAGGCAATAAAGGTCGAATAATTACTTTTGGAGAGTGATACCACGATTCAGTAATTTATCCGGCTATCGATTATTTTACCCTACACGAAATTTCAATAAAACCTCCAACAATCGAAAGTAATTATTTGTTATAATCGATGGCGGCTACGATGAAACACATGACGGCGAATTTCTCTAAACTTGATAAGTTTGAGGGAATTGATTTTAGGAGATGGCAAAAGAAGATGCACTTCTTTCTGAGCAGCATGAGTGTGGTGTACGTACTCAGCACACCAATTCCTGAAGATCATGGTGATGATGCCACTGTTGAACAAATTCGAAAAAGGTTCAAGTGGGAGAACGATGACTACATCGCTAGAGGTTTAATCCTCAATGGTATGGCTGATTCCCTTTTTGATATTTACCTAAATGTTGAATCTGCTAAAGAACTATGGGACTGTTTAGAAACCAAGTATATGTCTGAGGATGCTTCTAGTAAAAAATTCCTTGTGAGTAATTTTAATAATTACAAGATGGTCGATTCTAGACCGGTCTTGGAACAATACAATGAGCTCATTCGTATACTTGGTCAATTCACACAACATAAGATGAACATGGATGAGTCTATTCAAGTCTCAAGCATAATTGATAAACCACCTCCATTTTGGAAAGAATTTAAACATTCTTTGAAACATAAGAAGGAGGAGTTAACTTTTGTTGAGTTGGGTAGTCATCTGCGTATTGAGGAATCCCTCAGGTTGCAGGATAATGACAAGCCAAAGAGCAACGAAGTTGCTGGTACGTCTGTTGTCAATATGGTGGAACATAAAAAGTTCACTAGTAATAATGACAAAAAGGAAAAACGTAAACATCAAGGTAATAACGAAGTTGATCCTAATAAGAAGTCTAAATTGACTTGTTGGAAGTGTGGTAAATCTGGACACTTGAAGAGGGATTGCAAGGTTATTTTTGGCACTAACAATGCTAAGGGATCTAGCACAAATAGTTTGGGCAATGGTTCGAACAACCAAGCCCCGAAAGGTCAGAATATATTTAATAATTCAATTGAGAATTATTATGTTTCGTATATATCTGAGATTTGTTTTGTGCAGGATGATGATGTTGCGTGGTGGGTTGACTCTGGAGCTACTATTCATGTATGTAAGGATAGATGTTGGTTCAAGACTTACGAGTCGGTGACAGATGGATCAATTCTTCATATGGAAAATGAGTCAACAGCCTCTATTCATGGACGTGGTCTTGTGGATTTAAGTTTTAGTTCTGGAAAGATTGTTTCTTTGTTTAATGTTTTGCATGTACCACAAATTAGGAAAAATTTAGTTTCAAGTAGTATGTTGAATAATTGTGGTTACAAGCAAGTTATTGAATCTGACAAGTTTGTTCTATCTAAAAATGGTTTATTTGTTGGATTTGGTTATTTGAATAATGAAATGTTTAGACTAAACATTGAACATGTAAGTGTTGATATTGCTTGTATGTCTACTACTAGCATAAATAATTATATTCTTTGGCATGCTAGACTAGGACATGTACACTTTAAAAGAATGCAAGATATGTCTAAAGATGGATTAATACCGACCTTTGATATGAACAATGAAAAGTGTAAAACGTGTATGTTGACAAAGATCACTAAGAAACCTTTTCAAAATATACATCGTGATACTGAGATTTTGGAATTAATACATAGTGATTTATGTGATTTTGCATGCAACTCCTACTTTAGGGAACAAGAAATATTTTGTGACTTTTATTGATGATGCTTCTAGGTTTTGCTATGTTTATTTGTTACATACTAAGAATGAAGCATTAGATAAATTTAAAATATTTAAAACTGAAGTAGAATTACAACAAAAGGCATTGATTAAAAGACTTAGAACGGATAGGGGAGGTGAATACATTGACCAATTGTATTTCCAATCCGTTGGTATTATCCATGAGACCACAGCTCCTTATACTCCACAACAAAATGGTATATCTGAGAGGAAGAATAGGGTCCTCAAAGAGATGGTTAATTCCATGTTATCCTATTCGGGTTTAAGTAAGGGATTTTAGGGAGAAGCTATATTAACAGCTTGTTATTTGCTTAATAGAGTTCATAACAAAAGGAACAAGATTACACCTTATGAACTTTGGAATAAAAGAAAACCTAACTTGAACTATCTTCGGGTATGGGGTTGTAGGGCTGTTGTAAGACTGCCTGATCCCAAGAAGAAAAGTTTGGGTGAAAGAGGTATAGATTGCATATTTATTGGATATGTTGAACATTCCAAGGCGTATAGGTTCTATGTTATAGAGCCTAATGAGTTTGTCTCAATTAATTTTGTGATTGAATCAAGGGATGCAATCTTTGATGAAAATCAATTTTCATCTATACCTAGACCAAAGGATATGATTCCAAGTAACAATGGAATCAATAAGGATTGTAATGATGAAGTCTCTGAAAAGGCTGTTGATCAGTCACTTGAGATTCGAAAAAGCAAAAGAAAAGGGAAACCTAAATCATTTGGACCTGATTTTCAGTTATACTTAATTGAAGGTTCTAGGGATGATGTTTCTACCCAATATTCGTATTGTTTCAATGTTGATGATGATCCTAAAACATATGATGAAGCAATGAGGTCTCAGGATGTTGCATTCTGGAAAGAGGCAATTAATGATGAGATGGATTCTACCATGGGCAATAACACTTGGGTGTTAGCTGATCTACCTCCTGGTTGCAAACCTTTGGGTTGCAAATGGATCTTCAAAAAGAAGATGAAGGTAGATGGAACTATTGAAAAGTTCAAGGCAAGGTTAGTCATTCAAGGCTTTAGACAAAAGTCTGGAATTGACTATTTTGATACTTATGCTCCCGTGGCACGTATCACTACCATTAGACTATTGATTTCTTTGGATACAATTCACAATCTGGTTATTCACCAGATGGATGTGAAGACAGCATTCTTGAATGGTGAATTGAATGAGGAGGTTTATATGAACCAACCTCAAGGCTTTGTCATGCCAGGTAATGAAGGCAAGGTGTGCAAACTTGTGAAGTCCTTATATGGTTTGAAACAAGCACCTAAGCAATGACATCAGAAATTTGATGAAGTGGTTTTATCTAGTCATTTTAAATTAAACCAAGCAGATAAATGTGTATATAGCAAATTTGATGATTCTGGTAAAGGAGTTATAATTTATCTATATGTTGATGACATGTTAATCTTTGGGACTGACCAAAGTCATGTTGATTTAACAAAAGAATTTTTGTCATCAAAATTCTCCATTAAAGATATGGGGGAGGCTGACGTTATCCTTGGCATTAGGATCAAACGTGAAAGCAAAGGAATTTCGATTTGTCAATCTCATTATGTTGAGAAGGTGTTGAAAAAGTTCAATTGCTTTGAATGTACTCCTGTGAGTACCCCTGTTGATCCAAGTGAGAAGCTTATGCCTAATCAAGGTGAAGATGTATCACAACTTAAGTATTCTCAGGTGATTGGCTGTTTGATGTACGCCATGACTTGTACAAGGCCGGATATTGCTTTTGCTGTGGGAAAACTGAGTAGATATACTAGTAATCCTAGTACTCATCACTGGCAAGCAATTAGGCGGGTACTGAAGTACTTGAAGAAAACTATGGACTATAGTTTATCTTATAATGGGTTTCCTTAGGTAATAGAAGGATATTCTGATGCGAGTTGCATAACCAATATTGAAGATCATTCTTCAATGAGTGGTTGGGTGTTCTTGCTTGGGGGAGGTGCTATTTCATGGGCTTCTAAGAAGCAGACATGTATTACCAACTCAACGATGGAATCTGAGTTTGTTGCTTTAGCTACTGCTGGTAAAGAAGCAGAATGGCTTAGAAACTTGATCCATGAGATACCATTATGGCCTAAACTTATAGCACCCATGTCTATCCATTGTGATAGTGCTGCGACATTGGCAAAGGCTTATAGCCAGATGTACAATGGAAAGTCTAGACACTTAGGTGTCAGACATAGCATGATTCGTGAACTCATCATGAATGGGGTGATTTCTATAGTGTTCGTGAGGTCACAACAGAATTTAGCTGATCACTTGACGAAGGGATTGGCAAGAGACTTGGTTGACAAGTCTGCTGTGGGGATAGGTTTAAAGTCCACAAAAATGTCTAATTATAAGATACCCAATTCCTTTCCAATGAAAATTAGAAGTTGAATTCAATGCGGAAGGCTTATACTTAGAAATTTGGAGTACATAAATTTTATATCATCCCAAGGTAAGGTATGTACTCGGACCTGCTGAAGGTGAGGTTGAAGTCTAGCTTCTTAACAGTTCATTTGAAAAAGTGCAAGAGCAGGTGCATGACTGAAGTGAACTACCTATGTGAATGTGAAGTTTTGCCGCTTCAACAAAGCTTGGACTTTTAGCTTTGGATACATTCATGAAAGGATATGGACACATGGCTTGTAAAGTATCAAGATAGCTTTAGAGTATTTGAAAACTTATGTGTATATTATTTTCAGTTATTCTAATGGGTTGAAGGGTTCAATTCTTAGAACACCCTAATTCTCGAATATTTGGAATGTGTAATGTACTAAGTTGAAAATTCAATCTTCAAGATATTTTCATTTATGCATGAGTTTTTGTTTTAATTTGTTTAATTCTCATGAAACGAATTGCACTAAATTGGGGAGGATTGTTGGAAATTTAGTGTAATTGAGGGATTTAATCTACACTTGTAAATGGGTTAGGAGGTACGGAATGTACACCCATTAAGTGATAGATTACCCGGACCCGAAAGTGGTTTTCCATTATCACAAATTTGAGTGATTACGGAAGTATTATTCCTGCACTAGGTGAAACATCTCCATCGTGGAAATAAAACAAACAACTTTATGAAAAAGATTTAATCGATTTCCTTGATTTGGTTGTTGGAAATAAAATAAACAACTTTAAGAAAAGGATTTAATCGATTTCCTTGATTTGGTTGTTGGAAATAAAACAAACAACTTTATGAAAAGAATTTGTTTTAGATTTGAAAAGGAAATTGAATTTTATGGAAAGGATTTAATCGATTTCCTTGATTTGGTTGTTGGAAATAAAACAAACAACTTTATGAAAAGGATTTGTTTTAGATTTGAAAAGAAAATTAGTTAGTGAAACATCTCAATCGTGGAATAATACTTGTTTTTGGGTGCCTATAAATAAGGACTATCATTCATGAGAAAAAATAGATACAAAAACACCTTAATACTCTTATGCAAAAGAGTTCTTGTTTACTGGCAATAACAAGAACTAATCTCTGTCTTATCCCAAAGTGATATTCGTGTAACCCAGGTAATAAGGGTCGAATAATTACTTTCGGAAAGTGATACCACGATTCAGTGATTTATCCGGCTATCGATTATTTTACCCTACACGAAATTTCAATAAAAGCTCCAACAATTTTACCATTTCAAGTTATAGTAATTAAATCAGTAATAGTTGTTTTAACATATTTAGAGAACCAGATTATGCAGAATTACATATACATTCACCAAATAGAGGCAGATAGACATACTCCATTAATCCTTTAAACTGACTTTCACCTAAACATATCCATGAGTGATTAATATTTGATTAATATAGTTGTTTTTTTTTTAAATATTATCGATTGTTGAAGGTGTAAAGATTTGATCAAAAGAATAAGATATTGTGTCAACTTGGTTGACAAGTCGTGGGGTTTTGTTAGGTTATATATATTCTTCTAGGATTGTAATTTTTAAAACATGGAGCAAGTAATAGATGTTTTAGAATTTCTTTTGCTTATAGGACAAGTTTACTTATTGAGCAAGGAAACTAGTTAGAAAACCTAAAGGTTTTAGGTTTAATGTTTCCCTTATATAATGTAACTATAGAATCATTGTAACGATGTGCACAATAATAAAAAAATCACTAGTTTGCGTCCGTGGACTAAACCCTTCTCCACATTTGGAGTTGGGATATAACCACGTTCAATCCTTGTGTCAATTACGTTTACATTTATCATCTATGCTTTTGATTATCCGTTTGTTATTGTGGGTTTGTGATTGTGATCAATCACATCTCTTGTTTGGGGTCCATGAATTCTTAAAAAGTGGTATCAAAGCTCTAAGGTTTGAGCATCGGGAAATGATGGCGAACTGAGAACATTTTTCGATTAGTTGATTATTCGGTTATCGTTAGTTCAAAGAACGACGGGTTTAGGATTTGTGCAACATATATCGGGACCATGTGAGTTAGTTGATCGCGGTGGAAACAGAGTCTGTGGTAGGATCAATGATTTTTGTTGCAGAGAGGTTTTTCGGGAAATTCGGGTGTCGAATATGAGTTCTCATTCTTTACTATCCCGTTCGAGGGAATGATTGAAGTATCAGACTCGGATACCGTTGTGCAACTAGGGGAGGAGTTTCTGTAACAATATCGTTAGCCGTTGGATCGCCTTGAAATTTTGACAGGAGGTGACATACACGTACTAGAAGTGGGTACAATTTGGCGAAGATTGGACCGTTCAAATTAGAGATATGATTTTTCAAATGTCTTTTCGTTCGGATTTAAACTTTTTATGTGCAGCCATGAGAGAAAATTCATAACGGATTTGTTATCATTGGAACGTCATGAAATTTGGATTGTAGGTTTGGACACACTAAACTAGATGTAGTAAAACTTTGGTGATGATTAGACCATTAAATTTTGAGATACGATTTTACGATGTTGTAGCAATTCATGGAAGAGTTTTTGGGTTTTGATGTTGCAAGTCGCGAGACGGTTTTGTTTTGCAAAAATTTAGGATATTCAGAATGGGTTTTTAGAGACGTAGGATTGTTACAGGAGCCAAAATATATCCCCGATGTGGTGGAAGGCACTGCGGGTGCACCTCTCAGAGCATGTGTGCGTTCCCTTGGTGACGTTGATTTGATCATTGAGCCTTGTATCGAAATCTCACTGGTCCGCACACAGACAGCTTGAGAGTTCTGTTTGGCGACCTAGGTAATTCTCATAATTCTGACATTCTATTATCTAATACAGAATGTTGTGAATCTCTCGAAGAATCAGCTATTATCTGAGGTTTATATATATATATATATATATATATATATATATATATATATATATATATATATATATATATATATATATATATATATATATATATATATATATATATATATATGTATATGTATATGTATATGTATATGTATATGTATATGTATATGTAGTCAAAAGTTCAAATGAAAACTACAAAAAGGGCGAGAACTGCGAAAACTTTTAATTTTACAAAGATTTTCACATGTGAGTACATTGAATCACCCACAAATGTTGATGGAGAGTAAGAATTAACATAAAATAGTTTGAAAAAACTTATATTTTACCTATATAATAAAATATATAGTTTCTCGTTCACATGTGCATATTTGTTTGTGAACATGTGAATAGTTCATATAATTAACAATTTAACATGTAATTTGTGGTAATGAACATATGTTTGCTAATGATATGTGCATTAATTAACATTTGCATGTAACTTCTTGCATTTAAATGCATAAAACTTATGTAGTTAAAGAGTTCATATATATATATATATATAGTCAAAAGTTCAAATGAGTACAAAAAGGGCGAGAACTGCGAAAACTTTTAATTTTACAAAGATTTTCACATGTGAGTACACTGAATCACCCACAAATGTTGATGGAGAGTAAGAATTAACATAAAATAGTTTGAAAAAACTTATATTTTACCTATATAATAAAATATATAGTTTCTCGTTCACATGTGTATATTTGTTTGTGAACATGTGAATAGTTCATATAATTAACAATTTAACATGTAATTTGTGGTAATGAACATATGTTTGCTAATGATATGTGAATTAATTAACATTTGCATGTAACTTCTTGCATTTAAAAGCATAAAACTTATGAAGTTATGTGTGTGTGTGTGTGTGTACGTGTGTATATATATTGTTAGGGAAGAATGTGGGTTAATATGGGATTATGCTCAATAACTATACTAATCTTAACTCATAACAATAAGTATTTTGATGATGACATATGCACATAACTAAAGGTGATGGTAGACATCTTGACATAAATATACAAGTTAACTAATCCACACTTACTCTAGCAAAAGACCAAAACCAAATAAAGCTTAAAACGGAAAATGTTAACTACACGGTTAGGACCACGGTCGATAGCAGGTCAGACCGTGGAGACTTGCACCCAGATTTATGAAATCAGGGTTGCACGGTCGACTCTACGGCTGTGACAACCCAGAAATTTTCGAACAAATTTAAACTTTATCTTTATATTATTCCGACACGATAAGCAAAGTTTGTTAAGATAAATCTCAAGAATTTTAAACTGTGTTCATACATTCATTTAACCTCGACCAAATTTCGACGATTCACGAAACATTATATAAATGAATATGATTATATATGTATATATATGTATATATACTATAACTTTAAAATGTCAACAAAGTATTATATATATATATATATATATATATATATATATATATATATATATATATATATATATAGTCAAAAGTTCAAATGAGTACAAAAAGGGCGAGAACTGTGAAAACTTTTAATTTTACAAAGATTTTCACATGTGAGTACATTGAATCACCCACAAATATTGATGGAGAGTAAGAATTAACATAAAATAGTTTGAAAAAACTTATATTTTACCTATATAATAAAATATATAGTTTCTCGTTCACATGTGCATATTTGTTTGTGAACATGTGAATAGTTCATATAATTAACAATTTAACATGTAATTTATGGTAATGAACATATGTTTGCTAATGATATGTGAATTAATTAACATTTGCATGTAACTTCTTGCATTTAAAAGCATAAAACTTATGAAGTTATGTGTGTGTGTGTGTGTGTGTACGTGTGTATATATATTGTTAGGGAAGAATGTGGGTTAATATGGGATTATGCTCAATAACTATACTAATCTTAACTCATAACAATAAGTGTTTTGATGATGACATATGCACATAACTAAAGGTGATGGTAGACATCTTGACATAAATATACAAGTTAACTAATTCACACTTACTCTAGCAAAATACCAAAACCAAATAAAGCTTAAAATGAAAAACGTTAACTACACGATTAGGACCATGGTCGATCGCAGGTCAGACCGTGGAGACTTGCACCCAGATTTATGAAATCAGGGTTGCACGGTCGACTCCACGGCTGTGACAACCCGGAAATTTTCGAACAAATTTAAACTTTATCTTTATATTATTCCGACACGATAAGCAAAGTTTGTTAAGATAAATCTCAAGAATTTTAAACTGTGTTCATACATTCATTTAACCTCGACCAAATTTCGACGATTCACGAAACATTATATAAATGAATATGATTATATATGTATATATATGTATATATATATATTATAACTTTAAAATGTCAACAAAGTATTAAATGTATAATACTTTACATGAGCGTATTTGCTCCAAGATGTTTATCAATAGAATTAGAATATAATATCAAATGATTGATTTATCAGTTACAGTGTATGATTACGAGTCTCTGTTGAGAGGTCCACTTTGATTTAAGAAACCTTTTCCTTTTTAACGGTATTCGGAATAAATGGTAAAGTGATTTACAAGTAAGAACAAAAGTGTCAAATAATGAGATGTTAGACAAAAGTTAGTGGAAGACTAAATTACATAATAATCAATTGATTTAGCTTCATATGTACGAAGACGTTTTTTTCGATATGATAGAACTTGATTATTTAAAATGTCTTTGATTAAATAACGTGAGTTTGATTATTGGTTGTTAAATATATAGATAATTTTCAATGTGTATTTAAAACGTGTTTAGGTATATTAGATATATTTCAAATTAATTAAGTAAACGATTGTAATGCTCGATTGATATTTAGATATGTCAACTAGTACGTTAAGAAGTAAAATAAATGCTAGTACCTAAATGAACTATATCTATCTAAGTTTTAAAATGTAAACGTCATATAATACAATATTTTCTATTATGTAAATGATTTTAAATTATACTTTGAAATATAAATAGTTTTTGAAAGAATAAATAATATATTACTAAATAAATGTTTCTAAAATATATAAGTTACATTCCTAAATGAAAATATATTTATATTTTACAAAGTAATAGAATATAATATTAACTTAATCATAAAACGTTTTGATTTAAATATACTACGATAAATAACGAGACATTGATTTGTAGAAGCAAATGACCAAAATACTTGATTGCTCAAGTTACATTTCAAATGATATAGGTCAATGTTGATTTAAGTCTACTTACTAATAAAGGTACACATCACGAAACGTAAAACGCTAGTTTTCTAAGCATACGTAAGTAAGTTCGAGAAACTGGAACCGGGACGTTAATTGAGTGATAACGTACGAGTCATTAGAACTAAATTTACAAGTTAGATGTATACGTGAATATAATATAATATATAATTAATTATATAGATTAAATATTAATTTATATATAATAATAATTAATAAGTGTCAGCAGGAATTAAAACGCGTAAATGAGCTGGAAGCAGAGGCCATGCGATCGCATGGCCATACAACACCTAAACCATGCGATCGCATGGATGTGTTAGGTGGGTTAAGTGTGCTTATAAGTCGATCGAGTTGTGCACACTGGTTACATTATTTCCTTTCACATACTCCGTAATATTATTATTTATTTTAAATTATTATTATTATTATTATTATTATTATTATTATTATTATTATTATTATTATTATTATTATTATTATTATTATTATTATTATTATTATTATTATTATTATTATTATTATTATTATTAATATTATTAATATTAATCATATTATTATTAATATTAGTATTGTTAGGAACGATATTAGCAGTATTACACATAAAATACTACGACGAGGTCAGGAGCGAGTTATTTCAAAACGGGTTTTATGAGCGGGATGGAGCTAAGGAAATTATGGGTTATAGCTATGGAGGTTATGGGTATGGTTCAAGAGTATGCTCGAGAGGTCAAACTAGTGTTTATTGTCTCTGTTGCGTCTACGTACTTTCCTGCAATATTGAATCACAATATTGATACGTGAGCACTCATAACTTAACTTTATATATTAATAGTGTATCCCTGACTAGTGCTCGAGTATATAGGATTATGTATGCTTGTACGCTTAATAATGTCGTCAGATAGTTTATGTTGAATCCTGAATTTAATACATATGCTACTAGGATAAGGTATATGATATGCATGTCGTTGGAAAGCTGACGAAAAATTAATAACTTTTCATTTAGATATTGAATGGTTTCGATGAACGGATTAGAAGTTATAATCAACTGATTTTTTGTATTATTGTTAAAATGATTATTATTACTATCATCGTTATTATCGTCGTTATTATTATTATCTAATTATTATTATTATTATTATTATTATTATTATTATTATTATTATTATTATTATTATTATTATTATTATTATTATTATTATTATTATTATTAATATTATTATTATTATTAATATTAATATTATCATTATTAATATAAGTATTATTATTAAAAATTGTTATTGTTATTATTATTATTATTGTTATTATTAATAATTATTATTAATATTATCATTATTATTATTATTATTATTAGTATTATCATTAATATTATTATAATACATATTAGTATCATTATCATTAAAACTAATATTAGTATCATCTAATTATTATGATTGTTATTATTATCATTATTATGAATGCGATATAAGAGAGTACTAAAAGCTATTAAACAAATCGATTAGGAAATAATGAGTATAAGTGTCATGATGAGATAAAAATATTGTAAGTTATTGATTTAGATAAAAATATCGTTTTCATTATTTTTATCATTATTATTATTAATGAAAGTAATGTTAATATTAAAACTATTATTTTTATTAAAATTATCATTTTAATAGAAATATAATTGTTATTATAAAATATCATTATCATTATCATTTTAGTATTATTATTATTTAAAATTATTATTTTAAATAGAATTATTATTATTATATAAAATATTATTATTACAGTTAATATTAAAAAGTATTGTTATTATTAAGCTTATCATGATTAGAATTATCATTTTATTATAACCATTAGTAAATATAAATATTGTTATTATTAGTATAATAATAATTATTATTATTATTACAAAATAATACAACTTTTACTTATCAATATTACTTTATCAAATAAATATATAATACAAAGATATCTTTACCACATGTAATATAATTTCATCAATAATTCATACTATTATATTTTTATGATATTATTGAATTTTATAAATTATATTACTTAAGATATATATAAAAGTATATTTTTATCGTATATAAATTTTAATATAAATTTTTATTTATTAATAAATGATGTGTATTACTTACCCTAATAAATTCGCATAAATATATTTAAAATGACTATTTAGGTTATATAATAAACATGTATAGATTTTGGAAGACATTTTAGAGTCAAATTGACTTTTGTTGATTTTGTATGATAAACTTGAGCATTAGGATTGTGATACACTACGACTTGATTTAAATTGTTAAACAGATATTGACCAACATACAAATATATACACTTAATTTAGGTTCGTGAATCCGAGGCCAACCTTGCACTTGTTCAATGCCATCATATGCATAATTACTACGAAATACAATATTGTGAGTTCATCTGATTCCATTTTACTCTTTACATTTTTGGGACTGAGAATACATGCGCTGTTTTTATAACTGTTTTATTAAATGCTTTTGAGATATATTTTTAAACTGAGAATACATGAACTGCTTTTATAAATGTTTGACGAAATAGACACAAGTATTCAAAACTACATTCTATGATAGAATTATTTGAATTCGGAGGTTCGATTACTATAAAGATTGTATTATCGACCATCGGTGAGAAATTTTTGTATTGCACGATGCATTAGCTACCGAAATGGTTCGATTTAGTAGTTACTATCGGTGAGAAATTTTTGCATTGCACGATGCATTAGCTACCGTTTTAGCTACCCTCGGTGAGAAATTTTTGCATTGTATGATGCATTAGCTACCATTGATGAGATTATGTAGCATTAGCTACCCTCGGTGAGATTTTTTGCATTGCACGATGCATTAGCTACCGTTGATGAGATTGTTTGTATTAGCTACCCTCGATGAGAAATTTTTGCATTGCACGATGCATTAGCTACCGATTGTTTAGCATTAGTTACCCTCGGTGAGAAATTTTTGCATTGAACGATTCATTAGCTACCGTTGGTGATATTCCGGCGTTCTTCATATGAATAATTTTTACAGCAGTGAACAGACCTGCACAGATTGTTTTCGAAATATGAGTATCTTGTGGTCTATTATATTATTGGAAATGATTGATTATAATAAACTAATGAACTCACCAACCTTTTAGTTGACACTTTAAAACATGTTTATTCTCAGGTTTTAAGGAAATCTTCCGTTGTGCATTAGTTCATTTTAAGGATATTACTTGGAGTCATTCATAGCATATTTCAAAAGACGTTGCATTCAAGTCGTTGAGTTCAATAAAGATTATAATTAAAGTAAATGACAGATTAGGTCATTTAAAGTTTGGATATTATGAAATGGTATGCATGCCTGTCAATTTTTGATGAAATGAAAGTTTATTTTTTTTAAAACGAATGCAATGTTTGTAAAATGTATCATATAGAGGTCAAATACCTCGCGATGTAATCATATGTTATTGTATTCGTCCTTATGGATTAGGACGGGTCGTCTCATGTGGTATCAGAGCGGTGGTCTTAGCGAACCAGGTCTGCATTAGTGTGTCTAACTGATAGTCGTTAGGATACATTAGTGAGTCTGGACTTCGACCGTGCCTGCATATCAAAAATTTTTGCCTATCATTCTTTGTCTGAAATTACATGTTTATCATCCTTAAGTCTAGACATGTTTTCCTGCATTTATTGCATACATAGTGTACAGACGATTCTGTATCTTAGCATATCTGTTACTGTAAACTTTTCTTGATATCTTCTATAGATTTCCTCCGTGATTTATGGAATTTTGGTATTATATATACATATGCAAATTATGTATTGGGGAATACCAATCTAAATCCTATAATCTATTTTATATCAAAAACCATCTTCCTAAATATATAAGATGGATTCCGTATCTACTTCAAACTCCTTAAACTCTGACAGCTATTCCGATATGGATATTCACCTGAATTCCGAAGACAGTGTAACTGGAATGGATCAACCAATCAGCAATCATCAATTCTGGATGAATTGGGGATGGGTTCGTAGCCTACTTAACCATTGGAGACAAGAAGAAGGTGATCCCTTCCATCCACCACATTGCCCTCTTGGCAAAGAACCTGAAGCACTTACCGGCGAACCTGTTCGTGATACCATCTTCTCTCTCATTTCCAGAGTATCTTTTCATGATTATATACTATCTCAAATTCTAGATCTTATTCACCCGCTCGTTCGAACCGCCAATCATCCCAGGGTTATAGAAGAAGTCAACGAGCTTCGCGCTCGAGTAGTGGCTTTGGAGAATATGGTTCAAAACTTACAAGCACCAGCAACATCACCGGCACTAATAGTACCACCAACACTAGTACCAACAGCACCAGTACCATCAACGACAACATCTGCATCACACGCCTCAACCTCACAATCTATATCTCATGCATAATCATCGTTCTACATCTTGTTCTACATCGATTATCTTCGTTCAACATGGCGATTATGTAATCTCTAAAGTTTTAGAGATTATTCATTCTAATTCCAACCGAAAACCAAATGAGTTTAATATCATATTAACTCATTAGTTTAATATCATGTTAACTCATTAAATCCATGATTACACCTAAAGAAAATATATATGTATATATGTTTTCATAAATGTTGTAATTAAAAAAAAATTCTTTTGAACAAACTGTTAATGGTGAAAATATTTTAACGGGTAGGTAATACCCGAGGAATATTTAGATTTCACATTAATAAGTTACACTGTACATTCTTCGAATCTGATTCAACAGTCATTTACTATCGTACTTACATCCACAGATATACAAATCCGTTCACCACAGAATAACCATTTTCATTCAATTTCATATTTGGATTTTGACTTATCAGAATCCAACAAGTGGCATAATGAAGAAAACATTGGACAAAATAAAAATTGTTAGAAACAAACAAATTAGCTATGAGAAATTCTGTTAATAATTCACGCTAACAAAATCCTAGCTAACTGTTCCTAGCTAACTGTTAATTCCTTATTACATTTTATTTATCGCAATTTATTTATCGCAATTTTAATTCTCGCAATTTTATTTATCGTCATTTAATTTCTGTTATTTACTTTACGCACTTTAAATATCGTCGGATAAATCGGGACACATATACAATGTTTTGACATATCATATCGACGTCATCTATATATATTATTTGGAATAACCGTAAGTCACTCTATATCACGGTAATGTTCGAGTTAGCATATAAAGGGTCGAGGTTGATTCTAAAATAATATATATACTTTGAGTTGTGATCGAGTCTGAGACATGTATACAATGGGTCACGATACGTATTAATTAATACGAATATTATATATTAAACTACATATGAATTATTGAATTACTAGCTGTGGACTACTAACTGTGGACTACTAACATTGGACAATTAAAATGAATTAAAATATTGATTACAATATATGAAACTAAACATTTCTTCAAGTTTGCCACTTGATTTCATCTTAAACCTCAATTGTATCTTGACGATTACAATCCGCGTTCAAACCTTTCATGATTCTTGAAAACACCTCAATCGAGAGAATGAACCAACCGCACTTCATCTACGGAAGAAAAGATTGATGCACATAGTCATGCACCTGAAAACACTCGAAACCTGAGTAAACGTTTAAAATGTATCTGTGCTAGCTCTGTTGGCATTGTTATTACCGAAAATAACATTGTAATTTCTTTTCAAAATAGCCAGTTTTGTCACAGCTTTAGCAAATTAATTTTGACTTTTCATTCGAATAAACTCTATTATAACTTTGATATATAACTTTGCCCTTCGTCATCGTTACCAGGGAACCGTTTATATTCCATCACATTAGCAGTAAACTTACCAGCAACTTCATTACTCATTGGCTTAAGTCTCTCTGAAGAACCATTATATTTGTTCGTTAAAACCTATTCATATACTCATCCACATCATATAACGAGAATTACCACATCAATTACCGGGAATTAGCAATCAGTATTTTGAAATCTCGCAGCATGTCTACATCAACAGTTATATGTATACATATAACCTTTATCTCTTACAATTATGATCTTCCATTCTGAAATTCTGAAAAGCACCCAGTTTGCGAATCAATACTCTGAATTCTGAAAAAGCTGAATGAAACAGCAAAAAAAAAAAAAAAAAAAAAAAAAAAACTGTAAACGACCTTAACCATCGGAAGTTTGATGATAAGGAATAGTATGTTGGCAAAGCTCAGAAAAGTTGGAAACTGGAAAATGGATTGAGCAAACCATGAAGGAGGCTGTAAACTAATCACAAAGACTAAACCTGCCTTTAAAGAATCTAAATGACCAGTATCTGCTGAAGTCATTAACGAATATCTTGCTCCTGATTCTACACTTTTATGGACAAATCTTCTTCATTATCCTTTGATATTAGAAATTCTAAGATATTATCGTATCTTTCATTATAAATATCCTCGATATTTCTGAAGATATTTTCATAACTATTCTTATCTGAAATCATTTATCTCTTCACGATATCAGGGTTACATCAGAAAGGAAACTATTTTAATTTCCAAATTCTGAAATATTCAAATTTAAAATTTGAATATTTTTGAAGTAGTGTTGGGAACTGAAGCATGAGTTAGTATAATATAATGACACTTGATCAACGTGATTATATTACAGTAAGTCATGCTGAGTTGCTAATGGGACATGACGATTCACAGACTATACCGTCATCATGTGCCATGTTACACGACTCTGGTATTCTATTTAACCTCTAAAAATATCAAGAAAATATTTTCTTGATGATTCAGTCTTTTTCGAATATTCTGGTAATTTGACAAATCAAAATTTTGCCATTACAACTTCTTTCTTAGAACATTAATTATGTTCATTCCAAAATTTATACCGACGTATTCTAGACCATTATTCGCTTGATTTAAAGTTGGGAAGAGAAAACAAAAGAATGAAGCTCTGAAATAGAAATTGGAGTATAAATCGCAGCAAATAGGAGAGAGCATTAACTGTGGATGTCGATAATTATAGAAAGACAGAAGCAGGGACTTTGAAATATAAGGGAAGATATAAAGCCCAACAACAACTCAGAAATTACAAACCATATATATCGATGCATATAGCAATATAAAGACACGGGAGAACTAGAAACACTATAAAACCAAGAGTATAGTAGAAGTGAATAGATTCTTCCGGCGACAGATGAAAAAGAAGAATGACGGATATAAAAGTTTGGATCATTTAAAAAGGACGTCTTGATTTGGAAGAAATGGTTATTAGACATGAACTTCATCCAGAACCTTTATCAAATGGCAAAGTGTATTTGGCTCCTGCATGTTTCGAAATGGATAAAAAAGAAAAAGAAAAATTTTGTAATGTGCTAAAAGAGGTGAAAGTGCCAGATGGTTATGTTGCTAATATTTCTAGATGCATTCAGGTAAAACCTACTCCAAAAATGTTAGGCCTAAAAAGTCACGATAATTATATTTTAATACAGCAATTGCTTCCCGTGGCAATAAAAAATATTTTACCGAAGCATGTGCGTTCTATTATCATGAAGTTATGTCGGTACTACAGACAATTATGCTCAAAAGTTCTTAATCCTAATGATTTATTTAACATGGAAAAAGATATTGGAAAAATACTTTGTGATTTAGAAAGAATTTTTTCACCATCATTTTTTGATGTCATGATTCATCTATCGGTTTATCTACCTTCAGAGGCCAGATTAGGGGGGCCTGTTCATTACCGTTGGATGTATCCAATCGAGAGGTGACCATTTATGCTGAAGTAAATTATTCTCATTTGAATACAACTTTTTTTTTAATATGATATAAACTTTTTTTGACCACTCAGGTATTTAGGTACATTAAAATCTTATGTGCGAAACAAGAGTGAACCCGAGGGTTCAATTGCAGAAGGATATTTAGCGGAAGAGTGTTTGTCATTTTGTTCTCTGTATTTAGCCAGTGATGTCGAGACCATACATAATAAGACTAGCCAAAATCATGATGATGGTGGTGATGATACTGTCTTACCAATATTTTGTATGCCTGGTCGACCAATTGGTGCAACAAACGTAGTAAAATACGGCTATGACACTTTGGCTATTGCACACTCACATGTGCTGTTCAATTATAGTGAAGTAGATTTCTTACGAACGTAAGTTATTTAAATTTACTATGTTATGAGATTATTTTTTTATATGACATTGTGTAATTTTGACGATAATGTACATTATTCTCTTTTTGTTACTTTGATTGCAGAGAGCATATGAATATTCTTAGTCATCAAAATCCGAAAAAAACGTAAGCGTGACATTCAACATTTACATAGTCAGGAGTTTGAGGAGTGGCTGTCTGATTACGTAAGTTATTTTTGCTAGTTTTATTATGATAATGTAGTGATGATATAACTGAGCCAAACTTATTACTGTATAAACAAATTGCCTCAAATCAGGTTGATGAGGACATGACTAGTCGGGATAACATAATCACAAGTGATATAGAGACATTGGCAAACAGTCCAAGTGAGGTTGTAAAGAAATATAAGGGATATATCATAAATGGTTTCCGATTTACATTAAAGATGTAGAGAAGAATAGGACAACACAAAATAGCGGAGTCATAATTCAGGCTCTAACAAGTAGCTTCTCGAGTGCTAGAGATAACGATCCTATTGTGGGAGATGTCACTTACTACGGTGTTTTAAAAGATATAATCGAGTTGCAGTATGGTGATGAGAAGAAAGTTGTTTTGTTCCATTGTGATTGGATATCAAGTGGTTCCAGGATAAAAGTTGATGAGAATGGGTTTACGACACTCGATTTTCGAGGTCTGAAGAAAACTAAAGAGCCTTATATCCTAGCTTCGCAAGCACAACAAGTATTCTATGTTGCAGATCCTGTTCTTAAAGATTTGAAAGTTGTGATCAAGACAACACCTAGACATAATTTTGACATGGATGAACAAATTTGTATCGATAATGTAGAAACACATTTGCAGAGTGACACACTGATGGGTCCTCAACTTGTAGAAAATGAGACTATTGATATGGTTAGAGGCGATTTGGATGGGGCCATTGTTGACGATGATACTTTAGTTGCTGCTACAGATAAAAATCAAATTGATCATGATCAAGGGCAGATTTATGAGTGTTCAACATGTTGCTAGAACAAGGCTCATAATTCAAAGGGGCCTATAATCCAATAATATATACTCGTAGTACCTATGAAAAATATTGTTATGACTAATGCTGGTATTTAAGCAAATGAGTGTGTGTCATTTAGTTCTTTTGTATTTATCAAAAATATCCCAAAACTATAGTTTTTATAGATGATGACGGAATTTATGTTTCTTATGATACATATATAATCTCAAATTTCAAATATAGAGAATGGTTAGTGTTGTACGAGTGTAACTTGTACTTAATTTAATTGTGTTGTAATTTCTATATCCAACAGATAAAAAAAAAAAATTTGGGCAAGCAAGTTGAACTAGACTCTCAAACGTGATTGTAGTTTAGAAACTGTGAGTAGACTCTCAAACGTGATTGTAGTTTCAAAAATTTTTATTTAGTTTTGATTTATTTTTTGTATAGTTAGTTATTATAGGATATAAATTGTCTATCTTACCCTTAAATGGTATATTGACCTAATAGCAATTTAAGGGTAAAATAGGAAACTTGTATCGCCAAAAATCTTCTTGTAAAAGCAACCTATTTCTCTCTCTTCGATTGTATTTTCCCATCATATATATCATATATCTTCTTGTAAAATAAACCTCTCAAGTACACATACACCTTTTTTAAAATACAAAACTAGAAAATTTTTGTCTATTTTATTTTTTAAACAAAACACAAAGATGCTTCATTTGTTCCCATATTGTATTGATGCATAACCCAATTTTCATCTAAATTGGTTATGCCTCACTACCATTTGGGAACCAATGAAGATGAAAAAATGATGGATCTATCAATTTTAAAGGTTGTATTGTACAAACAAACAATGCATAAGGTTTAGTGATGTCATTTTTTTAAAAACACAAAACTAGAAAATTTTTATCTTTTAAACAAAAGACAAAGATGCAGCTTCATTGGTTCCCATATGGTATTGATGCATGACCCAATTTACATTTAATTGGGTATGCCTCACTACCAATTGTGACTCAATGCATTGCTAACACCATGAGGGTTAATGATCCGGAAGACAGGTTTTCATGATCTATTTTCATAATGTTTAGTGATGTTATTTTTTCATGATCTTTTTTCATAATGTTTAGTGATGTTATTTTTTAGTGATGTTATTTTTTTATGTTTTATTTTTGCAAGACATGTATATCTATAAGATGAAAAAGATGGAGATATGTGCTTTCTAAGATCTTTTTTCAGGCCCAAAACCCACAGGTCGAAAATCATGCTAGTGTTAGCAACGGATTGAGGCACGTTTCCACAATCAGAATAACTACGATCTCTCTGATCTGATTATGGAACTGTGACTCAATGCATTGCAAACACCATGAGGGTCAATGATCCGAAAGACCGGTTTTCATGATCCTAGATTTGTTATATTTTGTATTTGGGTGTTGAAAATGGTGGATAGATAATGGACACCTAAAAGTTGAAGTGTAAATTGGAATAAAATGTATGTTGATTTTGAAAAGGGTAAACTGCAATTTAAAGTTGAGAAAGGGAACACTCTGTTGCATATACATTGGAAATTGAGTTGCAGTATGGTGTTGAGAAAGCAATATTTTGATCATTTAGTTATAGAATACACAAATTTAATTTAAATTTAAATAGTTTTAATTATTACATCATCAATAGCATTTTACAATTGTTTAAAGCACATGTTACAATAGCCTAAAACATGTCATTACATCACCCCAAACTCTCTTTTAAAAGATAAGAATAGAAGATTATTTATTATTAAACATAAATTGGGACGAGAGTGGTGCCATTTTAAGTGATTTTTATTAAGAATCATCATTCCATTTATTAATTAAGATCCATTTATTATTTATTGTTATTATTATTGTGTTTTGTAGAACTATTCGTGGTCAAGGCAGTCCAAGTGAAGGTGAAAACACAAAGAGATCAAGTTTTTATAGATTATGACGGATTTTAGTTTTTATTTGTGTTGTAATTTCTATATCCAACAGATAAAAAAAAAATACCATAGTACAAAATGGTTGTAACTTTTTTTTTTTGGCAAAAAACTTGATTAATATTAAAAATATTTTCACAATTCGTGAAAATATAAGGGAACAAGAAAAAAATGGTTGTAACTTGTAACATACTTTATGGTAAAGTAAATGCATCCCTATTATGTAGGTAATTATTATGTGGGTAATTAATGGACTGTGTGCTGTGATGGACTTGTAGGTCCTACCTTTTTATTTAGTTTTGATTTATTTTTTGTATAGTTACTTATTATAGGATATAAATTGTCTATCTTATCCATAAATGGTATATTGACCTAATAGCAATTTAAGGATAAAGTAGGAAACTTGTATCACCAAAAATCTTCTTGTAAAAGAAACCTCTCAAATTACATATGATATTATTCGTTTATATGGGTAAATATGCTTTTTCAAATGTTAGTAATGGGCATATATGATACTATTAATTTATGTAAGTGGGTATGTATATGTACCAAGTTAGAATTATATCATAAATTGGCAAATATATCATTGAGTTTGATCTAATGGTCCTCATAATAATCTAATGGTTATTATTTGCCATGTATCCTTTACTTAATATTATTTGCTAGTAATGTATATTGACTTTGTTATAGATACTAATTGAAATAAAATTAGAAGTATATTTTATACTTAAATAAAATCATCATTAAGTGCACACGTGGTATCTTGTCGATTCACTTTCACCAAAAATCAACTTTTAATGCCAGAAAGCAAGTTTCATATTTTCTTCTCAAGTCTTTTCTCTGTTATACTTTCCATCATCTTCCTGTACACATTTCTCTCAAGTACATCAAGTTCATCCTTTTTTCTCGTATTTTTTATTTAAAAAAATGGAAGTTACTCAACCGAAGACGGTCAAAAATCTTCCACAAGATATGCTTGTAGAAATTTTATCTAGAGTTGGAAGTTACTCATTCGACTAGTTGTTCATGTGTAAGTCAGTTTGCAAAAGCTTTTCGAAGCTTTCCAAAGATCCTTTAGTATTAAAAAGGCTTTCCCTAGATCGGTGGCCTCTATTACCTTAGGGAAACCCTAGATTCTTTGTTTTTTTATTTCGTTGTACGATTTTTGGAAACCCTAATGCGATATTTCGCTGGGGTTTGATAGGTTATTTTGACGGTAGACATATCGATTATGGGCTTGAATGTCTCAAGCAAGCTTCGAACAGCCAACTTAAAGAGGCTGTTTATGTTTATGGTTTAATTATGTTTGCCTCTTGCAAAATAGAGGAAAAGCATGTCGGTTTACAAATTTTGAATGAAACATTCCCACCAGAGCCGGAGATGGTGGTTGCGGTGAGAACAAGGGTTTTTGATTTGCTGCGATGTTTATGGTTATTTAACCGCCGTCCTTTTACTGACTTGGCAACGTCGTGCCCTATCTCCGACCACCGTGGTTATTTTCCACACATCCATGGGTTTGAACTCACGATATCGGAATGCATGTCGTGTTTTTAGGCTTATGAGTTGGGTGTTTTTGTAAACCGATTTGCATATAACTAGATTTATGTTAGTATCTTTTAGATTTTGTATAAATTATACTCCTTTAATTTAATGTAAATATTAGTAGTAATTTCTATTAATTATATGATGATCAGTTTATTTGCTTCCATTTTTCCTTCGTATTATCTGGATTGCTTCTATTTTGCTTAGGGTTTATCATCACAACATAGTTTTTAATTAATACATTTTAACATGAACCAATCCATGGGGCTGCACGAATTTATGTTCTTTATGCTAATAGAAACAAAGAACACCCAAAAATGTAATTCCTTTTTAATGTTTGTTGTTGACTAGCTCTGCCCTTTTACTTGTATATATGTTTGTATGCAATTTGCTGTTGACTTGTTGCTTAAAACTGTCACCGGCCATTAGTCCCTTTCTGATCCAAAGTTCAACTTCAACTAATATACCTTAAAAAGGAAGGATTCCATTTGTTTTGTTTCTTTTATGTGTTGTCTCTACTGCAGAATTCAATTGAGTGCAGAATTGAATTCAACTACTCATATTCTTTAATTTTCTTAACTGCAGAATTCAATGCTAATAATTCTATCCTAAGTAAATGTGAAAAGGCTAGGGGTCGTGTTCAATTCGCATCATTAATTAGATCATTAACTAACATCATTAATTACATCATTAACTATATATTGTTTGGGTGAGTTACTTTGCAATCATGTAAACTGAATATATATATACACTGAATATGCATTGAGAAACATAACCTATTTCTGCATTAATGTTGGTTTGGGAGCTCATTAAGAAACATAAAAACTTTACACGTTTGTTTATCCTGCAAAAGAAACAATAATGTTTTTTGTACTATGTTTTAACTATTGATCGACAACCATGTTTATTCAATGAATTGTTAAGGGTGTACCGATGGAAAATCGGCATCGATATGGAAGGAGTATTGGATAGAAATGTTGTTGAGAAATGTGAATTATAAGTTGTAAAATGTGTAGGCTCAATGGATTGTAAAACACACGATTACATATAAAAAAACGAGTACAAAAAAACACACGATTACATAAAAAAAAAGACTAGTACATAAACTAGATACCGATTAATCGGTATAATAACCATCCGCACTACCATCGGTTTCGTGCGGAAGATCGTCCCAAATGTGTTTGGTATACAACACGACATTTGTGGATTTGATTATTGTGGTTCCGAGTATCCACGCCCATTTATCGTTATCCGGAAGCCACTCGAACACCTTGTTCTCGGGATTCCAATATGCAAACTGTGAAATCTCATCGCAGTGCGCGTTTCGCCTTAAATAATCAAACATTTCGTCAACTCGAAGCCCATTGACCGGCACATCTGCATAATCGACCCGCCCACCGTCGTAGCGGTCCACGTCATCGGAAAACAAACCGCCACCGTGAATCTCGAACGTAACAATGTCTCCGAAAGCCATTTTTGAGTATAAAAGATTGAGAGTGAAATGTGTTTGAAAAATAAAAATTGAGAGTGAAATGGGTTTGAAAGTGTAAAAATTTGAGAGTGAAATGGTGTATATATATATGAAATGGATAGGGTAAGAAAAAAGGCTGATCAGTAGTCGTTGGGAAAAAGAAAAGAAAAAAACGTGGGCCCCACAAATGTGCCGTTAGAAAATAATAAATGAATCCATTAAATCTGGCCCAACTACAATTCCCAACTGAAATTTCGAAAATAAAAAATGAATCCATTAAATCTGGCCCAACTACAATTCCCAGCTTAAATCTGGCCCAACTATATTTTTTTAATTTTAGAAACAAAAGAGACATAAAATGGATTTGAACCCAGGTTAATCACTTGAAATAATAACACACAAGCCACTACGCCATCAATGCTTTTGAATATTTAATGGAAGTTAACTTATATAATACTTTAGTCATTTTTGTAACAAAAGTGCAATAATACAACTTTAGTAAGGGTCCTAATATAGTCATATGATAGTTAGGACCTTAAATACCCAAGCGTCCTATTTTTCTGACCTTATTATCTTGTTGGTTGATCATTATGAGACACCAACAACATAGTGTCCTATTAAGTACATTTTTATGCAACTACAAATTTAAGGGTCCTAAGAGTTAGGACCTCAAATACCCAAGCGTCCTATTGTTATGACCGTATTATCTTGTTGGTTGATCATTATAAGACACCAACAAGATAGTGTCCTATTAAGTACATTTTTATGCAACTACGAATTTAAGGGTCCTAAGAGTTAGGACCTCAAATACCCAAGCGTCCTATTGTTGTGACCTTATTATAAAAGCGTCCTTTTTTGTGACCTTATTATAAGTGTCCTAAAAAATAACAGGACCCCAAAATTGTGTGTCATATTAAACATCTTTTTAGGACAAAGATTTATAAGCGTATATATCAACAATATGACCTAAAAATTAGGTGTCCTAAAAAATAATAGGACCCCAAAATTGTGTGTCATATCAAACATCTTTTTAGGACAAAGATTTATAAGCGTATCAACAATATGACCCAAAAATTAGGTGTCCTAAAAAATAATAGGACCCCAAAATTGTGTATCATATCAAACATCTTTTTAGGACAAAGATTTATAAGCGTATCAATAATATGACCCAAAAATTAGGTGTCCTAAAAAATAATAGGACCCCAAAATTGTGTGTCACATCAAACATCTTTTTAGGACAAAGATTTATAAGCATATTAATAATATGACCCAAAAATTATGTGTCCTATTCTTAAGACCCCACTTTATTAGCTTAGGATATTATAGGACCCCAAGTATTACCCCGTCCCAATTTTTAGTCGCTTAGGACGCTTTTTCGCAGGGGTCCCAGACGAGGGGTCCTAAGAACGTAGTTTTCTTGTAGTGATTGTAGATCTCACTTACTTGGAACCTTTTTATGATTTTTATGGTGATAAAAATTAGGTCTTCATCATCTCATATGATGAAGATGCATAACCTTGTATTAAAAGGACAAAGGTTGAAGCTTTATTGTGTTTATACAATAAAGAGACAACTTTGATGTTCAAAATTTATAGAAAGTTAGCTTTTTCTTTTAGTTGTATTTTGATGGTTAAAACTTGGTCAAAGTGATGCTAAAACATCAAAGAGTTGTACACTTGAGGCTTATACGCATCAAGGATGAGAACCGTGATAAGCATCAAACACCAAGAAACCCACCGGAGCACTTGTTTCTGTTTTTCAGGGTCTGATCAGACTCTTGGGCTTCTGGAAAGTTGATTTCCAGATAGTTCAGTTCGAGTAGATGACTTTTCATTTAAGACTTTCCTAAATCCGATATACGGTTTAGGATTTATAGCCTTTCGAAATTCACTATGCCTTCGTAACGACGTGCTGAAATTTCTGACCTACTCGCGCTTGAACTGTCGCCACGGTCAAACGACATCGATTTAGAATCTGATTTTTGGATAGCGGTAAGAGGACTCACAAACGGAGCCTTGGCCACTGAGCTTGCGTCATTTCAGTTTGTATAGAGGTCGTAGAGGCTGTCCGAAGTCAGCACTTTGTTTCGATCTCTATTCTTGTTGAATACTTACTTTACCTTTTATGTATGATTATAATGATGATACTTAGGACTTAACTTACTTACTTTTAAACCTTTTGGGACGATTTACTAACTTAGTAACCTTTAACTTAGGTTGAGGACCTTTCAGACCGACTTACTACTTGCTTACACTTTTGTATCGACTTTACCGCACATTCACTGTGAGTTATAGCTATTTTTTTACTGCAACTATTTTTGGAACTGAGAATACATGCTCTTTTTATGTTTTAACATACTAGACATGAGTACATTAACTTTATATATGTGTGGGTGACATAACGGCACAAACTTTCCCCTTAGCTCGGTAACGTTTAGTCATTGGTTTATGAACCGGTGAACGCGAATCTTAGATATGGATCGATAGGGTTTGATATCCCCACTCGGGCTAGTCGAGCTAGCATTTAATGGGTGTTTAATAATTCGTCTCTTTTAACTCACTCACCAAGTGTACTTTTAGGGGGTGATACATTTATTACTTTGTTAAATTAGTTACCAAGTGCCCACGGTTAAGCATATACTTTTCATACTGTTTTGAATACGAAATCTTGTGGTCTACATTACATTATTGTTTACAATAAAACTATAGTTCACCAACATTCGTGATGACATTTTAAAGCATGTTATTTCTCAGGTGCTTAGACGTTTGTTGCTTTCGCTATAATAGACTCGCTGTGTTTGACTTCCGCTGTATTGTTAGAGATGTCTCAATCATGGAACTTTTTACTTTGCATTCGTTACTTATGTTATTTTTGAACTATGGTTTTGTAATGACCTTGGTGTCACGTACTTATATTAATGCATTCTATTCATAGAAGCACGTTACCTTTTGTAAAACATTTGACGATGGTAAAAACGTCATCTTTTATGAATGCAAAACTTGTTTTAAAACAACATATAGTGTTATACCGTGTTATGGACCTGTTGTTGATGATCCGTACCATGATGTTTTTGGACGGGGCATCACATTTGATATCAGAGCATTGGTTGTAGAGAATGAGTCTGCATTAATGTGTCTTGACCGAGTCGACTAGAATTCACTAATAGGACTAATCTACAACTTGATCGTTTATCTGATCCTGCGAAAACTGCTTATTGCTACTGTTTACTGCTATATGCTACTGCTTTATGGTACTGCTTTATGCTACTGCTATACGCTACTGCTATAAGCTACTGTTATATATTACTGCATGTTACTGCTTATTACTACTGCATGCTACTACTATATGTTTTTTATTGCATAATACTGCCATATACTACTGCTTACTACAACTACTAAATACCACTGTCCTCTGAGACTGCTATAGGCAGCAACTGTATACTACTGTCATTTGTTACCACTATATGTAACTACTGTATGCCACTATCATCTGTTACTACTACTTGTAACCATTGCATGCTACTGTTATCTGCTATCGATTATATGATACTATTGTATAACACTACTGTATGACACTACTAGTATTACTCTGTTATGTACTTCCTTAGACTACTGTTGTAGGATACTATTGTGTACCGCTATGATATTCTATGTGCTAACGTTTCTAATTAATCGAGCCGAGTGTTAACTCACATGTATCCGAACAAACTTTGAAATTTCTTGCACCGTAAGATATTTTCTCAATCCATCCCCACTCATCCGACTTTGGGGACTTGTATCCTGATCCATCAGTTACCACCATCCACCCGATCTCGAGAATGAAGTGATTCCTTGCGCAATCGAAGAAGAATTCCCCTCGGTGCATGCATAAACCAAAGTAGATCCCTTAAAAGAGGAACCCTCCGTGGAATGGACGGAGCAACCACACCTTGTCACACTTACCATGCTCACAGTGATGGGCCACACACGATGTACAAACTCTCAGAATAATGCTCAAATCTCACAACCTGGTATACTATTTACCTTCATCCTACACCATCCGTCCGAGATCTAAAAACATAGTTGGACTTAGGTCCCTAATGAAATGTCCCGTTCATATTGATTATAAATGTTCCATATTAATTGATTTCGTCGCGAGGTTTTGACCTCTATATGAGACGTTTTTCAAAGACTGCATTCATTTTTAAAACAACCATAACCTTTATTTTATCTATAAAGGTTTAAAAAACATTACGTAGATTATCAAATAATGATAATCAAAAATATACCTTTTACACACGATCATTACATAATGGTTTACAATAATAATATATTACATCAAAAATAAGTTTCTTGAATGCAGTTTTTACATAATATCATACAAGCATGGACTCCAAATCTTGTCCTTATTTTAGTATGCAACAGCGGAAGCTCTTAATAATCATCTGAGAATAAACATGCTTAAAACGTCAATAAAAATGTTGGTGAGTAATAGGTTTAACCTATATATTATCAAATCATAATAATAGACCACAAGATTTCATATTTCAATATACATCCCATACATAGAGATAAAATTCATTCATATGGTGAACACCTGGTAACCGACATTAACAAGATGCATATAAGAATATCCCCTATCATTCCGGGAAATCCTTCGGACATGATAAAAACGAATTCGAAGTACTAAAGCATCCGGTACTTTGGATGGGGTTCGTTAGGCCCAATAGATCTATCTTTAGGATTCGCGTCAATTAGTAGATCGGTTTACTAATTCTTAGGCTACCAAGCAAAAGGGGCATATTCGGCTTCGATCATTCACCCATATAATGTAGTTTCATTTACTTGTGTCTATTTCGTAAAACATTTATAAAACTGCATGTATTCTCATCCCAAAATATTAGATTTTAAAAGTGGGACTATAACTCACTTTCACAGATTTTTACTTCGTCGGAAAGTAAGACTTGGCCACTAGTCGATTCACGAACCTATAACAAATATGTACATATATATCAAAGTATGTTCAAAATATATTTACAACATTTTTAATACGTTTTACTGTTTTAAATTTATTAAGTCAGCTGTCCTCGTTAGTAACCTACAACTAGTTGTCCACAGTTAGATGTACAGAAAATAAATCGAAATATATTATCTTGAATCAATCCACGAACCAGTGTATACACGTCTCAGGCTAGATCACAACTCAAAGTATATATATTTTTAGAATCAACCTCAACCTTGTATAGCTAACTCCAACATTACTGCATATAGAGTGTCTATGGTTGTTCCAAATAATATATATAGATGGGTCGATATGATATGTCAAAACATTTGTATACGTGTCTATGGTATCCCAAGATTAAATAATATATTAGAATACATGTATAATACAATATAAGTTAGCTAGGATATGATTAATATAGATTTGTTACCAATTTTCACGTAGCTACAACAAGCAAAAATAACCAATCTTGTTTTACCCATAACTTCTTTGTTTTAAATCCGTTTTGAGTGAATCCAATTGCTATGGTTTCATATTGAACTTAAGTTTATGAATATATACAGAAAAATTATAAGTTTATAGTCGGAATTACAGGTTACAAGTCGTTTTTGTAAAGGTAGTCATTTCAGTCGAAAGAACGACGTCTAGATGACCATTTTGAAAAACATACTTCCACTTTGAGTTTAACCATGATTTTTGGATATAGTTTCATGTTTATAAGAAAAATCATTTTCCCAGAAGAACAACTTTTAAATCAAAGTTTATCATAGTTTTTAATTAACTAACCCAAAACAGCCCGCGGTGTTACTACAACGGCGTATATCCGGTTTTACGGTGTTTTTCGTGTTTTCCGATTTTAAATCATTAAGTTAGTATATCAGATAGATATAGAACATGTGTTTAGTTGATTTTAAAAGTCAAGTTAGAAGGATTAAATTTTGTTTGCGAACAAGTTTAGAATTAACTAAACTATGTTCTAGTGATTTCAAGTTTAAACCTTCGAATAAGGTAGTTTTATATATATGAATCGAATGATATTATGAACATAATTACTACCTCAGGTTTTGTGGATAAACCTACTGGAAATGACAAAAATAGATCTAGCTTCAAAGGATCCTTGGATGACTTGAAAGTTCTTAAAGCAGAATCATGACACGAAAACAAGTTCAAGATTTCCACTTGAAATAAGATTGTTATAGTTATAGAAATTGAATCAAAGTTTGAATATGAGTATTACCTTGTATTAGAAATATATCTTACTATAAATAAGAAAGATTTCTTAAAGTTGGATGATTACTTTACAAGATTGGAAGTAAGCTAGCAAACTTGGAAGTATTCTTGATTTTATGAAACTAGAACTTATAGAATTTATGAAGAACACTTAGAACTTGAAAATAGAACTTGAGAGAGATCACTTAGATGAATAAAATTGAAGAATGAAAGTGTTTGTAGGTATTTTTGGTCGTTGGTATATGGATTAGATATAAAGGATGTGTAATTTTGTTTACATGTAAATAAGTCATGAATGATTACTCATATTTTTGTAATTTTATGAGATATTTCATGCTAGTTGCTAAATGATGGTTCTTACATGTGTTAGGTGACTCAAATGGGCTACTAAGAGCTGATCATTGGAGTGTATATACCAATAGTACATACATCTAAAAGCTGTGTATTGTACGAGTACGAATACGGGTGCATACGAGTAGAATTGCTGATGAAACTGAACGAGGATGTAATTGTAAGTATTTTTGTTAAGTAGAAGTATTTTGATAAGTGTTTTGAAGTATTTCAAAAGTGTATGAATACATATTAAAACACTACATGTATATACATTTTAACTTAGTCGTTAAGTCATCGTTAGTCGTTACATGTAAATGTTGATTTGAAACCTTTAAATTAACGATCTTGTTAAATGTTGTTAACCCAATATTTATTATATCTAATGAGATGTTAAATTGTTACATTATAATGATATTATGATATATAATATATCTTAGTATGATATATATACAGTTAAATGTTGTTACAACGATAATCGTTACATATATGTCTCGTTTCGAAATCATTAAGTTAGTAGTCTTATTTTTACATATGTAGTTCATTGTTAATACACTTAATGATATATTTACTTATCATTTAACATAATTAACCAAGTGTATCAATATCTTAATATGATTCATATGTACTTAGTAAGACGTTGTTATAACGATAATCGTTATATATATCATTTTCGAGTTTCTTACTTTAATAGTCTCATTTTTATGTATATACCTCATTGTTAAAATACATAATGAGATACTTACTTATCATAAAATCATGTTAACTATATATATAACCATATATATGTCATCATATAGTTTTTACAAGTTTTAACGTTCGTGAATCACCGGTCAACTTGGGTGGTCAAATGTCTATATGAAACCTATTTCAATTAATCAAGTCTTAACAAGTTTGATTGCTTAACATGTTGGAAACACTTAATCATGTAAATAACAATTTCATCTAATATATATATAAACATGGAAAAGTTCGGGACACTACAGTACCTACCCGTTAAATAAATTTCGTCCCGAAATTTTAAACAATTGGAGGTGTTGACGTATCTTCTGGAAATAAGTGTGGGTATTTCTTCTTCATCTGATCTTCTCGTTCCCAGGTAAACTCGGGTCCTCTACGAGCATTCCATCGAACCTTAACAATTGGTATGTTGTTTTGCTTAAGTCTTTTAACCTCACGATCCATTATTTCGACGGGTTCTTCGATGAATTGAAGTTTTTCGTTGATTTGGATTTCATCTAACGAAATAGTGAGATCTTCTTTAGCAAAACATTTCTTCAAATTCGAGATGTGGAAAGAGTGATGTACAACTGCGAGTTGTTGAGGTAACTCAAGTCGGTAAGCTACTGGTCTGACACGGTCAATAATCTTGAATGGTCCAATATACCTTGGATTTAATTTCCCGCGTTTACCAAATCGAACAATGCCTTTCCAAGGTGCAACTTTAAGCATGACCATCTCTACAATTTCAAATTCTATATCTTTTCTTTTAATGTCAGCGTTGCTCTTTTGTCGACTTTGGGTGGTTTTCAACCGTTGTTGAATTTGGATGATCTTCTAGGTAGTTTCTTGTATTATCTCCGGACCCGTAATCTGTCTATCCCCCACTTCACTCCAACAAATCGGAGACCAGCACTTTCTACCATAAAGTGCTTCAAACGGCGCCATCTCAATGCTTGAATGGTAGCTGTTGTTGTAGGAAAATTCTGCCAACGGTAGATGTCGATCCCAACTATTTCTGAAATCAATAACACATGCTCGTAGCATGTCTTCAAGCGTTTGTATCATCCTTTCACTCTGCCCATCAGTTTATGGATGATAGGCAGTACTCATGTCTAGACGAGTTCCTAATGCTTGCTGTAATATCTGCCAGAATCTTGAAATAAATCTGCCATCCCTATCAGAGATAATAGAGATTGGTATTCCATGTCTGGAGACGACTTCCTTCAAATACAGTCGTGCTAACTTCTCCATCTTGTCATCTTCTCTTGTTGGCAGGAAGTGTTCTGATTTGGTGAGACGATCAACTATTACCCAAATAGTATCAAAACCACTTGCAGTCCTTGGTAATTTAGTGATGAAATCCATGGTAATGTTTTCCCATTTCCATTCCGGTATTTCGAGTTGTTGAAGTAGACCTGATGGTTTCTGATGCTTCGCTTTGACCTTAGAACACGTCAAACATTCCCCTACGTATTTAGCAACATCGGCTTTCATACCTGGCCACCAAAAAATTTTCTTGAGATCCTTGTACATCTTACCCGTTTCAGGATGTATTGAGTATCTGGTTTTATGAGCTTCTCTAAGTACCATTTCTCTCATATCTCCAAATTTTGGTACCCAAATTCTTTCAGCCCTATACCGGGTTCCATCTTCCCGAATATTAAGATGCTTCTCCGATCCTTTGGGTATTTCATCCTTTAAATTTCCCTCTTTTAAAACTCCTTGTTGCGCCTCCTTTATTTGAGTAGTAAGGTTAGTGTGAATCATTATATTCATAGCTTTTACTCGAATGGGTTCTCTGTCCTTTCTGCTCAAGGCGTCGGCTACCACATTTTCCTTTCTCGGGTGGTAACGAATCTCAAAGTCGTAATCATTCAACAATTCAATCCACCTACGCTGCCTCATATTCAGTTGTTTCTAATTAAATATGTGTTGAAGACTTTTGTGGTCGGTATATATAATACTTTTGACCCCATATAAGTAGTGCCTCTAAGTCTTTAATGCAAAAACAACCGCGCCTAATTCCAAATCATGCGTCGTATAATTCTGTTCGTGAATCTTCAATTGTCTAGACGCATAAGCAATTACTTTCGTTCATTTCATTAATACACAACCGAGACCTTGCTTTGAGGCATCACAATATATCACAAAATCATCATTCCCTTCAGATAATGACAATATAGGTGCCGTAGTTAACTTTTTCTTTAACAATTGAAACGCTTTCTCTTGTACATCTTTCCATTCAAATTTCTTCCCTTTATGTGTTAATGCAGTCAAGGGTTTTGCTATTCTGGAAAAGTCTTGGATGAACCTTCTGTAGTAACCAGCTAGTCCTAAAAACTGGCGTATGTGTTTCGGAGTTTTCGGGGTTTCCCACTTTTCAACGGTTTCAATCTTTGCTGGATCCACCTGAATACCTTCTTTGTTCACTATGTGACCGAGGAATAGAACTTCTTCCAACCAAAATGCACACTTTGAAAACTTAGCGTACAGTTTTTCTTTTCTCAGCAACTCTAGCACTTTTCTCAAATGTTCTTTGTGCTCTTGATCATTCTTCGAGTAAATAAGTATGTCATCAATAAAAACAATGACAAACTTGTCAAGATATGGCCCACACACTCGATTCATGAGGTCCATGAACACAGCTTATAACGACCCTCATTTTTCCATTCTATATTTTTCCAATATTAAATGCCCAAACAATATAATCAAAACTTAATGATTAAACTTTAATCAACAATTGTTAAGTATTAAGAGTTAGAAAACATATTAATTAACTTTGTGCAATAATTGACAAGTTAATAAAAGATGAAAATAATAAACTGTTAGTCGACACTCACTGCTAATTAAAATTTATGCATTTATGTAATATTATAACTGATAACCTATAAGTAATAAATAAAAATTGACATTTATATAAATAATAAAACAATTGAGAACTAAATATATACAAGTCATGAATTAGTAAAAAGAAAATAATACTTATCATGTAGTAAATGTAAAAAATAATAATAGTAATAATAGTAATAATAATGAGACTAAAGAATCTTAAACAATTACATCCTTATGTTGACTAAAAATTAAAATAATATATATATAAACTAGTACCACCTATTGTTGACTAAAAATTATAAAATAAAATAAAATCATTAATTAGAACATCCTTATGTTGACTAACACTCTAATACTTGCACTATATAAACTCCTAATTTCTCATTCACAAATCACACCAAAATCCTCTCTCAAAAACAATCTCTCCCTCTCCCTCTCTTGTGGTATTCGGATCTTCAAGCTTGTTCTTCGTGTTCTTCAAGAATCTTCAAGGAGTTCTTCAAGATTTTTAAGGCTTTGATCTTCCATCTTCATCGTGTTCATCTTTTCTTTGTTAATTATCTTGAATCTTCAAAGGTATAACATAAACCCTAAACTATTTACATAAACTTTAATCTTTGTTAATTCATATTCATATTATAAACTTGTTATTCATAAGTATATACATAAACACTCCTAGATTTATATATACATATATACATGTAAAAAAAAAAATATTTTTATGTATATATACGAATTATATATACATATACATATTAAAACCTTAAACCCTAATACTACTTATACTAGTACTTAACATGTATACACTATTACTATTACTAGCACCTATAACCTACTACTTATATTGTAGCACAAAAATATTTTGGGATATGTATTAGAGATGTATAGATCTTCGAACTTTCTTGACGAATGGTTTCTACGAGATTCTAGGCAGAGGGTTTGGACTTCCGATTTAAAGGGTCCTATGGCTCAAGCCCCTAGATCTAAATTAGCCATTCGAAGGGAAAGGGGTGATTGGAAGCTTATCTAATACGGCAAGTATCCTAAAATGAAAAACACTCATAAAAGTAGAAACTCTATAGTCATAGAAACTTAGTAAAATAAGAAACTTTCTAAAAATGGAAACATTATAAAAATAGTAACTTACTAGGAATAGAAACTTAGTAAAACAAACTATACTTAAACACATACTTAAACTTAAACATGGGCAAAACACTTAACTACTCTTAAATGTCAATAGGTTGACTTTCCTGCTCACTCGTTCAACTCTTTATTCCGAGGAATAACTCTCTCTCTACTTACTAAGGTGAATTCATAGCCCCACTCTTTATTGCTAGCAAACTTATTTAACTTATTTGGGGTGAGACACATGCTGCTTTTACTATTTACAATTTAGACACAAGTACCAACTGCTAAAACTATGCTATACCCGGCTATGTCCGACTAAGTCCCTACAGTGATATTTTTAAGTGCTGCGGCATGCTTATTTATTGGGGGTAGGCCTATCGGGAGTAACGTCCCCGATACATTTGACTAAGTCTTTGTATTACTTGATAATGAAATTAAACCGACAAGGACAGACACAACTTGTCATGGGGCAAACTTGAACGTTTAGTCTAAATATCACGCACTGGCATAACTTTTTGATCCTGCGGGAGATCAACCTTACAAATTAAATCTTGTGGTCTAAAACAAACGGTCAAACTTATTTGTTAAACCTATGAACTTCACTCAACCTTTTGGTTGACACTTTAGCATGTTTTGTCTCAGGTGCTGTTTGATTCAAGCTCTTATACTTACTGCTTATGTGATGCTACTTGGACATAGGATCAAGAGATATCGCATTTATTACTTCTGCATGTGAACATTTCCATTATTGTTATTCCTATCATTGTAACTACGTTTCATTTTCCGCTGCGTGCTCAATAAAGTTTGTTTTATCATTTAGTATTGTTCTCGTATATTATAATATGTTGGTTGATTTGATATTAAGTCACATTTCACCCAGGCCCTAACTGGGGGTGTGACAGATTGGTATCAGAGCAAACCAGGCTGTTATAGAGAACCAGGATTGCATTTTTATGTGTGCCTTACTTGTTAGCTAGGGTGCCTTAGCAATCTAGGAAACTATAACCTTTCCTGCCTTGGACTTAAAGCACTTAGGATTGTCGTATAATCTTAACAATTATGCTTTAATAAACTTGACTCAAAGATTCTAATCAAGGTCTCTTTCCTAATGATAGGATGTCAAGCTCAAGCGTTAACAAGTCCAACAAAGCAACTCACAACCCTACCACCGAAGTAGGTGTTGGACACTCTTCAACTTCGAGACCAGTTCGAAGTCCTCTTTATAGTCCTACTTCACCACCACTGAATTATAGCCCGAATACTATTTTAGATTCACATGGGTCTCCTCAATACTACCCAACTCCGAGAACCCAAGATAAGGGAAAACGGCATGAAGAAGTTGGTCCATCAAGGAAGAGAGCCCGATCTCCTTTTTATGATGGTCCTAAGTATGAAATCATGAGATTACGAAACGATACCGAGAGAAACATTGGAGGTCTACTTCGCCACATGGAAAGAGTGGATCGTCGAATGAAGAAACTTATGAAAGAAAACGTCGAGCTAAGAAAGGAGTTGCTGATGCTAAAGTGCGAGGAAGAACGAAACACTCGCTGGGGAAAGCAATCACTTGCTTACCTCAAGGAGGATGTTGATGTCCGAATGAAAATGGAGAAAGGTCGAGTCGACGAACAACTTGCCATAAGAGAGTACAACACTAATGCCTTAAACAGTCGTGTTACCAACCTTTATGACAACTTCGAGTATCTCTATGAGAAACAAAAGTCGAAAAATGAGAAAGTTGAGGAGTTTATGAAGAAGGTTGGAGACGAAATATGAAGACTACTTCAATCTTAATATTTCCTAGTTATTTTTCCTATTTTCCATCTATGTAAAGGCTGTGCCTTAAACAATTTCTATTTCCGAATCGTGTAATAAAGGCTTATTTAATGCCTCGTTCTAATAATATAAAGTGTTTTATTAATATCATGCGATATCAATACTTTAGTTTATTCATACTTGTGATTACTCAAACTTATAACTTGTTAAACTTATCAAATATATGTTCACTTTTATGTAGTGACATCATGGTTCGTCCAGCTGCACCTACCGTTAACAACGTTGTGTTAACTACTGAGCAATTTCAACAGTTACTCGCTGCTGCCCAAGGAAACGCCCAAGCTAATCATGCTAATACTCAACCAAAACCTTGTTCCTACAAGGACTTTACAAACTGTCACCCTCCCGCTTTTAAGGGAAACGAAGAAGCTGTCGAACTAGTTCGTTGGTTCGAAAAGATGGAATCTATTTTCCGTATTTGCAACTGTGGTGATGATGATCGAGTAAAGTATGCCACTAGCTCGTTGGGTGGTAATGCTTTAACTTGGTGGACTGCTTATGCCAAGTCCGTAGGAATTGATAATGCTAATGCAATTCCATGGGACGAACTCAAAAGTATGATGGTCAACAAATTCTGCCCAAGGAGTCAAGTTCAGAAGCTTGAAGCTGAGTTCTGGGAACTCAGGGTCAAGGGTACTGACATTGAGAATTATACCAATCGTTATCTGGAGCTTTCTACTCTATGTCCTGAAATGTTTCCTACTGAAGCTAGAAGAATTGAGCGGTATATTGAAGGTCTTCCCGAAGATGTTCAAGGGAATGTTATTGCTGCTGAGAAGGTTACTTTGGATGCTGTGATTCTCATGGCACAAAATCTCATGTTGGCCAAGAGAAGAAGGGCGTCGGCCAATAAGCAAGTTGAAACCAAGGGTAATGATGGTAAGAGGAAGTTTGAGCCGTCTCAAGGTTCAACTCAGAATGTTAGTAAAAAGCTTATGGATAGTACAAGGACGAATTATAAGGGCACTTATCCTTTTTGTGTTCGTTGTGAAAGGCATCACCCGGGGCAGTGCACTGCCACTTGTTCGTTGTGTAAGAAAGTGGGACACGTAGCTAAGACGTGTAGGACTCCTCCAAAGAATAAATCTATTGTTCCTGCCAAAGCTCCTCCTACTTGTTATACTTGTGGGGAAAAGGGACACATTAGTCCAAATTGCCCTAAGAAGAGAGATAATCCTGCTACTGGAGCCAATACTACTGCTGCAAAGGGTCGTGCATTTGTTATTACTGCTGCTGAAGCCCGAGATGAAGATGAGGTCATCACGGGTACGTATCTCGTCAATAATTGCTACGCAACTATTTTATTCGATACTGGTGCCGACCGAAGTTACGTATCTAATGAATTTTGTACCCTATTTACTGAAAAGCCTCAACCCTTAGAAACTAAACGATTAGTAGAAGTAGCCAATGGAAAGATCATGAAAGTTGATAAAATTTATAAAAACTGCAACCTAATCTTAGCCAGCAAAGAATTTAAGATAGACCTTTTGCCGGTCGAGCTAGGAAGTTTCGATGTCGTAGTTGGAATGGATTGGTTACGTCCATTAAGAGCTGCGATCATGTGTTACGATAAAACCGTTCATGTTCCATTAGGAAATGGAGAGACTCTTATTATCCAAGGTGAAAAGAGTGGTTCCAATCTCAATATTATCTCCTGTATTAAAACCCGCAAATACCTTATGAAAGGTTATCCAGCTATTCTAGCCCACGTTAATCTGATTGAATCGAAAGAGAAGCGAATTGAAGATGTACCAGTAGTTAAAGACTTTCCCGATGTGTTTCCCGAAGATCTTCCGGGTATTCCACCTCCTCGACAAGTTGAATTCCAAATTGATTTAACTCCTGGTGCTGCTCCTGTTGCTAAAGCACCATACCGTTTAGCACCTTCCGAAATGAAGGAATTATCCAACCAACTCCAAGAACTATTGGATAAAGGTTTCATTCGTCCAAGCTCGTCCCCTTGGGGAGCTCCTATTCTGTTTGTTAAAAAGAAGGATGGTACATTAAGGATGTGCATTGATTACCGCGAACTTAACAAGCTTACTATCAAGAACCGTTATCCGTTGCCACGTATTGATGATCTATTTGACCAACTTCAAGGGTCAAGTGTTTATTCAAAGATTGATTTAAGATCCGGTTATCACCAACTCAAGGTCAAGGAATCCGATATTCCTAAGACTGCTTTTCGCACTCGTTATGGGCACTATGAATTCTGTGTCATGCCTTTTGGTTTAACTAATGCTCCTGCCGTGTTCATGGACCTCATGAATCGTGTTTGTAAACCGTATCTTGACAAATTTGTCATCGTATTCATTGACGACATCTTGATCTATTCGAAGAATGAGAAAGAGCATGAGCAACATTTGCGCATGATTCTTGAACTCTTACGAAAGGAACAACTTTATGCTAAATTTTCTAAGTGCGAGTTTTGGCTCAAAACCGTACAATTTCTCGGACATGTTGTTGATAGAAACGGAATACATGTCGATCCAGCTAAGATTACTGCTATTCAGAACTGGGAGATACCAAAGACTGCAAAGCATATTCGTCAATTTTTGGGACTTGCCGATTACTATCGAAGGTTTATAAAAGATTTTTCTCTCATTGCCAAACCTCTTACAAAGCTGACTCAAAAAGGGAAGAAATTTGAGTGGTCCGAAGAACAGGAATCTGCTTTCAAGATTCTGAAGGAGAAGTTGACCACAGCCCCGATTCTTTCTTTACCTGAAGGTACCGACGACTTTGTTGTTTACTGCGATGCCTCAAAGCATGGCTTTGGTTGTGTTTTAATGCAACGAGAGAAGGTTATCGCCTATGCATCTAGACAGTTGAAGAAACATGAAGTAAACTATACCACACATGACCTAGAGTTAGGTGCCGTGGTATTTGCATTAAAGATATGGAGACATTATCTCTATGGTAATCACTTTACGGTGTACACTGACCATAAAAGTCTTCGACACATCTTTGATCAAAAACAGCTGAATATGAGGCAAAGTCGATGGCTCGAGACATTGAACGATTATTATTGTGAGCTGAAATATCATCCTGGCAAGGCGAATGTAGTTGCCGATGCCCTTAGTCGAAAAGACGATATTAAACGTGTTCGTGCTTTAAACCTAAAAATCAAATCGAATCTTATTTCACGAATCTGTGAAGCTCAATTGGAAGCTATTAGACCGACACTTATCGAAGGTGAAGGACCTATTGGTTTTGAGAACCAACTTCAAGTGAAAGCTAATGGTACACGGTACTTTGGCAATAGAATCTGGGTTCCTCGTTTTGGTAATCTTCGCGAACTAGTCTTGGATGAAGCACATAAGACTAGATATTCTATCCATCCCGGTTCCAGTAAGATGTATCACGATGTGAAGGAATTCTACTGGTGGCCTAACATGAAAGCCGATATTGCTACTTATGTTAGTAAGTGTCTCACTTGTTTGAAAGTCAAGGCCGAACATCAAAAGCCTTCTGGTCTATTGACACAACCCGACATTCCGCAGTAGAAGTGGGAAGGTATCACTATGGACTTCGTTACTAAGTTACCTAAGACTTCGAACGGTAACGATACTATTTGGGTCGTAGTTGATCGTCTTACTAAATCTGCACATTTCATACCAATCAAGGAAACCGACAAGATGGAGAGATTAGCACAGCTTTATATTAAAGAAATCGTCTCACGTCATGGTGTTCCTATCTCGATCATTTCTGATCGCGATAGTCGATTTGTTTCTAGATTTTGGAAAACTTTACAATCTGCTCTTGGAACTCAACTCGACATGAGTACAGCTTATCATCCGCAAACCGATGGTCAAAGTGAACGAACCATTCAAACTATGGAGGATATGCTACGTGCTTGTGCAATCGATTTCGGCAAAGGATGGGATAGACATCTACCTTTGGTTGAATTTTCTTATAATAACAGTTATCACTCCAGCATTAAGGCTGCACCTTTTGAAGCTTTATATGGACGGAAGTGTAGATCCCCTTTGTGTTGGGATGAACTTGAGGACAGACATTTAACTGGTCCTGAAATTATTCACGAAACTACCGAAAAGATCGTTCAAATCAAGCAACGTTTAGAAACTGCCCGTAGCCGACAGAAAAGCTATGCCAATAAGAAACGAAAAGACATCGAATACCAAGTTGGAGATAAAGTCATGTTGAAAGTATCCCCTTGGAAAGGTGTTGTCCGCTTCGGTAAGCGAAGTAAACTCAGTCCACGATATGTTGGACCATTCACAATCACTAAAAGAGTCGGTCCCGTGGCATACCGATTAGAACTGCCAACCGAACTTAGTCAAGTACATGATGTGTTTCATGTCTCAAATCTTAAACGGTGTCTTGCCGATGACACACTCGTTATTCCTCTGGATGATGTCCGCATTGATGAGCAAATGCACTTCGTTGAAGAACCTATAGAAATCATGGAAGGAGAGGTCAAACAAACGCGTAAAAGCAATATACCTATCGTTAAAGTCCGGTGGAATTCGCGTAGAGGCCCCGAATATACCTGGGAACGCAAAGACCATATGAAACGGAAATATCCCCATCTCTTCTCAACTGCTGATGCAAACGAGAAAACTACCTAAAAACTTCGGGACGAAGTTTTCAATAACGGGGAGGTACTATAACGACCCTCATTTTTCCATTCTATATTTTTCCAATATTAAATGCCCAAACAATATAATCAAAACTTAATGATTAAACTTTAATCAACAATTGTTAAGTATTAAGAGTTAGAAAACATATTAATTAACTTTGTGCAATAATTGACAAGTTAATAAAAGATGAAAATAATAAACTGTTAGTCGACACTCACTGCTAATTAAAATTTATGCATTTATGTAATATTATAACTGATAACCTATAAGTAATAAATAAAAATTGACATTTATATAAATAATAAAACAATTGAGAACTAAATATATACAAGTCATGAATTAGTAAAAAGAAAATAATACTTATCATGTAGTAAATGTAAAAAATAATAATAGTAATAATAGTAATAATAATGAGACTAAAGAATCTTAAACAATTACATCCTTATGTTGACTAAAAATTAAAATAATATATATATAAACTAGTACCACCTATTGTTGACTAAAAATTATAAAATAAAATAAAATCATTAATTAGAACATCCTTATGTTGACTAACACTCTAATACTTGCACTATATAAACTCCTAATTTCTCATTCACAAATCACACCAAAATCCTCTCTCAAAAATAATCTCTCCCTCTCCCTCTCTTGTGGTATTCGGATCTTCAAGCTTGTTCTTCATGTTCTTCAAGAATCTTCAAGGAGTTCTTCAAGATTTTTAAGGCTTTGATCTTCCATCTTCATCGTGTTCATCTTTTCTTTGTTAATTATCTTGAATCTTCAAAGGTATAACATAAACCCTAAACTATTTACATAAACTTTAATCTTTGTTAATTCATATTCATATTATAAACTTGTTATTCATAAGTATATACATAAACACTCCTAGATTTATATATACATATATACATGTAAAAAAAATAATATTTTTATGTATATATACGAATTATATATACATATACATATTAAAACCTTAAACCCTAATACTACTTATACTAGTACTTAACATGTATACACTATTACTATTACTAGCACCTATAACCTACTACTTATATTGTAGCACAAAAATATTTTGGGATATGTATTAGAGATGTATAGATCTTCGAACTTTCTTGACGAATGGTTTCTACGAGATTCTAGGCAGAGGGTTTGGACTTCCGATTTAAAGGGTCCTATGGCTCAAGCCCCTAGATCTAAATTAGCCATTCGAAGGGAAAGGGGTGATTGGAAGCTTATCTAATACGGCAAGTATCCTAAAATGAAAAACACTCATAAAAGTAGAAACTCTATAGTCATAGAAACTTAGTAAAATAAGAAACTTTCTAAAAATGGAAACATTATAAAAATAGTAACTTACTAGGAATAGAAACTTAGTAAAACAAACTATACTTAAACACATACTTAAACTTAAACATGGGCAAAACACTTAACTACTCTTAAATGTCAATAGGTTGACTTTCCTGCTCACTCGTTCAACTCTTTATTCCGAGGAATAACTCTCTCTCTACTTACTAAGGTGAATTCATAGCCCCACTCTTTATTGCTAGCAAACTTATTTAACTTATTTGGGGTGAGACACATGCTGCTTTTACTATTTACAATTTAGACACAAGTACCAACTGCTAAAACTATGCTATACCCGGCTATGTCCGACTAAGTCCCTACAGTGATATTTTTAAGTGCTGCGGCATGCTTATTTATTGGGGGTAGGCCTATCGGGAGTAACGTCCCCGATACATTTGACTAAGTCTTTGTATTACTTGATAATGAAATTAAACCGACAAGGACAGACACAACTTGTCATGGGGCAAACTTGAACGTTTAGTCTAAATATCACGCACTGGCATAACTTTTTGATCCTGCGGGAGATCAACCTTACAAATTAAATCTTGTGGTCTAAAACAAACGGTCAAACTTATTTGTTAAACCTATGAACTTCACTCAACCTTTTGGTTGACACTTTAGCATGTTTTGTCTCAGGTGCTGTTTGATTCAAGCTCTTATACTTACTGCTTATGTGATGCTACTTGGACATAGGATCAAGAGATATCGCATTTATTACTTCTGCATGTGAACATTTCCATTATTGTTATTCCTATCATTGTAACTACGTTTCATTTTCCGCTGCGTGCTCAATAAAGTTTGTTTTATCATTTAGTATTGTTCTCGTATATTATAATATGTTGGTTGATTTGATATTAAGTCACATTTCACCCAGGCCCTAACTGGGGGTGTGACACAGCTGGTGCGTTAGTCAAACCAAACGGCATAACCATAAACTCGTAATGACCGTAACGCATCCTAAAAGCAGTCTTTGGAATATCATCCTCCTTCACCCGCATTTGATGATATCCAGAACGTAAATCGATCTTCGAATAAACAGACGAGCCTTGTAGTTAATCAAATAAGTCGTTGATTCTCGGTAGTGGGTAGCGGTTCTTGATGGTAAGTTTGTTCAACTCTCGGTAGTCGATACACAACCTAAATGTACCATCTTTCTTCTTGACAAACAAAACAGGAGCTCCCCATGGTGATGTGCTTGGTCGAATGAAACCATGCTCTAAAAGTTCTTATAATTGGCTCTGAAGTTCCTTCATTTCACTAGGTGCGAGTCTGTATGGAGCACGAGCAATTGGTGCAGCTCCCGGTATAAGGTCTATTTGAAATTCAACGGATCGGTGTGGAGGTAGTCCCGGTAATTCTTTCAGAAATACATCGGGAAATTCTTTTGCGACGGAAATATCATTGATGTTCTTCTCTTTAGAATTGACTTTCTCAACGTGTGCTAGCACAGCATAGCAACCTTTTCTTATTAGTTTTTGTGCCTTTAGGTTACTAATAAGATTTAACTTCGTGTTGCTCTTTTCTCCGTACACCATTAAGGGTTTTCCTTTTTCTCGTATAATGCGAATTGCATTTTTGTAACAAACGATCTCTGCTTTCACTTCTTTCAACCAGTCCATACCGATTATCACATCAAAACTTCCTAACTCTACTGGTATCAAGTCAATCTTAAATGTTTCGCTAACCAGTTTAATTTCTCGATTCTGACATATATTATCTGCTGAAATTAATTTACCATTTGCTAATTCGAGTAAAAATTTACTATCCAAAGGCGTCAATGGGCAACTTAATTTAGCACAAAATTCTCTACTCATATAGCTTCTATCCGCACCCGAATCAAATAAAACATAAGCAGATTTATCGTCAATAAGAAACGTACCCGTAACAAGTTCCGGGTCTTCCTGTGCTTCTGCCGCATTAATATTGAAAACTCTTCCACGGCCCTGCCCATTAGTATTCCCCTGATTCGGGCAATTTCTAATAATGTGGCCCAGTTTTCCACATTTATAACAAACAGCGTTGGTATTACTTGCTCCGACACTATTCATTTCGGCATTACATGTTCCGACATTATATGTTCCTTTAGTTCTGTTAAACTTTGGTCCGTAGACCTCACACTTTGTCGCGCTATGACCATTTCTTTTACACCTGTTGCAAAATATCATGCAAAACCCTGATGATTTTCTTCACACCTATGACATGGCTGTTTTTGGTTTTTGTTGCCGTTGTTGTTATTGAGGTTGTTGTTGGGATTGTTATTGTTGTTGAAACGATTGTTGTAGTTATTTTTGTTGTTGGAATGTTTGTTGTAGTTATTGTTAGGATTGCAGTTACTGTTGCGATTGTTGTTGCGGTTGTTGGGATAGTTGTTGCGATTGTGGTTGTAATTGTTGTTGTTGTTGTACTGGTGACTCTTGTCACCGTTTTCCTCCCACTTCCTCTTGAGTTGTTTCGTGTTGGCTTCTTCGACCGCATGCTCTTTAATTCTTCCCTCAATCTGATTTATGAGTTTATGAGCCATTCGACTTGCCTTCTGTATAGAAGCGGGCTCGTGTGAACTCACATCTTCTTGAATCCTTACTGGTAACCCATTTACAAACTCGTCGATCTTCTCTTATTCATCTTCGAATGCTCCCGGATACAATAGGCACAACTCTGTGAATCGTCGTTCATATGTGGTAACGTCGATTCCTTGTATTCGTAACTCTCTAAGTTCTGCCTTGAGTTTATTGACTTCGTTTCTAGGACGGTACTGCTCGTTCATCAATTGCTTGAATGCCGACCACGGTAGTGCGTAAGCAGCATTTTGTCCTACCTGTTCAAGATAGGTGTTCCACCACGTTAACGCAGTACCTGTGAAGGTATGCGTAGTGTACTTAACCTTGTCCTCTTCAGTACACTTACTTATGGCAAACACCGATTCGACTTTCTCGGTCCACCGTTTCAATCCAATTGGTCCTTCGGTTCCATCAAATTCCAATGGTTTGCAGGCAGTGAATTCTTTGTAGGAGCATCCTACACGATTTCTTTCGCCGTTAGCTGCATTGCTAGATTCATAGTTATTGTTGGTATGTAGCGCAGCCTGTACTGTGGCTATGTTTGCAGCAAGAAAGGTACGAAATTCCTCTACGCTCATATTCATGGTGTGTCGAGTAGTCGGTGCATTTCCTTCAAAATAGCCAACTGAATCGAGTTAATCATACAGAATATTAAGAGTAGTCAATAGTATTTTGTAGCATAATATGAACTCATTTATAAAAGCTTTTTCTTCATATTAGCGTTTTATAAGTTTAAATTCGGGTACTACCTACCCGTTAAGTTCATACTTAGTAGCTAATATACAATTCAACTACAACAATTCCATATGAAAAACTGATTATAATAATATATCACATATAAATATTCTTCAAACTTACAACATCGCTATATTACATATAACATGAAATATAGTACACTTTGATACAGGACAGTTTTGAAGATAAATCTAGTTAATATGCAAGTTGTTCAGCAAAGGAAATAAAGACACGTAATTCATAAGTCCAGAAACAAGTCATGCATTCTGGTTTTACTAAGACGACTTCCCATCCTTGGTCTTGTAGAAAATAACCGTTATGACCATTGGCTAGGCAGCATGTTGTAATGTCGTCAAAAGGACGAGGGTTTCGTAATGTCCAACAGCCCTGTAATAATCTAAAAACCTTGCTTCTCACCCCAACTACTAAATCCGTCACTTGTGGGAGGTTTTATTTAAAAGTTGCAATCCGATGTTCTTTTTCTCACTTTGGTAAGAAGCGAACATCACTAACCCGTAAGCATAACATGCTTCTTTATGTTGCATGTTAGAAGCTCTTTCTAATTCACGAAATCCTATTGATAATGCTAAAAACGAACATATATTTCATAGCATTATCCCTCAAGAAATACAAGCTTTTAGTTGCAATTGTTCTATTTACAAGTGATATTCGTTTAAATAATAAAAGTTGAAGTAAAAAGACAGATTCGACAAATTGAAGACGCAAACGACCAAAAAGCTCAAAAGGACAAAGTACAATCAAAGAGGTTCCAATTATTGATGAGAAACGTCTCAAAATTACAAAAGTACAAGACGCAAAACGCAAAGTACAAGATATTAAATTGTACGCAAGGACGTTCGAAAAACCGGAACTGGGACCAAAGTCAACTCTCAACGCTCGACGCAACAGACTAAAAATTACAAGTCAACTATGCATATGAATATAATATAATATATAATTAATTCTTAAAATTAATATATATATATATATATATATATATATATATATATATATATATATATATATATATATATATATATATATATATATATATATATATATATATATATTATATAATAAAAACCGTCGGCAGAAGAAACAAAGACATGTGAGCTGAATTCCAGGCCCATGCGATCGCATGGCCTGGAAGGCAAAAAGCCATGCGATCGCATGGCAGTAGGTAGCAGCTGACATGCCTATAAATTTCGAGCTTTGGTGCATCATATAATCATCTTTTTTTCTTCTCATATCAAACGTGTGTATATATATATATATATATATATATATATATATATATATATATATATATATATATATATATATATATATATATATATATATATATTTAATTTTAATTTTAATTTTAAATTCTAATAATAAGGGTATGTTAGCGAATGTTGTAAGGGTGTAAGTCGAAATTCTGTCCGTGTAACCCTACGCTATTTTTAATCATTGTAAGTTATGTTCAACCTTTTTACATTAATGTCTCGTAGCTAAGTTATTATTATGCTTATTTAAGACGAAGTAATCATGATGTTGGGCTAAAAATATTAAAATTGGGTAATTGGGCTTTGTACCATAATTGAGGTTTGGACAAAAGAACGACACTTGTGAAAATTAGACTATGGGCTATTAATGGGCTTTATATTTGTTTAACTAAATGATAGTTTATTAATTTTAATATAAAGATTTACAATTAGATGTACCTAGAAATAACTATATACACTCGATCGGACACGATGGGCGGGATATTTATATGTACGAATAATCATTCATTTAACCGGACACGGGAATGGATTAATAGTCTATGGAATTATTAAAACAGGGGTGAAATTATGTACAAGGACACTTGGCATAATTGATAACAAAGTATTAAAACCTTGGGTTACACGCAGTCGATAACCTGGTGTAATTATTAAACAAAGTATTAAAACCTTGTTACAGTTTAAGTCCCCAATTAGTTGGAATATTTGACTTCGGATATAAGGATAATTTGACGAGGATACTCGCACTTTATATTTATGACTGATGGACTGTTATGGACAAAAACCAGACGGGCATATTAAATAATCCAGGACAAAGGACAATTAACCCATGGGAATAAACTAAAATCAACACGTCAAACATCATGATTACGGAAGTTTAAATAAGCATAATTCCTTTATTTTCATATTTAATTGCACTTCTAATTATCGCACTTTTTATTTATTGTCATTGTATTTAATTGTACTTTTAATTATCGTACCTTTTAATTATCGCACTTTTATCGCAATTTCATTATCATTATTTACTTTACGCTTTAAATTAAGTCTTTTATTTATTTAATATTTTACATTTGGTTTTAACTGCGACTAAAGTTTTAAAATCGATAAACCGGTCATTAAACGGTAAAAACTCCCTTTTTATAATAATAATATTACTTATATATATATTTGTATTTTTATAAGATTAAAACTAATATAACGTTAAGCTTGTTTAAAAGATTCCCTGTGGAACGAATCGGACTTACTAAAAACTACACTACTGTACGATTAGGTACACTACATATAAGTGTTGTAGCAAGGTTTAGGTATATCCATTCTATAAATAAATAAATATCTTATGTAAAATTGTATCATATTTAATAGTATTTCGTTGTAAAAATTATAACTATTTTATATACACCTCGCATAACATCAAGTATTTTTGGCGCCGCTGTCGGGGACAATTTTGCTTAAACGCCGGAAGCGCAACGCTATAAAAAAAGATTTTTATTAATTTTTAGTTTACTTTTATAAAAATACATTTTTGAAAAAATACGTTTTAAATACACAAAAATATAAAAGAAAAACAAAAAATATATATATTTAAGAGTTTGTTACATATATATATAAAATTATAAAGTTTCTTTATTTTTATTTTAGTTTTTAAAATTAAATTTTTATTTAAGTTATATAAATATTATATATATATTTAAAACAGAAAACTGAAAAAAAGTAAAAAAAAATTTACTCGAGGCCCAGTACTGTTACAGCCCAAGCCTGGCCCGAAATCCCTATCCATGCGATCGCATGGATTTTTAAAGCGAGGACCATGCGATCGCATGGCCCTGTCTGACACGGAGTAATTATTACGGAGTAATTATTATTATTGTTATTTAATTTAAACCCTAATTAGGGTTAGATTATATAATTAGTTTTAGTTTTTATTTAATTTGTAATTTAAGTTATAATTAGTTTAATTAAATTATAAAATTAATAGTTTTATAAAATAAATAATATAAAAATAATATTTTTATAAAAATTGTACTTTTTACAACTTTAAGATTATTTTTATATTTTGTAACTTTTAATTCGTTTTAGCGTAATATTTGTATTTTTCGCTCGTATTTAGTTTTAAGTCATAGTTTTTGCCATAGTTATTTTTAATTCTAGATTTTTAGGATTTGCCGTAAAATCCCTTATGTGCTTTTTCTTTAGACTAAGATTTAGGTGCTTTAGAATTTTGCGACGCCGTTTTATATATTAGTACATTTTTAAGTTATTGCCATTTGGGATATAGTTTTTTTTAAGCTTTAATATTTTTAGACGCAACTTTTAATTTTTAGTTCCTTTTTAAGTTTCGACGCGCTACTTTCTTATTTTTATTTTTCGACGCCTATTATTTTTCGACCTTTTATTTTTCGACGTTTTTCGACGCGCTCTTTTTCTTTCTTATTTCTCGACACTCTTGTTTTAGGACATAGAATTTTCTATTTCTTCTCTAAAATTTCTTTAAATTTTAACGAAAAATTATTTTAAGTGGTTAAATTGATAGACATCAAAATTTTCTGGTTCGTAGTAATAGTTGGATTTGTACGTGGACCGGGTTATTGGAGCTAAACAGTACTCAATTATATTGAGTCCAAACGAATCCTGCCCCTCTGCTGCATCTTTTGGCTATTCGAAACGTGGGCAAAAGCAGAAAAGTCTATTAATTTGATAACTTATATAATTTTTCTTTCTTTTTAAAAACTAATAGGATATTCAGTGAATGCACCGAGCAAAACGTTCACCACCTTTTGTACGTTCACCACCTGTAACTCGATCAAGACATCTAGCAAATATTGTCGCCATTGATTTTTCTTTAGAATCGTCATCCAGTCAACCCAGTACTCCAGTTCAAATTTCCGATAATCCATTTTTTGAACCCGACCTCACAATTGAGAATCCGGAGAATATTCAGGGACAATTCATAGATCCTGAACCACTAATCTTTCCTCCGGAACCACCAATCATTCAAACAGAGATTGTTGAGGAACGAACCATTAAATCAGAATCCTCTAGTGATTCAGATTCAACAAATTCAATCATGGAAAATCTGGAACCTCTAAGTATGGAAGACCGAATGAGAGCTAAACGCACTGGCCAAGGTCACGCAATTACTCAACCAGACATTAATGCACCAGATAATGAAATCAAAGGACAAATCCTACACATGGTAACTAATCAATGCCAATTTAGTGGTGCACCGAAGTGTCATAACCCGTCCTTAACCATAAGAACGCGTTAGATAACGTATGATTTCATTGCGAGGTATTGACCTCTATATGAGACATTTTTGAAAGAAAACTGCATATATTATACATTACAAACCATAACCATTATTTTTGTTACAAGCTTAAGACAATAAAAAGAAGATTAACGTTTAGCGATAATCTTCGACTTACAAACTTTACAAATGATGACAACAACATGGTTTCTAGCATATTTTACAATACAACATCTCGGATATGCAGTTTTATTTTTGACACAAACATGCGTACGCAAGATCCTGGTTAGATCCAACATGATGCAGCGGAAGCTTTAGAAATCACCTGAGAATAGACATGTTTTAAAAAGGTCAACATAAAGTTGGTGAGATATAGGTTTAATGCCGGCAGCAACATATATATAGACCACAAGATTTCGTATATAAACAGTTTAATAAAAGTATTCTAAGTGGTTGAGCACTTGGTAACCATACTTAACATTTTCACGTCGCATATTCCCTTTAATATGAAATCTTACTACACCGTACCAAATGTAGTCACAAAACGAAGTACTGTGCAACCGTTGAATACTGGTCGTCCAGTCCGGTTGGGGTTGTCAGGCCCGATAGATCTATCAACAGGATTCGCGTTTACAATACCGCTGTAAATATTAGTTACCAAGCTACAGGGAAGTATGTCAGTGGTACAACTCAACGTAGAACATATTTTTCAGTTACTTGTGTCCATATCGTAAAACATAAAATACATGTATTCTCATCCCGAAATATTTAGAGTTTAAAAGTGGGACTATATACTCACTTTCGTCTTGAAGATATATATATAATTTGACTTGGTCTCCGGTTGATATCACGAACCTATCCATATATAATATATCAATACCTTTTCTTTTTAAACAAACGTCACATATATATACTTGTTATACTTTTAATACTTTGAATAATTTCTTAGTCCGTAGTTAGCAGTTCGTTGTTAGTAATTCAATTTTAATGGTTCATTTTTAGATGTTTAATATACCCGCAATGAAATAAATAAAACCCCCAACGAAATAAATAAAACCCCATCGTATATGTATTGGTCGAGATTAATCTTGACCCATGGTACCGGTGTTGTCAAATGACGTGTTGCGTACATAAAGTACCGGTGTTGTCAAATGACGTGTTGCGTACAAACATGGGATCTTATGATTAATCTTCTCGTATTGTTTACGGGTGATCCTGAACCATATAAAATTGAATTATAAGTACATATATATAAAATATCATGTTATCTTAGAAATATGTGATTTATATCATTTTTTTCCAATTGATCCCGTAGTTGAAATGATCTAGGATAACCAATTTTGTTTCGGTCATAGTTTCTTCGTTACAAATCCGTTTTCGTTGATTCAAATTGCCATCTTCTTGGATCGAGTTCTTCTTTAAGACTATGAACTGTAAATACCTTGGTTTATATTCAAAATCATACGGCATAAGTGAAACATTAGTGAAACATATGAAGTTAAACATTTTTGTTACAACAAAATCATTTAATGACCATTTTTCTAAAAATACTTATACTTTGAAAAACCAAGTTTTACCTTGTTAAATTAGTATATACATAAGTTATATTACAGGTCTTGAAGTATTTTAAAAGTTAAGTTAGAAGGATCTATTTAGTTTGCAAACAAGTTTGAAAACATTCAAACTATGTTCTTGTTGTTAAACTTTTGTACCACAAAATAAGATAACTATATATATATGAATCGAATAAGGTTATGAACATAGATTCTACCTCAGGTTCCTTGGATAAAGTTGCTGTAAAAGAGAAGTAAGAAGCTAGAATAAAAAGGGTGATGGAAGTGGATGAAAGATTGGAAGTAAGTTGGTGTTCTTGGAAGGTTTTCTTGAAGTGTTTTTGTATGGTTTTCTTATGGTGTTTTAGTATGGTTTTTGAAGCTAGATCTTTATGGAACTTTGCTGGATTGTTATGGAGTTTAGAGAGTAAGAAAGAGTGTGTGTTTTTAGTTAAGAGATTGAAGTAAAAATGAATCAAAAATGATGATACATATATACTCCTAAAAATGTGATCTTTAAGGATAACATGACAAAATTTTAGTTTGTATTTTTGTAATTAGTCTTGCAATGATTCAAAAGTAATTACCTTATACATAAGGCATGAATAAGGGCTGGTTAGGTGGTGATTTGATGTGTATATACCAATAGTAAATACGTATAGAAGCTTGGTATGATACGAGTACAAATACTCTAAATATACGTATAGAAATTTTGTGAAAAATGGAATGAGGATTCAAATATAGCTATCTTTTGTGAATACACTTATATGATTTTATGTATTTAAGTTCTTAAAAGTGATTAAATACATTACTTATACAATATATGTATAAACATTATAGTCTTAAGTATTTAAGTCAAATAACGTTACGTATTGTTATCGTTTTGAAAACTTAAGTTAGTAGTTTCAAAATACACATATAACTTGTTGTTATTAATACAAAATGAGATATTAAAACATTTATTAATCATGTTAAATATGTATATATACATTTATATACACAAACGTATAATTATCATATATTGTATAGTTCGTGATATCATCGGTCAAACTAGACGGTCAAACGTTGTGTAAAACTCTTTTCGGAAATATAAATCTCGACAATTTGGATTACTTATCATGTTGGTAAGGTTTAATTTATGTAAATATTAATATTATAAGTATAGAATGATCGAAAAAGTGCGGGTCGTTACATTACCTCCCCGTTAAATAAATTTCGTCCCGAAATTTTAAAATTGTACCTATTTTGCGTCATCGAGAAACAAGTGTGGATACTTTTGCTTCATCTGATCCTCCCGTTCCCAAGTAAACTCGGGACCTCTTCTAGCATTCCAACGAACCTTAACAATCGGTATATTGCTCTGTTTGAGCTGTTTAACTTCACGGTCCATGATTTCAATTGGTTCTTCGACGAATTGTAGTTTCTCGTCGACATGGATTTCTTCAAGAGGAATGGTGAGGTCTTCCTTTGCAAGACACTTCTTAAGGTTTGAGACGTGAAAGGTATTATGTACTCCGACGAGTTGTTGTGGTAACTCGAGTCGATAAGCTACCGGTCCAATGCGTTCGATGATCTTGAACGGGCCTACATATCTTGGGTTCAGTTTACCTCTTTTACCGAAACGTATTACACCTTTCCAAGGTGACACCTTTAGCATAACCATGTCCCCAATCTGAAACTCTAATGGTTTCCTTCGGACATCGGCGTAGCTCTTTTGGCGACTTCGGGCTGTTTTCAATCTCTCCTTGATTTGTACTATCTTCTCAGTCGTTTCGTGTATGATCTCGGGACCAGTTAATTGTCGATCTCCTACTTCATTCCAACAGATAGGAGATCTACACTTCCTTCCATACAATGCTTCGAATGGTGCAGCTTTAATGCTTGCATGATAACTATTATTATACGAAAATTCTGCTAACGGTAGATACTTATCCCATCCGTTTCCAAAATCGATCACACATGCCCTGAGCATGTCTTCAAGAGTCTGAATCGTTCTTTCACTCTGCCCGTCGGTTTGCGGATGATATGCGGTACTCATATCTAAACGAGTTCCTAGTGCCTCCTGCAGTGATTGCCAGAACTTTGAGGTAAATCTACTATCACGATCGGATATAATGGAAATAGGTATTCCATGCCTTGAAACAACTTCCTTTATATACAATCGTAATAGTTTCTCCATTCTATCCGTTTCCTTTATAGGCAAGAAATGTGCAGACTTGGTGAGACGATCAACAATCACCCAAATGGTGTCGTATCCCCAGGCAGTCTTTGGTAACTTCGTGATGAAATCCATGGTAATACCATCCCATTTCCATTCTGGGATTTCTGGTTGTTGAAGTAACCCTGACGGCTTTTGGTGTTCTGCCTTGACCTTGGAACAAGTTAAACACTCCCCAACATATGTTGCAACGTCTATCTTTAAGTTAGGCCACCAATAATGTGTCTTAAGATCTTGATACATCTTTCCAACTCCAGGATGTATCGAGTATCTTGTCTTATGTGCCTCGTTCAATATCAACTTCCTTAATCCACCCAACTTCGGTACCCAAATACGGTTTGCAAAATATCGAATTCCATCTTCCCGTATAACGAGTTGCTTCTCATACTTCTTCATTATTTCATTTCCTATATTTTCTTTAGTAAGTGCTTCTCGTTGAACTTCTTTGATTTGTGAGTTGAGATTCATGCGAATTTTTATGTTCATCGCTCGTACTCGAATTGGTTCTCGTTCCTTTCTGCTTAGTGCGTCAGCCACCACATTCGCTTTCCCGGGATGATAACGAATTTCACAATCATAGTCGTTTATTAACTCGACCCACCTACGTTGCCTCATGTTCAGCTGTTTCTGATCAAAAATATGTTGAAGACTTTTATGATCAGTAAACACAGTGCATCTAACCCCATATAAGTAGTGTCTCCATATCTTTAACGCAAACACGACTGCTCCCAGTTCTAGATCATGCGTCGTATAATTCCGCTCGTGAATCTTCAATTGTCGAGATGCGTATGCAATAACTTTCTTTCGTTGCATAAGAACACAACCAAAACCTTGTCGCGAAGCGTCACAATATATTTCAAAATCATCGTTCCCTTCAGGTAACGATAAAATAGGCGCCGTAGTTAACTTCTTCTTCAGTAATTGAAATGCGTTCTCCTGCTCCGAGGTCCATTCGTATTTCTTCCCTTTTTGCGTTAATGCTGTCAACGGCTTAGCTATTCGGGAAAAATCTTGAATAAACCTTCTATAATAACCGGCTAAACCCAAAAATTGGCGTATCTGCGTTGGTGTCTTAGGAGTCTCCCATTTTTCAATAGCTTCAGTTTTTGCTGGATCAACCTGAATTCCTTCGCTATTAACAACGTGACCAAGAAATTGCACTTCTTTCAACCAGAAAGCACACTTAGAAAATTTAGCATAAAGTTGTTCTTTTCTCAACAACTCCAGTATCAACCTTAAATGCTCTTCATGCTCTTGCTCACTCTTGGAATAGATAAGAATATCATCAATGAAAACGATAACAAACTTATCTAAATACGGACTACAAACTCGATTCATGAGGTCCATGAATACAGCTGGCGCATTCGTCAATCCAAACGGCATAACCAAAAATTCGTAATGACCATAACGTGTCCGAAAAGCAGTTTTCGGAATGTCCTCTTCTTTGACGCGTAGTTGATGATAGCCCGATCTTAAGTCGATTTTCGAATACACACATGATCCTTGCAATTGATCAAATAAGTCATCAATTCTCGGTAGTGGATACCGATTCTTGATAGTTAACTTATTTAATTCACGATAATCTATACACATCCTGAAAGATCCATCTTTCTTCTTAACAAACAAAATTGGAGCTCCCCACGGTGAAGTACTCGGTCGTATGAATCCACGGTCCAGTAATTCTTTTAACTGACTTTGAAGTTCTTTTAACTCGGACGGTGCAAGTCTATATGGAGCACGAGCCACTGGTGCAGCTCCTGGTACTAAATCTATTTGAAATTCTACCGATCTAAATGGAGGTAATCCCGGCAATTCTTCCGGAAAAACTTCGGGAAAATCTCTTGCCACAGGCACGTCATTGATGCACTTCTCTTCCTTTTCGACTTTATTAACATGTGCTAAAATAGCGTAACATCCCTTTTCTAAACACTTTTTGGCTTTCAAACAGCTAATGAGTTTTAGCTTTGAATCACCCTTCTCTCCGTAAATCATCACCGGCATTTTATCCTTACCAGGAATACGAATTGCCTTCTTGGCACAAACAACTTCCGCACCTACTTTGGACATCCAGTCCATGCCGACTATTACATCAAAACCTCCTAATTCTACGGGTATTAAGTCGATTTTAAACGTTTCTCCGGCTAAATTTATTTCACAATCACGACAAATTTTATCGGCTTCAATTAGTTTACCATTAGCTAACTCAATCAAGTACTTAGCATCTAAAGGTAATGATGAACAATTCAATTTAGTGTAAAAATTTATACACACGTAGCTTCTATCGGCGCCAGTATCAAATAAAATAGATGCTGATAAGTTATTAATGGTAAACGTACCCGTAACAAGCTCCGGGTCTTCTCGTGCCTCTCTAGCATTAATAACAAACGCTCTTCCACGTGCAGGTCCGCCATTCTGATTCGGGCACTGACTCTTATAGTGACCTTGTTTTCCACAACCAAAACAAGTAATGGTAGCCAAAGCAGTTCTATTTGCGTTGGTGGCAGGAGTCTTGTTGCCATTTGTAACGAGAGCCTTACAATCTTCCGCAAGATGACCTTGTCGATTACACTTGGTGCATAACACACTACAGTAACCAAAGTGATGTTTGTGGCAACGGTTGCATAAAGGACTTTGTCCTTTATAACCAAAACCTGAACCACTACTCGCACCTTTTGTGGTTTCTTGTTTCTTATAAGGTTGTTGTTGGTTACCTCGATCATAACCTCCATTCCATTTTTTCTTGTTCCCCAATACCTTCACCTCAGTATTGAATGCTTTCTTGTCCAAAATGACCTGATCCATTAGCTCGTTCGCCATGGTTATAGCTTCATGAATTGTCTTAGGTTTCGATGCTGTAACATTTGCCTTGACCTTTTTGGGCAAACCAGCTTTGTACATTTCAATCTTCCGTTCTTCGGTTGGAACCAATTCAGGACATAGTAAAACCAGTTCCATGAATCGCTGATTGTAGTTGGTGATTTCAGTACCAACTACCTTCAAACTTCGTAACTCATCTTCTAACTTAATAACCTCATTCCTTGGACAATACTCGGTGATTATCATTGCTTTGAATTCTTCCCATGGAGTATCATAAGCTACATCTCCTCCTACCGCCTTCACATAATTCTTCCACCATGTGAGTGCACTATCTTGTAAAGTGCACGATGCAAACTTGGTCATGTCTTTTTCATCACAACCACTGATTTTAAACACCGTCTCCATCTTTTCTATCCATCGGGTTAAACCGATCGGCCCTTCCGTTCCACTGAATGATGAAGGCTTGCAAGCTTGAAACGTCTTGTAGGAGCATCCTACACGAGGATTTGGATTAACTGCAGCAGCTCTTGCAGCCTCAACCCATAACATTCTGTCGTTCACTCGCTGGTTGATGAGTTCCTCGAGTTCTTGTTCCGTCATTCGATTCAATCGCGCCATTTCCTAATGAAAGAAAATAATTATTCACATGGAATATTATAGATGTAGTGTGTATTTATAGTACATTTATAGCTTGTTAATAATATGAACCAGGTATTATTATAAAAGCCTTTTCTTCTTATTAGCGTTTTATAATTATATCTTGGGTAGTACCTACCCGTTAATGTTCATACTTAATAGCTTAGTACAGAATCAATTACTACAATCTAAATAATACTTAACCATGGAAAATTATTGCATTTCATACTTCGCTATTTTACATATGCTTACATCAAACTTTAAACAAACCACACTAATAATATTATACAAAACATTATGTGATTCCATGGTTTAATACGGCAGCGCATCATTTGGTCTATTTCCCAAAACATTTATGTCCAGGGAATCCCCCAACGCGAATCCTAGCTGTCTCCCTACGTTTTGGCTGAGGTGCCGAAGTACTAGATGCGGGGATAGCACTAATAGGAATAGCGGGGATAGGGGTGGTAGTGTTGAGTGGAATTGGTGCCACATCATTCTCATTAAACTCGGGATTTGGATTTTCTAATTCACTAGCTTTTCGTTTCTTTCCGAGTTCGAACTCGTCTTTTGTAATTTCCTGTATTTCTTCCTCGGGTTCACTTTCCTCCTCGGGTTCACTTTCCTCCTCGGGTTCACTTTCCTCCTCGGGTTCACTTTCCTCCTCGGGTTCACTTTCCTCCTCGGGTTCACTTTCCTCCTCGGGTTCACTTTCCGGGTTCTCTATAGTCGGTTCATCCGGAATTTGTGAGTCTTCCCCAAAGATATTATTTTCGTCATCGGATAGGTTAATGACTGGAACACCATCTGAAGATTCTGATTCGGAGTCGTTGATTGTGATAACAATTTTTGAGCTCGACATCTATCACACAACAACTAACCCATTAGTACTTATATAATATTTACATATAAATTTTAACCAACAGTGATAAGCAATGGTTTTTTTTTTTTTAAATCAGACCTGGTCAAAGTCCAGACTTTACTAATGTATCCTAACGACTTATCAGTTAGACACACTAATGCAAACCTGGTTCGCTAAGACCACCGCTCTGATACCACATGTCATAACCCGTCCTTAACCATAAGAACGCGTTAGATAACGTATGATTTCATTGCGAGGTATTGACCTCTATATGAGACATTTTTGAAAGAAAACTGCATATATTATACATTACAAACCATAACCATTATTTTTGTTACAAGCTTAAGACAATAAAAAGAAGATTAACGTTTAGCGATAATCTTCGACTTACAAACTTTACAAATGATGACAACAACATGGTTTCTAGCATATTTTACAATACAACATCTCGGATATGCAGTTTTATTTTTGACACAAACATGCGTACGCAAGATCCTGGTTAGATCCAACATGATGCAGCGGAAGCTTTAGAAATCACCTGAGAATAGACATGTTTTAAAAAGGTCAACATAAAGTTGGTGAGATATAGGTTTAATGCCGGCAGCAACATATATATAGACCACAAGATTTCGTATATAAACAGTTTAATAAAAGTATTCTAAGTGGTTGAGCACTTGGTAACCATACTTAACATTTTCACGTCGCATATTCCCTTTAATATGAAATCTTACTACACCGTACCAAATGTAGTCACAAAACGAAGTACTGTGCAACCGTTGAATACTGGTCGTCCAGTCCGGTTGGGGTTGTCAGGCCCGATAGATCTATCAACAGGATTCGCGTTTACAATACCGCTGTAAATATTAGTTACCAAGCTACAGGGAAGTATGCCAGTGGTACAACTCAACGTAGAACATATTTTTCAGTTACTTGTGTCCATATCGTAAAACATAAAATACATGTATTCTCATCCCGAAATATTTAGAGTTTAAAAGTGGGACTATATACTCACTTTCGTCTTGAAGATATATATATAATTTGACTTGGTCTCCGGTTGATATCACGAACCTATCCATATATAATATATCAATACCTTTTCTTTTTAAACAAACGTCACATATATATACTTGTTATACTTTTAATACTTTGAATAATTCCTTAGTCCGTAGTTAGCAGTTCGTTGTTAGTAATTCAATTTTAATGGTTCATTTTTAGATGTTTAATATACCCGCAATGAAATAAATAAAACCCCCAACGAAATAAATAAAACCCCATCGTATATGTATTGGTCGAGATTAATCTTGACCCATGGTACCGGTGTTGTCAAATGACGTGTTGCGTACATAAAGTACCGGTGTTGTCAAATGACGTGTTGCGTACAAACATGGGATCTTATGATTAATCTTCTCGTATTGTTTACGGGTGATCCTGAACCATATAAAATTGAATTATAAGTACATATATATAAAATATCATGTTATCTTAGAAATATGTGATTTATATCATTTTTTTTCCAATTGATCCCGTAGTTGAAATGATCTAGGATAACCAATTTTGTTTCGGTCATAGTTTCTTCGTTACAAATCCGTTTTCGTTGATTCAAATTGCCATCTTCTTGGATCGAGTTCTTCTTTAAGACTATGAACTGTAAATACCTTGGTTTATATTCAAAATCATACGGCATAAGTGAAACATTAGTGAAACATATGAAGTTAAACATTTTTGTTACAACAAAATCATTTAATGACCATTTTTCTAAAAATACTTATACTTTGAAAAACCAAGTTTTACCTTGTTAAATTAGTATATACATAAGTTATATTACAGGTCTTGAAGTATTTTAAAAGTTAAGTTAGAAGGATCTATTTAGTTTGCAAACAAGTTTGAAAACATTCAAACTATGTTCTTGTTGTTAAACTTTTGTACCACAAAATAAGATAACTATATATATATGAATCGAATAAGGTTATGAACATAGATTCTACCTCAGGTTCCTTGGATAAAGTTGCTGTAAAAGAGAAGTAAGAAGCTAGAATAAAAAGGGTGATGGAAGTGGATGAAAGATTGGAAGTAAGTTGGTGTTCTTGGAAGGTTTTCTTGAAGTGTTTTTGTATGGTTTTCTTATGGTGTTTTAGTATGGTTTTTGAAGCTAGATCTTTATGGAACTTTGCTGGATTGTTATGGAGTTTAGAGAGTAAGAAAGAGTGTGTGTTTTTAGTTAAGAGATTGAAGTAAAAATGAATCAAAAATGATGATACATATATACTCCTAAAAATGTGATCTTTAAGGATAACATGACAAAATTTTAGTTTGTATTTTTGTAATTAGTCTTGCAATGATTCAAAAGTAATTACCTTATACATAAGGCATGAATAAGGGCTGGTTAGGTGGTGATTTGATGTGTATATACCAATAGTAAATACGTATAGAAGCTTGGTATGATACGAGTACAAATACTCTAAATATACGTATAGAAATTTTGTGAAAAATGGAATGAGGATTCAAATATAGCTATCTTTTGTGAATACACTTATATGATTTTATGTATTTAAGTTCTTAAAAGTGATTAAATACATTACTTATACAATATATGTATAAACATTATAGTCTTAAGTATTTAAGTCAAATAACGTTACGTATTGTTATCGTTTTGAAAACTTAAGTTAGTAGTTTCAAAATACACATATAACTTGTTGTTATTAATACAAAATGAGATATTAAAACATTTATTAATCATGTTAAATATGTATATATACATTTATATACACAAACGTATAATTATCATATATTGTATAGTTCGTGATATCATCGGTCAAACTAGACGGTCAAACGTTGTGTAAAACTCTTTTCGGAAATATAAATCTCGACAATTTGGATTACTTATCATGTTGGTAAGGTTTAATTTATGTAAATATTAATATTATAAGTATAGAATGATCGAAAAAGTGCGGGTCGTTACACGAAGGAAGATCCAAATGAACATCTTCGTACCTTTAATAGGATAATAGGATCTGTACTCTATTTAAAATCCGAGAAGTGGGGGATGAACAGATATATCTCATGTTATTTCCCTGGACTTTAAAGGGAGAAGCCAAAGATTGGTTAGAATCATTACCTGAAGGGGCAATTGATACATGGGACGTTTTAGTTGAAAAATTTCTTAAACAATTCTTTCCGGCATCTAAAGCCGTAAGACTTCAAGGAGAAATTGTTACGGTCACACAAAAGCCAAATGAAACTCTATATGAGGCATGGACAAGATTTGGAAAGTTATTAAGAGGATGTCCGCAACATGGTTTAGACACTTGTCAAATAGTACAAATATTCTACCAAGGATGCGACATCACTACAAGGAAAGACATCGATATAGCAGCTGGTGGTTCCATTATGAAGAAAACAGCAACTGATGCTTATAAAATTATTGATAACACTGCTTCCCACTCACATGAGTGGCACCAAGAAAAAGATATCGTTAGATCATCTAAAGCAGCTAGAGCCGATTCTACCCATGACTTAGATTCCATTTCCGCAAAGATAGATGCTGTCGAGGGACGAATGGAAAAGATGACTAAAGATATTCACTGAATACGAATTAGTTGTGAGCAGTGTGGAGGACCACATTTGACAAAAGATTGTCTCAGTATTGAATTAACAATGGAACAAAGAGAGAATGTTTCATACATAAACCAAAGGCCTGGAAATAATTATCAGAATAATTATCAACCGCCAAGACCAATTTACAATCAAAACCAGAATTATAACCGAAATGTTCCATACAACAACCAACAAGGTTCTAGTAATCAACAAGTATCCAATAATACTTACAATCAGCAAAGACCTAATTTTCAAAACAAACCACCACAAACCGATGATAAAAAGCCAAATTTAGAAGATATGATGCCGAAGCTAGTTGATTCTCAAACTCAATTTTTCACATCTCAGAAACAAACCAATGAACAAAATGCTCAAGCATTTAGAAATCAACAAGCTTCTATTCAAAATTTGGAACAAGAAGTAAGTAACCTAGTAAGGTTGATAGGTGAAAGAAAACCGGGAAGTCTGCCTAGTGATACAAATGCTAACCCCCGGAATGAAACAGCTAAAGCTATTACCACGAGAAGTGGTATTACACTTAAACCACCCGAAATACCTGTAATTTCTGATGAAGCTATTCCTACTCCACAAGAACCACAGTCTGAACAAGATAAGGAAACATAACCGGTAGTTGAAAAGGTTAATGAAGATAACACAGTTAAAGCTAAACCTTATGTTAAACCATAACAACCACCACTTCCTTACCCGAGTAAAATGAGAAAAGAGAGACTTGAAGCCGAGCAATCCAAATTCTTGGATATGTTTAAACAAATAAATGTAAATCTTCCTTTCATTGATGTGATTTCAGGAATGCCTAGATATGCTAAATTTCTGAAAGATCTAATAACAAATAGAAAGAAAATGGAAGAACTCTCGGCTGTTACTATGAATGCTAATTGTTCTGCAGTGCTGTTGAATAAGATACCAGAAAAATTATCTGATCCAGGAAGTTTCACAATTTCATGTTTTCTGGGTAGTCTTAGTTCAATAGAAGCATTGGCAGACTTAGGTGCTAGTATAAATCTAATGCCATATTCACTATACACTAAACTAGACCTTGGAGAATTGAAACCAATAAGAATAAGTATACAACTAGCCGATCGATCAGTAAAATATTCTAGAGGGATAATGGAGAACATGCTAGTTAAAGTTGGTACTTTAGTATTTCCAGTAGATTTTGTTATTCTGGACATGGAAGAAGATTCTCAAGTTCCTCTCATATTAGGAAGACCATTCTTAAACACGGCTAAAGCAATGATAGACTTGTTTGGTAAGAAACTGACCCTAAGTATAGAGGACGAGAGTGTTACCTTTTCTGTTGATAGAGCAATGCAACAACCGTAATCTGCAGATGATACATGTTATTATATTCAAACTATAGATTCACATGCAGAATTGTTAGAAGAATTTCCAGAATTACAAGGAACAGGAGAATGTTCTTTAGGAGAAGGAACTGAACAAATTGATGAAACTGAAATGTTAGCTACACTTATGGCTAATGGATATGAACCAACAACAGAAGAAATTCAAATGCTAAAAGAAGAAGACAGATATCGATATAAATCATCGATAGAAGAACCACCGACATTAGAGTTAAAGCCACTTCCAAACCATTTGGAATATGCTTATTTACATGGTGAATCTGAATTACCTATAATAATATCGTCTTCTCTTACTGAAAATGAAAAATCACAACTCATTTATGTGCTAAAAGCTCATAAACTAGCTATTGCATGGAAGATTCATAACATTAAAGGAATAAGTCCTTCGTATTGCACACATAAAATCCTTATGGAAGAAGGTCATAAAACGTATGTGCAATGCTAACGAAGACTAAATCATAATATGCAAGATGTTGTTAAGAAAGATATTATTAAACTGCTTGATGCAGGTTTAATTTATCCAATTTCTGATAGTCTATGGGTAAGCCCAGTTCAATGCGTACCTAAGAAGGGTGGCATGACTGTCATCACAAATGAGAAAAATGAGCTTATTCCTACTAGGACTGTAATAGGATGGCGTGTATGTATTGATTATAGAAAATTGAATGACGCCACCAGAAAAGATCACTTTCCTTTACCTTTCATTGATCAAATGTTGGAAAGATTAGCCAGAAATAGTTACTATTGTTTTTTTGATGGTTTTTTCGGATATTTTCAAATTCCAATAGCACCCGAAGACCAAGAGAAAACCACATTCACGTGCCCTTATGGTACTTTTGCTTACAAACGCATGCCATTTGGACTTTGCAACGCCCCTGCAACCTTTCAAAGGTGCATGATGGCGATTTTTCACGACATGATAGAAGAATGCATGGAAGTTTTCATGGATGATTTTTCAGTCTTCGGTGATACTTTTGAAACATGTCTAGTTAATCTTGAACAAATGCTTATTAGATGCGAACAATCAAATCTAGTACTTAATTGGGAGAAATGCCATTTCATGGTTAAACAAGGCATCGTTCTTGGACATAAAATTTCAAAGGAAGGAATTGAAGTGGATAGAGCTAAAGTAGATGTAATTGCTAAACTTCCACATCCCACCAATGTTAGAGGAGTTAGGAGTTTTCTAGGGCATGCCGGTTTTTACCGACGTTTCATAAAAGATTTTTCTAAAATTGCCACTCCTATGAATAAACTCCTATAAAAAGATGCTCCATTTATATTTTCAAATGAATGTATCAAATCTTTTAATATTCTTAAAGAGAAACTCACTAATGCGCCGATCATGATAACTCCAAATTGGAATCTACCGTTTGAACTAATGTGCAATGCAAGTTATTTTGCAATGGGAGCCGTTTTAGGACAAAGGATTGAAAAACGATTTCAACCTATATATTATGCTAATAAGACGTTACAAGGAACATAAACAAATTACACAACTACTGAAAAAGAACTCCTTACTATTGTCTTTGCTTTTGACAAATTTCGTTCATATCTCGTTCTAGCTAAAACGGTGGTCTATACCGACCATTCTGCTCTTAGATACCTATTTTCAAAACAAGATGCCAAACTAAGATTAATCCGTTGGATCTTACTCTTACAAGAGTTCGATATTAAAATCCGAGACAAAAAAGGAGCAGAAAATCTCGCCGCTGATCATCTTGAAGATAGCTATACAAGATAACTTTCCTGATGAATATCTATTGAAGATAGATTATAGTGAAATTCCATGGTTTGCAGACTATGAAAACTACTTAGTATGTGGATTCCTTGAAAAAGGATTATCGTACCAAAAACGAAAGAAATTCTTTAGTGATATAAAACACTATTTCTGGGAAGATCCATATTTGTTTAAAAGTTGTCCCGATGGAATAATACGCCGATGTGTATTCGGAGATGAAGCTAGTAAAATCTTAAACCATTGTCACACACGACCAACAGGAGGGCATTATAGGCCTCAACTAATAGCAAGAAAAGTTTATGATGCTGGATTCTATTGGCCTACAATTTTCAAAGACGCACACCTTCTTTGCAAATCCTGTGATGCTTGTCAAAGGGCCGGAAAAATAAGTCAACGTGATGAAATGCCACAAAATGTCATTCAAGTATGTGAAGTATTTGACATTTGGGGTATTGACTTTATGGGTCCATTTCCAAAATCTCATAATAATTTATATATTCTCGTTGCCATTGATTATGTATCTAAATGGGCGGAAGCACAAGCTCTCCCAACTAACGATGCACGAGTTGTAGTCAACTTTTTAAAACATCTTTTTGCTAGGTTTGGAACACCGACAACTTTAATAAGTGATCGGGGTACTCATTTTTGTAATAATCAACTTGAGAAAGTTCTTAAAAGATATGGAGTAACTCATAAAATCTCCACCGTATATCATCCACAGACAAGTGGACAAGTTAAAAATACCAACCGAGCTTTAAAACGTATTCTAGAGAAAACCGTAGGGTCAAATCCGAAGGAATGGTCTATGAAATTGGAGGATGCACTCTGGGCTTTTAGAACAGCCTACAACACTCCAATTGGAACCACACCTTTTAATCTCGTTTACGGGAAAGCATGTCATCTTCCAGTAGAAATTGAACACAAAGCATTTTGGGCTTTGAAGACATGTAATCTTGATTTACATGAAGCTGGACGTCTACGGTTAAGTCAACTAAATGAATTAGAAGAATTAAGACATGAAGCATACGAAAATTCGTTAATATATAAGGAAAGAACGAAGAAATGGCATGATAAAAGAATCAGAAGTTTAAAAGAATTTAAAGAAGGAGACAGAGTTCTTCTTTTCAATTCACGATTCAAGCTATTTCCTGGAAAATTGAAATCAAGATGGTCTGGACCATTCATAGTCAAAAGAGTTTTCCCGTATGGAACGGTAGAATTAATAAATTCAAATGGGATTGAATTTAAGGTTAATGGTCACAGAGTTAAACATTACATAGATAGTCCAATGGAAGTTGACAACGAAGTTAATCACAATTTCGATACCACAGCTAACTAAGTGTGGGGAGAATCAAGTCTTTTTAGGGTAATATATATTTCTGTTAGAGTTAGATTTTCTGTTTTCGTGTAGTTCTCGAAAATGGAATCCGAATGGTCTTTCCCTAGCAGACCCTAAAGAACTAGTCTTCTCCCCCTATTCTGAATTTTTATTTTTTTAGGTTTTACAAGATGAAGACTTTCTGTGAACTAAACCATGGTCTAATGCTACACGCTTTGATCATTAAACGTAATAATGACACCCTTCCAAGTGAAATAGTATCATTAATCAGAGGTAAATTGGACGGAGTAAGAAAAGAATCCAGGAACGAAAATAATAAGTTACAATTTAATAAAGGAAAATCAAAATCCGCAGTGAAAAGAAGAACTCGACACCTTGAAAGATGTCACAAATGCGGAAAATGGTCACACGAAGGAAAATGCTCGACGAATCAGACATATTCCAACACCGAATTTGTTACGCTATGCAGAGATGGACCATTCACATGTTTAGAAGAAAAAACGTTGAATGCTCGAGGTTATGCCCATGTAGCTATGGAAAACCAATTAGTCCGACTATCTTATGAGTGGGCTAGAGCATATCACTGAGAAATCTATCTCACAGGTAAGTATGTACAGTTTTCATTTTTATTTTTATTTTTAACCATTTGATAATAAACGCTAAATTGTTCGCTATAAAGTATTAAATTGATATTCAATAAAATTAGGTCTTGCGACAGAAATTATTGATATCATACAAAAATTTATTATATCACTGCAAAATTTACCGTTTATTCTTAAGGTATAAATATCTTTAATCAATCAACCCAAAATATTTCAAAAATTCGTCATGAGTTAAATTAGGTCGTTTAACCGAAATTACTTTACCGAAAAGAGGGGCGTATATTTTTGATAATATTTGATTAATTAAAGTGGGATAAAAGACCAAAAAGATTTTTAATTTTACTTTGTTTTTAAAATTAATATTAAATTAATATTGTAAACTTTTTAAATCAATATATTTAAAATTGTAAATATTTGAAAAATTAATATTTTTAATATAAGTTTGTATGTATAAAAACAAAAATATAATTTAAGTTTGGTGTGAATTTTTAATTTTTAATTTTATGCATTTTAAATTTAAGTTTGGTGTGAATTTAAAAACAAAAATTTACTTTATTTCGCTAAGTTAAAAATTGATTTCTAAAAATTCGTCGTGAGTTGAAGACTAGGTCGTTGAACCGAAATCGCTTTACCCGAGGGAGGGACGAGAACTTTTATTATCATTATTTTTAATCTTATTGAATTAAAGTATGCCAAAAATATTTAAAAAAACCACAAAAAAAAATCTTTACTTTTAAAAACGCGCTTTGAATTGACAAATAAAATTTTGTCGAGGGACGGACTAGAACAACGATCCGAAACGCCCTCATCCTAAAAAGAAACAAATTTTTAAAATTTTATTAATTTATGTTTTAGAAGTTATAAGGTTTTTATAAATAAAAAAAAAAGCAAATGGTACTGTACCCGGACCCCCATGCGATCGTATGGGGTTTGCACTCCAACCTCATGCGATCGCATAAGGCTGGAAAATAGGCCAGATAGAAAAAGCAGCGAGCTGCTCTGCTCTTTCCACAATAAACACACACATACACGAACCATCTCCCAAATCACCTCTAAAATTCACAATTTTTCACCGTAATTCGTCAAATTTTTCGCTCTAATCATGAAATTGTTCAGAAGTTTATCAAAAAAGGTAAAAATTACACCCCTAAACTCTTAAATTCTCTAGTTTTTGTGATAATTACCAATATTTTACCTAATGCAATTTTGTTAATTTCTAGTGTAATTAGTGTTAAATTGTTAGTATTTTATGCATGTATAACCTAGATTGATGCTATTTAACATGAATTGAAGCCAAAAACTTCAAAAGTTTTAGAAATTTAGGGTTTGTGTTCTTGAACAATTTGGGGCTTTTTGATATAAACAGGTTATGGCCGATTTTTGTTATGAATTATTGCTAAATTGAGTAGTGTAACATGTTTAGGTAGCTAAATGATCCAAACATTGATCCTAAACATAATTTTTGAAGATTAAAGTGGACTTTTTAGTTACAAAATTCATGAACTTGATTAATTTGATGTAATTGCCATTTGAGACTTGTTTAATTGCTAGTAATGACTATTTTGACATGTTATTTGAGTTAAATGCTTATGAACTTTGTATACATTTTCATATGTGCTTATTTGAAAAAGTGTAGAATTGTAAAAAAATGTGAAAATGTGTATAAGTTTAATTTTGATTTAACATGTTATTGTGATTAATTTAAGTTGTTATTGTGAACAAGAGTCGGCATTCCAAACTCTGAAGCAGAAGTTAACCACCGCTCCTATCTTATCTCTTCCCGAAGGCAATGATGATTTTGTTGTATATTGCGATGCCTCAAAACATGGTTTTGGGTGTGTATTGATGCAACGAAATAAAGTTATTTCTTATGCCTCTCGACAATTGAAAATTCACGAACGAAACTACACGACACACGATCTCAAACTTGGAGCCGTTGTCTTTGCACTCAAATTGTGGAGACACTATCTTTACGGAACCAAAAGTACCATCTTCACCGACCACAAAAGCCTCCAACACATTTTTGATCAAAAACAACTGAATATGAGGCAACGACGGTGGATCGAAACATTGAACGATTATGATTGTGAACTTCGTTACCATCCCGAAAAGGCAAATGTAGTAGCCGATGCCTTGAGCCGAAAGGAAAGAATGGTAGGTACCTCTTCGTGTTCGAGCCTTAAACATCAACATCTACACAAACCTCAATAGCCAAATCCGTGTAGCCAAGATGAGGCTCTCAAAGATGAAAATATTTCTCACGAACGCTTGAACATTTTCGTCTCTCGATTCGAGGTCAAGGAGAACGGACTCCAATATTTCGCCGAAAGAATTTGAGTGCCTAGTTATGGGGATTTACGAAGCCTTATTCTAGACAAAACCCATAAGTCAAGGTATTCGATTCATCCCGGAGCCGGTAAGATGTACCACGATCTTAAAGAACAATATTGGTGTCCGAACCTTAAAAATGATGTTGCTATTTATGTTGGAAAGTGTTTAACTTGTTCCAAAGTCAAAGCCGAACATCAAAAGCCATCTGGGTTACTTCAACAACCCGAGATCCTGCAATGGAAGTGGGAAAGAATAACGATGGACTTTATCATGAAACTACCAAAAACGGTAGGCGGTTATGATACCATTTGGGTTATTATTGACCATCTCACCAAATCCACTCACTTCCTAGCCATGAAAGAAACCGATAAAATAGACAAACTTGCACAACTATACATAAAGGAAATTGTATCCCGTCACGGTGTACCCTTATCGATTATTTTCAACCGAGATGCCCGTTTCGCTTCTAGATTTTGGGGTTCCTTACAAGAAGCCTTGGGAACACGTTTAGACATGAGTACCGCATATCATCCACAAACCGACGAACAAAGCAAACACACGATTCAAACCTTAGAGGACAAGTTACGAGCTTATGTTATTGACTTTGAAAAAGCTTGGGAAAAGCATTTTTATCTGGCCAAATTCTCTTACAACAATAGTTACCATTCGAGTATTAATGCTGCACCTTTCGAAGATTTATATGGCCTCAAATGTCGTTCTCCTATTTGTTGGGCCGAAGTAGGTGATAAGCAAATCACCGGACCCAAACTCATCCATGAAACAACCGAGAAGATCGTTCAAATCCAAGCAAGGCTCAAGACGGCCCGTAATCGACAAAAGAGCTATGCTGACATTAGACGTAAAGACCTTGAATTCCAAGTCAGTGACCGCGTAATATTAAAAGTCGCACCTTGGAAAGGTGTAATCCGTTTCGAAAAACGTGGAAAGCTAAATCTGTTATATATTGGTCGTTTTGAAATCTTGAAGCGTGTTGGACCCGTTGCTTATCGTTTAGATCTTCCGACTCAATTAAGTTCTGTTCATCCCACTTTCCACGTATCGAACTTGAAAAAGTGTCTTGCCGAACCAGAACTTTTCATACCACTCGATGAGCTTACGATTGATGATAAACTCCACTTCGTGGAAGAACCTGTTGAGATCATGGACCGTGAGGTTAAAACCTTGAAGCACAGCAAAATTCCAATCGTCCAAGTCCGTTGGAATGCTAAAAGAGGACCCGAGTTTACATAGGAACGAGAGGACTAGATGATGCAGAAATATCCTCACCTCTTCACGACTCAACCGTCTACCTCAGCTTAAAATTTCGAGACAAAATTTTCTTTAACATGTGGGTAATGTAACTACCCGACTTTTTCGACTTATAATTATACTTTATACTTTCACAAAATGGCGTATTTGTGCGTATTGAGTTAGATTATATTATGGGATCATTATTCATGTTAATTATTTTTGTTAATATCTTACAACGTATTATTGTGCTTAATCACTTAACTTGGTCCTCGAATGCTTTTATGACCATTAGTGTCACTTGTCGTTTAGAACAAGCTATGTACTTTGTACACGTTAAACTTCTGTCGTAATTGGAATATTATGACTACTTAAAACTAATTGTTATTTCCTAATGACAATTACTTGGCTTATTGGTTGCTAAATTACGCTTAGTGTTTTACTAATGCACACTAGTAGTCTTAATGGACTTTTTACCTTAATGAACTTAGGCCCACCCTACTCTAAACTAATTGTTATTTCCTAATGACATATACCAACTTAATTAGCTTTTACTTTTAGTTGTGTGTTGATGGTTAAAACTTGGTCAAAGTGATACTAAAACATCAAAGAGTTGTACACTTGAGGCTTATACGCATCAAGGATGAGAACCATGATAAGCATCAAGCACCAAGAAACCCACCGGAGCACTTGTTTCTATTTTTCAGGGTCTGATCAGACTCCTGAGGCTTCTGGAAAGTTTATTTCCAGGTAGTTCTATTCGATTAGATGACTTTTCATTTAAGACTCGCCTAAATCCGATATACGGTTTAGGATTTATAGCCTCCCGAAATTCACTACGCCTTCGTAACGACGTGCTGAAATTTCTGACCTACTCGCGCTTGAACCGTCGCCACGGTCAAATGACATCGAGTTCGGATCTGATTTTCAGAAACCCGTAAGAGGACTCACAAACGGAGCCTTCGACACTGGCCGCGCATCATTTCAGTTTGTATAGAGGTCGTAGCGGCTGTCCGAAGTCAGCCCTTTGTTTCGATCTCTATTCTTGTTGAAAACTTACTTTATCTTTTACGTATGATGATAATGATGATACTTAAGACTTAACTTACTTAATTTTAAACCTTTTGGGATGATTTACTGACTTAGTAACCTTTGACTTAGGTTGAGGACCTTTCGGACCGACTTACTACTTGCTTACACTTCCGTATCGACTTTACCGCACATTCACTGTGAGTTATAGCTCCCTTTTTACTGCAACTATTTTTGGGACAGAGAATAGATGCGTTTTTTATGTTTTAACATACTAGACACGAGTACTTTAACTTTATATATGTGTGGGTGACATAACGGCACAAACGTTCCCCTTAGCTCGGTAACATTTAGTCATTGATTTATGAATCGGTGAACGTGAATCTTAGATATGGATCCATAGGGTTTGACATCCCACTCAGGCTAGTCGCGCTAGTATTTAACGGGTGTTTAATACTTCGTCTATTTTAATGCACTCACCAAGTGTACTTTTAGGGGGTGATACATTTATTACTTTGTTAAGTTAGTTACCAAGTGCCCACGGTTAAGCTATTACTTTTCATACTGTTTTGAATACGAAATCTCGTGGTCTAAATTACATTATTGTTTACAATAAAACTATAGCTCACCAACATTCGTGTTGACATTTTAAAGCATGTTATTTCTCAGGTGCTTAGACGTTTGTTGCTTCCGCTGTAATAGACTCGCTGTGTTAGACTTCCGCTGCATTGTTAGAAATGTCTCAATCATTGAACTTTTTACTTTGCATTCGTTACTTATGTTATTTTCAAACTATGGTTTTGTAATGACCTTAGTGTCACGTACCCCATCACACAAGGGTATTTACTAGTTATCTGATATCTTTCGTACTTAATTTGACTGCCCTAACGGAATCCAAATTAAAAAAACGAACATGTTCTGTAACCCTTGTCACAAACTGGTCTTAACCAAATAATAAAATAACACTTAACAATTAAATAAAATAAAAGCAATAATAACCGCACAATTATGCCTAAGGGTAAAAAGGTCATCTTACATCTAGGCCCGATCTGAGGATGTTACAAAAATGCGTTTCAATTATTAAAGAAAAAGTTAACTACAACACTGTAGCGACCCCGACAAATCGTCAAGTGACGGCGTCGTCTACGTAGGTCCCATTGCATGGTCATAAGTCTTTAAGACAAAGTTTGACCAAAGTATGCCGCCTTCATTTCAAAATAAAGATTGTTTCCAAAGTTTACAAGAATTGTTCAACCAAAAGTTAAGTTACAACGTTATAATACGAATGAAATCTAGGTGACACGGTTTAAAGTAAAGTCAAAAGACGCTCCATGAAATGCACGTATACTCGACATCCAATGCAAGTATCAAATAGTAAGCGGAAGCATGTTTCACATATCGTGCAAGCCCTGAGAAAAACATAGAAATCTGTCAACGAAAACGTTGGTGAAATCATAGGTTTAAGTAAGTAAGTACAAGTGAACCACAAGATTTGCATCAATGAAATAATAGTAATACATTCCAAAAGTTTGTTTCACGAGCACCCAATTATCAAAGCTTAACATTCCATCCATTGTATACCCCATCCATAGTGCTAGAACAAACACTGATTCTCGAAAATATATTTCATCCGTAGACGGTAGCGAACCGTCAGAGATGAGGGTTGTCAACCCATATGGCCATATAACATAAGTTCTCGCTTACACCCGGCAAGTGTAACTAATGATAATCGAATTGAGGATTTTTGTTCTAAACTCGTATGTAGAATGTTTGTTTTCCCGTTCTTGTGTTCACTTAGTTCAAAAGAATCGTTTATGTTTTCTCATCCCAAATATAAGTTCAAAAAGAGTAAAAGTGGGACTATGATCTCACCTTGAGCGCGAGAGTTAATAAAGTACTTCAACAAGTAAACGCGTGCAAAGACAAAGCTAGTCTTGACCTAAACATATAGGTTATATCAATATCGGTAAGCACAAACGGTCAAAGATGTTCAATTAGTCCTATGGCTCGTTACGACTCGATTAATATAGCATGTGAATCAATTTGTCAAGTTTCATGCACGATACAAGTAGTTAAGTATGTTAGAACGATTGTATAATCGTTTGGTTAAGTTTGACTAAAAGTCAAACTTGGTCAAAGTCAAAGTCAACGGGGTCGGGTCGGGTATCCGACAATTTTCCCATGATGAGAAATCATTTATGAGCAGAATGGCCAAGTTTCATGTTAATCGGAGTTACGGTTAAGCGGGAAACATTTTGTGAAAGGAAAAATAAAAACAAAAATGAGCTGGGCATATGCGCGGCGCGCAATGGGTTGCGCGGCGCGCACCCAAGTGTAAATCCTGGTCAGAACTTAACCAAGAAGGCAAACATCTGGGATTTCTAATTCTGCGCGGCGCGCAGGTATGTGCGCGGCGCGCACTACCTGGGAAACATGTTGTTTGCAGAAAATTGGTCTAAGTCACGACCCAAAACACAATTTAACACATTTCATGCACCGAAAACATTTAAAATGCATACTATATATCATTGGAAAGGTAATTTGACAAGGAAAACAACTAACTACCTTTCACAAGCAAAAACATCAATTACAATAACCGAAAACTCGTCAATTGATCAAGAAAGGTTTATTTTCAAGGTTTCAAGTTCGTAAAACGTATTTTATGATTCGGGAATCCAATTCACACATGTGATATGCCGTTTTGAAGGTAATGAAGCATACATTACTACTAAACACTAACAATTAACATTTCATGGCATTCAAGCATCCAAAAATTCATGTCAAGAACTATCAAACCCTAGTCAAACATCTCAAAATCAATAATCATGTTTTTGGAGTTTCCTTAATCAACCTATACATCAAAACGAAGCTAATGATACTAGTAACACAATTAAAACATGAACTTTAACAATCAAACAACATTTAATCTTCCAAAATGCAAGATTAAGCAAACCCATTTCAAATGTTCAAACTAGTTACTCAAAACAACAAATCGAGCAAGTAAATCATATATTCATGCTAGACACGAGCCATAGACACTAACTAACACCATTTCAAATCAAAAACACGAATTTAGAGAAATCTAGAGTTTTAGAAATGTTACCCAAACGAGATGAAGTTGGTATCAAATTGTAGAGGATGAAGAGAGGATTCCAAATATGTAATTTGTTTTGTTGTAAGCCTCCTAGATCGAATTTAGATGATGAATGATTGAATTGGGTGTTTGTGTGTGTGTTCTTGCTAGAGAGAAAGAGAGAGAGATGGAGGTGATTGAATGGTGGTGATTGGGGTGGACTAGTTGACCTAGTCAACTAGTTTGCCCCGTGTCAATTTTAGTCCCTCGAGTTTAGAAGCGGGTGCGGGATTTAACCGATCGAATATTTTTAAAACGCAAGTTAACGAGAGGTGTTATAATTAAATGACGGAATTATTATGAACGTTAGTCAACGGAAACTACGAATTTAAATAACGAAAGGTATTATTTAAAAAAAAAGACGGGCGTTAAAATAATTTAACGGAAAAATGCGGGATGTTACATTATCCACACCTCAAAAGAAATTTCGTCCCGAAATTTAGTTGGAAATAATAATCGATACCTCTCACTCGAGACCGGAGATGTCAATGCTATGAATAAGTGAAGGTACGTCCTTGAGTGTTCTCATGAATTTGGATTTTTACGATCCCCGGTTTCAACTGGTTTTCCTATGAAGAGAAGTTTATCACCAATAGCTGGTGCATCTAGAAGGATTGCAAGTTCCTGTTCCGCAGGACACGTTTCTAAGTTTGTTACACGAAATGTAAGGTAAACGGAAACTTAATTGAGTCGGCAGTTCTAAATGGTAGGAAGCGGCTCCAATACGCCCCAAGGTTTCAAAAGGTTCAATATTGCGGATATAACCTTCCTCGATTTCCCGAAATGAATTACACCTTTCCAAAGTGCGGTTTCTCAATACTACGCGGTCACACACTGGGTTTGGTGGGGTTTTCATCTAAGTTCGGCATAACTCTTCTGGCGACAATGGGTTGTCTCGAGCCCTTCTCGGACTTGAACGATCTCAATTGTTGTTTCTTGATGGAGTTCAGATTTCGGTGGTTGATGCTTTGGTTAAATGAACAGGGGTATGACATTAGCGGTCATATAGGGTTTCGGAAAGTTCTGCGTTAATATACGAGTGATAGCTGTCGTTGTAAGAGGAACTACTGAAGGTGACAATACCAGTCTGTAACATGTCTTTCCAAGATTGAATCGTATGTTTGCTCGGTTCGTCGGTTGTGGGAGATACGCGGTACATGTGTCTAAGCGGGTTCCCAAGGTTTCTTGTAACACTAGAAGTGAAACGAGTATTTTGATCCGAGGTAATTGGCAATGGTACACCGTGTTAGAATAGGATCTCTTAAGATATGTTTGAACAAGTCAGTTAGGGTTCGAAAAAAAATGTTCGTTAGGACTATTCACCCTCGTGGCGAATACTAATGTAATATGATGAATTTCTCTATCCATGGAGAAATGTTACAAGGAGTTTCTTTAAACGGAAATGCGAGCGATAAAGATAGGAGTGAAATGAGGACTTAGAATAGGATGAGCTTGCATCTCGAGGTTGCCATAACGTGCCTCTAGTTGTCAAAAGTTGAAGTCTGAAAGAGAAACGAGATAGTACACGTGGTTGTATAGTTCGGGGTTGAATAATAGTTGGCCGATTATCAGAAATACAAGGGCGTTAAGTCAAAGAAGAGTGAAGTATCGTTGGATTGTGTGTTATCTTAATTTCCAGTAATATCAGACGGTAACGGTGAAATAACATAGGTATGTAGTGTGGTACGTGATGACAAGAATATTGATCGGATCCACAATTTAGTATTCGAATTCTTCGTGCAAAATAACGAATTTCCGTTCCGTTGATTTCGAGTCGAGGGAGTATGCCTTTCGGCGTTCAAGTAGAAATATTTCCATGTTTGAGTTCCATCTGTTGCTATATGATTTTTAACTAGAAATGTTGGTGTGAAGAATCACGCTCAAGGTGCGAACACGGAGAGGTTTAAAGTTTTCCTTAGCGAGTTAACGAGTTTAAAAGTCGTGTAACACGAGAAAAGTCAGAAATGAATCTTCGGTAATAACAGACGAGATCTAAGATTTTTACGAATACAAGTCTGAGTTGGGAGAGTTTCCTGATTACATGTGGCTTGATTTCGAGATTGATTGTAACGACCTGACCATAAACATCATGGTCTAGAAAATTGGACTTCGTTCAACAGAAATTCTCACTCAGAGACTTTGGTATAGAGTTGCTCTTTTCTCAAAAGTTCGAGCTTAAGATGGTGATGTTGTTCGTTTTCCTTCTTTACTTGAATAAGTTAAGATGTCATCTATAAATACGATAACAGATTAGTCTATATGAATTTGCATACGCGGTTCAAGAGGTTTATGGATACGGGCGAGCCCTAAATAAATCAAACGGTACTAAGAGAGATTTACAACTAACGTTGCGAGTTCGGAAAGTGGCTTAGGAGACATCGTCTCACTTAACCCCCAATTGATGATAACCGGAACGGAGGTCGATTTGGAACATACGGGATTCGTGCAAATAATCATGAGGTCATGGATGCGAGGGAGAGGGTATCGGTTTCCAACCGAAAATTTCTTAGTTCACAATAATCTATACATAAATGTAGGGCAACAATTTCTCCTTAATGAATAGGTTTTGAGTTCCTTAGTTCTATTGGTGTCGAGTTCAATTTCTTAACGTATATCCTCCGATAATATTTATAGGCACACAATATTTTTCCGTTGGTCGCTTAAATCGCCTAAATAGTATCTAGGGAAAAAGATGGAAGGTAATGAGTACAAGTCAAAGTCTTGGTTGTAAAACGTCTAGCGGTAATCGAATCGAACAAGTATGAAGTATACGGTTTGTTGTGAAGAAACGTACCCGTGACTAGTCCATCGTCGTCTCGGGCATCCTAGGTGTCGATGTTGAAAGTTCAATGGCGTGCGTTGGGGTTGATTTCTTCTTTGGGCACACATTCCTAAAATGACCCAGTTGGCCACACTCAAAGCATGCACCCGTCCTGTGTGCGTTGGGCACCCTTCGAGCGATGGTAACGGTACCCTTACAGACATGGGCCACATGGCCACTTCTTTGACACTTGACGCAAAATGGTTTGCCACATTCACCAAAATGATGTTTGCGACACTTGTTACAGTGAGGTAGGGTTCCGGCATACCCCTTCTTGCCGCCGGGGGTGAAAGGCTTCTTGGAGATGTTGTTATTGTTGTGGTTGCTTGGTTGCGAGGCTTCCCATTTTCTTTTGTTGTTACCCGGGTGGTCCTCGACCATTCGTACCGGTGCTTCCATTTCATTCACCGTTTCTAAAGTTTGGTGGGCCTTTGTTAAAGCCTCTTGTAGGTTAGTGGGTTGGGATGCCATTACCCCGTGTTGAATGCTCTTAGGGAGGCCATCCATGTAAAGTTCGACTCTTAGGGATTCGGGAGTCATGAGATTTGGGCACATTGAGACTAGTTCGGTAAACCGTTGATTATAAGCTCCGAGGTCATTCCCGACCGTTCTTAAATTCCTTAGCCCTTGCTCGAGCCTTCGAGTCTCATCGCGCGGGAAGTATTCGGTGATCATTCTTTCTCTTAATTCGGTCCAAGAGAGTGTAAGGGCTTCATCGATACCCACTGATTGTACATACGTGTTCCACCATGAGAGAGCGATACCGGTAAGAGTGAGGGTGGAAAACTTGACCTTATCTTGGTCCTGACAACCGCTTATGCTAAAAACGGATTCTGTTTGTTCAAACCATCGGGTGAGAGTAACCGGTCCCCCAGTTCCATCGAAAGTGGGAGGATTGTACTTCATGAAGTTCTTGTAGGAGCAACCTTCGATTGAATTACCGGCTCCATGATTGTTGTTGTTAGAAAAGTGATTGGCCACGGCCGTACCCACGGCGGTGGTTATCATTCGTTGAAGAGCTTGTTCTAGAGTTTCGAGAGGAGTGTTGTGTTGACCTTGGTGAGCCATTGTTCCTTCATGAGACAAGAATATCGTTGGTTAGTATTTTCAACAATACTAACCGTGGCATGGAATAAGGATAGAGAGAAAATTTTCCTTGACTCGCCTTAAATTCTCTATGTCATAATGTCGGAACGTCCATGTGAATCACCGTAATATAATCCCGGAAATTATATTACCCTGATTCTCATGTGCATTTAACATTACTTCATAAAGTCAAGGTGGCGCATCAACAAAATTTATCAACGTAAGATCAAGATCGAATACGAGTTAGATATGATAGAAGAGTTCGAGTATAAATGCACAATTAGTCAAATAATTCCTACTTCAGTCTATATGCCGGTTGTAGTCTAGATTCACCTATGTACCCTATGACTCGGGGTGGACACAAATGAACTCTAAATCCCTACAACCAAGGCTCTGATACCACTTGTAGCGACCCCGACAAATCGTCAAGTGACGGCGTCGTCTACGTAGGTCCCATTGCATGGTCATAAGTCTTTAAGACAAAGTTTGACCAAAGTATGTCGCCTTCATTTCAAAATAAAGATTGTTTCCAAAGTTTACAAGAATTGTTCAACCAAAAGTTAAGTTACAACGTTATAATACGAATGAAATCTAGGCGACACGGTTTAAAGTAAAGTCAAAAGACGCTCCATGAAATGCACGTATACTCGACATCCAATGCAAGTATCAAATAGTAAGCGGAAGCATGTTTCACATATCGTGCAAGCCCTGAGAAAAACATAGAAATCTGTCAACGAAAACGTTGGTGAAATCATAGGTTTAAGTAAGTAAGTACAAGTGAACCACAAGATTTGCATCAATGAAATAATAGTAATACATTCCAAAAGTTTGTTTCACGAGCACCCAATTATCAAAGCTTAACATTCCATCCATTGTATACCCCATCCATAGTGCTAGAACAAACACTGATTCTCGAAAATATATTTCATCCGTAGACGGTAGCGAACCGTCAGAGATGAGGGTTGTCAACCCATATGGCCATATAACATAAGTTCTCGCTTACACCCGGCAAGTGTAACTAATGATAATCGAATTGAGGATTTTTGTTCTAAACTCGTATGTAGAATGTTTGTTTTCCCGTTCTTGTGTTCACTTAGTTCAAAAGAATCGTTTATGTTTTCTCATCCCAAATATAAGTTCAAAAAGAGTAAAAGTGGGACTATGATCTCACCTTGAGCGCGAGAGTTAATAAAGTACTTCAACAAGTAAACGCGTGCAAAGACAAAGCTAGTCTTGACCTAAACATATAGGTTATATCAATATCGGTAAGCACAAACGGTCAAAGATGTTCAATTAGTCCTATGGCTCGTTACGACTCGATTAATATAGCATGTGAATCAATTTGTCAAGTTTCATGCACGATACAAGTAGTTAAGTATGTTAGAACGATTGTATAATCGTTTGGTTAAGTTTGACTAAAAGTCAAACTTGGTCAAAGTCAAAGTCAACGGGGTCGGGTCGGGTATCCGACAATTTTCCCATGATGAGAAATCATTTATGAGCAGAATGGCCAAGTTTCATGTTAATCGGAGTTACGGTTAAGCGGGAAACATTTTGTGAAAGGAAAAATAAAAACAAAAATGAGCTGGGCATATGCGCGGCGCGCAATGGGTTGCGCGGCGCGCACCCAAGTGTAAATCCTGGTCAGAACTTAACCACGAAGGCAAACATCTGGGATTTCTAATTCTGCGCGGCGCGCAGGTATGTGCGCGGCGCGCACTACCTGGGAAACATGTTGTTTGCAGAAAATTGGTCTAAGTCACGACCCAAAACACAATTTAACACATTTCATGCACCGAAAACATTTAAAACGCATACTATATATCGTTGGAAAGGTAATTTGACAAGGAAAACAACTAACTACCTTTCACAAGCAAAAACATCAATTACAATAACCGAAAACTCGTCAATTGATCAAGAAAGGTTTATTTTCAAGGTTTCAAGTTCGTAAAACGTATTTTATGATTCGGGAATCCAATTCACACATGTGATATGCCGTTTTGAAGGTAATGAAGCATACATTACTACTAAACACTAACAATTAACATTTCATGGCATTCAAGCATCCAAAAATTCATGTCAAGAACTATCAAACCCTAGTCAAACATCTCAAAATCAATAATCATCTTTTTGGAGTTTCCTTAATCAACCTATACATCAAAACGAAGCTAATGATACTAGTAACACAATTAAAACATGAACTTTAACAATCAAACAACATTTAATCTTCCAAAATGCAAGATTAAGCAAACCCATTTCAAATGTTCAAACTAGTTACTCAAAACAACAAATCGAGCAAGTAAATCATATATTCATGCTAGACACGAGCCATAGACACTAACTAACACCATTTCAAATCAAAAACACGAATTTAGAGAAATCTAGAGTTTTAGAAATGTTACCCAAACGAGATGAAGTTGGTATCAAATTGTAGAGGATGAAGAGAGGATTCCAAATATGTAATTTGTTTTGTTGTAAGCCTCCTAGATCGAATTTAGATGATGAATGATTGAATTGGGTGTTTGTGTGTGTGTGTTCTTGCTAGAGAGAAAGAGAGAGAGATGGAGGTGATTGAATGGTGGTGATTGGGGTGGACTAGTTGACCTAGTCAACTAGTTTGCCCCGTGTCAATTTTAGTCCCTCGAGTTTAGAAGCGGGTGCGGGATTTAACCGATCGAATATTTTTAAAACGCAAGTTAACGAGAGGTGTTATAATTAAATGACGGAATTATTATGAACGTTAGTCAACGGAAACTACGAATTTAAATAACGAAAGGTATTATTTAAAAAAAAAGACGGGCGTTAAAATAATTTAACGGAAAAATGCGGGATGTTACATTATCCACACCTCAAAAGAAATTTCGTCCCGAAATTTAGTTGGAAATAATAATCGATACCTCTCACTCGAGACCGGAGATGTCAATGCTATGAATAAGTGAAGGTACGTCCTTGAGTGTTCTCATGAATTTGGATTTTTACGATCCCCGGTTTCAACTGGTTTTCCTATGAAGAGAAGTTTATCACCAATAGCTGGTGCATCTAGAAGGATTGCAAGTTCCTGTTCCGCAGGACACGTTTCTAAGTTTGTTACACGAAATGTAAGGTAAACGGAAACTTAATTGAGTCGGCAGTTCTAAATGGTAGGAAGCGGCTCCAATACGCCCCAAGGTTTCAAAAGGTTCAATATTGCGGATATAACCTTCCTCGATTTCCCGAAATGAATTACACCTTTCCAAAGTGCGGTTTCTCAATACTACGCGGTCACACACTGGGTTTGGTGGGGTTTTCATCTAAGTTCGGCATAACTCTTCTGGCGACAATGGGTTGTCTCGAGCCCTTCTCGGACTTGAACGATCTCAATTGTTGTTTCTTGATGGAGTTCAGATTTCAGTGGTTGATGCTTTGGTTAAATGAACAGGGGTATGACATTAGCGGTCATATAGGGTTTCGGAAAGTGCTGCGTTAATATACGAGTGATAGCTGTCGTTGTAAGAGGAACTACTGAAGGTGACAATACCAGTCTGTAACATGTCTTTCCAAGATTGAATCGTACGTTTGCTCGGTTCGTCGGTTGTGGGAGATACGCGGTACATGTGTCTAAGCGGGTTCCCAAGGTTTCTTGTAACACTAGAAGTGAAACGAGTATTTTGATCCGAGGTAATTGGCAATGGTACACCGTGTTAGAATAGGATCTCTTAAGATATGTTTGAACAAGTCAGTTAGGGTTTGAAAAAAAATGTTCGTTAGGACTATTCACCCTCGTGGCGAATACTAATGTAATATGATGAATTTCTCTATCCATGGAGAAATGTTACAAGGAGTTTCTTTAAACGGAAATGCGAGCGATAAAGATAGGAGTGAAATGAGGACTTAGAATAGGATGAGCTTGCATCTCGAGGTTGCCATAACGTGCCTCTAGTTGTCAAAAGTTGAAGTCTGAAAGAGAAACGAGATAGTACACGTGGTTGTATAGTTCGGGGTTGAATAATAGTTGGCCGATTATCAGAAATACAAGGGCGTTAAGTCAAAGAAGAGTGAAGTATCGTTGGATTGTGTGTTATCTTAATTTCCAGTAATATCAGACGGTAACGGTGAAATAACATAGGTATGTAGTGTGGTACGTGATGACAAGAATATTGATCGGATCCACAATTTAGTATTCGAATTCTTCGTGCAAAATAACGAATTTCCGTTCCGTTGATTTCGAGTCGAGGGAGTATGCCTTTCGGCGTTCAAGTAGAAATATTTCCATGTTTGAGTTCCATCTGTTGCTATATGATTTTTAACTAGAAATGTTGGTGTGAAGAATCACGCTCAAGGTGCGAACACGGAGAGGTTTAAAGTTTTCCTTAGCGAGTTAACGAGTTTAAAAGTCGTGTAACACGAGAAAAGTCAGAAATGAATCTTCGGTAATAACAGACGAGATCTAAGATTTTTACGAATACAAGTCTGAGTTGGGAGAGTTTCCTGATTACATGTGGCTTGATTTCGAGATTGATTGTAACGACCTGACCATAAACATCATGGTCTAGAAAATTGGACTTCGTTCAACAGAAATTCTCACTCAGAGACTTTGGTATAGAGTTGCTCTTTTCTCAAAAGTTCGAGCTTAAGATGGTGATGTTGTTCGTTTTCCTTCTTTACTTGAATAAGTTAAGATGTCATCTATAAATACGATAACAGATTAGTCTATATGAATTTGCATACGCGGTTCAAGAGGTTTATGGATACGGACGAGCCCTAAATAAATCAAACGGTACTAAGAGAGATTTACAACTAACGTTGCGAGTTCGGAAAGTGGCTTAGGAGACATCGTCTCACTTAACCCCCAATTGATGATAACCGGAACGGAGGTCGATTTGGAACATACGGGATTCGTGCAAATAATCATGAGGTCATGGATGCGAGGGAGAGGGTATCGGTTTCCAACCGAAAATTTCTTAGTTCACAATAATCTATACATAAATGTAGGGCAACAATTTCTCCTTAATGAATAGGTTTTGAGTTCCTTAGTTCTATTGGTGTCGAGTTCAATTTCTTAACGTATATCCTCCGATAATATTTATAGGCACACAATATTTTTCCGTTGGTCGCTTAAATCGCCTAAATAGTATCTAGGGAAAAAGATGGAAGGTAATGAGTACAAGTCAAAGTCTTGGTTGTAAAACGTCTAGTGGTAATCGAATCGAACAAGTATGAAGTATACGGTTTGTTGTGAAGAAACGTACCCGTGACTAGTCCATCGTTCTCGGGCATCCTAGGTGTCGATGTTGAAAGTTCAATGGCGTGCGTTGGGGTTGATTTCTTCTTTGGGCACACATTCCTAAAATGACCCAGTTGGCCACACTCAAAGCATGCACCCGTCCTGTGTGCGTTGGGCACCCTTCGAGCGATGGTAACGGTACCCTTACAGACATGGGCCACATGGCCACTTCTTTGACACTTGACGCAAAATGGTTTGCCACATTCACCAAAATGATGTTTGCGACACTTGTTACAGTGAGGTAGGGTTCCGGCATACCCCTTCGGCACGCCGGGGGTGAAAGGCTTCTTGGAGCTAGAGCTAAGGAAAATATGGGTTATTGCCAAGGAAATTATGGGTAATGTTCGGGGGTATTTTTGTGAATCAAACCTCGTGTTTATCATCTCCGATGCGTCTACGTGCTTTCCTGCAATATTGTATATCAATATTAAACTGTGAGTTTCATATGATCCCTTTTACTCAATAGATTTTTGGGCTGAGAATACATGCGGCTGTTTATAAATACTGAAAATACTAGATTTATATTCGTGAGTTCATTTGATCCCTTTTTACATATATTTTTGGGCTGAGAATACATGCGCAGTTTTATAAACTGTTTTACTAAATGGATACAAATACTAAAACTGATTTTGTGTGAGTTTCATATGATCCCTTTTACTCTCTACATTTTTGGGCTGAGAATACATGCAAATGCTTTATTAACCGATATACAATATTTATATGTGTGAGTTTCATATGATCCCTTTTACTCTCTACATTTTTGGGCTGAGAATACATGCAAATGCTTTATTAACCGATATACAATATTTATATGCGTGAGTTCCATTTTCTCCCTTTTTAATTGCTTTTGCAATCTATATTTTTGGGCTGAGAATACATGCACTTTATTTTAAACGCAATGGATACAAGTACATACTAAATTCTACACTGAGTTTGAACCGAAAATCCCTTAGCTTTGGTAACTAGTAACTGCCGGTTATAAGAACTGGTGGGCGCGAGTAGTAGTATATGGATCCATAGGGCTTGACATCCCCGTCCGAGCTAGAGCGCTAGCCTTTTAACGGACGTATGCTATTTGAGAAGCGTACACGTTGGTTTGCGTGTATTATTAAGATGATTATACAAAGGGTACAAATTATATATACGTTAAAGTTTAGTTACCAGGGTGCTCAATTTCGTAGAAAATTTTGATAAACGTTTCTGGATGAAACAACTGAAATCTTGTGATCCACTTTTATATAATCTTTTGATAAACGTTTCTGGATGAAACAACTGAAATCTTGTGATCCACTTTTATATAATCTATTGATAAACATTTCTGGATGAAACAACTAAAATCTTGTGATCCACTTTTATATACAGATTATACGAAACACTAAAACTATGAACTCACCAACCTTTGTGTTGACACTTGTTAGCATGTTTATTCTCAGGTTTCCTAGAAGTCTTCCGCTGTTTGCTTAGATGTTAGACAAGCTATGTGCATGGAGTCTTGCATGACATATTTTTCAAGGAAACGTTGCATTCACCAAATCATCACCATGTATCTTATTTTGACTGCATTGTCAATGGAAGTACTGTTGTAAACTATTATTTATGGTGATTGTCTATATGTAGAAATCATTAGATGTCGAAAACCTTTGATTTAAATATTCATTTATGGTGTGCCTTTTCAAAAGAATGCAATGTTTACAAAACGTATCATAGAGGTCAAATACCTCGCAATGAAATCAATGAATGACGTGTTCGTCCATATGGATTTGGACCGATCGTCACAGTTGGTATCAGAGCGTTGGTCTTAGCGAACCAGAATTTGCATTAGTGTGTCTAACTGGTTATTGTTAGGATACATTAGTGAGTCTGGACTTCGACCATGTCTGCAGGATAAAAGTTGTTGCTTATAATTTTTTTGTTAGAAATTACCTGCTTATCATTCCTTGTGTGGAAAATTACCTGCTTATCATTTGTAGTCTAGACACACCTTATTGCATGGATTGCATGACTAGTGTATAGACAAAATGAATATCTTAGCGTATCTGTTACTGTTACCTTTACTTGACAGTTTCCGAAAGTTTCTCCATAATTTACGGATCCTTTGTACTATATAAAGGTATTCTATGTAATTAAAATATCATCCGATATCCGAAAATCATTTCACATCGAAAATTATTTATCTAACCGTGTAAGATGAATTCTGCAAGTAATTCGAGTTCTTCGGATTGCGATATGAATTTCCACCTGAGTTCCGAAAGCAGTGTAACCGGAATGAATCAACCAATCAGTCATCACCAATTCTGGATGAATTGGGGATGGGTTCGTAATCAACTTAATCAATGGAGACAAGAGGAAGGCGATCCTTTCCACCAACCGAATTCACCTCTTAGTGAGGAACCTGAGGCACTTACCGGCGAACCCGTTCGAAACACTATCTTTACCCTCATTTCCAGGATATTTCGCAACGATTATATGATAACTAGAATTTTAAACTTTATTCATCCTCTCGTACCAACCGCCAATCATCCCGGAATAATAGAAGAAGTTAACGAGCTTCGCGCTCGAGTTGTGGCTTTGGAGAATATGATGCACAATTTGCAGGCATCACAGGCAGCACCGGTAGCACCACCAGTACCAGCAGCACAACCAACAATAGTACCAGTACCACCAACAACAACATCCGCACCGGAAACCTCAACCTCACAATCTGTTCCACGAGTATCAACCTCATATGCACCATAGGCACCGAAGAATACTAATAACCATAAACGATGAAGTATTGATTCATAACTTCATTGGAGAAATATCCTGCGACGATTATGTAATCTTTAATATAGAAGAGATTATTCGTTTCTAGTTCCAACCGAAAATCAAATGAGTTTAATAACTCATTAAATTTATATTACATCTGAAGGAAATATACATACATATATTTTCATAAAGATTGTAATTGAAAATCCTTTTGTACAAACTGTTAATGATGAGAATATTTTAACGGGTAGGTAATACCCTAGAAATATATAAATTCCACATTAATATGTTACACTATACATTCTTCAATTTTGATTCAGCAATCATTAACTATACTGCTCAAACCTATAGATATACATATCTGTTCATCGCAGATTAACCATTTTCATTCAATTTCATATTCTGATTTCGATAGATCGGAATCCAAGTCAAGATTAAACGAAAAACATCACTCTTAGATTCCTACATCTTTCAAAACCATGCTTCGAAAACCATGCTTTGAATTCAGAACAGTACTAGAACATCATATGATTACATTTTGCGTTCAAACCCATCGAAATTCTTGGAAACACTTCAACTAATGAACAAACGAGAAGACAAACCAACTACACGATATCTACGAGAAGAAAGATTTGTACTTATAATCATATATCTGGAAAGCTCTCAAAACCTAAGTAAAACTTTAACACGTATCTGTGATAAATCCTTCGGCATTATTATTACTGAAAATAACCTTGCAATTCCTTTTTAAAAGTATCCAGTATTATCACCCATTCAACTAGTCAACGACGACCTTTCAGACTTATAACTTTGGCATATACGTTTTTGTTACTGGGGAACCTTTTATGTTCCACCATATTAGCAATAAATGTACCAGCGACTCCGTCACTCTGCTATTTGAATCTCTTCGGAAATCACTATATATACATTGAAACCCTATCATGTACTCATCCACATCTTGTAACAATAGTTGCCGTTCCAACTATCGGGAATTTGCAATCAGTATTTTGAAATCTTGCAGCACGTCTACGCCAACAGTTATATGTGTACATATAACGTCTACCTCCTCGAATTACATACTTCGAATGTGAAGTTTCCGAAAAACACCCCAAACTATGAAACTAGTTCTCTGAAATTGGAACAATGCTGATGAAGCAGCAAAAACTGTAAACGACCTTAACAGTCAAAAGTTTGATGATAAAAAATAGTATGGTGGTAAAGCTGAGAATAAAAAATAAGGTTTGAAACTGGAAAACGGATTGAGCAAAGTATGAAGGAGGGATGTGGATAAATCACAAAGACTAAACCTGCCTTCAAAGAATACAAATGATTCAGTATCTGCTGAAGTCATTAACGAATACCTTGCTACTAACTCAAAATCCGTTACGAACAAATCTTCTTCATCATTCTTCGATATTAGAAATTCTAAGATATCATCGTATCTTTTATTATAAATATCCTTGATATTTCTGAAGATATTTTCATAAGCATTCTTATCTGAAATCATTCATCTCTTCGCGCTATCTGTATTACATCATAAAAGAAACTATTTTAGTTTCTAAATTCTGAAACCTTCAAGTTTAAAATTTGAATGTTTTGAAGTAGTGTTGGGAACTGAAGCATGAATTAGTATAATATAATGACACTTGATCAACGTGATTATATTACAGTAAGTCATGCTGAGTTTCTAATTGAACTTGATAAAGGTTCACATATCACACCCTCATCATGAACCATGTTACATAACTCTTTTATTCTATTTAAACTCTAAACATATCAAGAAAATATTTTTCTTGATGATTCGGTCTTTTCCGAATATTCTGGTAATTTGACAAATCAAGATTGTGCCATTACGATTACCTTCTCAGAACATTAACTATGTTCATCCAAAACTCCATACCTACGAATTCTGGACCATTATTCGCTTGACTTGAGGTCGGGAAGAGAAAACAAAAACCTGGAACTTCGGAATATGAACAGGAGTATACATCACAGCAAACAAGAAAGATCATAAACCATGTATGTCTATGCGAATAGCAAGATAAAGACATGGGAGAATGATAAATACAACAATCCCTAGAGCATAATAGAAATAAACAGATTCTTCTGGTGGGAGCTGGAAAAGAAGGATGATTGTGGCAAACGTTAATATTAGGTCAAGAACCAGAACTGGATTGAGCATTTTCACAATCTTTTGAATGTATTAATTGGGGAAGAAAGTAGGGATGGTGAAAATAATGAGACGGAAGAGGTCAATTTATAGCGAAATATCAGACATAGCAATCAAGGCAGATTACACATTTAATCAAAGAAAATCCTAATTTCCGCAAATTCAGAAGAATAAAATCTTATTTAGATTATGAAGATTTTCTATTCCCTAAATTCCGGAAATCAACTCTGACTACGTCAAACGATAAGTCGAAGCTTTAATTACCTCATTTCACTATTTTGTGATGACTTCACTCATACTATCCGTGTAATCGAATTGTTTTATCCATATTTACACATAGGTGAAAAACTTGTTATTTATTTAACTCACGCTATTCATAAACGAAACTCGACTAATTTAAGGTATACAAAACATTTCATTCTATTATATCCTTTTGATGAGGATTTTATGAACAAACGAATTCATGATGAGAATTCAAACTATATCATATTCTTTGATACAAGAATATCCTGATCTACGTTATTAAACTTTCCTTCACCAAATTTCGGGACGAAATTTCTTTAACGGGTAGGTACTGTAATGACCCGAAAATTTGCGACTAAATTTAAACTTAATCTTTAAAGGATTAATGATTTCGACACGATAAACAAAGTCTGTAAAACTGAATCTCAAAATTTTTGAACTATTCAAGTACCCTTCGATTTTCTCAACGATTCGCGAACAATTATATGTAAATAGATACATATATATACTATAACTTGAAAACGTAACAAAGTTTTAATTGCATAATACCGTACATTAAACTTATTGGTTTATATATCTAATTAAATATATATGATTTCAAGTTATTTAGTAAACGATAGTAACATTCGATTATTGATTTGATTGATATTTAGATAAGTTAACTAAAACGTTTAAGATGAACCAGTAAAACACTAATTTGATAAAGTATTTTCAAATTGCTACAGTACCCAAAATGCTACAGTGTTTTTGAAAATTACTATTTGCTACAGTGAAATTGACTTTGCTACAGTGAATTGCTACAGTAAAAATTGACCATGCTACAGTAACTTTGCTACAGTGGTATATTTTATGGATGATTTAAGACTATATTTTGACAAAGGTACGATTCACGAAACGTAAAGTACAAGTTTTCTCAGCGTACGAAAGGGCGTTCGAAAAACCGGAACCGGGACATAAGTCGAGTGACAACGTACGACTTATCGGAACAAAAATTACAAGTCAACTATGCACGTGAATTTAATATAATATATAATTAATTAATTTAAATTATATATATTATATTTATATTTATTTTATATTATGTCGACAAGCTAGGAGCCAAAACAATGTGAGCTGTCCCTGGTCCTCATGCGAGTCGCATGGCCAGAAGGCCATTTCCATGCGAGTCGCATGACTCCAGATTTCAGGCCACATCTATAAATTTCAGTGTTTTCGCTCGATTTAAATCACACACATACACAAATATATATATACTCCGTAATATTATTTATTATTTATTATTATTATTATTATTATTATTATTATTATTAATAAGATTATTATTAATCTTATTATTTTTTTTTATTATTATTAGTGTTATTATTTTTGCGATACAAAAATAATAATGTACAAAAAAATATTACGACGGAGTGATGTCCAAGTAATTTTCAAAACGAGTTTCCGAGCGAGCTAGAGCTAAGAAAAATATGGGTTATTGCCAAGGAAATTATGGGTAATGTTCGGGGGTATTTTTGTGAATCAAACCTCGTGTTTATCATCTCCGATGCGTCTACGTGCTTTCCTGCAATATTGTATATCAATATTAAACTGTGAGTTTCATATGATCCCTTTTACTCAATAGATTTTTGGGCTGAGAATACATGCGGCTGTTTATAAATACTGAAAATACTAGATTTATATTCGTGAGTTCATTTGATCCCTTTTTACATATATTTTTGGGCTGAGAATACATGCGCAGTTTTATAAACTGTTTTACTAAATGGATACAAATACTAAAACTGATTTTGTGTGAGTTTCATATGATCCCTTTTACTCTCTACATTTTTGGGCTGAGAATACATGCAAATGCTTTATTAACCGATATACAATATTTATATGTGTGAGTTTCATATGATCCCTTTTACTCTCTACATTTTTGGGCTGAGAATACATGCAAATGCTTTATTAACCGATATACAATATTTATATGCGTGAGTTCCATTTTCTCCCTTTTTAATTGCTTTTGCAATCTATATTTTTGGGCTGAGAATACATGCACTTTATTTTAAACGCAATGGATACAAGTACATACTAAATTCTACACTGAGTTTGAACCGAAAATCCCTTAGCTTTGGTAACTAGTAACTGCCGGTTATAAGAACTGGTGGGCGCGAGTAGTAGTATATGGATCCATAGGGCTTGACATCCCCGTCCGAGCTAGAGCGCTAGCCTTTTAACGGACGTATGCTATTTGAGAAGCGTACACGTTGGTTTGCGTGTATTATTAAGATGATTATACAAAGGGTACAAATTATATATACGTTAAAGTTTAGTTACCAGGGTGCTCAATTTCGTAGAAAATTTTGATAAACGTTTCTGGATGAAACAACTGAAATCTTGTGATCCACTTTTATATAATCTTTTGATAAACGTTTCTGGATGAAACAACTGAAATCTTGTGATCCACTTTTATATAATCTATTGATAAACATTTCTGGATGAAACAACTAAAATCTTGTGATCCACTTTTATATACAGATTATACGAAACACTAAAACTATGAACTCACCAACCTTTGTGTTGACACTTGTTAGCATGTTTATTCTCAGGTTTCCTAGAAGTCTTCCGCTGTTTGCTTAGATGTTAGACAAGCTATGTGCATGGAGTCTTGCATGACATATTTTTCAAGGAAACGTTGCATTCACCAAATCATCACCATGTATCTTATTTTGACTGCATTGTCAATGGAAGTACTGTTGTAAACTATTATTTATGGTGATTGTCTATATGTAGAAATCATTAGATGTCGAAAACCTTTGATTTAAATATTCATTTATGGTGTGCCTTTTCAAAAGAATGCAATGTTTACAAAACGTATCATAGAGGTCAAATACCTCGCAATGAAATCAATGAATGACGTGTTCGTCCATATGGATTTGGACCGATCGTCACACCGGTATTTGAATGAAAGAATTTGGGTACCAAAGTTCGGAGATTCGAGGAAAGTGGTACTTAATGAAGCACATAAAACCAGATATTCAATACTTCCCGAAGTGAGGAAAATGTACCAAGACCTCAAGAAACACTTTTGGTGGCCAGGTATGAAAGCCGATATTGCTACATACGTAGGAGAATATTTGACTTGTTCTAAAGTCAAAGCTGAACATCAGAAACCATCAAGTCTACTTCAACAACCTGAAATCCCAGAATGGAAATGGGAAAATATTACCATGGATTTCATTACTAAATTGCCAAGGAGTGCAAGTGGTTATGATATGATTTGGGTAATAGTCGATCGTCTTACCAATTCAGCACACTTTCTACTAATGAAAGAAGACGATAAGATGGAAAGATTGGCACGACTATACTTGAAAGAAGTAGTCTCCAGACATGGGATACCAATCTCTATTATCTCTGATCGTGATGGCAGGTTTATTTCACGATTTTGGCAGTCGCTACATAAAGCATTAGGAACTTGTCTAGACTTAAGTACTGCCTATCATTCACAAACAGATGGGCAAAGTGAAAGGACAATTCAGAAACTTGAAGACATGCTACAAGCATGTGTTATTGATTTTGGAAATGGTTGGGATCAACATCTACCATTAGCAGAATTTTCCTACAACAACAGCTACCACTCGAGTATTAATGCGGCACCGTTCGAGGCACTTTATGGTAGGAAGTGCAAGTCTCCAATTTGTTGGAGCGAGGTGGGGGATAAACAAATTACAGGTCCGGAAATTATTCAAGAAACTACCGAGAAAATCATTCAGATTCAACAACTGTTGAAAACAGCACAGAGTCAGCAAAAGAGCTACGCGAATGTTAGAAGAAAATCTTTAGAATTTGAGATTGGTGATATGGTCATGCTTAAGGTATCACCTTGGAAAGGTGTCATTCGTTTTGGCAAACGGGGGAAGCTAAACCAGAGATACAACCATTCAAGGTTATTGATCGTTTTGGGCAGGTGGCTTATCGACATTAACTACCTTAACAACTTGCCGGCGTACTACATAATACCTTCATGTCTCGAATTTGAAGAAATGCTTAGCTAAAGATGTGACGACCCGTCCTAATCCATCTGGACGAAGTCTTCAACATTTGGTCCCATCGCGAGGTACTGACTTAAATATGCCATGAACGACTCCATGTAATATGAGTAAATGCACCGCAGAAGATTTCTTTCATACCTGAGAATAAACATGCTTAAAAGTGTCAACTAAAAGGTTGGTGAGTTCATAGGTTTATCATATACAATCATAAAATTCAGTAATTTTGATAGACCACAAGATTTCAGTTTTATAAATATATGTACACTCGCAAGTGTATAAAAGTATTCTATAAGTTGTAGGCACCCGGTAACAAGCCTTAACGTTCATGTTTTACCCTCTGAAGTACACCAGATCAGGTGTGTTTAAAATAACCTCGAAGTACTAAAGCATCCCATAGTCAGGATGGGGTTTGTCAGGCCCAATAGATCTATCTTTAGGATTCGCGCCTACCATACATAGACAAGTAGTTTAATGTTACAAAGCTAAGGGTATATTTCTGGTTTAAACCCACGTAGAATTAGTTTTAGTACTTGTGCCTATTTCGTAAAACATTTATAAAACGGCGCATGTATTCTCAGCCCAAAAATATATATTGCAAAAGCAATTAAAAAGGGAGCAAATGAAACTCACCATACTGTATTTTGTAGTAAAAATACATATGACGTCATTGAACAATTATAGGGTTGGCCTCGGATTCACGAACCTTCTTAAAAATGAATTCTGAAAAAAAAATAGCCAACAGCAGGGCTCGAACACGTGACCTCTCGAATACCCGAACACCCTCTTAACCATCTGAGCTATATCGACTTTCTGTTTTAACTCAGGTGAGCTTTATATATATATATATCCCGTATTTGTTGCTTCTTCTTCTTCTTCTTCTTCATTTTCTAAAAAAAATGCCATAGTTCAAGATTGAACCTGCGACCTCCTGTTAACCTCACAACACCCCTTAACCATTCCTCTAATTCACTGAATCTGTTTCAATTCGCTGATTAAACTATATAACCCTTATCCCCTCTATAACTTAGCCCAATTTCCTTTCAACCCAACAGTCACACGGCCCAAAACAGTTCTTTTAGCCCGACAACTAGGTTAGCCCAACAGCCATAAAAAGAGTTAAAACCCTTTCGGCTCACTTTCATTATCTGTATTACGTACCATTATCTTATATTTATATGACCTCATCAACATACTTCATTCATCATCATAGTTTACGTTTGATCATAACCTATATCAAACCATCATCGTCATTATTAACATATTCTTCCATCATCCTATCGTTCTCTACTCATAAAAAGATCTAATCCAATTTTTGTCCTAGAAATTTAATATTGTTTGCTAATAAAGCCTTTTGTCTGTATTTAATTTATCCACTTCCTAAAAGCCATAAGCATGACTTGTAAAGTCATGTACATGATAGATATATGTACCCCCTCCACTAACTATGTCGGTCACCTAAACCACCTCTTATATTTCTTTTCTATTTTAATACACTAGGTTGTTTTAGTTCCAATAGAAAGCTATAGCAGTTTGATCAGCTATTTATCGAATAAAACGCTGCAGTAGCAGCAGTTTATAAACAAGTTAGGAACAGGAAAGATTACAAGTGTTGCAGCAACTTGGTTTGATTATCGAAGCAGTAAACAGAAAACAAACGTAGTGGGTTTTAAGGTGTTCCATTAAATAGAAAAGTTGAAATGGAAATGGGTTTGTTTGGGTTATGTCTGTACGGAACTGAAACAGAAAGCAAGTGTCGTAGTAGTAACAGTTGAGTACTGTTAATCATTTCTTCTATTTATTACTTTCACGTTTTAACAAGACATAGCAGCTGTAGCTGCAGAAGTATAAACGAGGGATGTTTGGTTAATGGTGTCGTAGGGTTAAGATGGTGATGGTTCTCGAACGATAATGAAGAGATAGAGAGAGACACGATTAACAGTGGTGATGGGGGTACGGTGGTTGTGATGGTGATTGGAATGATTGCAGTGATGATGGTTCACGAGAGATAGAGAAAGAAGGTCGCAGTTGTAGTGGATTTTGGGGTCGACTAAAGTCGATTATGGTGATGGTTCACCGGAGATGATGGTGGTTTGGTGAATGTGGTGGTGTCGTGTGGCTCGAAGTGTGGTTGTCGTGTTTTAGAAGATGAAGTAGCTTAGGTGTATCAACTCCATCATTCTCTCGGTTTACATAAGTATTTATATATATAAATCAAATAAATATAATATTATTAATAATTATTATAATATATAATAGTATATAATATAACAACACAGTAATCAAAATTTCAAGATTCGTACAGTAACATATTGCATCGGATACCATTATCAAATAAGACAAGTGGGGTTTACGAAAAAGAGAAAAGGAGGTATCACTTTATATATATCTCTGTCCATATGCTATATAGATGGAAACTTAAGGATGTAGTAGACATAAAATGTTGGAGCATCAATCATATAGCAATCAATCAAGAATAGTGATACTTTCAATTCCATATTCAAATCACGAATAATACTGCGCTTATGCTAGTGGATGAGAGATTGACATATTATAATAGTGGTTTTGTCTGTATATGTGTAGATATATACATAACTACAAAGTTTGATTAATATTATATAATAATAATAATATGAATGGACATGAAACTAAAGTAAAAAAGTGTCCAATATGAAATAGTTAGTAGCCGGGTACCTGTCATTTAATTAATTCACGGAGTATTATATCGTTCCCCATTGTAAATCGGTGACGGATAAAAGTTCTCAGAAAAATCCCAAATTTTCATAGTAGCTATATTTATTTATTTTGGTCATTATGGTATAAAAATTCAGTCACTAACTATTAAATAAAAATTATATTAATTGTTCACTCCCAACCCTAATTAAAATATAAAAAGTTTTAAAATTTAATAAACGACTCTTAAATACATTTTTGATAAGCATGTAATTTATAGAACTCATTTTTGGATCACCGTTTATTTGAAAATCATATAAGTTAAATTTTAACTTACTTAATATCTATCGAATGACAATTGAGTGTTATTGTTGCTTACAAAATAAATTCAAAACTATATATATATATATATATATATATATATATATATATATATATATATATATATATATATATATATATATATATATATATATATATATATATATATATATATATTCAATATACTTCATTTATATATATATAGATATGGTTTAATTAATAATCATATATTATTTTATTTTTATTTTTTTTTACATTGATAGTTCTAACAATTACTTTATTTAATATTTCAACTTATGTTTCAAATTAATATATATATATATTTAAACTTATCTATTTACGAATAGTTGTTCGTGAATCGTCAGAAACAGTCGAATGTCACTTGAATATCTAAAACAGTTCAAAACTTTTAAGACTCAGTTTAATAGACTTTGCTTATCGTGTCGAAACCATTTAAGATTTAAGTTTAAATTTGGTCGAAATTTTCCGGGTAGTCACAGTACCTACCCGTTAAAGAAATTTTGTCCCGAAATTTGATCGAGGTCGTCATGGCTAACAATAAGAATGTTTTCATGACGAATATGAGTTGATAAATAGAGTTTTATCTTCATTGAGTAATATAGATAAAATGATTCGGTTACTTGGAGCATATGAGTGAAGCTATCACAAAAGATTGAGATAGAGATTTAACTTTTGACGTAGTCACGGTGGATTTCCGAAATTCAAGGGATTTAAAAGAAAATCTTGGAAATCTATAAATTTTATTCTTCGGAATTTAAGGAAAATTAGGATCTCTATAATTAAATGCGATAATTCTAGTCTCGATTTCTTTGTTTGGTATCTCCTCTATAAATGAACTTCTTCCGTTTCATTATTTCCCATCACTCCCATTTTCTATACTTTAATTCATTCTTTCAATCATTAATCAATATGCTTCATCCAGTTTTAATTCTGGATATTTTCCCTTTTATATCGGAGTTTCATGCTCTTGTCTTCTTTTCCTGATTCTAAATCAAACGAATAATGATCCAGAATTTGTAGATATAGAGTATCGAATGATTATAATGTTCTAAGCAGGAAGGAACGTGATAGCACGATCTGATTTTCAACATAACGGAAGATAGAACCATCAAGAATACAATTTTTTTTTTTTGATATGTTCCAAAGTTAAGTAGAATGAAAGAGTTATGTAACATGACACATGATGATGGTATAATCTACTGTGAACCATCATCACATTTCATTAGAAACTCAGCATGACTTACTCTAATATAATCACGTTGGCTGGGCGTCATTATATTATACTAACTTATGCTTCAATTCCTAACACTACTCCAGAAACATTCATAATTTAAATTCAAAGATTTACAGAATTTAGAAACTAAAATAGTTTCCTTTTATGAGATAACACAGATAGCGTGGAGAGATCATTAATATCAGATGAGAATATTTATGAAGATATCTTCAGAAATATTGAGGATATTAATAAAGAAAGGTACGATGATATCTTAGGATTTCAGAATCAAATTGTGATGAAGAAATTCATTCACGATGATTTAGAGTGGTTAAGGAGTAAGGTATTCGCTAAAGATTTCGTCAGAAACAGAATCATCTGGATTCTTTATGTACAAGTTTAGTCCTTGTACTTAGTTTAGAGTCTCCTTCATGGTTTGCTCAATCCGATTTCCAGTTCCAACTTTTCTTAGCTTTGCCAACATACTATTCTTTATCTTTATACCTTCGACGGTTAAGGTCGTGTACAGTTTTTGCTGCTGTATTCAACTTGTACAGTTTTTGCTGCTGTATTCAGCTTTTTCAGAATTTGGAGTATTGATTTGTAGACTGGGTGCTTTTTCAAAATTTCAGAGTGGAAGATCATGATTCTAAGAGATAAGGATTATATGTATACTTATAACTGTTGATGTAGACATGCTGCGAGATTTCAAAATATTGATTGTTAATTTCCGGTAGTTGGTATAATAATTCTCGTTATAAGATGTAAATGAGTAAATGATAGGGTTTCACTGAATATAGTGATTTTTCGAAAAGTCAAAGATCAATAGAGTTGTTGGTAAATTTACTGATAATGTGGTGAGATATAAACGGTTTCCCAGTATCGATGACGAAAGACAACTTATATATCAGGGTTATCATAAGCTATTCCGAGTGAAAAGTCGAAGTTGACTTGTTGGAGCTGTGACAAAATTGGCTAATTTGGAGAGGGATGGCAAAGTTATTTTTCAGTAATAACAACGCCAAAGGAGTTAGCACAAATACGTGTTAAACGTTTACTCAGGTTTTCAGATGTTTTCAGGTGAATAACTATATGCATCAATCTTTTCTCCCGCAGATGAAGTGCGGTTGGTTCATCCTCTCGATTGAGGTGTTTTCAAGAATCATGAAAGGTTTGAACGCAGATTGTAATCGTCGAGTTACAAATGAGGTTTAAGATGAAATCAAGTGGCAAACTTGAAGAAATGTTTAGTTTCATATATTATAATCAATATTTTAATACATTTTAATTGTCTAATATTAGTAGTCCAATGTTAGTAGTCCACAGTTAGTAGTACATATATAGTTCAATATATAATCTTAGAATTAATCGACGTATCGTGACCCATTGTACAACTTATTGTATCAGAATTAATCCGACGTATTGTGTACATGTGTCCCGATTTATCCGACGATATGTAAAGTGCGTAAAATAAATAACAGTATTTAAATGACGCTAAATAAAGTGCGTAAAATAAATAATAGTATGTAAATGACAATAAATAAAATTGCGATAAGTAAAATGTAATAAGGAATTAACAGTTAGCTAGGAACAGTTAGCTAGGATTTTGTTAGCGTGGATTCTTAACAAAATTTCTCATAGTTAATTTGTTTGTTTCTAACAAATTTTATTTTTGTCCAATGTTTTCTTCATTATGCCACTTTTTGGATTCTGATAGGTCAAAATCCAAATACGAAATTGAATTTGAAAGGAAATAGTTGTTCTTTAGTGAACAGATACGTACATGTGTGAATTTGAGCAGTATAGTTAATGATTGCTGAATCTGAGTTGAAGAATGTACAGTGTAACTTATTAATGTGAAATCTAAATATTCCTCGAGTATTACCTACCCGTTAAAATATTTTTACCATTAACAGTTTGTACAAAAGAATTTTTAATTACAATCTTTATGAAAATATACTTACATATATTTTCTTCAGATGTAATCATGGATTTAATGAGTCAATATGATATTAGACTCCGTTGATTTACCGTTAGAATAAGAATATATAATCTCTAAAACATTAGAGATTACATAATCGCCATGTCGAAAGAAGATAATCGATGTAAAACAATATGCAGAACGTAGATTAATGATATAGAGCGATATGTAGAACGATGGTTATGCTCGAGATACAGATTGTGATGTCAAGGCTGTTGATGCGGATGTTGCTGTCGGTGATACTTGGGCTGTTGGTGCTGATGTTGTTGACGTAAGTCTATCTTCCAAATTGCGTACTGTACTTTCTAGATACTCCATTCTTTCTTCAAACCTAGCATGAAGCTCCCTGACTTCTTCCACTAATCCTACTTGATTAGTAGTCGGGAGTAGAGGTTGAATCACCATCATAACTCTATGAATGCGTTCTTCGAGGCAGAATATTCTGGCAAAGAGTGTAAAAACGGTATTGTGTATTGGTTGACCGGTGAGTGCGTCAAGTTCTCCGATGTCGGGAGGTAAATTTGGTTCGCGGTAGGGTTCTCCCTCTTCATTTCTCCAGCGAGTGAGTATGTCTCGAACCCATCCCCATCTCCTCCAGAAAGAAGTGCAGTCAACCAGTTGGGGCACTTCGGTCACACTATCTTCAAAGTCTTCAGAATAGCCTTCGGAATTATATGAATTCGAATTTGGTACAGGATCCATCTGACACGATCAGCTAAAGGATTTTCGATATGAAATAATTTTTGGATATCAAATGATATTCTAATTATATAGAATATCTATATATACTTCCAAAGATCCCGTGGATTACGGAGGGAATTAAGGAAACGTGTCAGATAAAGTATACAGTAACAGATACGCTAAGATATGAATTAGCAGATACGCTAAGATATGAGTTTTGTCTATACACTATTCATGCAATCAATGCAGTAAGATGTGTCTAGACTAAGAATGATAAGCAGATAATTTTTGACATGAAATGATAAGCAAAACTTTTTGACATGCAGACCAGGTTCAAGTCCAGACTCATTAATATAACCTAACAACTACTAGGTCGAAGTCCAGACTCATTAATGCATCCTAACAACTCCTAGTTAGACACACTAATGCAAGACCTGGTTCGCTATGACCACCGCTCTGATACCACCTGTGACGACCCATCCTAATCCATCTGGACGAAGTCTTCAACATTTGGTCCCATCGCGAGGTACTGACTTAAATATTCCATGAATGACTCCATGTAATATGAGCAAATGCACAGCGGAAGATTTCTTTCATACCTGAGAATAAACATGCTTAAAAGTGTCAACCAAAAGGTTGGTGAGTTCATAGGTTTATCATATACAATCATAAAATTCAGTAATTTTGATAGACCACAAGATTTCAGTTTCATAAATATATGTACACTCGCAAGTGTATAAAAGTATTCTATAAGTTGTAGGCACCCGGTAACAAGCCTTAACGTTCATGTTTTACCCTCTGAAGTACACCAGATCAGGTGTGTTTAAAATAACCTCGAAGTACTAAAGCATCCCATAGTCAGGATGGGGTTTGTCAGGCCCAATAGATCTATCTTTAGGATTCGCACCTACCGTACATAGAAAAGTAGTTTAATGTTACCAAGCTAAGGGTATATTTCTGGTTTAAACCCACGTAGAATTAGTTTTAGTACTTGTGCCTATTTCGTAAAATATTTATAAAACAGCGCATGTATTCTCAGCCCAAAAATATATATTGCAAAAGCAATTAAAAAGGGAGCAAATGAAACTCACCATACTGTATTTTGTAGTAAAAATACATATGACGTCATTGAACAATTATAGGGTTGGCCTCGGATTCACGAACCTTCTTAAAAATGAATTCTGAAAAAAATAGCCAACAGCAGGGCTCGAACCCGTGACCTCTCGAATACCCGAACACCCTCTTAACCATCTGAGCTATATCGACTTTCTGTTTTAACTCAGGTGAGCTTTATATATATATATATATATATCCCGTATTTGTTGCTTCTTCTTCTTCTTCTTCATTTTCTAAAAAAAAATGCCATAGTTCAGGATTGAACTTGCGACCTCCTGTTAACCTCACAACACCCCTTAACCATTCCTCTAATTCACTGAATCTGTTTCAATTCGCTGATTAAACTATATAACCCTTATCCCCTCTATAACTTAGCCCAATTTCCTTTCAACCCAACAGTCACACGGCCCAAAACAGTTCTTTTAGCCTGACAACTAGGTTAGCCCAACAGCCATAAAAAGAGTTAAAACCCTTTCGGTTCACTTTCATTATCTATATTACGTACCATTATCTTATATTTATATGACCTCATCAACATACTTCATTCATCATCATAGTTTACGTTTGATCATAACCTATATCAAACCATCATCGTCATTATTAACATATTCTTCCATCATCCTATCGTTCTCTACTCATAAAAAGATCTAATCCAATTTTTGTCCTAGAAATTTAATATTGTTTGCTAATAAAGCCTTTTGTCTGTATTTAATTTATCCACTTCCTAAAAGCCATAAGCATGACTTGTAAAGTCATGTACAAGATAGATATATGTACCCCCTCCACTAACTATGTCGGTCACCTAAACCACCTTTTATATTTCTTTTCTATTTTAATACACTAGGTTGTTTTAGTTCCAATAGAAAGCTATAGCAGTTTGATCAGCCATTTATCGAATAAAACACTACAGTAGTAGCAGTTTATAAACAAGTTAGGAACAGGAAAGATTACAAGCGTTGCAGCAACCTGGTTTGATTATCGAAGTAGTAAACAGAAAACAAACGTAGTGGGTTTTAAGGTGTTCCATTAAATAGAAAAGTCAAAATGGAAATGGGTTTGTTTGGGTTGTGTCTGTATGGAACTGAAACAGAAAGCAAGTGGCGTAGTAGTAACAGTTGAGTACTGTTAATCATTTCTTCTATTTATTACTTTCGTGTTTTAACAAGACATAGCAGCTGTAGCTGCAGAAGTATAAACGAGGGATGTTTGGTTAATGGTGTCGTGGGGTTAAGATGGTGATGGTTCTCGAACGATAATAAAGAGAGAGAGAGAGAGAGAGAGAGAGACGATTAACAGTGGTGATGGGGGTACGGTGGTTGTGATGGTGATTGGAATGATTGCAGTGATGATGGTTCACAAGAGATAGAGAAAGAAGGTGGCGGTTGTAGTGGATTTTGGGGTCGACTAAAGTCGATGATGGTGATGGTTCACCGGAGATGATGGTGGTTTGGTGAATGTGGTGGTGTCGTGTGGCTTGAAGTGTGGTTGTCGTGTTTTAGAAGATGAAGTAGCTTAGGTGTATCAACTCCATCATTCTCTCGGTTTACATAAGTATTTATATATATAAATCAAATAATTATAATATTATTAATAATTATTATAATATATAATAGTATATAATATAACAACACAGTAATCAAAATTTCAAGATTCGTACAGTAACATATTGCATCGGATACCATTATCAAATAAGACAAGTGGGGTTTACGAAAAAGAGAAAAGGAGGTATCACTTTATATATATCTTCGTCCATATGCTATATAGATGGAAACTTAAGGATGTAGTAGACATAAAATGTTGGAGCATCAATCATATAGCAATCAATCAAGAATAGTGATACTTTCAATTCCATATTCAAATCACGAATAATACTGTGCTTATGCTAGTGGATGAGAGATTGACAAATTATAATAGTGGTTATATCTGTATATGTGTAGATATATACATAACTACAAAGTTTGATTAATATTATATAATAATAATAATATGAATGGACATGAAACTGAAGTAAAAAAGTGTCCAACATGAAATAGTTAGTAGCCGGGTACCTATCATTTAATTAATTCACGAAGTATTATATCGTGCCCCATTGTAAATCGGTGACGGATAAAAGTTCTCAGAAAAATCCCAAATTTTCATAGTAGCTATATTTATTTATTTTGGTCCTTATTGTATAAAAATTCAGTCACTAACTATTAAATAAAAATTATATTAATTATTCACTCCCAACCCTAATTAAAATATAAAAAGTTTTAAAATTTAATAAACAGCTCTTAAATACATTTTTGATAAGCCTGTAATTTATAGAACTCATTTTTGGATCACCGTTTATTTGAAAATCATATAAGTTAAATTTTAACTTACTTAATATCGATCGAATGACAATTGAGTGTTATTATCGCTTACAAAATAAATTCAAAACTATATATATATATATATATATATATATATATATATATATATATATATATATATATATATATACTTCATTTATATATATATATATATATGGTTTAATTAATAATCATATATTATTATTTTTTATTTATTTTTTACATTGATAGTTCTAACAATTACTTTATTTAATATTTCAACTTATGTTTCAAATTAATATATATATATATATATATATATATATATATATATATATATATATATATATATTTAAACTTATCTATTTACGAATAGTTGTTCGTGAATCGTCAGAAACAGTCGAATGTCACTTGAATATCTAAAATAGTTCAAAACTTTTAAGACTCAGTTTAATAGACTTTGTTTATCGTGTCAAAACCATTTAAGATTTAAGTTTAAATTTGGTCGAAATTTACCGGGTCGTCACAAAAGAAGATCTCACTGTTCCTTTAGACGGAATTAAAATTGATGAAAAACTACAATTCATTGAAGAATCCGTCGAAATTAAGATTGATGAAAAACAAATGGATCGTATTCATTAATACCGATCGTTAATTTCGTTCAAATGGATCAAAATACATATGTTCTTTAACCAAATGGATCATTAATGGATCATTAATACCGATTGTATTCATTAACCCATCGAAATTAAGGTTCTTCAAAATACATATGTATTCAATAATGGATCGAAATAAGATTGATGAAAAACAAATGGATCGTATTAATGGATCGTGAGGTTCTTCAACGTAATAACGCCTTAATTAAAATAAATACATATGTATCGTATAAAGATGTATTAATACACTTTTGAAAGACTTAATTACATATATCAAAATACTTACACTCAACAAAGATAACTATACTCATATTCACATTCGATTTTCTCAAGAATTCTACTCGTATTCATATGGTATTTTTACCCGTATAATACCCAGCTTCTAGAAGTATATACTAATAGTATGTACACATAAAAATCTTCTCCTTAGCAGCCTTGGATAGTTAACGGACATGTGGAACCAACCATTTGACAACTAACATGACTTATGAGCAAGAAAATAAAACTAGAACTCCTTTTAACCCCACTCACCACTCACCACTCACCATTCACTTCATTTCATTACCAATTTTCTTTCTAATTCTCTCTCAAACACACACACACTGAAGAATGAAATATCTATCAAACCAATCATCATCTTCATCAAAAACTACTTCAAGAATCCTTTCGAGGCCAAGTCTAAATTTTCAACGAATTGAAAAATCTATTCAAGTGAGTTATAGTCCCATTTTTACTATCTAATATTTTTGGGATGAGAATACATGCAGTTTCATAAATGTTTTACAAAATAGGCACAAGTATGAAACTACATTCTATGATGGATTTGTTACACTGGATATCCCTATTTTTCTTTTACTTGGTAACTTAATAATTAGTGTACGAACTAATTGGCGCGAATCCTAAAGATAGATCTATTGGCACTAACAACCCCCATTCTGGAAAATGGAATGCTTTAGTACTTTGAGTTATTAGTATACAGAGTGCGGCCTGTATGCTGGGGGATATTACTTTGACGTCTTGTTAATGTTGGTTACCAGGCAATTAATCATATGAATGATTTTTCCAAACGGAATACCTGTAAGTTTATGAAATGAAATCTTGTAGCCTATTATTACAATTTGTTATATAGGTTAAACCTATAGCTCACCAACATTTTTGTTGACGTTTTATTCTCAGGTGATTATTAAAAGGCTTCCTCTATTTGCATGCTATCTTGGTCAGGATTTTGAAGTCAACATGCTTGTATTATATTAAAACTTGCATTCGGGATTCATGATTTGTAATATATTTTGTAAACCACTATGTAATGGTCGGTTTGAAAACATTGTATTTTAGATTATTATTGATTGATAATCTAGGTTATGCCTTTTAAAACTTTGTCGATAAAATAAAGGTTATGGTTTGTTTTTAAAACGAATGCAAGCTTTGAAAAACGTCTCATATAGAGGTCAAAACCTCGCAATGAAACCAATTAATATGAAACATTTATAATCGATATGAACGTGGCATTTTAGTATGGGTTCCCAAAAAGAACTAATCTCTTACCTACTGTGCAGGGCATTCGAAACAAGCAAATCTGGTATCTCGACAGTGGATGTTTGAGACATATGACCGGATGTAAGTCCCTGCTAATGGACTATCAGGAAAAAGATGGTCCAGTTATTTCATATGGAGATAATTCATTGGGTTATACAAAGGATTTTGGTACTTTAACAAATGGGAATGTTACATTTTTAAATGTAGCATATGTCGTTGGGCTTAAACACAATTTACTCAGTATAAGCCAACTGACAAGCAAAAGTAAGATAGTCAAATTCAGAAGGAAAATTGGCACTATTTTTTATAAGACAGGGAAGCCATTGCTGACAGCTAAAACACATGAGAACATGTATCAAATTAACATGAACACAGCAGTCACAATAACTGATACTTGTTTTTATTCAAATGCAGCAGACAACATCAAGTGGTTATGGCACAAAAGACTCTTACATCTCAACTTTAAAGATATTCACAAATAATCAAGTAAAAGATTGGTGTCTGGGCTACCACCATGTCTTATGTGAAGGACAGATTGTGTCCTCATTGTGAAAAAGGGAAGCATCACCATGCATCATTCAAGTCAAAACAGATTTCATCCGTTGAGAAATCATTTCACCTACTTCATATGCATATTTTTGGTCCTGTTAATGTAGCCAGCTGTAGTGGGAAGAAGTACACACTGTTTATTGTTGATGAATATTCCAGATACACTTGGGTATTCTTTTTGAAGAAAAAGAGTGAAGCTGCTGATGAAATTATCAATTTTATCAAAAGAATGGAGTTATTGAATGGGCAATTTATGAAGCAGCTAAGAAGTGACCATGGTATAGAATTCAGAAATGCAACATTGGAAGAATTTTGTGCTGACAAAGGAATTTCACAAAACTTTTCTAATGTGAGAACACCTCAACAAAATGGTGTTGCAGAAAGAAGAAACAGAACTCTCATTGAAGCAGCAAGATATATGTTGGCTGAGTCTGGGTTGAAAAATTCATACTGGGCAGAAGCTGTGAATACTGCATGTTTTACCCAGAATATATCTTTAATAGTAAAAAGACATCAAAAACTGCTTATGAAGTTCTCAAAGGAAGAAGACCATCAATTTCATTTCTATATGGCGCACTCTGTTACATTGTAAACAATAGGGACCATCTTGGTAAGTTTGATGCTAAAGCTGATGAAGGAATATTTCTTAGATATTCCAACATGTCAAAGGCATATAGGGTCTACAACAAAAGAAGGGGCTGTTTTGAAGAATCCATTAATGTTACTTTTGATAAAACTGTCCCCACTTCATCTTCTAATCAAGAAGATGAGGAGTTACTGTTTGAAGAGCCTACTCAGCAAGCTCTTGATGATGAAGAAGAACCAGCAGTCATTCTAAAATGACCCATCCATATCACTATAAATGTGTACGTTATTCATTAGTCCCATAGCGAGGTATTTGACCTCTATATGATACGTTTTACTAAAACATTGCATTCTTTATAAAAAGACTGTACTTTCAATATAGAAAATGAAAGTTTAAATGACGTGGGTGATCATTAGAGATATGATCCCCTTAATACATAAGTTTCACAAATGATAAACATATGATATAACAATATATTACATAACAACGATATTGAATGCAATTATTTTTTTAAACAAATGCTTGACGACACCATGCAACATCTTGAGCAAATAGCCACATCGGAAGACTTCTTAAGGACCTGAGAATAAGCATGATTAAAACGTCAACAAAATTATATAGATTTAGTTTGCTAGCATCCAATATAAATATAGACCACAACATTTCATATTTATAAACATTTATAAAATCGTTCTACTTCAGTTGAGCGCCCAGGTAACCATACTTAATGAAATATTATTGGCATATTCCCTTTATAAACATCAAAACCATACACTGTACCGAGTGTAAATAATGAAGTACTATGCAACCGTTTACGCTACTAAAATAACTACTCCGGTTGGGGTGGTCAAACCCGATAGATCTATCAATAGGATTCACGCTTACATACTCTTATAACATGTAACTAATAGTTACCAGACTAACTAGGGAAATACGCAAAGGTACAACTCAACGTATAATATATTTAGCCACGTGTGTCTACTTTGAAAAATAAATTGCATGTATTCTAATCCCAAAATATTTATGGAGTTTGAAAAAGGGAAACTATAACTCATGATACAAAGTTGGTAATTATATAATCACAGCGTAGTGAAAAGTGCACAGTAGTCTCCGGATTCACGAACCTATAAGAATTATATATATCAAATAATAAAACAAAATAATAAAACAAGTGTATATAATATTTATGTTATACTTATATAATACTTTTTAACATTTTTATGTTAGTAGTCATTTGTTAGTAGTCCATATATAGTCCAATAGTCCAATATACAATCTTAGAATTTAATCAAGACGTATTGTATACGTATTGTTTAAGACACAATCATGGCCCATTGTACACGTGTTGTCTTAGAATTAATCAAGACGTATTGTATACATGTTGTCTTAACTAATCAAGACTATATTATATTATCTTGTAATTAACCAAGACTAGTATATTAAAAGGAAATATTCATGACATGTATAAATACATGTAGGATATAGGATGTCACGACCGGAAAATTTTGACTTATTTTTAACTAAAATATCTAAATTATTTAATATTTACGACACGATAAGCAAAGTCTGTTATCCTGAGTCTCAAAATTTTTTGAACTATTTTCATAAACTCAATTACCCTTCGAACATTTTCGACGATTAACAAACAACTATTTGTAAATAGATACATATATATATATATATAATAATTTGAAATATAATTTGAAGTAATATATGATTTAATTGTTAAAAATAAATAGATAAAATAATATACGTTGTAATAAAAACTATTATATATGTCATGACCAGGATTTTTCCATGATTATATATTGAATGAGAATAATATTTACTTGATTAAATGTTTCCAACATGTTAAGCAATCAAACTTTTTAAGACTTGGTTAATTGAAACAGATTTTATGTAAATGTTTGACCACCTAATTTGTCTGAAGATTCAAGAACGTTATAACTTGTAAATGACATGATATATATATATATATATATATATAACATGATGAAATGATGATTAAGTATCTCATTAAGTAAATTAACAATGAACTATATACATAAAATGAGACTACTAACTTAAGGATTTCGAAACGATATACACATATAACGATTATCGATATAATAACATCTTAATATTTATATATATCGTATTAGGATATATTAATACACTATGTTATCATGATAATATAACAATTTAACATCTCATTAGATATAATAACAATGGGTTAATTACATTAAACGAGATCGTTAACTTATAGGCTTCGAAAAATACATACATGTAACGACTAACGATGAGTTAACGACTTAATTAAAATGTATATATATATATATATATATATATATGTATTGTATTAAGATGTAATAATACACTTTTGAAAGGCTTAAAGACATATATCAAAATACTTATACTTAACAAAAATGGTTACAATTACATTCTCATTCATTTTCATCAACAATTCTACTCGTATTCATTCAGTATTCGTACTCGTATTATACCCAGCTTCTAGATGTATATACTATTGGTATATACACTCAATAATCAGCTCATTAGCAGCCCTAAATGATTAAGAGACATGTGGAATCAAACATTTGACAACTAGCTTGAATTATTACACTAAAAATCAAACTACAACTTGCATATAATGTCACCACCATTCACGTTTTTGAAGCAGTCCACACACACTTTCACTTTGCAACTTTCTTTCATCCATTTGATCTCTCTCTTGTTCTCTCATATTGTTCTAAGTTTTCTTAATCATCTTTATCAAAATCTACATCAATCTAGCTCATAAATCCAACCTTTAATCATCATACCAAACAACTACTCTAGAACACTTCATGAACACTTTCAAGTTTACTAAACTACTTCCAAGCTTTCTAATCCATTCCAAGTAATCATCTAAGATCAAGAAACCTTTGTTATTTACAGTAGGTTATCTTTCTAATTCAAGGTAATATTCATATTCAAACTTTGATTCGATTTCTATAACTATAACTATCGTAATTCAAGTAGTAATCTTACTTGAACTTATTTTCGTGTCATTATTCTACTTCAAGAACTTCCAAGCCATCAAAGATCCTTTGAAGCTCAAGTTTATTTCTCATCATTTCCAGTAGGTTTACCTACTATACTTGAGGTAGTAATGATGTTTATAACATCATTCGATTCATATATATGTGTGTGTGTGTATATATATATATATATATATATATATATATATATATATATATATATATATATATAACTATCTTATTCGAAGAATATAACTTGTAATCACTAGAACATAGTTTAGTTAATCCTTCTAAATTAACTTTTAAAAACAACTAAACACATATTTTATTTCTATATGATATGCTAACTTAATAATTTAAAACTTGAAAACACGAAGAACACCGTAAAACTGGACATACGCCGTCGTAGTAAAACCGGAGGCTGTTTTGGGTTGGGTAATTAAAAACTATGATAATCTTTGATTGAAAAGTTGTTCTCCTGGGAAAATGATATTTCATATGAACATGAAACTATATCCAAAAATTATGGTTAAACTCAAAGTAGAAGTATGTTTTTCAAAATAGTCATCAAGATGTCGTTCTTTCGACGGAAATGACTGCCTCTTTAAAGATAGGCATATAACCTGTAACTCTAACTATAAACCACCAGTTTTTTAGTTTATTTTTACAAATTTTAGTTCGTTATGAAACCATAGCAATTTGATTCACTCAAAACGGATTTGTAATGAAGAAGTTATGGGCAAAACAATATTGGTTAAAAATGGCTAAAATGAATACGGAAGTAGTTTGATAAAATCTATACTAACCATATCTTATCTAACTTTTCTTGTATTATACATGTATTCTAACATGTCATGGTTACACAATACGTCAGATAAATCAAAAAATACCAAATACACAATACGTGTAACTACAATAGCGGTATTGTGGGTTATGATTCAGTCTTATACAACACGTGTATACTATGTACTACTAATTGTGAACTACTAACGTTGGACTATTAACTTAACAACTTAAATTGTCAACACGTAAATAAAAATATGATGTGAATGTATTTCTATCATACTTTGATATATGTATATATTTGTTATAGGTTCGTGAATCAATCCGTGGCCAAGTCTGATTTTCGACGAATTGAAAATCTTGAAGGTGAGTTATAGTCTCACTTTTACTATCTAATATTTTTGGGATGAGAATATATGCGGTTTTATAAATGTTTTATAAAAATAGACACAAGTAATTGAAACTACATTCTATGTTGGATTTCTATACCGGATATCACCCTTGTTGAACTTGGTAGCCTAAGAATTGGTGTTTATTATAATTGCCATCAATTGATGCGAATCCTAAAGATAGATCTATGGCCTTTGACACGCCCCAGTCAGAGAATTTGAATTGCTTTAGTACTTCAATTATTTGCTCTACAGACGAGTGGTTCTGTGTATTTCTCTACAGGCGAGTGGTTTTATTTTAGGGATATTCTAGATGCATTTTTGTTAATGTCGGTTACCAGGTGTTCATCATATGAATGATTTTTATGATGGCTATTTATGAAAAATGAAATCTTGTGGTCTATTATTACAATTTGTTAAATATATAGGTTAAACCTATAACTCACCAACATTTTTATTGACGTTTTAAGCATGTTTATTCTCATGTGATTATTAAAAGCTTCCGTTGTTGCATGCTAATTAAAGAAAAGAATAGGAGTCAGCATGCTTGTATAATAATGTTTAAAAACTGCATTCGGAAAACACTTTGTTGTATCATATTATTGTAAACCATTATGTAATGGTCGCGTGTAATCGTTATATTTTAGATTATCATTACTTGATAATCTACGTTATATCTTTTAAACCTTTATCGATAAAATAAAGGTTATGGTTTGTTTTAAAAACGAATGCAGTCTTTGAAAAACGTCTCATATAGAGGTTAAAACCTCGCAATGAAACCAATTAATATGAAATGTTTATAATCGATATGAACGGGACATTTCAATAATTATATATATATATATATATATATATATATATATATATATATATATATATATATATATATATATATATATATATATATATATATATATATATATATATATATATATATTACCTGTAAACATATAATATTATATTAAATCTATTTGTTTACGTAGTAAAACTTGCTATTTAAAACTGTTTATATATATATATATATATATATATATATATATATTGTAAATGGAATATAAATGATTTCGAGTCTAATTAGTCAACGGTTGTAATAATCGGTTGACATTTCGTTAGTGTTCATATAGATCTAATACGAATTTATGAAGAATTAAAATAAAAAATAGTCTGCAAATAGATTAAGGAGATTATAGGTTTGATAGAAATATTTTTATCTTTTTAGTTTAAGATTTAATACTCCGTACATTCTACCTGAAATTAAAAATAAATATTAGACGAACCTTTCTAATCACGTTTTTCACATTTAATGACTGAAATAAATAAAGAAATTTAATATAAAAATTTGGGATTTTTCCGAACACTTTTATCCGCCACTAATTAACAACAGAGCACGATATAGTACTCTGTGGAAAACTGTCGGTAGAAGATACTGTGCTTGTTGCACGTCTAATGTCACTGATTGTTAGAAATCATTATTTAACTTATAGTATATAATATATATTAAGTAAATTCTAAATTCTATTCTATAAATATATATAACATATACATATTTACACTTACAAGATGAACAAACTACACCATCTCCACCACTCGTGATAACCACCACCAACCGCGCCACCATCTCCGGCAACCACATCGCTGACTACTGCCACCATACACACCTATAACCACCATGAACCGCCTTATATATATATATATATATATATATATATATATATATATATATATATATATATATATATATATATATATATATATATATATATATATATATATATATATATACATATACGTGAGTATATATTCAAACCATCACCACCTTGCCTTTCCTTCTACCATTAACCCACCGGCCTCCTCAACCACCTTCCACCACCGTTCTCCAACACCTTCGCCACCACCATGAATCACCTTCTAATACCACGTGAAACCGCCACCACCTTTCTATAATTTTTTTTTATTCGTGAGCCTTAACAAACTACCACCATGTCTCTACGGCTGCTGTACAGCTACTATATCTGTTTCCTTTTTCTGTCGAGCCTCAAATGTAGACCAAAACCACCATTTTTGCTACTATAAACTGCAATATTTCTTTCTATTTTACTACCATAAGCATACTGCTGCTACTTGTTTCCTATTTACTGTTTCAGCAGTCGCAAATCATATTCAATTCCCACGAAACATTACTGCAGCTGCAACCTGTTTACTCGTTTCCTGCAACTGCAGCTTCTAGGTTTCTCCAGTTGACAACCTACTGCTACGTCGGGTTGCTGTGTTGAACGAGCATCATAAACCAAAACCCTTCTATTTTTTTCTTCCTTCGCTGCAAATTATCTTCATGTTACTTCCTGTTTCTGATCGATCGGTATAATAAAGATGATGGTGATACTTTGATGATGAATATGCGAATGATACGTATATATGATGATGATTTATGATGAGGTTAGATGATTAAGGATTTGTTGAGGATGATGAGTATGAGTATGATGATGATGATGATGTTGACAGTAGCGATATTGATGATGATGATATTGATGCTACATGATTTAGATGATGATGACGAATTAAAAATGTTAAATGATAATGATGTTATGATAATCAGTTATTAAAATATGATGATCATGATAAATATGATTATGAAAATGATAAGATAATAAATAAAATGATGATAATGGTGATGTTATGATCTTAATGAAGAAGAAGGCAGGGACATACGAGTTAAAGCTATTTAGTGTTCTAGTTATTTTAGATAGTAACAGACAGATCAATGGTTTGTAGTATGGTTGTTAAGCGAGAGGTCACGGGTTCGAATTGTAGGAACCCGTCCTAAACCATCTGGAAGAATACATTACATTTGGTTACATCGCGAGGTACTTGACTTCTATATGATACATTTTACAAACATTGCATTCGTTTTTAAAAGACAAACTTCCCTTACATCGAAAGTTGACAGATATGCATATCCTTTCATAATATATCCAAACTATAAATGACTTGATAATAATATTGATGAACTCAATGACTCGAATGCAACGTCTTTTGAAATATGTCATGAATGACTCCAAGTAATATCTCTAAAATGAGCAAATGCACAGCGGAAGATTTCTTTCAAACCTGAGAATAAACATGCTTTCAAGTGTCAACCAAAAGGTTGGTGAGTTCATAGGTTTATTCTAATCAATAATTTCAATATTTTAATAGACCACAAGATTTCATATTTCAATTTCTCGTAAACATAATCTTATACCAGGCATTTTGCAAACTGCATAGAGATAAAAATTTATTCATATGGTGAACACCTGGTAACCGACCTTAACAAGATGCATATAGAATATCCCCATCATTCCGGGACTCCCTTCGGACATGATAAATTCGAAGTACTAAAGCATCCGGTACTTTGGATGGGGCTTGTTGGGCCCAATAGATCTATCTTTAGGATTCGCGTCAATTAGGGTGTCTGTTCCCTAATTCTTAGATTACCAGACTAAAAAGGGGCATATTCGGTTTAATAATCCAGCCATAGAATGTAGTTTTAAGTACTTGTGTCTATTTCGTCAAACATTTATAAAGCGGCGCATGTATTCTCAGTCCCAATAATATATTGCAAAAGCATTTAAAAAGGGAGCAAATGAAACTCACGATACGATATTTTGTAGTAAAAATATGCAAACGACGGAACTGAACAATGCAGGGTTAGCCTCGGATTCACGAACCTATATCAAGTATATATATTAACAGATAATCGTAATCGAACAAGTTTATATATTTATATTATAATACTTATTATATTAATAATTTATTAACTATATTCATTTTATATATTCTTAATACTTAAAATGTATGTATATATATATATATATATATATATATATATATATATATATATATATATATCATATTTAAAGTATATGATAAGTCATTTATTATAAATATCCTATTTTGATGTTTAGAGATATCATGTCATGCATTAAAACTTAATATATATTTATTTTCAATATTTGAGATAAGTACTTAATGTTAATTTAAAAAGGTAGATTATCAATGTTAATATTACAATAAAATATTTTTGTATTAGTAATATCAATCATAAAAATAATGATATTAGTATTAATATTTATAGCTGTAATAATAATTGTAGTGATAATATTGTTACTAAAAATAATAGCGATAATGAAAATTCTAATAATATTGATAGTTTACAAAATGATATTTTTTGTAAAATGTTACTTTGAATGATAATACTAATTTTAAATAAATTGATAGATTTAAAAATAATTACTCTTAGTAATAATGATAACAATAATAATACTGATAATAACTATAAAAATAATGGTTCTACTAATAATAATACTAATATTTATTTTAATAACTATAATGATAATAATACTACTAATAATAATACTAAAAATTATGATAATAATAATATTAATAATAATAATAATAATAATAATAATAATAATAATAATAATAATAATAATAATAATAATAATAATAATAATAATAATAATAATAATAATAATAATAATAATAATGGTAATAGTAATACTACCTCAAAGAAGTAGTCCTTAACAAAAATGCTCAAGTCCGGGTTTGAACCCGCGACGTCCCGCTAACCCGATATCATCCTTAACCATCATGCTATGTGTTTCAATTCTGAAATTATACCCAACTTAAATTATTTTTAACCTTTACTTCTGTATCCTTCTTCTTCTTTTTCTAAAAAAAAATGCCCGAGCCCAGGCTCGAACCCAAGATCTCTCGTTCAAACCAACACTCCAAACCAATGAACCATTAGTCTATTTTGGTATTAACCCGCTTGATTATTTATTTAACATGTTTTGACTGTTTATCTTCTATCATCACCATCATCAAGATCATCTATTATCATTCACTCATAATCATTTCATCATTTCATAAAATCATCATATCGACTCATCATTCGATTATTATACACCTTATTTTCTAATACTAATTCACGTATCAATATCAACTTAAAATCGTTTGTCATCAATTCTCATGATTTATCATAATCACTTTATCACTTATAATCTGACCCATGCTTTCTTCGACCCAATAGGCCCAATTTGTTGGGTGATCCATTTTACTAGCCCATATACATTCTTAATTGGATCCCTCATGCTAGTCCACTAACACAAATCCAAAAGTGTTCGGTTTATAACTAAAAATAATAATAGAGAAACGTTTTGCAATTGTAGTAGTCACCTAAATAATTTAGTGGTGATAGTGTACACATAATAGCAAAGAAACACGTGTAACACTTAGCACGATGAACTTAGTTATTTAGGTGACCAAAAACTTTCGGTTGTCATGTAAGCATAGGTCCCATAAAATGTTTGAAATAGCCCAAATTAAGCACTTTAAGCGTGAGTTTTAAAATGTAAGTGTATGTCTCCATCATGATCGATCATGTGCTGGATTGTGTCCCACATCCACCAAATTTTATATTGGATCCTTTTATAATGAGTTTTATTTAATCTTCAATTCATTCAAATTGACAAGCTTAACTGTGACCCATCAACATCACCCTTCGCTATTTCATGTCATCACCAATCCTCTTTATTTGAATAATAACAGTGGGTGACGTTTTTAATTAGGAACACAGAAAGTGATTAGCAGCAATAATACAAGGAGGTTTGTTGATGGTTGGTGGGTTTAAACAGAAACAATAACTACAACGAATAGTTTTTGTCTTGAGTCGATAAATTTGCAGGTTCAATGATGGTTTGGTTAATGGTTATCGAATAGCAGACAAGAAAAACAAGGATATCCAGCAGTAGTAAAAAGAAAGGAGTGATGTCTGTTGGTTGTTCACTACTGGAAAAGAAAGAAAAAAATAATAATAATACCGGTAATAGTAGCAGTAATCTAGCAGATGGCTGCGATGTTGTTGTTAATTTTTGAACAGGAGTATTGATACAAACAAACGATAACCAGCAACAACAATAGATAGTGAAAAGATAAGGTGGGTTTTTATGGGATTTTGTGTTTTAAATAGAAGGAAAGATCATAATTAAATGGGTTTTTCGATGATGGTGAACAATGGTTGTTGTGGTGGCTATGGTTGATCGATGGAGAAGAAAAAGGGTGATTCTTGGTGGCATGGTTGAGAAGGATGGTGATGCTAGTGGTAGGGTAATGAATGGGTTGTATCAGGCAGAAAACACCAACGTTTGTAGGTGATGATGGCGTACATTTGAATCGAGAAACAAAGATGTAGTAGTGGTGTTATATCTTGAGCTGTTTTATTATGGTTCTCGATCCAAAATAGCAACAACAATCAGACCAGGGTCATGTGGTTTATAGAGGTGATCAAAGGTTGTTTGTGTTTTGAGTTTATGGAGGTGATCAATTGTCGAATATCAATATATTGTTGAAGGTGGGTTGCTGGTAGCGGCCAAAGACAACAGTAGGTGACGGCTATTGAGTTGTTGAAGATGATAGAAGCATAGACAGTGGCTTTGGTTGATGATGGTGTGAAATATGTGTTTGATTGGTATCCCCATATATGTATGTAGATTGTTATATGTATATACATATTATATATCCATATATAATATGTTTTGTTAGAGAGTGAATCAACAATATTAACTATCATAATCCTACCTTAAATTACGGAGGAAAACAATTGAAATTTGGTGGGTGTAAGTGGTGCTCGAAAAGAAACAACAAGAAAGTAGGTTGAGTGAATGAATTTAGAATTAAGATAGATAGAGATAGGTAACAGAAAGTGGACTAGTAGACATATGTATCAATATATTATTACATCCGTGAACATTTATTAATCATATAGAATTTGGCTATATGTTACCGACCGTTTTTACGGAGGATATTTCGTATTTAAGTTTGTTTAATCACAATCGAATGTCAAACGAGTATCACAATCATTAAATAATTACATTTAATATACTATATATACATATATATATATATATAGATTCATTTTAATAATAAACTTTATTATATCTTATATTATTTTATTTCACAAAATTAATTCTAATAACTAAATAATATAATATTTCAAATTGTAATTCGAATTAATGTATATATTTATATTTTTAAATATATATGTATCTATTTACTAATAGTTATTCGTGAATTGTCAGTAGCGGTCGAAGATCAAATAAATGTACGAAAATAATTCAAAATTTTTAAGACGCAACAATGACATACTTTGCTTATCTTGTCGAAATCATATAAAGATTAAGTTTAAATTTGGTCAGAAATTTTCGGGTCGTCACACGAATCGGGGCAGTGACATTATTTTTTTATTTAACCATGGAAGCTACATACTTAAAGGTAGTATTATCATTATTATTATATTTTTTATTATTATTATTAAAATTATTATTATTATTATTATTATTATTATTATTATTATTATTATTATTATTATTATTATTATTAAAACTATCATTATTATTAAAAACTATCATTTTTGTTAAAAGTATCCTTATTATTAATAATATTCATAAAACTAATAATAATAGTAATATTTATTTATCCATGGAAGCTACATACTTAAAGGTAGTATTATCATTATTATTATATTTATTATTATTATTATTAAAATTATTATTATTATTAATATTATTATTATTATTATTATTATTATTATTATTATTATTATTATTATTATTATTATTATTAAAACTATCATTATTACTAAAAACTATCATTTTTGTTAAAAGTATCCTTATTATTAATAATATTCATAAAACTAATAATAATAGTAATATTTATTAAAATTATCATTTTTATTATCATTTTATTAACATTAAAACCATCATTATTATTATTATTATTAGAATTATCATTATTTTTATTTTTATTATCATTATTATTATTTTTATGAATATTATAATAATTATTATTATTTTCATTATTACTATTATTTTTAACATTAATATTATTATTTTTAACATTATTATTATTATTATTATTATCATTTTTATTATTACTAGTATCTATTATTATTATAATAACTATATTATTATTATTATTATCAATATTACTATTAATATTATTACTATTATAATAAAAATGAGTCATATAAAAATATACTTATCATTATTAATAATTTTATAATTATTTATTTAAAGTATATAAAATATATATATTTAATTAAGTTATTAATGAAACACATAATTTATTAAGATAACATTTATATCACTAATAATATAGAAATCTGTTCGATTACAATTAGATGTGTTAATATATCTATACTTGATATAGGTTCGTGAATCTGACCCCAACCCTGCATTGTTCAGTCCCGTCGTATTCATAGTTTACTACAAAATATCGTATCGTGAGTTTCATTACTCCTTTTTTATATATATTTTTGGGCTGAGAATACATGCGCTGCTTTTATAAATGTTTTACAAAATAGACACAAGTACTTGAAACTACATTCTATGGTTGGATTATTATACCGGATATCTGAAATGTCCCGTTCTTATTGATTAAAAACGTTCCATATTAATTGATTTCGTTGCGAGGTTTTGACCTCTATATGAGACGTTTTTCAAAGACTGCATTCATTTTAAAACAAACCATAACCTTTATTTCATCAATAAAGGTTTAAAAAGCTTTACGTAGATTATCAAATAATGATAATCTAAAATATCCTGTTTACACACGACCATTACATAATGGTTTACAATACAAATATGCTACAACAAAATAAGTTTCTTGAATGCAGTTTTTACACAATATCATACAAGCATGGACTCCAAATCTCGTCCTTATTTAAGTATGCGACAGCGGAAGCTCTTAATAATCACCTGAGAATAAACATGCTTAAAACGTCAACAAAAATGTTGGTGAGTTATAGGTTTAACCTATATATATCAAATCATAATAATAGACCACAAGATTTCATATTTCAATATACATCCCATACATAGAGATAAAAATCATTCATATGGTGAACACCTGGTAACCGACATTAACAAGATGCATATATAAGAATATCCCCATCATTCCGGGACACCCTTCGGATATGATATAAATTTCGAAGTACTAAAGCATCCGGTACTTTGGATGGGGCTTGTTGGGCCCGATAGATCTATCTTTAGGATTCGCGTCAATTAGGGTGTCTGTTCCCTAATTCTTAGATTACCAGACTTAATAAAAAGGGGCATATTCGATTTCGATAATTCAACCATAGAATGTAGTTTCACGTACTTGTGTCTATTTTGTAAATCATTTATAAAACCTGCATGTATTCTCATCCCAAAAATATTAGATTTTAAAAGTGGGACTATAACTCACTTTCACAGATTTTTACTTCGTCGGGAAGTAAGACTTGGCCACTGGTTGATTCACGAACCTATAACAATATATACATATATATCAAAGTATGTTCAAAATATATTTACAACACTTTTAATATATTTTGATGTTTTAAGATTATTAAGTCATCTGTCCTAGTTAGTAACCTACAACTAGTTGTCCACAGTTAGATGTACAGAAATAAATCGATAAATATTATCTTGAATCAATCCACGACCCAGTGTATACGTATCTCAGTATTGATCACAACTCAAACTATATATATTTTGGAATCAACCTCAACCCTGTATAGCTAACTCCAACATTCACATATAGAGTGTCTATGGTTGTTCCGAAATATATATAGATGTGTCGACATGATAGGTCGAAACATTGTATACGTGTCTATGGTATCTCAAGATTACATAATATATAATACAAGTTGATTAAGTTATGGTTGGAATAGATTTGTTACCAATTTTCACGTAGCTAAAATGAGAAAAATTATCCAATCTTGTTTTACCCATAACTTCTTCATTTTAAATCCGTTTTGAGTGAATCAAATTGCTATGGTTTCATATTGAACTCTATTTTATGAATCTAAACAAAAAAATTATAGGTTTCTAGTCGGAAAAATAAGTTACAAGTCGTTTTTGTAAAGGTAGTCATTTCAGTCGAAAGAACGACGTCTAGATGACCATTTTAGAAAACATACTTCCACTTTGAGTTTAACCATAATTTTTGGATATAGTTTCATGTTCATAATAAAAATCATTTTCTCAGAATAACAACTTTTAAATCAAAGTTTATCATAGTTTTTAATTAACTAACCCAAAACAGCCCTCGGTGTTACTACGACGGCGTAAATCCGGTTTTACGGTGTTTTTCATGTTTCCAGGTTTTAAATCATTAAGTTAGCATATCATATAGATATAGAACATGTGTTTAGTTGATTTTAAAAGTCAAGTTAGAAGGATTAACTTTTGTTTGCGAACAAGTTTAGAATTAACTAAACTATGTTCTAGTGATTACAAGTTTAAACCTTCGAATAAGATAGCTTTATATGTATGAATCGAATGATGTTATGAACATCATTACTACCTTAAGTTCCTTGGATAAACCTACTAGAAAAGAGAAAAATGGATCTAGCTTCAATGGATCCTTGGATGGCTTGAAGTTCTTGAAGCAAAATCATGACACGAAAACAAGTTCAAGTAAGATCATCACTTGAAATAAGATTGTTATAGTTATAGAAATTGAACCAAAGTTTGAATATGATTATTACCTTGTATTAGAATGATAACCTACTGTAAGAAACAAAGATTTCTTGAGGTTGGATGATCACCTTACAAGATTGGAAGTGAGCTAGCAAACTTGAAAGTATTCTTGATTTTATGAAACTAGAACTTTTAGAATTTATGAAGAACACTTAGAACTTGAAGATAGAACTTGAGAGAGATCAATTAGATGAAGAAAATTGAAGAATGAAAGTGTTTGTAGGTGTTTTTGGTCGTTGGTGTATGGATTAGATATAAAGGATATGTTATTTTGTTTTCATGTAAATAAGTCATGAATGATTACTCATATTTTTGTAATTTTATGAGATATTTCATGCTAGTTGCCAAATGATGGTTCCCACATGTGTTAGGTGACTCACATGGGCTGCTAAGAGCTGATCATTGGAGTGTATATACCAATAGTACATACATCTAAAAGCTGTGTATTGTACGAGTACGAATACGGGTGCATACGAGTAGAATTGTTGATGAAACTGAACGAGGATCTAATTGTAAGCATTTTTGCTAAGTAGAAGTATTTTGATAAGTGTCTTGAAGTCTTTCAAAAGTGTATGAATACATATTAAAACACTACATGTATATACATTTTAACTGAGTCGTTAAGTCATCGTTAGTCGTTACATGTAAATGTTGTTTTGAAATCTTTAGGTTAACGATCTTGTTAAATGTTGTTAACCCAATGTTTATAATATCAAAAGAGATTTTAAATTATTATATTATCATGATATTATGATGTACGAATATCTCTTAATATGATATATATACATTAAATGTCGTTACAACGATAAACGTTACATATATGTCTCGTTTCAAAATCATTAAGTTAGTAGTCTTGTTTTTACATATGTAGTTCATTGTTAATATAATTAATGATATGTTTACTTATCATAATATCATGTTAACTATATATATAACCATATATATGTCATCATATAGTTTTTTTACAAGTTTTAACGTTCGTGAATCACCGGTCAACTTGGGTGGTCAATTGTCTATATGAAACCTATTTCAATTAATCAAGTCTTAACAAGTTTGATTGCTTAACATGTTGGAAATATTTAATCATGTAAATATCAATCTCAATTAATATATATAAACATGGAAAAGTTCGGGTCACTACAGTACCTACCCGTTAAATAAATTTCGTCCCGAAATTTTAAGCTGTTGAAGGTGTTGACGAATCTTCTGGAAATAGATGCGGGTATTTCTTCTTCATCTGATCTTCACGCTCCCAGGTGAACTCGGGTCCTCTACGAGCATTCCATCGAACCTTAACAATTGGTATCTTGTTTTGCTTAAGTCTTTTAACCTCACGATCCATTATTTCGACGGGTTCTTCGATGAATTGAAGTTTTTCGTTGATTTGGATTTCATCTAACGGAATAGTGAGATCTTCTTTAGCAAAACATTTCTTTAAATTCGAGACGTGGAAAGTGTTATGTACAGCCGCGAGTTGTTGAGGTAACTCAAGTCGGTAAGCTACTGGTCCGACACGATCAATAATCTTGAATGGTCCAATATACCTTGGATTTAATTTCCCTCGTTTACCAAATCGAACAACGCCTTTCCAAGGTGCAACTTTAAGCATGACCATCTCTCCAATTTCAAATTCTATATCTTTTCTTTTAATGTCAGCGTAGCTCTTTTGTCGACTTTGGGCGGTTTTCAACCGTTGTTGAATTTGGATGATCTTCTCGGTAGTTTCTTGTATAATCTCCGGACCCGTAATCTGTCTATCCCCCACTTCACTCCAACAAATCGGAGACCTGCACTTTCTACCATAAAGTGCTTCAAATGGCGCCATCTCAATGCTTGAATGGTAGCTGTTGTTGTAGGAAAATTCTACTAACGGTAGATGTCGATCCCAACTGTTTCTGAAATCAATAACACATGCTCGTAGCATGTCTTCAAGCGTTTGTATTGTCCTTTCGCTCTGCCCATCAGTTTGTGGATGATAGGCAGTACTCATGTCTAGACGAGTTCCTAATGCTTGCTGTAATGTCTGCCAGAATCTTGAAATAAATCTGCCATCCCTATCAGAGATAATAGAGATTGGTATTCCATGTCTGGAGACGACTTCCTTCAAATACAGTCGTGCTAACTTCTCCATCTTGTCATCTTCTCTTATTGGCAGGAAGTGTGCTGATTTGGTGAGACGATCAACTATTACCCAAATAGTATCAAAACCACTTGCAGTCCTTGGCAATTTAGTGATGAAATCCATGGTAATGTTTTCCCATTTCCATTCCGGGATTTCGGGTTGTTGAAGTAGACCTGATGGTTTCTGATGCTCAGCTTTGACCTTAGAACACGTCAAACATTCTCCTACGTATTTAGCAACATCGGCTTTCATACCCGGCCACCAAAAATGTTTCTTGAGATCCTTGTACATCTTCCCCGTTCCAAGATGTATTGAGTATCTGGTTTTATGAGCTTCTCTAAGTACCATTTCTCTCATATCTCCAAATTTTGGTACCCAAATCCTTTCAGCCCTATACCGGGTTCCGTCTTCCCGAATATTAAGATGCTTCTCCGATCCTTTGGGTATTTCATCCTTTAAATTTCCCTCTTTTAAAACTCCTTGTTGTGCCTCCTTTATTTGAGTAGTAAGGTTATTATGAATCATTATATTCATAGATTTTACTCGAATGGGTTCTCTGTCCTTCCTGCTCAAGGCATCGGCTACCACATTTGCCTTCCCCGGGTGGTAACGAATCTCAAAGTCGTAATCATTCAACAATTCAATCCACCTACGCTGCCTCATATTCAGTTGTTTCTGATTAAATATGTGTTGAAGACTTTTGTGGTCGGTATATATAATACTTTTGACCCCATATAAGTAGTGCCTCCAAGTCTTTAATGCAAAAACAACCGCGCCTAATTCCAAATCATGCATCGTATAATTTTGTTCGTGAATCTTCAATTGTCTAGACGCATAAGCAATCACCTTCGTTCGTTGCATTAATACACAACCGAGACCTTGCTTTGATGCGTCACAATAAATCACAAAATCATCATTCCCTTCAGGCAATGACAATATAGGTGCCGTAGTTAGCTTTTTCTTCAATAACTGAAACGCTTTCTCTTGTTCATCATTCCATTCAAATTTCTTCCCTTTATGCGTTAATGCAGTCAAGGGTTTTGCTATTCTGGAAAAGTCTTGGATGAACCTTTTGTAGTAACCAGCTAGTCCTAAAAACTGGCGTATGTGTTTCGGAGTTTTCGGGGTTTCCCACTTTTCAACAGTTTCTATCTTTGCCGGATCCACCTTAATACCTTCTTTGTTCACTATGTGACCGAGGAATTGAACTTCTTCCAACCAAAATGCACACATTGAAAACTTAGCGTACAATTTTTCCTTCCTCAATACTTCTAACACCTTTCTCAAATGTTCACCGTGTTCTTGGTCATTCTTTGAGTAAATAAGTATGTCATCAATGAAAACAATGACAAACTTGTCAAGGTATGGTCCACACACTCGGTTCATAAGGTCCATGAACACAGCTGGTGCATTAGTTAAACCAAACGGCATGACCGTAAACTCATAATGACCGTAACGTGTTCTGAAAGCAGTCTTTGGAATATCATCTTCTTTCACCCGCATTTGATGATACCCGGAACGTAAGTCAATCTTTGAATAAACAGACGAGCCTTGTAGTTGATCAAATAAGTCGTCGATTCTCGGTAGTGGGTAGCGGTTCTTGATGGTAAGTTTGTTCAACTCTCGGTAGTCGATACACAACCTGAATGTACCATCTTTCTTCTTGACAAACAAAACAGGAGCTCCCCACGGTGATGTGCTTGGTCGAATGAAACCACGCTCTAAAAGTTCTTGTAATTGGCTTTGCAGTTCTTTCATTTCGCTGGGTGCGAGTCTGTAAGGAGCACGAGCTATTGGTGCAGCTCCTGGTACAAGATCTATTTGAAATTCAACGGATCGATGTGGGGGTAATCCCGGTAATTCTTTCAGAAATACATCGGGAAATTCTTTTGCGACGGGAACATCATTGATGCCCTTTTCTTCAGTTTGTACTTTCTCGACGTGTGCTAGAACAGCATAGCAACCTTTTCTTATTAGTTTTTGTGCCTTCAAATTACTAATAAGATGTAGCTTCGTGTTGCCCTTTTCCCCGTACACCATTAAGGGTTTTCCTTTTTCTCGTATAATGCGAATTGCATTTTTGTAACAAACGATCTCTGCTTTCACTTCTTTCAACCAGTCCATACCGATTATCACATCAAAACTCCCTAACTCTACTGGTATCAAATCAATCTTAAATGTTTCGCTAACCAGTTTAATTTCTCGATTCCGACATATATTATCTGCTGAAATTAATTTACCATTTGCTAATTCGAGTAAAAATTTACTATCCAAAGGCGTCAATGGACAACTTAATTTAGCACAAAAATCTCTACTCATATAGCTTCTATCCGCACCCGAATCAAATAAAACGTAAGCAGCTTTATTGTCAATAAGAAACGTACCCGTAACAAGCTCCGGGTCTTCCTGTGCCTCTGCCGCATTAATATTGAAAACTCTTCCGCGGCCTTGTCCATTCGTGTTCTCCTGGTTCGGGCAATTTCTAATAATGTGGCCCGGTTTTCCACATTTATAACAAACTACATTGGCATAACTTGCTCCGACACTACTTGCTCCGCCATTACTCGTTCCGACACCATTTGTTCCTTTCGTTCTATTAACCCCTGGTCCATAGACCTCACACTTCGCCGCGCTATGACCATTTCTTTTACACTTGTTGCAAAATTTGGTGCAGAACCCCGAGTGATACTTTTCACACCTTTGGCATAGCTGCTTCTGATTGTTGTTGTTGTTGCGATTATTATTGTTGTTGGGATGATTGTTGTAGTTGCTATTGTTGTTGTTGTTGTTGTTGTTGTTGTTGGGCCGTTTGTTGTAGTTGCGATTGATGTTGCGATTGTTGGGATAATTGTTGCGATTATTGTTGTAATTGCTGTTGTTGTTGTATTGGTGATTCTTATCACCATTTTCCTCCCACTTTCTTTTGACTTGCTTCACATTGGCCTCTTCAGCAGTCTGTTCTTTAATTCTTTCTTCAATCTGGTTCACTAGTTTGTGAGCCATTCTACATGCCTGTTGTATGGAGGCGGGCTCGTGTGAACTTATATCTTCTTGGATTCTTTCCGGTAATCCTTTCACAAACGCGTCGATCTTCTCTTCCTCATCTTCGAATGCTCCCGGACACAATAGGCACAATTCTGTGAATCGTCTTTCGTACGTGGTAATATCAAATCCTTGGGTTCGTAACCCTCTAAGTTCTGTCTTGAGCTTATTGACCTCGGTTCTGGGACGGTACTTCTCGTTCATCAAGTGCTTGAATGCTGACCACGGTAGTGCGTACGCATCGTCTTGTCCCACTTGCTCTAGATAGGTATTCCACCATGTTAACGCAGAACCTGTGAAGGTATGCGTAGCGTACTTTACTTTGTCCTCTTCAGTACACTTACTTATGGCAAACACCGATTCGACCTTCTCGGTCCACCGTTTCAATCCGATCGGTCCTTCGGTTCCATCAAATTCCAAAGGTTTGCAGGCAGTGAATTCTTTGTAGGTGCATCCTACACGATTTCCTGTACTGCTAGATCCAAGGTTATTGTTGGTATGTAGCGCAGCCTGTACTGCGGCTATGTTTGAAGCTAGAAAAGTACGGAATTCCTCTTCATTCATATTCACGGTGTGTCGAGTAGTCGGTGCCATTTCCTTCAAAATAGTCAAATGGAACAAGTTAATCATACAGAATATTAAGAGTAGTTAATAGTATTTCGTAGCATAATATGAACTCATTTATAAAAGCTTTTTCTTCATATTAGCGTTTTATAAGTTTAAATTCGGGTAGTACCTACCCGTTAAGTTCATACTTAATAGCTAATATACAATTCAACTACTACAATTCTATATGAAAAACTGATTATAATAATATTTCGCGTTCAAACTTTTATACAATATTTTACAAACTTACAATACCGCTTATTTTACATAAAGCATGAAATATAGCACACAATAACTTTGATACAAGATAGTTGTGAAAATAATTCTAGCTAGTACACAAGTCGTTCAGCAAAGGCAATAAAGACACGTAATTCATACGTCCAGAAACAAGTCATGCATTCTGGTTTTACTAGGACTACTTCCCATCCTTGGTCTTGTGCAACATAACCGTTATGGCCGTTGATAAGACAGCGTGTTGTAACGTCGTCAAAGGGACGAGGGTTACGTAATGTCCAACAGTCCCGTAATAATCTAAAAACCTCATTTCTTACCCCAATTACCGACTCCGTCACTTGTGGAAACGTTTTGTTTAATAGTTGTAGCCCGATGTTCTTGTTCTCACTTTGGTGAGAAGCGAACATTACTAATCCGTAAGCATAACATGCTTCTTTATGTTTCATGTTAGCCGCTTTTTCTAAATCACGAAGTCCAATATTCGGATATATTGAGTCAAAATAATTTCTTAACCCGTTGCGTAAAATAGCATTTGGGTTCCCCGCAATATATGCGTCAAAGTAAACACATCGTAACTTATGGGTTTCCCAATGTGATATCCCCCATCTTTCAAACGAAAGTCTCTTATAAACCAAGACATTCTTGGAACGTTCTTCGAATGTCTTACAAACTGATCTCGCCTTAAATAGTTGTGCCGAGGAATTCTGGCCGACTCTAGACAAGATTTCATCAATCATGTCTCCGGATAGGTCTCTTAAAATATTGGGTTGTCTATCCATTTTGTGTTTTTAAACTGTAAAATAGACAAGAGTTAGATTCATAAAAAAATACTTATTAATACAAGAGTTATTAATTTTTACATATATCATAAAGCATAAGCACACTATATTACATATATTACACCACACGAATACAACTATCTTATTCCGACTCGCTTGTTTCTTCTTCTTCGGTTTTGGTTCGTTTTGCCAAGTTTCTAGGGATATATGATGTTCCCCTAATACGAGCCGTAATTTTCCACATTGGTTTAGAAAAACCTGGTGGTTTAGAGGTTCCCGGGTCATTGTTACAACTTAAGGACTTCGGGGGTTGACGATACATATAAAGTTCATCGGGGTTGGAATTAGATTTCTCTATTTTTATGCCCTTTCCCTTATTATTTTCTTTTGCCTTTTTAAATTCAGTTGGGGTAATTTCTATAACATCATCGGAATTCTCGTCGGAATCCGATTCATCGAAGAATTGGTAATCCTCCCAATATTTTGCTTCCTTGGCGGAAACACCATTGACCATGATTAACCTTAGTCGGTTGGTTGAGGATTCTCTTTTACTTAACCATTTTATTATTTCCCCCACCGATTCTATTTCTTCTTCCGGTTCCGATTCTTCTTCCGGTTCCGATTCTTCTTCCGGTTCCGACTCTTCTTCCGGTTCCTCTTCGGGAACTTGTGAATCAGTCCACGAATCATTCCAATTTACATTTAACTCTTCATTATTATTAGGTGAGTCAATGGGACTTGTTCTAGAGGTAGACATCTATCACATAATATCAAACACGATAAGAGATTAATATATCACATAATATTCATATGTTAAAAATATATAGTTTCCAACAAAAATGTTAAGCAATCATTTTTAAAGAAAACACGGTCGAAGTCCAGACTCACTAATGCATCCTAACAAACTCGATAAGACACACTAATGCAAATTTTCTGGTTCTCTAAGACCAACGCTCGGATACCAACTGAAATGTCCCGTTCTTATTGATTAAAAACGTTCCATATTAATTGATTTCGTTGCGAGGTTTTGACCTCTATATGAGACGTTTTTCAAAGACTGCATTTATTTTAAAACAAACCATAACCTTTATTTCATCAATAAAGGTTTAAAAAGCTTTACGTAGATTATCAAATAATGATAATCTAAAATATCCTGTTTACACACGACCATTACATAATGGTTTACAATACAAATATGTTACAACAAAATAAGTTTCTTGAATGCAGTTTTTACACAATATCATACAAGCATGGACTCCAAATCTCGTCCTTATTTAAGTATGCCACAGCGGAAGCTCTTAATAATCACCTGAGAATAAACATGCTTAAAACGTCAACAAAAATGTTGGTGAGTTATAGGTTTAACCTATATATATCAAATCATAATAATAGACCACAAGATTTCATATTTCAATATACATCCCATACATAGAGATAAAAATCATTCATATGGTGAACACCTGGTAACCGACATTAACAAGATGCATATATAAGAATATCCCCATCATTCCGGGACACCCTTCGGATATGATATAAATTTCAAAGTACTAAAGCATCTGGTACTTTGGATGGGGCTTGTTGGGCCCGATAGATCTATCTTTAGGATTCGCGTCAATTAGGGTGTCTGTTCCCTAATCTTAGATTACCAGACTTAATAAAAAGGGGCATATTCGATTTCGATAATTCAACCATAGAATGTAGTTTCACGTACTTGTGTCTATTTTGTAAATCATTTATAAAACCTGCATGTATTCTCATCCCAAAAATATTAGATTTTAAAAGTGGGACTATAACTCACTTTCACAGATTTTTACTTCGTCGGGAAGTAAGACTTGGCCACTGGTTGATTCACGAACCTATAACAATATATACATATATATCAAAGTATGTTCAAAATATATTTACAACACTTTTAATATATTTTGATGTTTTAAGTTTATTAAGTCAGCTGTCCTAGTTAGTAACCTACAACTAGTTGTCCACAGTTAGATGTACAGAAATAAATCGATAAATATTATCTTGAATCAATCCACGACCCAGTGTATACGTATCTCAGTATTGATCACAACTCAAACTATATATATTTTGGAATCAACCTCAACCCTGTATAGCTAACTCCAACATTCACATATAGAGTGTCTATGGTTGTTCCGAAATATATATAGATGTGTCGACATGATAGGTCGAAACATTGTATACGTGTCTATGGTATCTCAAGATTACATAATATATAATACAAGTTGATTAAGTTATGGTTGGAATAGATTTGTTACCAATTTTCACGTAGCTAAAATGAGAAAAATTATCCAATCTTGTTTTACCCATAACTTCTTCATTTTAAATCCGTTTTGAGTGAATCAAATTGCTGTGGTTTCATATTGAACTCTATTTTATGAATCTAAACAAAAAAAGTATAGGTTTCTAGTCGGAAAAATAAGTTACAAGTCGTTTTTGTAAAGGTAGTCATTTCAGTCGAAAGAACGACGTCTAGATGACCATTTTAGAAAACATACTTCCACTTTGAGTTTAACCATAATTTTTGGATATAGTTTCATGTTCATAATAAAAATCATTTTCTCAGAATAACAACTTTTAAATCAAAGTTTATCATTGTAGCGACCCGACCAAATCGTCATTGACGGCGCCGTCTACTTAGGTCCCGTTACGTGGTCATAAGTCTTTAAAACAACGTTTGACCAAAAGATATGTCGCATTCATTTCAAATGTAAGGGTTGTTGAAGTTTACAAGAATAGTTCCACCACAAGTTACGATACAAAGTTTTAAGTACAAATGAAACTTATGCGACACAATTTAAAAGTATCCAAAAGACGCTCCATGTATGCATATATACTCGACATCCAATGCAAGTATCAAAATAATGAGCGGAAGCATGTATCATGTATCGTTCAAGGACCTGAGAAAAACATAGAAATCTGTCAACGAAAACGTTGGTGAAATCATAGGTTTAAGTAAGTAAGTACAAGTGAACCACAAGATTTGCATCAATGAAATAATAGTAATACATTCCAAAAGTTTGTTTCACGAGCACCCAATTATCAATGCTTAACATTTCCTTCCATTGAACCCCATCACTTAGTGCTAGAACATACACTATTTCTCGAAAATATATTTCATTCGTAAACGGTAGCGAACCGTTTGAATGAGGGTTTGTCAAACCCATATGGATCCATACAACATAAGTTCTCGCTTACACCCGGCAAGTGTAACTAATGATAATCGAATTGATGATTTTGTTCTAAACTCGTATGTAGAATGTTTGTTTTCCTGTACTTGTGTTCACTTAGTAAAAGAAATGTTTATGTTTTCTCATCCCAAATGTAAGTTCAAAAAGAGTAAGAGTGGGACTATGATCTCACCTTGAATGCACGAGTAGTAAAGTACTTCAACAAGTAAATGTGTGCAAAGAACAATGCTAGTCTTGACCTAAAAAAATAGGTTGTATCAATAACAATAGTCACGATTGGTCAAAAATATTCAATTAGTCCTATGGCTCGTTACGACTCGATTAATATAGCATGTGAATCAATTTGTCAAGTTTCACGCACGATACAAGTAGTTAAGTATGTTAGAACGATTGTATAATCGTTTGGTTAAGTTTGACTAAAAGTCAAACTTGGTCAAAGTCAAAGTCAACGGGGTCGGGTCGGGTATCCAACAATTTTCCCAAGACGAGAAGTCATATAAGAGCCTAATAGTCAAGTTTCATGTTAAACGGAGTTTTAGTTAAGCGGAAACATTTTTGTGACATTTAAAAACAAAGAGAGTGGCCTGGGGCTTTTGCGCGGCGCGCACTGGGTTGCGCGGCGCGCACCCAGTGCAACTTCTGGTCAGAACTCAACCAAGAAGGCAAACATCTGGGATCTCTGATTCTGCGCGGCGCGCGGGTAAATGGGCGCGCAATACCTGGGAATCATGCAGTTTGCAGAAAAAAATGGTCCAAGTCACGAACCAAAATACAATATAACACATTTCATGCACCGAAAACACTTAAAACGCATAACCTATATCATTAGAAAGGTAATTTGACAAGGAAAACAACTAAGCACATTTCATCAAGCAATTCATCACTAACAACAACCAAAAACCGCATTAAACGTTCATAATCAAAGTTTCAAGTTCTAAAACGCATTTTATGATTCGGGCAACCAATTTACATGTATGATATGCCGTTTCGAAGGTAATCATACACACATTGCAACAAAATTCTTATCTACAATATTTCATAGCATTTGGTGCATCAAAAGTTCATCTAAAGCTTATCAAACCCTAATCCAAGTTCACAAAATCACTAATCATGTTCTTGGAGTTACCTTAATCAACCTATACATCAAAACGAAGCTAATGATACTAGTAACACTTTTAAAACATGCACTTTAACAATCTAACAACATTTGATCATTCAAAATCAAAGATTTAGCAAGCAAATTTTCATAATGAACTAGTTACACCAAAAACAACGAATCGAGCATACAAACTACATACACGACATCACGATGAGCCATAGACACTAATTAACAACTTTATAAGTCAAGAACACGAATTTAAAGAAATCTAGAGTTTTAGAAATGTTACCCAAACTTGATGATATTGGTATCAAAATGTAGAGGATGAAGAGAGGATCACAAATATGTAGTTTATTTTGTTGTAAGCCTCCTAGATCGAATTTAGATGATGATTGAATGAATTTGGTAAATGGGTGTGTGTTCTTACTAAAGAGAAAGAGAGAGAGATGGAGATGATAATGAATGGGTGAAAGGGGTTTGACCCTTTGACCTAGTCAAGGGTTTGATCCCTTGTCAAGTTTAGTCCCTCAACTTTCGTTCGGGTGCGGGAATTACCTAAACGAGATAATTTAAAACGCGTATCAACGGGAGATGTTATAAACATATAACGGACTTTATATTAGTATAACGGAAAAGTAAATGGAAAAAGGCGGGATGTTACATTACCTACTCCTTAAAAGAAATTTTGTCCCGAAATTTAAGTAGGCGTAGTAGTCGTTGTTTCTTCCTCGAGATCTTGCGTTTCCGAATTCACGAATAGATGAGGATACTTCCTTTGCATTTGATCTTGTCTTTCCCAAGTAAACTCGGGTCCTCTTTTGGCATTCCAACGAACCTTGACAATCGGGATTCGGCTTTGTTTCAATGTCTTGACGGAGGTGTCCACAATTTCAACCGGTTCCTCCACAAAATGAAGTTTGTCATCAATAGTAAGTTCTTCGAGAGGGATGACGATATCGGTTTCGGCAAGACACTTTTTCAAGTTAGATACATGGAAGGTAGGGTGAACGGAGTTCAATTGAGGCGGAAGATCTAAACGATAAGCAACGGTTCCAATACGCTCCAAGATTTCGAAAGGACCAATATACCGCGGATTTAGCTTCCCGCGTTTCCCAAAACGGATTACACCCTTCCAAGGTGCGAATTTTAACATTACTCGGTCACCGACTTGAAATTCAAGATCGTTGCGTCGTTTGTCGGTATAGCTCTTTTGACGACTTCGGGCCGTCCTAAGCCTATCTCGGATTTGAACGATTTTTTCGGTGGTTTCGTGAATGAGTTCGGGTCCGGTGATTTGCACGTCGCCTACCTCAGCCCAACAAAGAGGTAAACGACATTTGCGGCCATATAGCGCTTCAAAAGGTGCGGCTTTAATACTCGCGTGATAACTATTGTTGTAAGAGAACTCGGCGAGAGGTAAGTGCTTGTCCCAAGTTTTTCCGAAATCAACCACGCAAGCTCGTAACATGTCCTCTAAGGTTTGAATTGTACGTTCGCTTTGTCCATCGGTTTGAGGATGATATGCGGTGCTCATGTCTAAACGCGTTCCCAACGCTTCTTGCAATGTACGCCAAAATCTAGAAACGAAACGGCCATCTCGGTCGGAGATAATCGATAATGGTACACCGTGTCGGGCTACGATCTCCTTAATGTAAAGTTGTGCAAGTTTCTCCATTTTGTCCGTTTCTTTCATGGCAAGGAAGTGTGCGGATTTGGTGAGACGGTCAACAATAACCCAAATGGTATCATAACCGCCCGTCGTTTTTGGTAGCTTGGTGATAAAATCCATCGTTATCCTTTCCCACTTCCATTGCGGGATCTCGGGTTGTTGAAGTAGTCCGGACGGTCTTTGGTGTTCGGCTTTGACTTTGGAACATGTCAAACACTTGGAAACATAAGTAGCTACGTCCCTTTTGATGTTCGGCCACCAATATAGTTGTTTAAGGTCGTGGTACATCTTATTGGCACCGGGGTGAATCGAGTATCGTGACTTATGGGCTTCATCTAAAATAAGGCTTCGTAGATCCCCATAACTAGGCACCCAAATTCTTTCGGCGAAATATCGGAGTCCGGTTTCTTTAACTTCGAATCGAGAGGTGAGGACGTTCAAGTGTTCGAGAGAGATGTTTTCATCCTTGAGAGCCTCATCTTGGGCTACCCGAATTTGGCTATTAAGGTTGGTGTGAATGGTGATGTTTAAAGCTCGGACACGAAGAGGCACCGCTCTTTCTTTTCGACTTAAGGCATCGGCTACTACATTTGCCTTCCCGGGATGGTAACGAAGCTCGCAGTCGTAATCGTTTAAGGTTTCAATCCACCTTCGTTGTCTCATGTTTAGTTGCTTTTGATCGAAAATGTGTTGAAGGCTTTTGTGATCGGTGAAGATGGTACTCTTGGTTCCATAAAGATAGTGTCTCCACATTTTAAGTGCAAAGACAACGGCTCCGAGTTCGAGATCATGTGTCGTATAGTTTCGTTCATGAATTTTGAGTTGTCGAGAAGCATAAGCAATGACTTTCGTTCGTTGCATCAATACACACCCAAAACCATGTTTTGAGGCATCGCAATATACAACAAAGTCATCATTGCCTTCGGGAAGTGACAAGATAGGAGCGGTGGTTAGCTTCGTTTTCAAGATTTGGAATGCGGATTCATGTTCGGTCGCCCAAATGAATTTCTTTCCCTTGTGAGTCAATGCGGTTAGAGGACGTGCAACCAAAGAGAAATTTTCAATGAATCTACGATAGTACCCGGCGAGACCCAAAAATTGACGAATGTGAGTAGGAGTAGTAGGAGTCTCCCATTTGCTAATGGCATCGATTTTCGTTGGATCGACTTTAATACCTTGGTCACTTACAACATGACCAAGAAATTGAACTTCCTTTAACAAAAATTCACACTTGGAGAATTTGGCATAGAGTTGTTCTTGTCTTAAAAGTTCAAGCACAAGTCGGAGATGTTGTTCGTGCTCTTCTTCATTTTTAGAATAGATCAATATGTCATCGATGAACACAATAACGAATTTATCGAGATACGGTTTGCACACGCGGTTCATAAGATCCATGAACACCGCCGGTGCGTTAGTGAGACCAAATGGCATGACAAGGAATTCATAACTACCATAACGAGTTCGGAAAGCGGTTTTGGAGACATCTTCCCCCTTAACCCTCAATTGATGATAACCCGAGCGGAGATCGATTTTCGAATATACACAAGACCCTTGTAGTTGATCAAAGAGGTCATCGATGCGAGGAAGAGGATATCGGTTCTTAACCGTCAATTTATTTAGTTCACGATAATCAATGCACATTCGTAGGGATCCGTCTTTCTTTTTAACAAACAAAATCGGAGCGCCCCAAGGTGAATGGCTAGGTTGGATAAAACCTCGATCAAGTAGTTCTTGGATTTGACTTTGCAATTCTTGCATTTCAGATGGAGCGATTCTATATGGTGCACGTGCTACGGGTGCGGCTCCCGGAATAAGATCGATTTGGAATTCAACCGGTCGATGAGGCGGAAGACCCGGCAATTCGTCGGGAAATACATCGGAATAGTCACTAACAATTGGCACATCATCGATGTGCTTCTCATCGGACTCGACTTTCTTAACGTGAGCAAGGATCGCAAAACAACCCTTACGGAGTAGTTTTCTAACTTTAACACACGAAACGAGGTTGAGTCCGGTGCAACTCTTATCGCCATAGACGATCAAAGGTTCACCATTCTCGATAGGAATTCGGATTGCGTTAAGATCACAAAGAATGTGAGATTTCGTTTTGACTAACCAATTCATACCGATTATTACATCAAAGCTTCCTAGTTCCATGGGTATCAAATCAATTTCAAATTCCTTACCCAAAATGTTTATCGTACACCCCCGGTAATATGTGTCGGCACTTAATAGTTTCCCATTAGCCACTTCAATGGTATAAGTGGTATCTAATGGAAGAGGTGGAGTGCTAAAAGAATGAGTCAAAGTCTTGGATACAAAGCATTTATCGGCACCTGAATCGAATAAGCAAGAGACATAAGAATTGTTGAGAAGAAACGTACCCGTGACTAGTTCAGTGTCATCCCGGGCTTCCTCGGTGTTTATGTTGAAAGCTCGGCCGCGCATGTTGGGGTTATCTTTCTTCTTTGGGCATGCATTTCTATAATGACCTGTTTGACCACATTCGTAACAAGTGCCCGTCTTTGGTGCATTGGGCCACTTTCGAGCAACGGGAGTGGCACTTTTACAATCGTTGGCCTTATGACCAACTCCTTGGCACCGGTGGCAAATTAACTTGCCACATTCACCAAAGTGAGGTTTGTTGCATTTGTTGCAAAGAGGTAGGTTCCCGGCATAACTCCTCTTGCCGTCGGAGGTGTAAGGCTTCTTAGCAAAGTTGTTGTTGCTTGATTGGGAGGGTTCCCACTTTCTTTTGTTGCCGCCCGATTTATCCTCGGCCTTAGGTGCCGGAACTACGATTTCGTCAACCGTTTCAATTAGTTGGCGAGCCATGTTCATAGCGGCTTGATGAGTAGTGGGTTTGGATGACATCACCCCTTGTTTGATGCTTTTTGGAAGACCGAGCATGTAGAGCTCAATCCTTTGAGATTCGGGGTTAACAAGATTAGGACACATCAAGGATAGTTCGGCGAAGCGTTGATTATAAGCTTTAAGATCGTTTCCGACCGCTTTCAAAGCTCTTAGTTCTTCCTCAAGCTTTCGGGTTTCTTCGCGCGGAAAATATTCAACAATCATCTTTTCCTTTAGATCGGCCCAAGAGAGGGCATGAGCTTCATCGGTACCCACCGATTGAACATAGGTGTTCCACCATGTTAGAGCAATTCCGGAGAAAGTGTGAGTGGAGTATTTGACCTTGTCTTGGTCCCGACAACCGCTTATGCTAAAGACGGCTTCCGTTTGCTCAAACCATCGGGTGAGCACGACCGGTCCCCCGGTTCCATCAAAAGTGTGAGGTTTGCACCCCATGAAAGCTTTATAGGAGCATCCCTCGTTTGAGTTTCCGGCTCCATTGTTGTTGTTGTTGTTGTTGTTGTTGTTGTTGTTGTGGTTGTTATTATTATTGTTGTTGGATGAGTGACCGGCCATGGCCGCATCTACGGCGGTAGCTATCATCCGTTCGAGAGCTTGTTCGGGAGTTTCATTGCGGCGTACACGACGAGGAGCCATTGTTCCTTCAAGACACAAGAATATCATTGATTAGTATTCTCAATAATACTAACCGTGATATAGAATAAAGATAAAGGGAAGTTTTTCCTCGACTCGCCTTAAATTCTTTATGTCATAATGTCGGAACGTTCATATGAGTCACCGTAATATAATCCCGGAAATTATATTACCCTGATTCATATGTGCATTCGACATCATTTCATATAGTCAAGGTGGCGCGTCAATCAAATTAAACAACGTGAGATTAAGATGAACTAAGAGTAGATATGAGTAGAAGCGTTCGAGTATAAATGCACAAGTAGTCAAGTAATTCCTACTTCAAGTCTATATGCCGGTTGTAGTCTAGACTCACCAGTGTACCTTATGACTCGAGGTTGACACCAATGAACTCTAAATCCCTACAACCAACGCTCTGATACCATCTGTAGCGACCCGACCAAATCGTCATTGACGGCGCCGTCTACTTAGGTCCCGTTACGTGGTCATAAGTCTTTAAAACAACGTTTGACCAAAAGATATGTCGCATTCATTTCAAATGTAAGGGTTGTTCAAGTTTACAAGAATAGTTCCACCACAAGTTACGATACAAAGTTTTAAGTACAAATGAAACTTATGCGACACAATTTAAAAGTATCCAAAAGACGCTCCATGTATGCATATATACTCGACATCCAATGCAAGTATCAAAATAATGAGCGGAAGCATGTATCATGTATCGTTCAAGGACCTGAGAAAAACATAGAAATCTGTCAACGAAAACGTTGGTGAAATCATAGGTTTAAGTAAGTAAGTACAAGTGAACCACAAGATTTGCATCAATGAAATAATAGTAATACATTCCAAAAGTTTGTTTCACGAGCACCCAATTATCAATGCTTAACATTTCCTTCCATTGAACCCCATCACTTAGTGCTAGAACATACACTATTTCTCGAAAATATATTTCATTCGTAAACGGTAGCGAACCGTTTGAATGAGGGTTTGTCAAACCCATATGGATCCATACAACATAAGTTCTCGCTTACACCCGGCAAGTGTAACTAATGATAATCGAATTGAGGATTTTGTTCTAAACTCGTATGTAGAATGTTTGTTTTCCTGTACTTGTGTTCACTTAGTAAAAGAAATGTTTATGTTTTCTCATCCCAAATGTAAGTTCAAAAAGAGTAAGAGTGGGACTATGATCTCACCTTGAATGCACGAGTAGTAAAGTACTTCAACAAGTAAATGTGTGCAAAGAACAATGCTAGTCTTGACCTAAACAAATAGGTTGTATCAATAACGATAGTCACGATTGGTCAAAAATATTCAATTAGTCCTATGGCTCGTTACGACTCGATTAATATAGCATGTGAATCAATTTGTCAAGTTTCATGCACGATACAAGTAGTTAAGTATGTTAGAACGATTGTATAATCGTTTGGTTAAGTTTGACTAAAAGTCAAACTTGGTCAAAGTCAAAGTCAACGGGGTCGGGTCGGGTATCCGACAATTTTCCCAAGACGAGAAGTCATATAAGAGCCTAATAGTCAAGTTTCATGTTAAACGGAGTTTTAGTTAAGCGGAAACATTTTTGTGACATTTAAAAACAAAGAGAGTGGCCTGGGGCTTTTGCGCGGCGCGCACTGGGTTGCGCGGCGCGCACCCAGTGCAACTTCTGGTCAGAACTCAACCAAGAAGGCAAACATCTGGGATCTCTGATTCTGCGCGGCGCGCGGGTAAATGCGCGGCGCGCAATACCTGGGAATCATGCAGTTTGCAGAAAAAAATGGTCCAAGTCACGAACCAAAATACAATATAACACATTTCATGCACCGAAAACACTTAAAACGCATAACCTATATCATTAGAAAGGTAATTTGACAAGAAAAACAACTAAGTACATTTCATCAAGCAATTCATCACTAACAACAACCAAAAACCGCATTAAACGTTCATAATCAAAGTTTCAAGTTCTAAAACGCATTTTATGATTCGGGCAACCAATTTACATGTATGATATGCCGTTTCGAAGGTAATCATACACACATTGCAACAAAATTCTTATCTACAATATTTCATAGCATTTGGTGCATCAAAAGTTCATCTAAAGCTTATCAAACCCTAATCCAAGTTCACAAAATCACTAATCATGTTCTTGGAGTTTCCTTAATCAACCTATACATCAAAACGAAGCTAATGATACTAGTAACACTTTTAAAACATGCACTTTAACAATCTAACAACATTTGATCATTCAAAATCAAAGATTTAGCATGCAAATTTTCATAATGAACTAGTTACACCAAAAACAACGAATCGAGCATACAAACTACATACACGACATCACGATGAGCCATAGACACTAATTAACAACTTTATAAGTCAAGAACACGAATTTAAAGAAATCTAGAGTTTTAGAAATGTTACCCAAACTTGATGATATTGGTATCAAAATGTAGAGGATGAAGAGAGGATCACAAATATGTAGTTTATTTTGTTGTAAGCCTCCTAGATCGAATTTAGATGATGATTGAAAGAATTTGGTAAATGGGTGTGTGTTCTTGCTAGAGAGAAAGAGAGAGAGATGGAGATGATAATGAATGGGTGAAAGGGGTTTGACCCTTTGACCTAGTCAAGGGTTTGATCCCTTGTCAAGTTTAGTCCCTCAACTTTCGTTCGGGTGCGGGAATTACCTAAACGAGATAATTTAAAACGCGTATCAACGGGAGATGTTATAAACATATAACGGACTTTATATTAGTATAACGGAAAAGTAAATGGAAAAAGGCGGGATGTTACAATCATAGTTTTTAATTAACTAACCCAAAACAGCCCTCGGTGTTACTACGACGGCGTAAATCCGGTTTTACGGTGTTTTTCGTGTTTCCAGGTTTTAAATCATTAAGTTAGCATATCATATAGATATAGAACATGTGTTTAGTTGATTTTAAAAGTCAACTTAGAAGGATTAACTTTTGTTTGCGAACAAGTTTAGAATTAACTAAACTATGTTCTAGTGATTACAAGTTTAAACCTTCGAATAAGATAGCTTTATATGTATGAATCAAATGATGTTATGAACATCATTACTACCTTAAGTTCCTTGGATAAACCTACTAGAAAAGAGAAAAATGGATCTAGCTTCAATGGATCCTTGGATGGCTTGAAGTTCTTGAAGCAAAATCATGACACGAAAACAAGTTCAAGTAAGATCATCACTTGAAATAAGATTGTTATAGTTATAGAAATTGAACCAAAGTTTGAATATGATTATTACCTTGTATTAGAATGATAACCTACTGTAAGAAACAAAGATTTCTTGAGGTTGGATGATCACCTTACAAGATTGGAAGTGAGCTAGCAAACTTGAAAGTATTCTTGATTTTATGAAACTAGAACTTTTAGAATTTATGAAGAACACTTAGAACTTGAAGATAGAACTTGAGAGATATCAATTAGATGAAGAAAATTGAAGAATGAAAGTGTTTGTAGGTGTTTTTGGTCGTTGGTGTATGGATTAGATATAAAGGATATGTTATTTTGTTTTCATGTAAATAAGTCATGAATGATTACTCATATTTTTGTAATTTTATGAGATATTTCATGCTAGTTGCCAAATGATGGTTCCCACATGTGTTAGGTGACTCACATGGGCTACTAAGAGCTGATCATTGGAGTGTATATACCAATAGTACATACATCTAAAAGCTGTGTATTGTACGAGTACGAATACGGGTGCATACGAGTAGAATTGTTGATGAAACTGAACGAGGATCTAATTGTAAGCATTTTTGCTAAGTAGAAGTATTTTGATAAGTGTCTTGAAGTCTTTCAAAAGTGTATGAATACATATTAAAACACTACATGTATATACATTTTAACTGAGTCGTTAAGTCATCGTTAGTCGTTACATGTAAATGTTGTTTTGAAACCTTTAGGTTAACGATCTTGTTAAATGTTGTTAACCCAATGTTTATAATATCAAAAGAGATTTTTAAATTATTATATTATCATGATATTATGATGTACGAATATCTCTTAATATGATATATATACATTAAATGTCGTTACAACGATAAACGTTACATATATGTCTCGTTTCAAAATCATTAAGTTAGTAGTCTTGTTTTTACATATGTAGTTCATTGTTAATATAATTAATGATATGTTTACTTATCATAATATCATGTTAACTATATATATAACCATATATATGTCATCATATAGTTTTTTTACAAGTTTTAACGTTCGTGAATCACCGGTCAACTTGGGTGGTCAATTGTCTATATGAAACCTATTTCAATTAATCAAGTCTTAACAAGTTTGATTGCTTAACATGTTGGAAACATTTAATCATGTAAATATCAATCTCAATTAATATATATAAACATGGAAAAGTTCGGGTCACTACAATATCACCCATTTTAGCTTGGTAACCTAAGAATTAGTTGGACGATATAATTTGCCACTGATTGACGCGAATCCTAAAGATAGATCTATTGGGCCTAACAAACCCCATCCAGGTTATGGATGCTTTAGTACTTCGATTTTTATACAGACGAAAGGTTCTGTTACAGACGAGAGGTTCTGTTTATTTTGGAGATATTCTAGATGCATTTTGTTAATGTCGGTTACCAGGTGTTCATCATATGAATAATTTTTATACAGATAGCTATATGCCTATATGTTATTTATGAAAATGAAATCTTGTGGTCTATTAAAATTATTAAAAGGAATGTTTATGATAAACCTATGAACTCGCCAACAGTTTGGTTGACACTTTAAAGCATATTTATTCTCAGGTATGAAAGAAATCTTCCACTGTGCATTTCCTCATTTTAAAGATATTACTTGGAGTCGTTCATGGCATATTTCAAAAGATATTGCATTCAAATCATTCGAGTTCAAAAAGAATGTTATTAAATAAATGATAGATTGGTCATTTATATTTTAGGAAACATAATAATATCATTGGTATTGAGTGGTTAAATTTTGAAATGGTATGCATACCTGTTAACTTTTGTTGTAATTAAAGTTTGTCTTTTAAAAATGAACGCAATGTTTACAAAACGTATCATATAAAGGTCAATACCTCGCAATGAGACCAGATGTTGATGTATTCGTCCATATGGACTTGGTTGGGGTGGTTCATGTGGTATCAGAGCATTGGTCTTAGAGAATCAGGTCTTACATTAGTGTGTCTAACCGGATATTGTTAAGATGCATTAATGAGTCTGGATTTGGACCTTGTCTGCAGGTCAAAAGTTTTGCTTATCATTTCTTGTCAGAAATTACTCCGTACTTGCTTAACATTCTTAGTCTAGACACGTCTTACTGCTTTTATTGCATAGTTAGTGTATAGACAAATTCATATCTTAGCCTATTTAATATAGTAAACTCTGCCTGACATCTTTCGAAAGTTCCTCCGTAAGATATGGGATTTTGGTATTATATATACATATGTAAATTATGTATTGAAGAATACTAATCTAAGTCCTATAATCTATTTCATATCGAAAATCATTTCTCTGATAGCACAAGATGGATCTTGCAACTAGTTCGAGTTCTTCAGATTCTGACAGCTATTCCGATATGGATTTCCGCCTGAGCTCCGAAAGCAGTGTAACCGGAATAGATCAACCAATTAGTCATCTTCAATTCTGGATGAATTGGGGATGTGTTCGTAGTCGACTTAATTAATGGAGAAAAGAAGAAGGCGATCCTTTCCACCAACCAAATTCACCTCTTGAAGAAGAACCTGAAGCACTTACCGGCGAACCCGTCCGAAACACCATTTTCACCTTCATTTTCATGATATCTCGCCACGATTATATAATATCTCAGATTCTAAATCTTATTCATCATCTCGTATCAACCGCCAATCATCCCGGAATAATAGAAGAAGTCAACAAGCTTCGCGCTTGAGTAGTGGCTTTGGAGAGTATGATGCACAACTTGCAGGCATCACATGCATCACCAGTATCACCAGCACCAACAGCACCACCAGCACCAACAACATCTGTACCACCAACATCACACGCCTCAACATCACACGCCTCAACATCACAATCTGTACCTCGAGCATAATCTTCGTTCTACATATCGTTCTATATCATTTATCTTCGTTCTACATAGCGATTATTTAATCTCTAGTGTTTTAGAGATTATTTATTCTAGTTCTAACCGTAAATCAGATGTGTTTAGTATTATATTAACTCATTAAATCCATGATTACATCTGAAGAAAATATACTTGTACGTATATTTTCATAATGATTGCAATAAAAATTCTTTTGTACAAATTGTTAATTGTGAAAATATTTTAACGGGTAGGTAATACCCTAGACATATTTAGATTTCACATTAACATGTTACACTGTACATCCTTCCATTCTGATTCAACAGTCATTAACTATCCTACTTTCATCCACAGATATATGTATTCGTTCATCCAAAGAACAACCATTTCCATTCAAATTCAATTTCATATTCTGATTTTGACATATCAGAATTCAAGTCAAGATTTAACAGGTGGCATAATGAGGAAAATTTTGGATAAAATAAAATTTGTTAGAGACAAACTAATTAGCTACGTAAAATTTTGTAAGAATCCAAGCTAACCATATCCTAGCTAACTTTTCCGATATCCTACATGTATTGACTATTTCCTTGTAATATACTAGTCTTGGTTAATCCCGAGACAATATAATATAATCTTGGTTAGTTAAGACAATAGTTATGCAATACGTCGGATAAATCGTAAGGTACATGTACACAATACTTCTGGATTAATTCTAAGACAATACGCGTACAATGGGTCGAGATTGAGTCTTGCACAATACATATACAATACGTCTTGATTAATTCTAAGATTATATATTGGACTATTGGACTATATTGGACTACTAACATTGGACAATTAAAAAGTATTAAAATTATGAAATATTAACATATTAGAGTAAACATTTCTTCAAATTTGCCACTTAATTCCATCTTAAACATCATATGTACCTTGAAAATTACAATCTGCGTTCAAACCCTTCAAAATTCTTGAAAACATCCTGGATTGATAACCAATGATTCAGATATGAGAATGCTGATGAAGCAGCAAAAGCTATAGATGGTCTTAATGGCCAAAAGCTTGATAATAAGGAATGGTGTGTTGAAAAAGCTCAAATTTGGTACTGAAAAATGGATTGAGTAAACCATGAAGGATACGGTGGATAAACCACAAGGACTAAACCTGTACTTAAAGAATCCAGATGATTCAGTATCTGATGAAATCTTTAGCGAATACCTTGCTCTTTACTTATCTTAAATCCTTCCGGAAGAATTTTCTTCATCATCCTTTGATCTTAGGTATTTTAAAAATTCTAAGATATCATCGTATCTTTCAGTATAAATATACTCAAAATTTCTGAAGATATATTCATAACTATTCTTGTCCAAAATTATTTATCTCTTCGTACTATCTGTGTTACATTATAAAGGAAACTATTTTAGTTTCTAAAGTTTTGTAACATTCGAGTTTAAATCATGAATGTTTTTGGAGTAGTGTTGCAAATTGAAGCATGAGTTAGTATAATATAATGACATCTGGCCAACGTGGTTGTATTACAGTAAATCATGCTGAATTTCTAATGGAACATGATGATGGTTCACAGACCTTACTCTCATCATGTGCCATGTTACATAACTCTTTCATTCTACTTAACCTCTAAACATATCAACCGTTTACTAATTCGAGTAAAAATTTATTATCCAAAGGCGTTAATGGACAAATTAATTTGGCACAAAAATCTCTACTCATATAGCTTCTATCCGCACCCGAATCAAATAAAACATAAGCAGGTTTATCGTCAATAAGAAACGTACCCGTAACAAGCTCTGGGTCTTCCTGTGCTTCTACCGCATTGATAATAAAGACTCTTCCTCGGCCTTGACCATTATTATTCCCTTGGTTTGGACACATACTTTTGTAATGGCCCTTCTTCCCGCATCTGAAACAAGTAATGTCGGCATTTTCTGTTCCTTTAACCACTTGTCTATAAACTTCACACTTTTCCGCACTATACCCCTTTCTATTTCACTTGGTACATGATACCGAACAGTAATTAGTTGGATGGTACCCATCATACCTTTTGCACGGAATTTTCTGATTTTTGTTGCCATTGTTGTTATTGAAATGGTTGTTGTTGTGATTGTTATTGTTGTTGGGACAGTTGTTGTTGTAGTTGTGGTTGTTATTGTAGTTGTTGTTGGGATTGCGATTGTTGTTGTTGCGATTGATGTTGCGGTTGTTGTGATAGTTGTTGCGATTGTGATTGCGATTGTTGTTGTTGTTGTATTGGTGACCCTTGTCACTGTTTTCTTCCGACTTTCTCTTGACTTGTTTCATGTTGGCCTCTTCGGCCGCCTGCTCTTTAATTCTTCCCTCAATCTGGTTTATGAGTTTGTGAGCCATTCGACTTGCCTTTTGCATTGATGTGGGCTTGTTTGAATTCACATCCTCCTGAATCTTCTCTGGTAGTCCTTTTACAAACGCGTCGATCTGCTCTTATTTATCTTTGAACACTCTTGGACACAATAAACACAACTCTGTGAATCGTCGTTCGTATGTGGTAATATCGAATCCTTGTGTTCGTAATCCTCTAAGCTCTATCTTAAGCTTATTGAACTCGTTTCTGGGACGGTACTGCTCATTCATCATTTGTTTGAATGCTGACCACGGTAGTGCGTAAGCAGCATCTTGTCCCACCTGCTCGAGATAGGTGTTCCACCATGTTAATGCGGTACCTGTGAAGGTATGCATAGCGTACTTTACCCTGTCTTCTTCAGTATATTTACTTATGGCAAACACCGATTCGACCTTCTCGGTCCACCGTTTTAATCCGATTGGTCCTTCGGTTCCATCGAATTTCAGAGGTTTGCAGGCAGTGAATTCCTTGTAGGAGCATCCTACACGATTTCTTGTGGGATTAGTTCCATCGCTAGATTCAGAGTTATAGTTGTTGTTTTGCATTGCATCCTGTACCGCGGCTATGTTTATTGCAAGGAAAACACGGAAGTCTTCCTCGCTCATGTTCATGTTGTGTCGAGTAGTCGGTGTCATTTCCTTCAAAAATAGCCAAAATAGTTCAGTTAATCATATAGAGTGTTAGGAGTAGTCAATAGTATTTCGTAGCATATATGAACTTATTTATAAAAGCTTTTTCTTCATATTAGTGTTTTATAATTCAAATTCGGGTAATACCTACCCGTTAAGTTCATACTTAGTGGCTAATATACAAATGAACTACTACAATTCTATTATGAAAAACTAATTACAATAATATTTCGCGTTCAAATTTTAATACAATATTTTACACTCGTACAATACCGCTATTTTACATACAGCTTGAAATATAGCACACAATAACTTTGATACAAAGCAGATGTGAAGACAATTCTAGTTAAATGTAAATTGTTCAGTAAAAGCAATAAAGACACATAATTCATAGGAACAGAAACAAATCATGCATTCGGGTTTCACTAAAATTATTTCCCATCCCTGGTCATGTGGGAAATAACCGTTGTGGCCGTTGGCAAGGCAGCACGTTGAAACGTCGTCAAAAGGACGGGGGTTACATAATATCCAACAGCACCGTAACAAGTTAAAAACCTTATCGCTTACCTCAACTACTGAATCTGTCACATGTGGGAATGTTTTATTAAGAAGTTGCAACCCGATGTTCTTTTTCTCAGTTTGATGAGAGGCGAACATCACTAACCCGTAAACGTAACATGCTTATTTAAGTTGCATGTTTGAAGCCCTTTCTAATGAATGAAGTCCTATATTGGGATATGCGGAGTCAAAATAGACTCTCAACCCGTAGCGGAAAATTGCATTAGGGTTTCCCTCACACATAGCCTTAAAGAAAATATGGCGTAACTTAAGGTTTCTCCAATGCGATATACACCACCTATCGAATGAAAGCCTTCTATAAACCAAGGCATGCCTGGAACGTCTTTCAAATGTCCTACAAACTAATTTCGCCAAAAATAATTGAGCCGATGAATTCTTACCAACTCTAGACAAGATTTCATCAATCATATCCCGTGGTAGGTCTTCTGAAATATTCGGTTGTCTATCCTTAACGTCCATTTTGTGTTTTTATACTGTAAAATAGACGAAGATTAGACTCGTAAAAGATAATTAACAAACAATACAAGCAATTTTTACATATAACATAAAAGTACAAGCATGCTACAATACATATATTACACGGCATGGTAAGAGTAAATGATTACAACTCTTTATTCAGACTCACTTGTTTCTTCCTCCTAGGACTCGGTTCGTTTTGCTAATTTTCTAGGGATAAATGGTGGGCCTGTACTAATACGAGCAGTTCTTTTCACAAATGGTCTAGAAAAATCCTGTCGCTTAGATGTTCCCGGGCTATAGTTAAAGTTTAAGAAATATTTGTGTTTACGGTATATTCCATCAGGGTATTTCATCATAACATATTGTTCATCGGGTTTGGGATCGGGTTTCTCTATTTTGATAGATTTTCCCTTATTGTTTTCTTTTTCTTTATTAAATTGGGTGGGGGTAATTTCTATAACATCATCGTAATCCTCATCGAGATCCGATTCATCAGAAAATTAGTAATCTTCCCAATATTTTTCCTCCTCAGCGGAGACACCACAAGCCATTTTTAACTTTGGTCCATTACTAGAAGATTTTCTTTTATTTAACGGTTTTTCTGTGATTTTTATCATTTCCTTCTCCGGATCTTCTTCTTCCGGTTCCTCTTCTTCCGGTTCTTCTTCTTCTTCTGGAATTTGCGAATCTTCTCAAAATACATTCGACTCTTCATTGTTATTAGGTGAGTCGATGGGATTGGTACTGGAAGTAGACATCTATCACACATTAACTAACACATTAGTAATATTCCACATAATATTTACATGTAAAAATATATAGTTTCCAACAAAAAGTGTTAAGCAATCGTTTTCAAAGTAAACACGGTCGAAGTTCAGACTCACTAATGCATCCTAACAAACTCGATAAGACACACTAACGCAAATTTCTGGTTCTCTAAGACCAACGCTCGGATACCAACTGAAATGCCCCGTTCATATCGATTATAAACGTTTCATATTAATTTGTTTCGTTGCGAGGTTTTGACCTCTATATGAGACGTTTTTCAAAGACTGCATTCGTTTTTAAAACAAACCATAACCTTTATTGTATCGACAAAGGTTTAGAAGTCATAACGTAGATTATCAAGTAATGATAATCTAAAATATACCGTTTACTCACGACCATTACATAATGGTTTACAATAATAATATGTTACATCAAAATAAGTTCACGAATGTAGTTTTTAAACAATATTATACAACATGTTGATTCCAAATCTTGTCTTTAATTAGCATGCGACAGCGGAAGCTCTTAATAATCACCTGAGAATAAACATGCTTTAAACGTCAACAAAAATTTTGGTGAGTTATAGGTTTAACCTATATCATAAATCGTAATAATAATAATAATAATAGGCTACAAGATTTTAATTATTTAATCGCACACATATCTTGTGTACAAAACATGATACACATAACCTGTGTATAAAAATCATTCATATGGTGAACACCTGGTAACCGACATTAACAAAATACATCTAGAATATCCCCATCATTCCGGGACTCTCATCGAATATGATAAATCGAAGTACTAAAGCATCTGTAACCCGGATAGGGTTTGTTAGGCCCAATAGATCTATCTTTAGGATTCGCGTCAATTAGAGTGTCTGTTACCTAATTCTTAGATTACCAGACTAAAAAGGGTGATATCGGGTATAATAATCCAACCATAGAATGTAGTTTCAAGTACTTGTGCCTATTTTGTAAAATATTTATAAAACTGCATGTATTCGCATCCCAAAAATATTCGATAGTAAAAATGGGACTATAACTCACTTTCACAGATTTTCAATTCGTCGAAAATAAAACTTGGTCACGGGTCGATTCACGAACCTATACAAATATATACATATATATCAAAGTATGGTAGAAATACATTCACATCATATTTTTATTACATGTTGATGATTTAAGTTGTTAAGTTAGCAGTCCAATGTTAGTAGTCCACAATTAGTAGTACATAGTATACATGTGTTGTATAAGACTCAATCATGACCCACAATACCGCTATTGTAGTTACACGTATTGTGTATGTGGTGTCTTTTAATTTATCCGACGTATTGTGTAACCATGACATGTTAGAATACATGTATAATACAAGAAAAGTTAGCTAAGATATGGTTAGTATAGATTTTATCAAACTACTTCCGTATTCATTTTAGCCATCTTTAACCAATATTGTTTTGTCCATAACTTCTTCATTATAAATCCGTTTTGAGTGAATCGAATTGCTATGGTTTCGTAACAAACTAAAACTTATGAAACTAAACAGAAAAAGTGGTGGTTTATAGTCGGATTTACAGGTTACAAGTCGTTTTTGAAAGAGGTAGTCATTTCAGTCGAAAGAACGACATCATGATGACCATTTTGAAAAACATACTTCTACTCTGAGTTTAACCATGATTTTTGGATATAGTAACATGTTCATATGAAATATCATTTTTCCAGAAGAACAACTTTTAATCAAATATTATCATAGTTTTTTATTATCCAACCCAAAACAGCCCCCGGTTTTACTACGACGGCGTATGTTCGATTTTACGGTTTTCTTCGTGTTTCCAAGTTTTAAATCATTAAGTTACCATATCATATAGATATAAACACATGTGTTAAGTTGTTTTTAAAAGTCAATTTAGAAGGATTAACTTTGTTTGCGAACAAGTTTAGAATTAACTAAACTATGTTCTAGTGATTACAAGTTATATTCTTCGAATAAGATAGTTATATATATATATATATGAATCGAATGATGTTATGAACATCGTTACTACCTCAAGTATAGTAGGTAAATCTACTGGAAATGATGAAAAAATAACTTGAGCTTCAAAGGATCTTTGATGGCTTGGAAGTTCTTGAAGTAGAATCATGACACGAAAACAAGTTCAAGTAAGATTACTACTTGAATTAAGATAGTTATAGTTATAGAAATTGAATCAAAGTTTGAATGTGAATATTACCTTGAATTAGAAAGATAACCTATTGTAAATAACAAAGGTTTCTTGATCTTAAGTGATTACTTGGAATGGATTTGAAAGCTTGGAAGTAAACTAGTAAACTTGAAAGTGTTTTTGATGTGTTCTTGAGTAGTTGTTTTGTATGGTGATCAAAGATTGGATTTATGAGCTAGATTGATGTAGAACTTGATGAAGATGATGAAGAACACTTAGAACATAATGAGAGATCAAGAGAGAGATCAATTTGATGCATGAAAGTTGAAATGGAAATGTGCTTGTGTGTGTTCATGTGGACGTGAATGGAGGGAGTCCATATAGGCTCCATTAGTTTGTTGTTTTGTTAGATATTTCATGCTAGTTGCCAAATGATGGTTCCTACATGTCTTTATGACTCATTAAGGCTGCTAAGAGCTGATCATTGAAGTGTATATACCAATAGTATATACATCTAGAAGTTGGGTATAATACGAGTACGAATACTGAATGAATACGAGTAGAATTGTTGATGAAAATGAATGGGAATGTAATTGTAACTATTTTTGTTAAGTATGAGTGTTCTGATATATGTCTTGAAGTCCTTCAAATGTGTATTAATACATTTAAATACACTACATATATAAACATTTTAATTATGTCGTTAACTCATCGTTAGTCGTTACATGTATGAATTGTTTTTGAAGTCTATAAGTTAACGATCTCGTTTAATGTAATTAACCCATTGTTATTATATCTAATGAGATGTTAAATTGTTATATTATCATGATAACATGGTGTATGAATATATCTTAATACGATATATATATATATATATATATATATATATATATATATATATATATATATATATATATATATATATATATATATATATATATATATATATATTAAAACGTCATTACAACGATAATCATTACATATATAACTCGTTTCGAAATCCTTAAGTTAGTAGTCTTGTATTACATATGTAGTTCATTGTTAATACACTTAATGATATATTTAATTATCATTTTATCATGTTAAAAATAGTGTATTAATATCTTAATATGATACATATGTATTTATTTTAATTAAGACGTTGTTATAACAATAATCGTTATATATATCGTTTCGAGTTTCTAAATTCAGTAGTCTCATTTTATATATATAACTCATTGTTAATATACTTAGTGAGATACTTACTTATCATAAATTCATGTTAAATATATATATATCATCATGTCGTTTTTATAAGTTTTAACGTTCGTGAATCGCCGGACAAATTTGGGTGTCAATTGTCTACATAAAACTCATTTCGATTAATCAAGTCTTAACAAGTTTGATTGCTCAACATGTTGGAAACATTTAATCATGTAAATATCAATTTCATTTAATATATAATCATGGAAAAAGTCCGGGTCATGACATGCTATCAGTATATAGAGGTTAATTCGGGTTCATTGTTAGGGTTACGTATCCTAATCATTCCTAAGTGTCTAAACCGAATCCCTAGTCATCTAGCATTCATTTGGGTTGATCTTAATCATCCTAAGTCACATTACATCATAAGATCGAAGAGTAATTGTTCATTTTTGAAAGTAAAACCCTATATCGAGTTATTCCACACTCGATATAGAAGATTAGATCGTTTAATCCTGTTTACACGATTCTACAAGCATGCATCTTGAGAATGATATAGCCATTTCAATGATCTTAGGTCATGATCATTGTGACTCTATATACAGATCCCCTTAGGAGATATGTTCATTATTTTTGAACCATTTTTTCTAGAGGTTATGTGAAAAGTATCAGATGAATATAACATACATAAGTCTCAACTTCTAAAATGCTTGAGGATTAGAGTTATTCAAACAATCCTTTTCCAAATGACCTTTCTTTCCATAATTATAGCAATTATAGCTTGACCATTCATCTCTTTTCATTTTTCATTGGTGAGTTCGGATTAGTGCTCACTAATGGCCGCTAAACACCTGTCCTTTTTAGGATAGCTTTCATCTTTAGTTTCCATAATGAGAATACTCCCATTGAACTAATTTATTTAAATTTCGTAGGCACTGCTTTAATTAGAATCGTTTTTTGACAATAAAATTTTTGTGAAATAACACCCAAAAACTTTTACTGAGTGATAATAATCTAACTTATTTGATGTGAAATATCCGCTAGAGTGCTAACCAAAGACCATGCGACAAGTAGATTAATATATACTATATATTAGAACTTTCCTCTGATATCACTTGTTGAGAAAAGCAACACTGAATAAAAACAAAATGTTAATAATAATTTGACATACAATAATTAAGGAACGCCAAAATTTAACGTGGAGGGTCCCAATAAGTAAAAGTTACTGGAAAGGAAGAAGACGTTTTACTAAGTAGAAAAATAGGAGTTATAGTTATCTCCAATTATAAGGATAAGCAATAATTTTTATATATGTTATAATTTGGAGATTAATCCAAGAAACTCCTTATTTAACAATTATTAGAATACAATACGAAAAAAGTATTTTGGTATGCCTAAATAAACTTACATGGTGCTATATTTATAGTTTTACATGATGGTTAAAAAATTATTCTATATATCTAAAAGACAAAACACTGTAGCATTATTCAATAGTAGTCAGGGGTATTTTTGTCATTTCACTTTTTTTTTTGTCTCCAACGATAAATGAAGCAACTTTCGTAAAAGAACCAACCCTTTAATGTTACCAAAAAATGTCAAAAAAAAAAAAATTACAAAAAAAATCAATTAATTTTTTTTTTCCTTAACGATAAAAGAGACAACTTTCATAAAAAGGAACAACCCTTCAATGCTACCAAAAGATGTCGAAAAACATTTTTTTTACAAAATAGATCAACTAACTTTAAAAAAAAACGAACGCTAAAAGAAGCAACTTTCATAAAAGGAACAACCTTTCAAAGTTAGATATCGATAATTTTTTTTATTTTACAAAATAGATCAAGATTTTTTTTTAACTCGCATTCAAAACGGAGCCTTTGACGCGAAGTGAGAGCTCCACAACTAGTTGTTACTAATTACTAATTAGAGAATTTGATTGGTAAAGTTACGGCCAGTGAAATATCTAATACTACTATTAAGACAATATCATGTGTTAATATTTTACTATAACACTTACCAACCAAGCCACGTATCTTGACATGAAATTTGTCCATATTTCTTATTTTAATAGTATATTCTTTTTTAAGTACACAACTAGTTATTTATCTCAGTGTAATTTATTGTAAAGCAAAGTTGTATTTCACTCTTATATACTCAAACACAAAGCACTCTTCATCGAGGGCCTATTTGGTCATTTCATTTATTTTTTTTTGAAAAGCATAAATTTTATTACTCGAGGAGTGTAAAAACAATACAAGAAACATCGCAAAGACGAAGGATGCCGAGCTAGAATCCTACGTCTAATAAGTACAATTAGATACATCGCAGCATAACAATAAAATTATACTAAAAGAGAATTTGGATTATGTAACCAATCGTGCCAATCAATCTTTCTTCTTTTGCAACGCTTCGCGATCCAATTATAACTCTTTACTTGAATTTCGCTAAGTGCATTCGGAGTAGTCCAAGTAGTCTTTTTAAAAACTTTTTGGTTTCTATTCCTCCAAATGAGATAACAACTAATCCATTCCACCGCTTGCCATAGGTTGCCTCCATATTCGGAACAAGACGAAGGAACAAGACCACGAAGAAGATTATCAAAAGAATGTTTGGTCGAATCAAAACCCCACCATTCTCGAACCTTTTCCCATACATCTCGAACTTTATCGCATGTCAAAAGAGAGTGACTAACCGATTCAATACTTCTATCACAAAGAGGGCAAATGACGGAGTGAAGATCAATTCCTCGTTTATCAAGTTCGGACAAGATGGGTAATCTCTCCTTCCTTGCTCTCCAAACAAAAACCTCCACCTTTTTCGGAACAAGATTGTTTTTTATGGTCGCCAAAGATGTGCTATTTGAAGGATAAACTTTCGCCATAATTTGCTTTTTAAATTTTTTTGTAGTAAAAATACCATTCTCACTTAACTTCCACGAAAATGTGTCTTCTTTGTCCGGATACATTTCGAATGATGAAAATATTTTCTCAAGCTCTTCTAATTCAGTTTTGGTTCGTCCCGAACATGGCCGAGACCAATCCCATGAAAAGGAAACAGCCCCATCGTTATAATGTACACGATTAGAAACCAAAACTTGGGGCTTTGATTCGAGCCTCACTAATCTCTTGAAAATCTCCTTTAGCGGTTTGTCCTTTGTCCAAACATCTTTCCAAAATCTCGTGTTGCATCTGTTGCCAATCACTTTTGCAAATGAAGTTGAAAACTCGATACCAGTGTTGTTTATCTCGAGCCCTGCTTTAACAATATTGCTCCAAGTACAATTATTAGAAATAAAAGACCCACCCGAAATTGTAAGCCCCGAAGCCCCATATATACTTTTAATAACCTTTTTTTTTTTGAAAGGCAAGCTTGCATCAGCGTATCATTTATTTCAACGACACTCATCATTTGCACACACACGTGCTTTCGAGCAGGAAACCCGAACCACACTCTGAGGATCCGACCCTTAAACCATCCCGAGGGGCAAGCGGGCCAGACCTTAGTCCCGGAGCGGGTCGGTAAAACCTTCTCTTTGGGCCACCTTCAAGGAATATATTTCAATTCCTAGAGCGGGTGACGAGGTTCGAACCCGAGACCTCTAGCCCTGCGAGTACACAAGTGTAACCGCGGTACCGCTGGACCGAAGATCCGTTGGTTACTTTTAATAACCTTAACTCACAAGGAAGTAGTTTCTGTTAAGAACCTCCACCACCACTTGCCGATTAAGGCCAAATTTTTACAATTAAGAGAACCCAAATTTAGTCGGCCATCCTCATAAGGGCGAATTACATCATCCCATTTTACCCATGAAATTTTAGATTTATCACCTGACCCACCCCAAAAAAAATTACGTCTTACACACTCAAGTTTTTTAAGCACGGAGGGCGGGTCACGGAAGAGCGAAAAGTAGTACAACGTTAAACTATTTAAAACCGCGTTCACGAGAGTTAAACGTCCACCGAATGAAATCGCACGCGCTTTCCATTCCGATAGTCTTTTTTCAAATTTTTCTAACACCGGTTTCCCAACTTTATAATTTTTTCATGTTAGCACCAATAGGTAACCCGAGATACGTCATTGAAAAAAATCCCGATTTGCAACCAAAAATACTTGCCATGGATTCGACTTCACCTTTGTCAACACACACCCCGAATAAGTTACTCTTATTATAATTAACTTTTAATCGGAACTAAGCTCGAAACACTTTAGGAGTTTCATTAGATTTTTAATGTTTTCAAAACTCCATTTACCAAAAAACATACTATCATCGGCATATTGCAAATGGGAAATACGAATTTATCTTTACCAATCTCGACCCCCTCAAAAAGATTATTTGCAACCGCCAATTTAGCTAACCAATTGAGTCCCTCGGCCGCGATAATGAAAAGAAAAGGCGAAAGCGGGTCGCCTTGCCTGACATCCCTCCCAAGTTTAATCTCCTTTGTTGGAGAACCGTTTACAAGAACCGAGATAGATGCCAACTTAAGATACGAATCAATCCACAATCTCTATTTGGAGCCAAAACCCATAAAAACCATCATCTCATCTAGAAAATCTCAACTAAGACTATCGAATGCCTTTTCGAAATATACCTTAAATACCATACTTTTTAGATGATTACATTTTAAATATTCAAGTGATTCATTTGCCACCAAGACACCATCGATAATGTTCATTCCTTTAATAAATGCACTTTGCTCGAACCCAACAAGATTTGGGATTACTCTTTTGATTCGGTTCGAGAGTAATTTTGCTATGATCTTGTAGAAACTACCAATAAGGCTAATCGTCCTATATTCGCTTAAACTCACCAGGTTAGCAATCTTTGGGATTAACGTTATGAAAGATGAATTACAACCCGAGGATATGATACCCGTTTGCCAAAAATATCGAATAGCCTCAACCAAGTCTTCTCGGATAATTGCCCAGAATTTTTTGAAGAAACTCATGTTAAATTCATCCGGGCCCGGAGCCTTATTACTCGCGCAATCCTTTATAGCTCCCCAAATTTCCTCCTCACCGAATTGGGTTTCAAAGTCACTAGCTTGTGAGGAGGAGAGTATAAAACAACATGTGACATTATTAGGAGCAAAATTATTATGTCCACGCCTCACAGAATCATTTTCAAGCAATCTGTCTGAAACAGTGGAATTGTTCCAGTCCAGATCCGAAAGATGACAGGCCCAGGCCCATTACAGGCTCCTAATAATGTTATGTGTTTAATTTTTGTTAAAAAGAGTGGTTCAACGCAGTTGGTACACGTGTTGTTTGTCTTCTTGGCGTTTCAGGTTCGAGTGTCTTTTATTTTTTTCTCTTTTATCCACTTAGCTGGCGTCAGCATCCCATTATTATTAGTTATTTTCTTCTCCTTTATTTCTTATTTTATGTTTTTCAACCGAATAAAATAATACTTTTTTTTTTTTATATAAAAATCGTATCTTTTTATTTTTTTTTATTTTTTAGTTACATTATATTTGCGCTTTATTAATTTTTATGCAACTATAATAAATTGTTAAAATAATAGTTAATACTTTTATTCAAAATGATTCTCCGTCACAGTGATCGGACACTCTATCTCGTTCCAACTATATGCTAGGAGGTGGCTCAATTATTAATTACTTTCATGATGAATAAAACTTTGATTACGTTAAAAAATTAATATTTTATGTAAAGTAACGAAGTGGATGAGCTGCTTCCATCTATCTAAAATATTTTATTTTGAAAAAGATGATGAAAATCGGTAATAATTTAATAATAATGTCTAGATAAAATTGCCCAAATCATCCCATATAATTTTTTTTCTCTTTTATCCACTTAGCTGGCGTCAGCATCCCATTATTATTAGTTATTTTCTTCTCCTTTATTTCTTTTTTTATGTTTTTCAACCGAATAAAATAATACTTTTTTTAATAAAAATCGTATCTTTTTATTTTTTTTATTTTTTAGTTACATTATATTTGCGCTTTATTAATTTTTATGCAACTATAATAAATTGTTAAAATAATAGTTAATACTCTTATTCAAAATGATTCTCCGTCACATTGATCGGACACTCTATCTCGTTCTAACTATATGCTAGGAGGTGGCTCAATTATTAATTACTTTCATGATGAATAAAACTTTGATCACGTTAAAAAATTAATATTTTATGTAAAGTAACGAAGTGGATGAGCTGGTTCCATCTATCTAAAATATTTTATTTTGAAAAAGATGAAGAAAATCCGTAATAATTTAATAATAATGTCTAGATAAAATTGCCCAAATCATCCCATATTTATACCTTTTATCCCTTTTCATCCCTCCCATTAAAAGTTGCATTAGACCATTCACAGCGGGCCGTCGTTGGGGCTTCTTTGGAGCTTCTTTCAACGGCTCCAATGTTAGCAAGGTGTCAAAGGAGCTTCCTTGAATGACCGCGAAAGAAAATGTCGTTGCATAGCAATGTTGCATCACGCTGATTTGCTTTATATATTTGTAAAATACGGATAAAGAGTGGTACATTGTATCAATTAATCAATTTATGTGAGTCCATTTGATGGTAAAAGGGTATGTCATGAATACTAGGGAGTGTCATGGGTTAAGTTTTAGGAAGAAGTCGATGAGGTGGCGCTGATGTGGCAATAATGTAGTTTCATGACAGGTGTCATGGATAAGAGTGATCTTAGTCATCTTTAATAACAATTTTTTGTCCCATTTTCATCCTTACCCTAAGATACAAATCCCGTTAAGTGTGTGCTGATACATGAGTCAATTCCTCTCCCCCTATATTCTTTATTTCTTTTATTTTATTTTTCTTTAGTCCACACAATGTTTGAAGCTGTAGTGACCCGAACTTTTTCATGTTTATATTTATATATATATTTTATGAAATTGTTATTTACATGATTAAGTGTTTCCAACATGTTAAACAATCAAACTTGTTAAGACTTGATTAATTGAAATAGGTTTCATATAGACAATTGACCACCCAAGTTGACCGGTGATTCACGAACGTTAAAACTTGTAAAAACTATACGATGACATATATATGATTATATATATAGTTAACATGATTTTATTATAAGTATGTATCTCATTAGGTATTTTAACAATGAGTTATATACATAAAAATGAGACTATTAAATTAAGAAACTCGAAAACGATATATATAACGATTATCGTTATAACAACGTCTTACTAGGTACATATGAATCATATTAAGATATTGATACACTTGGTTAATTATGTTAAATGATAAGTAAATATATTATTAAGTGTATTAACAATGAAATACATATGTAAAAATAAGACTACTAACTTAATGATTTCGAAACGAGACATATATGTAATGATTATCGTTGTAACGACATTTAACTGTATATATATCATACTAAGATATATTATATATCATAATATCATGATAATATAACAATTTAACATCTCATTTGTTATAATAAACAATGGGTTAATAACATTTAACAAGATCGTTAACCTAAAGGTTTCAAAACAACATTTACATGTAACGACTAACGATGACTTAACGACTCAGTTAAAATGTATATACATGTAGTGTTTTAATATGTATTCATACACTTTTGAAAGACTTCAAGACACTTATCAAAATACTTCTACTTAACAAAAATGCTTACAATTACATCCTCGTTCAGTTTTATCAACAATTCTACTCGTATGCACCCGTATTCGTACTCGTACAATACACAGCTTTTAGTTGTATGTACTATTGGTATATACACTCTAATGATCAGCTCTTAGCAGCCCATGTGAGTCACCTAACACATGTGGGAACCATCATTTGGCAACTAGCATGAAATATCTCATAAAATTATAAAAATATGAGTAATCATTCATGACTTATTTACATGAAAACTAAATTACATATCATTTATATCTAATCCATACATCAACGACCAAAAACACCTACAAACACTTTCATTCTTTAATTTTCTTCATCTAATTGATCTCTCTCAAGTTCTATCGTCAAGTTCTAAGTGTTCTTCATAAATTCCAAAAGTTCTAGTTTCATAAAATCAAGAATACTTCCAAGATTGCAAGTTTACTTCCAAGTTTTCTAAATCCATTCCAAGTAATCATCCAAGATCAAAAAACCTTTGTTACTTACAGTAGGTTATCTTTCTAATACAAGATAATAATCATATTTAAACTTTAATTCAATTTCTATAACTATAACAATCTTATTTCGAGTGAAAATCTTACTTGAAATTGTTTTCGTGTCATGATTCTACTTCAAGAACATTCAAGCCATCCAAGGACCCTTTGAAACTAGATCCATTTTTATCATTTCCAGTAGGTTTATCCAAGAAACTTGAGGTAGTAATGATGTTCATAACATCATTCGATTCATACATATAAAGCTATCTTATTCGAAGGTTTAAACTTGTAATCACTAGAACATAGTTTAGTTAATTCTAAACTTGTTCGCAAATAAAAGTTAATCCTTCTAACTTGACTTTTAAAATCAACTAAACACATGTTCTATATCTATATGATATGCTAACTTAATGATTTAAAACCTGGAAACACGAAAAACACCGTAAAACCGGATTTACGCCGTCGTAGTAACACCGCGGGCTGTTTTGGGTTAGTTAATTAAAAACTATGATAAACTTTGATTTAAAAGTTGTTATTCTGGGAAAATGATTTTTATTATAAATATGAAACTATATCCAAAAATCATGGTTAAACTCAAAGTGGAAGTATGTTTTCTAAAATGGTCATCTAGACGTCGTTCTTTCGACTGAAATGACTACCTTTACAAAAATGACTTGTAACTTATTTTTCCGACTATAAACCTATACTTTTTCTGTTTAGATTCATAAAATAGAGTTCAATATGAAACCATAGCAATTTGATTCACTCAAAACGGATTTAAAATGAAGAAGTTATGGGTAAACCAAGATTGGATAATTTTTCTCATTTAAGCTACGTGAAAATTGGTAACAAATCTATTCCAACCATAACTTAATCAACTTGTATTGTATATTATGTAATCTTGAGATACCATAGACACGTATACAATGTTTCGACCTATCATGTCGACACATCTATATATATTTCGGAACAACCATAGACACTCTATATGTGAATGTTGGAGTTAGCTATACATGGTTGAGGTTGATTCCAAAATATATATAGTTTGAGTTGTGATCAATACTGAGATACGTATACACTGGGTCGTGGATTGATTCAAGATAATATTTATCGATTTATTTCTGTACATCTAACTGTGGACAACTAGTTGTAGGTTACTAACGAGGACAGCTGACTTAATAAACTTAAAACATCAAAATGTATTAAAAGTGTTGTAAATATATTTTGAACATACTTTGATATATATGTATATATTGTTATAGGTTCGTGAATCAACCAGTGGCCAAGTCTTACTTCCCAACGAAGTAAAAATCTGTGAAAGTGAGTTATAGTCTCACTTTTAAAATCTAATATTTTTAGGATGAGAATACATGCAGGTTTTATAACTGTTTTACAAAATAGACACGAGTAAATGAAACTACATTCTATGGTTGAATTATCGAAATCGAATATGCCCCTTTTTATTAAGTCTGGTAATCTAAGAATTAGGGAACAGACACCCTAATTGACGCGAATCCTAAAGATAGATCTATTGGGCCTAACAAACCCCATCCAAAGTACCGGATGCTTTAGTACTTCGAAATTTATATCATATCCGAAGGGTGTCCCGGAATGATGGGGATATTCTTATATATGCATCTTGTTAATGTCGATTACCAGGTGTTCACCATATGAATGATTTTTATCTCTATGTATGGGATGTGTATTGAAATATGAAATCTTGTGGTCTATTGTTACGATTTGATATATATAGGTTAAACCTATAACTCACCAACATTTTTGTTGACGTTTAAAGCATGTTTATTCTCAGGTGAATACTAAGAGCTTCCGCTGTTGCATGCTAAAATAAGGACAAGATTTGGAGTCCATGTTTGTATGATATTGTGTAAAAACTGCATTCAAGAAACTGATTTCGATGTAACATATTTGTATTGTAAACCATTATGTAATGATCGTGTGTAAACAGGATATTTTAGATTATCATTATTTGATAATCTACGTAAAGTTTTTTAAACCTTTATTTATGAAATAAAGGTTATGGTTTGTTTTAAAAATGAATGCAGTCTTTGAAAAACGTCTCATATAGAGGTCAAAACCTCGCAACGAAATCAATTAATATGGAACGTTTTTAACCAATAAGAACGGGACATTTCAATTGGTATCCGAGCATTGGTCTTAGAGAACCAGAAAATTTGTATTAGTGTGTCTTATCGAGTTTGTTAGGATGCATTAGTGAGTCTGGACTTCGACCGTGTTTTCTTTAAAAATGATTGCTTAACATTTTTGTTGGAAACTATATATTATTAACATGTATATATTATGTGATATATTAATCTCTTAACATGTTTGATATTGTGTGATAGATGTCTACCTCTAGCACAAATCCCATTGACTCACCTAATAATAACGAAGAGTCGAATATATATTGGACTGATTCACAAGTTCCCGAAGAAGAACCGGAAGAAGAATCAAAACCGGAAGAAGAATCAGAATCGGAAGAGGAGGAACCGGAGGAGGAAATAGAATCGGTGGGGGAAATAATAAAACGGTTAAGTAAAAGAAAATCCTCAACCAACCGACCAAGGTTAATTATGGTCAATGGTGTTTCCGCCAAGGAAGCAAAATATTGGGAGGATTACCAATTCTCCGATGAATCGGATTCCGACGAGAATTCCGATGATGTTATAGAAATTACCCCAACTGAATTTAAAAAGGCAAAAGAAAATAATAAGGGAAAGGGCATAAAAATAAAGAAATCTAATTCCAACCCCGATGAACTATATATGTATCGTCAACCCCCGAAGCCCTTAAGTTGTAACAATGACCCGGGAACCTCTAAACCACCAGGTTTTTCTAAACCGTTGTGGAAAACGACAGCTCGTATTAGGGGAACATCATATATCCCTAGAAACTTGGAAAAACGAACCAAAACCGAAGAAGAAGAAACGAACGAGTCAGAATAAGATAGTTGTATTTGTGTGGTGTAATATATGTAATATAGTGTGCTTATGCTTTATGATATATGTAAAAATTGCTTGTATTAATAAGTATTTTTTTTATGAATCTAACTCTTGTCTATTTTACAGTATAAAAACACAAAATGGATAGACAACCCAATATTTTAAGAGACCTACCCGGAGACATGATTGATGAAATCTTGTCTAGAGTCGGTCAGAATTCTTCGGCACAACTATTTACGGCAAAATCAGTTTGTAAGACATTCGAAGAACGTTCCAAGAATGCCTTGGTTTATAAGAGACTTTCGTTTGAAAGATGGGGGATATCACATTGGGAAACCCATAAGTTACGATGTGTTTACTTTGACGCATATATTGCGGGGAACCCAAATGCTATTTTATGCAACGGGTTAAGAAATTATTTTGACTCAATGTATCCGAATATAGGACTTCATGATTTAGAAAAAGCGGCTAACATGCAACATAAAGAAGCATGCTATGCTTACGGGTTAGTAATGTTCGCTTCTCACCAAATTGAGAAAAAGAACATCGGGCTACAACTATTAAACAAAACGTTCCCACATGTGACGGAGTCGGTAATTGGGGTAAGAAATGAGGTTTTTAGGTTATTACGAGACTGTTGGTCATTACGTAACCCTCGTCCCTTTGACGACGTTATAACACGCTGTCTTATCAACGGCCATAACGGTTATGTTCCACAAGATCAAGGATGGGAAGTAGTCCTAGTAAAACCAGAATGCATGACTTGTTTCTGGACGTATGAATTACGTGTCTTTATTGCCTTTGCTGAACGACTTGTGTACTAGCTAGAATTATCTTCACAACTATTTTGTATCAAAGTTATTGTGTGCTATATTTCATGCTTTATGTAAAATAAGCGGTATTGTAAGTTTGTAAAATATTGTATAAAATTTTGAACGCGAAATATTATTATAATCAGTTTTTCATATAGAATTGTAGTAGTTGAATTGTATATTAGCTACTAAGTATGAACTTAACGGGTAGGTACTACCCGAATTTAAACTTATAAAACGCTAATATGAAGAAAAAAAGCTTTTATAAATGAATTCATATTATGCTACGAAATACTATTAACTACTCTTAATATTCTGTATGATTAACTTGTTCCATTTAACTATTTTGAAGGAAATGGCACCGACTACTCGACACATCGTGAATATGAATGAAGAGGAATTCCGTACTTTTCTAGCTTCAAACATAGCCGCAGTACAGGCTGCGCTACATACCAACAATAACCTTGGATCTAGCAGTACAGGAAATCGTGTAGGATGCACCTACAAAGAATTCACTGCCTGCAAACCTTTGGAATTTGATGGAACCGAAGGACCGATCGGATTGAAACGGTGGACCGAGAAGGTCGAATCGGTGTTTGCCATAAGTAAGTGTACTGAAGAGGACAAAGTGAAGTACGCTACGCATACCTTCACAGGTTCTGCGTTAACATGGTGGAATACCTATCTAGAGCAAGTGGGACAAGATGATGCGTACGCACTACCGTGGTCAGCATTCAAGCACTTGATGAACGAGAAGTACCGTCCCAGAATCGAGGTCAATAAGCTCAAGACAGAACTTAGAGGGTTACGAACCCAAGGATTTGATATTACCACGTACGAAAGACGATTCACAGAATTGTGCCTATTGTGTCCGGGAGCGTTCGAAGATGAGGAAGAGAAGATCGACGCGTTTGTGAAAGGATTACCGGAAAGAATCCAAGAAGATATAAGTTCACACGAGCCTGCCTCCATACAACAGGCATGTAGAATGGCTCACAAACTAGTGAACCAGATTGAGGAAAGAATTAAAGAACAGATGGCTGAAGAGGCCAATGTGAAGCAAGTCAAAAGAAAGTGGGAGGAAAACGGTGATAAGAATCACCAATACAACAACAACAGCAATTACAACAATAATCGCAACAATTATCCCAACAATCGCAACATCAATCGCAACTACAACAAACGGCCCAACAACAACAACAACAACAACAACAACTACAACAATCATCCCAACAATAATAATAACCGCAATAACAACAACAACAATCAAAAGCAGCTATGCCAAAGGTGTGAAAAGTATCACTCGGGGTTCTGCACCAAATTTTGCAACAAGTGTAAAAGAAATGGTCATAGCGCGGCGAAGTGTGAGGTCTACGGACCAGGGGTTAATAGAACGAAAGGAACAAATGGTGTCGGAACGAGTAATGGCGGAGCAAGTAGTGTCGGAGCAAGTTATGCCAATGTAGTTTGTTATAAATGTGGAAAACCGGGCCACATTATTAGAAATTGCCCGAACCAGGAGAACACGAATGGACAAGGCCGCGGAAGAGTTTTCAATATTAATGCGGCAGAGGCACAGGAAGACCCGGAGCTTGTTACGGGTACGTTTCTTATTGACAATAAATCTGCTTACGTTTTATTTGATTCGGGTGCGGATAGAAGCTATATGAGTAGAGATTTTTGTGCTAAATTAAGTTGTCCATTGACGTCGTTGGATAGTAAATTTTTACTCGAATTAGCAAACGGTAAATTAATTTCAGCAGATAATATATGCCGGAATCGAGAAATTAAACTGGGTAGCGAAATATTTAAGATTAATTTGATACCAGTAGAGTTAGGGAGTTTTGATGTAATAGTTGGCATGGACTGGCTGAAGAAGGTGAAAGCAGAGATCGTATGTTATAAAAATGCAATTCGCATTGTACGAGAAGAAGGAGAACCCTTAATGGTGTACGGAGAAAAGGGCAACATGAAACTACATCTTATTAGTAATTTGAAGGCACAAAAACTAATAAGAAAAGGTTGCTATGCTGTTCTAGCACACGTTGAGAAAGTACAAACTGAAGAAAAGAGCATCAATGATGTTCTCGTCGCAAAAGAATTTCCCGATGTGTTTCCGAAAGAATTACCGGGACTACCTCCACATCGATCTATTGAATTTCAAATAGATCTTGTACCAGGAGCTGCACCAATAGCTCGTGCTCCTTATAGACTCGCACCCAGTGAGATGAAAGAACTGCAAAGCCAACTGCAAGAACTATTAGAACGTGGTTTCATTCGACCAAGCACATCACCATGGGGAGCTCCTGTTTTGTTTGTCAAGAAGAAGGATGGTACATTTAGGTTGTGTATTGACTACAGAGAGTTGAACAAACTTACCATCAAAAACCGTTATCCACTGCCGAGAATTGACGACTTATTTGATCAACTACAAGGCTCGTGTAACAACCCAAACCAACCCGCGAACAAACCACGTGAAAATACAAAATAAAAAAAATTGCTGCACAGTGAACTGGCGCGGCGCGCCAGTATGGCCGCGCGGCGCGCCATTCGGGTCTGTCCGGAAAGTCTCAAAATGCGAAAAAGATTGACAAGTTCCCGACACTTTTAGACGAAACGATTTTTACCATACATCCAAATATGTAAAACTAACTTGTTTCAAATATAAAATCAATGTTTTACAGGCGGGACCCACATCGGCCGTTTTACGAGTTTAATACAATTTACGAGTTTCGACCACCAAAAAGTTTAAGTTCCAAACTACACAATGAGCATGGCGTTTGGGATTAAACTACCCAACTATCGGTCAAACTCCAAGAGCTACTAAAGCCAAAAGCGTCCCCTAGCATCAAGCGGGATCTCTAGTCCAAAACGATGCCCTTACCCTTGTCCAAAACCGAACCTATAAAATGGTAAACAACGAGAGGGTAAGCAAAGCTTAGTGAATGCAATAATTATACGAATACATATATAATTATACCTACTTGCATACACTTACACACCAAACCGCAAACACGCTAGCATACACACTTAGCTTACCGTCACAATAACGAGTTATAAATCACCAATACTACAAGCTAGCATAATAACCGCATATGAATATAACTCGAATAATATAATACGCTTACAACACAAATAACCATGGTTAACCAATAGTACAAGGGAACGGCGCTCGCGAAAACGCCATCGGTGTTAGTAACATCCGTTAGGGCACTTAACACCTCGCACCACTAACCCCTAGGGTGGCACCTTAACACCTCGGCACATCACCCTGAGTGGCATCTTAACACCTCGATGCATCACTCATTATTTTTACGGAGTGGTGTCTTAACACCTCGACACTACACTCCTAGGTGGCATCTTAACACCTCGATGCTACACCCGAGTGGCATCTTAACACCTCGATGCTACACTCTTCACGTGAAACGTGGTGTCTTAACACCTCGACACTACACATTTCACGCTACAACAAATAGATACATTATATACCTACACATATAATTATTCCACTCACCTCAAAGTCTTGTGAAAAGATACCCGAGCTTGTGAAACCTCAAAGTAACGTACCTATCACATTATACATATTATCAAACGCAAACTCAAGTCGGTCAACCAATTCTTTAACCATTCCTAAGTCATTTTGACCCAAAGTGCAATCCCGACCCATTTTGCACCATTAACCCCAATAATGGGTCAACTTCACCAAAAACCCTAACTCTAGTCAAATATGGTCTTATTACATTTTTAAATCACCAATTTAACTCATTTTCACACATGCAAGACCACTTAGGTCATTAAAGACCCATTTGACCCATTTCAAGGTCAACACACCCATTTGGGTCATCCATGCCCAATTAACACCCATTTACATATCATTGAAGTGTTCTAGTACTTTAACTAACTAATTAGGTTCATAAACATAAATTAACACTTTGAAAACCCTAATTAGTTACCTTTGAGTCTACATGACCCAAATTCACCCAAAACCCCCAAATTACTAGCAAGTGGGTTTTGTGTGCATCACTAACCCAAACCCTAACCCTTAATGCAATTAAAGTAAGAATCTAGGTTTTAGAACTTACCAACACAATCACTACGTAGCTAGCGACTAGATGAACGACTTTAGAACTCGCACTAAGACCCGATTCAACCTCCTTTACCCTTTAATGAAGCTTTCTCACTCAAGAAATGCACTCTCTCACTAGAATTGAATTGGAGAGGATAAGGTGGTTGTGAATGGAGTTAATGAGCTCCCAAAACTGATCTAAGGCATTAAATTCGGACCCCAAGGTGATTTTACCAAAATGCCCTCAAAATATCTAATTAAAAAGAAAAGGGGAATCTGTCGCAGACATATGGCGCGGCGCGCCACCTAGCCGCGCGGCGCGCGACCTCCCAGTTCAGCATCTTTTGTCTTTTTAATTAAGTGCAACAAAAACCCCAAACTTGAGTAACTCATATACACATATGTACACTACAAATATTCGGGTCTTACAACTCTCCCCCACTTATTCGGATTGCGTCCTCGCAATCCAAGCCGCATGACACGAGGGAAGATAAACTAACACGAACTCTTCGGGCTCCCAAGTGAACTCGGAACCTTTACTTCATCGCCATTGAACCTTAAAGGTCCTCACCTCTTTATTCCTCAACATTTTCACCTTCTCGTCAAGGATAGCAATCGGTTCTTCGACATATTCTAACTTGTTGTTTAGCTCGATCTCGTCTAAAGGCATCCATGAGGAATCATCCGCAAGACACTTACGGAGGTGGGAAACATAAAATGTATTATGGATCCCCGCAAGCTCTTCGGGTAATTCTAATCGATATGCAACTTCACCAACACGAGCTAAAACCTTGAACGGTCCAATAAACCTGAGGAGCTAACTTTCCCCGTTTTCGAAATCGAATAATACCTTTCCATGGCGAAACCTTAAGCATCACCATATCGCCTTCTTGGAACTCAATCAATCGCCTACGTCTATCGGCATACGACTTTTGCCTATCTTGAGCCTTCTTCAAATGTTCCCGAATCAAATCGATCTTGCTATTAGTCTCTAAAACCAAATCGGTACTCCCGATCTCTCTTTGACCCACTTCTCCCCAACAAACGGGAGTTCGACACCTACGCCCATAAAGCATTTCGTAAGGTGGCATCCCGATACTAGTATGATAACTATTATTGTACGAGAATTCCACCAAAGGCAAATGCTCATCCCAACTACCACCGAAGTCAATGATGCACGCTCGTAGCATATCTTCCAAAGTTTGATTCGTACGTTCGGTTTGACCGTCCGTTTGAGGATGATACGCCGTGCTCAACTTTAATTGCGTACCCATATCTTCATGAAACTTTTCCCAAAACCGAGATGTAAAACGGGTATCTCGATCCGAAATAATAGATATAGGAACCCCATGTCGCGAGACCACTTCCTTGATAAACAACTTAGCCAAGGTCTCCGACGATATCGCTTCTTTAATGGGAAGAAACAAAGCGCTTTTTGTCAATCGGTCAACTATAACCCAAATCGAATCGAATTGGGTTCTCGCCGTTTTAGGTAACTTTGTAATGAAATCCATGGTAATGTGCTCCCATTTCCATTTCGGGATTTCTAACGATTGCAACTTACCATACGGCTTTTGGTGTTCGGCTTTTACTTGTAAACACGTGACAAATTGCTCAACATACTTCACAACATCACGTTTCATGCCCGGCCACCAATAATCTCTCTTCAAGTCATGATACATTTTTGTCGCGCCCGGATGAATGGAATATTTTGACTTATGTGCTTCATCAAGTACCATCCGTCGGTAATCACCCATCTTAGGCACCCACACCCTTCCTTGAAAGGACAATAAACCACGCGGGCCCATAGTAATGAACTCCGATTGGCCCACGATTCGTTCCACATGCTTATTGTGAACGTAAGCCTCTATTTGAATCTCACCAAGCTTCTCAAGAAAATCGTTGGAAATAATCAAACGTAACGACCCCACTTTTATCGCCGGATGTTGACTCTTTCGACTCAACGCATCTGCGACAACATTCGCCTTACCCGGATGATAAAGTATTTCACAATCGTAGTCTTTCACCACATCCATCCACCTACGTTGGCGATAATTCAAATCTCGTTGATTAAAGAGATGTTTCAAACTCTTATGATCCGAATAAATCGTACACTTGACACCATACAAGTAATGGCGCCAAATTTTCAACGCATGCACTACCGCCGCCAACTCAAGATCATGAGTTGGATATCTTGTTTCGTGTTCCTTTAATTGTCGAGAGGCATAAGCGATGACTTTACCTCTTTGCATTAGAACACACCCGAGCCCATTTAGCGAAGCATCACAATAAACCGTCATATCTTCCACACCTTCCGGTAATACTAACACCGGAGCTTGACACAACTTCACTTTTAATAATTGAAAAGCAATTTCTTGTTCGCTCTCCCAAATAAACTTAGCATTCTTCCTCGTCAACTTCGTTAATGGAGAAGCAATCTTAGAAAAGTCTTGGATAAACCGACGATAATAACCGGCCAATCCGAGAAAACTTCGGATTTCCGTAGGTGTAGTCAGTCGTCCCCAACTCTTCACCGTCTCTATCTTCCCCGGATCTACTTGAATACCGTCTTTGTTCACAATATGACCAAGGAATTGGACTTCCCTTAGCCAAAATTCACATTTGGAGAACTTATCATACAACTTCTCCTTTCGTAGCGTCTTCAATACTTCACGCAAATGACGTTCATGCTCGTTCATACTTTTCGAGTAGACTAGTATGTCGTCAATGAACACTATTACCGACTTGTCCAACATAGGTTGGCACACTCGGTTCATAAGATCCATGAATGCCGCCGGTGCATTCATAAGGCCAAAAGGCATCACCACAAACTCAAAATGCCCATACCGCGTTCTAAAAGCCGTTTTCTCAATATCTTCCTCACGGACCCGCATTTGGTGATAGCCGAACCGTAGGTCGATCTTAGAGAAATACGTTGCACCTTGAAGTTGATCAAATAAATCGTCAATCCTAGGTAATGGATAACGATTCTTGATCGTCACTTTATTCAACTCACGGTAATCAATGCACATACGCATACTACCATCTTTCTTCTTCACAAATAACACCGGAGCGCCCCACGGTGAAGCACTCGGTCGAATAAAACCCTTCTCGAGAAATTCTTGAATTTGATTTAACAACTCTTGCATCTCCGTTGGCGCTAAACGATAAGGAGTTTTAGCAATGGGGGTAGCCCCCGGAACCAACTCGATGCGAAATTCAACTTGTCTTTCCGCCGGAACACCCGGTAATTCGTCCGGAAAAACGTCTTTGAAATCACTAACAACCGGAATTCCACGAATGGGTGGCGGCTCATCACGAGTATCAACAACATGAGCAAGGAAAGCCATGCCGCCGGTAACAACATGACGATGTGCCCATGCAAAAGTGCATATCGGCACCGGTCTCCTCCGCCTATCACCATGAATAATCAACTCTCCCCCACTTGGGGTCTTCACACGAATAAACTTATCATGGCATGCAATATCGGCTCTATAACGATCAAGCCAATCCATACCAACGACAATATCAAAGTCGCCCAAGGTCATTGGAATAAGATTAATTTTAAAGGTTTCGGCACCAAAAACAACATCACAATTTTCACACACATCAACCACTAGCACCGTCTTGCCGTTCGCTATTTCGACTTCTACCGGACGACTCAACTTAGCTAATGGTCTATCAAGTTTAGGCACAAATTTAGGAGACACAAACGACAAATTTGCACCGCCATCAAAAAGAATCCTCGTCGGATTAGAATTAACCATGAAAGTACCTGAGACAACTTCGTTCGATTGTTTGGCTTCATCATTAGTCATCAAGTAGTTGCGACCCCTAGCCGTACCCGCCGCCTTCTCTAACCACTTCACATTATCATTTCGCAAATCGGGACACTCCGGCTTCTTATGCCTCTCTTTGCCGCAATTAAAACAAGTGATTTTGTTTCCGGAACGTGATTTCGGACACTCACGAGCCATATGACCAGGTTGCCCACAGTTGTAGCACGTATAAGAAAACCCGCCGGTAGTGCCCTTCTTCGCACTATTGACACTTTCGGCCCCCCTCTTGCTCTTGCTCTTCTTGCTTGAGGTGTTAGAGTAACTAGAACCTTCAAACTTTCTTTTGGAAAACATGAAATCGCTCTTTCTTGGAACCTCCGGCTCAAAACCCCGAGCCAACTCGAACAATTCATCAAAAGACTTAGCCATACCCCGACTAATCTTCCCCTTGTACTCATCACTCAAAGTACGGTAGAAATCCTTCATGAGCTTATGATCATCACCCACATATTCCGGGCAAAAATGAGTCTTTGCCAAGAATGTAGACTTGAGGGTAACCAAATCCATGGAACCTTGTTGCAAATGGTGTAACTCGTCCCGGATTCTATCGAGATCGGATGAAGTTCGGTATTCTCTGAAAAATTCTTTCTTGAACTCCTCCCATGTCAAGCCCATACATTGTTCTTCACCATACAAGTTGATTTTATCGTCCCACCACAACTTAGCTTCTTCGCGTAACATGCTAGAACCATACCTCGTCTTCCTTTCGGGAGGACATTCCGCGGTACGGAAAGCTCCCTCAATATCGGAGATCCAACATGTACTTTTTAAAGGATCCCGCACCCCATTAAACATCGGGGGTTGAGCATCCTTGAAGTTCTTGTAGTGGAACTCCCGCCTTCCTTCACCTCCTTCACCGTGAGGGTAGATATTCCTAGCGTCAAGGGCCTCTTCGATAGTGGCCTTCATTCGTTCGTTAATTAGATCGGTTATTTGCTCATCAACCGAATCTTGGAAGACCTTTCGAACGTCTGCAAGAAAATCCGATTTTAACTTCTTAAAGATGGCCTCAACCTTGGTTGAGAACTCGGCGTCCCCGCTTGTACTTCCATTATCATGTTCGGGACCGTTTCTCGTCTTCATTCTATAAAACGAATTAGGTTAAACCATAAAACGGAAGGACAGATTACATATATACATACATATACGCCACACTACTCCATCTCGCTCAACAATCGCCGTACATTACTTGTTTGACACGATTTGCACTCGTAGTGATGGTAGCTAGTCATTACTACGCGAGCACATCGCGTTAACTCGCTAGTACAACGTCCATCTCGCTTGATGATTTCTAAACACAACACAACAAATAGCGCATGATTAGTTCACATAAACCTATGCACTAACCATCCCGATCCGACCCAAAGTCCTACAAGTCCCGCATAAACGCGCATACAAAAAGTCTAAGTCTAGGCGCCTATCTCAAGTCACCTAAATCCCTTAGACCATGCTCTGATACCACTTGTAACAACCCAAACCAACCCGCGAACAAACCACGTGAAAATACAAAATAAAAAAAATTGCTGCACAGTGAACTGGCGCGGCGCGCCATTCGGGTCTGTCCGGAAAGTCTCAAAATGCGAACAAGATTGACTAGTTCCCGACACTTTTAGACGAAACGCTTTTTACCATACATCCAAATATGTAAAACTAACTTGTTTCAAATATAAAATCAATGTTTTACAGGCGGGGCCCACATCGGCCGTTTTACGAGTTTAATACAATTTACGAGTTTCGACCACCAAAAAGTTTAAGTTCCAAACTACACAATGAGCATGGCATTTGGGATTAAACTACCCAACTATCGGTCAAACTCCAAGAGCTACTAAAGCCAAAAGCGTCCCCTAGCATCAAGCGGGATCTCTAGTCCAAAACGATGCCCTTACCCTTGTCCAAAACCGAACCTATAAAATGGTAAACAACGAGAGGGTAAGCAAAGCTTAGTGAATGCAATAATTATACGAATACATATATAATTATACCTACTTGCATACACTTACACACCAAACCGCAAACACGCTAGCATACACACTTAGCTTACCGTCACAATAACGAGCTATAAATCACCAATACTACAAGCTAGCATAATAACCGCATATGAATATAACTCGAATAATATAATACGCTTACAACACAAATAACCATGGTTAACCAATAGTACAAGGGAACGGCGCTCGCGAAAACGCCATCGGTGTTCGTAACATCCGTTAGGGCACTTAACACCTCGCACCACTAACCCCTAGGGTGGCACCTTAGCACCTCGGCACATCACCCTGAGTGGCATCTTAACACCTCGATGCATCACTCATTATTTTTACGGAGTGGTGTCTTAACACCTCGACACTACACTTATAGGTGGCATCTTAACACCTAGATGCTACACCCGAGTGGCATCTTAACACCTCGATGCTACACTCTTCACGTGAAACGTGGTGTCTTAACACCTCGACACTACACATTTCACGCTACAACAAATAGATACATTATATACCTACACATATAATTATTCCACTCACCTCAAAGTCTTGTGAAAAGATACCCGAGCTTGCGAAACCTCAAAGTAACGTACCTATCACATTATACATATTATCAAACGCAAACTCAAGTCGGTCAACCAATTCTTTCACCATTCCTAAGTCATTTTGACCCAAAGTGCAATCCCGACCCATTTTGCACCATTAACCCTAATAATGGGTCAACTTTACCAAAAACCCTAACTCTAGTCAAATATGGTCTTATTACATTTTTAAATCACCAATTTAACTCATTTTCACACATGCAAGACCACTTAGGTCATTAAAGACCCATTTGACCCATTTCAAGGTCAACACACCCATTTGGGTCATCCATGCCCAATTAACACCCATTTACATATCATTGAAGTGTTCTAGTACTTTGAAAACCCTAATTAGTTACCTTTGAGTCTACATGACCCAAATTCACCCAAAACCCCCAAATTACTAGCAAGTGGGTTTTGTGTGCATCACTAACCCAAACCCTAACCCTTAATGTAATTAAAGTAAGAATCTAGGTTTTAGAACTTACCAACACAATCACTACGTAGCTAGCGACTAGATGAACGACTTTAGAACTCGCACTAATACCTGATTCAACCTCCTTTACCCTTTAATGAAGCTTTCTCACTCAAGAAATGCACTCTCTCACTAGAATTGAATTGGAGAGGATAAGGTGGTTGTGAATGGAGTTAATGAGCTCCCAAAACTGATCTAAGGCATTAAATTCGGACCCCAAGGTGATTTTACCAAAATGCCCTCAAAATATCTAATTAAAAAGAAAATGGGAATCTGTCGCAGACATATGGCGCGGCGCGCCACCTAGCCGCGCGGCGCGCGACCTCCCAGTTCAGCATTTTTTGTCTTTTTAATTAAGTGCAACAAAAACCCCAAACTTGAGTAACTCATATACACATATGTACACTACGAATATTCGGGTCTTACAGCTCGTCGGTTTATTCGAAGATCGATTTACGTTCTGGATATCATCAAATGCGAGTAAAGGAGAATGATATTCCAAAAACTGCTTTTAGGACGCGTTATGGTCATTACGAGTTTATGGTTATGCCGTTTGGATTGACTAACGCACCAGCTGTGTTCATGGACCTTATGAACCGAGTGTGTGGGCCATATCTTGACAAGTTTGTCATTGTTTTCATCGATGACATACTTATTTATTCAAAGAATGATCATGAGCACGAAGAACATTTGAGAAAAGTGCTAGAAGTATTGAGGAAAGAAAAACTGTACGCTAAGTTTTCAAAGTGTGCATTTTGGTTGGAAGAAGTTCAATTCCTCAGTCACATAGTGAACAAAGAAGGTATCCAGGTGGACCCGGCAAAGATCGAAACCGTTGAAAAGTGGGAAACCCCAAAAACTCCGAAGCATATACGTCAATTTTTAGGATTGGCTGGTTACTACAGAAGATTCATCCAAGATTTCTCCAAAATAGCAAAACCCTTGACTGCATTAACGCATAAAGGGAAGAAATTTGAATGGAAGGATGAACAAGAGAAGGCATTTCAATTATTGAAGAAAAAGCTAACTACGGCACCTATATTATCATTGCCTGAAGGGAATGATGATTTTGTGATTTATTGTGACGCATCAAAGCAAGGTCTCGGTTGTGTATTAATGCAACGGACGAAGGTGATTGCTTATGCGTCTAGACAATTGAAGATTCACGAGCAAAATTATACGACGTATGATTTAGAATTAGGCGCGGTAGTTTTTGCATTAAAGACTTGGAGGCACTACTTATATGGGGTCAAAAGTATTATATATACCGACCACAAAAGTCTTCAACACATATTTAATCAGAAACAACTGAATATGAGGCAGCGTAGGTGGATTGAATTGTTGAATGATTACGACTTTGAGATTCGTTACCACCCGGGAAAGGCAAATGTGGTAGCCGACGCCTTGAGCAGAAAGGACAGAGAACCCATTCGAGTAAAATCTATGAATATAATGATTCACACTAACCTTACTACTCAAATAAAGGAGGCTCAACAAGGAGTTTTAAAAGAGGAAAATTTAAAGGATGAAATACCCAAAGGATCGGAGAAGCATCTTAATATTCGGGAAGACGAAACTCGGTATAGGGCTGAAAGAATTTGGGTATCAAAATTTGGAGATATGAGAGAAATGGTACTTAGAGAAGCTCATAAAACCAGATACTCAATACATCCTGGAACGGGTAAGATGTACAAGGATCTTAAGAAACATTTTTGGTGGCCAGGTATGAAAGCCGATATTGCTAAATATGTAGGAGAATGTTTGACGTGTTCTAAGGTCAAAGCTGAACATCAGAAACCATCAGGTCTACTACAACAACCTGAAATCCCGGAATGGAAATGGGAAAACATTACTATGGATTTCATTACTAAATTGCCAAGGACTGTAAGTGGTTATGATACTATTTGGATAATAGTTGATCGTCTCACCAAGTCAGCACACTTCCTGCCAATAAGAGAAGATGACAAGATGGAGAAGTTAGCACGACTGTATTTGAAGGAAGTCGTCTCCAGACATGGAATACCAATCTCTATTATCTCTGATAGGGATGACAGATTTATTTCAAGATTCTGGCAGACATTACAGCAAGCATTGGGAACTCGTCTAGACATGAGTACTGCCTATCATCCAAAAACTGATGGGCAGAGCGAAAGGACGATACAAACGCTTGAAGACATGCTACGAGCTAGTGTTATTAATTTTGGAAACAGTTGGGATCGACATCTACCGTTAGCAGAATTTTTCTACAACAACAGCTACCATTCAAGCATTGAGATGGCGCCGTTTGAAGCACTTTATGGTAGAAAGTGCAGGTCTCCGATTTGTTGGAGTGAAGTGGGGGATAGAAAGATTACGGGTCCGGAGATAATACAAGAAACTACCGAGAAAATCATCCAAATTCAACAAAGATTGAAAACCGCCCAGAGTCGACAAAAGAGCTACGCGGACAGTAAAAGAAAAGATATATAGTTTGAAATTGGAGAAATGGTCATGCTTAAGGTTTCACCTTGGAAAGGCGTTGTTCGATTTGGTAAATGGGGGAAACTAAATCCAAGGTACATTGGACCATTCAAGATTATAGATCGTGTCGGACCAGTAGCTTACCAACTGGAGCTGCCTCAACAACTCGCGGCTGTACATAACACTTTCCACGTCTCAAATTTAAAGAAATGTTTTGCTAAAGAAGATCTCACTATTCCGTTGGACGAAATCCAAATCAATGAAAAACTTCAATTCATTGAAGAACCCGTCGAAATAATGGATCGTGAGGTTAAGAGACTTAAACAAAACAAGATACCGATTGTTAAGGTTCGATGGAATGCTCGTAGAGGACCCGAGTTCACCTGGGAGCGTGAAGATCAGATGAAGAAGAAATACCCGCATTTATTTCCAGAAGATACGTCAACACCTCCAACTGCTTAAAATTTCGGGACGAAATTTATTTAACGGGTAGGTACTGTAGTGACCCGAACTTTTCCATGTTTATATATATATATATTAAATGAAATTGTTATTTACATGATTAAGTGTTTCCAACATGTTAAGCAATCAAACTTGTTAAGACTTGATTAATTGAAATAGGTTTCATATAGACAATTGACCACCCAAGTTGACCGGTGATTCACGAACGTTAAAACTTGTAAAAACTATACGATGACATATATATGGTTATATATATAGTTAACATGATTTTATTATAAGTATGTATCTCATTAGGTATTTTAACAATGAGTTATATACATAAAAATGAGACTATTAAATTAAGAAACTCGAAAACGATATATATAACGATTATCGTTATAACAACGTCTTACTAGGTACATATGAATCATATTAAGATATTGATACACTTGGTTAATTATGTTAAATGATAAGTAAATATATTATTAAGTGTATTAACAATGAAATACGTATGTAAAAATAAGACTACTAACTTAATGATTTCGAAACGAGACATATATGTAACGATTATCGTTGTAACGACATTTAACTGTATATATATCATACTAAGATATATTATATATCATAATATCATGATAATATAACAATTTAATATCTCATTTGTTATAATAAATAATGGGTTAACAACATTTAACAAGATCGTTAACCTAAAGGTTTCAAAACAACATTTACATGTAACGACTAACGATGACTTAACGACTCAGTTAAAATGTATATACATGTAGTGTTTTAATATGTATTCATACACTTTTGAAAGACTTCAAGACACTTATCAAAATACTTCTACTTAACAAAAATGCTTACAATTACATCCTCGTTCAGTTTCATCAACAATTATACTCGTATGCACCAGTATTCGTACTCGTACAATACACAGCTTTTAGTTGTATGTACTATTGGTATATACACTCCAATGATCAGCTCTTAGCAGCCCATGTGAGTCACCTAACATATGTGGGAACCATCATTTGGCAACTAGCATGAAATATCTCATAAAATTACAAAAAATATGAGTAATCATTCATGACTTATTTACATGAAAACAAAATTACATATCCTTTATATCTAATCCATACACCAACGACCAAAAACACCTACAAACACTTTCATTCTTCAATTTTCTTCATCTAATTGATCTCTCTCAAGTTCTATCTTCAAGTTCTAAGTGTTCTTCATAAATTCCAAAAGTTCTAGTTTCATAAAATCAAGAATACTTCCAAGATTGCAAGTTTACTTCCAAGTTTTCTAAACCCATTCCAAGTAATCATCCAAGATCAAGAAACCTTTGTTACTTACAGTAGGTTATCTTTCTAATACAAGGTAATAATCATATTTAAACTTTAATTCAATTTCTATAACTATAACAATCTTATTTCGAGTGAAAATCTTACTTGAAATTGTTTTCGTGTCATGATTCTGCTTCAAGAACATTCAAGCCATCCAAGGACCCTTTGAAGCTAGATCCATTTTTATCATTTCCAGTAGGTTTATCCAAGGAACTTGAGGTAGTAATGATGTTCATAACATTATTCGATTCATACATATAAAGCTATCTTATTCGAAGGTTTAAACTTGTAATCACTAGAACATAGTTTAGTTAATTCTAAACTTGTTCGCAAATAAAAGTTAATCCTTCTAACTTGACTTTTAAAATCAACTAAACACATGTTCTATATCTATATGATATGCTAACTTAATGATTTAAAACCTGGAAACACGAAAAACATCGTAAAATCGGATTTACGCCGTCGTAGTAACACCGCGGGCTGTTTTGGGTTAGTTAATTAAAAACTATGATAAACTTTGATTTAAAAGTTGTTATTCTGGAAAAATGATTTTTATTATTAACATGAAACTATATCCAAAAATCATGGTTAAACTCAAAGTGGAAGTATGTTTTCTAAAATGGTCATCTAGACATCGTTCTTTCGACTGAAATGACTACCTTTACAAAAACGACTTGTAACTTATTTTCCCGACTATCAACCTATACTTTTTCTGTTTAGATTCATAAAATAGAGTTCAATATGAAACCATAGCAATTTGATTCACTCAAAACGAATTTAAAATGAAGAAGTTATGGGTAAAACAAGATTGGATAATTTTTCTCATTTTAGCTACGTGAAAATTGGTAACAAATCTATTCCAACCATAACTTAATCAACTTGTATTGTATATTATGTAATCTTGAGATACCATAGACACGTATACAATGTTTCGACCTATCATGTCGACACATCTATATATATTTCGGAACAACCATAGACACTCTATATGTGAATGTTGGAGTTAGCTATACAGGGTTGAGGTTGTTTCCAAAATATATATAGTTTGAGTTGTGATCAATACTGAGATACGTATACACTGGGTCGTGGATTGCTTCAAGATAATATTTATCGATTTATTTCTGTACATCTAACTGTGGACAACTAGTTGTAGGTTACTAACGAGGACAGCTGACTTAATAAACTTAAAACATCAAAATGTATTAAAAGTGTTGTAAATATATTTTGAACATACTTTGATATATATGTATATATTGTTATAGGTTCGTGAATCAACCAGTGGCCAAGTCTTACTATCCGACGAAGTAAAAATCTGTGAAAGTGAGTTATAGTCCCACTTTTAAAATCTAATATTTTTGGGATGAGAATACATGCAGGTTTTATAACTGTTTTACAAAATTGATACGAGTAAATGAAACTACATTCTATGGTTGAATTATCGAAATCGAATATGCCCCTTTTTATTAAGTCTGGTAATCTAAGAATTAGGGAACAGACACCCTAATTGACGCGAATCCTAAAGATAGATCTATTGGGCCTAACAAACCCCATCCAAAGTACCGGATGCTTTAGTACTTCGAAATTTATATCATATCCGAAGTGTGTCCCGGAATGATGGGGATATTCTTATATATGCATCTTGTTAATGTCGATTACCAGGTGTTCACCATATGAATGATTTTTATCTCTATGTATGGGATGTGTATTGAAATATGAAATCTTGTGGTCTATTGTTACGATTTGATATATATAGGTTAAACATATAACTCACCAACATTTTTGTTGACGTTTAAAGCATGTTTATTCTCAGGTGAATACTAAGAGCTTCCGCTGTTGCATACTAAAATAAGGACAAGATTTGGAGTCCATGTTTGTATGATATTGTGTAAAAACTGCATTCAAGAAACTGATTTCGATGTAACATATTTGTATTGTAAACCATTATGTAATGGTCGTGTGTAAACAGGATATTTTAGATTATCATTATTTGATAATCTACGTAAAGTTTTTTAAACCTTTATTTATGAAATAAAGGTTATGGTTTGTTTTAAAAAAGAATGCAGTCTTTGAAAAACGTCTCATATAGAGGTCAAAACCTCGCAACGAAATCAATTAATATAGAATGTTTTTAATCAATAAGAACGGGACATTTCAGAAGCGTTCAGTTATCGATAAAATAAAAGGAGGTTATTCAGTAGCCATCGCGGGTTTCATTACTTTTATTCCATCGACGACTGTAGAGCATAAAGATGATTACACACCACCATACGTGAGGGTTCTCGTGGCTCATACCTTCTCCGTTTCAGGCACGGTTCCATATAGAAATATTATTTTCATAATTTAGCATATAGAAATATTATTTTCATAATTTAGCCTTAATTATGAAACTAAAGTACACTGGCATAACACATGTGGTGGTGTTGCTTCAGCATGCTTAATAATTACATTGATTACACATTTTAGTTTTTCCTTTCATCAAAGATTGTTCCATGGTTATTAACGCCATTAATTCACGTATCAGCACACACTTAACGAGATTTGTAACTAGCGTTAGGGCAAGGATGAAAATGGGATAGAAAAATGCATTTACGGATGACTAATGCAACTTTTTAATGGGAGAGATGAAAAGGGATAAAATGTACACACACTCGGATGATTTGGGCAATTTTATCAAGAGATGAAGATTGCAATTTTTTTTATTTTTATTTTTTTGAAAAAGCTACCAAATAATTGATTAAATGAATAATCTATTACATGAAAAAATAGCCAACAGGATGTGAGCTACCCCCTACATAAACCCAAGAACAACATACCAACTGAAGGAAAATAAAAATGCACCAAAACATCAATACATTCTTTTTTAGAAACAGAAGCTATACTATTGCCTTCATTTACACTCATATTTCACCTTCACGTTGATTTTCACTTGATTAATCAAAAAACATGGCCTCAACATTAACCACAGAATTTGCTCACTTACAAATCCCACTTGAAGACGTTGCAAAGGCCACCAACAATTTTTCCGACAAAAATATCATCGGAAAAGGTGGTTTCGGAAACGTGTACAAAGGGAAACTAAAAAACCCTTCCGGTGAGTCGATAAAAATTGCTGCTCGAAGGTTAGATTATAGGCATGGGCAAGGAGACATTGAGTTCTGGACCGAAGTCTCGGTGCTTTCAAGTCTCAAGCATGAAAATATAGTCTCTATGATAGGTTTTTGCGACGAAAATGGTGAGAAAGTTATTATACACCACCATTATCGCAAAGGAAGTCTAAACTTGCATCTAAGGAATACAAATGTCACACCACTTCAAAGAATAAAGATATCAAGAGGTATTGCAGATGCAATAGCGTACTTGCACGATTTACCCGGAGAGAGTTATCATGTTATACACCGTAACATTAATAGCTTCACAATTTTATTAGATGATAATTGGGAACCTAAGTTATCTGGATTTGAGTTTTGTGTTAAACATGCTAAAGATAGAAAGAATGAAGTTTACATTTGTGAAACTATTGGCACCAAAGGGTATATTGATCCTGAAACTCATAAAACTGGGGGTGTGACGCACAAATCGGATATTTACTCGATGGGGGTTGTTTTTTTTGAAATCTTGTGTGGTAGAAAAGCGTTTATTTCAAATGACCATAATAGGTCTCCCAGAAAAAAGGGTACCCTGAAAGAAATAATCGCTCACGATCTATGGTATCAAGATAATGATGGCTCATATTTATCCAATGTTTTAACAGGACAAGCAATCTCTTGCAGATTAAAAGGTAGAACACGACGCTATGATGCAGATCGCGTTAGTTCAGAATTATCTCGAACAATCAAAGATCTGGTAATTTAAGACGATCATTTTATATGTGTGTATATATATATATATATATATACCCTCCGGATTCTTTTAAAATGATTTACTAACTCAGGTAAAAAAAAAAATTAATATTAAAAGTTGCAGAATACTTTTCTTCCCCCACTTGAATACTTTCTGATTAGCAAGTAAAAATTACAAAATATTTTGAAACCTACTAATATAGAAAAACGTAAACAAATTGCAGAATTTTGATCTTCATATTGAAGCACATAAATTGTGACAACTCATGCTAGCTATATCAAAAATTAGAGCATAACGAATCTATAAAATTCTCTTTTAACCTAACTTGTACTCTTTTCTTATAAATACTCTGATTAGCAATTGAAAATTACCAAGTACTTTGAAACCGACTAATATGAAAAACATGAATAATAAATGGATACGAACAATTTTATATGTTTTATACTACCTCCATCTCATTCCGATAGGAGTATTCCATTTTGGGCTGTCCCATTCTGATAGTCCACTTTCATAAATATAAAGGAAAGAAGATATTTTATTGGTGGATCTGGATAGAGAAGATATTTCATTGGTGGAAAAATGAAGTTAGTGGAATTTCCTAAAACTGTGGGTTTTTTGTTTGTAGACTATTGGAATGAGACGGAGTGAGTAACAAATTGCTGAATCTTGATCTTCAAATTTTGACATCGTTATTGAAGTATATTATTTTTCCATTTTTGAATCCGGTTTAATACATTATTCGTAAAAATTATGTAGGATGCATGAGTTTCCCATTCAAAAAAACATTGAGTTGTAGCTCAACTGGTAGTGGTTTGACTCTTTTAGTAAGAGGTCAGGAGTCAGTAGTTCGACTCTGACCTCTTGCTAGTATGGGGCAGCGGGGAGGGGGATTTACCGGTCATGCCCTCGGATTGGTCCGGGTTTCCTCATGGTATAGTTGGCGGATTATACAACTACGAAAGATGAACGCGTTGGTGGTTTAGTTCTCCTGGTTGATCTCAAACTGATGTAAAAAAAATAAAAAGTTATGCAAAAAAGTCATCAAATCTACATAATTTTATGACTTTTTTGCTCCGTTGGTCCCCTATTATACCCAATTTCGCTAACAGCGTCCCTTGGTTTCTAATTTGGCCTACCGAATCCTTTGTTTTTCCTAATTTGGCAATCCGCCTCCCTCCGTCTAAATTTCGTTAAAAAGGTCTGTTAACTCTTGACATGTGCCTTGCATGTGAGGGTAAATTTGTCTTTTTACTTTTTCATTCACTAAAAACGAGGGACCGCCGGTGCAAAAATCTTATATTTTATATATTTTTAATTTATAAATTTATAAAAATGAAAGTCTATAAATTCACTTATCTAGCTTTTTCTTCCTTTTTACCCTAAAACTTCACCTTCTACACATTCTCTTAAATTTTTTTCTCAGCACATTCATCTTCATAAACCCACCTAACCAAATTAGATAAAAAAAACAAATTGGGTTCAAACCATGAATTCAAATCTCTCGTACCTTACATAAATTCAAAAATATATATTCAAAAAATCTTATATAAATTCAAAAATATATAAATAATAAGATTTTTTTGCAACAACGGTCCCTCGTTTTTAGTGAAAAAAAGAGTAAAAAGACGAATTTACCCTCGCATGCAAGGCACATGTCTAGTTAACAGACCTTTTTAACGGACCTTAGACGGAGAAATGCAGATTGCCAAATTAGGAAAAACAAAGGATTCGGTATGCCAAATTAGAAACCAAGAGACAATGTTAGCGAAATTAGGTATAATAATACAGGAATAACGGAGAAAAAAGTCTAATTTTATTTTAACCATGTACTACTATTTTAGCATGATAACATCTCTTTTCTTATAGTAATATTTTTGTGATGTTCGCTATTTAATTGTTGTGATGTAGAATATTGAATCTGGCGAGTCTAGTAACTCAATAGCCAACCATGCACATACAAGTGCCACGTCAGTCACACCCAGCCAGGAGGTAACTTTATAAAGATTAAAGAAGGTTAATATTTAATGCCTTTTCATTATAGTGTCGACAATATATAGTACATGGAAATTTCACGCAGGATTTAATATATAGTGGTTACTTAACTGACTCTTAGAGTTTAAATTAAATTTTATGTATGATTTAAAACAGGAGGTGATCTCTACACCACTTATATTTTACCATACACCACCATATAAAATTTACGAACACTTTTACCCTTTTCTTTCATTTACCATATCACTCTTGGAACATGCTTATAAAATACTAACATAAACTTGCAAATAAAATTGAAAAAAAACAAAAAAACACAAGTAACCACAAGGACTACATGGCTGCAAATTTTTTTTTTTTATTCAACCCACTCCCCTAAACTTGTGGTTACAGCTAAATACCAATTCAACCTATTAATTAACATTAACATTAACATAACACTCCCCTAAACTTGTGGCTGCAATTTTTTTTTTTAAATGGCCAACTTAAAGACACGCACCACAACTAACTAATCTCCTATTTAATCTCAAAGTAAATCGTAACCCACTCCCCTAAACTTGTGGTTACAGCTAAATACCAATTCAACCTATTAATTAACATTAACATTAACATAACAATTAATTCACACTAATAAACTTATGATTATTAAATGACAAACCAATTAACCAACATTCACCCCCATAATTTTGATGATTCTGTTGACTTGCTTCTGATGTCTTTATGAGTCTTTCTCACGGTTGTAATCAGCCACTTGCTACTGATTTCTTCCCTGCCAACCTACCTTTTTGTTGCTGCGTTTCTACTTTTTTTTTTTTTTTTGTTGCTGCTCTTTTCTGCTATCATTACAGCTTCTTCCTCCTGTTAATTACTGCTTTATACTGCTGCTTCTAACTGTCATTTACTGCTGATGTTAACTTCTAATTTGATCACTCACTGCTTGTGATCTGCTTGATTACTTCCTGCTATGCGTTTCTGCTACTGCTTTCTATCGATCTTTCTGCTGATCGATCTTGCTTGTGATCACACGCTTCTGCTTTTACTGCTCTTTTTTTTTTCTTGCTGATTTTTCTGGCCAGAGATCAAATCAGCCCAGCTACTGCCTGCTGTACTGTTGCTAGCTTTTCTTCTTAATTTGCAATTCTACTTGCGTTTCTTCTTCTTGCAACCTGATGTTGCTTTACTGCTGTACCTGCTGCACTTTTATGAAGATCATACTGCTGATCTTACTGCTGCGTTTTTTATGATCAAATAGATCATCCCTGCTACTGCTATTCTGCTTTTCGTTTATTGCAGAAAATTGCAATTTTCTGCTTAAAAGATCAGCCCCTGCCTGCTGCGAGTTCTGCTGACTTTTATTATCAATTATGATCAACTGATTTTCTTCATTTGGTTTTGATTGCATAAGGTTGCAATCGGACTGCTCTTTCTTGCTACATTCCAGGATCTTCCTGCTCTAGATACCAATCGTTGGAACATGCTTATAAAATACTAACATAAACTTGCAAATAAAATTGAAAAGAAACAAACAAACACAAGTAACCACAAGGACTACATGGCTGCAAATTTTTTTTTTATTCAATTAATAAAAGAGCTTTAAATAGCCAACTTAAAAACACGCACCACAACTAACTAATCTCCTATTTAATCTCATAAGTAAATCGTGACCCACTCCCCTAAACTTGTGGTTACAGCTAAATACCAATTCAACCTATTAATTAACATTAACATAACAATTAATTCACACTAATAAACTTATGATTATTAAATGACAAACCAATTAACCATGATCTTCATTAATCATCGAAATTACCCAACAATCACACCCTCCTTTTTCTAACCTAAAGTCAAATTAAATACAAACTAAGCAGTTTACAATTTAGTGTCCCTTGCAGTTCCTTGTCAAACCTCCACCGTTAGTAGCTTCGATATACAAAACGAATTGTGTTCTAAACCCTAACTCGGATTGGGTTCAGAGAGGGATTTACAATACGAATTGGGTTTACAAAAAGATTTTATTTTGCAAAACATCATTAGATTTAATTTACAAAATGAATTGATCGATTTACGATGGTCACGGGCGATGATTAACAACGACTCAATTGACGGTATGGTGGTGGTTAAGGATGACTCGGTTGATGGTGGGTTCAGATGTGAATACACAACAATGTACAACTTTTCTTGCACACTGTATATGCCAATATTGCGTTTGTAAACCCTTAAGGTAGTTTATGGTGTTTTTGGATTTTTTCATGAGCAAAGTTTGATCATCTAAATCCCACCAGCTGCACATAATCTTGAATATTTTGCAAAGCTTTCAATGATCTTTAGTAGAATAATCTTTGATCTTTTCCTTCAGCGAACGTAACACCCTGATGAAATTGTTGTTGGTAAAAGAGGTTAGAGAATTAAAAAGAAGATAAATAATTGTTCATTTTGTCTGATAATTGAATGAAAAAGTATGATAATAATTAGAAATATTTAGCAGGAGGAATGAGTGTTGCTTTTCCGGTGCAAGTGTTTTAACTTATTTTAATTAAAGTTAAAAAGAAGGGGTGTGAAAAGGCTAATAAAAAGAAAGGGTAAGTAATCACTACATTAATAAATTTGCTTGAAAACAAAGGGACCAATGAGAACACGACATGTGGCGCGAAAATCACATGTAATTGAAAAAAAAATCGAAAAATTTTTTTTTGAAATTTTTTTTCGGAATTTTTTTTTTCTATTTTTTTTTTTAAAATCATATGTGATTATGCATGTTAATCACAAGTGATTGTAAACCCAATCCACATGTGATTATGCATGGCAAATCCAATCACATGTGATTGTACAATTCAATCACATGTGATCGTGCAGGTAAATCACATGTGATTGTAAAAAAAAAAAAAAATTTAAAAAAAAAATTTCGAAAAAAATATAAAAATTTTTTTTTTCGAAAATTTTTTTTGGAATTTTTTTTAATCACATGTGATTTTCGCAACACATGTCGCGCTCTCATTGGTCCCTTGAATCTCAACTTAATTTATGGACTCAAATGAATATTCCTCAAAGGTAAAAATGTTCAATATTTTGTTTTAGTGGTGAATGGCAAAAAAAAAATAAGGTGTTGGAAAGATCACTATCCATTTAAAACCTATAAAAATTTAATTTTACTATTTTCATGACATTTTAATTTTATATTTAATTTAATTTAATTTAATTTAATTTTTTTAACTTTTTCTTACTTATTGGCCGGAGGTCTATTCGGAGGCAATCTCTCGATCCGTCGAATAAAGAGAAATGTGACTTTCTCTATTTTTGAGAGTGTTTTCACTTTGAGCGGAGAAATGACTTGTCTTTATTCTCGGATAAGGGAGGATTGTCTACATCTCACCTCCCCATACACTACTTATATGGTATTGAGTTTTGTTGTTGTTGATTGTGACAATATATAGTACATGTTACATGAGATGATTAACAAACTAATCCACAATACAAGGGGTAACTATTGACTAACTATGCTAGCTAACTAATGTTCCATAATATAAGGGATACGAAATACAACATAGAAGTGTGATTTATGACTCGGTTATCTTATAAACTACAATTAAGAAAAAGGTACCACTTATAGTGACCAAGATTGAAAAAGACGAGACAAGGCTAAAACAGTCGGGACCTTAATACGTCAAGACAGAGTCGAGCCGGACGTTGACCGGCGTTGACTTATATATATATATATATATATATATATATATATATATATATATATATATATATATATATATATATATATATATATATACATATATACATACACATATTTTAAAGCCAAAAAACCTTCATTGACAAGTTTATACCTATAATCGCTATTATCGTTGATATAATACAAAAAATTAACACTAACTACGTCAATTTTGATCGATTTGACCGACTTTTGACCGATTTTAACTAAATTTTGACTATTGTCCGGTGTTGACCCGACATTTCCCGCATTTGACCCGATGTCTGACCGTTAACTGACTTATTAAAAGACGGTACGAGATCGAGACGGGCTAGTCACCAAAATGCCGCAACGGGCGTCATTTACAACATGACACTTTGATAAAGTTACTCCTTTTAATAAATAGTAATATAAAAATGGCGGATACGACACTCAGTGGCGACTTTACCCCACGGGACACCGCTAGTTCGAAAATTATTAGTAGAAAATACCTTGTAAATTGTATTGGACACCACTAAATTAACTGGAGTACCCCATATCTTTTTCGAATTTATAGTCTTGCATTTAAAATGTATAGCACACCACTATATTTAACTACTCGGACTCAGTATATTTTCCGCACTTGAAGTTTTTTGAATATAAACAACCACTAAAATAACATTCAAATATCATTAGTTTTAAAAAAAATTCAAGAACCCATTAAGTTTGTATTCTGGATTCGTGACTAACGACACTACTCTCATAAAATGCGTAGTACATATATTTTTACCTACAGCTTTTATAAATTGTCAGAAAAATTAGATAATGCCACTAAAAATATTTTATTAAATGATTATTTTCTAATGTATAATAGTATGTACATACACATAATTTAAATTTATTTTAATTTAATTTAAATCTATGTATAATAGATAATGATTATTGTTGTTAGGTGTTGGAGTCTCGATTATTCGATCTATTGTAATAATCTAGTTGGTTCGGCTTATGGTTGCAAGCAGTGTTGTAAAAGTCGGCCGACTTGGCCGACGAGTCTGCCGATGCGTCGTTTTTTTGGGTTCTCCGTCCCGTTTTTTCTGAAAACGACTCAAAAGACGATCAAAGCTAAAAGTTCGTTCAAAGACGGTCAAAGTTGGTCAAAAACGGTCAAAATCATTCAAATTTTTGTCAAGATGTGATATGTTATAAAATTAGGGTACGTTCTCATTTTTTGGGCCGCTCTTTTCTCTGTGTCCTTACTGATTATGTACTCGGTAACATTAATTAAGTTTGAAGTTTGATTGTATTTAATTTCAAGTTCTTATTTAAGAAATTTATGGTATAGAATCAACTATTTTATACATATATAAATATATATTTAAGAAATTATCAATAAAGTCAATATTGGTCAACGACCGATGCGTCCCCGATGCGTCCCCGACTCGGGCGACGCGTCCTTTTTAGGTCTCGACCGATGCGTCCCCGACTCGCGACTTTTACAACCTTGGTTGCAAGGCTCACTTGCAACATTGTTCGTTCATTGTAACCAATTTTTTATTATTTTTAATAATATTCACCGGGTAACTCTTTACCCAAAAAAAAAAAAAAGTTAAAAGAAATACACCCGATATAAATGAATTAATGCCCCTGAGTCACCTGAAAATTTAGGGTTTCTTTAAATTAAATATCAAAAATAAATGTATACCACTCGATCATTTTATATTTTTCCAGAATTTTTTAATGCAAACTTATGTTTCCAGAAATCATAACCGTAATAATTTGCAGAATCTTAGCAAGTATTCTTACGCACATGCTTACGCACTAGCCTGCTACGAACATTCAATTGCGACGTCATTCACACCCACGAAGGTAACTTTCTAAAGATAACTTGTGTTGTGTCTCATATGATAGTGGCCTGCCTCTCTTAGCGAGGCCAGGAGTTCGACTCCCGTGTGGTGCAACATTGCACACATGGTTGCCCCTTTACCCTTTAATTCCACCCAAGGGCACATTGCGTTACGGGGGCAGTGGGGGAAGTGGTTTTATTGCCCATGCCCTCGGATTGGGCCGGGTTTCCTCCTGGACAGCAGTTGAGACGGGTTATGCAACTGCAGAACATGAACGCGTTAGTGGTTAATTCCTCCCTGAGTGATCTCGTACTGCTATTTAAAAAAAAAACTACAATAAAAAAAGGAACCCATTATAGTGACACTTTTAAAAATAGTGATATAAAACTGACAAAAACGACACTACTCTTTCATGAAATGTCTTAGGCCATGTTTGATTATAACTTAATGGACTTAATAGTATAAAATTTAATATAGGAAGTCATTGACAAATGTTTGTTTTTGACTTATTAAATAAGTCGCATCTTGATGTCAGATAAGTGTGAATTTCCATTTAGGTCCCGATTTTTTAGTAATTGTTCTAGTAACTGCCCATGTACATGGCTAATTGGGTGATTTCAGTTATTCAGACGGTTATTCAGCACATAAAACAAACACTAATTATTTATTCGTCATTTATTTCTCACACACAACTTATTTAAATTCAGACAACAGAACTTAATAAGAAAAAAAATAAACGGGGCCTAGTACACATATTTTTAGCTAATTTTTTTTATAAATTGTCATAAAAGTTAAATAGTTATAGCTTCTATCTAAAGTGATATAAAAATGTGTTATTAAATGTTTCTTTTCTAATGTATAATTGTATTTTAAATTAAATGTTTTATGTTGTATTAAATGTTAAAAAAAAAGACACCCATAACGATATATATGAATTAATGCCCCATAATGAGTAACATGAAACTTTCGAGTTTCTTTTAATTAAAAAACTAAAATAAATTAATAAATACCACTCAAATCATTTTTTATTTTTCACCATTTTTTAGATATAAATTTATATTTCCAGAAAGGCAGAAATTATAACCATAATCAAAACAAGTGTTTCTCCACTTATCACAATGTTGTAGGTAAAGAGGGTAGAAGACCTAAGGATTGAACTTGAAGCCATAAAGTTGGCCATCTCCGACTTTTCCAAAAGCCTAACGTATACTAGTGACTCGTATTCTTTATTCGAAAGCGAACTTGAATGTGTTGATAAAGAATACCTTTTCGATTTAAACACGAAAAATAAAGATTATCTACCTACAAGAAGATACAATGTGCTTATAAAACAAATACACATTGAAGAATATAAGCTCGATACAGAAATTGAAATTCTTGGTAGTTGTATGCATCGAAACATACAATCTTTTCTTGGATTTTGTGACGAAGGACCTGGTATGATACATGTGTTCGAGTTTATCTTGAATTACGATCTTGATACGGAATTGGATGACCCTAACTTTACATGGGAAGAACGGCTGAAAAGTCTGCATTGATATAGCTCACGGGTTATATTACCTTCGTCATGGGATGAAAGACCAAAAGATGGTAATACACCGTGATATAAAATCTAAAAACATTGGCTTGGTGGTCGCAGGTAAAGATATTGGGATGGCGTATATTACTGGATTTCAACACGCTATATTACTGCCTCGGGATCAACACTACGACACTCTCCAACTAAAAGATAATCGTCCAATGACATTTTACACGGATCCAGAATATGCAAATAGTGGTATGTTAAAAGCAGAATCAGATGTATTTAGTTTCGGAGTGGTTTTATTTGAAATCCTTTGTGGGATGACTGTCGATAAAATACTATCAAAGGAGTCACGTCAAGATACGCGGCTGGAGCAAGTGGTAGGACGATGGTTCCAAAAGGGAATAATAAAGAATAAGGTGGCTATTTCCTTAAAGCAAGAAAAGAGTGAAAATGCATATTTTCCGTATAATGGACTCAACAAAGACTCATTGGACACCTTCATAGCAATTGCATACCGGTGCTTGGCAGAACTGCAAAATCAACGCCCGACAATTGAAGTTATTGTCGAAGAGCTTGAGAAATCGTTGTCATTTCAAGTAAGTCGATAAATAATATATTAGTTTCTTCACACCTTGTATGTTGTTCACATTAATTATCATAAAAACTCTTTTATTATAAAAAGAAAAATAAAAACCATGTGAAGAATACTATATTTAAACACCAATTTAAGAACACCTTATTATCGATATCATATTCAATATGAAGTTTTCCTCGATAGTTATTAAGATGTGAAAAGATTCAGAGTACTAATTCCTCGATAGTGTTATGTGATATATCGTGTGTTTCTACTAAAATTACTTCTCTCTGAATCCTCACAATTAACAATCATTATGTGATTTTTAATTTTTTTGTGGATGTCGTAATTGTTGCATTTTAAATTTTAGAACTTAATAGACTACAAAGTGTGAAAGTCCCCAGTACTGAACAACATCGCAATTTATAAATAAATAACTAATAATTAATTAAATTAATATTATCACACAAATATATCTAATGTGACCTTAAATTAACAGAAAAATCATAAGGTCGGCATCCTCAAAATGTCATTTGAAGACATTAGAAAGGCGACAAATAATTTCAGTCATGTTATTGGAGAGGGAGGCTTTGGAAGTGTATATGTAGGTGAAGTTGCACAAAAACATAGTTATGGACATTACGCCATTGTTGCCAAGAAGTTAGATACAAGTCATGGTCAAGGGCATCCACAATTTTACAATGAGCTTCAAATTCTTTATAAGTATAAACATGAGAATGTCATTGGTCTCGTAGGCTATAGCGACGAGACACATGAAAAACTCATTGTTTGTGAGCGTGCACCTAAAGGAAGTCTCGATAGGTATTTGAGTGATGTTGAACTTCCATGGAGGAAGCGACTTATGATATGCATCGATATTGCCTCGGGACTAGATTTCCTTCATGGAGGTGTTGAAGGTCAGGAAGTGGTGATACATAGGGACATCAAAACTCCTAATATTCTATTGTTCGACGACTGGAAGGCAAAACTCGGTGATTTTGGACTTTCCTTGATTAGTAACATTGACGAGGATACAGACTATACTATTAATCGTGCTTGTGGCACACCGGGTTACGTGGACCCCGTGTACTTAGAAACAGGCTTCTTAACCTTAGAATCCGATATTTATTCATTTGGTGTGATTTTATTTGAGATCTTGTGTGGGAAAGCAACATATAAAATCTCTAATCTTAAGGGTCGATCTTTACTTAGTTTCATTAGACATAATTTTGAAGAAGGAAAAAAAGATGAGATTGTGTTTGGTGCTATAAAGGAAGAAATTATTCCGAAATCGTTGACTACATATATAAACACTATGTACAAGTGTTTAGATAATGATAGAGGAAAACGTCCAACAATAAAAGAAGTTCGGGCACAACTTAATAAGGCATTGGAGTTGCAAGTAAGTTATCACGCCCTTACATACTAAAGAAAGCTTCCTTTAAATGTTTCATATATATTAGAAATTGTTGTATACCTTGCATTTTAGTATATAGTATTGAAGAAACAGGCTCTCATTTTTTTTTATTTTTTATTTTAATAAGAACGGATTCATCACTTTATAGATCTCTAATTGTTTAATATAAACAGGATGAAGAAGAGGATATAAAACCCAATCTGCCAGAAGACAAGGAAAAACTTGAGTTGTCAGAAACTACTGATGTCTAATGACTCAGATAAGAGAGATTGAATTATGTATGTGTGAATTGTATAAAAGAAAACTGCTTGTGTTCCGACATATGTAGAAATAAATAAACGTTGACATTTACCCTTTTGGTAACCTACCAACATGCAATGTAGCATGCTTTTTACCGCCATATATGATTCAGCAGTCGTCAGTATCAACAACTATTGTTTGCGAAGTAGTTAAGAAAACATGTTTTAAGAGATGTTGTTTGGCTATGATTTTACCATTTCAAGTTATAGTATTGAGATCATCAATTGTTGTTTGAACATATTAAAACAACCGAATTATGCAAAATTTACATATACGTTGACCAAACAGAGGCAGATTCATATACTCCATTGGTCCATTAAACTGGAGCTACACTAACTATTCACCATACATATAACCATATCCAAATACGTGCCAGAAAATGCAATAACCAAATCAAATTAAACCATCCCAAAATAGCATAGTGGTTAGGGATTATATTAAAGTTTTAGTTTATATCTTATTATTATATTATATTTAAGTATGTCCCTTATATTTCATAAGTATCAATTTTTAAAACAACTATTCCGAGAAAAGTAGAAATTTTTGTATGGCGAGCACTCAAAAGGCGACTTCCGGTTAGGTGTGAACTTGATAAAAGGGGCATTGATCTACATACCGTGAGATGCCCATTATGCGATGACTATTTGGAGTCCGTGGAACATTCCTTAATTTTTTGTAAGCATTTAATGGATCTTTGGGAACGTGTTTTTGGTTGGTGGAACTTTAGCAATTTTTCTAATTTTAGCTTGGGAGAATTACTTCGTGGTAACATTACAAGTACGAGTTCGAGTTTTGGAAAAAAAATGTTGCAAGCAATAGAGTGGATTTGTGTATATTTTATTTGAAAAAATGGGATCAACATGGTATTTCGTGGTAAATGTTGGACCGTTCCGGTGGCTCTAAATGATATACAAATCAAATCCTTCGCGTGGATTTCGAGAAGATCTAAAGGGAAGAAATTTGATTGGTAGATTTGGTTACATAACCCTAGTGTGTATCTTAATGTGTTTTAATTTCGTGTATTACTTGGTTTGCAATCTTTGCAAACTAAGATTTCGTGTATTTTGATTTTGTATGTGGCCTTAAACATTGTTGGCTCATACATCCTTGTTCATTTCGGTTTCAATTAATGAATTTATTTCGCCTTGCTTTTCAAAAAAAAAAAAAAAAAAAAAAAAAAAAAACATCTTTCACGCCAAGATAATGAAAATCACGAAAGCATAGAAGGATACCGAAAATCACCAAAGCATAGAATGTTCACTAACGTTCAAGAAATGATTTTACCTATTCTAAACCATATATTCATTCCGCTGAAATTTCCCAATCATGTTTGAAATTCCAACTCCACCTGTACAAATATAATTTTCCATAAAAGTTGATCAATTTTCCAATCATGTACTACAATCATATGATGTAACGTACACAAGATCTCGTGCCTTAACTCGTAAACTTTAGGGGTGTTCATTGCTTCGCTTTCCAGTTTCGTTTATTCGGTTCGTATTGTTCTGTTTTGAAAATTTTCAAACGAAACCGAATTCAAATTTGGTTTGGTTTAATTTAAAATAGAAAAACCCGTATATGCATAATTTAACCAAAATAATCATAACAAATCGATTTTAAATAAAACAATTGATTTTGAAATCGGATTTTCGTCTATATATATTAGTAATATAAATATATTATTATTATTATTATTATTATTATTATTATTATTATTATTATTATTATTATTATTATTATTATTATTATTATTAGTTGAAGCCCCACTTTTGTATTCGATTTTCGGTTAAACAGAATTAAAAAAAGTAAGATCGGAAACCGAATTCAAATTTGAAAATGGAATAGAAACCAAAGTGAAACCGAATTTAAATGCAGTTTGATTTTTTCAATTTTTATTCGGTTCGTTTTGGATTAATCGATTTCAGACCAAATATTGAGCATCTCTGGTAAACTTTATCGGTTACGTTCATAGTTCCATAGTTATTCCAGATAAAACTGTGGGATATGGACCAAAGATATTGTTTTGATATCCTATGCGTTAGAACAAGTACTTTTTTTTTTTTTTTTTTTTTTTTTTTGTAAATAGATTTCATTTATGGACACCAAGATACTCACCTAATGATATTGCGTTAACAAATATAGTAAAGGCGAGGATGAATATAATTAGTGAAGCCCATCCTAATATCATGATAATTGTTGGTGCATAAAAGTCCCAAGTTCGTATCAACTGAAGCGTTTTAATATAAGAGGAGACTTTCGCCCCGACTATCGGGTCAGTCGACCGACAGTCGGGCCCATCGACGGACTGAAGCCCAATTCAAGTATATCAGGGTTTCATCTTCACAATTTAGGGTTAATCACCCCACTTGGTTTTCTGGTTGTTTTCTCTCTACAACAACTGATTCAAAACCCATCCAAGTCGAATAACGAATCTAGACATTGATCTAATCCGATTCACTCAATCTGGTTCGACTAAATCGATTCCCGAAAGTCAATGATTCGATAGAACATTGATCCGAAGATCCAAACGGCTCCAACAATGTGGTATCAGAGCCAAGTTGTAGGATCGAACCGTTTACAGCGAAAATTGTTTTTGAGTTGTTGAATTTTTGTTTTTTTGTGTTATTCACGTTTTTGCCCTAAATTCTTAATATTCATTTTTGTGTGTTTAAAGTCAAAATTTTTTAGTGAAAAACGTTCCTTATCATCATACAAACGTTTGCCAATTTTCAGATCTAATTTTCGTTGCGAAATCAGTCCGAAATCGTAGTTTTAAAGTGTAAAAAGTCTTTTAATTCGACCGTTTTGTGTAATTTAGTGTGTTTTTGGAAAATCTAACAACGTAGTTGTTTTAGGATTCGTACAAGGAATATTTCTGCACTTTTTCACGATCTAATTTTGTGTTTTAAGCTTCCTCCGCCGTAGCTTCACCACTCGCCAGTCACCACCACGAACCACCGCCAACCTTTGCCGGTTTCTGCAAAAATACCAAGAACAACCCCGTTTTCTTCGTCGACCGATTGTCTCCCTCACACGACTGTTTGTCACTACCTCCAACCGACTGTCTTTCACCCTCGATCGATTGAAACAACTCACATGACAGATCGACTTAAATCCCATCAACCGTTTGACTGACTCTCTCGACCATTTGACTGACTCTCTTGACCGTTTGACTAAGCTCACTCGACCGATTGTCTAGAATCCAACGACCGGCTGTGATTTATTTAAAAAAAAAAAAAAACTTTGTTGCAGGTCTTACTATTGTGTTCTTTTTGAAGAAGAAGACATTAGTTTCGAGCAGTTTAAAATGATTAAAGTTGTTTATATTTCAGATATTAAACTTAATTCAGTTGTTAATCATCGAGTTTGTGTATAAAGGATTGCGAGTTCAATCCTTGCCCGTGGCAATCTTTTTAAATAATATCTATTATTACTTACTGTAGCAGCAGGCTAGTTTGTGAAAACCCAAGTTAAGAGCCCAAATCTCATAGATTCACGGCCCAACGGATTGAAATCTATCTTATCTCAGGCTTAATTAATTTGTAATCCAAGGCCCATTTAAACCTGTACTCATTACCGGGCTCAAGACTGTTTTAATTTGTTAAGATCCATTTAAATTTAACTTGCATAGATCCATTTAAATTTTACTTGCACTTGACTCTTTGGAAAGAATTAACGGTGTAAGAAAACTTAAAGATTCTTATTAAAATATCCTGAATAACTTTTCGTATTTTTGCGTTTTCTTTATCGGATTTTCAGATTTTGTCAAGTGTTATCGGGAAACCTTGATACGTTTATCCAAATTGACTGCGATAGTCTATTTTGACCCTTTTTTTTGCTATTTCACGTGCCTTTTCTTCAAATTTTAAGGATTTAAATGCTTTATTCACTGAACTCGTATGACGAAATGAAGGAAAAGAAGGGTAGGGCTTTAAAACGGGAATGGAAAAATTTTATGGCACTAGGTACTGAGAGTTTAGAAGATACGATAGCGAGGTATCGTCATCTAATATCCGAGATGGAAAATTGTGGAATCGAGGTGACACAATCTAAAGCTGTAAAAGTTCTCAAGAAAGGACTACCTCATGAATGGGATGCATATGTTGAGCAGATTGAATCAAGAGCATTGGCTTGCACCAATGTTCTTACTCTTAATTCGTTTATATCCAAGTTGAGGGGGAAGAAATTGGAGAAATGTACTAAAAGGAATATACTTCAAGATTCTAAGATAAACGATGTGTGTAACAACCCGACTTTTTCCATTTACTATCGTTACTTGTCCGTTAAGTGTTTAACGGTGTTTACTTAGACTTGCGTGTTTAATAGAATTAAATGCATACTTGTTCTTAGAGAATTACTTGAATTAATATGTTATATTAATTTACGAACTTATTTCGGAAAGTGAAATAATTAGAAAACGTTACGATTAAGTTAATCGCCTAGAAAGCTATTCAGTTTACGGAACTCAGAAAAACGACATAATTAATTTCAATAATTATTGACTTTACGAATTTTTTTTAATTTATTATTTATTTAATGAATTAAACTCGGTGATTGCGTTTCAACGACTAGTTAACGTTCCGGAGACCCGGTACGGTTAACGGCACTCGAAACGGACCACGCGCGTACCAAGAGTTACGCAAAACGAGCCCAGGAACCACCCTGGTGGGCCATTCGGCCGAATACCACCCCACACCCCATAATTGGACTTAATTTTGTTCAGTGGGTTGCTAGTAGTAATTAAATTAGGTCTAAGTTGCTAGCCTTAAATAGAAAAATTAAACCAGAGATTTCCCCATAACCCTATTTTGGTCGACACTCTCCCTCTCCCTCCCTCTTTTGTGTCGTCGATAACCGTCCCCCAAGAACACCATCACAAACCAAAAATTAGAAGAAACCTTGTGCATCAAAGTTGTTCTACGTATCGTTCTACGTCTAGTATTATCGTTTAATTGATCGTTTGAGGTATAAACACTAACCCTAATTTTATTAATTCAGATTTTTATGCAATTACATAGTGTAATCAAGTCTAGTGCTCAATTAATGGTGTTTAGTGTTATAATTTATCGTTTGATTGCTCGATTGATGTTGATTGCATGAAAAACGAATTTGTATTTTAATGATCTAATTAAATTAACATGTGAACTGATCTTGTAATATGTTTAGATGGATATATATCGAAAATTTATTAATTTTAGACTTTGATTTTGCGTGATTTCGTTATCGAATGCTCAAGATATGCTTAATCGAAGTTTTCGTTAGGGTTTACATGATATACGAATTTTATGAGTTGAATGCTTTGTGTTTTAGCTTATAAAAAGTGTACTAATATATTCCTTATGAAAATTTATACAATTTGGACTTAAGATTTGCGTCAAAAGGTTTTGTAACGCTTCCGTTATGTCAAAACGAAGGTTTGATTTTCAAAGAGAGCTGAAACTGTTTTAAAGTTAGATAAAAATTGCTAGAGTAAACTAGAAATTGATTGAGACTTTTATCTTCTGGAATATTTTATTCTAAGTGTTCCTTGACATATTTCATTTGTATGAAAACTTGCGAAAACATGTTTTTCCATGAGATATATGCTCGTCTAAGTGATGTGTCTATTTTTTGATTAAAACTGATAGGTCTGTAAAGGTTTGCTAAAATGTATGAATTGGCTTAAGAGATGTCTTTGATTATTTTATCACTAATATTTTGAGATGTCTACAGTAATCTCCAATTGGCCGTTTGTCAAAATCTATTTTCTATATTTTTTGAGAAATGTTACAAAACTGATGCGCGTACTGAAACTGATTTAGTAAACCGTAACTAGACCCCTTCTGATAGACTTTTAATTATCGTATGAGGCTTTGGCTGGACTTTTTGGAATCAATTTTAAGTCTAGTTGTGATCTGGAGTTGTTCATAATTTTATGATTTATGTGCTATGAGCTGTAGTTGAATCTTTCTACGATGTACGTATTTCGAAGGCATGCTTTAGACTACGAATGTGCAATTTGCTTAACTATGAACTGTAAAGTGTTACTCGACCTAGATTTGACATGTTGAACCTGTTTGCATGACCTACTGAGATGTTTGACTTTAGTTGACCACTTTGACCTAGTTGACTTTTGGTTTGACTTTGGTTGACTTTTGTTGACTTGCTTGGACTAGTTGACTTTTACTTGTTTGTTGAGTCAGTCTGAGCACTAGGACTTTGCGTACACTATGAGTTGACATAGTATGACCTATATGTGTATACTTAAGATGACTTACATGATTAGGTTGCGTTGGTCGGTCGAGATTGTTCGACTACAGTACGTATTGCTAAGATATTTCAGGTGCTTTTGATAAGGTGAGTCTACAGTCCCTACTACGTTTTTACAGGGATGAGATACATGCTTTTTACAAATGTTTTGCATATTAGGCACAAGTAACTTAAACATATACATATGAGTTCAGATCAAAAATCCCTTAGCTTGATTATATTAGTTACTTTATTTAAGCTCGATTTATAGGGACGGTACCGTTAGGTTTGACAAACCTCACCGCAACATAACTGGTGCTTATTTTGTTGTTACTCGTACACTTGATCGGTGTATCGCTTAGATAGGGTAAACTGAAGACGTGTAGCTCGGCTATACGCAAAGGTTAAAGCTTTATAATCAAGTGCTCATGATAATGTATACTTTTCTTACGATGTTTTCCAGAAAATCTTGTGGCCTAACTTACGAAATGCTTTACTAAACCTGTATATTCACTCAACATTTTCGTTGACGTTTTGCATGTTTTATCTCAGGTTTATAGAGGTAGTGCTTCCGCTATACAGAAGTTGTTATGTTGTCTGCTGCTAGAACTGGACGGTGTCCAGCATATTTTATCGTCTTTATTTCAAGAACAAATATTCGCATTTAAACTATTTACTTTTGAGATGTTTAGGGTTCATTTACAATAGTCATTGATGTCAAATACTTTTCAAGTTACGTTTTCTTTAATAAATGACTTTGCTTTGATAATTAATGCGAATACTTTTCGGAAACGTCTCATATAGAGGGCGTGACCGCTAAACTGTGGGACCGGAGTTAATACACCGTTAGTGGATTCTGACGGGGTATTACAACGTGTCTGCATCTGGGTCTAAGAATGAGGTTGAGATGGTTAGTGTTTGCTTTAAAGACGAATCTTCAAGTGATCATGGTGATGCTTCTACTGAGATTGAAAATCCGGCTAGGGAAGAAGAACTAATTGTGAATGCTGCTACTGATAGTATTGAGAAGCTGGAGATAGTGTCAGACAGTTCTGGGCCGGAGTCTAAAACTGAGGTCTCGAACTCGACTAACAACTGTGCATTCATGGTGAACACATCAAGCAATGATAAGGTATGCAATGAATCTACTTCTGTTTGTTCTAAATGTTGTGAATTCGAACATGAAATTGTTAGACTTGAATGTGTCATTTGTAAGCTTAGTGAAATTCCTGTAACTTGTGCAAATTGTCCAAAACTTAAGGTTGAACTTAAGAACTTAGGTTTAGACAATCAGGCAAATAAAAAGAATTATCAGGTTGCTGTATATTATCTTAATAAGCAAAAGGAATATGTGGATGTTATTCATACCTTAGAAAATTAGGTTGGTCATTTAAAAGCAACTTTCATAGATGATCACAAGGCCATGACTATGTACTTGAATCAGATCGAGAGCTTTAAGGAAGTAAAAGAGTGTTATAAATTAGATATGAATCAGAAAAGGCTAGAATTGATAAATGGCAAAGATCAGCGTATGTAATGCAAACCTTTAATCCTCCTAAGAATGATAAACAGAAAGGACTAGGTTACAATCAGTGCACACATCCTCTTAAGAATGAATACATCTATAAGCCTCATGAGAAGTGTAGAAATGAGGTCCTTGAACAATAACCCGTTGAGACTAAGGAGAAACCCGTTGAGACTAAGGAGAGCACTTAGAGACTAAGAAGGAACAAGTTGAGACTGAGACGGTAGAGGTTAATAAACCTGTAGAGAGTATCTATGAAACAGAGTCAGATACTGATATAGACACTGAGAAGGATAGTAAACCATTTCAAACTAAGATGAAACCCATTACTATCTTGAAAAATCCCGAGAATGTTCATAGGGACAGTGACTCTAAGAAAACTAAGCTGAAATCTGTTGAGAGGTCTAGGAAACCAAGAAGAAAAGACACACAGCTAGCTCCACTTAAGTTCCAAAAGGGTGGCACAGGAGGATATTTTTGCTCCCATGTGCGGACTTCCATCTCTAGATGAGAGTCCCAAGACTAGCAGTGTGCTTAAGTTTGTTGAAAAAGTTCTTACTAATGACAAGACTGTTAATGAAGAAGGAAACTTAGAATACAAGACTATCCCTAGGATCCCCATAAATAATCTGAATGTCAAAAATAGGTACATACTGAAATGTTCCGTTCATATCGATTATAAGCGTTTCATATTAATTGGTTTTGTTGCGAGATTTTGACCTCTATATGAGACGTTTTTCAAAGACTACATTCGTTTTTAAACAAACCATAATCTTTATTTTATCGACAAACGTTTAAAAGACATATCTTAGATTATCAAGTAATGATAATCTAAAATATAACGCTTACACACGACCATTACATAATGGTTTACAATAATAATATGTTACAACAAAATAAGTTCCCGAATGCAGTTTTTAAACAATATATTACAAGCATGCTGTGACGACCCGAAAATTTCTGACCAAATTTAAAATTAATCTTTATATGATTTAATGTCCGACACGATAAGCAAAGTCTGTAATGTTGAGTCTCAAAATTTTTGGAACTATGTTCATGTATTCAATTACCCTTCGACTATTCTCAACGATCCACGAACAATTATATGTAAATAGATATGCATATATAATTATATATATATATATATATATATATATATATATATATATATATATATATATATATATATATATATATATATATTAAAAACGGTAACAAAGTATTAAGTGTATGATATCATACATTAAATTTATTTGTTTCAATATCCATTTGATATATTTAACTACGGAATTAAAAGATAGTATCAAACGATTTAATTAACGGATATTCTTGTTAGCAATTATCAATTCCATAAATATTGTGATATTATTATAAGTCTCAGTTGAGAGGTCCACTATGATTTGAGAAATCTTTCCTTTTTAACAATATTCAGAATAAATGGTAAAGTGATTTACATGTGAAAACAAAGTACCAATTATAGAGAGTTAGTCAAAAGTTAGTGGAGATTCCTGCTTAACTTTCAATGTGTGCTTTACAATAATTTCTCGTGTATGTTGATAAGATAATCATTAGAATTAAATATGTAAAATAATATACAGAGTAATTAAGTTACTGTTAAAATGAATATATATATATATATATATATATATATATATATATATATATGTTATTATGAATTTATATATGATTTCTATTTTATATATATATATATATATATATATATATATATATATATATATATATATATATATATATATATATATATTATGAATTTATATATGATTTCTATTAAATATATATAAAATATATAAACATTAACTATTTAGTAAATGTTATCATAGAATATAATATTACATAAATAATAAATGGTATTATATTAAATTTATTGCAAGTTTGATTATAATTGTTATATTAATATTATTATCATTACTTTTATTATTGTTAATATTGATATTAATATCTGTATTATTAATATTATTATTTCTAATATAAAATATATATATATATATAAAATTTGATATGTATAATTGATTATATTAGTATTATTAATATTATTAATATCATTAATAATACTAATATTATTATAACTAATAGGATTAGTATTATCATTTGTATTATTATTATCATCATTATTATTAATATTTAAACTTATCTTTTATTTAAAACTTCCATTATTAATATTATCATATCAGTATTATTATTTTTATTTATTATTTTGATATTATTATTATTTAGTATTATTACTAATATAATTGTTAGTATTATTATTCGAATTTCGATATTATTATTAAAATTTTATTATTGTATTAATAATAACATTATCAATATTATTAATATTAAAGTTTATGAATTAAATATATATATATATATATATATATATATATATATATATATATATATATATATATATATATATATATATATATATATATATATATATATATATATATATATATATAAATATATATATATATATAAACACATATACATATATAAAATATAGTTATATATATATATACAGATAAATATATAAATACTGATATATAGGTATATAATTATAGATAAATACGTATTATACTCATAGGATCCTAAATCAATTTTACATCACAATCAAACTGTATTTGATTTTGTTTATATCACTAAATTCATTACATAATCTGTAGCAAACGTACGAATTGGTTGAATTTAGATATCTGTTTATATATTCTATATATCTGATTGAATTATTCTGTCTCAATTTGGCTACCAGTCCAAATCAAATGACATTGCAGACAAATTGATCAAATCATCTTTATTAAGCTTCAATTATGATATCTATCATTATATAAGGCTCTACTCTTCTACAAATCGAAATTAAAAACCAAAACCAGAAAAATAAAAACGTTATCCCCTGTTCTTGATAATTTTTCCAAAATCACGAATTCGAATTAAATTTCAAATTGTATTAATGTAGTTATGTTAGAAATCTTCCACTTAAACTATCTGGAAAATCTCAAGATTCAATTTATCTTATCGAGTTTGAATTTACGAGTCAAACTGTAAATTCAAAAAGTCAAACGGTTGTGTTCATCATAAAATTCGGATTTGTTTTTATGTTTCATGTTCAATTGATGATGGCAGAAGTTTCTAGGAAGGATTTTAAATATTTTTCATATAGGAATCGAAGCCTAAAACGATCTACAATTCATAATCAAAGATTGAGTTTATCGCGTTTATTTCTTTTTTAAACTGCAGCTGTTTTAAATTCTTTAAATTATTTTCGTGTCTGTCAATTAAAAACATTATGATAAGTCATTTATGTTTTGATGTTACATCCTAGTTTAAACCAATTATTAGCTGTTATGATTTTGTTAAAGTTTCAATCGAATGAAACTGGGAAGGAGATGAAGTGAAACAGAAAACAGATTAAGTATATTTAGTTTAGGAATTTAATCATAGAAACATGCTAGCTCAACTGGTTTGTGTGCGTGTTGGGGTAACTTGTGGTCACGGGTTCGAGCCTAGATTGTGACATCATTTTTTTTTAGCATTGTTTTGAAGGTATTACTCTTTTCTTATTTTTTATTATTATTATTATTATTATTATTATTATTATTATTATTATTATTATTATTATTATTATTATTATTATTATTATTATTATTATTATTATTATTATTATTATTATTATTATTATTATTATTATTATTATTATTATTATTATTATTATTATTATTATTATTATTATTGTTATTGTTGTTATTATTATTGTTATTAATATTTGTTGTTATTATGTTAATATAAATAATAGGATTAATATTATTATCATTTTTGTTATTTCTAAATAATATCATTAAGTATTATTATTATTATTATTATTATTAATATTGATATAAGTATTATTATTATGATTATTATTAATATGATTAGTGTTATTATGAAAATAACACAATTTATTATTATTTTCAAAAATATTAGTATTAGTATCATTTTATAAGTATTAGTATTATTATTATTATTATTATCATTATTAACATAAGTATTATTACTAATATTATCATTTTTATTATAAATATTATTATCATTATTAGTATTATTATCATTATTATCATTCTTACTAAAATTGTTATTTTGTTATCATTAAAAACTATCAATATTATTATTAGAATTTTTATATTATCACTACAGTTATTATTACAAATATTAATATTAATACTAATATCATTATTTTATGATTATTGTTACTAACACAAAAATATTTTAATTTAATATATTAACATTGATAATCTACCTTTTTAAATTAATATTAAGAACTTATTTCAAATATTGAAGATAAATATATATTAAGTTTTAATACATGAGATAATACTTCAAAACATCAAAATAGGATATTTAAAATAAATGACTTAACATATACTTTAATTTGATATATATATATATATATATATATATATATATATATATATATATATATATATAAATTTTAAGTATTAAAATATACAAATGAATATAGTTAATAAATTATTAATATAATAAGTATATTAATAATATAAATATATAAACCTGTTTGATTACAATTATAAGTTTTAATATATATAATTGATATAGGTTCGTGAATCCGAGGCCAACCCTGCACTGTTCAGTATCATCGTATGAATATTTTTACTACATAATATTGTATCATGAGTTTGTTTGCTCCCTTTTTACTAAATGCTATTGCAATATATATTTTGGGACTGAGAATACATGCGCTTTTATAAATGTTTTACAAAATAGACACAAGTACTAAAAATTACATTCTATGGTTGGATTATTAAACCGAATATCGCCCTTCAAGCTTGGTAGCCTAAGAATTAGGGAAATGGCCCCTAATTGACGCGAATCCTAAAGATAGATCTATTGGGCCCAACAACCCCCATTCTGGTTATGGATGGCTTTAGTACTTCGAGATTAATATTATACAGACGAGAGGTTCTGTGGGGATATTCTATGCATTAAAATTAATGTCGGTTACCAGGTGTTCAATTCATACGAATGATTTTATCTTTATGCAGACGAGAGGTTCTGCTTATAAATATGAAAATCTTGTGGTCTATTAAAATAATGGAAATGATTGTTTATGATAAACTAATGAACTTACCAACCTTTTGGTTGACACTTGAAAGCATGTTTATTCTCAAGTATTAAAGAAATCTTTCGCTGTGCATTTGCTCATTTTAAAGATATTACTTGGAGTCATTCATGGCATATTTCAAAATACATAGCATTCAAGTTGTAATGACCCTGGATTTTCCAGCGTTTAATTAATAATGTTTATTATTAATGCTTGCGTGTTAATGAATGTATTTTTATACGTATACTTGTTATCATACTTGACTTTACATGGCCCGACACGTCTTTGTAACACGCGTACTTTTCTCGAATAATATTTAGAATATTATTTACATTCATGATTAATTTTTATTAATCATTTTTGATTAACTAAGGTTAATAGTTAATTACTTGGGCTTTGTTGGATTAATTTGTTAATTACTTGAACTTGGGCTTTTATTAATGTTTTTGGACTTAGAAGCCCACCCTACACACTTAAATGGACTTGTTAGCCCATCTTTCATGTAAGTATTACATTTAGACTTAACTAGATTATTTTAGTGCTTATGGAATCTAGCTACAAGTTACTTACACCACTCTCCAACACCATGTAACCTTACTACCAACTTTTGAGCCAAATACATGAAGTATCTTGTGGATTTTTCCCCTTCCCCTTTCCTTGTGAAGGCCGTCGGCCAACATAGAGTGTGGAGGGAGCTTTGTTTCATTTTTTTTATTACTTATCACTTGCATTCTCTCATTCCAAACACACACAACTTATTTGCAATTACCTTTTCTCTCATTTTGCTCTCTACCTTGTAAATAACATGAGTTTCTTCTTCCCTTCTTTCTCTCCTTAAAAACCGAAACCAAACACTCCATTCATCATCATTCTTTTACTTGTTTCATGTTGTTGTTTAATTACTTGTAGTTGTTGTTGTTACTTACTAGTTAATAAGAATCAAACTCTTTAGTTTGTTCTTCATTTCATCTTGTACATATAAGAACATACAAGAGCCTAAACTTTCTAGTTTATGTTCTACATTTAATGTTTTGAAAGATTAAAGTTCATGAGTTGTAAAATCATTACTTGTGTTCATGTTTGTAAACTTAAAGTTTACTTTCTTAAGGATCTAAGATTTGGCTTGAATCTTTCCAAGTATGAACAACCATGAACATAATACTTGTAGATGTAATTTATTTCTTCATTTTGTACATGTATCAATTCGTGTTTTGGTTAAATGGTCAAGTATTACAAGTTAATCTTGATCTCATACTTTCTTGAACTAAAAGCTAACTTTATAAGTTCAAGAACATGGAAGTTTAACTTTCTAGTTACAACTTCACATACTTATGAAATATCTAAGTTCCTATAGCTTATGGTCTACTTATTTTGTCATAAACAAAAGCTTGAAAGCTTACATATACTTTACAAGATGAAAATCTAAGTTTTATAGCTTATGGTTTCATTAAAGTAAAGATTCAAGTGTTATTACTTAGGATTTAACTTAATAACTTTAGATCTAGACTTTTGGGTCTTGGATCTTCAAGATCTAACTAAGAACTATGTTCTACAACTTAAGATCTCGATTAGTTAGTTTACTTTCAAGTTTGTAGTCCAATATTACTTTTATAGTTCATGTATGTGTCGGATCTAAGATCTTGATGTAACCTTGGTTCATCAAACTACATACAACTCTTAAGTGAGTTGTGCTTCATGTCTTAGACTTACACAAGTGTTATGATGGCCAAAAATTGGTAAATATGATGTAAACCCATCAACGAGTTGTACACTTGAAGCTATATGCATCAAGGATGAGAACCGTGATGAACACCAAGCACCAAGAACCCACCGGAACCTACTGTTTACTGATTTCTGTAATTGATCAGAATACCTGGGCTACTGTAAAGTTTATTTTCAGTTAGCTCTATTCGAGTAGATAATTTTTCGTTTAAGACTCGTCTTAATCCAAGTTACGGTTTAGGATTTATGGCCCTCCGAACGTCACTATGTCCTTTTAACGTTGTGCTGAAAATTCTGACCTACTCGCACTTAAACCGTCGCCACGGTCAAAAGAAGACGAGTTTGGTTCTGGAATTTTTACAAAAACTAAAGGACTTATATACGGAGCCATGGCCACTGGTCTCACCTTATTTCAGTAGGTATAGAGGCCGTGGTGACTGATCAAAATCAGCCTTTGTTTTAAACTCCTTTCTAGAACGAAACTTACTTTATACTTTTTGTTTAATGATGAATGATGATGACCCTTAAGACCTAATTTACATAATTTTAAACCTATTGGGACAATTTACTTACTTAGTAATATTTGACTTAGGTTGAGGACTTTCCGGACCTACATACTTGCTTACTTCCCGACTCAACTTTACCACTACTTTACCACTGTGAGTTATAGCATCCCTTTTTACTTTAACTATTTTGGGAACTGAGAATACATGCACATTTTATGTTTTACATACTAGGCACGAGTAATTAAACTTTATATATGTGTGAGTTATACAACGGCATAAACATTCCCTTTAGCTCGGTAACGTTTAGTCATTGGTTTTTGAACCGGTGAACGCGAATCTTAGATATGGATCCATAGGGTTTGACATCCCCACTCGGGCTAGTAGCGCTAGCATTTAACGGGTGTTTAATACTTCGTAAATATACACATTCGCCAAGTGTACTTTCAGGGGGTTTTAAACGTTAAGTTAGTTACCAAGTGCCCACGGTTAAACATATACTTTACATACTGTTTTGAAACGCTCTTTGTAGCACTGAAATATCGTGCCCTACCTTACATTACTGTTCTACTTAAACTATAGCTCACCAACCTTTGTGTTGATGTTTTTAAGCATGTTTTTCTCAGGTGCTTAAGGTTGCTTGCTTCCGCTGTTGTACTATTCTTGCTGTAGACACCCGCTGCTTTAGAGATGTCACCGCATGAACGTTTATCTTGCATTCATAAACTTTAATACTTTTGAAAAAATGATTTGTAACGACCTAAGGGTCACGCACTATTATCTTTGCTTATATTCATAGAAGCATACTTTTGATGTAAAACATTCGACGTTAGTTATGACGTCACCTTTTATCATGAATGCAAACTTGTTTTGAAAACGCATATAGTGTTTGACCTTGTAATGATCCTGTTGTTGATGATTCGTACACGATGGTTTTGTACGGGGCATCACATTTGGTATCAGAGCATTGGTTGTAGGGAATTAGGTTGCATTAGTGAGTCTGGACAGACCCGAGTAGGATTCACTAATAGGACTAATCTACAACTTGCTAGTTTACTTGTTTCCGCTGAACTTACTACATGCTGCTGCTTACTTTTACTACTATATGCCGTATGCTACTACATGACTTCACTACTGCATGCTATTATCTATTTTAGATTTCATGATACTTGCCGTTATTGCCATGCTATTTACTGCTATACATGATTTAGACTGTCATAGTTACTTTGCCTAATACGTGCTTGCTTTATGACTTACTAACATGGAAAATTTATTTTTCCTTGTTGTTCAGATGTCAAATATTCCACCTGTCATCATTTTGGATAGTGACTCAGACTCGTCAGCCACTTCACCGATCGTTGTTGTCGATTCCCAGATGCCGTCGTCGACACCCACCAGTAACCCTGGTGCTTCATCCTCTGGTGCCAATAGTCATGCACCTGCCCCAGTGGTTACCTCTGACAGAGCCGAGGATCCCCCAGAGATTCCAGATCCACTTGCCCCAAGACCTCAGGAGCCACAGAACCATCCCGGTGGTGTTGTGATTCCCGCGGAATTTGGGGAAGGTCCATTCCGTAATCAGTATTGCCATTGGTGCCGACACACTCCTGATGGACATCTCGTACCGATCGGACCCGCCAGATACCGACAGTTGATGGCCGCCCTAGGAGAGCCAGTACAGCCACCCGTGCAGCCACCTCCACATGATTCGGACAACCCATACTCTGCTGACTCTTTATCCGACGACACCTCCTCAGACAACTCCAGTGACGATGATTCTGATGAGGACCCTGATGATGCAGCTGTATAGCCACCCTCCACCCCGCCGAAGAAGCGGTACCGTTTCGATGGTACCGTCATTCCTGGGATTAATGGAGGTCGAGCATTCACTGACGCATATGGTCGGCGTCGTAGGGTTACCGCCCGTAAGCGGCTTGTGCCGTATCCTGCTGATCCCTTCATCCGTAAGCCTTACCACTTCGTAGCCTCTACTTCTGGAGCCGGACCGTCTGCACCACCAGCTCCACCAGCACCACCCGTACTAACTGCACCGCCTGCCCCACCCCCTCCCTCTGTTGAGAAACTGATGAGGGAGGTGGAGATCCTCCGTGCTCGGGTAACTGAGCTCGAGGACTAGATGTCCCACGTATTGGACATCTTACACCCACCTTCACCATAGGACCTTTGTAGTAGATTTCATTATGTAATCTAGTTGTAGTTTTATGTTTCACTTATGTATTGTATGAATCTATGCGGATGTATGAAACTTATTATTAATGAATGGAACTTTGTGTTGTTTACTTTTTGCACAAGTGTTCTATTTACGTTACTGTACGATGGTTTTGTGATATCGGCATCTAGTTGCTCTACTTAATTAACATGTGTTGTGCTGTTTACATGTTGGTTGTTGTATAATGTATTATTACTATTTGAATACTGGATTTTGACTTGAGTCAAAATTTTTGTTTAGAACATCATGGCCAACGGAAGATCAACACTGACCACAGCCCAAATCGAGGAAATTATTGTCGAAAGGGTAGCCGCAGCCATTGCAGAAATGCAACCCCAATCCCCACCGCCACCGGTTATTCAGCCCATTCGTAATGGGTGCACGTACAAGAGTTCCAAAGCTGCAAGCCCCATAACTTTAGTGGAATGGAGGGGCCAGTTGGTCTCACTAGGTGGTTCGAGAAATTAGAATCTGTATTCCGAGTTAGCAACTCCTCAGAGGCAAACAAGACAAAATATGCCTCTTGTACACTGGCGGATGGCGCCCTCACTTGGTGAAACACAATGGCTCAAGCCAAGGGTATTGATGAGGTGCATGCCATGCCATGGGAAGAATTCAAAGCGGCCATGATTGAAGAGTATTGTCCGAGAACTGAGATACAGAAGATGGAGATTGAGTTTATGCAGTTGAAGGTTGTGGGGAATGATCTCGATGGGTACAATCGTAGTTATTTGGAACTAGCCTTGATGTGTCCTACCATGGTCACCCCGGAATTCAAGCGTATGGAGAGATACTTGTGGGGACTTCCTAAGTCCATTAAGGGAAACGTCACCTCGTCTAAGCCACCCAATGTCCCGGAAGCAATGCGCATGGCGCATACCTTAATGAACGAAATCATCATCGATGAACCGGAGAAGGATAAGTCTGAAGCGGGTAGTAATGATAAGCGAAAGTGGGATAACAATAAGGGTAGAGCCTATGATCAAAACCCGGTGAAGCGACATGAGGGTTTCAAAGGAAACAACAACGGTGGGAACCCCAACCCGAACTACAAGGGCACCTTACCGTAATGCAAGAGGTGTTACAAGCACCATACCGGGTATTGTAATGTGGTTTGTGAAAAGTGCCAACGGACTGGACATATCGGTAAGGACTGCAAGGTCACCACCCTGAATGTGAAGGCGAACCCCAATGGACCGAAAAAGTGCTACGAATGCAGACAGATGGGCCATTTCAGAAATGCTGGTCCCAACAAGCGAAAGGATGGCGGACCACCGTGTGGTAGATCCTTCAACGTTAATGCAAGGGATGCATGAGAGAACCCCGACTTGGTGACAGGTATATTCACTATCAACAATCTATTAGCTTCTGTCCTATTTGATACTGGTGCCGATAGAAGTCATGTATGTAGACACTTTTATGATAAGATTAATTGGTTGTTAGTCCCGTTAAAAGAAAGTATGCTTGTCGAGGTAGACAATGTAAAACTTGAGAAAGTTAACCATATTAGCCGAGGAGCCATTATCAACATAGCTGGTGTGGATTTCGAGATTGACTTGATACCCATTAAGTTGGGAAGCTTTAATGTTATTATCGGTATGGACTGGTTGACCAAGATAAGGGCCGACATTATCTGTGGAGATAAAGCTCTTTGTATACCGCAAGGAGATGGTGAGCCACTGATCATTTATGAAGAGAGATGTACCTCAAAGCTGAACCTCATTAGTTGCGTGAAAGTGTAAAAGATCATGAAGAAGGGATGTCTTGCTGTCCTAGCGCATGTAAAAACGGTAGAAACTGAGGTGAAGAGTGTGGACGATGTTCGAATTGTGAATGAGTTTTCCGATGTCTTTCCAGAGGAATTGCCTGGATTTCCACCACCAAGAGCAGTAGAGTTTTAGATCGATTTAGTGCCAGGAGCTGCACCCGTAGCTCGCGCACCTTATCGACTCGCACCTTCCGAAATGCAAGAGTTGCAGAGCCAATTACAAGAACTACTTGACCATGGATTTATCCAACCAAGTTTCTCGCCTTGGGGCGTACCTGTGTTGTTTGTAAAGAAGAAGGATGGATCCTTCTGTATGTGTATCGACTACCGTGAACTCAACAAATTGACGATCAAGAATCGGTACCCTCTTCCCCGAATTCACGATCTTTTTGACCAACTACAAGGATCGAGCATTTATTCCAAGATCGATTTACGATCCGATTATCACCAGTTGAGGGTGAAAGAAAGCGATGTGATGAAGACTGCATTCAGAACTCGTTATGGTCATTATGAGTTTCTCGTGATGCCATTCGGTTTAACCAACGCACCTGTCGTGTTCATGGATCTCATGAATCGTGTCTGCAAGCCATACCTGGATAAGTTTGTTATCGTCTTCATAGATGATATCCTCATCTACTCTAAGAGCGAAGAAGAGCATGAGCAACACCTCCGACTAGTACTTGAACTCTTGAGACAAGAACAACTTTATGCGAAATTCTCCAAGTGTGAATTTTGGTTGAAGGAAGTCCAATTTCTGGGTCATGTTGTGAGCGACCAGGGTATCAAAGTTGATCCCTCCAAGATTGAAGCTATCAGCAAGTGGGAGACCCCCACTACTCCAACTCATATTCGCCAATTTTTAGGTCTCGCCGGTTACTACCGAAGATTTATTGAAGGTTTCTCTCTGATTGCATGTCCTTTGACCGCGCTGACTCACAAGGGCAAGAAGTTCATTTGGCAACCCGAACAGGAATCAGCATTTCAAACCTTGAAGAAGAAGTTAACCACTGCACCTATCTTATCACTTCCTGAAGGCAGTGACGATTTCATCGTTTATTGCGATGCATCGAAAAGTGGTTTTGGTTGTGTATTGATGCAAAGCACAAAGGTTATCGCTTATGCCTCCCGTCAACTGAAGATTCATGAACGAAATTACACTACTCACGACCTTGAACTTGGAGCCGTTGTCTTTGCACTCAAATTGTGGAGACACTATTTGTATGGAACAAAAAGTACTATCTTCACCGACCACAAGAGTCTCCAGCACATATTCGATCAGAAACAACTGAACATGAGACAGTGTCGATGGATCGAGACATTGAATGACTATGATTGTGAACTTCGTTATCATCCTGGCAAGGCCAATGTTGTAGCTGATGCTTTAAGCCGAAAGGAAAGGACGGCACCTCTCCTTGTACGGGCTCTGAACATCACCATCCATTTAAATTTCAACAGCCAGATCCGAGTAGCCCAAGATGAGGCTCTCAAGGAGGAGAATATATCTCATGAACATTTGAACATTCTTGTCTCTAAATTCGAGGTTAGGGAGTCTGGGCTCCGATGTTATGCCGGAAGAATTTGGGTACCACGTTATGGAGATCTAAGGAACCTTATACTTGATGAAGCCCACAAGTCGAGATATTCGATTCACCCCAGAGCGGGCAAAATGTACTACGACCTTAAAGAACAGTATTGGTGGCCTAATCTTAAGAAGGACGTTGCAACTTATGTTGGTAAGTGTTTGACTTGCTCGAAAGTGAAGGCCGAACATCAGAGGCCCTCTGGGTTACTTCAGCAACCGGAAATCCCTTAATGGAAGTGGGAAAGGATAACAATGGATTTCATTACTAAGCTACCAAAGACGGTGGGCGGATACGATACAATCTGGGTTATCATTGACCGTCTTACCAAATCTGCACACTTCTTAGCCATGAAGGAGACGGATATGATGGAAAGACTCGCTCAACTATACATCAAAGAGGTTGTATCTCATCATGGTGTACCTTTATCGATCATCTCAGATCGCGATCCCCGTTTTGCTTCTAGATTTTGGCGTTCTTTGCAAGAAGCCATGGGAACTCGTCTCGACATGAGTACTGCTTATCACCCACAGACCGACGGGCAAAGTGAACGAATGATTTAGACCTTGAAAGACATGTTGCGTGCATGTGTTATTGACTTCGGAAAGGCCCAGGAAAGGCATTTGCCACTCGCGGAATTTTTTTACAACAACAGTTATCACTCGAGCATTAATGTCGCACCTTTTGAAGCGTTGTATGGCCGCAAGTGCCTATCTCCTATTTGTTGGGCCGAAGTAGGTGAAAAGCAAATCACCGGACCAGAGGTAGTCCATGAAACAACGGAGAAGGTTGCTCAGATTCAAGCGAGACTCAAGACGGCCCGTGATCGTCAGAAGAGTTATGCAGATCTTAAACGTAAAGACTTTGAATTCAACGTGGGCGACCGTGTAATGTTGAAGGTTGCACCTTGGAAAGGTGTGATTCATTTTGGAATGCGCGGAAAGTTAATCTCGCGATACATTGGTCCTTTTGAAATCTTGGAGCATGTTGGACCCGTTGCTTACCATTTGGATCTTCCAACACAATTGAGCTCAGTTCATCCTACCTTTCATGTATCGAACTTGAAGAAGTGTCTTGCGGCACCCGAACTTATCATACCACTAGAAGAACTTACGATTGATGATAAACTCCATTTCGTGGAAGAGCTCGTTGAAATTATGGACCCTGAGGTCAAAACTTTGAAACGCAACAAGATTCCGATCGTCCGAGTACGATGGAATGCCAAACGAGGACCTGAGTTTACCTGGGAGCGAGAGGATCAAATGATGCAGAAGTATCCTCACCTTTTCCTAACTCCTCCATCTACCTCAGCTTAAAATTTTGGGACGAAATTTTCTTTAACAGGTGGGTAATGTAACGACCCTGGATTTTCCAACGTTTAATTAATAATGTTTATTATTAATGCTTGCGTGTTAATGAATGTATTTTATACATATACTTGTTATCATACTTGACTTTACATGGCCCGACACGTCTTTGTAACACGCGTACTTTTCTCGATTAATATTTAGAATATTATTTACATTCATGATTAATTTTTATTAATCATTTTTGATTAACTAAGGTTAATAGTTAATTACTTGGGCTTTGTTGGATTAATTTGTTAATTACTTGAACTTGGGCTTTTATTAATGTTTTTGGACTTAGAAGCCCACCCTACACACTTAAATGGACTTGTTAGCCCATCTTTCATGTAAGTATTACATTTAGACTTAACTAGATTATTTTAGTGCTTATGGAATCTAGTTACAAGTTACTTACACCACTCTCCAACACCATGCAACCTTATTACCAACTTTTGAGCCAAATACATGAAGTATCTTGTGGATTTTTCCCCTTCCCCTTTCCTTGTGAAGGTCGTCGGCCAACATAGAGTGTGGAGGGAGCTTTGTTTCATTTTTTTTATTACTTATCACTTGCATTCTCTCATTCCAAACACACACAACTTATTTGCAATTACCTTTTCTCTCATTTTGCTCTCTACCTTGTAAGTAACATGAGTTTCTTCTTCCCTTCTTTCTCTCCTTAAAAACCGAAACCAAACACTCCATTCATCATCATTCTTTTACTTGTTTCATGTTGTTGTTTAATTACTTGTAGTTGTTATTGTTACTTACTAGTTAATAAGAATCAAACTCTTTAGTTTGTTCTTCATTTCATCTTGTACATACAAGAACATACAAGAGCCTAAACTTTCTAGTTTATGTTCTACATTTAATGTTTTGAAAAATTAAAGTTCATGAGTTGTATAATCATTACTTGTGTTCATGTTTGTAAACTTAAAGTTTACTTTCTTAAGGATCTAAGCTTTGGCTTGAATCTTTCCAAGTATGAACAACCATGAACATAATACTTGTAGATGTAATTTATTTCTTCATTTTGTACATGTATCAATTCGTGTTTTGGTTAAATGGTCAAGTATTACAAGTTAATCTTGATCTCATACTTTCTTGAACTAAAAGCTAACTTTATAAGTTCAAGAACATGGAAGTTTAACTTTCTAGTTACAACTTCACATACTTATGAAAGATCTAAGTTCCTATAGCTTATGGTCTACTTATTTTGTCATAAACAAAAGCTTGAAAGCTTACATATACTTTACAAGATGAAAATCTAAGTTTTATAGCTTATGGTTTCATTAAAGTAAAGATTCAAGTGTTATTACTTAGGATTTAACTTAATAACTTTAGATCTAGATTTTTGGGTCTTGGATCTTCAAGATCTAACTAAGAACTATGTTCTACAACTTAAGATCTCGATTAGTTAGTTTACTTTCAAGTTTGTAGTCCAATATTACTTTTATAGTTCATGTATGTGTCGGATCTAAGATCTTGATGTAACCTTGGTTCATCAAACTACATACAACTCTTAAGTGAGTTGTGCTTCATGTCTTAGACTTACACAAGTGTTATGATGGCCAAAACTTGGTAAAGATGATGTAAACCCATCAACGAGTTGTATACTTGAAGCTATATGCATCAAGGATGAAAACCGTGATGAACATCAAGCACCAAGAACCCACTAGAACCCACTGTTTACTGTTTTCTGTTTTCTGTAACTGATCAGAATACCTGGGCTACTGTAATGTTGATTTTCAGTTATCTCTGTTCGATTAGATAATTTTTCGTTTAAGATTCGTCTTAATCCGAGTTACGGTTTAGGATTTATGGCCCTCCGAACGTCACTATGTCCTTTTAACGTTGTGCTGAAAATTCTGACCTACTCGCACTTAAACCGTCTCCACGGTCAAACGAAGACGAGTTTGGTTCTGGAATTTTTACAGAAACTAAAGGACTTATATACGGAGCCATGGCCACTGGTCTCACCTTATTTCAGTAGGTATAGAGGCCGTGGTGACTGATCAAAATCAGCCTTTGTTTTAAACTCCTTTCTAGAACGAAACTTACTTTATACTTTTTGTTTAATGATGAATGATGATGACCCTTAAGACCTAATTTACATACTTTTAAACCTATTGGGACAATTTACTTACTTAGTAATATTTGACTTAGGTTGAGGACTTTCCGGACCTACATACTTGCTTACTTCCCGACTCAACTTTACCACTACTTTACCACTGTGAGTTATAGCATCCCTTTTTACTTTAACTATTTTGGGAACTGAGAATACATGCGCATTTTATGTTTTACATACTAGGCACGAGTAATTAAACTTTATATATGTATGAGTTATACAACGGCATAAACATTCCCTTTAGCTCGGTAACGTTTAGTCATTGGTTTTTGAACCGGTGAACGCGAATCTTAGATATGGATCCATAGGGTTTGACATCCCCACTCGGGCTAGTAGCGCTAGCATTTAACGGGTGTTTAATACTTCGTAAATATACACATTCGCCAAGTGTACTTTCAGGGGGTTTTAAACGTTAAGTTAGTTACCAAGTGCCCACGGTTAAACATATACTTTACATACTGTTTTGAAACGCTCTTTGTAGCACTGAAATATCGTGCCCTACCTTACATTACTGTTATACTTAAATTATAGCTCACCAACCTTTGTGTTGATGTTTTTAAGCATGTTTTTCTCAGGTGCTTAAGGTTGCTTGCTTCCGCTGTTGTACTAGTCTTGCTGTAGACACCCGCTGCTTTAGAGATGTCACTGCATGAACGTTTATCTTGCATTCATAAACTTTAAAACTTTTGAAAAAATGATTTGTAACGACCTAAGGGTCACGCACTATTATCTTTGCTTATATTCATAGAAGCATACTTTTGATGTAAAACATTCAACGTTAGTTATGACGTCACCTTTTACCATGAATGCAAACTTGTTTTGAAAACGCATATAGTGTTTGACCTTGTAATGATCCTGTTGTTGATGATTCGTACACGATAGTTTTGTACGGGGCATCACATTTGGTATCAGAGCATTGGTTGTAGGGAATTAGGTTGCATTAGTGAGTCTGGACAGACCCGAGTAGGATTCACTAATAGGACTAATCTACAACTTGCTAGTTTACTTGTTTCCGCTGAACTTACTACATTCTGCTGCTTACTTTTACTACTATATGCCGTATGCTACTACATGACTTCACTACTGCATGCTATTATCTGTTTTCGATTTCATGATACTTGCCGTTATTGCCATGCTATTTACTGCTATACATGATTTAGACTGTCATAGTTACTTTGCCTAATACGTGCTTGCTTTATGACTTACTAACATGGAAAATTTATTTTTCCTTGTTGTTCAGATGTCAAATATTCCACCTGTCATCATTTTGGATAGTGACTCAGACTCGTCAGCCACTTCACCGACCGTTGTTGCCGATTCCCAGATGCCGTCGTCGACACCCACCAGTAACCCTGGTGCTTCATCCTCTGGTGCCAATAGTCATGCACCTGCCCCAGTGGTTACCTCTGACAGAGCCGAGGATCCTCCAGAGATTCCAGATCCACTTGCCCCAAGACCTCAGGAGCCACAGAACCATCCCGGTGGTGTTGTGATTCCCGCGGAATTTGGGGAAGGTCCATTCCGTAATCAGTATTGCCATTGGTGCCGACACACTCCTGATGGACGTCTCGTACCGATCGGACCCGCCAGATACCGACAGTTGATGGCCGCCCGAGGAGAGCCAGTACAGCCACCCGTGCAGCCACCTCCACATGATTCGGACAACCCATCCTCTGCTGACTCTTTATCCGACGACACCTCCTCAGACAACTCCAGTGACGATGATTCTGATGAGGACCCTGATGATGCAGCTGTATAGCCACCCTCCACCCCGCCGAAGAAGCGGTACCGTTTCGATGGTACCGTCATTCCTGGGATTAATGGAGGTCGAGCATTCACTGACGCATATGGTCGACGTCGTAGGGTTACCGCCCGTAAGAGGCTTGTGCCGTATCCTGCTGATCCCTTCATCCGTAAGCCTTACCACTTCGTAGCCTCTACTTCTGGAGCCGGACCATCTGCACCACCAGCTCCACCAGCACCACCCGTACTGACTGCACTGCCTGCCCCACCCCCTCCCTCTGTTGAGAAACTGATGAGGGAGGTGGAGATCCTCCGTGCTCGGGTAACTGAGCTCGAGGACTAGATGTCCCACGTATTGGACATCCTACACCCACCTTCACCATAGGACCTTTGTAGTAGATTTCATTATGTAATCTAGTTGTAGTTTTATGTTTCACTTATGTATTGTATGAATCTATGCGGATGTATGAAACTTATTATTAATGAATGGAACTTTGTGTTGTTTACTTTTTGCACAAGTGTTCTATTTACGTTACTGTACGATGGTTTTGTGATATCGGCATCTAGTTGCTCTACTTAATTAACATGTGTTATGCTGTTTACATGTTGGTTGTTGTATAATGTATTATTACTATTTGAATACTGGATTTTGACTTGAGTCAAAATTTTTGTTTAGAACATCATGGCCAACGGAAGATCAACACTGACCACAGCCCAAATCGAGGAAATTATTGTCAAAAGGGTAGCCGCAGCCATTGCGGAAATGCAACCCCAATCCCCACCGCCACCGGTTATTCAGCCCATTCGTAATGGGTGCACGTACAAGAGTTCCAAAGCTGCAAGCCCTATAACTTTAGTGGAATGGAGGGGCCAGTTGGTCTCACTAGGTGGTTCGAGAAATTAGAATCTGTATTCCGAGTTAGCAACTCCTCAGAGGCAAACAAGACAAAATATGCCTCTTGTACACTGGCAGATGGCGCCCTCACTTGGTGGAACACAATGGCTCAAGCCAAGGGTATTGATGAGGCGCATGCCATGCCATGGGAAGAATTCAAAGCGGCCATGATTGAAGAGTATTGTCCGAGAACTGAGATACAGAAGATGGAGATTGAGTTTATGCAGTTGAAGGTTGTGGGGAACGATCTCGATGGGTACAATCGTAGTTATTTGGAACTAGCCTTGATGTGTCCTACCATGGTCACCCCGAAATTCAAGCGTATGGAGAGATACTTGTGGGGACTTCCTAAGTCCATTAAGGGAAACGTCACCTCGTCTAAGCCACCCAATGTCCCGAAAGCAATGCGCATGGCACATACCTTAATGAACGAAATCATCATCGATGAACCGGAGAAGGATAAGTCTGAAGCGGGTAGTAATGATAAGCGAAAGTGGGATAACAACAAGGGTAGAGCCTATGACCAAAACCCGGTGAAGCGACATGAGGGTTTCAAAGGAAACAACAACGGTGGGAACCCCAACCCGAACTACAAGGGCACCTTACCGCAATGCAAGAGGTGTTACAAGCACCATACCGGGTATTGTAATGTGGTTTGTGAAAAGTGCCAACGGACTGGACATATCGGTAAGGACTGCAAGGTCACCACCCTGAATGTGAAGGCGAACCCCAATGGACCGAAAAAGTGCTACGAATGCAGACAGATGGGCCATTTCAGAAATGCTGGTCCCAACAAGCGAAAGGATGGCGGACCACCGTGTGGTAGATCCTTCAATGTTAATGCAAGGGATGCATGAGAGAACCCCGACTTGGTGATAGGTATATTCACTATCAACAATCTATTAGCTTCTGTCCTATTTGATACTGGTGCCGATAGAAGTCATGTATGTAGACACTTTTATGATAAGATTAATTGGTTGTTAGTCCCGTTAAAAGAAAGTATGCTTGTCGAGGTAGACAATGTAAAACTTGAGAAAGTTAACCATATTAGCCGAGGAGCCATTATCAACATAGCTGGTGTGGATTTCGAGATTGACTTGATACCCATTAAGTTGGGAAGCTTTGATGTTATTATCGGTATGGACTGGTTGACCAAGATAAGGGCCGACATTATTTGTGGAGATAAAGCTCTTTGTATACCGCAAGGAGATGGTGAGCCACTGATCATTTACGAAGAGAGATGTACCTCGAAGCTGAACCTCATTAGTTGCGTGAAAGTGCAAAAGATCATGAAGAAGGGATGTCTTACTGTCCTAGCGCATGTGAAAACGGTAGAAACTGAGGTGAAGAGTGTGGAGGATGTTCGAATTGTGAATGAGTTTTCCGATGTCTTTCCAGAGGAATTGCCTGGATTTCCACCACCAAGAGCAGTAGAGTTTTAGATCGATTTAGTGCCAGGAGCTGCACCCGTAGCTCGCGCACCTTATCGACTCGCACCTTCCGAAATGCAAGAGTTGCAGAACCAATTACAAGAACTACTTGACCATGGATTTATCCAACCAAGTTTCTCGCCTTGGGGCGTACCTGTGTTGTTTGTAAAGAAGAAGGATGGATCCTTCTGTATGTGTATCGACTACCGTGAACTCAACAAATTGACGATCAAGAATCGGTACCCTCTTCCCATAATTCACGATCTTTTTGACCAACTACAAGGATCGAGCATTTATTCCAAGATCGATTTACGATCCGATTATCACCAGTTGAGGGTGAAAGAAAGCGATGTGATGAAGACTGCATTCAGAACTCGTTATGGTCATTATGAGTTTCTCGTGATGCCATTCGGTTTAACCAACGCACCTGCCGTGTTCATGGATCTCATGAATCGTGTCTGCAAGCCATACCTGGATAAGTTTGTTATCGTCTTCATAGATGATATCCTCATCTACTCTAAGAGCGAAGAAGAGCATGAGCAACACCTCCGACTAGTACTTGAACTATTGAGACAAGAACAACTTTATGCGAAATTCTCCAAGTGTGAATTTTGGTTGAAGGAAGTCCAATTTCTGGGTCATGTTGTGAGCGACCAGGGTATCAAAGTTGATCCCTCCAAGATTGAAGCTATCAGCAAGTGGGAGACCCCCACTACTCCAACTCATATTCGCCAATTTTTAGGTCTCGCCGGTTACTACCGAAGATTTATTGAAGGTTTCTCTCTGATTGCATGTCCTTTGACCGCGCTGACTCACAAGGGCAAGAAGTTCATTTGGGAACCCGAACAGGAATCAGCATTTCAAACCTTGAAGAAGAAGTTAACCACTGCACCTATCTTATCACTTCCTGAAGGCAGTGACGATTTCATCGTTTATTGCGATGCATCGAAAAGTGGTTTTGGTTGTGTATTGATGCAAAGCACAAAGGTTATCGCTTATGCCTCCCGTCAACTGAAGATTCATGAACGAAATTACACTACTCACGACCTTGAACTTGGAGCCGTTGTCTTTGCACTCAAATTGTGGAGACACTATTTGTATGGAACAAAAAGTACTATCTTCACCGACCACAAGAGTCTCCAGCACATATTCGATCAGAAACAACTGAACATGAGACAGTGTCGATGGATCAAGACGTTGAATGACTATGATTGTGAACTTCGTTATCATCCTGGCAAGGCCAATGTTGTAGCTGATGCTTTAAGCCGAAAGGAGAGGACGGCACCTCTCCTTGTACGGGCTCTGAACATCACCATCCATTTAAATTTCAACAGCCAGATCCGAGTAGCCCAAGATGAGGCTCTCAAGGAGGAGAATATATCTCATGAACATTTGAACATTCTTGTCTCTAAATTCGAGGTTAGGGAGTCTGGGCTCCGATGTTATGCCGGAAGAATTTGGGTACCACGTTATGGAGATCTAAGGAACCTTATACTTGATGAAGCCCACAAGTCGAGATATTCGATTCACCCCAGAGCGGGCAAAATGTACTACGACCTTAAAGAACAGTATTGGTGGCCTAATCTTAAGAAGGACGTTGCAACTTATGTTGGTAAGTGTTTGACTTGCTCGAAAGTGAAGGCCGAACATCAGAGGCCCTCTGGGTTACTTCAGCAACCGGAAATCCCTTAATGGAAGTGGGAAAGGATAACAATGGATTTCATTACTAAGCTACCAAAGACGGTGGGCGGATACGATACAATCTGGGTTATCGTTGACCGTCTTACCAAATCTGCACACTTCTTAGCCATGAAGGAGACGGATATGATGGAAAGACTCGCTCAACTATACATCAAAGAGGTTGTATCTCATCATGGTGTACCTTTATCGATCATCTCAGATCGCGATCCCCATTTTGCTTCTAGATTTTGGCGTTCTTTGCAAGAAGCCATGGGAACTCGTCTCGACATGAGTACTGCTTATCACCCACAGACCGACGGGCAAAGTGAACGAATGATTTAGACCTTGAAAGACATGTTGCGTGCATGTGTTATTGACTTCGGAAAGGCCCAGGAAAGGCATTTGCCACTCGCGGAATTTTTTTACAACAACAGTTATCACTCGAGCATTAATGTCGCACCTTTTGAAGCGTTGTATGGCCGCAAGTGCCTATCTCCTATTTGTTGGGCCGAAGTAGGTGAAAAGCAAATCACCGGACCAGAGGTAGTCCATGAAACAACGGAGAAGGTTGCTCAGATTCAAGCGAGACTCAAGACGGCCCGTGATCGTTAGAAGAGTTATGCGGATCTTAAACGTAAAGACTTTGAATTCAACGTGGGCGACCGTGTAATGTTGAAGGTTGCACCTTGAAAAGGTGTGATTCATTTTGGAATGCACGGAAATTTAATCTCGCGATACATTGGTCCTTTTGAAATCTTGGAGCGTGTTGGACCCGTTGCTTACCATTTGGATCTTCTAACACAATTGAGCTCAGTTCATCCTACCTTTCATGTATCGAACTTGAAGAAGTGTCTTGCGGCACCCGAACTTATCATACCACTAGAAGAACTTACGATTGATGATAAACTCCATTTCGTGGAAGAGCCCGTTGAAATTATGGACCCTGAGGTCAAAACTTTGAAACGCAACAAGATTCCGATCGTCCGAGTACGATGGAATGCCAAACGAGGACCCGAGTTTACCTGGGAGCGAGAGGATCAAATGATACAGAAGTATCCTCACCTTTTCCTAACTCCTCCATCTACCTCAGCTTAAAATTTTGGGACGAAATTTTCTTTAACAGGTGGGTAATGTAACGACCCTGGATTTTCCAACGTTTAATTAATAATGTTTATTATTAATGCTTGCGTGTTAATGAATGTATTTTTATACATATACTTGTTATCATACTTGACTTTACATGGCCCGACACGTCTTTGTAACACGCGTACTTTTCTCGAATAATATTTAGAATATTATTTACATTCATGATTAATTTTTATTAATCATTTTTGATTAACTAAGGTTAATAGTTAATTACTTGGGCTTTGTTGGATTAATTTGTTAATTACTTGAACTTGGGCTTTTATTAATGTTTTTGGACTTAGAAGCCCACCCTACACACTTAAATGGACTTGTTAGCCCATCTTTCATGTAAGTATTACATTTAGACTTAACTAGATTATTTTAGTGCTTATGGAATCTAGTTACAAGTTACTTACACCACTCTCCAACACCATGCAACCTTATTACCAACTTTTGAGCCAAATACATGAAGTATCTTGTGGATTTTTCCCCTTCCCCTTTCCTTGTGAAGGTCGTCGGCCAACATAGAGTGTGGAGGGAGCTTTGTTTCATTTTTTTTATTACTTATCACTTGCATTCTCTCATTCCAAACACACACAACTTATTTGCAATTACCTTTTCTCTCATTTTGCTCTCTACCTTGTAAGTAACATGAGTTTCTTCTTCCCTTCTTTCTCTCCTTAAAAACCGAAACCAAACACTCCATTCATCATCATTCTTTTACTTGTTTCATGTTGTTGTTTAATTACTTGTAGTTGTTATTGTTACTTACTAGTTAATAAGAATTAAACTCTTTAGTTTGTTCTTCATTTCATCTTGTACATACAAGAACATACAAGAGCCTAAACTTTCTAGTTTATGTTCTACATTTAATGTTTTGAAAAATTAAAGTTCATGAGTTGTATAATCATTACTTGTGTTCATGTTTGTAAACTTAAAGTTTACTTTCTTAAGGATCTAAGCTTTGGCTTGAATCTTTCCAAGTATGAACAACCATGAACATAATACTTGTAGATGTAATTTATTTCTTCATTTTGTACATGTATCAATTCGTGTTTTGGTTAAATGGTCAAGTATTACAAGTTAATCTTGATCTCATACTTTCTTGAACTAAAAGCTAACTTTATAAGTTCAAGAACATGGAAGTTTAACTTTCTAGTTACAACTTCACATACTTATGAAAGATCTAAGTTCCTATAGCTTATGGTCTACTTATTTTGTCATAAACAAAAGCTTGAAGGCTTACATATACTTTACAAGATGAAAATCTATGTTTTATAGCTTATGGTTTCATTAAAGTAAAGATTCAAGTGTTATTACTTAGGATTTAACTTAATAACTTTAGATCTAGATTTTTGGGTCTTGGATCTTCAAGATCTAACTAAGAACTATGTTCTACAACTTAAGATCTCGATTAGTTAGTTTACTTTCAAGTTTGTAGTCCAATATTACTTTTATAGTTCATGTATGTATCGGATCTAAGATCTTGATGTAACCTTGGTTCATCAAACTACATACAACTCTTAAGTGAGTTGTGCTTCATGTCTTAGACTTACACAAGTGTTATGATGGCCAAAACTTGGTAAAGATGATGTAAACTCATCAACGAGTTGTATACTTGAAGCTATATGCATCAAGGATGAAAACCGTGATGAACATCAAGCACCAAGAACCCACCGGAACCCACTGTTTACTGTTTTCAGTAACTGATCAGAATACCTGGGCTACTGTAATGTTGATTTTCAGTTATCTCTGTTCGATTAGATAATTTTTCGTTTAAGATTCGTCTTAATCCGAGTTACGGTTTAGGATTTATGGCCCTCCGAACGTCACTATGTCCTTTTAACGTTGTGCTGAAAATTCTGACCTACTCGCACTTAAACCGTCTCCACGGTCAAACGAAGACGAGTTCGGTTCTGGAATTTTTACAGAAACTAAAGGACTTATATACGGAGCCATGGCCACTGGTCTCACCTTATTTCAGTAGGTATAGAGGCCGTGGTGACTGATCAAAATCAGCCTTTGTTTTAAACTCCTTTCTAGAACGAAACTTACTTTATACTTTTTGTTTAATGATGAATGATGATGACCCTTAAGACCTAATTTACATACTTTTAAACCTATTGGGGCAATTTACTTACTTAGTAATATTTTACTTAGGTTGAGGACTTTCCGGACCTACATACTTGCTTACTTCCCGACTCAACTTTACCACTACTTTACCACTGTGAGTTATAGCATCCCTTTTTACTTTAACTATTTTGGGAACTGAGAAGACATGCGCATTTTACATTTTACATACTAGGCACGAGTACTTAAACTTTATATATGTGTGGGTTATACAACGGCATAAACATTCCCTTTAGCTCGGTAACGTTTAGTCATTGGTTTTTGAACCGGTGAACACGAATCTTAGATATGGATCCATAGGGTTTGACATCCCCACTCGGGCTAGTAGCGCTAGCATTTAACGGGTGTTTAATACTTTGTAAACATACGCACTCGCCAAGTGTACTTTCAGGGGGTTTTAAACGTTAAGTTAGTTACCAACCCACGGTTAAACATAGACTTTACATACTGTTTTGAAACACTCTTTGTAGCACTGAAATATCGTGGCCTACCTTACATTACTGTTATACTTAAACTATAGCTCACCAACCTTTGTGTTGACGTTTTTAAGCATGTTTTTCTCAGGTGCTTAAGGTTGCTTGCTTCCGCTGTTGTACTAGTCTTGCTGTAGACACCCGCTGCTTTAGAGATGTCACTGCATGAACGTTTATCTTGCATTCATAAACTTTAATACTTTTGAAACAATGATTTGTAATGACCAAAGGGTCACGCACTATTATCTTTGCTTCTATTCATAGAAGCATACTTTTGATGTAAAACATTCGACGTTAGTTATGACGTCACCTTTTACCATGAATGCAAACTTGTTTTGAAAACGCATATAGTGTTTGACCTTGTTATGATCCTGTTGTTGATGATTCGTACACGATGGTTTTGTACGGGGCATCACACAAGTGGTTGAGTTCAATAAAGATTATTATTAAGTAAATGATATATTAGGTCATTCATAGTTTAGATATTATGAAATGGTATGCATACCTGTCAACTTTCGATGAAATAAAAGTTGTTCTTTTTAAAAGGAATGCAATGTTTGTAAAATGTATCATATAGAGGTCAAATACCTCGCAATGTAACCATATGTTATTGTATTCGTCCTTATGGATTAGGACGGGTCGCTTCATGTGGTATCAGAGCGGTGGTCTTAGCGAACCAGGTCTTGCATTAGTGTGTCTAACGAATAGTTATTAAGATGCATTAGTGAGTCTGGACTTCGACCTTAGCTGCATGTCAAAAAGTTTTGCTTATCATGTCTTGTCGGAATTTACATGTTTATCATTCTTAAGTCTAGACACGTTTTCCTGCATTTATTGCATAGATAGTGTACAGACAAAAATCATATCTTAGCATATCTGTTACTTTAAACTTTACCTAACATCTTCTGAAATTTCCTCCGTAATTTATGAGATTTTGGTATTATATATACATATATTATGAATTGAAGAATACTAATTAAAATCCTATTATTTATTTCATATTAAAAATTCATTTCTCTAATCGTTCAAGATAGAGCCCTCAACTAGTTCGAATTCTTCAGACTTCAACAGCTATTCCAATATGGATATTCACATGAACTCGGAAGACAGTGTAACAGGAATGGATCAACCAATTAGCCATCATCTATTCTGGATGAATTGGGGAGGGGTTCGTAGCCTACTTAATCATTGGAGACAAGAAGAAGGTGATTCCTTCTATCCACCACATTCCCCTCTTGGAGACGAACATGAAGCACTTACCGGCGAACCTGTCCGAAACACCATCTTCTCTCTCATCTCCAGAGTATCTCGTCATGATTATATACTATCTCAAATTTTAGATCTCATTCATTCGCTCTGATACCAACTGTGAAGACCCGTCCTAATCCATCTGGACGAAGTTCATATCGATTATAAACGATTCACAACAGTTGATTACATTGCGAGGTACTTGTGAAAGGACCCGTTCATATACATTATAAATGATTCACAATAGTTGATTACATTGCAAGGTATTTGACCTCTATATGATACATTTTACAAACATTGCATTCGTTTTTAAAAGACAAACTTTCTTTACATCGAAAATTGACAGGCATGCATACCATTTCATAATATCCACTATCCAACTATAAATTGATTTAATAAAAATCTTTGATGAACTCAATGACTCGAATTCAACGTTCTTCGAAATATGCTATGAAAGACTCCAAGTAATATCTTTAAAATGAGCAAATGCACAGCGGAAGATTTCTTTAACACCTGAGAATAAACATGCTTTAAAGTGTCAACCAAAAGGTTGGTGAGTTCATTAGTTTATCATAATCATTTATTTCCATCATTTTAATAGACCACAAGAATTTCATTTCCAGTTCTCATAAATATACGTCCCATGCATAGAGACAAAAATAAGCATTCATATGGTGAACACCTGGTAACCGACATTAACTAGATACACATAAGAATATCCCCTATCATTCTGGGATCCTCCTTCGGACATGATATAAATTTCGAAGTACTAAAGCATCCGGTACTTTGGATGGGGTTTGTTAGGCTCAATAGATCTATCTTTAGGATTCGCGTCAATTAGGGTGTCTGTTCCCTAATTCTTAGATTACCAGACTTTAATGAAAAGGGGCATATTCGATTTTGATAATTCAACCATAGAATGTAGTTTCAATTACTTGTGTCTATTTCGTCAAACATTTATAAAAGCGCATGTATTCTCAGTCCCAAAAATATAAAGGGTAAAAAGGCAAATGAAACTCACCATACTGTATTTCGTAGTAAAAATACATATAACGTCATTGAACAAGTGCAAGGTTGGCCTCGGATTCACGAACCTAAATTAATTATATATAATTATATGTTGGTCAATATTTGTCTAACAAATTAGGTTAAGTCATAGTGTACCACAATCCTAATGCTCGAGACTAATACGCAAAAGTCAACAAAAGTAAATTTGACTCAAAATAATTTCCAAAAATCTATACATGATTAATATATAGTTTAAATATCGTTGTTTTATATTTTTAAATATTTTTAAAAGATTTATTAGAGTAAATAATATAATTTATTTATTAATAAATAAAATTTTTATATTAAATTTATATAATAAAATATACTTTTATATATATTAAGTAATAAAATTTATAGGGTTCATTTAATATCATAAAGATAATATGATAGGTATTATTAAAGTAAGTTATTACACGTAGTAAAATATGTTTGTATCACATATTTATTTGATAAAATAATATCTATAATGATAGTAAGTAAAAGTTGTATTATTTTGTAATAATAATTATTATTATAAAAATATCAATATTTATAATTACTAAGATGACATTATGATAAAACGATAATTCTAATTATGATAACTTTAATATTTACGATAATTTTTAATATTATCTTTAAAATAATAATTCTATTTAAAATAATAATAATAATGATATTTTATAGTAACAATGACATTTCTATTAAAATGATAATTTTTGTTAAAATGATAGTTTTAATACTAACGATACTTTTAATAATAATAGTAATGATAAAAATAATAAGAACGATAATTTTATCTAAATCAGTATCTTATAATATTTTAATTTCATCATGATACTCTTACTCATTATTTTCTAATCGTTTCGTTTAATAGCTTTTAATTGTTTTTTATATCGTGTTCATAATAATGATAATAATAGTAATCAAAATAATTAGGTGTTACAAATATTTGTTTTAATTACACTAATATTAATAATGATAGTTACTATAACATTATTAACGATAATACTAATAATTATCTTAATGATAATATAGTAATAATAATAATAACAATAACAATAACCATTTTTAAATAATGATATATATATTAATAATGATAATAATAATAATAATACTAATAATAATAATAATAATAATAATAATAATAATTGGATAATAATAATAATACTAATTATAACTTTAACGATAATAATGATAGTAATAATAATTTTTTTTTTAATGATAAATTCCTTTTATTGATAAAGATAATAATAATGATAATAATAAGATAAAACTAGAACGACGATAAAAACGACGATAATAATAATCATTTTTAATAAAAATATCAAAAATTCAATTGATTATAACTTCTATTCCGTTCATCAAAACCATTCGATATCTAAAGGAAAAGTTCTTAATTTTTCGCTAGCTTTCCAAGGACATGCATATCTTATACCTTATCTGAACCGCAAGTATAACTAATTCAATATTCAACCTAACCTGTCTAAGGGCAATATCAAAAGTACAAGCGTGCATAATCCTAAATACTCGAGCACTAGTCAGGGATACACTATTAGTATGTAAAAGTTAAATTATGAGTACTCACGTATCAATATTGAGATTCAATATTGCAGGAAAGGTACGTAGACGCAACAGAAATGATAAACACTATATTGACCTCACGAGCATACCCATGAACCATACTCAATCAACTCCATAGCTATAACCCATAATTTCCTTAATCCTATCCTACTCGAAAAACAATTTCGAAATCACTCGGACAGCACTCCGTCGTAATATTTTATGTATACTAATAATATCTTGAAATAATACGGAGTAAATATATATATGTAAATCGATTGAGAGAGTTTAGAGAAAAATATTTTCAAGTTTCTATGAAATAATGAAATCTATTGAATTCTATTTATAATAGATTTTTGAATTATTAAAGTGAATTATTAAAGTATGAATTATTAAAGTGAATTATTAAAGTATGAATTATTAAAGTGAATTATTAAAGTATGAATTATTAAAGTGAATTATTAAAGTTAAAGTAAAGTAAAAATAAAGTAAAGGTAAAGTTTAAGTATAGTAAAAGTATAAAACTATGTACGTATAATACGCGTATAAATATATATAATATTAATTTAAATCATTATATATATTTAATAAAATAAAATATAAATATCGTCATCTTTATCATACTAGTTATGTAATGAGTTGTCAAAAGTGGTTCTAGATATTTATAAAAGTTATATACGTTTTAATAATAAAGTTTCTTTTTAAACTGAAAACATTTTTTTTACGTTTGAAACTAAATAGATCAATCGAGTCTTTATGAGATTCAATCTTCCACTATCCTTTGTCTAGTTCTCAATGATTGACAATTTGTTCTTATTTATAAATCACTTTACCATTTTTCGAATATTGTTAAAATGGAAAGATTTCTCAAATCAACGTGGGCCTTTCAACAGAGACTTGTAATCATAATTCAATATATCTGATAATTCAATCATTTGATCTTATCTTCTAATTCCATTGATAAACATTTTGAAACAGATACAATCATATAAAGTATTTAATCTAATATTTTGTTTACGTTTCAAGTTATAATATATATACACATATACATATATAATCATATTCGTTCAATGGTTCGTGAATCGTTGGAACTTGGTCGAGATTGAATGAATGTATGAACATAGTTTAAAATTCTTGCAATTTAACTTAACAAATATTGCTTATCGTGTCGGAAACATATAAAGATTAAAGTTTAAATTTGGTTGGAAATTTCCGGGTTGTCACAGTCCTACCCGTTAAAGAAACTTCGTCTCAAAATTTGAGTGGAAAGGTCGTGAATGATAATAAGTATGTTTTCATGATGCATACGGGCTGAAAATTAGAGTTTTATCATCATCGAATAATTTAGATAAACAATCCATTTATATGAAGAGTACGAATGAAGCTAACATAGAAGAGTGAAATGAGTAAGTGTAGATTTATCTTATCATTTGATGTAGATATGATTGATTCCCAGATTTCAAGGGATTTGAAGAAAATCTTCTTAATAAGATTTAACTCTCCGGTAATCAAGGGAATTGGGATCCGCTTTAAATACGATCGTCCATTTTAATTGTTCTGTCGGAGATTTTCTTATAAATTCACCTCCTTCGTTTCCTTACAACTCACACCTTCTGTTGATGCATTTTATGCAAGTCCCTAGTCATCTACCCACGTCCATTGCAGGTACAACAGTTTACAGGCCACCATGATTGCTCGTTATTATCCTATCTGTGTTTGTATGTGGTTACAGGAACTGCAGGAATGAGATTTAGATGTTTGACTATGTTAGACTTAGTCAGACGTACGAGTGAAGCCTCACTAGTACGGCTGACAGGCTCATACGCACGGTTGATGCTGAGCTAAGTCACAATTACAACCTAAATGAGAAGACACGAGTGAGTGATCACCCGTACGGCTGATGAAGCCAATTCGTACGTGTGATGAATGAATCGTATGGGTGAGTCAATAGCAGGGGTATATAAAGTCTTATGTTCTTCATTTTAGGTTAAGCCTCTCATTTTTTACACACACTCAGATCTAGTGAGCTCCTCCGATTCTCTCTCAGTCCAAATCACCCAGGTGGTGAATAATAGCTCTAGGTGTTGATCTAATCACACTTGATTTAGTTATGGTTTGACTAAATTAATCAAAAAAAATTTAACCTATTCACTAGAGGGTTTGATTCACTTATTCCGCCATTGTGTAAGTTAAATCTGTTGATTTCTAAGTTCCTAGTCATGTTTCATCACCTTCTATTCTTTCCCCCTCAACTCATATTTTAAAGTATTCATCAATATGCTCCATCCAGTTCTGATTCTCGATATACTTTTAACTTTCATATCGGTCATTCTTCTTTTTCATCTACTGCCGGAAGAATCTATTTACTTCTACTATACTCTTGGGTTTATAGTATTTCTAGTTCTCCCGTGTCTTTATTTTGCTATATGCATCGATATATATGGTTTATAATTTCTGGATTGTCGTTGGGATTTATATGTTCCCTTATATTTCAAAGTCTCTGCTTCTGTCTTCTATAATCATTATCATTCACAGTTAATGCTCTCTTTTATTTTCTGCAATTTATACCCCAATTTCTATTTCGGAGTTTTGTCCTTTCGTTTCTTCTTCTTGCGATTAAGCACCACTTGTAATGGTCCAGAATTTACAGATATGAATTTCGGAATGAACATTGTTAATGTTCTAGGAAGGAAATTGTGATGGCACGAACTTGACTTGTCAAATTACTAGAATACCTTGGAAAAGGCCGAATCATCAAGAAATATTTTCTTGATATTTTAGAGGTTAAATAGAATACAAGAGTCGTATAACATGGCACATGATGATGTTATGATCTGTGAATCATCACGTTCCATTTAGAAACTCAGCATGACTTACTATAATATAATCACATTGATCAAGTGTCATTATATTATACTAATTCATGCTTCAGTTCCCAATATTACTTCAAAATATTCCTATTTTAAACTTGAATGTTTCATAATTTAGAAACTAAAATAGTTTCTTTTATGATGTAATACAGATAGCGCGAAGAGGTAAATGATTTCAAATAAGAAAAATTAAGAAAATATCTTCAGAAATATGGAGGATATTTTTAATGAAAGATATGATGATATTTTAGAATTTATAATATCATAGGATGATGAAGAATATTGTCCGCAGAGGTTTAGAGTCAGGAGCAAGGTATTCGTTAATGACTTCAGCAGGTACTGAATCATTTGGATCCTTTGAAGTCAGGTTCAGTCTTTGTAATTTGTCCACAGCCTCCTTCCTACTTTGCTCAATCCGTTTTTCAGTTCCAAAACTTCTCTTTTTCTGCGCTTTGCCAGCACATTTCATCATTATCATCCAGCTTTTACCGTTTAAAGTCGTCTATAGTTTTTGCTGCTTCATCAGCACTTTTTTTTCCATTTTCGGAGAACTAATTCGTAGTTCGGAGTGTTTTTCAGAAACTTCACATTCAAATTAAGTCCAGAAGATAGATGTTATATATACACATATAACTGTTGGCGTAGACATCCTGCAAGATTTCAAAATACTGATTGCTAATTCCCAATGATTCGTATGGCAATTCTCATTACAAGATGCGAATGAGTAAATGATGGGGTTTCAATGAATAATTATAATGACTTTTTGGAGAGGCTAAAGTCAAAGGGTAATGAAGTTGTTGGTACATCTGCTAATAATGTGGTGGAATGTAAAAGGTTCCCTGGTAACGATGGTGTATATCTAAAGGTTATAATAAGGTTAGTCTGACTAAAAAGTCGAAGTTGACTTGCTGGAGCTGTGACATAACTGGCTACTTTGAATAGGGGTCGCAAAGTTATTTTTGCTAATAAATGCCAAAGAATCTGACACGGATACGTTGTTTAAACTTTTACTTTGGTTTCAAGAGTTTTTCAGGTACATAACTGTGGGTAACATGTGGTTGGATCATCATCTCGATTGCTCATCATTCGAAGTGTCTTCAGAAATTTTCGAAGGGTTTAAACACAGATTGTAATCGTTAACATACATTTGATGTTCTAACACAGTTTTGAAGTCAAAATATAGCTTGTAAAAGATGTAAGGATCTAAGAGTGATGATTTTGGTTATATCTCAAGTTGAATTTTGAGATTTCAAAATCAGAATATGTAATTAAATTTTGAATGAGTATGGTTGTTTTGATTTCTATAAAAGAATGTATATTGTTGTGAAAGTAGGGAGTATAATGAATGATTTGCTGAATCAGATTCGAAGAATGTAACATATTAATTGTGAATTTATATATCTCTCGGGTATTACCTACCCGTTAAAAAAAATTTCACAATTAATATTTTGTACAAAAGAATTTTATTACAGTCTTTATGAAAATATATATATGTATATTTTCTTTAGATGTAACATAGATTTAATGAGTTAATGTTAAATTAAACTCATTTGATTTACGGTTGAAACTAGAATTGAATAATCCCTAAAGGCTTTAAAAAGTACATAACTTTTACGCAGTATTTCTTTAATGACATTGAAATTATGAATCAATACTTCGTTATTTGTTGATGTATGATGTTTGGTTCGTGGAATTCTTGTGAATTTCGCAAAGTACGAATGATGTTATCTGAAAAGTTTCGGGTACATCGATGATGAAAGTGTAAAATCAAATATATACTAGATTTATTATGAATTGGAATTTGTTGAATTGCGACAGAGATTGTAGTTAACGCTGGTTAAGTTGCGGCCGAAGGACGTACATTATTGCATATTTGTAATATGAATTAACCGAGTAGTTAAGATTCACACACAATAGCTTAGCACGGAAAGATTTATTTCAAATATATATATATATATATATATATATATATACATATATATATATATATATATATATATATATATATATATATATATATATATATATATACATATACATATAATTTCTTCAGAGGGAATGAGTTAATTCTTCATAACTCGTTGATACAATATACACGTTATTGATTCATAATGATGTCCACAGTGATTCTTGAACTGACAGAGTTTGTGATGTTATCGGTGTTGTTGATTCGGATGTTGACTGTACTGACGATGCTGGTAACGCTAACGGTACCGTTGATGCTGTTGGTAAAGCAAGTTTAGCTTGTTAATCATACACCATTTTTGTCAGGGTTTCTACTCTTCCTTCTATCATTTTGGTTCGTTTAACTGATTTATGGTTAGGGCTAGATTAGATAATCTGTAAGACTTTAGAGATTACATAATCGCCGCAGAATGTTTCTCCAATGAAGTTATGAATTAATACTTCGTCAGTTATTGTTGTTGGTACTCCTTGGTATCTATGGTGCGTATGACGTTGATGCTCGTGGGACAGATTGTGAAGTTGAGGATTACGATGCGGTTGTGGTTAGAGGTGGTAATGGTACTGTTGGCGTTGATGATGGTGGTACTGGTTATGCTGCTGATGCTGCTGCTGGTGTTTGTAATCTCTGCACCATATTCTCCAAAGCCACTACCCGAGCGCGAAGCTCGTTGACTTCTTCTATTACACCGGGGTGATTGTCGGTTCGGACGAGCGGATAACTAAAATCTAAAATTTGATGTAATATATAATCGTGACGAGATACTCTGGAAATGAGCGAGAAAATGGTGTTTCGGACAGGTTCGCCGGTAAGTGCTTCAGGTTCTTCGTCAAGAGGGCAATGTGGTGGATGGAAGGGATCACCTTTTTCTTGTCTCCAATGATTGAGGAGGCTACGAACCCATCCCCAATTCATCCAGAATAGGTGATGACTGATTGGTTGATCTATTCCGGTCACACTGCTTTCGGAGCTTGAATGGGATTCCATTTCGGAATCTGAGTGACTTGAACTGATGACGAATTCCATTTCGTACGATTGGATAAAGGATTTTTTTTCGATATGAAATGATTTTGGCTAACGGATGGTATTCTAATTACATAGAATATATATATATATATATATATATATATATATATATATATATATATATATATATATATATATATATATATATATATATATATATATATATATATATATATATAGATCAAAAGATTTCGTAGATTACGGAGGACTTTGCGGGATATGTCAGGCAAAGTTTAAAGTAATAGATACGATAAGATATGATTTAGCAGATATGCTAAGATATGAATTTTTGTCTATACACTATTCTTGCAATCAATGCAGCAAGACGTGTCTTAGACTAAAAATGATAAGCAGGTAATTTCTTGAGGATGATAAGTAGTTAATTTTCGACACAAAATGATAAGCAAAACTTTTGACATGCAGACACGGTCGAAGTCCAGACTCACTAATGCATCCTATCGACTTATCAGTTAGACACACTAATGCAGACCTGGTTCGCTAAGACCACCACTCTGATACCAACTGAAAGGACCCGTTCATATACATTATAAACGATTCACAATAGTTGATTACATTGCGAGGTATTTGACCTCTATATGATACATTTTACAAACATTGCATTCGTTTTTAAAAGACAAACTTTCTTTACATCAAAAATTGACAGGCATGCATACCATTTTATAATATCCACTATCAAACTATAAATTGATTTAATAATAATCTTTGATGAACTCAATGACTCGAATGCAACGTTCTTCGAAATATGCTATGAAAGACTTCAAGTAATATCTTTAAAATGAGCAAATGCACAGCAGAAGATTTCTTTAACACCTGAGAATAAACATGCTTTAAAGTGTCAACCAAAAGGTTGGTGAGTTCATTAGTTTATCATAATCATTTATTTCCATCATTTTAATAGACCACAAGAATTTCATTTCCAGTTCTCATAAATATACGTCCCATGCATAGAGACAAAAATAATCATTCATATGGTGAACACCTGGTAACCGACATTAACTAGATACATATAAGAATATCCCCTATCATTCCAGGATCCTCCTTCGGACATGATATAAATTTCAAAGTACTAAAGCATCCGATACTTTGGATGGGGTTTGTTAGGCCCAATAGATCTATCTTTAGGATTAGCGTCAATTAGGGTGTCTGTTCCCTAATTCTTAGATTACCAGACTTTAATGAAAAGGGGCATATTCGATTTCGATAATTCAACCATAGAATGTTGTTTCAATTACTTGTGTCTATTTCGTCAAACATTTATAAAAGCGCATGTATTCTCAGTCCCAAAAATATAAAGGGTAAAAAGGCAAATGAAACTCACCATACTGTATTTCGTAGTAAAAATACATATAACGTCATTGAACAAGTGCAAGGTTGGCCTCGGATTCACGAACCTAAATTAATTATATATAATTATGTGTTGGTCAATATTTGTCTAACAAATTAGGTCAAGTCATAGTGTACCACAATCCTAATGCTCGAGGCTAATATGCAAAAGTCAACAAAAGTAAATTTGACTCAAAATAATTTCCAAAAATCTATACATGATTAATATATAGTTTAAATATAGTCGTTTTATATTTTTAAATATTTTTAAAAGATTTATTAGAGTAAATAATATAATTTATTTATTAATAAATAAAATTTTTATATTAAATTTATATAATAAAATATACTTTTATATATATTAAGTAATAAAATTTATAGGGTTCATTTAATATCATAAAGATAATATGATAGGTATTATTAAAGTAAGTTATTACACGTAGTAAAATATGTTTGTATCACATATTTATTTGATAAAATAATATCTATAATGATAGTAAGTAAAAGTTGTATTATCTTGTAATAATAATAATTATTATAAAAATATCAATATTTATAATTACTAAGATGACATTATGATAAAACGATAATTCTAATTATGATAACTTTAATATTTACGATAATTTTTAATATTATCTTTAAAATAATAATTCTATTTAAAATAATAATAATAATGATATTTTATAGTAACAATGACATTTCTATTAAAATGATAATTTTTGTTAAAATGATAGTTTTAATACTAACGATACTTTTAATAATAATAGTAATGATAAAAATAATAAGAACGATAATTTTATCTAAATCAATATCTTATAATATTTTAATTTCATCATGATACTCTTACTCATTATTTTCTAATCGTTTCGTTTAATAGCTTTTAATTGTCTTTTATATCGTGTTCATAATAATGATAATAATAGTAATCAAAATAATTAGGTGTTACAAATATTTGTTTTAATTACACTAATATTAATAATGATAGTTACTATAACATTATTAACGATAATACTAATAATTATCTTAATGATAATATAGTAATAATAATAATAACAATAACAATAACCATTTTTAAATAATGATATATATATTAATAATGATAATAATAATAATAATAATAATAATTGGATAATAATAATAATACTAATTATAACTTTAACGATAATAACGATAGTAATAATAAAAAAAATAACAATTTTTAATGATAAATCCCTTTTATTGATAAAGATAATAATAATGATAATAATAAGATAAAACTAGAACGATGATAAAAACGACGATAATAATAATCATTTTTAATAAAAATATCAAAAATTCAATTGATTATAACTTCTATTCCGTTCATCAAAACCATTCGATATCTAAAGGAAAAGTTCATAATTTTTCGCTAGCTTTCCAAGGACATGCATATCTTATACCTTATCTCAACCGCAAGTGTAACTAATTCAATATTCAACCTAACCTGTCTAAGGGCAATATCAAAAGTACAAGCATGCATAATCCTAAATACTCGAGCACTAGTCAGGGATACACTATTAGTATGTAAAAGTTAAATTATGAGTACTCACGTATCAATATTGAGATTCAATATTGCAGAAAAGGTACGTAGACGCAACAGAAATGATAAACACTATTTTGGCCTCACGAGCATACCCATGAACCATACTCAATCAACTCCATAGCTATAACCCATAATTTCCTTAATCCTATCCTGCTCGAAAAACAATTTCGAAATCACTCGGACAGCACTCCGTCGTAATATTTTATGTATACTAATAATATCTTGAAATAATACGGAGTAAATATATATATGTAAATCGATTGAGAGAGTTTAGAGAAAAATATTTTCAAGTTTCTATGAAATAATGAAACCTATTGAATTCTATTTATAATAGATTTTTAAATTATTAAAGTGAATTTTTAAAGTATGAATTATTAAAGTGAATTATTAAAGTATGAATTATTAAAGTGAATTATTAAAGTATGAATTATTAAAGTGAATTATTAAAGTTAAAGTAAAGTAAAAATAAAGTAAAGGTAAAGTTTAAGTATAGTGAAAGTATAAAACTATGTACGTATAATACGCGTATAAATATATATAATATTAATTTAAATCGTTATATATATTTAATAAAATAAAATATAAATATCGTTATCTTTATCATACTAGTTAAGTAATGAGTTGTCAAAAGTGGTTCTATATATTTATAAAAGTTATATACGTTTTAATAATAAAGTTTCTTTTTAAACTGAAAACGTTTTTTTTACGTTTGAAACTAAATAGATCAATCGAGTCTTTATGAGATTCAATCTTCCACTATCCTTTGTCTAGTTCTCAATGATTGACAATTTGTTCTTATTTATAAATCACTTTACCATTTTCCGAATATTGTTAAAATGGAAAGATTTCTCAAATCAACGTGGGCCTTTCAATAGAGACTTGTAATCATAATTCAATATATCTGATAATTCAATCATTTGATCTTATCTTCTAATTCCATTGATAAACATTTTGAAACAGATACAATCATATAAAGTATTTAATCTAATATTTTGTTTACGTTTCAAGTTATAATATATATACACATATACATATATAATCATATTCGTTCAATGGTTTGTGAATCGTTGGAACTTGGTCGAGGTTGAATGAATGTATGAACATAGTTTAAAATTCTTGCAATTTAACTTAACAAATATTGCTTATCGTGTCGGAAACATATAAAGATTAAAGTTTAAATTTGGTTGGAAATTTCCGGGTTGTCACAACTTGACCCCTATATGATACATTTTACAAACATTGCATTCGTTTTTGAAAAGACAAACTTTTATTACATCGAAAGTTGACAGCAAGCATACCATTTCATAATATATCCAACTATAATTGACTTAATAATAATATTGATGAACTCAACGACTCGAATGCAACGTATTTTAAAATATGCCATGAATGACTCCAAGTAATGTCTCTAATATGAGTTAATGCACAGCGGAAGATTTCTTTCGTACCTGAGAATAAACATGCTTTAAAGTGTCAACCAAAAGGTTGGTGAGTTCATTAGTTTATCATAAATAGTCATTTCATAATTTTTAATAGACCACAAGATTTCATATTCAGTTCTCATAAATATACGTCCCATGCATAGAGACAAAATATCATTCATATGGATTGAACAACTGGTAATCGACATTCACAATATACATATAAGAATATCCCCATCATTCCGGGATCCTCCTTCGGACATGATATAAATTTCGAAGTACTAAAGCATCCGGTACTTTGGATGAGGCTTGTTGGGCCCGATAGATCTATCTTTAGAGTTTCCTGTCAATTAGGGTGTCTGTTCCCTAATTCTTAGATTACCAGACTTAATAAAAAGGGGCATATTCGGTTTAATAATTCAACCATAGAATGTAGTTTCGATTACTTGTGTCTATTTCGTAAAACAGTTATAAAAGTTGCGCATGTATTCTCAGCCCAAAAATATAAAGGGTAAAAAGGCAAATGAAACTCACCTAATGTATTTTGTAGTAAAAATACATAGAACGACATTGAACAAGTATAGGGTTGGCCTTCGATTCACGAACCTATATCATTCGTATATATATTAAAACATATACTCGTAATCGAATAGTTATAACTTTATGTAATTAATTTGTATATATATTTGATAATGATTTTTATCTATTTAGTTATATATATATATATATATATATATATATATATATATATATATATATATATATATATATATGTATATATATATTTACATATATTAAAAATACTTAATTTATTAAATATGGAAATTTATTTAAAGGTCGTTAATCTAATTAATTTACACATATAAGTAATGTATTTTTAAGTATATTTTTACATAGATAATAACGTTTGATATATATAAAAAGTTGTATTTAATTATATTGATAATAACATTACTACTAATGATATTTATATTAATAATATTTTTGTTGATAATAATGAAAATAATATTAATGATTTTATTGATAATAGTATTAATGATAGTTTTAATGGTAAATCTTATAATAATGATAATAACAGTAGTTTTTAATAAAATGAAAAATTTAGTATTGATGATAATGAAAATACTCATTTTGATAATAACACTTAATATTTAATAATCATCTTATTGCTAATCATAAACTTAATAATAATAATACTCTTGTTAATACTAATAAGTCTAAAATTAATACGAATACTAATAATAACGTTATTAATACTTAATGGTGTTACTTAATAACAAAATGATAATAATATTAGTCATAGTACTTATGTTTACATAATAATAATGGCAATACATATATTAGCCGCTAATATTAATAATAATAATAATAATAATAATAATAATAATAATAATAATAATGATAATAATAATAATAATAATAACAATAACAATATACTTAATTATAACTATAATCATACTAATATTAGTGATAATATCAATAATACTTGATAATGTTAATAAATGATAACTTTTATTAATACACATGTATTAGTAATAATAATAATAATAATAATAATAACAATACTAGTTGTATTAACAATAATTAATAATAATAATAATAATATTAACAACAACAATAATAATAATGAAAATGATAATAATAATAACAATAAAAATAATGAAATTGAAAATTTAGAAGTGTATACCCTATTTTAAAGCTTTTCCAAAAATATTTGCCTATGACGGGACTCGAACCCGCGACCTCCAGCTCACCCGTCAATCCCCTTAACCCACTCGCTGCTGCTTACTTTCTGTTATAAACCAAAACCCGTTTTTATTTATCTTTAAACTCCACAGTTTCTATTTCTTCTTCTTCATTCAACGAATGATGACCAGAGATCAAACGTAATCAATTATAACAAATTAAGAATGAAATGTACGATTTTTAAAAAAATACAGAAACCTTTAAAGGCTTAGTGGATTTATCAATACATTAAAAGGTTTTAAAAAAAATATAAATACCGCTGTACAGAATCCGTGAACTCGATATGAACTATAAATCAAATTCGGAGTTTAAATGCGTTTTAGACAAAGATTAAAACATAAAAGATGCTTCAAATCCTTCCTACAATCTAACTGTAACCTCAATTGAATCAGAAACATCGATTTGAACTCGAATTTGTTGATGAACAAAAGTTTGACTTTATAAACCCAAATCTTTGACTCCAAAATTCTTGATCGTTAGAAAGAACTGAGTTGTGAAATTTTGCAGATACGTTAATTAAGGGATTCCTAACATAATGACAATTATAGATTTCAACAATTATATCAATTTCGAATTTTGGAACTAACTCAGTTAGAACAAGGTTTCGCTGAAAAAAAAATATATATAACATCTGATCCTTCATCCATTCGTAGTAGTGGTTATGTAAAACTGTTTGAAGATTGATTCCACAAATAATAATTGATCAAAATTATTTTGTAGGGTTGTTGAGATGGATAGAGTTCACAGATAAGAGAAAGAAAAGAAGGAAGCAGAAAGCAACAAAAAAAATATTAGCTGTGATTTATTACGCGTAATATCATATCATTTTCTATATATATAATATTTAATAATTTTAATTAATAAACATATTAAATATAATAACAATTAATAAATTCATTCAATATAATAATATGTTAATATTATTAATAACAATAATAATAATAATTATAATTATCACAACGATTTTTAATGTTAATAACAAGTAACCATATTAATAATAATAATATTATTACTAATTATAATTCTAATCATTTTTAACATTTATATTTGAAATCTTTATTTTTATAACTATAATCTTTTAATTATGATTATAACAATGATAATATTAATAATACTAATATTAATGTTAATATCAATAATAAAAATGATGTAATGATAATATTATTAATACAACTATAGTTTACTTGTAATTAAATTTAATGTATTAGTATTTCATACCATTGATTATGTTATATAACTATTTAATATGTATTTCATAATAACTTATATTGAATTCTAATATATTACAATATATAATCAATAATTATGTATAGTATCATACATATATATATATATATATATATATATATATATATATATATATATATATATATATATATATATATATATATATATATATATATATATATATATATATATATATATATGTATGTATATAAACTCAATTTAAATTACACTTAGTTATTTTGTATCTTATTTTATATATTTATTTCAAATGTTTAAATTCTATTTTATAATTTTAAATTATTATATATATACATGTTTATTTGTAAACTTTGATTCGTGAATCGTAGGAGGTGGCCAAAGTCAAATGCATTCATGGAAATAGTTCAAACATTATGAGACTCAGTTTGATAGACTTTGCTTTTCGTGTCGAAATCAAATAAGATTAAGTTTAAAGTTGGTCGGAAATTCCCGGGTCATCACAGTACCTACCCGTTAAAGAAATTTCGTCCCGAAATTTGAGTGAGGTCGTCATGGCTAACAATAAATATGTTTTCCTGATGAATACGAACTGATAAATAGAGTTTTATCATTATTGAATAATACAGATAAAATAATTCGATTATTTGAAGAGCACGAATGAAGCTATCACAGAAGATTGAGATAGAGATTTAACTTTTGACGTAGTTGTGATTGAATTTAGAAAATAAGCTGTTTCTTTACTTTTGACGTTGTCTTGGTGTAATTCCGGAATTCCAGGAATTTAAAAGAAAATCTTCGAAATCTATAAGATTTGATTCTTCGGGATTTATGGAAATTAAGATCTCTCTAATTAAATACGGTGATCTGCCTCGATTACTCTTTCTGATATTTCCATTATAAATTAAATTCTTCCGTTCCATTATTTTCACCATTCCTATACTTTCTTTCTTAGTTCATGCATCCAAAAGATTGTGAAAATGCTTAATCCAGTTCCAATCCTTGATATTTTCCTAATTATCAATTCTATCATCCTTCTTTTCAATCTTCCGCCAGAAGAATCTGGTTACTTTTACTATTACCCTGGGGTTATAGTGCTTTTAATTCTCCCGTGTCTTTATGTTGCGATAAACATTGATATTCACGGTTTGTAATTTATGCGTTATTATCGGGCTTTATATCTCCCCTTATATTTTAATGTCCATATTTCTGTTTCCTATAATCATTGTCATCCACAGTTAATACTCCTTCCTATTTGATGCAATTTATACTCCAATTTCTATTTCGGAGCTTTGTCCCTTCGTTTCTTCTTCTTGCGATTAAACACCGCTTGTAATGGTTCAGAATTTGCAGATATAAACTTCAGAATGAACATTGTTAATGTTCTAAGAAGGAAATCGTAATGGCACGATTTGATTTGTTGAATTACCAGAATCACTGAGAATAGAACTATCAAGAATATACTTTCTTGATCTGTTCAGAAGTTAATTTAAATGAAAGAATTATGTAACATGGCACATGATGACGTTATAATCTGTGAATCATCATGTTCCATTTAGAAACTCATCATGACTTACTGTAATATAATCACGTTGATCAAGTGTCATTATATTATACTAACTCATGCATCAGTTCCCAACACTACTTCAAAAACATTCAAATTTTAAGCTCGAAAGTTTACAGAATATAGAAACTAACAGTTTCTATATGATGTAACACTGATAGCACGAAGAGATTATTGATTTCAGATAAGAATAGTTATGAAAATATCTTCAGAACTATGGAGGATATTTATAATGAAAGATACGATAATATCTTTGAATATCTAAGATCAGAGGATGATGGAGACTATTGTCCGCAAGAGTTTAGAGTAAGGAGTAAGATATTCGCTAAAGACTTCAGCAGACATTGAATCATTTAGATTCTTTGAAGTCAAACTTATTCTTTGTGATTTATCCACTGCTTCTTTCATAGTTTCGCATAATCCGCTTTTCGGTACTAAATTTTCTATCGAGCGTTCCTAACACTCCATTCTTTATCTTCAAACTTCTGATGGTTAAGGTAGTTTATGGTTGTCTACTGTTTCTGCTGCTTCGTTTAGTTTTTTTTTTTTTTTTTTTTTTTTTTTTTTTTTTTTTAACATTCAGAGTATTGATTTGTAGACTGAGTGCTTTTCAGGATTTCAGATGAAAGATCATAATTCTAAGAGATAATTATTATATGTATACATATAACTGTTGATGTAGACATGCTGCGAGATTTCAAAATACTGATTGCTAAACCCTGTAATTGATATGGCAATTTTCTTTACAATATACAGATGAGTATGTGATAGGGTTTCAATGAACATAAGGATTCTTCGAAAGGTCAGAGATCAATGAAATTGATGGTAAATTTACTGCTAAGGTCGTGAAATATAAACGATTCTCAGGTAACGATGACGAAAGGTAACTTATATAATCAAGATTATAATAAGGCTAATCCGAATGAAAGTCGAAGTTGATTTGCTGAAGCTGTGACAAAGTTGGCTAATTTGAAGAGGGATTGTAAAGTTATTTTCGGTAATAACAATGCCAAAGGAGCTAGCACAGATACTTGTTAAACGTTTACTCAGGTTCCGAGAGTTTTCAAGTGCATAACTATATGCATCAATCTCTTGTTACGTAGATGAAGTACTGTTGGTTCTTCCTCTCGATTGAGGTGTTTTCAAGAATTACGAAAGGTTTGAACGTAGATTGTAATCGTTGAGATACAAATGAGGTTTAAGATGAAATCAAGTGGCAACTTGAAGAATTATTTAGTTTCATATGTTATAGTCAATATTTTAATTCATTTTAATTGTCCAATGTTATTAGTCCACAGTCGATAGTCCACAGTTGACAATCCAATAATTCATATATAATTTAATATATAAAATTTGAATTATTTAATACATTTTGTGACCCGTGTACATGTCTCAGACTCGATCACAACTTAAAGTATATATATTATTGTAGAACCAACCTCAACCCTGTATAGAGAACTCGATCATTACTACATATAGAGTGTCTATGGTTATTCCAAATAATATATATATATGCGTCGATATGATATGTCAAAACCTTGTATACGTGTCCCGATATTTAAAGTACGTAAAATAAATACAGAAATTAAATGACGATAAATAAAATGCATAAAGTAAATAACAGAAATTAAATGACGATAAATAAAATTGCGAGAATTAAAATTGCGATAATTAAATTGCGATAAATAAATTGCGATAAATAAATTGCGATAAATAAATGTAATACGGAATTAACAGTTAGATAGGAACAGTTAGCTAGGATTTTGTTAGCGTGAATTCTTAACAAGATTCCTCATAGTTAATTTGTTTGTTTCTAACAAATTTTATTTTATCCAATGTTTCTTCATTATGCCACTTGTTGGATTCTGATAGGTCAAAATCCAAATATGAAATTGAATGAAAATGGTTATTAGGCGGTGAATGGATACGTATACCTGTGGATGTAACTAGGATAGTAAATGACTGTTGAATCAGATTCGAAGAACGTACAATGTAACTTATTAATGTGAAATCTAAATATTCCTCAGGTATTACCTACCCGTTAAAATATTTTCACCATTAACAGTTTGTACAATAAAACTTTTAATTACAATCTTTATGAAAACATATAAACATATATATTTTCTTCAGACGTAATCATGGATTTGATAAGTCAATACGATATTAAACTCATCAGATTTACGGTTAGAACTAGAGTACATAATATCTAAAACATTAGAGATTACATAATCGCCATGAAGGACGAAGATAGGGTATATAGAACGATTCGTAGAACGATGATTATATTCGAGGTACCGAATGAGACGTTGAGGCGTGTGACGTTGAAACTTGGGTTGTTGGTGGTAATGGTATTGATGTTGTTTTTGAAGCTGGTAAGTTTTGCACCATATTCTGCAAATTGATTACTCGAGCCCGAAGCTTGTTGACTTCTTCCATTATTCCGGAATGATTGTCGGTTGGAACGAGTGGCTGAATAAGGTTTAGAATTGTGGATAGAATATAATCATGTTGAGATATTCGAGAAATGAGGGTGCAAATGGTGTTTCGGACTGGTTCGCCGGTAAGTGCTTCAGGTTCATCGTCAAGAGGTGAATTCGGTTGGTGGAAGGGATTGCCTTCTGCGCGTTTCCATTAATTAAGTCGACTACGAACCCATCAGATGAATTGATAATGGCTGATTGGTTGATTCATGCCGATGACGCTGTTTTCGGAGCTTAGGTGAACATCTATGTCGGCTGTCGGAATAACTATCGAAATAGCTATCGGAATCTGAGGGACTCGAACTGGTTGCAGGATTCATCTCGTACGATCAGATGAAGGATTTTCGATAAGAAATAGATTATAGAATGTAGATTAGTACCCTGCAATACATAATTCACATATGCATATATAATACTAAAATCCCATAAATTACGGAGGAATCTACGGAAGTTGTCAGGAAAAGTTACAGTAACAGATACGCTAAGATATGAAGTAGCAGATACGCTAAGATATGAATTTTGTCTATACACTATTCATGCAGTCAATGCAGTAAAACGTGTCTAGACTAAGAATGATAAGCAGATAATTTTCGACACAAAATGATAAGCAAAACTTTTGACATGCAGACACGGTCGAAGTCCAGACTCACTAATGCATCCTAACGACTTATTAGTTAGACACACTAATGCAGACTTGGTTCGCTAAGACCACCGTTCTGATACCAAATGTGAAGACCCGTCCTAATCCATCCGGATGAAGTCCATATCGATTATAAACGATTCACAACAGTTGATTACATCGCGAGGTACTTGACCCCTATATGATACATTTTACAAACATTGCATTCGTTTTTGAAAAGATAAACTTTTATTACATCGAAAGTTGACAGCAAGCATACCATTTCATAATATATCCAACTATAATTGACTTAATAATAATATTGATGAACTCAACGACTCGAATGCAACGTCTTTTAAAATATGCCATGAATGACTCCAAGTAATGTCTCTAATATGAGTTAATGCACAGCGGAATATTTCTTTCGTACCTGAGAATAAACATGCTTTAAAGTGTCAACTAAAAGGTTGGTGAGTTCATTAGTTTATCATAAATAGTCATTTCATAATTTTTAATAGACCACAAGATTTCATATTCAGTTCTCATAAATATACGTCCCATGCATAGAGACAAAATATCATTCATATGGATTAAACACCTGGTAATCGACATTCACAATATACATATAAGAATATCCCCATCATTCCGGGATCCTCCTTCGGACATGATATAAATTTCGAAGTACTAAAGCATCCGATACTTTGGATGGGGCTTGTTGGTCCCGATAGATCTATCTTTAGAGTTCGCGTCAATTAGGGTGTCTGTTCCCTAATTCTTAGATTATCAGACTTAATAAAAAGGGGCATATTCGGTTTAATAATTCAACCATAGAATGTAGTTTCGATTACTTGTGTCTATTTCGTAAAACAGTTATAAAAGTTGCGCATGTATTCTCAGCCCAAAAATATAAAGGGTAAAAAGGCAAATAAAACTCACCTAATATATTTTGTAGTAAAAATACATAGAACGACATTGAACAAGTATAGGGTTGGCCTTCGATTCACAAACTTGTATCATTCGTATATATATTAAAACATATACTCATAATCGAATAGTTATAACTTTATGTAATTAATTTGTATATATATTTGATAATGATTTTTATCTATTTAGTTTTATATATATATATATATATATATATATATACATATATTAAAAATACTTAATTTATTATATATGGAAATTTATTTAAAGGTTGTTAATCTAATTAATTTACACATATAAGTAATGTATTTTTAAGTATATTTTTACATAGATAATAACGTTTGATATATATAAAAAGTTGTATTTAAATATATTGATAATAACATTACTACTAATGATATTTATATTAATAATATTTTTGTTGATAATAATGATAATAATATTAATGATTTTATTGATAATAGTATTTATGATAGTTTTAATGGTAAATCTTATAATAATGATAATAATAGTAGTTTTTAATAAAATGAAAAATTTAGTATTGATGATAATGAAAATACTCATTTTGATAATAACACTTAATATTTAATAATCATCTTATTGCTAATGATAAACTTAATAATAATACTCTTGTTAATACTAATAAGTCTAAAATTGATACGAATACTAATAATAACGTTATTAATACTTAATGGTGTTACTTAATAACAAAATGATAATAATATTAGTCATAGTACTTATGTTTACATAATAATAATGGAAATACATATATTAGCCGCTAATATTAATAATAATAATAATAATAATAATAATAATAATAATAATAATAATAATAATAATAATAATAATAATAATAATAATAATTATGATAATAATAATAATAATAATAATAATAATAACAATAACAATATTCTTAATTATAACTATAATCATACTAATATTAGTGATAATATCAATAATACTTGATAATGTTAATAAATGATAACTTTTATTAATACACATGTATTAGTAATAATAATAATAATAATAACAATACTAGTTGTATTAACAATAATTAATAATAATAATAATATTAACAACAACAATAATAATAATTAAAATGATAATAATAATAACAATAAAAATAATGAAATTGAAAATTTAGAAGTGTATACCCTATTTTAAAGCTTTTCCAAAAATATTTGCCTATGACGGGACTCGAACCCGCGACCTCCAGCTCACCCGTCAATCCCCTTAACCCACTCGCTGCTGCTTACTTTCTGTTATAAACCAAAACCCGTTTTTATTTATCTTTAAACTCCACAGTTTCTATTTCTTCTTCTTCATTCAACGAATGATGACCAGAGATCAAACGTAATCAATTATAACAAATTAAGAATGAAATGTACGATTTTTAAAAAAATACAGAAACCTTTAAAGGCTTAGTGGATTTATCAATACATTAAAAGGTTTTTAAAAAAATATAAATACCGCTGTACAGAATCCGTGAACTCGATATGAACTATAAATCAAATTCGGAGTTTAAATGCGTTTTAGACAAAGATTAAAACATAAAAGATGCTTCAAATCCTTCCTACAATCTAACTGTAACCTCAATTGAATCAGAAACATCGATTTGAACTCGAATTTGTTGATGAACAAAAGTTTGACTTTATAAACCCAAATCTTTGACTCCAAAATTCTTGATCGTTAGAAAGAACTGAGTTGTGAAATTTTGCAGATACGTTAATTAAGGGATTCCTAACATAATGACAATTATAGATTTCAACAATTATATCAATTTCGAATTTTGGAACTAACTCAGTTGGAACAAGGTTTCGCTGGAAAAAAAAAATATATATAACATCTGATCCTTCATCCATTCGTAGTAGTGGTTATGTAAAACTGTTTGAAGATTGATTCCACAAATAATAATTGATCAAAATTATTTTGTAGGGTTGTTGAGATGGATAGAGTTCACAGATAAGAGAAAGAAAAGAAGGAAGCAGAAAGCAACAAAAAAAATATTAGCTGTGATTTATTAAGCGTAATATCATATCATTTTCTATATATATAATATTTAATAATTTTAATTAATAAACATATTAAATATAATAACAATTAATAAATTCATTCAATATAATAATATGTTAATATTATTAATAACAATAATAATAATAATTATAATTATCACAATGATTTTTAATGTTAATAACAAGTAACCATATTAATAATAATATTATTATTACTAATTATAATTCTAATCATTTTTAACATTTATATTTGAAATCTTTATTTTTATAACTATAATCTTTTAATTATGATTATAACAATGATAATATTAATAATACTAATATTAATGTTAATATCAATAATAAAAATGATGTAATGATAATATTATTAATACAACTATAGTTTACTTGTAATTAAATTTAATGTATTAGTATTTCATACCATTGATTATGTTATATAACTATTTCATAATAACTTATATTGAATTCTAATATATTACAATATATAATCAATAATTATGTATAGTATCATATATATATATATATATATATATATATATATATATATATATATATATATATATATAAACTCAATTTAAATTACACTTAGTTATTTTGTATCTTATTTTATATATTTATTTCAAATGTTTAAATTCTATTTTATAATTTTAAATTATTATATATATACATGTTTATTTGCAAACTATGATTCGTGAATCGTAGGAGGTGGTCAAAGTCAAATGCATTCATGGAAATAGTTCAAACATTATGAGACTCAGTTTGATAGACTTTGCTTTTCGTGTCGAAATCATATAAGATTAAGTTTAAAGTTGGTCGGAAATTCCCGGGTCATCACACGAACCGCCAACCATCCCGGTGTAATAGAAGAAGTCAACGAGCTTCGCGCTCGGGTAGTGGCTTTGGAGAATATGGTGCAAAGGTTACAAGCATCAGCAGCATCACCGACATCAACTGTACCACCATCAGTAACATCAACAGTACCATTACCACCACCAATAACATCCGCATCCTACACCTCAACATCACAATAAGTACCTCGAGCGTCAATGTCATACGCACCATAGATATCAAGGAGTACCAACAACAATAACCGATGAAGTATTGATTCATAACTTCATTGGAAAAACATTCTGCGGCGATTATGTAATCTCTAAAGTCTTAGAGATTATCTATTCTAGACTTAACCATAAATCAGATAAGTGGACCGAAATTATAGAAGGAAGAGTAGAAACCCTGATAAGAATAGTATGTGATTTACAAGCTAGACTTGTTATACAAATAGCACCGTCAGTACAGTCAGCATCGTTAGCACCCGCAGCATCTATATTTTCGCCAGTTCAATAATCATCGGGGACATCATCACAAATTAACAACGCGTATATTGTATCAACGAGTTATGAAGTATTAACTCATTCCCATGAAGAAATTACATTTATATTTTATATATATATATGAATTTTGAGATCAAAATAAATCCTTTCGAACTAAGCTATTATGTGTGAAGTCTCAAAGGTAGATACTACTAGATTAATTCATACTAATATGCTATAATGTACATCTCTCATTAACGACTTAACCACAGTTAACTTCAATCTCTGTTTAAAATTCAATGAATTCTGTTTCATAATAACCTAAGTGTATTAATCAATTACATGTTTGATTTTACACTTTCATTTTCGATGTACTCGAAACTTTCTAGAAAACATCATTCATATCTTGCGAAGTTCACAAGAATTCCACGAACACCAACATCATCAACTGAGGAAATATCAATAAAAATGAACAATGAAGTATTGATTCATAATTTCATTTACGTTAAAGAGATAATTACGAAATTTCTAAAGTTTTAGAGATTATTCATTTCTAGTTCCAGCCGAAAATCAAATGAGTTTAATTTAATATTAAATCTGTATTACATCCGAAGAATATATACATATATTTTCATAAAGACTGTGATAAAAATTCTCTTGTACAAAATATTACTTGTGAAACTTTTAACGGGTAGGTAATACCCAAGAAATATATAAATTCACAATTAATATGTTACATTCTTCGATTCTGATTCAACAATCATCAACTACACTCACTACTTTCACAACGATATACATTCTTTCATGGAAATCAGAACAACCATTTTTATTCAAATTCGATTACATATTCTGATTTTAACAGATCAGAATCCAAGTCGAGATATAACCGATACCATCACTCTTAAATCCCTACATCTTTCAAAGTTATACTTTGACTTCAAAACTGTGCTAGAACATCACTTCTATTCATAAAACCTAGAAAAGTATTCGTGTCGTTCAAAATTCTAGAACATCATAGGTATATTGACGATCACAATCTGCGTTCAAACCCTTCATGACTTTTAAAACCCCTCAATTAAGAAACAATCGAGAGGATGATCCAACCACATGTTATCTATGAAAATAAGGACTTATGCATATAGCCATGCACCTGAAAAACTCTTGGAACCTAAGTAGAAGTTTAAAACGAATTTATGATCCCTTGGTGTTGTTATTACCGAAAATAACTTTACAATCCCTCTCTAAATTAGCCAATTTTGTCAAATCTCCAGCAAATCAACCTCGACTTTCATTTGAATTAGCCTTATTATAACCTTGATATATAAGTTTGCCTTTCGTCATCGTTACTGGGGAACCATTTATATCCCACCACATTAGCAGTAAACTTACCAGTAACTTCATTATTCATTGGCTTAAGTCTCTCTGAAGAACCATTATATTTGTTCACTAAAACCTTATCATATATTCATCCACATCTTATAACGAGAATTACCATACCAATTACCGAGAATTAGCAATCAGTATTTTGAATCTCGCAGCGTTACTACATCAACAGTTATATGTATACATATAACATTTATCTCTTAGAATTATGATCTTCCATTCTGAGATTCTGAAAAGCACCCAGTCTGCGAATCACTACTCAGAATGTTGAAAAAGCTGAATGAAGCAGCAAAAACTGTAAACGACCTTAACAGCCAAAAGTTTGATGATAAAGAACAGCGTATTGGCAAGGCTCAGAAAAAGAGAAGCTTTGGAACTGGAAAACGGATTGAGCAGACCATGAAGGAGGCTGTGGACAAATCACAAAGACTGAACCCGCCTTCAAAGAATCCAAATTATTCAGTATCTGCTAAAGTCATTAACGAATACCTTGCTCCCGACACTAAACCTTTACTAATAAATCTTCTTCATCATCCATCGATATTAGAAATTCTAAGATATCATCATATCTTTCATTATAAATATCCTCGATATTTTTGAAGATATCTTCATAACTATTCTTATCTGAAATCAATTATCTCTTCTCGTTATCTGTATTACATCATAAAGGAAACTGTTTAGTTTCTATATTCTGAAAACCTTTGAGTTTAAATTATGAATGTTTTTGAAGAAATGTTGGGAATTGAAGCATGAGTTAGTATAATATAATGACACTTGATCAATGTGATTATATTATTGTAAGTCATGCTGAGTTTCTAATGAAACGTGATGATTCACAGACCATAACTGTGACGACCCAGAAATTTTCGACTAAATTTAAACTTAATCTTTATATTAGTTCGACACGATAAGTAAAGTCTGTAATGTTGAGTCTAGAAAATTTTGGAACGATGTTCATATATTCAATTGACCTTCGACTGCTCTCGACGATTCACGAACAATTAATTGTAAATAGATATGTGTGTATGTATATATAAATAATAATTCGAAATATAATTTGAAGTATTATATGTTATTGTTATTAAAAATTAATAAAATAAAAATAGGATATTATAATAATTAGTATTTAAAATATATCTCTATATATAAATAAAGTATATTAAAAATAAATATTAAATGATTGTAATACTCGTTTGATGTTTCGATTGATATTAAGCAGGTTAAATTCAAACTTATGTAATTTTAAAATAAAAGTGTTACGAAAATGAGTTCTATAAATTTTAGGTTTATTAAAAATGTATTTAGGAACTATTTTCTAAGTTTTAACACTTTTTATATTTTATCCAGAAATGAGAGGGACAGTTGATGTAATTTTTATTTAACAAATTTAGGATCGAATTTTATATCATAATGACCAAAATAAATAAATAAAGTTAATTTAAAAATTTGGGATTTTTCTGAAAGACTTTTATCCGCCACTAATTATGAACGGAGTACGATATAGCATTCCGTGAAAACTGTCGGTAGAATAATCCAACAATTCAGGCTGCTACACTATTCTCTTTGCGTTTCATTACCTTACATGATTGTACAATTATTATTATTATATTTATTATTATATTATATATTTACGTTTTAATTTGTGATTCATATAACTTTAAACAAACTAGTATTATATACACATCCACATATGCTTATTAATAGACACAAAACAAACCCACATCTCATTCTTTTCTCTTGATCCAGCTAAACATCTAGCTTCACCACCCTACTTCAATATTTTTTGTTTTGTTTTGATTATAACCAAACATCATCCACTTGCATATACTATTGCTACTGCATGCCTTGTGATCATCATTTTCCATCACATGCTCATTATAAAACCAACCCACCATGTCATCTAATAACCATTATTATATATTTCTTGCTAATAAATTCATTTCACCACAATCTGTAAATTCAACGTGTAGATGTATGAGAGTAATACAAAAAACACAATTCAAAAGCTAACAATACGGATTAAAAAAAAAAACAGAAACCCATCGATAGTGATGGTAAACGATAGAGTTTACTTGGATTTCTGTCTCATCTTTCGACGCTTCATCTTCAATCTCCTCATTCTTTTCTTCTTCCACTTAGCCCTCATGAGAATGCTGGAAGGATTTCAGGGAGTACGACAGGTGGCGGTTGATGATGGAATGCCACAACCTTCTTTACTACTTCGATCTGTGTTCTATATCTACTTCGAACAACCACCTTTTGAACCACCTCACCACCATAACCCAAGCACCACTCCCATCATAACCACCGACAACCATTAACCACCACTCCACCTTACCACTTACAACCCTCACCTTCAAGAACACCGTCACTTCCATCACCAAATCGCCACCCATATCAACCACCATAGGCGGATCAACCACCATACACCACCACCGTGAGAATAAACACCACCATCATCTTCCACTGCTAACCAATCCTATTACTTTCATTTTTCTGTTTCATTTATTATCTCAACGAACCATTAATACAGCTCGTGTACAGCTGCTATATCCCTTCTGTTTTCTGACCGAACACACCATAACCACCATCACCACCGTACATCACTGCAACTATTTAAAGACCTTCTATTTAAACGAAACCCATTTATAATGAAGATGAATAGTAACTCGCTATCTTTCTATTTCTGTTGCTGTTGAAACGAAGACGATGGAACGAGTATGATAATGATTCAAAGATGGTTATGATGATAACAATGGTCACGAAGCATGATGATTAAGGATGAAGATGACTATATCACAGCGGGTATAGGTGATGAAAATAATAGATGTACAGTGATGATATTGATGATTTGATAGAGATAATGATAATGATACAGTTATATTAAGATTACTGCTACGATTACCTTGTGTTTTACAAACCCACGAAGCTAATCTGGTATTCCTGCTGCTCGTTAAACCTACTTCCTATATATTGGATTTTCTTCTTTTTATTTAAAAACGGTATCCATGGGCTTCTATTTAATTGGGCTTAGTATTTAATGTTAGGCCGAGATCAAATTTAGACATTTGGGCCATCCTTGTTTTAAATGGATTTAGGAATTCATGTTGGACCGGATCAATAACAAGTTATATGGTTTTAATACGGAGTATAAATTAGAAAAACGAAAATGGAAGAATGGTTAAGGTGTTAGCGGGTGAATGAGAGGTCACGGGTTCGAGCCTGGTCTGGGGCATTTTTTTTTTTTTTAGGAATTCACTCTTCAAAGGTTGTAAACTTATTATTATTATAATTATTATTATTATTATTATTATTATTATTATTATTATTATTATTATTATTATTATTATTATTATTATTATTATTATTATTATTATTATTATTAAGTATCAAGTATTATTATCTTTATTATTATTATTATTATTATTATTATTATTTCAAGTATTATTATTATTAATAAACATTATTATTATCATTATTAGTATTGTTATTATCAAAAATTATTATTTTTACAACTATATTATTATTATTATTATTATTATTATTATTATTATTATCATTTTTCTACTAGTATCATTATTATTATTATTATTATTATTATTATTATTATTATTATTATTATTATTATTATTATTATTATTATTATTATTATTATTATTACAACTATATTATTATTAAAAGAATCATTTTTAGTATCATTAAAATTATCATTTTTAAAAAAAAATTAATATTTTTATTATTACTATTATTACTATCATTATCATTATTATTATATTACATCAAATAAAGATTTTGTACATAAAATATACTTATTACATATACTATAATTTTATTAATATTTCATATAACTATATATCAACCATATTAACATTTTTTTTTATAAATGCATCCATATAACAAACTATTTATTTTTAAATCTAATACTAATCATATAATATATATATATATATATATATATATATATATATATATATATATATATATATATATATATATATATATATATATATATATATATATATAGTAATATAACTAAATGTATAAATATTAATTATTTTAAATATATATACAAAATAAATATATATAACATATAATTTAAGGTATAATATATATAACTAAAGTACATGTTTTAAATGGAATTTAGTATAGAACTCTATATAAATACAAACACATAAATATTATATAATTAATAAATGAAATTATGTGATTTCCATTATATGTTTTAATAGATATACAATTGATATAGGTTGGTGAATCCAAGGTCAACCTAGCATTGTTCAGTTCCGTCGTATGCATATTTTTACTACAAAATATCGTATTGTGAGTTTCATTTGCTCCCTTTTACTCTTTACATTTTTGGGACTGAGAATACTTGCGCTGTTTTTACAACTGCTTTATTAAATGCCTTTGAAATCTATATTTTTGGACTGAGATGCTTTTATAAATGTTTGACGAGATAGACACAAGCAAAACATTCCTCGAATGAATTATTATGCAGACAGAAGTTCTGTGGATTATTATTGAATTAGTTGGATGTTATAATTGCCACTAATTGTTGTAAATATTTCTCCTGATTATTATTGCTTGGTAACCTAAGAATTAGAAACGGGTATGACCCTAATTCACGCGAATCCTAAAGGTAGCTACCGGGTTTAACACCCCCACCCAGAATGTTCACTAGACGGAAGAGCTAGTGGGCGTGGTGTTTAGTACTTCAAAGTTTATATATTATATAGACGAGATATTCTGTTTTAGGGATATTATTGATGCGCATTATATGTTAAGGTCGGTTACCATGTTGAGCAATGAAATCAAAATGAATGTTATGTATCGAGAGAATGATTTTTATACACAGGTAATATATATTATTTTTGTACACGAGATATGTGTACGGTTATTTAAAAATCGTAAGGCAACCTACGGTGGAGAAAAGGATACGAACCTACTCTGCTAAGCATTATGAAAAATGGTTTGTTACACGAGATAGGTGTACTGTATTTAAATCTTGTGGTCTATCAAAATGATGAATTTTATTGCTTATGATAAACCTATGAGCTCACCAACCTTTTGGTTGACACATGAAAGCATGTTTATTCTCAGGTATGAAAGAAATCTTCCGCTGTGCATTTGCTCATTTTAGAGATATTACTTGGAGTCATTCATGAAATATTTCAAAAGATGTTGCATTCGAGTCATCGTGTTCAACAATACGAGTTCAACAAGATTATTATTAAGTCATTGATAGTTTGATATATTATGAAATGGTATGCATGCATGTCAACTTTCGATGAAATGAAAGTTTGTCTTTTAAAAACTAATGCAATGTTTGTAAAATGTATCATATAGAGTTCAAAATTCCTCGCGATGTAATCATATGTTATTGTATTCATCCTTATAGATTGGGACGGGTCATCTCATGTGGTATCAGAGTGGTGGTCTTAGCGAACCAGGTCTTGCATTAGTGTGTCTAACTGATAGTTGTTTAGATGCATTAGTGGGTCTGGACTTCGACCGTGTCTGCATGTCAAAAGTTTTGCTTATCATTTTGTGTCAAAAAATACCTACTTATCATTCTTAGTCTAAACACATCTTACTGCATTGATTGCATGAATAGTGCATAGACAAAATTCGTATCTTAGCATATCTGCTAATTCATATCTTAACGTATCTGTTACTGTAAACTTTGCCTGACATATCCCGTAAATTCCTCCGTAATCTACGAAATCTTTTGTTCTATATATACAGATATTCTATGTAATTAGAATACCATCCGATAGCCGAAAATTATTTCATATCGAAAAATCCTTTATTCAATCGTACGAAATGGAATTTGCCACTAGTTCAAGTCCCTCGGATTCCGATATGGAGTTTCACTCGAGCTCCGAAAGCAGTGTGACCGGAATAGATCAACCAATTAGCCATCATCTATTCTGGATGAATTGGGGATGGGTTCGTAGTCGACTTAATCAATGTAGAAGAGTAGAAGGCGATCCTTTCCACCAACCGAATTCACCTCTTGGTGAAGAACCTGAAACACTTACCGGCGAACCTGTCCGAAACACCATATTCACCTTCATTCCCAGGATATCTCGCAATGATTATATGATATTCCAAATTCTGAACCTTATTCATCCACTCGTTCTGATCGACAATCATCCCGAAATAATGGAAGAAGTCAACGAGCTTCGCGCTCGAGTAATCAATTTGGAGGATATGGTGCAAAACTTACCAGCTTCAGTAACATCACCAGCACCAACAATACTACCAACATCAACACCAGTACCTCCAATAACCCAAGTTTCAACATCACATGCCTCAACATCTCATTATGTACCTCGAGCATAATCATCGTTTGACAATTATATAATTTCTAATGTTTTAGAGATTATATATTCATGTTCTAACGGTAAATCAAACGAGATTAATATCATATTAACTCATTAAATCTATATTACATCTGAAATATATATATATATATATATATATATATATATATATATATATATATATATATATATATATATATATATATTCATAAAGATTGTAATTAAAAATTCTTTTGTACAAACTATTAATGGTGAAAATATTTTAACGGGTAGGTAATACCCGAGAAATATTTAGATTTCACATTAATAAGTTACACTGTACATTCTTCCAATCTGATTCAACAGTCATTTACTATCCTACTTACATCCACAGATATACGTATCCCTTCACCGCGGAATAACCAGTTTCATTCAATTTCATATTTGGATTTTGACCTATCAGAATCCAACAAGTGGCATAATGAAGAAAACATTGGACAAAATAAAATTTGTTAGAAACAAACAAATTAACTATGAGAAATTTTGTTAAGAATCCACGCTAACAAAATCCAAGCTAACTGTTCCTAGCTAACTGTTAATTCCTTATTACATTATTTATCGCAATTTATTTATCGAAATTTTAATTCTCGCAATTTTATTTATCGTCATTTAATTTCTGTTATTTATTTTACGCACTTTATTTATCGTCATTTAAATACTGTTATTTACGCATTTTAAATATCGGGACACGTATACAAGGTTTTGACATATCATATCGATGCATCTATATATATTATTTGGAATAACCATAGACACTCTATATGCGGTAATGATCGAGTTAGCTATACAAGGTTGAGGTTGATTCTAAAATAATATATATACTTTGAGTTGTGATCGAGTCTGAGACATGTATACAATGGGTCACGATATGTATTAATTAATTCGAATATTATATATTAAACTACATATGAATTATTGAATTACTAACTGTGGACTACTAACAGTGAACTACTAACATTGGACAATTAAAATGAATTAAAATATTGATTATAACATATGAAACTAAACATTTCTTCAAGTTTGCCACTTGGTTTCATCTTAAACCTCATTCTTATCTTGATGATTCCAATCCGCGTTCAAACCTTTCATAATTCTTGAAAACACCTCAATCGAGAGAAGGAACCAACTGCATCTCATCTACGGAAGGAAAGATTTATGCATATAGTTATGCACCTGAAAAACTCTTGGAACTTAAGTAAACATTTAACACGTATCTGTGCTAGCTCCTTTGGCATTGTTATTACAAAAAATAACATTGCAATTCTTTTTCACAATAGTCATTTTTGTCACAGCTCCAGCAAGTCAACTTCGACTTTTCGTTCGAAACACTCTTATTATAACCTCGATATATATGTTGCCCTTTCACCATCGTTACCGGGGAACCGTTTATATCCCACCACATTATCAGCAGACGTACCAACAACTTCATTACTCTTTGACATAGTTCTCTCTGAAAAACCACTATATTTATTGAAACCCTATGATGTACTCATCTATTTCTTGTAACGAGAATTGCTATACCAATTACCGAGAATCAGCAATCAGTATTTTAAAATCTCACAGCATGTCTACATCAACAGTTATATGTATATATATAACATTTATCTTTTAGAATTATGATCTTTCATTCTGAAATTCTGAAAAGCAACCAGTATGCGAGTCAATACTCGGAATGTTGAACAAGCTGAATGAAGCAACAAAAACTGTAAACGACCTTAACCGTTGAAAGTTTAATGATAAAGAATAGTATGTTGGCAAATCTCAGAAATGTTGAAACTAGAAAACGGATTGAGCAAACCATGAAGGAGGTTGTGGACATTAAGACTAAACCTGCCTTAATAGAATCCAAATGACTCAGCATCTGTTGAAGTCATTAACGAATACCTTGCTCCCGATCCTACACTTTTACGGACAAATCTTCCTCATCATCCATCAATATTAGAAATTCTAAGATATCATCATATCTTTCATCAAAAATATCCTAGATATTTCTGAAGATATTTTCATAACTAATCTTATCTGAAATCACCTATCTCTTCGCGCTATCTGTGTTACATCATAAAAGAAACTATTTTAGTTTCTAAATTCTGAAAAATTCGAATTTAAAATATGAATGTTTTGAAGCTGTGTTGGGAATTGAAGCATGAGTTAGTATAATATAATGACACTTGATCAACGTGATTATATTACAGTAAGTCATGTTGAGTTTCTAATAGAACGTGATGATTCACAGACCCTACCCTCATCATGTGCCATGTTACACGACTCTTACATTCTACTAAATCTCTAAACAAAATCAAGAATATATTTTGTTGATAATTCTATCTTTTCTAGTGACTTCTGATAATTTGGCAAATGTTTCGGAAATATGAATTGAAGTATAAAAGATGAGAGTTGTGGAAATAATGGGACGGAAGAAGTTCATTTATAGTGAAATATCCGACAGAGCAATCGAAACAGATTATTGCATTTAATCAAAGAAGATTCTAATTTCCTTAAATGCCGGAGAACCAAATCTTAAAACGAAGATTTCCTCTAAATCCCTTAATTTCCGAAAATCAACCGTGACTACGTCACCGGTAAAGAAGAACTTGCATTTACTCATTTCACTCTTTTGTGATAGCTTCATTCGTACTCTTCGAATAATCTAATCATTTTATCCATATTACTCTATGGTAATAAAATTCTATTTTATCAACTCATATGAGTCATGAAAACATACTTATTGTCAACCATGACCATCACAATCAAATTTCGGGATGAAATTTCTTTAACGGGTAGGTACTGTGACAACCCGGAAATTTTCGACTAAATTTAAACTTAATCTTTATATAAGTTCGACACGATAAGCAAAGTCTGTAATGTTGAGTCTAGAAAATTTTGGAACGATGTTCATATATTCAATTGACCTTCGTGTAACACCCCAGCTTAACATGACCACAATATTGTCCGCTTTGCCCGCAGGCGCACGGCTTTTTCTTGGCGATCACACACGAGAAGCACTTTCCCAGGAGGTCACCCATCCTGGTAGTGCTCTCGCACGAGCACGCTTAACCACAATGTACTCACACTTCTGCTCAGCCTGTGGTCCTAAAACGCGTTGTGTCATTTAAGCTTGAGTATTACCTTATAATCCCATGATCACTCATGTCAGTGGGCGATGTGAGATTTGCCTAGGGTGTTACATTCACCCCCCTCAGGGACTCATCGTTCTCGATGAGGTTTGCCCCACCACCCCCAACGGCACATGAGTGGCTCTGATACCATTCTGTAACACCCCAGCTTAACATGACCACAATATTGTCCGCTTTGCCCGCAGGCGCACGACTTTTTCTTGGCGACCACACACGAGAAGCACTTTCCCAGGAGGTCACCCATCTTGGTAGTGCTCTCGCACGAGCATGCTTAACCACAACGTACTCACACTTCTGCTCAGCCTGTGGTCCCAAAACACGTTGTGTCATTTAAGCGTGAGTATTACCTTATAATCCCATGATCACTCATGTCAGTGGGCGATGCGGGATTTGCCTAGGGTTCATATATTTGAACACCTGGTAACCGACATTAACAAAATGCATCTAGAATATCCCCATAAATAATATCGAAGTACTAAAGCAGTTCAAATTCTCTGACTGGGGCTTGTCAATGGCCCATAGATCTATCTTTAGGATTCGCGTCAATTGGTGGCAATTATAATAAACACCAATTCTTAGGTTACCAAGTTCAACAAGGGCGATATCCGGTATAACGATTCAACGTAGAATGTAGTTTCAATTACTTGTGTCTATTTTGTAAATCATTTTCAAATCTGCATGTATTCTCATCCCAAAAATATTAGATATTAAAAATGGGACTATAACTCACCAACTTTTTTGTTGACGTTTAAAGCATGTTTATTCTCAGGTGATTATTAAGAGCTTCCGCTGTTGCATGCTAATATATGGACAAGATGTGGTGTCAACATGCTTGTATAATATTGTTTAAAACTGCATTCGAGAATTATTTTGTTGTAACATATTAATATTGTAAACCAATATGTATTGGTAGTGTGTAAGTGTGATATGTTCATATTATCATTTCTGGATAATCTAGGTAGTGTCTTTTTAACCTTATCGATAAAATAAAGGTTATGGTTTGTTTTAAAAACGAATGCAGTCTTTGAAAAACGTCTCATATAGAGGTCAAAACCTCGCAGCAAAATCAATTAATATGGAACATTTATAATCAATATGAACGGGACATTTCACTTCGACTACTTTCGAAAATTCACAAACAATTAATTGTAAATAGATATGTGTGTATGTATATATAAATAATAATTCGAAATATAATTTAAAGTATTATATGTTGTTGTTATTAAAAATTAATAAAATAAAAATAGGATATTATAATAATTATTATTTAAAATATATCTCTATATATAAATAAAGTATATTAAAAATAAATATTAAATGATTGTAATACTCATTTGATATTTCGATTGATATTAAGCAAGTTAAATTCAAACTTATGTAATTTTAAAATAAACAGTGTTACGAAAATGAGTTCTATAAATTTTTGGCTTATTAAAAATGTATTTAGGAACTATTTGTTAAGTTAAACACTTTTTATATTTTATCCAGAAATGAGAGGGATAGTTGATGTAATTTTCATTTAACAAATTTAGGATCGAATTTTATACCATAATGACCAAAATAAATAAATAAAGTTAATTTAAAAATTTGGGATTTTTCTGAAAGGCTTTTATCCGCCACTAATTATGAACGGAGTATGATATAGCATTCCGTAAAAACTGTCGGTAGAATAATCCAACAATTCAGGCTGCTACACTATTCTCTTTGCGTTTCATTACCTTACATGATTGTAAAATTATTATTATTATATTATATATTTACGTTTTAATTTGTGATTCATATAACTTTTCAAACAAACTAGTATTATATATACATCCACATATGCTTATTAATAGACACAAAACAAACCCACATCTCATTCTATTCTCTTGATCCGGCTAAACATCTAGCTTCACCACCCTACTTCATATTTTTTTTTTGATTATAACCAAACATCATCCACTTGCATATACTATTGCTACTGCATGCCTTGTGATCATCATTTTCCATCACATGCTCATTATAAAACCAACCCACCATGTCATCTAATAACCATTATTATATATTTCTTGCTAATAAATTCATTTCACCACAATCTGTAAATTCAACGTGTAGATGTATGAGAGTAATACTAAAAACACAATTCAAAAGCTAACAATACGGATTAAAAAAAAAAAAACAGAAACCCATCGATAGTGATGGTAAACGATTGAGTTTACTTGGATTTCTGTCTCATCTTTCGACGCTTCCTCTTCAATCTCCTCATTCTTTTCTTCTTCCACTTAGCCCTCATGAGAATGCTGGAAGGATTTCAGGGAGTACGACAGGTGGCGGTCGACGATGGAATGCCACAACCTTCTTTGCTACTTCGATCTGTGTTCTATTTCTACTTCGAACAACCACCTTTTGAACCACCTCACCACCATAACCTAAGTACCACTCCCATCATAACCATGGCAACCATTAACCACCACTCCACCTTACCACTTACAACCCTCACCTTCAAGAACACCGTCACTTCCATCACCAAATCGCCACCCATATCAACCACCATAGGCGGATCAACCACCATACACCACCACCGTGAGAATAAACACCACCATCATCTTCCACTGCTAACCAATCCTATTACTTTTGTTTTTCTGTTTCATTTATAATCTCAACCAACCATTAATACAGCTCGTGTACTGCTGCTATATCCCTTCTGTTTTCTGACCGAACACACCATAACCACCATTACCACCGTACATCACTGCAACTATTTGAAGACCTTCTATTTAAATGAAACCCATTTATAATGAAGATGAACAGTAACTCGGTATCTTTCTGTTTCTGCTGTTGAAACGAAGACGATGGAACGAGTATGATAATGATTCAAAGATGGTTATGATGATAACAATGGTCACGAAGCATGATGATTAAGGATGAAGATGACTATATCACAGCGGGTATAGATGATGAAAATAATAGACGTACAGTGATGATATTGATGATTCGATAGAGATAATGATGATACGGTTATATTAAGATTACTGCTACGATTACCTTGTGTTTTACAAACCCACGAAGCTAATATGGTATTCCTGCTGCTCGTTAAACCTACTTCCTATATATTGGATTTTCTTCTTTTTATTTAAAAACGGTATCCATGGGCTTCTATTTAATTGGGCTTAGTATTTAATGTTGGGCCGAGATCAAATTTAGACATTTGGGCCATCCTTGTTTTAAATGGATTTAGGAATTCATGTTGGGCCTGATCAATAACAAGTTATATGGTTTTAATACGGAGTATAAATTAGAAAAATGAAAATGGAAGAATGGTTAAGGTGTTAGCGGGTGAATGAGAGGTCACGGGTTCGAGCCTGGTCTGGGGCATTATATTTTTTTTTAGGAACTCACTCTTCAAAGGTTGTAAACTTATTCTTATTATTATTATTATTATTATTATTATTATTATTATTATTATTATTATTATTATTATTATTATTATTATTATTATTATTATTATTATTATTATTATTATTATTATTATTATTATTATTATTATTATTGTTATTATTATTATTATTATTATTATTATTATTATTATTATTAAGTATCAAGTATTATTATCTTTATTATCATTATTATTATTATTAATAAACATTATTATTATCATTATTAGTATTGTTATTATTAAAAATTATTATTTTTACAACTATATTATTATTATTATTATTATCATTTTTACTACTAGTATCATTATTATTATTATTATTACAACTATATTATTATTAAAAGAATCATTTTTAGTATCATTAAAATTATTATTTTTTAAAAAAATTAATATTTTTATTATTACCATTATTACTATCATTATTATTATATTACATCAAATAAAGATTTTGTACATAAAATATACTTATTACATATACTATAATTTTATTAATATTTCATATAACTATATATCAACCATATCAACAAATTTTTTTTATAAATGCATACATATAACAAACTATTTATTCTTAAATCTAATACTAATCATATAATATATATATATATATATATATATATATATATATATATATATATATATATATATATATATATATATATATATATATATATATATATATATATATATATATAGTAATATAACTAAATGTATAAATATTAATTATTTTAAATATATATACAAAATAAATATATATAACATAAAATTTAAGGTATAATATATATAACTAAAGTACATGTTTTAAATGGAATTTAGTTTAGAACTCTATATAAATACAAACACATAAATATTATATAATTAATAAATGAAATTATGTGGTTTCCATTATATGTTTTAATAGATATACAATTGATATAGGTTCGTGAATCCAAGGTCAACCTTGCATTGTTCAGTTCCGTCGTATGCATATTTTTACTACAAAATATCATATTGTGAGTTTCATTTGCTCCCTTTTACTCTTTACATTTTTGGGACTGAGAATACATGCGCTGTTTTTACAACTGCTTTATTAAATGCCTTTGAAATCTATATTTTTGGACTGAGATGCTTTTATAAATGTTTGACGAGATAGACACAAGCAAAACATTCCTCGAATGAATTATTATGCAGACAGAAGTTCTGTGGATTATTATTGAATTAGTTGGACGTTATAATTGCCACTAATTGTTGTGAATATTTCCCCTTATTATTATTGCTTGGTAACCTAAGAATTAGAAACGGGTATGGCCCTAATTTACGCGAATCCTAAAGGTAGCTACCGGGTTTAACACCCCCACCCAGAATGTTCACTAGACGGAAGAGCTAGTGGGCGTGGTGTTTAGTACTTCGAAGTTTATATATTATACAGATGAGATGTTCTGTTTTGGGAATATTATTGATGCGCATTATATGTTAAGGTCGGTTACCATGTTGAGCAATGAAATCAAAATGAATGTTATGTATCGAGAGAATGAATTTTATACACAGGTAATGTGTATTATTTTTGTACACGAGATATGTGTACGGTTATTTAAAAATTACGAGGCAACCTATGGGGGAGAAAAGGATACGAACCTACTCTGCTAAGCATTATGAAAAATGATTTTGTACACGAGATAGGTGTACTGTATTTAAATCTTGTGGTCTATCAAAATGATGAATTTTATTGCTTATGATAAACCTATGAACTCACCAACCTTTTGGTTGACACTTGAAAGCATGTTTATTCTTAGGTATGAAAGAAATCTTCCACTATGCATTTGCTCATTTTAGAGATATTACTTGGAGTCATTCATGACATATTTCAAAAGACGTTGCATTCGAGTCGTCGAGTTCAACAAGATTATTATTAAGTCATTGATAGTTTGATATATTATGAAATGGTATGCATGCCTGTCAACTTTCGATGAAATGAAAGTTTGTCTTTTAAAAATGTATGCAATGTTTGTAAAATGTATCATATATAGGTCAAATACCTCGCGATGTAATCATATGTTATTGTATTCGTCCTTATGGATTGGGACGGGTCATCTCAATAACGTCATCATGTGCCATGTTGCACGACTTTTACATTCTATCTAATATATAAACATATCAAGAACATAATTTCTTGGTAGTTCTATCTTTTCTCTTGAATTCTGGTAATTTAACCAATCAAGATCGTGCTATTACAATTTCTCTCTTAGAACATTAGTCATGTTTATTCGAAACTCCATACCTACGAATTCTGGACCATTACTTGCAAAAAGAAAACAAAAGCATGAAGCTCTGAAACAGAAATGGGAGTATAAATCGCAACAAATAAGAGAGAGCATTAACTGTGGATGTCAATGATTATAGAAAGATAGAAGCAGGGACATCGAAATATAAGGGAAGATATAAAAACCAACAACAACCCAGAAATTACAAACCGTGTATATCGATGCATATTACAATATAAAGATACAGGAGAACTAAAAACACTATAAAACCAAGAGTATAGTAGAAGTAAATAGATTCTTCCGGTGGCAGATGAAAAAGAAGAATGACAGATATGAAAGTTAGGAGTATATCAAGAATCAGAACTATATGGAGCATATTGACGAATGCTTTAAAGTATGAATTGGGAAAGAAAGTATAGAAGATGGGAGTGTGGAAACAAGGAAACGAAGGGAGTAAATTTATAGTGAAATATCCGACAGAGCAATCGAAATAGATTATTGAATTTAACCAAAGAAGATCCTAATTTCCTTAATTATCGAAGAACCAAATCTTATTATAAAGATTTTCTCTAAATCCCTTGAATTCTGGAAATCAACCGTGACTACGTCACCAGTTAAGTCAAACCTGCATTTACTCTTTTCACTCTTTTGTGATAACTTCACTCGTACTCTTCACATAAGCAAATTGTTTTATCCATATTACTCAATGATGATAAAACTCTATTTATCAGTTTGTATGCATCATGAAAACATACTTATTGTCAGCTATGACGATCCCAATCAAATTTCGGGATGAAATTTCTTTAACGGGTAGGTACTGTGACGACACGAAAATTTCCGACCAAATTTAAACTTAATATTTATATGATTTAATGTCCGACACGATAAGCAAAGTCTGTAATGTTGAGTCTCAAAATTTTTAGAACTATGTTCATGTATTCAATTACCCTTCGACTACTCCCAAAGATCCACAAACAATTATATGTAAATAGATATGCATATATAATTTTATATATATATATATATATATATATATATATATATATATATATATATATATATATATATATATATATATATAAATTGAAAATGGTAACAAAGTATTAAGTGTATGATATCATACATTAAATTTATTTGTTTCAATATCCATTTGATATATTTAACTACGGAATTAAAAGATAGTATCAAACGATTTAATTAACGGATATTCTTGTTAGCAATTATCAATTCCATATATATTGATATATTATTATAAGTCTCAGTTGAGAGGTCCACTATGATTTGAGAAATCTTTCCTTTTTAATAATATTCAGAATAAATGGTAAAGTGATTTACATGTGAAAACAAAGTACCAATTATAGAGAGTTAGTAAAGTACCAATTATAGAGAGTTAGTCAAAAGTTAGTGGAGATTCCTGCTTAACTTTCAATGTGTGCTTTACAATAATTTCTCGTGTATGTTGATAAGATAATCATTAGAATTAAATATGTAAAATAATACACAAAGTAATTAAGTTACTGTTAAGATGAATATATATATAAATATATATATATATATATATATATATATATATATATATATATATATATATATATATATATATATATGTTATTATGAATTTATATATGATTTCTATTAAATATATATAAACATTAACTATTCAGTAAATGTTATCATAGTATATAATATTACATAAATAATAAATGGTATTATATTAAATTGATTGCAAGTTTGAATATAATTGTTATATTAATATTATTATCATTACTTTTATTATTATTAATATTGATATTAATATTTGTATTATTACTATTATTATTTCTAATATAATATATATATATATATATATATATATATATATATATATATATATATATATATATATATATATATATATATATATATATAAATTTGATATGTACAATTGATTATATTAGTATTATTAATATTATTAATATTATTAAAATCATTAATAATATTAATATTATTGTAAGTAATAGGATTAGTATTATCATTTTTATTATTATTATCATCATTATTATTAATATTTAAACTTTTCTTTTATTTAAAACTTCCATTATTAATATTATCATATCAGTATTATTAGTATTATTTAATATTTTGATATGATTATTATTTATTATTATTACTAATATAATTGTCAGTATTATTATTAGAATTTCGATATTATTATTAAAATTTTTATTATTGTATTAATAATAACATTATCAATAATATTAATATTAAAGTTTATGAATTATGTATATATATATATATAAATAATCAAATATATAAATAAATATATATAAATACATATACATATATAAAATACAGTTATATATATAAATATATATACAGATAAATATATAAATACTGATATATAGGTATATAATTATAGATAAATATGTATTATACACATAGGATCCTAAATCAATTTTACAACACAATCAAATTGTATTTGATTTTGTTTATATCACTAAATTCATTACATAATCTGTAGCAAACTTATGAATTGGTTGAATTTAGATATCTGTTTATTTATTCTGTATATCTGATTGAATTATTCTGTCTCAATTTCGCTACCAGTCCAAATCAAATGACATATAGTCAAATTGATCAAATCATCTTTATTAAGCTTCAATTATATGATATCTATCATTATATAAGGCTCTGCTCTTTTGCAAATCGAAATTAAAAACCAAAACAAGAAAAATAAAAATGTTATCCCCTGTTCTTGATAATTTTCCAAAATTACGAATTCGAATTAAATTTCAAATTGTATTAATGCAGTTATGTTAGAAATCTTCCACATAAACTATTTGGAAAATCTCAAGGTTCAATTTATCTTATCGAGTTTGAATTTACGAGTCAAACTGTAAATTCAAAAAGTCAGACAGTTGTGTTCACCGTAAAATTCGGATTCGTTTTTATGTTTCATGTTCAATTGATGATGGCAGAAGTTTCTAGGAAGGATTTTAAATCTTTTTCATATAGGAATCGAAGCCTAAAACGATCTACAATTCATAATCAAAGATTAAGTTTATCGCGTTTATTTTTTTAAACTGCAGCTGTTTTAAATTCTTTAAATTATTTTCGTGTCTGTCAATTAAAAACACTATGATAATCATTTATGTTTTGATGTTACATCCTAGTTTAAACCAATTATTAGCTGTTATGATTTTGTTAAAGTTTCAATCGAATGAAACTGGGAAGGAGATGAAGTGAAACAGAAAACAGATTAAGTATATTTAGTTTAGGAATTTAATCAGAGAAACAAGCTAGCTCAGCTGGTTTGTGTGCGTGTTGGGGTAACTAGTGGTCACGGGTTCGAGCCTAGATTGTGGCATCATTTTTTTAGCATTGTTTTGAAGGTAGTACTCTTTTCTTATTTTTTATTATTATTATTATTATTATTATTATTATTATTATTATTATTATTATTATTATTATTATTATTATTATTATTATTATTATTATTATTATTATTATTATTATTATTATTATTATTATTATTATTGTTATTGTTATTGTTATTATTATTGTTATTAATATTTTTTATTATTATGTTAATATAAATAATAGGATTAATATTATTATCATTTTTGTTATTTCTAAATAATATCATTAAGTATTATTATTATTATTAATATTGTTATTATTATTATTATTATTATTATTATTATTATTATTATTATGATTATTATTATTATTATTATTATTATTATTATTAATATTGATATAATTATTATTATTATTATTATGATTATTATTAATATGATTAGTGTTATTATGAAAATAACACAATTTATTATTATTTTTATAAATATTAGTATTAGTATCATTTTATAAGTATTAGTATTATTATTATTATTATTATTATTATTATTATTATCATTATTAACATAAGTATTATTACTAATATTATCATTTTTATTATAAATATGATTATCATTATTAGTATTATTATCATTATTATCATTCTTACTAAAATTGTTATTTTGTTATCATTAAAAACTATCTATATTATTATTAGAATTTTATTATCACTACAATTATTATTACAACTATTAATATTAATACTAATATCATTATTTTATGATTATTATTACTAACACAAAAATATTTTAATTTAATATATTAACATTGATAATCTACCTTTTTAAATTAATATTAAGAACTTATTTAAAATATTGAAGATAAATATATATTAAGTTTTAATACATGAGATAATACTTCAATTATATATATATAAATTTTAAGTATTAAAATATACAAATGAATATAGTTAATAAATTATTAATATAATAAGTATATTAATAATATAAATATATAAACTTGTTTGATTACAATTATATGTTTTAATATATATAATTGATATAGGTTCGTGAATCCAAGGCCAACCTTGCATTGTTCAGTATCGTCATATGAATATTTTACTACAAAATATTGTATCGTGAGTTTGTTTGCTCCCTTTTTACTAAATGCTATTGCAATATATATTTTGGGACTAAGAATACATGCGCTTTTATAAATGTTTTACAAAATAGACACAAGTACTTAAAACTACATTCTATGGTTGGATTATTAAACCGAATATCGCCCTTTAAGCTTGGTAGCCTAAGAATTAGGGAAATGGCCCCTAATTGATGCGAATTCTAAAGATAGATCTATTGGGCCTAACATCCCCCATTCAGGTTATGGATGGCTTTAGTACTTCGAGATTAATATTATACAGACGAGAGGTTCTGTGGGGATATTCTATGCATTAAAGTTAATGTCGGTTACCAGGTGTTCAATTCATACGAATGATTTTATCTTTATGCAAACGAGAGGTTTAACTTATAAATATGAAAATCTTGTGGTCTATTAAAATATTGGAAATGATTGTTTATGATAAACTAATGAACTCACCAACCTTTTGGTTGACACTTGAAAGCATGTTTATTCTCAGGTATTAAAGAAATCTTCCGCTGTGCATTTGCTCATTTTAAAGATATTACTTGGAGTCATTCATGGCATATTTCAAAAGACGTTGCATTCAAGTCGTTGAGTTCAATAAAGATTATTATTAAGTAAATAACAGATTAGGTCATTTATAGTTTAGATATTATGAAATGGTATGCATACCTGTTAACTTTTTATGAAATGAAAGTTGGTCTTTTAAAAACGAATGCAATGTATGTAAATGTATCATATAGAGGTCAAATACCTCGCAATGTAACCATATGTTATTGTATTCGTCCTTATGGATTAGGACAGGTCGCTTCACATGCTGACTCCAAATCTTGTCCTTAAATTAGCATGCAACAGCGAAAGCTCTTAATAATCACCTGAGAATAAACATGCTTAAAATGTCAACAAAAATGTTGGTGAGTTATAGGTTTAACCTGTATATATATCAAATTTTAATAATAGACCACAAGATTTCATTTTTCAATAACATGAAATCTGCATAAAAATCATTCATATGATGAACACCTGGTAATCGGCATTAACAAGATGCATATAGAATATCCCCAAAATAGAATCTTCTCATCTGTATAATAATAACTTGAAGTACTAAAGCATTCCAAAGTCCAGAATGGGGGGGTGTTAGTTTCCGTAGATCTACATTTAGGATTCGCGTCAATTAGGGGTATTGTTCCCTAATTCTTAGGTTACCAAGCTAAAAGGGCGATATTCAGTATAGTAATCCAACCATAGAATGTAGTTTCAAGTACTTGTGTCTATTTTGTAAAATATTTACAAACTGCATGTATTCTCATCCCAAAAATATTAGATAGTAAAAATGGGACTATAACTCACTTTCACGGATTTTTAATTCGTCGGAAATTAAGACTTGGCCACTGGTCGATTCACGAACCTATAACAAATGTATACATATATCAAAGTATGATAGAAATATATTCACATCATATTTTATTACGTGTTGACGATTTAAGTTGTTAAGTTAGCAGTCCAACGTTAGTAGTCTACAATTAGTAGTCCACGGTTAGTAGTACATAAATAAATCGATATAGTATATGGTCTTAATATTTTCAAGACCCATATTATACATATTATCTCGAATCAATCCACGACCCATTGTATACATGTCTCAGACTCGATCATAACCCATGGTATATATATTATTTTAGAATCAACCTCGACCCATTATATGCTAACTCGAGCATTACCGCATATAGTGTCTTATGGTTATTCAAAATAATATATATAGATGATGTCAATATGATATGTCAAAACATTGTATACGTGTCTATGGTCTATCAAGACATGTATAATACAAGAAAGTTAGCTAAGATATAGTTAGTATAGATTTGTTATACAAATTTCCGTAGCTAAAACTAGTAATTCTATCCAATTTTGTTTTGCCCATAATTTCTTCGTTATAAATCCGTTTTGAGAGAATCAAATTGCTATGGTTTTGTATCGAACTAAAATTTATGAAACTAAACAGATAAAGTGATGGTTTATAGTCAGAGTTACAGGTTACAAGTCATTTTAAAAAGAGGTAGTCATTTCAGTCGAAAGAACGACGTCTTCATGACCATTTTGAAAAACATACTTCTACTTTGAGTTTAACCAAGATTTTTGGATATGGTTTCATGTTCATATGAAATATCATTTTCCTAGAAGAACAAATTTCAAATCAAATATTATCATAGTTTTTAATTATCCAACCCAAAATAGCCTCCGGTTTTACTACGACGGCGTATGTCCGTTTTTACGGTGTTCTTTGTGTTTCCAAGTTTTAAATCATTAAGTTAGCATATCATATAGATATAAAACATGTGTTTAGTTGATTTTAAAAGTTAAGTTAGAAGGATTAACTTTGTTTGCAATCAAGTTTAGAATTCACTAAACTATGTTCTAGTGATTACGAGTTATATTCTTCGAATAAGATAGTTATATATATATGAATTGAATGATGTTATGAACATCATTACTACCTCAATTATAGTAGGTAAACCTACTAAAATGATTAAAAATAAACTTGAGCTTCAAAGGATCTTTGATGGCTTGGAAGTTCTTGAAGTAGAATCATGACACGAAAACAAGTTCAAGTAAGAATTCTATCTTGATTTAAGATAGTTATGTTTATAAGAATTGAACCAAAGCTTGAATAAGTTTATTACCTTAATTATGAGATGAAAAGTTACTGAGATTAGATGGAAATTCTTGATCTTTGATGAGTTGTTGGATTGGATTAAAAGGATTGAAAGAAATCTTGAAGTCTTCTTGATTTTATGAAACTAGAACTTATAGAATTTATGAAGAACACTTAGAACTTGAAGATAGAACTTGAGAGAGATCAATTAGATGAAGAAAATCGATGAATGAAGGTGTTTGTATGTGTTTTGGGTCATGGTATATGGATTAGATATAAAGGATGTGTAAGTTTGTTTTCTTGTAAATAATTCATGAATGATTAATAATATTTTTGTAATCTTGCTAAATAATTCATACTAGATTACAAAGAATGGTTCCCACATGTTTGATGGCTGATCTAGGGCTGCTAAGGTGATGATTTGATATGTATATACCAATAGTAAATACATCTAGAAGCTGCATACAATACGAGTACAACTACTGTATGAATACGAGTAGAATTGTTGATGAAAACGAATGGGAATGTAAATTTAATCATTTTTGTTAAGTATAAGTATTTTGGTACATGTCATTAAGCCTTTCAAAAGTGTATTAATACATCTTAATACAAACATATATATATATATTTTAATTTAGTCGTTAACTCATCGTTAGTCGTTAAATGTATGTGTTGTTTCGAAGCTTATAGGTTAACGATCTTGTTTAATGTAATCAACCCATTATTATTATATCCAATGAGATGTTAAATTGTTATATTATCATGATAACATGGTGTATGAATATATCTTAATACGATATATATATATATATATATATATATATATATATATATATATATATATATATATATATATATATATATATATATATATAACTCGTTTCGAAATCCTTAAGTTAGTAGTCTTGTTTTACATATGTAGTTCATTGTTAATACACTTAATGATATATTCAATTATCATTTTATCATGTTAAACATAGTGTATTAATATCTTAATATGATACATATGTATTTATTTTAATTAAGACGTTGTTATAACGATAATCTTTATATATATCGTTTCGAGTTTCTTAATTCAGTAGTCTCATTTTATGTATATAACTCATTGTTAATATACTTAATGAGATACTTACTTATCATAATATCATGTTATATATATATATATATATATATATATATATATATATATATATATATATATATATATATATATATATATATATATCATCTTGTCGCTTTTACAAGTTTTAACGTTCGTGAATCGCCGATCAATTTGGGTGGTCAATTGTCTATATAAACTCATTTCAATTAATCAAGTCTTAATAAGTTTGATTGCTTAACATGTTGGAAACATTTAATCATGTAAATATAGTTCTCATTTAATATATAATCATGGAAAAGTTCGGGTCACTACAGTACCTACCCGTTAAATAAATTTTGTCCTGAAATCTTAAGCAATTGGAGGTGTTGACGCATCATCTGGAAATAAGTATGAGTATTTCTTCTTCATCAGATCTTCACGTTCCCAGGTGAACTCGGGTCCTCTACGAGCATTTCATCGGACTTTAACGATTGGTATTTTGTTTTGCTTGAGTCCTTTAGCCTCACGATCCTATATTTCGACGGGTTCTTCAACGAATTGTAGCTTTTTGTTGATCTTAATTTCGTCTAAAGGGATTGTGAGATCTTCTTTAGCTAAGCATTTCTTCAAATTTGAGACGTGGAAGATATTATGTACACTAGCGAGTTCTTGAGGTAATTCGAGTCGGTAAGTTACTGGTCCAACATGATCAATAATCTTGAATGGCCCAATGTATCTCGAACTTAGTTTCCCCCGTTTTCCAAAACGAACAAAGCCTTTCTAAGGTGATACTTTAAGCATAACCATGTCTCCAATTTCAAATTCTATATCTTTTCTTCTAATGTTCGCGTAGCTCTTTTGTCGACTCTGGGCGAATTTCAACCGTTGTTGAAATTGAATGATTTTCTCGGTAGTTTCTTGGATTATCTCTCGACCCGTAATTTGTCTATTCCCCACCTCGGTCCAACAAATGGAAGATCTACACTTTCTTCCGTAAAGTGATTCGAATGGTGCCGCATTAATACTCGTGTGGTAACTGTTGTTGTATGAAAACTCTGCTAATGGTATATGTCGATCCCAACTGTTTCCAAAATCAATAACATATGCTCGTAGCATGTCTTCAAGGGTCTGTATCATCCTTTCACTCTGTCAATCAGTTTGTGGATTATAGGCAGTACTCATGTCTAGACGAGTCCCCTAAATTGCTAAGGACTGCAAGTGGTTATGATACAATTTAGGTAATAGTCGACCGTCTTACCAAATCAGCACACTTCCTACCAATGAGGGAAGATGACAAAATGGAGAAGTTAGCACGACTATACTTGAAGGAAGTCATCTCCAGACATGGAATAACAATCTCTATTATCTCTGATATATAACGACCCGTCCTAATCCATAAGGACGAATACAATAACATATGGTTACATTGCGAGGTTTTGACCTTTATATGATACATTTTACAAACATTGCATTCGTTTTTAAAAGATAAACTTTCATTACATTGAAAGTTGACAGGCATGCATAACATTTAATAATATGTCCCAATCTATAAATGAATTAATAATAATCTTGAACTCAATGACTTGAATGCAATATCTTTTGAAATATGCCATGAATGACTCCAAGTAATATCTTTAAAATGAGCAAATGCACAGCGGAAGATATCTTTAATACCTGAGAATAAACATGCTTTCAAGTGTCAACTAAAAGGTTGGTGAGTTCATTAGTTTATCATAAATATTCATTTTCTTCACTTTAATAGACCACAAGATTTCAGATATTTAATTGTACACGTAACCCGAGTACAAAATAGTACGCATAACCTGCGAATTAAAAATCATTCATATGGTGAACACCTGGCAACCGACATTAACAAATGCATCTAGAATATCCCCAAATATACAGGTACACTCATCTGTATATAAAATCGAAGTACTTAAGTATCCGTAACCCGAATGGGACGTGTCAAAGTCCATAGATCTATCTTCAGGATTCGCGTCAATTTGGGGGTCTGTTCCCAAATTCTTAGGCTACCAAGCTAAAAAGGGTGATATCCGGTATAATAATTCAACCATAGAATGTAGTTTCAGTACTTGTGTCTATTTCGTAAAATAGTTATAAAAGCAGCGCATGTATTCTCAGTCCCCAAATATATATATAAAGGGAGTAATGAAACTCACGATATTATATTTCGTAGCAATAATACAAATGACGGTACTGAACAATGCAAGGTTGGCCTTGGATTCATGAACCTATATTAAATATATATATTTATATATTGGTCAATATCTGTCTAACAATTTAGGTCAAGTCGTAGTGTATCACAATCCTAATGCTCGAGTTCGATATGCAAAAGTCAACAAAAGTCAATTTGATCCAAGATGATTTCCAAAATCTATACATGTTTATTATATAACTTAAATATAGTCGTTTTATATATTTAAATATATTTATCAGATTTTAATACAAGTCATTTATTAATAAAAATTTATATTAAAATTTATAAAAATATACTTTTATATATCTTAAGTAATAATATTTATAAAGTTCACCTAATATCATAAAATATAGTGGTAAGGTGTTATTAATAATTATATTACATGTGGTAAAAATATCTTTGTGTTACATATTTATTTGATAAAATAATATTGATAATAATAATGAGTAAAAGTTATATTATTTTGTAATAATAATAATAATTATTATTATTCTATTAATAATAACAATGACAATAATTATTTTTACTAATGATGATATTAATTATAATAAAATGATTATTCTAAACATGATAATAATTATAATAACGATACTTTTTATTATTAACTGTAATAATAATAATATTTTATAAAAATAATAATTCTATTCAAAATGATAATTTTTAATAATAATAATACTAAAATGATAATAATAATGATATTTAATAATAACAATGATATTTCAAAAAAAATGATAGTTTTAATATTAATGATACTTTTAATAATAATAATAACGATAAAAATAATAAAATGATAGTTTTGGTAAAAATATTAATTATTTTTAATAATAATAATAATAATAATAATAATAATAATAATAATATTGATAATATTAATAATAACCTTAATGATAATAACGATCGTAATAATAATAACAATAATAATTTTTAATGATAATACTTATATTAATAATGATAATGATAATAATAATAATAATATTATTATTATTAGATAATAATATTAATGACGATAATAACGACGATAACGATAACGATAACGATAACGATAACGATGACGATGACGATAACGATAACGATAACGATAATAATAATAATAATCATTTTAACAATAATACATAAAATTATAGATAATTCAATTGACGATATCTTTTAATCCGTTCATCGAAATCATACGCTTTCTAAATGAAAAGTTATTAATTTTTCGCCAGCTTTCCAACGACATGCATATCATATACCTTATCTCAGTCTCATATGTATCAAATTCGTGATTCATCATAAACTATCTATCGATGAAAACTAAGCATACAAGCATGCATAATCATATATAATCGAGCACTAGTTAGGGATACACTATTAATATATAAAAGATAAGATATGAGTGCTCACGTATCAATATTGAGATTCAATATTGCAGGAAAGTACGTAGACACAACGGAGATGATAAACACTAGATTGACCTCACGTGCTATACCCCCGAACCATACCCATAACCTCCATAGCTATAATCCCATAATTTCCTTAGTTCTATCCCTCTCGAAAAAAATCCATTTTGAAAACATGCGAGCAAAACCTCGTCGTAGTATTTTATGTATAATACTAATAATAATACTACTACTGATAATAATACTAATATTAATAATAATAATATTAATCTTAATAATAATAATAATAATAATAATAATAATAATAATAATAATAATAATAATAATAATAATAATATAAATAGAGTAGAGAGATTGAGAAATATTGAGAGAATGAAGTGTGCTTTCAGTTCGTCCGAAAGCTCGAGTATTTAAATAACTTTTGGTGAATCACAACCCCATGCGATCGCATGGGTTCTGTGCCTTAGGACCATGCGATCGCATGGCTCTTTTGGCCAGCTCAACTTCGCCCAATTATATTTGCCGACACTCAATTATTATTATTTAATTTATATATTTATTTAATTTATATAATTATATATATATATATATATATATATATATATATATATATATATATATTATATTATATTATATTCACTAGTATAGTTAACTTGTAATCCTAGTTCTAATGACTTTTACGTTGACACTCGACTTATGTCTTAGTTCCAGTTTTTCGAACGACGTTTCATACGCTGAGAAAACTTGTACTTTATGTTTCGTGTAACGTACCTTTATACATAACAAGACTCAAATCAATAATAAACTATCCCACTCGAAAAATAACTTAATCATTTGAGTGTTTTGGTCATTTGCTTCTGTAAATCAACATTTTATTATGAATTAAATATATGATAATATCAAAACGTTTTGTATCTAGTTAATATTATATTTAATCACTTTGTAAAATATATAACTATATACATATCTACATATATATCTATATATCTTTATTTAGAAATATAATTTGTACATATTATAATTAAAATATTTACTTAATAATATATTATTTAGCTTTTCAAAACTAATTATATTTCGAAGTTTGTTAAAAATCGTTTTCATAATATAACATAAATTGGTATGAAACATTTATGTACTAGCCTTTACTCTGACTTGTCAAATATTTTAATTACTTATTTAAATATCGATCGACTCACTAATCGAATACTAATATCATTTATTAATAATTCAAAATATATATAAACACGTTTTTATTTACAAGTTGCAAGTTATATATATATTTATTCAATAAAATCACGGACCGTTATTATTTATAACTTTGTCAAAAGGTTTCTAGAAAGATTCTAAATTTTAAGATAACGTTAAAATGGCTCGGTAACAATTTTTCAAAAGTGGTTCCAGATATTGATAAATTTATATTCCTTATTAAAGAAGACGTGACACTCTAATCATTTATAATTTTTAAAATTTATAAAAGATAATGATAATAACAATAATAATCTACTTCTTGTCATGTTGTAAAATGTACTAATCTTTCGAAATATATAGAAGTACGTTTTATGTCTTTGAAACAATATATATGTAAGCTTTAATATACTTTGCTATATATATACACGTTTCACATAACACGTTTATTACGTAGATGTTTAACTAAAACGAATAAGTATAACGTTATACGTTTAATACCTTGTTAACGTTTCAACTCATATAATGGGTTTCATAACATATTTTCATAGCAACAAAACCATGTAATGCTTTATTAATATATCACAATTTAATATACACATATATATATACATATCTATTCACACATAATTGTTCGTGAATCTTCGGGCACAGTCAAAGAGTAATTGATTACATGAATGTAGTTCCAAAATTTTGAGATTCAACATTACAGACTTAACTTATCGTGTCGGAAACATATAAAGATCAAGTTTAAATTTGGTCGGAAATTTCCGGGTTGTCACATGATAGGGATGGCAGATTTGTTTCAAGGTTTTGGCAGACGTCACAGCAAGCATTAGGAACTTGTCTAAACAAGAGTACTGTCTATCATCCACAAACTAATGAACAGAGTGAAAGGATGATACAGACACTTGGAGACATACTACGAGCATGTGTTATTGATTTTGGAAACGGTTGGGATCAACATCTACCATTAGCAGAGTTTTCATCCAACAACAGTTACCACTCGAGTATTAATGTGGCACCATTCGAAGCACTTTATGGAAGAAAGTGTAGATCTCCGATTTGTTGGACCAAGGTGAGGGATAAACAAATTACGGGTCGGAGGTAATTCAAGAAACTACCGAGAAAATCTTTCAAATTCAACAACGGTTGAAAACCGCCCATAGTCAACAAAAGAGCTACGTGAACATTAGAAGAAAAGATATAGAATTTGAAATTGGAGACATGGTCATGCTTAAAGTATCACCTTAGAAAGGCTTTGTTCGTTTTGGAAAATGGGGGAAACTAAGTTCGAGATACATTGGGCCATTCAAGATTATTGATCATGTTAGACCAATAGCTTATCGACTTAAATTACCGCAACAACTAGATGGCGTACATAATACCTTCCACGTCTTGAATTTGAAGAAATGCTTAGCTAAAGAAAATCTCACTATCCCTTTAGACGAAATTAAGATTAACGAAAAACTAGAATTCGTTGAAGAACCTGTGACGACCCGGAAAATTCTGACTAATTTTAAACCAAACCCTCAATACGATATTATATTTTTGACACGATAAGCTAAGTCTGTAATCCTGAGTCCCAAAATTTTTGAATTATTTTCATTACAATTAACCTCGACCAGTTTTGATGATTCACGAACAATTAATTGTAAATAGTTATGTGTGTGTGTGTGTGTGTGTGTGTGTATATATATATATATATATATATATATATATAAATGGTTATTGAAAATATAATTTGAAATATTATATGTTGTTGTTATTAAAATTAATTATGTAAAATAAAATAAAAATAGGATATTATAATAATTATTATTTAAAACATATCTATATATAAATAAAATATATTAAAAATAAATATTAAATGATTGTAATGCTCGTTTGATGTTCCGATTAATATTAACCAAGTTAACTTCAAACTTATATGATTTTAAAAATAAACGGTGATCCGAAAATGAGTGATATAAATTATGGGCTTATTAGAAATGTATTTAGGATATAATTATTAAATTTTAACACTTTTTATATTTTACTCAGGATCGAGTGCGGACAGTTGATTTAATTTTTTATTTAATAATTTTAAACAGTTAATGACCAAAATTATACAATAATGACTTTAAAAAATAAAGATAATTAATATAAAAATTTAGGATTTTTCTGAACATTTTTACCGCAACTGATTAACAACGGAGTACGAAATCCAGTCGGTAGAAAGAAAATAAAAATTCATGACTGGTGACTGTATACCCACGTTTCATATTCTTCTTTCTTAAACTTTATAATTGATTTCAAAAATATACTGTTATTGATTGAGATATATATAACAAATTAATACTGTCTCCTTTTAGATTTTTCCCACAAATATCAATTTTATATGCATATATATACACATGTACATTAGATATATAGATATATGGATGATTACTACATGTTTATTTAATATGAATTAGTGAATGTATTATTCACTTTTCCTGTATCATGAACGATACATATAACAACATAACTTTATCTTGTCACTTCCTTTGCAAAATGAAATATCCATGATATGTGATTGAGCAACTGTTTTCGTTGCCTTTCACCTCCATTAACACACATATATTGTATTATATATTTCTAGTTTGGTTTTATATATCTATCTCAATCCATGCCAACTCATCTCCAACTACAACGGTAAATATACATGTTTAGTTTTATTGAAAAGGCTCCACATGTCTTTATTCTAATCCGGATTTCGTTTAGTACTCAACCACAACTTTCCATCTTTTGAACCCACTACTACTTATTCTTAATATCTATATCTCTATTATATTATATATATATATATAAGTGTTATACAGAAAATGCATACATACACAAAATTCATTATTCCTTCTCCATCATGTTTCTTCATCATGAGAAACCACCTCACCACATTGCAAACCACCATTGGCCATCACCACACCCGAAACCCACCATTGTTTTCCTTCACCATCACCCTCGTTAACTTCCTCACTCTCTCCCTCTCATTCTTGTTTGAAAATTCAACACCAACTGCCACCATATCTTGCTATTACTTGTAGCCGTTTGTTCTATTTTGTTTGACCCAAACAATCACCTTTTACCACCACCGTGAGCATCAAATGTAGTGACCCTAACTTTTCTATGATTATATATTAAATGAAAACTATATTTGCATGATTAAATGTTTCCAACATGTTAAGCAATCAAACTTGTTAAGACTTGATTAATTGAAATGAGTTTATGTAGACAATTGACCACCCCGTTTGCCTGATGATTCACGAACGTCATAACTTGTGATAATTATATAATTGTTTTATTTTTTTATGATGTAAGTTTTTATTTATATATATATATATATATATATATATATATATATATATATATATATATATATATATATATATATATATATATATATATAAGAAGAAATACAATTAAATCAAAGATGTACAACTAAAACACTATTTGCTACAGTAAAATACTATTTACTACAGTAAATTTTCTCTTTGCTACAGTAAAATACTATTCGCTATAGTAAACTACTATTTGCTACAGTAAAATACTATTGCTGCAGTAAAAACTATTTGCTACAGTAAACACTATTTACTACAGTAACACTATTTACTCGTATTCAATCCGTATTCGTACTCGTACAATACACAACTTTTAATTGTATATACTATTGGTATATACACTTCAATGATCAGCTCCTAGCAGCCTTAATGAGTCATCTAAACATGTGGGAACCATCATTTGACAACTAGCATGAAATATCTAACAAAAATACAAACTAATAGAACCTTATATTCAAGGGTAGGATCACGTTTTTCTTCACCAACCATAACACTTTCATTTTTCAACTTTCATGCATCAAACTTATCTCTCTCAAGTTTTCTCTTGGTGTTCTAAGTGTTCTTCATAATCTTCAACAAAATCTAGCTCAATCTAGTTCATAAATCCTAACCTAGATCAACTTTCAAAACAACTACTCAAGTAAACTTCAAGAACACTTTCAAGTTTGCAAGTCTACTTTCAAGCTTTCTAATCCATTCTAAGTAATCATATAAGATCAAGAAACCTATGTTATTCACAGTAAGTTATCATTCTAATTCAAGGTAATACTCATATTCCAACTTTGATTCAATTTCTATAACTATAACAATCTTAATTCGAGTAGGAATCTTACTTGAATTTGTTTTCGTGTCATGATTCTACTTCAAGAACTTTCAAGTCATCCAAGATCCTTTGAAGCTAAATCATTCCTTGTCACTTCTAGTAGGTTTACCTACTAAACTTGAGGTAGTAATGATGTTCATAACATCATTTGATTCATATATATATACCTATCTTATTTAAAGATTTAAACTTGTAATAACTATAACATAGTTTAGTTAATTCTAAACTTGTTCGCAAACAAAGTTAATCCTTATAACTTGACTTTTAAAATCAACTAAACACATGTTCTGTATCTATATGATATGCTAACTTAATGATTTAAAACCTGGAAACACGAAGAACACCGTAAAACCGGACATACGCCGTCGTAGTAAAACCAGGGGCTGTTTTGGGTTAGATAATTAAAAACTATGATAAACTTTGATTTAAAAGTTTTCCTTCTGGAAAAATGATTTTTCTTATGAACATGAAACTATATCCAAAAATCATGGTTAAACTCAAAGTGTAAGTATGTTTTTCAAAATGGTCATCAAGACGTCGTTCTTTCGACTGAAATGACTACCTCTTACAAAAATGACTTGTAACCTGCATTTTCGACTATAAACTTATACTTTTTCTGTTTAGTTTCATAAATTTCAGTTCATTATGAAACCATAGCAACTTGAATCACTCAAAACGGATTTAAAACGAAGAAGTTATGGGTAAAACAAAATTGGATATTTTTGCTTGTTGTAGCTACGTGAAATTTGTAACAAATCTATTCTAACCATAACTTAACTAACTTATATTGTATTATACATATACTCTAACATATTATGTAATCTTGATAGACCATAGACACGTATACAATGTTTTGACATATCATATCAACGTCATATATATATATATATATATATATATATATATATATATATATATATATATATATATATATATATATATATATATATATATATATATATATATATATATATATATATATATATATATATATTATTTGGAACAACCATAGACACTCTATATGCTGTAATGCTAGAGTTCGCTATACATGGTTGAGGTTGATTCCAAAATATATATACTTTGAGTTGTGATCTAGCCTGAGACTTGTATACACTGGGTCGTGGATTGATTCGAGATAATATATATTGATTTATTTCTGTACTATTAGCTATGGACAATTAGTTGTAGATTACTAACGATGGACTGCTAACTTAACAAACTTAAATCATTAAAACGTAATAAAAATATTGTGAATATATTTCGATCATACTTTGATATATATGTATATATTTGTTATAGGTTCGTGAATCGACCAGTGGCCAAGTCTTATTTCCGGCAAAGTAAAAATCTATGAAAGTGAGTTATAGTCCCATTTTTAAAATCTAATATTTCTGGGATGAGAATACATGTAGTTTTATAAATATTTTATGAAATAGACACAAGTAATCGAAACTACCTTCTATGGTTGGATTATCTAAATCGAATATGCCCCTTTTAGCTTGGTAGTCTAAGAATTAGGGAACAGTACCCCTAATTGACGCGAATCCTAAAGATAGATCTATGAGCTTAACAAACCCCATCCGAGGTATGGATGCTTTAGTACTTCGATTTATTATTATACAGACGAGAGGATTCTGTTTTGGGGATATTCTATATGCATCTTGTTAATGTCGGTTACCAGGTGTTCACCATATGAATGATTTTTTTTTATCTATGCAGTTTGCGAAATGCCTGATATGAGATGGATGTTTATGAAAAATGAAATCTTGTGGTCTATTATTACAATTTGATATATATATAGATTAAACCTATAACTCACCAACATTTTATTGATGTTTTAAGCATGTTTATTCTCAGGTGATTATTAAGAGCTTCCGCCGTTGCATGCTAAATTAAGGACAAGAATTAGATTCAGCATGCTTGTAAAATATTGTTTAAAAACTGCATTCGGAGATTTAAATCGATGTGTAATATTATTGTAAACCATTATGTAATGGTCGTGTGTAAAACGTTATATTTTAAATTATCATTACTTGATAATCTACGTTATGCTTTTAAACCTTTATCGATAAAATAAAGGTTATGGTTTATTTTTAAAATCGAATGCAGTCTTTGAAAAATGTCTCATATAGAGGTCAAAACCTCGCAACGAAACCAATAAATATGAAACGTTTATAATCGATATGAACGGGACATTTCAGTTGGTATCCGAGCGTTGGTCTTAGAGAACCAGAAATTTGCATTAGTGTGTCTTATCAAGTTCGTTAGGATGCATTAGTGAGTCTGGACTTCGATCGTGTTTACTTGAAAAACGATTGCTTAACATTTTTTGTTGGAAACTATATATTGTTAACATGTAAATATTATGTGATATATTAATCTCTTAACGTGTTTGATATTGTGTGATAGATATCTACCTCTAGTATAAATCCCATCGACTCACCTAATAATAATGAAGAGTCGAATATATATTAGGAAGATTCACAAATTCCCGAAGAGGAACCGGAAGAGGAGGAACCGGAAGAAGAGGAACCGGAAGAGGAGGAACCGGAAGAAGAGGAACCGGAAGAAGAGATTCTGGAGGGGGAAATATTAGGAACCACAGAAAAACAGATAACTAAAAGAAAATCTTCAACCAATGGACCAAAGTTAATAATGGTCAATGGTGTTTCCGTCAAGGAAGCAAGATATTAGGAAAATTACTAGTTTTTTGATGAATCGGATCCCGATGAGGATTTCGATGATGTTATAGAAATTACTTCGACCCAATTTGAAAAAGCAAAAGAAAACAATAAGGGAAAAGACATCAAAATAGAAAAACCCAAGCCTAAAACAGATGAACTTTATGTTAACATGAAGTACCCTAATGGGTTGTATCGTAAACACCCGTATTTCTTAAACTTTCACTATAACCCGGGAACATCTAAGCCACCAGGTTTTTCTAGACCATTTGAGTAAAGAACGGCTCGTATTAGGGGAGCACCAAGGAAATTAGCGAAACGAACCAAGTCCGAAGAGGAAGAAACGAGTGAGTCAGAATAAAGAGTTGTAATCATTTTGTGTAATATATGTATTGTAGTGTGCTTGTATTTGCATGTTATATGTAAAAATTACTTGTATTGTTTGTTAATTATCTTTTACGAATCTAATCCTCGTCTATTTTACAGTATAAAAAAAATACACAATGGACGTTAAGGATAGACAACCGAATATTTTAGAAGACCTACCCGGGGACATGATTGATGAAATCTTGTCTAAAGTCGGTCAGAATTCGTCAGCACAATTATTTACGGCGAAATTAGTTTGTCGAAGATTTAAAAGACGTTCCAGGCATGCCTTAGTTTATAAAAGGCTTTCCTTTGAAAGATGGGGTATATCTGTAACGTCCTCCAGATAGGGCCTGGGAGAATAACGTCACTAAATATATCAAATCACAGTTGTATAAACGAGAACGACTCTATATGAGACATTTTATTGAATTTTGCAGTGGAAGATAAATAGATTACATTGTATTTAATGAACAATGCATTAAATGTCTTTAATTGGTATGATATGTAATTAAGACTCCAAGCATGGCAAGCAATCATCATCAAAACAGCAGATATACAGCGGAAGCAGTATTTAAGTACCTGAGAATAAACATGCTTAAAAAGTCAACACTAGGTTGAGTGAGTTCATAGGTTTGTCATAAATAATGATTTCAGTAATAGTGTTAGACCACAAAATTTAGTTTTGTAAAGTTGATCTCCCGCAGGATCAAAAAGTTATGCCAATGCGTGATATTTAGACTAAACGTTCAAGTTTTTGCCCCATGACAAGTTGTGTCTGTCCTTGTTGGTTTAATTTCATTATTAAGTAATACAATGACTTGGTCAAATGTATCGGGGACGTTACTCCCGATAGGCCTACCCCCAATAATTAAGCATGCCGCAGCAATTAAAAATATCACTGTAGGGACTTAGTCGGACATAGCCGGGTATAGCATAGTTTAACAGTTTGGTACTTGTGTCTAAAGTGTAAAAGTAAAAACAGCATGTGTCTCACCCCAAGTAAAAGTAAGTAAGTTTGCTAGCAATTAAAGAGGGGCTATGAATTCACCTTAGTAAGTAGAGAGAGAGTTATTCCTCGGAATAAAGAGTTGAACGAGTGAGCAGAAAAGTCAACCTATTGACATTTAAGAGTAGTTAAGTGTTTTTCCCATGTTTAAGTTTAAGTATGTATTTGTTTTACTAAGTTTCTATTCCTAGTAAGTTACAATTTTTATAAAGTTTCCTTTTTTAGAAAGTTTCTTATTTTACTTAGTTTCTATGACTAGAGAGTTTCTACTTTTATCAGTGTTTTCCATTTTAGGATACTTGCCGTATTAGATAAGCTTCCAATCACCCCTTTCCCTTCGAATGGCTAATTTAGATCTAGGGGCTTGAGCCATAGGACCCTTTAAATCGGAAATCCAAACCCTCTGCCTAGAATCTCATAGAAACCATTCGTCAAGAAAGTTCGAAGATCTATACATCTCTAATACATATCCCAAAATGTTTTTATGTTACAATATAAGTAGTAGGTTATAGGTGCTAGTAATAGTAATAGTGTATACATGTTATTTATTTTATTTTTAATTACATATAATATATAACATTATTTACATGTTTCAGTAAAAATAATAACTGAAGTAAAAAGTAAAAAGTAAAAAGTAAAAAGTAAAAAAAATAAAAAGTAAGAAAAGAATACTTACTAGTAGTAATTCTTCAAAGAGAGAATGAGAGAAATTTTGGTGTGAGTTTGAATGAGAAATGAGGGTATTTATACTTGAAAAAATTAGGTAAAAAGAATAAAATAATTAAAAGAAAAAGAAATATTTAATTCTTAATGGGATTTTAAAATTAAAAAGTATTAAATGTTAGGTCATGGGATAATGCACAAAATAAAATAATAAAAGTAGTTTTTCCATTAAAATTTTTAATTAAAAAGTAATTTATTTATTTATTTATTTATTTTTTATTTATTTTAAGGATTTTTTTTATGTAAATAAACAAATTTATTTAATGTTTTTCCAAGAATATTTGTCAATAATATTTTATTTATTTTTTTTTGTTTTATTTAATTAATAAATACAAATTTTACATAAAAATAATAAATAATTCGGTATTTTGTATTTTTAATAATAATTATGATTTTAATTATTAAACTATAGTTTTAGTAAGTTTGTAAATATTATTACATTTATATATAATTGGATTTATTATATATTTAAATATATAATACATTAACTAAATAATAAAAGTGATACGAAGTTTATATACTTAGTTAAATTATGTCAAATTATATAAATTAATAATATATTATTTATTTAAGCGTACATTGTTGACTAAAAATTACTATTCGGTCAATATTTAATTGTATATAACAACCCTTAATACATATAGTCAGACATATAACCCTAGGGTTAATTCAGTAATTTAGAAGTTGAAAAGTGAGGGTTGTTACAGTACCTCCCCGTTAATAAAAACTTCGTCCCGAAGTTTTAGGTAGACTTCTCGGATGCATCAGCGGTTGAGAAGAGATGGGGATATTTCTGTATCATTTGGTCTTCACGTTCCCAGGTATGTTCGAGGCCTTGCGTGTTTTCCAAAGGATAGAATATTGTTTTGTTTCAAGCGTTTAAGTCATACAAACCATAATCTCTATAGGTTCTTCTACGAAGTGCATTTTATCATTAATGTAGAGATCATTCAAAATGATGATGTTATGCAAGTCATTTTAGTAAATTGGATACATGAAATTTGTTATGAATAATATTGAGCTCATTTAAAACCTTGAGCGTTTATGCTGCAATATTAGGCAGACAAAACAGAGAGGAGTTCATGAAAATCATAGTCATGAAATTTGATAGAGATCGTCATTCTTTATAACAAGAATGATGAATTAGAGTTTTATCGACATTAAATAATATGGATAAAGTAATTCGATTATAGAAAGAGTATAAACGAAGCTATCGTAAAAGAGTAAATGAGAAAATTAAATGTTTGCCTTAACTTTTGACGTAGTTACGATTGATTTCCGGATTTCAAGGCATTAAAGAAATCTTCGAAATCTTTATAAGATTTGATTTTCTGGTAATTACAGAAATTAGGATTTTCTTTAATTAAAGGCGGTGAATTGCCTCGATTGCTGTGTCTGGAATTTTTGCTATAAATTAGCTTCTTCCGTTTCATTATCTTCACCACTTATATACTTTCTTTCTCAATTCATACTTCCAAAAGTTTTGTTAATATGCTCAATCCAGTTCTTGTCTTTGACATTATATTGGTTATCGCCACAATCATCCTTCTTTTCCAACTCCCACCAGAGGAGTCTGTTTACTTCTACTATGCTCTAGAATTTATTGTGTTTTTAGTTCTCCCGTGTCTTTATATTGCTATACGCATTGATATACACGGTTTGTAATTTCAGTGTTGTTATCGGGATTTATATTTTCCCTTATATGTCGAAGCTTCATGCTTTTGTAAAGCAAGTAACGGTCCAGAATTCGTAGGTATGAAGTTTCGAATGATCATGATATTCAAAGCAGAAGGAAAGGTAATAGCACGATTTGTTTTGTCATATTACCAGAATATCCAGAAAAGACCGAATTATCAAGAAAAATATTTTCTTGATATGTTTAGAGTTTAAATAGATAAGAGTCGTGTAACATGGCAAATGATGATTATAAAGTCTATGAATCATCATCTTCCATTAAAAATTTAGCATGACTTACTGTAATATAATCACGTTGGCCTGACGTCATTATATTATACTAACTCATGCTTCAATTCCCAACACTACTTCAAATCATTCATAATTTAAACTTGAACTTTACAGAATATAGAAACTAAACCAGTTTCCTTTATGATGTGATAAAGATATCGCAAAGAGATAATTAATTGCTGACAAGAATCGTTATAAAGATATCTTCAGAAATATAGAGGATATTTATAACGAAAGATACAGTGATATCTCAGAATTTCTAAGTTCCAATGACGAGGAAAATTCTTTTGTTTCCTCTGCATTTAATGCTACCATATCTGAATCATTGGTTATCAATCCGAGATGGTTTCAAGAAATTTTATTTTTTAGATGATTAAACGCTGATTGTAATCGTCAACGGATCTAATGGTTAACGAATAGGCGTTGTTGATGATAATTTCGGTGGTTTGATGTGATAATTCATCATAGAATACGAATGAATATAATTCATGAATGTAGTGATCTTTAGGAAGATAACACCTGCTAAAGCTTTACTTGAATTCTGGTATGTTAATTTCAGAATGTGTAATTAAATTTGTATGAAAATGATTGTGTATCACAGTGAAGGCAGTGAGTATAATTAATGATTTATGAATCGAAATTGAAGAATGTACAGTGTATTTATGTGAGATGTAAATATTTCTCGGGTATTACCTACCCGTTAAAATATTTTCACAATTAACAGTTTTTACAATCTTTATGAAGATATACGTTCATATATGTATTCTTCAGATATAATCATGGATTTAATGAGTTAATATATATTAAACTCATTTGATTTGCGGTTTGGAACGAGAGGAAATAATCTCCAAAATCTTAGAGATTTCATAATTGTTGCAAAATATTTCGCTAATGAAGTTATGAATCAATACATTCATCGTTATACTTGATTTATTATGAAATGGAGTTTATTGTGCTGAAGCAGTGATTAACAATTGTTAAGTCATTAGCGAAGGGTGTACATCATAGCATATTAGTGATATGAATTAACCAAGTAGTGCATACTAGTTGAGATTCTCACGTAATTACTTAGTACGACAAGATTTATTATTGTTCCAAATCATATATATATATATATATATATATATATATATATATATATATATATATATATATATATATATATATATATATATATATATATATATATATATATATATATATATATATATATATATATATATATATATATATATATATATATATATATATATATATATATATATATATATATATATATATATATATATAAGGTATACATATACAATTCTTCACGAAGAATGAGTCAATACATCTTAACTTTTTATTGCTAATATTCCTTGGTATCTATAGGGCGTATCATGTTGATGTTTGAGGTACTGAGTGTGTTGTTGAGGCGGGGGATGCGAATGTTGTTGTTGATGAAGCTGATGCTGTTAGTGGTGATGTTGATGGTACTGGTGGTGATGCTGGTTATGCTGCTGGTGCTGCTGCTGGTGTTCGTAGGTTTCGCACCAGATTTTCCAGAGCCACTACTCGAGCGCGAAGCTCGTTGACTTCTTCTATTATTTCGGGATGATTGTGGTTGGAACAAGGGGGTGAATAAGATCTAGAATCTTCGATATTATATATTCGTGACGGGATACCCTGGAAAGAAGAGAGAAAATGGTGTTTCGAACTGGTTCGCCGGTAAGCGCTTCAGGTTCTTTGCCAAGAGGTGAATTCGGTTGGTGGAAGGGATCACCTTCTTCTTGTCTCCATTGATTGAGTCGGCTACGAACCCATCCCCAATTCATCCAGAATAGATGATGGCTGATTGGTTCGTTTGTTCCGGTTACGCTGCCGTGGGAGCTTGAAGAGTTTGAGAAATTCATATTATATGTTTGGAATAGGGTTTGATATGAAATGGGTATTGAATACCGAATGATATATTCGTCTCCTTGAATACGTATTTATAGCAAAAAGATTTCCGTAATTTACGGAGGAAATTTAGGATAAGTGGTAGACAAATTTTATAGACATGATAATATATGATAAGATATGATGTGTCATCCATTTATGTAATAATAGTGGTATGATGTGTTGAGATTTGTAACCAGATATTGATTAAAGAATTTCAATTCGTATACTGTGATAACCCAATAATATTTTTCCGGTTCGCAAACCGATGCATAAAGGCATAAGATACGTGAGTGTTTGAAGTAGTAGCAGGAGCTTGTGGACGAACCGTTATCTTCAATAACATATAGAAGTTTAATAAACTTGATAGGTCATAAGTTTGAAAAAAAATTAAGTGGAATAAAGATGAATATGATATAAACGAAACACTTTATTTTATTAAGAACAAGGCTTTAAACAAGCCTTCTTATTACACGATTCGGGGATAGAAATAGTTTAAGGCCTAGCCTTTGCATAGATAGAAAATAACTAGGAAATATTAAGATTGAAGTAGTCTTCATATTTCTTCTTCTCGTCCTCAACCTCTTTCATAAACTTCTCAAACTTGTCGTTCTTCTCCTTTTGTTCCTCATAAAGATACTCGATGTTATCATAAAGATTGGAAACATCATTGTTGATTACATGGTACTTGTGGTCCCTTATAGAAAGTTGATTATTCACGCGATTTTCCTCCATCTTCAATCTAAGGTCAACATCTTCTCTTAGGTAGGAAAGAGATTTCTTCCCCCATCGGGTATTTCTATCACTTTCATACTTCACCAACTTTATCTCTTTCTTTAGTTCAGCATTTTCCTCCATGAGCTTCTTGATCGCTAGGTCTTTTTCCTTCATTTGAAAATCGATCCTTGCAATATGGCGAATTAGGTCATCGGTAGTTTTTTGCAGATTCATGAGCTCGTACTTGGCATCAACTTCATCGTAGAAAGGAGATCGGGATCTTTTCTTTGACGGCCCAGTTTCTTCAAGACATTTCCTCTTGTCTTTATTCCTCGGGGTTGGATAGTATTCAGGAGACCCATGTAACTTTAGAGTAGTATTTGGGCTATAATTTGGTGAGGGAGGACCACCAAAGCCATAAGGTGGACTTTGGACTGGTCTTTCTGTGGAAGACCTTTCAGTATCTTTTTCGGTTGGCTTGAAAAGATTCATTTTGGTTGTTTGATGATAATTAGACATCCTAAAATTAGGAAGGAGATTTTGATCAGTTTTAGGATAGGATTGTAAGACATATGTTTTAAGATTACAAGGCAATCCTAAGTGCTTTAAAGTCTAAGGCAGGAAAGGTTATAGTTTCCTAGATTGCTAAGGCACCCTAGCTAACAAGAAAGGCACACATAAAAATGCAATCCTGGTTCTCTATAACAGCCTGGTTATGCTCTGATACCAATCTGTAACGTCCTCCAGATAGGGCCTGGGAGAATAACGTCACTAAATATATCAAATCACAGTTGTATAAACGAGAACGACTCTATATGAGACATTTTATTGAATTTTGCAGCGGAAGATAAATAGATTACATTGTATTTAATGAACAATGCATTAAATGTCTTTAATTGGTATGATATGTAATGAAGACTCCAAGCATGGCAAGCAATCATCATCAAAACAGCAGATATACAGCGGAAGCAGTATTTAAGTACTTGAGAATAAACATGCTTAAAAAGTCAACACTAGGTTGAGTGAGTTCATAGGTTTGTCATAAATAATGATTTCAGTAATAGTGTTAGACCACAAAATTTAGTTTTGTAAAGTTGATCTCCCGCAGGATCAAAAAGTTATGCCAATGCGTGATATTTAGACTAAACGTTCAAGTTTTTGCCCCATGACAAGTTGTGTCTGTCCTTGTCGGTTTAATTTCATTATCAAGTAATACAATGACTTGGTCAAATGTATCGGGGACGTTACTCCCGATAGGCCTACCCCCAATAATTAAGCATGCCGCAGCAATCAAAAATATCACTGTAGAGACTTAGTCGGACATAGCCGGGTATAGCATAGTTTAACAGTTTGGTACTTGTGTCTAAAGTGTAAAAGTAAAAACAGCATGTGTCTCACCCCAAGTAAAAGTGAGTAAGTTTGCTAGCAATTAAAGAGGGGCTATGAATTCACCTTAGTAAGTAGAGAGAGAGTTATTCCTCGGAATAAAGAGTTGAACGAGTGAGCAGAAAAGTCAACCTATTGACATTTAAGAGTAGTTAAGTGTTTTGCCCATGTTTAAGTTTAAGTATGTGTTTGTTTTACTAAGTTTCTATTCCTAATAAGTTACTATTTTTATAAAGTTTCCATTTTTAGAAAGTTTCTTATTTTACTAAGTTTCTATGAATAGAGAGTTTCTACTTTTAACAGTGTTTTCCATTTTAGGATACTTGCCGTATTAGATAAGCTTCCAATCACCCCTTTCCCTTCGAATGGCTAATTTAGATCTAGGGGCTTGAGCCATAGGACCCTTTAAATCGGAAATCCAAACCCTCTGCCTAGAATCTCATAGAAACCATTCGTCAAGAAAGTTCGAAGATCTATACATCTCTAATACATATCCCAAAATGTTTTTATGTTACAATATAAGTAGTATGTTATAGGTGCTAGTAATAGTAATAGTGTATACATGTTATTTATTTTATTTTTAATTGCATATAATTTATAACATTATTTACATGTTTCGGTAAAAATAATAACCGAAGTAAAAGTAAAAAGTAAAAAGTAAAAAAAATGAAAAGTAAGAAAAGAATACTTACTAGTAGTAATTCTTCAAAGAGAGAATGAGAGAAATTTTGGTGTGAGTTTGAATGAGAAATGAGGGATATTTATACTTGAAAAAATTAGGTAAAAAGAATAAAATAATTAAAAGAAAAAGAAATATTTAATTCTTAATGGGATTTTAAAATTAAAAAGTATTAAATGTTAGGTCATGGGATAATGCACAAAATAAAATAATAAAAGTAGTTTTTCCATTAAAATTTTTAATTAAAAAGTAATTTATTTATTTATTTATTTATTTATTTATTTATTTATTTTTTATTTATTTTAAGGATTTTTTTATGTAAATAAACAAATTTATTTAATGTTTTTCCAAGAATATTTGTCAATAATATTTTATTTTTATTTATTTTTTTTGTTTTATTTAATTAATAAATACAAATTTTGCATAAAAATAATAAATAATTCGGTATTTTGTATTTTTAATAATAATTATGATTTTAATTATTAAACTATAGTTTTAGTAAGTTTGTAAATATTATTACATTTATATATAATTGGATTTATTATATAGTTAAATATATAATACATTAACTAAATAATAAAAGTGATACAAAGTTTATATACTTAGTTAAATTATGTCAAATTATATAAATTAATAATATATTATTTATTTAAGCGTACATTGTTGACTAAAAATTACTATTCGGTCAATATTTAATTGTATATAACAACCCTTAATACATATAGTCAGACATATAACCCTAGGGTTAATTCAGTAATTTAGAAGTCGAAAAGTGAGGGTTGTTACAATATCACATTGGGGAGACTTTAAGTTACGTCGTGTTTACTTTAAAGCATTAAATGCGGGGAACCCAAATGCAATTTTACGCTACGGGTTGAGAGCCTATTTTGACTCCACATATCCCAACATAGGATTTCGTGCTTTAGAAAGAGCTTCAAACATGCAACATAAAAAAGCATGTTATGTTTACGGGTTAGTGATGTTCGCCTCTCACCAAATTGAGAAAAAGAACATCGGGTTGCAACTGTAACATCCCGTTTCCCGTACATGTCTAAAGGTACATATTTAATCGTTTGTACGCTTACAACTCGTTCTTTATGTGATGAAATGAAATAATTTGTGTTAGTTGATGTGTGAATATATATATATATATATATATATATATATATATATATATATATATATATATATCTGTGTATATACATTTTGAATATATGCATATATAAGCATATGCAAGGGCTTTTGTTGATGTTAAGTCATGTAAGGCTTAAAGATGAAGTTTAGACGTGTATAGGAAAAGAGAACGAAGCGTACAAGTCAAATAATTAATTGTTAGTTTGTTGCCGAGAAACTGGTCAGGCCACGCCTAATGGCGCGCCGCGATGACCATTGCCGCGCCGCGGCACTTCAAGCATACTAGAGTCAGGAGGCATGCTAAGAAGGGTCGATTTTTCCTTTATATGTCGCGCCACGTAGAAGAAGGTCGCGCTTCGACCAATAACTAGAATCTGAGTCAGGAGGAGTTTAAACAACTCACATTTTTACGTTGTTCGTCGCGCAGTGAGAAAAGAAGTCGCGCCGCAACATTTTTGGCAGTCTGATGCCGAATTCAGCTTTTAAAAAGTGGGGTTCAAGGGCAAATTCATCTTTTTGTGTGTAGATATGATGGGAGCATTTAATCTCCACCACTTATCCATTTTATTCATTTTCATTTCTATTTTCTTCCTCCATTTACTCTCAAAACATAAAACCCAATTGATTTCTAAGTGAGATTTGAGAGTGAAGATTTGTGAATCAATTCTTGGAGCAAGAATTAAAGTCGTTCTCCTCGTTCTTAGCTATGAGTGGATAGTGTTGGTAAGTCTTAACTCCGTATTTTTAGTTTTTATTAATTTATGGCTAGGGTTTGGCCATTAAAGGCTTGTAAGACCCATTTGGGGGGTTAAATGGGTGAACTTGGGTTATGTTGATGTAAGAAAAGCCCAAATGACTATAACCTAGGGTTTGGTCTTGTGAATTGAGGTTGTAAGTGTCAAATGGTGTTGCTAGTCACTATTACACTTTTAAATTGATGAAAGAATTGTTAATGAGTTAAGTTTGACTTGATATATGAGTCTTGGCCATTTATGGGCGGTTTTGGTGTAGTTGAGCTATTTAATGCAAATTGGGTCATTAAATGCTCAAGTGTAAGTATGGTGGTTGGTTCCACAAGTTGTGTATTGAATGTGTACTTAATGTATTAGGTACTTTGTTTTGAAGTTTCAGAAGTGCATAATCATCATCTTGGTGTTAAGGTGAGTGGAATAATTATGCGCGTACGTATATAATGTATTTATTTGTGTTGTATGAATGTGGCATTGTGGTGTTCAAGACACCACATTCTAAGTAACGAGTAGTATTGTCACGGTGTTCAAGACACTACTCATTGTTTGATTGACATGTGGTATTGTCACGGTGTTTAATACACCACATTGTCATGGGAGTGGATGCCGCAGTGTTCAAGGCACCACTCATTGTTTGGATTGACATGTGGAATCGTCGCGGTGTTCAAGACGCCACATTGTCATGGGGGTGAGTTAGTCGCGTTGTTCAAGACATCACCCGGGGGATTAGTGATTACGCGGTGTTTAAGTAACACTAATGGATGTTACGAACTCCGACAATCTTTCAAGTACCGTTCCCTTGTATGATTGGTTAACCATGGTTATGTGAATTGTATTTAGCATATTAAATTGTGAACTATATGCTATTAATATGCTAACTTATGCTAGCTCGTGTGATTGGAAGTTTAGTTATTATACTTGCGATGGTATGATTATAAATGCATAAGTGATTGCAAGTAAGTAGGTTGTATATGTATTCGTATAATTGTTGCACTAACTAAGCATTAGCTTACCCCTCTCGTTGTTTATCTTTTCAGATGCAGGTGCGGATAGGGGAAAAGGGGTTGTTGGGCACTAGGTGTCCCTTGGTGATGCTTGTTGAAGCTTTTGAAGTTGGCCTAGTGTTTTGGGTAGTTTAGCCCCAAACCATGCTCGAAGTGTTGTTTGGTTTAAAACTATCATTTGTGAATGGGTCAAACTTGTATTACATTTGTTAAGGGCCTTCGTGCCATTTGTAAACATTTAACTTGTGATGTTGTTTAATGGGTTATATGTAACCGTTTAATTTTGGTCCTAACGGTTTATCATTTAAAAAAAAAAAATTATCGTATGGAATACGGGTTGGGTTGTTTCAAGTGGTATCAGAGTATGGTCTAAGGGATTTAGGCGACTTGAGATAGGTGCCTAGACTTAGACTTTATTGTGTGTGCGCTTTATGCGGGACTTGTAGGACTTCGGGTCGGATCGGGTTTTGGTTAGTGCATAGGTTTATGTGAACTAACCTTGCGCTATTTATTTTGTGATGTATTTGAAATCCATCAAGCGAGATAGACGTTGTACTAGCAAGTTAATGCGAGATGCTCGCGTAACAATGACTAGCTACCATTATTACGGGTGCAAATCGTGTCAAATAAGCGATGTACGACGATTGTTGAGCAAGATGGGGCGGTAAGGTGTATATGTGCATATATATATGTTATGTCTTTTCGTTTCGATGTTTAACCTCCTCCGTTTTATAGAATGAAGATGAGAAACGGACACGACACCGATAATGGGGGCACGATCGAGGACCCCGAGTTCACGGCCAAAGTTGAGGCCATTTTGAAAAGTCATCATACGTCTTTCCTTGAAGATGTTAAGAAAATGTTTCTAGATACGATTGACGAGCATTTAGTCAATGTAGTAAAAGAGCAAATTAAAGTTGTCCTTCAAGAGGACAGTGTTGGGAGACGAGACTTTTTCTATAAGAATTTTAAAGATGCTCAACCTCCTACTTTTGCGGGAGAACGGGACCCACTTAAGAGTGCCCGGTGGATCTCCGACATGGAGGGGGATTTTCGTACTTGTGAATGCCCTCTTGATAAAAAGACGAGGTACGATTGTAGCATGTTGAGGGGCGATGCCAAGTTAAGGTGGGACGCCAAGATCCAAGTTTATAGTGAAGAACAATGCAAGGAATTCACTTGGGATGAATTCAAGGCAAAATTTTTCGGCAAATACCAAACTTCGACCGATCTTACAAGGCTTAAGGATGAATTACGTTCCTTGAGACAAGATCCGTTTTTTTGTCCAAGACCCAATTTTGCCCGGAGTATGTCAGGAATGATAAAATGTTAAAGGAAGACTTCTATCGCATCTTGAACTATAGTTATCAAGAAAAGATTAGTGTAAACGTGGTGAAAAGCTTTGATGAGTTGTTCAATATGGCCAAAGGTTTTGAGGCACTCGTGTTAAGAAAGAGTGGATTTACTTTTGGCAAGAGGAAGTTCGAAGCTACTAGTCATTCGAACAGGAAGGGTAAAGGTGCAACCGAGAGTGTCGGTAGTGTGAAGAAGAGTGTTCCCAGAGAATTCCGTTATTCTTGTCACAATTGTGGACGAAAGGGGCATATGGCCCGTGATTGCACCAACCCATCTTCCACAATCAAGCTCACTTGTTATAATTGTTGTAAAGAAGGGCACAAGAGACCGGAATGCCCCAATTTGCGCAATGATAATGTTAAGCGGCTAGAGAAGGTGGCGGGTACGGCTAGGGGTCGCAACTATTTGATGATGAATGATGAAGCCAAACAATCTAACGAAGTTGTCTCAGGTACTTTCATGGTTAACTCTAATCCTTCGAGGATACTTTTTGATAGTGGTGCTAACTTGTCGTTTGTGTCACCAAAATTTGTGCCTAAACTTAATAAACCGTTAGCTAAGTTAAGTCGTCCGGTAGGAGTCGAAATAGCGGAAGGCAAGACGGTGCTAGTGGTGGATGTGTGTAAAAACTGTGATGTTGTGTTTGGTGCATAAAACTTTAAAATTGACCTCATCCCGATGACTTTGGGTAATTTTGATATCGTTGTTGGTATGGATTGGCTCGATCGTAATAGAGCCGATATTGCATGCCATGAAAAATCTATTCGTGTGAAGACCCCAAGTGGGGGAGAGTTAATTATTCATGGTGATAAGCGAAGAAGACTTGTGCCGATATGCACTTTTGCACGGGCACGTCATTTCTTTGTTAGTGGTGGCATCGATTTTCTTGCCCATGTTGTTGATACATGAGATGAGCCACCATCCATTCGTGAAATTCCGGTGGTTAATGAATTTGAAGACATTTTTTCGGATGAGTTACCGGGTGTTCCGCCAGAAAGACAAGTTGAATTTCGCATTGAGTTGGTTCCGGGGGCTACCCCCATTGCTAAAACTCCTTATCATTTAGCACCGATGGAAATACAAGAGTTATTAAATCAAAACCAAGAGTTGCTTGAAAAGGGTTTTATTCGCCCGAGCTCCTCACCATGGGGTGCTCCGGTTTTGTTGGTGAAGAAGAAAGATGGTAGTATGCGGATGTGCATCGATTATCGGGAGTTGAACAAAGTGACGATCAAGAATCGTTATCCATTGCCTCGGATTGACGATTTGCTTGACCAACTCCAAGGTGCAACGTATTTTTCTAAGATTGACTTACAGTCCGGCTATCATCAAGTACGGGTCCGTGAGGAAGACATAGAGAAAACGGTGTTTCGAACTCGTTACGGGCATTTTGAATTTGTAGTCATGCCCTTTGGTCTTACGAATGCACTGGCGGCATTCATGGATCTTATGAACCGAGTGTGCCAACCTATGTTGGACAAGTCGGTAATTGTGTTCATTGACGACATACTTGTTTATTCTAAGAGTATGAAGGAACATGAGCACCATTTGTGCGAAGTATTGAAGACGTTACGGAAGGAGAAGTTGTATGCAAAATTCTCCAAATGTGAATTTTGGCTAAGGGAAGTTCAATTCCTTGGCCATATTGTGAATAAAGAAGGTATCTAAGTAGATCTGGGGAAGATTGAGACGGTGAAGAGTTGGGGGAAACCGACTACGCCTACGGAAATTCGAAGTTTTCTCGGATTGGCCGGTTATTATCGTCGGTTTATCCAATACTTTTCAAAAATTGTTTCTCCTTTGGCGAAGTTAACAAGGAAGAACGTGAGGTTTAATTGGGAAAACGAGCAAGAAATTGCTTTCCAATTGTTGAATGAGAAATTGTGTCAAGCTCCGGTGTTGGTATTACCGGAAGGAATTGAAGATATGACGGTTTATTGTGATGCTTCATTAAATGGAATCGGGTGTGTTCTAATGCAAAGAGGTAAAGTCATTGCTTACGCCTCTCGACAATTAAAGAAACACGAAAAGAGATACCCGACTCATGATCTTGAATTGGCGGCGGTGGTACATGCGTTGAAAATTTGGCGTCACTACTTGTATGGTGTCAAGTGTACAATTTATTTTTATCATAAGAGTTTGAAACACATCTTTAACCAACGAGATTTGAATTATTGTCAACGTAGGTGGATGGATGTGGTAAAGGATTATGATTGCAAAGTACTTTATCATCCGGGTAAGGCGAACGTGGTCGCGGATGCGTTAAGTCGAAAGAGTCAACATTCGGCAATACAAGTAGGGTCGTTACGCATGTTCATTACTAATGATTTTCTTGTAAAGCTTGGTGAGATTCAAATAGAAGTGTACGTTCACAACAAGCATGAAGAGCAGATTGTGGGTTAAACGGAGTCTATTACTTTAGGCCCGCATGGTTTGTTGTCTTTTCAAGGAAAAGTGTGGGTGCCTAAGATGGGGGGTTACCGACAAGTGCTACTTGATGAAGCAAATAAGTCAAAGTATTCCATTCATCCGGGTGCAACGAAGATGTACTATGATTTGAAGAAAGAGTATTGGTGGCCCGGTATGAAAGTTGATGTTGTTAAGTACGTTGAACAATGCGTCACGTGTTTGCAAGTTAAAGCCGAACACCAAAAGCCGTATGGTAAGTTACAACCGTTGGAAGTTCCAAAATGGAAATGGGAGCACATTACCATGGACTTCATTACCAAGTTACCAAAGACGGCGAGAACCCAATATGATACGATTTGGGTGATAGTTGATAGACTGACGAAGAGTGCTTTGTTTCTTCCCATTCGGGAAACGATATCGTCGAAAACTTTGTCCAAGTTATTTATCAAGGAGGTGATATCGAGACATGGGGTTCCTATATCTATTGTTTCAGATCGAGATACTCGTTTCACTTCTCGATTTTGGAATAAGTTTCATGAATTGAAAATGAGCACAGCGTATCATCCTCAAACGGACGGTCAAACCGAGCGTACAAATCAAACGTTGGAGGATATGTTAAGGGCGCGTGTTATTGATTTCGGCGGTAGTTGGGATGAGCACTTACCATTGGTGGAATTCTCGTACAATAATAGTTACCACACTAGTATTGGAAAGCCACCTTATGAGATGCTTTATGGGCGTAGGTTCCGAACTCCTATTTGTTGGGGAGAAGTGGGTCAACGAGAAATTGGGAGTACCGATTTGGTCCTAGAGACGAATAGTAAGATTGAGATGATTCGGGCTCAACTTAAGGCGGCACAAGATAGACAAAAATCTTATGCCGATAAAGGAAGGCGACCGATTGAGTTTCAAGAAGGTGACATAGTGATGCTTAAGATTTCGCCATGGAAAGGTGTTATTCGGTTTCGAAAGCGAGGAAAGTTAGCTCCTTGATTTATTGGTCCTTTCAAGGTTTTGGCACGTGTTGGTGAGGTTGCTTATAGACTAGAGTTACCCGAAGAGCTTGCGGGAATCCATAACACATTTCACATTTCCCATCTCCGTAAGTGTCTTGCGGATGACTTGACTTGGGTGCCATTAGATGAGATTGTGTTGAACAACAAATTAGAGTACGTTGAAGAACCGATATCCATTCTTGATTAGAAGGTTAAAATGTTGCGAAACAAGGAAGTGAGAACCTTCAAAGTGCAATGGTGACATCAAAAGGGTTCCGAGTTTACATGGGAATCCAAAGAGTTCGTTTTGGTTTATCTTCCGGCTTGTCATGCGGCTTGGATCGCGAGGACGCGCTCCGATTCAAGTGGGGGAGAGTTGTAACATTCTGTTTTCCCGTACATGTCTAAAGGTACATATTTAATCGTTTGTACGCTTACAACTCGTTCTTTATGTGATGAAATGAAATAATTTATGTTAGTTGATGTGTGAATATATATATATATATATATATATATATATATATATATATATATATATATATATATATATATATATATATATGAAATTTAACATTTACAAACATCTAAAAACTTTGTAATCTCATCTCTCTTGATTGATAATCTTTACAACATACAACGAGGATATATAAAGACCTGAGATACAAGACCTGACTGCCCAATAAATGCATCAACCCAACTAACTACATTAATTGCACCGTTTCAACTAACTACATTAATTGCACCGACTACCTACTAACATTAAATGTGTATACGTATGTCATATGTATTGTAACACTCCCCCTCAAGCTGGAGCATAGATATTGATCATGCCCAGCTTGTCACAAAACTGACGGATGCAACTTCTATGTAATGCTTTGGTGAATAAGTCAGCCAACTGTTCATTACTTTTGATATGAGGTGTTTGAATAATTCCTTCTTCTGATTTTTCTCGAGTAAAATGACAGTCAACTTCAATATGTTTGGTCCTTTCATGGAAGACGGGATTGCTTACAATATGAATGGCTGCTTTGTTATCACACCACAAATTCATTGGTTCAGACTGAGCAAAACCAATCTCGCTAAGAAGGTTACGAACCCAAATAAGTTCACAAGTTGTCTGGGCCATGGCTCGATACTCGGATTCCGCACTTGAACGAGATACCACATTTTGTTTCTTACTTTTCCAAGATACAAGATATCCTCCAAGGAAGACACAATAACCAGTTGTTGACTATTTAGTTACAGGATCACCATTATAATCAGCATCAAAAAATCCCTCGATAGTGTAATGACCATGATTCTGGTATAAAAGACCACGACCAGGTGTACCTTTTAGGTACTTTAAGATGTGAGCGACAGTATCCCAATGTGAGGTTCTCGGAGATGACAAGAACTGACTAACAACACTCATCGGGAAAGCAATATCAGGACGGGTGAGTGTAAGATAATTTAGCTTGCCGACAATCCTTCTATATTTTTCTGGGTTTATAAGAAGTTCTCCTTCGTCAGGTTTTAACTTTATACTAGGTATCATTGGTGTTTCACAAATTTTTGCGTTAATCATCCCAGAATTACTGAGCACATCAAGACAATACTTTCTCTGAGATAAGAAAATACCTCTTTTATTTCGAGAGACTTCAATACCGAGAAAATATTTCAAAGGACCAAGGTCCTTCGTTTGAAATTGAGTACTTAAGAATGTTTTTAACCTGTGAATTCCTTCTTTATCACTCCCAGTAATTACAATGTCATCCACATAAACAACAAGCAAGATGCACCTAGAGTTTGATGAAGCGAAGAATACGGAGTGATCATATGCACTTCTTCTTAGGCCAAAGTTTCTAACTACCTCATTGAATTTTCCGAACCAGGCACGAGGAGATTGCTTCAAACCGTAAATTTCTTTTCGTAATTTGCATACTTTACCAGACTCCCCCTGAACAACAAACCCAGGTGGTTGCTCCATATAGACTTCTTCTTGCAAATCTCCATATAAAAATGCATTCTTCACATCAAGTTGGTGAAGTGTCCATTGATATGTAGCAGCTAAAGAAATTAATAATCTGATAGATGTGAGTTTAGCAACAGGAGAAAAGGTCTCAGAATAATCCACCCCATATGTTTGAGCATATCCCTTAGCAACTAAACGGGCTTTCAATCGTGCCAAAGAACCATCAGGATTAACCTTTACCGTGAAGACCCACTTACAACCAATTACCTTTTTAGAAACAGGTAAGTTAACTAATGCCTAAGTGCCATTATGATCGAGTGCATTCATTTCCTCAATCATAGTAGCACGCCATCCAGAATGAGCCAAAGCTTCACCAACAGTTTTCGAAATGGAGACAGAGTCTAAAGTGGCAACAAAAGCACGAGAAGAGATGAACAATTTATCATAAGAGACAAAGGAAGCAATAGGATAAGTACACTTACGTTTACCTTTTCGAAGAGCAATCGGTATATCAGAATCAGAATCAGAAGATTGAGTATCATGAATATCACTAGAAACATTACTCGGTGACTCACCGGGAGGATCTACCGACGATGACTGTGGCTCAGGAGCGAGCACTGATGTAGCACGGGGACGTCGACTGTATATAAATTGAAAATGGTCAGTTTGTTCTGATGGTGTGGGCTCTGGTGTGGGATCTGGTGTGGGATCTGGTGTGGGAACTGGTGTGGAATCTGGTGTGGGATCTGGTATAGGATCTGGTGTGGGATCTGGTGTGGGTATGCTATATCTCAATAAGTCATCACTCTCCTCATGATTGCGAGAAATTGTTGTGGGAAAGAATGGTAATTCTTCTTGAAATGTGACGTCTCTGGAAACAACATAGCGTTGGAGGGTTGGTGAAAAGCATCTATATCCTTTCTGAAGACGAGAGTATCCTAGAAAGACACACTTAATAGATTTAGGATCTAATTTAGTTAGGTGAGGTTGGGTGTCTCGAACAAAACAAGTGCTACCAAATATCTTAGGCTCGATTGGAAACAAGGATTTTGTAGGAAATAAGATACTATATGGAATATCACCATTAAGAACTTCAGACAGCATGCGATTTATAAGAAAGCACGCAGTTGATACGGCGTCAGCCCAAAAAGGTTTTGGAATATTCATTTGAAATAATAGTGCTCGGGCCACCTCAAGAAGGTGTCTATTTTTTCGTTCCGTAACCCCATTTTGTGCTGGTGTATCAACACATGATGACTCAAGCAGGATACCTTCTTGAAGCATATATGATTTAAATGACTCTGAGAAAAATTCTTTTGCGTTATCACTTCTCAGAGTTAGAACAGAAGTATGAAATTGTGTTTTTACTTAGGCAACAAAGGAACAAAAATGAGTAAACACTTCTGAGCGACTTTTCATTAAATAAAGCCATGTAACACGAGAGTAGTCATCAATAAAAGTAACAAAATACTTAAAACCAGATTTTGATATCACAGAACACGGACCTCAAACATCAGAATGTACTAATTCAAATGGAGACGCAGCCCGCTTATTGACTCTAGGACTTAAGTGGACTCGCTGATGCTTAGCGAACTGACAAGACTCACAATATAAAGAGGATAAAATGGAAAACTCGGAACATAGTTTCTTTAAATTCTGTAAAGAAGGATGACCTAACCTACAATGCATCATAAGAGGAGAGGACGACTTTGAGCATACTAGTGACCGGGGAATTTTTGTTGTAGTTTCAAGTATGTAAAGTCCATCAAATACCCGTCCTTTACCAATAATCTGTTTCGTCGAGAGATCCTGAAAGATACAAGAGTCAGGAAACAGTAAGGCTACACAATTTAAGTCATGAGTAAGTTTGCTGACGAATAGCAGGTTAAATGAGAAATTGGGTAGACATAAAACGGATGATAAAGATATAGATGGAGTGAGGTTGATAGTGCCGGAACCAAGAACAGGGGAGGTAGTACCATTTGCAATTGTGACATAAGATGAGTGTGTATTGAAGTCAGAGTAAAGATGGTTATTACCTGTCATATGATCTGAGGCACCAGAATCAATGACCCATTTAGAGGCTGATGATAAGAGACACGTGTCATTACCTGTTTTGGCAAAAGCAACAATTGAAGTAGTAGGTTTCACAGATTCTTTCAATCGTGTATATTCAGCATGCTCGTTGGCAGAGATAGTGACTGTGGGAGAAGATGCAGCATGTGCTGAGAGATTATTCCTCATATTTAGAGTTTGCAATTTCTTGCAATATCGTTTAGTATGTCCAAGTTCATGACAATAAAAACACTCCACACCTGAATTAGTGGGTTCTTCCGTTATTCTATCAGTATGGCCTCCTCTTGAACTTCCTCGATAACTTCCTCAATAGCCTCCACGAGACCTCCATCCTCCTCTAAATCCTCCATGACTGATAAGAGCAGTGTTATGCTCAGAAACTAGAGGTGTTTTAACATCCTCGTGACGGAGGACAAGAGCAAATGTTTCTTGAAGAGAGGGAATTGTAGACTCATTCAGAAACTGGAACTTAATAGCATCATGTTCCGGTCGTAAACTAGTTAGAAAGCTCATGACCGCTATTTGCTCACGTTGTGTCTGCATAGTCTTAATATCAGCACTCAAAGGCATCACAGAATTAAACTCCTCATATATCTTCTTAAATTCCATAACATAAGCCATTAGAGATTGATCGTGTTGTTCACCCCGATGAAAAGATTTGCACACATTAAATATTCTAGAGATATTTCTCTTTCCAGAATATAGAAAATCGAGATACTCCATAAGCTCTTTTACATACTCACAATGATTTACCAAACAGGTAACCAAAGATTCAATGGAATTCATAATTTGAAGAAAGAGTCTGGCATCATTTTGTAGCCACAGACCCCGTGTATCATCTTTAGGAGGTTCGGAAATAAGATGAGAATCTTTTCCCATGCTCCTAAGATATACACGGATTGTCTTACTCCATTCAAAGAAGTTAGACCCATTAAGTTTATTGTCGGTCAAACGGGCTGCAACATGAATAGTCTCGCTTAAATTACCATCTATTTTCTTTTCATCGCACATTTTTTTTCTTTTTTTTAACTCTGAAATAAAATTAAATTAAAATATAACTTAAAATAAATATTAAATAATATGGATAAATATGCTTTAAGCTTTGCAAGTGGATATAATATAAAATATAAATATCTAGCTCCACTGGATATAATAGAAGATAGAGAACAGAGTACCAGATAGAGTCACCAGCAAAGTCGCCAAAAAAAAACAGTCGACACTTTTTTTTCAGCGATCAATCGGAATAATATTCCGGAAAGATGATCGGAATCAAGAGACAGACACTCGGACAAAAAAATTGACGGTGAACAGTGATACACGCGCTCACACGCGCCGGTGAACGGTCAGGGTGCGACGGAGATAGGTGGCGCGTGGGGGTTCTGTGGTGGCCGAAATTCAAATTAAATTTCAGGGTTTGCTATTCGAGGACTTCTGAATCGATTGGCGGTGGTGGTGAGATCAGAAAATGACATCAAAGTGGCCAATTTTTATTGACAGTGACGATAGATGGTGATGGTGATGACAGTGGTGACTACAGACTCAAACGACAACAGGTACGCTCTGATACCATGAAATTTAACATTTACAAACATCTAAAAACTCTGTAATCTCATCTCTCTTGATTGATAATCTTTACAACATACAACGAGGATATATAAAGACCTGAGATACAAGACCTGACTGCCCAATAAATGCATCAACCCAACTAACTACATTAATTGCACCGTTTCAACTAACTACATTAATTGCACTGACTACCTACTAACATTAAATGTGTATACGTATGTCATATGTATTGTAACAATATATATATATATATATATATATATACGTATATATATATACGTATATATATATATGTATATATATATACATATATATATATATATATATATATATATATTCGTATATATACACATATATATATACATATATATATATATATACATATACGTATATATATACGTATATATATATATGTATATATATATATATACGTATATATATACGTGTATATATATATACGTATATATATATATATATATATATATATATATATTTAGAATATATGCATATATAAGCATATGCAAGGGCTTTTGTTGTTGTTAAGTCATGTGAGGCTTAAAGATGACGTTTAGACGTGTATAGGAAGCGAGAACGAAGCGTACAAGTCAAATAATTAATTGTTAGTTTGTTGCCGAGAAACTGGTCAGGCCACGCCTAATGACGCGCCGCGATGACCATTTCCGCGCCGCAGCACCTCAAGCAAACTAGAGTCAGGAGGCATGCTAAGAAGGGTCGATTTTTCCTTTATATCTCGCGCCACGGAGAAGAAGGTCGCGCCGCGAACAATAACTAGAATCTGAGTCTGGAGGAGTTTAAACAACTCACATTTTTACGTTATTCGTCGCGCCACGAGAAAATAAGTCGCGCCGCGACATTTCAGGCAGTCTGATGCCGAATTCAGCTTTTAAAAAGTGGGTTCAAGGGAAAATTCATCTTTTTGTGTGTAAATCTGATGGGAGCATTTAATCTCCACCACTTATCCATTTTATTCATTTTCATTTCTATTTTCTTTCTCCATTTACTCTCAAAACATAAAACCCAATTGATTTCTAAGTGAGATTTGAGAGTGAAGATTTGTGAATCAATCCTTGGAGCAAGAATTAAAGTCGTTCTCCTCGTTCTTAGCTACAAGTGGATAGTGTTGGTAAGTCTTAACTCCGTATTTTTAGTTTTAGTTAATTTATGGATAGGGTTTGGCCATTAGAGGCTTGTACGACCCATTTGGGGGGTTAAATGGGTGAACTTGGGTTATGTTGATGTAAGGAAAGCCCAAATGACTATAACCTATGGTTTGGTCTTGTGAATTGAGGTTGTAAGTGTCAAATGGTGTTGTTAGTCACTATTACACTTTTAAATTGATGAAAGAATTATTAATGAGTTAAGTTTGACTTGATATATGAGTCTTGGCCATTTATGGGCGGTTTTGGTGTAGTTGAGCTATTTAATGCAAATTGGGTCATTAAAAGCTCAAGTGTAAGTATGGTGGTTGGTTCCACAAGTTGTGTATTGAATGTGTACTTGATGTATTAGGTACTTTGCTTTGAAGTTTTGGAAGTGCATAATCATCATTTTGGTGTTAAGGTGAGTGGAATAATTATGCGCGTACGTATATAATGTATTTATTTGTGTTGTATGAATGTGGCATTGCCGCGGTGTTCAAGACACCACATTCTAAGTAACGAGTAGTATTGTCGCGGTGTTCAAGACACTACTCATTGTTTGATTGACATGTGGTATTGTGGTGGTGTTTAAGACACCACATTGTCATGGGAGAGGATGCCGCGATGTTCAAGGCACCACTCATTGTTTGGATTGACATGTGGAATCATCGCGGTGTTCAAGACGCCACATTGTCATGGGGGTGAGTTAGTCGCGTTGTTCAAGACATCACCCCGGGGATTAGTGATTACGTGGTGTTTAAGTAACACTAATGGATGTTACGAACTCTGACGGTCTTTCAAGTACCGTTCCCTTGTACGATTGGTTAACCATGGTTGTGTGAATTGTATTTAGCATATTAAATTGTGAACTATATGCTATTAATATACTAACTTATGCTAGCTCGTGTGATTGGAAGTTTAGTTATTATACTTGCAATAGTATGATTATTTATATTGCTAGCATGTATGCGGTAAATGCGTAAGTAATTCCAAGTAAGTAGGTTGTATATGTATTCGTATAATTGTTGCACTCACTAAGCATTAGCTTACCCCTCTCGTTGTTTATCTTTTTAGATGCAGGTGTGGATAGGGAAAAAGGGGTTGTTAGGCACTAGGTGTCCCTTGGTGATGCTTGTTGAAGCTTTTGAAGTTGGCCTAGTGTTTTGGGTAGTTTAGCCCCAAACAATGCTCGAAGTGTTGTTTGGTTTAAAACTATCATTTGTGAATGTGTCAAACTTGTATTAGATTTGTTAAGGGCCTTCGTGCCGTTTGTAAACATTTAACTTGTGATGTTGTTTAATGGGTTATATGTAACCGTTTAAATTTGGCGCTAACGGTTTATCATTTAAAAAAAAATTATCGTATGGAATACGGGTTGGGTTGTTTCAGCAACTTTTAAATAAAACCTTCCCATAAGTGACGGATTCGGTAGTTGGGGTGAGAAACAAGGTTCTTAGATAGTTACGGGGTTGTTGGTCATTATGTAACTCTCGTCCTTTTGACGACGTTACAACATGCTGTCTTGCCAACGACCACAACTGTTATTTTCCACAAGACCAAGGATGAGAAATAATACTAGTAAAACCAGAATGCATGACTTGTTTCTGGACTTATGAATTACGTATCTTTATTGCCTTTGCTGAACGACTTGCGTATTAACTAGAATTGTCTTCACAACTGCCTTGTATCAAAGTTATTGTGTATAAATTTCATGCTATATGTAAAATAGCAGTATTGTAAGTTTATAAAATATTGTATAAAAGTTTGAATGCGAAATATTAATGTAATCAGTTTTCATATAGAATTGTAGTAGTTGAATTGTATGTTAGCTACTAAGTATGAACTTAACGGGTAGGTACTACCCGAATGAAAAATTATAAAACGCTAATATGAAGAAAAAGCTTTTATAAATAAGTTCATATTATGTTACGAAATACTATCGACTACTCTTAAAAATTCTATGTGATTAACTCAATTCTTTTGGCTATTTTTGAAGGAAATGGCACCGACGACTCGTCAGAACTTGAACATGAGCGAGGAAGACTTCCGTGCTTTCCTTGCATCAAACATAGATGCAGTACAGGCTGCAATGCAAAACAACAACAATAACTCAGGGTCTAGCAGTGGAGTTAACTCCACAGGAAACCGTGTAGGATGCTCCTACAAGGCTTTCACTGCCTGTAAACCTCTGGAATTCGATGGAACTGAAAGACCAGTCGGACTGAAATGATGGACCGAGAAGGTCGAATCTGTGTTTGCTATAAGCAAATGTACTGAAGAAGATAAGGTAAAGTACGCCACGCATACCTTCACAGGTACCGCGTTAACATGGTAGAACACCTATCTCGAACAAGTGGGACAAGATGCTGCTTACGCACTACCGTGGTCAGCATTCAAACACTTGATGAATGAGCAGTACAGTCCCAGAAACAAAGTCAATAAGCTCAAGACAGAGCTTAGGGAATTACGAACGCAAGTATTCGATATTACCACGTACGAAAGACGATTCACCGAGTTGTGTTTATTGTGTCCCAGAGTGTTCGAAGATGAGGAAGAGCAGATCGATGCATTTTTAAAGGGGTTACCAGAGAGAATTCAGGAGGATGTGAGTGTGAGCGTACCCACCTCAATGCAAAAGGCAAGCCGAATGGCTCACAAACTTATAAACCAGATCGAGGGAAGGATTAAAGAGCAAGCGGTCGAGGAGGCCAAAATGAAACAAGTCAAGAGAAAGTGGGAAGAAAATAATGACAAGGGTCACCAAAACAATAACAGTAACTATCGCTTCAACAATCAACCCAACAATTACAATTTCAATCGCACCATTTTTCGCAACAACAACCATCACAACAACAACAACTACAACAACCATCCCAACAATAATAACAACCGTAACAACAACAAGAATCAGAAAAAGTCATGCCAAAGGTGTGAAGAGTACCATCCGACTGGGTTCTGCACGACAACTTGCACCAAGTGTAAGAGAACTGGTCATGGTGCGATGAAGTGTGAAGTCTACAGACCAATGACCAAAAGAATTAAAGGAACAAATAATGTCAGAACAAATAATGTCAGAAAAAATAATGTCGGAACAAAGAATGCCGCCATTATTTGTTATGGCTGTGGAAAACCGGGCCACTTCAGGACTAACTGCCCGAACCAAGGGAATACTAATGGACAAGGCCACGGAAGAGTTTTCAATATTAATGCGACAAAAGCACAGGAAGACCCGGAGCTTGTTACGGGTACGTTTCTTATTGACGATAAACCTACTTATGTTTTATTTGATTCGGGTGCAGATAGAAGCTATATGAGTAGAGATTTTTGTGCTAAATTAAGTGGTCCATTGATGCCTATGAATAATAAATTTTTACTCGAACTAGCAAACGGTAAATTAATTTCAGCAGATAAAATATGCCGGAATCGAGAAATTAAACTAGTTAGCAAAACGTTTAAGATTGATTTGCTACCAGTAGAGTTAGGGAGTTTTGATGTGATAATTGGCATGGACTGGTTGAAAAAGGAGAGAGCAGAGATCGTATGTTACAAAAATGCAATTCGCATTATACGAGAAAAAGGAAAACCATTAATAGTGTACGGAGAAAAGAGCAACGCGAAGCTAAATCTTATTAGTAATTTGAAGGCGTAAAAGCTAATAAGAAAAGGTTGCTATGCTGTTCTTGCACATGTCGAGAAAGTCAAACCGAAGAAAAGAACATCAATGATGTTCCCGTCGCAAAAGAATTTCCCGATGTATTTTCGAAAGAATTACCGGGACTACCTCCACACCGATCTGTTGAATTTCAAATAGATCTTGTACCAGGAGCTGCACCAATAGCTCGTGCTCCATACAGACTCGCACCCAGTGAAATGAAGGAACTCCAAGGCCAACTACAAGAACTATTAGAGCGTGGTTTCATACGACCAAGTACATCACAATGCGGAGCTCCTGTTTTGTTTGTCAAAAATAAGGATGGTACATTCAGGTTGTGTATCGACTACCGAGAGTTAAACAAACTTACCATCAAGAACCGTTACCCACTACCGAGAATCGATGACTTATTTGATCAACTACAAGGCTGGTCAGTTTATTCGAAGATTGATTTACGTTCTGGGTATCATCAAATACGGGTGAAGGAGGATGATATTCCGAAGACTGCTTTCAGAACACGTTACGGTCATTACGAGTTTATGGTTATGCCGTTTGGGTTGACTAACGCACCAGCTATGTTCATGGACCTTATGAACCGAGTGTGTGGACCATTCCTTGACAAGTTTGTCATTGTTTTCATCGATGACATACTCATTTACTCAAAGAATGATCAAGAGCACGAAGAACATTTGAGAAAAGTGCTAGAGTTGCTGAGGAAAGAAAAACTGTACGCTAAGTTTTCAAAGTGTGCATTTTGGTTGGAAGAAGTTCAATTCCTCGGTCACATAGTAAACAAAGAGGGTATTCAGGTGGATCCGGCAAAGATTGAAACCATTGAAAAGTGGGAAACCCCGAAAACTCCGAAGCATATACGCCAATTTTTAGGACTGGATGGTTACTACAGAAGGTTCATCCAAGATTTTTCCAAAATAGCGAAACCCTTGACTGCATTAATGCATAAAGGGAAGAAATTTGAATGGAAAGATGAACAGGAGAAAGCGTTTCAATTGTTGAAGAAAAAGTTAACTACGGCACCTATATTGTCATTGCCTGAAGGGAATGATGATTTTGTGATATATTGTGATGCCTCAAAGCAAGGTCTCGATTGCGTATTAATGCAACGAACGAAGGTAATTGCTTATGCGTCCAGACAATTGAAGATTCATGAGCAAAATTATACAACTCACGATTTGGAATTGGGCGCTGTTGTTTTTGCATTAAAGACTTGGAGGCACTACTTATATGGGGTCAAAAGTATTATATATACCGACCATAAAAGTCTCCAACATATATTTAATCAAAAACAACTGAACATGAGGTAGCGTAGGTGGATTGAATTGTTAAATAATTACGATTTTGAGATTCGTTACCACCCGGGAAAGGCGAATGTGGTAGCCGACGCTTTGAGTAGAAAAGACAAAGAACCTATGCGGGTAAAAGCTATGAATATAATTATTCGTACTAACCATACTACTCAAATAAAGGAGGTGCAACAGGGAGTTTTAAAAGAGGGAATTTGAAGAATGAAATACCCAAAGGATCGAAAAAACATCTCAATATTCGGGAAGACGAGACTCGGTATAGGGCTGAAAGAATTTGGGTACCAAAATTTGGAGATGTGAGAGAAATGGTACTTAAGGAAGCACATAAAACCAGATATTCGATACATCCCGGAGCGGGAAAGATGTACAAAGATCTCAAGAAACACTTTTGGTGGCTGGGTATGAAAGCCGATATTACTAAATACGTAGGAGAATGTTTGACGTGTTCTAAGGTCAAAGCTGAACATCAGAAACCATCAGGTCTACTTTAACAGCCTGAAATCCCAGAATGGAAATGGGAAAACATTACCATGGATTTCATTACTAAATTGCCAAGGGCTGCAAGTGGTTATGATACTATTTGGGTAATAGTCGATCGTCTCACCAAGTCAGCACACTTTCTGCTAATGAGAGAAGATGATAAAATGGAGAAGTTAGCACGACTATACTTGAAGGAAGTTGTCTCCAGACATAGAATATCAATCTCTATTATCTCTAATAGGGATGACAGATTTGTCTCAAGGTTTTGGCAAACGTTACAGCAAGCATTGGGGACTCGTCTAGACATGAGTACTGCCTATCATCCACAAACTGATGGGCAAAGTGAAAGGATGATACAGACCCTTGAAGATATGCTACGAGCATGTGTTATTGATTTTGGAAACAGTTGGGATCGACATCTACCATTAGCAGAATTTTCCTACAACAATAGTTAACACTCGAGTATCGAGATGGCACCGTTTGAGGCACTTTATGGTAGAAAGTACAGGTCTCCGATCTGTTGGAGTGAAGTTGGGGATAGACAAATTACGGATCCAGAGATAATCCAAGAAACTACCGAGAAAATTATTCAAATTCAACAACGATTGAAAACAGCCCAAAGTCGACAAAAGAGCTACGCGGACATTAAAAGAAAAGATATCGAATTTGAAGTTGGAGAGATGGTCATGCTTAAGGTTTCACCTTAGAAAGGCGTTGTTTGATTTGGTAAACGGGGGAAACTAAATCTAAGGTACATTGGACCATTCAAGATTATTGATCGTGTCGGACTAGTAGCTTACCGACTTGAGTTACCACAACAACTCGCGGGTGTACATAACACCTTCCACGTCTCGAATTTGAAGAAATGCTTTGTTAAAGAAGATCTCACCATTCCATTAGCTGATATTACAATTAACGAAAAACTACAATTCATTGAAGAACCCGTCGAAATAATGGATCGTGAGGTTAAAAGACTTAAGCAAAACAAGATACCAATTGTTAAGGTTCGATGGAATGCTCGTAGAGGACCCGAGTTCATATAGGAGCATGAAGATCAGATGAAGCTGAAATACCCGCACCTATTTCCAGAAGATGCGTCAACACCTTCAACGGCTTAAAATTTCGGGACGAAATTTTTTTAACGGGTAGGTACTGTAGTGACCCTAACTTTTCCATGATTATATATTAAATGAAAACTATATTTGCATGATTAAATGTTTCCAACATGTTAAGCAATCAAACTTGTTAAGACTTGATTAATTGAAATGAGTTTATGTAGACAATTGACCACCCCGTTTGCCTGATGATTCACGAACGCCATAACTTGTGATAATTATATAATCGTTTTATTTTTTTATGATGTAAGTTTTTATTATATATATATATATATATATATATATATATATATATATATATATATATATATATATAAGAAATACAATTAAATCAAAGATGTACAACTAACACACTATTTGCTACAGTAAAACACTATTTGCTAAAGTAAATTTTCGCTTTGCTACAGTAAAATACTATTCGCTATATTAAAGTACTATTTGCTACAGTAAAATACTATTTGCTACAGTGAAATACTATTTGCTACAGTAAATACTATTTGCTACAATAACACACTATTTACTACATTAACACTATTTACTCGTATTCAATCCGTATTCGTACTCGTACAATACACAACTTTTAAATATATATACTATTGGTATATACACTTCCATGATCAGCTCTTAGCAGCCTTAATGAGTCACCTAAACATGTGGGAACCATCATTTGGTAACTAGCATGAAATATCTAACAAAAATACAAACTAATGGAACCTTATATTCAAGGGTAGGATCACATTTTTCTTCACCAACCATAACACTTTCATTTTTCAACTTTCATGCTTCAAACTTATCTCTCTCAAGTTTTCTCTTGGTGTTCTAAGTGTTCTTCACCATCTTCAACAAAATCTAACTCAATCTAGTTCATAAATCCTAACCTAGATTAACTTTCAAAACAACTACTCAAGTAAACTTCAAGAACACTTTCAAGTTTGCAAGTCTACTTTCAAGCTTTCTAATCCATTCTAAGTAATCATCTAAGATCAAGAAACCTCTTTTATTTACAGTAGGTTATCATTCTAATTCAAGGCAATACTCATATTCCAACTTTGATTCAATTTCTATAACTATAACAATTTTAATTCTAGTAGGAATCTTACTTGAATTTGTTTTCGTGTCATGATTCTACTTCAAGAACTTTCAAGTCATCAAAGATCCTTTGAAGCTAAATCATTTCTTGTCACTTCCAGTAGGTTTACCTACTAAACTTGAGATAGTAATGATGTTCATAACATCATTCAATTCATATATGTATAACTATCTTATTCGAAGATTTAACCTTGTAATAACTAGAACATAGTTTAGTTAATTCTAAACTTGTTCGCAAACAAAGTTAATCCTTCTAACTTGACTTTTAAAATTAACTAAACACATGTTCTATATCTATATGATATGCTAACTTAATGACTTAAAACCTGGAAACACGAAGAACACCGTAAAACCGGACATACGCCGTCGTAGTAAAACCGGGGGCTATTTTGGGTTAGAAAATTAAAAACTATGATTAAATTTGATTTAAAATTTGTCCTTCTGGGATAATGATTTTTCTTATGAATATGAAACTATATCCAAAAATCATGGTTATACTCAAAGTGGAAGTATGTTTTTCAAAATGGTCATCAAGACGTCGTTCTTTCAACTGAAATGACTACCTCTTACAAAAATGACTTGTAACCAATATTTCTGACTATAAACTTATACTTTTTCTGCTTAGTTTCATAAATTTCAGTTCATTATGAAACCATAGCAACTTGAATCACTCAAAACGGATTTAAAACGAAGAAGTTATGGGTAAAACAAAATTGGATATTTTTGCTTGTTGTAGCTACGTGAAATTTGTAACGAATCTTTTCTAACCATAACTTAACTAACTTATATTGTATTATACATGTACTCTAACATATTATGTAATCTTGATAGACCATAGAAACATATACAATGTTTTAACATATCATATCGACATCATATATATATATATATATATATATATATATATATATATATATATATATATATATATATATATATATATATATATATATTATTTGAAACAACCATAGACACTCTATATGCTGTAATGCTAGAGTTCGCTATACAGGGTTGAGGTTGATTCCAAAATATATATACTTTGAGTTGTGATCTAGCCTGAGACTTGTATACACTGGGTCGTGGATTGATTCGAGATAATATATATTGACTTATTTCTGTACTATTAGCTATGGACAATTAGTTGTAGATTACTAACGATGGACTGCTAACTTAACAAACTTAAATCATTAAAACGTAATAAAAATGTTGTGAATATATTTCGATCATACTTTGATATATATGTATATATTTGTTATAGGTTCGTGAATCGACCAGTGGCCAAGTCTTATTTTCGGCAAAGTAAAAATCTGTGAAAGTAAGTTATAGTCCCATTTTTAAAATCTAATATTTCTGAGATGAGAATACATGCAGTTTTATAAATGTTTTACGAAATAGACACAAGTAATCGAAACTACATTCTATGGTTGGATTATCTAAATCGAATATACCCCTTTTAGCTTGGTAGCCTAAGAATTAGGGAACAGTACCCCTAATTTACGCGAATCCTAAAGATAGATCTATGGTCCTAACAAACCTCATCCGAGGTACGGATGCTTTAGTACTTCGATTTATTATTATACAGACGAGAGGATTCTATTTTGGGGATATTCTGTATGCATCTTGTTAATGTCGGTTACCAAGTGTTCACCATATGAATGATTTTTTTATCTCTATGCAGTTTGCGAAATGCCTGATATGAGATGGATGTTTATGAAAAATGAAATCTTGTGGTCTATTATTACAATTATATATATATATATATATATATATATATATATATATATATATATTAAATCTATAATTCACCAACATTTTGTTGACGTTTTAAGCATGTTTATTCTCAGGTGATAATTAAGAGCTTCCGCTGTTGCATGCTAAATTAAGGACAAGAATTAGATTCAACATGCTTGTAAAATATTGTTTAAAAACTGCATTCGGAGATTTAAATCGATGTGTAATATTATTGTAAACCATTATGTAATGGTTGTGTGTAAAATGTTATATTTTAGATTATCATTACTTGATAATCTACGTTATGCTTTTAAACCTTTATCGATAAAATAAAGGTTATGGTTTGTTTTTAAAATTGAATGCAGTCTTTGAAAAACGTCTCATATAGAGGTCAAAACCTCGCAACGAAACCAATAAATATGAAACATTTATAATCGATATGAACGGGACATTTCATAAAACACCACCACAACTCTCTCTTTCTCTCTCTCTCTCTCTCTCTCTCTCTCTCTCTCTCTCTTTTTCTTAATCATGAAAACCGCCACCTTCATTTAATTATCACCACCACAAAACCTAAGTGTTGCTGCAAAATTTTCGATCACTAATCAAGCCACCTTCTAACACCTCCAAGAACCACCCCAACCACCATATCGACCACCATCTACAACCATTTCAATCTTCATATTTTTTTTCTTCTTGCTTTTTCCTTCGTGATACCTTAAACCCACCACCACTGCAATCAAACCGAACCCACATCACATTCTTATCCTTCTGCTGCTACTGTATCTGTTTTAGCTATTCGATGACCAAAACATATCCAAAAACCCTCCTGTTTTTATCGCGATAATAGATGATAAAAATGATGAAAAAGAGGAACCCGTAATCGATGTATCGTTTTAATGCCCCTGCGTATTTTCTTTTCCTTAATGGCCGACAGATAATAAATCAAATATAACCCACTTGCAATGCTACAAACCCTTTTCTATTTCGTGCATAAACTGAAACCATTCAATTCTTATTTGAGCCGAAAGCTTAGATTTTGTATTACTAATGGGGACTTGTAACTGTTGCATTATTGGGCTGAGAACCAGCCCATTGTGTTGGGCCGAGATTCAACATACATCTCTCAGTTGGGCCTATATCACGAAACCCTTTTCATAATACTGCTACAACCGTGTTTGTTTGTCTTCTAATTAAACTATAGCGGATAATATAAAACAGTTTAAGACAAGGTAATAGTGAGTTAAAAATGATAATATCAATTATGGAAGATGATAATTAAGTTTAATAATAATGAAGGACGAGCTTTAGAAGTATGCTGATCATGTTATGCGTGATATAGAATATCGATAATGATGTTGTATTGGACGATGATGTGATATACGAAGAAGGAGAAGATTATAAAGGTAAAGACGATAAACAGTTAAGAAGTATGATGGTGATATCGTGATAATGATGTTATGGTGATGATCTTGAATTTATGATATTAAAGATGATGAAGAAGAAAATAGAAAATAAATAACACGGGTTTAATATAATTCGTATCCAATATAAATAAAAAAAACACAAATGGATCGATGGTTAAGGATATTATCGAGTTAGCGGGAGGTCGCGGGTTCAAACCCGGACTTGGACATTTTATTAAGGGCTACTTCTTTGAGGTAGTATTACTATTATTATTATTATTATTATTATTATTATTATTATTATTATTATTATTATTATTATTATTATTATTATTATTATTATTATTATTACTATTATCATCGTTATTATTATTATCATCGTTATTATTATTATTATCGTATCATTATTAGTATTATTATTATTATTATTACTATCATTTTATGTATTAATAAAATAAGTATCATTTTTATTTTTATCATTTTTTTATTATTAGTATTATTATTATTATTATTCGTATCATATTTATTTTTATTATTATTATTATCATAAGTATTAGTATTATTATTAGTATTATTATTATCATTATAATTATTAATATAAATATTAGTATTATTATTATTAGTAAAATCATTATTTTTATAGTTATTATTATTTGAATTCATTATTATTAAAATTATCATTTTCAGTAAAGTTATAATTATTATTATTATTACTATTATTATTGTAAAATAAAACAACTTTTTATTTATTATTATTACCAATATTATTTTATCAAATAACGATTAGTTATAAAACTATATTTACTACATATCACATAATTATATTCATATTTTTATAATAAATATTAATAAATATTAATAAATGTAATTAATTAGGTTATTAATAAAACACGTAATTAAAATAACAATTAATTCACTAATAATTCAATAATTTATTCGATTACCATTATATGTGTTAATATATATATAAATGATATAGGTTCGTGAATCCGAGGCCAACCCTGAATTGTTCAGTTATGTCGTATGCATATTTTTACTACAAAATATCGTATCGTGAGTTTCATTTGCTCCCTTCTAAATGCTTTTGCAATATACATTTTTGAGACTGAGAATACATGCGCTGCTTTTATAAATGTTTGACGAAATAGACACAAGTAATCGAAACTACATTCTATGTTGGATTATCGAACCGAATATCACCCCTTTTAGCTTGGTAGCCTAAGAATTAGGGAAATGAACCCTAATTGAAGCGAATCCTAAAGATAGATCTATGGACCTTGACAAGTCCCATTCAGGGTACGAATGCTTTAGTACTTCGATCGATATATACTGATTGCGACGGACGATATATTGCATACTGATTGCGATGTACCTGTATGCGGGGGATATTCTATATGCATCCTGTTAGTCGGTTACCAGGTGTTCATCATATGAATGGATTTTATAGCAGTGAGCAGACCTACACTTTGAAACGAAAATGAAATCTTGTGGTCTATTGAAATTATTGAAATGATTGTTTATGATAAACCTATGAATTCCCCAACCTTTTGGTTGACACTTTTAAGCATGTTTATTCTCAGGTATGAAAGAAATCTTTCGCTGTGCATTAGCTCATTTTAAAGATATTACTTGGAGTCATTTCTGGCATATTTAGGTCAGTACCTCGCAATGAAACCAAATATTGATGACTTCGTCCAGGTGGATTATGACGGGCTATCTCAGTTGGTATCAGAGCGGTGGTCTTAGCGAACCAGTTCTTGCTTTAGTGTGTCTAACTGATAGTCGTTAGGATGCATTAGCGATTCTGGACTTCGACCTTAGCTGCATATTATAAGTTTTGTTTATCATTCCTAGTGATAAATTTCCTGCTTATTATTCCTAAGTCTAGACACATCTTAGTTCAATTACTACATAGATAGTGTATAGATAAATTCATATCTTATCATCTCTGTTACAGTAAACTCTGCCTGACAGCTTTCGAAAATTCCTCCGTAACTTATGGGATTTTGGTATTATATATACATATGTAAATTATGTATTTAAGAATACTAATCTAAGTCATATAATCTTCCTCATATGTAAAAATCATTTCCCTGCTCTGTACGAGATGGATCCTGCAACCAATTCCAGTTCCTCAGATTCCGACAGCTATTCCGATATAGATTTCCACTCGAGCTCCGAAAGCAGTGTAACCGGAATGGATCAACCAATTAGCCATCATCAATTCTAGATGAATTGGGGATGGATTCGTAGTCGACTTAACCAATGGAGTCGAGAAAAAGACGATCCCTTCCATCAACCAAATTGCCCTCTTGACGAAGAACCTGAAGCACTTACCGGCGAACCTGTTCGAAACACCATCTTTACCCTCATTTCTAGAATAGCTCGCAACGATTACATAATATCTACAATTCTAAACCTTATTCATCCGCTTGTTCAAACCACCAATCATCTCGGAATAATAGAAGAAGTCAATGAACTTCATGCTTGAGTAGTAGTTTTGGAGAGTACGATGCACAAGTTGCAGGCATCATCGTCAACACCGGCATCAACAGCACCAATACCACCAACAACACAAGCCTTAACATCCGCATCACAAGCCTCAACATCATAATTTGTACCTCGAGCATAATCCTCGTTTTACATACTGTTCTACATCATTATCTTCGTTATACATGGCGATTATGTAACCTCTAATGTTTTAGAGATTATGTATTCTAGTTCTAACGGTAAATCAAATGAGTTTAATATTATATATATTAACTCATTAAATCCATGATTGTATCTGAAGAAAATATATATGTATATATATTTGCATAAAGATTGTAATTAAAAGTTCTCTTGTACAAACTATTAATGATGAGAATATTTTAACTGGTAGGTAATACCCCTAGAAATATTTAGATCGCATATTAACATGTTACACTGTACATTCTTCAAAATCCGATTCAACAATCATTTACTATCCTACTTACAACCACATATATACGTATCCATTCATCCACGAATAACCATTTTCATTCCAATTCAATTTCATATACGAATTTTTACCAATCAGAATCCAAGTCAAGATTTGACAAGTAGCATAATGAAGAAAATAATGGACAAAATAAAATTTATTAGTAACCAATTAATTAACTACGTAAAATTTTAAATCTATACTAACCAAATCCTAGCTAACTGTTCCTATACCCGTTATGACTATTTCCTTATTACATTTTATTTATTGTCATTTTAATTATCGCAATTAATTATCGCAATTTTAATACTCTCAATTTTAATTATCGTCATTTAAATACTGTTATTTATTTTACGCACTTTAAATATCATCGGATAAATCGGGACACATGTACACAATACGTCAATTAATTCTAAGATTATATATTGGACTATTGGACTATTGAACTGTTGGACTACTAACATTGGACTACTAACATTTGACAATTAAAAAGTATTAAAAGAGTAGGAAATATTAATTATAACACATTTTGATTTAAAATATTGATAATATGTTACATCTTCTACAGTTAAAGATTCCTTCAAGTTTGCCACTTAATTCCATCTTAAACATCATTTGTATCTTGACAATTACAATCTTCATTCAAATCCTTCAAACTCTTAAAAACACCTCGGATTGATAACCAATGATTCAGATATGAGAGTGCTGATGAAGCAGCAAAAGCTATAGATGGTCCTAATGACCAGAAGCTTAATAATAAAGAATGGTGTGTTGAAAAGGCTCAGTTTTGGAACTGAAAAACGGATTGAGCAGACTATGAAGGAGGCTGTTGATAATTCACAAAATCTGTACTTACAGAATCCATATGATTCAGTAGCTGCTGAAATCTTTAGCGAATACTTTGCTCCTTACTTATTCTAAATCCTTGCGAAAAAGTTCTGCAACATCCTTTGATTCTTGATATTTTAAATTCTAAGATATCATCGTATCTTTCGTTATAAATATCTTCGATATTTCTAAAGATACCTTCATAAATATCTTTGTCTGAAATTATCTATCTCCTCGTGCTATCTATAAAAAGAAACTGTTTTAGTTTCTATCATTCTATAAAATTTAAGTTTAAATTATGAATGATTTTTGGAGAAGTGTTGGGAAATGAAGCATGAGTTAGTATAATATAATGACGCCCGACCAACGTGATTATATTAAAGTAAGTCATGCTGAAGTTTCTAATGGAACGTGATGATGTTTCACAGATCATACCCTCATCATGTGAAGCGACCCGTCCTAATCCATCTGAACGAAGTCCATATCGATTACAAACGATTCACAATAGTTGATTATATCGCGAGGTAATTGACCTCTATATGATACATTTTACAAACATTGCATTCGTTTTTAAAAGACAAACTTGCTTTACATTGAAAGTTGACGGCATGCATACCATTTCATAATATATCCAACTATAATTGACTCGATAATAATCTTGATGAACTTGACGACTCGAATGTAACGTCTTTTGAAATATGTCATGAATGACTCCAAATAATATCTCTAATATGAGCAAATGCACAGCGGAAGATTTCTTTCATACCTGAGAATAAACATGCTTTCAAGTGTCAACCAAAAGTTTGGTGAGTTCATAAGTTTATCATAAAATAATAAAATTCATCATTTTGATAGACCTCAAGATTTAAATGTTGCATGGTACAAATGGGCCCGAATCCTATACCCACCTGTAATGTACATGCGATATCTTTTAAATACATTACACCTTTCTCGTGTACGAAATCTTTTTTCATAAATCTTAGTAACCGTACACATATTTCGTGCACAAAAATAACATACACATAACCTGTGTATAAAATTATTCTCTCGATACATAACATTCACTTTTCATTGCTTGCATAGCTTAGCTTGGTAACCGACCTTAACATATAATTCGCATCATAATATCCTCAAAACAGAACATCTCGTCTATATAATAATCATATAAACTTCGAAGTACTAAACACCACGCCCACTAGCCCTTCCGTCTAGTGAACATTCTGGGTGGGGGTGTTAAACCTGGTAGCTACCTTTAGGATTCGCGTCAATTAGGCGTGCACTAATTCTCAAAATTAGTGATGTTCCCTAATTCTTAGGTTACCAAGCAATAATAATCAGGGGAAAAATATTCATATCAATTGTGGCAATTATCACGTCCACATAATTCAATGGTGGCAATTATCACGTCCACATAATTCATTCGAGGAATGTTTTGCTTGTGTCTATCTCGTCAAACGTTTATAAAAGCATTTCATGTATTCGCAGTTCAAAATGTAGTTCAAAAGCATTTAATAAAGCAGTTGTAAAAGTAGCGCATGTATTCTCAGTCCCAAAAATGTAAAGAGTAAAAGGTTTCAAATGAACTCACCAAATGTATTTTGTAGTAAAAATACATATGACTATATTGAACAATGCAGGGTTGGCCTCGGATTCACGAACCTATATCAAGTATTTATATTAACACAAAATAGTAATCGAACAAGTTTATATATGTTATTATTAATAATATACTTGTTATATTATATGTTATATAGATAAATTTTTACTTAATCTATATATTTTACATAGCTAATACTTATCTCATTAAATTTAAAATATAGAAATTACTCATTTAAAATATTATTTAATATATAATATTTATATTAATGTAGTTAAGTCTTATGTCATAAATATATTTTTATATAGAAAATCTTTAGTTGATATATTAATAATACTAATAATAATAGTGATAAAGATAATACTAATTTTAACAAAAATGATAAAAAAAAAAATAATGATAATAATAATAATAATAACTATAAAATAATGATTTTTCTAATAACAATAATACTAATACTTATATTAATAACTATAATGATAATAATACTACTTATGATAACAATTACAATAATAATACTTATGGTAATAATATAAATGATAATCTAATAACACTTGTATTAGTAATAATAATAATGTTAATAATAATAATAATTATAATAATAATTATTATAATAATAAAGAAAGGAAGATAGTGAGTATGTCGGTGGATTTGAGGGGTTGTTTTACGGCAACAACAGCAGTAGCAAGACTGCCGTATACAGTAGTAGTTAAACGGTATCACAAAGGTGTGTTTGATTTCGTTTTTAATCGTCATAAACAGAAATAAAAGCAATGTGGCAGTAGCAGGAACAACGTAGCAGTAATGGCAGTTTTTGTGGTGGTTGTTTTGATGACTTTTGAATGGTGGACTGCAGCTACGGAGAAGGTTGTTCTAGGGTGGTTTTACAGCATTCGATGGTGGTTATTTGATGTGATATAGTGTAGGTGACGGTGGTTGAGGAGAGGTGGTGGTTCATGAATGTTTACAACAGGGAGACAGCTGCAATAGCAGCAAAATAACAGCTGATGTTAATTAGTTGAAATGGTGTCGATGGTGATTCCAAGTGTGGTGTTCTCGGTGATGTTAGTTTTCAAAGGTGGCGAGTTTGGTTTGTTGAGTCTTCCTCCTTGCTATTCGTACAGCTTGTAACAATTACATGGCGATTTGATTATGATTACAAAAGAAAGAAAATAAATACGCAGTTTGTTCTTGTTCAAAACAGAAAATGAAAGTGAGGGATAGAGGAGAGAAAGAAAGAAGAAGTTGGCGTATGGTTGAGTCAAGGAAGGTTAAGGGTAGTGATGGTTGAATATCATCTATCTATTATTATAATGCTTAAAATAAAAGCAATACATAGCAATAATTAGGAAGATACTGTGGTTTGCCGTGTAAGTGTTAGACAAACAAGATAGTGATGTGCGTGATATATGAATGTATATGTTTATATGTAGACATAAGATACTAATATATGATTAAAGCAAACTCAAATCATAATTCAAAGTATCACACTAATAATTTAGTTCACGGCTAAAATGATTGACACAAGTGGGAGTATTATTAAAGCAAAAGCAACCATTAAATAATAATTAACTACATTTAAGAAGAGAAAACAAAACGTGGGATTTGAATGAATTAAATAGTAAAGCCATCGCATGATTGTCTTTTATACGGGCAGTTTTCACACGCAGTGCTATATCATGTCCATTGCTAAACAGTTGTCGTATAAAAGTTTTCCTAAAAATTCCAAACTTTTAGATTAAATATAATTAATTATTTCACTCATTAACTGTTTGAAACCTGATCAAAAAGGTTCGATAATTATTTATTTTCTGTTCCAATTTATATGTACGGAGTACAAAAACTTAGTTCGAAAAGGTAAAAAAAAATATTTATCAAAATTATTATCTTTTTATTCAAATTTTGGGAACAACTTTTATTTTAAAACTTCATATATATATATATATATATATATATATATATATATATATATATATATATATATATATATATATATATATATATATATATATATATATATATATATATATATATATATATATATATATTAGACCTATTTTAAAAATAATTAAACTTCAACCGAAAACTACAGACATTTACCATTTAAACTCATAATTAATTATATTCAATATACGCTATGTATATATATATAAACGTTTTTAAATAACAAAATTTACTACACAAATAAGTATATATTAAATATTTAAATTAAATATAACAATATATATATATATATATATATATATATATACAAGAGTTATACATATAAAATAATAGTTTTTATTACAATGTATTTTATTGTACATATTTATTTATAACTATAAGTGTATATAATAGTTTATTAATGTTCCAGTTATTATATGTATTATAGATTATAGATATATTTATATATACACATTTTTATATATATCCACATACTTACAAGCAATGATTCGTGAATCATCGAGGACAGTCGAAGGGTAATTGAATTCATGAAAAACAGTTCAAAATTTTGAGACTCAACATTACAGACTTTGCTTATCATGTCGAAATCATATAAAGAATAAGTTTAAATTTGGTCGGAAATTTCCGGGTCGTCACAGTACCTACCCGTTAAAGAAATTTCGTCCCGAAATTTGATTGGGATCGTCATGGCTAACAATAAGAATATTTTTATGACGCATATGAGTTGATAAAAACAGAATTTATTACCATAGAGTAATATGGATGATATGATTCGATTACTCGAAGAGTACGAGTGAAGCTATCACAAAAGAGTGAAATAAATAATTGCATGTTCGTCTTAACCGGTGACGTAGTCACGGTTGATTTCCGAAATTACAGGGATTTAGAGAAAATCCTTGTAATAAGATTTGATTCTTCAGAATTTAAGGAAATTAGGATCTTTTTTGGTTAAATGCGATAATCTGTTCGGATTGCTCTGTCGGATATTTCACTAATAATCCACCCTCTTCATTTCCTTATTTTCACAGTTCACACCTTCTATTCTTTCTCCCTCAATTCAAACTTTTGTTTTCTCCTCTCGACTTTAAGTCAAGCGAATAATGGTCCAGAATTCGTAGGTATGAAGTTTTGAATGAACATGACTAATGTTCTAAAAGAGAGATTATATTAGCACGATCTTGATTGGTTAGATTAACAGAATTTTTAAAGAAAAGATAGAACTATCAGGAAGATATGTTCTCGATAGGTTTGGAGATTAGGTAGAATGTAAGAGTCGTGTAACATGGCACATGATGACGTTATGGTCTGTGAATCATCACGTTTCATTAGAAACTCGGCATGACTTACTGTAATATAATCACGTTGATCAAGTGTCATTATATTATACTAACTCATGCATCAGTTCCCAACACTACTTCAAAAACATTCATATTTTAAATTCAAAGGTTCGCAGAATATAGAAACTAAAACAGTTTCCTTTTATGATATAATACGGATAGCGCAGAGAATGAGAATATTTATGAAGATATCTTCAGAAATATTGAGGATATTAATGAAGAAAGGTACGATGATATCTTAAGATTTCAGAATCAAATTGTGATGAAAAAATTCATTCACGATGATTTAGAGTGGTTAAGGAGTAAGATATTCGCTAAAGATTTCATCAGAAACAGAATCATCTGGATTCTTTATGTACAAGTTTAGTCCTTGTAATTTGTTCAGAGTCTTCTTCATGGTTTGCTCAATCCGGTTTCCAGTTCCAACTTTTCTGAGCTTTGCCAACATACTATTCTTTATCTTTATACCTTCGACAATTAAGGTCGTGTACAGTTTTTGCTACTGTATTCAGCTTGTACAGTTTTTGCTGCTGTATTCACCTTTTTCAGAATTTGAAGTTTTGATTTGTAGACTGGGTGCTTTTCAAAATTTCAGAGTTGAAGGTTATAACTCTAAGAGATAAATGTTATATGGATACATATAACTGTTGATGTGGAATCGTTGTGAGACTCAAAATACATATTTGCTGATTCCCGGTAATTGGTATGACAATTCTTGTTACAAGATGCGGATGTGTACATGGTGAGACTTCAATAGATAAATATAGTGATTTGTCGGAGGGATTTAAACCAACGAGCGACGAGGTTGCTGGTACATCTACTGGTAATATGGTACAATATAAAAGGTTCTCCGGTAACAATAAAAGAGCACGTTTTTATATATCAAGGTTATAATAAGGTTGTTTCGAACGAAAAGTCGAAGTTGACTTGCTGGAGCTGTGATAAAATTTGCTACTTTGAAAAGGAATTGCAATGTTATTTTCGGTAATATCAATGCCAAAAGAGCTAGCACAGATACAGTTTAAACGTTTACTCAGGTTCCGAGTGTTTTCAGGTGCATAACAATATGCATCAATCTTTTCTTCCGTAGATGAAGTGCGGTTGGTTCATCCTCTCGATTGAGGTGTTTTCAAAAATCATGAAAGGTTTGAACGCATATTGTAATCGTTGAGATACAAATGAGGTTTAAGATGAAATCAAGTGGCAAACTTGAAGAATTGTTTAGTTTCATATATTATAATCAATATTTCAATTCATTTTAATTGTCCAGTTTTATTAGTCCACAGTCGATAGTCCACAGTTAACAGTCCAATAATTCATATATAGTTTAATATATAATATTCGAATTAATTAATACGTATCGTGACCCGTGTACATGTCTCAGACTCGATCACAACTCAAACTATATATATTATTGTAGAATCAACCTCAACCCTGTATAGCTAACTCCAGCATTACTGCATATAGAGTGTCTATGGTTATTCCAAATAATATATATAGATGCGTCGATATGATATGTCAAAACCTTGTATACGTGTCCCGATATTTAAAGTGCGTAAAATAAATAACAGAAATTAAATGACGATAAATAAAATTGCGAGAATTAAAATTGCGATAAATAAAATGCGATAAATAAATTGCGATAAAAGGTAATACGGAATTAACAGTTAGCGTGGATTCTTAACAAAATTTCTCATAGTTAATTTGTTTGTTTCTAACAAATTTTATTTTGTCCAATGTTTTCTTCATTATGCCACTTGTTGGATTCTGGTAAATCAAAATCCAAATATGAAATTGGATGAAAATGGTTATTCTGCGGTGAAGGGATACGTATATCGGTGGTTGTAAGTAGGATAGTGAATGACTGTTGAATCAGCTTCGAATAATGTACAATGTAATTTGTTAATGTGAAATCTAAATATTCCAAGGGTATTACCTACCCGTTAAAATATTTTCACCATTAACAGTTTGTACAAAAGAATTTTTAATTACAATCTTTATGAAAACATATATACATATATATTTTCTTCATATGTAATTATGGATTTAATGAGTTAATATAACATTAAACTCATTTGCCTTTCGGTTAGAATTAGAGTACATAATCTCTAAAACATTAGAGGTTACATAATCATCATGTCGAACGAAGATAATTGATGTAGAACGATACATAGAACAATGATTATACTCGAGGTACAGAATGAGATGTTGAGGCATGTGGTGTTGAAACTTGGTTTGTTGGTGGTACTGGTGTTGATGTTGCTGGTACTGTTGGTTCCGGTGATGTTGCTGAAGCTGGTACGTTTTGCTCCATATTCTCCAAATTGATTACTCGAGCGCGGAGCTCGTTGACTTCTTCCATTATTCCGGGATGATTGTCGGTCGGAACAAGCGAATGAATAAGGTTTAGAATTTGAGATAGTATATAGTCATGACGAGATGCCCTGGAAATGAGAGAGAAAATAGTATTACGAACAGGTTCGCCGGTAAGTGCTTCAGGTTCTTCGCCAAGAGGGCAATAAGGTGGATGGAAGGGATCACCTTCTTCTTGTCTCCATTGATTGAGGAGGCTACGAACTTATCAGATGAATTGATGATGGCTAAATGGTTGATCCATTCTGGTCTCACTGCTTTCGGAGTTTGAGTGGAAATTCATATCAAAATAGCTGTCGGAATCCGAGGGATTTGAACTAGTTGAGGGATTCATCTCGTACGATCAGATGAAGGATTTTTGATAAGAAATAGATTATAGGATGTAGATTAGTACCCGGCAATACATAATTTACATATGCATATATAATACTAAAATCCAAAATGTTACGGAGGAATCTACAAAAGCTGTCAGGCAAAGGTAACAATAACAGATACGCTAAGATATGAATTTATCTATACACTGTCTATGCATTAGAGGTAGTAAGACATGTCTAGACTTTAAGGATGATAAGCAAATAATTTTCGACACTAAATGATAGGCAAAACTTTTGACATGCAGACACGGTCGAAGTCCAGACCCACTAATGCATCTAAACAACTATCAGTTAGACACACTAATGCAAGACCTGATTCGCTAAGACCACCGCTCTGATACCAACTGAAGCGACCCATCCTAATCCATCTAAATGAAGTCCATATCGATTACAAACGATTCACAATAGTTGATTACATCGCGAGGTACTTGACCTCTATATGATACATTTTACAAACATTGCATTCGTTTTTAAAAAACAAACTTGCTTTACATTGAAAGTTGATGGCATGCATACCATTTCATAATATATCCAACTATAATTGACTCGATAATAATCTTGATGAACTTGACGACTCGAATGCAACGTCTTTTGAAATATGTCATGAATGACTCCAAATAATATCTCTAATATGAGCAAATGCACAGCGGAAGATTTCTTTCATACCTGAGAATAAACATGCTTTCAATTGTCAACCAAAAGGTTGGTGAGTTCATAAGTTTATCATAAAACAATAAAATTCATCATTTTAATAGACCACAAGATTTAAATGTTGCATTGTACAAATGGGCCCGAATCCTATACCCACCTGTAATGTACATGCGATATCTTTTAAATACAGTACACCTTTCTCGTGTACGAAATCCTTTTTCATAAATTTTAGTAACCGTACACATATTTCATGCACAAAAATAACATACATATAACCTGTGTATAAAATCATTCTCTCGATATATAAGATTCACTTTTCATTGCTTGCATAGCTTGGCTTGGTAACCGACCTTAACATATAATGCGCATAATAATATCCCCAAAATAGAACATCTCGTCTGTATAATAATCATATAAACTTCGAAGTACTAAACACCATGCCCACTAGCCCTTCCGTCTAGTGAACATTCTGGGTGGGGGTGTTAAACCCGGTAGCTACCTTTAGGATTCGCGTCACTTACGCGTGCACTAATTCTCAAAATTAGTGATGTTCCCTAATTCTTAGGTTACCAAGCAATAATAATCAGGGGAAAAATATTCTTATCAATTGTGGCAATTATCACGTCCACATAATTCATTGGTGGCAATTATCACGTCCACATAATTCATTCGAGGAATGTTTTGCTTGTGTCTATCTCGTCAAATATTTATAAAAGCATTTTATGTATTCGCAGTTCAAAATGTATTTTAAAAGCATTTAATAAAGTAGTTGTAAAAGTAGCGCATGTATTCTCAGTCCCAAAAATGTAAAGAGTAAAAGGGAGCAAATGAACTCACCAAATGTATTTTGTAGTAAAAATACATATGACTATATTGAACAATGCAGGGTTGGTCTCGGATTCACGAACCTATATCAAGTATTTATATTAACATAAAATAGTAATCGAACAAGTTTATATATGTTATTATTAATAATATACTTGTTATATTATATGTTATATAGATAAATTTTTACTTAATCTATATATTTTACATAGCTAATACTTATCTCATTAAATTTAAAATATAGAAATTACTCATTTAAAATATTATTTAATATATAATATTGATATTAATGTAGTTAAGTCTTATGTCATAAATATATTTTTATATACAAAATCTTTAGTTGATATATTAATAATACTAATAATAATAGTGATAAAGATAATACTAATTTTAACAAAAATGATAAAAAAAATAATGATAATAATAATAATAACTATAAAATAATGATTTTTCTAATAACAATAATACTAATACTTATATTAATAACTATAATGATAATAATACTACTTATGATAAAAATTACAATAATAATACTTATGGTAATAATATAAATGATAATCTAATAACACTTGTATTAGTAATAATATTAATGTTAATAATAATAATAATAATTATAATAATAAATGGAGTAAAATTGCTACCTCAAGAAATAGCTTTAAAAAAAAAATTGATGCCATCGCCCGGGCTCGAACCCAGGACCTCTCGTTCAATAACCACATGCCTGACCTATACTCTGTCTGTTCCTTTTCTGATTCAATTAATACTTAAATTCTTTTAACCCGTTATTCGCGCCCAACAGAAAAATAAGGATCTCGGCCCAACTATAAGTAATTGGCCCAACATGATTTAATACATTCATGGCCTGAAATAAGCTGGCCCAATATCCCTCGGCCCACGATGTATTAGGTTTATGTGTCCAGAAAAAAATCACGAAGTCACAGATAAAAAAATATAAGGGTTTCGGTTAATCCAGTATCATGATCAACGAATTCGTTCATCTAACCATCATCATCTCATCATATCATCTTGCATCATCGATATCACTGAATCATCATTATCATCATGTTAACATCATCCTCTTCATCGAGTCATCACCATCATCAACATCATCGTGATTCATTCACGATTATCATCATCATGATCTTAATCATAACATCATCATATACGTTTCATCGTATCATCATCTTCACCATCGTGCATCATCACCATAATCACTATTCATCATCTTCTTAAATGGGTTTTGTTGTTTTTGGGTTTTTCAAAAGCAAAACGAAATAGAAAGGAAGATAGTGAGTATGCAGGTGGATTTGAGGGGTTGTTTTACGGCAACAACGGTAGTAGCAAGACTGCCGTATACAGTAGTAGTTAAAGGGTATCATAAAGGTGTGTTTGATTTCATTTTTAATCGTCATAAACAGAAATAAAAGTAGTGTGGCAGTAGCAAGAACAACGTAGCAGTAATGGCAGTTTTTGTGGTGGTTGTTTTGCTGACTTTTGAACGGTGGACTGCAGCTATGGAGAAGGTTGTTCTAGGGTGGTTTTGCAGCGTTCGATGGTGGTTATTTGGTGTGATATAGTGTAGGTGACGGTGGTTGAGGAGAGGTGGTGGTTCATGAATGTTTGCAACAGGGAGACAGCTACAATAGCCGCAAAATAACAGCTGATGTTAATTGGTTGAAATGGTGTCGATGGTGATTCCAAGTGTGGTGTTCTCGGTGATGTTAGTTTTCGAAGGTGGTGAGTTTGATTTGTTGAGTCTTCCTCCTTGCTATTCGTACAGCTTGTAACCGTTACATGGCAATTTGATTATGATTACAACAGAAAGAAAATAAATACGCAGTTTGTTCTCGTTCAAAATAGAAAAAGAAAGTGAGGGATAGAGGAGAGAAAGAAAGAAGAAGTTGGCGTATGGTTGAGTCAAGGAAGGTTAAGGGTAGTGATGGTTGAATATCATCTATCTATTTTTATAACGCTTAAAATAAAAGCAATACATAGCAACAATTAGAAAGATACTGTGGTTTGCCGTGTAAGTGTTAGACAAACAAGATAGTGATGTGCGTGATATATGCATGTATATGTTTATATGTAGACATAAGATACTAATATATGATTAAAGCAAACTCAAATCATAATTCAAAGTATCACACTAATAATTCAGTTTATGGCTAAAATGATTGACACAAGTGGGAGTATTATTAAAGCAAAAGCAACCATTAAATAATAATTAACTACATTTAAGAAGAGAAAACAAAACGTGAGATTTGAATGAATTAAATAGTAAAGCCATCGCATGATTGTCTTTTGTACGGGCAGTTTTCACACGCAGTGCTATATCATGTCCATTGCTAAACAGTTGTCGTATAGAAGTGTTCCTAAAAATTCCAAACTTTTAGATTAAATATAATTAATTATTTCACTCATTAACTGTTTGAAACCTGATCAAAAAGGTTCGATAATTATTTATTTTCTGTTCCAATTTATATGTACGGAGTACAAAAACTTAGTTCGAAAAGGTAAAAAAAAATATTTATCAAAACTATTATCTTTTTATTCAAATTTTGGGAACAACTTTTATTTTAAAACTTCATATATATATATATATATATATATATATATATATATATATATATATATATATATATATATATATATATATATATATATATATATATATATATATTAGACCTATTTTAAAAATAATTAAACGTCAACCGAAAACTAAAGACATTTACCATTTAAACTCATAAGTAATTTTATTCAATATACGCTATGTATATATATAAACGTTTTTAAATAACAAAATTTACTACACAAATAAGTATATATTAAATATTTAAATTAAATATAACAATATATATATACAAGAGATATACATATAAAATAATAGTTTTTATTACAATGTATTTTATTGTACATATTTATTTATAACTATAAGTGTATATAATAGTTTATTAATGTTCCAGTTATTATATTTATTATACATATATTTATATATACACATTTTTATATATATCCACATACTTACAAGCAATGATTCGTGAATCATCGAGAACAGTCGAAGGGTAATTGAATTCATGAAAAATAGTTCAAAATTTTGAGACCCAATATTACAGACTTTGCTTATCGTGTCGAAATCATATAAAGAATAAGTTTAAATTTGATCGGAAATTTCCAGGTCATCACATCATGTGCTATGTTACTTAACTCTTTCATTCTACTTTACCTCTAAACATATCAAGAAGATATTTTCTTAATATTTCTATCTCTTCCGTGGTTCTGGTAATTTAACAAATCAGAGAGTACTATTACCATTTCTTTCTTAGAATGTTTTCCATGATCATTCGAAATTCAAAGATTTAATCTACGAATCCGAGACGTCTTGACCACTTTACTTTAAGTCGGAAAGAATAACCGTGACTACGTCAAAAGTTAAGATGAATCTTTATTTCTTCAGTTCACTCTTTTGTGACAGCTTCACTCGTACGCTTCACATAATCGAAACGTTTTATCTATATTAATCAATAATGATAAAACTCTATTTAACAACTCATATTCGTCATGAAAACATTTTTATTGTTAGCCATGAAGATCTCTATCAAATTTCGGGACGAAATTTCTTTAACGGGTAGGTACTGTGACGACCCGAAAAATTCTGACTAATTTTAAACCAAACTCTCGATACGATATTATATTTTTGACACGATAAGCTAAGTCTGTAATCCTGAGTCCCAAAATTTTTAAATTGTTTTCAATACAATTAACCTCGACCAGTTTTGACGATTCACGAACAATTAATTGTAAGTAGTTATGTGTGTATATATATAAATGGTAATTGAAAATATAATTTGAAATATTATATGTTATTGTTATTAAAATTAATTATGTAAAATAAAATAAAAATAGGATATTATAATAATTATTATTTAAAACATATCTATATATAAATAAAATATATTAAAAATAAATATTAAATGATTGTAATGCTCGTTTGATGTTCCGATTGATATTAAGCAAGTTAAATTCAAACTTATATGATTTTAAAAATAAACGGTTTTCCGAAAATGGGTGATATAAATTATAGACTTATTAGAAATGTATTTAGGATATAATTATTAAATTTTAACACTTTTTATATTTTACTCAGGATCGAGCGCGGACAGTTGATTTAATTTTTTATTTAATAATTTAAAACAGTTAATGACCAAAATTATACAATAATGACTTAAATAAATAAAGATAATTAATATAAAAATTTGGGAATTTTCTGAACACTTTTACCGCAAATGATTAACAACGGAGTACGAAATCCAGTCCGTGAAAAATGTCGGTAGAAAGAAAAGAAAAATTCATGACTGGTGACTGTATACCTACGTTTCATATTCTTCTTTCTTAAACTTTATAATTGATTTCAAATATATACTGTTATTGATTGAGATATATATAACAAATTAATACTGTCTCCTTTTAGATTTTTCCCACAAATATCAATTTTATATGCATATATATACACATGTACATTAGATATATAGATATATGGATGATTACTACATGTTTATTTAATATGAATTAGTGAATGTATTATTCACTTTTCCTGTATCATGAAAGATACATATAACAACATAACTTTATCTTGTCACTTCCTTTGTAAAATGAAATATCCGTGATATGTGATTGAGCAACTGTTTTCGTTTTCTTTCACCTCCACTAACACACATATATTGTATTATATATTTCTAGTTTAGTTTTATATAGCTATCTCAATCCATGACAACTCATCTCCAACTATAACGGTAAATATACATGTTTAGTTTTATTGAAAAGGCTCCACATGTCTTTATTCTAATCTGGATTTCGTTTAGTACTCAACCACAACTTTCCATCTTTTGAACCCACTACTACTTATTCTTAATATCTATATCTCTATTATATATATATATATATATATATATATATATATATATATATATATATAAGTGATATACAGAAAACGCATACATACACAAAATTCATTATTCCTTCTCCATCATGTTTCTTCATCATGAGAAACCACCTCACCACATTGCAAACCACCATTGGCCATCACCACACCCGAAACCCACCATCGGTTTCCTTCACCATCACCCTCGTTAACTTCCTTACTCTCTCCCTCTCATTCTTGTTCGAAAATTCAACACCAACCGCCACCATATCTTACTATTACTTGTAGCCGTTTGTTCTATTTTGTTCGACCCAAACAATCACCTTTTACCATCACCGTGAGCATCAAACACCACCACAACTCTCTCTCTTTCTCTCTCTCTCTCTCTCTCTCTCTCCCCTTTTCTTAATCATGAAAACCGCCACCTTCATTTGATTATCACCACCACAAATGTTGCTGCAAAATTTTCGATCACCAATAAAGCCACCTTCTAACACCTCCAAGAACCACCCCAATCACCATATCGACCACCATCTACAACCATGTCAATCATCATATTTTTTTCTTCTTGCTTTTTGCGTCGTGATACCTTAAACCCACCACCACTGCAATCAAACTGAACCCACATCACCTTCTTATTCTTCTGCTGCAACTGTATCTGTTTTAGCTATTCGATGACCAAAACATATCCAAAAACCCACCTGTTTTTATCGCGATAATAGATGATAACAATGATGAAAAAGAGGAACATGCAATCGATGTATCGTTTTAATGCCCCTGCGTATTTTCTTTTCCTTAATGGCCGACAGATAATAAATCAAATATAACCCACTTGCAATGCTACAAACCCTTTTCTATTTCGTGCATAAACTGAAACCATTCAATTCTTATTTGGGCCAAAAGCTTAGATTTTGTATTACTAATGGGGCCTTGTAATCGTTGCATTATTGGGCTGAGAACCAGCCCATTGTGTTGGGCCGAGATTCAACATACATCTCTCTGTTGGGCCTATATCACGAAACCCTTTTCATAATAATGCTACAACCGCGTTTGTTTGTCTTCTGATTAAACTATAGCGGATAATATAAAACAGTTTAAGACAAGGTAATAGCGAGTTAAAAATGATAATATCAATTATGGAAGATGATAATTAAGTTTAATAATAATGAAGGACGAGGTTTAGAAGTATGTTGATCATGTTATGCGTGATATAGAATATCGATAAATTGATGTTGTATTGGACGATGATGTGATATACGAAGAAGGAGAAGATGATAACGGTAAAGATGATAAACAGTTAAGAAGTATGATGGTGATATCGTGATAATGATGTTATGGTGATGATCTTGAATTTATGATATTAAAGATGATGAAGAAGAAAATAGAAAATAAATAATACGGGTTTAATATAATTCGTATCCAATATAAATCAGAAAAACACAAATGGATCGATTGTTAAGGATATTATCAGGTTAGCGGGAGGTTGCGGGTTCAAACCCGGACTTGGGCATTTTATTAAGGGCTACTTCTTTGAGGTAGTATTACTATTACCATTATTATTATTATTATTATTATTATTATTATTATTATTATTATTATTATTATTATTATTATTATTGTTATTATTATTATCGTATCATTATAAGTATTATTATTATTATTAATACTATCATTTTATGTATTAAAAAAATAAGTATCATTATTATTTTTATCATTTTTTTATTATTAGTATTATTATTATTCGTATCATATTTATTTTTATAATTATTATAATCATAAGTATTAGTATTATTATTAGTAGTATTATTATCATTATAATTATTAATATAAATATTAGTATTATTATTAGTAAAATCATTATTTTTATAGTTATTATTATTTGGATTCATTATTATTAAAATTATCATTTTCAGTAAAGTTATCATTATTATTATTATTATTAAAAGTGTTATTTTTACAAAAATTATCATTATTATTATTATTATTATTATTATTATTATTATTATTATTATCATTATAAAATAAAACAACTTTTTATTTATTATTATTACCAACATTATTTTATCAAATAACGATTAGTTATAAAACCATATTTACTACATATCACATAACTATATTAATATTTTTATAATAAATATTAATAAATGTAATTAATTAGGTTATTAATAAAACACATAATTAAAATAACAGTTAATTCACTAATAATCCATAAATTTGTTCGATTACCATTATATGTGTTAATATATATATATATATATATATATATATATATATATATATATATATATATATATATATATATATATATAAATGATATAGGTTCGTGAATCCGAGGCCAACCCTGCATTGTTCAGTTCCGTCGTATGCATATTTTTACTACAAAATATCGTATCGTGAGTTTCATTTGCTCCCTTTTAAATGCTATTGCAATATATATTTTTAGGACTGAGAATACATACGTTACTTTTATAAATGTTTGACGAAATAGACACAAGTAATCGAAACTACATTCTATGTTGAATTATCGAACCGAATATAACCCCTTTTAGCTTGGTAGCCTAAGAATTATGGAAATGACCCCTATTGACGCGAATCCTAAAGATAGATCTATGGACCTTGACAAGTCCCATTCGGGGTACGAATGCTTAGTACCTTGATCGATATATACTGATTACGACGGCCAGTATATAGCATATTGATTGCAATGTGCCTGTATGCGGGAGATATTCTATATGCATCCTATTAGTCGGTTACCAGGTGTTCATCATATGAATGGATTTTATAGCAGTGAGTAGACCAGCACTTTGAAACGAAAATGAAATCTTGTGGTCTATTGAAATTATTGAAATGATTGTTTATGATAAACCTATGAACTCACCAACCTTTCGGTTGACACTTTTAAGCATGTTTATTCTCAGGTATGAAAGAAATCTTCTGCTGTGCATTTGCTCATTTTAAAGATATTACTTGGAGTCATTCCTGACATATTTAGGTCAGTACCTCACAATGAGACCAAATGTTGATGACTTCGTCCAGGTGGATTAGGACGGGCTATCTCAGAACCTGTCAAGGTAATGGATCGTGAGGTTAAGGGACTTAATCAAAACAAAATACCAATCGTTAAGGTTCGATGGAATACTCGTAGAGGACCCAAGTTCACCTGGGAGCGTGAAGATCAGATGAAGCAGAAATACCCGCACTTATTTCCAAATGATGCGTCAACACCTCCAACTGCTTAAAATTTTGGGACGAAATTTATTTAACGGGTAGGTACTGTAGTGACCCGAACTTTTCCATAATTATATATTAAATTAGAACTATATTTACATGATTAAATGTTTCCAACATGTTAAGCAATCAAACTTGTTAAGACTTGATTAATTGAAATGAGTTTCATGTAGACAATTGACCACCCAGTTTGTCCGGCGATTCACGAACGTTAAAACTTGTAAAAATGACATGATGATGATATATATATATATATATATATATATATATATATATATATATATATATATATATATATATATATATATATATATATATATATATAACATGATATTATGATAAGTAAGTATCTCACTAAGTATATTAACAATGAGTTATATACATAAAATGAGACTGCTGAATTAAAGAACTCGAAACGATATATATAACGATTATCGTTATAACAACGTCTTAATTAAAATAAATACATATGTATCGTATTAAGATATTAATACACTATGCTTAACATGATAAAATGATAATTAAATATATCATTAAGTGTATTAACAATGAACCACATATGTAAAACAAGACTACTAACTTAAGGATTTCGAAACGAGTTATATATGTAACGATTATCGTTGTAATGACGTTTTAATATATATATATATATATATATATATATATATATATATATATATATATATTCATACACCATGTTATCATGATAATGTAATAATTTAACATCTCATTAGATATAATAACAATGGGTTAATTACATTAAACGAGATCGTTAACTTATAGACTTCAAAAATAACTCATACATGTAACGACTAACGATGAGTTAACGACATAATTAAAATGTATATATATGTAGTGTATTAAGATGTATTAATACACATTTGAGAGACTTCAAGACTTATATCAAAATACTTATACTTAACAAAAATGGTTACAATTACATTCTCATTCGTTTTCATCAACAAATCTACTCGTATTCATTCAGTATTTGTAATCGTATGATACCCAGCTTCTAGATGTATTTACTATTGGTATATACACTTCAATGATCAGCTCTTAGTAGCCTTAATGAGTCATCAAGATATGTGGGAACCATCATTTGGCAACTAGCATGAAATATCTAACAAAACAACAAACTAATGGAGCCTATATCACTCATGCAAGTTCACGTGAATGAGGGCACACACAAACACACTTTGATTCCAATTTTCATGCATCAAACACATCTCTCTCAAGTTTTCTTTTGATGTTCTAAGTGTTCTTCATCATCTTCATCAAAATCTACATCAATCTAGCTCATAAATCCATACATAAATCAACATACAAAACAACTAATCAAGAACACTTTCAAGTTTGATAGATTACTTCCAAGCTTTCAAATCTATTCTAAGTAATCATCTAAGATCAATAAACCTTTATTATTTACAGTAGGTTATCTTTCTAATTCAAAGTAATATTCATATTCAAACTTTGATTCGATTTCTATAACTATAACTATCTTAATTCAAGTAGTAATCTTACTTGAACTTGTTTTCGTGTCATGATTCTACTTCAAGAACTTCCAAGCCATCAAAGATACTTTGAAGCTCAAGTTATTTTTTCATCATTTCCAGTAGGTTTACCTACTATACTTGAGGTAGTAATGATGTTCATAACCTTGTTCAATTCTTATATATATAACTATAATATTCGAAGAATATAACTTGTAATCACTAGAACATAGTTTAGTTAATTATAAACTAATTCGCAAATAAAGTTAATCCTTATAACTTGACTTTTAAAAACAACTTAACACATGTTATATATCTATATGATATGCCAACTTAATGATTTAAAACCTGGAAACACGATGAACACCGTAAAACCGGACATACGCCGTCGTAGTAAAACCGCGGGCTGTTTTGGGTTGGATAATTAAAAACTATGATAATCTTTGAATTAAAAGTTGTTCTTCTGGAAAAATGATATTTCATATGAACATGAAATTATATCCAAAAATCATGGTTAAACTCAAAGTAGAAGTATGTTTTTCAAAATGGTCATCAAGATGTCGTTCTTTCGACTGAAATGACTACCTCTTTCAAAAATGACTTGTAACCTGTAACTCTGACTATAAACCACCACTTTTTCTGTTTAGTTTCATAAATTTCAGTTCGTTACAAAACCATAGCAATTTGATTCACTCAAAATGGATTTATGATGAAGAAGTTATGGACAAAACAATATTGGTTAAAAATGGTTAAAAATGACTACGGGATTTATTTTATAAAATATATACTAACTATATCATTGCTAACTTTTCTTGTATTATACGTGTATTCTAACTTTTCATGGTTACACAATACGTCGGATAAATCAAAAGACACCACATACACAATATGTGTAACTACAATAGCGGTATTGTGGGTCATGATTGAGTCTTATACAACACGTGTATACTATGTACTACTAATTGTGGACTACTAATTGTGGACTACCAACGTTGGACTGCTAATTTAACAACTTAAATCATTAAAACATAAATAAAATATGATATGAATGTATTTCTATCATACCTTGATATATTTGTATATTTGGTATAGGTTCATGAATCGACCCGTGGCTAAGTCTGATTTTCAACGAATTGAAAATCTGTGAAAGTGAGTTATAATTCCATTTTTACTATCTAATATTTTTGGGATGAGAGTACATGCAGCTTTGTAAATATTTTACAAAATAGACACAAGTACTTAAAATTACATTCTATGGTTGGATTACTATACTAAATATCGCCCCTTTTAGCTTGGTAACCTAAGAATTAGGGAACAGACACCCTAATTGACGTGAATCATAAAGATAGATCTATCGGGCCCAACAAGCCCCATCCAAGTTACGGATGCTTTAGTACTTCGAGTTATTATACAGACGAGAGGATTCTGTTATACAGATGGGAGGATTCTGTTTGGGGATATTCTATATGCATCTTGTTAAGGTCGGTTACCAGGTGTTCATCATATGAATGATTTTTATGCAGATTGCATGTTACTGAAAAATGAAATCTTGTGGTCTATTATTACAAATTGATATATATATGCAGGTTAAACCTATAACTCACCAACATTTTTGTTGACGTTTTAAGCATGTTTATTCTCATGTGATTATTAAGAGCTTCTGCTGTTGCATGCTAATTAAAGACAAGAATTGAATTCAGCATGCTTGTATGATATTGTTTAAAAACTGCATTCAGAAAATAAATTTTTGTAAAATATTATTGTAAACCATTATGTAATGGTCGTGTGAAAAAGTTGTATTTTAGATTATCATTACTTGATAATCTACGTTATGTCTATTAAACCTTTATCGATAGAATAAAGGTTATGGTTTGCTTTAAAAACGGATGCAGTCTTTGAAAAACATCTCATATAGAGGTCAAAACCTCGAAATGAAACCAATTAATATGAAACGTTTATAATCGATATGAACAGGACATTTCACACAGATAGCTCCACTTAAGTTCCAAAAGGGACCTAGTGTGGCACATGAGGATATTTTTGCTCCTATGTATGGACTTCCATCTCTAGATGAGAGTCCCAAGCCTAGAAGTGTGCCTAAGTTTGTTGAGGAAGTTCTTACTAATGATGAGACAATTGAAGAGGTTGTGTCAAAACCTATTGGTAAGCCTAGGTTAAAACCAAGAAAGGCCTCTAAATCTACGTCCTCTAAGTCTAAATTAAAAACCAAGGTTAAGTCTGATCACAATCCAGTGTCCAAGCTTGTTACTGAGGAAGGAGACCTAGAATACAAGACTATCCCTGGGGTCCCCATAAAGACTCCAAATGTCGAAAATAGGTACCATACCTCCACATAAACGGATTGTGAGTCATGAATGTAGACTTGATAGGAAAGCAGCTCATTACTCAGGTAAAATTTTTGACCATAGAACGTGTTTTGATTGCGGAGAATTAGGACATGTTGCATGGAATTGTTCAAAGAGTTCTCATACACCATATAGGAAGGCTGACCTGAACCAAACGTTTAATGAAAATTTGTCTAGGTCAAAATGGAAGAACAATAGACTTTTCAAGAATCGTTCAGCCTCTCCTATTAAAAAATGTGCTTCCAACCCAACTTTCAAACCTCCTAACTTTGACTCGGAAATTGTTTATCATAAACAGTCGCCGTCTAAGCATCAGGTTTGGAAAGCTAAGTCTGATGGAGGTGGTAGTTCAAGTGGTGATGATATGGTTACGACTTCGTCGAGATCCACAGGAAAATGGATGGATTTACAGGTTGTTGGTGTCAACGGGAATCCCACTGCCATTTGGGCTTGGGTTCCCATTTTGAACTAATTTTATTTTTGAGCTTGTGCAGGTTGCCATGTTTGTTTAACCTTGTTGATAGTACCTGGATTGTCGACAATGGTGCGTAACTGCCCAGGAGTAAGGCTTGTATATACTTCTGTATGCAACCCGAAATGAAACGTATGTTGTTGGCTTCTATACAATTCAGTGTAGAATGCGTTGAGTAACGTAATTTGGTGTCAAAAATCAGTCTGATATCGTCCCGAAAACGAAACTTCAAATGAGTAACCAATTTTTTTTTTTTATGTTTTCTTTACTATATTTGTACATTTGCATGTAAGGTAGTTTAAATTTCCACATTGCATTTTATTTTCTGATTGCATAAAATGGAAAAAGCCAAAAAGAAAATCAAATATATATATATATATATATATATATATATATATATATATATATATATATATATATATATATATATATATATATATATATATTGAGTTGCTTGATCAACACATTGGGAGATGACTGTATTACTGAACTTGCATGTTTATCGTTCGACGCGGATTGTAAGTAGTATAGATTAAATCAGTGATTATTCATATCAAGTACTGATAAGCTTTATGACTCAATCATAGAATGAGATGATCACACTCATAATCATGTAAATATCTTGATGAGGAAATCATGGAAAGATTTATAGTGGTTGAATGGTAGTCACCTAATTATCACGTGTGCATATTCTAGAAATAATTGTTCAGGAAATCAATAGAAGGTGAGGGTATTGCCTATTGAGATTTATACTGGACATATTTGGAGATGAATATCCCCAAGCAATAATAAAAATTTGATCTACCATTGAGTCTGACGACTAATTGGGATATTCAAGTGATCATTACAAGGTGAGGATATTTTGTACAGATATTGTATATCAAATTCTATCGGCTCGTAATGCTTGATTCCAAATATAGAAAGGTTAGTTTACATAGAGGTAAATATATTTCAAAACCAATGTCTAAAAGTATATCTGACTATTGCGGGCCGTCCATATGTTTAAGAGAGAACATATATGAATGATTTGAGCATACAAAGCAACTATGAAGTCAACAAGCATCTGCATAAAGTTCAAATCAAGTTCCAACAAGATGAAGACAACATTCAAATGTTCGAATCAAAGAAGAATTCAAATGAAGATCAAATCACTAAACATACATTATGAACATCAACATATTGAAGAATTCCAAGAAGAAAATTGAAGAAGGCTCAATCTCAAATCATTCATAGTGAGCCGCCCTCGCGTTGGCAATGATTGTTAATCATGGGATTCACATCGAACTGCCGAGTATCCTTATGCATGTGATATACGATATACCCATTAAGACAAGAAGCGGGAAATATATTTAAGATATGTACTCTAAGTTATGCTATTACAGATGAAAAGCATAGGTTTTATAGCATTTGTGTATGCACATCTTAGAATATTTAAAATACTATGAGATCTACCCGAGCCATTTAAATCGAAGGTATAGGTTGAGGTAGAAGCCCAAGGCTGACAGGAATATTCAAAATACTGTGAGAGTACTTCCTGATTAATTAGATCAGAAGTATGTGCTAGTGATAACGGACAGCGTCTGGACTTTAGTGCTCAATTGACTACCTGATACATCGTGCGATCTCAAATGAGGACTGATTCAATGATCTAATCTGACATATCAATATGTTAAAGTAATTAATCAACGTGATCATCAAAATGTCTATGAGGAAAGATTATGAAAGCTTAATGTGACTTGATATCTATAATCAGAGTTTTAATCTCTATGTACTTAATCTTAAAAATTGAACGATGATGAATTACTACTATAGTTTAGTATTGATTACATGTTAAGATCAACATTTCACAAAATTATGTGATTTTGTTTCTGTTAAAATGCATGTTAGTATTTTAGTGTAATTGCATCTGCTTTTCTTACATGCATTCATACTATGAAAAATACAAAAATATTTTTAGTGTTTTTGCATAAATTTTAGAAAATCCAAAAATATTTTCTGTCTTATTTATTTTTTAGTTACTCATGTGAATTCAAATTGACGTATCAGACTGAAGTTGAGTTTGTGTGAAAGGCGAAAAATAAAGCTGAAGTGCCAATGAATGTGAAGGAATGACGTACGTGAAAGAAAGAAATAAAGCTGCTTAATTAATTGTCTCGATGTTTATAATGTTTACGTTGTAAAGAAACGAGAGATTTATTATGTCTAACGTGCTCATGATTATATATGTCATTGTACTTTGTGATGTTTACATGTGCAGGTTATGAAGCTTTAGAAAGATATTGAAGTTAATGTGGGGTAATGATTATTTATGGGCCAAACAAAGTCAAATCTTAAATTCCGCTGCTTCTAAGAAGATTTTAAGAGATTAAAGAACTTGAAGTAACAACAGTCATAAGTTAAGGTTAATCTGATGACTGGTCAGCTTTGAAGATTATTGAGTATAACTCTCCAGATATCTAAAGAGATTTTACTCAAAGGTTCAACAAGTTGTATTTCTTGGTAATTGTATCGACTTGTGATTATCATTAGAATATGACAAGGGTAAAGATGAAGAGTGAAGACATGTGCCATATAAGGGAGTTTATTGGTGCATAAGAGAAAATCAAGTGAAGCTAATAGTAATGCCACATCTGAGGGGGGAGTATGTTGATTCTCAACGGAGTACAGTGGTGTTTATGTCCAAGTTAAAAAGAAATGTTGATCGAACTAGGTCCTAGGGGGAGTATGTTGGTGCATAAAGGCCTGAATTCGGATCAACCACACAAGTTGGGCCCATCGAACGACTGAAGCCCAATGAGTATAAATAGAGTGCAGTGGTTTTATTTTAAGGTGATGCTTATTCCACAACCCTAAATCACCCTATTTGGTTTCCTAGTCATTTTATCTCTACCACAACTACTGATACAAAAATCCACCAAGTCGAATAACGTCTCTAGGCATCGATCTAATCTGATTTACACAATCCGGTTCGACTAAATCGATCCCTGAAAGTCAACGATTCGCTAGAACATCGATCCGAAGATCCAAATGGCTCCAACATATATATACATATGCATATACATATATATACATATGTATATACATATGTATATATATATATATATACATATATATATATATATATATATATATATATATGTTAAGTGACTTTTAACCCATTCAACCTGTTTCATTTTCAGTGTTTTTATATATATTTTAACAGTGTTGTGTAATAACCCGACTTTTTCCATTAAATTATTTTAACGCCCGTCTTTTTTTTTAGATAATATCTTTCATTATCTAAATTCGTATATCCCGTTAATAAGCGTTTCCAATATCTTCATTATTTTATTATAACATCTCTCATTTACTCTAGCGTTTTTAAAATATTTCGTTTGGTTAATTCACGCACCCGCTTTTAAACTCGAGGGACTAATTTCGCCATTTGACCAAAGTGGCAACTAGTTGAACTAGTCACCACTCTTCCTCACCACTCATTCACCACCCACCTCCCTTACCTCTCTTTTCTCTCTAGTCACCAAGAACACAACTTTAACATCTTCAAAGATTCATCATCCATTTCAAATCTAGCAAGCAAACATCAAAACTAATTACGTATTTGTGATCCTTGCATCATCCTCTACATTTTGGTACCAATTTCATAGCTTGGTGTAAGCTTTTTAAAATCTCTAATTTTCATAAATTAGACCTTTAAACTTAAAAGTGTGTTAGTTAGTGTCTATGGCTCGAGTCTAACATGAATATGTGATTTATTTGCTCGATCTTGTTGTTTTGCATAAACTAGCATGAACTTGAAAAAGGGTTTGTTAAATCTTGAGATTTGGGTGATTTAATGTTTTTAAATGTTAAAGCTCGTGTATTAAATGTGTTACTAACACCATTAGCTTCGTTTTGGTATGTTGGTTGACTTAAAAAAACTTCATACACAAAATTGATGAACTCATGATTCTTGGTTAGGGTTTGATGAACTTTAAAATGGATTGTTTTGATGTATTAAATGCTATGAAATGTCATTGATAAGTGTTTAGTTGCAATGTATGCTTAATTTCCTTCGAAACGGCATATCGTATGTGTAAATTGGATTCCCAAAACATCTTATGCGTTTATGAACTTTGAACATTTGATAATGAACTTTTAACGATCATTCGACGAGGTTTTTGTTGTTGTAAATTATGAACTTGATTGATGATATGTGCTTAGTTGTATTCCTCTTCAAAATACCTTTCCAACGATGTATGGTATGCATTTTTACCATTTCCGGTTCATAAAATGTGTTTGAATGAAGTTTGGTTCGAGACTTGTCAAAATTCAGCATTTCAGCTTTTCAGTTGTTTTGGATGCCGTCCCACACCTTGGACGCCGTCCAGTCCTTCACTGCTGGACGTCGTCCAAATGCACTACAAATTTCTGTCCAGTTTGGTCGTTTCCACGTTTAATTCTAACTATGTTACGCACCTCCGATTAACATGAAACTTGGCCAACATGCTCATATATGATTATATAACTTAGAAAAATAGTTGAATACCCGACCCGACCCCGTTGACTTTAACTTTGACCAAGTTTGACTTTTAGTCAAACTTAACCAAATACTTATGCAATCGTTCTAATTTGCTTTTATACTTATATCTTGCATGAAACTTGACAGCTTGACTCACATGCTATATAATCGAGTCCTAACGAGCCATAGGACTAATTGAACACATTTCGCCCGACCTTGTGTCGTAACTGGTAATTGAAACAATTTATATTGTTTAGGTCAAGGCTAAGCAACTTTCATTTGCACAACATCTAATTTCAAACACTTTGACGTGCAACTACGGTGAGATCATAGTCCCATCTTTTCAACAACTTTTATGCTTTTAAATTATGGGATGAGAAACATATACGCTTTATACTATATACTCTTATACTTTGAACACAAGTACAAAAACAAACATTCCACGTGAGAGTTCGAACAAAATGGCTCAATTCGATTATCATTAGTTATACTTGCAGGGTGTAAGTGTAAGCGAGAACTTATGTTGTGTGGATCCATGGGGCTTGACGCGCCCTCATTCGGACGATTCGCTACCGTTGGCGAATGAAATATATTTTCGTGTATAGTGTATATTCTAACACTACGTAAAAGGGTACAAAACAGTTAAGTCTTGATAATTGGGTGCTCCACAAAAAAATTTTGTTATGCAAACGATTTGGATAATCAACTATATTAAATCTTGTGATTCAAAAGAAACAACGATTACTTACACCTATGATTTAACCAACGTTTTTCGTTGACAGTTTTCTATATGTTTCTCAGGTTCATACTTGGCTACTTGATACATGTTTCCGCACACTTTGATTACTTGCTTGGGGTCAAGCATACATGCATACGCTAGGGATGGCACTTTTGGATTCAAACTTAAAGCATACCTACTTATGCTATTTATAGCAACTGTGATTTTCAACTTATTATGTCGCAAATTATTTCGATAATACTTTTTACTTTTGCAAACTTAAATTGTTGTCGAACCGTTTGGTAAACTAAACTTTGTAAGTCTTGTACGTTTCAAATGAGTGCGACATAATTTTGGTCAAACGCGTCTCATATAGGGACTATGACCACGTAACGGGACCTAAGCTAACGGCGCCGTCAATGACGATTTTGGTGGGTCGTTACAGATGGTATCAGAGCGTTGGTTGTAGGGAACTAGGATATGCATTAGTGTGTCTGACAGAGTCGTTAGGGCGCATTAGTGAATCTAGACTACAACCAGATAGTTAATCACTGCATTCTGACTTGCATTTGCTATAGATAGCACTTACTTGACTACTTGTGCATTTATACTTGAATCATTCTTAGGCGAACTTCTTAATGGTACCAAACTTTCATCATACGAACTCGTACTCTACCACTTTCTGGTAACACACGTAACTTCAAGATTCATACGCGTAAGGATGACGACGATTTCATTAGTCACACTAGTTCGGGAACTCTGTCTCCCAGATTGTTATTCATCATCGTCCCAACTCACTATCCACAAGTGCTGCAATGTTCCCACCGCTATGGCGATCATTAACCACTGCCGATGTTACACCGGTGTTCCTTACTATCTACCACTTCTTATTACTACCACCACTACTCTAGGTGAGTATCGTCATAACTACTTATCACTACGGTTGGCGTTGCGTACTACTTGTTATCATAATTCGTTACTCTTTTCGAACCTAAAGACATAATTGTTCGACTTGAACCGCATTGACGTGAACAACCACTTATACACTTCCCTTGGGAAACGCATCTTCAGAGTTGCACTAATTCTTTCGATTAAATACGACTCACGTTAGAGATGTCGTTACACTTTATTCATTTTAAATCTTCAAGACTACACGAACTTAATTCTATGGAGTGATGTGGGAATGGAGGTATGAGTTAGCATAATATAAGGACACTCGATCAACGTGGTTATATTATAGTAAGTCATACCAAAGTTCTAATGACTCGTGATGGTGATTGGACTCGATCAACCTAGTCACCACCATGTGCCATGTACATGACTTCATTTTTCCTTGTTGCCATCCGAAAACTCCGAGAATATTGGTAACAACCATACCAAGGACACACCTTTGATTATTGTCGAACCATATTTATGCTTCCGAATGAATGAAAAATTCTTTCAACTTCAAAACATAGGTTACGCGTATATACTATCTTGTTTTCGCACAGTTTTATCGAAGAACTACAATATACATATTATGCTCACATCGAGGCGGAAACTTCTCTCGCATTACACTCGTACTTCCGTATAAGGAAATCTTTTATCTAAATTCTCAATGGAGAAAGAGACTCTTCACGTTATACTAGTATTCACCACGAGGGTGAATAGTCCTAGCGAATGTTTTCAGAGCCCGATGAGAAACTTGCTCTAGCAAACGTTTTTAGAAACCGATAAATCTTCCGCGGCGCGAATTTCTTGAGAAACGAAAACTTGTTCAAATATAACTTAAGGAAATGTACCTCGTTCAGATCGAGATGCTCGTTTCACTTCTAAATTTTGGGGTGCCTTACAAAAAGCCTTGGGGAACACGTTTAGACATGAGTACCGCATATCATCCACAAATCGACGAACAAAGCAAATGTACGATTCAAACCTTGGGAACCATAATAAGAGTTTGCGTTATCAACTTCAAATTTACTTGAGAAAAGTATTTGCCTTTAGCCAAATTCTCTTACTACAATAATTATCATTCGAGTATTATTGTCGCACCTTTCGAAGCTTTATATAGCCGCAAATGTCGTTCTCTTAATTGTTGGGCCGAAGTAGATGACAACCAAATCACCGGATCCGAACTCATTCATGGAATGACCGTTAAGATCGTTCAAATCCAAGAGAGGCTCAAGACAGCCCGTAATCTCCACTATGCCAGTGTTAGACGTAAACCTCTCAAATTCCAAGTGAGTGACCATGTAATGACGTATTTGGACCCGTTGAGCCCGTTTCGGGAAACGTAGAAAGCTAAATCCATGATACATTGATCCTTTTGAAATCTTAGGGTGTTTTGGACCCTATGCTAGCCGTTTAGATTTTTCTGACTTATTTGAGTCTCCATTCATTCTACATTCCATGTATCAAACTTAAAGAAGTATCTTGCCGAACAAGAACTTGTTATTTCTTTTGATTAACTTACTATCGATGACAAATTTCACTTCCTAGGAGAACCGGTTGAAATTATGAATCGTGAAACCAAACTCTAAAACAACGTAAAATCCCGACTATCAAAGTTCTTTGGAATGCCCAAGGAAGTACCTTCACTTATTCGTAGAATTGGCAACGCAAGATCTTGGGGACGAATCAACGACTACTACTTCCAAACAAATTTCGGGACAAAATTTCTTTTAAGGCGTAGGTAATGTAATAACCCGACTTTTTCCGTTAAATTATTTTAACGCCCGTCTTTTTTTTAGATAATATCTTTCATTATCCAAATTCGTATATCCCGTTAATAAGCGTTTCCAATATCTTTGTTATTTAATTATAACATCTCTCGTCTACTCTAGCGTTTTTAAAATATTTCGTTTGGTTAATCCACGCACCCGCTTTTTATAATGACCCGTCCTAATTATCTGGATGAATACATTACATTTGGTTACATCGCGAGGTACTTGACCTCTATATGATACATTTTACAAACATTGCATTCGTTTTTAAAAGACAAACTTTCATTACATCGAGAGTTGACGGCATGCATACCATTTCATAATATAACCAACTATAATTGACTTAATAATAATCTTGATGAACTCAACGATTCGAATGCAACGTCTTTTGAAATATGTCATGAATGATTCCAAGTAATATCTCTAAAATGAGCAAATGCACAGCGGAAGATTTCTTTCATACCTGAGAATAAATATGCTTTAAAGTGTCAACCAAAAGGTTGGTGAGTTCATTAGTTTAACATAAATAATCATTTCCATCATTTTAATAGACCACAAGATTTTCATTTCTCATAAATATACGTCCCATGCATAGAGACCAAAATAATCATTCATATGGATTGAACACCTGGTAACCGACGTTAACAAGATGCATATAGAATATCCCCATCATTCCGGGACACCCATCGGACATGATAAAATCGAAGTACTAAAGAATTCCAAATTCCAGAATGGGGCTTGTTGGGACCGATAGATCTATCATTAGGATTCGCGTCAATTGGGGGGTCTGTTCCCTAATTCTTAGGCTACCAACCTAAAAAGGGGCATATTCGGCTTCGATCATTCAACCATATAATGTAGTTTTGATTACTTGTGTCTATTTCGTAAAACAGTTATAAAAGCAGCGCATGTATTCTCAGTCCCAAAAATATATATTGCAAAAGCATTTAAAAAGGGAGCAAATGAAACTCACAATACTGTATTTTGTAGTAAAAATACATATGATGACATTGAACAAGTGTAAGGTTGGCCTTGGATTCACGAACCTATATCATTCGTATATATATATTAAAACATATAATAGAAATCTCATAATTTCGTTTATTAACACATATGGTTTATATATATTTGTAGTTTTATAGAATTCCATTTAAAACATATACTTATTTTATATCTTAATTTATATGTTATATATATATTTAATTTGTTTATATATTCAAAATGATTAATATTTATATAGTTATATTAATATATCCATATTTATATATAATTGTTTAGTGTTATATTTAAAAATCATTAGTTTGTTTTATGCAAATATTTATATAAATAATATTAATAGGTTTGTTATATATATAGTTATGTAAAATATTAATATAATTATAATATATATGTAAAAAGTATATTTTATGCACAGAATATTCAAATATTTTTTAAAAAGATAGTTTTGTTAATAATAATGATTTACTAATAATAATAATAACCCTAATGATTTTTAATAATGTTACTCGGTAACAAAATGATAATAATATTAATATTATTTATAATTGTAATTATATTCATAACAATAATAACTAACACTTATTTTTAGCGTTACTAATAATGATAATTATAATACTTGAAATAATAATAATAATAACTAATAATAACAATAATAATATTAATAAACATAATAATAACAATAATAATTATTATAGAGATAAGATAAAAGTGTATACCCCTTCCTAAGCTTTTTGTAAAAAGAAATGCCCATAGCTGGGCTCGAACCCGAGACCTCACGTTAACCCAGCACAACACCAAACCATTCAACCGTTCAGTTTTCCCAAAATTATACTAATTTATTATCAATTTAATCAATGTTTTGATTTCATCACCCGTCATATATCTATAATCTGGCCCAACTTTTCTTTTGGCCCAACAGTTTCACGAGCCTAACATATAATCATGGCCCAACAACAGATTTAAAATCCACCTTAATTAAAACATGTTTAGTTGCAGCAGCATGTAATAAAGATTGTGGTGTTTTGTAGTGTTTTTCGAATGAAACGGAAAATAGAATTAGGCGAGTAACAGCAGTTGTAAAACAGTGATGGTGGACTGGTGGTTCACAGGTGGTTTACCATGGTGGCGGTGGTTTAAGGTGGTTTATGATTTGAATAGGTTGGTGTGTTCTTGGGTGGATCGAAGTAGTACGAACAGTAGCTAGTTCGAGGGGTTCAATCTTAAAACGGAAACATAAAATAATGATGATGGTTTACGATAGTCATACAGCAAAATAGACGGTTGACATGACATGACCAACGCCAGGGGCAGGGATGAATACGAGCTCTTGTAGAAGATAACAACTCAGCTAATGTCATCTTTTTGCTGGCAGTGGTGAAACGTAGCACGTTTAATCACCATTTAGTTTTCTGTGTACATCGGAAATCAAGCTTGTGGATGGATTGAGACAGGAGACCTCAAATGTAACATCCCGCGTTTTTCCGTTAAATTTATTTTTAACACCGTCTTTTTTTTTTTAAATAATATCTTTCGTTATTTATATTCGTAGATTCCGTTAACAAACGTTCATAATATTCTCGTTATTTAATTATAACATCACTCGTTTACTCGAGCGTTTTTAAAATATTCGTTTGGTTAATTCCCGCACCCGCTTTGAAACTTGAGGGACTAAACTTGCCAAGAGGGCAAAGAGATGACTAGGTCAACTAGTCAACCTTCACCCTCCTCCATTCATTTCAACCTCCCCATTTCATTACTTCCATTTTTATTCTCTCAAAACCTCAAACACAAAATCATCATCTAAATTCGGTTTAGGGAGCTAGCAACAAAACAAATTACATATTTGGAATCCTCTCTTCATCCTCTTCGATTTGATACTAGTCTCATGGCATGGGGTAAGAATTTCTCATGAAACCCTAACTTGTTAAATTCGTTTTTAGACTTGTCAAGTGGTTAATTAGTGTCTATGGCTCGTAGGGATGTCGTGTATGTAATTTGTATACTCGTTCTTCGTGTTTTGAAAATATGACATGAACACCCAAATGGGTCTAGCTTAATCTTGAGTTTTGGTTGCTCAAATGATGTTATAAGATAAAGTGTATGTGTTAAAAGTGTTAGTTACTTCATTAGCTTCGTTTTGATATGTTGGATGATGAAAAACTAGCTCAATAACATGAAATGTGTTTTTGGTGAATCGATTATCGTTTTGGTAGGAACTTGATGCGGTTGAATGCTAGTTGAGACACTTGTTTGAATGTATGCTAGTTAACTAGTTAAATTGTATGCGTAAATAGCTTCGAAATGGTGTGATGTATGCTAGCGTTTGATTAGTGAATCATAAGTCTCATTTGTGTCGAAATTGATTTTGAAACGATAACGTGGCTAGTGATTTTGACGTAGTAAATGTTTATTGAAACTTGGAATATGCGTCTAGTTGCAATGTATGCGTTATTACCTTCAAAACGGCATATCGTATGTGTAAATTGGATTCCCGAATCATAAAATACGTTTTACGAACTTGAAACTTTGAAAATAAACCTTTCTTGATCAATTGACGAGTTTTCGGTTATTGTAAATGATGTTTTTGATTAATGATATATGGTTAGTTGTATTCCTCGTCAAAATACCTTTTCGACGATATATGATAAGCATTATAAGTGTTTGCGGATCAAGAATTGGGTTGGAAAAGGTTTTGGTTCGTGCACACTTGGAAAAACTGACCAGAATTCTCTGGCCAGGTAGTGGCGCGGCGCGCCACATCCCCGCGCGGTGCGCAGAATCGCCTGGCCAGATTCTGCTCACTTTGTCACATTTCACGCGAAATGTTTGACTAGCTACCGACCTCCGATTCACATGAAACTTGTTCTAATATGCTTATATATGAATAAAAACCTCAGAAAAATAGTTCGGGACCAAACCCGAACGTGTTGACTTTTTCGTTGACTTTGACCAAGTTTGACTTTTAGTCAAACTTAACCAAACTTTTATACAATCATTCTAACATGCTTTTATACTTGTTTCTTGTATGAAACTTGACAACGTGATTCACATGCTATACTTAATCGAGTCGTAACGAGCCATAGGACTAATTGAACACATTTCACCCGACCTTGTGTCGTAACCGGTTAATTGATACAACTTACTTGTTTAGGTCAAGGCTAAGCAACTTTCATGCATACGTTACTTTGTGAAGTACTTTTATACTCGTGCACTCGAGGTGAGATCATAGTCCCACCTTTTCAACAACTTTTTATACTTTAAAATTGTGGGCTGAGAAACATATACTTTGTTACATTTTGTACTACTTACTTTTATACTTTGAACACAAGTACAAGGAAAACAAACATTCCACAGCGAGTTAGAACAAAAATCCTCAATTCGATTATCATTAGTTACACTTGCAGGGTGTAAGCGAGAACTTATATTGTGTGGCCATACGGGTTTGACAAACCCTCATTACGGACGGTTCGCTACCGTCTACGGATGAAATATATTTTCGAGAAACAGTGTATGTTCTAACACTATTGTGATGGGGTATTCAACGGACGGAACGTTAAGTCTTGATAATTGGGTGCTCGCGAACAATACTTTTGGAATGCAAACGATTTTGATAATCAACTATGGGAATACTAAATCTTGTGGTTCAAAAACAACGTTTACAAATACATCTATGATTTCACCAACGTTTTTCGTTGACAGTTTTCTATATGTTTCTCAGGTTCATACTTGGCTATTTGATACATGCTTCCGCGTACACTCATACTTGCTTGGGGTCAAGCATACATGCATACACTCTGATTATTTGCTTGGAGTCAAGATACATACATACATACGCTAGTGATAGCACCTTTGGATTCAAACATATTGTTTACATACTTACGCTATTTATAGCAACTGTGTTTTTAAACTAATTATGTCGCAAGTTATTTCATTTATACTTTATGACTTTTGTAAACTTAGACTTGTTGTCGAACGGTTTTGTAAACTAAACTTGCAAGTCTTGTACCTTTCAAATGAATGCGACATGATTTTGGTCAAACGAGTCTCATATAGGGACTACGACCACGCAACGGGACCTAAGTTAACGGCGCCGTCAATAACGGTTTTGGTCGGGTCGTTACAAGTGGTATCAGAGCGTTGGTTGTAGAGAACTAGGATGCATTAGTGTGTCTAACAGAGTCGTTAGGACGCATTAGTGAGTCTAGACTACAACCGGATAGTTAGCATTTGCATTCTGACATACATTTGCTATAGATAGCACTTACTTGACTACTTGTGCATTATACTTGAATCATTCTTAGGAAAACTTTTTAATGGTACCCAACCTTCATTATACGAACTCGTATCCTGCCACTTTAGTTCGGGAACTCTGACTCCTTGGTTGTTATTCCCCCCGTCTCATCTTACTATCCATGAATATTGTAAAGTCACCGTCACTACTCTAGATGAGTATCGTCATCACCAATTATCGCTACGGTTGCGTATTACTTGTTATCATGACTCGTTACTCTTTTCATACCTAAATACAATATTGTCTGACTCGAACCACATTGACGTGAACAATCAACTATACACTTCCCTCGGGGAACGCATCTTCAGAGTTGCACCAATTCTTTCGATTTAATACGAGTCACGTTTGAGACGTCGTTACATTTTGTTATTTTAGATTTTCGCGATGACACGAACTTGAATCTATAGAGTGATGTGGGAATGGAGGTATGAGTTAGCGTAATATAACGACACTCGATCAACGTGGTTATATTACGGTAAGACATACCAAAGTTCTAGTGACACGTGATGGTGGTTAGACTCGATCAACCTAAACACCACCATGTGCCATGTACATGACTTCATCTTTTCAGGTTTGGACATCCGAAAACCCCGAGAAAATTGATAACAACCATACCGGGGACACCCCTTCGACTTTTGTCGAACTATACTTATGCTTCCGAATGAATTACCGATTCCTCTCGACTTCAACCGTATGTTACACGTGTATACTATCTCGCCCTCGCACAGTCTTATTGACTAATTACGATTTACTCGTTATGCTCGCACCGAGGCGGAAACTTCTCTCTCATCACACTCGTACTTCCGGTTCAGGAAATCTTTACTCTAAACTCTCAATGGGGGAAGAGACTCTCCACGTTATACTAGTATTCACCTCGAGGGTGAATAGTTCCGACGAACGTTTTTCTTTCAGAAACCGATGAGAACTTGCCCCGACGAACGTTTTTGGAAACTGATAAATGACGCGAATTTTCTTGAGAAACTTGTCCTAACAAACTTGTTCAATATGCCTTAGGGAAATGTACCCTGTTTCGGATCGAGATCCTCGTTTCACTTCTAGATTTTGGAGTACCTTACAAAAAGCCTCGGGACCGCATTTAGACATGAGTACCGCGTACCATCCACAACCCGACGGACCGAACAAACATGTGATTTAAACTTTGGAAACCATAATACAAGTTTGTATTACCAACTTCAAATTTACTTGAGAAAAGTATTTTCCTTTAACCGAATCCTCGTACTACAATGATTTTCATTCGAGTTTTAACGTCACTCCTTTTGGAACCACATGTGACCGGAAACGTCATTCTCTTTTGTCGAACCAAGTAAACGATGATCAATTCACCGGGGCCGAGGTTATTCATGAGCAACCGAGAAAATTTATTCATATTCAGGTAAAACCCTACGCGACTCGTAATCACCAAGAGCTACGCCGATGTTAGACGTAAACATTTCAAATAAACCGCGTCACGTTAAGAGTCGCACCTTGGAAAGGTGCAATCCGTTTCGGGAAAACGTAGGAAGCTAAATCCGCGATATTTTGATCCTTTAAATTCTTGGGGTGTTTTGGACCCGTCGCTAGCCGTTTAGACTTTTCCGACTCATTTTGAGTCTCCGTTATCCTACATTTGATGTACCAACTCAAAGACGTGTTTTGCGAAACGAGAACTTGTTATCTTCTTTGATGAACTCACTATCGACGATAAACCTCACTTCCTAGGAGGACCGGAAACCATAAAATCATGGAACCAAACCTTAAAACAACATATGATCCCGACCGTCAAAATTCGTGGAAATACTCAAGGACGTACCTTCACTTATTCGTAGAATTTACAACGCAAGATCTCGAGTAAGATTCAACAACTACTACTTCCAACTAAATTTCGGGACGAAATTTCTTTTGAGGTGTGGATAATGTAACATCCCGCGTTTTTCCGTTAAATTTATTTTTAACACCGTCTTTTTTTTTTTAAATAATATCTTTCGTTATTTATATTCGTAGATTCCGTTAACAAACGTTCATAATATTCTCGTTATTTAATTATAACATCACTCGTTTACTCGAGCGTTTTTAAAATATTCGTTTGATTAATTCCCGCACCCGCTTTGAAACTTGAGGGACTAAACTTGCCAAGAGGGCAAAGAGATGACTAGGTCAACTAGTCAACCTTCACCCTCCTCCATTCATTTCAACCTCCCCATTTCATTACTTCCATTTTTATTCTCTCAAAACCTCAAACACAAAATCATCATCTAAATTCGGTTTAGGGAGCTAGCAACAAAACAAATTACATATTTGGAATCCTCTCTTCATCCTCTTCGATTTGATACTAGTCTCATGGCATGGGGTAAGAATTTCTCATGAAACCCTAACTTGTTAAATTCGTTTTTAGACTTGTCAAGTGGTTAATTAGTGTCTATGGCTCGTAGGGATGTCGTGTATGTAATTTGTATGCTCGTTCTTCGTGTTTTGAAAATATGACATGAACACCCAAATGGGTCTAGCTTAATCTTGAGTTTTGGTTGCTCAAATGATGTTATAAGATAAAGTGTATGTGTTAAAAGTGTTAGTTACTTCATTAGCTTCGTTTTGATATGTTGGATGATGAAAAACTAGCTCAATAACATGAAATGTGTTTTTGGTGAATCGATTATCGTTTTGGTAGGAACTTGATGCGGTTGAATGCTAGTTAAGACACTTGTTTGAATGTATGCTAGTTAACTAGTTAAATTGTATGCGTAAATAGCTTCGAAATGGTGTGATGTATGCTAGCGTTTGATTAGTGAATCATAAGTCTCATTTGTGTCGAAATTGATTTTGAAACGATAACGTGGCTAGTGATTTTGACGTAGTAAATGTTTATTGAAACTTGGAATATGCGTCTAGTTGCAATGTATGCGTTATTACCTTCAAAACGGCATATCGTATGTGTAAATTGGATTCCCGAATCATAAAATACGTTTTACGAACTTGAAACTTTGAAAATAAACCTTTCTTGATCAATTGACGAGTTTTCGGTTATTGTAAATGATATTTTTGATTGATGATATATGGTTAGTTGTATTCCTCGTCAAAATACCTTTTCGACGATATATGATAAGCATTATAAGTGTTTGCGGGTCAAGAATTGGGTTGGAAAAGGTTTTGGTTCGTGCACACTTGGAAAAACTGACCAGAATTCTCTGGCCAGGTAGTGGCGCGGCGCGCCACATCCCCGCGCGGCGCGCAGAATCGCCTGGCCAGATTCTGCTCACTTTGTCACATTTCACGCGAAATGTTTGACTAGCTACCGACCTCCGATTCACATGAAACTTGTTCTAATATGCTTATATATGAATAAAAACCTCAGAAAAATAGTTCGGGACCGAACCCGAACGTGTTGACTTTTTTGTTGACTTTGACCAAGTTTGACTTTTAGTCAAACTTAACCAAACTTTTATACAATCATTCTAACATGCTTTTATACTTGTTTCTTGTATGAAACTTGACAACGTGATTCACATGCTATACTTAATCGAGTCGTAACGAGCCATAGGACTAATTGAACACATTTCACCCGACCTTGTGTCGTAACCGGTTAATTGATACAACTTACTTGTTTAGGTCAAGGCTAAGCAACTTTCATGCATACGTTACTTTGTGAAGTACTTTTATACTCGTGCACTCGAGGTGAGATCATAGTCCCACCTTTTCAACAACTTTTTATACTTTAAAATTGTGGGCTGAGAAACATATACTTTGTTACATTTTGTACTACTTACTTTTATACTTTGAACACAAGTACAAGGAAAACAAACATTCCACAGCGAGTTAGAACAAAAATCCTCAATTCGATTATCATTAGTTACACTTGCAGGGTGTAAGCGAGAACTTATATTGTGTGGCCATACGGGTTTGACAAACCCTCATTACGGACGGTTCGCTACCGTCTACGGATGAAATATATTTTCGAGAAACAGTGTATGTTCTAACACTATTGTGATGGGGTATTCAACGGACGGAACGTTAAGTCTTGATAATTGGGTGCTCGCGAACAATACTTTTGGAATGCAAACGATTTTGATAATCAACTATGGGAATACTAAATCTTGTGGTTCAAAAACAACGTTTACAAATACATCTATGATTTCACCAACGTTTTTCGTTGACAGTTTTCTATATGTTTCTCAGGTTCATACTTGGCTATTTGATACATGCTTCCGCGTACACTCATACTTGCTTGGGGTCAAGCATACATGCATACACTCTGATTATTTGCTTGGAGTCAAGATACATACATACATACGCTAGTGATAGCACCTTTGGATTCAAACATATTGTTTACATACTTACGCTATTTATAGCAACTGTGTTTTTAAACTAATTATGTCGCAAGTTATTTCATTTATACTTTATGACTTTTGTAAACTTAGACTTGTTGTCGAACGGTTTTGTAAACTAAACTTGCAAGTCTTGTACCTTTCAAATGAATGCGACATGATTTTGGTCAAACGAGTCTCATATAGGGACTACGACCACGCAACGGGACCTAAGTTAACGGCGCCGTCAATAACGGTTTTGGTCGGGTCGTTACATCAAACGTTATCATCATTGTACAATTACAGACAAATAAAGTAAACGGGACCTATTTTTTTTAGTACATGTTGGTTCGAGAAAAAATATAGAAACATGAAGGTGGTCTAGTGGTTTGTGTAGTTTCGATGGTTTTGTTGTGGTGATTTACTAGAACAAGAAGGAACAGAAAAGAGTGTTCAATTAGTAGTAATTGCAGTTTGTTTTGGGTTGGTGACTTTCATCCAATAATAGCAGAAAAACAAGAACATGAGAATGAGAGTGATGGTGTGATGATTGGTTTTATAATGTTTAGTTAAAAAAAACAGAATCATACAGGTAGTAGTAGGGATGATGGTATGATGTTGGTGTTTGTCTGAAGTAGAATGAAAAATGAGCAGGAGTAGAAGCAGGTGGGGAATGGTGTTTAATGGTGCTGTACCGAGGGTGAGGTGGTGGCGAGATGATTGTGTGGTTGTCGTTTTCGAGCAACAATCAATGGTGGGTTTCAATGGTATTGGGCTGCAAGTGGTCGTGGTTTAATAAAGGTAGTGGTTCTTGCACATTTGTGATCGACTAGAGGAATCTTTGAAGGTGAATTTGTGTGTGGTTATGATGGTGATCGAGCAAGGAGTTAGAAATCGAGTAAGTGTAGTCTACAAAGAAGAAGAAGAGAATTAAGAAGAGAGGTAAGAAGACAGAAACAAGAATAGAGGGAAAAAAATGGTTTTGTGTTGAGGATGGTGATGAGATTGGTGGTTTGAGATTAGCCATAATCTGAAATGAATTAAAAAGAGTAGAACAAGTGGGGTGTCTTGAAATGAAGAAGACACATAAATCTTGTATCTTTATGAATGATGATAGTATAATAATATAACATAATAATTTAACAACAACGTGTAATAACAGCCTGTCAAGATATTTTATGTCGACATTAAATCTTTGGAGTATTATTTCGTGCTTACATGCCAAACAGTTTACACATAAAAGTTTTCTGGTAAATCTCCAATTTTTACATTAAGTCCATTTATTTACCCTGGTCATTAACTGTATGAAACCTGATCAAAACAATTCGTCTAATATTTATTTTTAGTTCCAAGTAATATGTACGGAGTACTAAAATTAAAGCTAAAAAGGTAAACATATTTCTGTCAAACCTAAAATCTTTGTAATTAAATTACAGTCCAACTTTTATTTTAATCCTTCATAAACTCGTATTAGATCTATATGAACGCCAACGAAACGTCAACCTAGTGTTAAAATTAATTAGTAAATATATTCAATAAACTTTTATATCTATATATATATATATATATATATATATATTTATATATATATATATATATATATATATATATATATATATATATATATATATATATATATATTCATTTTAATAATAAATTTTATTATATCTTATAAAATTAATTCTAATAACTAAATAATATAATATTTCAAATTATATTTAGAATTAATATATATATATATATATATATATATATATATATATATATATATATATATATATATATATATATATATATATATATATATGTATTCATTTACAAATAGTTGTTCGTGAATCGTCGGGAATGGTCAAAGGGTAAATGAATTCATGTAAACAAATTCCAAAATTTAACTTTACAGACTTTGCTTATCGTGTCGAAACCATACAAAGATTAAGTTTAAATTTGGTCGAAAATCTCCGGGTCGTCACACTTTTAAACTCGAGGGACTAATTTCACCATTTGACTAAAGTGGAAACTAGTTGAACTAGTCACCACTCTTCCTCACCACTCATTCACTACCTACCTCCCTCACCTCTCTTTTCTCTCTAGTCACCAGGAATACAACTTTAATATCTTCAAAGATTCATCATCTATTTCAAATCTAGCAAGCAAACATCAAAACTAATTACATATTTATGATCCTTGCATCATCCTCTACGTTTTGGTACAAATTTCATAGCTTGGGGTAAGCTTTTCAAAATCTCTAATTTTCATAAATTAGACCTTTAAACTTAAAAGTGTGTTAGTTAGTGTCTATGGCTCGAGTCTAACATGAATATGTGATTTATTTGCTCGATCTTGTTGTTTTGCATAAACTAGCATGAACTTGAAAAAGGGTTTGTTAAATCTCGAGTTTTGGGTGATTTAATGTTGTTAAATGTTAAAGCTCATGTATTAAATGTGTTACTAACATCATTAGCTTCATTTTGATATGTTGGTTGACTTAGAAAAACTTCATAAACAAAATTCATTTTGATATTTGGGTGATTTAAAATGGATTTTTTTGATGCATTGAACGCTATGAAATGTTGTTGATAAGTGTTTAGTTGCAATGTATGTTTAATTGCCTTCGAAACGGCGTATCGTATGTGTAAATTGGATTCCCAAATCATCTTATGCGTTTATGAACTTTGAACATTTGATAATGAACTTTTAACAATCATTCGACGAGGTTTTTGTTGTTGTAAATGATGAACTTGATTGATGATATGTGCTTAGTTGTATTCCTCGTCAAAATACCTTTCCAACGATGTATGTTATGCATTTTTAGCTTTTCCAGTTCATAAAATGTGTTTGAATGAAGTTTGGTTCGAGACTTGTCAAAATTCAGCATTTCTGCTTTTCAGTTGTTTTGGACGCCGTCCCACACCTTGGACGCCGTCCAGTCCTTCACTGCTGGACGCCGTCCAGCCACTTTGGACGCCGTCCATATGCACTACAAATTTCTGTCCAGTTTGATCGTTTTCACATTTAATTCTAACTATGCTACGCATCTCCGATTAACATGAAACTTGGCCAACATGCTCATATATGATTATATAACTTTGAAAAATAGTCGGATACCCGACCTGACCCCGTTGACTTTGACCAAGTTTGACTTTTAGTCAAACTTAACCAAATACTTATGCAATCGTTCTAATTTGGTTTTATACTTATATCTTGCATGAAACTTGACAACTTGACTCACATGCTATATAATCGAGTCCTAACGAGCCATAGGACTAATTGAACACATTTCGCCCGACCTTGTGTCGTAACCGGTAATTGATACAACTTATATTGTTTAGGTCAAGGCTAAGCAACTTTCATTTGCACAACGTCTAATTTCAAACACTTTGACGTGCAACTACGGTGAGATCATAGTTCCATCTTTTCAACAACTTTTATGCTTTTAAATCATGGGATGAGAAACATATACGCTTTATACTATATACTCTTATACTTTGAACACAAGTACGAAAACAAACATTTCACGTGAGAGCTCGAACAAAATGCCTCAATTCGATTATCATTAGTTATACTTGCAGGGTGTAAGTGTAAGCGAGAACTTATGTTGTGTGGATCCATGCGGGCTTGACGCGCCCTCATTCAGACAATTCGCTACCGTTGGCGAATGAAATATATTTTCGCGTATAGTGTATGTTCTAACACTACGTAATAGGGTACAAAACAGTTAAGTCTTGATAATTGGGTGCTCCACAAACAAATTTTGGAATGCAAACGATTTGAATAATCAACTATATTAAATCTTGTGATTCAAAAGAAACAACGATTACTTACACCTATGATTTCACCAACGTTTTTCGTTGACAGTTTTCTATATGTTTCTCAGGTTCATACTTGGCTACTTGATACATGATTCCGCACACTTTGATTACTTGCTTGGAGTCAAGCATACATGCATACGCTAGGGATAGCACTTTTGGATTCAAACTTAAAGCATACATACTTACGCTATTTATAGCAACTGTGATTTTCAACTTATTATGTCGCAAATTATTTCGATAATACTTTTTACTTTTGTAAACTTAAATTGTTGTCGAACCGTTTGGTAAACTAAACTTTGTAAGTCTTGTACGTTTCAAATGAATGCGACATAATTTCGGTCAAACGCGTCTCATATAGGGACTATGACCACGTAACGGACCTAAGCTAACGGCGCCGTCATTGACGATTTTGGCGGGTCGTTACATTTTGCCCATTAGAGACAAAGAATAACTCGAATCGACCCATGACCCATCCAAAAGTAAATGGGTCGTCAAAAATTCACCTCTAGTCATGATTGAACGAATGGATGAACAAATGAACTTACCATAAGGAACAGGGAAACGTTTTGGAAGGTAGTATTCAACAACAGACATAGATGAAGAAAACATACATTGCAAACGTGGGTGTTGCACTTGAAACCTACACAACCATACATATGATATATCAAGTACCTTAATCACTAAAACATCATTTCTTCTCATTTATAGTTCACAAAAGCATGCTTTAAAAAAACACTTGTTATAGCGTTCTAGCTTGGATTCAAAGTGTCTTGTTGGAGTTTTTTTTTTTTTTTTTTTTTTTTTAATAAAAAAATAAAACTGACCTGTGGAGATACACCAAGCTCAAAAAGAGTGGGCCCATAATAAAACCACCGCCTAAGACCATTTGTATCGGGCGAAGGTGACACCGTCACTCGCCGACGTGGCCACCAAGAAACGCCGGAATCGGCTGTATCGTGGCGTTAGTCGCCGGCGTCACTTTGTCGTCGGCGAAGAAGAAACGGGTGTCGCTGACACGTGGCCATTCTTGATTGGTTCGGGCTTTTTGACCGTTTGGAGCTTTTGACCCTTTTTTTTTTATATTTCCCTATATATATATATATATATATATATATATATATATATATATATATATATATATATATATATATATATATATATATATATATATATATATATATGCATATACACTACAACTAAACACATTCACTTCAACTACACATCCAATTTAAACTCTTTCATTTTTTTTATACACACTAAAAAGTGTCTAATTCTCCCAACACCCCAAACACGCCTCGCAATCAAGTTAGTGATTCCGATCCACAAATGAACAACACTAATTCGTTTACGAATCTAATGATTTTCGGTAGTCCAAATGCTCCCGGACTTTCAAACCGACCGATCCTTAAACCTAGTCCACAAAACTTGGCGAACGTTGGTCGTAATTTATTCGGTGTAAATCAAGCGTTAACTTATGAACAACAACAACAATGGGCGCTATATCAACAACGAATTATCAATCACAAGCACAAATGTTTCCAAACCAACAACAACAAATTTTACCAAACCAACAAACGCTATCACAAACACAAGAGCCGCAAGCAATGGATACACAATCCCTACCACGGGCAACGCGAAAACACTCTAAAAGGATAAAGGTTCGATATATTTTATATACACTATTATATATATATATATATATATATATATATATATATATATATATATATATATATATATATATATATATATATATATATATATATATATATATATATATATATATATTTATTTATTTATTTATTTATTTATTTATTTATTAACTGTTAGTACTAAATTAGTATAATTATATACTATAACTATATACATATATATTTATTAACATATTTATTTCTAGGGAAAGCGGTTGAGGAAACTAGTTCGCGACAAAAACCACAAAAATCGTGGTCGACGAAAGAGCTTGTATGGTTGGCGGAGTGTTTTTGCGACACGTCGGAGAATCCAATTGTTGGTCGAGGCCAAAAGGGTAATACTTTTTGGGGGTCGGTTATGGATAAGTTTAATAATAATGAATATGGATGGTTCCGAAATGAGGATTCTTTATCTTCGAAATGGCGAGGGGTTTAACAAGGCGCGTACGGAGTTTTTACCAATTTTCAATGATATAAAAGATAATTGGCGTAGTGGTGCAAATGACGATGACATTTTCAAAGACGCGGCGCAATCTTATTTTAATACTTATGGTAAAAGTTTTAATATGAAGGATGCCTTTTATTTCTTGAAACAACATCCAAAGTGGAACTTGCCAAAAGTTCCGGTTATTCGCGATCGGGAAGACTTTGAGGCGGGTGTGTTGGTGAAACTCAAGGAGACCCGGTAAGCCTCTCTCATGACTTTGAGGCAGAGTTGTTTGGGGACGTACAGATGACGCGTCCAATCGGACGCGATAAGGCAAAGAAAGCACAAAAGACTTCGGCTTCTTCGGACGCGGGAGCGTCTTCTCGAGGTAAAAGTTCGAGTTCGTCAAGGGTTGAAGATTTTATGGACAAAATGGAAGAAGTGGCATCAATAAAAATAGATTCGCATAACAAATTCAATGAGTATGTTAAAATGAAAACCGCGCTAACACACATGGATTTATTGGGGAGATCAGAGGCAACATTGGAAGACCCCGAAGATAAGATTGATCTTCAAAATCTAAAAAGGTATGTTCGTAGCCAAATGGGTGCTTACAACTTCCCGTCTAATGCCGATCAGTAGTTTATGTTTGTAGGTCTTTTTTATGAATTTTAATAAATGTAATTATTCTTTTTTAGGAATTTTAATAAATGTAATTTTTCTTTATTAGGAATTTTAATTATGTACTTTTTTTTATTAGTAATGGTATAAATTTTATGTGTTTTTTATTTAATATATGTTTGTCATTGAAAAAAAATATAAATAATATAAATAAAATTAAATAAAACAGAAAAAAGAAAAATAAAATGACACATCAGCATTCCACTAAAAGTAACACCAGAAAAGTAACACCACCACTACTCCACTCAGAAAAGTAACACGTCCTACTCAGCAAAAAATTGCAAAAAGGCAAGCGACACCAAAAGTGACACCGGCCACCATTATGAATGGTCTAAACCAAGTAAGCCGCTAACCATGCCAGCTAAAACGCCACATGAGCAATACAATACTAATTGTCCAATAGTAAGATAGGTTGATTGATCTCCCTTTGATGATATATTTCTAGTTCCTCTATATAAGTTACAGTGATTCTTTACAAAACTTCTATGCATCCTTTGTTGACCCACTTTTGCTACTAAGTAATTTTCTAAACTTCTTGGTTCCATTCGTGAAGTAGTCCCATTTTATGGCCCAAATAAGAGCTTGGCCCAACTGAACATTAGATTTAAGCCCAACAATCTTACCCAAATTTACATCAATCTGTAGTTTCAATAATAAAGTAGTACTCCGTAGGAGTTAGCAGCAACAACAACAAATAAGGTCAGTAATAATTGTTATGGTTTGAACCGTGAGCTAATGAACCTACCATTGCCTTCCAATCCCTTAGCAGCCTCCTGAAAAAAAAAAAAAAAAAAAAAAAAAAACTTATGGTAAAAAAAAAAATTTTGACTAATTGACTAAACTATGTTAAAAGAATGCATATATGTCTGATAAAAGGTGTCCGGAATTTCATTTTGGAGCTCATAACTAGGAAACAATTTTTTAATATACATCTGATTATTACTACGTATCAAATTACTTAAGAGATTAAAATTTTTTAATAGTATCATTTACTCCCATTTCACAAAAAAGACCTCTTCTTTTCAGAAAACATGTTTTTTTTTTGTTATTGTATTAACAGTTTCTTTACATTATGAGAATGTTCCAAACACTCAAATAATCAATAACTTGGAAGTTATAATGTTTATATTGACCCTAATAATGGTGGTATATATTGATCCTATAGGGAGGTTTTACCGGATTCGTTCACGGACCTCTACCAGGACCACTGCCCGAATGGATGTGTTCCTCGGGTACCGTCGATCGAGTTCGGGTTTTCGCCCGAACATGTGTGTTACGTGCAAATGATGAGGGTCGTTGAAATAAGTGATCTACTGATGCTAAAAAATCATCGTTTGAAAAAAGAATGTTTATTACATTTTTCATTATCGTTTCTATTGGTGCATAATCTCTAGTTCTACGTATATCATTTGTTTACTTTCTGTCATGTAATAATATTTAAATAGCTTAAGACCCGCAAGATTTGCGGGTTTTGTTTATAAAATTTTTAAATAGACTATATCATTTATGAGAACATCAATGAAACCGTAAACGAAACAAATGTCTTCAAAGTATCATTTAGAAAGAAATATGTAGATATAAAGTAATTCTTAAAAACAACACTAAAATAATCATAGTTCAAAACGTTAAGAGAAAACGATAATTGAAAACTCCACGTCGGATATATAGTTGTATGATTTTTTTTTATAATAAACCATTATCCTTTATCAAATTGTTTGTTTGACGAATTTCCCAAATATTATTCAACGCAACTAATAGTTTGAAGTAATCATATAGTGTCAACATTGATGCAGCAAAATGTTTTCTGTAAGTATACGTCACATTTTCTTTAAACGCTTTTCATATAGTTTATCACCATATAAGAATAAATACATCAAAATATTTTAATTACATTTTTTATGTAAGCGGTTATAATATCTATATAAAGTGCATTTTTTGGTATACATGTTCTATAATGTCTAACAATATGGTAAATTTTTCCAGTTAAAGTTGATATACAACTTGTAATGTTTGTCATAACACAATCATCACCTTTATTGACGAAATCTTGTCTTGATAAAGAAGCTGTTGTAGTTTGTTGCAAATTATATAAATTTGGAGCAGTATCACTTCCTTCCTTCAAAACTTTTGCATTCAAATTTATCATTTTCTTGTTTTGGCCGGTTAACATATCCACATGATTTATTATTAGCTAAAAATAAATATATTTTTTATAGTTATTAATGGTGTATCCTATCGTATACACGCATAAAAGGCATAATGATCGCATAAAATTACCATCAGAAAGGCTGAAAACAACAGTTTTGTGGAGTTATCCGTTCAGCGTTCTCCGCTGTACAGGCTGCTCCGTCGGGCGTAAGCCCTGAAGGCCGCCTAGCGCGTAAGCCCTGGCCGGAGAACGCCACCTTCAGCGTAAATTTCGGATCACAAGTAACAGAACGTATCATCATCTGACACGTGTCCCCGAGCAATCTGGTGGATCTGACACTATAAATAGACCCCTTGGGTCGTCATTTTACACAATTCAGACATTCTGTCAAACTTGAGAGCTGAGATTTCATCTCTCTCTCTAGCACTTTCTCTCACTAGAAGTCATCCGGCTAGCACTTTTACGCTCTACGGACGACAGATTGATTAAGCCACCCCACAAGTTTCTATACTTGTGAACCGGGTCTGCAGAGATTATTTCCCAAGGGTAAACATCAATCGGCAACACTCCGCCCTCCTAAAGCTAGATTACTTCTAGTATTGCGTTGACACACTAGGCCTTACCTCATAAGGAAATAGGTGTTAACAATGGCGCCATCCATTATTAAGACGAATCATCTCACCAACACTGACAAAGAAGGCGAGGGTAACGAATTGGTACCCATAGAAGTAGGAATGATACATCCATGGAAAGCTGGACAACGGAGGAAGGCAGAAGTGTTAGAAGATTGGGAAGAGCAATTAATATCATTTCCTTCTATGTTCAACACAAATCCATCCGATGGTCCAGTGGTTATAGAAGCACGAGTTGCTAATTGCTTAATACACAACATTTACACGGACACAGGAGCTGGAGCAGACATTATGCATGAACATTGCTTCATACAGCTTCCTAAAGATGTGCAAGAAAAAATGAAGGAAACATATGTACCGTTAGCAAGTTTTACAAGTGAACCGTCCTGGTCTGAAGGAAGTATTCTGCTTGAAGTAACCTTGGGCAAGCCACCCCTAAGACGCACATACAACATTGAGTTCCTGGTGGTTAAAGCAAATTCACAGTACAACATAATTTTAGGAAGAACTGCTTTAATGACGTTTGGAGCTGTAACATCAACTGTACATGGCATGATGAAGTTTCCAACGTCAGGCGGAGTAGGAACGTTGTATGCAGAACGGCACAAGTCAATTGAGTGTTCTCAAGTAACAAAGGCAATAATTAAGCCAATCATACACGATGATGGGTCAATTTTACCGAATCTTAAATTTCCAGATCAGAAAATCATAATTGGGCACACGTTATCCGCAGAATGTAAAGAAAAATTATACAACATTTTGACAACAAATTTAGACGTTTTTGCATGGCAACCGTCTGATATGACCGGTGTTCCAAGGGAAGTTGTAGAGCATAGACTAAACGTGAATCCCAACATACATCCTGTTTGTCAGAAGAAGCGAGGCATGGCGCCAGAAAGAAGCAAATTCCTCCGTGATGAGGTACGAAGTTTGGTGGATGCTGGGATCTTGCGAGAGGTCAAATATCAGACATGGGTGGCCAATCCAGTCATGGTTAGGAAACTGGACAACTCATGGCGGATGTGTGTGGATTTCACGGATATCAATAAAGCATGTCCAAAGGATAATTATCCTTTACCTGAAATTGACTGGAAGGTTGAATCATTGGCAGGATATCGATTCAAATGTTTCTTAGATGCAGCCAAGGGGTATCATCAAATACCTATGGCCTTAAAAGATGAAGACAAAATGGCTTTTCACACGACGGAAGGCATATTCTGTTACATGAAAATGCCTTTTGGTTTGAAGAATGCAAGAGCAACATATCAACGACTTATTGATATGGCGTTTAAGGATCAAATTGGACGTAATTTGGAAGCTTATATTGATGACATTGTCATCAAAAGTCATACTGAAGAGAAGATGTTGCGAGATATACAAGAGACTTTTGCATCTCTACGAAAAATCAATATGAAATTAAATCCCAAAAAGTGCACGTTTGGTGTGGAAGAGGGAAAATTCTTAGGACATATTGTCACAGAACGTGGTATTAAAGCTAATCCTAAGAAAATTCAAGCAATTGAAGACATGAAGTCACCAACTAGCAAGAAAGATGTTCAACAGTTGCATGGATGTCTAGCAGCATTAACAAGATTCTTGTCCAGAGCAGCTGAAAAGTCGCTTCCATTCATGAGAGTGTTAAAAGGCTGTTTAAATAAAAGGATTTTATGTGGACGGCGGAAACCGAAAATGCATTTCAAGAGGTTAAGCAGTTGCTAAAAACGTTACCTACATTAATAGCACCAAAAGAAGGGGAAACCTTAATTTTGTACTTAGCTGTCTCAAAAGAAGCGATAAGTTCTATCTTAATCGCATAACGAAACGGCGTGCAAATGCCTATTTATTTTGTTAGCAAAGTGTTGCAGCTTAGTGAAACAAATTATCCACCACTTCACCGCATGGTTTATGCCCTTGTGCATACTGCACGGCGTTTACGAAGATATTTTCAAGGTCATCCTATCTTAGTGTTAACAGATCAACCGTTGAAGCAAATACTCTGGCGTCCAGAGTCATCTGGCCATTTAGCAAAATGGGCCATCGAGTTGGGGGAGTATGAAATCAATTTTGCTCCCCGGAATGCAGTTAAAGGACAAATTTTGGCAGATTTCCTCTTAGAAACAAATGAAAAAGTAGAGTATGACAACAAAATGGCACCACAACAGCATGTGTGGGAGTTACACACTGATGGAGCATCCAGTGAAGAGGGAACAGGTGCAGGACTAGTTTTAACAAGTCCAGACGAAGAAGCGTATACCTATGCATTGAAATTTTGTTTTTATACTTCGAACAATGAAGCAGAATATGAGGCATTACTCTCCGACCTCCGCATAGCGGCAGAAATGGGCATAACAAATTTACGAGCATATGTTGATTCTCAAATCATTGCCCAGCAGGTTAATGGAACGTTTGATGCAAGGGATACATCCATGAGACAATATGTAAAGTTGGTGGAGGCAATTTCAAAGAAATTTGATAACCTTGAAGTCGTGCAAATACCTCGAAATAAGAACAAAAAGGCTGATGTCTTGAGCAAGTTAGCTACTTAAACATTTGATCATTTGCACAAACGAGTGTTGGTTGAAGAGCTTAAGGAGAAATCAATACATGAAAAACCAATTATGGCAATAGTTGAAGGTGCTAAGGAAACTTGGATGACTCCATATTTGAGATATTTGCATGACGGATGGTTACCTGTTGATAAGGTGGAAGCAAGAAGAATAAGAGTGACAGCACCAATGTATGAAATTGTTAACGGTGTCCTTTATCGAAGATCTTACAATGGTCTGTTGTTAAGGTGTTTAACCGAAGATGAAGCATTAAAGGTGGTCAAAGAAATGCACGGAGGAGTTTGTTCTCAACACTCCGGCTTCCGTACTGTGGCGTCACGGATCATGCGACAAGGGTATTTTTTGGCCTTCTGTAACATCCCGCGTTTTTCCGTTAAATTTAATTTTAACACCGTCCTTTTTTTTTTAAAACATAATCTTTCGTATTTAAATTAATAGTTTCCGTGAGTAACGTTCATTATATTCCCGCTATTTAATTTTGACATCACCCGTTTACTCGAGCGTTTTAAAAATATTCGATCGGTTAAATCCCGCACCCGCTTTGAAACTCGAGGGACCGGAGTTGCCAAATGGGCAAACTAGTTGACTAGGTCAACTAGTCAACCCATTTCTCCACCATTTCCATCATCTCCCTCTCTCTCTTTCTCTCTAGCAAGAACACACACAAACCCCAACTTCATAGAATCATCATCTAAATTCGGATCGGGAAGCAAACTTCAAAACAAATTACATATTCGTGATCCTCTCATCATCCTCTTCGATTTGGTACCAATTTCATCCATTTTGGGTAACATTTCTAAAACACTAAATTTCTCTAAATTCGTTTTATATACTTGAAATTGTGTTAGTTAGTGTCTATGGCTCGTGTGTAACATGAATATATGTTTTGTTTGCTCGATTTGTGGTTTGGAGTAACTAGTTTGAACATTTGAAATGGGTGTGCTAAATCCTTGATTTTGGATGAGTTAATGTTGATAGATTGTTAAAGTGCATGTTTTAATTGTGTTACTAGTATCTTTAGCTTCGTTTTGATGTATAGGTTGATTAAGGAAACATCAAACTCATGACTATTGATTTTTGTGAATTTTCGTTAGAGTTTGATAGACTTTAAATGAACTTTTGATGATTTGAATGCCATGAAATGTTGTTAGTAAGTGTTTAGTTGTATTACATGTTTCATTACCTTCAAAACGGCATATCATATGTATAAATTGGATTCCCGAAACTTGAATTGCAATTGATGAACTTGAAACCTTGTTTTGGAACGTTTAACGAACTTTCGACGAGATTTTTGTTGTCTAAAATGATAAATTTGATTTAGGAAATGTATCTAGTTGTGTTCCTTGTCGAAAGAGCTTTCCGGTGATATAAAATACATGTCTTGATTGTTTGCGGATCATAAACTAGGATTGATTGAAGTTTGGCTCGTGCCTTGTGTTTTCTGCAAACAGGGTCTGTAAGCCTTTTGGGACGCCGTCCCAACCTCCTAGACGCCGTCCCACCCTTTATATCAGGACGCCGTCCTGGCAATTGGGACGCCGTCCCACTCTTCATATCAGGACGCCGTCCTGGAAATTGGGACGCCGTCCTGATGCACTAAAACTGGCTGTTACTTTGGTCATTTGACATAAAAATGTTTGCTATGCTACGGACCTCCGATTAACATGAAACTTGGCCAACATGCTCATATATGATTATATAACTTAGAAAAATTGTCGGATACCCGACCCCGTTTACTTTTCTGTTGACTTTGACCCGACCAAGTTGACTTTTAATCAAACTTAACCAAATACTTATACAACCTTTCTAACATGCTTTTATACTTGATTCTCGCATGAAACTTGGCAACGTGATTCACATGCTATATTTAATCGAGTCGTAACGAGCCATAGGACTAATTGAACACATTTCACCCGACCTTGTGTCGTAACCGGTTAATTGATATAACTTACTTGTTTAGGTCAAGGCTAAGCAACTTTCATGCACACGTATACTTTGTGAAGTACATTTATACTCGTGCACTCGAGGTGAGATCATAGTCCCACCTTTTCAACAACTTTTATTCTTTTAAATCGTGGGCTGAGAAACATATACATTACATATTTATATACATTTCACATGTATATATACTTTTCATACTTTTATACTTTGAACACAAATACGAATACAAAGATACAGACGAGTTAGAACAAAAGTCCTCAATCCAATTATCATTAGTTCCACTTGCAGGGTGTAAGTGTAAGCGAGTGATTATGTTGTGTGGCCATACGGGTTTAACGAACCCTCATTCAGACGGTTCGCTACCGTTAGTGGATGAAATATAATTTCAACGTGCATAGTGTATGTTCTAACACTATATTCAAAATTCAGAGGGAAGATTCAGTTAAGTTTTGGTAATTGGGTGCTCGTGATACAGACAACATCTTTTGGGATGTATACGCTTGATATTCACTTTATACTAAATCTTGTGGTTTACAAACACATCTTTAGAGATGTATACGCCTTGATACTAAACCTTGTGATTCAAAATATACTTTTACAAATACATTTATGATCTCACCAACGTTTTTCGTTGACAGTTTTCTACATGTTTTTCTCAGGTCTTGCACGATATGTGATACATGCTTCCGCTCATTATTTGATACTTGCATTGGATGTCGAGTATACATGCTTTTCATGGAGCGTCTTTTGACTTTACTTTAAACTGTGTCGCCTAGATTTCAATCGTACTTATAACGTTGTAACTTAACTTTTGGTTGAACAATTCTTGTAAACTTTGAAACAATCTTTATTTTGAAATGAAGGCGACATATTTTGGTCAAACATTATCTTAAAGACTTATAATCAGGTAATGGGACCCACGTAGCCGACGCCGTCACTTGACGATTTTTCGGGGTCGCTACAGTTGGTATCAGAGCCTTGGTTGTAGGGATTTAGAGTTCATTTGTGTCCACCCCGAGTCATAGGGTACATAGGTGAATCTAGACTACAACCGGCATATAGACTGAAGTAGGAATTACTTGACTATTTGTGCATTTATACTCGAACTCTTCTATCATATCTAACTCGTATTCGAACTTGATCTTACGTTGATAAATTTTGTTGATGCGCCACCTTGACTTTATGAAGTAATGTTAAATGCACATGAGAATCAGGGTAATATAATTTCCGGGATTATATTACGGTGATTCACATGGACGTTCCGACATTATGACATAAAGAATTTAGGGCGAGTCAAGGAAAATTTTCTCTCTATCCTTAATCCATACTCCGGTTAGTATTGTTGAAAATACTAACCAACGATATTCTTGTGTCTTGAAGGAACAATGGCTCCTCGTCGCGTACGCCGCAATGAAACTCCCGAACAAGCTCTCGAACGGATGATAGCTACCGCCGTAGATGCGGCCATGGCCGGTCACTCATCCAACAACAATAATAATAACAACCACAACAACAACAACAATGGAGCCGGAAACTCAAACGAGGGGTGCTCCTATAAAGCTTTCATGGGGTGCAAACCTCACACTTTTGATGGAACCGGGGGACCGGTCGTGCTCACCCGATGGTTTGAGCAAACGGAAGCCGTCTTTAGCATAAGCGGTTGTCGGGACCAAGACAAGGTCAAATACTCCACTCACACTTTCTCCGGAATTGCTCTAACATGGTGGAACACCTATGTTCAATCGGTGGGTACCGATGAAGCTCATGCCCTCTCTTGGGCCGATCTAAAGGAAAAGATGATTGTTGAATATTTTCCGCGCGAAGAAACCCGAAAGCTTGAGGGAGAACTAAGAGCTTTGAAAGCGGTCGGAAACGATCTTAAAGCTTATAATCAACGTTTCGCCGAACTATCCTTGATGTGTCCTAATCTTGTTAACCCCGAATCTCAAAGGATTGAACTCTACATGCTCGGTCTTCCAAAAAGCATCAAACAAGGGGTGATTTCATCCAAACCCACTACTCATCAAGCCGCTATGAACATGGCTCGCCAACTAATTGAAACGGTTGACGAAATCGTAGTTCCGGCACCTAAGGCCGAGGATAAATCGGGCGGCAACAAAAGGAAGTGGGAACCCTCTCAATCAAGCAACAACAACTTTGCTAAGAAGCCTTACACCTCCGACGGCAAGAGGGGTTATACCGGACACCTACCGTATTGTAACGAGTGCTACAAACATCATTTAGGCGAATGTGGCAAACCATTTTGCTTGAAGTGTCAAAGAAGTGGCCATGTAGCCCACGATTGTAGGAATACCACTCCCGTCGCTCAAAAGGAGCCCAATGCACCCAAGACGGGTGTTTGTTTTGAATGTGGCCAACCGGGACATTTTAGGAGTGCGTGCCCAAATAAGAAAATCAACCCCAACGCACGCCGTTGAACTTTCAACATCGACACCTAGGATGCCCGAGACGACGATGGACTAGTCACGGGTACGTTTCTTCACAACAAACCGTATATTTCATACTTATTCGATTCGATTACCACTAGATGTTTATTAACCAAGTCTTTGACTCGTGCTCTTTACATTCCACTTTTTCCCCTAGACACTACTTAGGCAATTTAAGTGACCAACGGAAAAATATTGTGTGCCTATAAAAATTTTATTGGAGGATATACGTTAAGACTTTTGACTTGACACCTATAGAACTAGGGAGCTCGAAACCTATTCGTAAAAAAAAAAAAAAAAAAAAAAAAAAAAAAAAAAAATGTTTCCCCATCATCTTGTATAGATTATTGTGAACTGAGTAATTTTCGGTTGGAAACCGATACCCTCTCCCTCGCATCCATGACCTCATGATTTCTTGCATGAATCCCGTGTGTATTCCAAAACGACCTCCGTTCCGGTTATCATCAATTGGGGGTTAAGTGAGACGATGTCTCCTAAGCCATTTCCGAACTCGCAACGTTAGTTGTAAATCTCTCTTAGTACCGTTTGATTTATTTAGGACTCCGTCCGTATTCATGAACCTCCTAAATCACGTATGCAACTTATCTAGACAAATCTGTTATCATATTTATAGATGACGTCTTAACTTATTTAAGTAAAGAAGGAAAACGAACAACATCACCATCTTACGCTCGAACTTTTGAGAAAAGAGCAACTTTATACCAAATTCTCCGAGTGAGAATTTCTGTTGAACGAAGTCCAATTTTCTAGACCAAAATGTTAATGGTCAAGGCATTACAATCAATCTCGAAATCAAGCCACATGTAATCAGGAAACTCTCCCCACTCAGACTTGTATTCGTAAAATCTTAGATCTCGTCTGTTATTACCGAAGATTCATTTCTGACTTTTCTCGTGTTACATGACTTTTAAACTCGTTAACTCACTAAGGAAAACTTTAAACCTCTCCGTGTTCGAGCCTTGAGCGTGATTCTTCACACCAACATTTCTAGTTAAATTCGTTATTTTACACGAAGAAGTCGAATACTAAATTGTGGATCCGATCAATTTTCTCGTCATCACGTACCACACTACATACCTCTGATATTTCACCATTACCGTCTGATATTACTGGAATTTAAGATAACACACAATCCAATGATACTTCACTCTTCTTTGACTTAACGTCCTTGTGTTTCTGATAATCGGCCAACTATTATTCAACCCCGAACTATACAACTACGTGTACTACCTCGTTTCTCTTTCAGACTTCAACTTTTGACAACTAGAGGCACGTTATGGCAACCTCGAGATGTAAGCTCATCCTATTCTAAGTCCTCATTTCACTCCTATCTTTATCGCTCGCATTTTCGTTTAAAGAAACTCCTTGTAACATTTCTCCATGGATAGAGAAACTCCTCATATTTCATAAGTATTCGCCACGAGGGTGAATAGTCCTAACGAACATTTTTCGAACACTAACTAACTTGTTCAAACGTATCTTAAGAGATTCTATTCCAACACGGTGTATCTTTGTCAATTATTCCGTATTGAAATACTCGTTTCACTTCTAATTTTACAAGGAACCTTGGGAACCCGCTTAGACGTGAGTACCGCGTATCTCCCACAACCGATGAACCGAGAAAACGAACGATTTACGTCTTGGAGAGACATGTCACAAGCTCGTATTGTCACCTTTAGTAGATCACTCGCACAACAGTAGTTACCACCCGTGTGCTCACCCGCACTTTCCGAAACCCTATATGACCGCTAATGTCATACCCCTGTTCATTTAACCAAAGCATCAACCACCGAAATCTGAACTCCATCAAGAAACAACAATTGAAATCATTCAAATCCGAGGAGGGCTCGAGACGATCCGTAGTCGCCAAAAGAGTTATACCAAACTTAGATGAAAACCTCACAAATCCCAGTGTGTAACCGCGTAATATTGAGAAACCGCACCTTGGAAAGGTGTAATCCATTTTGGGAAATCGAGAAAGGCTATATTCGCAATATTGAACCTTTTGAAACCTTGGGGCGTATTGGAACCGCTTCCTACCGTTTAGAACTTCCGACTCAATTAAGTTTCCGTTTACCCTACATTTCGTGTAACAAACATAGAAACGTGTCCTGCGAAACAGGAACGTGCAATCCTGCTAGGTACATCAACTATCGATGACAAACTACTCTTCATAGGAAAAACCAGTTGAAACCGGGGATCGTAAAAACCAAACCTTAATACAACGAAATACCCTAACTATCCAAATTCATGAGAACACTCAAGGACGTGCCTTCACTTATTCATAACATTGACAACGTAAAGTCTCGAGTAAGGGATATCGACTACTACTTCCAACTAAATTTCGGGACGAAATTTCTTTTGAGTTGTGGATAATGTAACATCCCGCGTTTTTCCGTTAAATTTAATTTTAACACCGTCCTTTTTTTTTTTAAAACATAATCTTTCGTATTTAAATTAATAGTTTCCGTGAGTAACGTTCATTATATTCCCGCTATTTAATTTTGACATCACCCGTTTACTCGAGCGTTTTAAAAATATTCGATCGGTTAAATCCCGCACCCGCTTTGAAACTCGAGGGACCGGAGTTGCCAAATGGGCAAACTAGTTGACTAGGTCAACTAGTCAACCCATTTCTCCACCATTTCCATCATCTCCCTCTCTCTCTTTCTCTCTAGCAAGAACACACACAAACCCCAACTTCATAGAATCATCATCTAAATTCGGATCGGGAAGCAAACTTCAAAACAAATTACATATTCGTGATCCTCTCATCATCCTCTTCGATTTGGTACCAATTTCATCCATTTTGGGTAACATTTCTAAAACACTAAATTTCTCTAAATTCGTTTTATATACTTGAAATTGTGTTAGTTAGTGTCTATGGCTCGTGTGTAACATGAATATATGTTTTGTTTGCTCGATTTGTGGTTTGGAGTAACTAGTTTGAACATTTGAAATGGGTGTGCTAAATCCTTGATTTTGGATGAGTTAATGTTGATAGATTGTTAAAGTGCATGTTTTAATTGTGTTACTAGTATCTTTAGCTTCGTTTTGATGTATAGGTTGATTAAGGAAACATCAAACTCATGACTATTGATTTTTGTGAATTTTCGTTAGAGTTTGATAGACTTTAAATGAACTTTTGATGATTTGAATGCCATGAAATGTTGTTAGTAAGTGTTTAGTTGTATTACATGTTTCATTACCTTCAAAACGGCATATCATATGTATAAATTGGATTCCCGAAACTTGAATTGCAATTGATGAACTTGAAACCTTGTTTTGGAACGTTTAACGAACTTTCGACGAGATTTTTGTTGTCTAAAATGATAAATTTGATTTAGGAAATGTATCTAGTTGTGTTCCTTGTCGAAAGAGCTTTCCGGTGATATAAAATACATGTCTTGATTGTTTGCGGATCATAAACTAGGATTGATTGAAGTTTGGCTCGTGCCTTGTGTTTTCTGCAAACAGGGTCTGTAAGCCTTTTGGGACGCCGTCCCAACCTCCTAGACGCCGTCCCACCCTTTATATCAGGACGCCGTCCTGGCAATTGGGACGCCGTCCCACTCTTCATATCAGGACGCCGTCCTGGAAATTGGGACGCCGTCCTGATGCACTAAAACTGGCTGTTACTTTGGTCATTTGACATAAAAATGTTTGCTATGCTACGGACCTCCGATTAACATGAAACTTGGCCAACATGCTCATATATGATTATATAACTTAGAAAAATTGTCGGATACCCGACCCGACCCCGTTTACTTTTCTGTTGACTTTGACCCGACCAAGTTGACTTTTAATCAAACTTAACCAAATACTTATACAACCTTTCTAACATGCTTTTATACTTGATTCTCGCATGAAACTTGGCAACGTGATTCACATGCTATATTTAATCGAGTCGTAACGAGCCATAGGACTAATTGAACACATTTCACCCGACCTTGTGTCGTAACCGGTTAATTGATATAACTTACTTGTTTAGGTCAAGGCTAAGCAACTTTCATGCACACGTATACTTTGTGAAGTACATTTATACTCGTGCACTCGAGGTGAGATCATAGTCTCACCTTTTCAACAACTTTTATTCTTTTAAATCGTGGGCTGAGAAACATATACATTACATATTTATATACATTTCACATGTATATATACTTTTCATACTTTTATACTTTGAACACAAATACGAATACAAAGATACAGACGAGTTAGAACAAAAGTCCTCAATCCAATTATCATTAGTTCCACTTGCAGGGTGTAAGTGTAAGCGAGTGATTATGTTGTGTGGCCATACGGGTTTAACGAACCCTCATTCAGACGGTTCGCTACCGTTAGTGGATGAAATATAATTTCAACGTGCATAGTGTATGTTCTAACACTATATTCAAAATTCAGAGGGAAGATTCAGTTAAGTTTTGGTAATTGGGTGCTCGTGATACAGACAACATCTTTTGGGATGTATACGCTTGATATTCACTTTATACTAAATCTTGTGGTTTACAAACACATCTTTAGAGATGTATACGCCTTGATACTAAACCTTGTGATTCAAAATATACTTTTACAAATACATTTATGATCTCACCAACGTTTTTCGTTGACAGTTTTCTACATGTTTTTCTCAGGTCTTGCACGATATGTGATACATGCTTCCGCTCATTATTTGATACTTGCATTGGATGTCGAGTATACATGCTTTTCATGGAGCGTCTTTTGACTTTACTTTAAACTGTGTCGCCTAGATTTCAATCGTACTTATAACGTTGTAACTTAACTTTTGGTTGAACAATTCTTGTAAACTTTGAAACAATCTTTATTTTGAAATGAAGGCGACATATTTTGGTCAAACATTATCTTAAAGACTTATAATCAGGTAATGGGACCCACGTAGCCGACGCCGTCACTTGACGATTTGTCGGGGTCGCTACACCTTCCCTTTATCGAGATGTTGTAGAAATCATAAAAACATGTGAGAATTGTCAGAGGCATGGTACAATTTAGCGTCTCCCAAAGTATGACTTGATACCGGTGTCATCCGCTTGGCCGTTCTGCAAGTGGGCTATTGATATTGTGGGGTCATTCAATAGAAGCACTGGTAATGCTAAGTTCTTGGTGGTAGCAATCGATTTTTTCACGAAATGGGTTGAAGCAAAGGCTTTAGCAAAAATCACAGGAGAAAATGTCAAGAAGTTTATCTGGCATGATATCGTATGCCGTTATGGGGTGCCAAATGAAATAGTCAGTGATAACGGCAAGCAATTTGAAGAAAATCCACTTCGAAGTTGGTGTGAAGAGCTGGGCATAAAGCAAAACTTTACATCTGTTGCTCATCCTCAAGCGAATGGATAAGTAGAAGTTACCAACAAAGAAATCGTTGCTGGCATTAAGGAACGGTTGGGATTGAGTCAAACTGGATGGGTGGATGAGCTGCCAAATGTATTGTGGGCACACCGGACAACGCCAAAGCGGAACACGGGAGAAACACCTTTCAGTCTAGTGTATGGAACAAAGGCAGTGATACCGGCTGAAATATGTGTGCCAACGCAACGCATTATGGCATTTGATGTTGAGGCTAATTCTGAAGCATTAAGGGAGAATCTCAACATGTTGGAGGAAAGAAGGTTGATGGCCGCCATCCGGCAAGAAGTTCACAAGCATAAAATAGCAAAATATTACAACAAGAAAGTGCAGCATGTGTAGTTTGAAGTAGGTGATTTAGTGCTACGAGATAATGAGGCAAGCAGGCAAATCAAATTTGGAAAGCTAGCCCCAAAATGGGAAGGACCTTATAAGGTCACAAAAGTAAATCAGAATGGATCATACATGCTTGCTGCGACTTCCGGCGAGCAATACGAAAGAGCTTGGAATGCAATGAATTTAAAGAAATTTTATGCGTAGCACTATATGCATGGACAGCTTGATCAACTGTCAAATGCATGAGATATAGTCATATATGTAAAAATTTCTTTAAGAATATGAATAATAACAATTATTCTTATGGAAATATTTTTCATAAATTTTATCCGGCCAAGGATTTTTTAGCCAAGGTGTCACATAGCTGTGTGTCATTCCTACCCGAAGAAAGAAAGAAAGCCTTTCGGTGGTAGAAGTACAATCATACTCAAAATGGTTGTATCGATAGTGAGACATGTAGAACTCACTAAAGCATCGAAGCGATGAAACGAATCTACAATAAATGTCAGGACACAACTTATATGCACAAAATGCAGAGCAAAACGGATAACGGACTATGGCGTCCAGCAAAAACTTTAAAGGCGAGAGTAATTCATAACTTTTCCTCACAAGTTTCATGACGGAAAGCGTATAACAGAGAATATAATTTCAATATTTACAAGCATAACGATTGCAAAGTACAATATCAATATCTTGTGCATTGTTCACTACAAAAATCTTACTAAATTACAGCAACTTTCTAATAAATACAACCAAGTACAATATTAAACGTTATGCAAAGCAGATGTATAAAAATGTAGTATTTCATTCATCCTGAGGAGTATAATTCAATACATCGTCTATTGTTACATTTGATCTTTTACAAAGATTTTCAAGATCACCAAATTTCATATTTTCTATCAGTGCACCGGCTGCATCAGCTTCTTTTATGACGTTTTCATTAATCTTCGATGTAATAACAACAGGCATTGGACTTGGCAATTCTGGCAGTTTTCTTTTCATAAAATTGAAAAAATTTAGTCGTTCAGCAGACTTCGCAAGGCGGACAAACTCGCGTATCCTGTGAGACAGAGCTTGACAATTAAAGATACGCTCTACAAGGGCAGGAATCCCAGCTATCATACATCTTTCATTCTCCTCTTTAGCTTTAAGCTATTCTTTCAAAGCGTTATTCTGCTCAAGTATTTTTTTCATTCTCCTTTACTAGTTCATCAATTTTACTTAAGTGCCGCTTTTCTCTGGAGGATAGTTCTTTGACTTGTTCCTTATACTCTGCCCTCTGATTGTTGCTATTATCATAAAGCCTCTTCATCGTCTCATATTCCCTCTTTAAGGACGTAGCTATTTGTTCAGTCCTGGCTACTTTCTCCTTTTCAGCAGATAGCTTCTTATATGTGGTGATTTCATTGCTTTGCAGCTCAGATAGGCGTTGAAGGTCATTTAACCCAGAAGAAATGTTAAGAATGATACTTTGTGCCTTAACCTTCTTGACATCTACATCAGATAGGCTGCTAAAAAATTGGGCTAGTGAAGGACACACCATGGCATTCAAAAAAGTCATGAAATCTTCGTAAGAGTGTGGTGGTCCTTTTAAAAAGGAGGAAAGTATATTTGTGTCAAGATTGGGAAGCGTAATTTGTTGCTGAGAAGAACTAGGGCCAGCTCCTTATTGAGCGGATGACGGAGGAATTTGACCAGTTCTTCTCCTCTTGGCGGAAGGCGGAAGAGTCACTAATGTAGTGTCTTGGTGTGATGCACTAGCTGTTGGAGATAAAGGGAAATTGTTACTTATAAAAGAGTTCCAATATGCTTCACAACATTTCAAGGGTGGCATAAAATATAAGGAAGGGTTTGGATTATAAAATCCACCAGTGCTGGGCATACAAGAAAACAAGTACAGGTTTTGGTATGGTGTTTTACATAATTCAGTGTTATCATTTTCATTACCCGAAGCACGACGTTCTCTAGAGGCAACTCGATTCATACCTATGTCTTCTTCTTCTTCTTCTTCATCCTCCTCCTCCCCCACTTTATCTGTTTCAGGAATGGGGGTATCATCAATAATTTTCTGAGTGGTAAAGGTAAGTTGTGAATAAGACGATGACCGCATGGCGGTAAGCGGAGTAATTTCTGCAAAAGTTTAAAAGTCACAGTGGTTAATTGGATAGATAAAGGAGAGCATCTTATTAAGCATATGTAGCAAAAGTAAACACTTACTCTTCCTCCCAGCAAGAACACAGGCATAACCTTGAGTGATATCCCAATCTTGACTTACGGATGTCAGCGAAAGCATGTGTTCCCCATATTTAATGTCATTGATTTATTCAGCATTAATTTTCTTAAACAAAATGTTTTCCTTGCTCGTTAGTTTTGGAAAGGTAACTGATACGGTATGCAAGTATTTGCGCCAAACTCGAGTAGCTGAGTATTGGTTATCAATTGCATCTTCATTAATAAAGATAAATGAAGCATACCAGTTATCGCCGGGATGATCAAGTGCAGGTTTCAGAAATCCATGAACTTTGTTGAATGTGAACCAACCTTTTTCATGGGGTGCTATACGTACCAAATGGCAAAATATCTGAATAGATGGCTCTATATTCCTTGTGCGACAATACATTTCAAAAATCAGAATCTTTCGAATTGATGCTGGTTCGAATTGACCAACAGCAACACCGTAAAACTTGCAAACTTCTAAGAAGAATGGTGTAAATGGCAGTCGCAAACAAAAATTGAAAATTGAATGGCCATAAATAGCAACCTTGCCAGGGGGCGGTGAGCAAGATCTGGCATTAATTGCAGGAATCATTGGTTCAACACCAGCTAATCTAGAAAAATGTTGCAGTAGCTCGCCCAAATATTTCTCATTTACTCTGCTATGAATAGCTGAAACATCCTTTATGGCTGCCATTAATGTTCTAATGAAACAGGAAGTAAAGAAGGTATTGATGGAAGAAGATGAACACTGTAGAAGGAAGTTGTAAAAGTAAATGATCGGTTAGGGTTTATGGTGGTTAAAAAGCAAAAAGATATAACAGCTGTGATCAGGTGGTGAATTTGGGGGTTTTAATTTCAACCACACACGTGTAAGGACATGATTAAAGAGCGAGTATATCGAAATGTCTTTTTACAGCTAGAGGCGTGTGGGGTATTTGTGGCCATGCAAAAAGCAATCATCACAATGTCAGTAAATTTCGCCTATCATTTAATGCCTGTAATGTTTTTCCGATGCAAATGGGCAATGAACAGGTTGGTTTGGCGTGCGTTATCAAAAGTTTAATAACTTAATCATTTTTCAAATGCTTAAGTCATTAAACTGGGGGGGACTTAATGATGTATCCTATCGTATACACGCATAAAAGGCATAATGATCGCATAAAATTACCATCAGGAAGGCTGGAAACAACAGTTTTGTGGAGTTATCCATTCAGCGTTCTCCGCTGTACAAGCTGCTCCGTCGTGCGTAAGCCCTGAAGGCCGCCTAGCGCGTAAGCCCTGGCCGGAGAACGCAACCTTCAGCGTAAATTTCGGATCACAAGTAACAGAATGTATCATCATCTGACACGTTTTCCCGAGCAATCTGGTGGATCTGACACTATAAATAGACCCCTTGGGTCGTCATTTTACACAATTCAGACATTCTGTCAAACTTGAGAGTTGAGATTTCATCTCTCTCTCTCTAGCACTTTCTCTCACTAGAAGTCATCCGGCTAGCACTTTTACGCTCTGCGGATGACAGATTGATTAAGCCACCCCACAAGTTTCTATACTTGTGAACCGGGTCTGCAGGGATTATTTCCCAAGGGTAAACATCAATCGGCAACACTCCGCCCTCCTAAAGCTAGATTACTTCTAATATTGCGTTGACACACTAGGCCTTACCTTATAAGAAAATATGGGTTAACAGTTATTGTTATATAATATCAGTAGTTTGAAAAGATAATGATGTTGTTAAAGTATAGGTGAAGTACACTTGCCTCAATAATATCAGACGGACGTAATCCACCTACTCACATGATAAAGCGCGCTGGTGGTATTATCCAACCTCCATAAATAATACCGAAGATGTCGATTTTTGCAGTCGATTGGTTTTTTTTTTTTTTTTTTTTTTTTACGGCTCTGTTTCGGGAGCCATCAGCAAGCGTCTACTTATTGGCGACTTGACTGTCGCTTAGAGCCTAAATAGAATCCCAGACAACATTTTAAAACCCATGGAAATTTGTTCCTCCATTTTCATGGCAATGGCATTTACTTTTTACGATTTTTTTTTTTTTTTTTTTGGCCGGAGGTCCGTTGCAAGCAATCTCTTTATCTGTCGAACATAGAGAAGGAGGACTTTCTCTACTCTTGTGAGTGTTTCACTCGGGGTGGTGAAATGACTTCTCTTTGTCCAAGGGTAGAGGAAAGATTGTCTACGTCCCACCTCCCCATACCCTACAAGTGTGGGATTGGGTATTGTTGTTGTTGTTGTTGTGATAAACTATAGATATATGAGAAATAAAATCACGATTATTAAATTGTACGTGGTTGTGAATAGTACAACTTTAATGATGAAAAATTAGTCTAACATTACAAACTTTCTAACTTACAAACTCTCTTTAAAAAAAATGTAGTATAACATTAACGATGAAAATTTGAAATAGACACCATCAAACAACATTACACTTGCTATCTCCAGAATTTAAAAGGTGTACAGACTTTCTAAAACCACCTCTTACTTTAAACATGTTAAAGTCATCAAAGCTAATTATATTTGTATCATCAAATTAGTTATTTACATAATCCCAGCAACATTAAAATTTATCAAAGGCCTGTATCTTTCCATGTCAACACAAATGATCAGACAGTCGCAACACACATTAGATATGTATTTTACTCGATTTTCTGTCCGTTTCGGTTATGTCTCGTATCCTTTTAGGCAATTGTGTTACAAACTCAATTTTTGTCTGACTTTGACCCATTTGATTGTTTAGCATCTGTTTTACAATGCCCAATTTGAGCTATTTACTTTTATTCATGAGTTGCATCTATTCTTCTTCAATACGTAATCTTGTGGACTATCTTCAAAACTCTTGAAACAAATCATTATGCAACTGAAAGATAAAATTGACGTATTATGTCAATAAGTTGCACAATTGTCCCCTAATACGCTGTTTTTTTTTTAATCTGAAATTGTTGACCCGCCCTAAATACTTTATGGCTTGACCCAATGGGTAATTTGACCAATTACCCAATATGACACCTAACAGCGCCATAAAAAATAAATTGAATTCAACACATTCAAGATAAATATTGTATCAAATCTACTGAACAAAAGAAGAAAAATTATTTCTAATGTGCAGTAAATTACTTGATTCATTCGGTCAAAGTGAGGATCGATAACGTCCCATTGTTCATCATGTATTTTCAGTTCCATCACAATCTTACTGGATCTATTATCAATACATTACACCGTCATGTATACTTACCGGAATCTAGCGTATCTGAATCAAAACCTAAAAAATTATTCAAATAATGATTATTTAACAATTTTTAAACCCAAATACATAATCTACGCGAACCATCATTTAATTGGTATGAATAATCGATATAAACCTAGCTTTGCATAATGGTTTTTTCTATTGCTTTATAAGATATAAAAATGTGAGAAACACACACTATAATCAAACGCATTGTCAAAAAAAGAAACACTACTTTTGAACATCTATCATCAAGGCAGCTGATTCATCAAAGTTCATAGAAGAATATCAGAGATCCAAATAAAGGCAAAAAGTTTGTAATCCATTTGTAAGGTGTAATCTACTTTAATAATAGTAAAATTTTGCAGCTAATGTTAAATTTATAAATTAAGAATATGAAATTTATACGATAGCAGATGGAAGTAAAAATACAAGTAATTTCGTAATTAATTGTTGAAATCGGTTACATTCAGAGGTAGCTTAACATTAAAAGAAATGAAGATTCAATCAGTATTTAAAAGATAAATATCAGGGGCAGTGAAAGTTAATTATATTTTGAAAGGGTTTAAACTAAGAACTTATATTCACCAATGTAGATCACATAAAAGTTAAATATGTACGTAGTAATATTGTACGTTACATACTAAGATGACCCACCCAATTTCTCTTTGTTATAACCAATCGACTCTATGTGTGTGTTGCATGGATGAAGTCGAATCTATCAGTCACCTTTTGTTACATTATAAGTGGTCTTTTTACATTTGGGCGGATTTACTTTGATGGTGAAATATTCGTTGGGCGATCCCGCGCTCGGTTGAAGAATTCTCTACAAACCTCAATTTTTATCCAGGACTACACTCCTATATTTGGGAGCACAATCTTTTTGTTGTTATGTTATTAGACCTTAGTGCCTCTACTTCTATCTTGTTCTCATGACCGAGTTGCAATCTCCGTCATTATATCTTTTATCGACCCTTCATTTTTTTGATGAATTGATTTCTTATAATTCTATATTTTTTCGCTGTTAAAAAAAATAAAAGAAAAATACAACATACTCTGTAACTTTTTTCTCCGTGTGGTCATAAATGGTGTGTTTGTGAGGCTGCATTATTGAACCTGTTGATATGACTGTTTAACAGGGTGCCTTCACGTCAACGTGCCAGCTATTAACATTAAGATTAACATTAAGAATTATTTTAAATGAAAAAAAAAAAAGAACAAAGTAAACATTACTGTATAATGTATATATATATATATATATTCAAGGGATAAAGATTTATCCTATTATTCAAACCCATTTTTTCTTACTCGTATTCCCACATTCACATTCAATACACCTTCACGTTCACATTCATTTCAAACCCATTATTTTATCCCATCTTGATTTTCACTTGATTAATCAACATAAATATGTCATCCACTTTAACCATAGAGTTTGTTCACTTGCAAATTCCACTTGAAGACATTCTAAAAGCCACCGACAACTTTTCGGACAAAAATATCATTGGAAAAGGTGGTTTCGGAAACGTGTACAAAGGAAAACTCAAAAACCCTTCCGACAAGTGGATAAAAATCGGTGCTCGAAGGTTAGATCGTAGGCGTGGCCAGGGAGACGTTGAGTTCTGGACCGAGGTCTCGGTTCTTTCAAGTCTCAAGCATAAAAATATAGTCTCTATGATCGGGTTTTGTGACGAAAATGGTGAGAAGATAATCATACACCAACGTTATCCTAAAGGAAGTCTCAACTTGCATCTAACCAACACAAAAATTACTGGGAGTCAAAGACTGAAAATAATAGAAGGTATTACAAGTGCAATAACCTACTTGCATAATATACCCGGTGAGAGTTATCATGTTATACATCGTAACATTAACAGCTCCACAATTTTATTAGATGAGAACTGGGTGCCTAAATTATCTGGATTTGAGTTATCTATTAAACATCCAAAAGACAGAAAGGATCAAGTTTACATATGTGAACCTATTGGCACGAAAGGGTATATTGACCCTGAAACTCACATAACTGGAGGTGTGACGCATAAATCGGATGTTTACGCAATGGGAGTCGTTATTTTTGAAATCATTTTATGTTGGAGGTTTTATTAAATTCTTTCGTGTAGGGTAAAATAATCGATAGCCGGATAAATCACTGAATCGTGGTATCACTTTCCGAAAGTAATTATTCGACCCTTATAGCCTGGGTTACACGAATATCACTTTGGGATAAGACAGAGATTAAATTCTTGTTTTGGCAGAAACAAGAATTCCTTTTGCAGAAGAATATTTTGGTGTTCGTAACTTGTGTATTTTTCTCATGCATATTGGTTAATATATTTATATACACCCTTAATCATGAAAGAGTCTTTTATTAAAATCAATTGGCCGATTGATTAATAAAAGTATCTTCTATAATATTCAAAAGTGGTTACAGGAAGAATATTTCTATAAACAAATATTATCACTTCCATCATTAAAGTAAAAGTTGTTACTTTTACAATAAACAAATATTATATTTTACAACTATCAAAGCATGAGTGATCACTTTATAATAAATAAGTATTATTCCTTCAACCACTAAAGCAAAAGTGGGTGCAAGAATAATTCTTCCGTAATCACTCAAAATTGTGTTAAGTGTTTTCTTACTGCTGTCTCTTAAGAACCAGCACTGCAAAAGGACCAGCAGCGCAAAAGTCAGCATACAGGACCAGCATCGCAAAAGTCAGCATACAGGACCAGCAGCGCAGAGGAACCAGCAAACAGGACCAGCTGCGCAGAACAACCAGCACAGGGACCAGCTGCGCAGAACAACCAGCACAGGGACCAGCTGCGCAGAACAACCAGCACAGGGACCAGCAATGCAGAACAACCAGCACAAGGACCAGCAATGCAGAACAACCAGTACAAGGACCAGCAATGCAGAACAACCAGCACAAAACACTTAGCCAAATTTCAGCTTACTAAGAAAACTTAGTACTGAAAACACTTAGTCAAATTTCAGGTAGACCAAGTCATGATAGTAAATAATGGAAAATCACTTTTGGGTCCAGGTAATCTATCACTTAATGGGTGTACACTCCGTACCTCCAAACCCATTTACAAGTGTAGATTAAAACCCAAAATTACACTAAATTTACAACAATCCTCCCCAATTTAGTGCAATTCGTTTCATGAGAATTAAACAAATTAAAACAAAACTCATGCATAAATGAAAATATCTTGAAGATTGAATTTTCACCTTAGTACATTACACATTCCAAATATTCGAGAATCGGGGTGTTCTAAGAATTGAACCCTTCAACCCATTTGAATAACTGAAAATAACATACACATAAGTTTTCAAATACTCTAAAGCTATCCTGACACTTTACAAGCCATGTGTCCATATCCATTCATGAATGTATCTAAAGCAAAAGTCCAAGCTTTGTTGAAGCGGCAAAACTTCACATTCACATAGGTAGTTCATTTCAGTCATGCACCTGCTATTGCACTTTTTCAAATAAACCATTAAGAAGCTAAACTTCATCCTCACCTTCAACAGGTCCGAGTACATACCTTACCTTGGGATGATACAAAATTTTGTACTCCAAATTTCTAAGTATAAGCCTTCCACATTGAATTCAACTTCTAATTTTCATCAGAAGGGAATTGGGTATCTTATAATTAGAAATTTATGTGGACTTTAAACCCATCCCCACAGCAGACTTGTTCACCAAGTCTCTTGCCAATCCCTTCGTCAAGTGATCAGCTAAATTCTGTTGTGACCTCACGAACACTATAGAAATCACCTCATTCATGATGAGTTCACGAATCATGCTATGTCTGACACCTAAGTGTCTAGACTTTCCATTGTACATCTGGCTATAAGCCTTTGCCAATGTCGCAGCACTATCACAATGGATAGTCATGGGTGCTATAGGTTTAGGCCATAATGGTATCTCATGGATCAAGTTTCTAAGCCATTCTGCTTCTTTACCAGCAGCAGCTAAAGCAACAAACTCAGATTCCATCGTTGAGTTGGTAATACATGTCTGCTTCTTAGAAGCCCATGAAATAGCACCTCCCCCAAGCAAGAACACCCAACCACTCGTTGAAGAATGATCTTCAATATTGGTTATCCAACTCGCATCAGAATATCCTTCTATTACCGAAGGAAACCCATTATAAGATAAACTATAGTCCATAGTTTTCTTCAAGTACTTCAGTACCCGCCTAATTGCTTGCCAGTGATGAGTACTAGGATTACTAGTATATCTACTCAGTTTTCCCACAGCAAAAGCAATATCCGGCCTTGTACAAGTCATGGCGTACATCAAACAGCCAATCACCTGAGAATACTCAAGTTGTGATACAGCTTCACCTTGATTAGGCATAAGCTTCTCACTTGGATCAACAGGGGTACTCACATGATTACATTCAAAGCAATTGAACTTTTTCAACACCTTCTCAATATAATGAGATTGACAAATCAAAATTCCTTTGCTTTCACGTTTGATCCTAATGCCAAGGATAACGTCAGCCTCCCCCATATCTTTCATGGAGAATTTTGATGACAAAAATTCTTTTGTTAAATCAACCTGGCTTTGGTCAGTCCCAAAGATTAACATGTCATCAACATATAGACAAATTATAACTCCTTTACCAGAATCATCAAATTTACTATATACACATTTATCTGCTTGGTTTAATTTAAAACCACTAGATAAAATCACTTCATCAAACTTTTGATGCCATTGCTTAGGTGCTTGTTTCAAACCATATAAGGATTTCACAAGTTTGCACACCTTGCCTTCATTTCCTGGCATGACAAAGCCCTGAGGTTGGTTCATATAAACCTCCTCATCCAATTCACCATTCAAGAATGCTGTCTTCACATCCATCTGGTGAATAACTAGATTGTGAATCGTAGCCAAAGCAATCAGCAGTCTAATGGTAGTGATACGTGCCACGGGAGCATAAGTATCAAAATAGTCAATTCCAGACTTTTGTCTAAAGCCTTGAATGACTAACCTTGCCTTGAAATTTTCAATAGTTCCATCCACCTTCATCTTCTTTTTGAAGATCCATTTGCAACCCAAAGGTTTGCAACCAGGAGGTAGATCAGCTAACACCCAAGTGTTATTGCCCATGATAGAATCCATCTCATCATTAATTGCCTCTTTCCAGAATGCAACATCCTGAGACCTCATTGCTTCATCATATGTTTTAGGATCATCATCAACATTGAAACAATACAAATATTGGGTAGACACATCATCCCTAGAACCTTCAACTAAGTATAGTTGAAAATCTGGTCCAAATGATTTAGGTTTCCTTTTTCTTTTGCTTTTCCGAAGCTCAAGTGACTGATCAACAGCCTTTTCAGAGACTTCATCATTACAATCCTTATTGATTCCATTGTTACTTGGAATCATATCCTTTGGTCTAGGTATAGATGAAAATCGATTTTCATCAAAGATTGCATCCCTTGAATCAATCACAGAATTGATTGAGACAAACTCATTAGGCTCTATTACATAGAACCTATATGCCTTGGAATGTTCAACATATCCAACAAATATGCAATCTATACCTCTTTCACCTAAAATTTTCTTCTTGGGATCAGGTAGTCTTACAACCGCCCTACAACCCCATACCCGAAGATAATTCAAGTTAAGTTTCCTTTTATTCCAAAGTTCATAAGGTGTAATATTGTTTCTCTTGTTAGGAACTCTATTAAGCAAATAACAAGCTGTTAACATAGCTTCCCCCCAAAATCCTTCACTTAAACCCGAATAGGATAACATGGAATTAACCATTTCCTTAAGAACCCTATTCTTCCTTTCAGATATACCATTTTGTTGTGGAGTATAAGGAGCTGTGGTCTCATGGATAATACCAACGGATTGGAAATACGATTGGTCAATGTATTCACCTCCCCTATCCGTTCTAAGTCTTTTAATCAAAGTCTTTTGTTGTAATTCTACTTCAGTTTTAAATATTTTAAATTTATCTAATGCTTCATCCTTAGTATGTAACAAATAAACATAGCAAAATCTAGAAGCATCATCAATAAAAGTCACAAAATATTTCTTGTTCCCTAAAGTAAGAGTAGCATGCAAATCACATAAATCACTATGTATTAATTCCAAAATTTCAGTATCACGATGTACATTTTGAAATGGTTTCTTAGTGATCTTTGTTAACATACACGTTTTACACTTTTCATTGTTCATGTCAAAGGCCGGTATTAATCCATCTTTAGACATATCTTGCATTCTTTTAAAGTGTACATGTCCTAGTCTAGCATGCCAAAGTGTAGAATTATTTATGCTAGAAGTAGATATAAAAGCAAAATTAACATTCAAGTGATTAATGTTAAGTCTAAACATTCTATTGCATAAATAACCAAAACCAACAAACATACCATGTTTTGACAAAACAAACTTATCAGATTCAATCACTTGTTTATAACCACAACAATTTAACACACTACTGGAAACCAAATTTTTTCTTATTTGTGGTACATACAAAACATCAAACAAACAAATAATTTTTCCAGAACTAAAACACAAATCCACACTTCCACGTCCATGAACAGAGGCTGTTGACTCATTTCCCATATGAAGAATTGATCCATCAGTCACGGACTCGTAAGTCTTGAACCAAAATCTATCCTTGCATACATGGGTGGTGGCTCCCGAGTCAACCCACCACGCGACATCATCATCCTGTACAAAATAAGCCTCAGATATATATGAAACATAATAATTCTCATTTGAATTATTAAATATATTCTGACCTTTCGAGTTGTGGTTGTTTAAACCATTTCTCGAACCGCTTGTGCTAGATCCTTTGGCATTATTATTACCAAAAATAACCTTGCAATCCTTTTTCATGTGTTCAGTTTTACCACACTTCCAACAAGTCAATTTAGACTTCTTGTTCGGATTAGCCTTGTTATAACCTTGATGTTTACGTTTGCCCTTTTTGTCATTATTACTAGTGAACTTTTTATGTTCCACCATATTGACAACAGACGTACCAGCAACTTCGTTGCTCTTTGGCTTGTCATTATCCTGCAACCTGAGGGATTCCTCAATACGCAGATGACTACCCAACTCAACAAGAGTTAACTCCTCCTTCTTATGTTTCAAAGAATGTTTAAATTCTTTCCAAGATGGAGGTAGTTTATCAATTATGCTTGAGACTTGAATAGACTCATCCATGTTCATCTTATGTTGTGTGAATTGACCAAGTATACGAATGAGCTCATTGTATTGTTCCAAGACCGGTCTAGAATCGACCATCTTGTAATTATTAAAATTACTCACAAGGAACTTTTTACTAGAAGCATCCTCAGACATATACTTGGTTTCTAAACAGTCCCATAGTTCTTTAGAAGATTCAACATTTAGGTAAATATCAAAAAGGGAATCAGCCATACCATTGAGGATTAAACCTCTAGCGATGTAGTCATCGTTCTCCCACTTGCACCTTTTCCGAATTTGTTCAATAGTGGCATCATCACCATGATCTTCAGGAATTGGTGTGCTGAGTACGTACACCACACTCATGCTGCTCAGAAAGAAGTGCATCTTCTTTTGCCATCTCCTAAAATCAATTCCCTCAAACTTATCAAGTTTGAAGAAATTCGCCGTCATGTGTTTCATCGTAGCCGCCATCGATTATAACAGATAATTACTTTCGATTGTTGGAGGTTTTATTAAATTCTTTCGTGTAGGGTAAAATAATCGATAGCCGGATAAATCACTGAATCGTGGTATCACTTTCCGAAAGTAATTATTCGACCCTTATAGCCTGGGTTACACGAATATCACTTTGGGATAAGACAGAGATTAAATTCTTGTTTTGGCAGAAACAAGAATTCCTTTTGCAGAAGAATATTTTGGTGTTCGTAACTTGTGTATTTTTCTCATGCATATTGGTTAATATATTTATATACACCCTTAATCATGAAAGAGTCTTTTATTAAAATCAATTGGCCGATTGATTAATAAAAGTATTTTCTATAATATTCAAAAGTGGTTACAGGAAGAATATTTCTATAAACAAATATTATCACTTCCATCATTAAAGTAAAAGTTGTTACTTTTACAATAAACAAATATTATATTTTACAACTATCAAAGCATGAGTGATCACTTTATAATAAACAAGTATTATTCCTTCAACCACTAAAGCAAAAGTGGGTGCAAGAATAATTCTTCCGTAATCACTCAAAATTGTGTTAAGTATTTTCTTACTGCTGTCTCTTAAGAACCAGCACTGCAAAAGGACCAGCAGCGCAAAAGTCAGCATACAGGACCAGCAGCGCAAAAGTCAGCATACAGGACCAGCAGCGCAGAGGAACCAGCAAACAGGACCAGCTGCGCAGAACAACCAGCACAGGGACCAGCTGCGCAGAACAACCAGCACAGGGACCAGCTGCGCAGAACAACCAGCACAGGGACCAGCAATGCAGAACAACCAGCACAAGGACCAGCAATGCAGAACAACCAGTACAAGGACCAGCAATGCAGAACAACCAGCACAAAACACTTAGCCAAATTTCAGCTTACTAAGAAAACTTAGTACTGAAAACACTTAGTCAAATTTCAGGTAGACCAAGTCATGATAGTAAATAATGGAAAATCACTTTTGGGTGCAGGTAATCTATCACTTAATGGGTGTACACTCCGTACCTCCAAACCCATTTACAAGTGTAGATTAAAACCCAAAATTACACTAAATTTACAACATTTTAGGGGGACGAGCTTTTATATCACACGATCATGATAATATGGGTCTACTTCAGCTGGCTAGGTTTCATTACAAAATGTATACATTGTCCGAAATAATCCAACACGATCTATGGACTCAAGTTAGCGAAACGTCATTTGTTTCTTTATCACAACAAGCATATCTTTTCACACATGAAGATCGAACAAGTCGCACTGATGCAAAAAGCCTACAGGTATCATTTATTTATTTATCAAATATAATAAGACGACCATTTTATCTTTATTATTGTATGTAAAGATACTTTAATTACTTTCTCCGTTATTTCAAAGTGATGTACTTACTCATCTACTAATATTTAATTGTCCACTAAACAAATCAACACAGAGTTCTGATAAAGTGTCATTTCTTCCGACTTTAATTAATACTTTCTGATTTATACTATATATATATATATATATTATATGTTTCAATTTCAATACACTGAAATATGTTGGCAATCTAATTTTCTTTAATTAATGTAGATTTCACCATGGTGGAACCCTTTCGCGTGTCCTGAAGGGATGCTAGCATCTCACACCGCATTCAAACCCACGAAGGTAACTTTATAAAGACAAATATACTCCACTACAAATTGTAGTCTACAATTAAATTGTGCCCTTTATACCGACACTTCAACAGTGTCAAGGGAAATGTGTTTTTAGTCATATTTTTACCTTCAATTTTATAGAATTTACACAATTACACAATGGCAATTTCTAGAGTGACACTAAAAATGTGCTGCTATTAAGTGTTTATTATCTAACAAGTGTTAGGTCCGATGCGCTTTGCTGCGTCACTTTCGTAGTTGTCAAGCTGTGTTTGGAAGTATATACATGGTAGAAAAGCTAATTAAATGGTCTAATGAGATGTACAGCTACATACATACATACATAGTAGTTACAAAAGCTACATACATACATAGTAGTTACATGTCTACTTTTGTACATCTTACAAATCTAATTACATGTCTAGTGAGATGTACAACAACCAAAACCAAAGGGTAGTCACATATACACATTTACAAAAGCATTTAACAACACATACTAATCTAAATACAGGAAGTGGACTAATTCTGGGTTTATAAGATATGCTAATATGTTTTTTTTTTTTTTTTTTTTTTTTTTTTTTTTTTTTTTAAATTAAGAAATATGATATCTGAACTTCCAATAAGACATTATTTAAGCATCTCTTGATTAAGTCCTTGTTTTTTATTTTTTTGAAAAGCAAGCGAAATTTTATAGAATAATAAGATAGTACAATGTTCGGATGAATATCATCCATAAGCACACGAAGATGATTACACACTACAAAGGTTTGCAAAGATAGCAAACCCGAAACAAAGAATTAAATTGTAAGATACACACTCGGGTTGTTTAACCAATCGAACCAATCTAGTTTCTTTCCTTTCAGTCTATGCGATATCCATTCGAAGGATTTGGATTGTATTTCATTTAGAGCAATCGGAGTATTCCACATTTTACCGCGGAAAACCCTAGTATTACGATTTTTCCAAACGAAATAAACACAAACCCATTCGACGGCTTGCCAAATTAGCCTTCCGAGGTTTGACATTTGGGATGGAGCAATACCACGTAGAATTTCGTTAGTACTAAGGTTTGAGAAATTGCCCAAACCCCACCACTTAAAAATACAGTTCCACACGTCCAAGGAGTGTTTGCAAAAGATTAATGCGTGATCAATGGTCTCTAAGTCGTCATCACAAAGAGGGCATCTAACGCTATGAAGGTCAATGCCCCGTTTTTCGAGCTCGAGTTTGACGGGAATGCGTTTTTTGATAACTCTCCATGTGAAAATTTCCAATTTTTTTGGTACCAAGTTGTTTCGGATTGTTTCATAATTATTGGTTCCAATTGCTAGAAGGGACTCGTCTATGATGCTTGATAATATTTTCACAGTAAATCGCTCGTTTCCAGACATGTTCCACAACCATTTATCTTTGGTTTCGCTACTCAGACTTGTACCTGACAACAACTCAGTTAATGAATCAAGTTCACCCATGGTTCTGCCGCAAGGAGTTCTTATCCAGTTCCAGTTGTACGTCATAGTTGAGTTGCAAATCTGAAGTCGATCGCTAACCATAGCATTCTGCTCACATTCCAGCCTATATAGTCTTGGGTACTTGTCGCAAAGTTTGCTGCTTCCAATCCACACTTCTTTCCAAAAAGCTGTTGAAGATCCATCGCCCAGTGTTTTCACGAAAGAATTGCTAAAGGGAATATTCATCTCATCAATTGCCTTTCCTGCCAAAATAATGTTAGTCCAAGTGCCAAGAGATGAGGAGTGAGTTGAGTCACTTCTCATCAACAAGCCACCACACGAGCCATGAATACTACGGATGATTTTGACCCAAAGTGAGTTGGTTTCAGTTTTGAACCTCCACCACCACTTTCCAAGTAACACAAGATTTTTACTTTTAAGAGAACCAATATTTAACCCCACGTTCCCATAAGCCCCAAAAAAAGGAACGTCCTACACTCTCAAGGTTTTTTAGCACGCTAGGCGGGGCACGAAAGAGAGAGAAGTAATACAATGGAAGACTAGTAAGAACCGATTTAATAAGAACCACCCGTCCACCAAATGAATCTATTTTTAAACTTTTCTATCACCGGAGTCCAATCTTTTGACCGTTTCATTTTACATCCAATAGGCAACCCAAGGTATGTGAATGGTAGTTGCCCCACTTGACATCCCAAATAACTTGCAACGGTGTTAGCCTCATCACTATTGACCCCAATTCCGTACAAACAACTCTACTATCGAGGGTTTGATTAATCGGGTTAGCTTGTGTTTAACTTTATAGGCGCTCGATCGTCACTGTTTTCCTATCTTTCCCGGCTTGAATTTTTTCAAGTTCTTATTCCCTCCTTAGTGTTAATGGTCTTCGTCGGCTACTCTTGTTTACTATAAAATCCTACAAGTTTTGTTTCTCCATTTCATAATTGTATAGATATGTATAGGGCCTTGTACTTTAATATTCCGTTAATAATAATTTGCTTGCTTTTCAAAAAAAAAAAAAAAAAAAAAAACAAACAACTCTTTTGGAAATTCACTTTCAAACCGGATGCTAACTCGAAACATTTAAGGAGGTTTTGGAGGTTAGAAGCATTCGATCGAGACCATTCGCTAAAGAAGATGGTGTCATCCGCATATTGAAGATGGGATAGCAGGACTTTGTCATTTCCTATTTCAATCCCTTTGAAAAGTCCTCTTTCAATCGCCACTTTGGTTAGAATATTCAAGCCTTCCGTCGCAAGAATAAATAAAAAAGGTGATAAAGGATCACCTTGGCGAATACCTCTTTTTATTGAAAATTACCTTTCTTGCCCTCAATGCTTTTTCTAAATGTCTTATCTTGGTTGCCTCTTAATGATAAATCATCAAAATTACTGACAAAACACATGAATCATTTCATGACGGAGAGATTGTTCCGTTAACATATCAACCAATAATGCATAATACAACTACATTTTAACATATAAACAGAAAATTAGGCATTGATGATTAATATAAATGAATAAAGTAAGCAGGAAATCAAATTGTGTAAACACGAAAATATCTATAAGACATCTAAAACAGCCTTAATATCGTATCCATGAATCGAAGTTAATAACTTTATGTTAAATTATTATGTAAACAAATTACAACTCTTAATAATTACTAAGAAAATATTAACATTAACACTCGATAGTAAAACGACTAATAATAATCTAAGTTCAAGAGAGTTACATCTCCTAATAAAACAACTCCTAATAATAATTGAAGTTCAAGAGAATTATTAAATACTCCAATCAATTAACCTGTAAAAGTTTATAAAATGTGTTGATCATAGGGTATTACACAAACCAAGAGGTAGACACTTCTTAAACACATGTTTAAGAAGTGCATATCAGGTATCATCACTATATCACTATACTAATTAAAAAGTTATGTACATACGAATAACTGGTGTAAAAATAATACTCAAGTGATTGAACACATTCTCATTCAAAAAACATTAGCATGGCTAAAAATTGTAAATGGGTCAAAAACTCCCATTTACTATACATTAGCACTTATAACCCAAACTGGTCAAAAAGTCTCTTTCTTAACCAAAATAATAAACACTCATTTAAAAACACCAAATGTTGAAAACTTACATAAGCAGATAGAATGAACATGTTTACGGTAGCAATGATGAAAAGGATCTGATAACCCTAACTTTTTTGTCAACGCTACACAAATCAGATAAAGATCTGATAACCCTAATTGCGAACGTAAATGAAAAAGGAAAGCATACTTTTACCTGTTAGTTCGACGACGACGATTGTTGCGACGGAGATGGTAACATGCGCAGAACATGTAGCTATGTAGTTGTGAAACTGGAAATTGAATACACGACGGCAGATACGATGATGGTAGTTGCGACGACGGTGAGGACAATGGTGACGATGACAGAGATGGAAATAGTGATGGCGATGGAGTCGCTAACAATCGCCAGACAACCATCGCCAGAAGCTTCTGGGAACTGTGGGAGCACGGAGTAAATACAGTAAAATAGGTGGGAGTAAAATTACGAAAATACCCTTTTGTAATTTAAAAATGGTGTGAATAGTATAAGCTAAGTGCTTAAATGATATATAATTAATAATAATAATAATGTTATATTTCAGTAGGCTTATAACTACCTTTAGTGGCCTGGTTCAATATATTCAAATTGAAAGAACCAATAAAAGAGAGATGTGTTGTAGAAGATATAGGAGAGAAAGAGGTTGAAGAGAGGTGTGATGTATTTAATGTATATGTGTGTTTTTGTAACTTACATTATGCACATATATATAGTACAAATTTTACTATCCATATTTGACTAATTACCATCCATATTTGACTACTAAATTTACAACACTCCCCCTTGGATGGAAATTTTTTTAAAGAGCAATTAATACTGCCTCGTTAAAAACCTTGCTAAAGAAAACCCAGTGGGATAAAACTTTAGCTGAGGGAAAAAGAGTGCAGCATAGAGTTGACTCCCCCTCAAGTAGACAACGCTGAGTCGTCACATCTTTTGAACTTGCCTCATGCCAATATTGTGAACGTATGTTTTGAAAACAACGATTGACAGTGCTTTGGTATAAAGATCAGCAGAGTTGTTGATTGAACGTATCTCATTTTAATCTGGTTGTCTTTTACGAGATCTTGAGTATATGAGAAGAATCTGAGGTTTTCATCTGAAACTGTATCATCTAAATCTTTTATGTACAAGTTTGACCCTTGTGATTTGTCTACAGTCTCCTTCATGGTTTGCTCAAACTGTTGTTTCAATTCCTATTCCCTTTCAGTCTTTTTCTGAGCCTTACCAATATACCATTCTTTTCCATCAAACTTATGACCGTTAAGACCGTTTATAGCTTTAGCGCCTCGTCAGCATTTATGTTTTGTTCTGTCATTTTTGATACTCTTCTTTCATTTGTACTATGTAAGCTGTATTATCTTCATAGATAGTTGTTGGGCTTTTATAGCGTTCTAGTCCACAAGAATCAATAATGATTTGTATCATTGATCTTAACTAAAATCATTCCCGAGTAGCTTCATGTAATGCAATCACTTCGGCATGATTTGATGATGTTGCAACAAGTGTTTGTTTTGAGAACGTCATGATATTGCGGTGCCTCCATTTAGGAATACATATCCAGTTTGAGATTTAGCTTTATGTAGATCAGATAAATAATCTGCATCTGTATAACCAAACAAATCTTGTTTCGAGTTGTTAGAATAAAATAATTATAAATCAGTAGTTCCCCGAAGGTATCAAACTATTTGTTTAATCCCATTCCAATGTCTTTTGGTAGGGGCTGAGCTGAACCTTGTCAACAAATTAACTGCAAAAGAAATGTCAGATCTTGTATAATTTGTAAGATACATAAGAGCCCCAATTGCACTAAAATATGGAACTTCTGAACCAAGAAGATCTTCATGATCTTTTAGATGATGAAATGGATTAGTATCAATATTAAGATCTAACAACCATATGAGTACTTAATGGTTTTTGTCTTGTCCATATTAAAATATTTTAAAATATTTTCGGTATAAGTTGTTTGATGTATAAGTAAGTCATTAGTTATATGCTCAATATGTAAATCAACGTAATACTTGATTTTTTTTATTTTAAAATCTTTCTTTAGAAGTTGAATGGCTTCATAGATTTCTTTATTTAAGATAATTGATATAAACAGCTATGATCACATATCCGAACATTGTTTTTATAAAACACACGTGCAAATAAGTTTATATGTATACCCTTTTCTTATCAAGTAGTAATTTAATCGATTATACCACATACGTCCCGATTGTATAAACCCATTTAGAAATCTTTGTGATTTAATGGAATATATTCCCTTGGGTTTTGCATTAGATGCTTATGATACCTTAACCCTTCAGGTATATTCATATATATATATATCACTATTAAGTGATCCATACAGATAAGTAGTAATAACATCCATGAGATGCATTTAAATAACTACCAGGTTGATTAAGTATCTAATAAGTAATTATATTCATTATAGGAGGATACGTTTTTCTCCTAATTCATTTCTGGTCTTTGTGGGAAATCTTGAGTTACAAGTCTAGTTTTGCCTTGTAACTTCATTTGCACATTTCTTTTCGGATAAAAATTCATTTGTATCCCATTATTTCACATCTTTAAAAGTGATAACGATTGATCCAAAAACTTTTCTTTTATTGAGCGATTCTAATTCAGCTCGTATTGCTCCTTTCCGTTGAGTTCAATCACGTCTATTTTGATATTCAATGACAGATTTTGGTTCCAGATCATTATCTTTATTCATGATGTCATTGTAACATTATATGAAAATATCTCATCAAGATTTTTCATTTCATTTCAGTTTCATAATATTGCATAATTTATTGCAATTTATGTATTTACATTTATCAATATCCTCTGCAGAAGGAGTATTGATTTGTGGTTCTTGTTGAACACTTTCTTTTACCTCATTATCAGCTGATTTTCTTTTTCGAGGATTTTTATCTTTGGAACCAATTGGTCTCCCACGTTTCTGCCGTAGCAAAGACTCATGAGTGGCATTATTGCCAGCTTTTGTAATTTCAATTCTAGCTGAAGCATTTACTGCTGGTATATATGATTTAGTCACTTATTTTTTGTATCTTTAAATGAATAAAGTAATTAATTTGCAAGTTCTTGCATATGCATTATATTTGAACTTTCTTTTCGCATTCTTTTGTGCGATGATCAATATTCCTTAATTGATGTTCACACCATGAAACATCATTTTATTTATAATTCATCTCCGCCTAATATAGGGAACAATGTTTCATTAAAGTGACAATCGACAAAACTTGCTGTAAAAACATCACCCGTCATGGGTTCAATATATCTTATAATTGAAGATGTTTCATATCTAACATATATTTCAATCCTTCTTTGAGGAACCATTTGTTGTGGTTGTTCAATTAAAAATACACTGCACAACCAAATGTTCTAAGATGGAAAATATTTGGTCTCCACCAAAATTAAGTTGGTAATGGAGAATATTTATAACTTGCACTTGATTTAATGCGAATTAATGTCACATCATGTAAATTTACATGTCCCCATATAAATATTGAGAGTTTTGTACTCATTTCTAATTGTCTAGTTATTAGCTGTAAGCGTTTATCTATTGATTCAGCTAAACCAATTTTGTGTATGCACATGAGCAACTGGATGTTCAACAACAATCCTTGTAGACATATAATAATCATTAAAAGCTTGAGATGTTAACTCACCAGCATTATCAAGTCTCATCCTTTTAATGGTGTAATCAGAATAATGTGTTCTTAATTTAATAATTTGTGCAAGAAACTTTGCAAATGCCATATTATGGCTTGATAACATACAAACATGAGACCATGCGTTAGATGCGTCTATTAGAAAAATGGTCCACATGATGGATGAATTGGTCCATATATATACCCTTGAATTCTTTCAAGAAACATTGGTGATTATTTCTCAATGTGCTTTTCATTAATCGCCATATGTGATTTTCATTAATCACCATATGTGTTTTTCGTTAATCACTATATGTGCTTTTCATTAATCACTATATGTGCTTTTCATTAATCACCATATGTGATTTTCATTAATCACCATATGTGCTTTTCATCATATATCATTTTCACCATATGCGCTTTTAATCATATGTGCTGCGCTTTTCGTCATATGCACTTTTCATTATATGCGCTTTTAATTATATGCGATGCACTTTTCATCATATGCGCTTTTTATCATATGCGCTTTTAATCCTATGCGCTTTTCGGTGCTACATAGATATTTCTCATTTTCGATTATCAATGACTGATAATCATATCCATTATGATATATATCAGAGAAACTTAACAAATTTCTCTTTGATTTGGGAGAAAATAAGACATTGTTTACCAAAAAATTCGTACCATTTGGTAATATGAAATTTTGCCTTTTTCGTTTCTTATATCAAGTTTGCAAGAGCTTATATAGTATTTATAATTCCTTCATTTGATTTAAATCAATGAAATATTTCTTAGATTTGATCATAGTGTGTATGTTACTACTATCTGCAATACATAGGTCTTTACCATTTAATTGATGTTGTATTTCTGCAGGATTCATACTAAAACTTCAAATAAGATAAGCAAATAATGAGTTATATTTCAGCAAGATAATCAAATTATATTACCTGCAAACAAGTTATAATCTGAAGTACATAAAAGATAACACTTAATAAAACATATGCGTTATGGTCTAAAACCATTTATTTATGAGTGATACATAAAAAAACTAGGCATCTTAGAAAATTCAAACCATTCAAGTCTCAAGGTAGCTCAGGGTTAATTTAATCAAGATTTGTCAACAGATTCACTCTCATTTTCTTTTCTTTTGGGACTTATTTGTAGAGCTAAACAAGATATTCATGTATTCAAGAAATACTAGACTGATGATCCACGTTACCAGATCATTAATAAGAATCTCCGAAATTCTTATAAGAGCGTCTACTAATATCTTTAATTTTATTCTTTCATGGATCACCGTTATTATTATTATTATTTTTTTTTTTGATAATTAATATCGTATCTATCTTTGAGTATTTTTCATAATACACTTGGATTTTCGATCATATAATATGTAGATTCTAAGGACTCGTCAATATGTTTGCTAAGAAAAATACTTACTATTGCTTTCTCTTGTTCGGAATAATTGTTATTTTCATTCAGGGTTTCTAAAATACCGTTTGATTCGAGATGTTTTTCTACATTCATAACCCGTGTTAAGTAGTTGTTCCCACTTGTTCTAAATGAGCAAATTTAAGCCTTTTCAAATTCGACATTTTCTATTATCAAAAAGATGAATAACATAAATCATAATCATAATCAACTTCTATTCATAGACAAATAATAAAATGAAATTAGAATCATTTTAAATTCATAAGTAGCAAACAACAGAATAATGGTATGATTACAAATAATAAAACCACAAGGGCAGGATAGAATATAGGTTCACCCGGTTGTATATTAGCAACAATGATGATAGTTAATATGACCAATACAATAGGAAAAATCATCCTTGTGTGAATCATTTTTACAAAAACTTTTTGAGAGTAGTAATCTGAAAAATGAAGATTGATTTGTGAAAATGTGAAAACGGAGATGTTTATTTTATATTTGAAAAATATAGTTGTTGTAACGTCGTCAGTTGACGTTAACAACCGTTATGTATATATGACCGTTGTAACGTCGTTAGTTGACGTTAACGAATAAAGTCACTATATCAAAACGCGTATGACTAATATAAAGGACAAGATTTTTTTTTTCTTATTTTAACTTTTAAGATTTACTTTTAATAAAAATACAAACTACTTTTTCTTATTTTAACTTTTAAGATTTACTTTTAATAAAAATACAAACTGCTTTTTCTTATTTTAACTTTTAAGATTTACTTTTAATAAAAATACAAACTACTTTTCTTATTTTAACTTTTAAAATTTACTTTTAATAAAAATACAAACTACTTTTCTTATTTTAACTTTTAAGATTTACTTTTAATAAAAATACAAACTACTTTTTCTTATTTTAACTTTTAAGATTTACTTTTAATAAAAATACAAACTACTTTTTCTTATTTTAACTTTTAAGATTTACTTTTAATAAAAAATACAAACTATTTTTTCTTATTTTAACTTTTAAGATTTACTTTTAATAAAAATACAAACTATTTTTTCTTATTTTAACTTTTAAGATTTACTTTTAAGAATAAACATTAGTATGCATGAAATAAATAATGATTAATTGCATAAGTAATCATAAATGTTAGATAACATATAAAGACCCCATCGTATTCGTATTGATCGGAATTAATCTCGACCCATGGTACCGTGTTGTCAAATGACGTGTTGCGTACATAAAGTACCGTGTTGTCAAATGACGTGTTGCGTACAATCATGAGGTCTTATTAACATAAATATAAATGTTAGTGAAGTTAATAAGGGTTAGATTACAGAAAATATAATTCAGGCGGTATAACCGACCATATATAACTTAAATAACATAAATATAAATGTTAGTGAAGTTAATGAAAGTTAGATTACAGAAATATAATTCAGGCGGTATAACCGACCATATATAACTTAAATAACATAAATATAAATGTTAGTGAAGTTAATAAAAGTTAGATTACAGAAATATAATTCAGGCGGTATAACCGACCATATATAACTTAAATAACATAAATATAAATGTTAGTGAAGTTAATAAAAGTTAGATAATTTCTTACCTTGATTAGTGAATTGTGCTTGCTTAGATAAACCTTGATTATACGGAGCACTTCGTGCTGATAACGTGTTATATTTCAGTAGGCTTATAACTACCTTTAGTGGCCTGGTTCAATATATTCAAATTGAAAGAACCAATAAAAGAGAGATGTGTTGTAGAAGATATAGGAGAGAAAGAGGTTGAAGAGAGGTGTGATGTATTTAATGTATATGTGTGTTTTTGTAACTTACATTATGCACATATATATAGTACAAATTTTACTATCCATATTTGATTAATTACCATCCATATTTAACTACTAAATTTACAACAAATAAATATTAATTAATATTAATGTGTAATGGTATTTTCTTAATAAACAAATTGTAACATAGGCCTATTTTTATGGTTCGTAATGATTTTTATTGATGTCAAAAACACACGCAAATCGATAAATAAATTAATGACCCATAAATGATTTACTATACTTTTAAGTTGTTGTCAATCATTTTTTATCATCTATTTTTTATTTTGAGTTTCCCTAATTATCACAATGTTATTTTTAGGTAAAGAAATTAGAACACCTCAGGATTGGACTTGAAGATATAAAGTTGGCCACCTCCGATTATTACGAGGGCAGTTTATATTGTGAAGCTCCTATGACATTCACGGGAAAACTTGAATGTATTGATAGAGAATACCTTTTTGGTTTAAACACGGAAATTAATGATCATTTACCTAAGAGAATCTACACCGTGGAAATAGAATACTACACAAAGGATGAAGGATATATGTTTGATACAGTTTTTGAAATTCTCGCTACTTGTAAGCATCGAAACATACAATCTTTTCTTGGATTTTGTGACGAAGGACTTGGTATGATACTTGTATTCGAGTGTATGTCTCTTGACAAATACAATTCGAGTTACTACTTGGAAAAGGCTGAATTTACATGGGAAAATCGTTTGAAAGTCTGCCTTGATATTGCTCATGGATTATATTACCTTCAGAGTGGGATTAAGGACCAAAAGATGATGGTAATACACCGTAATTTAATAATTGAAAACATTAGAATTGTGGACAACGGTATGGACATGTGGGAGGCGTATATTACTGATTTTCGAGACGCTGTATTACAACCTCGGAATCAACATGACGAAGATCTCCAAGTTGATAATAATCGTGAAATGACATTTTACATGGATCCAGAATATGCTAAGAGTGGTTGCGTAAAAGCAGAATCAGATGTGTTTAGTTTCGGAGTAATTATGTTTGAAATCCTTTGTGGGATGACTGCCGATGACATACTGTCAAAGGAGTCCCGTCAAGATACGCGGTTGAAGCATGTGGTAGGGCGATGGTTAGAAAAGGGAATAATAAAGAATAAGGTGGCTAGTTCCTTGAGGCACGAAAATAGTGAAAATGCATATTTTTTGTATAATGGACTTAACAAAGACTCGCTGGACACATTTATAGCAATCGCGTATCGGTGCTTGGCTGAATTGCAAAATCAACGTCCGACGGTTGAAGTTATTATCGAAGAACTTGAGAAATCGTTATCGTTTCAAGTAAGTCGATAAATGAGTATATTACTCCGTAATTTATTCAATTTTAGTACATTATTCAATTAATTAGTTGTGATAAAAAAAATGTTTTTCAAAAGAAAAAATATATTCTACCCATATGTTAAAAGAAGTTTTTATACTTAAGCACCAATTTTAAGGACACCTTATGGAGGCCAAGTTCAATCCCCTATTAGCTGATGCATTGTCTTTTAAATAAAATTAAAATTAAGAACACCTTATTATCGTGTGATGTGATATTCTTTCTGTAGTTTTCCACGATGGTTAATATTATGTGAAAGGATTTAAAGAGACTAGTTTTTGAGAGAACTGAAAGAACTCGTTTTTTACTTGTGTGACTATGTAGTGCGTGAGTATGAATTTAAGTGATGTGAATCTCTACTATTTCTTTCAATTCTTTCTCAAGATTAATATTCGTACGTGTCGATGCCATAGTTGCCGCATTTTAAATTTTAAAACTTATCGACTATCGTCCACCATACTCACAACATCACAGTTTTATAAGTAAATGAATATATGAACATTAATATATGAATATGAATATGAATATGAATAAACATTGAGTTGTAGCTCAGCTGGTAGTGGGCTGTCTCTCTTAGCGAGATGTCAGGAGTTCGACTCCGCTGGGGTACAACATTGCACTCAATGTTATCCATTGACCTGAAGTAACCCAGCGGGGAGGGGGGGTTTTACCGGCCATGCCCTCAGATAGGTCCGGGTTATGCAACTACGAGAGATGAACGCGGGGGTGGTTAAGTCCCCTGAGTGATCCCAAAATGATGTCCAAAAAAATATATGAATATGAATGAATATATATTATATATTAACTATAATAAATATAATAATAATAATTTAGTACAAACTTTTTACTTGTCTCTTTAAATTAACAGAAAAATTATAAGGTCGGCGCCTTTAGAATGTCATTTGAAGACATTAAAATGGCAACAAATAATTTCAGTCATGCTATTGGCGAAGGAGGCTTTGGTAGTGTATACATAGGAGAAGTTGCACAAAAACATAGTTATGGACATCACACCATTGTTGCCAAGAAGTTAGATACAAGTCATGGTCAAGGGCTTCCACAATATTACAATGAGCTTCAAATTTTTTACAAGTATAACCATGAGAATGTCATAGGTCTCGTAGGGTACAGCGACGAGACAGATGAAAAACTCATTGTTTATGAGCGTGCACCGAAAGGCAGTCTCGATAGGTATCTGAAAGATGTTGAACTTACATGGAGGAAGCGGCTTATGATATGTATTGATATTGCCTCCGGCCTAGATTTCCTTCATGGGGGTATTGAAGGACAAGAGGTGGTGATACATAGGGACATCAAAACTCCAAACATTCTATTGTTCGGCGATTGGAAGGCAAAACTCGGTGATTTTGGACTTTCCTTGATTAGTAGTATAGATAAAGATACAGAGTATACTATTGATCGTGCTTGTGGCACACCGGGTTACGTAGACCCCCTGTACTTGAAAACGGGCTTCTTAACCACGGAATCCGATATCTATTCATTTGGTGTGGTTTTATTCGAGATACTTTGTGGGAAAGCAACTTATAAAATACCTAACCTTGAGGGTCGATCTCTACTTGGTTTCATTCGACAAAATTTTGAAGCAGGACAACAAGAGGAGATTGTGTTTAGAGCTATAAAGGAAGAAATTGTTCCAAAATCATTGACTACATTTATAGACATAGTCTACAAGTGCTTAGATGATGATAGAGGAAAAATACCAACATCAAAAGAAGTTTTGGCACAACTTAAGAAGGCATTGCAATTTCAAGTAAGTTATCATGCCCTTATGTACTAAAGCAAGCTTCCTCAAAAATTTATATATAATAATTTTACTTATTAAAAACAGGATGAAGAAGACCCTATTAAAACCCAAACTGCCCGAAGACTACAAGAAAATGCTCGAGATGTCAAAAACTACCTCAGTCTAATGACTCAAATAAGAGAGGCTGAATTCTGAATGGAACATTAAAATGGTGTTTTTTACACGTGTCTTATCTCTTTCCTAATAATCACTGAACATCAACATTTCTGTATTTGAATTATCATGGTAGTTATAATATGTATAATGTATAATGTATAATGTATAATGTATTATTGACAGTACTTGTGTTTCGACATAGGTGTTGTTAACCTATTAAGAAACAAATGTTTGTTACACCAGTTTGAAACAATTTGATTGCCTACTTCAACAACATACACTATGATCTTGCAATCATAAGAGTTGGGATAAAAAAAACGTATAAGATCTAACGTGCACCGTTAGGCATCTTAAGGTTTCATCAAAAACCTTTCATCAGAAAGAACATCAACAAAGTATCAAACAAAATGCCATACCCATCAATGTATTAACATCTCTCCACAATAGCATAAATCAAGAGACATTTGAATCTAAGCTAGTGATCTTAGGCTATGCCTTTAAACAAGAGCATAAATAGCCAATTTACATATTTCACGCCAAATAAACAAATCATGATAACATTAAATGTTCACCAACGTTTAAGAAATGATTTACCCTATTCTAAACTTCATACTTGCAAAGATCCTCGAATCCCATATATTCATTCCGCTGAATTTTCCCGACCATGTTTGAAATTCCTACTCCACCTGTACAAACATAATTTTACATAAATGTTTATCAACTTGTCGATCATCTACTACAATCATATGATATAGTGTGCAACTATATCTCATGTCTAAAAATCTTAAACTGTATCTTTAAATTTAAAGTATATGACCAAAGATATTGTGTTGATATTCTATATGTTAATTGTTAAACATGTATTTTCTTTTTTCTGTAAATATATTTGATTTATGGAAATTAAGATATTGCTCACCTAATGATATTGCACTAACAAATATAGTGAAGGCGAGAATGAATATAATTAGTGAAGCCCGTCCTAATATCATAATCATCTTTCTTACGACATGTTGCCCTACGAAAGCAGCAATTGTTGCTACAAGCAGAAAGTAAGCAGCTGCCAAAATACAAAAAATAAATAAATAAATAAATAAATAAATAAATAAATAAATAAATAAATAAATAATAATTTAATGAAAATTATTTCAGTTAGTAAACTAACATTATGAATAAAATGTTTTAGGAGGCTTGATGAAATAAAAATAAAATAAAATAAAAAATTTAAGGGACCTTCGACCCATTCAACCCGTTTCATTTTCAGGTTATATATTAGTAGTATATTACCTATTTGGCTCATTGGAGATAAAACATAGCTCGAATCGACCCATACATAGATATATGGGTCAAAAATGTCACCTTTAGTCAGTATATGAATGAATAACGAAAATACTTTCTGGGTCAAAAATGTCACCTCTAGTCATTATATGAATGAATAATGAACTTACCATAAGGAACGGGGAACCGTTTTAGAAGGTAATATTCAACAACAGACATAGATGAAGAAAACGTCATTGCAAACGTAGCTGTGGCACTTGAAACCTACACAACCATATATCAATTCAAACTATCTTTTTTGCATTTTTTTTATAAATAAAAATAAATTAAAAAAAAAGAAATAGAAACTGGCCTGTGGAGGTACACCAAGTTCCAAAAAGAGTGGGCCCATGATAAAACCGCCACCTAAACCAAGTAAGCCTCCAACCATACCAGCTAAAACGCCACACGCGCAATACAAAACTAATTGTCCGATCGTAAGATTGGTTGATTGATCACCTTTTGATGATATAATTCTAGTTCCTCTATATAAGCTAACTGCCTCATACCCCGATACCCCAAAAGAAATAGGAACCTGCACAATTAGTTACAAGTTTTTTATATAATTTAATAGTTATAACTAAAAAAAAGAAAAGAAAAACAAAAGGATGACGAGCATATATGTGCTTTGGGTGAAAAGATACCTGTGATAAGTTCAGCAGCCAATACCATACTGAACAAGTAGAAGTATAATTCTGTCACAAACATATAATAAATAATAAGTTTATAAAAATAAGTATATAAGAAATTGAGAATATAACGAAAGAGAATAATGTTATCAATTACCTTCCCAATTTGCAACGCTAGGAATGAAATCCAAACAAAGACAAGAAGCCCAAGTTCTTTCCAACAAACATTCTCGAGGACCGTCACCTAAGAGGTTTACATATTAAATATTTTAAAACTCTTAAAGTTTCCAAAAAAAAAAATTTTAAAACAGTGCGTTTACCTCTTCTTTCAATGCTCGTTCGGGTTTCGTTTGGTTTCCGTTTCTAGGACCATCGGGTAGAATCTTGTATTCTGCCTCAGCACCATCTGTAGTTTCAATAATAAAGTAGTTAAAGTTAGCAACAACAACAACAACAACAACAACAACAACAACAACAACAACAACAACAACAAAAACAATTATGGTATGAATCGTGAGCTAAATGAACCTACCATTGCCTTCCAATCGCTTAGCAGCCTCCTGAAATGAGAAACAAAAAAAAAAAAAAAAAAAAAACAATTATGGTCAAGGAAAAAAAAAGTGACTAATTGACTAAACTATGTTAAAAGAATGCATCAGCCACAAGAGTGATTGTATCCATTCTATAAGTGGTGTTTACTCCTAAAAAAAAAAAAAAAAAAAAAACATCTTTTCATAAAACATGTATTTTTTGGCCATTGTATTAACAGTTTCTTTACATTATTAGAATGTTCCAAACACTCAAATAATCAACAACTTGAAAAATTATAATGTTTATTACATTTTTCATGATCGTTTCCTTGTTCCAAGTCTCAATTCCTCTGCAAAACGCCTTTGTTGAAGTACCTACAGGTTACCATTTATATATAAAACATCATTTTAACCAAAACCTTTAGGAAGTAACAATAAATAAAATATACAAAAATAAAGAAGCATAACATAACATTACCTATAAAAAGAACAATTAGCAAAACAGTAACCATCCAATCAGCAAATATAACATTAAACGCAACTCCAATACTAATTCCCAACATTAGCATCGGTTGTATAAGTAATGCCAAGTCATAATCAATAATTGGCATATCAAGTGTCGGATGCCTTAATTTGAGATTATAATAAACAGTTGAGGCTGCTGCACCCATTATCATACCTACAAAATAAAAACTTAAGTTATAAAATTAAATTCAATAACAAATTAATTATTAATTATTAATTATTAATTATAAATTATTAAATTATATATATAATGAGAACATAGTTAATGTTACATTTAGAAATGGCGGTTGCAGATTTGGGATCAAAGCCAATAATGAGAGTAAGCATTGGTACAAATATACCGCCACCACCAACTCCACCTACGCTCCCGAACGCGGCCCCACAAAACCCGATGAAGCTACCAAGAACAATTTTCCACCCAAATTCCATTTCCTATTAACCAAGTGACATGATCTCAACGTTAAATTTTATCTATCTATATAACAAATAGAGACCGATGCAATGTATTTGCATGTAAATATGTCACTACTTGACAATGTTTTCTATTTATGGTTAGGCACTTAAGCTAATCACCCTCTAGAAAAAATCATAAAACATGTAACCATTACTAAAGAGAAATATGGTCCAAATTCATTAAATTATCAATTCATTATTCATAATTAGATTTATGATATAATTGACAAGTTGACAACTAAGTACAGAACATGCTATATATGGTAATGTGAAGGGGTCTAAATACCTCATATTAGATATTTTAAATAATTGATTATTTTGAATAATATGTATAACAATAACAATTTAAAACTCGTGGTCAAAATACCTCTTGGGTGATTCATATAGTTTAATAATACCTTTAAGAATCTTATAACTTTATATTAAGTAGCTTAAGTAGACAACAAGTTTACACTATTAGTAAAAAAATGCTATATGCATATACACCTTTACTTCAATAACAATAAACAGATTCGAACATTAAATTGGAATATAATATGTAGATTCGTTGCTAATCCAACTTTTCATCTAGTAAATTTATCAATGGATCCAAGTAAAACTCGTGACAGATGAACATAACAGATAAATACGAATTTGATAACTAGAAAAAGAAACTTTTTTAGATATTTTTTAACAAAGCTTATAGAACAGAATCAAACTGAACACAAAATTGTGATTATTGTAACAGAATCAAATGATTTCATGCCTCATTTTAGTTTTATCTGTCTTCAATTTAACTCAAATCAAATCAACTGAAAGTAGCACAACCTGTATATTCATTTACTTCAAAAGTTTAATTTTGATTTCATGCTTCATTTTTGTTTTCTCTGTCTTTAATTTAACTCAAATCAAATCAATTGAAAGTAGCATAACCTGTAATTTTATTTTACTTCAGAAGATTACTTTTGATTTCATGGCTCATTTTTGTTTTCTCTGTCTTCAATTTAACTCAAATTAAATCAATTAAAAGTAGCAAAACATATAAATCTGTTACTTTATTAAACTTTTTTATGTCATTAAAAAGTGAAATTGAATATACCTGAATTTGCATAAATAGTACTATTTCATAAAACTATAATAATCTTAAGCTATTTTTACAAAATTCATAGTATCAAATATTACATATATATGTATGTATATGTACTTACAGGCCAAGTATGCTGATAACCAGATCCATTTGTTTGAAACAAATAGTTCGCCAACTTCTTAAAATTCCCCAATTTTGATTCATCTTCTTCAATTATTTCGTTTTTTTCTGCAGACACAAACATTGAAGCTACCACAATATTCATCATCATTATCATCACGAATCTCAAATTCCGCCATTTCTTCGCGCCAATTTCTGTCATTCGTTACAGGTACAAAAAACCTAATAACACAGGCGATATATTAAATTTACAATTGAACCACAATTTAGCGGTATTTTGTCGTTATATGTATCCAATTGAATTGAATGCTGAAAGAATTAATGAAGAAAACCTACAATTTGTAGATTTAAGCGATGCAGATGGACTATCAATATGTGTGTGATGTGATTTTGTGTGTGTTTTTTTAGGTGAAAGATGTATGTATTTAAATGTTGTTTTCAGAAGCTGGATAATATGTGGTCAAGAATATAAGGGTATAATGGTGTAAACTGATAATACTGGTATTTAAAAGGGATGAGTTGAAAAAGATTGTAATTTGAGTGTTTAGGTTTATAAGTAAATTAGTGAAATGACACATGAAATTACGGGTTTATTTAGACTATTTCTAACCCTGACTGTAATGTCTGAGGTAAATTGTGTACTTTTTGGTAAAAAAACGAGTTTTTTGACTGTGACTGTATTTGACTCCCATTAACTCAAAATGTCAAGTTTTTGTGTCAAATATTTGAAGGGTGATATGATAAAATCTGATTGAAAATTGGGTGGGTAAAAATAAATAAATAACAAAATGTTATAATTCAGTAGGCTTATAACTACCTTTAGTGGCCTGGTTCTTGACTGTAGACTAATAAATATATAGAGAGAATATGAGAGAAGTATGTATTTTATATATTTGAAGTGTGTATTATGAACTCATAACACACATATTTATACTCAAAAAAATATACTATGCAATATCTATAATAATAATAAAATTAGCATCCAATTATTGACTTTTATAACACTCCTCCTTGGATGACAATTTTATTAGAGAATAACTAGTACTGCCTCGTTAAAAACCTTGCTAAAGAAAACCCTTTGGGATAAAACTTTAGCTAAGAGAAAAAGAGTGCAGCATAGAGTTGACTCCCCCTCAAGTAGGCAACGCCTGAGTTGTTACATCTTCTGAACATGCCTCATGCCAATATTATGAACGTGTGTTCTGAAAATAGCAGTTGGAAGTGCTTTGGTGAAAAGGTCAGCAGAGTTTTTGCTTGACTGAACATATCTCATTTCAATCTGGTTGTCCTTAATGAGATTTTGAGTGTATGAGAAGAATCTAGGAGGTATGTGTTTTGTTCGGTCACTTTTGATATACCCTTCTTTCATCTGTGTTATGTAAGCTACATTATCTTCATAGATAGTTGTTGGACTTTTATCGCGTTCTAGTCCACAAGAATCAGTAATGAGTTGTGTCATTGATCTCAACCAAAAACATTCCCGGGTAGCTTCATGTAATGCAATCACTTCGGCATGATTTGATGATGTTGCAACAAGTGTTTGTTTTTGAGAACGCCATGATATTGCGGTACCTCCATTTAGGAATACATATCCATTTTGAGATTTAGCTTTATGTGGATCAGATAAATAACCTGCATCTGCATAACCAACCAAATCTTGTTTCGATTCGTTAGAATAAAATAATCCTAAATCAGTAGTTCCTCGAAGGTATCGAAATATATGTTTGATCCCATTCCAGTGTCTTTTGGTAGGAGCTGAGCTGAACCTTGCCAACAAATTAACTGCAAAAGAAATGTCAGGTCTTGTACAATTTGTAAGATACATAAGAGCTCCAATTGCACTAAGATATGGTACTTCTGGTCCCAGGATATCTTCATGATCTTCACAGGGACGAAATGGATCAGTGTCAACATTAAGTGATCTAACAACCATATGAGTACTTAATGGTTTTGCCTTGTCCATATTAAAACGTTTTTTAATCTTTTCAGTATATGTTGTTTGATGTACAAGTAAACCATTAGGCATATGTTCAATTTGTAAACCAATGCAATACTTGGTTTTTCCGAGATCTTTCATTTCAAATTCTTTCTTTAGAAGTTGAATGGCTTCATGGTTCTCTTTATTTGTACCTATGATATTAAGATCATCAACATAAACAGCTATGATCACATATCTGGATGTTGTTTTCTTAATGAAAACACATGGGCAAATAAGATTATTGGTATACCCTTTGCTTATCAAGTAATCACTTAATCGTTTATACCACATGCGACCCGATTGTTTCAACCCATATAAAGACCTTTGTAACTTGATTGAGTACATTTCTTTGAGTTTTGCATTGGTTGCTTCTGATACCTTAAATCCTTCAGGTATCTTCATATATATATCACTATCAAGTGATCCATAAAGATAAGCAGTCACAACATCCATGAGATGCATTTCTAAATTTTTAGAAACTGCCAGGTTGATTAAGTATCTAAAAGTAATTGCATCCATAACAGGAGAATAAGTTTCCTCATAATCAATTCCTGGTCTTTGAGAAAAACCTTGAGCTACAAGTCTAGCTTTATACCTTGTAACTTCATTTTTCTCATTTCTTTTTCGCACAAAAACCCATCTATATCCCACAGGTTTCACATCTTTAGGTGTGAGAATGATAGATCCGAAAACTTTTCTTTTATTGAGCGATTCAAATTCAGCTCGTATTACTCCTTTCCAATGATCCCAATCATGTCTATTTTGACATTCCATGACAGATTTTGGTTCTGGATCATCATCATCATTCATGATGTCATATGCAACATTATATGAAAATATCTCATCAAGATTTTTCATTTCATTTCGGTTCCATAATATTTTTGAATGTGCATAATTGATTGAAAATTCCGTATTGACATCATCAATCTCCTCTGCAGAAGGAGTATTGATTTGTAGTTCTTTTTGAACACTTTCTTTTACCTCATTATCAGCTGATTTTCTTTTTCGAGGATTTTTATCTTTAGAACCAATTGGTCTCCCACGTTTCTGGCGTGGCAAAGACTCAAGAATGACATTATTGCCATTTTTTGGAATTTCAATTCGAGCTGGAGCATTTGCTGCTGGTATATATGATTTAGTCACTCTTTTTGTATCTGTAAATACATCAGGCAATTTATTCGCTAGTTCTTGCATATGCATTATTTTTTGAACTTCGGTCTCGCATTCTTTTGTGCGAGGATCAAGATACATTAATTGAGGTTCACACCATGAAACATCATTTTCTTTATTTTTTATTTCTCCCCCCAATCTAGGGAATAATGTTTCATTAAAGTGACAATCATCAAAACGTGCTGTAAAAACATCACCCGTCATGGGTTCAATATATCTTATTATTGAAGATGTTTCATATCCAACATATATTCCCATCCTTCTTTGAGGACCCATTTTAGTGCGTTGTGGTGGTGCGATAGGGACATAAACCGCACAACCAAATGTTCTAAGGTGGGAAATATTTGGCTGATGGCCAAAAGCAAGTTACAAGGGAGAATATGTATGACTTGCGCTTGGTCTAATGCGAATCAATGATGCAGCATGCAAAATTGCATGGCCCCATACAGATACTGGGAGTTTTGTTCGCATTATTTCGCATTATCAATGGTCTAGCTATTAGCTGCAATCGTTTAATTAATGATTCAGCTAAACCATTTTATGTATGCACATGGGCAACGGGATGTTCAACAATAATCCCAATAGACATGCAAAAGTTATTAAATGCTTGAGACGTAAACTCATCGGCATTATCTAGTCTCACCCTTTTAATAGTATAATCAGGGAAATGTGCTCTCAATTTAATAATTTGAGCAAGAAATTTTGCAAATGCCATATTTCGACTTGATAATAGACAAACATGAGACCATCTACTAGATGCGTCTATTAGAACCATAAAATATCTAAATGGTCCACATGGTGGATGAATTGGTCCACATATATCACCTTGAATTCTTTCAAGAAACATTGGTGATTCTTTTTCAACCTTAAGAGGTGATGGTCTTATTATCAACTTTCCAAGTGAGCATGATGTACATGGGATAAGTGCATCATGAGGGATCCTTTGATCCGTCAATGGATGTCCATGTGTATTTTGTATTATTCTTTTCATCATTGTTGATCCTGGGTGGCCTAATCTCTCATGCCGCAAACTGATCATTACAGGATCACATGATTTTTCTTTAACTACCACATTTACTTCAGGTACATTTATATGTGTATAATGTAAACCAGAATGAAGTCTTGGTAGTTTTTCAATTACACGATTCTTATCAGTGATACTTAAATATTTTTCATTTTCTATTGTCACTGACTGATAATCATTTCCATTTTGGTATATGTCAGAGAAACTTAACAAATTTCTCTTTGACATGGGAGAAAATAAGGCATTATTTATCAGAAAATTCGTACCATTTGGTAACATGAATTTTGCCTTTCTCATTCCTTTTATTAAGTCTACAGGACCTGATATAGTATGTATAGTTTCTTCCGTTACTTTCAAGTCTGTGAAATATTTTTTAGATTTGAGTATGGTGTGAGTGGCACCACTGTCTGCAATACAAATATCTCCACCATTTGACTGATTTTTTACTCCAGCAGTATACATCATGAACTTCAAAAAAAAAAAAATATGAGAAACAAATAATGAGTACATAATTCATCAATATATTATATTAAAAACATGTTACAAACGATAGCACATAATAAGAAAATATGTAGTAAACTAGATATGGTGTAGATTGAAAATCTACAACCATTTATTTAACGGGAACATATAATAGGATATCTATATATATAGATATTAGAAATTTATTCATTAAAGTAGTTACAAGTTGGCTCAGTGATTTTTGTATCAAGGTCATCCACAAGATTTGCTTCTTTTCGTTTTCCCTTTAGGGATTCTTGATACCGATTAACAGAATGCTGATTTATTCGGCAGTTTTTAGACCAGTGGCCAATTTTACCACATCGGTAACAAGAATCTTCAACATTCTTTGAAGAGCCTTCTTCAACATTGTGATTTATGGGATTGCATGGTGTTTGGATTTTATAATTTTGTGGATTATTATTTCTTTGTCCACGACCACGACCACCTCGACCACGACCACCACCATGACCATTACCATAAGGGTGATTTCGAACATAGTTATGATTTTTATTATTGTTATGGTAATTTCCATGATGATGGTTTTGGCCAATATGGCCACGACCTTGTCCACACCCTCGTCCATGTGCATTTCTTCTTTTATTATTATTATTGTTAATAGCATTAGCTTCAGGAAATGCTAGCGCACCGGTAGGACGAGATTCTTGATTTTTCATCAGTAATTCTTTATTAACTTCTGCAACTAAGAGATAAGTTTGAAGTTTGGAAAAAATTTTATAATTCTGCAATCTTAAATTTTCTTGCACAGTTATGTTTGCAGAATGCATTGTGGAGAAAGTTTTCTCCATCATATCAGCATCACTTATTTCTTGACCACAGAATTGAAGCTTTGAACGGATCTTGAACATGGCCGAGCTGTATTCACTTACCTTTTTGAAATCTTGGAACCTTAGATTTCTCCATTCTTCCCTCGCAGCTGGGAGTAATATTTCCTTTTGATTATCGAATCTACTCTTGATACTTTTTCATAAAACATGTGGATCTTTGATAGTGAGAAACATATGTTTTAAGGTGGTATCAATATGTTTGCGAATAAAAGCAATTTATCTTGATCGGAACAAGTATTGTTTTCTTTTAAAGTTTCTAGAATACCCAATGATCCAAGATTTATTTCTACGTCCATAACCCATGATGTGTAGTTTGTTCCCGATACGTCTAAGGCATCAAACTCAAGCTTTGATAAGTTTGACATTTTCTATTTTCGGAAAGATGAACAACATAAATCATAATCATAATCATAATCAAAAAAAAAAAATTTCATAGACAAATAACAACATGAAATTAGAATTAGTTTAGATTCATAAGTAGCAAACAAAGGAATAATGGTATGATTACAAATAATAAAACCATAAGGGAAGGATAAAATATAGGTTCATCTAGTGGTGTACAAGCAACAAGGATGATAGCTATTATGACCAATACAGTAGGAAAAATCATCCTTGAGTTAATCATCTTTTAAAAAAAATTTGGAGAGTAGTAATTTGAGAAAATGAAGATTGATTTGTGAAAATGTGAAAACGGGGATGTTTAATTTATATTTGAAATAATAGTCGTTGTAACGTCGTCAATCAACCATTATGTACATATGACCGTTGTAACGTCGTTAATTAATGTTAACGATCGTTATGTTGCCGTTGTATTAAAATAATTTTAATAAAAGAATTTTATTAGTATAAATATGATTACTATAAAATACATTTAGTATAAATACAATGATTAAGAGAATAAACATATTATGCATAAATAATAAATTTAAGAATAAACATTAGCAGTGGCGGATCCAGAAATTTCAATCGTTGGGGGCGTAATTTTTTCTAAAAGATTATAAGATTTTTTTAATTACAACCCTTAGAATTGTCATTAAGAATTAAGTTAATGTAAAAAATGGTGGTACATAAGTTAGTTATTTCTAAATGTAATTGATTTTTGTTAATATATAAGATTTTTTTTCTGTTTAAATTCCTTAATGATATGCGGTTGTTTATATTAAGAATAAAATTAGAACGATCCCACGTTAATAAAGTTGTTTAACTATGAAAACGTTTATTTTTATATATTATGGTGTAGTAGTGCTTAAACCGTCTATTATTCATTTTTGTAATATTAATATTTTGAAGTTTATAGATAAAATGAATATTCAGCTAAACACGGAGGACTGTAAATGACATTTATTATTAAAAATACACTTGATGGGACACACACTTTTCTTCCCCAGCTCTTCCACACGTTGGTTCTTAAAATTTAATCAGTTTCCTCCATTAATGGTTTTTAGAGTTTTTTTTTTTTTTTTTTTTATTTCTACTTTTATAGCATACACAAAATACAAGTAAAAATTTAGGTCTTGAGGCACCGGGGGCATCTGACCCCGGCTGCACCACACTAGATCCGCCCGTGAACATTAGTATGCATGAAATAAATAATGATTAATTGCATAAGTAATCATAAATGTTAGATAACATAAATATAAATGTTAGTGAAGTTAATAAGAGTTAGATTACAGAAAATATAATTCAGGCGGTATAACCGACCATATATAACTTAAATAACATAAATATAAATGTTAGTGAAGTTAATAAAAGTTAGATTACAGAAATACAATTCAGGCGGTATAACCGACCATATATAACTTAAATAACATAAATATAAATGTTAGTGAAGTTAATAAAAGTTAGATTACAGAAATATAATTCAGGCGGTATAACCGACCATATATAACTTAAATAACATAAATATAAATGTTAGTGAAGTTAATAAAAGTTAGATTACAGAAATACAATTTCTTATCTAGATTAGAAACGTGTGCTTGCTTAGATAAACCTTGATTATACGGAGCACTTCGTGCTGATAACGTGTTATAATTTATTAGGCTTATAACTACCTTTAGTGGCCTGGTTCTTGACTGTAGACTAATAAATATATAGAGAGAATATGAGAGAAGTATGTGTTTTATATATTTGAAGTGTGTATTATGAACTCATAACACACATATTTATACTCAAAAAAATATACTATGCAATATCTATAATCTATAATAATAATAAAATTAGCATCCAATTATTGACTTTTATAACACAAAAAATATATTTAATAATAAATCATGATTGGTGGTTAATTTCGTCACCCTTCCATTAAAAATTCGGCGGACGCCCCTTTGTGTCAAACTTTGACGCCCCGTTAATGGCGTCGGGGGCGTCAAAGCCCATTCCACCTCATTTGACGGGTAAAATTGACGCTGCAATGAATAGAGTCTGCAACGAAACACTTTAATTATATGTTTTAGCTATTAAGTGAATGTAAATATTATAAGTGATCATTTAGTTGAATGACCCTGGAATCAAGGATTCTCACTAAGAAACTTGTCGTTGCTTTAAAATGAGACGTGTATTTTGCATACATATGTAACGTAATTAATCCCGTAAAAACACATATTTAAATAATAATAATAATAATAATAATTATTATTATTATAATAGTTATAATTATAATAATAAATAATAATAATAAAGTTTACATAAAAATTGAGTATTTATATTTTTAATATTAGAAATAACAAATGCTTCTTGATTTAAAAAAAAATTAAAATACAATTATTAAATAAAAGTTTTACAATATGCTTCAAAGTTTGTACATGTGTTCATGGGTGTTTGTAAAAGATTGTATAATTTATTTTAAAGTTTGTACATATGATCATTGGGGTGTTTTATCATAAGATTGTACATAATGCTTATAGTCAAGGTTGCAAAATTCGCTATTCGGGGATTAATCGGTCAAGACTTTGGAAGGATTAATCGGTAATTCGTAGATTAATCGGGGATTAATCGGATTGTACTTTATTAATTTTAATAATAAATTTCAAAAATTATATGTGTAAATATAGAAGAAAATCATAAACATAAACATATAATAGTCTAAATTTGTTAATTTTGTTCAAAAACTATAAATTTCTAGTTTAAATACATGTTAAAATGCTGACCAATTTTGACTTTGACCGACTTTGATTACCAAATTCGATTTTGACCCATCAATTGACGTTCGCTGATTAATTAAACGAATTTTGGAAAATCAGAACGGAATGCTCTTAAAAATGATTAATCGGAGATTAATCGGTGAGTAATCGGGTTTTTTGCAACACTGCTTATAGTATTGTACATATCGTCATGTGGGTGTTTTACTATAAGGTTATACATAATGCTTCAAATATTGTACATATGGTTAGGGGAGTTTTATCATAAGGTTGTACATAATGATTCATATATTATACAATTAACATGTTAATATTTTTATTAAATACAATTTTATTTTAATGACATCATTATGTGTGTTTTAGAATTTCTCTTTATTTTTGAATTTTTTTTTTTCAAATTTGGATAATTTTTATTTATAACATCATCATTATAGGGATTTATTAGATACTATAGAAGAGTCGTTAAATTGCATAAATATATAGTTTTTTTTTTACATCAGTTTGGGATCACCCAGTGGACTTAATCACACACGCGTTCATCTCACGTAGTTGTATAACCCGCCCTGCCCGGGAGGAAACCCGGATCAAATCGAGGGCATGGCCGGTAAAAACCCCCTCCCTGCTGCCCCCGCATTAAGCGAAAGGCGACCTGAGTGGATATTTCGGGTCAGGGATAACATTGAGTGCAATATATATATATATATATATATATATATATATATATATATATATATATATATATATATATATATATATATATATATATATATAAACTATAATCTAATTCTTACTTACATTCAATGTTGTAAAAAACCCGATTACTCGCCGATTAATCTCCAATTAATAATTTTTAAGAGCAATCAGTTTCGATTTTCAAAAATCCGTTTAATAAAACGGTCAACGTCAATTGATGGGTTAAAAATCAAATTTGGTAACCAAAGTCGGTCAAAGTCAAAAATAGTTACCATTTTAACATGGATTTAAACTAAAGCTTTATAGTTTTGGAGCAAAATGAACAATTTTAGACAATTATGTTAAAGTTTATTCTTATATTTATGATTTTTTCTATATTTACACATATAATTTTTATATTTCAATGTATAGAGTACAATCCGATTAATCTCCGAATTGCCGATTTATCTTTTCAAAGTCCCGACCGATTAACTCCGAATACCGAATTTTGCAGCCTTGCTTACATTACTTACATATTACTCCGTACATACTAAGAAGGTAAACTTTTATTATATGCTTAATTTATGTATGTAAGAGAAAAGTGATGAGTAATAAATAAAAAACAAAAATGTAAATTAAGAAAAAAGTAAACTGTGATGGTAATACTTCTAATATCGTGTATTATGTGTACAATACTGTAGTTCATTATATCCCAAATTAGTAAATATGTGTAGAAAACGAAATAAGAAAAACAAAATATGGTCTATATAGATTTGCAATCAACAAACTCTAAGCATTTTAACATAAGTTCATTAGTAACCTGATGAAAAATAAGCGTATAACTTTTGAGAATCAAATATTATAATATAAATTAATTAAAATTAAATATTATAATATAATTAATTAAAATTAAAATTAACATAAGTTCATTAGTAACCTGATGAAAAATAAGCGTATAACTTTTGAGAATCAAATATTATAATATATATTAAAATTAATATAAATTAAAATTAAAATTAAAAAAAAAAAAAAAAAAAATTAATATAACCCAATAATCGAATATCACAATCAAAAATCTACAAAACTAAATAAATTAAATGAAATAAAAAGAACTCGGGGTTCTTCCACTCAAATCGATTTTTCATTCATTTATAACTGAAACAATTTAAAGAATCATAACCAAACCAAATGATGCAATGTAGTCACTACTAATACCAATACCAATTCACGTAATGATTTCAAAATTGTATTAACACAAAAATATATACATGCAAGAGATATAGAGATGAAAAATCATAAAATATCATATATCATATATTGTATTATAGCAACAATAAAAAAGTTAAGATGTTGAGCATATATCAAAACATGATAAATATAGAAACAGAATTGGAGTGAAATAATACTCCTTGGGGTGAAATAAGATATTAAAAATCGAATCCTAGGTGTATTTTAAAGGTAAATCTTGAATATCCCACTAATTTGAGAGTTGATTAGCTAATCTCATCTCCAAACTAATTAGGATTCTTTTTATTACCTAGTCAATTAAATGGATGTGATGCCATAAAAATTATTGAGATGCTAATAGAATGACACGTCGGAAAAATGGTGATTTGTCAAATAAAGTGGTATGGCACATAAGGATATGTTAGATAGTCTTTTAACACATAAGGATATGTTAGATAGTCTTTTAATTATATAGGTAGATAATATATAATATAAAAATAAGTGTGTTCAAAACAATGTGTTAAGGTTTACTTCTATCCCATATTACTCTATATAATAACTTTAATTGGTAACATATCTAAGAGCAATCATTTAATGATAAAACTTTGTCTTTTTCATGTAATTGGTAGTAACTAGTTTTTGAACGCTCGCTTCGCGTTGGGGGTTTAGTTTTCAATGTATTTTATTGCGTTTAGTTTGTAAAATTATTTCGTAGCTAACGATGATGTCGTTGAAACGCAACTCGAGTCGAATTAAAAGGTATAATCCGTGAAAGATTTAAATGTTATTTTAAATTAACAATATATGTGCATCTCCGCGTTTCGCTATGGAATTGTCGACTTTTAAAAATTTAACGCAAAATCAACGTGTATGAAAAGTACCCCAAATATTTAGCGTTTTTTTAAAAAGCGTCCGTTTTGCGTATAGTTAGTGACATTGTGTTCCTAAAATTATTTCGAGTTTAACGATGGTGTCAGAAAAATTTAACTCGTTGCGAGCGAGAGGATATGACCCGTTGAATATTTGAGTGGAATTTATTTAAGATTTTTTATGAAAATGGTTATTTGACACTTTATCCCCATGTTTGGGGGGTCGATTTGTTTTTTGAAAAAAGTGGGGGGCTTTGTAAGTGAAATGAAATTTTGGAAAGAAAAAAAAAGAAAAAGGTGAAAAGACAAAAACGCCCCTAGTTACTATTCATAATTTTTGCCTAATAGATAGTACTAGTGGAGGAGCCCTCGCTCCGCGTCGGGACTCCGTTTTGAATATAATTTGTTGTGTTTGGTGCGTAAAATTATTTCATGTTTAATGGTTATGTCGGTTAAACCTATCACAAGTCGTACGAAAATTTAAAAGCGGTTAAAAATTTAGGTGCATTTATTGGGGAGTTTTATGGAAAATAAAGAAATTACGATTTAACCCTTGAACTTTAACTTTAAACCCCTATGGAGTTTACATTTTTTACCCTAGAAACTTACATTTGGCGCCCTAAAGTTTATAATGGTTCTCAATGTTTAGTGTGGTGTCATTGTGGGTACAACCTTTTTGTACGACGTATAAACGATTAAAGCATGTGGAAGAACTATTCATAAAGCCTTTGTCTTTTATATATATATATATATATATATATATATATATATATATATATATATATATATATATATATATATATAATGAGTTATGTAGTTAATTTATAATAAGAAAAAATGTTAAGGAATAATACAGTGAAAAATTATGTAGTTGATTTAATAATAATAATAATAATAATAATAATAATGATAATAATAATAATAATAATAATAATAATAATAATAATAATAATGAATAGTTGTTAGTTAGTAAAAATTATGAGATCGATTTATAGTGAATAAGAAGTGTAATGGTTAAAGTATAAAATGTGAAAACTATGTGGTAAGTTTGTAAAAGTTATAAAGTTAAGTGTTATAAAAGGCGAGATTGAATTGTGAAAATATAAAAAGTTTGAGGGGTGTTTGTGAAATTTTTGAGGGCTACTATTCATTTGCTCTGTATCATTTAGATATTAGTTAGTAAAAATTATGAGATCGATTTATAATGAATGAGAAGTGTAATGGTTAAAGTATAAAATGTGAAAACTATGTGGTAAGTTTGTAAAAGCTATAAAATTAAGTGTTATAAAAGGCGAGATTGAATTGTAAAAATAAAAAAGTTTGAGGGGTGTTTGGGAAATTTGTGAGGACTACTATTCATTTGCTATCTACTATTAGATATACAGAGTAATAGATTTTTGTTTAATAGATAGTATAGTAATTATTTAATTGGTAACACCTTATTTTGTTTTAGAATTTTTCTGGCCATATACTTGAATTTAATAGAAATTATTTACCATTTATTCTCTTGTTGATCTCATAACTCTTTTAAATCCACAATTGATAAACAATATTCTATTAATTTGTGTCCCATTATTAAACATTAGTTAATTAGCAGCAGAGGCGAAAATGATGAAGGGCAGGGGACCGGCGCCCCCGGTGGATTTTTTTTTTCAGTGTAAAAATTTTGGGTTTTTCGACTTTGTCCCCGGTAGATTTTTTTTTTCCCCCAAACCTACATATTTTGCCTCAAAACCTTCAAATTTTGCCCCAAATTCTCCAACTTTTGCCCCAAAATCTTCAAATTTTGCCCCAAAATCTCCAACTTTTGCCCCCAAAATCTTCAAATTGTATCCAAAAAAATTGCTACGGTTTAATTTTTTTTTTGTGCCCCCGGTTAAAAAAATCCTAGTTTCACCTCTGATTAGTAGTAATAATTTATAATTAGTAATTAATCATAGAAAATAAAGAAACTACTAAATCAACTACTCCACTAGAATGAATGCATACATGAATCATGAATGAATGAATGAATAAAATATAAAATAAACAGAATAAAAACAAGATAACATTTTCAATGGTTCACAGTTCCACGTATGAGAAAACAATAAACAAATCAAAAGAGATTTGGAGTTCATAAGAATTGTTTTTTAGAATTGATGTTTTTGTCTTATTCAAGTCAAACCGGTAGCCAATATTACTTATTTACCCCTGTTTTGAGGATCGATTTTAATTTTTGAACAAAGTTTGAGAGGTGTTTGTGGTGAAATGAAAATTAGTTAAAAGGGAAAAAAGTGAACTTTTCATATTTTTGTCTAATAGTTAATATACTATAGACACAAATATGAAAAGTTCACTTTTTTTTTCCCTTTTATCTAATTTCCATTTCACCACAAACACCCTTCAAACTTTGTTCAAAAATTAAAATCGACCCCCAAAACAGGGGGTAAAGTATAAAAACAACATTTTCATAAAAAATCTTAAATAAACTCCACTCAAATATTCAACGGGTTATATCTTCTCGCTCGCAACGCGTTAAATTTTTCCGACACCATCGTTAAACTCGAAATAAATTTACGAATACAATATCACTAACTATACGCAAAACGGACACTTTTTAAAAAACGCTAAATATTTAGAATACTTTTCATATACGTTGATTTTTCACACACATGCTCCATAACTATTTTCATTTAACGCCCTTAAACGATAATTTTTTTTTCTTTCTATTTTTAAAATAAGGTGACCACCCAGACCCAGTGATATGCCGCGGCGCGACCGTACAAAGGATCTCAGACCAGCTTTTCAGCTCTCCTGAAATCAAAACATGTGTTATGTCGCAGCGCGGCAAATAGGGTCGCGGCGCGACCTTAGGCTATAGCTGGTACAAACTTTAGCCTGTTTTAGAAAATCACAATTTCACCACTTTATCCTTACCCAACACCATTGCAACAACATAATACAAAAACAAATTTAATTAAAACAGTTTCTTACATCATTAAACCTTACAAACATCATTGAATCATGAACGATACGTTTACACATTTTAAACATACTATTTGGTCCCAATTCTCAAAAGAAAATTAGTAGTGAGTACAAAAGACTTAGCGTTGCTAAGCGGTATCATTTGAGCTATATTCAAAATAGGGACTTGCACTACCACTTACTAGAAGACCAATGCTCTGCTTTCTTACATAGGCTCCTTACCTTCACGGTGTCCTTTCGCTCCTATAAAAAAAATAAAACAACATGGGGGTAAGCTTTCATGCTTAGTGAGTTATAGGCGAATATAAGAACACGTGATGTTGGGCATAAACAATGCATCACAATGCATCACATAACCTTTACCAACCCAAATGGTTGCTTACTTACTTTCGGATCCGACTCCTTTCCTTACCATAGACATAACTTACTAAGGCAATTCCTAGTAATTATGTCTAAGCTAAACATAACCATAGGCATACACATATGCCTAAGCTACCTTAATCACATTGCATACATACTTACATAGACACCCAAGACGTCTAAGCTATGTCATTTCATAGACAAGATCATTTAAGCAAGCTTAATGATCTTGCCTAAGCTAATCATCAACCATAGATACAATTATTAGGCATGCCTAATAATTCTATCTAAGCTATCCATCTAGTGCACTTAGTCGTTATCCTCTTGCACGGGTGCAATCCGAAAACACTAAGTCACTCTTGACCCGCCCAAATTACCCCCTATAAACTCACCTTGATTAAACGAGAATCCTTGATCACTTGGAACTCCTTTGCCTTGATTCGCACCTATACATGAGCTAATCTCGTCATTAACATAATTCAACGAAATTACATCTTTAAAAGGCTTACAACACTTTCATATACCTACACATTTGGCTTAATCCCCTTTTTACCTCATCGTTCACATGAACACCCACATATATGACATTCTTAACTTATCTTTTCACTTTTCCATTATAACAAACATTATCATACAAGCATCATTTCCCTAATTACACAATTTCTCTAGTTTATCTCTTATAAACATGAACTTGTAATTCTTTCAAGCATTTCATCAAACATTTGATGTGAATAAACTCATTTCAACTACTAGCAACCTTAAAATCATCATACATTCAAAATACCATTACTTGCAAACAATATCAACAATTCACACATAAACTTTCTTCTTTACAAACTAACTAAATCTCATAAACATTTTCATTGAGGCATTTCATCAAACACCTAGTGTGCATGACTTGATTCTAAGCTTTAAATAACATCAAGTTCATCATATTCACAACACACACTCAATTTGCAAGTTCATACATGAACTTACTTTCAATATCAATTACAAATTCGTTTTTAATCAAACAAATATGCACACTCACAACATACAACAACTTTTAAGCTTGAGATTCATCTAAAACACCCAATTCTAGTGATACTTAGACATAAAAGTCCATACCTTGTCTTTAGGGATATAAGAACCCTAATTGTGCACAATGGAGAAGAAATTGAGAGAGTGCAACTTGCTACAATGATTAAAGCACACTAGATTTCATTAATTTTTTACTTGCATGCACAAAATTATTCCAATTTAAGGTTCCTTCTTCTCTTCTTGTTTGGGTCGCCACACACACACACACACACACTAACACTCTGTATAATTTTTTTGCAACTAATAAAGAAATTTCAGCATTTGACATGTTTTATTAATTAACTTTTCAATAATTGCACTTTCTACCCTCCCACCAAATCCATAATATAGGAGGTCCTTAGACTAACTTTGCATCTCCGGTCCCTTTAAACTTAACTAACAAACTTTAAATATTAACCACTTGTATTATATAAAATAATACCAACAATATATATATCGATATTAAATTACATAAAAATATTACCTCAATTAATTGGGATGTTACAACTCTCCCCCCGTTGGATTGTTCGCCTCCTCGCGAACCACTCTTGGTGCAACGATGGATAATACTTCACAAGCCATTCCTCGGGTTCCCACGTACATTCAGAACCCTTTCTAAATTGCCATAATACTTTCAACAATGTCATTGACTTATTTCTTAATTTCTTAACCTTTTGATCCAAAATCTTTATTGGCTTTTCCGCATATCTTAACTTATCGTCAACCTCAATCTCATTTAATGGAACATATGTTGATTCATCCGCCAAACATTTCCTTAATTTTGACACGTGAAACGTGTCATGTATGTTACTCAATTCATCTGGCAAAGCCAAACGATAAGCTACCTTCTCGACTTTCGCGACTATCTCAAATGGTTCCACGAATCTTGGACCCAATTTTTCCCTTTTTCTAAAATGAATTATACCCTTCCACGGGAAAACTTTAAGCATTACCTTTTCACCCACTTGAAATTCTACCGGCTTCCTTATTTTATCCGCATATGACTTTTGTCGATCTTGTGCCGCTTTCATTCTTTCACGAATTTGATCAATCATTTCGGTTGTTTGTTGCACCACTTTCGTGCTTCCTAATTCCCTTTGACCCATTTCACCCCAACATATTGGGGTTCTACACTTCCTCCCATACAACATCTCATAAGGTGCCATTTCGATGGTAGAATGATAACTGTTGTTGTACGAGAATTTAACTAAAGGTAGGTGAGTATCCCAACTACCACCAAAATCGATGATACATGCCCTTAACATATCCTCTAAAGTTTGGATGGTTCGCTCACTTTGACCATCCGTTTGTGGGTGAAACGCGGTGCTTATATGCAACTTGGTGCCCATCTCTTCTTGAAACTTCCTCCAATATCGTGAGGTAAATCGGGTGTCACGGTCCGAAACAATGGAAACCGGCACTCCATGCCTTGCAACAACCTCCTTCATATATAGATTAGACATTGCTTCCGACTATGAAGCTTCCCTTATTGCCAAAAATAACGCACTCTTAGTCAATCTATCAACAATAACCCAAATGGCGTCGTGTTGCCGAGGGGTCTTCGGCAACTTAGTCACTAAATCCATTGTGATATGCTCCCACTTTCATACCGGTACCACTAGTGGTTGAAGTTTACCATATGGCATTTGATGATCGGCTTTTACTTGGAGGCAAGTAAGATACTTATGAACATACTTTACTATATCTCTCTTCATTCCTGGCCACCAATAGTCTTTCCTAAGGTCCCTATACATTTTCGTAGCACCGGGGTGAATCGAATACTTAGATTTGTGAGCTGTAACGACTCAACCCGTTATCCAACCGAACACGCAAAGTTTTTTTTTTTTTTTTTTTTTTTTTTTTTTTTTTTTTTTTACAGAAGGGTGCGCGGCGCGCAACCCTTTATGTGCGCGGCGCGCACAAGGCCTGACAGCCTCTGTCCGGATTTTTTAAATTTTGATTAAAGATCTCCCGCTTCCCGACACTTTTAGACGAAGCGGTTTTCACAACACATTATAATAGTTAAAACTAACACGTTCCAATATTAAAACGAGTTTTACGACACCGGGCCCACATCGGCCGTTTTACGACTTTCGTACAAAATTCAAGTTTCAATCCCAATTTACATTTAGACGAGTTAGGACTCTATAACCCAACCCGATACCAAGAGCATAATCCTGGGGACTACCAAATCCCTGATCCGCGTCCGTATATCCAAAAGCTACCCCATCGAGCCCAAGCGCTCCTACGCAACTAGTCTAACAACTAGCTAGCCTCATAACACAATACCTGAAAAGGTAAACAACAAGAGGGGTAAGCCAATGCTTAGTGAATGCAATAATTATACTCATACATATATAATATACCTACTTGCAAACACTTACACACATACCGCATACAAACTAGCAATATAATTAGCATACCATCTCAAGTACAAAGTTAATAATCTCTAAAACCGCAACTAGCATAAAAATAGCATATAATCGACATAATACAATATGCTACAATACAATACACAACCATGGTTAACCATACTCGCGTCATGGTGCTACCGGCTCTTTGGTTCACACCATACGCATCGGTTATGACGCTACCGGCTCTTTGGTTCACATCACAACCCGAGTCATACTTGCGCTAAAGTGCTACCGCCTCTTTGGTTCACACTCTAACAACTCATGCCGTAGTGCTACCGGCTCTTTGGTTCACACTACAACACACGTACTATGACGCTACCGGCTCTTTGGTTCACATCATAGCACGCTCGCACATATTATGGCACTACCGGCTCTTTGGTTCATACCATAGCATACAAATAAATACATTATATGCATACGCATATAATTATTCCACTCACCTTGGAATGCCCGCACAAGTCATGTGTAACATGATCTCCGTCCTCAAATCCGAGCAAGTAACCACCTATATCACAAATAGGTACAATATACACATAAATAGCCATTCTCTAAAAGAGAACCCGATAAACATCCCTTAGCCGAGGGATCACACCTTGCTTGCCAAAAACCCGCCCATTTAATACTTAATGGGCACAAACCAATTACCACTTCGGGTGGTAATTCAAGCCCACTCAACAAAGTACAATTTAACCCAAATGGTACTCGACACCAATTAGACCAAACCTAGGTCTTAACACTAAATTACTACTTAGGTAGTAATCATTTCAACGTCATTTAACACTTAACAAAAGTGTTTAACATCCATTTAACCAAAACTAGTGTCGTTACCAAATTCAACCCAATCAAAGTCAACCCATTTTGACCTAAGTCCCAAAACGCCCAAAATCACTAACGACTAGTGATTATATTTCCAAAACATCAATTAACACCTAAATCAAGTATTTACATACTTGATTTACCATAACTTGACTCAAAACTTATTTTGACACCAAATCAAGGTTAACACCCATTTGACCAACAAACATGTTCTTATGAACATCTAAAATACCAACACACTTACAATCTAGTGAATTAACACCCAAACCATGATGAATACTTCCAAATTCGTCATCAAACCCTAAACCCACAATAATCGGGTTTACTTACACTAGCAATACAACAAAAACCCCAATTTCATGAGAAATGGGGTTTAGAACCCCAACAAGCTCAAACCCTAAACATAAACAAGAATCTTATAATTAAATTCGGAGTTAGAGCTTACCACCACAACCAAAACGTAGCTGTGAACGAGGTGAACATCCTTAACTCTCGAGCTTTAGATCGATTCAAGCTTCTTCTTCTCCAAAACCCCAAATCTCTCTCTAGAACTCTCTCTCTCTAAGATAGATGAGGGTGTTTGTGGATGTGAAAGTGATCCAAAATTGGATCCAAGTCTGATAATAAGGCTACAGATCCATCCTCAAGTGAAAAGATCAAAAAGCCCCTCATTTAACTTAAAATAGAAAAAGGCAGAAAACTGTCCCAGGTGGGGTGTGCGGCGTGCACCCTTGAATGTGCGCGGCACGTACAAGGGTCTAAACAGATTCTGAAGTTCAGGGACTGATTCTGACTAATCCTGATTCTGATGTAAATTCTGAAAATACATAAGTGTTAGGTAGACCTTTTGTGGCGCTTTCTGGTGCACACATTTTCTGACACTTTCAGGAACATTTCCTGACGCACAAAATTCAGAGTGTTACAACTCTCCTCCACTTAGATTGGATCACGTCTTCGTGATTCGCACCGAATACTAGAAGTTAAGCACTTCCCCTTTGAACATTCTTGCCTCCAAATGCAGAGTCACACATTTAGTAATCACGTATCCGACGAAACACAATCAAGGCCGACATCCGATAACATCTTACGTAAATTCTAAGATCTCACCACACGCTAATAATCACTAGCGTGCACTACCACAACAAGCGATATACACTCAACGTCAAAATACGAAAAACACCATTAACCCTGCAAGTTCTCTCGACTAAAACTAGCAACAAGCTACATCCATAACTACATCACCTAACGTGATCTACTAGGTCCACTACGCGTGAACCAAGTCTTTCATTAATCCCAATCGAGAAAGATTCATGCCGCGTCGAAACTCAGTACTTTCAACGGTCCATAATCGTACCACTCAATGATCGCACATCCGCCTATGTGCAAACATTTGTTTTCCACTCCAGAAAACCCGTGATTCGCAATTTTACAAGTCGATGCCAATGGGACAATCGACACGCTCCTCCGACTAGTACTTCTTACAGTTACCACAACCGGGTTATTCCTTCAACGAATAAATCTCGGTACACCAAAATAATCCGTTTAGGAACACCACTTTCCCATCAATCGATCCGCACACGACCATCCATCGCTGGATTAATCCAGGACGACAATAATACACCACGTGCTAAACAATACATCAACGCTTGACACATGGATTCTCCTCCAAACCCTACTACACAATTACACAAGACGACCCCCTAGTACTAGCATGGAAACTATTCGTGTACTAGAATCCCGTCAACAACGGATTATTTTCACAACAAATTTTGCAATTCGCCACACGACCCACAAAATATTCACCAAAGCCGGGTGAATCCTCCTACCTAGACCGTCCATTAAGGATGGCCTCGACATTCGAATGCAACCTACGGGTCACATCACTAGGGTACACACTCTCGCAACCTAACAACATCCGTGTGTCTCTACGCGAGACAATCGGAATCTACACTCTTCGCCTCACAATCATCCATAAAGTTTAATAGTCCACTGACGATCTCCACGATTATGTTTTTCGACTGGGAAAATACAGTATACTTCGCAATAACGAACACTTACCGATCCAATAATACTATCCGAGTTCACGATGTCCCAAATTTCCACTATGAGAGTACCCGCAATGACATCTTCATTCTCTCACTCAGGAATCTCAAAACTTCACATTCGGTCTCATACTGCACATTGGTACTACACAACACCTTACATAAGAAGACTTACACTGTAGTGACCCGAACTTTTCCATGTTTATATATATATTAAATGAAATTGTTATTTACATGATTAAGTGTTTCCAACATGTTAAGCAATCAAACTTGTTAAGACTTGATTAATTGAAATAGGTTTCATATAGACAATTGACCACCCAAGTTGACCGGTGATTCACGAACGTTAAAACTTGTAAAAACTATACGATGACATATATATGGTTATATATATAGTTAACATGATTTTATTATAAGTATGTATCTCATTAGGTATTTTAACAATGAGTTATATACATAAAAATGAGACTATTAATTTAAGAATAACAACGTCTTACTAGGTACATATGAATCATATTAAGATATTGATACACTTGGTTAATTATGTTAAATGATAAGTAAATATATTATTAAGTGTATTAACAATGAAATACATATGTAAAAATAAGACTACTAACTTAATGATTTCGAAACGAGACATATATGTAACGATTATCGTTGTAACGGCATTTAACTGTATATATATCATACTAAGATATATTATATATCATAATATCATGATAATATAACAATTTAATATCTCATTTGTTATAATAAACAATGGGTTAACAATATTCAACAAGATCGTTAACCTAAAGGTTTCAAAACAACATTTACATGTAACGACTAACGATGACTTAACGACTCAGTTAAAATGTATATACATGTAGTGTTTTAATATGTATTCATACACTTTTGAAAGACTTCAAGACACTTATCAAAATATTTCTACTTAACAAAAATGCTTACAATTACATCCTCGTTCAGTTTCATCAACAATTCTACTCGTATGCACCCGTATTCGTACTCGTACAATACACAACTTTTAGATGTATGTACTATTGGTATATACACTCCAATGATCAGCTCTTAGCAGCCCATGTGAGTCACCTAACACATGTGGGAACCATCATTTGGCAACTAGCATGAAATATCTCATAAAATTACAAAAATATGAGTAATCATTCATGACTTATTTACATGAAAACAAAATTACATATCCTTTATATCTAATCCATACACCAACGACCAAAAACACCTACAAACACTTTCATTCTTCAATTTTCTTCACCTAATTGATCTCTCTCAAGTTCTATCTTCAAGTCCTAAGTGTTCTTCATAAATTCCAAAAGTTCTAGTTTCATAAAATCAAGAATACTTCCAAGATTGCAAGTTTACTTCCAAGTTTTCTAAATCCATTCCAAGTAATCATCCAAGATCAAGAAACCTTTATTACTTACAGTAGGTTATCTTTCTAATACAAGGTAATAATCATATTCAAACTTTAATTCAATTTCTATAACTATAACAATCTTATTTCGAGTAGAAATCTTACTTGAAATTGTTTTCGTGTCATGATTCTGCTTCAAGAACTTTCAAGCCATCCAAGGATCATTTGAAGCTAAATCTATTTTTCTCATTTCCAGTAGGTTTATCCAAGGAACTTGAGGTAGTAATGATGTTCATAACATCATTCGATTCATACATATAAAGCTATCTTATTCGAAGGTTTAAACTTGTAATCACTAGAACATAGTTTAGTTAATTCTAAACTTGTTCGCAAATAAAAGTTAATCCTTCTAACTTGACTTTTAAAATCAGCTAAATACATTTTCTATATCTATATGATATGCTAACTCAATGATTTAAAACCTGAAAACACAAAAAACACCGTAAAACCGAATTTACGCCGTCGTAGTAAAACCGCGGGCTATTTTGGGTTAGTTAATTAAAAACTATGATAAACTTTGATTTAAAAGTTTTTATTCTGGAAAAATGATTTTTATTATGAACATGAAACTATATCTAAAAATTATGGTTGAACTCAAAGTGGAAGTATGTTTTCTAAAATGGTCATCTAGACGTCGTTCTTTCGACTGAAATGACTACCTTTACAAAAATGACTTGTAACTTATTTTTACAACTATAAACCTATACTTTTTCTGTTTAGATTCATAAAATAGAGTTCAATATGAAACCATATCAATTTTATTCACTCAAAACGGGTTTAAAATGAAGAAGTTATGGGTAAAACAAGATTGGATAATTTTTCTCATTTTAGCTACGTGAAAATTGGTAACAAATCTATTCCAACCATAACTTAATCAACTTGTATTGTATATTATGTAATCTTGAGATACCATAGACACGTATACAATGTTTCGACCTATCATGTCGACACATCTATATATATTTCGGAACAACCATAGACACTCTATATGTGAATGTTGGAGTTAGCTATACAGGGTTGAGGTTGATTCCAAAATATATGTAGTTTGAGTTGTGATCAATACTGAGATACGTATACACTGGGTCGTGGATTGATTCAAGATAATATTTATCGATTTATTTTTGTACATCTAACTGTGGACAACTAGTTGTAGGTTACTAACGAGGACAGCTGACTTAATAAACTTAAAACATCAAAATATATTAAAAGTGTTGTAAATATATTTTGAACATACTTTGATATATATGTATATATTGTTATAGATTCGTGAATCAACCAGTGGCCAAGTCTTACTTCCCGACGAAGTAAAAATCTGTGAAAGTGAGTTATAGTCCCACTTTTAAAATCTAATATTTTTGGGATGAGAATACATGCAGGTTTTATAAATGATTTACAAAATAGACACAAGTACTTGAAACTACATTCTATGGTTGAATTATCAAAATCGAATATTGTGATGACCCGAAAAATTTCGACTAATTTAAACCAATTCTCTATACGATTTATTATTTTGGCACGTTAAACAAAGTCTGTTAGAGTGAGTCTCAAAATTTTAGAACTGTTTCATATATACAATTACCTTTGACTACTCTCAACGATTCATGAACAATTATATGTATGTATATATATATATATATATGTACAAGTAAAAACGACTTTCCTACAGTAAAACCCTAGTTGCTACAGTAAAAATTACTTTGCTACAGTAAAACACTATTTGCTACAGTAAAACACTATTTGCTACAGTGAAACCGTATTTTGCTACAGTGCTACAGTGATTTGCTACAGTAACACACTATTTGCTACAGTAAAACACTATTTGCTACAGTAAACACTATTTGCTACAGTAAACACTATTTGATGTCGACGAACTAGCAAACAAAAACAGAAAAGGCGGCCATGCGATCGCATGGCAAAAACAATGAAAACTCATGCGATCGCATGAGCTACAGTAAATCGAAAAGTACTATAAAAGGTCAGTTTTGCTCGACGAAATATTTCATAAATATATATGTACGTTATTTTATAATTATAATTATAATTATAATTTTAAGTTTAATAATAATAAAGTATATTCGAGGGTATTTTTAATTCGGGTTTCAAACCGTTTTAAAATAAGGAAATATTGGGTATTGTTCGGGGTATTGTTCTTGAATCCAAGACCAACCATACAGTCGTCTACCATCATTACGTCTACGCAATTTGCCTACAATATTGAATCGCAATATTGAACTGTGAGTTATAGTCTCCCTTTTTAAATACTTTAAATATTTTTGGGCTGAGAATACATGCAATTTATTTTAAACGCAATAAGACACAAGTACATACAAAATTCTACACTGAGTTAAACCGAAAATCCCTTAGCTTTGGTAACTAGTAGCTGCCAGTACATAGGATATGGACTGGTGGGCGCGAATAATTGTATATGGATCCATAGGGCTTGACATCCCCGTCCGAGCTAGAGCGCTAGCCTTTCAACGGACGTATGTTATTTGAGTTTAAGACACGTTGGTTTGCGTGTATTAAAACGAATGGGGTAATTATCACTATAGCGTTAAGTTTAGTTACCAGGGTGCTCTGTTACGTAGAATCTATTGATAAACTTTTGATGAAATCTTGTGGTCTATCTTTATATATGTTTATGACTCGAGCAATTAAACCTATAACTCACCAACATCCGTGTTGACTTTTTAGCATGTTTTATTCTCAGGTCCTTAGAATGCTTCCGCTGTGATGTGCTTGTTGCCTGCATGGAGTCTCTCATGCTTTGTACAAAGTTTATTGCATTCAAAATAAAACTGCGCTGTGTAATAAATAATTGGACTGTGATGTCAACCTGTAAATTAAAGACTTATGTATTTTGGGGTTTTGCTTATACCTAAGCACTCGCCCACATGTTTATAACTTTCTATGTTTAGAAAGTCACTTATTTTAATGAATGCAATATTTTATCAAAACGTATCATATAGAGGTCAAAACCTCACTGTGGAATCAATGATTAACGTGCCGCGTCAATAGCGATTTTGACGGGTCGTTACAGTTGGTATCCGAGCTTGAGGTCATAGGGAACCAGAAATTACATTAGTGTGTTTAACTGGTAATTGTTAGGATGCATTAGTGAGTCTGGACTATGACCATATCTGTTGTTACTGATTTTTGCTTATTATTTGGTCAAAAACATTATATGTGATATATTTATATGCTAACGTAATTGTTGTTTCAATTATGTGATAGATGACTTCCTCTAATCCTATCATTTTGTACGACTCGGAATCGGACACTGAATCTATTCTATCCACAACTGAAAAGGGCGTTCCAATACCTATTAAAGAAGAAATTGTGTTAGCCGGGGAATCTCAACTCCCGGTAAACCCAGAGGAGGTTCCAGCTCCACCCAGCTTTAGTTTTCCGGAGCCACAGTATCGTTGGCATGGACCCATAATCCCTGGAGTAAACGAGGATCGTCCATTTCTAAACAAATATGGACATTGGTCCAGATATACCGCCGACGGGCGGGTTGTGCCGATTACGCCTGGCAGATTTCGGTTCATGACCACCGGTACATATTCTTGCAGTTCGTCATCATATTCTCCTACACATGACTCAGACAGTTCATCATCAGACGAGATCAGTAAGGAGGAGGATTTCGCTAATGAAATAAAAGAGATCACTAAGGAGAAATTCCAACTTGCTATAGATAATAAAAATAAGCACAATAATAAAATGTCCTTAATTATTAAAAAAGAACAGGACCATTCGATCCGTAACCACCCTTATTGTATTAAACCCACTGAGGCAACGGGTACCTCAAAACCCCAACTAAAAATAAAATACACTGCCAGGATGTCTGTCGGACCATGTGCACACAAACAATTGGCAGAGAGAACCAAATGGGAAGAAGTTTCTGATAGTTCTGAATGAACGACCTCGCAACTATAAATCTTCCATGCGCTATTTTATTGCTTATGTGTGCTACTCTATCTTGTTATGTAAAATAAGCATATGTAAAATATCAGTATTGTATGGTATTGTATTATTTTGGTTTATTAATAATAAATGCATGGAATGATTATTTGTATTATTACTACTTATTATTATTATTATTACATAATAATGTAGTAACTCGCTATAATTTTCATAGTGGAATATTATTAGGATTTTAGTGGTTAATTCCTTGTACTAGCTATTATGTATTAACTTAACGGGTAGGTAATACCCTAGAAATAATTATAAAATGCTAATAAGAAGAAAAGGCTTTTATAATAATCGGTTCATATTATTAATATGCTACGATTAACTATTGACAACTCATTTTTCCTATAATATTCTATATGATTAAATTATATCTGTTGTGTTTATTGAAGAAACATGTCTCAAATGTCGGATGCTGAGTTTGAGCAACTAGTCGAGAAACGTGTGAATGAAAGAATTGCTGCAACCGAAGCAGCAAAAGCAACAACCGAAGCAGCAGCTAAAGCAGCAGCCGTAAACACAAATTCACGAAATGGATGCTCATACAAAACTTTTCAAGGATGCAAACCACAGACGTTTAGTGGAACTGAGGGACCATTCGGTCTAACCCGATGGTTTGAAAAGATGGAGTCCGTTTTCAAAATCAGTAATTGTGCGAACGGAGACAAGTCAAAGTATGCTTCGTGCACGTTGCAAGATAGTGCACTTACTTGGTGGAACAATTATGCTAAAGCAGAAGGAATAGATACGGCATATGATATCTCTTGGGAAGAACTGAAAAAGATGCTAATCGAGGAGTACTGTCCTCGAAACGAGATCAGAAAAATGGAATCTGAGTTACGTAATCTGAAGGTTATCGGCGCGAATCTCAATAACTATGAAAAGCGTTTCATGGAACTAGCCTTATTGTGTCCCGAATTGGTGCCAAATGAGAAACGAAAGATAGAAATGTATATTGACGGTTTATCGATCAATATCAAAGGAAATGTTACATCGTCCAAACCAAATATGATGCAGGAAGCCATGACAATGGCACACCAACTCATGGACCAGATCACAGAGAGTTCGATTAAGGCACCAATTACCGAAGTCAAGACAACTGAAGGAAAGAGGAAATGGGAAGACTATAAGGGCAAAAGTACTCACCTGAAGAAACAAGAAACTTTTAAAGGTAAACAAGATGGGGCAACTGCAAGTCCAAACTATAAGGGACCTCATCCGTTCTGCAAAAGGTGTTACACACATCATGCAGGCTATTGCCAAGTGGTCTGTGATAAGTGCAACAAGAAAGGACATGTGGCGAAAGATTGTTATGCCACCGTTTCTGAAGTAAAGACAAAATTGACCGATGTCAAGAAATGTTATGGATGCGGGAAGTCTGGTCACTTTATAAATCAATGCCCTGATAAGGAGAAGAACAAAGAACCCGCACGTGGGAGGGCATTTAATGTTAGTGCCAGTAAAGCACGTGAGGATCCTAATCTTGTCACGGGTACGTTTACCGTTAATAATCAACTAGCTTCTATTATGTTTGATACGGGTGCTGATAGAAGTTATATGTGTAAAGACTTTAGTTTTAAACTAAAATGTGCATCATTACCTCTAGACGATAAATATACTATTGAATTAGCTAATGGTAAACTGATAAAAGCCGATAAAATTTGCCATGGTTGCGAAATGAATCTCGCTGGTGAAACCTTCAAAATCGATTTGATACCAGTAGAACTAGGAAGTTTTGACGTAATCGTTGGCATGGACTCGATGTCCAAAACAAGAGCGGAAGTTGTTTGCGCTGAGAAAGCAATCCGCATCCCTCGTAAGGATGAAACGTCATTAATGATTTATGGGGAGAAGAGCAACTCAAAGCTGAACTTTATCAGCTGTATGAAGGCCCAGAAACTTATAAGAAAAGGTTGTTATGCTATTCTGGCACACGTAAAGAAGATCGATACTGAAGAAAGAAGCATTAATGACATGCCGGTTGTAAGAGAATATCCCGGAATATTTCCAGAAGAATTACCGGGGCTACCTCCACACAGATGTGTAGAATTCCAGATTGATCTCATACCAGGAGCTGCACCTGTAGCCCGATCTCCATATAGACTTGCACCTTCAGAAATGCAAGAATTACAAGACCAGTTGCAAGAATTATCGGACCGTGGATTTATTCGTCCTAGTTTTTCACCTTGGGGTGCTCCTATTCTGTTCGTCAAGAAGAAGGATGGATCTATGAGAATGTGCATAGATTACCGAGAATTAAATAAATTAACGATCAAGAATCGGTACCCATTACCGAGGATTGATGATTTGTTTGATCAATTGCAAGGATCAAGTGTTTATTCTAAGATTGATCTACGCTCCGGATATCATCAGCTGAGAGTGAAGGAAGAAGATGTTCCTAAAACAGCGTTCAGAACCCGTTACGGTCACTATGAATTTTTAGTCATGCCTTTTGGATTGACTAATGCTCCAGCAGTATTCATGGATCTAATGAATCGCATCTGTAGACCGTATTTAGACAAATTTGTCATTGTTTTTATCGACGACATATTGATTTACTCGAAGAACAAGGAAGAACATGAGCAACACTTAAGACTGGTACTGGAGATACTCAAGAAAGAAGAATTGTACGCAAAATTTTCGAAGTGTGATTTCTGGTTACAAGAAGTACAATTTTTGGGCCATGTTGTCAGTAAACATGGAATTAAAGTTGACCCCGCCAAGATCGAAGCCATTAGTAAATGGGAAACCCCGAAGACTCCAACACAAATTCGCCAATTCTTAGGTCTTGCTGGTTACTACCGAAGATTCATTCAAGATTTCTCTAGAATCGCCAAACCCTTAACTGCATTGACTCAAAAGGGAAAGAAGTATGATTGGTCCACAGAACAGGAATCCTCATTCCGGTTATTAAAGAAGAAGTTAACGTCTGCACCCATTTTGTCATTACCGGAAGGAAATGATGATTTCGTGATCTATTGTGATGCTTCACGCCAAGGTTTAGGATGTGTATTAATGCAATGCACAAAAGTCATCGCATATGCCTCACGACAACTAAAAATTCATGAAAAGAACTATACGACGCACGATTTAGAACTTGGAGTAGTAGTTTTTGCACTCAAAATATGGAGACACTATCTATATGGCACCAAGTGTACAGTGTACACCGACCATAAGAGTCTTCAGCATATTTTTGATCAAAAACAACTCAATATGAGGCAACGTCACTGGGTAGAGTTGTTAAACGATTACGATTGTGAAATCCGTTACCACCCCGGAAAGGCTAATGTTGTAGCTGATGCCCTAAGTCGAAAAGAAAGAGTAAAACCTCTTAGGGTCCGAGCTTTGAATATTACAATTCGTACTGATCTCACAAAGCAAATTCAAGCAGCACGGTTAGAGGCTTTAAAAGAAGAAAACGAAAAAGGTGAAATAAGCAAAGGGTTAGAAAAACAACTTGAAGAAAAAGCCGATGGAACCCTGTATTTTGCTGGTAGGATATGGGTACCAAAACATGGTAACCTAAGGCAACTAGTACTGGATGAAGCACACAAAACGAGGTACTCAATTCACCCAGGAAATGGAAAAATGTACCACGATCTCAAGAAGTTTTATTGGTGGCCTAATATGAAAACAGAAATTGCTACTTATGTAAGCAAATGTTTAACGTGTGCAAAGGTCAAAGCTGAGCACCAAAAGCCGTCAGGATTACTGCAACAACCAGAAATTCCGCAGTGGAAATGGGAAAGAATAACCATGGATTTCATTACAAAATTGCCAAGGACTACAAGTAGTCATGATACTATTTGGGTGATAGTTGATCGTCTAACTAAATCAGCTCACTTCCTACCAATAAAGGAGACAGACAGTATGGAGAAATTAGCACGCCTATATTTGAAGGAAGTAGTTTCCAGGCATGGTGTACCCATCTCCATCATATCTGATCGCGACACCCGATTCACATCACGTTTTTGGCAATCATTACAAAAAGCATTGGGAACTCGATTAGATATGAGCACCGCTTATCACCCACAGACAGATGGTCAAAGTGAAAGAACAATACAAACATTGGAAGACATGTTACGGGCATGCGTGATTGACTTTGGAACCAGTTGGGATCGACACTTACCGTTGGCAGAATTTTCATACAATAACAGCTATCATACGAGCATCAACGCAGCACCATTTGAAGCACTTTACGGTAGAAAGTGCAGATCTCCTATCTTTTGGAGTGAAGTAGGAGAAAGACAACTTACTGGACCAGAAATTATTCATGAAACCACCGAAAAGATCATTCAAATACAACAGCGATTGAAAACGGCCATGAGTCGCCAAAAGAGTTATGCTGATGTAAGAAGAAAACCGCTAGAATTTCAAGTGGGCGACAAAGTCATGTTGAAAGTGTCACCCTGGAAAGGCATTGTACGATTCGGTAAACGAGGAAAGCTAAGTCCTAGGTACGTAGGACCCTTTGAAATCACCGAAAGAATTGGAGCAGTTGCTTATCGATTAAAGCTACCGCAAGAACTTAGTAGTGTTCACGACACATTTCACGTGTCAAATTTGAAGAAATGTTTAGCTGAAGAGGATGTCGTAATTCCTCTTGACGAAATACGAATTAATGATAAACTCCATTTTGTCGAAGAACCTGTTGAAATCATGGACCGTGAGGTCAAACAATTAAAACAAAGCAAAATACCGATAGTTAGAGTTCGTTGGAATGCAAGACGAGGACCCGAGTTTACTTGGGAACGTGAAGATCAAATGAAGCAAAAGTATCCACATTTGTTCACTGATATCGCTCATGAAACAGGTACTACTCAAAATTTCGGGACGAAATTTTCTTTAACGGGGAGGTACTGTGATGACCCGAAAAATTTCGACTAATTTAAACCAATTCTCTATACGATTTATTATTTTGGCACGTTAAACAAAGTCTGTTAGAGTGAGTCTCAAAATTTTAGAACTGTTTCATATATACAATTACCTTTGACTACTCTCAACGATTCATGAACAATTATATGTATATATATATATATATATATATATATATATATATATATATATGTACAAGTAAAAACGACTTTCCTACAGTAAAACCCTAGTTGCTACAGTAAAAATTACTTTGCTACAGTAAAACACTATTTGCTACAGTAAAACACTATTTGCTACAGTGAAACCGTATTTTGCTACAGTGCTACAGTGAAAACGAGTTTGCTACAGTGATTTGCTACAGTAAAACACTATTGCTACAGTAAACACTATTTGCTACAGTAAACACTATTTGCTACAGTACACTATTTGCTACAGTAAACACTATTTGATGTCGACGAACTAGCAAACAAAAACAGAAAAGGCGGCCATGCGATCGCATGGCAAAAACACTGAAAACTCATGCGATCGCATGAGCTACAGTAAATCGAAAAGTACTATAAAAGGTCAGTTTTTCTCGACGAAATATTTCATAAATATATATGTACGTTATTTTATAATTATAATTATAATTATAATTTTAATTTTAAGTTTAATAATAATAAAGTACATTCGAGGGTATTTTTAATTCGGGTTTCAAACCGTTTTAAAATAAGGAAATATTGGGTATTGTTCGGGGTATTGTTCTTGAATCCAAGACCAACCATACAGTCGTCTACCATCATTACGTCTACGCAATTTGCCTACAATATTGAATCGCAATATTGAACTGTGAGTTATAGTCTCTCTTTTTAAATACTTTAAATATTTTTGGGCTGAGAATACATGCAATTTATTTTAAACGCAATAAGACACAAGTACATACAAAATTCTACACTGAGTTAAACCGAAAATCCCTTAGCTTTGGTAACTAGTAGCTGCCAGTACATAGGATATGGACTGGTGGGCGCGAATAATTGTATATGGATCCATAGGGCTTGACATCCCCGTCCGAGCTAGAGCGCTAGCCTTTCAACGGACGTATGTTATTTGAGTTTAAGACACGTTGGTTTGCGTGTATTAAAACGAATGGGGTAATTATCACTATAGCGTTAAGTTTAGTTACCAGGGTGCTCTGTTACGTAGAATCTATTGATAAACTTTTGATGAAATCTTGTGGTCTATCTTTATATATGTTTATGACTCGAGCAATTAAACCTATAACTCACCAACATCCGTGTTGACTTTTTAGCATGTTTTATTCTCAGGTCCTTAGAATGCTTCCGCTGTGATGTGCTTCTTGCCTGCATGGAGTCTCTCATGCTTTGTACAAAGTTTATTGCATTCAAAATAAAACTGCGCTGTGTAATAAATAATTGGACTGTGATGTCAACCTGTAAATTAAAGACTTATATATTTTGGGGTTTTGCTTATACCTAAGCACTCGCCCACATGTTTATAACTTTCTATGTTTAGAAAGTCACTTATTTTAATGAATGCAATATTTTATCAAAACGTATCATATAGAGGTCAAAACCTCACTGTGGAATCAATGATTAACGTGCCGCGTCAATAGCGATTTTGACGGGTCGTTACAAATATGCCCCTTTTTATTAAGTCTGGTAATGTAAGAATTAGGGAACAGACACCCTAATTGACGCGAATCCTAAAGATAGATCTATTAGGCCTAACAAACCTCATCCAAAGTACCGGATGCTTTAGTACTTCGAAATTTATATCATATCCGAAGGGTGTCCCGGAATGATGGGGACATTCTTAAATATGCAGCTTGTTAATGTCGGTTACCAGGTGTTCACCATATGAATGATTTTTATCTCTATGTATGGGATGTGTATTGAAATATGAAATCTTGGTCTATTGTTACGATTTGATATATATAGGTTAAACCTATAACTCACCAACATTTTTGTTGACGTTTAAAACATGTTTATTCTCAGGTGAATACTAAGAGCTTTCGCTGTTGCATACTAAAATAAGGACAAGATTTGGAGTCCATGTGTAGTGACCCGAACTTTTCCATGTTTATATAAATTAATTGAGATTGATATTTACATGATTAAATGTTTCCAACATGTTAAGCAATCAAACTTGTTAAGACTTGATTAATTGAAATATGTTTCATATAGACAAGTGACCACCCAAGTTGACCGGTGATTCACGAACGTTAAAACTTGTAAAAACTATATGATGACATATATATGGATATATATATAGTTAACATGATACTATGATAAGTAAACATATCATTAAGTATATTAACAATGAACTACATATGTAAAAACAAGACTACTAACTTAATGATTTTTAAACGAGACATATATGTAACGATTATCGTTGTAAAGACATTTAATGTATATATATATCATATTAAGAGATATTCATACATGATAATATCATGGTAATATAATAATTTAAAATCTCATTTGATATTATAAACATTGGGTTAACAACATTTAACAAGATCGTTAACCTAAAGGTTTCAAAATAACACTTACATGTAACGACTAACGATGACTTAACGACTCGGTTAAAATGTATATACATGTAGTGTTTTAATATGTATTTATACACTTTTGAAAGACTTCAATACACTTATCAAAATACTTCTACTTAACAAAAATGCTTACAATTACATCCTCGTTCAGTTTCATCAACAATTCTACTCGTATGCACCCGTATTCGTACTCGTACAATACACAGCTTTTAGATGTATGTACTATTGGTATATACACTCCAATGATCAGCTCTTAGTAGCCCATGTGAGTCACCTAACACATGTGGGAACTATCATTTAGCAACTAGCATGAAATATCTCATAAAATTACAAAAATATGAGTAATCAGTCATGACTTATTTACATGAAAACAAAATTACATATCCTTTATATCTAATCCATACACCAATGACCAAAAACACCTACAAACACTTTCATTCTTCAATTTTCTTCATCTAATTGATCTCTCTCAAGTTCTGTCTTCAAGTTCTAAGTGTTCTTCATATATTCTACAAGTTCTAGTTACATAAAATCAAGAATACTTTCAAGTTTGCTAGCTCACTTCCAATCTTGTAAGGTGATCATCCAACCTCAAGAAATCTTTGTTTATTACAGTAGGTTATCATTATAATACAAGGTAATAATCATATTCAAACTTTGGTTCAATTTCTATAACTATAACAATCTTATTTCAAGTGATGATCTTACTTGAACTTGTTTTCGTGTCATGATTCTGCTTCAAGAACTTCGAGCCATCCAAGGATCCGTTGAAGCTAGATCCATTTTTCTCTTTTCTAGTAGGTTTATCCAAGGAACTTAAGGTAGTAATGATGTTCATAACATCATTCGATTCATATATATAAAGCTATCTTATTCGAAGGTTTAAACTTGTAATCACTAGAACATAGTTTAGTTAATTCTAAACTTGTTCGCAAACAAAAGTTAATCCTTCTAACTTGACTTTTAAAATCAACTAAACACATGTTCTATATCTATATGATATGCTAACTTAATGATTTAAAACCTGGAAACACGAAAAACACCGTAAAACCGGATTTACGCCGTCGTAGTAACACCGCGGGCTGTTTTGGGTTAGTTAATTAAAAACTATGATAAACTTTGATTTAAAAGTTGTTATTCTGAGAAAATTATTTTTATTATGAATATGAAACTATATCCAAAAATTATGGTTAAACTCAAAGTGGAAGTATGTTTTCTAAAATGGTCATCTAGACGTCGTTCTTTCGACTGAAATGACTACCTTTACAAAAATGACTTGTAACTTATTTTTCTGACTATAAACCTATACTTTTTCTGTTTAGATTCATAAAATAGAGTTCAATATGAAACCATAGCAATTTGATTCACTCAAAACGGATTTAAAATGAAGAAGTTATGGGTAAAACAAGATTGGATAATTTTTCTCATTTTAGCTACGTGAAAATTGGTAACAAATCTATTCCAACCATAACTTAATCAACTTGTATTGTATATTATGTAATCTTGAGATACCATAGACACGTATACAGTGTTTCGACCTATCATGTCGACACATCTATATATATTTCGGAACAACTATTGAGACTCTATATGTGAATGTTGGAGTTAGCTATACAGGGTTGAGGTTGATTCCAAAATATATATAGTTTGAGTTGTGATCAATACTGAGATATGTATACACTGGGTCATGGATTGATTCAAGATAATATTTATTGATTTATTTCTGTACATCTAACTGTGGACAACTAGTTGTAGGTTACTAACGAGGACAGCTGACTTAATAAACTTAAAACATCAAAATATATTAAAAGTGTTGTAAATATATTTTAAACATACTTTGATATATATGTATATATTGTTATAGGTTCGTGAATCAACCAGTGGCCAAGTCTTACTTCCCGACGAAGTAAAAATCTGTGAAACTGAGTTATAGTCCCACTTTTAAAATCTAATATTTCTGGGATGAGAATACATGCAGGTTTTATAAATGATTTACAAAATAGACGCAAGTACGTGAAACTACATTCTATGGTTGAATTATCGAAATCGAATATGCCCCTTTTTATTAAGTCTGGTAATCTAAGAATTAGGGAACAGACACCCTAATTGACGTGAATCCTAAAGATAGATCTATTGGGCCTAACAAACCCCATCCAAAGTACCGGATGCTTTAGTACTTCGAAATTTATATCATATCCGAAGGGTGTCCCGGAATGATGGGGATATTCTTATATATGCATCTTGTTAATGTCAGTTACCAGGTGTTCACCATATGAATGATTTTTATCTCTATGTATGGGATGTGTATTGAAATATGAAATCTTGTGGTCTATTATTATGATTTGATATATATAGGTTAAACCTATAACTCACCAACATTTTTGTTGATGTTTTAAGCATGTTTATTCTCAGGTGATTATTAAGAGCTTCCGCTGTCGCATACTTAAATAAGGACGAGATTTGGAGTCCATGCTTGTATGATATTGTGTAAAAACTTCATTCAAGAAACTTATTTTGTTGTAACATATTTGTATTGTAAACCATTATGTAATGGTCGTGTGTAAACAGGATATTTTAGATTATCATTATTTGATAATCTACGTAAAGCTTTTTAAACCTTTATTGATGAAATAAAGGTTATGGTTTGTTTTAAAATGAATGCAGTCTTTGAAAAACGTCTCATATAGAGGTCAAAACCTCGCAACAAAATCAATTAATATGGAACGTTTTTAATCAATAAGAACGGGACATTTCAGTTGGTATCCGAGCGTTGGTCTTAGAGAACCAGAATTTTGCATTAGTGTGTCATATCGAGTTTGTTAGGATGCATTAGTGAGTCTGGACTTCGACCGTGTTTACTTGAAAAATGATTGCTTAACAAATTTTGTTGGAAACTATATATTTTTAACATGTGAATATTATGTGATATATTAATCTCTTAACGCGTTTGATATTATGTGATAGATGTCTACCTCTAGAACAAGTTCCATTGACTCACCTAATAATAATGAAGAGTAAAATGTAAATTGGAATGATTCGTGGACTGATTCACAAGTTCCCGAAGAGGAACCGGAAGAAGAGTCGGAACCGGAAGAAGAATCGGAACCGGAAGAAGAATCGGAACCGGATGAAGAAATAGAACCGGTGAGGGAAATAATAAAACGGTTAAGTAAAAGAAAATCCTCAACCAACCGACCAAGGTTAATTATGGTCAATGGTGTTTCCGCCAAGGAAGCAAAATATTGGGAGGATTACCAATTCTCCGATGAATCGGATTCCGACGAGAATTCCGATGATGTTATAGAAATTACCCCAACTGAATTTAAAAAGGCAAAAGAAAATAATAAGGGAAAGGGCATAAAAATAGAGAAATCTAATTCCAACCCCGATGAACTTTATATGTATCATCAACCCCCGAAGTCCTTAAGTTGTAACAATGACCCGGGAACCTCTAAACCACCAGGTTTTTCTAAACCAATGTGGAAAACGACGGCTCGTATTAGGGGAACATCATATATCCCTAGAAACTTGGCAAAACGAACCAAAACCGAAGAAGAAGAAACAAGCGAGTCGGAATAAGATAGTTGTATTCGTGTGGTGTATTATATGTAATATAGTGTGCTTATGCTTTAAGATATATGTAAAAATTGCTTGTATTAATAAGTATTTTTTTTATGAATCTAACTCTTGTCTATTTTACAGTATAAAAACACAAAATGGATAGACAACCCAATATTTTAAGAGACCTACCAGGAGACATGATTGATGAAATCTTGTCTAGAGTCGGTCAGAATTCTTCGGCACAACTATTTAAGGCGAGATCAGTTTGTAAGACATTCGAAGAACGTTCCAAGAATGCCTTGGTTTATAAAAGGCTTTCGTTCGAAAGATGGGGGATATCACATTGGGAAATCCATAAGTTACGATGTGTTTACTTTGACGCATATATTGCGGGGAACCCAAATGCTATTTTACGCAATGGGTTAAGAAATTATTTTGACTCAATATATCCGAATATTGGACTTCGTGATTTAGAAAAAGCGGCTAACATGCAACATAAAGAAGCATGTTATGCTTACGGATTAGTAATGTTCGCTTCTCACCAAAGTGAGAACAAGAACATCGGGCTACAACTATTAAACAAAACGTTCCCACAAGTGACGGAGTCGGTAATTGGGGTAAGAAATGAGGTTTTTAGATTGTTACGGGACTGTTGGACATTACGTAACCCTCGTCCCTTTGACGGCGTTACAACACGCTGTCTTATCAACGGCCATAATGGTTATGTTCCACAAGACCAAGGATAGGAAGTAATCCTAGTAAAACCAGAATGCATGACTTATTTCTGGACGTATGAATTACGTGTCTTTATTGCCTTTGCTGAACGACTTGTGTACTAGCTAGAATTATCTTCACAACCATCTTGTATCAAATTTATTGTGTGCTATATTTCATGCTATATGTAAAATAAGCGGTATTGTAAGTTTGTAAAATATTGTGTAAAAGTTTGAACGCGAAATATTATTATAATTAGTTTTTCATATAGAATTGTAGTAGTTGAATTGTATATTAGCTACTAAGTATGAACTTAACGGGTAGGTACTACCCGAATTTAAACTTATAAAACGCTAATATGAAGAAAAAGCTTTTATAAATGAGTTCATATTATGCTACGAAATACTATTAACTACTCTCAATATTCTGTATGATTAACTTGTTCCATTTGACTATTTTGAAGGAAATGGCACCGACTACTCGACACACCGTGAATATGAATGAAGAGGAATTCCGTACTTTTCTAGCTTCAAACATAGCCGCAGTATAGGCTGCGCTACATACCAACAATAACCTTGGATCTAGCAGTACAGGAAATCGTGTAGGATGCACCTACAAAGAATTCACTGCCTGCAAACCTTTGGAATTTGATGGAATCGAAGGACCGATCGGATTGAAACGGTGGACCGAGAAGGTCGAATCGGTGTTTGCCATAAGTAAGTGTACTGAAGAGGACAAAGTGAAGTACGCTACGCATACCTTCACAGGTTCTGCGTTAACATGGTGGAATACCTATCTAGAGCAAGTGGGACAAGACGATGCGTACGCACTACCGTGGTCAGCATTCAAGCACTTGATGAACGAGAAGTACCGTCCCAGAACCGAGGTCAATAAGCTCAAGATAGAACTTAGAGGGTTATGAACCCAAGGATTTGATATTACCACGTACGAAAGACGATTCACAGAATTGTGCCTATTGTGTCCGGGAGCATTTGAAGATGAGGAAGAGAAGATCGATGCGTTTGTGAATGGATTACCGGAAAGAATCCAAGAAGATATAAGTTCACACGAGCCCGCCTCCATACAACAGGCATGTAGAATGGCTCACAAACTAGTGAACCAGATTGAAGAAAGAATTAAAGAACAGACTGCTGAAGAGGCCAATGTGAAGCAAGTCAAAAGAAAGTGGGAGGAAAACGGTGATAAGAATCACCAATACAACAACAACAGCAATTACACCAATAATCGCAACAATTATCCCAACAATCGCAACATCAATCGCAACTACAACAAACGGCCCAACAACAACAACAACAACAGCAACTACAACAATCATCTCAACAACAATAATAACCGCAACAACAACAACAATCAGAAGCAGCTATGTCAAAGGTGTGAAAAGTATCACTCGGGGTTCTGCACCAAATTTTGCAACAAGTGTAAAAGAAATGGTCATAGCGCGGCGAAGTGTGAGGTCTACGGACCAGGGGTTAATAGAACGAAAGGAACAAATGGTGTCGGAACGAGTAATGGCGGAGCAAGTAGTGTCGGAGCAAGTTATGCCAATGTAGTTTGTTATAAATGTGGAAAACCGGGCCACATTATTAGAAATTGCCCGAACCAGGAGAACACGAATGGACAAGGCCGCGGAAGAGTTTTCAATATTAATGCGGCAGAGGCACAGGAAGACCCGGAGCTTGTTACGGGTATGTTTCTTATTGACAATTAATCTGCTTACATTTTATTTGATTCGGGTGCGGATAGAAGCTATATGAGTAGAGATTTTTGTGCTAAATTAAGTTGTCCATTGACGCCTTTGGATAGTAAATTTTTACTTGAATTAGCAAATGGTAAATTAATTTCAGCAGATAATATATGTCGGAATCGAGAAATTAAACTGGTTAGTGAAACATTTAAGATTGATTTGATACCAGTAGAGTTAGGGAGTTTTGATGTGATAATCGGTATGGACTGGTTGAAAGAAGTGAAAGCAGAGATCGTTTGTTACAAAAATACAATTCGCATTATACGAGAAAAAGGAAAACCCTTAATGGTGTACGGAGAAAAGGGCAACATGAAGCTACATCTTATTAGTAATTTGAAGGCACAAAAACTAATAAGAAAAGGTTGCTATGCTGTTCTAGCACACGTCGAGAAAGTACAAACTGAAGAAAAGAGCATCAATGATGTTCCCATTGCAAAAGAATTTCCCGATGTATTTTTGAAAGAATTACCGGGATTACCCCCACATCGATCCGTTGAATTTCAAATAGATCTTGTACCAGGAGCTGCACCAATAGCTCATGCTCCTTACAGACTCGCATCCAGCGAGATGAAAGAACTGCAAAGCCAATTACAAGAACTTTTAGAGCGTGGTTTCATTCGACCAAGCACATCACCGTGGGGAGCTCCTGTTTTGTTTGTCAAGAAGAAAGATGGTACATTCAGGTTGTGTATCGACTACCGAGAGTTGAACAAACTTACCATCAAGAACCGCTACCCACTACCGAGAATCGACGACTTATTTGATCAACTACAAGGCTCGTCTATTTATTCAAAGATTGACTTACGTTCCGGGTATCATCAAATGCGGGTGAAAGAAGATGATATTCCAAAGACTGCTTTCAGAACACGTTACGGTCATTACGAGTTTATGGTCATGCCGTTTGGTTTAACTAATGCACCAGCTGTGTTCATGGACCTTATGAACCGAGTGTGTGGACCATACCTTGACAAGTTTGTCATTGTTTTCATTGATGACATACTTATTTACTCAAAAAATGACCAAGAACACGGTGAACATTTGAGAAAGGTGTTAGAAGTATTGAGGAAAGAAGAATTGTACGCTAAGTTTTCAAAGTGTGCATTTTGGTTGGAAGAAGTTCAATTCCTCGGTCACATAGTGAACAAAGAAGGTATTAAGGTGGATCCGGCAAAGATAGAAACTGTTGAAAAGTGGGAAACCCCGAAAACTCCGAAACACATACGCCAGTTTTTAGGACTAGCTGGTTACTACAGAAGGTTCATCCAAGACTTTTCCAGAATAGCAAAACCCTTGACTGCATTAACGCATAAAGGGAAGAAATTTGAATGGAATGATGAACAAGAGAAAGCGTTTCAGTTATTGAAGAAAAAGCTAACTACGGCACCTATATTGTCATTGCCTGAAGGGAATGATGATTTTGTGATTTATTGTGACGCATCAAAGCAAGGTCTCGGTTGTGTTTTAATGCAACGAACGAAGGTGATTGCTTATGCGTCTAGACAATTGAAGATTCATGAACAAAATTATACGACGCATGATTTGGAATTAGGCGCGGTTGTTTTTGCATTAAAGACTTGGAGGCACTACTTATATGGGGTCAAAAGTATTATATATACTGACCACAAAAGTCTTCAACACATATTTAATCAGAAACAACTGAATATGAGGCAGCGTAGGTGGATTGAATTATTGAATGATTACGACTTTGAGATTCGTTACCACCCGGGGAAGGCAAATGTGGTAGCCGATGCCTTGAGCAGGAAGGACAGAGAACCCATTCGAGTAAAATCTATGAATATAATGATTCATAATAACCTTACTACTCAAATAAAGGAGGCGCAACAAGGAGTTTTAAAAGAGGGAAATTTAAAGGATGAAATACCCAAAGGATCGGAGAAGCATCTTAATATTCAGGAAGACGGAACCCGGTATAGGGCTGAAAGGATTTGGGTACCAAAATTTGGAGATATGAGAGAAATGGTACTTAGAGAAGCTCATAAAATCAGATACTCAATACATCCTGGAACGGGGAAGATGTACAAGGATCTCAAGAAACATTTTTGGTGGACGGGTATGAAAGCCGATGTTGCTAAATACGTAGGAGAATGTTTGACGTGTTCTAAGGTCAAAGCTGAGCATCAGAAACCATCAGGTCTACTTCAACAACCCGAAATTCCGGAATGAAAATGGGAAAACATTACCATGGATTTCATCACTAAATTGCCAAGGACTGCAAGTGGTTTTGATACTATTTGGGTAATAGTTGATCGTCTCACCAAATCAGCACACTTCCTGCCAATAAGAGAAGATGACAAGATAGAGAAGTTAGCACGACTGTATTTGAAGGAAGTCGTCTCCAGACATGGAATACCAATCTCTATTATCTCTGATAGGGATGGCAGATTTATTTCAAGATTCTAGCAGACATTACAGCAAGCATTAGGAACTCGTCTAGACATGAGTACTGCCTATCATCCACAAACTGATGGGCAGAGCGAAAGGACGATACAAATGCTTGAAGACATTCTACGAGCATGTGTTATTGATTTCGGAAACAGTTGGGATCGACATCTACCGTTAGCAGAATTTTCCTACAACAACAGCTACCATTCAAGCATTGAGATGGCGCCGTTTAAAGCACTTTATGGTAGAAAGTACAGGTCTCTGATTTGTTGGAGTGAAGTGGGGGATAGACAGATTACGGGTCCGGAGATTATACAAGAAACTACCGAGAAGATCATCCAAATTCAACAACGGTTGAAAACCGCCCAAAATCGACAAAAGAGCTACGCTGACATTAAAAGAAAAGATATAGAATTTGAAATTGGAGAGATGGTCATGCTTAAAGTTTCACCTTGGAAAGGCGTTGTTCGATTTGGTAAACGAGGGAAATTAAATCCAAGGTATATTGGACCATTCAAGATTATTGATCGTGTCGGACCAGTAGCTTACCGACTTGAGTTACCTCAACAACTCGCGGCTGTACATAACACTTTCCACGTCTCGAATTTGAAGAAATGTTTTGCTAAAGAAGATCTCACTATTTCGTTAGATGAAATCCAAATCAACGAAAAACTTCAATTCATCGAAGAACCCGTCAAAATAATGGATCGTGAGGTTAAAAGACTTAAGCAAAACAAGATACCAATTGTTAAGGTTCGATGGAATGCTCGTAGAGGACCCGAGTTCACCTGGGAGTGTGAAGATCACATGAAGAAGAAATACCCGCATCTATTTCCAGAAGATTCGTCAACACCTTCAACAGCTTAAAATTTCGGGACGAAATTTATTTAACGGGTAGGTACTGTAGTGACCCGAACTTTTCCATGTTTATATATATTAATTGAGATTGATATTTACATGATTAAATGTTTCAAACATGTTAAGCAATCAAACTTTTTAAGACTTGATTAATTGAAATATGTTTCATATAGACAAGTGACCACCCAAGTTGACCGGTGATTCACGAACGTTAAAACTTGTAAAAACTATATGATGACATATATATGGATATATATATATATAGTTAACATGATACTATGATAATTAAACATATCATTAAGTATATTAACAATGAACTACATATGTAAAAACAAGACTACTAACTTAATGATTTTTAAACGAGACATATATGTAACGATTATCGTTGTAAAGACATTTAATGTATATATATCATATTAAGAGATATTCATACATGATAATATCATGATAATATAATAATTTAAAATCTCATTTAATATTATAAACATTGGGTTAACAACATTTAACAAGATCGTTAACCTAAAGGTTTCAAAACAACACTTACATGTAACGACTAACGATGACTTAACGGCTCAGTTAAAATGTATATACATGTAGTGTTTTAATATGTATTTATAAACTTTTGAAAGACTTCAATACACTTATCAAAATACTTCTACTTAACAAAAATGCTTACAATTACATCCTCGTTCAGTTTCATCAACAATTCTACTCGTATGCACCCGTATTCGTACTCGTACAATACACAGCTTATAGATGTATGTACTATTGGTATATACACTCCAATGATCAGCTCTTAGCAGCCCATGTGAGTCACCTAACACATGTGGGAACCATCATTTAGAAACTAGCATGAAATATCTCATAAAATTACAAAAATATGAGTAATCATTCATGACTTATTTACATGAAAACAAAATTACATATCCTTTATATCTAATCCATACACCAACGACCAAAAACACCTACAAAAACTTTCATTCTTCAATTTTCTTCATCTAATTGATCTCTCTCAAGTTCTATCTTCAAGTTCTAAGTGTTCTTCATATATTCTACAAGTTCTAGTTACATAAAATCAAGAATACTTTCAAGTTTGATAGCTCACTTCCAATCTTGTAAGGTGATCATCCAACCTCAAGAAATCTTTGTTTATTACAGTAGGTTATCATTCTAATACAAGGTAATAATCATATTCAAACTTTGGTTCAATTTCTATAACTATAACAATCTTATTTCAAGTGATGATCTTACTTGAACTTGTTTTCGTGTCATGATTCTGCTTCAAGAACTTCGAGCCATCCAAGGATCCGTTGAAGCTAGATCCATTTTTCTCTTTTCCAGTAGGTTTATCCAAGGAACTTAAGGTAGTAATGATGTTCATAACATCATTCGATTCATATATATAAAGCTATCTTATTCGAAGGTTTAAACTTGTAATCACTAGAACATAGTTTAGTTAATTCTAAACTTGTTCGCAAACAAAAGTTAATCCTTCTAACTTGACTTTTAAAATCAACTAAACACATGTTCTATATCTATATGATATGCTAACTTAATGATTTAAAACCTGGAAACACGAAAAACACCGTAAAATCGGATTTACGCCGTCGTAGTAACACCGCGGGCTGTTTTGGGTTAGTTAATTAAAAACTATGATAAACTTTGATTTAAAAGTTGTTATTCTGAGAAAATTATTTTTATTATGAACATGAAACTATATCCAAAAATTATGGTTAAACTCAAAGTGGAAGTATGTTTTCTAAAATGGTCATCTAGACGTCGTTCTTTCGACTGAAATGACTACCTTTAAAAAAACGACTTGTAACTTATTTTTCCGACTATAAACCTATACTTTTTCTGTTTAGATTCATAAAATAGAGTTCAATATGAAACCATAGCAATTTGATTCACTCAAAACGGATTTAAAATGAAGAAGTTATGGGTAAAACAAGATTGGATAATTTTTCTCATTTTAGCTACGTGAAAATTGGTAACAAATCTATTCCAACCATAACTTAATCAACTTGTATTGTATATTATGTAATCTTGAGATACCATAGACACGTATACAATGTTTCAAACTATCATGTCGACACATCTATATATATTTCGGAACAACCATAGACACTCTATATGTGAATGTTGGAGTTAGCTATACAGGGTTGAGGTTGATTCCAATATATATATAGTTTGAGTTGTGATCAATACTAAGATATGTATACACTGGGTCATGGATTGATTCAAGATAATATTTATTGATTTATTTCTGTACATCTAACTGTGGACAACTAGTTGTAGGTTACTAACGAGGACAGCTGACTTAATAAACTTAAAACATCAAAATATATTAAAAGTGTTGTAAATATATTTTGAACATACTTTGATATATATGTATATATTGTTATAGGTTCGTGAATCAACCAGTGGCCAAGTCTTACTTCCTGACGAAGTAAAAATCTGTGAAAGTGAGTTATAGTCCCACTTTTAAAATCTAATATTTTTGGGATGAGAATACATGCAGGTTTTATAAATGATTTACAAAATAGACGCAAGTACGTGAAACTACATTCTATGGTTGAATTATCGAAATCGAATATGCCCCTTTTTATTAAGTCTGGTAATCTAAGAATTAGGGAACAGACACCCTAATTGATGGGAATCCTAAAGATAGATCTATTGGGCCTAACAAACCCCATCCAAAGTACCGGATGCTTTAGTACTTCGAAATTTATATCATATCCGAAGGGTGTCCCGGAATGATGCGGATATTCTTATATATGCATCTTGTTAATGTCGGTTACCAGGTGTTCACCATATGAATGATTTTTATCTCTATGTATGGGAAATGTATTGAAATATGAAATCTTGTCTTCTATTATTATGATTTGATATATATAGGTTAAACCTATAACTCACCAACATTTTTGTTGACATTTTAAGCATGTTTATTCTCAGGTGATTATTAAGAGCTTCCGCTGTCGCATACTTAAATAAGGACGAGATTTGGAGTCCATGCTTGTATGATATTGTGTAAAAACTGCATTCAAGAAACTTATTTTGTTGTAACATATTTGTATTGTAAACCATTATGTAATGGTCGTGTGTAAACAGGATATTTTAGATTATCATTATTTGATAATCTACGTAAAGCTTTTTAAACCTTTATTGATGAAATAAAGGTTATGGTTTGTTTTAAAATGAATGCAGTCTTTGAAAAACGTCTCATATAGAGGTCAAAACCTCGCAACGAAATCAATTAATATGGAACGTTTTTAATCAATAAGAATGGGACATTTCACCATGTTTGTATGATATTGTGTAAAAACTGCATTCAAGAAACTGATTTCGATGTAACATATTTGTATTGTAAACCATTATGTAATGGTCGTGTGTAAACATGATATTTTAGATTATCATTATTTGATAATCTACGTAAAGCTTTTTGAACCTTTATTTATGAAATAAAGGTTATGGTTTGTTTTAAAAATGAATGCAGTCTTTGAAAAATGTCTCATATAGAGGTCAAAACCTCGCAACGAAATCAATTAATATGGAACGTTTTTAATCAATAAGAACGGGACATTTCATACACTTCCTTTCACCCCATTATCAGAATCTTCACGGATAACATTCCGGAATCGTAACTCACAATCATAAAGCAAGATCTCGAGTCGACATCAATAACCCATCACTCTTCCTCGTTAGGAACTCCGAATACCTATCGAGGCTTAGCACGGTACACTCTGACACTTCACTATTCATAATACCACCGGAGCTTCCTCGGGCAACAACAATAACTCCCCCACTTAGGATTCAGCTCCATATTCTTACCGCTAAGATGGTAACATCCCACGGTATTGTAACTCCAACTCACACATGACCATTCTCACCGTTGGTCATAAACACCAAATCACCGCAAGTTCACTTTAGGCTCTCAGAGCTGACATACACAATCACTTGAGATGTCATACACGCGACAACATCGCACCTTCATACCACAATTACAAATAACAGTCCTTCACCGTTCGCAAAGCGAACTCCACCAAAGTCTCAGATACACCTCTACGACTAGGCATATGCCACTCCGCTTAATCATCGCTCATCTCAGTCGAGATCACTCGACCTTCCTCGCAATGAATCTTTAATAACAATTACTCACTCTCATGGAGAAGAGTGACCAATCTAGAGCAATAATTATATCGACCGCAATATCAACACTTCATCATAACCTTTGGCCTAACCGACCATTAAGTTCATCACCGGCTCACCGGTCATCTTTACCCTTCTATCACTTAAGAGCAACAAGATTCGCTTGTCCGTCACTTCATAAGAAGTATTTACCGCTATGCACTTAAACTTCAACTTTCGCAACCGTCGAAATTACTATCACCCGTCGATCACTATTACAATCTTCGCTGCTTACAGGGGTATCTCAAGGACACCCTAAGAACAAAGTGATCACACCATCACCGGAGTTGAACATCACACTAGCAGGTATAAGGAGGCACCTGACGCAGTGTCATGCAGACTCCCACCGCAACCTATCGAGATTTAGAAACTCGAGCTTTGGGTTGCATACACCTGATGTCACCCATCTCTCCACAATAATGACCCGAAGTCATACCTACCGAAAAACCTTACGGTTTATTGTCTTTTCAAAAGTTCCTAGCGATCACACGGTACCTGCAATTTCTGCAAGGCCAAACGATATAGCCTAGCGAAATCTTCCGTCTAACACTAAGAGGTGCTTGGAAACACCAAGTCTTACACCCTTCCACACATCGACATAATCACTACTACTAGGGATATTCCGTTAGGAATGTTACCCTATAATCCACAACACACTAACACAATCATCGTCATACGGGTCCCACTCATATGAGTTCTAATAACCCGAAGACTCCTCGACTCGCCAATTCCAAGGCGAATCACAACTGGAACCCTAACACGATTCTCTAACCACACACTCTACCGAGTGCAACCCCAAACCACAATCATTAGACTTGTCGTATTCCATTACGGAATTTAAGTCCTCGACGCACACACACACATACAATAATCGGTCATCCTAGTTACGATGGGTAACTACAACCAATGACGATCTCAAATAATGCACCCACTACGTAGGGTGACTAATTATGCGCCGAACTCGTGAGTTGGCTCACTCATTTAACTAACGAATCCACCGTAACAATTTTCGACTCACAACAAATCCGATGTGACAACAAGCACATCCCTCGAGACCACTATAACCTACGAGCCAATAAAAGATTCCTAACTCGTCCCGATTCTACCCCAACCATGCCACGTTTCCTCCGATCGGTACTCGTCATGTCATGCTTGGTGTCAAGATACACGGTTGTAATAATGGTGATCGGTCACTATTACAATTGCGTACCTTAGCATTTTCGCATGGTCACGTAAAGTACTTTACCCGGACTGACGCGACATTCACACAAGATAACACGCGATAACTCTTAGTACCCGAATGACCAAAGTCCTTACCGCGAACTTGATCACTCAAACCGCCGAACATGCGAATCTCCCCAATAGATTCGTCCCTAGGACACCGCACCAATAGGTACCTGTATATATACACCAATATACAATATAGTAATAAACGTACACAATTACACCACAACAACAAGTCAACCTACAACCTGGGTAACTATCACTGAAACAACGTCCAAGTTCGCCTACTTACATTAGGCACTAGCTAACTAAGGCACTAATTTACGCGCAAAATAAGGCCCCACATAATCACACTTTGGACAAACACAAGTCCTAGTTAGTCACCTACTCTAAGGCACTAACAAATCTCAATTCGACCTGTATTCCTACAAGTCTTGCAAATAATGCATAACCGTCAATAAGTCTAAGACTAGACACCTATTCCAAGGTCACCTAATTCCCTTAGACTATGCTCTGATACCACTTGTAACGACTCAACCCGTTATCCAACCGAACACGGAAAGTTTTTTTTTTTTTTTACAGAGGGGTGCGCGGCGCGCAACCCTTTATGTGCGCGGCGCGCACAAGGCCTGACAGCCTCTGTCCGGATTTTTCAAATTTTGATTAAAGATCTCCTGCTTCCCGACACTTTTAGACGAAACGGTTTTCACAACACATTATAATAGTTAAAACTAACACGTTTCAATATTAAAACGAGTTTTACGACACCGGGCCCACATCGGACGTTTTACAACTTTCGTACAAAATTCAAGTTTCAATCCCAATTTACATTTAGACGAGTTAGGACTCTATAACCCAACCCGATACCAAGAGCATAATCCCAGGGACTACCAAATCCCCAATCCGCGTCCGTATATCCAAAAGCTACCCCATCGAGCCCAAGCGCTCCTACGCAACTAGTCTAACAACTCAAGTACTTGCAAACACTTACACACATACCGCATACAAGCTAGCAATATAATTAGCATACCATCTCAAGTACGAAGCTAATAATCTCCAAAACCGCAACTAGCATAAACAATAGCATATAATCGACATAATACAATATGCTACAATACAATACAATACACAACCATGGTTAACCATACTCGCGTCATGGTGCTACCGGCTCTTTGGTTCACAACATACACATCGGTTATGACGCTACCGGCTCTTTGGTTCACATCACAACCCGAGTCATGCTCACGCTAAAGTGCTACTGGCTCTTTGGTTCACACTCTAACAACTAGTGCCGTAGTGCTACCGGCTCTTTGGTTCACACTACAACACACGTACTATGATGCTACCGGCTCTTTGGTTCACATCATAGCATGCTTGCACATACTATGGCACTACCGGCTCTTTGGTTCATACCATAGCATACAAATAAATACATTATATACATACGCATATAATTATTCCACTCACCTTGGAATGCCCGCACAAGTCATGTGTAACATGATCTCCATCCTCAAATCCGAGCAAGTAACCACCTATATCACACATAGGTACAATATACACATAAATAGCCATTCTCTAAAAGAGAACCCGAAAAACATCTCTTAGCCGAGGGATCACACCTTGCTTGCCAAAAACCCACCCATTTATCACCTAATGGACACAAACCAATTACCACTTCGGGTGGTAATTCAAGCCCACTCAACAAAGTACAGTTTAACCCAAATGGTACTCGACACCAATTAGACCAAACCTAGGTCTTAACACTAAATTACTACTTAGGTAGTAATCATTTCAATGTCATTTAACACTTAACAAAAGTGTTTAACATCCATTTAACCAAAACTAGTGTCGTTACCAAATTCAACCCAATCATAGTCAACCCATTTTGACCTAAGTCCCAAAACGCCCAAAATCACTAACGACTAGTGATTATATTTCCAAAACATAAATTAACACCTAAATCAAGTATTTACATACTTGATTTACCAAAACTTGACTCAAAATTTATTTTGACACCAAATCAAGGTTAACACCCATTTGACCAACAAACATGTTCTTATGAACATCTAAAACACCAACACACTTACAATCTAGTGAATTAACTCCCAAACCATGATGAATACTTCCAAATTCATCATCAAACCCTAAAACCACAATAATCGAGTTTACTTACACTAGCAATACAACAAAATCCCCAATTTCATGAGAAATGGGGTTTAGAACCCCAACAAGCTCAAACCCTAAACATAAACAAGAATCTTATAATTAAATTCAGAGTTAGAGCTTACCACCACAACCAAAACGTAACCGTGAATGAGATGAACAATCTTAACTCTCGAGCTTTAGATCGATTCAAGCTTCTTCTTCTCCAAAACCCCAAATCTCTCTCTAGAACTCTCTCTCTCTCTCTCTTTAAGATAGATGAGAGTGTTTGTGGATGTGAAAGTGATCCAAAATTGGATCCAAGTCTGATAATAAGGCTACAGATCCGTCCTCAAGTGAAAAGACCAAAAAGCCCCTCATTTAACTCAAAATGGAAAAAGGCAGAAAACTGTCCCAGGCCGCGCACCCTTGAATGTACGCGGCGCGCACAAGGGTCTAAACAGATTCTGAAGTTCAGGGACTGATTCTGACTAATCCTAATTCTGATGTAAATTCTGAAAATGCATAAGTGTTAGGTAGACCTTTTGTGGCACTTTCTGGTGCACACATTTTCTGACACTTTCAGGAACATTTCCTGACGCACAAAATTCAGAGTGTTATATGAGCTAATTCAAGGAGCTCACTTCTAACACCACTTTGTAAAGGTACCCACATTCTTCCATATCTAAGCCTTAGATCACGGGAATCTACTATAAAATCATTAACTTGCCCTTTGATTCTTTTTTTCCTCACGTTTTCGGGGGTTAATGCTTCATCTTGCGCTACTCGGATACTATCGAATATTTGGGGTGATATTACCATGACTAAACTCGTTACCTTAATCGGTTGGTGGCTTGACTTCCTACTAAGAGCATCCGCCACGACATTAGCCTTCCCGGGGTGATACAAAATCTCACAATCGTAATCTTTCACCAAGTCGAGCCCTCTCCTTTGTCTATCATTCAAATCTCTTTGATCGAACAAGTACTTTAAGTTCTTATGATCGGTATAAATAGAGAACTTTACACCGTAAAGATAATGGCGCCATATTTTCAAAGCAAAAACCACGGCCGTTAGTTCTAAATCATGGGTGGGATAACGTTTTTCATGTACCTTTAATTGTCGGGAAGCATAAGCCATGACTTTCCCGTTTTGCATTAGCACACACCCCAAACCTTCCTTAGAAGCATCACAATAGACTGTCATATTCTCATTCCCTTCCGATAAGACTAGTATAGGAGCTTGAACAAGTTTCTTTTTAAAGAGTTGAAATGCTTGTTCTTGCTTTTCTTTCCATTTCCATTGCACATTCTTACGGGTTAACTTTGTGAGTGGGGTGGCTATTCTAGAAAAATCTTGTATGAACCGTCGATAATACCCCGCTAAGCCTAGAAAACTCCTAACTTTGGTGGGATTCATAGGCGGTTCCCATCTCATTATCGCTTCAATCTTCGTCGGATCAACACAAATACCCTTCTTATTTATGACGTGTCCTAAAAATCGAACTTCACGAAGCCAAAACTCACACTTAGAGAACTTAGCGAACAAATTTTCTCTTCTTAACGTTTCTAACACTTGTCATAAATGCACCGCATGCTCATCTTCTCCCTTAGAATATACTAAAATATTGTCAATGAATACAATCACAAACCTATCGAGCATCGGTCGACAAACCCTATTAATCAAATCCATAAACGCGGCCGGAGCATTAGTTAAACCAAAAGGCATAACCACGAATTCATAATGACCATACCTCGTGCGAAAATCCGTTTTAGGGATATCCTCTTCCTTCACCTTTAATTGATGATAACCCGACCTTAGATCTATCTTTGAAAAGAAACATGCACCTTGTAATTGATCAAACAAGTCATCTATCCTCGGCAATGGATATTTATTTCTTAATAGTGACCTTATTCAATTCACGATAGTCTATACACATTCTCATTGTTCCATCCTTCTTTTTCACAAACAAAACTGGAGCTCCCCAAGGTGAACTACTAGGACGTATAAAACCCTTATCTATCAAATCTTGTAGTTGAGTCATCATTTCCCTCATTTTTGACGGAGCTAGTCGATAAGGTGCTTTAGAAATTGGCGTGGCTCCGGGAATCAACTCTATTCGAAACTCTACTTCTCGATCGGGAGGAATACCGATCAATTCATCCAGAAACACATCCGGAAACTCATTAACTATCGGTACATCACCTATCCCAATAACCTTCTTTGAATCATCTATCACATGTGCCAAAAATGCACAACACCCATGGGACAAAAATCGTTTAGCTCTAGCATACGTACATATAGGAATAGCATGTCTAGCCCGTTCCCCATAAATCCAAATAGCCTTCCCACTTGGTGCTTGAACTAATACAATTTTCTTATGACATAGTATTATTCCTTCATTGTCATCTAGCCAATCCATACCTACAATTACTTGAAATTCTCCCATATGCATGGGTATTAAATCTATAACAAACTTCTCATCATCCAAAATAATTTCACATCCCTTAATAACACTATATACCATAATGGTTTTATTGTCTGCTATCTCAACCTCTAAAGGATGCTCTAACATACTTGGGGTCATGTCAAAATGTTTACAAAAAGAATAAGAAACAAACGACCGCGTAGCACCAGAATCAAACAAAACATGCGCAGGTAAAGAGTTTACAATAAAGGTACCTGACACCACATTTTGGGATTCCTTCACTTCGAGAGCAGTAATCTGATGAGCTCGGGTTCTTGGTCGGCTATCACTTGTCTTTGGTTCCGTTTTAACCTCCTTCTTGACACCACCACTTGCCAAATCCTTCTTATACTCCGGACATTCGGCTTGAAAATGACCCTTTTCAAAACAATAATAACACTATTTTCCCTTCTTGGGACATTCGGCGGCTCTATGACCCGGTCTCCCACATGAATAACAATTGGTAGTACCCGCTTTACACTCACCCATATGATTCTTACCACACCTATTGCACGTCTTTACATCTTTACCACCACCTTTTCCCGGCGTGAAACCCCTTTTGATTTGTGCGGGGACTCGGAATTAAACTTACCTTTCTTCGGGCCCATATTTTGCATTGACTTTGAATCTTGATCCAACTTTCGTTTAAACGCGGCTTTCTTCTTAAGTTCATGTTCCCTCACAAGTTCCCTGTTCATAATTTCGACTAAGGTCTTATACGTACTCTTATCAATAAACTCGCTTATTTCGGGGTTTAACTTCTCATGATAGTGATCCATCATCAACTTAGGACTTGAAACAAAGTCCGAGCAAAAATGAGACTTATCATTAAACTCGGCATTAAACTCGGTCACTGGTTTACTCCCATGCTCGATATTCATGAATTCGGACTTTAACCTACTAACTTCGGCGGTTGGAGCAAATTGATCCATAAACATCTCGCGAAACTTTTCCCATGGGAAACTTGTTGCCACATTCCGTCCATGTGACTTAACTATAAAATTCCACCATTCATAATCACTTCCCTTCATTTGGTTTGCCGCGTAAATTACCTTTAAGTGTTCGGGACATTCACACAACATGAAAGTTTCCTCTATCTTGTCGATCTACCTTTGACTAACAATCGGATCAACCTTACCATAAAATTCCGGTGGATGACAATTTGCAAAATTCTTGAACTCAAAACGCTCATCCTTCTTTTTCGGGGCTTCTACTTCCTCTTGCCTTACCCCACTTCCCCCTTCCCCTCTTAACAAAGGGTTATTCGCCATAAGAGTCTTTAACTTTTAGTCTAATTGATCATTAATCAACTTCTTTATCTTTTCTAGAAGAGTTGGGGTGTATCGCACCAAAGCTTGTCCTATTTGCCCCGAAAGATCATTTGCCATTGTAACTTCATCAGATTCGGTTTGCGAGCCTTCGATAGATTCCACTGACGGGGTGTGGACGTACTCATCGTCCTCGTTATTACCTTTATTTGGAGATACAATAGCCATTCTAAAACAATACATCCAACTCATTAGTTCAAACACATGTATCAACAATTAATCATAACTTAAAAGACCGAAAGAATTTCCAACTCACTTCACCATGATCATAGTAGATGTTCATGCGTACTAAAATGATGTAATGGCTATGGACGGTCGTCATTACACCATCGTATTACGCACTTAATCCATTATGACTCGTGGTTGATGAGCATTAAACTCTTTATTCAATTCAACCACAATCTTAGTATCACACTATAACTCTCGTCAACAAACTCTATCTTATGGAGCATGGCATAACCCTTTAAACTTATCTATAAAGTAAGTCCTAAACCATTTATCCTCTATCAATGATGGTTTAAGCCTAGATAATCCCTATAGTGGATTATCCAAGTCCCTTAAACCATAGCTCTGATGCCAACTTTTAATGCCCTTAAACGATAAGAATTTTTTTTTTTTAAATATGGTGACCACCCAGACCCAGTGATATGCCGCGGCGCGACAATCCTTGGTCGCGGAACGGCCGTACAAAGGATCTCAGACCCATTTTTCAGCCCTCCAGAAATCAAAACATGTGTTATGTCTCGACGCAACAAATAGGGTCGCGGCGCGACCTTATGCTATCGCTGGTACAAACTTTAGCATGTTTTAGAAAATCACAATTTCACCACTTTATCCTTTCCCAACACCATTGCAACAACATAATACAAAATAAAATTTAATTATAACAGTTTCTTACATGATTAAACCTTACAAACATCATTGAGTCATGAACGATACGTTTACACATTTTAAACATACTATTTGGTCCCAATTCTCAAAAGAAACATAGTAGTGAGTACAAAAGACTTAGCGTTGATAAGCGGTATCATTTGAGCTAGATTCAAAATAGGGACTTGCACTACCACTTACTAGGTTACCAATGCTCCGCTTTCTTATATAGGCTCCTTACCTTCACGGTGTCCTTTCGCTCCTATAAAAAAAACATAAAACAACATGGGGGTAAGCTTTCATGCTTAGTGAGTTATACACGAATATAAGAACACGTAACGTTGGGCATAAACAATGCATCATAATGCATCACATAACCTTTACCAACCCAAATGGTTGCTTACTTACTTTCGGATCCGACTCATTTCCTTACCATAGACATAACTTACAAAGGCAATTCCTAGTAATTATGTCTAAGCTAAACATAACAATAGGCATACATATATGCCTAAGCTACCTTAATCACATTGCATACATACTTACATAGACACCCAAGACGTCTAAGCTATGTCATTTCATAGACAAGATCATTTAAACAAGCTTAATGACCTTGCCTAAGCTAATCATCAACCATAGATATAATTATTAGGCATGCCTAATAATTCTATCTAAGCTATCCATCTAGTGCACTTAGTCGTTATCCTCTTGCACGGGTGCAATCCGGAAACACTAAGTCACTCTTGACCCGCCTAAATTACCCCCTATAAACTCACCTTGATTAAACGAGAATCCTTGATCACTTAAAGCTCCTTTGCCTTGATTCGTACCTATACATGATCTAATCTTGTCATTAACATAATTCAACGAAATTACATCTTTAAAAGGCTTACAACACTTTCATATACCTACACATTTGGCTTAATCCCCTTTTTACCTCATCGTTCACATGAACACCCACATATATGACATTCTTAACTTATCTTTTCACTTTTCCATTATAACAAACATTATCATACAAGCATCATTTCCCTAATTACACAATTTCTCTAGTTTATCTCTTATAAACATGAACTTGTAATTCTTTCAAGCATTTCATCAAACATTTGATGTGCATAAACTCATTTCAACTACTAGCAACCTTAAATTCATCATACATCCAAAATATCATTACTTGCAAACAATATCAACAATTCACACATAAACTTTCTTCTTTACAAACTAACTAAATCTCATAAACATTTTCATTGAGGTATTTCATCAAACACCTAGTGTGCATGACTTGATTCTAAGCTTTAAGTAACATCAAGTTCATCATATTCACAACACACACTCAATTTGCAAGTTCATATATGAACTTACTTCCAATATCAATTACAAATTCATTTTTAGTCAAACAAATATGCACACTCAGAACATACAACAACTTTTAAGCTTGAGATTCATCTAAAACACCTAATTCTAGTGATACTTAGACATAAAAGTCCATACCTTGTCTTAGGGATATATGAACCCTAATTGTGCACAATGGAGAAGAAATTGAGAGATTGCAGCTTGCTACAATGATTAAATCACACTAGATTTCATTAGTTTTTCACTTGCATGCACAAAATTCTTCCAATTTAAGGTTCCTTCTTCTCTTCTTGTTTGGGTCGCCACACACACACACACACTAACACTCTATATAATTTTTTTGCAACTGATAAAGAAATTTCAGCATTTGACATGTTTTATTAATTAACTTTGCAATAATTGCACTTTCTACCCTCCCACCAAATCCATAATATGGGAGGTCCTTAGACTAACTTTGCATCTCTAGTCCCTTTCAATTTAACTAACAAACTTTAAATATTAACCACTTGTATTATATAAAATAATACCAACAATATATATATCAATATTAAATTACAAAAAATATTACCTCAATTAATTGGGATGTTACATTTCATCTATTAACAACAAACACGTATGTGTCTTATTATTATTTTTTAATTATTTAGTGATTTTTTTAATATATCTCAGTAAATCTTCTACTCTTAAATCATACGAAGTGTTAACATAAGATAACGGCTTAATTGTGTTATATTTTGAAAAATTAACAATTCCATAGCGAAACGCGAAGATGCACATATATTGTTATTTTAAAATAACATTTAAATCTTTGACGGGTTATACCTTTTAGTTCGACTCGAGTTGCGCTTCAACGACATGATCGTTAGCCACGAAATAATATTACAAACTAAACACAATAAAATATATTGAAAACCGAACTGTGATGGCCCCGTCAAGTACACTTAACGGCTCCGTCACTTGGTGCCACAACTTGATCGAACTTAAATTAATTTAATAAATAACATTGCATTCTTTTATTCAAAAAGTTTTCCAAAAAGAAAATTTATCAAAATAAGTAGTTTAAACAAACCCAACATATTAAATAATCAAAGTTGACATAAAATACTGTCAACCAAATACCCACAATGTAGTAATCCAAAAGAGAATGCAAATTCAATGTTTCATAAAATGTTTAAAAAATTTTGCCCAAATGCATGCAGACACTTCTAACACAGCCGAAGCACCAAACAAATCAAGTACCTGTGAAAACATGCGAGTAAACTGTCAACAAAAATGTTGAATGAATTATAGGTTTAAATAGATGAATAAACTTTATACCACAAGATTTGAAATGTTAGAAAACATAAAACATTATTCCATTATCTATGAGCCACATGGTAACCACTTAGCCATTTATTTACCCTTGCCAAACACAATATATATATATATATATATATATATATATATATATATATATATATATATATATATACACACCGAACAAGTGTATCTTCAAATAAATACGAAGTACTAACACATTCCGATTATAAATTACTAGTGCGACTAGCTCGAAATGGGGCTGTCAAGCCCGATAGATCTATCCATAGGATTCGCGTTCACCAGTAGAAACCAGTGATTACAGTTACCAGACTAGGGAATATTTTTGTTCAACTCATAATGAATAATTTAAATTTAATTGCCACTTGTGTCTAAACGTAAAACAAAATGCATGTAATCACATCCCAAAAATACTTTAAAATAGTATGAAAAATGGGACTATAACTAACCTTAAAGCAAATGAAGTAACCACACAAAAAGCGAACAGCAAACGAAGTAAAGTGATCAAGAATAATCACAACGACGACCTATAAATAAAGCAGGTCGATATAAAGTTTTAGTATGATAGTTATAGTGCTTATTGCAAGTAGACATAGAACAACACACAACATGCTTCGGTTTGATCAGAACAGCGTAAGGATACGTACTTTCTATTTTTAGAAAGTTTCTATTTTAGGAAAGTTTCTATTTTAGGAAAGTTTCTATTTTTGGAAAGTTTCTATTTTAGGAAAGTTTCCTTAATTAGAAAGTTAACAAAAGTCAACTGAAAGTCAAAGTCAATCGAAAGTCAACTCAAAAGTCAACCTTGGTCAAACATAGTCAACATTGAATTTTTAAAGTATAAATTGTATTAATAATATAAGTTAATAATGTTATTTAAAGTCATATATGTATAATTATGTCATAACATAAGTTTAATTAAATTAAAATGAATTATTAAAGTTAACATAAGTTTAAATGATATAATTAATATAAAATAAGTATTTAATTAATTAATTAAATATTAGTCATAACATAAGTATTATTAATTAATAATTAATTTTAAATCATATAAGTATTATTAATTAATAATGAATTATTAATCATATCATAAGTACTTAATTATAATTATTAAATCATAAGTATTTAATAATAAATTATAATTAAATAATAACTAAGCCTTATAATAATTAAATAATTAATTAATCTTTATTATAAGTCTTATTATAATAATCTCATAACATAAGTTTAATACTTACCATAAGTATTTTTCATTAATAATAAAAGTATTATTAATCATAAGTTTAATTAAATGTTTAATTAAATTATAATACTATTAATAAATGATATAATAAATATGTATATCATAAGTCTTAAATTAATATAATTACTTTTATATCATAAGTAATTTAATAATAATGAAAATTATTATTTATATCATAAGTCTTATTATATAACAATAAGTTTGAATTAAAAGTTCATCGGGACATAACTTGAGCCCCGAGTGTCGGTTTTCGGCGAGTTTTATATATATCTTCGCCTAGCCAAACCACCCGACACATTAGTGCAATAAAGAACACCCCAAGAACAGCCATTAAGTCATGACCAACAGCCACCATTCAACTTGGAGCTTTAATCCGTTCAAAAACATGTTTTAGTCATAACGGGTGATCCGTGGATCGGATTTCGATGACCCGAACATGAATGTTCATCCAATCATCAATCATAAACCACTAGTAAACCCTAGAGACTCTAAAAATGGTCACAAAGTCGAACCAAACCTGAAACAATTCGTTTTTATATTTTGATTTCAATAAAACACCATTTTAATCATAACTAGAGCTCCGGGAATCGAAATAACATGAATCCGGAGTCTAAATTCAATTGATTGATGAGAGGAACACATGTAAACACTTTAATTTAACATTTACATCAGTTAAGTTTACAGAAATGATCAAATAAGTTGCTGTCCCAAATCAATCAAACCGAAAACATGCGATAACGAGTGATTCTATGCATACAATCAACAATACAACAACATACAATCATCATACTATCATAATAACATATAAAAATAGAAAAATTAAATAAAAATCAAAAATTTAGGGTTAGGGTTTATACCCTAATCAAGAATTGATTTATGTAGATGCGTAGAGAATGGAATGAGGAATCCGATTGTGTAAACGATTTGATGATCCAAGATTTATTTTTGATTGATGATGATGATGTTATGGTGGTGGTAGGAGACGGCTAGGGTGAGAGGGAGGAGAAGGAGAGAGCAAAATTGTAATGCTAGGTTTAGAAGTGTGAAAGATGAAATGAAAAATAAAATGGAAAAAGGAAAACAAAAGGGGGATACCCCCTCCCCATTTGGTTCGGCCGAATGGGTTATGGGGGTAGGCCCCATGGCCTAATTTTTGTTAAATGTTAAATTCCTTGTGGCCTGAATGCCCGAACGAAACCCGAAACGCGAAAACGCGACTACGCGATTGATTTTTCGGAGAGATAACAAATACGCGACGAAAAATATATATAAACACTATATATAATCATATGACATCAAAATATCATATTTAAAATAATTTGGATTTAAAAATCCCAAAAGTTTGACCGTTGGTTCGAAAACCGAAAAGATTCGCCTGATAGAAATCCACGATTCGTAGAAACGTACAATTTAAAATATGAATACAAATATTCATTTAACACATAATAATTAATATATTAGTACTAATATAATAATATAGGTCATAAAAATGACGTGGCATGAATAATAATTAACGGACGTTAAATAGTAAACGGTAAAAGATAACGGAAAAAGTAGGGTCGTGACAGTACCTTCCCGCTACGGAAATTTTGTCCCGAAATTTAAGCAGGGGCAGGGGTTGACTCGTCATCTGGGAACAAATGCGGGTATTTCTGCCTCATCTGATCTTCACGCTCCCAAGTGAACTCGAGACCGCGTCTGGCATTCCATCTAACTCGGACGATAGGAATTCTACTCTGCTTGAGCGTCTTAACCACTCGATCCATAATTTCAACAGGTTCCTCAATAAAATGGAGTTGTTTATCAACATGAAGCTCCTCCAGAGGAATGGTTTCATCGGCCTCAGTCAAACACTTCTTTAAATTCGGTACATGAAAAACATCATGAACATCACTGAGTTCTTGTGGCAATTTCAAACGATAAGCCACGGGTCCAACTCTCTCAATAATCTCAAATGGTCCAACAAAACGAGGATTTAACTTTCCCCTTTTACCAAATCGTACCACACCTTTCTAAGGTGATACCTTCAACATAACACGGTCACCAACTTGAAATTCTATATCTTTCCTTCTCTTATCGGCATAACTCTTTTGCCGACTTCTGGTGGTTCTCAATCTTTCTTTAATCTGTACGATCTTCTCGGTAGTCTCATGAATAATTTCTGGGCCTGTGAGTTAAGAATCCCCAACCTCATTCCAACAGATAGGAGACCTACACTTTCTACCATACAGAGCTTCAAACGGTGCGGCTTTAATACTTGCATGATAGCTGTTATTATAAGAAAATTCAGTCAACGGCAAATATCTATCCCACCCATTACCAAAATCAATGACGCACGCTCGTAACATGTCTTCTAACGTTTAAATGGTCCTTTCACTCTGACCATCCGTCTGCGGATGATAAGCGGTGATCATATCTAACTTAGTTCCCAAAGCTTCCTGTAAGGATTTCCAAAACCTCGATATAAATCGACTGTCTCGGTCGAAAATAATAGATATAGGAACACCATGTCTTGAAACAATTTCCTTCAAATACAAACGAGTAAGCTTCTCCATCGAATCTGCTTCTTTAATCGGTAAGAAATGAGCTAACTTTGTGAGTCGGTCAACAATCACCCAAATGGTATCATAACCACCCACAACTCTCGGTAACTTCGTAATAAAATCCATTGTAATACCTTCCCACTTCCACTCGGGAATCTCAGGTTGCACCAAAAGTCCAGACGGTTTTTGATGCTCAGCTTTAACCTTAGCAAATGTCAAACACTTAGCCACATACATAGACACATTAGTTTTCAATTTAGGCCACCAATACATTCTTAAGATCATGATACATCTTTCTTGAACCAGGATGAATAGAGTACCTAGAATTATGAGCTTCATCCAAAACAAGTTGTCACAGATCACCAAACTTCGGAACCCAAAGACGTCCCACAAAGTACCTAGTACCATCGGTTCGTATCTCAAACTTCTTAGCCATGCCTCTGACTTTCTCGTTCACAAAATTCTCCTCCTTCAAGGCTTCTTGTTGAGCTGCAAAAATCTGCCTTGCGAGGTTTGTTCGAATGATCATATTCAAAGCTCTAAACCTGCGAGGTTCAACTCTTTATTTACGACTAAACGCATCGGCCACAACATTGGCCTTCCCCGGATGATATAAAAGTTCACAATCATAATCATTCAACGTCTCTACCCATCTTTGCTACCTCATATTTTGCTGTTTTTGGTCAAGAATATGTTGAAGGCTTTTATGGTCAGTGTACGCTGTACTTTTGACCCCATAAAGATAATGTCTCCAAATCTTAAGTGCAAACACAACAGCTCCCAACTCTAAATCATGGGTTGTATAATTCTGCTCATGAATCTTCAATTGGCGCGACGTGTTAGCAATGACTTTCTTTCGTTGCATCAAAACGCAACCAAAACCCTGACGTGATGCATCACAATAGACAACAAAATCATCATTACCCTTAGGCAGTGACAATATCGGAGCAGTAGTCAACTCCTTCTTCAGAGTTTGAAAAGCAGTCTCTTGTTCATCCTTCCACTCATACTTCATCCCCTTGTACGTTAAAGCAGTCAGAGGTTTCGCTATACGAGAGAAATCTTCAATGAACCTTCTATAGTAACCTGCCAACCCTAGAAACTGACGAATCTGAGTAGGAGTCTTCGGAATTTCCCACTTCTAAATTGCCTCAATCTTGGCAGGATCAACTTGTATTCCCTGTTTACTAACAACATGTCCAAGGAATTGAACTTCTCTTAACCAGAAAGCACACTTAGAGAACTTAGTGTACAACTCTTCTTTCCTCAACATATCAAGCACCAACTTCAAATGTTCTTCGTGCTCTTCATCACACTTGGAATGAATCAGGATGTCGTCAATGAAAACAATGAAGAATTTGTCCAGATAGGGTCTACACACACGGTTCATGAGGTCCATGAACACAGCAGGTGCATTTTTCAATCCGAACGGCATAACAAGGAATTTGTAGTAACCATAACGGGCGTGAAAAGCAGTTTTCGAAACATCAGATTCTTTAACACGCAGTTGATGATAACAGGAACGAAGATCGATTTTAGAATAAACAAATGAACCTTGAAGCTGATCGAACAGATCATCAATTCTTGGAAGAGGGTAATGGTTTTTAACTGTAAGCTTGTTCAATTCACGATAATCAATACACAAACAGAAGGAACCATCTTTCTTCTTAACAAACAGAACAGGAGTTCCCCAAAGGGACGAACTGGGATAAATAAAATGCTTGTCTAACAACTCACGGAGTTGACTCGAAAATTCATGAAGTTCGGACGGCGCAAGTCGGTAAGGAGCACGTGCTACAGGAGCAGCACCGGGAACAAGAACGATTTGAAATTCTACCGCGCGTTGTGGCGGAAGGCCAGGTAAATCCTCGAGAAATACCTCGGAAAAATCTCTAACAACAGGAACATCATCAATACTCTTCTCTTCTTTATTAGAATCGACAACATGGACTAGAATAGCATGACAGCCTTTGCGAAGATATTTAGGAACTTTCAAACAGCTAACAAGATTCAACTGTCTGCATTTCTTATCCCCGAAAACCATCAGCGGCTCTCCAACCACATTAGTAATACGGATAGCTTTCTTATAACACACGATTTTAGCACGATTTGCAGACAACCAATCCATACGAATAACAATGTCAAAACTGCCTAAGTCAATCGGTATTAAGTCTACCTCAAAATCTCTATCAGCCAGATTAATGTTACATTTACGATACACAGTCTTAGCAGTAAGCACTTTACCATTAGCTGTCATACCCCGTCCTAATCCGTCTGGACGAAGTCACCAACATCTGGTTCCATTGCGATGATCTACTCCAAATAATGTCTTTACAATGAGCAAATGTACATCGGAAGATTTCTTTCATACCTGAGAATAAACATGCTTTCAAGTGTCAACCAAAAAGTTGGTGAGTTCATAGGTTTATTATAAAACAATAAAATTCATCATTTTGATAGACCACAAGATTTAAATGCTGCATGGTACAAATTGTGATGACCCGGGAAATTTCGACCAAATTTAAACTTTAATCTTTATATGATTTTGACACGATAAGCAAAATCTGTGATGTTGAGTCTCGAAAAGTTTTGAAATCTATATCCATGTAATCAATTACCCTTTAACCATGCCTGACGATTCACGAACATTTATGTGTATACTGATATGTATATAGAATATATACTTATTAATTAAAAACATTAACAAAGTATTAAATATATAATACTTTACATAAACAAGTTTGTTTCGATATTTGCTCAATATAGTTATTAAAGGAATTAAAAGATGATATCATATGATTGAATTATCAGATACATTGAATTATGATTACGAGTCTCTGTTATGAGGTCCACGTTGATTTAAGAAATCATTTATTTTTAACGGTATTCGGAAATTGGTAAAGTGATTTACAAGTAAGAACAAAAGTGTCAGTTAACGGGAACTAGACAAGGGTTAGTGGAGTTTTCTGTTCGTTTTCCTATATAGACGATTAACTAGTTAACTTCCATATTATTTAGAGAAGTTTAATTCGAACTTATATGATTTTAAAGTAAACGGTGATCCGAAAATGAGTTCTATAAATTTTAGGCTTACTAAAAAAAGGTATTTAGGATTTAGTTATTAAATTTTAACACTTTTTATATTTTACCCAGAATTGAGCGGGACAGTTGATGTAATTTTTATTTAACCAAATAATGATAAAATTTTATACCATAATGACTGAAATAAATAAAGATAATTATTATAAAAATATGAAATTTTTCTGAAGACTTTTTATTCGCCACTGAGTGAACAACGGAACATGATATATACCCCATATAAACCGTCGGCAGAATATTAAAGTGCGGTACTATTTCAATACACGTTTAACTCCACTTGAGATATTAAATATTATTATTATATTATTTTAATTTACTGTTTTTGTTCCCATACCATATAATCATATAATAGAATATATGTTGATTTCACTTTTAGGAACTTTGTTTCTGTCGAGCACAGCACACAACCAAAAGTTCTTTTATATTTACTCCATTAGACATTTCTTGTGATTATCACCATCACCACTCACAAACTCTTAACCAATCACTGGTTCCCTATTCTATACATCCTGTCCAAGAATTTTATATACATGTATAAGTGAAGATTTATAGATGAAACCACCAACATAACACCTTGAGTTCTAATTACATCTTTGCTACTCGACTAAGGCTTGATCAACCCATCAACTTGGTGTTAATTTTTTGCAACCGTAACCCTCACTCTCAAACCACTCTCTTCATTCTTCAATCCGTAACATCACCATGATCATCACGATCCAAAATCACCACCATCCTTACCATTCTTCATCTCCCATCGTCCCCGTCCTACAACACACTATCACCATCCTATAACCATCCTCAACCGGTCACCATTACAACCGCCTCCATCGATCACCTTTATGGTTGTTGAACGAGAATCTTCATCAAGAACACCATGAAAATACCATGGGGGTTATCGTTATTTTTTTTTGTTTCTAGCTTCAAGTCGAGCAGCAAAAGCTGCTATAAGACACCACTCAGGCCACCAAAATTATCACCATAAACCTCACCACAAATCACCATCAAAATAACTAGAGAAAACTATTACGGATCGACTAGATCTTCATGGATTTTAACCAAACCCATTAACAAATCGTCATCTTCGTCGATCATTCGAACCACCAACATTCACCCTATAACGCCACCTTACACCACCCTCACCATCTCTATCGATCCCCAACTCAAACGTCATCAAGAACCGTCACCCCGAAACCCATATCACCGCTTCAATCAAACCGCCATTTCTACTACTGTTTTCGCTCGAAGTTCTAGCCCCAAAACAGAAGCTCCTGCTACTGCATAACCGGTATGTTGTTAAACATTTTCTGATTATCTGTTAAATCAAAACCCATCAAGGAAAACCCTACAATACCTGCTGCGTTCTTGCTGCTGTTCTACCTCGATTAATATAACGATAAGCCAGTGGAATATGATTAATGAGTACGAAATATAATTGATAATAAAGATGGTGATGATCGAGGGTATTATGTGATTTAGATGATAATGATACGCGTATGATGATTATGATTATGATGATGCCGCAGAGTACGATCGATGATGATATATTGATGAGGAAACCGAAGACCCCACAGGATTGTTTTTTTATCGAGTTACAAATCAAAACCCTTTTTGAATGATACTGACAAATCCATTTAAGATATACTGGGCTTCACAATAATCTGGCCCAACTCGTTTTCCCAGCCACAGCTGGCCCAACAGCAATTGCAGGCCCATCGTGATGAAAACAGGAACGTACGGGTTATATAGTTAGGAGTCGTAATAATAAATAGAAAAACAGAATGGTGCAGATGGTTAAGTGTGTAGGCAAGTGAGCGAGAGGTCTCGGGTTTGAGTCCGGTTTGTGGCATTCTTTTTACTAAAAGTCTTGAAAGGTAGTTTTATTACCATTTTTATTATTATTATTATTATGATTATGATTAAGGTTATTGTAATTATATATTCACTAATATTGTTGTTATTATTATTGTTATCTATATCAAATTCAATAAAAAGTATTTTTATTAAAAATTTTAGAATTGGTAGTATTATTAAGATAGGTATTACTATTATCACTATGATTATGATTATTAGTATTATTATTATTATCATTACGAAAATGATAAAAATTATTATTATTTTCATTATTGTTAGTACTAGTACCATTTTATAATTTTTAGTATTATTAATATTGACATAAGTATTATTAATTATATTATCACTTTTATTAAAATGATTATCATTAACGAGTACTGTTATTAATAAAAGTTAATATAATCATTACTAAAAAGTATCATTACCTTAAATATGTATATTTTTCTTTATAAAAACTACTATTAATACTATCATTACTATTATTATTATTAAGAAAATTATTATTTTTATCATTATACTCATTCTAGTATTATTATAACTATATTATGTAAATAAAAGATTGCTTATATAAAAAGATATAACGCTTAACTATATCAAAATTATTATTTATTTAAATAGATAAAATAACATATAATATAAAGTTATATCATTAATAAAAATATATATAAAATTTGTTCGATTACAAGTATATGTTTTAATATATATATATATATATATATATATATATATATATATATATATATATATATATATATATATATATATATATATATATATATATATATATATATGAATAATATAGGTTCGTGAATCCGAGACCAACCCTACATTTGTTCAATAAAGTCATATGTATTTTTACTACAAAATACATTCGGTGAGTTTCATTAATCCCTTTTTAAATGCTTTTGCAATATATATTTTTGGGACTGAGAATACATGTGCTGCTTTTATAAATACTTTACGAAATAGACACAAGTAATCGAAACTACATTCTATGGTTGGATTATTTAATCGAATATGCCCTTTTTATTAAGTCTGGTAATCTAAGAATTAGGGAACAGACACCCTAATTAACGCGAACTCTAAAGATAGATCTATCGGGCCCAACAAGCCCCATCCAAAGTACCGGATGCTTTAGTGCTTCGAAATTTATATCATGTCCGAAGGAGGATCCCGGAATGATGGGGATATTCTTATATGCATATTGTGAATGTCGGTTACCAGGTGTTTAATTCATATGAATGATTTTTGTCTCTATGTATGGGACGTATATTTATGAGAAATGAAAATCTTGTGGTCTATTAAAATGATGGAAATGTTTATTTATGCTAAACTAATGAACTCACCAACCTTTTGGTTGACACTTTAAAGCATGTTTATTCTCAGGTTTGAAAGAAATCTTCCGCTGTGCATTAGCTCATTTTAAGGATACTACTTGGAGTCATTCATGACATATTTCAAAAGACGTTGCATTCGAGTCGTTGAAGTTCATTAGAGATTTTTATTAAGTAAATGAAAGATTAGGTCATTTATAGTTTGGATATTATGAAATGGTATGCATACCTGTCAACTTTCGATGAAATGAAAGTTTGTCTTTTAAAAACGAATGCAATGTTTGTAAAATGTATCATTTAGAGGTCAAGTACCTCGCGATGTAATCATATGTAATGTTCTCGTCCATATGGATTTGGTTGGGGTACTACAGGTGGTATCAGAGCGGTGGCCTTAGCGAACCGGGTCTTGCATTAGTGTGTCTAACTGATAGTCGTTAGGATGCATTAGTGAGTCTGGACTTCGACCGTGTCTGCATGTCAAAAGTTTTGCTTATCATCTCGTGTCAAAAATTAACTGCTTATCATTCTTAGAGAATCACCTGCTTATCTTCCATAGTCTAGACACATCTTATTGCATTGATTGCATGATTAGTGCATAGACAAAATTCATATCTTAACATATCTGCTAATTCATATTTTAGCGTATCTGTTATTGTAAATTTGCCTGACATTTTCTGTAGATTCCTCCGTAACTTATGGGATTTTAGTATTATATATGCATATGTAAATTATGTATTGCATGATACTAATCTACATCCTATAATCTATTTCTTATCGAAAATCCTTCAACTGATCGTACGAGATGAATCCCTCAACCAATTCGAATTCCTTGGATTCCGACAGCTATTCTGATATGGAGTTTCAACTAAGCTCCGAAAGCAGAGTCACCAGAATGAATCAACCAATTCATTTGATGGGTTCGTAGTCTACTCAATCATTGGAGACAAGAAGAAAGTGATACTTTTCGTCAACCGAATTCACCTCTTGGCGAAGAACCTGAAACACTTATCGGCGAACCTATTCGAAACACCATTTTCAACCTCATTTCCAGAGTATCTCGAAACAATTATATTCTATCCATAATTCTAAACCTTATTCATCCACTCGTTCTGACCGACAATCATCCTGGAACCATAGAAGAAGTCAACAAGCTTCGCTCTCGAGTAATCAATTTAGAAAATGTAGTGCAAAATGTACCAGCTTCAGCAACATCATCAGCACCAACAGTACCATCAGCAACAGCACCAGTACCATCAACAATCCATGCCTCAACATCTTATTCTGTACCTCGAGTATAATCATCATTCTAAGTATCGTTATACATTGATTATCTTCGTTCTTCATGACGATTAAGTAATCTCTAAATGTTTTAGAGATTATGTATTCTAATTCTAACAGTAAACCAAATGAGTTTAATATCATATTAACTCAATGAATTCATGATTACATCTGAAGAAAATATGTCACACCCCCAAAATGGACCAGGGGTAATTGTGACCAATCATATCATAACACAGTTGTATAAGCGAGAACGACTCTAAATGAGACGTTTTATTTATTAAATAAATAGCGGAAGCATTATTCAAAGTTTTACATCATAAGAGTACAGTAATTGGAAAATGTCTTAAACAAAATGATAAATATGAATGATGGACTCCATGCAAGCAGCAAAGCATACATCAATCCTCTAGTAGCAAGTAGCAGCTAGCTCAATCATCACCTGAGGCAAAACACGCTTAAAGTGTCAACCAAAAAGGTTGAGTGAAATTCATAGTTTTATAAATAATATCCAAAGTTTTAGACCGCAAGATTTAGTTTAAAGTTGATCAATATAGATATATCAATCTAAAAGTGTTGCTGCAGTTTGTAATATCGCTACTAAACAATTTACCCTATGACACCTTGTACTGTCAGTGTCGTGGAATCATTATTATGTAACCAAAGACCAACGGTCGAATGGTTAGAGACGTTACTCTCAATAGGCCTACTTACAATAATTAAGTTTGCATTTAAACGTAGCAATTGATGATATTACGGTAGGGATTTAGCATGAATCAAAGCATGACAGCATAGTTAACAATTTAGTACTTGTGTCTAAGCGTAAAACAGTTATAAAGCAAGCATGTGTCTCACCTCAAAAGTTATAAAACAGTTATGAAACAGTAAAAAGTGGGGCTATGAAGTTCACCTTAGTAGCACAAAAGAGTATTCCACGAAAGAATTGAACGGAAGGACGTGACCGAGATCTCAACCTAGAGATAGAACGTATGATCAGACATTGCCTAACAGACAATTGTATATAGTACTATATTGATAGTAATGGTTCACTAAAGAATTTCCATTCTCGGAAGGTTACTATTTATGGAAAGTTTCCACTTATAGTAATTTTCCAATTTTATAAAGTTCGGGTTAATCTTTAGCAAGACGTTGTACAACTTTACTCAAACTTCGTTGCTATAAAATAAGTCAGGAATGACCAGATGTAACCGGGGGCCCAGGACTCTTGACCAGAATCTAAGTCATGGCATTCGAGATCCACAAGCTTACCCATAAATGGCAACCTAGACATCATTCACTTACGACCGTGAGTAGCGATGAAGTTAACATGAATTATACATTATCTTTGATTAACCTTCACTTTAGGTGTATACACACAACGAACTATTAATGTACTTAATAATTATATATGTGATAATATAACCTAAGTATTATTTAATATTTAGTTATTATACCTTAGTATGTCTTATATATATTAAATATAATTACCTTTAAATAAATACCTAAATTACTTCAAAAATAATAGTGTTTTATTAATCGAACATTATTCAAAAATGTCTAAATAATAAATTAAATATCTAAAAATTACATATATAATTTTTATAGTCTTAGTTAATCATATAGATTAGTAGAAAAATTTAAGAAAACGTTTTTATTATATTTTTGTATTTATTTTTGTTTTTACCCTTAATGTATTCACAAAACAATTTTAATTCTACATAATTACTAAATAGACCCAAATAATTATTTTTATAATTTTTATAAGTTTCTATCAGTCTAATAACCTGTAAAAAAATATTTAAAAAAATATTTTTTATTATTTTATATTTATTCTTAATTTACCTTCGAATTACATAATAATAGAGTTTAATTATATAATAAATACCAATTCGACCCAAGTAATTATTTTTATAATTTTTTCAAATCTATATAAGTTTTAAAAAACTCAGAAAAAAATTATATATATTTTATTTTTGGTTAAAAGTATTTATTACGAATTTTACATTGTTTTTACATTTAAACACTACATAATTCGTATTTAATTATAAATAATATTCCATAAATTATCAAAATTATTTTTATGCATCATAACACTTATAATACTAATTATAACATATAAACATAATTAATTTTGAATTTTACAAAGAATATACAATAAATATAAATATAAATGACAATATTGAAAAAATTTAATAAAAATAGAAAGTACCTCAAATTTTCTTCAAGGTTTTGAGAGAATAACTTAAGTTTTTGTGTTTGGCAAGAAAAAATGAATGAGGAGCCATGTATTTATAGGTAAAAAATGGTTGGTGAAAAGAAAAAAAATAATAAAATAAAGGTGCCAATTTTGACAAAATAATAAAAACATGTTAAAAATGTTTTTAATAAATTTTTGTTTTTGAAAATATTTAGTCAAAATTCATGGGCTCATTATTTAATTTATAAAAAAAATCTTATTTCTTTTTATTTTTATTTTTTTTATAAGCTAAAAATATATATAATGATTAAAATAACTTATCATTTAATTAATAATTATGTTACATATAGTTTTAAATATAATACGCATTAATATTAACTAAAGTTATTTTATATAATTAGTGTAAACTTTAGTTAACAGAACGTGTCGACTAAAAATAAATATTTGATCAACGTCGAATTTAATTATATATTACGTATGGATAACAACCCTATAGGCAAATTAGTCAATTCAAGTATGAAAATGTGAGGGTTGTTATAGTACCTCCCCTCTAAAGAAAACTTCGTCCCGAAGTTTCAAGTAGACTTCTCGGATGCATCAGCGGTTGAGAAGAGGTGGGGATATTTCCGTTTCATTTGGTCTTCACGTTCCCAGGTATACTCGGGGCCACGTCGTGAATTCCAACGGATATTATTTATAAAACTATGAATTCCAACGAACTACACAATGGGAATGTTGCTTTGTTTCAAGCGTTTAATCTCACGATCCATAACTTCAATAGGTTCTTCGATAAAGTGCATTTTATCATCAATGCGGAGATCATCCAAAGGAATAACAAGTGGGTCATCAGCAAGACACTTTTTCAGGTTCGAGATGTGAAATACGTCGTGTACTCTACTAAGCTCAGCTGGTAGTTCTAATCGATACGCCACGGGACCAATTCTCTCAGTAATCTTGAAAGGTCCAACAAAACGCAGACTTAGTTTGCTTCGTTTACCAAAACGAATGACGCCTTTCCAAGGGGATACTTTCAACATGACTTTATCACCAACTTGGAATTCCAAATCCTTTCGACGTTTATCAGCATAGCTCTTCTGTCGGCTGCGGGAAGTTTCCAATCGTTTCTTAATCTGTACGATCTTTTCGGTAGTTTCATGTATGATTTCAGGACCAGTCAATTGTCTGTCCTCTAGTTCATCCCAACATAGGGGTGATCTACATTTTCGTCCGTATAAGGCTTCAAAAGGTGCAACCTTAATACTTGAGTGGTAACTGTTGTTGTAAGAAAATTCAGCCACGGGCAGATGTCTATCCCAACCTTTGCCGAAGTCGATAACACAAGCACGAAGCATATCTTCAAATGTTTGAATGGTTTGTTCAGTTTGGCCATCAGTTTGCGGATGATAAGCGGTACTCATGTCGAGATTAGTTCCAAGAGCAGATTGTAAAGTTTTCCAGAATCTAGAAGAGAATCGACTATCGCGATCAGAAATGATAGAAATAGGGACTCCATGTCGTGAGACAATCTCTTTGATGTAAAGTTGTGACAATTTCTCTATCTTATCAGTTTCCTTGATCGGTAAAAAGTGTGCAGATTTAGTAAGGCGATCCACTATGACCCAAATAGTATCATTGCCACTAGAAGTCTTGGGCAATTTAGTAATAAAGTCCATAGTGATACATTCCCACTTCCACTGCGGAATATCTGGCTATTGAAGTAAACCAGACAGCTTTTGATGCTCGGCCTTAACTTTCAAACAAGTAAAACACTTGCTCACATACTCAGCAATATCAGATTTCAGATTAGGCCACCAATAAAACTCTTTCACATCATGATACATTTTACTAGAGCCTGGGTGAATAGAATACCTAGTCTTATGTGCTTCATCCAAGACTAGTTCTCGAAGATTTCCAAAGGTTGGGACCCAGATTCGGTTATTAAAATACCATGTTCCATTTCCCTTGAGTTCAAGTTGCTTTTCAAGACCTTTTAGTCCCTCGAGTTGAACATTTTCTTCCTTCAATGCTTCAAGCTGTGCTTCACGGATTCGAGTTGTAAGATTAGTCTGAATAACCATGTTCAAAGCTCGGACTCGAATAGGTTTATTACGCTCCTTTCGACTGAGAGCATCGGCAACAACATTTCCCTTACCAGAATGGTACTTAATCTCACAATCATAGTCGTTTAGTAGTTCAACCCATCGTCATTGCCTCATGTTTAGTTGTTTCTGATCGAAGATATGTTAAAGACTTTTATGATCGGTAAACACCGTGAATTTAATTCCGTAAAGGTAATGTCTCCATATCTTCAAAGCGAATACCACAGCTCCTAACTCCAGGTCATGTGTGGTATAATTCTTCTCATGTTTCTTAAGTTGTCTAGATGCGTATGCAATAACTTTTTGACGTTGCATCAATACACAACCGAAACCTTGATTCGAGGCATCACAATAAACTATGAAATCCTCGTCTCCTTCAGGTAAAGATAGAATCGGGGCTGTGGTCAATTTCTCCTTTAAAATCTTAAACGCAGATTCTTGTTCTTCAGACCATTCAAACTTCTTCCCCTTATGAGTTAACTTAGTAAGAGGTTTCGCCAGAATAGAAAATCCTTCGATAAATCTTCGGTAATAACCAGCAAGTCCCAAAAATTGGCGAATATGCTTCGCATTCTTAGGCGCTTCCCAGTTCTGAATAGCAGTGATTTTTGCTGGATCGACATGTATTCCTTCACTATTAACCACATGTCCGAGAAATTGAACTGTTCGTAACCAAAATTCTCATTTGGAGAACTTGGCATACAATTGTTCATTCTTTAGCAATTCTAAGATCAAACGTAAATGTCGTTCATGCTCTTGCTTGTTCTTGGAATAGATTAAGATATCGTCAATGAAAACAATCACGAATTTGTCAAGATAAGGTTTGCATACACGGTTCATAAGATCCATGAATACAGCTGGTGCGTTTGTTAAACCAAAAGGCATAACAAGAAATTCGTAATGTCCGTACCGAGTTCGGAAGGCAGTCTTGGGAACATCAGTTTCCTTGACTCTCAACTGATGATACCCTGACCTAAGATCAATCTTCGAATAGATACTTGACCCTTGCAGTTGATCAAATAGGTCATCAATACGCGGAAGTGGATAACGGTTCTTGATAGTTAACTTGTTGAGTTCTCGGTAATCAATACACATTCTCAACGTGCCATCTTTCTTCTTAACAAAAAGAACAGGTGCTCCCCATGGAGATGAGCTAGGACGAATGAATCCTTTTTCTAAGAGTTCTTGTAGTTGGATGGATAATTCTTTCATTTCGGATGGAGCTAGTCGATATGGTGCCTTTGCAATAGGTGCAGCACCGGGAGTTAGATCGATTTGAAACTTGACTTGTCTTTGAGGTGGGAGACCAGGGAGTTCTTCAGGAAAAACTTCAGGAAATTCTCTAACCACCGGAACATCTTCAATTCGTTTCTCTTCCGGTTCGACTTTCTTAACATTAGCTAAGATGGCTTGATACCCCTTCATCAGGTATTTACGGGTTTTTATACAAGAGATGATATTAAGTTTAGAACCACTCTTTTCTCCTTGTATGAGTAGGGTTTCACCATTCTCAAGAGGAATATTAATGGTTTTATCATAACACATGATTGCAGCTCTCAACGGGGTTAGCCAATCCATCCCTACAACTACATCAAAGCTTCCTAATTCGACTGGCAGTAAGTTGATCTTAAAGTTTTTGTCAGCTAGAATCAGATCACAATTTTTATAAATATTGTCTACTTTCATAACCTTACCGTTTGCTACTTCTACAAGGCGCTTGATTTCTAAGGCTTGTGGGTTTTCAGTGAATAAGGCACAAAATTCCGTAGACACATAACTTCTATCAGCATCGGAATCGAATAAAACAGTAGCATAGCAATTGTTAACAAGGAACGTACCTGTTATAACTTCATCTTCTTCACGGGCCTCTTCGGTAGTCATGACAAATGCTCTACCCTTAGCATTACTCGCTGTTGTAGTCTTGTTCTTAGGCCACTGGTTTCTGAAATGCCCAACTTCCCCACAACCGTAACAAGTAGGCACGGTTGGATCAGTCTTTGCAGCTGGAGTGTTGGTTGCAGGTAGCACAACCTTACAGTTCTTGGCTAAGTAGCCAATCTTCTTACACCTACTGCACTCAACAGTGCACCTCCCATGATGATGCTTATCACAGCGATTACATAACGGCTTTGTTCCAATATAACCACTTTTTGTAGCATCACTAACCCTTTTGTTTGAACCCTGACCCGAACTCTGAGCAGGCTCAAACTTCCTTTTATTATGAGCAGCTTTTACTTCGGTTTGCTTATTAGTGGCGAGCTTCCTTCTTTTCGCCATTACCAAATTTTGAGCCATCACTATCACACCATCGACGGGGTCTTTACCAGCAGCTATCACATTACCCTGAATCTCATCAGGCAGACCTTCTACACAACGTTCAATCTTCTTGTGTTCCGTAAGTACCATGTCAGGGCACAATGTAACCAACTCTAAGAAACGGTTGGTATAAGTCTCAATGTCAGTACCCTTTACCTTGAGTTCCCAGAACTCACTTTCCATTTTCTGGACCTAATTTCTTGGACAATACTTATCCGTCATCATTCTTTTTAGGACAGTCCATGGGATGGCATTTGCAGCATCAAGTCCCACAGTTTGAGAGTATGCGGTCCACCAAGTCAATGCACCGCCAGATAAAGATCCTGTAGCAAACTTAACGCGATCAACATCGGCACAATTGCACATCCTGAAAATAGACTCAAGTTTTTCGAACCACCGAGTTAGTTCAACCGGTCCCTCAGTTCCTTTATAGCTTAGAGGTTTGCAATTTGAGAAATCCTTGTATGAACAAGTTTTGGGGAGATTCTGTTGACCGTTGTTGCCATTGCCGTGGTTGCCCTGGACGGCAGCTAAAAGTATCTTAAATTGCTAAGCAGAGAGAGTGATGTTGGGAATAGTGTTGTTGTCATTTGTTTGCGCACCACTAGTCATTTTCTTCAATACATAAATAAAGTATTAATTGAAGAGTTATGGTGCTATAAATATAAGTTTGCAATTATGATTCATAATAATCACACAACACACACATATAGATATGGTGAGATAAGACAAAATTTTTAAAAACAAACACTTGACTTTTATTAATAACGAATGGATAAATTATCCTTATTACACAGAAAACGATGAGTAGGCAAAGCCTTTTATATGAAAAACACTTGACTTTTTTTTTAATAACTAAGTTAGTTGTGTTTAAGTCTCTTAGAGGGACTAGGGGTTTCAACAATAGGTGTCTTAGGTTCCTTCCTCTTCTGAGAGGGAGCTAAGACAACAGTGGGCTCAGACTCCTTCTCGGGTTCTGATTCTTTTTCTTCAATGATTTCCTCCATGATTTCTTCTTCATCATCATCCCCATCATAGTCAGCATCAATTTGGGATTCTCCAGCAGGTGGTGAATATGGTGGAGTAGCGGGCATATAGACTGGTGGTGCAGGCGGTGTAGTCGGAACATAAACTGGTGATGCAAGTGGAGTAGCAGGTGCGTAAGTTGGTGAGTTGCCTGATCCTTCAGTTTCAGAATCAGAGATGATGATCGGATTACGTTTGACTGATCCTTCAGTTTCGGAGTCAGAGATGATGATCGGATTATGGTTAGACATCCTAAAAGAAAGAAGGAAAGAGAACTAGAATGATTTTAAGGATGACATAAAAGCACGAGGTAAGATATAAGGGAAAAGCACTTAAAACTAAGGCAGGAAAGGTTATAGTCTTAAAGATTGCTAAGGTACCCTAACTAGCACATAAGGCACACATAAAATGCAATCCTGGTTCTCTATAACAAACATGCTCTGATACCAATCTGTCACACCCCCAAAATGGACCAGGGGTAATTGTGACCAATCATATCATAACACAGTTGTATAAGCGAGAACGACTCTAAATGAGACGTTTTATTTATTAAATAAATAGCGGAAGAATTATTCAAAGTTTTACATCATAAGAGTACAATAAATGGAAAATGTCTTAAACAAAATGATAAATATGAATGATGGACTCCATGCAAGCAGCAAAGCATACATCAATCCTCTAGTAACAAGTAGCAGCTAGCTCAATCATCACCTGAGACAAAACACGCTTAAAGTGTCAACCAAAAAGGTTGAGTGAAATTCATAGGTTTATAAATAATATCCAAAGTTTTAGACCGCAAGATTTAGTTTAAAGTTGATCAATATAGATATATCAATCTAAAAGTATTGCTGCAGTTTGTAATATCGCTACTAAACAATTTACCCTATGACACCTTGTACTGTCAGTGTCGTGGAATCATTATTATGTAACCAAAGACCAACGGTCGAATGGTTAGAGACGTTACTCTCAATAGGCCTACTCACAATAATTAAGTTTGCATTTAAACGTAGCAATTGACGATATTACGGTAGGGATTTAGCATGAATCAAAGCATGACAGCATAGTTAACAATTTAGTACTTGTGTCTAAGCGTAAAACAGTTATAAAGCAAGCATGTGTCTCACCCCAAAAGTTATAAAACAGTTATGAAGCAGTAAAAAGTGGGGCTATGAAGTTCACCTTAGTAGCACAAAAGAGTATTCCACGAAAGAATTGAACGGAAGGACGTGACCGAGATCTCAACCTAGAGATAGAACGTATGATCAGACATTGCCTAACAGACAATAGTATATAGTACTATATTGATAGTAATGGTTCACTAAAGAATTTCCATTCTCGGAAGGTTACTATTTATGGAAAGTTTCCACTTATAGTAATTTTCCAATTTTAGAAAGTTCGGGTTAATCTTTAGCAAGACGTTGTACAACTTTACTCAAACTTCGTTGCTATAAAATAAGTCAGGAATGACCAGATGTAACCGGGGGCCCAGGACTCTTGACCAGAATCTAAGTCATGGCATTCGAGATCCACAAGCTTACCCATAAATGGCAACCTAGACATCATTCACTTACGACCGTGAGTAGTGATGAAGTTCACATGAATTATACATTATCTTTGGTTAACCTTCACTTTAGGTGTATACACACAACGAACTATTAATGTACTTAATAATTATATATGTGATAATATAACCTAAGTATTATTTAATATTTAGTTATTATACCTTAGTATGTCTTATATATATTAAATATAATTACCTTTAAATAAATACCTAAATTACTTAAAAAATAATAGTGTTTTATTAATCGAACATTATTCAAAAATGTCTAAATAATAAATTAAATATCTAAAAATTACATACATAATTTTTATAGTCTTAGTTAATCATATAGATTAGTAGAAAAATTTAAGAAAACGTTTTTATTATATTTTTGTATTTATTTTTGTTTTTACCCTTAATGTATTCATAAAACAATTTTAATTCTACATAATTACTAAATAGACCCAAATAATTATTTTTATAATTTTTATAAGTTTCTATCAGTCTAATAACCTGTAAAAAAATATTTAAAAAATTATTTTTTATTTATTCTTAATTTACCTTCGAATTACATAATAATTGAGTTTAATTATATAATAAATACCAATTCGACCCAAGTAATTATTTTTATAATTTTTTCAGATCTATATAAGTTTTAAAAAACTCAGAAAAAAATTATATATATTTTATTTTTGGTTAAAAGTATTTATTACGAATTTTACATTGTTTTTACGTTTAAACACTACATAATTCGTATTTAATTATAAATAATATTCCATAAATTATCAAAATTATTTTTATACATCATAACACTTATAATACTAATTATAACATATAAACATAATTAATTTCGAATTTTACAAAGAATATACAATAAATATAAATATAAATGACAATATTGAAAAAATTTAATAAAAATAGAAAGTACCTCAAATTTTCTTCAAGGTTTTTAGAGAATAACTTAAGTTTTTATGTTTGGCAAGAAAAAATGAATGAGGAGCCATGTATTTATAGGTAAAAAATACTTGGTGAAAAGAAAAAAAATAATAAAATAAAAGTGCCAATTTTGATAAAATAATAAAAACATGTTAAAAATGTTTTTAATAAGTTTTTGTTTTTGAAAATATTTAGTCAAAATTCATGGGCTCATTATTTAATTTATAAAAAAAATCTTATTTCTTTTTATTTTTATTTTTTTATAAGCTAAAAATATATATAATGATTAAAATAACTTATCATTTAATTAATAATTATGTTACATATAGTTTTAAATATAATACGCATTAATATTAACTAAAGTTATTTTATATAATTAGTGTAAACTTTAGTTAACAGAACGTGTCGACTAAAAATAAATATTTGATCAACGTCGAATTTAATTATATATTACGTATAGATAACAACCCTATAGGCAAATTAATCAATTCAAGTATGAAAATGTGAGGGTTGTTATAAAATAAATATGTATATATGTTTTCATAAAGATTGTAATTAAAAATTCTTTCGTACAAAGTGTTAATTGTGAAAATATTTTAACGGGTAGGTAATACCCGAGGAATATTTAGATTTCACATTAATAAGATACATTGTACATTCTTCGAAGCTGATTCAACAGTCGTTTACTATCCTACTCACATCCACCGATATATAAATCCGTTCCCCACAGAATAACCATATTCATCCAATTTCATATTTGAATTTTGATTTATCAGAATTCAACAAGTGGTATAATGAAGAAAACATATGACAAAATAAAATTTGTTAGAAACAAACAAATTAACTACGAGGAATTTTGTTAAGAATCCACGCTAACTGTTCCTAGCTAACTGATTACATTTTATTTATCGCAGGTTATTTATCACAATTTAATTATCGCAATTTTATTTATCGTCATTTAATTTCTGTTATTTACTTTACGCATTTAATTTATAGTCATTTAAATTCTGTTATTTATTTATTTTACGCACTTTAAATATCGGGACTCGTATACAAGGTGTTGACATATCATATAGATGCATATATATATATATATATATATATATATATATATATATATATATATATATATATATATATATATATATATATATATATATATATATATATTAATTGGAATCACCATAGACACTCTATATGCAGTAATGATCGAGTTCTCTATACAGGGTTGAGGTTTATTCTCAAATAATATATGTAATTTGAGTTGTGATCGAGTCTGAGACCTGTACACGGGTCACGATAGGTATTAATTAATTCAAATATTATGTATTAAATTATTGAACTGCTAGCTGTAGACTATCAACTAAGAACTATCAACCTTGGACAATTAAAAATGAATTAAAATATTGATTATAACATATGAAACTAAACAATTCTTCAAGTTTGCCACTTGATTTCATCTTAAACCCCATTTGTATCTTGACGATTACAATCTGCGTTCAAACCTTTTATGATTCTTGAAAACACCTCAATCGATAGGATGAACCAACCGCACCTCATCTACGGAAGGAAAGATTTATGTATATAGTATTGCATCTAAGAAGCTCTCGCCAACTGAGTAAAAGTTTAACACGTAGCCGCGTCAGATCTTTTGGCATTTATTAGCAAAAATAACTTTGCGATCCCATTTCAAAGTAGCCAATTTTGTCACAGCTCCAACAAGTCAACTTCAACTTTTCATTCGAAGTAGCCTTACTATAATCCTGATATATACGATTACCCTTTTGATACCAGAGAATTCTTTTATATTCCATCATATTACTAGCAGACATACCAGCAACCTCGTTACTTCTTGGCTTAAATCTCTCTGACAAATCATTATATTTATTCATTGAAACCCTATCATATACTCATCCGCATCTTGTAACGAGAACTGCCATACCAATTACCGGGAATCAACAATCAGTACTTTGAAAACTCACAGCATATCTACATCAACAGTTATATGTATGACATTTATCTCTTAGAATTACGATCTTCAATTCTGAAATTTTGAAAAGGCACCCAGTTTACGAATCGATACTCTGAATTTTGAAAAGTTGAATGAAGCAACCGAAACTGTAAACGACCTTAATCATCAGAAGTAATGATAAAGAATAGAATGTTGGAAAAGCTCAGAAAAGTTGGAACTGGAAAACGGATTGAGTTAACCACGAAGGAGACCAAGGACAAATACAAGGACCATACCCTATATTCAAAGAATCCAGATAATCCTGGATCCGTTGAAATCTTTAGAGAATATCTTGCTCCGAAGTCATGTTAAAATCTTGCGAAAAATCTTTCTCCATCAACCATCGAACTTAGAAATTCCAAAATATCATCATCAATATCTTCGATATTTCTGAGGATATTTTCATAAATATTCTCGTCCGAAATTATATACCTCCTCGTGCTTCCTGTGTATCATTATATTGGAAACATTCAATAGAAAATTTAGTACTGAAAAGCAGATTATGCGGAACTAGGAAGAAAGCCGTGGGCAAATCACAAAGAATAAGTTTGACTTCAAAGAATCCAAATGATTCAATGTCTGCTAAAGTCTTTAGAGAATATCTTGCTCCTTACTCTAAACCCTTGCAGATAATAGTTTCTATCATCCTCTGATCTTAGATATTCAAAGATATTATCTTATCTTTCATTACAAATATCCTCCATATTTCTGAAGATATTTTCATAAATATTCTTATCTGAAACCATTAATCTCTTCATGCTATCAGTGTTACATCATATAGAAACTGTTAGTTTCTATATTCTGTAAACTTTCGAGCTTAAAATATGAATGTTATTGAAGTAATGTTGGGAACTGATGCATGAGTTAGTATAATATAATGACACTTGATCAACGTGATTATATTATAGTAAGTCATGCTGAGTTTCTAATGGAACGTGATGATTCACAGATCATAACGTCATCATGTCTCATGTTACATAACTCTGTCATTCTGCTTAACTTCTGAACATATCAAGAAAGTGTATTCTTGATAGTTCAATTCTCAGTGAATCTGGTAATTTAACAAATCAAATCGTGCTATTACGATCCTTCTTATTTAGAACATTAATAATGTTCATTCTGAAACTTATATCTGCGAATTCTGGATCATTACAAAAGATGCCAAATTGCCAGAAGAAGAAACGAAGGGACAAAACTCTGAAATAGAAATTGGAGTATAAATCGCAGCAAATAGGAGGGAGTATTAACTGTGGATGACAATGATTATAGGAAATAGAAAGGGGGACATTGAAATATAAGGAGAGATATAAAGCCCGATAACAACGCATAATTTACAAACCGTGTATATCAATATTTATCGCAACATAAAGACACGGGAGAATTAAAAGCACTAAAATCCCAAGAGCAAAGTAGAAGTAAGCAGATTCCTCGGGTGGAAGTTGGAAAAGGAGAATAATTGTTAAGTCTGGTAATCTAAGAATTAGGTTGGATTATTTAATCGAAACTACATTCTATGGTTGAATTATTTAATCGAATATGCCCTTTTTATTAAGTCTGGTAATCTAGGAATTAGGGAACAGATATCCTAATTGACGCGAACTCTAAAGATAGATCTATCGGGCCCAACAAGCCCCATCCAAAGTACCGGATGCTTTAGTGCTTCAAAATTTATATCATGTCCGAAGGAGGATCCCGGAATGATGGGGATATTCTTATATGCATATTGTGAATGTCGGTTACCAGGTGTTCAATCCATATGAATGATTTTTGTCTCTATATATGGGACGTATATTTATGAGAAATGAAAATCTTGTGGTCTATTAAAATGATGGAAATGTTTATTTATGCTAAACTAATGAACTCACCAACCTTTTGGTTGACACTTTAAAGCATGTTTATTCTCAAGTTTGAAAGAAATCTTCCGCTGTGCATTAGCTCATTTTAAGGATACTACTTGGAGTCATTCATGACATATTTTAAAAGACGTTGCATTCGAGTCGTTGAAGTTCATTAGAGATTATTATTAAGTAAATGACAGATTAGGTCATTTATAGTTTGGATATTATGAAATGGTATGCATACCTGTCAACTTTCGATGAAATGAAAGTTTGTCTTTTAAAAACGAATGCAATGTTTGTAAAATGTATCATTTAGAGGTCAAGTACCTCGCGATGTAATCATATGTAATGTTCTCGTCCATATGGATTTGGTCGGGGCACTACACAAATGGGCCCGAATCCTATACCCACATGTAATGTACATGCGATATCTTTTAAATACAGTACACCTTTCTCGTGTACGAAATCACCTTTCATAAATCTTAGTAACCGTATACATATCTCGTGCACAAAAATAACATACACATAACCTGTGTATAAAATCATTCTCTCGATACATAACATTCACTTTTCATTGCTTTCATAGCTTGGCTTGGTAACCGACCTTAACATATAATGCGCATAAATAATATCCCCAAAAACAGAACATCTCGTCTGTATAATATATAAACCTCGAAGTACTAAACACCACGCCCACTAGCCCTTCCGTCTAGTGAACATTCTGGGTGGGGGTGTTAAACCCGGTAGCTACCTTTAGGATTCGCGTGAATTAGGCGTGCACTAATTCTCAAAATTAGTGATGTTCCCTAATTCTTAGGTTACCAAGCAATAATAATCAGGGGAAAAATATTCATATCAATTGTGGCAATTATCACGTCCACATAATTCAATGGTGGCAATTATCACGTCCACATAATTCATTCGAGGAATGTTTTGCTTGTGTCTATCTCGTCAAACATTTATAAAAGCATTTCATGTATTCGCAGTTCAAAATGTATTTCAAAAGCATTTAATAAAGCAGTTGTAAAAGTAGCGCATGTATTCTCAGTCCCAAAAATGTAAAGAGTAAAAGGGAATCAAATGAACTCACAATACTGTATTTCGTAGTAAAAATACATATGACGTCATTGAACAAATGTAGGGTTGGCCTTGGATTCACGAACCTATATCATTTATATATACATTAACACATATAATTGTAATTAAACGAATTTATATTATTAGTGATATACTAGTTATTTTTAATAAATTATATGTCAAATGTTTTAAATGTATTGTTATGTACTAATTGTTATTTGGTAAAATAATACTAATACTAATACTAACAATTATAAAGTTGTAATCTCTTTATAATGATAATAATACTGCTATCAATAGTGTCAATTCAAATAGTAATAAAAATGATAATTTTATTAATAATATTATTTTTAATAAAAATATAGTTTTAGTAAAAAAAATGATAATTTTTAACAATAATGATAATAAAATAAAAAGTTGTATTATTTTTACAATCAAAATTATAATTTTGATATTAACTCTTAATACTAATAATACTTATTAATAACACTTGATAGTAATAAATGTTAATAATATTAATGATAATAATAATAGATTGTATTATTTTCATAATAATGATAAGAATAATCATAATCATAATACTAATAATAATACTTATTGATAATACTTTAGTAATAATAAAAATGATAATAATATTAATTGTACTAATAATCTCATTACTAATATTAGTAATATTAATGATTACTTAATAACAACAATAATAAATAATAATATTAATAATAACAATTAACAATGATAGTAATAATGAAATAACAATAATAATAATAATAATAAAATTATACCTCTCAAGAATAGGCTAAAAATATAGTGCTCCTGCCCGGACTCGAACCCGCGACCTCCCGTTAACCCGACAACGCACCAAAACATTTAACCATTTCGATTTTTCTTATTAAACCTACAACCCAAATCGTCTTATCTTCATTATTATAATCTTAATTATCTAATTATTATCACCATCATAAAATCCTAATCATAATTCATTATCATAATCAAAAATCAAACCCCTATCATCGTCTATCATTCATTATCATTATCACATCCTCATATCACCTTAGTATTATCATCATCATCTCCTCACAAGCATAATATCATTATCTTATAATCGTCATCAGGCTTTATCAAAAAAAATAAAAAATAATCGTCATCAGGACATAATTACTATGGTCATCGTGATCATAACTCGCGTATCATACTCATCATCAGTCAACAATCACGATCTTTATTATCATGCATCATTCTTCATATACATCATCATAATCATCATCGTTCCATTTACTTCCTTCGTTTTAAAAAAAAAATAACTAAAAGAAAGACACTCATGGCTACCAAAACCGATGGGAATGTTTCGGCCCAACTCATATCATCATCATCATACCTTATCACCACATAAAATCATGACCTATCTACATCCATCATCAACACTCGATATCATTGAAACCATCTTTACCGTACCATTAATCATCGTTTTCACTAGTCACCATCATCATTTATATCAACCTCACCATCATCATGTTTACGTTATCATCTATATAAAAAAATAACATAGTGGCAGATTCCTACATCGACTAGCGAGTATGATCCTTGATGGCTTTCTGCTGGCCCAATGCTGGCCCAATAGCAGTAAGAAAAATACAGCCCGCTTAGCAATTAAACACACACCACAAATTAATTATATCTCGGCCCAACTTTGTTATTTGAATCCGAAAATTTGTAACAGGAAGCTAATGCCACCATTTGCATTTATAATTCTATTCTTGTGGTCCACTTGGAAAGTTGTAACAAAACTTTACAGCAAAAAAAAATTCCATGATTAAAGTTGTTTGCAAAATAGGAGACCAAAAGTTCATAATAGTTGATAACGGTTTGCAGAGGTTTGAGCTATAATCCGAGGTGACGAGTAGCAACAATAAATGAGTAGGACTTGGGTATCAATTTGTAGCTGTATGGTGTCCATTGTGCAGCAACAACAGGGAGAAAATATAACGGTAGTGAGGTGTGGTGATTGTTTGTGATTGTCGAGAAAGAAGGAAAGAAAAAAAGATGCGAAGGTGGTTTTTAAATGGGTTTCAATTGTGCATGACCTTGGGTTCACGATGGTGGTTATGCATTTATGATATTGACGGATTAACCGGTGGTTAATGGTGGTAATATGGGTGATGCAAGGTTGTAAAAAGTGGCGGGTTTGGTGGTTAAAGCTCATGGTGGTGGTGGTTGTGGTGATGGTGGTGATGTGTAGCGACTGTAGTGGTTGTAGGGTGACGATAGGGTGGTGATAGCTGATAGTGCACCAAATGAACATATATTTAGTATCAATATCCTTCCAATATGTAAAGTTTTTAGTTGTAATTATTCTATTTTTAAGTTGTAATCGTTTAAATAAATAAGTGCGAAGACAAAAGGCGAAAACGAAGATTTGAAGACGAAAACGTCCAAAAAGCTCAAATGTACAAGATACAATCCAAGTGGTTCAAATTATTGATGAGAAACGTCTAAAAATGACAAGAGTACAAGTTGCGGAATGCAAAGTACAAGATATTAAATTATACGAAAGGACGTTCGAAAATCCGGAACCGGGACCTGAGCCAACTATCAATGCCCGACGCAACGGACCAAAAATTATGAGTCTACTATGCACAAGAATATAATATAATATTTAAATAATTATATAAATTATTTATATATTATATTATTAAATAAAAACGTCGGCAAATTAGAAAACAAAAAAATGTGAGCTGTCCCAGGCGGCCATGCGATCGCATGGCCAGAAGGCACATATCCCATGCGATCGCATGGCCCGAAAAAGTTAGTCAGGTTCTATAAATAGCCAGCTTATTTGACGAATAATAAACAGAATAATAATAATACTCCTCTAATAATAATAAATAAATATATATATATATATATATATATATATATATATATATATATATATATATATATTTATATATATATATATATATATATATATATATTAGTATAGGGTAGTTTTATATTAGATTAGTTTTGGGTTATGCAAAGGTTATTTTACGGGTGTTGAAGTCGGAGCTCTGTCCGTGTAACACTACGCGATAAATAATCAATGTAAGCTATGTTCTCCTTTTTAAATTAATGTCTCGTACTTAAGTTATTATTATGCTTATTTAAGACGAAGTAATCATGATGTTGGGCTAAAAATATTAAAATTGGGTAATTGGGCTTTGTACCATAATTGGGGTTTGGACAAAAGAACGACACTTGTGGAAATTAGACTATGGGCTATTAATGGGCTTTATATTTGTTTAACTAAATGATAGTTTGTTAATTTTAATATAAAGATTTACAATTGGACGTACCTATAAATAACCATATACACTCGATCGGACACGATGGGCGGGGTATTTATATGCACGAATAATCGTTCATTTAACCGAACATGGGAATGGATTAATAGTCTATGGAATTATTAAAACAGGGGTGAAATTATGTACAAGGACACTTGGCGTAATTGTTAGCAAAGTATTAAAACCTTGGGTTACACGCAGTCGATATCCTGGTGTAATTATTAAACAAAGTAATAAAACCTTGTTACAGTTTAAGTCCCCAATTAGTTGGAATATTTAACCTCGGGTATAAAGATAATTTGACGAGGACACTCGCACTTTAAATTTATGACCGATGGACTGTTATGGACAAAAACCAGACGAACATATTAAATAATCTAGGACAAAGGACAATTAACCCATGGGCATAAAACTAAAATCAACACGTCAAACATCATGATTACGGAAGTTTAAATAAGCATAATTACTTTATTTTCATATTTAATTACACTTTTAATTATCGTACTTTTTAATTATCGCAATTTTATTTATCGCAATTTCATTATCGTTATTTACTTTACGCTTTAAATTAAGTTGTATTTATTTTTAATATTTTACATTAGGTTTTAACTGCGACTAAAGTTTTAAAATCGACAAACCGGTCATTAAACGGTAAACCCCCTTTTATATTATTATTATATATAAAAATATATGTTTTGTACAAATATAGTTGTTTAAAATATAGTGTAAAATAAGTCGTCTCCCTGTGGAACGAACCGGACTTACTAAAAACTATACTACTCTACGATTAGGTACACTGCCTATAGTGTTGTAGCAGAGTTTAGGTATATCCCATCTGTAAATAAATTAATTAAAACTTGTATTATATTTAGTCGTATTTCGTAGTAAAAATAATAGTATTTCGTACCCCTCTGCTTACACATCAAGTTTTTGGCGCAGCTGCCGGGGAATCGGTGAAACGCTATATTTTTAATATATATTTGTAAAAATATAATTGTATATAATTTTTAGAAAAACAATATAAAATTAAAAAAAAAAAAAAAAACCTGGAACCCAGACCCATGCGATCGCATGAGCCGGGTGCCTTAAAACCATGCGATCGCATGAAGCCAACTGACACGCCAGGTTTGACTCCGCAACTGCATTAATTACGGAGTATATTTTAATTATTATTATTAAAACCCTAATTAGGGTTTATTAGTTAATTAATATTAATTAGTTTAGTTTTATTTATTTAATTTGTATTTTTAAGTTTAATTAGTTTTATAAATTATAAAATTAATACTTTTATAAAAATAATAATATAAAAATAATATTTTTATAAAAATTGTACTTTTTACAACTTTAAGATTATTTTTATATTTTGTATCTTTTTGTTTGTTTTAGCTTAATATTTGTATTTTATCTCTCGTGAATTTACAGTGAATTTACAGTGATAAAGAAAGAAAGGAATAAAGATTATGGAAGAATCACTTAATCAATCTTCTACAGTGAATTTACATTGATATTAATAATCAATCTAATTCACGGGTGAGTTTAATAAAGATTTTGGAAGAAACCAAAAGCAACCACAGTAAAATATTAATCATAGAGTAATTCTTGTGACATTAATACTATTACTCTGCCAACACTTTTTCCCAGATGGCTATATCTTGTCCATTGCTAAACAGTTAACGTATAAAAGTGTCCCTAAAAATCCCAAATTTTTAGGTTAAATATATTTAATTATTTCACTCATTAACTGTTTGAAACCTGATCAAAAAGGTTCGATAATTATTTATTTTCTGTTCCAATTTATATGTACGGAGTACTAATATTTAAACTTAAAAAGGTAAAATATATTTAACAAACCTAAGATCTTCGCAATCAATCTACAGTTCAACTTTTATTTCAATCCTTCATGAACATGAACTATATCTAGATTAAAACTAACAAAACGTCAACCGAGTGTTACTGACGTTTACTAATTAAGCTAGAAATCATCTATTTTTAATATATTCACATTCTATATATAAACAGTTTTAAAATAGCAAGTTTAATTACTAAAACAAATATATTATATATTTTTAAGCAAATAGATTTAATATAACTTTATATATTTACAAGTAATATTTATATACATAATTATATATATCTATATATTTATAAATATAGTTTTCATTTCATCGTATATTATTTTACATATTTAATTCTAACAGTTTAATCATATATTATTTCAATAATATCTATATGCATCTATTTATATAGTTGTTCGTGAATCGTCAGGAATTATCGAAGGGTAATTGATTACATGAACACAGTTCAAAGTTTTTGAAACATCAACATTACAGACTTTGCTTATCGTATCGAAATCAAATAAGATTCAAGTTTAAATTTGGTCAGAAATTCCCGGGTCATCACATTAGCTACCTCTACAACATAAGTTCTGTCTAAAGGAATTAACGGTGTTTTGATCTTTGGACTTAATTTACTCGACACAAAACTCAAATCAGCCCCTGAATCAAATAGTACATAAATTGATAAATCGTTGACCAAGAATGTACCCATAACAAGTTTTGGATCTTCCTCAGCATCCCTGGCATTAATGTTGAACGACCTTCTACGTGCATTCTCAGTGGTCTTCTTATTGGGGCAGGCATCACGGAAATGCCCCAGCTTACCACATTCATAACAAACTTTCTGACTTCCACCATTTCTCGACTTCCCATTACCATTACCTCCATTATTACCACCACTTGCAGCAGGAGTAGCAGTACCCGACATAACCACTCTACAATCTTTAGCAATGTGTCCCTGCTTGGAACACCTCTTACAAGTAACCGTACAGTAACCATCATGAGCCTTATAACTGATGTTATGCGAGGTGTATATAAAATAGCTTAAATTTTAGCAGGAAATACTATTAAATACGATACAATTTTACACAAGATATTTATTTATTTATAGAATGGATATACTTAAACCTTGCTACAACACTTATAGGCAGTGTACCTAATCGTACAGTAGTGTAGTTTTTAGTAAGTCAGGTTCGTTCTACAGGGAAAATCTTTTGATCAAAGCTTAACGCTATATTAGTTTAATTTATAAAAATACGAATATATATATAAGTAATATTATTATTTTAAAGGGGGTTTTTTACCGTTTAATGACCGGTTTGTCGATTTTAAAACTTTAGTCGCAGTTAAAACCAAATGTAAAATATTAAATAAATAAAAGACTTAATTTAAAGCGTAAAGTAAATAACGATAATGAAATTGCGATAAATAAAAGTGCGATAAAATAAACTTGCGATAATTAAAAAGTACGATAATTAAAAGTGCAATTAAATACAATAACAATAAATAAAAATGCGATAATTAGAAGTGCAATTAAATATAAAATAAAGGAAATTAAATATGAAATTAAAGAATCATGCTTATTTAAACTTCCGTAATCATGATGTTTGACGTATTGATTTTAGTTTTATGCCCATGGGTTAATTGTCCTTTGTCCTGGATTATTTAATATGTCCGTCTGGTTTTTGTCCATAACAGTCCATCAGTCATAAATATAAAGTGAGAGTGTCCTCGTCAAATTATCCTTATACCCGAAGTCAAATATTCCAACTAATTGGGGACTTAAACTGTAACAAGGTTTTATTACTTTGTTTAATAATTACACCAGGATGTCGACTGAGTGTAACCCAAGGTTTTAATACTTTGTTAACAATTATGCCAAGTGTCCTTGTACATAATTTCACCCCTGTTTTAATAATTCTAGTGGCTATTAATCCATTCCCGTGTCCGGTTAAATGAACGATTATTCGTACATATAAATATCCCGCCCATCGTGTCCGATTGAGTGTATATGGTTATTTATAGGGACGCCCAATTGTAAATCTTTATATTAACATTGACAAACTATCATTTAGTTAAACAAATATAAAGCCCATTAATAGCCCATAGTCTAATTTTCACAAGTGTCGTTCTTTTGTCCAAACCCCAATTATGGTACAAAGCCCAATTACCCAATTTTAATATTTTTAGCCCAACATCATGATTACTTCAGATTAAATAAGCATAATAATAACTTAGCTACGAGACATTAAATTAAAAAGGTTGAACATAACTTACAATGATTAAAAATAGCATAGCGTTACACGGACATAATTTCGACTTACACCCTTACAACATTCGCTAACACACCCTTATTATTAGGATTTAAAATTAAAATTAAAATTAAAATATAAATTATATATACATATACTACGTTGAGTGAAGAAGAAAAAGATGTGTTTTTGTGGTGCACCAAAGCTCGATTTTTATAGGCATGTGGGCTGGAACTGGGGCTCATGCGATCGCATAGATTTATGCCTTCCAGGCCATGCGATCGCATGGCCAGCTGGGGAGGCTCACATTTGGTTGTTTTCTTCTGCCGACAGTTTTATAATATAATATAATATATATATTAATTTTAAGAATTAATTATATATTATATTATATTTATGTGCATAGTTGACTTGTAATTTTTAGTCCGTTGCGTCGAGCGTTGAGAGTTGACTCTGGTCCCGGTTCCGGATTTTCGAACGTCCTTGCGTACAATTTAATATCTTGTACTTTTCGTTTTGAATCTTGTACTCTTGTAATTTTGAGACGTTTCTTATCAATAATTGGAACCTCTTTGATTGTATTTTGTACTTTTGAGCTTTTTGGTCGTTTGCGTCTTCAATTCGTCGAATCTGTCTTTTGTCTTCACCTTTTATTATTTAAGCGAATAACACTTGTAAATAGGACAATTGCAACTAAAAGCTTGTCTTTCTTGAGGAATAATGCTATGAAATATATGTTCGTTTTTAGCATTATCAAATATTCCCACACTTGAGCGTTGCTTGTCCTCAAGCAATATAGTTTTGAAATACTAGAATCACTTCTTTATTCTTCACACTTTGTACATCAGTGATTTCTTTACGGCGGTATAAACAATGGTAGTAACGATGTGGTTTACAGTCCCACATGACTATAAAATTTAGATCCATTAAGGAAATTGGATCTTTATGAAAACATTTGATCTTTTGAAAATTAAATCTAGTTTTTACCCTAGATAAGTTTTCCGGAATAACCCTTCACCGGTGTTTGCAAAATATTTATTTGGGTTTGGTGGGTTTCAGATTTGAAAATTTTAGCTCAAAACTTGTGGTTTTGTGTCACCCACTTGCTAACCTTTTATTAGGAAAGCAACACGTCCAGTATACTTGCTCCGTATATTACCTTTTAGTAAACCACCGTCCGGTTATAAAGGAAAGCGTTGAACAAGCAACTGTTAAGGCAATGTCCCCTGACATGCTTTTAATTATGGTCTATAACGTGTCGGACGCAATTACTATCCTTTGTAGGAGCAATAGTAAAGCTCACCCTTATGATTTTTCGATCTGGCACAAGGTCCTATCTTCGACCATGCTATGCAACCACCGTTCTTACGGTTGACACCCGATTTGGTTCAGATGACCTAATGAATTACAGGTGAATTCCTAGGATTTTACGTTCAATGGTAATGAACGCATTGAAAATGGGTTTTCAGAAAACAAATCGGTTTATAATTTGATCAAAATATTTTCTCGTTCAAGCTCGAGTTTAGATATCATTGAATTCCATGAGTTTGTAATTCTCAATCTTTAAGGTCAATCTCTAGGATTGAGTAATATCAGTCTTAAATGCTGATTTTTAATCTTTAAGGAGATTATCCTTTCTGGGGATCTAATTCATTAGTCTTATCCAGCTAATTTGCACGGTGCCCCCCATTTTACGAGATAAATCCTTCTCATGGTTAGGATAAATCTGACCACTTGGCGACCCTGTTTAATGCTGAGGTCCGTGGATTTCCTGCTGATTTTAGTGATGACTTTTCTAGGTTTTTCGTCAACCTACAGCTGGTCTGGACGACAACTTCATGACCTAAATCAAGAAGCGCGTTTCTTTTTCGGAAGACTTTACTTCCTTTTAACGATGAAATTGATTCATCGTGTAGATCCATCTCTTCTTTTCTTTCATCGGGTAAAACAGTTAATTATCGTCCAAAACAAAAGTATTTTCAATTATTTGTACAAAAATATGTGATATGTATTTTGAATAACTCGGTGAAAATTTCCCACACTTGGCTTTTATTTTCCTTTTTATTGTCCTCTATTCCATTTTAAATGAATTTTAACATTTTGGTTTGTTTCTCAATTTATGTCCTTTCCGAGGTAACAATAATTTCGGTGTTAACACCTAGTTTTATCGTTCATAAATATGTATAAACATGATTTTGAGTTCATTTAATTGAAAATTTTGAAAAATTTTACTAGAATTTGGTAGTCAGTATATTAGACTAGGGCTGTTCTTTATTATCAGAGAGCACTAGATTCTAATACAACTACTACTTTACTAGTATTTCTAATGGTAACCAAGTGTTTAAAGTAAAAAATTTAAAAAAATCCGAAAGAATTTAACCCCTTCCCACACTTAAGATCTTGCAATGCCCTCATTTGCAAGAAATCAGTAACAATTTAAATTATTGAGGGTGATTAGCGTAGAAATGATTAAATTTTACCAAAGTTTCCAAACATATTGGCGTTTGTTTGCTGAATGATAAATGGTACATATCATTTGTCCATTCCGTCTGTTGTTACATCACATTTATCTTGTCGTCAAAATTAGTAGCTTTTGCTGAACTTAATGCCAGTCTTTGAAAATGCGCTGTTTTACCCTGTTTTGTACAATTTACCATATACATACATACATACAAATATAAACATGCATGGCAATTTGAAATGGGACTTAATATCCCACTTTCAAATCCTATATGTGAAATATTAGTACACAATAATAATAAAAATGATAAAGATTACATAAGTATATTCAATAACATAAGTTTAAACATGAATAAGTAAAAAGATAAAAACATAAAAATTATATAAATAACCAAATGGAACTAAATCAGTCTGGATATGGGTTCCAGTTCATCTCGTCAGGTGGGTTCCATTGTTGGTTATAGGTGTTTTGATAGGCTTGGTTATAGTCATACTGGTTAAAGGGTGGTCGGATATCGGGGCTGTGTGGCGGAAAATGAGCAGGTCGAGTAGGTACATAGTTATTTGGTACCTGATATGATAGCTGGCTCATGATTTGGTGCTGATGAACTAACCAGCTATCGTGTTGGCGTCGCCTATAATCCTCGTATACTCGCTCGGAGTTCCACTGCTCATATATACTATGTCTGGCCGCGTTCGTCATTGCTTCCTCATCTATACGAATGTGGACTTCAAGAATAGCATCTCGAAAGACATCCCTAATGTCTTCTGCCTCCTCCATTTCCTCGTCTAAGCCTCTCTCTACCTGAGGATGAGATCCCTCATAGGGTACTGCCTGGTTACGTCTACTTTTCAATACCTTAGCACCCACATAAACTTTCAATCCTAAGGGCTCAACCTATTCTCTACAAAGCTGTAATGGACCCCCTTGGTTCCTATCAACACCTAAATACTCTCCAATGAGAGTAACAAAAATACCTCCTCCTATTATACTCCCGTCCTGCATTCCCTCTACCATTTTAGATAAATAAAAAGCAACACAGTAAGGGATATTGACAAAGCTTCTAGGATCCCGAATACACTTTAGGTAGAATAAATCATGTAAGGTAATTTTTTCTTTATTATGACCTCTCTGTGTAATCGAGTTAGCCAAAAATCTATGAATAATACGAAGCTCGGCTCTGTCAATATGTGTATAGGAGTGTCCTCCTGCTCGTGTAAAAACATCAAAATGTGACATACGCCTCCAAATGGCGTCAACGTCAAAGTTACTATCTACCCTTTCACCATAATGAATCAAATTTGTATAATCGGGTAATAACAACTCACCAGGAGTATATATCTGTAAGGCCCTGGCCATGTCCAGCATGGACATTCTGTACATCCTACCGCCAAGGATAAACCTAAGAAATCTTCTATCATCTATTCTAACTATATTTGTATCAAGTGATACAGTACTCATCAACTCAACACACCATTCCTTATATACAGGTCTACGAATGGTGAAAAGACGTTCCCAATCTGTAAAAGAAGAACTGTCATACCTTTGAACTAAAAGCTGTCTAACACGGTCAGCTAGATGGACCGTTTCCAAAGGGGCCCAATCGATTACCCTTGGCACCTCTACATTTTTTGTTACCAATTTGAATTTGTTCCTTTGATATGTCTCGTAATCTCTCCATCTCCTATCAAATCTCAGATTAGGATGCAGAGTGTGCTCAGGAATCGTTGGGAATTCTACTGGCGGCCTCATTGGGAATACTATGAATTCATCAACAAACTGTACCGGATCATAATAAGGTATGTGCTGATCAGGCTGTTGTTGTGGTTCTTGTTGGTGTTGCATTTCTGGTTCTGGTTCTGGTGCTGGTGCTGGTCGTCTAGATGATGATGCTCCTGAACCTCCAGTATCGGCTTTCTGCAAAACACATTAAACACAAAATTTGTGCATCCAAATATGCATTAGTGTCAGCAAAATAACAACTTAAAACAATCACTATAACATGTTAAATCAAAATTAAACTTATACATATTTTCACAATTTTTCACAATTCTACACTTTTCAAATAAGCACATATGAAAATGTATACAAAGTTCATAAGCATTTAACTCAAATAACATGTCAAAATAGTCATTACTAATAATTAAACAAGTCTCAAATGGCAATTACATCAAATTAATCAAGTTCATGAATTTTGGATTTAAAAAGTCCACTTTAATCTCCAAAAATCATGTTTAGGATCAATGTTTGGATCATTTAACTATCTAAACATGTTACACTACTCAATTTAGCAATAATTCATGACAAAAATCGGCCATAACCTGTTTATATCAAAAAGCCCCAAATTGCTAAAGAACACAAACCCTAGATTTCTAAAAATTTTGAAGTTTTTGGCTTCAAATCATGTTAAATAGCATCAATCTAGGTTATACATGCATAAAATACTAACAATTTAACACTAATTACACTAGAAATTAACAAAATTGCATTAGGTAAAAAATTGGTAATTATCACAAAAACTAGGAATTTATAGAGTTTAGGGGTGTAATTTTTACCATTTTGCTGAAGAATGAGAATCTAGGCATGATTAGAGCAAGAAAAATGACGAATTACAGTGAAAAATGGCGAATTTTAGAGGTGATTTGGGAGTATTTTCGTACGTTTGTGTGTTGTGGTGTGAAGAACTCAGATCTCTGAGCTATTTGTTTCTGGCCTGCATTTGGTCCCCATGCGATCGCATGGGGTGCCGGCTACAGTACTTTCAGCTTTTTTTTTTTATATCTTATACTAATTAAAATAATTAAGTAATTAATTTTAAAATTTTGTTTCCCTTGTTATTTAGGACGAGGTCGTTTCGGATCGATGTCCTAGTCCGTCCTTTGACAAAATTTCAAAATTTGTCTTTTTGTAGCAATTGTTTTAAAAGCTAAGATTTTTAGGTTTTTTTTAATGTTTTTGGCATACTTTAATTCAATAAGATTAAAAATAATGATAATAAAAGTTCTCGTCCCTCCCTCGGGTAAAACAATTTCGGTTCAAAGACCTAGTCTTCAACTCACGACGAATTTTAAAAATCATATTTTTTAACTTAGCGAAATAAAGTAAATTTTTGTTTTTAAATTCACACAACTTAAATTTAAAATATGCATAAAATTAAAAATTCACATTTTTTTTAAAAAATTAAAAATTTACACCAAACTTATATTATATTTTTGTTTTTATACATAAAAACTTAAAAATATCAATTGTTCAAATATTTACAATTTTAAATATATTAATTTAAAAACTTTACAATATTAATTTAAGATTTATATATTAATTTTAAAAACATGGTAAAAAAATAAAATTAAAAATCTTTTTGGCTTTTATCCCACTTTAATCAATCAAATATTATCAAAAATATGCGCCCCTCTTTTCGGTAAAGTAATTTCGGTTCCATGACCTAATTTAACTCATGACGAATTTTTGAAATATTTTGGGTTGATTGATTAACGATATTTATACCTTAAGAATAAACGTTAAATTTCGTCGTGATGTAATAAATTTTTGAATGATATCAATAATTTCGGTCGCCAAACCTAATTTTATTCAATACCAATTTAATACTTTATAGCGAACAAATTAGCGTTTATTATCAAAAGGTTAAAAAAAAAAAAAACCTGTACAGACTTACCTGTGAGATAGTATTCTTTAGTTATATGATCTATCCCATTCATAAGATAGTCGGTTTAATTGGTTTTCCATGGCTACATAGGCGTAACCTCGAGCATTCAGTGTTTTTTCTTCTAAACATATGAACGGTCCGTCTCTGCATAAAGTAACAAATTCGGTATTTGAATAGGTTTGATTATTTGAACATTTACCTCCATGTGACCATTTTCAGCATTTGTGACATCTTTCAAGGTGTCGTGCTCTTCTTTTTGCTGCGGATTTTGATTTTCCTTTACCAAATTGTAACTTATTATCTTCGCATCTGGATTGTTTTCTTACTCCGTCCAATCTTTCTCTGATTACTGATACTATTTCACTCGGAAGTGTGTCATTATTACGTTTAGTTATCAAAGCGTGTAGCATTAGACCAAGGTTTAGTTCACAGGCAGTCTTCATTTCCTAAAAAAAAATAAAAATTTAGAATGGGGGGAGAAGACTAGTTCTTTAGGGTCTGCTAGGGAAAGACCATTCGGGTACCATTTTCGAGAACTACACGAAAACAGAAAATCTAACTCTAACAGAAATACATATTATCCTTTAAAGACTTGATTCTCCCCACACTTAGTTAGCTGTGGTATCGAAATTGTGATTAGCTTCGTTGTCGATTTCCATTGGACTATCTATGTAATGTTTAACTCTGTGACCATTAACTTTAAATTCAATTCCATTTGAATTTATTAATTCTACTGTTCCGTATGGGAAAACTCTTTTGACTATGAATGGTCCAGACCATCTTGATTTCAATTTTCCAGGAAATAGCTTGAATCATGAATTGAAAAGAAGAACTCTGTCTCCTTCTTTAAATTCTTTTAAACTTATGACTCTTTTATCATGCCATTTCTTCGTTCTTTCTTTATAGATTAACGAATTTTCGTATGCTTCATGTCTTAATTCTTCTAATTCGTTTAGTTGACTTAATCGTAGACGTCCAGCTTCATGTAAATCAAGATTACATGTCTTCAAAGCCCAAAATGCTTTGTGTTCAATTTCTACTGGAAGATGACATGCTTTTCCGTAGACGAGTTTAAAAGGTGTGGTTCCAATTGGAGTTTCGTAGGCTGTTCTTAAAGCCCAGAGTGCATTCTCCAATTTAATGGACCATACCTTCGGATTTGATCCTACGGTTTTCTCTAGAATACGTTTTAAAGCTCGGTTGGTATTTTCAACTTGTCCACTTGTTTGTGGATGATATGCGGTGGAGATTTTATGAGTTACTCCATATCTTTTGAGAACTTTCTCAAGTTGATTATTACAGAAATGAGTACCCTGATCACTTATTAAAGCTTTCGGTGTTCCAAACCTTGCAAAAAGACGTTTTAAAAAGTTGACTACAACTCGTGCATCGTTAGTTGGGAGAGCTTGTGCTTCCACCCATTTAGATACATAATCAATGGCTACGAGAATATAGAGATTATTATGAGATTTTGGAAATGGACCCATAAAGTCAATACCCCAAATTTCAAATACTTCGCATACTTGAATGACATTTTGTGGCATTTCATCACGTTGACTTATTTTTCCGGCCCTTTGACAAGCATCACAGGATTTGCAAAGAAGGTGTGCGTCTTTGTAAATTGTAGGCCAATAGAATCCAGCATCATAAACTTTTCTTGCTGTTAGTTGAGGCCCATAATGCCCTCCTGTTGGTCCTTTATGACAATGGTTTAAAATTTTACTAGCTTCATCTCCGAATACACATCGGCGTATTATTCCATCGGGACAACTTTTAAACAGATGTGGATCTTCCCAGAAATAGTGTTTTATATCACTGAAGAATTTCTTTCGTTTTTGGTACGATAATCCTTTTTCAAGGAATCCACATACTAAGTAGTTTGCATAGTCTGCAAACCATGGTATTTCATTATAATCTATCTTCAATAGATATTCATCAGGAAAGTTGTCTTGTATGGCCGATTCATTTAGAACTTCTAATTCAGGATTTTCAAGACGAGAAAGATGATCAGCGGCGAGATTTTCTGCTCCTCTTTTATCTCGGATTTCAATATCGAATTCTTGTAAGAGTAAGATCCAGCGGATTAATCTTGGTTTAGCATCTTGTTTCGAAAATAGGTATCTAAGAGCAGAATGGTCGGTATAGACCACCGTTTTTGCTAGAACGAGATATGAACGAAATTTATCAAAAGCAAAGACAATAGCAAGGAGTTCTTTTTCAGTAGTTGTGTAATTCGTTTGTGCTCCTTGTAATGTCTTACTAGCATAATATATAGGTTGAAATCGTTTTTCAATCCTTTGTCCTAAAACGACTCCCATTGCAAAATCACTTGCATCGCACATTAATTCAAACGGTAGATTCCAATTTGGTGTTATCATGATCGGCGCATTAGTAAGTTTCTCTTTAAGAATATTAAAAGATTTGATACATTCATCTGAAAAGATGAATGGAGCATCCTTTTCTAGGAGTTTATTCATAGGAGTGGCAATTTTAGAAAAATCTTTTATGAAACGTCGGTAAAAACCGGCATGCCCTAGAAAACTCCTAACTCCTCTAACATTGGTGAGATGTGGAAGTTTAGCAATTACATCTACTTTAGCTCTATCCACTTCAATTCCTTCTTTTGAAATTTTATGTCCAAGAACGATGCCTTCTTTAACCATGAAATGGCATTTCTCCCAATTAAGTACTAGATTTGATTGTTCGCATCTAATCAGCATTCGTTCAAGATTAACTAGACATGATTCAAATGTATCACCGAAGACTGAAAAGTCATCCATGAAAACTTCCATGCATTCTTCTATCATGTCGTGAAAAATCGCCATCATACACCTTTGAAAGGTTGCAGGGGCGTTTCAAAGTTTAAATGGCATGCGTTTGTAAGCTAAAGTACCATAAGGGCACATGAATTTGGTTTTCTCTTGATCTTCGGGTGCTATTGGAATTTGAAAATATCCGGAAAATCAATCAAGAAAACAATAGTAACTATTTCCGGCTAGCCTTTCCAACATTTGATCAATGAAAGGTAAGGGAAAGTGATCTTTTCTGGTGGCGTCATTTAATTTTCTATAATCAATACACACACGCCATCCTGTTACAGTCCTAGTAGGAATAAGCTCATTTTTTTCATTTGTAATGACAGTCATGCCACCCTTCTTAGGCACGCATTGAACTGGGCTTATCCATGGACTATCAGAAATTGGATAAATTAGACCTGCGTCTAGCAGTTTAATAATTTCTTTTTTAACTACATCTTGTATATTCGGATTTAGTCTTCGTTGGCGTTGCACATACGTTTTATGACCTTCTTTCATAAGGATTTTATGTGTGCAATACGAAGGACTTATTCCTTTAATATCATGAATTTTCCATGCAATGGCTGGTTTATGAGCTTTCAACACAGAAATGAGTTGTGATTTCTCATTTTCAGTAAGAGAAGACGATATTATTACAGGTAATTCAGATTCACCATGTAAATAAGCGTATTCCAAATGGTTTGGAAGTGGCTTTAACTCTAATTTCGGTGGTTCTTCTATCGATGATTTATATCGATATCTGTCTTCTTCTTTTAGCATTTGAATTTCTTCTGTTGTTGGTTCATATCCATTAGCTATAAGTGTAGCTAACATTTCAACTTCATCAATTGGTTCAGTTCCTTCTCCTAAAGAACATTCTCCCGTTCTTTGTAATTCTGGAAATTCTTCTAACAATTCTGCATGTGAATCTATAGTTTGAATATAATAACATGTATCATCTGCAGATTGCGGTTGTTGCATTGCTCTATCAACTGAAAAGGTAACACTCTCGTCCTCTATACTTAGGATCAATTTCTTACCAAACACATCTATCATTGCTTTAGCCGTATTTAAGAATGGTCTTCCTAATATGAGAGGAACTTGAGAATCTTCTTCCATGTCCAGAACAACAAAATCTACTGGAAATACTAAAGTACCAACTTTAACCAGCATGTTCTCCATTATCCCTCTAAGATATTTTATTGATCGATCGGCTAGCTGTATGCTTATTCTTGTTAGTTTTAATTCTCCAAGGTCTAGTTTAGCGTATAGTGAATACGGCATTAAATTTATACTAGCACTTAAGTCTGTCAATGCTTCTATTGAACTAAGACTACCCAGAAAACATGGAATTGTGAAACTTCCTGGATCAGATAGTTTTTCTGGTATCTTATTCAACAGCACTGCTGAACAATTAGCATTCATAGTAACAGCCGAGAGTTCTTCCATTTTCTTTCTATTTGAGATTAGATCTTTCAAGAATTTAGCATATCTAGGCATTCCTGAAATCACATCAATGAAAGGAAGATTTACATTTATCTGTTTAAACATATCCAAGAATTTGGATTGCTCGGCTTCAAGTTTCTCTTTCTTCATTTTACTCGGGTAAGGAAGTGGTGGTTGGTATGGTTTAACATAAGGTTTAGCCTTAACTGTGTTATCTTCATTAACATTTTCAACTGCCGGTTCTTTTTCCTTATCTTGATCAGGTTGTGGTTCTTGTGGAGTAGGAATAGCTTCATCAGAAGTTACAGGTATTTCAGGTGGTTTAAGTGTTGTACCACTTCTTGTGGTAATAGCTTTAGCTGTTTCATTCGAGGGGTTAGCATTTATATCACTAGGTAGACTTCCCGATTTTCTTTCACCTATTAACCTTGCTAGGTTACTTACTTCTTGTTCCAGATTTTGAATAGAAGCTTGTTGATTTCTAAACCCTTGAGCATTTTGTTCATTAGTTTGTTTTTGAGATGTGAAAAACTGCGTTTGAGTTTCAACTAGCTTCGTCATCATATCTTCTAAATTCGGCTTTTTATCATCGGGTTGTGGTGGTTTGTTTTGAAAATTAGGTCTTTGCTGATTGTAAGTATTGTTGGATAGTTGTTGATTGCTAGGACCTTGTTGGTTGTTGTATGGAATATTTCGATTATAATTCTGGTTTTGATTGTAGATTGGTCTTGGCGGTTGATAATTATTCTGATAATTATTTCCAGGCCTTTGGTTTATGTATGAAATATTCTCTCTTTGTTCCATTGTTAATTCAATACTGAGACAATCTTTTGTCAAATGTGGTCCTCCACACTGCTCACAACTAATTCGTATTGAGTGAATATAATTAGTCATTTTTTCCATTCGTCTCTCGACAGCATCTATCTTTGCGGAAATAGAATCTAAGTCATGGCTAGAATCGGCTCTAGCTGCTTTAGATGATCTAACGATATCTTTTTCTTGGTGCCACTCATGTGAGTGGGAAGTGTAACATCCCGCCTTTTTCCGTTTACTTTTCCGTTTAACTATTTATGTTCCGTTATATGTTTATAACACGTCTCGTTGATACGCGTTTCAAATTATCTTGTTTAGGTAATTTAACGCACCCGATTAATACATGAGGGACTAAACTTGTCAAAGTGTCAAAGAAACCACTAGGTCAAAGTGGTGGTCAACACCCTTTCTATCCACTCATTCACATTTTCATTTCATTTTCCTTTATTTCTCCTACTTTCACATTTTCCTTAAATTGCTCCATCAAAGAATCATCATCTTAAATCGAGCTAGTGATTATCTTGCCAAACAAATTACGTATTTGAACTCCTCGTGATCTCCTCTTCGATTCCATACCAACCTCATTACATTTGGGTAACTTTCTAAAATCACTAATTTTATGTGTTCTTGAGATTTTTGAGTTATAAGGTTGTTAATTAGTGTCTATGGCTCGAGTCTAGTTTGTTTATGTGATTTGTATGCTCGTTTTTGATATTTTGATGTAACTAGTTCATATTGAAAGAATGCTTGCTTAATCTTGAGTTTTAGGTGTTCATATGTTGTTGAATGATGAAAGTTCATGTTTTAATTGTGTTCCTAACATCACTAGCTTCAAATTGGTATGTAGGTTGACATGGATTAGTTTCATATGCAAGATTGTTGAATTTGTGATTTTGGATTAGGGTTTGATGAGCTTTACATGAACTTTTGATGCATTAAATGACATGAGATGTTAATTGTAAGTGTTAGGTTGTGTTGTATGCTTAATTACCTTCGAAACGGCATATTGTACATGTAATTTGGTTGCCAAATCATTAAATTGCAATATTGACTTGAATGCATTGATTATGGAACATTAAATGCGGTTTTGTTTGTCATAAGTGCAAGCTTGATTGATGATATGTGTTTAGTTGCATTCCTTGTCAAAATACCTTTCCAACGATGTATGATAGGCGTTATAAGCGTTTGCGGGTCAAGAATTGTGTTAGAATTGGTTTTGGTTCGTGCACATTTAAAAAGCAGAAAAATAGCTGAAGCAGCAGGGTGGCGCGGCGCGCCATACCCCCCGCGCGGCGCGCCGATTGGGTCTGTCCAATTTGGTCAATTTTCGAATAATGTTTGGCATGCTACGCACCTCCGATTAACATGTAACTTGGCCAACATGCTCATATATGATTTCTAAGATTAGAAAAATAGTTCGGAACCCGACCCGAACGTGTTGACTTTCGTTGACTTTGACCGACCAAAGTTTGACTTTTTGTCAAACTTAACCAAATGATTATGCAACCTTCCTAACTTATTTATATACTTGTATCTTGCATGAAACTTGGCAATTTGATTTCACATGCTAAATAATCGAGTCGTAACGAGCCATAGGACTAATTGAACATCTTTGACCTATCGTGTTTACCGTTATTGATACAACCTATTGTTTAGGTCAAGACTAGCATTGTTCTTTGCACACGTTTACTTGTTGAAGTACTTTACTACTCGTGCACTCAAGGTGAGATCATAGTCCCACTTTTACTCTTTTTGAACTTATATTTGGGATGAGAAAACATAAACGATTCTTTTGAACTAAGTGAACACAAGTACAGGAAAACAAACATTCTACATACGAGTTTAGAACAAAATCCTCAATTCGATTATCATTAGTTACACTTGCCGGGTGTAAGCGAGAACTTATGTTGTATGGATCCATATGGGTTTGACAAACCCTCATTCAAACGGTTCGCTACCGTTTACGAATGAAATATATTTTCGAGAAACAGTGTATGTTCTAGCACTAAGTGATGGGGTTCAATGGAAGGAAACGTTAAGCATTGATAATTGGGTGCTCGTGAAACAAACTTTTGGAATGTATTACTATTATTTCATTGATGCAAATCTTGTGGTTCACTTGTACTTATTTACTTAAACCTATGATTTCACCAACGTTTTCGTTGACAGATTTCTATGTTTTTCTCAGGTCCTTGAACGATACATGATACATGCTTCCGCTCATTATTTTGATACTTGCATTGGATGTCGAGTATACATGCATACATGGAGCGTCTTTTGGATACTTTTAAATTGTGTCGCATAAGTTTCATTTGTACTTAAACTTGGTATCGTAACTTGTGGTGGAACTATTCTTGTAAAACTTGAACAACCTTTACATTTGAAATGAATGCGACATATCTTTTGGTCAACGTTGTTTTAAAGACTTATGACCACGTAACGGGACCTAAGTAGACGGCGCCGTCAATGACGATTTGGTCGGGTCGCTACAGATGGTATCAGAGCGTTGGTTGTAGGGATTTAGAGTTCATTAGTGTCAACCCCGAGTCATAGGGTACATTGGTGAGTCTAGACTACAACCGGCATATAGACTTGAAGTAGGAATTACTTGACTACTTGTGCATTTATACTCGAACGTTTCTACTCATATCTACTCTTAGTTCATCTTAATCTCACGTTGTTTAATTTGATTGACACGCCACCTTGACTATATGAAATGATGTCGAATGCACATATGAATTAGGGTAATATAATTTCCGGGATTATATTACGGTGACTCGTATGAACGTTCCGACATTATGACATAAAGAATTTAAGGCGAGTCGGAAAAAAAAAAAAAAAAAAAAAAAAAAAAAAAAAAAAAACTTCTCTTTATCTTTATTCTATATCACGGTTAGTATTATTGAGAATACTAATCAATGATATTCTTGTGTCTTGAAGGAACAATGGCTCCTCGTCGTGTACGCCGCAATGAAACTCCCGAACAAGCTCTCGAACGGATGATAGCTACCGCCGTAGATGCGGCCATGGCCGGTCACTCATCCAACAACAATAATAATAACAACCACAACAACAACAACAACAACAACAACAACAATGGAGCCGGAAACTCAAACGAGGGATGCTCCTATAAAGCTTTCATGGGGTGCAAACCTCACACTTTTGATGGAACCGGGGGACCGGTCGTGCTCACCCGATGGTTTGAGCAAACGGAAGCCGTCTTTAGCATAAGCGGTTGTCGGGACCAAGACAAGGTCAAATACTCCACTCACACTTTCTCCGGAATTGCTCTAACATGGTGGAACACCTATGTTCAATCGGTGGGTACCGATGAAGCTCATGCCCTCTCTTGGGCCGATCTAAAGGAAAAGATGATTGTTGAATATTTTCCGCGCGAAGAAACCCGAAAGCTTGAGGAAGAACTAAGAGCTTTGAAAGCGGTCGGAAACGACCTTAAAGCTTATAATCAACGCTTTGCCGAACTATCCTTGATGTGTCCTAATCTTGTTAACCCCGAATCTCAAAGGATTGAGCTCTACATGCTCGGTCTTCCAAAAAGCATCAAACAAGGGGTGATGTCATCCAAACCCACTACTCATCAAGCCGCTATGAACATGGCTCGCCAACTAATCGAAACGGTTGACGAAATCGTAGTTCTGGCACCTAAAGCCGAGGATAAATCGAGCGGCAACAAAAGAAAGTGGGAACCCTCCCAATCAAGCAACAACAACTTTGCTAAGAAGCCTTACACCTCCGACGGCAAGAAAGGTTATGCTGGGAACCTACCTCTTTGCAACAAATGCAACAAACATCACTTTGGCGAATGTAGTAAGATAATTTGCCACCGGTGCCAAGGAGTTGGTCATAAGGCCAACGATTGTAAAAGTGCCACTCCCGTCGCTCGAAAGTGGCCCAATGCACCAAAGACGGGCACTTGTTACGAATGTGGCCAAACGGGTCATTATAGAAATGCATGCCCGAAAAGGAAAGATAACACCAATACGCGCGGCCGAGCTTTCAACATCAACACCGAGGAAGCCCGGGATGACACTGAACTAGTCACGGGTACGTTTCTTCTCAACAATTCTTATGTCTCTTGCTTATTCGATTCGGGTGCCGATAAATGCTTTGTATCCAAGACTTTGACTCATTCTTTTAGCACTCCACCTCTTCCATTAGATACCACTTATACCATTGAAGTAGCTAACGGAAAACTATTAAGTGCCGACACATATTACCGGGGGTGTACGTTAAACATTTTGGGTAAGGAATTTGAAATTGACTTGATACCCATGGAACTAGGAAGCTTTGATGTAATAATCGGTATGAATTGGTTAGTCAAAACGAAATCTCACATTCTTTGTGATCTTAACGCAATCCGAATTCCTATCGAGAATGGTGAACCTTTGATTGTTTATGGCGATAAGAGTTGCACCAGACTCAACCTCGTTTCGTGCCTTAAAGTTAGAAAACTACTCCGTAAGGGTTGTTTTGCGATCCTTGCCCACGTTAAGAAAGTCGAGTCCGATGAGAAGCACATCGATGATGTGCCAATTGTTAGTGACTATTCCGATGTATTTCCCGATGAATTGCCGGGTCTTCCGCCTCATCGACCGGTTGAATTCCAAATCGATCTTATTCCGGGAGCCGCACCCGTAGCGCGTGCACCATATAGACTCGCTCCATCTGAAATGCAAGAATTGCAAAGTCAAATCCAAGAACTACTTGATCGTGGTTTTATCCAACCTAGCCATTCACCTTGGGGCGCTCCGATTTTGTTTGTTAAAAAGAAAGACGGATCCCTACGAATGTGCATTGATTATCGCGAACTAAATAAATTGACGGTTAAGAACCGATATCCTCTTCCTCGCATCGATGACCTCTTTGATCAACTACAAGGGTCTTGTGTATATTCGAAAATCGATCTCCGCTCGGGTTATCATCAATTGAGGGTTAAGGGGGAAGATGTCTCCAAAACCGCTTTCCGAACTCGTTATGGTAGTTATGAATTCCTTGTTATGCCATTTGGTCTCACTAACGCACCGGCGGTATTCATGGATCTTATGAACCGCGTGTGCAAACCGTATCTCGATAAATTCGTTATTGTGTTCATCGATGACATATTGATCTATTCTAAAAATGAAGAAGAGCACGAACAACATCTCCGACTTGTGCTTGAACTTTTAAGACAAGAACAACTCTATGCCAAATTCTCCAAGTGTGAATTTTGGTTAAAGGAAGTTCAATTTCTTGGTCATGTTGTAAGTGACCAAGGTATTAAAGTCGATCCATCGAAAATCGAAGCCATTAGCAAATGGGAGACTCCTACTACTCCTACTCACATTCGTCAATTTTTGGGTCTCGCCGGGTACTATCGTAGATTCATCGAAAATTTCTCTTTGGTTGCACGTCCTCTAACCGCCTTGACTCACAAGGGAAAGAAATTCATTTGGGCGACCGAACATGAATCCGCATTCCAAATCTTGAAAACGAAGCTAACCACCGCTCCTATCTTGTCACTTCCCGAAGGCAATGATGACTTTGTTGTATATTGCGATGCCTCAAAACATGGTTTTGGGTGTGTATTGATGCAACGAACGAAAGTCATTGCTTATGCTTCTCGACAACTTAAAATTCATGAACGAAACTATACGACACATGATCTCGAACTCGGAGCCGTTGTCTTTGCACTTAAAATGTGGAGACACTATCTTTATGGAACCAAGAGTACTATCTTTACCGACCACAAAAGTCTCCAACACATTTTCGATCAAAAGCAACTAAACATGAGACAACGACGGTGGATTGAAACTTTGAACGATTACGATTGCGAGCTTCGTTACCATCCCGGGAAGGCAAATGTAGTAGCCGATGCCTTAAGTCGAAAAGAAAGAGTGGTGCCTCTCCGTGTCCGAGCTTTAAACATCACCATTCACACCAACCTTAATAGCCAAATTCGGGTAGCCCAAGATGAGGCTCTTAAGGATGAAAACATCTCTCTCGAACACTTGAACGTCCTCACCTCTCGATTCGAAGTTAAAGAAACCGGACTCCGATATTTCGCCGGAAGAATTTGGGTGCCTAGTTATGGGGACCTACGAAGCCTTATTTTAGATGAAGCCCATAAGTCACGATACTCGATTCACCCCGGTGCCAATAAGATGTACCACGACCTTAAACAACTATATTGGTGGCCGAACATCAAAAGGGACGTAGCTACTTATGTTTCCAAGTGTTTGACATGTTCCAAGGTCAAAGCCGAACACCAAAGACCGTCCGGACTACTTCAACAACCCGAAATCCCGCAATGGAAGTGGGAAAGGATAACGATGGATTTTATCACAAAACTACCAAAAACGACGGGCGGTTATGATACCATTTGGGTTGTTGTTGACCGTCTCACCAAATCCGCACACTTCCTTGCCATGAAAGAAACGGACAAAATGGAGAAACTTGCACAACTTTACATTAAGGAGATCGTAGCCCGACACGGTGTACCTTTATCGATTATCTCCGACCGAGATGGCCGTTTCGTTTCTAGATTTTGGCGTACATTGCAAGAAGCGTTGGGAACGCGTTTAGACATGAGCACCGCATATCATCCTCAAACCGATGGACAAAGCGAACGTACAATTCAAACCTTAGAGGACATGTTACGAGCTTGCGTGGTTGACTTCGGAAAAGCTTGGGACAAGCACTTACCTCTCGCCGAGTTCTCTTACAACAATAGTTATCACGCGAGTATTAAAGCCGCACCTTTTGAAGCGCTATATGGCCGCAAATGTCGTTCACCTCTTTGTTGGGCCGAGGTAGGCGACGTGCAAATCACCGGACCCGAACTCATTCACGAAACCACCGAGAAAATCGTTCAAATCCGAGATAGGCTTAGGACGGCCCGAAGTCGTCAAAAGAGCTATACCGATAAACGACGCAACGATCTTGAATTTCAAGTCGGTGACCGAGTAATGTTAAAAGTCGCACCTTGGAAGGGTGTAATCCGTTTTGGGAAACGCGGGAAGCTAAATCCGCGGTATATTGGTCCTTTCGAAATCTTGGAGCGTATTGGAACCGTTGCTTATCGTTTGGATCTTCCGCCTCAATTGAGCTCCGTTCATCCTACTTTCCATGTATCCAACTTGAAAAAGTGTCTTGCCGAACCCGATATCGTCATTCCTCTCGAGGAGCTTACCATTGATGACAAACTTCATTTTGTGGAAGAACCGGTTGAAATTGTGGACACCTCCGTCAAGACATTGAAACAAAGCCGAATCCCGATTGTCAAGGTTCGTTGGAATGCCAAAAGAGGACCCGAGTTTACTTGGGAAAGACAAGATCAAATGCAAAGGAAGTATCCTCATCTATTCGTGAATTCGGAAACGCAAGATCTCGAGGAAGAAACAACGACTACTACGCCTACTTAAATTTCGGGACGAAATTTCTTTTAAGGAGTAGGTAATGTAACATCCCGCCTTTTTCCGTTTACTTTTCCGTTTAACTATTTATGTTCCGTTATATGTTTATAACACGTCTCGTTGATACGCGTTTCAAATTATCTTGTTTAGGTAATTTAACGCACCCGATTAATACATGAGGGACTAAACTTGTCAAAGTGTCAAAGAAACCACTAGGTCAAAGTGGTGGTCAACACCCTTTCTATCCACTCATTCACATTTTCATTTCATTTTCCTTTATTTCTCCTACTTTCACATTTTCCTTAAATTGCTCCATCAAAGAATCATCATCTTAAATCGAGCTAGTGATTATCTTGCCAAACAAATTACGTATTTGAACTCCTCGTGATCTCCTCTTCGATTCCATACCAACCTCATTACATTTGGGTAACTTTCTAAAATCACTAATTTTATGTGTTCTTGAGATTTTTGAGTTATAAGGTTGTTAATTAGTGTCTATGGCTCGAGTCTAGTTTGTTTATGTGATTTGTATGCTCGTTTTTGATATTTTGATGTAACTAGTTCATATTGAAAGAATGCTTGCTTAATCTTGAGTTTTAGGTGTTCATATGTTGTTGAATGATGAAAGTTCATGTTTTAATTGTGTTCCTAACATCACTAGCTTCAAATTGGTATGTAGGTTGACATGGATTAGTTTCATATGCAAGATTGTTGAATTTGTGATTTTGGATTAGGGTTTGATGAGCTTTACATGAACTTTTGATGCATTAAATGACATGAGATGTTAATTGTAAGTGTTAGGTTGTGTTGTATGCTTAATTACCTTCGAAACGGCATATTGTACATGTAATTTGGTTGCCAAATCATTAAATTGCAATATTGACTTGAATGCATTGATTATGGAACATTAAATGCGGTTTTGTTTGTCATAAGTGCAAGCTTGATTGATGATATGTGTTTAGTTGCATTCCTTGTCAAAATACCTTTCCAACGATGTATGATAGGCGTTATAAGCGTTTGCGGGTCAAGAATTGTGTTAGAATTGGTTTTGGTTCGTGCACATTTAAAAAGCAGAAAAATAGCTGAAGCAGCAGGGTGGCGCGGCGCGCCATACCCCCCGCGCGGCGCGCCGATTGGGTCTGTCCAATTTGGTCAATTTTCGAATAATGTTTGGCATGCTACGCACCTCCGATTAACATGTAACTTGGCCAACATGCTCATATATGATTTCTAAGATTAGAAAAATAGTTCGGAACCCGACCCGAACGTGTTGACTTTCGTTGACTTTGACCGACCAAAGTTTGACTTTTTGTCAAACTTAACCAAATGATTATGCAACCTTCCTAACTTATTTATATACTTGTATCTTGCATGAAACTTGGCAATTTGATTTCACATGCTAAATAATCGAGTCGTAACGAGCCATAGGACTAATTGAACATCTTTGACCTATCGTGTTTACCGTTATTGATACAACCTATTGTTTAGGTCAAGACTAGCATTGTTCTTTGCACACGTTTACTTGTTGAAGTACTTTACTACTCGTGCACTCAAGGTGAGATCATAGTCCCACTTTTACTCTTTTTGAACTTATATTTGGGATGAGAAAACATAAACGATTCTTTTGAACTAAGTGAACACAAGTACAGGAAAACAAACATTCTACATACGAGTTTAGAACAAAATCCTCAATTCGATTATCATTAGTTACACTTGCCGGGTGTAAGTGAGAACTTATGTTGTATGGATCCATATGGGTTTGACAAACCCTCATTCAAACGGTTCGCTACCGTTTACGAATGAAATATATTTTCGAGAAACAGTGTATGTTCTAGCACTAAGTGATGGGGTTCAATGGAAGGAAACGTTAAGCATTGATAATTGGGTGCTCGTGAAACAAACTTTTGGAATGTATTACTATTATTTCATTGATGCAAATCTTGTGGTTCACTTGTACTTATTTACTTAAACCTAAGATTTCACCAACGTTTTCGTTGACAGATTTCTATGTTTTTCTCAGGTCCTTGAACGATACATGATACATGCTTCCGCTCATTATTTTGATACTTGCATTGGATGTCGAGTATACATGCATACATGGAGCGTCTTTTGGATACTTTTAAATTGTGTCGCATAAGTTTCATTTGTACTTAAACTTGGTATCGTAACTTGTGGTGGAACTATTCTTGTAAAACTTGAACAACCTTTACATTTGAAATGAATGCGACATATCTTTTGGTCAACGTTGTTTTAAAGACTTATGACCACGTAACGGGACCTAAGTAGACGGCGCCGTCAATGACGATTTGGTCGGGTCGCTACAGGAAGCAGTGTTATCAATAATTTTATAAGCATCAGTTTCGGTTTTCTTCATAATGGAACCACCAGCTGCTATATCGATGTCTTTTCTTGTAGTGATGTCGCATCCTTAGTAGAATATTTGTACTATTTGACAGGTGTCTAAACCATGTTGCGGACATCCTCTTAATAACTTTCCAAATCTTGTCCACGCCTCATATAGAGTTTCATTTGGCTTCTGTGTGAACGTAACAATTTCTCCTTGAAGTCTTACGGCTTTAGATGCCGGAAAAAATTGTTTAAGAAAATTTTCAACTAAAACGTCCCATGTATCAATCACCCCTTCAGGTAACGATTCCAACCAATCTTTGGCTTCTCCCTTTAAAGTCCAGGGAAATAACATGAGATATATCTGTTCATCCTCCACTTCTCGGATTTTAAATAGTGTGTAGATCCTATTAAAGGTACGAAGATGTTCATTTGGATCTTCCTTCGGCGCACCACTAAATTGGCATTGATTAGTCACCATGTGTAGAATTTGTCCTTTGATTTCATAATCTGGCGCATTTATGTCTGGATGAGTAATTTCGTGACCTTGGCCAGTGCGTTTAGCTCTCATTCGGTCTTCCATACTTAAAGGTTCCAGATTCTCCATAATTGAATTTGTTGAATCGGAATCACTAGAGGATTCTGATTTAATGGTTCGTTCCTCAACAATCTCTGTTTGAATGATTGGTGGTTCCGGAGAAAAATTTAATGGTTCAGGATCTATGAATCGTCCCTGAATATTCTCCAAATTCTCAATTGTGAGGTGGGTTCAAAAAATGGATTATCGGAAATTTGAATTGGAGTACTTGGTCGACTGGATGAAGATTCTAAAGAAAAATCAACGGCGGTAATATTTGCTAAATGTCTTGATCTAGTTACAGGTGGTGAACGTACAAAAGGTGGTGAACGTCTTGCTCGGTGCATTCACTGAATATCCTATTAGTTTTTAAAAAGGAAAGAAAAATTATATAAGTTATCCAATTAATAGACTTTTCTGATTTTGCCCACGTTTCGAATAGCCAAAAGATGTAGCAGAGGGGCAGGATTCGTTTGGTCTCAATATAATTGAGGACTGTTTGGCTCCAATAACCCGGTCCACGTACAAATCCAACTATTACTACGAACCAGAAAATTTCGATGTCTATCAATTTAACCACTTAAAATAAATTTTCGTAATTTTAAGAAATTTAGATAAGAAGTAGAATAAAAATCTATGTCCTAAAAACTAGAATAGCGAGAAATAAGAAAGAAAAAGAGCGCGTCGAAAAAGGTCAAAAAAGAAAAGAAAAATTGAAAAAGGCGTTGAAAAATAAGAAATAAAAAGAGTGACTTATAAAACTTTAAAACATTCGCCTAACCCAACCTTATTACTACCACTAACTTAAAATTATAATCGCAAATTGAGATTACTAATTGGAATGATAATTGATACATAGGTAAAAGGCGTCGAGAAATAAGAAAATAGCGCGTCTAAACTTAAAAAGGAACTAAAAATTTAAAACTAAAAGTTGCGTCTTAAAGCTTACAAGTAAAACTATATCCCAAATGGAAATAACTTAAAAAGGTACTAAAACTTAAAAAGGCGTCGCAAAATTCTAAAGCACCTAAATCTTAGTCTAAAGAAAAAGCACTTAAGGGATTTTACGGCAAGGCCTAAAAATCTAGAAATAAAAATAACTATGGCAAAAACTATGAATTAAAACTAAATACGAGCGAAAAATACAAAAGTTACGCTAAAACTATTAAAAAGGGACAAAATATAAAAATATATAAAAAGTTGTAAAAATTACAATTTTTATTAAAATATTATTAAAATATTATTTATTTTATAAAACTATTAATTTTATAAATTATTAAAACTAATTTAGACTTAAAATACAAATTATAAATAAACTAAACTAAATAATAAAATAAGTATAACCTAATTAGGGTTATTAATTAATAATAATTATTATTATAAACCCTAATTTCGTACAGCTTATGTTTCAGACGAGTCAAATCACTCCATGCGATCGCATGGAGTGTATGCTATATATTCATGCGATCGTATGAAGTAGAAAATCGGGCCAGATGGGTTGGGCTGCTACAGTGTAGCCCGTAAACTTTTATATTTTTTGTTTTGCTGTTTTGATGTTTTATAAAAAAAACACAATATTTAAATAAAATTTATATTTTTAGATACTAAAAATAAAAATAAAGAAACTTTATAAAACTTATATATTTAACAAACTCTTAAAAATATATAAATTTTTGTTTTTCTTTTTATATTTTTGAATTTTTAAAACGTATTTTTACAAAAACGTATTTTTATAAAAGTAAACTAAAAATAAAAATCTTTTTTTTATATAGCGTTGCGCTTCCGGCTTTTAAGCTAAATTTTTAAGTTCCCCGGCAGCGGCGCCAAAAATACTTGATGTTATGCGAGGTGTATATAAAATAGCTTAAATTTTAGCAGAAAATACTATTAAATACGATACAATTTTACACAAGATATTTATTTATTTATAGAATGGATATACTTAAACCTTGCTACAACACTTATAGGCAGTGTACCTAATCGTACAGTAGTGTAGTTTTTAGTAAGTCCGGTTCGTTCCACAGGGAAAATCTTTTGATCAAAGCTTAACGCTATATTAGTTTAATTTATAAAAATACGAATATATATATAAGTAATATTATTATTTTAAAGGGGGGTTTTTACCGTTTAATGACCGGTTTGTCGATTTTAAAACTTTAGTCGCAGTTAAAACCAAATGTAAAATATTAAATAAATAAAAGACTTAATTTAAAGCGTAAAGTAAATAACGATAATGAAATTGCGATAAATAAAAGTGCGATAAAATAAACTTGCGATAATTAAAAGTGCAATTAAATACAATAACAATAAATAAAAATGCAATAATTAGAAGTGCAATTAAATATAAAATAAAGGAAATTAAATATGAAATAAAAGAATTATGCTTATTTAAACTTCCGTAATCATGATGTTTGACGTATTGATTTTAGTTTTATGCCCATGGGTTAATTGTCCTTTGTCCTGGATTATTTAATATGTCCGTCTGGTTTTTGTCCATAACAGTCCATCAGCCATAAATATAAAGTGCGAGTGTCCTCGTCAAATTATCCTTATATCCGAAGTCAAATATTCCAAATAATTGGGGACTTAAACTGTAACAAGGTTTTATTACTTTGTTTAAAAATTACACCAGGATGTCGACTGAGTGTAACCCAAGGTTTTAATACTTTGTTAACAATTATGCCAAGTGTCCTTGTACATAATTTCACCTCTGTTTTAATAATTCTAGTGGCTATTAATCCATTCCCGTGTCCGGTTAAATGAACGATTATTCGTACATATAAATATCCCGCCCATCGTGTCCGATTGAGTGTATATGGTTATTTATAGGGACGTCCAATTGTAAATATTTATATTAACATTAACAAACTATCATTTAGTTAAACAAATATAAAGCCCATTAATAGCCCATAGTCTAATTTCCACAAGTGTCGTTCTTTTGTCCAAACCCCAATTATGGTACAAAGCCCAATTACCCAATTTTAATATTTTTAACCCAACATCATGATTACTTCGGATTAAATAAGCATAATAATAACTTAGCTACGAGACATTAAATTAAAAAGGTTGAACATAACTTACAATGATTAAAAATAGCGTAGCGTTACACGGACAGAATTTCGACTTACACCCTTACAACATTCGCTAACACACCCTTATTATTAGGATTTAAAATTAAAATTAAAATTAAAATATAAATTATATATACATATACTACGTTGAGTGAAGAAGAAAAAGATGTGTTTTTGTGGTGCACCAAAGCTCGATTTTTATAGGCATGTGGGCTGGAACTGGGGCTCATGCGATCGCATAGATTTATGCCTTCCAGGCCATGCGATCGCATGGCCAGCTGGGGAGGCTCACATTTGGTTGTTTTCTTCTGCCGACGGTTTTATAATACAATATAATATAATATATATATTAATTTTAAGAATTAAGTATATATTATATTATATTTATGTGCATAGTTGACTTGTAATTTTTAGTCCGTTGCGTCGAGAGTTGAGAGTTGACTCTGGTCCCGGTTCCGGATTTTCGAACGTCCTTGCGTACAATTTAATATCTTGTACTTTTCATTTTGAAACTCTTGTACTCTTGTAATTTTGAGACGTTTCTTATCAATAATTGGAACCTCTTTGATTGTATTTTGTACTTTTGAGCTTTTTGGTCATTTGCATTTTCAATTCGTCGAATCTGTCTTTTGTCTTCACCTTTTATTATTTAAGCGAATATCACTGTAAATAGGACAATTGCAACTAAAAGCTTGTCTTTCTTGAGGAATAATGCTATGAAATATATGTTCGTTTTTAGCATTATCAATAACATTGCGGACAAACACATTGATTACGGTTATTAAAACCAGAAGTATCTTGTTTATTCTGCTGATTTTGGTTCTGGTTGCAGTTGTTATCCCACTTCCTTTTCCCATTATCAGCCTTTTTATCAACTTCCTCACTGGCATTGGTTACAGCTTTCTTGGTTCTTCTTAAAATCTTATCATTAAGCTTGTGTGCCATAGACATAGCAGCTTCGATAGTCTGGGGCTCACTAGACTCAACCCCATGCTCAATCTGTTCAGATAATCCATCAATATAAGCTTCAATCTTAAGGTTCTCATCAGCATAAGTATTTGGGCACAACAATGTCAATTCAAAGAACCTTTGCTCATAGGCATCTAAATCGGTGCCCTTCATCTTAAAGTTCTTAAGCTCAGTCTCCAACTTCTTAAGTTCACCCCGGGGAAGATAACGGGTGATCATCCTCTGTTTAAAATAATTCCAAGACAAACCATAAGCATCATCATTCCCCAAACTGTTAACCATATTGTTCCACCAAGTTAAAGCACTATCTTTGAGAGTACAGCTGGCGAAACTAACCTTGTCCTCATCTCGGACTCTACTAACTCGGAAAGTAGACTCAATCTTCTCAAACCAACGAGTAAGTCCAATGGGTACTTCGGTGCCACTAAATTCTTGTGGACGACTAGCCATGAAAGTTGATAATGCTAAAAACGAACATATATTTCATAGCATTATCCCTCAAGAAAGACAAGCTTTTAGTTGCAATTGTTCTATTTACAAGTAATATTCGTTTAAATAATAAAAGGTGAAGACAAAAGACAGATTCGACGAATTGAAGACGCAAATGACCAAAAAGCTCAAAAGTACAAATTACAATCAAAGAGGTTCAAATTATTGATAAGAAACGTCTCAAAATTACAAGAGTACAAGTCGCAAAACGCAAAATACAAGATATTAAATTGTACGAAAGGACGTTCGAAAATCCGGAACCGGGACCAGAGTCAACTCTCAACGCTCGACGCAACGGACTAAAAATTACGAGTCAACTATGCACATAAATATAATATAATATTTAAATAATTCTTAAAATTATTTATATATTATATATATTTATATAAACCGTCGACAGAATGCAAACAAACTCTTGTGAGCTGGAAAAAGGGGCCATGCGATCACATGGCCTGGAGGCTATAACTCCATGCGATCGCATGGTGAACATTGACAGGTCAGGTCCTATAAAGTTCGCGAGTTTTGGACGAATTTTTACATATCTTTTTCTTCTCATCAATCTCAACGTATATATATATATATTAATTATAATTTTAATTTTAATTTTAATTTTAAATTCTAATAATAAGGGTATGTTAGCGAATGTTGTAAGGGTGTAAGTTGAAATTCTGTCCGTGTAACGCTACGCTATTTTTAATCATTGTAAGTTATGTTCAACCTTTTTAAATTAATGTCTCGTAGCTAAGTTATTATTATGCTTATTTAATGCCGAAGTAATCGTGATGTTGGGCTAAATACTAAAATTGGGTAATTGGGCTTTGGACCATAATTGGGGTTTGGATAAAAGAACGACACTTGTGGAAATTAGACTATGGGCTATTAATGGGCTTTATATTAACTAAATGATACCTAGTTGATTTAATATATAAACTTATAATTTGACGTATTTATATATAACCACATACGCTTGACTGGGCACGGTGGGCGGGATATCTATAAATACCAATAATTGTTCATTTTACCGGACACGGAACTGGATTAATAGTTAATAGACTTATTGAAACAGGGGTGGATTACATTCAAGGGTAATTGGTGTAATTATTAACAAAGTATTAAAACCTTGGTTTACACGCAGTCGATAACCTAGTGTATTCATTAAACAAAGTATTAAGACCTTGTTACAATTCGAATCCCCAATTAGTTGGAATATTTAACTTCGGGAATAAGAATAATTTGACGAAGACTTCCGCACTTTATGATTATGACTGATGGACTATTATGGACAAATCCGTATGGACATATCAAATAATCCAGGACAAAGGACAACTAACCCATGGGAATAAACTAAAAACAACACGTCGAACATCATGATTACGGAAGTTTAAATAAGCATAATTCTTTTATTTCATATTTAATTGCACTTTTAATTATCGCACTTTTATTTATTGTCATTTTATTTAATTGTACTTTTAATTATCGTTCTCTTTAATTATCGCAATTTTATTTTATCGCACTTTTATTTATCGAAATTTCATTATCGTTATTTACTTTACACTTTAAATTAAGTTATATTTATTTTTAATATTTTACATTAGGTTTTAACTGCGACTAAAATCTTAAAACCGACAAATCGGTCATTAAACGGTAAAAACCCCTTTTATAATAATAATACTACTTATATTTATATATATATATTTATACTTTTACAAATATAGTTTTTAAAAATATAGCGTTAAACTTGGCTAAGATCCCTGTGGAACGAACCGGACTTACTAAAAACTACACTACTGTACGATTAAGTACACTGCCTATAAGTGTTGTAGCAAAGTTTAGGTATATCCACTCTATAAATAAATAAATATCTTGTGTAAAATTGTATCATATTTAATAGTATTTCTTAGTAAAAATATAACTATTTTGTATACATCTCTACGCACATCAAGTATTTTTGGCGCCGCTGCCGGGGATTTGCTTAAACGCCGGAAGCGAAACGCTATATATATATATATATAAAAACGATTTTTTTATTAAGTTCTTTGTATAAAAAAAAATATACATTTTAAATATTAATAATACAAAAATATAAAAAGAAAATATAAAAAAATCTATATATTTGTTTTTAAGAGTTGTTAAAAATATATTAAATTAAAAAGTATTTTTATTTTAGTTTTTAAAATTAAATTTTTATTTTAGTCATATTTATATTTTATATAAACAGAAAACAGAAAAAAAATATATATATAAAAGTACGAGGCCCGGTACTGTAGCAGCCCAGTTCTGGCCCGAAACCCTACTCCATGTGACCGCATGGGATTATAACGTAAAGACCATGCGATCGCATGACCAACCCTGACACGCCAGATTTGACTTCCTACTGCAATAATTAAGGAGTAATAATAATAATAATAATTATTATTTAATTAAAACCCTAATTAGGGTTAGTGTTTTTAATTATTTAATTTTAGTTTTATAATTAATTTGTATTTTAAGTTTATTTAGTTTTAATAAATATATAAAATTAATAGTTTTATAAAATAATAATATAAAAATAATATTTATATAAAAATTGTACTTTTTACAACTTTAAGTATATTTTTATATTTTGTATCTTTTTATTTGTTTTAGCGTAATATTTGTATTTTTCGTTCGTATTTAGTTTTAAGTCATAGTTTTTGCCATAGTTATTTTTATTTCTAGATTTTTAGACTTTGTCGTAAAATCCCTTAAGTGCTTTTTCTTTAGACTAAGATTTTGGTGCTTTAGAATTTTGCGACGTTGTTTATAAATTTTAGTTCTTTTTAAGTTTCGACGCGCTACTTTCTTATTTTTATTTTTCGACGCCTATTATTTTTCGACCTTTTATTTTTCGACGTTTTTCGAAGAACTCTTTTTCTTTCTTATTTTTCGCCGCTCTAGTTTTTAGGACATAGAATTTTCTATTTCTTCTCTCTAATTTTTTTAAATTTCAACGAAAAATTATTTTTAGTGGTTAAATTGATAGACATCCAAATTTTCTGTTTCGTAGTAATAGTTGGATTTGTTAGTGGATGAGTTGTGAGCTTCCGCTTTAAAGGGTTCTGGCTCCCTGCTACATCTATTGGCTATTCGAAAAGTGGGCAAAAGCAGAAAAGTCTATTAATTTGATAACTTATATAATTTTTATCTTTTATAACTAATAGGATATTCAGTGAATGCACCGAGCAAAACGTTCACCACCTTTTGTACGTTCACCACCTCTAACTCGATCAAGACATCTAGCCAATATTATCGCCGTTGATTTTTCTTTAGAATCGTCATCCAGTCGACCAAGTACTCCAATTCAAATTTCCGATAATCCATTTTTTGAACCCGACCTCACAATTGAGAATCCGGAGGATATTCAGGGACAATTCCGCGATCCTGAACCATTAATCTTTCCTCTGAAACCACCAATCATTCAAACGGAGATTGTCGAAGAACAACCAATTAAATCAGAATCCTCTAGTGATTCAGATTCAACAAATTCAATCATGAAAAATCTGGAACCTCTAAGTATGGAAGACCGAATGAGAGCTAAACGCACTGGCCAAGGTCACGCAATTACTCAACCTGACATTAATGCGCCAGATTATGAAATCAAAGGACAAATCCTACACATGGTAACTAATCAATGCCAATTTAGTGGTGCACCGAAGAAAGATCCAAATGAACATCTTCGTACATTTAATAGGATCTGCACTCTATTTAAAATAAGAGAAGTGGAGGATGAACAGATATATCTCATGAAATTTCCCTGGACTTTAAAGGGAGAAGCCAAAGATTGGTTAGAATCATTACCTGAAGGGGTGATTGATACATGAGATGTTTTAGTTGAAAATTTTCTTAAACAATTCTTTCCGGCATCTAAAGCCGTAAGACTTCAAGGAGAAATTGTTACGTTCATGCAAAAGCCAAATGAAACTCTATATGAAGCATGGTCAAGATTTGAAAAGTTATTAAGAGGATGTCCGCAACATGGTTTAGACACTTGTCAAATAGTACAAATATTCTACCAAGGATGCGACATCACTACACGAAAAGACATCGATATAGCAGCTGGTGGTTCCATTATGAAGAAAACAGCAACTGATGCTTACAAAATTATTGATAACACTGCTTCCCACTCACATGAGTGGCACCAAGAAAAAGATATCGTTAGATCATCTAAAGCAGCTAGAGCCGATTCTAGCCATGACTTAGATTCCATTTCCGCAAAGATAGATGCTGTCGAGAGACGAATGGAAAAGATGACTAAAGATATTCACTCAATACGAATTAGTTGTGAGCAGTGTGGAGGACCACATTTAACAAAAGATTGTCTCAGTATTGAACTAACAATGGAACAAAGAGAGAATGTTTCATACATAAACCAAAGGCCTGGAAATAATTATCAGAATAATTATCAACCGCCAAGACCAATCTACAATCAAAACCAGAATTATAACCGAAATGTTCCATACAACAACCAACAAGGCCCTAGCAATCAACAAGTATCCAATAATACTTACAATCAGCAAAGACCTATTTTTCAAAACAAACCACCACAAATCGATGATAAAAAGCCAAATTTAGAAGACATGATGTCGAAGCTAGTTGAATCTCAAACGCAATTTTTCACATCTCAGAAACAAACCAATGAATAAAATGTTCAAGCATTTAGAAATTAACAAGCTTCTATTCAAAATTTGGAACAAGAAGTAAGTAACCTAGCAAGGTTGATAGGTGAAAGAAAACCGGGAAGTCTACCTAGTGATACAAATGCTAACCCCCGGAATGAAACAGCTAATGCTATTACCACAAGAAGTGGTATTACACTTAAACCACCTGAAATACCTGTAATTTCTGATGAAGCTATTCCAACTCCACAAGAACCACAACCTGAGCAAGATAAGGAAATAGAACCGGTAGTTAAAAAGGTTAATGAAGATAACACAGTTAAGGCAAAACCTTATGTTAAACCATACCAACCACCACTTTCTTACCCGAGTAAAATGAGAAAAGAAAGACTTGAAGTCGAGCAATCCAAATTCTTGGATATGTTTAAACAAATAAATGTCAATTTTCCTTTCATTGATATGATTTCAGGAATGCCTAGATATGCTAAATTCTTGAAAGATTTAATCACAAATAGAAAGAAAATGGAAGAACTCTCGGCTGTTACTATGAATGCAAATTGTTCTGCAGTGCTGTTGAATAAAATACCAGAAAAATTTTCAGATCCAGGAAGTTTCATAATTCTATGTTTTCTGGGTAGTCTTAGTTCAATAGAAGTATTGGCAGACTTAGGTGCTAGTATAAATTTAATGCCATATTCACTATACGCTAAACTAGACCTTGGAGAATTGAAACCAACACGAATAAGCATACAACTAGCAGATAGATCAGTAAAATATCCTAGAGGGATAATGGAGAACATGCTAGTTAAAGTTGGTACATTAGTATTTCCAGTAGATTTTGTTATTCTGGACATGGAAGAAGATTCTCGAGTTCCTCTCATATTAGGAAGACCATTCTTAAACACGGCTAAAGCAATAATAGACGTGTTTGGTAAGAAACTGACCTTAAGTATAGAGGACGAGAGTGTTACCTTTTCAGTTGATAGAGCAATGCAACAACCGCAATCTGCAGATGATACATGTTATTATATTTAAACTATAGATTCACATGCAGAATTGTTAGAAGAATTTCCAGAATTACAAGGAACAGGAGAATGTTCTTTACGGAGAAAGTACTGAACCAATTGTTGAAACTAAAATGTTAGCTACACTTATGGCTAATGGATATCAACCAACAACAGAAGAAATTCAAATGCTAAAAGAAGAAGACAGATATCGATATAAATCATCGATAGAAGAACCTCCGACATTAGAGTTAAAGCCACTTCCAAACCATTTTGAATATGCTTATTTACATGGTGAATCTGAATTACCTGTAATAATATCGTCTTCTCTTACTGAAAATGAAAAATCACAACTCATTTCTGTACTGAAAGCTCATAAGCCAGCTATTGCATGGAAGATTCATGATATAAAAGGAATAAGTCCTTCGTATTGCACACATAATATCCTTATGGAAGAAGGTCATAAAACGTATGTGCAACACCAACGAAGACTAAATCCGAATATGCAAGATGTTGTTAAGAAAGAAATTATTAAACTGCTTGATGCAGGTTTAATTTATCCAATTTCTGATAGTCCGTGGGTAAGCCCAGTTCAATGCGTGCCTAAGAAGGGTGGTATGACTGTCATTACAAATGAGAAAAATGAGCTTATTCCTACTAGGACTATAACAGGATGGCGTGTTTGTATTGATTATAGAAAATTAAATGACGCCACCAGAAAAGATCACTTTCCCTTACCTTTCATTGATCAAATGTTGGAAAGAATAGCCGGAAACAGTTACTATTGTTTTCTTGACGGTTTTTCCGGATATTTTCAAATTCCAATAGCACTCGAAGATCAAGAGAAAATCACGTTCACGTGCCCTTATGGTACTTTTGCTTACAAACGCATGCCATTTGGACTTTGCAACGCCCCTGCAACCTTTCAAAGGTGCATGATGGCAATTTTTCACGACATGATAGAAGAATGCATGGAAGTTTTCATGGATGACTTTTCAGTCTTCGGTGATACATTTGAATCATGTCTAGTTAATCTTGAACGAATGCTTATTAGATGCGAACAATCAAATCTAATACTTAATTGGGAGAAATGCCATTTCATGGTTAAAGAAGGCATCGTTCTCGGTCATAAAATTTCAAAGGAAGGAATTGAAGTGGATAGATGTGACGCCCAATACAAAACCATCGTGTACGGATCACCAACAACAGGATCATTACAAGGTCAAACACTATATGCTATTTGAAAATCGATTTGCATTCATAGAAGATAACGTTTTACAAAAGATAAATAGGAAACATTAACATGAGTACATGATACTAAGGTCATTACAAAGCTATCGTTTTGAAAATAACATAAGTTGCGAATGCAAAGTAAAGTTCCATGCTTGAGACATCTCTAAGTAATGCAGCGGAAGTCTAACACAGCAGGTCTGTAACAGCAAGTCTAACACCAAGACTAGAACAGTAAGTTTAACAGCAAGACTAGAACAGCAAGTTTAACAGCGGAAGCAACATCGTCTAAGCACCTGAGAAATACATGCTTAAAAACTCAAAACGAATGTTGGTGAGCTATAGTTTGTTTGTATCAGTAATGTAACATAGGCCACGAGATTTCAGTGCTGCAAACCGCGTATCAAAACAGTATGTTCAAATCAGTATGAATAAGTATATGTATAACCGTGGGCACTCGGTAACTAACTTAACGTTTATACCCCCTGAAAGTACACTTGGCAAGTGCGTATGTCTACAAAGTATTAAACACTCATTAAATGCTAGCGCTACTAGCCCGAGTGGGGATGTCAAACCCTATGGATCCATATCTAAGATTCGCGTTCACGGTTCAAAAACCGATGATTAAACGTTACCGAGCTAAAGGGAATGTTTATGCCGTTGTATAACCCACACATATATAAGTTTAAGTACTCTTGTCTAGTATGTAAAACATAAAATCCGCATGTATTCTCAGTTCCCAAAATAAGTTAAAGTAAAAAGGGAATGCTATAACTCACAGTGATAAAAGCGGTAAAGTCGGTAATGAAAGTACGCAAGTAGTAAGTCGGTCTGAAAGGTCGTCAACCTAAATCAAGGGTTACTAGGTCAGTAGGTTGTTTTTATAAATTCTAATAGTGCATAAAATAAGTTTAAGTGTCATCATCATCATCATTCATCATCATAAAAGCTAAGTAAGTTCGACAAGAATAGAGATTGAAACAATAGGCTGACTTCGGTCAGCTACTACGACCTCTACGTAAATCAAAAAGATGCATGGTCAGTGGCTATGGCTCCGTATATGAGTCCCCTAACAGCTGACCTATTTTCAGGACCTAACTCGTCTTTGTTTGACCGTGGCGATGGTTTAAGTGCGAGTAGGTCAGAAATTTCAGCACAACATTAATAGGGTGTAGTGACTCTCGGAGGGCTATAAATCCTAAACCGTAACTCGGATTAAGACGAGGCCTAAACGGAAAATCATCTACTCGAACCAAAATAACTGAAAATCAACTTTACAGTAGCCCAGGTGGTCTGATCAGATACGAAAATCAGTGGACAAGTGCTCCGGTGGGGTTCTTGGTGCTCGATGCTCATCACGGTTCTCATCCTTGATGCTTGTAGCTTCAAGTGTACAACTCGTTGATGGTTTAGCATCACTTTTGACCAAGATTCACCATCAATACACAATATGTTAAGACCAAGTAAGAATACAACTCATTCATGAGTCTTAGATGGATGATGAACCAAGGTTACATCATATCCTTAGTCTTAACACTAATACAAGTCACAATAACAACTAAAGTTACAAACTTTACATCAATTTAACAAGTATGAACACAATCTAAGTCAAAAGAGGTGATGGAACCCTAAGCTAGAGAGCTTGGATCCATTTTACATAATTTACAAGGTTACAAAGCTAGAAAGCTTGAACCTTTAAGTGTTCTTGAAGATCTTGAAGCATAAGGCTTGGATCTTTAAGATATATGAAGATAACAAACACAAGTTTGAATATTTTTCACAAAACAACATGATCAAAGCAAAAAGAACTTAGATCTAACAAAAAGATATGAAGATTCAAGCTAGAAAGCTTGCATCTTGATTGTTCTTGAAGATCTTAAAGCATAAAGCTTGGATCTTGAAGATGCATGAAGATTACAAACAAAAGTTTGAATCTTTATCATAAAATAGAAAGATTAAAGTATAAAAGAAGTAGATCTACAAAAGTTATGAAGATTCAAGCTAAAAGCTTGAATCTTCCATGTTCTTGAAAGATTCATGCTTGAATCAACAAGATATAAGTAAAATCAAAGCTAAAAGGAACTTTGAACTCCATAAAATGATGATGATGATCATGAATTTGAAAAGGAAAAGAAGAAGGAAAAGAAGACTTACAAGTAATGCTAGAAAGGAAAGAAAGAGAGAAAGAACAAGTGTGTGAAAAAAACCAAAATGATCAAGTGTGGAAATGAGAGGCTAAAGGCTAGTATTTATAAGCAAAGAGTGATCACATGGATTGATGACATGGCAAGATCTAGGGTGGTGGTGGTGGATGGTTTATGGAGGGGGAGGGGAAGGACAAAAAGTTTACTTTTTGGCTAATGGTGTCTAAAGTGTGTCCTTTTGCTAGAATCTTATGTAATAAAGTTAATTATCCTTATCCATAATGCTAGCATGACTCACTAATTATTTATTTATTTATTTATTTATTATTATGGACCACTAGTAAATATATTTGAGCTAATTAATTGGGTCACTAGCTAGAGTAGGGTGGGCTTGAGCCCAACAAGGTAAAAAGTCCAAAAAGGCTAACTATTGGGCTTTAGCAATTAAATAAATAAAATTAAGCATCCAAAGGCCCAAGTAATTATTATTATAAAATAATAATTAATATTTCGCTGTCCAAAAGTTCCGATTCCAACAAAATTCAAACGTACGCGCAGTCCGCGTTTTAATCGTAACGGCAAGTAACGCTAACGGTTATAAAGCATCCAATGGACAAGTTAAGCATTCTAATCATACCAAGGCATGTTTTAAAGTATATATGAATATAAAACACGTGTGCCAAGGTTCTAGAGTAATAAAGTAACGCAGTACGCACAAATACGCAGTTTCGCAAAAATACAAGGCACAAAAGCAAGTCGAAAAAGCCGGGTCGTTACATTACCCACCTGTTAATGGAAATTTCATCCCGAAATTTGAGGAATGACCAAAAATGGTACAGTATTTAAATAAGAAGTAGCGTATCAAAGTTCCGTGAGACTCGTGGGCTCAGAAGTGAGTTATTTGCCTCGAAGGGTACTTGCGCGTATAAAAGTAAGGATAGGTATATGCCATTAATTAAGTCTCTTGTACTAAGAGATCAATAAATTGATTTTGTCTCTGGTTAACATGAGTATGTCATTCGAATATATGTATCCACAGAGGGAAAGATGATGTTTTTAGCCTTACAGGCATCTTCAGTAAGCTGGATGCGTAAAATGCATCATGAATGTTACTAAACTCATCTAAAACATTGAGCGCTTATGTCGCAATACAAGGCTGATAGGTAGAACGGAAAACATGGTGATCACAACCATGTGATTTGATGTCTGGATAGTGTTAGCCACAGATTTTACTGACCCTTTGATTTCGGAAGGAGACCATAGGCATAATGAACCCGATATTTAAGAACATTTCATTTGACTAAATGAATTGAAATGTTAGCTGGAAGTGACTAATCGGACTTATATACAATGCAAGCCATAATTATTTATAGTGTCTCCAGGGCGGTCTGAACGAACAATGAAGGATATCACCCAGTTTACCATACTGCAGGTGAACTTATCCTTAGATGAAATGAAAACACAGTTCCATAACGTAACTTTATCCTTTCAGTTACATGTTGAAGTTAGGGTTAACATTAACTAAAACAACATATAGTTGCAACCAACGAAGGAAGGAATGTGTAGAGTAACCATATCCGTATTACAGATGTTTTAAGCAGTCCCTTCCAAGAGGATAACAAGATTCATAGATTCCTAAAGTATGTTACTTTACATTTCCGAAAGAGAATCGCACGAAAGGTGTGATCTTTGAACCAGGGTGAACTCTTCGAGCGGTTTGTTCTGAATTTATCCTTATACTTAAGGAGATGCGCGGACAAGAAGATATGTGGACCCTTGGTCGTAAAGAACGGTTTACTCTAAGTGAAAAGAATCTCAAAACGATTCCTTGTACCTCAACCTACTAATTCATAGAGATGATTTTTACGAGGATGTTGCGATTAGCCATGAAATATTGAGAATAGACACCCACCTAGTGCCCTTCCTACAATGGGGTGACCATTGAGTGTACCTCAGAAAACTGATTTATCAGCCCGCGATTTTGCCATGTTTAACCTTAAAAGGAACATTTTTCGAGTACAAAGACTTCCTAACAAATTTTTTATTTTTTTTATAAATCTGCCACCCAAAGTGGCTCAAGCGTTTTTAACAAGGATTTTAATAGTAAGCTTCATCCCTAACGGAGGGAGAGAAGAAGTGTGATCCCTACATGGTGTAGTCTAATACGGAAACCTTTAATAAAATCAATCGAGGAAGTTTTGAAAAACTTTTAAACGTTTGATGCGACAACATAAATGGAACGAAGTTCTTGGTAAATTTAGAAGTATGTATTACGAGTACCATTTGCACAAAATTATTTGACTTAAAACAACTCAATAAAGGAGCGATTTTTAATCATCTTGAAGGTATAACTTAGTATGTACTAACCCAAAATAAGTAAGGGTAAATTTATACATATATGATTTTATAAATCGCGTAAGTGATAGAAAAGTTTTTAGTACTTTCATTTGTCCATAAATCTCGTGAGCACTGCACAAATAAGCAACATGTAAATCAACGTGTAAATTTTTTGATAAACATAGTTTTTCGTATTTCAGAGGTTACGAGTTGAAAAAGGCCGAGTGAAAAATCTTTGAATCATCGGTTGACATGTTACTAGGTAATGAAAACTAATGAATTAAATGTAGTTTTGACGATTATCCGAACTTAAGTCTTTGGTCCAAAAATGTTTACGTGCGAAGCCGTTGCTAAAAAGTGAGGTATGAAGGATATAGCATGAGGATGAGAAGTTAATCGCTTCTTGACTTTGCAGAATGCCATACAGGTTATGGCTAATATTAAAGTCGGAATACTAATGATGTTAATATCGCTAGATGAGAATTTCCTTGGAATAGGTCAGGACTTTGAGTTATGTAAGATAGAGCATCGCTCCGACAGGTGTGAAGAATAAGATCCCTGGGGTAACGCAGTAATTTTGAATGGTTTAAGTGTTTGTGGATGCCCGAAGGCTCTGCATGACGTGGTAGTAAGTGCCTTCATCACATACACACACATGAATCTCTTAGTTTCGACAGTTGTCTGTCTTCATGATGACTTGGATACGAATAAGCAACGAAAAATTTTATATTGACAAGCAACGAAAATTTTATAGAATTCATTTAAGGTGACGATGTAAGAAAAGAAATTAAGTTCTTAGCAAACTAGGGTTATGTACAACACGTACCATTCAAGGTAAAATATCCTTTGAATAAAAGATTTGATTTGTAAAAGTGAAAGTAAAATTTCATATGTATTTGTCAAAAAGAAGTAATTATTTACTTTATTTTATATAACGTATACGATTTCAAAAATTTGCACGAATGGCAAATAAAATAAATTTATTTTTATTATGTTTTGAGAGGATCGCACAGTAAAATAGTGTAAGTAAAATTTTGGCAAACAAAATTTTCATATTTCGGAGGTTACAAGTTGAAAAAAGATTGATGAGAATCGAGTAAAAGACTTTTGAAAATCTCGGGTGATATTTGAGCAAAAATGTTACGAGGTAATGAAAACTGTTGAATTTTAATGTGGTTGATGACTATTAGTAGGGCATAAGTCCTTCGACCAAAAATGCTTAAGTATAAAGTTGTTGCTTATAAGTGAGAAACGAAAGGGAGAGTATGAGGACGGGGATTAACTACCCATTGATTTTGGAAATTCCGAACTGGTATGACTAATATCGAAGTAAGAAGGGTGATGGTATGATTATCATTGATTAATAATTCTCTCGGAATAAGTTAGGATTCAGTGTCGCATAAGAATGAGTATCAAATACGATTCTTGGGTAGTATAGAATTTGAATTGCTGAAGTAACGGGATACAATTTCCTTTATGTATCGTTGTCCATTGTATCGGTTTCTTTCATGGCTAGAAAGTGAGCAGATTTGGTGAGGCGATCAACGATAACCCCGATAGTGTCATAACTGCCGACTGTTTTCGGTAGTTTCAGAATGAAATCCATCATCATCCCTTCCCATTTCCATTGTGGGATCTCGGGTTGTTGAAGTAATCCAGATGGCTTTTGGCTCACCATTCTCGCGAGGTATACGAATAATCTTCTTACTATAAAAAACTTTCGCTTTCGTCCTTGAAAGTCAGTCCGTTCCAACTATTTCCTCAAAGCTTTCTAACTCGATGAGTATTAGGTTAATTTTAAGGTCCATTCCAACCAAATCTTATTATACTGCCGTGAAAATTTTTATCAACCTTCTCAAATAACATCTTCTTGTGCGCAGGTAACTAATCCTTTCCAACTACTACTATAAAACTTTCAAGTTTTGTTGGCATGACCCACCTGTTAATTTTTAAGGTACTATCTTAAATTACTCCTCTATCTCTACCAACTTACCATTAGCTTGTCCTATAGAATACTTAACTCTCATGATTGTTAATGGCTTATTAGTCATCACACTAGGATTCTTAGATATAAGGTTTCTATCACTCTAGTATTAAACAATTCCGAGACGATAAATCGTTGTGAAGAAACGTACCCTAACTAAAATCAGGATCCATGCGAGTCTCCATAGCCGAGATAACGATTGCTCTATCGTATGTGAGTCCAAAGTTTTTTTTTTCTTCCTATTTGAGAACTTTTTCCTTAAGTATCCAGGGTGTCTATATCTATAAAAATTTTCGGGTTATTAATTCTGCAGTCCAGGCCCTTCTCGTACAGTATCTAGACCAAGTGGTTATTCCTGCCTTTATCAGACCATAATGCGTATACTCAAGTTGTTTCTACCAAAATTTCCTTTGAATTGCTTCATATTCCTTATGTAGTAACATTGGGACTTCTTCATGATTCACTTCAATATAATTACGCTGGCCTGGCGTCATTATATTGTACTAAATCGTACGTTCATTCCAATATCATTCCATATGGTCAATGTAACGTGATCACTTTCAATTCTACTCAATTTCATCCAACGGTGCTTTATCTATGCTATCTCAAAACAAAATCTACATAATTAATCTCACGGTTTCTCGGTGTGGGTGCGTAAGTTCCGTAGGTCATGCACCAATGCCTAAATGTCCTGAAATTTCTTCAAAATGTTCAGGTTCAGGTAACATCGTTAGGTTCCTTTCTAGAAATTCAATCTGGGTCTCGCGTCGAGTTGTATGTGTAGCAAGTAGTAGTACGATATGTCTTGAGGCGACTCCCAAGTCTTTGGGTATGGCTGAGCATCAGTAAAAGGCACTCTGACCTTGTGAAAGGAGATGTCCTCCCGACTTCTCCACTGCCTAAGAGTGTTAGGGACCTAAGTCCGGAAGTGTCGTTAGATCGTCGAGTAGTGGTGAAGAATGAAAGAGATAAGTGACGGTCATGAAATCGTACGGGATACGGGTCAACTTGCGGGAACTGAACAACCTTATGTTGTTCATACGTTGTACGTGGCTAACTAGGGTGAGCTCGAGGTGCGGTTACTCCGACAAATCCTCCTAGATTGCGTGAAGTAATGTTCTGATTTCTGGAATGGTGGAACGGTAGTAACAGGTGGATTACATTACTAGTACTTAGAGTTAGAAGAGTGGGGAAAAGGGTTCAGAAAACATCTGAATTAGGAAAGATAAGTTCTTCAAGTCGGTATAGCGAAAAGCAGATGGGTAGAAAGCACGTAATCAGGCATAGTAACTACAGCAGCCTAGATCATCTACAACAGTGCATAGCATGGCAATGAAAACAGTACTAAACAGAAGTAACAAGCGAAAGCAGATAGTAGCATGCAGCAGCGTAAAATAAGCATACAGTAAGTTCGCATGGCAGTAAAGGTAAGTAGTAGCATGCAGTAAGATTATACAGCAGTAGAAATAAGCAGTGGCATGCAGTAGTAGTAAGCAGTAACATGCAGTAATATAACATAGTAGCATGCAGTGGTCCGCAGAAACAAGTAAACTAGCAAGTTGTAGATTAGTCCTATTAGTGAATCCTACTTGGTCCGGTCTAGACTCACTAATGCAACCTAATTTCCTACAACCAATGCTCTGATACCAAATGTGACGCACAGTACAAAACCATCGTGTACGGATCACCAACAACAGGATCATTACAAGGTCAAACACTATATGCTATTTGAAAATCGATTTGCATTCATAGAAGATAACGTTTTACAAAAGATAAATAGGAAACATTAACATGAGTACATGATACTAAGGTCATTACAAAGCTATCGTTTTGAAAATAACATAAGTTGCGAATGCAAAGTAAAGTTCCATGCTTGAGACATCTCTAAGTAATGCAGCGGAAGTCTAACACAGCAGGTCTGTAACAGCAAGTCTAACACCAAGACTAGAACAGCAAGTTTAACAGCAAGACTAGAACAGCAAGTTTAACAGCGGAAGCAACATCGTCTAAGCACCTGACAAATACATGCTTAAAAAGTCAACACGAATGTTGGTGAGCTATAGTTTGTTTGTATCAGTAATGTAACGTAGGCCACGAGATTTCAGTGCTGCAAACCGCGTATCAAAACAGTATGTTCAAATCAGTATGAATAAGTATATGTATAACCGTGGGCACTCAGTAACTAACTTAAATGCATCAGTATGAAAGTACACTTGGCAAGTGCGTATGTCTACGAAGTATTAAACACTCGTTAAATGCTAGCGCTACTAGCCCGAGTGGGGATGTCAAACCCTATGGATCCATATCTAAGATTCGCGTTCACGGTTCAAAAACCGATGATTAAATGTTACCGAGCTAAAGGGAATGTTTATGCCATTGTATAACCCACACATATATAAGTTTAAGTACTCATGCCTAGTATGTAAAACATAAAATCCGCATGTATTCTCAGTTCCCAAAATAAGTTAAAGTAAAAAGGGAATGCTATAACTCACAGTGATAAAAGCGGTAAAGTCGGTAATGAAAGTACGCAAGTAGTAAGTCGGTCCGAAAGGTCGTCAACCTAAATCAAGGGTTACTAGGTCAGTAGGTTGTTTTTATAAATTCTAATAGTGCATAAAATAAGTTTAAGTGTCATCATCATCATCATTCATCATCATAAAAGCTAAGTAAGTTCGACAAGAATAGAGATCGAAACAATAGGCTGATTCCGGTCAGCTACTACGACCTCTACGTAAATTGAAAAGACGCATGGTCAGTGGCTATGGCTCCGTATATGAGTCCCCTAACAGCTGACCTATTTTCAGGACCTAACTCGTCTTCGTTTGACCGTGGCGACGGTTTAAGTGCGAGTAGGTCAGAAATTTCAGCACAACATTAATAGGGTGTAGTGACTCTCGGAGGGCCATAAATCCTAAACCGTAACTCGGATTAAGACGAGGCCTAAACGGAAAATCATCTAATCGAACCAAACTAACTGAAAATCAACTTTACAGTAGCTCAGGTGGTCTGATCAGATATGAAAATCAGTGGACAAGTGCTTCGGTGGGGTTCTTGGTGCTCGATGCTCATCACGGTTCTCATCCTTGATGCTTGTAGCTTCAAGTGTACAACTCGTTGATGGTTTAGCATCACTTTTGACCAAGATTCACCATCAATACACAATATGTTAAGACCAAGTAAGAATACAACTCATTCATGAGTCTTAGATGGATGATGAACCAAGGTTAAATCATATCCTTAGTCTTAACACTAATACAAGTCACAATAACAACTAAAGTTACAAACTTTACATCAATTTAACAAGTATGAACACAATCTAAGTCAAAAGAGGTGATGGAACCCTAAGCTAGAGAGCTTGGATCCATTTTACATAATTTACAAGGTTACAAAGCTAGAAAGCTTGAACCTTTAAGTGTTCTTGAAGATCTTGAAGCATAAGGCTTGGATCTTTAAGATATATGAAGATAACAAACACAAGTTTGAATATTTTTCACAAAACAACATGATCAAAGCAAAAAGAACTTAGATCTAACAAAAAGATATGAAGATTCAAGCTAGAAAGCTTGCATCTTGATTGTTCTTGAAGATCTTGAAGCATAAAGCTTAGATCTTGAAGATGCATGAAGATTACAAACAAAAGTTTGAATCTTTATCATAAAATAGAAAGATTAAAGTATAAAAGAAGTAGATCTACAAAAGTTATGAAGATTCAAGCTAAAAGCTTGAATCTTCCATGTTCTTGAAAGATTCATGCTTGAATCAACAAGATATAAGTAAGATCAAAGCTAAAAGGAACTTTGATCTCCATAAAATGATGATGATGATCATGAATTTGAAAAGGAAAAGAAGAAGGAAAAGAAGACTTACAAGTAATGCTAGAAAGGAAAGAAAGAGAGAAAGAACAAGTGTGTGAAAAAAACCAAAATGATCAAGTGTGGAAATGAGAGGCTAAATGCTAGTATTTATAAGCAAAGAGTGATCACATGGATTGATGACATGGCAAGATCTAGGGTGGTGGTGGTGGATGGTTTATGGAGGGGGAGGGGAAGGACAAAAAGTTTACTTTTTGGCTAATGGTGTCTAAAGTGTGTCCTTTTGCTAGAATCTTATGTAACAAAGTTAATTATCCTTATCCATAATGCTAGCATGACTCACCAATTATTTATTTATTTATTTATTTATTATTATGGGCCACTAGTAAATATATTTGGGCTAATTAATTGGGTCACTAGCTAGAGTAGGGTGGGCTTGAGCCCAACAAGGTAAAAAGTCCAAAAAGGCTAACTATTGGGCTTTAGCAATTAAATAAATAAAATTAAGCATCCAAAGGCCCAAGTAATTATTATTATAAAATAATAATTAATATTTTGCTGTCCAAAAGTTCCGGTTCCGACAAAAGTCAAACGTACGCGCAGCCCGCGTTTTAATCGTAACGGCAAGTAACGCTAACGGTTATAAAGCATCCAATGGACAAGTTAAGCATTCTAATCATACCAAGGCACGTTTTAAAGTATATATGAATATAAAACACATGTGCCAAGGTTCCAGAGTAATAAAGTAACGCAGTACGCACAAATACGCAGTTTCGCAAAAATACAAGGCACAAAAGCAAGTCGAAAAAGCCGGGTCGTTACAATAGAGCTAAAGTAGATGTAATTGCTAAACTTCCACATCCCACCAATGTTAGAGGAGTTAGGAGTTTTCTAGGGCATGCCGGTTTTTACAGACGTTTCATAAAAGATTTTTCTAAAATTGCCACTCCTATGAACAAACTCCTTGAAAAAGATGCTCCATTTATCTTTTCAGATGAATGCATCAAATCTTTTAATATTCTTAAAGAAAAACTCACTAATGCGCCGATCATGATAACTCTAAATTGGAATCTACCGTTTGAACTAATATGCGATGCAAGTGATTTTGCAATGGGAGCCGTTTTAGGACAAAGGATTGAAAAACGATTTCAACCTATTTATTATGCTAGTAAGATGTTACAAGGAGCACAAACGAATTACACAACTACTGAAAAAGAACTCCTTGCTATTGTCTTTGCTTTTGACAAATTTCGTTCATATCTCGTTCTAGCTAAAACGGTGGTCTATACCAACCATTCTGCTCTTAGATACCTATTTTCGAAACAAGATGCTAAACCATGATTAATCCATTGGATCTTACTCTTAAAAGAGTTCGATATTGAAATCCGAGATAAAAAGGGAGCAGAAAATCTCGCCGCTGATCATCTTTCTCGTCTTGAAAATCCCGAATTAGAAGTTCTAAATGAATCAGCCATACAAGACAACTTTCCTGATGAATATCTATTGAAGATAGATTATAATGAAATTCCATGGTTTGCAGACTATGCAAACTACTTAGTATGTGGATTCCTTGAAAAATGATTGTCGTACCAAAAACGAAAGAAATTCTTTAGTGATATAAAACACTATTTCTGGGAAGATCCACATTTGTTTAAAATTTGTCCCGATGGAATAATACGCCGATGTGTATTCGGAGATAAAGCCAGTCAAATCTTAAACCATTGTCACACAGGACCAACAGGAGGGCATTATGGGCCTCAGCTCACAGCAAGAAAAGTTTACGATGCTGGATTCTATTGGCCTGCAATTTTCAAGGACGCACACCTTCTTTGCAAATCCTCTGATGCTTGTCAAAGGGCCGGAAAATTAAGTCAATGTGATGAAATGCCACAAAATGTCATTCAAGTATGTGAAGTATTTGACATTTGGGGTATTGACTTTATGGGTCCATTTCCAAAATCTCATAATAATCTCTACATTCTCGTTGCCATTGATTATGTATCTAAATGGGCGGAAGCACAAGCTCTCCCAACTAACGATGCACGAGTTGTAGTCAACTTTTTAAAACGTCTTTTTGCTAGGTTTGGAACACCGAAAGCTTTAATAAGTGATCGGGGTACTCATTTTTGTAATAATCAACTTGAGAAAGTTCTCAAAAGATATGGAGTAACTCATAAAATCTCCACTGCTTATCATCCACAGACAAGTGGACAAGTTGAAAATACTAACCGAGCTTTAAAACGTATTCTAGAGAAAACCGTAGGATCAAATCCGAAGGAATGGTCCATTAAATTGGAGGATGCACTCTGGGCTTTTAGAACAGCCTACAAAACTCCAATTGGAACCACACCTTTTAAACTCGTTTACGGAAAAGCATGTCATCTTCCAGTAGAAATTGAACATAAAGCATTTTGGGCTTTGAAGACATGTAATCTTGATTTACATGAAGCCGGACGTCTACGATTAAGTCAACTAAACGAATTAGAAGAATTGAGACATGAAGCATACGAAAATTCGTTAATCTATAAAGAAAGAATGAAGAAATGGCATGATAAAAGAATAAGAAGTTTAAAAGAATTTAAGGAAGGAGATAAAGTTCTTCTTTTCAATTCACGATTCAAGCTATTTTCTGAAAAATTAAAATCAAGATGGTCTGGACCATTTATAGTCAAAAGAGTTTTCCCATACGGAACAATAGAGTTAATAAATTCAAATGGGATTGAATTTAAAGTTAATGGTCACAGAGTTAAACATTACATACATGGTCTGATGGAAGTTGACAATGAAGTCAATCATAATTTCACCACCCAAGAAAACCTTCAAAATGAAAACATAAATATGTTGTCAACAACATATGAAAAATCAAAATTGGAAAATTGGGAGGATTCAAATTAGAGTGATTGAGAAGAATTCTTATACAAACCTCCCATTCCAAGAAATGAAGAAAAAGAAGTTCAAATAGAAGTGAAAGAACCAAGAAAAGAACACCCGAAAAAGGTTTACAAACCAACTCGACTTATTAAAGCAGGAGACCCGGGTGAATTTATCATTTCTTGCTTGCTTAATGATGGTGCTATATATAATGGACTCGCAGATTTAGGAGCAAGTACAAATATTATGCCTCTTTCGTTATACAAAAGATTAGGTATGGGTAAATTAAAACCAACCAAAATAGAGGTTCAATCATTTGACCTAACCATTAAACACCCGGTTGGAATAGCAAATAATTTACTTGTTAACGTGGGAAGTTTGACCTTTATTTCAAACTTCATAGTGATTAATATGGAGGAAAACCTTGATATTCCTCTAATTTTAGGTCGCCCATTTTTAGCAACCACCGAGGCGTTCATTGATGTAAGAGAAGGTAGAATGACACTTAAGGATGGTGATAAATCGATCACCTTTGTGAACCGAAAGTTTAGATCTCCACCAACCAAAACTGTTAAACCAATAAAAATGCATAAGTGTGGGGAAGATGAAGAAACACATAATGATGATCCGATCACAAAGAACCCCGTTGATGATACAAAATTATATGAACCCGTTTTTAACAGTTCAACGAAGAAACTTTGTAAACGGATTCACGATGCTAAGATTAAGGGAAACTTTAAGTTATGTAACTGATTAGTATCCAATTTATCGCCAAAAGAAAAGGCGATGTTAGTTGAATTTGTGAAAGTTACGGAGGAAATCAACAAATGGATTGAAGCAAAAGTCAGAGATATACAAGTTGTTGATGATCTAATTGAAAATAACATTAATCACAATTTTAACACCACATCTAACTAAGTGTGGGGAGGTTCGAATCTTTTTAGGGTAATATGTATTTTTGTTAGAGTTAGATATTCTGTTTTCGTGTAGTTCTCGAGAATGGAATCCGAATGGTCTTTCCCTAGCAGACCCTAAAGAATTAGTTTTCTCCCCCCATTCTGAATTTTTTGTTTTGTATAAAATTAATATGTTTTTTTTTAATTTAAGTTTTGTGTGAATTTAAAAAACAAAGAATTACTTTATTTCATTAAGTTTTAAAAAATGATTTCTAAAATTCGTCGTAAGTTGAAGACTAGGTCATGGAACTAAAATTGTTTTACCCGAGGGCGGGGCGAAAAATTTTGTTATCATTATTTTTAATTGATCTAAATTATACAAAAAAAAAAAATTAAAAAACCCAAAAAAATCTTTGCTTTTAAAACAATCGCTTTAAAAACGACAAATTTTAAATTTTGTCGAGGGACGGACTAGGTAAACATACCGAAACTACCTAAAGTAAAAGGAAACAAAATTTTAAAAAAAATTATTCATTTAAATTGTTTTAGTAAATAAAGGTTTTTATAAAAAAATTATATATATGTTTGTAGTTTATCTTATGTACAAAACAGGGTAAAACAGCGCATTTTCAAAGACTGACATTAAAGTTTAGCAAAAGCTACTAATTTTGACCACTAGATACAAAATATCAAATGTGATATAAAATAATATGTTTGCAAACTCGGTATTTTAATCACTTTTCTACACTAATCACCCTCATGAATTTATAATTATAGTCTGATTTCATGCAAATGAGGGCATTGCATGATCTCAAGTGTGGGGAAGGGTTATAAATTCTCTTGGGTTTACACTTAGTTTAATTGCCAAATTTTGTGAAAATTTGAAAAATTTTCAACTAAATGAATTCAAAATCATGTTTACACATATTTATGAACAATAAAACTAGGTGTTAATACCGAAATTATTGTTACCTCGGAGAGAACATAAATGGAGAATCAACCCAAAACGTTAGAATTCATTTCAAATAGAATAGAGGAGAATAAAAAGGCAAAGAAAAAAAATAAATAAAAGCTAAGTGTGGGAAGAATTTACCAAGTTCTTCAAAAATATATCACATATTTGTACAAGATTATTGCAGGTACTTTTGCTTTGAACTAAACTAATCAGTTTTACCCGATTTATTGTAATACATTTGAAAAGAATAGATGGATCTACACGATGAATCAGTTCCATCATTAAAAGGAAGTAATGTCTTCCAAGAAAGACACGCGCTTCTTGATTTAGGTCAGGAAGTTGTCGTCCAGACCAGCTGTAGAGTCTTCGAAAAACCTTGAAAAGTTTTCTCGAAAATCAGCTGGAAATCCACGGACCTCAGCATCAAACAGGGTCGCCAAGTGGTCAGACTTATCCTAACCATGAGAGGATCTGTTTCGTAAAATGTGGAGGGCGCCGTGCAAATTAGCTTGATAAGACTAATGAATCAGATCCCCAGAAAGGATAATCTCCTTAAAAGATCAAAAATTAGCTTTTAAGACTGATATTACTCAATCCTTGAGATTGACTTTTAAAGATTGAGAATTACAAACTCATGGAATTCTGTAACGACCCGGAATTTTCCGATCGTTCTATACTTATGAGATTAATATTTACATATATTAAACCTTACCAACATGATAAGCAATCCAAACTGTTGAGACTTATATTTTTGAAAAGAGTTTTACACAACATTTGACCGATGATATCACGAACTATATAACACACGATAATTATACGATTATGTATATGTACATATCTATACATATTTAACATGATTTAAGGATGGTTTAACATCTCATTGTGAACTAACAACAATGAGTTATAAGTATACTTTGAGACCACTAACTTAAGTTTTCAAACGATAACTATATGTAACGTTCTTTGACATATATACTTACAATCTATAATGTGTTGTGATTTATGTCACCAATATGATTTAAGTGTAATGGGATTAATTTGTAACCAAAATAATCTTGATAAATATCGAACAAGTTTGGGGAAGTGTGGAGTGCACACTTGTTTGAACTTATCTTGATTATGACGGGGGTTCGGGGGCAGCGCCCCCGATAAGCGGGGTCCAAGGGGTGGCAACCCCTGGCGGGGTCCAAGGGGTGGCAGCCCCTGGTTGGGGTCGAGCTGCCAGGTTAGCTTGGAAATTTTTTTTTTGGGCTAACATTGCTTTATTAAAAATGTCTTAAAATTTTATTTTTGGCCCGGTTGGACCCAAAATAAAAGCCCGATTTTGAGCTTCTTTTACCGTATCATACCCATCAGCCATACATATTTACTATTGGTAAATACACATCAAATCAATATCCTTATCAGCTTTAGATCTGCCCTAGATAAGAGGAAATCTTATTTGTAAGCTAGCATACATTATTACTCAAAAATTCAACACAATAATTTATCCTTGTTTCCTCAACAACCAGACTGTCCTATAAGTATCACCATCACCTTGGTTTTTCATTTCATTCTTACAACCATCTTTCTCTAACCAAAAAAAAAAAAAAAAAACACACTCTTAGGAACTCTAAGTGTTCATCACAATCTCAGCAAATACTCATGAAGAACTAGCTTCATGAACAACCTATAATCATCATAAGAAAGTTTGATCAAGATTATTTTCTATCTTTTCTAGTAGCTTTATCCAAGTAACTTGAGGTAGTAACCTTATTCATAATCTTATTCGATTCATATTTATATAGCTATCTTATTTTGTGTTATAAAATTTTTAACAACAAGAACATAGTTTGAATGATTTCAAACCTGTTCGCAAACTAAATAGATCCTTCTAATTTGATTTTAAAAACACTTCAAAACCTGTAATATATCATATTATGACAAAATCGGATTAATCATATCTTGGCTAATTAACATAATATTTAATATATATTTACTTATGATCTGATTTTATATATTCCAGGACCACCCGTAAACAACACGAGAAGATTAATCATAAGACCTCATGATTGTACGCAACACGTCATCTGAAAACACGTTACTTTATGTACGCAACACGTCATTTGACAACATGGTACCATGGGTCGAGATTAATTCTGATCAATACGAATACGATGGGGTCTTTATTTATTTTATTGAGCAACTAATTGTGGACCATTAACAACAGACTGCTAACTACGGACTAAGAAAATATTAAAAGTATTATAAGTATATATATATGTAACGATTACTTGAAAAGAAAATATGTTGATATATTATATATATGGTTAGGTTCGTGATATCTATCGGAGACCAAGTCGAGTTAAATACCTTCAAGGAAAAGGTGAGTATATAGTCCCACTTTTAAACTCTAAATATTTCGGGATGAGAATACATGCATTTTATGATTTACGTTATGGACACAAGTGATTAAAAATATATATTCTACGTTGAGTTGTACCACTGGCATACTTCCCTGTAACTTGGTAACTATTATTTACATGAGGTATTGTAAACGCGAATCCTGTTGATAGATCTATCGGGCCTGACAACCCCAACCGGACTGGATGACCAGTATTCAACGGTTGCACAGTACTTCGTTTCGGTAACTACACTTGGTACGGTGTAGTAAGATTTCATAATAAAGGGAATATGCGACGTTGATTAAATGTTAAGTATGGTTATCAAGTGCTCAATAACTTAGAATATTTTTATTAAAATGTTTATATATGAAATCTTGTGGTCTATATTTATAACGCTGCCGGCATTAAACCTATATCTCACCAACTTTATGTTGACATTTTAAGCATGTTTATTCTCAGGTGATAACTAAAAGCTTCCGCTGCAACATGTTGAATTTAAGCAAGATCTTGAGTATGCATATTTGTGTCAAAAATAAAACTGCATATCGGAGGATTTGTAATGTAAAATATGTTGGAGGTCGTATTGTTATTATCACATGTAAAGTTTGTAAGTCTAAGATTATCGCTAAACGATAATCATTATTAAGTTGTTTAAACCTTGTATTTGTAATAAAAGCTATGGTTTGTATTGTAAAAACGAATGCAGTTTTTTTGAAAAATGTCGCATATAGAGGTCAATACCTCGCGATGAAATCATATGTTATTGTATTCGTCCTTATGGTTAAGGTCGGGTTATGACAAATTCGATGATATCTAAACTCGAGCTTGAACGAGAAAATATTTTGATCAAAATTTCAAACCGATTTGTTTTCTGAAAACCCATTTTCAATGCGTTCATTACCATTGAACGTAAAATCCTAGAAATTCACCTGGAATTCATTAGATCACCTCAACCAAATCGGGTGTCAACCGTAAGAACGGTGGTTGCATAGCATAGTCAAAGACAGGACCTTGTGCCAGACCGAAAAACTATAGGGTGAGCTTTACTATTGCTCCTACAAAGGATAGTAATTGCATCCGACACGTTATAGACAATAATTAAAAGCATGTCAGGGGACATTGCCTTAACAGTTGTTTGTTCAACGCTTTTCTTTACAACCGGACGGTAGTTTATCGAAAGGTAATATACGGAGCAAGTATACTGGACGCATTGCTTTCCCAATACAAGGTTAGCAAGTGGGTGACACAAAACCATAAGTTTTGAGCTAAAATTTTCAAATCTGAAACCCACCAAACCCACAAAAACAATTTGCAAACACCGGTGAAGGGTTATTCCGGAAAACTTATCTAGGGTAAAAGCTAGATTGAATTTTCAAAAGATCAAATGTTTTCATAAAGATCCAATTTCCTAAAGGATCTAAATTTTCATAATCATGTGGGACTGTAAACCACAACGTTACTACCATTGTTCATACCGCCGTATAGAAATCACTGATGTACAAAGTGTGAAGAATAAAGAAGTGATTCTAGTGTATTTTTATTTTAAAACTATATTGCTTGAGGAGAAGCAACGCTCAAGTGCGGAAATATTTGATAATGCTAAAAAAGAACATATATTTCATTGCATTATCCCTCAAGAAAGACAAGATTTTAGTTGCAATTGTTCTATTTACAAGTAATATTCGTTTAAATAATAAAAGGTGAAGATAAAAGACAGATTCGACGAATTAAAGACGCAAACGACCAAAAAGCTCAAAAGTACAAATTACAATCAAAGAGGTTCAAATTATTGATAAGAAACGTCTCAAAATTACAAGAGTACAAGTCGCAAAACGCAAAATACAAGATATTAAATTGTACGAAAGGACGTTCGAAAATCTGAAACCGGGACCAGAGTCAACTCTCAACGCTCGACGCAACAGACTAAAAATTACGAGTCAACTATGCACATAAATATAATATAATATTTAAATAATTCTTAAAATTGTTTATATATTATATATATTTATATAAACCGTCAGCAGAATGCAAACAAACTCTTGTGAGCTGGAAAAAGGGGCCATGCGATCACATGGCCTAGAGGCTATAACTCCATGCGATCGCATGGTAAACAGTGACAGGTCAGGTCCTATAAAGTTCGCGAGTTTTGGACGAATTTTTACATCATCTTTTTCTTCTCCTCAATCTCAACGTATATATATATATATATATATATATATATATATATATATATATATATATATATATATATATATATATATATATTTATATATATATATATATTAAATATAATTTTAATTTTAATTTTAAATTCTAATAATAAGGGTATGTTAGCGAATGTTGTAAGGGTGTAAGTCGAAATTCTGTCCGTGTAACGCTACGCTATTTTTAATCATTGTAAGTTATGTTCAACCTTTTTAAATTAATGTCTCGTAGCTAAGTTATTATTATGCTTATTTAATGTCGAAGTAATCGTGATGTTGGGCTAAATATTAAAATTGGGTAATTGGGCTTTGGACCATAATTTGGGTTTGGATAAAAGAACGACACTTGTGGAAATTAGACTATGGGTTATTAATGGGCTTTATATTAACTAAATGATACCGCGTTAATTTAATATATAGACTTATAATTTGACGTATTTATAAATAACCACATACGCTTGACTGGGTACGGTGGGTAGGATATCTATAAATACCAATAATTATTCATTTGACCGGACACTGAACTGGATTAATAGTTAATAGACTTGTTGAAACAGGGGTGGATTACATTCAAGGGTAATTGGTGTAATTGTTAACAAAGTATTAAAACCTCGGTTTACACGCAGTCGATAACCTGGTGTATTCATTAAACAAAGTATTAAGACCTTGTTACAATTCGAATCCCCAATTAGTAGGATATTTGACTTCGGGAATAAGAATAATTTGACAAAGACTTCCGCATTTTATGATTATGACTGATGGACTATTATGGACAAATCCGTATGGACATATCGAATAATCCAGGACAAAGAACAATTAACCCATGTTAATAAACTAAAATCAACACGTCAAACATCATGATTACAGAAGTTTAAATAAGCATAATTATATATTTCATATTTAATTGCACTTTTAATTATTGTACTTTTATTTACTGTCATTTTATTTAATTGTACTTTAATTATCGTACTCTTTAATTATCGCAATTTTATTTTATCACACTTTTATTTATCGCAATTTCATTATCGTTATTTAATTTACGTTTTAATTTAAGTTATATTTATTTTTAATATTTTACATTAGGTTTTAACTGCGACTAAAGTTTTAAAACCGACAAACCGGTCATTAAACGGTAAAAACCCCCTTTTATAATAATAATACTACTTATATTTATATATATTTATACTTTTACAAATATAGTTTTTAAAAATATAGCGTTAAACTTGGCTAAGATCCCTGTGGAACAAACCAGACTTACTAAAAACTACACTACTGTACGATTAGGTACACTGCCTATAAGTGTTGTAGCAAGGTTTAGGTATATCCACTCTATAAATAAATAAATAACTTGTGTAAAATTGTATCATATTTAATAGTATTTCTTAGTAAAAATATAACTATTTTGTATACACCTCTACGCACATCAAGAGTTTTGTAGGAGCATCCCACCTGATTGTTGTCCCACAGCTTGATCAAACTTAAATGAATTTAATAAACAACATTGCATTCTTTTATTCAAAAAGTTTCCCAAAAAGGAAATTTACCAAAATATGTAGTTTAAACAAACCCAACATATTAAATAACCAAATTTGACATAAAACACTATCAACCAAATACCCACAATTTAATAATCCAAAAGAGAATGCAAGTTCAATGTTTCATAAAATGTTTAACAAAATCTGCCCAAATACATGCAGACACTTCTAACACAGCCTAAGCACCAAACAAATCAAGTACCTGTGAAAACATACGAGTAAACTGTCAACAAAAATGTTGAGTGAATTATAGGTTTAAATAAACGAATAAACTTTAGACCACAAGATTTGAAATGTTAGAAAACATAAAACATTATTCCATTATCTATGATCCACCTGGTAACCACTTAACCATTTATTTACCCTTGCCAAACACAATATATATATATATATATATATATATATATATATATATACACACACACACACACACACACACCGAACAAGTGTATCTTCAAATAAATACGAAGTACTAACACATTCCGATTATAAATTACTAGCGCGACTAGCTCGAAATGGCGCTGTCAAGCTCGATAGATCTATCCATAGGATTCGCGTTCACCAGTAGAAACCTGTGATTACAGTTACCAGACTAGGGAATATTTTTGTTCAACTCATAATGAATAATTTAAATTTAATTACCACTTGTGTCTAAACATAAAACAAAATGCATGTAATCACATCCCAAAAATACTTTAAAATAGTATAAAAAACGGGACTATAACTCACCTTAAAGCAAATGAAGTAACCACACAAAAAGCGAACAGCTTACGAAGTAAAGTGATCAAGAATGATTACAACGTCGACCTATAAATAAAGCAGGTCGATATAAATAACTAACTTAGGTCAAGTATTAGTATGATAGCTATAGTTCTTGTTGTAAGTCGACATAGAACAACACACAACATGTTTCGGTTTGATCAGAACAGCGTAAGAACACGTACTTTCTATTTTTAGAAAGTTTCTATTTTAGAAAAGTTTCTATTTTAGGAAAGTTTCTATTTTAGGAAAGTTTCTATTTTAGGAAAGTTTCTATTTTTGGAAAGTTTCTATTTTAGGAAAGTTTCCTTAATTAGAAAGTCAACAAAAGTCAACTGAAAGTCAAAGTCAATCGAAAGTCAACTCAAAAGTCAACTCGAAAGTCAACTTTGGTCAAACATAGTCAGCATTGAATTTTTAAAGTATAAATTATATTAATAATATAAATTATAATGTTATTTAAAGTCATATATGTATAATTATGTAATAACATAAGTTTAATTAAATTAAAATGAATTATTAAAGTTAACATAAGTTTAAATGATATAATTAATATAACATAAATATTTAATTAATTAATTAGATATTAGTCATAACATAAGTATTATTAATTAATAATAAATTTTAAATCATATTATAAGTATTATTAATTAATAATGAATTATTAATCATATCATAAGTATTTAATTATAATTATTAAATCATAAGTATTTAATAATTAAATTATAATTAAATATTAACTAAGCCTTATAATAATTAAATAATTAATTAATCCTTATTATAAGTCTTATTATAATAATATCATAACATAAGTTTAATACTTACCATAAGTATTTTTCATTAATAATAAAAGTATTATTAATCATAAGTTTAATTAAATCATAATACTATTAATAAATGATATAATAAATATGTATACCATAATTCAATTAAAATAATTACTTTTATATAATAAGTAATTTAATAAAAATGAAAATCATTATTTATATCATAAGTCTTATTATATAACCATAAGTTTTAATTAAAAGTTCATCGGGTCATAACTTGAGCCCCGGGTGTCGGTTTTCGGCGAGTCTTATATATATCTTCGCCTAACCAAACCATCCAACACATTAGTGCACTCAAGAACACTCCAAGAACAGTCACCAAGTCGTGACCAACAATCACCATCCACCATTCAACTTGGAGCTTTAATCCGTTCAAAAACATGTTTTAGTCATAACGGGTGATCCGTGGCTCGGATTTCGATGACCCGAACATGAATGTTCATCCAATCATCAATCATAACCCACTAGTACACCTAGAGACTCTAAAAATGGTCACAAAGTCGGACCAAACCTGAAACAATTCGTTTTTATATTTTGATTTCAATAAAACACCATTTTAATCATAACTAGAGCTCCGAGAATCGAAATAACATGAATCCGGAGTCTAAATTCGATGTATTGATGAGAGGAAAACATCTAAACACTTTAATTTAACATTTACATCAGTTAAATTTACATAAATGACCAAATTAGCTGCTGTCCCAAATCAATCAAACCGAAAACATGCGATAACGAGTGATTCTATGCATACAATCAACAATACAACAACATACAATCATCATACTATCATAATAACATATAAAAACAGAAAAATTAAAGAAAAATCAAAAAGTTAGGGTTAGGGTTTATACCCTAATCAAGAATTGATTTATGCAGACGCGTAGAGAACGGAATGAGGAATCCGATTGTGCAAACGATTTGATGATGCCAGCTTTATTTTTGATTGATGATGATGATGTTATGGTGGTGGTAGGCAATGGCTAGGGTGAGAGGGAGGATAAGGAGAGAACAAAATTGTAATGCTAGGTTTAGAAGTGTGAAAGATGAAATGAAAAATAAAATGGAAAAAGGAAAACAAAAGGGGGATACCCCCTCCCCATTTGGTTCGGCCGAATGGGTTATGGGGGTGGGCCCCATGGCCCAATTTTTGTTACATGTTAAATTCCTTGTAGCCCGAATGCCCGAATGAAACCCGAAACGCGAAAACGCGACTACGCGATTGATTTTTCGGAGAGATAACAAATATGCGAAAAAAATATATATAAACACTATATATAATCATATGACATCAAAATATCATATTTTTAATAATTTGGATTTAAAAATCCCAAAAGTTTGACCGTTGGTTCGAAAACCGAAAAGATTTGCCGAATAGGAATCCACGATTCGTAGAAACGTACAATTTAAAATATGAATACAAATATTCATTTAACACATAATAATTAATATATTATTACTAATATAATAATATATGTATTAGAAATGATGTGGCACGAATAACAATTAACGAACATTAAATAGTAAATGGTAAAAGATAACGGAAAAAGTAGGGTCGTGAACCCCCGGCGCGAAGCGAGGGTTCGAAAACTAGTTTACTACTAATAGTATTAGGTTTATTGAACACTATTATTAAAACTAACATGACGATCTTAATAGAAAGGACTCTAAGATAGTGATTATTGGAGTCCATATAGAAAATATACGTCTTACTTTAGTCTCCTATTCTTTAGGCTTAAGTCTAGGAGTTATATGTGAGTTATATTCCTTTTTCTCATGTATATATAGGACGTATTATCAATGAATAAATCAACCATTCGATCCACCAATTTCTATATGGTATCAGAGTAGGTTACCACCTAAATTTCACCCAAACCCTAAACCAACAATTAACATGGCTGGAGATCCAAAAAACTCAGCTGGAAAAAAGAATGAAAGTTCACCAGACTTGAATTCTCCCTACTACATACACGCATCAGAGTACCCGAAACAAATCCACGTCAATGAAACCCTAACAGATAGCAACTACATCGATTGGTCTCAAGAGATGATGAATTTTTTCTTTGCCAAGAACAAAGTGGGTTTTATTGACGGGTCAATCAAGAAACCTGAAGAAGAATCAACCGATTACATGCTTTGGATGCGGTGTGACGCCATCATAAAAGGTTGGTTAACGGCGGCCATGGAGAAAGAAATAAGAACTAGCGTAAAGTATGCCAACACAGCGACTGAAATCTGGGCTGACTTGAAAGAATGATTTGGGAAAGCGAGCGCACCAAGAGCTTATGAATTAAAGCAATTGCTCTCTACCACACATCAGAATGGAGCCACAATTTAATTATACTACACCAAGTTGCGTGGTTTATGGGATGAGATTGATTCTGTATTACCAATACTTAGATGCACATGTGATGGTTGTACCTGTGAAGTTAGAAAGAATACCATCAAAGTGTAGGAGAAAGAGCGATTATATGAATTCCTTATAGGTCTTGATAATTAATTCTATGTAAATAAAACATAGATTCTTGCCATGAATCCAACGCCAAACCTAGACAACGTTTATCATCTGGTTGCTGAAGACGAACGACAAAGAATGATATCAGGTGAAAAGAAACCAATTGCTGAAGCTGCTGCCTTTAAGACTTCAATACCTACGGCTACACGTAGAGATGGAAACCAGAATCAAAGACGAGAGAAGTCATATTCAAAAAATCACAAACGTACAGATATAACTGATCATTGCACTTGGTGTGGAAAGGATGGACACTTAAGCGAAGGTTGTTTCAAGCTTATTGGTTTTCCCTATTGGTGGCTAGGCAACAAGAGGCATGAAGAAACAAAACCAAAGGTAGCCTTGATAGAATCTGGACACACATCACCTATTATTGGATTGACCAACGAGCAATACGAGTCCTTTGTGAAACACTTTACACAAGCAAGAACTTCTGGTAAAGAGGCAAATGCTCCAAAAGTTTTTTTAAGCACGAAAGGTAATAATGATGATGACTGGGTTGTTGACTCGAGATCTACCGAGCACATAACTCACGATGGGAGCATTCTTGATAATAAAACCAAAAGGTATCTTGAAACCCCCGTTATCATTCCCAATGGGGATATGATTCCAGTGGAAGGAAAAGGAGAAAGCTCCTTACCTGGGAGTACGAGAATAAAAGGCGTATTACATGTGCCTAAATTTACTTGTAATTTGTTACCTGTTAGCAGACTGAGCAATGACCTTCAATGTGATGTAACCTTCTTTCCTAATTTTAGTGTAATGCAGAAACTATACACGAGGGGCTTGATTGGTGCGGGTGAGTGCATGAATGGATTATACCGAATGGGGATGTTTGGAAGAGAGAGAAAGCTCTTACAACAACAATCAACATTTGGCACAAAAGACTCGAGCATGCTTTTGGTGACAAGCTTACTCAGTTAGACTTCCTTAAGAATAGTTCATTTAATTCAGTTTGTGATTCTTGTTCTAAAGCGAAACACATTAGACTTCCTTTTCTAAATAGTAGTATAAAAACCACTGATTATTTTGAGTTAATACATTGTGACATTTGGGGTAAGTATCGTGTCAAATCTATATCAGGTGCTAGTTATTTTTTGACTATATTAGATGATTTTAGTCGAACCGTTTGGGTTTTCCTCCTAAAATTTAAACATGAGGCGAGTAATTGTTTGATGCGTTTTCATAACATGGTAAAAACCCAATTTGGCAAGCCTATCAAAATAATCCGTAGTGACAATGGTGGTGAGTTTACATCTACTGAGATGTTAAACTTCTATGGTAAAAATGGCATATTGTTAGAAACCTCTTGCCCACACACTCCACAACAAAATGGGGTGGTGGAACGCAAGCATAGACACCTGAATACCTGATTGAGACTGGCAGGGCGCTCATGTTTGAAGCTAATTTACAAAATGATTTTAGGGAGAATGTTTATTAACCGCCACCTTCAGTATTAACCGATTGTCCTCTAAAATCATTAAAAATAAGAGTCCCTATCAAATTTTTTTCCATCATAAACCGGAATTCAATTTTATGAAAGTTTTCGGATGTCTTGCTTATCATAAAAATACCGCCACTAATGGATATAAGTTTGAAGTGAGGGGGAGACCATAGGTGTTTTTAGTTTATCCACAAGGAACGAAGGGCTACAAAATATACGATTGGATGGATTAAAGGGTTATCATCTCACGGGATGTTCGATTCATTGAAATTTTTTTTCCTTTTGCCACTTTACCTATCACGTAAGAACGATCTGATCAATTTTACTTTTATGATGAACCAACACATGGTAATTCTGAAAAGGATTCCATGTACTCAAATGAACCATTAACAGGAACCAATACACCCCAAGTGGACACAAACCTAACTAGTGATGCCATCAATTTACACGTCAAGAATGAAGAACCAGCCAATGACTCCTCACATGTTAATGATGGTAGACCTACTTGACATAAATCTCAGCCTAGACACCTGGAGGATTTCATGGTTAATCTTCCCCCTTCGATTGATCATGCACCCACCACGCCATATTGCACATCCTCTACAGTACATTCTATATCCAATTTTGTTTCATACAATTCATTTACTGCTTCTCACAAAGCTTTTCTAGCTGCTATTGACTCTGTCAAAGAGCCACAATTTTTTCCATCGGGCAGCGAAAAGTGAGCATTGGAAAAAACAATGGAAAAGGAAATACGTGCCTTTGAACAAAACAGGACTTGGACACTTGAAAAACTCCCTGAAGGAAAGCGTGCCATCAATTCTAAATGGGTTTATAAGGTAAAATACAAGCCAAATGGTGAGGGTGAGAGGTTTAAAGCTCACCTTGTCTCAAAGGGCTTCACACAAATGGAAGGAGTAGATTATCATGATACTTTTACCCCCGTTGCTAAAAAAAGTCACGATCAAAACTCTTTTAACTGTAGTAGCTAAATCCAACTGGCACATCCATCAACTTGACGTCAATAACGCCTTCTTATATGGTGATCTAAATGAAGAAATTTACATGAAGATCCCACGAGGATTTTTTAAAGAAGGAGACACACGAGTATGTAGGTTAAGAAAGTCCATCTATGGTTTGAAGCAAGCCTCGCGGAATTGGTATCATAAATTTACTACTGCTCTTCTAGCCCTTGACTTTGCGTAATCTAAAGCGGACCATTCCTTGTTCATTTATCAACAAAAGGAGTCTTTTGTTTGCTGCTTTAATATACGTCGATGCCATTATTTTGGTTGGCAATGATATGGATAAGATCAAAGAAACCAAAACTGCCCTTGACAACCAGTTTAGTATTAAGGATCTTGGCAACCTTAAGTATTTTCTAGGCATCGAAGTAGCACGTACACAAGAAGGATTGGTGTTGAGTCAATGAAAATATACCTTAGATATACTTGCAGACTGCGGTCTAGAAGGATGTCGACCTATAACACCCCGTGAAAAATCCCTTTAACGGAATGTTAACTCTGGTCCCAGTGCTTGGCTTGACTTCTACGTAACAACAATATTTTTACAGCGGAAGTAATTAATACCTGAGAATAAAACACACAAAACGGATCAACAATAATGTTGAGTGAATCTATAGGCTTTAGGTAAACAATACAGTATGTTTAAGATATAATATTCTGAAATCGTTTATTAGTGGAAGACCACCAAGGTTCAACATTAAAAGTTTGTAGACAACTCTGTGTCCCGTTTCAAAAGTTTGTTGACACTACCATGTCAAGTTTTAAATATTTGTAGACAATACCATGTCAAGTTTTATCTCATTCGTCCGTAAATCACGGTTTTAAATAACGTTGTATAGTATCTAAAAACATTATTCAGAAAATAGTTCAAGTTCATTGACCACGAGATTTCAAAAGTACAATTCCAAGTTGCGAAACGTATACATAATCCATGAGCACCTGAATACTAGCAATGAACAGAGTATAGAATCCACTACACTCCCTTTACCCCATAAAAATGGTATACACTTGATCGAGTGTATCTAATGTTCAAAGTAAATACACCACAGTTATAAAGTTGGGTGAGGTTGTAAACCTATCGGATCCGTCCATCTAAATTGTGCTTACCCGATGGTATTAAAAGTATACAAGCTAGAGGCTTTGTGATCAAACTCAATATGTATATATAGTACTCGTGTCAACATAAAAGCATTTGCAAAAATGTAAGTACAACAGCGTGTATTCTCATCCCTGAAAACATGTAAAAAGTGGGACTGTAGACTCACCTTAGAACAGTTCGGATGAAAGACAAATGACTTGTACGGATTATAGCCGAGTAATACAACATAAGTATACGTATTTAGGTTGGTCAACACATATGTCTTAAACAAATGTGGTTTCATATAGTAAGTTGTCTTATTGCTCGACTCGACGCGTTTCAAAGTAAAAGTCAACATATAGTCAACTAGTTCATGCAAGTCAACAAAGTCAACCAAAGTCAAACCAAAAGTCAAACTTGGTCAAAGTAGTGAACTAACGTCAACATCAGTAGGTTCATGTCAAATATTGGTCAACATGTCAAACCTAAGTCATACAACACGTTTTAGATCATAAATGGTCAATTACACAATCACAGTTTATCGTCATGCATAAAGTTCATGTACATGTAGCAAACTTCGCATAATATCTCATAGCACAAAATTCATGGTAACATGGAAAACTTCAGATCATAATTAGACTCAAAATTTATTCTAGAAAGTCCATCCAGGGCCTCATATGAGGTATATAAGTTAGGAATCAGAAGGGGTACATTTATGGTTTTCCAAATCAGTTTCTGACCGCGCACTGATTTCGTATATGCTATAACCGGAGCTAGGGACATGAAAATCAATCTAGATTAGTGGAAATGGTTCAAATACAAGTCAAACTAACACATATCCAAAGATAAGCAAATTTTGTTTTGCCAATTAATACAGTTTGTTCATGCAAGTTGGATGTCATGTTTTCAGCTCAATTCAGAATTTACCAAAACTACGGCCTTAGTGTGCCCAATGCATAAGGTTTCAGAGGTTGCAAAAAACTAAACATACATCATATATCATGTCAAGATTCATATTCTAGAAGCATTCATGTTAATTCACAAAACACAAACTACAGAGTACAAAACAGAGAGCAAGTTGCAGATTCGATCCTAGTTTAGCTAGTCAAATTCGCATGCAATTATCCGAAGATCTAGATATAATTAGACCATGATATCTACATGAAAAGTGAAGTACTTTTGTGTAAATTTTAGATATGCAATGCTTTAAACCCAGAATTTAATACACTTTAGCATACAAGTCTGTTTTCATGCAAGTGTTGGAAAAATCTACATTTTCACTAAATCAAGCATATCACAAGTTATACTCAAGCAAATGGCATGATATCCTAGTGTAAACTGAGTATTTTTGAATTATTTATCCAATGGTAATAAAATCACAAACCAATTCGTGACCTATCAACACCAGATTTCTGATCAAGCAACAAAAACACAACGTTAATTTCAAATGGACATAATTTGATCATCCGGAAACGAAATCAAGCGAATCCAAAGCCTAAAATCAATAGTTTTTCATGAGGATTATAATTACATCATAATAATTAACATTTAGCAAAGTCAATTTTCTGTACACACAATAATAGATTTCGGTTTTCATGGCAAACAATCAAAACGGACAAATTAACGCATCTAACATTAATCACACATCAAGACTTGAGAATAGACAACAAGAACTATGAAACACTAATAAAATTCAGATTTTAAAAGATTAACGTTCATATAATTTTACCTTGGATCATAAAATTGTTTATACCAATGTGCTGCTAACTTTGTGAATTGCAATTCTTGTGTTAAAGACTTAATCTAAAAATCAATTTTTGATGGTGATATATTGGTGATGGTAGTCGACACATGAACAGAGGGAGGAGGGAGATACTGGCGACTGAATTTTTTAGTTAGGGATAAATGAGTAGTGATTAGGTTTACTACTATATTTAACCTAGGGCCAAAAATTAAGTCTAGTAACAAAACAAGCCCAAATTAGAAAATAAAGGGGTGATGTGGTGGATTTCGGCCTATTAGCCCAAGGGATGGGTTTTCGGGCTCGTATTTTGCAAAAGCGTGAAATTGTGGCTCATTTCAGGTACCGTTTAGACGTACCGAAAGCCCAGAACGCTAAACCGATCGTTAAAACGCAACCAAACGTTTAATTTATTAAAATCCCAAATAAATTAAATATATTTAAAATTTAATAATTATTAAAATAATTATTAAAATAAACCCGAGCGTTTCGTTGCTCGAAAAGTAGTTATTCAAACCGTATCATTTTAATCGTATTTCCTTATTCGAAATATATTTATTAATTAATATTAACCCATATTAATTATCGTAACCCTCCAAGGATCAAGTATATATTTAATACACATAAACACATAAAACGTCAAGTGTTCACTGTTAAATTAACTAACAGAAGGTTAATGGAAGTGACGGAAAAAGCAGGGTTGTTACATTACCCACCTGTTATTGAAAATTTCGTCCTGAAATTTTATTGAGCGTCCGCTGAAGTAGTTCCTTCTGGAAACAGTTGCGGGTATTTCAGTCTCATTTGATCTTCATGCTCCCACGTGAACTCTGGTCCTCTTCTCGCGTTCTACCGAACCTTAACAATAGGAATTCTGCTTTGCTTTAACCGTTTGACCTCACGACCCAAGACTTCGATAGGTTCTTCAATGAAATAAAGTTTGTCATCGATACTTAGTTCCACTAAAGGAATGATCAAATTCTCGTCGGCCAAGCACTTCTTCAGGTTGGATACGTGAAAAGTGTCGTGTATACCACTGAGTGCTTGTGGCATTTTCAATCTGTAAGCCACTGGTCCAACTCTTTCAGTTATCTCGAACGGTCCAACATATCTAGGACTCAATTTACCTCATTTCCCGAACCGTATAACACCCTTCCAAGGTGATACTTTAACCATGACTTTATTGCCAATTTGAAATTCTAAATCTTTTCGTCTAACATCGGCATAACTCTTTTGACGACTCCAAGCCGTTATCAATCGTTCCTGAATCTGTAAGACTTTCTCAGTTGTCTCCTGAATAATCTCAGGACCTGTTAACTGACTATCCCCCAATTCGTTTCAACACACGGGAGTTCTACATTTCCTTCCGTACAACGCTTCGAAAGATGCAGCTTTAATGCTAGTATAATAGCCGTTATTGTATGAGAACTCAGCTAATGGTAAGTAATTATCCCATTAGTTTCTGAAATTAATGACACATGCTTGCAACATGTCCTCTAGAGTCTGAATAGTCCTTTCGCTTTGTCCATCTGTCTGGGGGTGATATGCTGTACTCATATCTAAACGAGTCCCCATTGCTTTATGTAATGACTGCCAAACCTAGAAGTGAATCTGCTGTCGCGATCGGATATAATAGATATAGGCACTCCATGCCTAGAGATGACTTCCTTAATGTAGACTTGATCCAACTTCTCCATTTTATCAATCTCTCTTATCGGTAAGAAGTGTACAGACTTAGTGAGATGATCCACGATAACCTAAATAGTATCGTAACCTTCCACCGTTCTAGGCAGTTTAGTGATGAAGTCCATGGTAATACCTTCCCACTTCCGCTGGGGAATCTTTGGTTGAGTTAAAAACCCTGATGGCTTCTGATGTTCAGCCTTGACTTTAACGCAAGTCAAGCACTTTCCGACATAGGTATCAATGTCAGCTTTCAAATTTGGCCACCAATAAAACGCCTTCAAATCATGGTACATTTTATCTGACCCCGAATGAATTGAGTACCTCAACTTGTGTGCTTCCTCCAACACTAGTTCTCTCAATTAACCAAACTTCGGTACCTAGATTCGATTAGCAAAGTACAGTGCTCCGTCCTCTTTAATATCAAATTTCTTATCCATTCCGCTGATAAATTCAACATCGACATTTTCTTGCTTCACGTCCTCTCGTTGTGCTTCGCGGATCTGTGATGTGAGATTTTTACGGACAACTATGTTAAGAGCTTTAACCTTGAGAGGTTTTTCTCTCTCCTTTCTGCTCAAAGCATCCACCACAACATTCGCTTTGCCCGGATGGTATTGAAGTTCGCAGTTATAATCGTTAAGTAATTCTATCCAACGTCGTTGTCTCATGTTGAGCAGTTTCTGATCAAATATGTGCTGTAAACTCTTATGGTCAGTGAAGATAGTAAACTTGGTTCCATACAGGTAGTGTCTCCACATTTTGAGCGCAAAGACAACAGCTCCTAATTCAAGGTCATGCGTAGTATAGTTCTGCTCATAAATCTTTAACTGACGTGATCCATAAGCAATAACCTTGTTTCGTTACATAAACACGCAACCCATTCTTTGACGTGAGGCATCACAATAAACAACAAAATCTTCACTCCCCTCTGGTAGAGACAATATCGGTGTAGTTGTTAACTTCTCCTTCAACAACTGAAATGCAGTATCTTGCGGTTCTGACCACTCATACTTCTTGCCTTTATGCGTCAATGCGGTTAGTGGTCGGGCAATCTTAGAGAATCCTTCAATGAATCTCCTGTAGTAACCAGCTAGACCCAAAAATTGCCGGATCTGAGTTGGCGTCTTTGGAGTTTTCCAATTCTTAACTGACTCAATCTTTGCTGGATCGACCTGTATTCCATTGGCCCCTACAACATGGCTAAGAAATTGCACCTCTGGTAACCAAAAGTCACATATAGAGAACTTTTCATACAAATGCTCTTTTCTAAGCATAGTCAATATCGAACGTAGATGCTGTTCGTGCTCTTCCTTATTCTTGGAGTACACCAATATATCATCAATAAACACAATAACGAATTTATCTAGGTATGGCTTACACACGCGGTTCATGAGGTCCCTGAACACTGCCGGTGCGTTCGTCAAACCAAACGGTATCACTGTAAATTCATAATGTCCATAGCGTGTTCTAAACGCCATCTTCAGGACATCAGCTTCTTTGACTCTCAATTGGTGATACTCGAATCTCAAATCAATCTTCGAATAACAACTAGATCCCTGTAGTTAATCAAATAAATCATCAATCCTCGGTAGCGGATACCGATTCTTGATTGTCTACTTGTTCAATTCTCTGTAGTCGATACACAATCTCATCGACCCATCTTTCTTTATAACAAACAAGACTGGAACTCCAACTCGGAAATTCATGGCTATGTGACCCACCTTCTAGTACCTGTCACAAATTAGGGCATTACAACCCTGATGTTCTTCACCATGGGAAGCTCTTGTAGTTCCAAAGGTGCAAGTCCATATCTTGTACGTGTAACGGGTGCAGCTGCTGGCACCAAATCAATCCGAAATTCGACTACACGGTGGGGTGGACGTGTAATCCCAGGACAATCTTTAATAGTCGAGACATATTCGGGTCTCTTAAATTTCGATTCATCTTTACTCACATGTGCCAGAATTCTGAGACATTCTCATCTCATGTACTTCTGGACCTTCGAGTAATTTGTGTAACATGACGGTCTACTGATCTCCTCTCCGTACACCATTATCATCGATGAAAGGAATTTGAATAGCCTTCTAGTTGTAGCTGCCTCGGTTGTATCGTCAGATAACCAGTTTGTTTCAACCACGAGGTTAAAACTTCCCAGTTTAATAGTTCTATAGAGTACACATTGTCTAAGGAAGGCACAGGATTATAAACGTTGTGACTAAACTCGCTAGCGTTAAAACTTCTATCAGCACCGTTGTTGACAGCATAAATAAACATTACGATTGATAAGTGAGAAAAATTTCGTGACGAACTTCATGGAAACGAAAATGAACAAGGTGTAATGGCAACTCGAACAAAATCTGATATTTAATCGAAAAGGGTTGATACAAACTTCCAGATGTATGTGTCTCGCGAGAAACAGATGGAGTGTAGTTCGCGTCGATGTGTTCAAAGTTGGTCGGTAATGCTTGTAGGTATAATGAAAATGATTTCCGCTTAAGGAAAGTACGTTAGAACAGAATGGGAAGGGATACAGTAACAAGTAGTACTTACTAGTAACAGTGAGTGGTGGTGGTAGTGATAAGTAGCGATAGGTTGTGATAAGCAGTGATGATAGTAGTGACGTATAAGTTATTAGATAGCATGCTCGCGTCCTAAATATATACACATGTATATTAATGCATCCAATAATGCATAATAGTTATCAATCAGTAGACTCGTGTTGGGAAGCGAAATCGTGAAACTGCGGGTGGCTGAATGATAAGTAACTTGGAAGTCAAGTAGACAATATCTACTATGTATTGTGCGGGATGTTACTAAAGACGTATCAGAAATAAGTTGTGATGCACAGTAGCGAGTAGTAAAGCCTGGAGGTGCTAGTAGTGACGAGTAGTACTTAGTAGTGGTAAGTAGTAATGAGTAGCATTTAGTAGTAGCAAGTAGTAAGGGGTAGCATTAAGTAGTACCTAGTGATAACAAGTAGTGAGAAGTAGTGATCAGTCGTGACTAGCAGTAAGAGGCTGCGTTGTGAAATGTCCCGTTCATATTGATTATAAACGTTCCATATTAATTGATTTCGTTGCGAGGTTTTGACCTTTATATGAGACGTTTTTCAAAGACTGCATTCATTTTTAAAACAACCATAACCTTTATTTTATAAATGAAGGTTTTAAAAATATTACGTAGATTATCAAATAATGATAATCTAAAATATACTGTTTACACACGACCATTACATAATGGTTTACAATAGAAATATATTACATCGACATATGTTTCTTGAATGCAGTTTTTACACAATATCATACAAACATGGACTCCAAATCTTGTCCTTATTTTAGTATGCAACAGCGGAAGCTCTTAATATTTACCTGAGAATAAACATGCTTTAAACGTCAACAAAAATTTTGGGGAGTTATAGGTTTAACCTATATATATCAAATCGTAACAATAGACCACAATATTTCATATTTCAATACACATCCCATACATAGAGATAAAAATCATTCATATGGTGAACACCTGGTAACCGAGATTAACAAGATGCATATATTAGAATATCTCCATCATTGTGAGACACCCTTCGGATATGATATAAATTTCAAAGTACTAAAGCATCCGGTACTTTGGATGGGGTTTGTTAGGCCTAATAGATCTATCTTTAGGATTCGCGTCAATTAGGGTGTCTGTTCCCTAATTCCTAGATTACCAGACTTAATAAAAAGGGGCATATTCGATTTCGATAATTCAACCATAGAATGTAGTTTCACATACTTGTGTCTATTTTGTAAATCATTTAAAAAACCTGCATGTATTCTCATCCCAAAAATATTAGATTTTAAAAGTGGGACTATAACTCACTTTCACAGATATTTCCTTCCTCGAAAATAAGACTTGGCCACGGATCGATTCACGAACCTATACAAATATGTACATATATATCAAAGTATGATCAAAATATAATTACAACCATTTTTATTATGTTTTAAAGATTTGAGTGTATTAAGTCAGCTGTACTCGTTAGTAACCTACAACTTGTTGTCCACAGTTAGATGTACAGAAATAAATCGATATATATTATCTTGAATCAATCCACGACCCAGTGTATACACGTCTCAGGCTAGATCATAACTCAAAGTATATATATTTTTGGAATCAACCTCAACCCTGTATAGCTAACTCCAACATTACTGCATATAGAGTGTCTATGGTTGTTCCAAATAATATATATACATGGGTCGATATGATATGTCAAAACATTTGCATACGTATCTATGGTATCCCAAGATTACATAACATATTAGGATACATGTATAATACAATATAAGTTAGCTAGGATATGATTTGTATAGATTTGTTAAACATTTCCCGTAGCTAAAAAGATCAAAAATATCCAATCTTGTTTTACCCATAACTTCTTCATTTTAAATCCGTTTTGAGTGAATCAAATTGCTATGGTTTCATATTGAACTCTAATTTAAGAATCCAAACAGAAAAAGTATAGGTTTATAGTCAGAAATTTAAGTTACATGTCAATTACTAAAGAGGTAGTCATTTTCGTCGAAAGAACGACATCTTGATGACCATTTTGAAAAACATACTTTCACTTTGTGTTTAACCAAGATTTTTGGATATAGTTTAATGTTCATATGAAAAATCATTTTCCCCTAAGAATAACTTTTAAATCAAAGTTTATCATAGTTTTTAATTATCCAAACCAAAACAACCCCCTGTTTCACTACGACGGCGTATATCCGGTTTTACGGTGTTTTTCGTGTTTTCTGGTTTTAAATCATTAAGTTAGCATATCATATAGATATAGAACATGTGTTTAGTTGATTTTAAAATTCAAGTTAGAAGGATTAACTTTTGTTTGCGAACAAGTTTAGAATTAACTAAACTATGTTCTAGTGATTACAAGTTTAAACCTTCGAATAAGATAGCTTTATATGTATGAATCGAATGATGTTATGAACATCATTACTACCTCAAGTTTTTTGGATAAAACTACTGGAAATGAGAAAAATGGATCTAGCTTCAAAGGATCCTTGGATGGCTTGAAAGTTCTTGAAGCAGAATCATGACACGAAAACAAGTTCAAGTAAGATTTTCACTCGAAATAAGATTGTTATAGTTATAGAAATTGAATCAAAGTTTGAATATGAGTATTACCTTGTATTAGAAAGATATCTTACTATAAATAAGAAAGATTTCTTGAAGTTGGATGATCACTTTACAAGATTGGAAGTAAGCTAGCAAACTTGGAAGTATTCTTGATTTTATGAAACTAGAACTTATAGAATTTATGAAGAACACTTAGAACTTGAAGATAGAACTTGAGAGAGATCACTTAGATGAAGAAAATTGAAGAATGAAAGTGTTTGTAGGTGTTTTTGGTCGTTGGTATATGGATTAGATATAAAGGATGTGTAATTTTTTTTTCATGTAAATAAGTCATGAATGATTACTCATATTTTTGTAATTTTATGAGATATTTCATGCTAGTTGCCAAATGATGGTTCCCACATCTGTTAGGTGACTCACATGGGCTGCTAAAAGCTGATCATTGGAGTGTATATACCAATAGTACATACATCTAAAAGCTGTGTATTGTAAGAGTACGAATACAGATGCATACGAGTAGAATTGTTGATGAAACTGAACGAGGATGTAATTGTAAGCATTTTTGTTAAGTAGAAGTATTTTGATAAGTGTCTTGAAGTCTTTCAAAAGTGTATGAATACATATTAAAACACTACATGTATATACATTTTAACTGAGTCGTTAAGTCATCGTTAGTCATTACATGTAAATGTTGATTTGAAACCTTTAAGTTAACGATCTTGTTAAATGTTGTTAACCCAATGTTTATTATATCTAATGAGATGTAAAATTATTATATTATCATGATATTATGATATATTAATATATCTTAATATGATATATATACATTTAAATGTCGTTACAACGATAATCGTTACATATATGTCTCGTTTCGAAATCATTAAGTTAGTAGTCTTGTTTTTACATATGTAGTTCATTGTTAACACACTTAATGATATATTTAAATATCATTTTATCATGTTAAATAAAGTGTATCAATATCTTAATATGATACATATGTATTTAGTAGACAGTTATCATAACGATAATCGTTATATATATCATTTCGAGTTTCTTAACTTAGTAATCTCATTTCTTATGTATATCACACATTATTAATATACTTAGTGAGATACTCACTCATCATAATCTCATTTCAACCATATATATATATATATATATATATATATATGTCTATATATACCAAAACATGTAGTTTTTACAAATTTGTAACGTTCGTGAATCGCCGGTCAACTTGGGTGATCAATTGTCTATATGAAACTTATTTCATTTAATCAAGTCTTAACAAGTTTGATTGTTTAACACTTTGGAAACATTTATTCATGTAAATATCAATCTCAATTAATATATATAAATATGGAAAAGTTCGAGTCACTACAGTACCTACCCGTTAAATAAATTTCGTCCCGAAATTTTAAGCTGTTGAAGGTGTTGACGAATCTTCTGGAAATAGATGCGGGTATTTCTTCTTCATCTGATCTTCACGCTCCCAGGTGAACTCAGATCCTCTACGAGCATTCCATCGAACCTTAACAATTGGTATCTTGTTTTGCTTAAGTCTTTTAACCTCACGATCCATTATTTCGACGGGTTCTTCAATGAATTGAAGTTTTTCATTGATTTGGATTTCGTCCAACGGAATAGTGAGATCTTCTTTAGCAAAACATTTCTTTAAATTTGAGACGTGAAAAGTGTTATGTACAGCCGTGAGTTGTTGAGGTAGCTCCAGTTGGTAAGCTACTGGTCCGACACGATCTATAATCTTGAATGGTCCAATGTACCTTGGATTTAGTTTCCCCCGTTTACCAAATCGAACAACGCCTTTCCAAGGTGAAACCTTAAGCATGACCATTTCTCCAATTTCAAACTCTATATCTTTTCTTTTACTGTCCGCGTAGCTCTTTTGTCGACTCTGGGCGGTTTTTAATCGTTGTTGAATTTGGATGATTTTCTCGGTAGTTTCTTGTATTATCTCCGGACCCGTAATCTGTCTATCCCCCACTTCATTCCAACAAATTGGAGACCTGCACTTTCTACCATAAAGTGCCTCAAACGGCATCATCTCAATACTAGAATGATAACTATTGTTGTAGGAAAATTCTGCTAACGGTAGGTGTTGATCCCAACTGTTTCCGAAATCAATAACACATGCTCGTAGCATGTCTTCAAGCGTTTGTATCATCCTTTCGCTCTACCCATCAGTTTGTGGATGATAAGTAGTACTCATGTCTAGACGAGTCCCCAATGCTTGTTGCAACATCTGCCAGAACCTTGAAACAAATCTACCATCCCTATCAGAGATAATAGAGACGGGTATTCCATGTCTGGAGACAACCTCCTTCAAATACAATCGCGCTAACTTCTCCATTTTGTCATCTTCTCTCATTGACAGGAAGTGTGCTGAATTGGTGAGATGATCAACTATTACCCAAATAGTATCATAACCACTTGCAGTCCTTGGCAATTTAGTAATGAAATCCATGGTAATGTTTTCCCATTTCCATTCTGGGATTTCAGGTTGTTGTAGTAGACCTGATGGTTTCTGATGTTCAGCTTTGACCTTAGAACACGTCAAACATTCTCCTACATATTTAGCAATATCGGCTTTCATACCCGACCACCAAAAGTGTTTCTTGAGATCTTTATACATCCGGGATGTATTGAATATCTGGTTTTATGTGCTTCTTTAAGTACCATTTCTCTCACATCTCCAAACCTTGGTACCCAAATTCTATCAGCCCTATATCGGGTTCCGTCTTCCAGAATATTAATAAGTTTCTCTGATCCTTTGGGTATCTCATTCTTCAACTTTCCTTCTTTTACAACCCCCTGTTGCGCCTCCTTTATTTGAGTAGTAAGGTTAGTACGAATAATTATATTCATAGCTTTTACCCGTGTAGTTCTCTGTCCTTTCTACTCAAAGCGTCGGCTACCACATTCGCCTTCCTCGGGTGGTATCGAATCTCAAAATCATAATCATTCAACAGTTCAATCCACATGCGTTGTCTCATATTCAGTTGCTTCTGATTAAATATATGTTGGAGATTTTTGTGGTCGGTATATATAATACTTTTGACTCCATATAAATAATGCCTCCAAGTCTTTAATGCAAAAACAACAGCACCCAATTCCAAATCGTGAGTTGTATAATTTTGCTCATGAATCTTCAATTGTCTAGAACCATAAGCAATCACCTTCGTTCATTGCATTAATACACAACCGAGACCTTGCTTTGATGCGTCACAATAAATCACAAAATTATCATTCCCTTCAGGCAATGACAATATAGGTGCCGTAGTTAGCTTTTTCTTTAATAACTGAAATGCCTTCTCTTGTTCATCCTTCCATTCAAATTTCTTCCCTTTATGCATTAATGCAGTCAAGGGTTTTGCTATTTTAGAGAAATCTTGGATGAATCTTCTGTATTAACCAGCCAATCCTAAAAATTGACGTATATACTTTGGAGTTTTTGGGGTTTCCCACTTTTCAACGATTTCGATCTTTGCCGGGTCCACCTGGATACCTTCTTTGTTCACTATATGACCGAGAAATTGAACTTCTTCCAACCAAAATGCACACTTTGAAAACCTAGCGTACAGTTTTTCCTTCCTCAATACTTCTAGCACTTTTCTCAAATGTTCTTCATGCTCTTGATCATTCTTTGAGTAAATAAGTATGTCATCAATGAAAACAATGACAAACTTGTCAAGATATGGCCCACACACTCGGTTCATAAGGTCCATAAACACAGTTGGTGCGTTAGTCAATCCAAACGGCATAACCATAAACTCGTAATGACCATAACGCGTCCTAAAAGCAGTTTTTGGAATATCATCCTCCTTTACTCGCATTTGATGATATCCAGAATGTAAATCGATTTTCGAATAAACCGATGAGCCTTGTAGTTGATCAAATAAGTCGTCAATTCTCGGCAGTGGATAACGATTTTTGATGGTAAGTTTATTCAACTCTCTGTATTCAATACACAACCTAAATGTACCATCCTTCTTCTTGACAAACAAAACAGGAGCTCCCCATGGTGATGTGCTTGGTCGAACGAAACCACGTTCTAATAGTTCTTGCAGTTGGCTTTGAAGTTCTTTCATCTCGCTGGGTGCGTGTCTGTAAGGAGCACGAGCTATTGGTGCAGCTCCTGGTACAAGATCGATTTGAAATTCAACAGATCGATGTGGAGGTAGTCCCGGTAATTCTTTCGGAAATACATCGGGAAATTCTTTTGCGACGGGAACATCATTGATGCTCTTTTCTTCAGTTTTTACTTTCTCGACGTGTGCTAGAATAGCATAGCAACCTTTTCTTATTAGTTTTTATGCCTTCAAATTACTAATAAGATGTAGCTTCGTGTTGCCCTTTTCTCCGTACACCATTAAGGGTTCTCCTTCTTCTCGTACAATGCGAATTGCATTTTTGTAACATACGATCTCTGCTTTCATCTCCTTCAGCCAGTCCATGCCAACTATTACATCAAAACTCCCTAACTCTACTGGTATCAAATCAATCTTAAATATTTCGCTATCCAGTTTAATTTCTCGATTCCGGCATATATAATCTGCTGAAATTAATTTACCGTTTGCTAATTCGAGTAAAAATTTACTATCCAACGTCATCAATGGACAACTTAATTTAGCACAAAAATCTCTACTCATATAGCTTCTATCCGCACCCGAATCAAATAAAACGTAAGCAGATTTATTGTCAATAAGAAACGTACCCGTAACAAGCTCCGTTTCTTCCTGTGCCTCTGCCGCATTAATATTGAAAACTCTTCCGTGGCCTTGTCCATTCTTGTTCTCCTGGTTCGGGCAATTTCTAGCAATGTGGCCCGGTTTTCCACATTTATAACAAACTACATTGGCATAACTTGCTCCGACACTACTTGCTCTGCCATTACTCGTTTCGACACCATTTGTTCCTTTTGTTCTGTTAACCCCTGGTCCGTAGACCTCACACTTCGCCGTACTATGACCATTTCTTTTACACTTATTGCAAAATTTGGTGCAGAACCCCGAGTGATACTTTTCACACCTTTGGCATAGCTACTTCTGATTGTTGTTGTTGTTGTTGTTGTTGTTGCGGTTGTTATTGTTGTTGGGATGATTGTTGTAGTTGTTGTTGTTGTGCCATTTATTGTAGTTGCGATTGATGATGCGATTGTTGGGATAGTTATTGTTGTTTTGGTGACTCTTATCACCGTTTTCCTCCCACTTTCTTTTGACTAACTTCACGTTGACCTCTTCGGCCGCCTGTTCTTTAATTCTTCCCTCAATCTGGTTCACTAGTTTGTGAACCATTCTACATGCCTTTTGTATGGAGGCAGGCTCGTGTGAACTTTTATCTTCTTGGATTCTCTCCGGTAACCCTTTCACAAACGCGTCGATCTTCTCTTCCTCATCTTCGAACGCTCTTGGACATAATAGGAACAATTCTGTGAATCGTCTTTCGTACGAAGTAATATCGAATCCCTGTGTTCGTAACCCTCTAAGTTCTGACTTGAGCTTATTGACCTCGGTTATGGGACGGTACTTCTCGTTCATCAAGTGCTTGAATGCTGACCACGGTAGCATGTAAGCAGCATCTTGCCCCACTTGCTCTAGATAGGTATTCCACCATGTTAATGCAATACCTGTGAAGGTATGCGTAGCGTACTTCACTTTGTCTCCTTCAGCACACTTACTTATGGCAAACACCGATTCAACTTTCTCGGTCCACCATTTCAATCCGATTGGTCCTTCGGTCCCATCAAATTCTGAAGGTTTGCAGGCAGTGAATTCCTTGTAGGAGCATCCTACACGTTTTCTTGCGCCGTTAGCTGTATTGCTAGATTCAGAGTTATTGTTGGTATGTAGCGCGGCCTGTACTGCGGCTATGTTTGAAGCAAGAAAGGCACGAAATTCCTCTTCGCTCATATTCAAGGTGTGTCGAGTAGTCGGTGACATTTCCTTCAAAATAGTCAAATGAAACAATTTAATCATACAGAATATTAAGAGTAGTCAATAGTATCTCGTAGCATAATATGAACTCATTTATAAAAGCTTTTTCTTCATATTAGCGTTTTATAAGTTTAAATTCGGGTACTATCTACCCATTAAGTTCATACTTAGTAGCTAATATACAATTCAACTACTACAATTCCATATGAAAAACTGATTATAATAATATATCACAAACAAATATTCTTCAAACTTACAACTTCGCTATATTACATATAACATGAAATATAGTACACTATGATACAGGACAGTTTTGAAGATAAATCTAGTTAATACGCAAGTTGTTGAGCAAAGGAAATAAAGACACGTAATTCATAAGTCCAGAAACAAGTCATGCATTCTGGTTTTACTAAGACGACTTCCCATCCTTGGTCTTGTGGAAAATAACCGTTATGACCATTGGCTAGGCAGCATGTTGTAATGCCATCAAAAGGACGAGGGTTTCGTAATGTCCAACAGCCCCGTAATAATCTAAAAACTTTGTTTCTTACCCCAACTACTGAATCCGTCACTTGTGGGAAAGTTTTATTTAAAAGCTGCAATCCGATGTTCTTTTTCTCACTTTGGTAAGAAGCGAACATCACTAACCCGTAAGCATAACATGCTTCTTTATGTTGCATTTTAGAAGCTCTTTCTAATTCACGAAATCATATGTTGGGATATGTTGAGTCAAAATAGGTTCTTAACCCGTAGCATAAAATTGCATTTGGGTTCCCCGCATTTAACGCTTTAAAGAAAACACGGCGTAACTTACGGTCTCCCCAATGTGATATACCCCACCTATCAAAGGAAAGCCTTTTATAAACTAAGGCATTTCTGGAAAGTCTTTCAAATGTTTGACAAGTTAATTTCGCCATAACTAAATGTGCTGATGAATTCTGACCGACTCTAGACAAGATTTCCTCAATCATATCCTCTGGTAGGTCTTCTAAAATATTCGGTTGTCTACCATTAATGTCCATTTTGTTTTTATACTGTAAAATAGACAAGGATTAGATTCATAAAAACAAACAATACAAGCAATTTTTACATAGAACATAAAAGTACAAGCACACTACAATACATTCATTACACAACATGCTCACACCCCTCTAATCTGAATCACTGGTTTCTTCTTCTTCGGACTTAGTTCTTTTTTCTAATCTTCTAGGGATATATGATGTTCCTCTAATACGAGTCGTCATTTTCCACATTGGTTTAGAAAAACCTGGTGGTTTAGAGGTTCTCGGGTTATTGTCACGATATTGAAAATACGGGTGTTGACGGTACATATAAAGTTCATCGGGGTCGGAATCAGATTTCTCTATTTTGATGCCTTTTCCCTTATTATTTTCTTTTGCCTCATTAAATTGGGTCGGGGTAATTTCTATAACATCATCGGAATCCTCATCAGGATCCGATTCATTGGAAAATTGGTAATTTTCCCAATATTTTGCTTCTTTAGCGGAAACACCATTGACCATTATTAACTTTGGTTTATTGATTGAGGATTTTCTTTTATTTGACCGGTTTTCTGTGGTTCCTACTATTCCCCCCTCCGAAACCTCTTCTTCTTCCGGTTCCTCTTCTTTTGGTTCCTCTTCTTCCGGTTCCTCTTCTTCCGGTTCCGTTTCCTCTTCTTCCGGTTCTTCAGGAACTTGTGAATCTTGCCAATATATATTCGACTCTTCGTTATTATTAGGTGAGTCAATGGGATTTGTGCTAGAGGTAGACATCTATCACACAATATCAAAGATGTTAAGAGATTAATATATCACATAATATTTACATGTTAATAATATATAGTTTCCAACAAAAACGTTAAGCAATCATTTTTAAAGAAAACACGGTCGAAGTCCAGACTCACTAATGCATCCTAACAAACTTGATAAGACACACTAATGTAAATTTTCCGGTTCTCTAAGACCAACGCTCGGATACTAACTGAATTGTCCCGTTCATATTGATTATAAATGTTCCATATTAATTGATTTCGTTGCGAGGTTTTGACCTCTATATGAGACGTTTTTCAAAGACTGCATTCATTTTTAAAACAACCATAACCTTTATTTTATCAATAAAGGTTTTAAAAACATTACGTAGATTATTAAATAATGATAATCTAAAATATACTGTTTACACACGACCATTACATAATGGTTTACAATAGAAATATATTACATAGACATATGTTTCTTGAATGCAGTTTTTACACAATATCATACAAACATGGACTCCAAATCTTGTCCTTATTTTAGTATACAACAGCGGAAGCTCTTAATATTCACCTGAGAATAAACATGCTTTAAACGTCAACAAAAATATTGGTGAGTTATAGGTTTAACCTATATATATCAAATCGTAACAATAGACCACAAGATTTCATATTTCAATAAACATCCCATACATAGAGATAAAAATCATTCATATGGTGAACACCTGGTAACCGACATTAACAAGATGCATATATAAGAATATCCCCATCATTCTGGGACACCCTTCGGATATGATATAAATTTCGAAGTACTAAAGCATCCGGTACTTTGGATGGGGTTTGTTAGGCCCAATAGAGCTATCTTTAGGATTCGCGTCAATTAGGGTGTCTGTTCCCTAATTCTTAGATTACCAGACTTAATAAAAAAGGGGCATATTCGATTTCGATAATTCAACCATAGAATGTAGTTTCACGTACTTGTGTCTATTTTGTAAATCATTTATAAAAGCTGCATGTATTCTCATCCCAAAAATATTAGATTTTAAAAGTGGGACTATAACTCACTTTCACAGATATTTCCTTCCTCGGAAATAAGACTTGGCCACGGATCGATCCACGAACCTATACAAATATGTACATATATATCAAAGTATGATCAAAATATAATTACAACCATTTTTATTATGTTTTAAAGATTTGAATGTATTAAGTCAGCTGTCCTCGTTAGTAACCTACAACTAGTTGTCCACAGTTAGATGTACAAAAATAAATCGATATATATTATCTTGAATCAATCCACGACCCAGTGTATATACGTCTCAGGCTAGATCACAACTCAAAGTATATATATTTTTGGAATCAACCTCAACCCTGTATAGCTAACTCCAACATTACTGCATATAGAGTGTCTATGGTTGTTCCAAATAATATATATACATGGGTCGATATGATATGTCAAAACATTTGCATACGTATCTATGGTATCCCAAGATTACATAACATATTAGGATATATGTATAATACAATATAAGTTAGCTAGGATATGATTTGTATAGATTTGTTAAACATTTCCCGTAGCTAAAAAGATCAAAAATATCCAATCTTGTTTTACCCATAACTTCTTCATTTTAAATCCGTTTTGAGTGAATCAAATTGCTATGGTTTCATATTGAACTCTAATTTAAGAATCCAAACAGAAAAAGTATAGGTTTATAGTCAGAAATTTAAGTTACATGTCAATTACTAAAGAGGTAGTCATTTCCGTCGAAAGAACGACATCTTGATGACCATTTTGAAAAACATACTTTCACTTTGTGTTTAACCAAGATTTTTGGATAGAGTTTCATGTTCATATGAAAAATCATTTTCCCCTAAGAACAACTTTTAAATCAAAGTTTATCATAGTTTTTAATTATCCAAACCAAAATAACCCCCTGTTTCACTACGACGGCGTATATCTGGTTGTGGTATGAGATGACGAATGTGTTCAAGTAGTGTCTTTGTAGTGACAAGTAGTGATCGATGGTGGCAGACAGTGTCGAACAGTGATGAGTTATGTCATGATTACAAGTTACTTACAAGTTATATTTACAATGTAAGTTTCTTCCCACATTTGAGATTGCACAGTTTGTTTTCTAAACGTTGTTTATCCAAGTAACCTACTTGACTCCGCCCCAATTCCTTATTTTGTGATGTCGAAACTTCTATATGAGTTACCATAATGTAATCCCGGTCATTACATTACGCTATCTCACATTTCCATTCGACATCACTCCATAAGTTCAAGATGGCGTAGTCAACTTAATTCAGTTAAATCTCGCATCGCGTGTACGTATGCAATTCGTAGTATAGCGTTTAGTTCAACTCCATATCATATGGGTATAAGGTGTATATGTACGTGACGTAATGTGAAGCCCTACATGTAGTATTGTGAGGCAACAGTGCAAGTATGGTGTATAAAAGTCATCCAAGACTCAAGACTATAGACTAGACTTCACTAATGCGCCCTACGGTTAGACACACTAATATATCCTAGTTCCCTATAGCCAAAGCTCTGATACCATAAGTAACACCCGGTCAAAAATCCCTTTAACGAAATGTTAACTCTGGTCCCGGTGCTTGGCTTGACTTTACGTAACAGCAATATTTTTACAGCGAAAGCAATTAATAACTGAGAATAAAACACGCAAAAGGAATCAATAATAATGTTGAGTGAATCTACAGGTTTTAGGTAAACAATACAGTATGTTTAAGAAATAATATTCCGAAAACGTTTATTAGTGGAAGACCACCAAGGTTCAATGTTAAAAATTTGTAGACAACTCCGTGTCCCGTTTCAAAAGTTTGTTGACATTACCATGTCAAGTTTCAAATATTTGTAGACAATACCATGTCAAGTTTTATCTCATTCGTCTGTAAACTACGGTTTTAAATAACGTTGTATAGTATCTGAAAACATTATTTAGAAAATAGTTCAGGTTCATTGACCACGAGATTTCAAAAGTACAACTCCAAGTTGCGAAATGTATACATAATCTATGAGCACCTGAATACTAGCAATGACCAGAGTATAGAATCCACTACACTCCCTTTACCCCATAAAAATGTTATACACATGATCGAGTTTATCTAATGTTCAAAGTAAATGCACCACAGTTATAAAGTAGGGTGAGGTTGTCAACCTAACAGATCCGTCCATCTAAATTGTGTTTACCCGATGGTATTAAAAGTATTCAAGCTAGAGGCTTTGTGATCAAACTCAATATGTATATAGTACTCGTGTCAACATAAAAGCATTTGTAAGTACAACAGCGTGTATTCTCATCCCTGAAAACATGTAAAAAGCGGGACTGTAGACTCACCTTAGAACAGTTCGGATGAAAGACAAATGACTTGTATGGATTATAGCCGAGTAATGCAACCTAAGTATACGTATTTAGGTTGGTTAACATATATGTCTTAAACAAATGTGCTTTCATAGAGTAAGTTGTCTTATTGCTCAATTTGACGCGTTTCAAAGTAAAAGTCAACATATAGTCAACTAGTTCATGCAAATCAACAAAGTCAACCAAAGTCAAACCAAAAGTCAAACTTGGTCAAAGTAGTCAACTAAGGTAAACATCAGTAGGTTCATGTCAAATGTTGGTCAACATGTCAAACCTAAGTCATACAACACGTTTTAGATCATAAATGGTCAATTACACAATCACTGTTTATTGTCATGCATAAAGTTCATGTACATGTAGCAAACTTCGCATAATATCTCATAGAAAAAAATTCGTGGTAACATGGAAAACTTCATATCATAATTAGACTCAAAATTAATTCTAGAAAGTCCGGCCAGGGCCTCATACAAGGTCTATAAGTCAGGAATTAGAAGGAGTACATTTATGGTTTGCCAAATCAGTTTATGACCGCGCACTGATTTCGTATTGCTATAACCGGAGCTAGGGACATGAAAATCAAGCTAGGTCAGTGGCTATGGTTCAAGGACAAGTCAAAATAACACATATCCAAAGATAAGAAAATTTTGTTTAGCCAATTGGTACAATTCATTTATGCAAGTTAGATGTCCTATTTTTAGCTCAATTCTGAATTTACCAAAACTATGGCCGAATTGTGCCCAATGCATAAGGTTTCAGAGGTCGCAACAAACTAAAATTACATCACATATCATGTCAAAAGATTCATATTCCACAAGAATTCATGTTAATTCACAAAACACAAACCACAGAGTACAAAACAGAGAGTAAGTTGCAGATTCGATCTTAGTTTAGCTAGTCACATTCGCATGCAATTATCCGAAGATCTAGATACAATTAGACCATGATATCTACATGAAAAGTGAAGTACTTTTTGTGTACATTTCAGATATGCAAAGATTTAAACCCAGAAGTTAACACATTTTAGAATACAAGTCTGTTTTCATGCAAGTGTTGGAAAAATCCACATTTTCACTAAATCAAGCATATCACAAGTTATACTCAAGCAAATGGCATGATATCCTTGTGTAAACTGAGTATTTTCGAATTATCTATCCAATGGTTATAAAATCACAAACCAATTCGTGACCTATCAACACCAGATTTCTGATCAAGCAACACAAACACAACGTTAATTTCAAATGGACATAACTTGATCATCCGGAAACGAAATCAAGCGAATCCAAAGCCTAAAATCAATAGTTTTTCATGAGGATCCTAATTACATCATAATAATTAACATTTAGAAAAGTCAATTTTCTGTACACACAATAATAGATTTCGGTTTTCATGGCAAACAATCAAAACGGACAAATTAACGCATCTAACATTAATCACACATCAAGACTTGAACAATAGACAACAAGAACTATCAAACACTAATAAAATTCAGATTTTAAAAGATCAGGGTTCATATAATTTTATCTTGTATCATAAAACTGTTTATACCAATGTGTTGCTAACGTTGTGAATTGCAATTCTTGTGTTGAAGACTTAATCTAAAAAACAATTTTTGATGGTGATATATTGTTGATGGTAGTCGACGCATGAACAGAGGAAGAGGGAGATACTGGCGACTGAATTTTTGAGTTAGGGATAAATGAGTAGTGATTAGGTTTACTAGTATATTTAACTTAGGGCCAAAAATTAAGACTAGTAACAAAACAAGCCCAAATTAGAAAATAAAGGGGTGATGTGGTGGGTTTCGGCCTATTGGCCCAAGGGATGGGGTCCGGGCTCGTGTTTTGCAAAAGCGTGAAATCGTAGCTCGTTTCAAGTGTCGTTTAGACGTACCGGAACGCTAAACCGATCGTTAAAACGCAACCAAACGTTTAATTTATCAAAATCCCAAATAAATTATATATTTATAAAAGTTAATAATTTTAAAATGATTATTAAAATAAACCCGAGCGTTTCGTTGCTCGAAAAATAGTTATTCAAACCGTATCGTTTTAATCGTATTTTCTTATCCGGAATATATTTATTAATTAATATTAACCCATATTAATTATCGTAACCCTCCAAGGATCAAGTATGTATTTAATACACATAAACACATAAAACGTCAAGTGATCGCCTTTAAATTAACTAACAGAAGGTTAACGGAAGTGATGGAAAAAGCAGGGTTGTTACACGACCAAGTCGTTTTCCTATAGAACGAAATCATAATTTGGATCACTGTGAAAATGATCCCAAAGTTGACAGGGCGCTACCGACGAATAATTGGTCGATTACTTTATTTACAAGCTACTCTACCCGATATCACTTATGATGTCAACGTATTGTCTCAGTTCATGGCTAATCCAAGATAACCTCACATGGACAGTGTGCATCGTGTCTTGTGTTACTTGAAAGCTACATCATGACAAGGGGTATTGTTTCCTCGAACAGGAGGTCTTCAACTTTCGGCCAATTGCGACTCCGGTTGGTTAGGGTGTTCGTATACACGTCGATTCCGGACTGGTATGTCCTACTACTTGGAGGTGCTCCGATATCTTGGAAAACCAAAAAGCAATTTGTTGTCTCTCGTTCTTCTGCCGAGACTGAATACCGTTCTATGGCCTCAACGGTTAGTGAGATTTTATGGGTTCGATGGTTGTTACAAGATTATATTGTTGCTTCCACTGAAGCGACTCCTTTGTATTGTGACAATCAGGCAGCCCGTCATATAGCCAATAATCCCGTCTTTCACGAGCGTACTAAACATGTTGAAATGGACTGTTACTTTGTTCGTGAACGGGTCGAATCTCAAGAAATTATACCTACCTCGATTGACACAAAAATGCAGATTGCTGATTTACTTACCAAGGGCCTTGGAACTCAACAGTTACAGTTTCTACTCGACAAGTTGAGCATTCGAAATCTTCATGCTCCAACTTGAGGGGGAGTATTGGAGTCCATATAGCAAATATACGTCTTATTTTGGTCTCCTATTCTTTAGGCTTAAGTTAAAAGTTATATGTGAGTTATATTCCTTTTTCTCGTTTATATATAGGATGTATTATCAATGAATAAATCAACCATTCAATCCACCAATTTCTATAGTGATGACTTTTGAAGAGCCTTAAAAAAGACATATACTCTGTAATAAATCAAACGAATCCAATAGAGATTAAGAGAAAATATATAACTTAAGACGTATGCTATAATTAAAAGTGGAGAATATAAAATAAATGTATCGAAATTTAATGATTTTGTGTATATTAAATATATACTTGTAGATTCGACAAAGACATACTAACGCCTTGTTACTAGTCATTTAGTTATGATTTTGTTACGAAATTAACTTTTGCGATTGTACACAACCATCATGTGATTGTTTTTGGACCAATGTACACAAGCAGTGTGAATGTTTTATTATTGTTTTTTTATTACACGCGTGTGCAAATATTAATGTGATGTTATTTTTTGAGCAACTCATCATCATTATAAAGACATTTAAAATGCAATCAAAACCTCTTACTAACTACTCCCTCCATAACCATGAAGGTGGTGTTGACATGATAAAACTCTAACCTTTTAAGTTTTAATGTGAAGGTTCGGGGTTCGATTTCATGGAGCTACATAGTTATTCTCCCTCATGACTACGGAGTGTTCGCCTGCAATGACTCCGGGCTGCTCGCAAAGCGGGTAGTCGCCCTTGAATTAGTCAGTCAAAAAATAGTTGGATAGCCAGATCAATAAAAAAAACTACCGTATATACCAAGCGTTGTTCTAAAAAAACACTGAATTTATTTCTTCTTAAGAGTAGTTCGTTTTGAACTTTCAGAATCAGTTTAATTAGTTGGTGAACGTCGATTAATGAGTTAAAATAGGATTTATTGATCAGAATCGGTCAAATCGGTCAACATTTCAACAACAATTTAAATTAGAATTTTAGAAAATTTGAACAAAATGAACGATTTTTAGACAATTATGCTAAAATTTATGTTCATGTTTATGTTTTTCTTCTATATTTACACATAATTAATCCCCAAATTTTCAGTTACTCCTACCAAATTTCTAATCGATTACTCCCCGAACAGCGGATTTTATAACATTTTATACGAGTAGTAATAAGTATTATAACATGTTTTTGAATTACTTTTAATGTAACGACCCGGCTTTTTCGACTTGCTTTTGTGCTTTCACAAAACTGGGTATATGTGCGTACTGAGCTAGTTTATTCTCTGGGATCTTATTTAATGATTAATTACATTCATTAATATCTTACAATGTGCTATTAAGTGTGTAATCACTTAACTTGATCCCCGAATGCTTTTACGACCGTTGGTGTCATTTGAAGTTTGAAACGAGCTATGTACTTGGTACACGTTTAACTTTGGTCATAATCGGAATATTATGACTACGTAATACTAATTGTTATTTTATAATATAAATTACTTGGGTTTTTGGATACTTAATTACGCTTAGTAATTTTCTAGAACACACTAGTTAGTCTTGTTGGACTTTCTACCTTGTTAGACCTTAGCCCACCCTACACTAGCTAGTGGACTATTTAATTAGCCCAATTATAATAAGTTACTGACCCATAACAATGAAAGACAAATGCCCATTTATTAGAGGGAACATACTAGCATTTTTGTTAAGCATTATCCTTAATGTTGCAAGGGATCCTAACATAAGCATCAACTTTAGACAACCATTAACCAAAAAGTAAAAAGGTGTCCCCCTTGTCCCCCTACTAAACCTACGGCCTACATAACCTCCCCACACCCTCACCTCCTATAAATACCAAGCTTATCCCATTCATTTCACACTTGATTTCATTACAAATTACACACTTACTCTCTAAATCTCTCTCTAGTCTTTCTCACTCTAAAAAGTGTAAGTTTTAAATTTTCTTTCTCTTCTTCTTCCCTTCATATACACGACATCATCATCATCATCATTTAATGGATCTAGCTTTTAGCTTTTGATCTTGTTATATCTTGTAGATTCAAACTTGGGATTGAATCCTTCAAGAACATGAAAGATTCAAGCTTTCTAGCTTTGAATCTTCATTTACTTGTTAGATCTAGCTTGTGATTTCTTTGTTTTTTTATAAAGATCAAAACTTGCGTTTATGATCTTCATGTATCTTAAAGATCCAAGCTTTATGCTTCAAGATCTTCAAGAACACTAAAGATCCAAGCTTTCTAGCTTAGGGTTTCATTATTATGTTAAAGATCTTAGCTTTTTAGCTTATAGTCTCATTACTTTCATTATTTTGTTAAAGATATTAGCTTTCTAGCTTATGGTCTCATTAATCTTGTAAAGATTCAAGCTTTCTAGCTTAGGATTTTCTTAATACTTGAGATCTAAGTTATCATTGTAGATCTCACTTACTTGGAACCTTTTTGTGTTTGTTGTGATGATAGAGATCAAGTCTTCATCAGCATATATGATGGAGATGCATAAACTTGTGTAAAATGGACAAAAGGTTGAAGCTTTATTGGATCTATGCAATAAAGAGGCAATCTTGATGTTCAAAACTTGTAGAATGATAGATTTTACTCTTAGTTGTGTGTTGATGGTTGAAACTTGGTCAAAGTGATGCTAAAACATCAAAGAGTTGTACATTTGAAGCTTACAAGCATCAAGGATGAGAACCGTGATGAGCATCAAGCACCAAGAATCCCGTCGGAGCACTTGTTTGCTGTTTTTCCAGGACCAGACTCCCGGGCTTCTGGAAAATTGATTTTCAGATAGTTCCTTTCGATTAGATGACTTTTCGTTTAGGCCTCACCTTAATCCGATATACGGTTAAGGATTTATAGCCTTCCGAAAGTCACTACGCCTTTGTAACGTTGTGCTAAAATTTCTGACCTACTCGCACTTAAACCGTCGCCATGGTCAAACGAAGACGAGTTAGGTTCTGAAAATTGGTCAGCAGTTAGAGGACTCACAAATGGAGCCATAGCCACTGACTACGCGTCTTTTCGATTTGTATAGAGGTCGTAATAGCTTTCCGAATTCAGCCTTTTGTTTCGATCTTTATTCTTGTTAAACTTACCTTAGTGTTGATGAATGATGATGATAATGATGATGTTGATGATGACACTTAAACTTAATTTATGCACTTTTAAACTTATGGGGACAACATACTGACCTAGTGACCTTTGACTTAGGTTGACGACCTTTCGGACCTACTTACTACCTACATACGTTTCATATCGACTTTTACTGCTTATTCACTGTGAGTTATAGCATCCCTTTTCTACTTTTACTATTTTTGGGACTGAGAATACATGCGCTTTTTACGTTTTACATACTAGACACGAGTACTTAAACTTTACATATGTGTGGGTGATATAACGGTACAAAGATTCCCCTTAGCTCGGTAACGTTTAATCATTGGTTTCCTAACCGTGAATGCGAATCTTAGATATGGATCCATAGGGTTTGACAACCCCACTCGAGCTAGTTGCACTAGCATTCAACGGGTATTTAATACTTCGAGGACAAACGTACTCGCCAAGTGCACTTTTAGGGGGTGATATACATACGTTAAGTCTAGTTACCGGGTGCCCACGGTTAAGCATATACTTTATCATACTGTTTTGAAACGCTGGTTAAAGCACTGAAATCTCGTGGTCTACATTACATTACTGAATACAAAAAAACTATAGCTCACCAACATTCGTGTTGACTTTTAAGCGTGTATTTCTCAGGTGCTTAGACGATGTTGCTTCCGCTGTTAGAATTGATGTCTTGGTGTTATAGACTTGCTGTTATGGACCTGCTGTGTTAGATTTTCGCTGCATTACTTAGAGATGTCTCCTTCATGGAACTTTTCTTATGCATTCGTAACTTATGTTATTTTCAAACAATGACTTTGTAACGACCTTTGTGTCACGTTATCTTTTGTAAATCGCTATCTTTTTATGAATGCAAAACTGGTTTTCAAACAGCATATAATGTTTGACCTTGTAATGATCCTGTTGTTGATGAACCATACACGTTGGTTTTGTACGGGGCGTCACATTTGGTATCAGAGCCTTGGTTGTAGAGAATTAGTTTGCATTAGTGAGTCTAGACCAGGCCGAGTAGAATTCACTAATAGGACTAATCTACAACTTGCTTGTTTACCGGTTTCTGCGGAACTGTTGCATGCTACCATGTTGTATTACTACATGTCACTGTTACTACTACTGCATGCTACTGCTTACTTTTACTATGAACTTGTTGCATGCTACTGCCTACTTTCACTACTATGTGAACTTACTGTATGCTGCTGCTTATTCTCGCTACTGCATGCTACTATCTGCTTTTTGCATGATACTTCTGTTGATACTGCTATTATTGCCATACTATGCACTGCTGTAGATGATCTAGGCTGATGTAGTTACTATGCCTGATTTCATTCTTGCTACATGTCCGCTATTCGCTGCACCAACTTGGAGAATTTATCTTTCCTCGTTCAGATGTTTTTCTGAACCCTTTTCCCGCTCGTCTAACCCTAAGGATTAGTATTGTAATCCACCTGTTACTACCGTTCCACCGTTTCAGAGATCGAAACATTACTTCACGCACTTTAGGAGGAGTACCCCTCGGAATATACTGAAGGTATTTCGTATGCCCGAAAGACATATTAAATTAACGTGGCTAATATGTTTTGATGCAAGTCGGGTCATACCCAATAACAAGCTTACCGACACCTTATTAGTATGTGATCTTAACGATTGGATCGTTCATTATATACGCGACACTTGAACTTTAAGAAAAATGGTTTTCTTAAATTTTACTTGATGTGTATATATATATATATATATATATATATATATATATATATATATATATATATATATATATATATATATATATAAATTATGGAATAATTTATATAATATGGATTTAATTATTTATAGGTTAAATAATTAATAAAGTTATGTTACATTTTATAAAATTGGTTTTATAAAATAAAGTAAACATAACTTATAATATGGAATTTATAAAATGAGTTTTATAAATAAATACATGATTTATAAAATGCAAGTTTATAAATTTGTTTTGTAAAATATAATTTTATAAAAACAAATTTATAAAATATGCATGCTTACAAATTATGTCAAGTTTTATAAAAGCATTTTATATTATAAGTTGAAGTAGTGGCCTTGGAGTTGAGAGTACACATGCAATAGATTCCATTCTTTTGGTCATGCTTTTGCTTTAATCTAAATACATGTTGCTTGACTCATTGGAAACCAATACATGCATTTTACACATCAAATACACTCCAAAAAAAACTGCACAACCTCTTCAATTCTGCTGCAGTTGGCCGTGGGGTTTTGTGAGCCTTAAGGGGTTCTTGGTTTGGTTTTTGGAAGCTTAATTCAAGTGTCAACAAATCCTAACCAAAGTGCAAGGTGTTGGTGATAAGCTTGGGGTATTACAACTTGAGGTTTCATACATTTTGGAGCTCCGTTCATCATCATCATCTTCATCATTTACTAGCAAGCTTGGAGTAGGTATAATCTCTTTACTTGCTTGTAGTTTGTAAGTATATATCACAACTTGATCCTAATTGGGATTTAACTTTAATTGGTTAAAGATTAACAAGTTCTAAATGGTAATACATACATGCTTCCGCTTTAATTTGATTCTTAAAATGTTTTATGTATTATGATACTCGTTAAATCCCAACAATGGTATATAGAGCTGAAGTTGTTGAAATATGCTTCGAGATGATTTTTTAAACCCACTATATCTTTGCATTTATTGAACATGCATGCAAGTAAAATGCAAAAAAATTAAGGGTTTGGGTGGGATTCATTTTTTGGCCGAATTTGTATGGACCCAAAATGGGTTTTTGGTTGTTCCATTTTGTTCAAAATTGTTGTAAGTTAATGTTCACAATCAAGCCTTGACCTTGTGTTTGAATGGTTGCATGTTTGGTTGAATTAATTCATTCATTTAGTTTGTAATAATATTATTTTGGTTATGTAATTTATTTTATATTTAGTATGTAAAATAGATTAGGTTGTAATTTTATTTTTTAGAGAAAAATGTATTAGAATATATTTTTTGTAAAAATGATGAAGACTTGAAGAACACAAGAAGAATCATTTGGATGCAAGACTAAGTGGGAGATTTGAAATCTCCTACTTTGTGTTATAACCCTTTACCAGTGGCATTTGTTTTCGGCTAAACAAATGTCTACCAAAATGGCTTGATTGTGAACATATTATTTTGCATGCATGGTTGTTTATTGTATGATTGTGGGTTGTATGTTTGTATGCTACAAGTTAATCACACAAGTTAACAACAAACAAAATGGCAATTTAATTGGTTAAATTAAACATTATTAACGACATGCAAAACGTCAATTTAAATGGTTAAATTAAAAACGACTAAAAGGACATTAATAAACGGTTATTAAGAACATGATAAGGATCATATATATAAAATGGTTTATATCAAGTAATTGGCTAAAATTACAAAACTTGAAAATGGATTTCAAATGAACCATACACTAAATGCATGTTGGTGTATGGCATAAAAGTTTTCTTAAACTAGAAATAATGAAAACTTAAAATCCCTTACTAACAAGGCAAACAAGTTAAACACCATCCTTTTGTGTGACACTTGAAAATATTACGGAATTCATAATGGGATAAAGGTCACCTAACCGTTATGAGCAAACTAATACAATTAAGGTGAATTTCGCACACTTGTGGGATAAAGGTCACCTAACCACTTGTATGTTAAATTTACACATTTACACAAGTAGGACGACTTGATTTGGGAATCATGAACTTAGGGTCACCGAAGCATGAGGAACAAATAGGCGTTGATGGGATAAATATACCATGCAAAAGGATTGCATGATCCCATAACTTAGAAGCTGCAAAAGGATTGCAATTGTCATATAATGACTACCTAGCTAAATCAAATGACGGGATAACGGTCACCTAACCGAAATTTGGTTTACCGTTGGATTCTAAAATTTAATAAATATCAATTGGATTTAAAGGGTATTGATTATTAAATTAAAATTAATACTTAAACAACTTTGTTAAATTTTGTAGATGGCCGCCAATAACAACAACAACAACATTCCAAATGCACCTATCAACTTTAACAACCTATCGTTGTGGTCAATCCTCGAAAAGGAAAAACTCAACCATACAAACTTCATGGATTGGTTTCGCAATCTAAGAATTGTCCTCAAACGAGAGGATAGGGTGTATGTGTTGGAAGACCCCATTCTCGATCAACCGGACGAGGATGATACGGAAGGCATGGCTTATTGGGAGAAATATTGCACCGATTCGGTGCAAGTTTCTTGCCTCATGCTTGGGACTATGATACCCGAACTCCAAAAGGATTTTGAGCATAATAGTGCATATGACATGATCACACAGTCGAAGGAGATGTTCCTTCAACAAGCTCGTGTCGAGTGCTTCAAAACGGTTCGAGCACTTCATGCACGTCGGATGGAGGACTCCCAATCCGTTTCATCTTATGTCCTTAAGATGAAAAGCCTAATTGATCGAGCGAACTGTCTGAACTGCAACGTATCTAATGAATTAGCCACGGACCTTATCCTTAATTCCTTGTTAAAGTGGTTTGACACATTTGTAATGAATTACAACATGAATGGATGGGATAAGAGCATTGACGAATTACACGCCATGCTTAAGACGGCCGAAGCGAGCATGGGTAAAAGGGCTTTACCCATGTTTATGATCAATGAAGGCGGGTCCAAAAACAATAACACTTCTAAGCCGAAGGCGGCTAAGAGGAAAGGACCTACCTACCAAGGCAAGGGCAAGGGAAAGGGGAAGATGGTTGCCATAACCAACAACAACAAGAAGCAAAAGATTGCCGGAAAGGCTAACCCCAAGGAAGATCCGTGCTTTGGTTGCGGTGAAATGGGTCACTGGAATCACAACTGCCCGGTCTACCTTAAGGAGTTGAAGGAAAAGAGGGATGCAGGGCAAACCTCAGGTAATGTATATATGGTATACATTGAGCTTAGTATTACTTCTTCTAATACATGGGTATTAGACACAGGATGTGGAACCCATATTTGCAATTCTTTACAGGGGTTCAAAAGAAGTAAACAACCAGCGGGAACAACAAGTATCTTCATGGGAAATGGTGCAAAGATGCACGTAGAAGCTCAAGGAGACTTTGTTTTAAAGCTACAAACTGGGTTGGAGCTTATTTTGAAAAATGTTTTGTATGCACCAGATTTATCTCGAAACATTATTTCTGTATCCCGTTTGAAACAATGTGGTTTTAATCTTAATTTCATTAATGATGATATCCATGTTTCTTTAGATAATGTGTTCTATTTTAAGGCTTCACCTTCAAATGGTATTTATGAATTGGTTCATGATGACACATCATACAACAGCTCAATGTTTCATGCAAACACCAAGAAACTCAAAAGGGATTTGAGTGATTCCTACTTATGGCATTGTCGCCTTGGTCAAATAAACAAGAATCGAATGCATACACTTCAAAAGAATGGACTTTTGAAATCAAATGAACTAGACTCATTTAATGTATGTGAATCTTGTTTACAAGGCAAAATGACTAAAGCACCTTTCAAAGGGACCTATGAAAGGGGTAAGGCCTTATTGGGATTAATACATTCGGATGTATGTGGACCCTTTAAGCCCATAACTAGGAATGGTGAAAGATACTTCGTTACTTTCATTGATGACTTCAGTAGTTTCGGATATGTCTACCTGTTAAGACATAAGGACAAAACTTTTGAAGCATTCAAGGAATATTAAAACGAAGTACAAAATCAACTCAATAAGACAATCAAGGTACTTCGTACCAATAGAGGAGGTGAATACCTAAGCGACGCTTTCCAAGATCATCTTAAAAGTTGTGGGATTATCTCGCAACTCACTCCTCCTGGAACACCCCAACTTAATGGAGTTTCCAAAAGGAGGAACCGAACCCTAATGGATATGGTTCGATCTATAACGGCTAGAAGCTCGTTGCCTCTATCATTTTGGGGTTATTATCTATGCTCAGCGGCTCGTATTCTAAATATGGCCCCAACCAAGAAAGTGGAACGAACTCCTCATGAGATGTAGTTTGGAAAACCTCCATCTCTATCATACTTAAAGGTATGGGGATGTGAAGCTTATCCTAAGTGTTACGTCCCTAATAAGTTGAATGCTCGATCCACGAATTGTATCTTCATAGGATATCCCTAGGATGATATGGGATACTATTTCTATGATCCAACTGAGCAAAATGTATTTATTGCTCGAAAGGCTGAATTCCTTGAAACTAAGTTCCTAATGGAAGGAAATAGTGAAAGGAAGATAGATCTTGAAGAGGTTCAAGATCAAGTAGATGATACAAAATTGGTTGACACTAGCACTCAACATGAAAATGTTGAGAGTGATCAAATGGATGATCAAAATACACAAGATATTTACAGATCTGGTAGGATTAGTAATCCTCCTGAGAGATATGGGTTTCTCATGGATGGTTGCTATGTGGTTGATTTGGATGAACCAACAAACTACCAAGATGCTTTATCAAGGAATGATAAGGATAAATGGCAGGAAGCCATGAACGCTGAGATGCAATCCATGTATGACAACCAAGTTTGGGAACTTGTTGAACAACCTACTGGCTCAAGGCTAATTGATTGTAAATGGCTTTTCAAAATGAAAACCGACATACACGGAAACTTGGATACATATAAAGCTAGACTTGTAGCAAAAGGTTTCACTCAAACTCAAGGGGTTGACTATGATGAAACTTTTTCGCCTGTGGCAATGCTAAAGTCTATTAGGATATTACTTGCCATTGCTGCTCATTATGATTATGAAATATGGCAAATGGATGTCAAGACCGCTTTCCAAAATGGACATCTTGAGGAAGATGTCTATATGGTTCAGCCTGAAGGTTTTGTTGATCCGAAATATCCTAAAAAGGTATGCAAGTTAAAGAAGTCAATCTACGGATTAAAACAAGCATCTAGAATGTAGAATCATCGTTTTAATGAGGAGGCCAAGAAATTTGGCTTCATTAAAAATGGTGATGAAGCTTGTGTATACAAGAAAGCTAGTGGGAGCACTATCATGTTCCTTGTACTATATGTGGATGATATATTGTTATTTGGAAATGATATTCCAGAAATGCAAGGTGTTAAAACTTGGCTAAGTAAATGCTTTTCCATTAAGGATCTTGGAGAAGCACAATACATTTTGGGGATTGGGATCTACAGGGATAGATCTAAGAAACTGATAGGTTTGAATCAAAGTGCATACATTGAAAAGATCTTGAAAAGGTTCAAGATGGAGAACTCTAAGAAAGGTTTGGTACCTATTCAAAAGGGAACACTTCTCAGTTCATCTCAGTGCCCCACCACGAAAGATGAATAGGAGAGAATGAAGAAAGTCCCATATGCGTCTGCCATTGGGTCAATCATGTATGCAATGATATGCACTAGAACGGATGTGTCATGCGCTCTTAGCCTGACAAGTAGATACCAGAATAACCCGGGAAACAGTCATTGTATTTCTGTTAAAAGTATATTGAAATACCTTAGGAGGACTAAGGATATGTTTCTAATATATGGGTCTGGTGAGGAGGAACTCGCAGTAAAAGGTTACGTGGACGCGAGTTTCCAAACTAATCGAGATGATTCTCGATCACAATCCGGTTACGTCTTCACGTTAAATGGAGGTGCGGTCTCTTGGAAGAGTTCAAAACAAGATGTTGTTGCATTATCCACTACAGAGTCGGAGTACATTGTCGAAATAAAGTGATTGTTTTTTATTAACTCATCAGTTTTACTCATAACTTTTTATCTTACATATATAACGTAAGGGTACAAAAGTATTCTATCACACTAAACAATTCATTTGAGACTTCCTAAAATAGAATAATCGACAATAGATTTATAATGGAGAGAGTGATAAATAAGTCGACAGTCATGTCAATATTTTACTAAGTACTCCATTGCCTCATTGGCAGCTCAAGAAGCTGCATGGATGAAGAAATTCATCGACGACTTAGGAGCAATCCCTTTCATTCAGGACCCTCTTGAGATCTTTTGTGACAACGAGGGTGTGATTGCTCAAATCAAGGAACCTCGTGCTCACCAAAAGACCCGTCACATTGAGCGGAGATTCAACTACATAAGGGATGAAGTTGAAAAGGGAAAGATATGTATTCGCAAAGTTCACACAGATCTTAACATAGCGGATCCACTCACGAAGCTCTTACATGGATCAAAACATGCAGGACATGTTTGTGCTTTATGGCTTCGATATTCTAGTGATTGGTCATGATCTGTTTTAAGTATTGTAACGGAACGAAATTGTTCAAACTCATTAATATAATTATGGTATTAATTTATTTTGAGTTATGTTCCTATTTTGCATATTTTATCCATGAATAAGTAATTATTCTAAATTCCGTAGTCGATCACATTTGTGGGAACAAGTGTGAGATTTAGACTATTATGAACTTGGATTGGTATACGTTCACGGGGTGAATGTGGGGCAAGGTTGCAACTAAGGTTCATAGATATTTGTGGGATACAAATATTGGAAGACCCGCCCTCAAGATTTACTAAATGGAGCCTTTGTGGTTGATCACATGTAATCTTGAGTAAAGGCAAATATCATTGTATCCTCTGACCTAAGATACATATTGGGTTCGGATATTTACCAAGCATTGTGCCTTGATTCTTTCCTTCGCTATTCTGTAATATGGTAGTTCACAAGGAAGAGCTCAGGCATAATGCAAGGTACATATTTAGGACGTATGTAGTCAAGATAGAATTTGTCCCTCTTATTCGTTGAGAGTCAGATGTCTAAGGCCTGATAAAGTTAAATCTAAAAGAGAGTGATCACTCTGATCTCTTGGATTTAACATGACATCTAGGACGAAAGGATATTATGAAAGATTCACCTATTCATATACGAGATGGGAACTCGAAAGGGATGATGTTATTGAATGGCACAAAGTCATAACATATTGGGGGTGATGGACGGTCGTTAGGTGGTATCCATCACTTGCATTAATTTCTTATGTTTCTCGTGCAAGTGGGAGATTGAAGGTATTTCGTATGCCAGAGAGACATATTAAATTAACGTGGCTAATATGTTTTGATCCAAGTCGGGTCATACCCAATAACAAGCTTACCGACACCTTATTAGTATGTGATCTTAACGATTGGATCGTTGATTATATACGCGACACTTGAACTTTAAGAAAAATGGTTTTCTTAAATATTACTTGATGTGTATATATATATACATATATATATATATATATACATATATATATATATATATATATATATATATATATATATATATATATATATATATATATATATATATATATATAAATTATGGAATAATTTATATAATATGGATTTAATTATTTATAGGTTAAATAATTAATAAAGTTATGTTACATTTTATAAAATTGGTTTTATAAAATAAAGTAAACATAACTTATAATATGGAATTTATAAAATGAGTTTTATAAATAAATATACATGATTTATAAAATGCAAGTTTATAAATTTGTTTTATAAAATATAATTTTATAAAAACAAGTTTATAAAATATGCATGCTTACAAATTATGTCAAGTTTTATAAAAGCATTTTATATTATAAGTTGAAGTAGTGGCCTTGGAGTTGAGAGTATACATTCAATAGATTCCATTCTTTTGGTCATGCTTTTGCTTTAATCTAAATACATGTTGCTTGACTCCTTGGAAACCAATACATGCATTTTACACATCAAATACACTCCAAAAAAAAACTGCATAACCTCTTCAATTCTACTGCAGTTGGCCGTGGGGTTTTGTGAGCCTTAAGGGGTTCTTGGTTTGGTTTTTGGAAGCTTAATTCAAGTGTCAACAAATCCTAACCAAAGTGCAAGGTGTTGGTGATAAGCTTGGGGTATTACAACTTGAGGTTTCATACATTTTGGAGCTCCATTCATCATCATCATCATCTTCATCATTTACTAGCAAGCTTGGAGTAGGTATAATCTCTTTACTTGCTTGTAGTTTGTAAGTATATATCACAACTTGATCCTAATTGGGATTTAACTTTAATTGGTTAAAGATTAACAAGTTCTAAATGGTAATACATACATGCTTCCGCTTTAATTTGATTCTTAAAATGTTTTATGTATTATGATACTTGTTAAATCCCAACATATACGCCCACTAAGGTTGATCCTCGGAGGAGGAGACATGTGAGGACTTTTTGGAGTAACCGCACCCCGAGCTCACCCCAATTAGTCACGTACAATGTATAAATATTAGAAGGATGTCCAGCTTCTGCAAGATGACTCGTATCTCGTACACTTTCATGACTGTTACTTATCTCTTCCATTCTCCACCACTACTCGACGATCTAACGACACTTCTGGACTTAGGTCCCTAACACTCTTAGGTGTTGGAGAAGTCGAAAATGCATCTCCTTTCTCAAGTTCGGAGTGCCTTCTACTGATGCTCAGTCATACCCAAAGACTTGGGAGTCACCTCAAGACATATCGTATTACTACTTGCTACACTTACAGCTAGACACGAGACCAGATTGAATTCCTAGAAAGGAACCCAACGACATTACCTGAACCCGAACATTTCGAAAAAAATTTGGGACATTTAGGCATTGATGCATGACCTACGGAACCTACGCACCCACACCGAGAAACCGTGAGATTAATTATGTAGATTTTGTTTTGAGATAGCATGGATAAAGCACCGTTAGATGAAATTGAGTAGAAGTGAAAGTGATCACGTTACATTGACCATATGGAATAATATTGGAATGAACGTACGACTTAGTACAATATAATGATGCCAGGGCAGCGTGATTATATTGAAGTAAATCATGCAGAAGTTCCAATGTTATTACATGAGGAATATGAGGTGATTCAGGGAAAATTTTGGTAGGAACCACTTGAGTATACGCATTATGGTCTGTTAGAGGTAGGAATAACCACTAAGCCCAAATACGGTACAAGAAGGGCCTTGATTGCAGAATTTATAACTCGAAAATCTGTTATAGATATAGACACCCTGGACACTTAAGGAAAAGTTCTCAAATAGGAAAAACTTGGGGCTTACTTGCAATCGTTATCTCAACTATGGAGACTCGCATGGATCCTGATTTTAGTTAGGGTACGATTCGTCACAACATTTTATTGTCTCGAAGTTGTTTAATACTAGAATGATAGAAACCTTATATCTAAGAACTTTAGTGTTATGACTAATAAGCCATTAGCAATCATGAGAGTTAAGTGTTCTATATGACAAGCTAATGGTAAGCTGTCAGAGATAGAGGAATAATATAAGGTAATACCTTAAAATTAACAGGTGGGTCATCTGGGGATGAGCTCACGTCAAAAAAACTTGGAAATTTTAAAGTAGTAGTTGGAAAGAATTAGTTACCTACGCACAAACAGATGTTATTTAAGAAGATTGATAGAATTTTTCACGGTAGTATAATAAGATTTGGTTGGAATGAAACTTAAGATTAATCCAACACCCATCAACTTGGGAAGCTTGATGTAAAAAGTTGGAATGGACTTTAAGATTAACCTAATACTCATCAAGTTAGGAAGCTTTGAAGAAATAGTTGGAACGGACTGGATTTCAAGGATGAAAGCGAAAGTTATTTATAGTAAGAAGATTATTCATACACCTCGCGAGAATGGTGAGCCAAAAGCCATCTAGGCTACTTCAACAACTCAAAACCCCACAATGGGAATGGGAAGGAATAACAATGGTTTCATCACAAAGCTACTAAAGACGGTAGGCGGTTATGACACTATCTGGGTTAACGTTGACCGCCTCACCAAATCTGTCACTTTCTAGCCATGAAAGAAACCGATACAATGGATAAACTTGTACAACGATACATAAAGGAAATTGTATCCCGTCACTTCAGCGATTCAAATTTTATATTAAGGACTACCCAAGAATCTTATTCGATACTCATTCTTACGCGACTCTAAATCCTAACTTATTCCGAGAGATTTCTTATTTGATGATAATCACACCATCATCCTTCTTACTTCGATATTAGTCATACCAGTTCAAAATTTTCAAAAATTAATGAGTGGTTAATTCTCATCCTCATACTCTCCCATTCGTATCTCACTCATAAGTAACGACTTCACACTTAAGCATTTTTGGTCAAAGGACTTATGCCCTACTAATAGTCATCAACCACATTTAAATTCAATAGTTTTCATTACCTCGTAACATTTTTGCTCAAATATCACCCGAGATTTTCAAAAGTCTTTTACTCGATTCTCATCAATCTTTTTCCAACTTGTAACCTCCGAAATATGAAAATCTTGTTTGCCAAAATTTTACTTACACTATTTTACTGTGCGATCCTCTCAAAACTTAATAAAAATAAATTTATTTTATTTGCCGTTCGTGCAAAATTTTGAAATCGTTTACGTTATATAAAATACAGTAAATAATTACTTCTTTTTTACTAATACATATAAAATTTTACTTTCACTTTTACAAATCAAATCTTTTATTCAAAAGATATTTTACCTTGAATGGTACGTGTTGTACATAACCCTAGTTTGCTAAGAACTCCGTTTATTTTCTTACATTGTCACTTAAACGATTTCTATAAAAATTTTGTTACTTGTTATATAAAAATTTTTCGTTGCTTATTCGTATCCAAATCATCATGGAGACTTTACAACCGTCGAAATCGGGAGATTCTTGTGTGTGTGTGTGTGTGTGTAGTGACCCGAACTTTTCCATGTTTATATATATTAATTGAGATTGATATTTACATGACTAAATGTTTCCAACGTGTTAAGCAATCAAACTTGTTAAGACTTGATTAAATGAAATAAGTTTCATATAGACAATTGATCACCCAAGTTGACCGGTGATTCACGAACGTTAAAACTTGTAAAAAATATATGATGTCATATATATGGATATATATATAGTTAACATGGTATTATGATAAGTAAACATATCATTAAGTATATTAACAATGAACTACATATGTAAAAAAAGACTACTAACTTAATGATTTCGAAACGAGACATATATGTAACGATTATCGTTGTAACGACATTTAATTGTATGTATATCATATTAAGATATATTAATATATAATAATATCATAATAATGTAATAATTTAACATCTCATTTGATATAATAAACAATGGGTTAACAACACTTAACAGGATCGTTAACCTAAAGGCTTCAAAACAACATTTACATGTAACGACTAACGATGACTTAACGACTCAGTTAAAATGTATATACATGTAGTGTTTTAATATGTAGTTATACACTTTTGAAAGACTTCAAGATACTTATCAAAATACTTCTACTTAACAAAAATGCTTACAATTACATCCTCGTTTAGTTTCATCAACAATTCTACTCGTATGCACCCGTATTCGTACTCGTACAATACACAACTTTTAGATGTATGTACTTTTGATATATACACTCCAATGATCAGCTCTTAGCAGCCCATGTGAGTCACCTAACACATGTGGGAACCATCATTTGGCAACTAGCATGAAATATCTCATAAAATTACAAAAATATTAGTAATCATTCATGACTTATTTACATGAAAACAAAATTACATATCCTTTATATCTAATCCATATACCAACGATCAAAAACACCTACAAACACTTTCATTCTTCAATTTTATTCATCTAATTGATCTCTCTCAAGTTCCATATTCAAGTTCTAAGTGTTCTTCATAAATTCCATAAGTATAGTTTCATAAAAATCAAGAATACTTCCAAGTTTGCAAGTCTACTTTCAAGCTTTCTAATCCATTCCAAGTAATCATCTAAGATCAAGTAACCTTTTTTATTTACAGTAGGTTATCTTTCTAATTCAAGGTAATATTCATATTCAAACTTTGATTTAATTTCTACAACTATAACAATCTTATTTCGAGTGAAAATCTTACTTGATCTGTTTTCGTGTCATGATTCTGCTTCAAGAACTTTCAAGCCATCCAAGGATCCTTTGAAGCTAGATCCATTTTTCTCATTTCCAGTAGTTTATCCAGAAAACTTGAGGTAGTAATGATGTTCATAACATGATTCGATTCATACATATAAAGCTATCTTATTCGAAGGTTTAAACTTGTAATCACTAGAACATAGTTTAGTTAATTCTAAACTTGTTCGCAAACAAAAGTTAATCCTTCTAACTTGACTTTTAAAATCAACTAAACACATGTTCTATATCTATATGATATGCTAACTTAATGATCTAAAACCTGGAAACACGATGAACACCATAAAATCGAATATACGCCGTCGTAGTGAAACCGGGGGCTGTTTTGGTTTGGATAATTAAAAACTATGATAAACTTTGATTTAAAAGTTGTTCTTCTGGGAAAATTATTTTTGATATGAACATGAAACTATATCCAAAAATCTTGGTTAAACTCAAAGTGAAAGTATGTTTTTCAAAATGGTCATCAAGATGTCGTTCTTTCGACGGAAATGACTACCTCTTTAGTAATTGACATGTAACTTAAATTTCTGACTATAAACCTATACTTTTTCTGTTTGGATTCTTAAATTAGAGTTCAATATGAAACCATAGCAATTTGATTCACTCAAAACTGATTTAAAATGAAGAAGTTATGGGTAAAACAAGATTGGATATTTTTGATATTTTTAGCTACGGGAAATGTTTAACAAATCTATACAAATCATATCCTAGCTAACTTATATTGTATTATACATGTATTCTAATATATTATGTAATCTTGGGATACCATAGACACGTATGCAAATGTTTTGACATATCATATCGACCCATGTATATATATTATTTGGTACAACCATAGACACTCTATGTGCAGTAATGTTGGAGTTAGCTATACAGAGTTAAGGTTGATTCCAAAAATATATATACTTTGAGTTGTGATTTAGCCTGAGATGTGTATACACTGGGTCGTGGATTGATTCAAGATAATATATATCGAGTTATTTCTGTACATCTAACTGTGGACAACTAGTTGTAGATTACTAACGAGGACAGCAGACTTAATACACTCAAATCTTTAAAACATAATAAAAATGGTTGTAATTATATTTTGATCATACTTTGATATATATGTACATATTTGTATAGGTTCGTGAATCGATCCGTGGCCAAGTCTTATTTCCGAGGAAGGAAATATCTGTGAAAGTGAGTTATAGTCCCACTTTTAAAATCTAATATTTTTGGGATGAGAATACATGCAGGTTTTATAAATGATTTACAAAATAGACACAAGTACGTGAAACTACATTCTATGGTTGAATTATCGAAATCGAATATGCCCCTTTTTATTAAGTCTGGTAATCTAAGAATTAGGGAACAGACACCCTAATTGACGCGAATCCTAAAGATAGATCTATTGGGCCTAACAAACCCCATCCAAAGTACCGGATGCTTTAGTACTTCAAAATTTATATCATATCCGAAGGGTTTCCCGGAATGATGGGGATATTCTTATATATGCATCTTGTTAATGTCGGTTACCAGGTGTTCACCATATGAATGATTTATATCTCTATGTATGGGATGTGTATTGAAATATGAAATCTTGTGGTCTATTGTTACGATTTGATATATATAGGTTAAACCTATAACTCACCAACATTTTTGTTGACGTTTAAAGAATGTTTATTCTCAGGTGAATACTAAGAGCTTCCGCTGTTGCATACTAAAATAAGGACAAGATTTGGAGTCTATGTTTGTATGATATTGTGTAAAAACTGCATTTAAGAAACATATGTCGATGTAATATATTTCTATTGTAAACCATTATGTAATGGTCGTGTGTAAACAGTATATTTTAGATTATCATTATTTGATAATCTATGTAATGTTTTTAAAACCTTTATTGATAAAATAAAGGTTATGGTTGTTTTAAAAATTGAAATGTCCCGCTCATATTGATTATAAACGTTCCATATTAATTGATTTTGTTGCGAGGTTTTGACCTCTATATGAGACGCTTTTCAAAGACTGCATTCATTTTTAAAACAACCGTAACCTTTATTTTATCAATAAAGGTTTTAAAAACATTACGTAGATTACCAAATAATGATAATCTAAAATATACTGTTTACACACAACCATTACATAATGGTTTACAATAGAAATATATTACATCGACATATGTTTCTTGAATGCAGTTTTTACACAATATCATACAAACATGGACTCCAAATCTTGTCCTTATTTTAGTATACAATAGCGGAAGCTCTTAGTATTCACCTGAGAATAAACATGCTTTAAATGTCAACAAAAATGTTGTTGAGTTATAGGTTTAACCTATATATATCAAATCGTAACAATAGACCACAAAATTTCATATTTCAATACACATCCCATACATAAAGATAAAAATCATTCATATGGTGAACACCTGGTAACCGACATTAACAAGATGAATATATAAGAATATCCCCATCATTCCAGGACACCTTTCGGATATGATATAAATTTTGAAGTACTAAAGCATCCGGTACTTTGGATGGGGTTTGTTAGGCCCAATAGATCTATCTTTAGGATTCGCGTCAATTAAGGTGTCTGTTCCCTAATTCTTAGATTACCAGACTTAATAAAAAGGGGCATATTCGATTTTGATAATTCAACCATAGAATGTAGTTTCACGTACTTGTGTCTATTTTGTAAATCATTTATAAAACTTGCATGTATTCTCATCCCAAAAATATTAGATTTTAAAAGTGGGACTATAACTCACTTTCATAGATATTTCCTTCCTCGGAATTAAGACTTGGCCACGGATCGATTCACGAACCTATACAAATATGTACATATATATCAAAGTATGATCAAAATATAATTACAACCATTTTTATTATGTTTTAAAGATTTGAGTGTATTAAGTTAGTTGTCCTTGTTAGTAACCTACAAATAGTTGTCCACAGTTAGATGTACAGAAATAAATAGATATATATTATCTTGAATCAATCCACGACCCAGTGTATACACGTCTCAGGCTAGATCACAACTCAAAGTATATATATTTTTGGAATCAACCTCAACCCTGTATAGTTAACTCCAACATTACTGCATATAGAGTGTCTATGGTTGTTCCAAATAATATATATACATGGGTCGATATGATATGTCAAAACATTTGCATACGTGTCTATGGTATCTCAAGATTACATAATATATTAGAATACATGTATACTACAATATAAGTTAGCTAGGATATGATTTGTATAGATTTGTTAAACATTTCCCATAGCTAAAAAGATCAAAAATATCTAATCTTGTTTTACCCATAACTTCTTCATTTTAAATCTGTTTTGAGTGAATCAAATTACTATGGTTTCATATTGAACTATATTTTATGAATATAAAAAGAAAAAGTATAGGTTTATAGTCGGAAATATAAGTTACAAGTCATTTTTGTAAAGGTAGTCATTTCAGTCGAAAGAACGACGTCTAGATGACCATTTTAGAAAACATACTTCCACTTTAAGTTTAACCTTGATTTTTGGATATAGTTTCATGTTCATATGAAAAATTATTTTTCCAGAAGAACAAATTTTAAATCAAAGTTTATCATAGTTTTTAATTATCCAAACCCAAACAGACCCCATGTTTCACTACGACGGCGTATATCCGATTTTATGGTGTTCATCGTGTTTCCAGGTTTTAAATCATTAAGTTAGCATATCATATAGATATAGAACATGTGTTTAGTTGATTTTAAAAGTCAAGTTAGAAGGATTAACTTTTGTTTGCGAACAAGTTTAGAATTATCTAAACTATGTTCTAGTGATTACAAGTTTAAACCTTCGAATAAGATAGCTTTATATATATGAATCAAATGATGTTATGAACATCATTACTACCTCAAGTGTTCTGGATAAAACTACTAGAAATGAGAAAAATGGATCTAGCTTCAAAGGATCCTTGGATGGCTTGAAAGTTCTTGAAACAGAATCATGACACGAAAACAGTTCAAGTAAGATTTTCACTCGAAATAAGATTGTTATAGTTGTAGAAATTGAATCAAAGTTTGAATATGAATATTACCTTGAATTAGAACGATAACCTACTATAAATAACAAAGGTTCCTTGATCTTAGATGATTACTTGGAATGGATTAGAAAGCTTGGAAGTAGACTTGCAAACTTGGAAGTATTCTTGAGTTTTATGAAACTATACTTATGGAATTTATGAAGAACACTTAGAACTTGAATATGGAACTTAAGAGAGATCAATTAGATGAAGAAATTGAAGAATGAAAGTGTTTGTAGGTGTTTTTGGTCGTTGGTATATGGATTAGATATAAAGGATATGTAATTTTGTTTTCATGTAAATAAGTCATGAATGATTACTCATATTTTTGTAATTTTATGAGATATTTCATGCTAGTTGCCAAATTATGGTTCCCACATGTGTTAGGTGACTCACATGGGCTGCTAAGAGTTGATTATTGGAGTGTATATACCAATAGTACATACATCTAAAAGCTGTGTATTGTACGAGTACGAATACGGGTGCATACGAGTAGAATTGTTGATGAAACTGAACGAGGATGTAATTGTAAGCATTTTTGTTAAGTAGAAGTATTTTGATAAGTGTCTTAAAGTCTTTCAAAAGTGTATGAATACATATTAAAACACTACATGTATATACATTTTAACTGAGTCGTTAAGTCATCGTTAGTCGTTACATGTAAATGTTGTTTTGAAACCTTTATGTTAACGATCTTGTTAAATGTTGTTAAACCATTGTTTATTATATCGAAATTGATGTTAAATTGTTACATTATCATGATATTATGATATATAATATATCTTAGTATGATATATATACAGTTAAATGTCGTTACAACGATAATCGTTACATATATGTCTCGTTTCGAAATCATTAAGTTAGTAGTCTTATTTTTACATATTTAGTTCATTGTTAATACACTTAATGATATATTTACTTATCATTTAAAATAATTAACTAAGTGTATCAATATCTTAATATGATTCATATGTACCTAGTAAGACGTTGTTATAACGATAATCGTTATATATATCGTTTTCGAGTTTCTTAATTTAATAGTCTCATTTTTATGTATATAAGTCATTGTTAAAATACCTAATGAGATACTTACTTATAATAAAATCATGTTAACTATATATAACCATATATATGTCATCGTATCGTTTTTACAAGTTTTAACGTTCGTGAATCACCGGTCAACTTGGGTAGTCAATTGTCTATATGAAACCTATTTCAATTAATCAAGTCTTAACAAGTTTGATTACTTAATACGTTGGAAACATTTAGTCATGTAAATATCAATCTCAATTAATATATATAAATATGGAAAAGTTTGGGTAACTACAGTACCTACCCGTTAAATAAATTTTGTCCCGAAATTTTAAGCTGTTGAAGGTGTTGACGAATCTTCTGGAAATAGATGCGGGTATTTCTTCTTCATCTAATCTTCACACTCCCAGGTGAACTCGGGTCCTCTACGAGCATTCCATCGAACCTTAACAATCGGTATCTTGTTTTGCTTAAGTCTCTTAACCTCACGATCCATTATTTCGATGGGTTCTTCAATGAACTGAAGTTTTTCATTGATTTGGATTTCGTCCAACGGAAGATCTCACTATTTAGCAAAACATTTCTTCAAATTCGAGACGTGGAAAGTGTTATGTACAGCTGTGAGTTGTTGAGGTAGCTCCAGTTGGTAAGCTACTGGTACGACACGATCTATAATCTTGAATGGTCCAATGTACCTTGGATTTAGTTTCCCCCGTTTACCAAATCGAACAACGCCTTTCCAAGGTGAAACCTTAAGCATGACCATTTCTCCAATTTCAAACTCTATATCTTTTCTTTTACTGTCCGCGTAGCTCTTTTGTCGACTCTGTGCGGTTTTCAATCGTTGTTGAATTTAGATGATTTTCTCGGTAGTTTCTTGTATTATCTCCGGACCCATAATCTGTCTATCCCCCACTTCATTCCAACAAATCGGAGACCTGCACTTTCTACCATAAAGTGCCTCAAACGGTGTCATCTCAATACTAGAATGATAACTGTTGTTGTAGGAAAATTCTGCTAACGGTAGGTGTCGATCCCAACTATTTCCGAAATCAATAACACATGCTCGTAGCATGTCTTCAAGCGTTTGTATCGTCCTTTCGGTCTGCCCATCAGTTTGTGAATTATAGGCAGTACTCATGTCTAGACGAGTCCCCAATGCTTGTTGCAATGTCTGCCAGAACCTTGAAACAAATCTACCATCCCTATCAGAGATAATAGAGACGGGTATTCCATGTCTGGAGACAACTTCCTTCAAATACAATCGCGCCAACTTCTCCATTTTGTCATCTTCTCTCATTGGTAGGAAGTGTGCTGACTTGGTGAGACGATCAACTATTACCTAAATAGTATCATAACCACTTGCAGTCCTTGGCAATTTAGTAATGAAATACATGGTAATGTTTTCCCATTTCCATTCCGGGATTTCAGGTTGTTGTAGTAGACCTGATGGTTTCTGATGTTCAGCTTTGACCTTAAAACACGTCAAACATTCTCCTACATATTTAGCAATATCGGCTTTCATACCCGGCCACCAAAAGTGTTTCTTGAGATCTTTATACATCTTCCCCGCTCCGGGATGTATTGAATATCTGGTTTTATGTGCTTCTTTAAGTACCATTTCTCTTACATCTCCAAACCTTGGTACCCAAATTCTATCAGCCCTATATCGGGTTTCGTCTTCCCGAATATTAAGATGTTTCTCTGATCCTTTGGGTATCTCATTCTTCAACTTTCCTTCTTTTACAATCCCCTGTTGTGCCTCCTTTATTTGAGTAGTAAGGTTAGTACGAATAATTATATTCATAGCTTTTACCTGTATAAGTTCTCTGTCCTTTCTATTCGAAGCGTCGGCTACCACATTCGCCTTCCCCGGGTGGTATCGAAACTCAAAATCATAATCATTCAACAGTTCAATCCACATGCGTTGTCTCATATTCAGTTGCTTCTGATTAAATATATGTTGGAGACTTTTGTGATCGGTATATATAAAACTTTTGACTCCATATACATAATGCCTCCAAGTCTTTAATGCAAAAACAACAGCACCCAATTCCAAATCGTGAGTTGTATAATTTTGCTCGTGAATCTTCAATTGTCTAGACGCATAAGCAATCACCTTCGTTCGTTGCATTAATACACAACCGAGACCTTGCTTTGATGCGTCGCAATAAATCACAAAATCATCATTCCCTTCAGGCAATGACAATATAGGTGCCGTAGTTAGCTTTTTCTTCAATAACTGAAACGCCTTCTCTTGTTCATCCTTCCATTCAAATTTCTTCCCTTTATGCGTTAATGCAGTCAAGGGTTTTGCTATTTTGGAGAAATCTTGGATGAATCTTCTGTAGTAACCAGCCAATCCTAAAAATTGACGTATATGCTTCGGAGTTTTTGGGGTTTCCCACTTTTCAACGGTTTCGATCTTTGCCGGGTCCACCTGGATACCTTCTTTGTTCACTATGTGACCGAGGAATTGAACTTCTTCCAACTAAAATGCACACTTTGAAAACTTAGCGTACAGTTTTTTTTTCCTCAATACTTCTAGCACTTTTCTCAAATGTTCTTCGTGCTCTTGATCATTCTTTGAGTAAATAAGTATGTCATCGATGAAAACAATGACAAACTTGTCAAGATATGGCCCACACACTCGGTTCATAAGGTCTATGAACACAGCTGGTGCGTTAGTCAATCCAAACGGCATAACCATAAACTCGTAATGACCATAACGCATCCTAAAAGCAGTTTTTGGAATATCATCCTCCTTTACTCGCATTTGATGATATCCAGAATGTAAATCGATTTTCGAATAAATCGACGAGCCTTGTAGTTGATCAAATAAGTCGTCAATTCTCGGCAGTGGATAACGGTTTTTGATGGTAAGTTTATTCAACTCTCTGTAGTCAATACACAACCTAAATGTACCATCCTTCTTCTTGACAAACAACACATGAGCTCCCCATGGTGATGTGCTTGGTCGAATGAAACCACGTTCTAATAGTTCTTGCAGTTAGATTTACAGTTCTTTCATCTCGCTGGGTGCGAGTCTGTAAGGAGCACGAGCTATTGGTGCAGCTCCTGGTACAAGATCTATTTGAAATTCAACAGATCGATGTGGAGGTAGTCCCGGTAATTCTTTCATAAATACATCGGGAAATTCTTTTGCGACGGGATCATCATTGATGCTCTTTTCTTCAGTTTGTACTTTCTTGACGTGTGCTAGAACAGCATGGCAACCTTTTCTTATTAGTTTTTGTGCCTTCAAATTACTAATAAGATGTAGCTTCGTGTTGCCCTTTTCTCCATACACCATTAAGGGTTCTCCTTCTTCTCGTACAATGCGAATTGCATTTTTGTAACATAGGATCTCTGCTTTCATCTCCTTCAGCCAGTCCATGCCAATTATTACATCAAAACTCCCTAACTCTACTGGTATCAAATCAATCTTAAATATTTCGCTACCCAGTTTAATTTCTCGATTCCGGCATATATAATCTGCTGAAATTAATTTACCGTTTGCTAATTCGAGTAAAAATTTACAATCCAACGGCGTCAATGGACAACTTAATTTCGTACAAAAATCTCTACTCATATAGCTTCTATCCGCACCCGAATCAAATAAAACGTAAGCAGATTTATTTTCAATAAGAAACGTACCCGTAACAAGCTCCGGGTCTTCCTGTGCCTCTACCGCATTAATATTGAAAACTCTTCCGCGGCCTTGTCCATTCGTGTTCTCCTGGTTCGGGAAATTTCTAATAATGTAGCCCGGTTTTCCACATTTTTAACAAATTACATTGGCATAACTTGCTCCGACACTACTTGCTCCGCCATTACTCGTTCCGACACCATTTGTTCCTTTCTTTCTGTTAACCCCTGGTCTGTAGACCTCACACTTCACCGCGCTATGACCATTTCTTTTACACTTGTTGCAAAATTTGATGCAGATCCCCGAGTGATACATTTCACACCTTTGGCATAGCTGCTTCTGATTGTTGTTGTTGTTGCGGTTGTTATTGTTGTTGGGATAATTGTTGTAGTTGTTGTTGTTGTTGTTGTTGTTGTTGTTGTTGTTGTTGTTGTTGTTGTTGTTGTTGTTGTGCCGTTTGTTGTAGTTGCGATTGATGTTGCAATTGTTGGGATAGTTGTTGTTGTTTTGGTGACTCTTATCACCGTCTTCCTCCCACTTTCTTTTGACTAACTTCATGTTGGCCTCTTCGGCCGCATGTTCTTTAATTCTTCCCTCAATCTGGTTCACTAGTTTGTGAGCCATTCTACATGCCTTTTGTATGAAGGCAGGCTCGTGTGAACTTAAATCTTCTTGGATTCTCTCCGGTAACCCTTTCACAAATGCGTTGATCTTCTCTTCCTCATCTTCAAACGCTCTCGGACACAATAAGCACAATTCTGTGAATCGTCTTTCGTACGAAGTAATATCGAATCCCTGTGTTCATAACCCTCTAAGTTCTGACTTGAGCTTATTGACCTCGGTTCTGGGACGGTACTTCTCGTTCATCAAGTGCTTGAATGCTGACCACGGTAGCATGTAAGCAGCATCTTGCCCCACTTGCTCTAGATAGGTATTCCACCATGTTAATGCAATACCTGTGAAGGTATGCGTAGCGTACTTCACTTTGTCTCCTTCAGCACAGTTACTTATGGCAAACACCGATTCAACTTTCTCGGTCCACCGTTTCAATCCGATTGGTCCTTCGGTCCCATCAAATTCTGAAGGTTTGCAGGTAGTGAATTCCTTGTAGGAGTATCTTACACGATTTCTTGCGCCGTTAGCTGTATTGCTAGATTCAGAGTTATTGTTGGTATGTAGCGCGGCCTGTACTGCGGCTATGTTTGAAGCAAGAAAAGCACGAAATTCCTCTTCGCTCATATTCAAGGTGTGTCGAGTAGTCGGTGCCATTTCCTTCAAAATAGTCTAATGAAACAATTTAATCATACAGAATATTAAGAGTAGTCAATAGTATCTCGTAGCATAATATGAACTCATTTATAAAAGATTTTTCTTTATATTAGCGTTTTATAAGTTTAAATTCAGGTAATACCTACCCGTTAAGTTCATACTTAGTAGCTAATATACAATTCAACTACTATAATTCCATATGGAAAACTGATTATAATAATATATCACATACAAATATTATTCTAACTTACAACTTCGCTATATTACATATAACATGAAATATAATACACTATGATACAGGACAGTTTTGAAGATAAATCTAGTTAATACGCAAGTTGTTCAGCAAAGGAAATAAAGACACGTAACTCATAAGTCCAGAAACAAGTCATGCATTCTGGTTTTACTAAGACGACTTCCCATCCTTGGTCTTGTGGAAAATAACCGTTATGACCATTAGCTAGGCAGCATGTTGTAATGTCGTCAAAAGGACGAGGATTTCGTAATGTCCAACAGCCCCGTAATAATCTAAAAACCTTGTTTCTCACCCCAACTACTGAATTCGTCACTTGTGGGAAAGTTTTATTTAAAAGCTACAATCCGATGTTCTTTTTCTCACTTTGGTAAGAAGCGAACATCACTAACCCGTAAGCATAACATGCTTCTTTATGTTGCATGTTAGAAGCTCTTTCTAATTCACGAAATCCAATGTTGGGATATGTTGAGTCAAAATAGGTTCTTAACCCGTAGCGTAAAATTGCATTTGGGTTCCCCGCATTTAATGCTTTAAAGAAAACACGGCGTAACTTAAAGTCTCCCCAATGTGATATACCCAATCAAAGGAAAGCCTTTTATAAACTAAGGCATTTCTGGAAAGTATTTCAAATGTTTGACAAGTTAATTTCGCCATAACTAAATGTGCTGATGAATTCTGACCGACTCTAGACAAGATTTCCTCAATCATATCCTCTGGTAGGTCTTCTAAAATATTCGGTTGTCTACCCTTAACGTCCATTTTGTTTTTATACTGTAAAATAGACATGGATTAGATTCGTAATAACAAACAATACAAGTAATTTTTACATAGAACATAAAAGTACAAGCACACTACAATACATTTATTACACAACATGCTCACACCCCTCTAATCTGAATCACTGGTTTCTTCTTCTTCGGACTTGGTTCTTTTTCCTAATATTCTAGGGATATATGATGTTCCTCTAATACGAGTCATCGTTTTCCACATTGGTTTAGAAAAACCTGGTGGTTTAGAGGTTCTTGGGTTATTGTCACGATATTGAAAATACGGGTGTTGACGGTACATATAAAGTTCATCGGGGTCGGAATCAGATTTCTCTATTTTGATGCCTTTTCCCTTATTATTTTCTTTTGCCTCATTAAATTGGGTCGGGGTAATTTCTATAACATCATCGGAATCCTCATCAGGATCCGATTCATCAGAAAATTGGTAATTTTCTCAATATTTTGCTTCCTTAGCGAAAACACCATTGACCATTATTAACTTTGGTCCATTGGTTGAGGATTTTCTTTTATTTAACCGGTTTTATGTGGTTCCTACTATTCCCCCTCCGGAACCTCTTCTTCTTCTGGTTCCTCTTCTTCTGGTTCCTCTTCTTCCGGTTCCTCTTCTTCCGGTTCCGTTTCCTCTTCTTCCGGTTCTTCGGGAACTTGTGAATCTTGCCAATATATATTCGACTCTTCGTTATTATTAGGTGAGTCAATAGGATTTGTGCTAGAGGTAGACATCTATCACATAATATCAAACATGTTAAGAGATTAATATATCACATAATATTTACATGCTAATAATATATAGTTTCCAGCAAAAATGTTAAGCAATCATTTTTAAAGAAAACACGGTCGAAGTCCAGACTCACTAATGCATCCTAAAAAACTCGATAACACACACTAATGCAAATTTTCTGGTTCTCTAAGACCAACGCTCGGATACCAACTGAAATGTCTCGTTCATATTGATTATAAACGTTCCATATTAATTGATTTTGTTGCGAGGTTTTGACCTCTGTATGAGACGTTTTTCAAAGATTGCATTCATTTTTAAAACAACCATAACCTTTATTTTATCAATAAAGGTTTTAAAAATATTACGTAGATTACCAAATAATGATAATCTAAAATATATTGTTTACACACGACCATTACATAATGGTTTACAATAGAAATATATTACATCGACATATGTTTCTTGAATGCAGTTTTTACACAATATCATACAAACATGGACTCCAAATCTTGTCCTTATTTTAGTATGCAACAGCAGAAGCTCTTAGTATTCACCTGAGAATAAACATGCTTTAAACGTCAACAAAAATGTTGGTGAGTTATAGGTTTAACCTATATATATCAAATAGTAACAATAGACCACAAGATTTCATATTTCAATACACATCCCATACATAGAGATAAAAATCATTCATATGGTGAACATCTGGTAACCGACATTAACAAGATGCATATATAAGAATATCCCCATCATTCCGGGACACCCTTCGAATATGATATAAATTTCGAAGTACTAAAGCATCCGGTACTTTGGATGGACTTTGTTAGGCCCAATAGATCTATCTTTAGGATTCACGTCAATTAAGGTGTCTGTTCCCTAATTCTTAGATTACCAGACTTAATAAAAAGGGGCATATTCGATTTCGATAATTCAACCATAGAATGTAGTTTCACGTACTTGTGTCTATTTTGTAAATCATTTATAAAACTTGCATGTATCCTCATCCCAAAAATATTAGATTTTAAAAGTGGGACTATAACTCACTTTCACAGATATTTCCTTCCTCTGAATTAAGACTTGGCCACGGATCGATTCACGAACCTATACAAATATGTACATATATATCAAAGTATGATCAAAATATAATTACAATCATTTTTATTATATTTTAAAGATTTGAGTGTATTAAGTCAGCTGTCCTTGTTAGTAACTGATAATGCTAAAAACAAACATATATTTCATAGCATTATCACTCAAGAAAGACAAGCTTTTAGTTGCAATTGTTCTATTTACAAGTGATATTCGTTTAAATAATAAAAGGTGAAGACAAAAGACAGATTCGACGAATTAAAGACGCAAACGACTAAAAAGCTCGAAAGTACAAAGTACAATCAAAGAGGTTCCAATTATTGATGAGAAACGTCTCGAAATTATAAGAGTATAAGAAGCAAAACGCAAAGTGCAAGATATTAAATTATACGCAAGGACGTTCGAAAATCCGGAACCAGGACCAGAGTCAACTCTCAACGCTCGACGCAACGGACTAAAAATTACAAGTCAACTATGCACATGAATATAATATAATATATAATTAATTCTTAAAATTAATATATATATTATATTATATTATAAAAACCGTCGGCAGAAGAAACAACAACATGTGAGCTGGAATCCAAGGCCATGCGATGGCATGGCCTGCATGAGATAATTCCATGTGATCGCATGGAGGCCTTTTTCAGCCCACAGGCCTATAAACTTCGAGCTTTGGTTCATCATAAAACACATCTTTTTCCTTCTTCTTACTCAACGTATAATATATATATATATATATATATATATATATATATATATATATATATATATATATATATATATATATATATATATATATATATATATATATATATATATATATATATATATATTATAATTTTAATTTTAATTCTAATAATAAGGGTATGTTAGCGAATGTTGTAAGGGTGTAAGTCGAAATTCTGTCCGTTATTGTAAGTTATGTTCAACCTTTTTATTTTAATGTCTCGTAGCTAAATTATTATTATGCTTATTTAATACCGAAGTAATCATGATGTTGGGCTAAATACTAAAATTGGGTAATTGGACTTTGTACCATAATTGGGGTTTGGACAAAAGAACGACACTTGTGGAAATTAGACTATGGGCTATTAATGGGCTTTATATTTGTTTAACTAAATGATAGTTTGTTAATTTTAATATAAAGATTTACAATTGGACATACCTATAAATAACCATATACACTCGATCGGACACGATGGGCGGGGTATTTATATGTACGAATAATCGTTCATTTAACCGGACACGGGAATGAATTAATAGTCTATGGAATTATTAAAACAGGGGTGAAATTATGTACAAGGACACTTGGCGTAATTGTTAACAAAATATTAAAACCTTGAGTTACACGCAGTCAATAACCTGGTGTAATTATTAAACAAAGTATTAAGACCTTGTTACAGTTTAAGTCCCCAATTAGTTAGAATATTTGACTTCAAGTATAAGGATAATTTGACGAGGACACTCGTACTTTATATTTATGACTGATGGACTGTTATGGACAAAAACTAGACGGACATATTGAATAATCCAGGACAAAGAACAATTAACCCATTGGAATAAACTAAAAATCAACACGTCAAACATCATGATTACGGAAGTTTAAATAAGCATAATTCCTTTATTTTCATATTTAATTGCACTTCTAATTATCGCACTTTTATTTATTGTCATTGTATTTAATTGCACTTTTAATTATCGTACTTTTTAATTATCGCAATTTTATTTTATCGCACTTTTATTTATCGCTATTTCATTATCGTTATTTACTTTACGCTTTAAATTAAGTTGTATTTATTTTTAATATTTTACATTAGGTTTTAACTGCGACTAAAGTTTTAAAATCGACAAACCGGTCATTAACCGGTAAAAACCCCCTTTTTATAATAATAATATTACTTATATATATTTATATTTTTATAAATTTAAAACTAATATAGCGTTAAGCTTGTTTAAAAGATTCCATGTGAAACGAACCGGACTTACTAACAACTACACTACTGTACGATTAGGTACACTACCTATAAGTATTGTAGCAAGGTTTAGGTATATCCATTCTATAAATAAATAAATATCTTGTGTAAAATTGTATCGTATTTAATAGTTTTTCCTAGTAAAATATAAGCTATTTCATATACACCTCTACGCACATCAAGTATTTTTGGCGCCTCTATCGGGGACAATTTCTGCTTAAACACCGGAAGCGCAACGCTATTTTTTTTTAAAAAAAGAGATTTTTATTAATTTTTAAGTTTACTTTTATAAAAATAAGTTTTTTGTAAAAATACGTTTTAGTTTCCGAAAATATAAAAAGAAAAACAAAAATTATATATTTTTAAGAGTTTGTTAAATATATAAGTTTTATAAAGTTTCTTTAATTTTATTTTAGTTTGTAAAAAAAATAATATAAATTTTATTTAAATATTTTGTATTTATTTAAAACAGAAAAAAAAAATAAACTCGAGGCCCGGTACTGTTACAGCCCGTAACCTGGCCTGAAACCCTGGCTCATGCGATCGCATGAGCCCGAAGGCAAATTCTCATGCGATCGCATGTGTGTGTCTGACACGCCAACAGTCAACCCTAATTCGGCATTAATTACGGTATATTTAATTATTATTAATATAAAACCCTAATTAGGTTATAATTAATTTATTATTTAGTTTAGTTTTTATTATTAATTTGTATTTTAAGTTTATTTAGTTTAATTAAATTATAAAATTAATACTTTTATAAAATAAATAATATAAAAATAATATTTTTATAAAAATTGTACTTTTTACAACTTTAAGTATATTTTTATATTTTGTACCCCTTTTAAATGTTTTAGCGTAATATTTGTATTTTTCTCTCGTTTTTAGTTTTAAGTCATAGTTTTTGCCATAGTTATTTTTACTTCTAGATTTTTAGGCTTTGCCGTAAAATCCCTTAAGTGCTTTTTCTTTAGACTAAGATTTAGGTGCTTTAGAATTTTGCGACGCCTTTTTAAGTTTTAGTACCTTTTTAAGTTATTGCCATTTGTGATATAGAATTCCTTCTAAGCTTTAATATTTTTAGACGCAACTTTTAATTCTTAGTTTTTAGTGCCTTTTTAAGTTTCAACACGCTACTTTCTTATTTTATTTTTCGACGCCTATTATTTTTTGATCTTTTATTTTTCGACGTTTTTCGACGCGCTCTTTTTCTTTCTTATTTCTCGCCATCCTAGTTTTTAGGACTTAGAATTTTCTCTACTTCTTCTCTAAATTTCTGTAAATTACGAAAAATTATTTTAAGCGGTTAAAATGATAGACATCAAAATTTTCTGGTTCTTAATAATAGTTGGATTTGTACGTGGACCGGGTTATTGGAGCCAAACAGTACTCAATTATATTGAGACCAAACGAATCCTGCCCCTCTGCTGCATATTTTGGCTATTCGAAACGTGGGCAAAATCAGAAAAGTCTATTAATTTGATAACTTATATAATTTTTCTTATTTTTATAACTAATAGGATATTTAGTGAATGCACCGAGCAAAACGTTCACCACCTTTTGTACGTTCACCACCTGTAACTCGATCAAGACATCTAGCAAATATTGTCGCCGTTGATTTTTCTTTAGAATCGTCATCCAGTCGACCAAGTACTCCAATTCAAATTTCCGATAATCCATTTTTTGAACCCGACCTCACAATTGAGAATCCGGAAAATATTCAGGGACAATTCATAGATCCTGAACCACTAATCTTTCCTCCGGAACCACCAATCATTCAAACAGAGATTGTTGAGGAACGAACCATTAAATCAGAATCCTCTAGTGATTCAGATTCAACAAATTCAATCATGAAAAATCTGGAACCTTTAAGTATGGAAGACCGAATGAGAGCTAAACGCACTGGCCAGGTCACGCGATTACTCAACCTGACATTAATGCGCCAGATTATGAAATCAAAGGACAAATTCTACACATGGTGACTAATCAATGCCAATTTAGTGGTGCGCTGAAGGAAGATCCAAATGAACATCTTCGTACCTTTAATAGGATCTGCACACTATTTAAAATAAGAGAAGTGGAAGATGAATAGGATATCTCATGTTATTTCCCTGGACTTTAAAGGGAGAAGCCAAAGATTGGTTGGAATCGTTACCTGAAGGGGCGATTGATACATGGGACGTTTTAGTTGAAAAATTTCTTAAACAATTCTTTCCGGCATCTAAAGCCGTAAGACTTCAAGGAGAAATTGTTACGTTCACACAGAAGTCAAATGAAACTCTATATGAGGCGTGGACCAAATTTGGAAAGTTATTGAGAGGATGTCCGCAACATGGTTTAGACACCTGTCAAATAGTACAAATATTCTACCAAGGATGCGACATCACTACAAGAAAAGACATAGATATAGCAGCTGGTGGTTCTATTATGAAGAAAACAGAAACTGATGCTTACAAAATTATTGATAACACTGCTTCCCACTCACATGAGTGGCACCAAGAAAAAGATATCGTTAGATCATCTAAAGCAGCTAGAGCCGATTCTAGCCATGACTTAGATTCCATTTCTGTGATGACCCGAAATTTTTTGACTTATTTAAACCAATTCTCTATACGATTTATTATTTTAACACGTTAAACAAAGTCTGTTAGATTGAGTCTCAAAATTTTAGAACTGTTTCATATATACAATTACCTTTGACTACTCTCGACGATTCATGAACAATTATATGTATGTATATATATATGTACAAGTAAAAACGACTTTCCTACAGTAAAACCCTATTTGCTACAGTAAAAATTACTTTGCTACAGTAAAACACTATTTGCTACAGTGAAACACTATTTGCTACAGTAAAACACTATTTGCTACAGTAACACTATTTGCGACAGTAAACACTATTTGATGTCGGCGAACTAGCAAACAAAAACGGATAAGGCGGCCATGCGATCGCATGGCAAAAATACTGAAAACCCATGCGATCGCATATGCTACAGTAAACACTATTTGATGTCGACAAACTAGCAAACAAAAGGGGTTCAGCGGCCATGCGATCGCATGGCAAAAACACTGAAAACCCATGCGATCGCATGGGGATAAAAATCAGGAAATGTGCCTATAAAAGGCCAGTTTATTCGACGATATATATACACTTTATTTTTTTACAATCAATATTTATATTTATATTATAATTATAATTTTAAATTTAAGTTTAATAATAATAAGATATATACGAGGATGTTTTAATTCGGGTTTCAAACCGCTTTAAGCTAAGGAAATATTGGGTATTGTTCGGGGTATTGTTCTTGAATCCAAGGCCAACTATACAGTCGTCTACCATCATTACGTCTACGCAATTTGCCAACAATATTGAGTCTCAATATTGAACCGTGATTTATAGTCTCCCTTTTTAAATACTTTAAATATTTTTGGGCTGAGAATACATGCAATTTATTATAAACGCAATAAGACACAAGTACATACAAAATTCTACACTGAGTTAAACCGAAAATCCCTTAGCTTTGGTAACCAGTAGCTGCCAGCACATAGGATATGGACTGGTGGGCACGAATAATTGTATATGGATCCATAGGGCTTGACATCCCCGTCCGAGCTAGAGCGCTAGCCTTTTAACGGACGTATGTTATTTGAGTTTAAGACACGTTGGTTTGCGTGTATTAAAACGAATGGGGTAATTATCACTATAGCATTAAGTTTAGTTACCAGGGTGCTCTGTTACGTAGAATCTATTGATAAACTTTTGATGAAATCTTGTGGTCTATCTTTATATATGTTTATGACTCAAGCAATTAAACCTATAACTCACCAACATTCGTGTTGACTTTTTAGCATGTTTTATTCTCAGGTCCTTAGAATGCTTCCGCTGTGATGTGCTTGTTGCTTGCATGGAGTCTCTCATGCTTTGTACAAAGTTTATTGCATTCAAAATAAAACTGCGTTGTGTAATAAATAATTGGACTGTGAATTCAACCTGTAAATTAAAGACTTATGTATTTTGGGGTTTTGCTTATACCTAAGCACTCGCCCACATGTTTATAACTTTCTATGTTTAGAAAGTCACTTTTTAATGAATGCAATATTTTATCAAAACGTATCATATAGAGGTCAAAACCTCACTGTGGAATCAATGATTAACGTGCTGCGTCAATAGCGATTTTGACGGGTCGTTACAATTTTCGCAAAGATAGATGCTGTCGAGAGACGAATGGAAAAGATGACTAAGGATATTCACTCAATATGAATTAGTTGTGAGCAGTGTGGAGGACCACATTTGACAAAAGATTGTCTCAGTATTGAACTAACAATGGAACAAAGAGAGAATGTTTCATATCTAAACCAAAGGCCTGGAAATAATTATCAGAATAATTATCAACCGCCAAGACCGATCTACAATCAAAACCAGAATTATAATCAAAATATTCCATACAACAACCAACAAGGTCCTAGTAATCAACAAGTATCCAACAATACTTACAGCCAGCAAAGACCTAATTTTCAAAACAAACCACCACAAACCGATGATAAAAAGCCAAATTTAGAAGATATGATGACGAAGCTAGTTGAATCTCAAACACATTTTTTCACATCTCAGAAACAAACCAATGAACAAAATGCTCAAGCATTTAGAAATCAACAAGCTTCTATTTAAAATTTGGAACAAGAAGTAAGTAACCTAGCAAGATTAATAGGTGAAAGAAAACCGGGAAGTCTACCTAGTGATACAAATGCTAACCCCCGGAATGAAACAGTTAAAGCTATTACCACAAGAAGTGGTATTACACTTAAACCACCTGAAATACCTGTAATTTCTGATGACTCTATTCCTACTCCACAAGAACCACAACCTGAACAAGATAAGGAAAAAGAACCGATAGTTGAAAAGGTTAATGAAGATAACACAGTTAAGGCTAAACCTTATGTTAAACCATACCAACCACCACTTTCTTACCCGAGTAAAATGAGAAAAGAGAGACTTGAATCCGAGCAATCCAAATTCTTGGATATGTTTAAACAGATAAATGTCAATCTTCCTTTCATTGATGTAATTTCAGGAATGCCTAGATATGCTAAATTTCTGAAAGATCTAATCTTGAATAGAAAGAAAATGGAAGAACTCTCGGCTGTTACTATGAATGCTAATTATTCTGCAGTGCTGTTGAATAAGATACCAGAAAAATTATCTGATCCAGGAAGTTTCACAATTCCATGTTTTCTGGGTAGTCTTAGTTCAATAGAAGCATTGGCAGACTTAGGTGCTAGTATAAATCTAATGCCGTATTCACTATACCCTAAACTAGACCTTGGAAAATTGAAACCAACACGAATAAGTATACAACTAGCCGATCGATCAATAAAATATCCTAGAGGGATAATGGAGAACATGCTAGTTAAAGTTGGTACTTTAGTATTTCCAGTAGATTTTGTTGTTCTGGGCATGGAAGAAGATTCTCAAGTTCCTCTCATATTAGGAAGACCATTCTTAAACACGGCTAAAGCAATGATAGATGTGTTTGGTAAGAAACTGACCCTAAGTATAGAGGACGAGAGTGTTACCTTTTCAGTTGATAGAGCAATGCAACAACCGCAATCTGCAGATGATACATGTTATTATATTCAAACTATAGAATCACATGCAGAATTATTAGAAGAATTTCCAGAATTACAAGGAACAGGAGAATTTTCTTTAGGAGAAGGAACTGAACCAATTGATGAAACTGAAATGTTAGCTACACTTATGGCTAATGGATATGAACCAACAACAGAAGAAATTCAAATGCTAAAAGAGGAAGACAGATATCGATATAAATCATCGATAGAAGAACCACCGACACTAGAGTTAAAGCCACTTCCAAACCATTTGGAATATGCTTATTTACATGGTGAATCTGAATTACCTGTAATAATATCGTCTTCTCTTACTAAAAATGAAAAATCTCAATTCATTTCTGTGTTAAAAGCTCATAAACCAGCTATTGCATGGAAGATTCATGACATTAAAGGAATAAGTCCTTCGTATTGCACACATAAAATCCTTATGGAAGAAGGTCATAAAACGTATGTGCAATGCCAATGAAGACTAAATCCTAATATGCAAGATGTTGTTAAGAAAGAAATAATTAAACTACTTGATGCAGGTTTAATTTATCCAATCTCTGATAGTCCATGGGTAAGCCCAGTTCAATGTGTGCCTAAGAAAGGTGGCATGACTGTCATCACAAATGAGAAAAATGAGCTTATTCCTACTAGGACTGTAACAGGATGGCGTGTTTGTATTGATTAAAGAAAATTAAATGACGCCACCAGAAAAGATCACTTTCCCTTACCTTTCATTGATCAAATGTTGGAAAGATTAGCCGGAAATAGTTACGATTGTTTTCTTGATGGTTTTTTCGGATATTTTCAAATTCCAATAGCACCCGAGGACCAAGAGAAAACCATATTCACGTGCCCATATGGTACTTTTCCTTACAAACGCATGCCATTTGGACTTTGCAACGCCCCTGCAACCTTTCAAAGGTGCATGATGGCAATTTTTCACGACATGATAGAAGAATGCATGGAAGTTTTCATGGATAACTTTTCAGTTTTCGGTGATACTTTTGAATCATGTTTAGTTAATCTTGAACGAATGCTTATTAGATGCGAATAATCAAATCTAGTTCTTAATTGGGAGAAATGCCATTTCATGGTTAAAGAAGGCATTGTTCTTGGACATAAAATCTCAAAGGAACGAATTGAAGCGGATAGAGCTAAAGTAGATGTAATTGCTAAACTTCCACATCCCACCAATGTTAGAGGAGTTAGGAGTTTTCTAGGGCATGCCGGTTTTTACCGACGTTTCATAAAAGATTTTTCTAAAATTGCCACTCCTATGAATAAACTCCTAGAAAAGGATGCCCCATTCATCTTTTCAGATGAATGCATCAAATCTTTTAATATTCTTAAAGAGAAACTCACTAATGCACCGATCATGATAACTCCAAATTGGAATCTACCATTTGAACTTATGTGCGATGCAAGTGATTTTGCAATGGGAGCCGTTTTAGGACAAAGGATTGAAAAACGATTTCAACCTATTTATTATGCTAGTAAGACGTTACAAGGAGCACAAACAAACTACACAACTACTGAAAAAGAACTCCTTACTATTGTCTTTGCTTTTGACAAATTTCGATCATATCTCGTTCTAGCGAAAACGGTGGTCTATACCGACCATTCTGCTCTTAGATACCTATTTTTGAAACAAGATGCTAAACCACGATTAATCTATTGGATCTTACTCTTACAAGAGTTCGATATTGAAATCCGAGACAAAAAGGGAGCAGAAAATCTCGCCGCTGATCATCTTTCTCGTCTTGAAAATCCCGAATTAGAAGTTCTAAATGAATCGGCCATACAAGACAACTTTCCTGATGAATATCTATTGAAGATAGATTATAATGAAATTCCATGGTTTGCAGACTATGCAAACTACTTAGTATGTGGATTCCTTGAAAAAGGATTATCGTACCAAAAACGAAAGAAATTCTTTAGTGAAATAAAACACTATTTCTGGGAAGATCCACATTTGTTTAAAAGTTGTCCCGATGGAATAATACGCCGATGTGTATTCGGAGATGAAGCTAGTAAAATTTTAAACCATTGTCACACATGACTAACAGGAGGACATTATGGGCCTCAACTAACAGCAAGAAAAGTTTACGATGCTGGATTCTATTGGCCTACAATTTTCAAAGACGCACACCTTCTTTGCAAATCCTGTGATGTTTGTCAAAGGGCCGGAAAAATAAGTCAACGTGATGAAATGCCACAAAATGTCATTCAAGTATTTGAAGTATTTGACATTTGGGGTATTGACTTTATGGGTCCATTTCCAAAATCTCATAATAATCTATACATTCTCGTTGCCATTGATTATGTATGTAAATGGGCGGAAGCACAAGCTCTCCCGACTAATGATGCACGAGTTGTAGTTAACTTTTTAAAACGTCTTTTTGCAAGGTTTGGAACACCAAAAGCTTTAATAAGTGATCGGGGAACTCATTTATGTAATAATCAACTTGAGAAAGTTCTTAAAAGAAATGGAGTAACTCATAAAATCTCCACCGCATATCATCCACAGACAAGTGGACAAGTTGAAAATACCAACCGAGCTTTAAAATGTATTCTAGAGAAAACCGTAGGATCAAATCCAAAGGAATGGTCCATTAAATTGGAGGATGCACTCTGGGCTTTTAGAACAGTCTACAAAACTCCAATTGGAATCACACCTTTTAAACTCGTTTATGGAAAAGCATGTCATCTTCCAGTAGAAATTGAACACAAAGCATTTTGGGCTTTGAAAACATGTAATCTTGATTTACATGAAGCCGGACGTCTACGGTAAAGTCAATTAAACGAATTAGAAGAATTAAGACAAGAAATATACGAAAATTCGCTAATCTATAAAGAAAGAACGAAGAAATGGCATGATAAAAGAATCAGAAGTTCAAAAGAATTTAAAGAAGGAGACAGAGTTCTTCTTTTCAATTCACGATTCAAGCTATTTCCTGGAAAATTGAAATCAAGACGGTCTGGACCATTTTTAGTCAAAAGAGTTTTCCCATACAGAACAGTAGAGTTAATAAATTCAAATGGGATTGAATTTAAGGTTAATGGTCACAGGGTTAAACATTACATAGATAGTCCGATGGAAGTTTACAACGAAGTTAATCACAATTTCGATACAACAGCTAACTAAGTGTGGGGAGAATCAAGTCTTTTAAGGATAATATGTATTTCGGTTAGAGTTAGATGTCCTGTTTTCATGTAGTTCTCGAGAATGGAATCCGAATGGTCTTTTCCTAGCAGACCCTAAAGAACTAGTCTTCTCCCCCCATTCTGAATTTTTATTTTTTTTAGGTTTTACGAGATGAAGACTTCCTGTGAACTAAACCATGGTCTAATGCTACACACTTTGATCACTAAACGTAATAATGACACCCTTCCAAGTGAAATAGTATCATTAATCAGAGGTAAATTGGACGGAGTAAGAAAGGAATCCAGGAACGAAAAAAATAAATTACAATTTGGTAAAGGAAAATCAAAATCCGCAGCGAAAAGAAGAGCACGACACCTTGAAAGATGTCACAAATGCGGAAAATGGTCACACGAAGGGAAATGCTCGACGAATCAGACATATTCCAATACCGAATTTGTTACTCTATGCAGAGACGAGCCGTTCATATGTTTAAAAGAAAAAACGTTAAATGCGCGAGGTTACGCCTATGTAGCCATGGAAAACCAATTAGTCCGACTATCTTATGAGTGGGCTAGAGCATATCATTAAGAATTTTATCTCACAGGTAAGTTTGTACAGTTTTTTTTTTATTTTTATTTTTATTTTTAACCTTTTGATAATAAACGCTAATTTGTTCGCTATAAAGTATTAAATTGGTATTCGATAAAATTAGGTCTTGAGACTGAAATTATTGATATCATACAAAAATTTATTACATCACTGCGAAATTTACCGTTTATTCTTAAGGTATAAATATCTTTAATCAATCAACCTAAAATATTTCAAAAATTTGTCATGAGTTAAACTAGGTTATGTAACCGAAATTACTTTACCGAAAAGATGGGCGTATATTTTTGATAATATTTGATTGATTAAAGTGGGATAAAAGACCAAAAAGATTTTTAATTTTATTTTTACTTTGGTTTTAAAATTAATATTAAAATAATATTGTAAACTTTTTAAATCAATATATTTAAAATTGTAAATATTTGAAAAATTAATATTTTTAATATAAGTTTGTATGTATAAAAATAAAAAATACAATTTAAGTTTGGTGTAAATTTTTAATATGAATTTTTAATTTTATGCATCTTAAATATAAGTTTGGTGTTAATTTAAAAACAAAAATTTACTTTATTTCGCTAAGTTAAAAATATGATTTTTAAAAATTCGTCATGAGTTGAAGAATAGGTCGTTGAACCGAAATTGCTCTACCCAAGGGAGGGACGAGAACTTTTATTATCATTATTTTTAATCTTATTGAATTAAAGTATGCCAAAAACATTAAAAAAAACCCAAAAAAATCTTTGCTTTTAAAACCGCGCTTAAAAATGACAAATTTTAATATTTTTGTCGAGGGACAGACTAGTACAACGATCCGAAACACCCTCGCTCCTAAAGAAAAATAAAATTTTTAGAATTTAATTAATTAAATGTTTTAAAAAGTTATAAGGTTTTATATAAAAAAAAGGGAAAGTATTGTACCCGGCACCCCATGCGAGTCCAAGTAGCATCACATAAGAAGTAGATAAGAAAGCTTGAATCAAACAGCACCTGAGACAAAACATGCTAAAGTGTCAACCAAAAAGGTTGAGTGAAGTTCATAGGTTTAACAAAAGTAGTTATCGTTGTTTTTAGACCACAAGATTTAGTTGTAAAGTTGATCTCCCGCAGGATCAAAAAGTAGATCTCGCAGATCCAAAAGTTATGCCAGTGCGTGATATTTAGACTAAACATTCAAGTTTGCCCCATGACAAGTTGTGTCTGTCCTTGTCGGTTTAATTTCATTATCAAGTAATATAAAGACTTAGTCAAATGTATCGGGGACGTTACTCCCGATAGGCCTACCCCCAATAAATAAGCATGCCACAGCACTTAAAAATATCACTGTAGGGACTTAGTCAGACATAGCCGAGTATAGCATAGTTTTAGCAGTTGGTACTTGTGTCTAAATTGTAAATAGTAAAAGCAGCATGTGTCTCACCCCAAATAAGTTAAATAAGTTTGCTAGCAATAAAGAGTGGGGCTATGAATTCATCTTAGTAAGTAGAGAGAGTTATTCCTCGGAATAGAGAGTTGAACGAGTGAGCAGGAAAGTCAACCTATTGATATTTAAGAGTAGTTAAGTGTTTTGCCCATGTTTAAGATTAAGTATGTGTTTAAGTATAGTTTATTTTACTAAGTTTCTATTCCTAGTAAGTTACTATTTTTAAAAAGTTTCTATTTTTAGAAAGTTTCTTATTTTACTAAGTTTCTATGACTAGAGAGTTTCTACTTTTATGAGTGTTTTCCATTTTAGGATACTTGCCGTATTAGATAAGCTTCCAATCACCCCTTTCCCTTCGAATGACTAATTTAGATCTAGGGGCTTGAGCCATAGGACCCTTTAAATCGGAAATCCAAACCCTCTGCCTAGAATCTCGTAGAAACCATTCGTCAAGAAAGTTTGAAGATCTATACCTCTCTAATACATATCCCAAAATGTTTTTGTGCTAAAATATAAGTAGTAGGTTATAGGTGCTAGTAACAGTAATAGTGTATACATGTTAAGTACTAGTATAAGTAGTATTAGGGTTTCATTAATTAGGGTTAGTTAATTAAAGTAGTAATTAATAACTAGGGTTTAAATTAATGTCCTAGGGTTTCATAAATGTTTAGAGTTTAATTAATTAGGGTTTAAGAATTATAATTTAGGTGTAATTAGGGTTTAAGGTTTTAATATGTATATGTATATATAATTCGTATATATGTATATATATATAAAAATATATTTTTTTTACATGTATATATGTATATATAAATCTAGGTGTGTTTATGTATATACTTATGAATAATAAGTTTATAATATGAATATGAATTAACAAAGATCAAAGTTTATGTAAATAGTTTTGGGTTTATGTTATACCTTTGAAGATTCAAGATAATTAACAAAGAAAAGATGAACACGATGAAGATGGAAGATCAAAGCCTTGAAAATCTTGAAGAACTCCTTGAAGATTCTTTAAGAACACGAAGAACAAGCTTGAAGATTCGAATACCACAAGAGAGGGAGAGGGAGAGATTGTTTTTGAGAGAGGATTTTGGTGTGATTTGTGAATGAGAAACTAGGTGTTTATATAGTGCAAGTATTAGAGTGTTAGTCAACATACGGATGTTCTAATTAATGATTTTGTTTTGTTTTATAATTTTTAGTCAACAATAGGTGGTACTAGTTTATAATTAGTCAACATAAGGATGTACTAGTTTACACTTTATTTTTAGTCAACATAAGGATGTAAGATTTTTTTAGTCTCATTATTATTACTATTATTATTATTATTATTATTATTATTATTATTATTATTATTATTATTATTATTATTATTATTATTATTATTATTATTATTATTATTATTAGTATTATTATTATTATTATTATTATTATTATTATTATTATTATTATTATTATTATTATTATTATTATTATTATTATTATTATTATTATTATTATTATTTTTACATTTACTACATGATAAGTATTATTTTCTTTTTACTAATTCATGACTTGTATATATTTAGTTCCCAATTGTTTTATTATTTATATAAATGTCACTTTTTATTTATTACTTATAGGTTATTAGTTATAATATTACAAAAATGCATAAATTTTAATTAGCAGTGAGTGTCGACTAACTGTTTATTATTTTCATCTTTTATTAACTTGTCAATATTTGCACAAAGTTAATTAATATGTTTTCTAACTCTTAACACTTAACAATTGTTGATTAAAGTTTAATCATTAAGTTTTAATTATATTGTTTGGGCATTTAATATTGGAAAAATATAGAATGGAAAAATGAGGGTCGTTATAGTACCTCCCCGTTATTAGAAACTTCGTCTTGAAGTTTTAGGTAAAGCTCTCGTTTGCATCAGCAGTTGAGAAGAGATAGAGGTATTTCTGTATCGTTTGGTCTTCGCATTCCCATGTATGTTAGGGGCTGCTACGCGAATCCCAACGAATTTTAATAGAGTTTGATTTTCACGTTCCCTAGTACAATCTGGGCCCTTTCGTGAATTCCAATGAGTGTTAACAATAAGTATATTGTTTTATTTACACGTTTGATCTCATGATCCTTAACCTTATTAAGTCGTTTACAAAGTGCATTAAGTGCAGAGATTTTCCAAGGAATAACAAGAGTGTCGTTTGACTAGTTTTCCTTTAAAAGGAAAGATGATGCTATATCAGCATGAAATGTATCGTTGAGCTCATTAAGATTTTGAGTGTTTATGCCGCAATAGTATGGCAGATAAAATAGAGTAGAGTACGTAAAGATTTCAGTTACGTAGTTTGATGTATGGCTGGTGCTTGTTAGGGATAGTACCCGCTTCAAGTTGCGAAAAGTAACCATGATACCTTTAGTTTTCAAGAGATGTCTAATAGATAAATGAGACATTAGTTGAGGATTCATTGACCAAAGGATAATACGAGTGATTAAATGAAAGACATCGTTCAGTATACATGAGAACTTGTCTTTAGAAATAGTTTCAGAATGTAGCTTCAAGATTTATGATTTCAGCTTCATGTCGAATCATAGATCTAGACTTGACTAGAATAACATCTAGTTGTAATCTAAGAAGGAAGAAATGTGTAGAGTATCTTCATAAATGTTTAAGGTAACTCCTTCAGAGTTAGAAAAGTGTTTTCGCACCAATGGCGGGTCGGTCTATTATTTACTTATGAGTTTAAACGCGGATTCGAATAAAGGTGAATCATTGTTTATGAGATATTGTTTCTATCATGAAGGAACCTCTGCTTCCTTGTTCAAAAGATCGTAGTACTGATGTTTACGAGGGTGTTGTGGTTTAGCCGTGAGATACCGGAAGTAGGATCTTCTTAATGATTAGCATAGAAATGAAGAGATGACGTACGTAAAGAGGTAAGTCTCATTCTTACACGGAGAATGAGAATAAAGGTGATCCAAACGCATTGGAGAGAAATACGAAAGTTTTAATAATGAGCCAAAGTAATTTTTGAAAAGTTGTGACATTCGATATAACAATATAAACGAAGCGGAGCTATTAGTAAGACTTGAGTTATGTACATCACGTACTATTTACGTGAAATAATTTGACCAATACGAAAAAGAGTTGATTAAAAGAATGTTTAATTTGATAAGACAAAGGTAAATTGATAAAAATGTGAAAGTGTTTTTTATAATTAGTGAAAGTAATTTTTAGAGAAGGTGACAAAATGATGTCCATAGTAAAACTAGGGTTTCGTAAAATTTGTAAAGTAATTTCGATTTAATCAAAGTGAAAATTTGTAGAAGCGAAAGTATTTATTTAATATGTACTAGTTAAAGTACGTAAAGTTAAATTTATGTATAAGATTTTATAAATCGCATAAGTGAAAAATCTTTTTTTTTTAAATTCCAAGATAGTTTGAAAATAAAGACTCGTGTAAGAAATCTTTGGAAAACAGGGTACTTGTATTTAAGAGTTTATCTGTTTGAGAAAAATTGATTGATGATTTTAAAATTCCGGAGATAATTGTGTAATAATTGTTTCGAGGTAGTGAAAACTAATGAATTGGCTTTTATCAGGGCGTGAGTCTTTGGACTCGGAATGTTAGCGTTGAAGTAAGAAGGATGATAATGTGATTATCATCAATTGAGTAAATCCCTCAGATTTAGAGTTATGTATGAACGAACATCAAATAAGATTTACAAACTTTGAATCGTTCGAGTGATAGTGAGAGTTCGAGATCTCGGCATAAATAATCTGGCAGTCACAGAGAAAAGTATAAACAAATTCTATAGCAGTGACTATCAACTATGTAATGATCGTTTGAATTTAGCCTTAGTTGGTCTGAGAGGAGGATACGTTAAAGTATGATGGAATCATTTCAGTTGTTACAGCAGTATGTGATGAGGTTAGCTCCAGCCACAACTTGAGATAGTGTATTTCACCTTTGATTTTCGAGTTGACAATGATCGATTATTGTTTGAGTATGACACCATTACTTGCATGGTGCCAAGTAGTCTATTATAAGTAGATGCACTAGTGCAAAAGTTTCTTGACTATAATAGTCAAAACGATACACGTATGGAGGTTCCCTTCTTCAAAAGGTTATGCATATGAGATATTCGTCATCTCGACATAGATAATGTAATATTAGACATGTTGTTTGTAATATCAACGTTTGAGGGTTCAAATGGGTTTTTGAATGTCATATATAAATTTACACCAAAAGTGTATTAATAGAGAGGATTTGGATATAACAAGTGATAATTAAGTATCAATGATCAGGAGGTATTCATTTAGGATAATGAACATAAAATCTCAAGGTTTGATTGTTCACATCCTTTGTGGTATATGAAAGATCGTTAAATGAGTATGAGATAGATTTTCATATATCTACAAATATTGAGATGATCATTTTTCACCCTTAATGCCCTTGCATTTGGGTTTTTGAACAGATAGTTTGAGAATTTTTTCCTTGATTCACTTTTTATTTCATATGTCATGAATTTGGAATATCTCTATGAATTACTGGAATATAATCACGTTGGCCACCGTCATTATATTTCACTAATTCATATTTCCATTTCAATATCACTCCATAAGGTCAGGATATGTGATCAATGATGATTTCTAATATGGTGTGTTAAGGATAGCAGTAATCTTAGCTGGATCGATAACATGTCAGTTTTAAGCCAAAACTTGCACTTTGAAAGGTTTGCGTAGAGTTGTTCTTTTTCATAAGAGTTCAAGAATAAATTTGCAAATGTTGCTCATGTTCTTTCTCACTCTTGGAGCAGATCAAAATGTTTTCCATGAAAACAGTTACAAACTTGTCGAGCTATGGTTGGCTAGTTTTAAGTTGCAGTCTTTATAGACTTGGTCAACTTTCATATCTTTGAAAGTTATGAAACATCGTGGTAATAGTTGGTGCGGTTGGACGAACCGTGCTTCTTAAGTTATAGAAGTCAGATAAGTTTGATAGGTCATAAGTTTGAAAAAATTTTAAGCGAGATAAAGATGAATATGATATAAGCGAAACACTTCACATTATTAAGAATGAGGCATTAAATAAGCCTTTATTACACGAGTTGAAAATAGGAATAGTTAAGGCATAGCCTTTACATGGATAAGAATTTGGAAAGATAACTAGGAAATATTAAGATTGAAGTAGTCTTCCTTCTTCTTGTCCTCAACCTTCTTCATAAACTTCACAACTTTCTCATTCTTCGCCTTTTGTTTCTCATGCAGGAACTCGAGATTATCATAAAGATTAGAAACTTCATTGTTGATTACATGGTACTTGTGATCCCTTATAGAAAGTTGATTATTCACGCGGTTTTCCTCCATCTTCAATCTAAAGTCAACATCTTCTCTTAGGTAGGAGAGAGATTGCTTCCCCCATCGGGCATTTCTATCACTTTTATACTTCACCAACTTTATCTCTTTCTTTAGTTCAGCATTTTCCTCCATGAGTTTATTGATCGCTAGGTCTTTTTCCTTCATTTGAACATCAATCCTTGCAATATGGCGAATTAGGTCATCGGTAGTTTTTCGCAGATTCATGAGCTCGTACTTGGCATCAACTTCATCGTAGGAAGGGGATCGGGATCTTTTCTTTGACGGGCCATCTTCTTTGAAATTAGCAGGGCGTTTCCCTTTACTTTCCGATCTTGGAGTCGGGTGGTAACTGGGAGAATTAGGTAAAGTATCCGGACTATAGTTTGGTGAGGGAGGACCACCAAAGCCATAAGGTGGACTTTGGACAGGTCTTTCAGTGGAAGACCTTTCAGTATCTTTTTCGATTGGCTTGAAAAGATTCATTTTGGTCGCTTGGTAAGAATTAGACATCCTAACATTAGGAAGGAGATTTTTGATCAGTTTTAATATAAGATTGTAAAGCATATGTTTTAAGATTACAAGGCAATCCTAAGTGCTTTAAAGTCTAAGGCAGGAAAGGTTATAGTTTTCTAGATTGCTAAGGCACCCTAGCTAACAAGTAAGGCACACATAAAAATGCAATACTGGTTCTCTATAACAGCCTGGTTATGCTCTGATACCAATTTGTAACGTCCTCCAAATAGGGTCTGGAAAAAACGTTACTAATATCAAATAAACCAACATATTATAATACGAGAACAATACTAAATGAGAAAATTTAACTTAATTGAGTACGCAGCGGAAAATGAAATATCGTTACAATAACGATAAAGTAATTGTTCATATGCAGAAGTAATAAATGTGATATCTCTTGATCCTAAGTCCAAGTAGCATCACATAAGTAGTAGATAAGAAAGCTTGAATCAAACAGCACCTGAGACAAAACATGCTAAAGTGTCAACCAAAAAGGTTGAGTGAAGTTCATAGGTTTAACAAAAGTAGTTATCGTTGTTTTTAGACCACAAGATTTAGTTGTAAAGTTAATCTCCCGCATGATCAAAAAGTAGATCTCGCAGATCCAAAAGTTATGCCAGTGCGTGATATTTAGACTAAACATTCAAGTTTGCCCGATGACAAGTTGTGTCTGTCCTTGTCGGTTTAATTTCATTATCAAGTAATACAAAGACTTGGTCAAATGTATCGGGGACGTTACTCCCGATAGGCCTACCCTCAATAAATAAGCATGCCACAGCACTTAAAAATATCACTGTAGGGACTTAGTCAGACATAGCCGGGTATAGCATAGTTTTAGCAGTTGGTACTTGTGTCTAAATTGTAAATAGTAAAAGCAGCATGTGTCTCACCCCAAATAAGTTAAATAAGTTTGCTAGCAATAAAGAGTGGGGCTATGAATTCACCTTAGTAAGTAGAGAGAGTTATTCCTCGGAATAGAGAGTTGAACGAGTGAGCAGGAAAGTCAACCTATTGATATTTAAGAGTAGTTAAGTGTTTTGCCCATGTTTAAGATTAAGTATGTGTTTAAGTATAGTTTGTTTTACTAAGTTTCTATTCCTAGTAAGTTACTATTTTTATAAAGTTTCTATTTTTAGAAAGTTTCTTATTTTACTAAGTTTCTATGACTAGAGAGTTTCTACTTTTATGAGTGTTTTCCATTTTAGGATACTTGCCGTATTAGATAAGCTTCCAATCACCCCTTTCCCTTCAAATGGCTAATTTTGATCTAGGGGCTTGAGCCATAGGACCCTTTAAATTGGAAATCCAAACCCTCTGCCTAGAATCTCGTAGAAACCATTCGTCAAGAAAGTTTGAAGATCTATACATCTCTAATACATATCCCAAAATGTTTTTGTGCTACAATATAAGTAGTAGGTTATAGGTGCTAGTAATAGTAATAGTGTATACATGTTAAGTACTAGTATAAGTAGTATTAGGGTTTCATTAATTAGGGTTAGTTAATTAAAGTAGTAATTAATAACTAGGGTTTAAATTAATGTCCTAGGGTTTCATAAATGTTTAGAGTTTAATTAATTAGGGTTTAAGAATTATAGTTTAGGTGTAATTAGGGTTTAAGGTTTTAATATGTATATGTATATATAATTCGTATATATGTATATATATATATAAAAATATATTTTTTTACATGTATATATGTATATATAAATCTAGGTGTGTTTATGTATATACTTATGAATAACAAGTTTATAATATGAATATGAATTAACAAAGATCAAAGTTTATGTAAATAGTTTTGGGTTTATGTTATACCTTTGAAGATTCAAGATAATTAACAAAGAAAAGATGAACACGATGAAGATGGAAGATCAAAGCCTTGAAAATCTTGAAGAACTCCTTGAAGATACTTGAAGAACACGAAGAACAAGCTTGAAGATTCGAATACCACAAGAGAGGGAGAGGGAGAGATTGTTTTTGAGAGAGGATTTTGGTGTGATTTATGAATGAGAAACTAGGTGTTTATATAGTGCAAGTATTAGAGTGTTAGTCAACATAAGGATGTTCTAATTAATGATTTTGTTTTGTTTTATAATTTTTAGTCAACAATAGGTGGTACTAGTTTATAATTAGTCAATATAAGGATGTACTAGTTTACACTTTATTTTTAGTCAACATAAGGATGTAAGATTTTTTTAGTCTCATTATTATTACTATTATTATTATTATTATTATTATTATTATTATTATTATTATTATTATTATTATTATTATTATTATTATTATTATTATTATTATTATTATTATTATTATTATTATTATTATTTTTACATTTACTACATGATAAGTATTATTTTCTTTTTACTAATTCATGACTTGTATATATTTAGTTCCCAATTGTTTTATTATTTATATAAATGTCACTTTTTATTTATTACTTATAGGTTATTAGTTATAATATTACAAAAATGCATAAATTTTAATTAGCAGTGAGTGTCGACTAACAGTTTATTATTTTCATCTTTTATTAACTTGTCAATATTTGCACAAAGTTAATTAATATGTTTTCTAACTCTTAACACTTAACAATTGTTGATTAAAGTTTATTCATTAAGTTTTAATTATATTGTTTGGGCATTTAATATTGGAAAAATATAGAATGGAAAAATGAGGGTCGTTATAGTTGTTAACCCATTATTTATTATATCAAATGAGATGTTAAATTATTACATTATCATGATATATTAATATATCTTAATATGATATACATACAATTAAATGTCGTTACAACAATAATCGTTACATATATGTCTCGTTTCGAAATCATTAAGTTAGTAGTCTTATTTTTACATATGTAGTTCATTGTTAATATACTTAATGATATGTTTACTTATCATAATACCATGTTAACTATATATATATATATATCCATATATATGACATCATATAGTTTTTACAAGTTTTAACGTTCTTGAATCACCGGTCAACTTGGGTGATCAATTGTCTATATGAAACTTATTTCATTTAATCAAGTCTTAACAAGTTTGATTGCTTAACACGTTGAAAAAATTTAGTCATGTAAATATCAATCTCAATTAATATATATAAACATGGAAAAGTTCGGGTCACTACAGGACCTACCCGTTAAATAAATTTCGTCCCGAAATTTTAAGCTGTTGAAGGTGTTGACGAATCTTCTGGAAATAGATGCGGGTATTTCTTCTTCATCTGATCTTCACACTCTCAGGTGAACTCGGGTCCTCTACGAGCATTCCATCGAACCTTAACAATCAGTATCTTGTTTTGCTTAAGTCTCTTAACCTCACGATCCATTATTTCGACGGGTTCTTCAATGAATTGAAGTTTTTCATTGATTTGGATTTCACCCAACGGAATAGTGAGACCTTCTTTAGCAAAAAATTTCTTCAAATTCGAGATGTAGAAAGTGTTATGTACAGCCGCGTGTTGTTGAGGTAGCTCCAGTTGGTAAGCTACTGGTCCGACACGATCTATAATCTTGAATGATCCAATGTACCTTGGATTTAGTTCCCCCGTTTACCAAATCGAACAACGCCTTTCCAAGGTGAAACCTTAAGCATGACCATTTCTCCAATTTCAAACTCTATATCTTTTCTTTTACTGTCCGCGTAGCTCTTTTATCAACTCTGGGCGGTTTTCAATCGTTATTGAATTTGGATGATTTTCTCAGTAGTTTCTTGTATTATTTCCGGACTCGTAATCTGTCTATCCCCCATTTCATTCCAACAAATTGGAGACCTGCACTTTCTACCATAAAGTGCCTCAAACGACGCCATCTCAATACTAGAATGATAACTGTTGTTGTAGGAAAATTCTGCTAACGGTAGGTGTCGATCCCAACTATTTTCGAAGTCAATAACACATGCTCGTAGCATGTCTTCAAGTGTTTGTATCGTCCTTTTGCTCTGCCCATCAGTTTGTGGATGATAGGCAGTACTTATGTCTAGACGAGTCCCCAATGCTTGTTGCAACGTCTACCAGAACCTTGAAACAAATCTACCATCCCTATCAGAGATAATAGAGACGGGTATTCCATGTCTGGAGACAACCTCCTTCAAATACAATCGCGCCAACTTCTCCATTTTGTCATCTTCTCTCATTGACAAGAAGTGTGCTGACTTGGTGAGACGATCAACTATTACCCAAATAGTATCATAACCACTTGCAGTCCTTGGCAATTTAGTAATGAAATCCATGGTAATGTTTTCCCATTTCCATTCCGGGATTTCAGGTTGTTGTAGTAGACCTGATAATTTCTGATGTTCAGCTTTGACCTTAGAACACGTCAAACTTTCTCCTACATATTTAGCAATATCGGCTTTCAAACCCGGCCACCAAAAGTGTTTCTTGAGATCTTTATACATCTTCCCCACTCCGGGATGTATTGAATATCTAGTTTTATGTGCTTCTTTAAGTACCATTTCTCTCACATCTCCAAACATTGGTACCCAAATTCTATCAGCCCTATATCGGGTTCCGTCTTCCCGAATATTAAGATGTTTCTCTAATCTTTTGGGTATCTTATTCTTCAACTTTCCTTCTTTTACAACCCCCTGTTGCGCCTCCTTTATTTGAGTAGTAAGGTTAGTACGAATAATTATATTTATAGCTTTTACCCGTATAGGTTCTCTGTCCTTTCTACTCAAAGCGTCGGCTACCACATTCGCCTTTCCCGGGTGGTATCGAATCTCAAAATCATAATCATTCAACAGTTCAATCCACTTACATTGTCTCATATTCAGTTGCTTCTGATTAAATATATGTTGGAGACTTTTGTGGTCGGTATATATAATACTTTTGACTCCATATAAATAATGCCTCCAAGTCTTTAATGCAAAAACAACAACATCCAATTCCAAATCATGAGTTGTATAATTTTGCTCGTGAATCTTCAATTGTCTAGACGCATAAGCAATCACCTTCGTTCGTTGCATTAATACACAACCAAGACCTTGCTTTGATGCGTCACAATAAATCACAAAATCATCATTCCCTTCAGGCAATAACAATATAGGTGCCGTAGTTAGCTTTTTCTTCAATAACTGAAACGCCTTCTCTTGTTCGTCCTTCCATTCAAATTTCTTCCCTTTATGCGTTAATGCAGTCAAGGGTTTTGCTATTTTGGAGAAATCTTGGATGAATCTTCTGTAGTAACCAGCCAATCCTAAAAATTGACGTATATGCTTCGGAGTTTTTGGGGTTTCTCACTTTTCAACGGTTTCGATCTTTGGCGGGTCAACCTGGATACCTTCTTTGTTCACTATGTGACCGAGGAATTGAACTTCTTCCAACCAAAATGCACACTTTGAAAACTTAGCTTACATTTTTTCTTTCCTCAATACTTCTAGAACTTTTCTCAAATGTTCTTCATGCTCTTGATCATTCTTTGAGTACATAAGTATGTCATCGATGAAAACAATGACAAACTTGTCAAGATATGGCCCACACACTCGGTTCATAAGGTCCATGGACACAACTGGTGCGTTAGTCAATCCAAACGGCATAACCATAAACTCGTAATGACCATAACGCGTCCTAAAAGCAGTTTTTGGAATATCATCCTCCTTTACTCGCATTTGATGATATCCAGAACGTAAATCGATTTTCGAATAAACCGACGAGCCTTTTAGTTGATCAAATAAGTCGTCAATTCTCGGTAGTGGATAACGGTTTTTGATGGTAAGTTTATTCAACTCTCTGTAGTCAATACACAACCTAAATGTACCATCCTTCTTCTTGACAAACAAAACAGGAGCTCCCCATGGTGATGTGCTTGGTCGAACGAAACCACGTTCTAATAGTTCTTGCAGTTGGCTTTGAAGTTCTTTCATCTCGCTGGGTGCGAGTCTGTAAGGAGCACGAGCTATTGGTGCAGCTCCTGGTACAAGATCTATTTGAAATTCAACAGATCGATGTGGAGGTAGTCCCGGTAATTCTTTCGGAAATACATCGGGAAATTCTTTTGCGACGGGAACATCATTGATGCTCTTTTCTTCAGTTTTTACTTTCTCGACGTGTGCTAGAATAGCATAGCAACCTTTTCTTATTAGTTTTTATGCCTTCAAATTACTAATAAGATGTAGCTTCGTGTTGCCCTTTTCTCCGTACACCATTAAGGGTTCTCCTTCTTCTCGTACAATGCGAATTGCATTTTTGTAACATACGATCTCTGCTTTCATCTCCTTCAGCCAGTCCATACCAACTATTACATCAAAACTCCCTAACTCTACTGGTATCAAATCAATCTTAAATATTTCGCTACCCAGTTTAATTTCTCGAATCCGGCATATATAATCTGCTGAAATTAATTTACCGTTTGCTAATTCGAGTAAAAATTTACTATCCAACGACGTCAATAGACAACTTAATTTAGTACAAAAATCTCTACTCATATAGCTTCTATCCGCACCCGAATCAAATAAAACGTAAGCAGATTTATTGTTAATCAGAAACGTACCCGTAACAAGCTCCGGGTCTTCCTATGCCTCTGCTGCATTAATATTGAAAACTCTTTCGCGGCCTTGTCCATTCGTGTTCTCCTGGTTCGGGCAATTTCTAATAATGTGGCCCAGTTTTCCACATTTATAACAAACTACATTGGCATAACTTGCTCCGACACTACTTGCTCCGCCATTACTCGTTCCGACACCATTTGTTCCTTTCGTTCTGTTAACTCCTGGTCCGTAGACCTCACACTTCGCCACGCTATGACCATTTCTTTTACACTTGTTGCAAAATTTGGTGCAGAACCCCGAGTGATACTTTTCACACCTTTGGCATAGCTGCTTCTGATTGTTGTTGTTGTTGCGGTTGTTATTGTTGTTGGGATGATTGTTGTAGTTGTTGTTGTTGTTGTTGTTATTGTTGTTGTTGTTGTTGTTGTTGTTGTTGTTGTTGTTGTTGTTGTTGTTGTTGTTGTTGTTGTTGTTGTTGTTGTTGTTGTTGTTGTTGTTGTTGTTGTTGTTGTTGTTGTTGTTGGTGTTGTTGGTGTTGTTGTTGTTGTGCCGTTTGTTGTAGTTGCGATTGATGTTGCGATTGTTGGGATAGTTGTTGTTGTATTGGTGACTCTTATCACCATTTTTCTCCCACTTTCTTTTGACTAGCTTCACGTTGGCCTTTTTGGCCGCCTGTTCTTTAATTCTTCCCTCAATCTGGTTCACTAGTTTGTGAGCCATTCTACATGCCATTTGTATGGAGGCAGGCTCGTGTGAACTTGTATCTTCTTGGATTCTCTCCAGTAACCCTTTCACAAATGCGTCAATCTTCTCTTCCTCATCTTCGAATGCTCTCGGACACAATAGGCACAATTCTCTGAATCGTCTTTCGTACGAAGTAATATCGAATCCCTGTGTTCGTAAACCTCTAAGTTCTAACTTGAGCTTATTGACCTCGGTTCTGGGACGGTACTTCTCGTTCATCAAGTGCTTGAATGCTGACCACGGTAGTGCGTAAGCAGCATCTTATCCCACTTGCTCTAGATAGGTATTCCACCATGTTAACGCAATACCTGTGAAGGTATGCGTAGCGTACTTCACTTTGTCTCCTTCAGCACACTTACTTATGGCAAACACCGATTCAACTTTCTCAGTCCACCGTTTCAATCTGATTGGTCCTTCGGTCCCATCAAATTCTGAAGGTTTATAGGCAGTGAATTCCTTGTAGGAGCATCCTATACGATTTCTTGTGCTGTTAACTGTATTGCTAGATTCAGAGCTATTGTTGGTATGTAGCGCGGCATGTACTGCGGCTATGTTTGAAGCAAAAAAGGCACAAAATTCCTCTTCGCTCATATTCAAGGTGTGTCGAGTAGTCGGTGCCATTTCCTTCAAAATAGTCAAATGAAACAAGTTAATCATACAGAATATTAAGAGTAGTCAATAGTATCTCGTAGCATAATATGAACTCATTTATAAAAGCTTTTTCTTCATATTAGCGTTTTATAAGTTTAAATTCGGGTACTACCTACCCGTTAAGTTCATACTTAGTAGCTAATATACAATTTAACTACTACAATTCCATATGAAAAACTGATTATAATAATATATCACATACAAATATTCTTCAAACTTACAACTTCGCTATATTACATATAACATGAAATATAGTACACTATGATACAGGACAATTTTGAAGATAAATCTAGTTAATACGCAAGTTGTTCAGCAAAGGAAATAAAGACACGTAATTCATAAGTCCAGAAACAAGTCATGCATTCTGGTTTTACTAAGACGACTTCCCATCCTTGGTCTTGTGAAAAATAACCGTTATGACCATTAGCTAGGCATCATGTTGTAATGTCGTCAAAAGGACAAGGGTTTCGTAATGTCCAACAGCCCCGTAATAATCTAAAAACCTTGTTTCTCACCCCAACTACTGAATCCGTCACTTGTGAGAAAGTTTTATTTAAAAGCTGCAATCTGATGTTCTTTTTCTCACTTTGGTAAGAAGCGAACATCACTAACCCGTAAGCATAACATGCTTCTTTATGTTGCATGTTAGAAGCTCTTTCTAATTCACGAAATCCTATGTTGGGATATGTTGAGTCAAAATTGGTTCTTAACCCGTAGCGTAAAATTGCATTTGGGTTCCCCGCATTTAACGCTTTAAATAAAACACGGCGTAACTTAAAGTCTCCCCAATATGATATACCCCACCTATCAAAGGAAAGCCTTTTATAAACTAAGACATTTCTGAAAAGTCTTTCAAATGTTTGACAAGTTAATTTCGCCATAACTAAATGTGCTGATGAATTCTGACCGACTCTAGACAAGATTTCCTCAATCATATCCTCTGGTAGGTCTTCTAAAATATTCGGTTGTCTACCCTTAACGTCTATTTTGTTTTTATACTGTAAAAAATAGAAAAGGATTAGATTCGTAATAACAAACAATACAAGAAATTTTTACATAGAACATAAAAGTACAAGCACACTACAATACATTTATTACACAACATGCTCACAACCCCTCTAATATGAATCACATGTTTCTTCTTCTTCGGACTTGGTTCTTTTTCCTAATCTTCTAGGGATATATGATGTTCCTCTAATACGAGTCGTCATTTTCCACATTGGTTTAGAAAAACCTGGTGGTTTAGAGGTTCCCGGGTTATTGTCACGATATTGAAAATACGGGTGTTGACGGTACATATAAAGTTCATCGGGGTCGGAATCAGATTTCTCTATTTTGATGCCTTTTCCCTTATTATTTTCTTTTGCCTCATTAAATTGGGTCGGGGTAATTTCTATAACATCATCGGAATCCTCATCAGGATCCGATTCATCGGAAAATTGGTAATTTTTCCAATATTTTGCTTCCTTAGCGGAAACACCATTGACCATTATTAACTTTGGTCCATTGGTTGAGGATTTTATTTTATTTGATCAGTTTTCTGTGGTTCCTACTATTCCCCCCTCCGGAACCTCTTCTTCTTCCGGTTCCTCTTCTTCTGGTTCCTCTTCTTTCGGTTCCTCTTCTTCCGGTTCCGTTTCCTCTTCTTCCGGTTCTTCGGGAACTTGTGAATCTTGCCAATATATATTCGAATCTTCGTTATTATTAGGTGAGTCAATGGGATTTGTGCTAGAGGTAGACATCTAGCACACAATATCAAACATGTTAAGAGATTAATATATCACATAATATTTACATGTTAAAAATATATAGTTTCCAACAAAAATGTTAAGCAATCATTTTTAAAGAAAACACGGTCGAAGTCCAGACTCACTAATGCATCTTAACAAACTCGATAAGACACACTAATGTAAATTTTCTGGTTCTCTAAGACCAACGCTCGGATACCAACTGAAATGTCCCGTTCATATTGATTATAAACGTTCCATATTGATTGATTTCGTTGCGAGGTTTTGACCTCTATATGAGACGTTTTTCAAAGACTGCATTCATTTTTGTAGTGACCCGAACTTTTCCATGTTTATATATATTAATTGAGATTGATATTTACATGACTAAATGTTTCCAACGTGTTAAGCAATCAAACTTGTTAAGACTTGATTAATTGAAATAGGTTTCATATAGACAATTGACCACCCAAGTTGACCGGTGATTCACGAACGTTAAAACTTGTAAAAACTATACGATGACATATATATGGTTATATATATAGTTAACATGATTTTATTATAAGTAAGTATCTCATTAGGTATTTTAACAATGAGTTATATACATAAAAATGAGACTATTAAATTAAGAAACTCGAAAACGATATATATATAACGATTATCGTTATAACAACGTCTTACTAGGTACATATGAATCATATTAAGATATTGATACACTTAGTTAATTATGTTAAATGATAAGTAAATATATCATTAAGTGTATTAACAATGAACTACATATGTAAAAATAAGACTACTAACTTAATGATTTCGAAACGAGACATATATGTAACGATTATCGTTGTAACGACATTTAACTGTATATATATCATACTAAGATATATTATATATCATAATATCATGATAATGTAACAATTTAACATCACTTTTGATATAATAAACAATGGTTTAACATCATTTAACAAGGTCATTAACCTAAAGGTTTCAAAACAACATTTACATGTAACGACTAACAATGACTTAACGACTCAGTTAAAATGTATATACATGTAGTGTTTTAATATGTATTCATACACTTTTGAAAGACTTTAAGACACTTATCAAAATATTTCTACTTAACAAAAATGCTTACAATTACATCCTCGTTCAGTTTCATCAACAATTCTACTCGTATGCACCCGTATTCGTACTCGTACAATACACAGCTTTTAGATGTATGTACTATTGGTATATACACTCTAATGATCAGCTCTTAGCAGCCCATGTGAGTCACCTAACACATGTGGGAACCATCATTTGGCAACTAGCATGAAATATCTCATAAAATTACAAAAATATGAGTAATCATTCATGACTTATTTACATGAAAACAAAATTACATATCCTTTATATCTAATCCATATACCAACGACCAAAAACACCTATAAACACTTTCATTCTTCAATTTTCTTCATCTAATTGATCTCTCTCAAGTTCCATCTTCAAGTTCTAAGTGTTCTTCATAAATTCCATAAGTATAGTTTCATAAAAATCAAGAATACTTCCAAGTTTGCAAGTCTACTTCCAAGCTTTCTAATCCATTCCAAGTAATCATATAAGATCAAGGAACCTTTGTTATTTACAGTAGGTTATCTTTCTAATTCAAGGTAATATTCATATTCAAACTTTGATTCAATTTCTACAACTATAACAATCTTATTTCGAGTGAAAATCTTACTTGAACTGTTTTCGTGTCATGATTCTGTTTCAAGAACTTTCAAGCCATCCAAGGATCCTTTGAAGCTAGATCCATTTTTCTCATTTCCAGTAGTTTTATCCAGAAAACTTGAGGTAGTAATGATGTTCATAACATCATTCGATTCATACATATAAAGCAATCTTATTCGAAGGTTTAAACTTGTAATCACTAGAACATAGTTTAGTTAATTCTAAACTTGTTCGCAAACAAAAGTTAATCCTTCTAACTTGACTTTTAAAATCAACTAAACACATGTTCTATATCTATATGATATGCTAACTTAATGATTTAAAACCTGAAAACACGATGAACACCATAAAATCGGATATACGCCGTCGTAGTGAAACCGGGGTTTGTTTTGGTTTGGATAATTAAAAACTATGATAAACTTTGATTTAAAAGTTATTATTCTGGGAAAATGATTTTTCATATGAACATGAAACTATATCCAAAAATCACGGTTAAACTCAAAGTGGAAGTATGTTTTCTAAAATGGTCATCTAGACGTCGTTCTTTCGACTGAAATGACTACCTTTACAAAAACGACTTGTAACTTATATTTTTGACTATAAACCTATACTTTTTCTGTTTATATTTATAAAATATAGTTCAATATGAAACCATAGCAATTTGTATCACTCAAAACGGATTTAAAATGAAGAAGTTATGGGTAAAACAAGATTGGATATTTTTGATCTTTTTAGCTACGGGAAATGTTTAACAAATCTATACAAATCATATCCTAGCTAACTTATATTGTATTATACATGTATTCTAATATATTATGTAATCTTGGGATACTATAGACACGTATGCAAATGTTTTGACATATCATATCGACCCATGTATATATATTATTTGGAACAACCATAGACAGTCTATATGCAGTAATGTTGGAGTTAGCTATACAGGGTTGAGGTTGATTCCAAAAATATATATACTTTGAGTTGTGATCTAGTCTGAGACGTGTATACACTGGGTCGTGGATTGATTCAAGATAATATATATCTATTTATTTCTGTACATCTAACTGTGGACAACTATTTGTAGGTTACTGATGTGCGTAGAGGTGTATATGAAATACCTTATATTTTACTAGGAAAAACTATTAAATACGATAAAATTTTACACAAGATATTTATTTATTTATAGAATGGATATACCTAAACCTTGCTACAACACTTATAGGCAGTGTACCTAATCGTACAGTAGTGTAGTTTTTAGTAAGTCCGGTTTGTTCCACAGGGAATCTTTTAAACAAGCTTAACGCTATATTAGTTTTAAATTTATAAAAATACAAATATATATAAGTAATATTATTATTATAAAAAGGGGGTTTTTACCGTTTAATGACTGGTTTGTCGATTTTAAAACTTTAGTCGCAGTTAAAACCTAATGTAAAATATTAAAAACAAATACAACTTAATTTAAAGCGTAAAGTAAATAACGATAATGAAATAGCGATAAATAAAAGTGCGATAAAATAAAATTGCGATAATTAAAAAGTAAGATAATTAAAAGTGCAATTAAATACAATGACAATAAATAAAAGTGCGATAATTAGAAGTGCAATTAAATATGAAAATAAAGGAATTATGCTTATTTAAACTTCCGTAATCATGATGTTTGACGTGTTGATTTTTAGTTTATTCTCATGGGTTAATTGTTCTTTGTCCTGGATTATTCAATATGTCCGTCTGGTTTTTGTCCATAACAGTCCATCAGTCATAAATATAAAGTGCGAGTGTCCTCGTCAAATTATCCTTATACCCGAAGTCAAATATTCCAACTAATTGGGGACTTAAACTGTAACAAGGTCTTAATACTTGGTTTAATAATTACACCAGGTTATCGACTGCGTGTAACCCAAGGTTTTAATATTTTGTTAACAATTACGTCAAGTGTCCTTGTACATAATTTCACCCCTGTTTTAATAATTCCATAGACTATTAATTCATTCCCGTGTCCGGTTAAATGAACGATTATTCGTACATATAAATACCCCGCCCATCGTGTCCGATCGAGTGTATATGATTATTTATAGGTATGTCCAATTGTAAATCTTTATATTAAAATTAACAAACTATCATTTAGTTAAACAAATATAAAGCCCATTAATAGCCCATAGTCTAATTTCCACAAGTGTCGTTCTTTTGTCCAAACCCCAAATATGGTACAAAGCCCAATTACCCAAATTTAGTATTTAGCCCAACATCATGATTACTTCGGTATTAAATAAGCATAATAATAATTTAGCTACGTAACATTAAATTAAAAAGGTTGAACATAACTTACAATGATTAAAAATAGCGTAGCGTTACACGGACAGAATTTCGACTTACACCCTTACAACATTCGCTAACATACCCTTATTATTAGAATTAAAATTAAAATTATAATATATATATATATATATATATATATATATATATATATATATATATATATATATATATATATATATATATATATATATATATATATATATATATATATATATATTATACGTTGAGTAAGAAGAAGGAAAAAGATGTGTTTTATGATGAACCAAAGCTCGAAATTTATAGGCCTGTGGGCTGAAAAAGGCCTCCATGCGATTGCACGGAATTATCTCCTGCAGGCCATGCGATCGCATGGCCTAGGATTCCAGCTCACATGTTGTTGTTTCTTCTGCCGACGGTTTTTATAATATAATATAATATATATATTAATTTTAAGAATTAATTATATATTATATTATATTCATGTGCATAGTTGACTTGTAATTTTTAGTCCGTTGCGTCGAGCGTTGAGAGTTGACTCTGGTCCCGGTTCCGGATTTTTGAACGTCCTTGCGTATAATTTAATATCTTGCACTTTGCGTTTTGCTTCTTGTACTCTTGTAATTTCGAGACGTTTCTCATCAATAATTGGAACCTCTTTGATTGTACTTTGTACTTTTGAGCTTTTTGGTCTTTTGCGTCTTCAATTCGTCGAATCTGTCTTTTGTCTTCACCTTTTATTATTTAAACGAATATCACTTGTAAATAGAACAATTGCAACTAAAAGCTTGTCTTTCTTGAGGGATAATGCTATGAAATATATGTTCATTTTTAGCATTATCAAATATTCCCTCACTTGAGCGTTGCTTGTCCTCAAGCAATATAGTCTTGAAATAAAAATACTAGAATCACTTCTTTATTCTTCACACTTTGTACATCAGTGATTTCTATACGGTGATGTAAACAATGGTAGTAACGATGTGGTTTACAGTCCCACCTGACTATGAAAATTTAGATCCATTAAGGAAATTGGATCTTTATGAAAACATTTGATCTTTTGAAAATTAAATCTAGCTTTTACCCTAGATAAGTTTTCCGGAATATCCCTTCACCGGTGTTTGCAAAATATTTTTGTGGGTTTGGTGGGTTTCAGATTTGAAAATTTTAGCTCAAAACTTGCGGTTTTGTGTCACCCACTTGCTAACCTTGTATTGGGAAAGCAACACATCCAGTATACTTGCTCCGTATATTACCTTTCGGTAAACTACCATCCGGTTGTAAAGGAAAGCGTTGAACAAGCAACTGTTAAGGCAATGTCCCCTGACATGCTTTTAATTATGGTTTATAACGTATCGGATGCAATTACTATCCTTTGTAGGAGCAATAGTAAAGCTCACCCTTATAATTTGTCGGTCTGGCATGAGGTCCTGTCTTTGACCATACTATGCAACCACCGTTCTTACGGTTGACACTCGATTTGGTTCAGGTGACCTAATGAATTCCAGGTGAATTCCTAGAATTTTTCGTTCAATGGTAATGAACGCATTGAAAATAGGTTTTCAGAAAACAAATCGGTTTGTAATTTTGATCAAAATATTTTCTCGTTCAAGCTCGAGTTTAGATATCATCGAATTCCATGAGTTTGTAATTCTCAATCTTTAAGGTCAATCTCTAGGATTGAGTAATATCAGTCTTAAAAGCTGATTTTTGATCTTTTAAGGAGATTATCCTTTCTGGAGATCTGATTCATTAGTCTTATCCAGCTAATTTGCACAGCGTCCTCCCCATTTTACGAGACAGATCCTCTCATGGTTAGGATAAGTCTGACCACTTGGCGACCCTGTTTGATGCTGAGGTCCGTGGATTTCCTACTGATTTTAATGATGACTTTTCTAGATTTTTCGTCAACCTACAGCTGGTCTGGACGACAACTTCATGACCTAAATCAAGAAGCGCGTTTCTTTTTCGGAAGACTTTACTTCCTTTTAATGATGGAATTGATTCATCGTGTAGATCCATCTTTCTTACAGTAAATTGTGTAAAACTTTTTAGGTCCAAAGCAAAAGTATCTTCAGTTATTTGTAAAAAAATATGTGATATATGTTTTAAATAACTTGGTAAATTTTCTCACACTTGGCTTTTATTTTCTTTTATTTGTCTTTTTATTGTCCTCTATTCCATTTTAAATGAATTCTAACATTTTGGTTTGTTTCTCAATTTATGTCCTTTCCGAGGTAACAATAATTTCGGTGTTAACACCTAGTTTTATTGTTCATAAATATGTATAAACATGATTTTGAGTTCATTTAATTGAAAATTTTGAAAATTTTTACTAGAATTGGGTAGTCAGTATATAAGACTAGGGCTGTTGTATATTATCAGAGAGCACTAGATTCTAATACAAATACTGCGTTACTAGTATTTTTAATGGTAACCAAGTGTTTAAATCAAAAATTTTTTAAATCCGAAAGAATTTAACCCCTTCCCACACTTAAGATCTTGCAATGCCCTCATTTGCATGAAATCAGTAACAATTTAAATTATTGAGGGTGATTAGCATAGAAAAAGGATTAAATTTTACCAAAGTTTCCAAACATATTGGCGTTTGTTTGCTGAATGATAAATGGTGCACATCATTTGTTCATTCCGTCTTGTTGTTACATCACATTTATTTTTCGTTTTGTCGTCAAAAGTACTAGATTTTGCTGAACTTAATGTCAGTCTTTGAAAATGTGCTGTTTTACCCTGTTTTGTACAATCGACAATATACATACAATACAAATATAAACATGCATGACAATTTGAAATGGGACTTAAAATTCCACTTTCAAATCCTAAATGTGAAATATTAGTACACAATATTAATAAAAATGATAAAAATTACACAAATATATCCAATAACATAAGTTTAAACATGAATAAGTAAAAAGATAAAAACATAAAAATCATAAAAATAACCAATGGAACCAAATTAGTCTGGATAGGGGTTCCAGTTCATCTCGTCAGGTAGGTTCCATTATTGGTTATAGGTGTTCTGATATGCTTGGTTATAGTCATACCGTTTAATGGGTGGTCGAATGTCGGGGTTGTGTGGCGGAAAATGAGCAGGTCGAGTAGGCACGTAGTTATTTGATACCTGATATGATAGCTGGCTCATGATTTGGTGCTGATGAACTAACCAGCTATAGTGTTGGCGTCGCCTATAATCCTCGTATACTCGCTCGGAGTTCCACTGCTCATACATACTATGTCTGGTCGCGTTCGTCATTGCTTCCTCATCTATACGAACGTGGACATCAAGAATAGCATCTCGAAAGACATCCCTAATGTCTTCCGCTTCCTCCATTTCCTCATCTGAGCCTCTCTCTACCTGAGGATGATTACCTTCATAGGGAACTGCCTGGTTGTGTCTACTCTTCAATACCTTAGCACCCGCATAAATCCGCAATCCTATGGTCTCACCCTGTTCTCTACAAACCTGTAATGGACCCCCTTGGTTCCTATCAACACCTAAATACTCTCCAATGAGAGTAACAAAAATACCTCCTCCTATTATACTCCCGTCCTGCATTCCTTCTACCATTTTAGATAAATAAAAACGAACACAGTAAGGGATATTAACAAATCTTCTCGGGTCTCGAATACACTTTAGGTAAAATAAATCATGTAAGGTCATTTTCTCCTTATTGTGACCTCTCTGTGTAATCGAGTTAGCCAAAAATCTATGAATTACACGAAGCTCGGCTTTGTTAATATGTAAGTAGGAGTGTTTTCCTCCCAGTGTAAAAACATTATAGTTTGACATACGCCTCCAAACGGCGTTCGCGTCAAAATTCCTATCTACCCTTTCACCACGATAAATCAAATTCATACAATCGGGTTGTAGCAATTCACTAGGAGTGTAAATCTGTAATGCCCTGGCCATGTCCATCATGGACATTCTGTACATCCTACCACCAAGGATAAATCTAAGAAAACTTCTATCATCTAACCTATCTACATCTACATTTAACGCTATAGTACTCATCAGCTCAACACACCATTCCTTATATACAGGTCTACGAATGGTAAAAAGACGTTCCCAATCCGTAAAAGAAGAACTGCCATACCTTTGAATCAAATGATGTCTAACACGGTCAGCTAGATGGACCGTTTCTAAAGGATTCCAATCAATTACCCTCGGCACCTCTACCTCTTTTGTTACCAATTTAAATTTATTACTTTGATATGCCGGTAAAACTCTCCATCGTCTATCGAATCTCAGATTAGGATGCAACGTGTGTTCAGGAATCGTTGGGTATTCTACAGGCGGATGCATCAGAAATACTATGAATTCATTAACAAACTTTAGTGGATCATAATAGGGTACATGTTGATCAGGCTGTTGTTGTGGTTCCTGTTGTGGTACTTGTTCAGGTTCTGGCTCGTATTGCATTTCTGGTTCTGGTTCTGGTGCTGGAGCAGGTCGTCTAGATGATGATGATGATGAACCTCCAGTATCGGCTTTCTGCAAAACACATTAAACACAAAATTTGTGCATCCAAATATGCATTAGTGTTAGCAAAATAACAACTTAAAACAATCACAATAACATGTTAAATCAAAATTAAACTTATACACATTTTCACAATTTTTCACAATTCTACACTTTTTCAAATAAGCACATATGGAAATGTAGACAAAGTTCATAAGCAGTTAACTCAAATAGCATGTCAAAATAGTCATTACTAACAATTAAACAAGTCTCAAATCGCAATTATATCAAATTAATCAAGTTCATGAATTTTAGACTTAAAAAATCCACTTTAATCTCCAAAAATCATGTTTAGGATCAATGTTTGGATCATTTAACTACCTAAACATGTTACACTACTTAATTTAGCAATAATTTATGACAAAAATCGGCCATAACCTGTTTATATCAAAAAGCCCCAAATTGCTCAAGAACACAAACCCTTTCCAAAAATTTTGAAGTTTTCGGCTTCAAATCATGTTAAATAGCATCTATCTAGGTTATACATGCATAAAATACTAACAATTTAACACTAATTACACTAGAAATTAACAAAATTGCATTAGGTAAAATATTGGTAATTATCACAAAAACTAGCAAATTTATGAGTTTAGGGGTGTAATTTTTACCTTTTTGCTGAAGAATGAGAATCTAGGCATGATTAGAGAAAGAAATTTGACGAATTACGATGAAAAATTGCAAATTTTAGAGATTATTTGGGAGTATTTTCGTGTATTTGTGTGTGTTGTGGTGTGAAGAACACAGACCCGCTGGTCTTTTGAGTCTGGCCAGTTTTCCAGACTCATGCGATCGCATGAGGTTGGAGTGTAAACCCCATATCGTTATTGTAACGACATTTCATTTTCCGTTGCGTACTCAATAAAGTTAAATTTTCTCATTTAGTATTGTTCTCGTATTATAATATGTTGGTTTATTTGATATTAGTAACGTTTCTTCCAGACCCTATTGGGAGGACATTACAACAACACTTAACAGGATCGTTAACCTAAAGGCTTCAAAACAACATTTACATGTAACGACTAACGATGACTTAACGACTCAGTTAAAATGTATATACATGTAGTGTTTTAATATGTATTTATACACTTTTGAAAGACTTCAAGACACTTGTTAAAATACTTCTACTTAATAAAAATGCTTTCAATTACATCCTTATTCAGTTTTATCAACAATTCTACTCGTATGCACCCGTATTCGTACTCTTACAATACACAGCTTTTAGATGTATGTACTATTGGTATATATACTCCAATGATCAGCTCTTAGCAGCCCATGTGAGTCACCTAACACATGTTAGAACCATCATTTGTCAACTAGCATGAAATATCTCATAAAATTACAAAAATATTAGTAATCATTCATGACTTATTTACATGTAAACAAAATTACATATCCTTTATATCTAATCCATATACCAACGACCAAAAACACCTACAAACATTTTCATTCTTCAATTTTCTTCATCTAATTGATCTCTCTCAATTTCCATCTTCAAGTTCTAAGTGTTCTTCATAAATTCCATAAGTATAGTTTCATAAAAATCAAGAATACTTCCAAGTTTGCAAGTCTACTTCCAAGCTTTCTAATCCATTCCAAGTAATCATCTAAGATCAAGGAACCTTTTTTATTTATAGTAGGTTATCTTTCTAATTCAAGGTAATATTCATATTCAAACTTTGATTCAATTTCTACAACTATAACAATCTTATTTCGAGTGAAAATCTTACTTGAACTGTTTTCGTGTAATGATTCTGCTTCAAGAACTTTCAAGCCATCCAAGGATCCTTTAAAGCTAGATCCATTTTTCTCATTTCTAGTAGTTTTATCCAGAAAACTTGAGGTGGTAATGATGTTCATAACATCATTCGATTCATACATATAAATCTATCTTATTCGAAGGTTTAGACTTGTAATCACTAGAACATAGTTTAGTTAATTCTAAACTTGTTCGTAAACAAAAGTTAATCCTTCTAACTTGACTTTTAAAATCAACTAAACACACGTTCTATATCTATATGATATGCTAACTTAATGATTTAAAACCTGGAAACACGATGAACACCATAAAATCGGATATACGCCGTCGTAGTGAAACCGGGGGCTGTTTTGGTTTGGATAATTAAAAACTATGATAAACTTTGATTTAAAAGTTGTTCTTCTGGGAAATTATTTTTCATATGAACATGAAACTATATCCAAAAATCTTGGTTAAACTCAAAGTGAAAGTATGTTTTTCAAAATGGTCATCAAGATGTCGTTCTTTCGACGGAAATGACTACCTCTTTAGTAATTGACATGTAACTTAAATTTCCGACTATAAACCTATACTTTTTCTGTTTGGATTCTTAAATTAGAGTTCAATATGAAACCATAGCAATTAGATTCACTCAAAACGGATTTAAAATGAAGAAGTTATGGGTAAAACAAGATTGGATATTTTTGATCTTTTTAGCTACGGGAAATGTTTAACAAATCTATACAAATCATATCCTAGCTAACTTATATTATATTATACATGTATTCTAATATATTATGTAATCTTGGGATACCATAGACACGTATGCAAATGTTTTGACATATCATATCGACCCATGTATATATATTATTCGGAACAACCATAGACACTCTATATGCAGTAATGTTGGTGTTAGCTATACATTGTTAAGGTTGATTACAAAAATATATATACTTTGAGTTGTGATTTAGCCTGAGACGTGTATACACTGGGTTGTGGATTGATTCAAGATAATATATATCGATTTAATTCTGTACATCTAACTGTGGACAACTAGTTGTAGATTACTAACGAGGACAGCTGACTTAATACACTCAAATCTTTAAAACATAATAAAAATGGTTGTAATTATATTTTGATCATACTTTGATATATATGTACATATTTGTATAGGTTCGTGAATCGATCCGTGGCCAAGTCTTATTTCCGAGGAAGGAAATATCTGTGAAAATGAGTTATAGTCCCACTTTTAAAATCTAATATTTTTGGGATGAGAATACATGCAGGTTTTATAAATGATTTACAAAATAGACACATGTATGTGAAACTACATTCTATGGTTGAATTATCAAAATCGAATATGCCCCTTTTTATTAAGTCTGGTAATCTAAGAATTAGGGAACAGACACCCTAATTGACGCGAATCCTAAAGATAGATCTATTGGGCCTAACAAACCTGATAGTTAAAGCTAAGGGGTATATAAAATAACTTAAATTTTACTAGGAGATAATATTAAATACGATACAATTTTACTCAAGATATTTATTTATTTATTGAATGGATATACTTAAACCTTGCTACAACACTTATAGACAGTGTACCTAATCGTACAGTAGTGTAGTTTTTAGTAAGTCCGGTTCGTTCCACAGGGAATCTTTTTCACAAAGCTTAACGCTATATTAGTTTAAATTTATAAAAATACAAATTTATATATATATATAAGTAATATTATTATTATAAAGGGGGGTTTTTACCGTTTAATGACCGGTTTGTCGATTTTAAAAACTTTAGTCGCAGTTAAAACAAAATGTAAAATATTAAATAAATAAAAGACTTAATTTAAAGCGTAAAGTAAATAACGATAATGAAATTGCGATAAATAAAAGTGCGATAAAATAAACTTGCGATAATTAAAAAGCACGATAATTAAAAGTGTAATTAAATACAATAACAATAAATAAAAGTGCTATAATTAGAAGTGCAATTAAATATAAAATAAAGGAAATTTAATATGAAATAAAAGAATTATGCTTATTTAAACTTCCGTAATCATGATGTTTAACGTGTTGATTTTAGTTTTATGCCCATGGGTTAATTGTCCTTTGTCCTGGATTATTTAATATGTCCATCTGGTTTTTGTCCATAACAGTCCATCAGTCATAAATATAAAGTGTGAGTATCCTCGTCAAATTATCCTTATACCCGAAGTTAAATATTCTAACTAATTGGGGACTTAAACTGTAACAAAGTTTTATTACTTTGTTTATTAATTACACCAGGATATCAACTGCGTGTAACCCAAGATTTTAATACTTTGTTAACAATTACGTCAAGTGTCCTTGTACATAATTTCAGCCCTGTTTTAATAATTCCATAGACTATTAATCCATTCCCGTGTCCGGTTAAATGAACGATTATTCGTACATATAAATACCCCGCCCATCGTATCCGATTGAGTGTATATGGTTATTTATAGGGACGTCTAATTGTAAACCTTTATATTAAAATTAACAAACTATCATTTAGTTAAACAAATATAAAGCCCATTAATAGCCCATAGTCTAATTTCCACAAGTGTCGTTCTTTTGTCCAAACCCCAATTATGGTACAAAGCCCAATTACCCAATTTTAGTAATTAGCCCAACATCATGATTACTTCATTTTAAATAAGCATAATAATAACTTAGCTACGAGACATTAATGTAAAAAGGTTGAACATAACTTACAATGATTAAAAATAGCGTAGCGTTACACGGACAGAATTTCGACTTACACCCTTACAACATTCGCTAACATACCCTTATTATTAGAATTAAAATTAAAATTAAAATTAAAATATAAATATAAATATATACTACGTATGAATGAGGAGAAGAAAAAGATGTGTTTTGATGTTCACCAAGCTACGAATTTTATAGGCATGTGGGCTGGAAAAGTGGCTCATGCGATCGCATGAGCTTTACCCTTCAAGGCCATGCGATCGCATGGCCAGCTGGAGAGGCTCACATACCTTTGTTTTTTCTTCCGACGGTTTTTTAATAATATAATATATAATATATAAATAATTATAAGAATTATTTAAATATTATATTATATTTATGTGCATAGTTGACTTGTAATTTTTAGTCCGTTGCGTCAAGCGTTGAGAGTTGACTCTGGTCCCGGTTCCAGATTTTCGAACGTCCTTGCGTACAATTTAATATCTTGTACTTTGCGTTTTAAATCTTGTACTCTTGTAATTTTGAGACGTTTCTTATCAATAATTGGAACCTCTTTGATTGTCTTTTGTACTTTTGAGCTTTTTAGTCGTTTGCGTCTTCAATTCGTCGAATCTGCCTTTTGTCTTCCCCTTTTATTATTTAAACGAATATCACTTGTAAATAGGACAATTGTAACTAAAAGCTTGTCTTTCTTGAGGAATAATGCTATGAAATATATGTTCGTTTTTAGCATTATCAAATATTTCCACACTTGAGCGTTGCTTGTCCTCAAGCAATATAGTCTTGAAATACTAGAATCACTTCTTTATTCTTCACACTTTGTACATCAGTGATTTCTTTACGGTGGTATAAACAATGGTAGTAACGATGTGGTTTACAGTCCCACATGACTATAAAATTTAGATCCTTTAAGGAAATTGGATCTTTATGAAAACATTTGATCTTTTTGAAAATTCAATCTAGCTTTTACCCTAGATAAGTTTTCCGGAATAACCCTTCACCGGTGTTTGCAAAATATTTTTGTGGGTTTGGTGGGTTTCAGATTTGAAAATTTTAGCTCAAAACTTGCGGTTTTGTGTCACCCACTTGCTAACCTTGTATTGGGAAAGCAACACGTCCAGTTTACTTGCTCCGTATATTACCTTTTGATAAACTACCATTCGGTTGTAAAGGAAAGCGTTGAACAAGCAACTGTTAAGGCAATGTCCCCTGACATGCTTTTAATTATGGTCTATAACGTGTCGGACGCAATTACTATTCTTGGTAGGAGCAATAGTAAAGCTCACCCTTTTAATTTGTCGATCTGGCACAAGGTCCTGCCTTCGACCATGCTATGCAACCACCGTTCTTACGGTTGACACCCGATTTGGTTCAGGTGACCTAATGAATTCCAAATGAATTCCTAGGATTTTACGTTCAATGGTAATGAACGCATTGAAAATGGGTTTTCAGAAAACAAAACGGTTTGTAATTTTATCAAAATATTTTCTCGTTCAAGCTCGAGTTTAGATATCATTGAATTCCATGAGTTTGAATTCTCAATCTTTAAGGTCAATCTCATGGATTGAGTAATATCAGTCTTAAAAGCTGATTTTTAATCTTTAAGGAGATTTTCCTTTCTGAGGATCTGATTCATTAGTCTTATCAAGCTAATTTGCACGGTGGCCCCCTTTGTACGAGACAGATCCTCTCATGGTTAGGATAAGTCTGACCACTTGGCGACCCTGTTTGATGCTGAGGTCCGTGGATTTCCTGATTTTAGTGATGACTTTTCTAGGTTTTTCGTCAACCTACAGCTGGTCTGGAAAACAACTTCATGACCTAAATCAAGAAGCGCGTGTCTTTTTCGGAAGACTTTACTTCCTTTAAATGATGGAATTGATTCATCGTGTAGATCCATCTTTCTTTCAAATATATTACAGTAAATCGGGTAAAACTGTTTAGTTTAGTCCAAAGCAAAAGTATCTTCAATTATTTGTTACAGAAATATGTGATATATGTTTAAGATAACTTGGTAATTTTTCCCACACTTGGCTTTTATTTTCCTTTTTATTGTACTCTATTCCATTTTAAATGAATTTTAACATTTTGATTTGTTTCTCAATTTATGTCCTTTCTGAGGTAACAATAATTTCGGTGTTAACACCTAGTTTTATCGTTCATAAATATGTATAAACAAGATTTTGAGTTCATTTAATTGAAAATTTTGAAAATTTTTACTAGAATTGGGTAGTCAGTATATAAGACTAGGGCTGTTCTTTATCAGAGAGCAATAGATTCTAATACAACTACTACTTTACTAGTATTTCTAATGGTAACCAAGTGTATAAAGTAAAAATTTTAAAATCCGAAAGAATTTAACCCCTTCCCACACTTATGATCTTGCAATGCCCTCATTTGCAAGAAATCAGTAACAATTTAAATTATTGGGGTGATTAGCGTAGAAAAATGATTAAATTTTACCAAAGTTTCCAAACATATTGGCGTTTGTTTGCTGAATGATAAATGGTGCATATCATTTGTTCATTCCGTCTGTTGTTACATCACATTTATTTGTCATCTTGTCGTCAAAATTAGTAGCTTTTGCTGAACTTAATGCCAGTCTTTGAAAATGCGCTGTTTTATCCTGTTTTGTACAATTTACAATATACATACATACAAATATAAACATGCATGGCAATTTAAAATGGGACTTAATATCCCACTTTCAAATCCTAAATGTGAAATATTAGTACACAATAATAATAAAAATGATAAAGATTAAATAAGTATATTCAATAACATAAGTTTAAACATGAATAAGTAAAAAATAAAAAATAAAAACATAAAAATCATATAAATAACCAAATGGAACCAAATCAGTCTGGATAGGGGTTCTAGTTCATCTCATCAGGTGGGTTCCATTGTTGGTTATAGGTGTTCTGATAGGCTTGGTTATAGTCATACCGGTTAAAGGGTGGTCGGATATCGGGGCTGTGTGGCGGAAAATGAGCAGGTCGAGTAGGCACGTAATTATTTGGTACCTGATATGATAGCTGGCTCATGATTTGGTGCTGATGAACTACCCAGCTATCGTGTTGGCATCGCCTATAATCCTCGTATACTCGCTCGGAGTTCCACTGCTCGTACATACTATGTCTGGCCGCGTTCGTCATTGCTTCCTCATCTATACGAACGTGGACGTCAAGAATAGCATCTCAAAAGACATCCCTAATGTCTTCTGCCTCCTCCATTTCCTCGTCTGAGCCTCTCTCTACCTGAGGATGAGATCCCTCATAGGGTACTGCCTGGTTACGTCTACTTTTCAATACCTTAGCACCCACATAAACTTTCAATCCTAAGGGCTCAACCTGTTCTATACAAAGCTGTAATGGACCCCCTTGGTTCCTATCAACACCTAAATACTCTCCAATGAGAGTAACAAAAATACCTCCTCCTATTATACTCCCGTCCTGCATTCCCTCTACCATTTTAGATAAATAAAAAGCAACACAGTAAGGGATACTGTCAAAGCTTCTAGGATCCCGAATACACTTTAGGTAGAATAAATCATGTAAGGTAATTTTTTCTTTATTGTGACCTCTCTGTGTAATCGAGTTAGCCAAAAATCTATGAATAATACGAAGCTCGGCTCTGTCAATATGTGTATAGGAGTATCCTCATGCTCGTGTAAAAACATCAAAATGTGACATACGCTTCCAAATGGCGTCAGCGTCAAAGTTACTATCTACCCTTTCACCATAATGAATCAAATTTGTACAATCGGGTAATAGCAACTCACCAGGAGTATATATCTGTAAGGCCCTGGCCATGTCTAGCATGGACATTCTGTACATCCTACCGCCAAGGATAAACCTAAGAAATCTTCTATCATCTATTCTAACTATATTTGTATCAAGTGATACAGTACTCATCAACTCAACACACCATTCCTTATATACAGGTCTCCGAATGGTGAAAAGACGTTCCCAATCTGTAAAAGAAGAACTGACATACCTTTGTACCAAAAGCTGTCTAACACGGTCAGCTAGATGGACCGTTTCCAAAGGGGCCCAATCGATTACCCTTGGCACCTCTACATTTTTTGTTACCAATTTGAATTTGTTCCTTTGATATGTCTCGTAATCTCTCCATCTCCTATCAAATCTCAGATTAGGATGCAGAGTGTGCTCAGGAATCGTTGGGAATTCTACTGGCGGCCTCATTGGGAATACTATGAATTCATCAACAAACTGTACCGGATCATAATAAGGTATGTGCTGATCAGGCTGTTGTTGTGGTTCTTGTTGTGGTTCTTGTTGTGGTTCTTGTTCGTGTTGCATTTCTGGTTCTGGTTCTGGTGCTGGTGCTGGTCGTCTAGATGATGATGCTCCTGAACCTCCAGTATCGGCTTTCTGCAAAACACATTAAACATAAAAATTTTGCATCCAAATATGCATTAGTGTTAGCAAAATAACAACTTAAAACAATCACTATAACATGTTAAATCAAAATTAAACTTATACACATTTTCACAATTTTTCACAATTCTACACTTTTCAAATAATCACATATGAAAATATATATAAAGTTCATAAGCTTTTAACTCAAATAACATGTCAAAATAGTCATTACTAATAATTAAACAAGTCTCAAATGGCAAATATATCAAATTAATCAAGTTCATGAATTTTGGACTTAAAAAGTCCACTTTAATCTCTAAAAATCATGTTTAGGATCAATGTTTGGATCATTTAACTATCTAAACATGTTACACTACTCAATTTAGCAATAATTCATGACAAAAATCGGCCATAACCTGTTTATATCAAAAACTCCCAAATTGCTCAAGAACACAAACCCTAGATTTCTAAAAATTTTGAAGTTTTTGACTTCAAATCATGTTAAATAGCATCAATCTAGGTTATACATGCATAAAATACTAACAATTTAACACTAATTACACTAGAAATTAACAAAATTGCATTAGGTAAAAAATTGGTAATTATCACAAAAACTAGGAATTTATAGAGTTTAGGGGTGTAATTTTTACCATTTTGCTGAAGAATGAGAATCTAGGCATGATTAGAGCAAGAAAAATGACGAATTACGGTGGAAAATTGCGAATTTTAGAGGTGATTTTGGGGTTGGTTCGTATATGTGTGTGTGTTTTTTGTGCAGAACAGCGAGCTGTTCTTTTTATCAAACTGGTCTGGAATCCAGCCTCATGCGATCGCATGAGGTTGAAGAGTAAACCCCATGCGAGCGCATACTTTTTTTTTTTTTTTTTATAAAACCTTATTCTTAATAAAACATAAAATTAATAAAATTTTAAAAATTTGTTTCTTTTTAGGATGAGGGCGTTTCGGATCGATGTCCTAGTCTGTCCCTCGACAAAATTTTTAAAATTTGTCAAATCAAAGCGCGGTTTTAAAAGTAAAGATTTTTGAATTTTTTAATGTTTTTGGCATACTTTAATTCAATAAGATTAAAAATAATGATAATAAAAGTTCTCGTCCCTCCCTCTGGTAAAGCAATTTCGGTTCAACGACCTAGTCTTCAACTCACGACGAATTTTAAAAATCATATTTTTAACTTAGTGAAATAAAGTAAATTTTTGTTTTTAAATTCACACCAAACTTAAATTTAAAATGCATAAAATTAAAAATTCATATTAAACTTAATTAAAAATTCACATTATGAATTTACACCAAACTTATATTATATTTTTGTTTTTATGCATACAAACTTATATTAAAAAGATTAATTTTTCAAATATTTACAAACTTAAATATATTTATTTTACAAAGTTCAAAATATTAATTTAATATTTATATATTAATTTTAAAAACATGGTAAAAAATAAAATTAAAAATCTTTTTGGCTTTTATCCCACTTTAATCAATCAAATATTATCAAAAATATGCGCCCCTCTTTTTGGTAAAGTAATTTCGGTTCCATGACCTAATTTAACTCATGACGAATTTTTGAAATATTTTGGGTTGATTGATTAAAGATATTTATACCTTAAGAATAAACGTTAAATTTCGCAGTGATGTAATAAATTTTTGAATGATATCAATAATTTCGGTTGCCAAACCTAATTTTATTTAATACCAATTTAATACTTTATAGCGAACAAATTAGCGTTTATTATCAAAAGGTTAAAAATAAAAATAAAAAAATAAAAACTGTACAGACTTACCTGTAAGATAGTATTCTTAGTTATATGATCTATCCCATTCATAAGATAGTCGGTTTAATTGGTTTTCCATAGCTACAAAGGCGTAACCTCGAGCATTCAGTGTTTTTTCTTCTAAACATATGAACGGTCCGTCTCTGCATAAAGTAACAAATTCGGTGTTTGAATAGGTTTGATTATTTGAACATTTACCTCCATGTGACCATTTTCCGCATTTGTGACATCTTTCAAGGTGTCGTGCTCTTCTTTTCGCTACGGATTTTGATTTTCCTTTACCAAATTGTAACTTATTATCTTCGCATCTGGATTCTTTTCTTACTCCGTCCAATCTTTTTCTGATTACTGATACTAGATCACTCGGAAGTGTGTCATTATTACATTTAGTGATCAAAGCATGTAGCATTAGACCATGGTTTAGTTCACAGGAAGTCTTCATTTCCTAAAAAAAATAAAAATTCAGAATGGGGGGAGAAGACTAGTTCTTTAGGGTCTGCTAGGGAAAGACCATTCGGGTTCCATTTTCGAGAACTACACGAAAACAGAAAATCTAACTCTAACAGAAATACATATTATCCTTTAAAGACTTGATTCTCTCCACACTTAGTTAGCTGTGGTATCGAAATTGTGATTAACTTCATTGTCGATTTCCATTGGACTATCTATGTAGTGTTTAACTCTGTGACCATTAACTTTAAATTCAATTCCATTTGAATTTATTAATTCTATCGTTCCGTATGGAAAAACTCTTTTGACTATGAATGGTCCAGACCATCTCGATTTCAATTTTCCAGGAAATAGCTTGAATCGTGAATTGAAAAGAAGAACTTTGTCTCCTTCTTTAAATTCTTTTGAACTTCTGATTCTTTTATCATGCCATTTCTTTGTTCTTTCTTTATAGATTAACGAATTTTCGTATGCTTCATGTCTTAATTCTTCTAATTCGTTTAATTGACTTAAACGTAGACGTCCAGCTTCATGTAAATCAAGATTACATGTCTTCAAAGCCCAAAATGCTTTGTGTTCAATTTCTACTGGAAGATGACATGCTTTTTCGTAGACGAGTTTAAAAGGTGTGGTTCCAATTGGAGTTTTGTAGGCTGTTCTAAAAGCCCAGAGTGCATCCTCCAATTTAATGGACCATTCCTTCGGATTTGATCCTACGGTTTTTTCTAGAATACGTTTTAAAGCTCGGTTGGTATTTTCAACTTGTCCACTTCTTTGTGGATGATAAGCAGTAGAGATTTTATGAGTTACTCCATATCTTTTGAGAACTTTCTCAAGTTGATTATTACAAAAATGATTACCCCGATCACTTATTAAAGCTTTCGGTGTTCCAAACCTTGCAAAAAGACGTTTTAAAAAGTTGACTACAACTCGTGCATCGTTAGTTGGGAGAGCTTGTGCTTCCGCCCATTTAGATACATAATCAATGGCTACGAGAATATAGAGATTATTATGAGATTTTGGAAATGGACCCATAAAGTCAATACCCCTAATGTCAAATACTTCACATACTTGAATGACATTTTGTGGCATTTCATCACGTTGACTTATTTTTCCGGTCCTTTGACAAGCATCACATGATTTTCAAAGAAGGTGTGCGTCTTTGTAAATTGTAGGCCAATAGAATCCAGCATCATAAACTTTTCTTGCTGTTAGTTGAGGCCCATAATGCCCTCCTGTTGGTCCTGTGTGACAATGGTTTAAAATTTTACTAGCTTCATCTCCGAATACACATCGGCGTATTATTCCATCTGGACAACTTTTAAATAGATGTGGATCTTCCCAGAAATAGTGTTTTATATCACTGAAGAATTTCTTTCATTTTTGGTACGATAATCCTTTTTCAAGGAATCCACATACTAAGTAGTTTGCATAGTCTGCAAACCATGGAATTTCATTATAATCTATCTTCAATAGATATTCATCGGGAAAGTTGTCTTGTATGGCCGATTCATTTAGAACTTCTAATTCGGGATTTTCAAGACGAGAAAGATGATCAGCGGCGAGATTTTCTGCTCCTCTTTTATCTCGGATTTCAATATCGAACTCTTGTAAGAGTAAGATCCAACGGATCAATCTTGGTTTGGCATCTTGTTTTGAAAATAGGTATCTAAGAGCAGAATGGTCGGTATAGACCACCGTTTTTGCTAGAACGAGATATGAACGAAATTTGTCAAAAGCAAAGACAATAGCAAGGAGTTCTTTTTTAGTAGTTGTGTAATTCGTTTGTGCTCCTTGAAACGTCTTACTAGCATAACATATAGGTTGAAATCGTTTTTCAATCCTTTGTCCTAAAACGGCTCCCATTGCAAAATCACTTGCATCGCACATTAGTTCAAACGGTAGATTCCAATTTGGTGTTATCATGATCGGCGCATTAGTGAGTTTCTCTTTAAGAATATTAAAAGATTTGATGCATTCATCTGAAAAGATGAATGGAGCATCCTTTTCTAGGAGTTTATTCATAGGAGTGGCAATTTTAGAAAAATCTTTTATGAAACGTCGGTAAAAACCGGCATGCCCTAGAAAACTCCTAACTCCTCTAACATTGGTGGGATGTGGAAGTTTAGCAATTACATCCACTTTAGCTCTATCCACTTCAATTCCTTCCTTTGAAATTTTATGTCCAAGAACGATGCCTTCTTTAACCATGAAATGGCATTTCTCCCAATTAAGTAATAGATTTGATTGTTCGCATCTAATAAGCATTCGTTCCAGATTAACTAGACATGATTCAAATGTATCACCGAAGACTGAAAAGTCATCCATGAAAACTTCCATGCATTCTTCTATCATGTCGTGAAAAATCGCCATCATGCACCTTTGAAAGGTTGCAGGGGCGTTGCAAAGTCCAAATGGCATGCGTTTGTAAGCAAAAGTACCATAAGGGCACGTGAACGTGGTTTTTTCTTGATCTTCGGGTGCTATTGGAATTTGAAAGTATCCGGAAAAACCATCTAGAAAACAATAGTAACTATTTCCGGCTAATCTTTTCAACATTTGATCAATAAAAGGTAAGGGAAAGTGATCTTTTCTGGTGGCGTCATTTAATTTTCTATAATCAATACATACACGCCATCCTGTTACAATCCTAGTAGGAATAAGCTCATTTTTCTCATTTGTAATGACAGTCATGCCACCCTTCTTAGGCACGCATTGAACTGGGCTTACCCATGGACTATTAGAGATTGGATAAATTAAACCTGCATCTAGCAGTTTAATAATTTCTTTTTTAACTACATCTTTCATATTCGGATTTAGTCTTCGTTGGCGTTGCACATACGTTTTATGACCTTCTTCCATAAGGATTTTATGTGTGCAATACGAAGGACTTATTCCTTTTATATCATGAATCTTCCATGCAATGGCTGGTTTATGAGCTTTCAACGCAAAAATGAGTTGTGATTTCTCATTTTCAGTAAGAGAAGACGATATTATTACAGGTAATTCAGATTCACCATGTAAATAAGCGTATTCCAAATGGTTTGGAAGTGGCTTTAACTCTAATTTCGGAGGTTCTTCTATCGATGATTTATATCGATATCTGTCTTCTTCTTTTAGCATTTGAATTTCTTCTGTTGTTGGTTCATATCCATTAGCTATTAGTGTAGCTAATATTTCAGCTTCATCAATTGGTTCATTACCTTCTCCTAAAGAACATTCTCCTGTTCCTTGTAATTCTGGAAATTCTTCTAACAATTCTGCTTGTGAATCTATAGTTTGAATATAATAACATGTATCATCTGCAGATTGCGGTTATTGCATTGCTCTATCAACTGAAAAGGTAACACTCTCGTCCTCTATACTTAGGGTCAGTTTCTTACCAAACACGTCTATCATTGCTTTAGCCGTGTTTAAGAATGGTCTTCCTAATATGAGAGGAACTTGAGAATCTTCTTCCATGTCCAGAACAACAAAATCTACTGGAAATACTAAAGTACCAACTTTAACTAGCATATTCTCCATTATCCCTCTAGGATATTTTATTGATCGATCGGCTAGTTGTATGCTTATTCTTGTTGGTTTCAATTCTCCAAGGTCTAGTTTAGCGTATAGTGAATAAGGCATTAGATTTATACTAGCACCTAAGTCTGCCAATGCTTCTATTGAACTAAGACTACCCAGAAAATATGGAATTGTGAAACTTCCTAGATCAGATAATTTTTCTGGTATCTTATTCAACAGCACTGCTGAACAATTAGCATTCATAGTAACGGTCGAGAGTTCTTCCATTTTCTTTCTATTTGTGATTAGATCTTTCAAGAATTTAGCATATCTAGGCATTCCTGAAATCACATCAATGAAAGGAAGATTTACATTTATCTGTTTAAACATATCCAAGAATTTGGATTGCTCGGCTTCAAGTTTCTCTTTCTTCATTTTACTCGGGTAAGGAAGTGGTGGATGGTATGGTTTAACGTAAGGTTTATCCTTAACTGTGTTATCTTCATTAACCTTTTCAACTACCGGTTCTTTTTCCTTATCTTGATCAGGTTGTGGTTCTTGTGGAGTAGGAATAGTTTCATCAGAAGTTACAGGTATTTCAGGTGGTTTAAGTGTTGTACCACTTCTTGTGGTAATGGCTTTAGCTGTTTCATTCCAGGGGTTTGCATTTGTATCACTAGGTAAACTTTCCGGTTTTCTTTCACCTATTAACCTTGCTAGGTTACTTACTTCTTGTTCGAAGTTTTGAATATAAGCTTGTTGATTTCTAAATGCTTGAGCATTTTGTTCATTAGTTTGTTTCTGAGATGTGAAAAACTGCGTTTGAGTTTCAACTAGCTTCGTCATCATATCTTCTAAATTCGGCTTTTTATCATCTGTTTGTGGTGGTTTGTTTTGAAAATTAGGTCTTTGCTGGTTGTAAGTATTGTTGGATACTTGTTGATTACTAGGACCTTGTTGGTTGTTGTATGGAATATTTTGATTATAATTCTGGTTTTGATTGTAGATCGGTCTTGGCGGTTGATAATTATTCTGATAATTATTTCCAGGCCTTTGGTTTAGATATGAAACATTCTCTCTTTGTTCCATTGTTAATTCAATACTGAGACAATCTTTTGTCAAATGTGGTCCTCCACACTGCTTACAACTAATTCGTATTGAGTGGATATCTTTAGTCATCTTTTCCATTCGTCTCTCGACAGCATCTATCTTTGCGGAAATGGAATCTAAGTCATGGCTAGAATCGGCTCTAGCTGCTTTAGATGATCTAACGATATCTTTTTCTTGGTGCCACTCATGTGAGTGGGAAGCAGTGTTATCAATAATTTTGTAAGCATCAGTTTCGATTTTCTTCATAATAGAACCACCAGCTGCTATATCTATGTCTTTTCTTGTAGTGATGTCGCATCCTTGGTAGAATATTTGTACTATTTGACAGGTGTCTAAACCATGTTGCGGACATCCTCTTAATAACTTTCCAAATCTTGTCCAAGCCTCATATAGAGTTTCATTTGGCTTCTATGTGAACGTAACAATTTCTCCATGAAGTCTTACGGCTTTAGATGCCGGAACGAATTGTTTAAGAAAATTTTCAACTAAAACGTCCCATGTATCAATCGCCCCTTCTGGTAACGATTCCAACCAATCTTTGGCTTCTCCCTTTAAAGTCCAGGGAAATAACATGAGATATATCTGTTCATCCTCCACTTCTCGGATTTTAAATAGAGTGCAGATCCTATTAAAGGTACGAAGATGTTCATTTGGATCTTCCTTCGGCGCACCACTAAATTGGCATTGATTAGTCACCATGTGTAGAATTTGTCCTTTGATTTCATAATCTGGCGCATTAATGTCAGGATGAGTAATTGCGTGACCTTGGCCAGTGCGTTTAGCTCTCATTCGGTCTTCCATACTTAAAGGTTCCAGATTCTCCATAATTGAATTTGTTGAATCGGAATCACTAGAGGATTCTGATTTAATGGTTCGTTCCTCAACAATCTCTGTTTGAATGATTGGTGGTTCCGGAGGAAAAATTAATGGTTCAGGATCTACGAATTGTCCCTGAATATTCTCCGAATTTTCAATTGTGAGGTCGGGTTCAAAAAATGGATTATCGGAAATTTGAATTGGAGTACTTGGTCGACTGGATGACGATTCTAAAGAAAAATCAACGGCGGTAATATTAGCTAGATGTCTTGATCTAGTTACAGGTGGTGAACGTACAAAAGTTGGTGAACGTCTTGCTCAGTGCATTCACTGAATATCCTATTAGTTTTTTAAAAGGAAAGAAAAATTATATAAGTTATCCAATTAATAGACTTTTCTGATTTTGCCCACGTTTCGAATAGCCAAAAGATGCAGCAGAGGGGCAGGATTCATTTGGTCTCAATATAATTGAGGACTGTTTGGCTCGAATAACCCGGTCCACGTACAAATCCAACTATTACTACGAACCAGAAAATTTTGATGTCTATCAATTTAACCACTTAAAATAAATTTTCGTAATTTTAAGAAGTATAGATAAGAAGTAGAAAAAAAATCTATGTCCTAAAACTAGAATAGCGAGAAATAAGAAAGAAAAAGAGCGCGTCGAAAAAGGTCGAAAAAGAAAAAAATTGAAAAGGCGTCGAAAAATGAAAGAAACAGAGAATGACTATAAAACTTAAAAACACACAACTAACCCAACCTTATTACTATCACTAACTTAAAATTATAATCACAAATTGAGATTACTAATTGGAATGATAATTGATACATAGGTAAAAGGCGTCTAAAAATATTAAAGCTTACAAGTAAAACTATATCCCAAATGGAAATAACTTAAAAAGGTACTAAAACTTAAAAAGGCGTCGCAAAATTCTAAAGCACCTAAATCTTAGTCTAAAGAAAAAGCACTTAAGGGATTTTACGGCAAGGCCTAAAAATCTATAAATAAAAATAACTATTGCAAAAACTAAGAATTAAAACTAAATACGAGCGAAAAATACAAATATTATGCTAAAAACAATTAAAAAAATAAAATATAAAAATATACTAAAAGTTGTAAAAAGTACAATTTTTATAAAAATATTATTTTTATATTATTTATTTTATAAAACTATTAATTTTAAAATTTAATTAAACTAATTAAACTAAATATATAAATTAAATCTAAAAACTAATAACTAATTAAATAATAAAACCTAATTAGGGTTTATTAAATAATAATAATAATAATACACCGTAATTAATGCAGTTAGGGTTTCCTGTTGGCGTGTCAGACACTCTCATGCGATCGCATGAGTTTATGCCTTCGGGCTCATGCGATCGCAGGAGCCAGGATTTTGGGCCAGGTTACGGGCTGCTACAGTAGCAGGCCGAATGTTTTAATTTTTTTTTATATTGCTGTGTTTATTTTTTCTGTTTTAAATATTTATATAATATATTTTTATAAATTAAATAAAACTTATATTTTTATAAAATAAATATAAAGAAACTTTTATAGAACTTAAATATTTAACAAACTCTTAAAAATATTTATATTTTTGTTTTTCTTTTTATATTTTCGAATATATTAAAACGTATTTTACAAAAGCGTATTTTAATAAAAGTAAACTAAAAATAAAAATCTTTTTTTTTTATATATATTAGCGTTGCGCTTCCGGCTTTTAAGCTAGATGTTCCCCGGCAGCGGCGCCAAAAATACTTGAGAGTTAAAGCTAAGGGGTATATAAAATAGCTTAAATTTTACTAGGAGATACTATTAAATACGATACAATTTTACTCAAGATATTTATTTATTTATTGAATGGATATACTTAAACCTTGCTATAACACTTACAGGCAGTGTACCTAATCGTACAGTAGTGTAGTTTTTAGTAAGTCCGGTTCGTTCCACAGGGAATCTTTTTCATAAAGCTTAACGCTATATTAGTTTAAATTTATAAAAATACAAATATATATATAAGTAATATTATTATTATAAAGGGGGGTTTTTACCGTTTAATGACCGGTTTGTCGATTTTAAAAACTTTAGTCGCAGTTAAAACAAAATGTAAAATATTAAATAAATAAAAGACTTAATTTAAAGCGTAAAGTAAATAACGATAATGAAATTGCAATAAATAAAAGTGCGATAAAATAAACTTGCGATAATTAAAAAGTACGATAATTAAAAGTGCAATTAAATACAATAACAATAAATAAAAGTGCTATAATTAGAAGTGCAATTAAATATAAAATAAAGGAAATTAAATATGAAATAAAAGAATTATGCTTATTTAAACTTCCGTAATCATGATGTTTGACGTGTTGATTTTAGTTTTATGCCCATGGGTTAATTGTCCTTTGTCCTGGATTATTTAATATGTCCATCTGGTTTTTATCCATAACAGTCCATCAGTCATAAATATAAAGTGCGAGTATCCTCGTCAAATTATCCTTATACCCGAAGTTAAATATTCCAACTAATTGGGGACTTAAACTGTAACAAGGTTTTATTACTTTGTTTATTAATTACACCAGGATATCAACTACGTGTAACCCAAGGTTTTAATACTTTGTTAACAATTACGCCAAGTGTCCTTGTACATAATTTCACCCCTGTTTTAATAATTCCATAGACTATTAATCCATTCCCGTGTCCGGTTAAATGAACGATTATTCGTACATATAAATACCCCGCTCATCGTATCCGATTGAGTGTATATGGTTATTTATAGGGACGTCCAATTTTAAACCTTTATATTAAAATTAACAAACTATCATTTAGTTAAACAAATATAAAGCCCATTAATAGTCCATAGTCTAATTTCCACAAGTTTCGTTCTTTTGTCCAAACCCCAATTATGGTACAAAGCCCAATTACCCAATTTTAGTAATTAGCCCAACATCATGATTACTTCGTTTTAAATAAGCATAATAATAACTTAGCTACGAGACATTAATGTAAAAAGGTTGAACATAACTTACAATGATTAAAAATAGCGTAGCGTTACACGGACAGAATTTCGACTTACACCCTTACAACATTCGCTAACATACCCTTATTATTAGAATTAAAATTAAAATTAAAATATAAATATAAATATATACTACGTATGAATGAGGAGAAGAAAAAGATGTGTTTTGATGTTCACCAAGCTACGAATTTTATAGGCATGTGGGCTGGAAAAGTGGCTCATGCGATCGCATGAGCTTTACCCTTCAAGGCCATGCGATCGCATGGCCAGCTGGAGAGGCTCACATACCTTTGTTTTTTCTGCCGACGGTTTTTTAATAATATAATATATAATATATAAATAATTATAAGAATTATTTAAATATTATATTATATTTATGTGCATAGTTGACTTGTAATTTTTAGTCTGTTGCGTCAAGCGTTGAGAGTTGACTCTGGTCCCGGTTCCGGATTTTCAAACGTCCTTGCGTACAATTTAATATCTTGTACTTTGCGTTTTGAATCTTGTACTCTTGTAATTTTGAGACGTTTCTTATCAATAATTGGAACCTCTTTGATTGTCTTTTGTACTTTTGAGCTTTTTGGTCGTTTGCGTCTTCAATTCGTCGAATCTGCCTTTTGTCTTCACCTTTTATTATTTAAACGAATATCACTTGTAAATAGGACAATTGCAACTAAAAGCTTGTCTTTCTTGAGGAATAATGCTATGAAATATATGTTCGTTTTTAGCATTATCAAAACCCCATCCAAAGTACCGGATACTTTAGTACTTCGAAATATATATCATATCCGAAGGGTGTCCCGGAATGATGGGGATATTCTTATATATGCATCTTGTTAATGTCGGTTACCAGGTGTTCACCATATGAATAATTTTTATATCTATGTATGGGATGTGTATTGAAATATGAATTCTTGTGGTCTATTGTTATGATTTGATATATATAGGTTAAACCTATAACTCACCAACATTTTTATTGACGTTTAAAGCATGTTTATTCTCAGGTGAATACTAAGAGCTTCCGTTATTGCATACTAAAATAAGGACAAGATTGGAGTCCATGTTTGTATGATATTATGTAAAAACTGCATTCAAGAAACATATGTCTATGTAATATATTTCTATTGTAAACCATTATGTAATGGTCGTGTGTAAACATTATATTTTAGATTATCATTATTTGATAATCTACGTAATGTTTTTAAAACCTTTATTGATAAAATAAAGGTTATGGTTGTTTTAAAAAAGAATGCAGTCTTTGAAAAACGTCTCATATAGAGGTCAAAACCTCGCAACGAAATCAATTAATATGGAACGTTTATAATCAATATGAACGGGACATTTCAGTGTGTGCGTATGTGCTGAAGGCACTTACTACCACACCATGCAGAGCCTTTGGGCACCCACTAACACTTAAACTGTTCAAAATTATTACGTTACCCCAAGGATCTTACTTGCCACACCGGTTAAAACGATGCTCTTTCTTACATAACTCTAAGTCCTGACTTATTCCAAGATATTCTCATTTAGTGATACTAACACCATCAGTATTCCGACTTTAGTATTAGTCATAACCTGTTTGGAATTTTTGCAAAGTCAAGAAGCGATTAACTTCTCGTCCTCATGCTCTATCCTTCATACCTCACTTTTTAGCAACGGCATCACACGTGAACATTTTAGGCCCAAAGACTTATGTCCTGAAAATTATCAAAACTACATTTAATTCATTAGTTTTTATTACCTAGTGACATGTCACCCAATGATTCAAAGATTTTTCACTCAGTCTTTTTCAACTCGTAACTTCTGAAATACGGAAAACTATGTTTATCAAAATTTTTGCACGTTGTTTATTTGTGCAGTCCTCACGAGATTTATGGACAAATGAAAATAATAAAATTTTCCTGTCACTTACGCAATTTATAAAATCATATATGTATGTATATATTTAAGTTAATAAATTTACCTTTCCTTATTTTGGTTGGTACATACTAAGATATACCTTCAAATTATTTAAAAATCGCTCCTTTATTGAGTTGTTTAACTTAAGTCAAATAGTTTTGTGCAAAATGGTACAGGTTGTACATACTTCTAAATTTACTAGGAACTTTGTTCCGTTTATGTTGTCACATCAAACTTTTAAAGGATTTTCAAAACTTCCATGGTTGATTCTATTAAAGGTTTTCGTATTGGACTACACCATGTATGGATCACACTTTTTCTCGCCCTCCGTTAGGGATGAAGCTTACTATTAAGATCTTTATTAAAAACTCTTGAGCCACTTTGGATGGCAATTTTACAAAATTTGTTAAGAAGTCTTTGCGCTCATGAAATGTTCCTTTTAAGGTTAGACATGGCAAAAACGCGGGCCGATAAATCAGTTTTCTGGGGTACACTCATTGGTCACCCTATCGTAGGAAAGGCACTAGGCGGGTTTCTACTCTCAATATATCACGGCTAATCACAACACCCTTGTAAACATCATCTCTATGAAATAGTAGGTTGAGGTACAAGAAATCATTTTTGGAGATTCTTTTCACTTGGAGTAAACCATTCTTTAGGACTGAGAGTTCACATATCTACTCATCCGCGTATCCCCTTAAGTATAAGGATAAATTCAAAATGAACCGCTCGAAGAGTTCACTCTCGTTCGAAGATCACACCTTTCGCGCAATTTTCTTTCGAAAATGTAATATAAGATACCTTAAGAGTCTATGAATCTTGCTATCCTCTTGGAAGGGGACTGCTTAAAACATCTACGACACTGACGTGGATACTAATTATTAGTAATATATAAATTGTTATTAGTAATATATTTAATATATATCACATAACAACATTAATATTTTCATAATAAATACTAATTATTTATCTAAAGTATATAAAATAAATATAGTTAATTTAGTTATTAATGAAACATACAAGTTACTAAAATAACAATTAATAATAATATCTGAACTTATTCGATTACGATTATATGTTTTAATATATATACAAATGATATAGGTTCGTGAATCAAAGGCCAACCCTGCATTGTTCAGTTTCGTCATATGTATTTTTACTACAAAATACAGTATTGTAAGTTTCATTTGCTCCCTTTTTAAATGCTTTTGCAATATATATTTTTGGGACTGAGAATACATGCGCTGCTTTTATAAATGTTTGACGAAATAGACACAAGTACTTAAAACTACATTCTATGGTTGGATTATTAAATCGAATATGCCCCTTTTTAGTCTGGTAATCTAAGAATTATGGAACAGACACCCTAATTGATGCGAATAATAAAGATAGATCTATTGGGCCCAACAAGCCCCATCCAAAGTACCTGATGCTTTAGTACTTCGAATTTATCATGTCCGAAGGGAGTCCCAGAATGATAAGGGATATTCTATATGCATCTTGTTAAGGTCGGTTACCAGGTGTTCAATCAATATGAATGATTTTTGTCTCTATGCATGGGACGATATTTATGAGAAATGAAAAATGAAATTCTTGTGGTCTATTAAAATGATGGAAATGATTATTTATGTTAAACAAATGAACTCACCAACCTTTTGGTTGACACTAGAAAGCATGTTTATTCTCAGGTATGAAAGAAATCTTCCGCTGTACATTTGCTCATATTAGAGATATTACTTGGAGTCATTCATGACATATTTCAAAAGACGTTGCATTCGAGTCTTCGAGTTCATCAAGATTATTATTAAGTCAATTATAGTTGGATATATTATAAAATGGTATGCATGCCTTCAACTTTCGATGAAATGAAAGTTTGTCTTTTAAAACGAATGCAATGTTTGTAAAATGTATCACATAGAGGTCAAGTACCTCGCGATGTAACCAAGAGTAATGTATTCGTTCTTATGGATTAGGACGGGTCATGAAAGTTGGTATCAGAGCGGTGGTCTTAGCAAACCAGGTCTGCATTAGTGTGTCTAACTGATAAGTCGTTAGGATGCATTACTGAGTCTGGACTTCGACCGTGTCTGCTTGTCAAAAGTTTTGCTTATCATTTCGTGTCGAAAATCATCTGCTTATCATCCTTAGGAAATTATTTGCTTATCATTCTTAGTCTAGACACATCTTACTGCATTGATTGCATGAATACTGTATAGACAAATTCATATCTTAGCGTATCTGCTAATCCATATCTTAGCGTATCTGTTACCGTAGACTTTATCTGATACGTCTCCCTAATTCCCTCCGTAAGTTACGGGATTTTCTGTACTATGTATATGTATTCTATGTAATTAGAATATCATCCGATATCCGAAAATCATTTCATATCGAAAACCCTTTATCTAACCGTACAATATGGAACTCGCAACTAGTTCAAGCTTCTCGGCTTCCGGCAGCTATTCCGATATGGATTCTCACTCGAGCTCCGAAAGCAGTGTGACCAGAATGGATCAACCAATTAGCCATCATCTATTCTGGATGAATTGTAGATGGGTTCGTAGTCTACTTAGTCATTGGAGACAAGAAGAAAGTGATCCCTTCCATCCACCACATTGCCCTCTTGGCGAAGAACCTGAAGCACTTACCAGCGAACCTATCCGAAACACCATTTTCTCTCTCATTTCCAGGGTATCTCGACACGATTATATTCTATCCACAATTCTAAACCTTATTCATCCACTCGTTCCGACCGACAATCATCTCGGAATAATGGAAGAAGTTAACGAGCTTCGCGCTCGAGTAATCAATTTGGAGAATATGGTGCAAAACTTACCAACTTCAGCAACATCACCGGCACCAACAGTACCACCAACAACCTGTAGTGACCCGAACTTTTCCATGTTTATGTATATTAAATGAAATTGATATTTACATGATTAAGTGTTTCCAACATGTTAAGCAATCAAACTTGTTAAGACTTGATTAATTGAAATAGGTTTCATATAGACAATTGACCACCCAAGTTGACCGGTGATTCACGAATGTTAAAACTTGTAAAAACTATATGTTGACATATATATGGATATATATATATATATATATATATATATATATATATATATATATATATATATATATATATATATATATATATATATATATATATATATATAGTTAACATGATATTATGATAAGTAAACATATCATTAAGTATAGTAACAATGAACTACATATGTAAAAACAAGACTACTAACTTAAGGGTTTCGAAACGAGATATATATGTAATGATTATCGTTGTAACGACATTTAAATGTATATATATCATATTAAGATATATTAATACATCATAATATCATGATAATGTAATAATTTAACATCTCTTTAGATATAATAAACAATGGGTTAACAACATTTAACAAGATCGTTAACTTAAAGGTTTCAAAACAACATTTACATATAACGACTAACGATGACTTAACGACTCAGTTAAAATGTATATACATGTAGTGTTTCAATATGTATTCATACACTTTTGAAAGACTTCAAGATACATATCAAAGTACTTCTACTTAACAAAATTGCTTAGATTACATCCTCATTCATTTTCATCAACAATTTTACTCGTATGCACTCGTATTTGTACTTGTACAATACATAGCTTCTAAATGTATTTACTATTGGTATATACACTCCAATGATCAACTCTTATTTGCCCATGTGAGTCACCTAATCATGTGGGAACCATCATTTAACATCTAACATGACTTATGAGCAAGGAAACAAAAACAAGAACTCCTTTTAACCCCACTCACCTTCACCACTCACCACCTACTCCATTTCACTTCCAATTTTCTTTCCAATTCTCTCTCAAAACATACACACTCTTCCATGAACATCTAAGTTACTATTTTTCCAGAAAAAATCATCAAATACAAGCTTTGGTTATAAAATATAATCATAAAAAAAAAAACGATTACTCAAGAACACATCAAGAACACTTCCAAGTTTACAAGTTTACTTCCAAGTTTCCTAATGCATTCCAAGCAATCATCTAAGATCAAGAAACCTTTGTTATTTACAGTAGGTTATCTTTCTAAATCAAAGTAATATTCATATTCAAGATTTGATTCAATTTCTATAACTATAACTATCTTAATTCGAGTAATAATCATACTTGAACTTGTTTTGTGTCATGATTCTATTTCAAGAACTTCCAAGCCATCAAAGATCCTTTGAAGCTCAAATTATTTTTCATCATTTCCAATAGGTTTACCTACTAAACTTGAGGTAGTAATGATGTTCATAATATCATTCGATTCATATATGTATAACTATCTTATTCGAAGATTTGAACATGTAATCACTAGAACATAGTTTAGTTAATTCTAAACTTGCTCGCAAACAAAAGTTAATCCTTCTAACTTGACTTTTAAAATTAACTACACACATGTTCTATATCTATATGATATGCTAACTTAATGATTTAAAACCTGGAAACACGATGAACACCATAGAATCGGATATACGCCGTCGTAGTGAAACCGGGGGCTGTTTTGGTTTGGATAATTAAAAACTATGATAAACTTTGATTTAAAAGTTGTTCTTCTGGGAAAATTATTTTTCATATGAACATGAAACTATATCCAAAAATCTTGGTTAAACTCAAAGTGAAAGTATGTTTTTCAAAATGGTCATCAAGATGTCGTTCTTTCGACGGAAATGACTACCTCTTTAGTAATTGACATGTAACTTAAATTTCCGAATATAAACCTATACTTTTTCTGTTTGGATTCTTAAATTAGAGTTCAATATGAAACCATAGCAATTTGATTCACTCAAAACGGATTTAAAATGAAGAAGTTATGGGTAAAACAAGATTGGATATTTTTGATCTTTTTAGCTACGGGAAATGTTTAACAAATCTATACAAATCATATCCTAGCTAACTTATATTGTATTATACATGTATTATAATATATTATGTAATCTTGGAATACCATAGACACGTATGCAAATGTTTTGACATATCATATCGACCCATGTATATATATTATTTGGAACAACCATTGACACTCTATATGCAGTAATGTTGGAGTTAGCTATACAGGGTTGAAGTTGATTCTAAAAATATATATACTTTGAGTTGTGATCTAGCCTAAGACGTGTATACACTGGGTCGTGGATTGATTCAAGATAATATATATCGATTTATTTCTGTACATCTAACTGTGGACAACAAGTTGTAGGTTACTAACGAGGACAGCTGACTTAATACACTCAAATCTTTAAAACATAATAAAAATGGTTGTAATTATATTTTGATCATACTTTGATATATATGTACATATTTGTATAGGTTCGTGAATCGATCCGTGGCCAAGTCTTATTTCCGAGGAAGGAAATATCTGTGAAAGTGAGTTATAGTCCCACTTTTAAAATCTAATATTTTTGGGATGAGAATACATGCAGGTTTTATAAATAATTTACAAAATAGACACAAGTATGTGAAACTACATTCTATGGTTGAATTATCAAAATCGAATATGCCCCTTTTTATTAAGTCTGGTAATCTAAGAATTAGGGAACATACACCCTAATTGACGCGAATCCTAAAGATAGATCTATTGGGCCTAACAAACCTCATCCAAAGTACCGGATACTTTAGTACTTTGAAATATATATCATATCCGAAGGGTGTCCCGAAATGATGGGGATATTCTTATATACGCATCTTGTTAATCTCGGTTACCAGGTGTTCACCATATGAATGATTTTTATCTCTATGTATGGGATATGTATTGAAATATGAAATCTTGTGGTCTATTGTTACGATTTGATATATATAGGTTAAACCTATAACTCACCAACATTTTTGTTGACGTTTAAAGCATGTTTATTCTCAGGTGAATACTAAGAGCTTCCGTTGTTGCATACTAAAATTAGGACAAGATTGGAGTCCATGTTTGTATGATATTGTGTAAAAACTGCATTCAAGAAACATATGTCTATGTAATATATTTCTATTGTAAACCATTATGTAATGGTCGTGTGTAAACATTATATTTTAGATTATCATTATTTGATAATCTACGTAATGTTTTTAAAACCTTTATTGATAAAATAAAGGTTATGGTTGTTTTAAAAATGAATGTAGTCTTTGAAAAACGTCTCATATAGAGGTCAAAACCTCGCAACGAAGTCAATTAATATGGAACGTTTATAATCAATATGAACGGGACATTTTAGTGTGTGCGTATGTGCTGAAGGCACTTACTACCACACCATGCAGAGCCTTTGGGCACCCACTAACACTTAAACCGTTCAAAATTATTACGTTACCCCAAGGATCTTACTTGCCACACCGGTTAAAACGATGCTCTTTCTTACATAACTCTAAGTCCTGACTTATTCCAAGAGATTCTCATTTAGTGATACTAACACCATCAGTATTCCGACTTTAGTATTAGTCATAACCTGTTTGGCATTTTTGCAAAGTCAAGAAGCGATTAACTTCTCGTCCTCATGCTCTATCCTTCATACCTCACTTTTTAGCAACGGCTTCACACGTGAACATTTTTGGCCCAAAGACTTATGTCCTGAAAATTATCAAAACTACATTTAATTCATTAGTTTTTATTACCTAGTGACATGTCACCCAATGATTCAAAGATTTTTCACTCAATCTTTTTCAACTCGTAACCTCTGAAATACGGAAAACTATGTTTATCAAAATTTTTGCACGTTGTTTATTTGTGCAGTCCTCACGAGATTTATGGACAAATGAAAATAATAAAATTTTCCTGTCACTTACGCAATTTATAAAATCATATATGTATGTATATATTTAAGTTAATAAATTTACCTTTCCTTATTTTGGTTGGTACATACTAAGATATACCTTCAAATTATTTAAAAATCGCTCCTTTATTGAGTTGTTTAACTTAAGTCAAATAGTTTTGTGCAAAATGGTACAGGTTGTACATACTTCTAAATTTACTAGGAACTTCGTTCCGTTTATGTTGTCACATCAAACTTTTAAAGGATTTTCAAAACTTCCATGGTTGATTTTATTAAAGGTTTTCGTATTGGACTACACCATGTATGGATCACACTTTTTCTCGCCCTCCGTTAGGGATGAAGCTTACTATTAAGATCTTTATTACAAACTCTTGAGCCACTTTGGATGGCAATTTTACAAAATTTGTTAAGAAGTCTTTGCGCTCATGAAATGTTTCTTTTAAGGTTAGACATGGCAAAAACGCGGGCCGATAAATCAGTTTTCTGGGGTACACTCATTGGTCACCCTATCGTAGGAAAGGCACTAGGCGGGTTTTTACTCTCAATATTTCACGGCTAATCACAACACCCTTGTAAACATCATCTCTATGAAACAGTAGGTTGAGGTACAAGAAATCATTTTTGGAGATTCTTTTCACTTGGAGTAAACCATTCTGTAGGACTGAGAGTTCACATATCTACTCATCCATGCATCCCCTTGAGTATAAGGATAAATTCAGAACAAACCGCTCGAAGAGTTCACTCTCGTTCGAAGATCACACCTTTCGCGCAATTTTCTTTCGGAAATGTAATATAAGATACCTTAAGAGTCTATGAATCTTGCTATCCTCTTGGAAGGGGACTGGTTAAAATATCTACGACACTGATGTGGATACTAATTATTAGTAATATATAAATTGTTATTAGTAATATATTTAATATATATCACATAACAACATTAATATTTTCATAATAAATACTAATTATTTATCTAAATTGTATAAAATAAATATAGTTAATTTAGTTATTAATGAAACATACAAGTTACTAAAATAACAATTAATAATAATATCTGAACTTATTCGATTACGATTATATGTTTTAATATATATACAAATGATATAGGTTCGTGAATCAAAGGCCAACCCTGCATTGTTCAGTTTCGTCATATGTATTTTTACTACAAAATACAGTATTGTAAGTTTCATTTGCTCCCTTTTTAAATACTTTTGCTATATATATTTTTGGGACTGAGAATACATGCGCTGCTTTTATAAATGTTTGACGAAATAGACACAAGTACTTAAAACTACATTCTATGGTTGGATTATTAAATCGAATATGCCCCTTTTTAGTCTGGTAATCTAAGAATTAGGGAACAGACACCCTAATTGACGCGAATAATAAAGATAGATCTATTGGGACCAACAAGCCCCATCCAAAGTACCTGATGCTTTAGTACTTCGAATTTATCATGTCCTAAGGGAGTCCCGGAATGATAAGGGATATTTTATATGCATCTTGTTAAGGTCGGTTACCAGGTGTTCAATCAATATGAATGATTTTTGTCTCTATGCATGGGACGATATTTATGAGAAATGAAAAATGAAATTCTTGCGGTCTATTAAAATGATGGAAATGATTATTTATGTTAAACTAATGAACTCACCAACCTTTTGGTTGACACTAAAAAGCATGTTTATTCTCAGATATGAAAGAAATCTTCCGCTGTGCATTTGCTCATATTAGAGATATTACTTGGAGTCATTCATGACATATTTCAAAAGACGTTGCATTCGAGTCGTCGAGTTCATCAAGATTATTATTAAGTCAATTATAGTTGGATATATTATAAAATGGTATGCATGCCTTCAACTTTCGATGAAATGAAAGTTTGTCTTTTAAAACGAATGCAATGTTTGTAAAATGTATCACATAGAGGTCAAGTACCTCGCGATGTAACCAAGAGTAATGTATTCGTTCTTATGGATTAGGACGGGTCATGGAAGTTGGTATCAGAGCGGTGGTCTTAGCAAACCTGGTCTGCATTAGTGTGTCTAACTGATAAGTCGTTAGGATGCATTACTGAGTCTGGACTTCGACCGTGTCTGCTTGTCAAAAGTTTTGCTTATCATTTCGTGTCGAAAATCATCTGCTTATCATCCTTAGGAAATTATTTGCTTATCATTCTTAGTCTAGACACATCTTACTGCATTGATTGCATGAATACTGTATAGACAAATTCATATCTTAGCGTATCTGCTAATCCATATCTTAGCGTATCTGTTACCGTAGACTTTATCTGATACGTCTCCCTAATTCCCTCCGTAAGTTACGGGATTTTCTGTACTATGTATATGTATTCTATGTAATTAGAATATCATCCGATATCCGAAAATCATTTCATATCGAAAACCCTTTATCTAACCGTACAATATGGAACTCGCAACTAGTTCAAGCTTCTCGGCTTCCGGCAGCTATTCCGATATGGATTCTCACTCGAGCTCCGAAAGCAGTGTGACCGGAATGGATCAACCAATTAGCCATCATCTATTCTGGATGAATTGTAGATGGGTTCGTAGTCTACTTAGTCATTAGAGACAAGAAGAAAGTGATCCCTTCCATCCACCACATTGCCCTCTTGGCGAAGAACCTGAAGCACTTACCAGCGAACCTATCCGAAACACCATTTTCTCTCTCATTTCCAGGGTATCTCGACACGATTATATTCTATCCACAATTCTAAACCTTATTCATCCACTCGTTCCGACCGACAATCATCCCAGAATAATGGAAGAAGTTAACGAGCTTCGCGCTCGAGTAATCAATTTGGAGAATATGGTGCAAAACTTACCAACTTCAGCAACATCACCGGCACCAACAGTACCACCAACAACCTGTAGTGACCCGAACTTTTCCATGTTTATGTATATTAAATGAAATTGATATTTACATGATTAAGTGTTTCCAACATGTTAAGCAATCAAACTTGTTAAGACTTGATTAATTGAAATAGGTTTCATATAGACAATTGACCACCCAAGTTGACCGGTGATTCACGAACGTTAAAACTTGTAAAAACTATATGATGACATATATATGGATATATATATATATATATATATATAGTTAACATGATATTATGATAGTAAACATATCATTAAGTATAGTAACAATGAACTACATATGTAAAAATAAGACTACTAACTTAAGGGTTTCGAAACGAGATATATATGTAACGATTATCGTTGTAACGACATTTAAATATATATATATCATATTAAGATATATTAATACATCATAATATCATGATAATGTAATAATTTAACATTTCTTTAGATATAATAAACAATGGGTTAACAACATGTAACAAGATCGTTAACTTAAAGGTTTCAAAACAACATTTACATATAACGACTAACGATGACTTAACGACTCAGTTAAAATGTATATACATGCAGTGTTTCAATATGTATTCATACACTTTTGAAAGACTTCAAGACACTTATCAAAGTACTTCTACTTAACAAAAATGCTTACGATTACATCCTCATTCATTTTCATCAACAATTTTACTCGTATGCACTCGTATTTGTACTTGTACAATACACAGCTTCTAAATGTATATACTATTGGTATATACACTCCAATGATCAACTTTTAGCAGCCCATGTGAGTCACCTAACCATGTGGGAACCATCATTTAACATCTAACATGACTTATGAGCAAGGAAACAAAAACAAGAACTCCTTTTAACCCCACTCACCTTCACCACTCACCACCTACTCCATTTCACTTCCAATTTTCTTCCCAATTCTCTCTCAAAAGATACACTCTTCCATGAACGTCTAAGTTACTATTTTTCCAGCAAAAATCATCAAATACAAGCTTTGGTTATAACCTATAATCATCAAAAAAAACGATTACTCAATAACACATCAAGAACACTTCCAAGTTTACAAGTTTACTTCCAAGTTTCCTAATGCATTCCAAGCAATCATCTAAGATCAAGAAACCTTTGTTATTTACAGTAGGTTATCTTTCTAAATCAAAGTAATATTCATATTCAAGCTTTGATTCAATTTCTGTAACTATAACTATCTTAATTCGAGTAATAATCTTACTTGAACTTGTTTTGTGTCATGATTCTATTTCAAGAACTTCCAAGCCATCAAAGATCCTTTGAAGCTCAAGTTATTTTTTCATCATTTCTAGTAGGTTTACCTACTAAACTTGAGGTAGTAATGATGTTCATAACATCATTCGATTCATATATGTATAACTATCTTATTCGAAGATTTGAACATGTAATCACTAGAACATAGTTTAGTTAATTCTAAACTTGTTCGCAAACAAAAGTTAATCCTTATAACTTGACTTTTAAAATCAACTAATCACATGTTCTATATCTATATTATATGCTAACTTAATGATTTAAAATCGAAAAACACGAAAAACACCGTAAAACCGGATATACGCCGTCGTAGTAACACCGCTGGCTGTTTTGGGTTAGTTAATTAAAAACTATGATAAACTTTGATTTAAAAGTTGTTCTTCAGGGAAAATGATTTTTCTTATGAACATAAAACTATATCCAAAAATCATAGTTAAACTCAAAGTGGAAGTATGTTTTCCAAAATGGTCATCTAGACGTTGTTCTTTCGACTGAATGACTACCTTTACAAAAATAACTTATAACCTATATTTCCGACTATAAACTTATAATTTTTCTATTTAGATTTATAAACTTAAGTTAAATATGAAACCATAGCAACTTGAATCACTCAAAACGGATTTAAAACGAAGAAGTTATGGGTAAAACAAGATTGGATATTTTTGCTTGTTGTAGCTACGTGAAAATTGGTAACAAATCTATATTAATCATATCCTAGCTAACTCATATTGTATTATACATGTATTCTAATATATTATGTAATTTTGGGATACCATAGACACGAATACAATGTTTTGACATATCATATCGACCCATCTATATATATATATTTCGGAACAACTATAGACACTCTATATGCAGTAATGTTAGAGTTAGCTATACAGGGTTGATGTTGATTCCAAAATATTATATATACTTTGAGTTGTGATCTAGCCTGAGGATTGTATACACGAGGTCGTGGATTGATTCGAGATAATATATATTGCTTTATTTTCTGTACATCTAACTGTGGACAACTATTTGTAGGTTACTAACGAGAACAGCTGGCTTAATAAACTTAAAACAGCAAAACGTATTAAAAATATTGTAAATATATTTTGAATATACTTTGATATATATGTACATATTTGTTATAGGTTCGTGAATCAACCAGTGGCCAAGTCTTACTTCCCGACGAAGTAAAAACCTGTGAAAGTGAGTTATAGTCCCACTTTTAAAATCTAATATTTTGGGATGAGAATACATGCAGTTTTATAAATGTTTTACAAAATAGACACAAGTAAATGAAACTACATTCTATGGCTGGATTATTAAACCGAATATTCCCCTTTTTAGTCTGGTAATCTAAAAATTAGGGAACAGACACCCTAATTAACGTGAATCCTAAAGATAGATCTATTAGGCCCAACGAGCCCCATCCAAAGTACCGGATGATTTAGTACTTCGAATTCATCATGTTCGAAGGGAGTCCCGGAATGATAGGGGATATTCTACATGCATCTTGTTAAGGTCGATTACCAGGTGTTCACCATATGAATGATTTTTATCTCTATGTATGGGATGTATGTTGAAATATGAAATCTTGTGGTCTATTATTACGATTTGATAAATATATAGGTTAAACCTATAACTCACCAACATTTTGTTGACGTTTAAAGCATGTTTATTCTCAGGTGATTATTAAGAGCTTCCGTGTTACATGCTAATATATGGACAAGATGTGGTGTCAGCATGCTTGTATAATATTGTTTAAAACTGCATTCGAGATTTACTTTATTGTAACATATTACAATTGTAAACCAATATGTATTGGTAGTGTGTAAGTGTGATATTTTAGATTATCATTTCTGGATAATCTAGGTGTTGACTTTTTAACCTTGTCGATAAAATAAAGGTTATGGTTTGTTTTAAAAATGAATACAGTCTTTGAAAAACGTCTCATATAGAGGTCAATACCTCGCAACGAAATCAATTAATATGGAACGTTTATAATCAATATGAACGGGACATTTCACAACCCAAGTTTCCACATCACACGCCTCAACATCTCATTTTGTACCTCGAGCATAATCATCATGCTACATATCGTTCTATATCATTTATGTTCGTTCTACATGACGATTATGTAATTTCTAATGTTTTAGAGATTATATATTCTAGTTCTAACGGTAAATCAAATGAGATTAATATCATATTGACTCATTAAATCCATGATTACATCTGAAGTAAATATATATGTATATATATTTTCATAAAGATTGTAATTAAAAGTCTTTTGTACAAACTGTTAATGGTGAAAATATTTTAACGGGTAGGTAATACCCGAGGAATATTTAGATTTCACATTAATAAGTTACACTGTACAATCTTCGAAGCTGATTCAACAGTCATTTACTATCCTACTTACAACCACCGATATACGTATCCGTTCAGCGCAGAATAACCATTTTCATCCAATTTCATATTTGGATTATGATTTACCAGAATCCAACAAGTGGCATAATGAAGAAAACATTGGACAAAATAAAATTTGTTAGAAACAAACAAATTAACTATGAGAAATTTTGTTAAGAATCTACGCTAACTGTTCCTAGCTAACTGATTACATTTTATTTATGGCAATTTAATTATCGTAATTTATATTCTCGCAATTTTATTTATTGTTATTTAATTTCTGTTATTTATTTTACGCACTTTAAATATCGGGACACGTATACAAGGTTTTGACATATCATATCGACGCATCTATATATTATTTGGAATAACCATAGACACTCTATATGCAGTAATGACCGAGTTAGCTATACAGGGTTGAGGTTGATTCTACAATAATATATATACTTTGAGTTGTGATCGAGTCTGAGACATGTACACGGGTCAAGATACATATTAATTAATTCAAATATTATATATTAAATTATTGAACTTCTAACTGTGAACTATCAACTATGAACTGCCGACAATGAACAATTAAAATGAATTAAAATATTGTTTATAACATATGAAACTAAACAATTCTTCAAGTTTGCCACTTGATTTCATCTTAAACCTCATTTGTATCTTGATGATTACAATCTGCATTCAAACCTTTCATGATTCTTGAAAATACCTCAATCGAGAAGATGAACCAAACGCACTTCACCGACGGAAGAAAAGATTGATGCATATAGTTATGCACCTGAAAACACTCGGAACCTAAGTAAACGTTTAACACGTATCTGTGATAGCTCCTTTGGCATTGTTATTACCGAAAATAACATTGTAATTCTTTTTCAAATTAGCCAATTTTGTCACAGCTCCAGCAAGTCAACTTCGACTTTTCAATCGTACTAGTCTTATTATAACCTTGATGTATACGATTGCCCTTTCGTCATTGTTTCCGAGGAACCATTTATATCTCACCACATTAGCAGTAAACTTACCAACAACTTCATTGATCTTTGACTTTTCAAAAAATCATTATCTTTATCGAAACCCTACCCGCGTTTTGTAATGAGAATTTCTATACCAATTACTGGAAATCAGCAATCAGTATTTTAAAATCTCGCAGCATGGCTACATCAACAGTTATAAGTATACATATAATCCTTATCTCTTAGAATTATGATCTTCCATCCTGAAATTCTGAAAAGCACCCAGCCTACGAATCAATACTCAGAATGTTGAAAAAGCTGAATGAAGCAACAAAAATTGTAAACGACGTTAATAGTCAAAAGTTTGATGATAAAGAATGGAGTATTAGAAACGCTCAATAGAAAATCTAGTACTAAAAAGCGGATTATGCGAAATTATGAAGGAGACTGTGGATAAATTACAAGGACTAAACTTGTACATAAAGAATCCTGATGATTCTGATTCTGATGAAATCATTAACGAATACCTTGCTCCTGACTCTAAACCCTGCAGACAATATTTTTCATCATCCTCTGATATTAAAAATTCTAAGATATCATCGTATCCTTTATTATAAATATCCTCGATATTTCTGAAGATATTTTCATAACTATTCTCATCTGAAATCATTTCTCTCTTCGCGTTATCAGCATTATATCAGAAAGGAAACTGTTTTAGTTTCTAGATTCTGAAAAATTCGAATTCAAAATATGAATGTTTTTGAAGAAGTGTTGAGAACTGAAGCATGAGTTAGTATAATATAATGACACTTGATTAATGTGATTATATTACATTAAGTCATGCTGAGTTTCTAATGGAACGTGATGATTCACAGACCATAACGTCATCATGTGCCATGTTACAGGACTCTTACATTCTACTTAATTTCCAAATATACCAAGAACATAATTTCTTGATAGTTCTATCTTTTCGAAATTTTCTGGTAATTTAACAAGTCAGATTATCGCATTTAACCAAAGAGGATACTAATTTCCTTAATTACCGAAGAATCAAATCCTATATAGATTATGAAGATTTTCTTTAAATCCCTTGAATTCCGGAAATCCACTGTGACTACGTCAAAAGTTAAATCTCTATCTCAAACTTTTGTGACAGCTTCACTCGTACGATTCACATAATCAAATTGTTTTATCTATATTAATCAATAATGATAAAACTCTATTTATCAACTCATATGCGTCATGAAAACATACTTATTGTCAGCCATGACCATCCTAACCAAATTTCGGGACGAAATTTCTTTAACGGGTAGGTACTGTGACAACCCGGAAATTTCCGACCAAATTTAAACTTAATCTTTATATGACTTCGGCACGATAAGCAGAGTCTGTTAAACTAAGTCTCAAAAATTTTTAACTGTTATCATATATATTAAATTACCCTGTGACTATTTCCGACGATTCACGAACCTTTAGACATAAATAGAGATGTATATGTAAATAACTATACATGTAAATAATTATATATTGTAAATCAAATATATTAGAGAACTATTATGTGATTTAATTATTATGAAAGATAACTTAGAAGAAATAAATATTATTACCATTATCATTAAAAACACTTATTATTATAGTTACTGTTATTATTATTATAAAAATAATACGAGTTATTATGATCATTATTAATATTATTATTATTATTATTAGTATTAGTATTATTATTAATACTTAACATTAATACTAATATAATGAAATAGCATTAGTACTATTATTAATATTAATATTATTATTAAAATTATTATAATTATTATTATTGTTATACAATTTATTATTATTATCATTTAATATTAATATTAATATTATTATTATTATTATTATTATTATTATTATTATTATTATTATTATTATTATAAATATTAATTATTAATATTAAATTTAATATAGATAGATACAAAAACAGATATAGATAAAATCAGTTTCATGTCTATATCAAATTCTCCTTTCCTTATTCTGCTCGTGATCTTTTGTTTCTCACCATTCTTCTAAACAGCTGTATTAATCGATTATAAACCTCATACCATTGATTTCAATTCGAGATGGGAAAACAAAATTCTTAAAGAACACAGAACCATTTTTTTTTCTTTCTTTATAACTCAAACCTATTAAACCTCTGATCCGATTAGAAGCAAATTACAGAAAATTAAAAATGCAGAAGTGTTGTAAATCATGTCGTGAACATTTCTTCAAATTCCCAGGTTTTAATTCGCAAAATCAAACTCAAATTCGAAGAGTCAAACTTTGAATCAAAAGTCAACTGAAATTTGATTTCTCAAAATTCGAAGTTTAAAGGTCGTTTCAGGTTAAATAGATAATTCGCGAGTATTATAGGGGTGATTTGAAATAGGTCTCATGAAGATATTATGATCTAAAACTCTTTAGATTTTAAGTTTGATTTTTAGTTCAAATATGGAAAAGAAGAAACTGTCTTCGATTAATTTTAGTATTTGAAACTGTTAAGGACTGAATTACTTCATTAATAAGATTAATCGCTGTTTATGGAATCTGTTTCAATCGATTTTTAAGCATAAATTGATTGATTCACTCCTTGGGGTCATCTCCATTCGAATAAAATCTTATGAAGAAGATGAATGCAGAGTTTTAATTAAATAGAATTTCACTGTGAGTTAAAGCAGAAATGGTATAACAGCTGAATGGTTTGGACTTGCTTTGGGTTAGCGGGAGGTCTCGGGTTCGATCCCGGGCTGGGGCATTCATTTTTTTAAAGCTTCTTTTAAAGGTAGCCATATTTTGTTATTATTATTATTATTATTATTATTATTATTATTATTATTATTATTATTATTATTATTATTATTATTATTATTATTATTATTATTATCATTATTACTATTATTATTATATTTATTGTTATGTTATATTTACTATTATTAATTATTGTTGTTATATAATAATACTAATAATATGAATATTACTATCACGAATATTATTATCATGATAGTATTATTATTATCATTAAGTATTATAGATTGTTATTATGAAAATAATAATGATTTGATATGTTTTGATAATAAAGAATATAAGTATTATGATTATCCTTAATATTAATATCCTAAGTATTATAATTGTAATTATTATCATCATTAATATTAATATTAAAATTATTATTACTATTATTATTAATTATAAGTATTATTATTAGTATTATCAATTAGGTTATTATTAGTAGAATCATTATGATTAAAACCATTATCATTGATATTAAAACTATTATTATAATTATTATTATTATCAGTATTATTATGATGACTATTATTACTAAAAATATCATTATATTTAATAATAGTATTGAAATTATCATTTAACAATAATATTGATATTATTATTAATATGACTATTAAAATTTCCATTAAAACCATCATTTTTATTACCATTATTATTAAAAATATTATTTTTATGAAAACTAACATTTTTATTATCATTTTATTTAAGTTATTACTAACCTTACTTTTATTATTATTATTATTATCAAAACTATTAATATCAATCATTACTAAAACTAATTATTTTTAGTAATATTATTATTATTATCATAATAAAAAAATATAAATTGTTATTAGTAATATATTTAATACATATCACATAACAACATTAATATTTTTATAATAAATACTAATTATTTATCTAAAGTATATAAAATAAATATAGTTAATTTAGTTATTAATGAAACATACAAGTTACTAAAATAACAATTAATAATAATATCTGAACTTATTCGATTACGATTATATATTTTAATATATATACAAATGATATAGGTTCGTGAATCAAAGGCCAACCCTGCATTGTTCAGTTTCGTCATATGTATTTTTACTACAAAATACAGTATTGTAAGTTTCATTTACTCCCTTTTTAAATGCTTTTACAATATATATTTTTGGGACTGAGAATACATGCGCTGCTTTTATAAATGTTTGATGAAATAGACATAAGTACTTAAAACTACATTCTATGGTTAGATTATTAAACCGAATATGCCCCTTTTTAGTCTGGTAATCTAAGAATTAGGGAACAGACACCCTAATTGACGTGAATCCTAAAGATAGATCTATTGGGCCCAACAAGCCCCATCCAAAGTACCGGATGCTTTAGTACTTCGAATTTATCATGTCCGAAGGGAGTCCCGGAATGATAGGGGATATTCTATATGCATCTTGTTAAGGTCGGTTACCAGGTGTTCAATCCATATGAATAATTTTTGTCTCTATGCATGGGACGATATTTATGAGAAATGAAAAATGAAATTCTTGTGGTCTATTAAAATGATGGAAATGATTATTTATGTTAAACTAATGAATTCACCAACCTTTTAGTTGACACTTGAAAGCATGTTTATTCTCAGGTATGAAAGAAATCTTTCGCTGTGCATTTGCTCATATTAGAGATATTACTTGGTGTCATTCATGACATACTTCAAAAGACGTTGCATTCGAGTCGTCGAGTTCATCAAGATTATTATTAAGTCAATTATAGTTGGATATATTATGAAATGGTATGCATGTCGTCAACTTTCGATGAAATAAAAGTTTGTCTTTTAAAACGAATGCCATGTTTATAAAATGTATCACATAGAGGTCAAGTACCTCGCGATGTAACCAAGTGTAATGTATTCGTTCTTATGGATTAGGACGGGTCATGAAAGTTCTGTAACATCCCAGGTAACACGTTCCCCGTAGCATGATATTGTCCGCTTTGCCCGTGGGCGCACGGATTTTTTTTGGCGACCAACCACGACGAGCACTTTCCCAGGAGGTCACCCATCCTGGTAGTACTCTCGCCTGAGCACGCTTAACTGCAGAGTTCTCATGAGATCTACTGCGCTTGTGGTCCCAAAATGCGTCATGCTAGGAAAGGTCTCCACACCCTTATAAGGCATGCTTCGTTCCCCTCTCCAACCGATGTGGGACGGATGTAACACGGATGTTATAATCCTCCCCCCTAATGGGACACAGAGTCCTCGCTGTGCACGTTTGGTCCGGGGCCTGACTCTGATACCATCTGTAGATACAGTGGGGACAACCACCGTTCCACCCAATGTTTTCCCAGCTAACCGCCTGGTGACCATTAAGTGTACCTCAGATACTAATTTTAGGGCCTGCCTCTCGGCTACTGCCAACCCTCTTAAGGGATCGTAAGGAGTAAGAGCCAATGCTTCGTCACAGGTAACACTGTGAGAACCTCTTTATGACTAACCCGCTACACATGGACGGCGTTATACCAGCTCTGATGCCATCTGTAACATCCCAGGCAACACGTTCCCCGTAGCATGATATTGTCCGCTTTGCCCGTGAGAGCATGGATTTTTCTTGGCGACCAACCACGACGAGCACTTTCCCAGGAGGTCACCCATCCTGGTAGTGCTCTCGCCTGAGCACGCTTAATAGTAGAGTTCTCATGAGATCTGCTGCGCTTGTGGTCCCAAAACGCGCCATGCTAGGAAAGGTCTATGCACCCTTATAAGGCATGCTTCGTTCCCCTCTCCAACAGATGTGGGACGGATGTAACACGGATGTTACAACTTCAACATGTAACTGAAAGGATAAAGTTACATTATAGAACTGTTTTTCATTCCATCCAAAGATAAGTTCACCTGCAGTATGGTAAACTAGGTGGTATCCTTCATTGTTCGTTCAGAACGTCCTGAAGACATTATAAATAATTAAGGCTTGCATTGCCTATAAGTCCGATTAGTTTGAAATCCAGGGGTCAGTAAAATCCATGGCTACCACAATCCAGACATCAAATCGCATGGTTGTGATCACCATGTTTTCCATTCTACCTGTCAGCTTGGTATTGCGACATAAGCTCGATGTTTTAGATGAGTTTGGTAACATTCACGATGCATTTCATGCATCCAGCCTACTGAAGATGCTTGTAAGGCTAACGACATCATCTTTCCTTTTGTGGGTATATATTCGGATGACATATTCATGTTAGCAAGAAACGAAACCAAACTGTTGATCTCTTAGGACAAGAGACTTAATTAATGGCATATACCTATTCTTACTTTCATACGCCCAAGTACCTTTCAAGGTAAATAGTTCACTCCTGAGCCCACGAGACTCTCGAAACTTTGATACACTCCTTCCTATTCAAATACGGTATCATTGTTGGTCACTCCTCAAAATTTCGGGACGAAATTTTCATTAACAGGTGGGTAATGTAACGACCCGACTTTTTCGACTTGCTTTTGTGCTTTGTGCTTTCACGAAACTGCGTATATGTACGTACTGAGCTAGTTTATGCTCTAGGATCTTATTTAATGATTAATTACTTTCATTAATATCTTACAACGTGCTATTAAGTGTGTAATCACTTAACTTGATCCCCGAAAGCTTTTACGACCGTTGATGTCACTTGACGTTTGAAACGAACTATGTACTTGGTACACGTTTAACTTTGGTCATAATCGGAATATTATGACTAAGTAATACTAATTGTTATTTTATAATAACAATTACTTGGGTTTTTTGATGCTTAATTACGCTTAGTAATTTACTAGAACACACTAGTTAGTCTTGTTGGACTTTCTACCTTGTTGGACCTTAGCCCACCCTACACTAGCTAGTGGACTATTTAATTAGCCCAATTATAATAAGTTAGTGACCCATAATAATGAAAGACAAATGCTCATTTATTAGAGGGAACATACTAGCATTTTTGTTAAGCATTATCCTTAATGTTGCATGGGATCCTAACATAAGCACCAACTTTAAACAACCATTAACCAAAAAGCAAAAAGGTGTCCCCTTGTCCCCCCTACTAAACCTATGGCCTACATAACCTCCCCACACCCTCACCTCCTATAAATACCAAGCTTATCCCATTCATTTCACACTTGATTTCATTTACAAATTACACACACTTACTCTCTAAATCTCTCTCTAGTCTTTCTCACTCTAAAAAGTGTAAGTTTTAAATTTTCTTTCTCTTCTTCTTCCCTTCATATACACGACATCATCATCATCATTTAATGGATTTAGCTTTTAGCTTTTGATCTTGTTATATCTTGTAGATTCAAACTTGGGTTTGAATCCTTCAAGAACATGAAAGATTCAAGCTTTCTAGCTTTGAATCTTCATTTACTTGTTAGATCTAGCTTGTGATTTCTTTGTTTTGTTATAATGATCAAAACTTGTGTTTATGATCTTCATGTATCTTAAAGATCCAAGCTTTATGCTTCAAGATCTTCAAGAACACTAAAGATCCAAGCTTTCTAGCTTAGGGTTTCATTATTATGTTAAATATCTTAGCTTTTTAGCTTATGGTCTCATTACATTCTATGGCTGGATTATTAAACCGAATATGCCCCTTTTTAGTCTGGTAATCTAAGAATTAGGGAACAGACACCCTAATTGACGCGAATCCTAAAGATAGATCTATTGGGCCCAACGAGCCCCATTCAAAGTACCGGATGCTTTAGTACTTCGAATTCATCATGTCCGAAGGGAGTCCTGGAATGATACGGGATATTCTATATGCATCTTGTTAAGGTCGGTAACCAGGTGTTCACCATATGAATGATTTGTATCTCTATGTATGGGATGTATATTGAAATATGAAATCTTGTGGTCTATTATTACGATTTGATAAATATATAGGTTAAACCTATAACTCACCAACATTTTTGTTGACGTTTAAAGCATGTTTATTCTTAGGTGATTATTAAGAGCTTCTGCTGTTGCATGCTAAAATATGGACAAGATTTGGTGTCAGCATGCTTGTATAATATTGTTTAAAACTGCATTCGAGATTTACTTTGTTGTAACGTGAACGTGTCATGTAAATATTTGTACGAACTATTTAGTCGTAAAGTCATTAAATTGTTTTCATGGTAATACGGATGTGGATTTTGGATGTTGGAATCGGGTATTGGAAATGTTAAGACACTTTGGTTGATAAAATCATAGTTAACACTCATTTGTAATGGGTCTTAATTACAACTTTTGTTGTGTTATGGGTCATTGTAACTAGTCGATGTTTGTAAATGTTTGACCTTGTTGAAATTGTTGTTAGTGATAAACATTGGGTCAAAAGGTGTCAATTTTGGGCAAAATGAGGAATAAAGTAGTTTATCCACCTGGTTAAACCAATATGTATTGGTAATGTGTAAGTGTGATATTTTAGATTATCATTTCTGGATAATCTAGGTGGTGACTTTTTAACCTTGTCGATAAAATAAAGGTTATGGTTTGTTTTAAAAATGAATGCAGTCTTTGAAAAACGTCTCATATAGAGGTCAAAACCTCGCAACGAAATCAATTAATATGGAACATTTATAATCAATATGAACGGGATATTTCAGACTACACGTCTTTTAGATTTGTATAGAGGTCGTAACAGCTGTCTGAATTCAGCCTTTTGTTTCGATCTCTATTCTTGTTAAACTTACCTTAGTGTTGATGAATGATGATGATAATGATTATGTTGATGATGACACTTAAACTTAGTTTATGAACTTTTAAACTTATGGGGACAACATACTGACCTAGTGACCTTTGACTTAGGTTGACGACCTTTCGGACCGACTTACTACCTGCATATGTTTCATATCGACTTTTACTGCTTATTCACTGTGAGTTATAGCATCCCTTTTCTACTTTTACTATTTTTGAGACTGAGAATACATGCACTTTTTACGTTTTACATACTAGACACAAGTACTTAAACTTTACATATGTGTGGGTGATATAACGGCAAAAAGATTCCCCTTAGCTCGGTAACGTTTAATCATTGGTTTCCTAACCGTGAACGCGAATCTTAGATATGGATCCATAGGGTTTGTCAACCCCACTCGGGCTAGTTGCGCTAGCATTCAATGGGTATTTAATACTTCGAGGACAAACGCACTCACCAAGTGCACTTTTAGGGGGTGATATACATACGTTAAGTCTAGTTACCGGGTGTCCACGGTTAAGCATATACTTTATCATACTATTTTGAAACGCTGGTTGAAGCACTGAAATCTCGTGGTCTACATTACATTACTGAATACAAACAAACTATAGCTCACCAACATTCGTGTTGACTTTTAAGCGTGTATTTCTCAGGTGCTTAGACGATGTTGCTTCCGCTATTAGAATTACTGTCTTGGTGTTATAGACTTGCTGTTATGGACCTGCTGTGTTAGATTTCCGCTGCATTACTTAGAGATGTCTCCATTATGGAACTTTTCTTTTGCATTCATAACTTATGTTATTTTCAAACAATGACTTTGTAACGACCTTTGTGTCAAGTTATCTTTTGTAAAACGCTATCTTTTTATGAATTCAAAACTGGTTTTCAAACATCATATAGTGTTTGACCTTGTAATGATCCTGTTGTTGATGAACCGTACACGATGGTTTTGTACGGGGCGTCACATTTTATGTAGTAATATAAGTTGATTTAACATGTAATTTAAGTATTTAGATATATTTATTTTTTACTTATACAAAAAATATGTGTTAATTCTTAAAAAAATTTGTCATCTCCTACGACATAATTTTAATTCCTAAAGAAAATAAAAAGTACATAATTCAAATTCCTAAATAATACATAAATTACTCATTAACTGTACGGAAATATGTTGATAGGTTCCAAACGAGTTCGGTTAGATCTGTTTGCAATTGAGTGTGAACGTTCATATCTCTTTTTTCCTCCATTCTTACATCTCGATCCCTCAAATTCCTTTCTTCCCGTCGTGGTCGGTTCTTGGGTTAGAAATCATTCTTTCTTCTACTGTCTAAACACAGAATCATTATCTTCTTAAATCAGTTATGTAATATAACACAAGCACACATATGTCTTCAAATTTTGTTGAAGTACAAAGATTTCGTCGAAGTTTTTAACATTGCAAATATACCCTGAAGTACTTTGAATGTGCGCCCAACATCTTTTCTTGCACTTTCTTGAAACCATTTAAATTTTTTACGTGGCTCGTCAGTTGGAGTATTGAACGCTTTGATATACCATCAAATGATAAGGTGGAGCAGTGCCATATTATATAGTCTTAAACAACGGTGAATAATTTAAAACATTAATGTCGTTGTTTGTACCTGACATACTAAAAAATGCATGTCATATCCACATATCTTGATAATCGACTGCTTCAAGCATAATTGACGGGGCTTTTTTTTATTACCCCTATGATATAGTGGCGACTCCACTTAGAGTCAAGTACGGTCAAAGAACCCCATTAAATAAATTTTTTATATATAAAATACTATTAAAATTGTATAGGACATCACTAAATTTATTAACAAAACCCTATATATATATATATATATATATATATATATATATATATATATATATATATATATATATATATATATATATATATATATATATATATATATATATATATATATATATATATTAAGTTATTAACTTTTATGGATGTAAATAGTCATTGTGTAAGAAAACAAAAGTACAAAATACCACACAAATTGTATATGATGCCATTAAGTTTTAATTCTAGAATGGTGACTGCTAGTATACCATCATTGCCACGCAACAGGACAATTCTTCCTTTCTCAATAAATTATATACTACCAAGCATACCCGGTATACCATGTTTTTGTGCATGGAAATTATAAAGTCGAGCAATATCTTCGGCATATGGTTTTCAAAAACTCTCTAGCGAATAAATGGAATACGCATTTGAAAAGGTAATCTAGACGGTTAGCGGGCATTTTCTCACTAATTTGTAAGTATCAAGGTTGGAAAACACGTGATACGGGGTCGAGACGGTCGGGTCCTAAAAAGGTCGAGATGTTCAGACGGGGGACGAGACGGACGTTGACCAAAGTTGACTTTTATATATATAAGTATATATGTGTACATATTTTAAAGCCAAAAACTTTAATTGACTAATTTGTACCCATAATCGCTATCACAATTAATATAATACAGAAAAATCAAACAAAAATATGACACATTTGACCGATTTTACCGACTTTCTGACTTTTCCGAATTTTGGGAGACTTTGACCTGATTTTTTTCAACTTTGACCCGAATTTTGACCGTTGACTGTTACATTATACGGTTTTCTTCGAGATGGGACGGGCTAGTCACCAAATCGTCGCAACGGCCCGAGACAGGGTGTTTTGTAACAGTGGTAAGTATTCGTTAAACATATCCGGACATGTTTCATACGTCATTTGACATTTGGCGGATGTGCACTTTTGTAGTGTTGTCAAACTTTGCTAGCGACTTACATCGTGAAACAACCCAACCCGTATTTAACACGAGTAATTTTTTTTTTTTTGGTAAATAAACCATTAGCGCCCAAAATAACGGTTACATACAACCCATTTAACAATATCACAAGTTTAATGTTTACAAAAGGCACGAAGGCCATTAATCAAATGTAATACAAGTTCGACCCACTTAAAATGATAGTTTTAATCCAAACTACACCCGAGCATGGTTTGGGGCTAAACTACCCAAAATGCTAGGTCGGCTTCAACAGCTTTAACACAATCCAACATGGGGAACTAGTATCCAACAACCCCCTTTCCCTTATCCGCACCTGAATCTAAAAAGATAAACAACGAGAGGGGTAAGTTAACGCTTAGTGAGTACAATAAGTATACAGATGCATATATAACCTACTTACTTGCAGTCACAAACACAATACCGCATACAAGCAAGCAATTCGACAACCATGCAAACATCATGCATAAACTACTATCCACGATTCACAATAAGCTAGAAATAACAATAGCATATGGTTCACAATTTAATATGCTAAATACAAATTCACACAACCATGGTTAACCAATCGAACAAGGGAACGGTACTTCAAAGACCGTCGGAGTTCATAACATCCATTAGTGTACATTACTCTGCGTATTCACTAATCCCCCGGGTGATGTCTTGAACACTGCGACTAACTCACCCCCATGACAATGTGGAGTCTTGAACACCGCGACAATTCCACATGTCAATCAAACCAATGAGTGATGTCTTGAACACCGCGACAATTTCACTCCCATGACAATGTGGTGTCTTGAACACCGCGACAATTCCACATGTCAATCAAACCAATGAGTGGTGTCTTGAACACCGCGACAATTCCACTCCCATGACAATGTGGTGTCTTGAACACCGCGACAATTCCACATGTCAATCAAACCAGTGAGTGGTGTCTTGAACACCGCGACAATTTCACTCGTTACATAGAATGTAGTGTCTTAAACACGTCGACAATTCCAAATTCCACGCTACACAAATAAGTACATCATATACGTACATGTATAATTATTCCACTTACCTTAACACGTCATTGGAGATTAAACACTTCCGTATGCTTCAAAGCAAAGTACCTAATACATTAAGTACACATTCAATATACAACTTGTGGAACCAACCACCATACTTACACTTGATCATTTAATGACCCAATTGCATTAAATAACTCAACTACACCAAAACCGCCCATAAATGGCCAAGACTCATCTTTAATCATTAAAGCTAGTGATTTAAAGTCTACTAACTCTAACTAACACAAACTTAGGGTATTTCATACCCATTTCACCCAATTAGGTCAACCATTACCCATTTGACCCGTTTTAACACTTAGACTCACAATTTAAGTCAAACTTGACCTATTTACAAATCTTTCATCATTTACAAGTGTAATAGTGACTAACAACACCATTTAACACTTACAACCTCAATCCATATGACCAAAACCCTAGACTAACACCTTTTGGGTTTTCTTGCATCATATTAACCCAAATCCACCCATTAAGTCCCCAAATGGGTCTTACAAGACTCAAATGGCCAAACCCTAGCCATAAATTAACTAAAACTCAAAATACGAAGTTAAGACTTACCAACACTATCCACTCGAAGTCAAGAACGAGAGGAACAATATTACTTCTTGCTCCTAAGATCGATTCACAATTCTTCACCTTCAATTCTTAGTTTGAATCAAAGTGGGTTTAGTGTTTTGAGAGTAAAATAGAGAAGAAAATGGAAAAGAAAATGAATAAAAAGGATAAGTGGCTGAGACTTAAAGTCTCAATCAGATCTACACGCGAAAAGAAGAATATACCCTCGAACCACACCTTTTAAAAACTAATTTCGGAACCAGACTGTCAAGATGGTCGCGGCGCGACCCCAATTTTCCGCGGCGCGGCATTTCACGTGAAATTCGGGCTGTTTGATCCACCTCCTGATTCTGGTTTGCGTTGTTTATCGCGGCGCGGCCGTCACCATCGCGGCCGGCATTTGCCCACAACTGACCCGTTCGACAATTTTAAACCAACTATTGATTCACGCGACTTTTATGCTTCGTTCTCGCTTCTCATACACACCTAATCTTCGTCCTAAGGCCTCGCCCGACTTAACACCATCAAAAACTCATGCATATACTTATACATGCATACATTCTCATATAATATATATATATATATATATATATATATATATATATATATATATATATATATATATATATATATATACACACACACACACACACACATTTACACAACAACTAACACTTTAATTTATTTATCATATAAACGAACGAGTTATAAGCGTACTAACGATTAAATATGTACCTTTAGACACGTGTGAAGAAAACGGGATGTTACACATCGGAACCTTATCTAAAAAACAAAAATAATCGGGAATATACTAGTAGAAAAGTTGGTTATACCTTTGACGGTTCGTTGAAATCATTTACGACTCATATGATAACGTCGTTTAAATTTGTAAGGTGGATAGTTTGGTGTTTTCGAGAAATAACCGTTGTATATATATCCTTTGTGCGTAACTTTCACGATCCCTTGTAATATAAAGACGGGTCCGAGAGATTCGTGAATTACTAGCCTCTTGGGTGACTAGATTGACAAATTGAATAATTTATTGGTCGTCAGAATCGAAATCGAGAAGAAACTCGAGTATTTTATATGTTTTATCCATTGCAAATTTAAATTTGTATGTAATTTGAGAGAAAAATGAAAATAAGATGTATGTGTGGTGAAAACGGTTGAATTTATGTAAGTATATATAAGAAAACAAAATTGGGTTTCAAATTTTGTATTAATTTGAATATTCAAACGGTTATATGCTCGAACTGGTCAAAAAATGACACGTGCTCATAGCCGTGAGTCTTCATGTGGGATTCCATCCCACGGGACCTCCCATGCCAAAATCCATACCTTGTTACCCGAGTTTGAGGCGTGAGTTTTCAATTAGGTCACTACCCACACCGTGGGTTTTCAATTGTAACATGTGGTTTAAATACAACCTTATGGGTTGTCATTAAATTTTTCATGAGATTAATTTTGAAAATTTACGAATGATGGCTCTATTAATCGAGTCAACACTAAGCGTCGATTTATTGGCGTCTTGACAGTTGTTTGGAATCTAAATTGAACTTTGGGCAGGTTTAAAATTCATGGAAATTTGATACTACCATTTTCATGGCGTCCACACTTTTTTTGTTTTTTTAACCTACTTAATGGCCGGAGGTTCATCCGGAAGCAATCTCTCTATACTTAGAACATCGAGAGGGAGGACTTTCTCTACTTTTGGGGTGTTTCACTATGGTAGAGAAACAATTTCTCTTTATTTTAGTATAGAAAATAATTGTGTACATCTTACCTCCCTATATTCCACTTACGTGAAATTGAATTTTATTATAGTTGTTGTATAGTTCATTCAATGTTTTTATCATGTGCCTTAAGGGCACAAATTATTTTTCCCTTCTTAAAATCATAAAATGTAAATTGAAATATTAGATCATTATATCATTACCACTAAGCTTGTAGTATATGACACTTTTAAATGAGTTTTCACGCTTAAAGTGTGAATATAAGTTAGAAGTGTAAAAAATATAGTGTAAGATTTTTTATGCGTATAAAAGTGCGATGACAAAATTTCTAAGTATTATTAATTTTTTGCCACTTTTAAGTATCATCGGGTTTTTCTTTTTAACATTTTTAAGTGTCAAAAATTTTGTGACACTTATATGTGTTAAAAATATGTCAAATTATTCAGGTTTTTTAATGTTAAAAATAATGATTAAATCGTCAAAAATGAAACTATTTGCAGTGAGTTATTTTTTTTTTAACTATTGACAATATTGTTTTAAGTTGGCTCATGTATAAGGTTAAATAAGTAACTTTTAGTTTGTCATTACTCAACACATAATTTAAACATTAGTGCACTATTTAGTTACAACTTATGGAATAGACGTCACACATATCCATACAAACACGTTATTAATTTCAAAATTTTAAAATAAAATAAAAAATAACTGTTGTTTTGCACGTCTATGAAGAGACTCAAAAAGTACCAATGATCAATCGAAAAAACAAAAGGAATTTTTTAATTCAATATTTATTTACTATTTTATCTTTAAAGAAAAACACATATATAAAATATAAATATCTATACAATGTTTATAAAATTCTATTTGTATGATGTCATATATATGGTTTTTCCTTTGTAAAAAAACATTCAAAAAAATTAAGAAAAAAAGAGAGGCCTCCTAGATGATGACATAAAACATTTTTTGTTTTGAATTATTTTTTAGAAGTTTTAATAAGATTAGTGATTAAAAAAATACAAAAAATAAATAAATAATAATAGTAAAAAAAAAATATTACTGAAAACAATATCACGCATGCTCCTTGAAAACAGATAATGTTCAAAAATTGCACGCTTCAGATAAAGATTGCATGCTATTCAAATATCACGCCACTCTCATCTTCAACAACAACAACAACAACAATACCCAATTCCACTAAAGTGGAGTATGGGGGATGTTAGATGTAGACAGTCTTTCCTCTACCCTAGAGTAAAAGGGAAGTCATTCCTCCCCCCACGGGTACCTATCGGTCCGCGGGTAAAAGAAGTCGTCCCTCCCTATACTATAGGTCAGAGAGGCTGCTTCCCAAGGACCTCCGGCCAGAAGAACCATGAAATCCGTTAAGTGAAGTAACTAAATGCAAGTAAAGTAAAGTAGATAAAAGGAACCTTACCATGGAAAATGTAAAGGTAAATATGGCATGTAACAAAGTAAAGTAAAAGAACATATAAGTGAAAACTGTAAGTGTCAAATATGCAAGTATAACAAGCCATGTAAGTTTAAAATATGTATGTAAGCATATAGGTATAAAGCATGTAGTTATAATATGCAGTATAAAACATATAAGTATACTATGTAAGCATAAAGACATGTAGCATGTAAATAAGTATAATGTAATGCACACAACATGTTGGGATATGCTACAATAAGTATTAGTATGTGGGAAAAAAAATAAATAAATAAAACATGGTAATACAAACATAAATGAAGCAAAAAAGCAAGTAGGCAAAAAGACATACGATAAAAATATATAAAACTAAATAAAAAATTAAAAAATAAGAATATAAAATAAAATATATATGCAACCTAGTCATCAATCCTAATTCTACTCCTCCACAAATTTCTATCAGAAGTCATGTCCTCGGTCAATAAAAGCTCCTTCATGTCAAACTTCAGTCTATCCTCCAACCTACGTGTAGGTCTACCTCTTCTCCTTACGCCGCCAACCGTGAGGGCTTCCACTCTCCTGACCGGTGATGTGGGTGGCCGCCTCCTTACATGGCCAAACCATCTAAGTCGTCCTTCTCTCATCTTGTTGACGATATTCCCAACTTTTAAGTTCTTTCTAAAAATTCCATTAGGTATCATGTCTAACATGGTCTTACTACACGTCCACCTAAGCATCTTCATTTCTGCCACCTCCATCCTCCTCTCTTGGGCCTTCGTCATTAGCCAACACCCCGATCCGTACAACATGGTCGGTCTAATCGCTACCTTGAAGAATTTTCCCTTCAATTTAAGGGGTATCTTCTTGTCGCACAAAACCCCTTTCGCAGCTCTCCACTTCAACCATCCTAATCTTATACGGTGAGACGCATCCTCACCTATCCTTCCCGATTTGTGTAACATTGATCCTAAGTATCTAAAGGAATCCTGTGGATGTAAGACCTGATCCCCAATACGAATATCCACAGTATCATTGTGATCTTCGATCCTCCCGTAGTCGCATCTAAGATACTCCGATTTAAGTCTACTAATCCGAAGTCCATTTTGTTCCAGGACATTCCTCCATTGCTCCAGCCTTTTGTTTAGCTCAACCTGAGATTCCGATACTAAAACAATATCATCGGCAAAAATCAAGCACCAAGGGATACTCCCTTGTATCCTATGAGACAGGTCGTCTAAGACTAAAGCGAAAAGAAAAGGGCTAAGAGCAGATCCTTGATGTAAACCTACTTCTACTGGGAAATACTCTGTGTATCCTACTGTCGTTCGAACGCGAGTTTTCGCCCCCTGGTACATGTCCATAATAGCTCTTATATACCTACTTGGGATACCTCTACCATTAAGGATCTTCCAAATCAACTCTCGTGGGACACTATCATAAGCTTTTTCCAAGTCTAAGAAAGCCATGTGTAGGTTCTTTTGTTTCTCTCTATACTTCTCCATAAGACTTCTAATAATGTGAATTGCCTCCATCGAGGAGTGTCCTGGCATGAACCCAAATTGATTCTCTGACACCTTTGTCTCGCGTCTAAGCCTAGTCTCAATCACTCTCTCCCATAGTTTCATGGTATGGCTAAGTAACTTTATACCTCTATAGTTACTACACGTCTGTGCATCCCCTTTGTTCTTGTAAATGGGGATAACCTCACCCAGTCTCCACTCCATTGGCATTTTTGCGCTTCTAAATGTCGTGTTGAAAAGGTTTGTCAACCACCTAAATCCATCATCGCCTAAGCACCGCCACGCCTCTATGGGGATTTGGTCCGGTCATACTGCTTTGTTTCTCCCCATCTTGCGTAGGGCCACTCTAACTTCCCCATGGTTGATTCTCGTGAAGAAACAGTTGTTTTGATATTGTAGGGCCATATCATAGACATGAGGTTCTCCATTCTTAGTCCTTCCCCCATCGAAAAGGGATCAGAAGTATTCTTTCCATCGTTTCCTAATTTTGTCTTCCTTCACTATGCTTTGACCTGCTTCATCCTTGATATATTTGATGTTATCCAGATCCCTTCGCCGACGCTCCCTAGCTTTGGCTATCCTGTAGATGTCGTTTGCCCCTTCTTTAGAGTCTAGTCTCTTATATAAGTTTTCGTAAGCTTTATCTTTTGCACGTGTAACGGCGATCTTTGCTTCTCTCTTGGCTTCTTTATAGCTATTTTCTATGCTAGTTCTGTCTGCTAGTGTACCCCCTCTAAAGGAGGTGAGCTCTCGAAACCTTGCTTGTTTAAGAGCGACTTTAGTTTGGACCTCATCGTTAAGCCACCATGATTCTCTACAACCATTTTGGGTTCTCGACGTCCCTTTATTCATCTTCATTAACCCTTTATTCATCTTTCAATTTCATCTGCTATCAAACCCTGAAACTCGCGCCCTAAATTCATCCCTAAACCTATCTTCCATTGTAAAAAAACCTTCACACATCTTCATCCTCAAGCTATTTTTGAAGTCATCTTCATCTGCTTCTTCACAAACACCTCACTTTCAGGTTAGGGTTTCATTCTTTTTTGAAGAAATTTTCAATTACTAAAATTCATCAAGGATTCATCAATAGCTTCCAAATCAAAAAAGCCTTATAGAACTCAATCATGGCTTAATTGTTGTCTCGATGCTTGCTAAGGTTTTGTCGAGCTACCAGTGAATTTGGAGTGTTATCATGTTCACTTCAATTTCTCTTGCTTATGACGAGGTTACATGTTTTTGATTTTTCGATTTTGCAATTTTGTAACTTTATATGATTTGATTCACACTTTATGTTCATGTATTTATGTTTTTACAGCTTGGAATTAGAAATTAACAAACTCTGGATGAATTTCTCAGTCCTTACTAGAAGGGTCCTTTACTAAAAACTCCATTTTAATGGAGATATGAAGGTGAAGAAGCACACAACCATTGTCTTTTTTGTTGCAGACTGATATTTGTGATTATTTTTGTTGCAGGTAAGTTAAATATTAAAGGTTCTTTATTTATATTAATTTTTGTGCTAATTGTTAATCATAAAAATATCATACAATTATTTTGATAGGAGTAACACACTTGGGTATATTTAGTTTCACATACAATGGTTTTTTTCTTTGTGTGTCAATAAATGATATTAATTGGATTATATATATATATATATATATATATATATATATATATATATATATATATATATATATATATATATATATATATATATATATATATATATATATATATATATATATATATATCTTTCAATGTATGTAAGCAAGCTTATTGTTTTATATGCATATCATGTTGTAACACCTTGTCAAAAATCCCTTTAACGGAATGTTAACTCTGGTCCCAGTGATTGGCTTGACTTCTACGTAACAGCAATATTCTACAGTGGAAGCAATTAATACCTGAGAATAAAACACGCAAAACGGATCAACAATAATGTTGAGTGAATCTACAGGTTTTAGGTAAACAATACAGTATGTTTAAGAATTAACATTTCGAAAACGTTTATTAGTGGAAGGCCACCAAGGTTTAATGTTATAGTTTGTAGACAACACTGTTTCCCGTTTCAAAAGTTTGTTGACACTACCATGTCAAGTTTCAGTCATTTGTAGACAATACCATATCAAGTTTTATCTCATTTGTTCATAAATCACAGTTTTAAATAACATTGTATAGTATCTGAAAAACAGTTATCAGAAAAATGGTTTAAATATCCTTGACCACGAGATTTTACAAGTACAACACCAAGTCGTAAAAACGTTTGCATAATATGAGCACCTGCATACTAGCAATGACCCGAGTATAGAAACCACTATACCCGCCTTTACCTCCTAAAATGTTATACACTTGTTCGAGCGTATCTAATGTTCAAAATAAATGCACCAAAGTTATTATAGCGGGTGAGGTTGTCAACTTAATGGATCCGTCCATCTAAATTGTGCTTACACTGATGGTATTAAAAGTATTCAAGCTAGAGGCTTTTTGAACAAACTCAATATGCATATATAGTACTCGTGTCAATACAAAAGCATTTGATAAAGTAAGTATAACAACGTGTATTCTCATCCCTGAAAACATGTAAAAAGTGAGATTGTAGGCTCACCTTTGAATAAGCTTGGATGACAGATAAAACTTGTACAGTTTACAGCTGAATAATGCAACCTAAGTATACGTATTTAGGTTTGTCAATATATGTATCTTAAATAAGAGTGGTTTCATAGTATAAGTTGTCTTATTGCTCGACTCGACGCGTTTCAAAGTAAAAGTCAACTATATCATGCAAGTCAAACAAAGTCAACCGAAGTCAAACCGAAAGTCAAACTTGGTCAAAGTAGTCAACTAAAGTCAACATCAATAGGTTCATGTCAAATGTTGGTCAACATGTCAAACCTAAGTCAAACAATACGTTTCAGGTCATGAATGATCATTTTCACAATTTCAGTTTATCGTTGTGCACAAAGTTCATGAACACGTAGCATACTTAGCACAATATCTCATAGTACAAAATTCACGTAAACATGAAAAAATTCAGATCATAAATATACTTAAAATAGATTCCAAAAAGTCCGGCCAGGGACTCATACGATAATTAAAATTCAGGAATCAGAAGGGGTACATTTGGGGTTTGCCCAGTCAGTTTCTGACCCTGATTTCGTTTTGGCTATAACCGGAGTTAGGGACATGCAATTGATACAAGACCAGTGGCCATAGTTCAAGGACAAGTCAAAGTAACACATATAAAAAATGTAGCAAATTTTGTTTAGCCAATTTGTACAGTTTATTCATGCAAGTTGGATGTTCAATTTTTCAGCTCAAATCAGAATCTACATAAAGTACGGCTCTATTGTGCCCAATGCATAAGTTTTCAGAGATTGACATAAACTAACAATAAGTCACATATCATGTTAAAATTCATATTCCAGAAGCTTACATTCTCATTCAATAAACACAATCCACAGAGTATAAAACAGAGAGCAATTTACAGATTCGATTCTAGTTTAGTTAGTCACATTCGCACGCGATTATCCGAAGATCTAGATACAATTAGCCTATGATATCTACATGAAAGGTGAATTACTTTTTGTGTAAATTTCAAATATACAAAGTTTTAATCACAGAAGTTACCACATTTTAACATACAAGGTTATTTTCATGCAAGTGCTGTATAAAACTACTTTTACACTAATTCAAGCATATCTCGGGTTACACATAAGCAAACAACATGATATCCTAGTCTAAATTGAGTGTTTTTAAATTATCTTTCCAGTGGTATAAGTTTCACATGCCATTTCGTGGTCTATCAAATCCAGATTTCTGATCAATCACGAAAACACAACGTTAATTTCAATTAAGCATAACTTGATCATCCGGAAACGAAATCAAGCGAATCTAAAACCTAAACTCAATAGTTTTTCGCAAGGAATCTGAATATAACATAATAATTAACATTTTAAAAACTTAATTTTTCTGATCATTCAAAAACAAATTCGTTTTTAAACCCTAACGTTCAAACAATCAATATAACGATTACAATTAACACGTACGCGTATAGACTTGAGCAATTGACAACATAACTATGAAACTTTAAAAAAATCAGATTTTTAAGATTAGGGTTTATGTAAATATACCTTTGATCACCAAATAGATTACACCTATGTGTAGAGAACGATGGGAATTACAATCTTTGTGTTTGAGGTTTGAGCAAAAGATCAATTTTTGATGGTGCTAGGGTTGGTGGTGTGCTCGTCGATCAAGAAGGGAGGGAGAGGGAAAAAGCTGTCGACTGGAACAATTTTGGGAGGGTTATGAGAAGTGTTTAGGTTAACAAGTCTTTATCACTAATTACAAACAAGTCCCCTAAGTTGCCAAAAATTAAAATATAAGGGGAGAGGGGAGTGGGGTCGGCCGAATGGGGCCCAAGAGAGGTGCCCCGGCTCGTGTTTTGCAATACCGTGTAATCGTGGCTCGTTTCAAGTGTCGTTTAGTTGTACCGAAGGCCCGGAACGCTAAACCGATCGTTAAACGCAACCAAACGTTAATTTATTAAAAATCCAATAAATTAATTATTTTTGAAAAGTTAATAATTAATAATTTAATTAATAAAATAAACCCGAGCGTTTCGTTGCTCAAAAAGCAGTTATCAAAATCGTATCGTCTTTATCGTATTTCATTATCCGAAATATTTATTTGAATTAATATCAACCCATATTAATTATTGTAACCCTCCAAAGATCAAATATGCATTTATTACACGTAAACGCACAAAAGTTAAATAATCGCCGTTAAGTAAACTAACGGAAGGTTAACGGAAGTAACGGAAAAAGCAGGGTTGTTACACATGTCAATGCGTGTTTGATTTGTATTTTACTCGAGGAAGGTTAATAGGACCAAGAATTCACATGGGAGCAGCCGGAGGCGAACAAGCCAAAGGCGCTCAGGGAGGCAGAGTTGCTCAAAGGTTTGTAGATTTGAATTTTACTTTTCAATTCATTAAAGGAAAGATAAAGAGAAGCTCTTGACCCATTTGTGATATACATGCATGTTGCGATAAACAGTTAACTTTTGTGGACACGAGTGTTTATTTGTTGTGAATGTTTCTTTCTCTATTAGATTTTGCATAGATACGAGCTGCTGGTGATGGTGATGATGTTGCTATTGTTGAGCAGGTGGTGGTGGTTGTGGTGCTTTTGCAGCTGCTGCTGATCAGCTGATGCACACTCGAAACCAAGCATACGGGCAACTTTGTAACCACTTTCCAGGTTGTGTTCCAAGCTATATTTGAACTTCAAATGTGCATTTTCTCTTTTACTTTTTACGTTAACTCATTTGTCCATGTGTTATTTTTCTGATTATTTTCCAAATAATTGGTTATGGATTAGCTACAAGCATTTAACACAACTGATTTACCTTATAAGTATTTATATTCCATAATCTCAAATAGTTGGTTTTATTATTTTGTAAATGATAGTGTATGATGTATGTTTTATCTTATAACAGCAGGAAATGAGTACTAATTATAATGTTTGGACTTAGGAATGAGCTTTGAGTTGGAAAGAAGCATGTTTTTTGGTAAGTACGTCTTAAGATATTATTTTTATATAAGAATTTATAGTCAAGAACTGCGAAATTATTAGCGCCTAAATTATGTAAGTCGTATATTGGTCACCGCTGCTTCAAACAGGTTCAGGTTATCACTTTACCATTAATGTACGTTGACGAAAAACGCCACTGATGATTCTTATTGGTTCTTAATCTTAAAGAAGATGTCTGCAAACCAAAAATAACTGTTGATTTAAATAACAAAAATTTAACAATGTGATGTAGAAAGTTGACTTGACCTTCGTTTTGCACTTGCCCCGTTGCGCGTGTAATCGTTAAATATTTATTCAGTCATCTATTGTTATTGGGTACTTAATATCAATAATCATGTTAGTCAAGTTAAGGAACCAACTTGTTGTACTGCCTCCAACTTTGAAAGTTTCGCAGTTGAGTTGGTTACATGAAATGGTACATGACACTTAGGGCTGTTTACTTTTTTTCCATTAAGTTCTGGATGGGTATAGATAGTAATATGGGTAATGAAGAGGTATATGCATTAAAAGAATAATGAAAATTGTCGTTTACTTTTCGTGCTGTATAAGTTGACTGAATGATAATAAATTACTATATTAACCTTAATAATTATTAAATAATTTTACATTGATAAAATCATTTATCATATATATATATGTATATATATAATCTATAATTTTTAACTTGAATTCCTTTATTAATAAATGAGAAAATAGCTTTCTAGACATATGTCTCCTTTTAAACCAAAAACAGCACCACTTCATCTTTCAAAACGCACCTTCGTAGTCATGCACTATAATTTAATAATTAACCAAATAATCATACAATAGATGCTACAAGCAATTCCTAAATTATTCAACCTTTTCATCAATTATGTAACTTGAATTAGTTTCAAAACCCTTGATTTTGAAACCCATTTCAACCTAGTAATAAAAAAATATCGAGATCTGAAATTTGTGTTTCGTAATCAGAATATACGGTAACATAATTGTGCTCTCATAGAGGAAAATATGAAGTTGGCTTTCGAGTGGTTGTAGTTTCAAGATATGTGATTACCGTGCATCGTCGAGATCTGTAGTTCATAAAAAAAAAAAAAAAGATTGAAGATAAGAAATGCTTTGTTTTTTTCAATCAATTTGGTCTTTGATATACAGAAGATGAACGAATTTGAAATGTTTTTGGAGAAAAAAGATGGAAGAAAGAAAAAGAAAAAAAAAAAACAAGGGTATTGTTGGTAAATGTTAAAAAAGTTTGACCTATATGGGGAGGACATAGCATTTGAAGATGTATCAGACAGTCCCCCAAACATCATGTATTAATCAATAATGCTAAAGTAAACAACCCACCATGGTGACCGAATAATGCTTGTGGTCAATTAAGGTCAATAAGTCATAAATAAACAGCCCCTTAATCTTATCTAAATTTTTTGACACTTGATCCTTTGAGTTGTTATATTTTTTTTGCTATATTACCAAATACCAATACACAATTGTTATAACACCAATAAATATGGAGTTGTTATATTTTGTAACTATTTAGTGTTTCAAATGTGACCCATTTCTCCGATGTTGTTGGTACGATTTTCCGTATAGCAGGTGTAAGGTACCAGTACAGAACAATATCCGCCTAGCGTAGAGTGATTGGATGTTGATTCATGTTTGCCCTCGAGAAATAATCCCTGCAGACCCGGAACACGGATGAGAGATCCGTGGGGTGGCCTCAATCAATCTGTGGATCAATCTGTAATTGATCCGTCTAGCTTTTTGTTGCTAAGCGGTTAATGTTTTAGAGTGAGAAAGAACTGTGTGAGAGAGAAAGTGTACTTCTCTCTGACTGAAGTTCAGATTAGATGATGTGAAATGTGGTGACCCAGTGGGTCTATTTATAGGCGTAGAATGTCCGAAATTCTCGGGAAACACGTGTCAATCACTGATTAATTCTGTTATGCGAAATAGACGGAACCGACTTTGGCGTGGCTGACGTGGCTGCGTGCCCCTCACGCCCCTAGTTAAAGGGCTTAAGCATAGAAGCTGCCTGCAGGGCTTACGCATGACGCTGGGCGGCCTGCTAAACGCTGGGCGGCAAATGTTAAAATCCGCCAAATATTGTCATCTTTTATGCTCTTTGATCCATTCTTCTGTATAAAAATGATGCTTTTATGCGTGTATCCCCTAGTATACACCATTAGATGATGTTATTTTTAGGTACCTAAGGAGCTTGAACAATGTGACCCATTTCTCTAATGGTTGATTTTGGCAGGTGTCAAATTTTCAATTCTCACCGATTCCAAGCATGTATGCATTGCTTATATACAATTTAGTTTATTCCACCAAAGGTACTACTTTCAATGTTCGTACAAATTGTTCGTACAATTCAGTCTATTGACTTACTTTGTACTGTTGTTGTTAGTGACATTATAACACATTAAGGTAATTGTGACATAACAACAACCTTTTGAATATTGTGAAGCTGATTTCATTTGGATTGCTAAATGGCCACAATTAATCAACTTCATATTGTTTACTTCAAATGGGCCCAGTTGCATTTTCATATATTAGTTCAAATGTGGTCTATCTTTGTTTTAAACTTATGTGTCGTACATTATTTAATAGATTAGTCAAATGTCAAGTTAGCAGATTGATGATAGTTTAGTGTTACAGTATGGATTCTTTTGATTTACATCTATAAAGGATTTAAGGACTCAGACCCATTTGAACTACAAAGTAATATGTTTTACTAGACTTTTTTGTAATTTATTTGAAGAATGTAATTTCATTGGCTTTTGACTGTGATTTACTTATATTAGCTTTAGTTTGGTTGTGCTGATAACATTTTAAATGTTGTGTTATTTCATAGAGAGTTTTGAGGAGTGTAGGCATCCTGATAGTGGTAATAACACGTGTTGCTGGACACAATGTTTGGTGCATAATGAGCTTGAAGATATGATGTAAACAAAATGTGAAAGTTATTGACTTTATTTAGTCAAAGAAAGGAAAAAGAATAAAAAATTTTTTTACATATAAAAGGTTCAGGCGAGTATATTAAGGAGCTGACAAAAGTTCAAAGGCTACTAATTTAATCCATGTCAAGTATATGAGTAAGATTTTAGTCATGTGTATTTTTGGAATTTGTCTTTTGATGTTATGGAAATTCTTTATTCAAGTATATGTATTGAATGTTGTCTTGGAAACTCTCATACGCACAAATAAAACTCTTCATTCTTAATTTTCACATATAATGGTACTTCAATTCTTTGTATACTTATGCGTCACAAATTTATCAAATGATTACATGAAAATAAATATATTTAAATAAACTCGTGTTTTTACTAAATTTAATTTTATTTTGTTTTTTAATGTTTTGTATTTTAAGACTATACTTTTGGATTGTATTTTTTTATTGTTGTTCTTTCGAGTATTAGATTAGACATTGTTGTTTTCTATTTCGTAGAACTTGATAAATTATGTTATGTTATCTACATGTTGATTATGTGACATATTATTCGTCCATTAAAGGACAAAAGATGTGAATATATGATAAATTAAACAATATTTCTTTTTCCTTTTGTATGTATGTATAACATAGGAATGAATGTTGATAATAGCATAAGTAATGTATATATATGTGATATATGGATTGTAAAAGTTTGAGTAAATTTTTTCAGTACATGTTGATTATATAACGTATCATTAAAAAAAAATTTCTTTAAAAACCCGTGAATCTACAGGTCTTTGCACTAGTATTAAGATATAACTTTTTTTATATTATGAAGCAAGGTTGCAAAATTCCCTATTCGGAGATTAATCGGTCGGGACTTTGAAAAGATTAATCTGCAATTCGGGGATTAATCGGATTGTACAGTATACATTTAAATATTAAATTTTAAAAATTATATGTGTAAATATAGAAAAAACCATATATATAAAAATAAACTTTAACATAATTGTCTAAAATTGTTCATTTTACTTCAAAACTATAAAATTCTAGTTTAACTTCATTTTAAAATGTTAACTATTTTTTACTTTGACCGATTTTGGTTACCAAATTCGGTTTTGACCCATCAATTGACGTTAACCGTTTAATTAAACGGATTTTTGAAAATCAGAACGGATTAATCTTAAAAATGATTAATCGGAGATTAATCGGCGAGTAATCGGGTTTTTATACAACATTCTTGTGAAGTATATACCCTGCATATTCATGCAGCCACTTTACTGCAGAATCTCGGTCACTGAAAGTTGAAACGACGTATATATATTTATTTGTATTTAATTATATACGGAGTATGTTTTTTTATTAGGGGAGTATATTCCCTGCATATTTAGATGGGTAGAGACAAAAATTTCTCCAAAATCTAATGCATCGATTTTTCACTGTTGAATATGCTCTGAGAATTAGAGTACTTGGAGCGTGGTATGTTTTTCTCGATCAACATTCCTTTACGTTCCGCACCGTGTTACGACCGAGTTCTGGAACCAACATCTCTGTCAAAATAATAAGATTTACAAGCTTAGTTTGATAGTATTCGATGGCGGAGCTAGTAATGATGGGCAATGGTGTCACTAAAATTTTTTTACACAATCTACTGCTATTACAAGTTAAAAACCTGAAATTTTTTCACTTTATCATGTATTTACCGGTGTCCCGTGTTACCACTCAACATATGGTAGTTGTGTCCTGATAGTATTTATTGTGAGGACTTATTTGTTGTAATTCTAGAATGTGCAGAGTATTATTGCTTGCTATAATTTTTTATTTTATTTTTTTTAGAAGGCAAAATTTTTTTATTACTATAATGAACTGCCGAAACATTGGATAGGAGCAAGCTATATGTGAAATTTGCAAGGCTATACTGAAACAGGAGGAAGCAAAAATACATCTACAACATGACTTTTAGGCATTACATCTAGACTAACTAAATTCACCCATGATCGTCTTGAATCAAAGGGTTTAAGAGCCATTGGTTCCAGTCTAATGAGCTTGCCTTCAATCGTCTTGCTATCCATTCGAACGATTTGACTTGAATTTCGTTGAGTGTCATTGGGCAGTTACCTTTTTTCTTTTGGAAGATGGCGAGATTTCTATTTCTCCATATGGTATAACATGTCCATTCGATTCCTTGCCATAAAAACGATTTTGAGGGAGATTGGGAAGATGGCTTCCGGCTTTCAAACATTTCCTCCAAACTCGAGAACGACACGTTTCCAAACTTGCACCAACGAAACAATTGTTGGAGATATGGAGAACTTTAAACAATCAGAGGGAAGATTCCAGGAAACTCACACGAAGCTTCCACGAAGTTGTTAGGAAACTCACATGTAGCTTCCACGAAGTTGTGAGAAAATTCACATGTAGCTTTCACGAAGCTGTCAGGAAACTCACATGTAGCCTCCATGAAGCTGTTAGAAAACTCACATGAAGCTTCAAGGAATTGTTTTTAGCTTACTCCTTAAATCATTCTATAAATAGACCCTCTTGTAACTCATTGTAAACACACCACAAATATTCAGTAAATACATTCTCTAGTTGGTCCGTGGACTAAAGCGATCACAATGATTGCATATAACCACGTTATATCTTATGTCGATTTACATTTCTTGCATTTATAATCTTTCGTTCATTAAGTGGGTTAGTAATCTTGTAGAATTACTATCGGTGAGTGATCTTGTTGAATCACTTGCGTTGTTTTGGGTCCTAATATCCTTACAACACACGAGACCATACATCTTTCGCAAACGGGCAATGGAGGAGTGTATATTCAGTGGTTTCGATTTCATTGTGACATACCGGACAAAGCACTGAGTCTAAATCGATACCCCTTTTGCTTAGTTCATCACGTACCGGGATTCGTTTTCGTTTGGCACGCCATACAAATATACCCACTTTTTGAGGGAGCATTCTGTTACGCATGGTTACCATCGAACTATCGATGTGGTGTATCAACTTTGTATCAAAAGAAGCTACACCAACCCTTGTTAGAGACCAAGCCTGAAAGCCTGAACGATGCCGATTGGACGCTTTTGGATCGTCAAGCTTTGGGCGCGATTCGTCTTTCACTTGCTAAGAACGTTGCATACAACGCTGTGAATGAGAAGACGACGTTTGCTTGCTTGAAATTACTCTCTAACATGTATGAGAAACCTACCGCTTCTAATAAGGCTTTTCTCATGCGACAATTGTTCAATACGAAGATGAAGGAAGGTACGAGTGCAACGGATCATATCAACGAGTTCAACAACATCATATCGTGGTTAGCATCGGTAGATATTGTGTTTGATGATGAGTTAAAGGCACTAATCTTGCTTTTATCATTACCGAAAAGTTGGTCGGGTACGGTTACCGCAGTTAGTAGCTCTACGGGAACTACTAAGCAAGCGTTTGAAGGAATAAGGGATTTGATTCTTGGTGAAGATACTCGTAGGAGAAACTCGGGGGAATCGACATCCGGTTGTTTGTTAAGTACCGACAACCGTGGTAGGAAATTTGATCGCGGTGAGAAGAAGGGTAGAAAGAAGTCTAAGAAGAGGTATCCATCGAAAGATAGAAGTGAAGCTGTTTGTTGGGGTTGCAATCAAAAAGGACACTTTCAAAGGAATTGTAAAAATGGTCCGGCGAAAGGTGTAAACTTGACCGCGGAATAAAGTGATGATGCACTTTTATGTAGTGTTGAAAATTCTATGGAGTCTTGGATTTTGGATTCGGGAGCTTTGTTTCATGCTACTCATGTCAAAAGCATGATGAAGAATTTTCGTTCATATCAAGGCAAGGTGAGATTGGCTGACGACAAACAACTCAATATAGAGGGCATTGGAGATGTTGTATTGAAGACTACTCTTGGCTCTAATTGGACCTTGAAAAACGTAAGGTACATTCCTAAATTAAAAAGGAAACTTATTTCGGTTGGTCAATTAGATGATGAAGGTAACGCGGTTACTTTTGAAAACTGCCAATGGAAGGTGGTTAAGGGTAGTTGTGTAGTGGCTCGTGGACATAAAAGGGGAACTCTTTATATGGTTGAAGTGTTTGATGAAGACACGATGGTTGCTACAGTTAATGTTGAGTCCGAATCAACTCTATGGCACCGAAGACTCAGGCATATGAGTGAGAAGGGTATGAAGATGCTTGTTTCGAGTGGGAGAATTTCGGATTTGAAAAAGGTAGAACTTGGGTTTTGCGAACCATGTGTATATGGGAAGCAAAAGAAGGTGACTTTTGGGAAATCAGGGAATGCACCTAAGTTGGAGAAATTGGAGCTCGTTCATACGGATGTGTTTGGTCCAACCAATGTAGAATCACATGGAGGTTCTCGCTATTATGTCACCTTCATTGACGACTCCACTCGAAAGGTATGGGTTTATTTTCTTAAAGCTAAATCCGATGTATTTAATACTTTTGTGAAGTGGAAAGCTATGGTAGAAAATGAGACTAACTTGAAGGTCAAATGCTTGAAGTCGGATAATGGAGGGGAATATGGTAGTCTTGAGTTTAAAGACCATTGTGCAAAGTTCGGTATTAGAATGTTGAAAACAGTACCGGAGACACCGCAACACAATGGGGTCGCCAAACGTATGAATCGTACGTTAAATGAAAGGGCTAAGAGTATGAGACTGCATGCCGGTTTGCCTAAAATATTTTGGGCAGATGCGGTTAACACGGCGGATTATTTGATAAATAGGGGACCCTCAACACCGTTGGGTTTCCGAATTCCCGAGGAAGAATGGCAAGGTAAGAAGGTGAGCTATGGTCACCTTAGGATCTTTGGGTGTAATGCATATGTGAAGACCAAAGATGCAGATAAAGACAAGCTTGAAGCTAAGTCAAAGAAGTGTATTTTCATAGGCTATGGGTCGGATGAAATGGGTTATCGTTGTTGGGACAACGAAGCTAGAAAAGTAACTCGTTCGCGAGATGTTACTTTTGATGAAGATTCGGTCTATGGCAAACCGGAAACGGGGAGTCCTAAACCGAGTCATGTTACTTTTGACGATGTTTCTATTGATGATCTTGCAGGTTCTAGTGGGAGTTTGGGAAACAATGAATTGTCGAATGACGGTGAGGCGTCAGAAAATGCTAATGATGGAAATGATTCGGAAAGCGGTGATGATTCCGAACATAGTGCGAGTTCTAGTGATGAGGAGGACACAAATGAAACCGGTCCAACCATTTCGGTTGCTCCTACACTAAGACGCTCGACTTGAGTGCCCAAACCTAATTCTAGGTATTCTCCATCAGCAAACTACTTGCTTTATACCGAGAATGGTGAACCCGAAAGTTACTTTGAAGCAAGGAAGACAAAAGAATCTATACAATGGGAGCTTGCCATGAAAGAAGAGATGGGGTCACTTGAGAAGAATAAAACTTGGTCACTAGTGAAGTTACCTCATGATAAAAGGGCATTGCAAAGTAAATGGGTGTATCGAATCAAGAATGAGTTGGATGACAAGAAAAGGTACAAGGCTCGTTTGGTGGTGATGTTATGCGAGGTGTATATAAAATAGCTTAAATTTTACTAGGAAATACTATTAAATACGATACAATTTTACACAAGATATTTATTTATTTATTGAATGGATATACTTAAACCTTGCTACAACACTTATAGGCAGTGTACCTAATCGTACAGTAGTGTAGTTTTTAGTAAGTCCGGTTCGTTCCACATGGAATCTTTTAATTAAAGCTTAACGCTATATTAGTTTTATTTTATAAAAATACAAATATATATATATATAAGTAATATTATTATTATAAAGGGAGGTTTTTACCGTTTAATGACCGGTTTTTCGATTTTAAAACTTTAAGTCGCAGTTAAAACAAAATGTAAAATATTAAATAAATAAAAGACTTAATTTAAAGCGTAAAGTAAATAACGATAATGAAATTGCGATAAATAAAAGTGCAATAAAATTGCGATAATTAAAAAGTACGATAATTAAAAGTGCAATTAAATACAATAACAATAAAAGTGCGATAATTAGAAGTGTAATTAAATATAAAATAAAGGAAATTAAATATGAAATAAAAGAATTATGCTTATTTAAACTTCCGTAATCATGATGTTTGACGTGTTGATTTTAGTTTTATGCCCATGGGTTAATTGTTCTTTGTCCTGGATTATTTAATATGTCCATACAGATTTGTCCATAATAGTCCATCAGTCATAAATATAAAGAGCAAAAACCTTCGTCAAATTATTCTTATTCCCGAAGTCAAATATTCCAACTAATTGAGGATTCGAATTGTAACAAGGTTTTAATACTTTGTTTAATGAATACACCAGGTTATCGACTGCGTGTAAACCAAGGTTTTACTACTTTGTTAACAATTACACCAATTACCCTTGAATGTAATTCACCCCTGTTTCAACAAGTCTATTAACTATTAATCCAGTTCCGTGTCCGGTAAAATGAATAATTATTGGTATTTATGGATATCCCGCCCACCGTACCCAGTCAAGCGTATGTGGTTATATATAAATACGTCGAATTATAAGTTTGTATATTAAATTAACAAGGTATTGTTTAGTTAATATAAAACCCATTAATAGCCCATAGTCTAATTTCCACAAGTGTCGTTCTTTTGTCCAAACCCCAATTATGGTACAAAGCCCAATTACCCAATTTTAATATTTTTAGCCCAACATCATGATTACTTCGGATTAAATAAGCATAATGATAACTTAGCTACGAGACATTAATGTAAAAAGGTTGAACATAACTTACAATGATTAAAAATAGCGTAGCGTTACACGGACAGAATTTCGACTTACACCCTTACAACATTTGCTAACATACCCTTATTATTAGAATTTAAAATTAAAATTAAAATTAAAATATAAATTATAAATATAAATATTACGTATAGATATAGAGAGATTGATATATATATTTTGATCGATCAAACTGCGTTTGCTTTTATAGGCAGTTTCATTTTTTGGGGCTCCGCGAGTCGCGGCCCATTTGGTCTTCGAACTCCGCAAGTCGCGGAGTTCCATTTTACAGTTCACTCAACCTTGGCTCTTTGTTTGCCGACGATTATTTAAATAAATATAATATATAAATAATTTTAGTAATTATTTAAATATTATATTTTATTTATGTGCATAGTTGACTTGTAATTTTTAGTCCGTTGCGTCGAGCATTGAGAGTTGATTCTGGTATCGGTTCCGGATTTTCGAACGTCCTTGCGAATAATTTAATATCTTGTACTTTGCGTTTTGAATCTTGTACTCTTGTAATTTCGAGACGTTTCTTATCAATAATTGGAACCACTTTGATTGTATTTTGTACTTTTGAGCTTTTTGGATCTTTGCGTCTTCAATTCGTCGAATCTATCTTTTGTCTTCACCTTTTATTATTTAAACGAATATCACTTGTAAATAGAACAATTGCAACTAAAAGCTTGTCTTTCTTGAGGAATAATGCTATGAAATATATGTTCGTTTTTAGCATTATCAAATATTCCCACACTTGAGCGTTGCTTGTCCTCAAGCAATATAGTCTTGAAATACTAGAATCACTTCTTTATTCTTCACACTTTGTACATCAGTGATTTCTATACGGCGGTATAAACAATGGTAGTAGCGATATGGTTTACCGTCCCACATGACTATAAAATTTAGATCCTTTAAGGAAATTGGATCTTTATGAAAACATTTGATCTTTTTGAAAATTCAATCTAGCTTTTATCCTAGATAAGTTTTCCGGAATAACCCTTCACCGGTGTTTGCAAATTCTTTTTGTGGGTTTGGTGGGTTTCAGATTTGAAAATTTTAGCTTAAAACTTGTGGTTTTGTGTCACCCACTTGCTAACCTTTGGTAAACTACCGTCCGGTTGTAAAGGAAAGCGTTGAACAAGCAACTGTTAAGGCAATGTCCCCTGACATGCTTTTAATTATGGTCTATAACGTGTCGAACGCAATTACTATCCTTGGTAGGAGCAATAGTAAAGCTCACCCTTATAATTTTTTGGTCTGGCACAAGGTCCTGTCTTTGACCATGCTATGCAACCACCGTTCTTACGGTTGACACCCGATTTGGTTCAGGTGACCTAATGAATTCCAGGTGAATTCCTAGGATTTTACGTTCAATGGTAATGAACGCATTGAAAATAAGTTTTCAGAAAACAAATCGGTTTGTAACTTTTTGATCAAAATATTTTCTCGTTCAAGCTCGAGTTTAGATATCATTGAATTCCATGAGTTTGAATTCTCAATCTTTAAGGTCAATCTCAAGGATTGAGTAATATCAGTCTTAAAAGCTGATTTTTAATCTTTAAGGAGATTATCCTTTCTGGAGATCTGATTCATTAGTCTTATCCAGCTAATTTGCACGGTGCCCCCCATTTTACGAGATAAATCTTTCTCATGGTTAGGATAAATCTGACCACTTGGAGACCCTGTTTTATGCTGAGGTCCGTGGATTTCCTGCTGATTTTAGTGATGACTTTTCTAGATTTTTCGTCAACCTACAGCTGGTCTGGACGACAACTTCCTGACCTAAATCAAGAAGCGCGTTTCTTTTTTGGAAGACTTTACTTCCTTTTAATGATGGAATTGATTCATCGTGTAGATCCATCTCTTCTTTTCTTTCTTCGGGTAAAACAGTTTAGTTTAGTCCAAAGCAAAAGTATTTTCAGTTATTTGTTACAGAAATATGTGACATATGTTTAAAATATCTTGGTAAATTTTCCCACACTTGGCTTTTTTTTTTTTTTTTTATTGTCCTCTATTTCATTTTAAATGAATTTTAATATTTTGGTTTGTTTCTCAATTTATGTCCTTTCCGAGGTAACAATAATTTCGGTGTTAAAACCTAGTTTTATCGTTCATAAATATGTATAAACATGATTTTGAGTTCATTTAATTGAAAATTTTGAAAATTTTTACTAGAATTGGGTAGTCAGTATATAAGACTAGGGCTGTTCTTTATTATCAGAGAGCACTAGATTCTAATACAACTACTACTTTACTAGTATTTCTAATGGTAACCAAGTGTATAAAGTAAAAAATTTAAAATCCGAAAGAATTTAACCCCTTCCCACACTTAAGATCTTGCAATGCCCTCATTTGCAAGAAATCAGTAACAATTTAAATTATTGAGGGTGATTTGTGTGAAAATGATTAAATTTTACCAAAGTTTCCAAACATATTGGCGTTTGTTTGCTGAATGATAAATGGTGCATATCATTTGTTCATTCCGTCTTGTTGTTATATCACATTTATTTTGCATCTTGTCGTCAAAATTAGTTGCTTTTGCTGAACTTAATGCCAGTCTTTGAAAATGCGTTGTTTTACCTTGATGTGTACATAAGATAAACTGCAAACATATATACATATTTTTGAAGTTTGGTATATTACCCCACATTCAAACATTATTAAAATCTAAAAATAAAAATTTGTAAATTATAAAAACTAATACAATTCTAACATAAGTATTAAATGTATCAACATTACAAATTATAAAATAAATAAAACTAAGTAGACTAGGGATGATACTGATACCAGTAGGGGTTCCATGCATAACCATATGTGTTATAAAATGCTTCGGCTGGGTTATACGTAGGATACGGTGGTTGGATCTCTATAGACCAGGGAGGAAATACGGGCGATGGAGTAGGAATATAGTTTCTACCTACATGTTAGCAATGAGCTATGATTTGGTTTTGATGAACTTGCCAATCTTCAAATGCTCGATGTCTAGCATTTTCATACTCTTGTGAAGCTATAAACCTTTGCATTTCTGTCATTTCATTTCCTCCTCCCACATTACCTGGCTGTTGGTTTCTCTCAACCTTGGATGTCTACCATGGTATTGTACTGCGGCGTTATTTCGCCTCTTCAAAACCTTCGCACCATGGTATACATTTAAATCTATTGTATCGCGGGGTTCTGGTTCTTCGACTAATAATCCCCCCCGACTTATATCCACACCGAGATATTCAGCAATCAAAGTAATAAATATACCACCTCCTATTATGCTATGCGGTCTCATCCCCATAACCATAGCTGATAAATAATAACCCACACAATAAGGTATACTTACAGCGCTTTGTGGGTCTCGAATACACATGTGGTAAAACAAATCCTGTTCATTTACCTTTTCCTTGTTCTTACCTCATTGTGTAATCGAATTGGCTAAAAACCTATGAATTACTCTTAACTCTGCTCTATCTATATCTAAATAAGAGTAATTTCCCCCTCTAAATCGGTGATGGCTAGTCATTTGGCTCCATACACCATGCCTATCAAAATTTTCGTCTATCTTTCTATCATTTAGTATCAACCCTCTACAATCGGCAGACGCTAACTCCTCAGGCGTATATATACGTAAAGCCTGAGCCATGTCTAGTAAAGACATGTGGCGCATCGAACCTCCTGACAAAAATCTAATAAAAGATCGATCGGTTAAACTAACTACCCGATCATTTATTTCTATACTACACAATAATTCTTCACACCATACTTTATATACAGGTCTACGCATGTTGAATAAACGTACCCAATCGTTAAAAGTAGAATTACCATACCTCTGTGTAAGTAATTCCCTAATTGGCCCGGCTAATTCTACAGCTTCTAACGGTGCCCATTCTATTACCCTAGGTACTTCAACAGCTTTAGAATGAAGAGTATGCAAACCCCTTTGGTATTTTGGATAATCTATCCAACGTCTGTCAAATCTCAAGTTCGGGTGCAACTCTTCCAAGTGCATATCTGAAAATATCATGACTGGATGAGGTATATCTTGTTTGTAGTAGTTTTCCACCTCCTGTTGTTCCGTATTCTCAGCAGGAGCATTGCGAGCTTGGGATGAAGATTCACCCCTTTCAGTCTGCAAAGCACATCAAACACAATTTTTGTGCATCCAAATATGCATTAGTGTCAGCAAAATCATCAATCAAAATAATTACAATGACATGTCCAATTTATATCAAACTTATGCTCATTTTCATATTTTTATCAAATCTAAACTTTTTCAAATAAGCATATACGAAAATGATCACCAAGTTCATAAGCATTCAACTCAAATAACATGTCAAAATAATCATTACTAGCAATTAAACAAGTTTCAAATGGCATTATCTCTTAAAAATTAAGTTCATGAATTTTAGACTTGAAAAAGTTCATTTTAGTTCTCAATATCATGTTTAGGTTCAAAGTTTGGATCATTTAACTACCTAAACATGTTACACTACTTAATTTAGCAATAATTCATGACAAAAATCGGCCATAACCTGTTTATATCAAAAAGCCCCAAATTTGCTCAAGAACACAAACCCTAGATTACTCAAAATTTGAAGTTTAAGGCATCTAATCATGTTAAATAGCATCAATCTAGGTTATACAAGCATAATACATAAGCAATTTAAGCATAATTACACTAAAAAGTATCAAAATCGAATTGGAGAAAAAAATTGCTCAAGAACACTAATTTTCGGATTAAATGGTGCTTAGGTGTAGAAATTTACCGTTTTTCTTGAATAATTCCTTGATAACATCCTTCTCAACATGATTTTAGTAAAAGATTTGATGATAAACGGTCAAAAATTGCGAATTTGGTGTGTGTTTTTCGGGTGTTTGGCAGTTTGGAGTGGGTGGGTGTGTGCAACTGAGCTGTTCAGCTCGTTTTATTTTTTTTTCTGGGTTTTGGTCTCTTCGCGAGTCGCGGCATATTTACCCTTCAAACTCCGCGAGTCGAGGAGTTTGTATATATATATATTTTTTAAATAACTTACACTAATTAAAACAATTAAGTAATTAATTTTAAAATTTTGTTTCCCTTGTTATTTAGGACGAGGTTGTTTCGGAACGATGTACTAGTCTGTCCCTTGACAAAATTTTAAAATTTGTCTTTTTCAAGCGATTGTTTTAAAAGCTTAGATTTTTGGGTTTTTTTTTATAATGTTTTTGGCATACTTTAATTCAATAAGATTAAAAATAATGATAATAAAAGTTCTCGTCCCTCCCTCGGGTAAAGCAATTTCGGTTCAAAGACCTAGTCTTCAACTTACGACGAATTTTAAAAATCATATTTTTAACTTAGCTAAATAAAGTAAATTTTTGTTTTTAAATTCACGCCAAACTTAAATTTAAAATGCATAAAATTAAAAATTCACACCAAACTTAAATTAAAAATTCATATTATAAATTCACACCAAACTTATATTATATTTTTGTTGTTATACATACAAACTTAAAAATATTAATTTTTCAAATATTTACAATTTTAAATATATTAATTTTAAATATTGCACAATATTAATTTAAGATTTTATATTAATTTTAAAACATGGTAAAAATAAAATTAAAAATCTTTTTGGCTTTTATCCCACTTTAATCAATCAAATATTATCAAAAACATGCGCCCCTCTTTTCGGTAAAGTAATTTCAGTTCCATGACCTAATTTAACTCATGACGAATTTTTAAAATATTTTGGGTTGATTGATTAACGATATTTATACCTTAAGAATAAACGTTACATTTCGCAGTGATGCAATAAATTTTTGTATGATATCAATAATTTCGGTCGCCAAACCTAATTTTATTCAATACCAATTTAATACTTTATAGCGAACAAATTAGCGTTTATTATCAAAAGGTTAAAAATAAAAATAAAAAAATAAAAACTGTACAGACTTACCTGTGAGATAGTATTCTTAGTTATATGATCTATCCCATTCATAAGATAGTCGGTTTAATTGATTTTCCATGGCTACATAGGCGTAACCTCGAGCATTCAGTGTTTTTTCTTCTAAACATATGAACGGTCCATCTCTGCATAAAGTAACAAATTCGGTGTTTGTATAGGTTTGATTATTTGAACATTTACCTCCATGTGACCATTTTCCGCATTTGTGACATCTTTCTAGGTGTCGTGCTCTTCTTTTCGCTGCGGATTTTGATTTTTCTTTACCAAATTGTAACTTATTATCTTCGCATCTGGATTCTTTTCATACTCCGTCCAATCTTTCTCTGATTACTGATACTATTTCACTCGGAAGTGTGTCATTATTACGTTTAGTGATCAAAGCGTGTAGCATTAGACCATGGTTTAGTTCACAGGAAGTCTTCATTTCATAAAAACCTAAAAAAAAATAAAAATTCAGAATGGGGGGAGAAGACTAGTTCTTTAGGGTCTGCTAGGGAAAGACCATTCGGGTTCCATTTTTGAGAACTACACGAAAACAGAAAATCTAACTCTAACAGAAATACATATTATCCTTTAAAAGACTTGATTCTCCCCACACTTAGTTAGCTGTGGTATCGAAATTGTGATTAACTTCATTGTCAACTTCTATTGGACTATCTATGTAATGTTTAACTCTGTGACCATTAACTTTAAATTCAATTCCATTTGAATTTATTAATTCTATCGTTCCGTATGGGAAAAATCTTTTGATTATGAATGGTCCAGACCATCTTGATTTCAAATTTCTAGGAAATAGTTTGAATCGTGAATTGAAAAGAAGAACTCTGTCTCCTTCTTTAAATTCTTTTGAACTTCTGATTCTTTTATCATGCCATTTCTTCGTTCTTTCCTTATAGATTAATGAATTTTCGTATACTTCATGTCTTAATTCTTCTAATTCGTTTAGTTGACTTAATCGTAGACATCCAGCTTCATGTAAATCAAGATTACATGTCTTCAAAGCCCAAAATGCTTTGTGTTCAATTTCTACTGGAAGATGACATGCTTTTCCGTAGACGAGATTAAAAGGTGTGGTTCCAATTGGAGTTTTGTAGGCTGTTCTAAAAGCCCAGAGTGCATCCTCCAATTTAATGGACCATTCCTTTGGATTTGATCCTACGGTTTTTTTCTAGAATACGTTTTAAAGCTCGGTTGGTATTTTCAACTTGTCCACTTGTTTGTGGATGATATGCGGTGGAGATTTTATGAGTTACTCCATATCTTTTAAGAACTTTCTCAAGTTGATTATTACAGAAATGAGTACCCCGATCACTTATTAAAGCTTTCGGCGTTCCAAACCTTGCAAAAAGACGTTTTAAAAAGTTGACTACAACTCGTGCATCGTTAGTTGGGAGAGCTTGTGCATCCGCCCATTTGGATACATAATCAATGGCTACGAGAATATAGAGATTATTATGAGATTTTGGAAATGGACCCATAAAGTCAATACCCCAAATGTCAAATACTTCACATACTTGGATGATATTTTGTGGCATTTCATCACGTTGACTTATTTTTCCGGCCCTTTGACAAGCATCACAGGATTTGCAAAGAAGGTGTGCGTCTTTGTAAATTGTAGGCCAATAGAATCCAGCATCATAAACTTTTCTTGCTGTTAGTTGAGGCCCATAGTGCCCTCCTGTTGGTCCTGTGTGACAATGGTTTAAAATTTTACTAGCTTCATCTCCGAATACACATCGGCGTATTATTCCATCGGGACAACTTTTAAACAGATGTGGATCTTCCCAGAAATAGTGTTTTATATCACTGAAGAATTTCTTTCGTTTTTGGTACGATAATCCTTTTTCAAGGAATCCACATACTAAATAGTTTGCATAGTCTACAAACCATGGAATTTCATTATAATCTATCTTCAATAGATATTCATCAGGAAAGTTGTCTTGTATGGCCGATTCATTTAGAACTTCTAATTCAGGATTTTCAAGACGAGAAAGATGATCAGCGGCGAGATTTTCTGCTCCTCTTTTATCTCGGATTTCAATATCGAATTCTTGTAAGAGTAAGATCCAAAGGATTAATCTTGGTTTGGCATCTTGTTTCGAAAATAGGTATCTGAGAGCAGAATGGTCGGTATAGACCATCGTTTTTGCTAGAACGAGATATGATCGAAATTTGTTAAAAGCAAAGACAATAGCAAGGAGTTCTTTTTCAGTAGTTGTGTAATTCGTTTGTGCTCCTTGTAACGTCTTACTAGCATAATATATAGGTTGAAATCGTTTTTCAATCCTTTGTCCTAAAACGGCTCCCATTGCAAAATCACTTGCATCGCACATTAGTTCAAACGGTAGATTCCAATTTGGTGTTATCATGATCGGCGCATTAGTAAGTTTCTCTTTAAGAATATTAAAAGATTTGATGCATTCATCTGAAAAGATGAATGGAGCATCCTTTTCTAGGAGTTTATTCATAGGAGTGGCAATTTTAGAAAAATCTTTTATGAAACGTCGGTAAAAACCGGCATGCCCTAGAAAACTCCTAACTCCTCTAACATTGGTGGGATGTGGAAGTTTAGCAATTACATCTACTTTAGCTCTATCCACTTCAATTCCTTCTTTTGAAATTTTATGTCCAAGAACGATGCCTTCTTTAACCATGAAATGGCATTTCTCCCAATTAAGTACTAGATTTGATTGTTCGCATCTAATAAGCATTCGTTCCAGATTAGCTAGACATGATTCAAATGTATCACCGAAGACTGAAAAGTCATCCATGAAAACTTCCATGCATTCTTCTACCATGTCGTGAAAAATCGCCATCATGCACCTTTGAAAGGTTGCAGGGGCGTTGCAAAGTCCAAATGGCATGCGTTTGTAAGCAAAAGTACCATAAGGGCACGTGAATGTGGTTTTCTCTTGATCTTCGGGTGCTATTGGAATTTGAAAATATCCGGAAAATCCATCAAGAAAACAATAGTAACTATTTCCGGCTAATCTTTCCAACATTTGATCAATGAAAGGTAAGGGAAAGTGATCTTTTCTGGTGGCGTCATTTAATTTTCTATAATCAATACATACATGCCATCCTGTTACAGTCCTTGTAGGAATAAGCTCATTTTTTTCATTTGTAATGACAGTCATGCCACCCTTCTTAGGCACGCATTGAACTAGGCTTACCCATGGACTATCAGAAATTGGATAAATTAAACCTGCGTCTAGTAGTTTAATAATTTCTTTTTTTACTACATCTTGCATATTCGGATTTAGTCTTCGTTGGCGTTGCACATACGTTTTATGACCTTCTTCCATAAGGATTTTATGTGTGCAATACGAAGGACTTATTCCTTTAATATCATGAATCTTCCATGCAATGGCTGGTTTATGAGCTTTCAACACAGAAATGAGTTGTGATTTTTCATTTTCAGTAAGAGAAGACGATATTATTACAGGTAATTCAGATTCACCATGTAAATAAGCGTATTCCAAATGGTTTGGAAGTGGCTTTAACTCTAATTTCGGAGGTTCTTCTATCGATGATTTATATCGATAGCTGTCTTCTTCTTTTAGCATTTGAATTTCTTCTGTTGTTGGTTCATATCCATTAGCTATTAGTGTAGCTAACATTTCAGCTTCATCAATTGGTTCAGTACTTTCTCCTAAAGAACATTCTCCTGTTCCTTGTAATTCTGGAAATTCTTCCAACAATTCTGCATGTGAATCTATAGTTTGAATATAATAACATGTATCATCTGCAGATTGCGGTTGTTGCATTGCTCTATCAACTGAAAAGGTAACATTCTCGTCCTCTATACTTAGGGTCAATTTCTTACCGAACACATCTATCATTGCTTTAGCCGTGTTTAAGAATGGTCTTCCTAATATGAGAGGAACTTGAGAATCTTCTTCCATGTCCAGAACAACAAAATCTACTGGAAATACTAAAGTACCAACTTTAACTAGCATGTTCTCCATTATCCCTCTAGGATATTTTATTGATCGATCGGCTAGTTGTATACTTATTCTTGTTGGTTTCAATTCTCTAAGGTCTAGTTTAGTGTATAGTGAATACGACATTAAATTTATAGTAGCACCTAAGTCTGCCAATGCTTCTATTGAACTAAGACTACACAGAAAACATGGAATTGTGAAACTTCCTGGATCAGATAATTTTTCTGGTATCTTATTCAACAGCACTGCTGAACAATTAGCGTTCATAGTAACAGCCCAGAGTTCTTCCATTTTCTTTCTATTCGTGATTAGATCTTTCAGAAATTTAGCATATCTAGGCATTCCTGAAATCACATCAATGAAAGGAAGATTGACATTTATTTGTTTAAACATATCCAAGAATTTGGATTCCTCGGCTTCAAGTTTCTCTTTTTTCATTTTACTCGGGTAAGGAAGTGGTGGTTGGTATGGTTTAACATAAGGTTTAGCCTTAACTATGTTATCTTCATTAACCTTTTCAACTACCGGTTCTTTTTCCTTATCTTGATCAGGTTGTGGTTCTTGTGGAGTAGGAATAACTTCATCAGAAGTTACAGGTATTTCAGGTGGTTTAAGTGTTGTACCACTTCTTGTGGTAATGGCTTTAGCTGTTTCATTCCGGGGGTTTGCATTTGTATCACTAGGTAAACTTCCCGGTTTTCTTTCACCTATTAACCTTGCTAGGTTACTTACTTCTTGTTCCAAATTTTGAATAGAAGCTTGTTGATTTCTAAATGCGTGAGCATTTTGTTCATTAGTTTGTTTCTGAGATGTGACAAACTACGTTTGAGTTTCAACTAGCTTCGTCATCATATCTTCTAAATTCGGCTGTTTATCATCGGTTTGTGGTGGTTTGTTTTGAAAATTAGGTCTTTGCTGGTTGTAAGTATTGTTGGATACTTGTTGATTGCTAGGACCTTGTTGGTTGTTGTATGGAATATTTCGGTTATAATTCTGATTTTGATTATAGATCGGTCTAGGCGGTTGATAATTATTCTGATAATTATTTCCAGGCCTTTGGTTTAGATATGAAACATTCTCTCTTTGTTCCATTGTTAGTTCAATACTGAGACAATCTTTTGTCAAATGTGGTCCTCCACACTGCTCACAACTAATTCGTATTGAGTGGATATCTTTAGTCATCTTTTCCATTCGTCTCTCGACAGCATCTATCTTTGCAGAAATGGAATCTAAGTCATGGCTAGAATCGGCTCTAGCTGCTTTAGATGATCTAACGATATCTTTTTCTTGGTGCCACTCATGTGAGTGGGAAGCAGTGTTATCAATAATTTTGTAAGCATCAGTTTCGGTTTTCTTCATAATAGAACCACCGGCTACTATATCTATGTCTTTCCTTGTAGTGATGTCGCATCCTTGGTAGAATATTTGTACTATTTGACAGGTGTCTAAACCATGTTGCAGACATCCTCTTAATAACTTTTCAAATCTTGTCCACGCCTCATATAGAGTTTCGTTTGGTTTCTGTGTGAACGTAACAATTTCTCCTTGAAGTCTTACGGCTTTAGATGCCGGAAAGAATTGTTTAAGAAATTTTTCAACTAAAACGTCTCATGTATCAATCGCCCCTTCAGGTAACGATTCCAACCAATCTTTGGCTTCTCCCTTTAAAGTCCAGGGAAATAACATGAGATATATCTGTTCATCCTTAACTTCTCTTATTTTAAATAGAGTGCAGATCCTATTAAAGGTACGAAGATGTTCATTTGGATCTTCCTTCGGAGCACCACTAAATTGGCATTGATTAGTCACCATGTGTAGAATTTGTCCTTTGATTTCATAATCTGGCACATTAATGTCTGGATGAGTAATTGCGTGACCTTGGCCAGTACGTTTAGCTCTCATTCGGTCTTCCGTACTTAAAGGTTCTAGATTCTCCATAATTGAATTTGTTGAATCGGAATCACTAGAGGAAAATTTAATTGTTTGAATGATTGGTGGTTCCGGAGGAAAATTTAATGGTGGTTCCGGAGGAAAATTTAATGGTTCAGAATCTATGAATCGTCCCTGATTATTCTCCGGATTCTCAATTGTGAGGTCGGGTTCAAAAAATGGATTATCGGAAATTTGAATTGGAGTACTTGGTCGACTGGATGACGATTCTAAAGAAAAATCAACGGCGGTAATATTTGCTAAATGTCTTGATCTAGTTACAGGTGGTGAACGTACAAAAGGTGGTGAACGTCTTGCTCGGTGCATTCACTGAATATCCTATTAGTTTTTAAAAAGGAAAGAAAAATTATATAAGTTATCCAATTAATAGACTTTTCTGATTTTGCCCACATTTCGAATAGCCAAAAGATGCAGCAGAGGGGCAGGATTCGTTTGGTCTCAATATAATTGAGGACTGTTTGGCTCCAATAACTCGGTCCACGTACAAATCCAACTATTACTACGAACCAGAAAATTTTGATGTCTATCAATTTAACCACTTAAAATAAATTTTCGTAATTTTAAGAAATTTAGATAAGAAGTAGAAAAAAAAAATCTATGTCCTAAAACTAGAATAGCGAGAAATAAGAAAGAAAAAGAGCGCGTCAAAAAAGAAAAAGAAAAGGGTTGAAAAATAAAAGGCGTCGGAAAATAAGAAATAAAAAGAAATGACTTATAGAACTTAAAAACACTCGACTAACCCAACCTTATTACTATCACTAACTTAAAATTATAATCGCAAATTGAGATTACTAATTGGAATGATAATTGATACATAGGTAAAAGGTGTCGAAAAATATTAAAGCTTACAAGTAAAACTATATCCCAAATGGAAATGACTTAAAAAGGTACTAAAACTTAAAAAGGCGTCGCAAAATTCTAAAGCACCTAAATCTTAGTCTAAAGAAAAAGCACTTAAGGGATTTTACGGCAAAGCCTAAAAATCTAGAAGTAAAAATAACTATGGCAAAAACTAAGTTTAAAACTAAAAACGAGCGAAAAATACAAAAATTACGCTAAAACAATTAAAAAGGGACAAAATATAAAAATATACTAAAAGTTGTAAAAAGTACAATTTTTATAAAAAAATTATTTTTATATTATTTATTTTATAAAACTATTAATTTTGTAATTTAAATAATCTAAATAAACTAAAATACAAATTAAATAAAAAGTAAAACTAAATAATATTAAAATCTATACCTAATTAGGGTTTAAAATTAATTATAATTAATAATTATCCGTAATTAATGCGAATTAGGGCTTCTGTGTGGCCGGTGTCAGACAGCTCCACGAGTCGCGGTGCCTCGTGGCTACAAACGCCGCAAGTCGCGGGGTTTGGAATTTCAGATAACAGGCTGATTTAAATTCGACGCGTTTTTTTTCTTTTCTGTTTTAATAATTAGATAAAATATTTATAAAAACTAAATAAAAACTTATAAAAATAGAAATACTTTATAATTTTAATTTTATAAAAATCTTAAAAATAGATTTATATATATATATATATATATATATATATATATATATATATATATATATATATATATATATATATATTCGGTTTTCTTAATTTTATGTTTTAAACAAAATATTTAAATAAAACTTATATTTTTATAAAATAAAAATAAAGAAACTTTATAAAACTTAAATATTTAACAAACTCTTAAAAATATTTATATTATTTTTGTTTTCTTTTTATATTTTCAAATATTTAAAACGTATTTTTACAAAAGCGTATTTTTTATAAAAGTAAACTAATTTTTTTTTTTAATATTTAGCGTTGCGCTTTCGGCGTTTAAGATCCCCGGCAGCGGCACCAAAAATACTTGATGTTATGCGAGGTGTATATAAAATAGCTTAAATTTTACTAGAAAATACTATTAAATACGATACAATTTTACACAAGATATTTATTTATTTATTGAATGGATATACTTAAACCTTGCTACAACACTTATAGGCAGTGTACCTAATCGTACAGTAGTGTAGTTTTTAGTAAGTCCGGTTCGTTCCACAGGGAATCTTTTAATCAAAGCTTAACGCTATATTAGTTTTATTTTATAAAAATACAAATATATATATAAGTAATATTATTATTATAAAGGGGGGTTTTTACCGTTTAATGACCGGTTTGTCGATTTTAAAACTTTAAGTCGCAGTTAAAACAAAATGTAAAATATTAAATAAATAAAAGACTTAATTTAAAGCGTAAAGTAAATAACGATAATGAAATTGCGATAAATAAAAGTGCAATAAAATTGCGATAATTAAAAAGTACGATAATTAAAAGTGCAATTAAATACAATAACAATAAAAGTGCGATAATTAGAAGTGCAATTAAATATAAAATAAAGGAAATTAAATATGAAATAAAAGAATTATGCTTATTTAAACTTCCGTAATCATGATGTTTGACGTGTTGATTTTAGTTTTATGCCCATGGGTTAATTGTTCTTTGTCCTGGATTATTTAATATGTCCATACGGATTTGTCCATAATAGTCCATCAGTCATAAATATAAAGAGCGAAAGCCTTCGTCAAATTATTCTTATTCCCGAAGTCAAATATTCCAACTAATTGGGGATTCGAATTGTAACAAGGTTTTAATACTTTGTTTAATGAATACACTAGGTTATCGACTGCGTGTAAACCAAGGTTTTACTACTTTGTTAACAATTACACCAATTACCCTTGAATGTAATTCACCCCTGTTTCAACAAGTCTATTACCTATTAATCCAGTTCCGTATCCGGTAAAATGAATAATTATTGGTATTTATAGATATCCCGCCCACCGTACCCAGTCAAGCGTATGTGGTTATATATAAATACGTCGAATTATAAGTTTGTATATTAAATTAACAAGGTATTGTTTAGTTAATATAAAACCCATTAATAGCCCATAGTCTAATTTCCACAAGTGTCGTTCTTTTGTCCAAATCCCAATTATGGTACAAAGCCCAATTACCCAATTTTAATATTTTTAGCCCAACATCATGATTACTTCGGATTAAATAAGCAAAATGGTAACTTAGCTACGAGACATTAATGTAAAAAGGTTGAACATAACTTACAATGATTAAAAATAGCGTAGCGTTACACGGACAGAATTTCGACTTACACCCTTACAACATTTGCTAACATACCCTTATTATTAGGATTTAAAATTAAAATTAAAATTAAAATATAAATTATAAATATAAATATTACGTATAGATATAGAGAGATTGATATATATGGATATTTTGATCGATCAAACTGCGTTTGCTTTTATAGGCAGTTTCATTTTTTGGGGCTCCGCGAGTCGCGGTCCATTTGGTCTTCGAACTCCGCAAGTCGCGGAGTTCCATTTTACAGCTCACTCAACTTTGGCTCTTTGTTTGCCGACGATTATATAAATAAATATAATATATAAATAATTTTAGTAATTATTTAAATATTATATTTTATTTATGTGCATAGTTGACTTGTAATTTTTAGTCCGTTGCGTCGAGCGTTGAGAGTTGATTCTGGTCTCGGTTCCGGATTTTCGAACGTCCTTGCGAATAATTTAATATCTTGTACTTTGCGTTTTGAATCTTGTACTCTTGTAATTTCGAGACGTTTCTTATCAATAATTGGAACCACTTTGATTGTATTTTGTACTTTTGAGCTTTTTGGACCTTTGCGTCTTCAATTCGTCGAATCTATCTTTTGTCTTCACCTTTTATTATTTAAACGAATATTACTTGTAAATAGAACAATTGCAACTAAAAGCTTGTCTTTCTTGAGGAATAATGCTATGAAATATATGTTCGTTTTTAGCATTATCAGGTGGTTAAAGGCTTTCAACAAAAGAAAGGAGTTGACTACCAAGAGATATTTTCACCGGTGGTGAAGATGACTACTATTCGTTTGGTACTTTCTATGGTTTCATCTGAGGACTTACATATAGAGCAAATAGATGTGAAGACCGCATTCTTACATGGTAACCTTGATGAAGAGATCTATATGAGACAACCCGAGGGCTTTGAGGTAAAGGGTAAAGAGAAGTGGGTTTGTAAGCTAAAGAAAAGTTTGTATGGATTGAAGCAAGCACCTCGGCAATGGTACTTGAAGTTTGATGAGTTTATGAAGAAGATTGGTTTCTTAAGATGTGAAGCAGATCACTGTTGCTACTTGAAGAAATTCAAGTCTTCTTACATAATCTTATTGTTGTATGTTGATGACATGTTACTTGCAGGTTCCAACATGTCCGAAATCAACAAGTTGAAAGGATTACTTTCCCATGAGTTCGAGATGAAAGATCTTGGTGGTGCTAGGAAAATACTTGGCATGAGTATTGTGCGTGATCGTGTGAAGGGTACTCTATACTTGTCTCAATCCAAATATATTGAGAAAGTTGTAGAGAGGTTTAACATGGAAAATTCAAAGGCTCGTTCTATGCCTTTAGGTAGCACGATAAAGCTATCGAAAAGTCAATCACCTAAAACGGAAGAAGACAAAATGGAGATGGAAAAGGTTCCATATGCATTGGCCGTGGGTAGTGTTATGTATGCCATGGTTTGTACAAGACCCGATATTGCTCACGCAGTGGGAGTTGTAAGTCGTTATATGTCTAATCCGGGGAAAGGGCATTGGGAAGCGGTTAAATGGTTACTTCATTATTTGAAAGGTACTTCTAATATAGAATTGTGCTTCTCTAAAAGCAATGTCATACTTAGAGGTTATGCGGATGCTAATTTGGGTGGATGTGACGATTCGGGGAAAAGCACTACGGGTTATGTTTTCACAATAGGGAAGACGGCGGTTAGTTGGATGTCTCGACTATAAAAGAGTGTTGCTTTATCAACCACCGAAGTCGAAAATATGCTATTGCAGAAGCTTCTAAAGAGCTTGTTTGGTTGAAAAACTTCTTAGGTGAGTTGGGTAAAAGACAAGACTATTGCGTCTTGAATTGTGATAATCAAAGTACGGTTCATCTTGGGAAGAATCCGGTGTTTCATAGTCGTACGAAACACATCAATATAAGGTATCATTTTATTTGACAACATATAAATGATGGTACTTTATTATTGGAGAAAATCCTTAGTACGAAGAATTCTGCTGATATGTTTACTAAGGTTGTTACGACAGAGAAATTGAGGTTTTGCATTACCTCAATTGGTCTTCTAATGAATTGATGAGAGAAGACCCCAACTAGAGAATTAGAGAGTTAATGTTTCAATTCTAACAAATAGTGTTGAAGACCTTGTATCGAAAGTCTGCTCATCCGAAGTATGTGTTGAGTGTGCGTGTCCCAAATGGAGTTTGGTGGTATAATGGTGGTTTAACGTTCTTGGTTAGATCGTTGATATTTTGGGTTAATGAAGGTTGGGTTTGTTCAAAGTCTCCAAGTGGGAGATTGTTGGAGATATGGAGAACTTTAAACAATTAGAGGGAAGATTCCAGGAAACTCACACGAAGCTTCCACGAAGTTGTTAGGAAACTCACATGTAGCTTCCACGAAGTTGTGAGAAAATTCACATGTAGCTTCCACGAAGCTGTCAGGAAACTCACATGTAGCCTCCATGAAGCTGTTAGGAAACTCACATGAAGCTTCAAGGAATTGTTTTTAGCTTACTCCTTAAATCATTCTATAAATAGACCCTCTTGTAACTCATTGTAAACACACCACAAATATTCAGTAAATACATTCTCTAGTTGGTCCGTGGACTAAAGCAATCACAACGATTGCATATAACCACGTTATATCTTGTGTCGATTTACATTTCTTGCATTTATAATCTTTCGTTCATTAAGTGGGTTAGTAATCTTGTAGAATTACTATCGGTGAGTGATCTTGTTGAATCACTTGCGTTGTTTTGGGTCCTAATATCCTTACAACACACGAGACCATACATCTTTTGCAAACGGGCAATGGAGGAGTGTATATTCAGTGGTTTCGATTTCATTGTGACATATCGGACGAAGCACTGAGTCTAAATCGATACCCCTTTTGCTTAGTTCATCACGTACCGGGATTCGTTTTCGTTTGGCACGCCATACAAATATACCCACTTTTTGAGGGAGCATTCTGTTACGCATGGTTACCATCGAACTATCGATGTGGTGTAGCAACTTTGCATCAATTAGTTTGGACAGTGTTTTTGTTGCAAACAAGCCATTCGATTGTAATCTCCACGACCATGAATCCTCTCCAGTGTTTGCGTACTTGAAGGTTTAAAGAAGCATTTCAACGTCAGCCAATTCATTACATCTATTGGTGATCTTGTCCAATCCCAAGCAACACTCCTATGTAGAACCATCTTTTAAAAGTCTTTCACTAATCATTGAATCTTGGTTCCTGTCCAAACGAATGTCTTCATAAACGCATACACAAGGGTTGATCACCTAACCATACATCTTTCCAAAAAAGAAAACGTTCACCCTTGCTAATTATTTTATAAAATGAGTCAGTGAAGGGAACATCAATTTTATCGATTTGCAATCTAATATTACATATACAGCTCCAAGTCGAATTTTTCCTAACCATGATCGAAGAAACGTTTATACCCAATCCCCCGTCCCTCCCATAAAGACTTTTAATGATTTTGACCCAAATTGCATCTTTCTCAGTGCGAAACCGCCACCACCATTTACCTAACAAGGCTAAATTTTTTACTTTTATAGAATCGATATTAAGCCCCCCGCCCTCATAAGGTAATAGAGTATTTTCCCAATTGACCCAAGCTATTTTCGCATTTTCATCCGACCACCCCAAAAAACTTACATCTCAAGCTCTCGAGCAAGTTGATGACACACGATGGAGCACGGAATAGGGAGAAGGCATACAATGAAAGGCTACTCAAGACCGCTTTTACTAGGGTCAGACGACCAATGAAAGACATTGCTTTTGCTTTCCAATCCGCTAACCTAGATTTGATCTTATCCACCACCGGTTCCCAATCACGCATATTATTCATCTTTTGTCCAATCGAGAGGCCTAGGTAGGTGAACGGGAATGAACCTACCCGACAACCAATATAATTTTAGATTTCTAAAACGGAGTTATCATGAACGCCAATTCCATATATGCAACTTTTCACAAAATTCACTCTTAGTCTCGAGTAAGTCTCAAAATATTTTAGAAGTTTAAATAAGTTACCTACTGTCGGTTAGTGATCCAATAATAATATTCAAATATTAACCACTTTGTTTTGATGATGACACCAAGTCTTGTGTGCTTAAACAAACGTATAGAACAACATAAGTTCACAAGACTACACAATCTCTAGCAAAAAACCAATACACAATACCGTTAAGTCAAAAGAGTCATTTGAAAAAAACACTGGAAGAACACGATTGGGACCACGGTCGACTGCAGTCAGACCGTGGGATGTCATATACCTTGGTTTCACGAAACAAGGTACACGGTCGACTCCACAATCAGCCGTGGGCCGACCGCAGTTTCTCCTGTCCGGATTTTTGATCGAAAAATGTTTGACTACTTCGGGGCATCTATAATTTTTGATACTTATTTAAACACGCTTAAAATAGTTGCCTCCTTCATATCAAAAAGAGTTTTTGTCACTAAAGTGCTAATATTGGTTAATCACAATTAATGACAAGTTAATGACACTTTAGCCTTGGATTAAAGTTAAACACATAGGTGTTACAAGATATCATTTTAATCCTAAAATTTATCTAGACATAATTAGGATGGTTATTAAGTCCCAACTAAATAGATGCTCTCCTCTTAACCCTTGAAACTATACTTACATGGTTAAGTATAATTAACTTGTGTAACTTTCAAGAAGTCTTCATTAGTATTAAAATGGTCATCTTTGGCATGTTACAAACCACCAATGAAGATAGACACTTTCACTCATAAGTTGACAAAGTGTTACATACATGGGTTATGGTGTTTGGAGTTTTGTGGTTTGTCAAAATACTCCAACTAGATTCAAACTAGTTCAATTAAGATGCAACAAGGTTCTAAAGAGCTAGATACTTCTATCAAAGAAAAGACAAATGGTTGAAGTCATGGGTTATGTAGTTTGGAGTGTTGCAAGTAACCAATGAAAGTATATGCTTGTAACCAAATGAAGAGAAATGCATGGAAGACTTACAAAAAAGAAGTTTGGATGGTTTCTAATTGTCATGGAACTAAAATTCAGCATTTGCCGTATTTAGTAAGGAAGTTTAAGACAATGGTAAACCAAGAAAAAATGATTTCCTTATTTGTAGTGAAGGGTCATTATCATTGATTGTTTCCAAGACCATTGCAAGTACCATGGAAGTTTTGGCTAGTTGTTTCATCGGCTATGTGTGCCACTTCATTGCAATTCTATTTTTTCCTATTTAAACAAGGCTTGAAGACACTTGAAGATCACCTCTTTCCAACACACTTACAAATCAATATGATCTAATCTCCTAAGCTTCAACAACACATCTTTAAAGAGATTATGAGAGAAAGAGAGATTCTACTTAATTAGTAGAATTATGTGTAAAATCTAAAGCTTAATTTCTATCATTTGTGAGTTTTTAAACTACATTCTTTGATAGTAATCAAAGAAGTATTATAGTTCTCTTAGTATTTGGGGTAATCGAAGATGGTGATGATGTAGCTTTTTGAAGAGCTTTTGGTGTAACCAGAACTCCACCGTATTTGGAGAAAGCTAGTAAAGATAACTCTTGATTAGTGAATCGAGGAGTGGATTAAGGTGGATTAGTTAACATCCACCCGAACCACTATAAATCCTTGTGTTTGTGTTCTTTATGTTTATCTTTTGCAATCACATATGATTTTACGTTAAAACTCATACTTTGGTCTTAAGACATCAAAAGTAATCAAAAAAGTTTTAACAAATCACTAGGGAACTATTCACCCCCTCCTCTAGTTCATTACAATTGGTATTATAATAGTTGCTCTAATCTTTGCTCAAAAAACGTTTTGTCGTGTCTAAAACTATTTTGTGTAAAGACGCGAGTCAAAGATCTTGGGACTAAGCTCTACTTTTATGGAGAACGCAAAAGAGATTTTGGATGAGTTAGTCTTGAATCACAATTTTCATATGAGAAGAAACTTTAAGACACGCGCGTGATGTGGAGTCAAGGATCGAACCCAAATGCTCAAACTTACATCCATTACATTGAGTAAAAAATACTATAACACCCCGTCAAAATCATTAATGGAATGTTAACTCTGGTCCCAGTGCTTGGCTTGAATTCTACGTAACGTCAATGTTTTACAGCGAAGCAATTAATACATGAGAAATATCACGCAAAACGGGTCATCAATAATGTTGAGTGAATCTACAGGTTTTAGGTAAACAATTTAGTATGTTTAAGAAACGAATTTCAGAAAATGTTTATTTGTGGAAGACCACCAAGGTTCGATGTCAAAAGTTTGCATACAGCAATATCAAGTGTTAACTGTTCGTAATCAGCGATGTCGAGTTTCAAATGTGTGTGACATCAAAAAATAGTTTCGTATCAAATATTTGTAGACATTACCATGTCTAGTTTCAAATGTTTGTAAACCACAGTTTTAAGTAACGTATTATAGTATCTGAAAAACATTATTCAGAAAAGTAGTTCAAGTTCATTGACCACGAGATTTCAAAAGTACAACTCCAAGTTGCGAAACGTTTACATAATCCATGAGCACCTGAATACTAGCAATGACCGGAGTATAGAAACCACTACACTCCCTTTACCCCATAAAAATATTATACACTTGTTCGAGTGTATCTAATATTCAAAGTAAATGCACCACGGTTAATATTTTTTGGGCGAGGTTTGTCTAACCTAACAGATCCGTCCATCTAAATTGTGCTTACCCGAAGGTAATAAAAGTATTCAAGCTAGGGGCTTTGGGAACAAACTCAATATGTATAAGAAGTACTCGTGTCAAACATAAAAGCATTTGAAAATGTAAGTATAACAGCGTGTATTCTCATCCCTGAAAACATTTAAAAAGTGGGACTGTAGACTCACCTTTAAAAGCTCTTGAATGAAAAGTAGACAAATAACTTTCACGGATTATAGCCGAGTAATGCAACCTAAGTATACGTATTTAGGTTGGTTAACGTATAAGTCTTAAAAAAATGTGGTTTCATAGAGTAAGTTGTCTTCTTGCTCGACTCGACGCATTTCAAAGTAAAAGTCAACTAATTCATGCAAGTTAAACAAAGTCAACCAAAGTCAAACCAAAAGTCAAACCTAGTCAAAGTAGTCAACTAAAGTCAACATCAGTAGGTTCATGTCAAATGTTAGTCAACATGTCAAACCTAAGTCAAACTGTGACAACCCGGGAATTTCCGACTAAATTTAAACTTAATCTTTATATGATTTCGATATGATAAGCAAAGTATGTAATGTTGAGTCTAGAAAATTTTGAAACGATGTTCATATATTCAATTGACCTTCGACTGCTCTCGACGATTCACGAACAATTAATTGTAAATAGATATGTGTGTATGCATATATAAATAATAATTCGAAATATAATTAGAAGTATTATATGTTGTTGTTATTAAAAATTAATAAAATAAAAATAAGATATTATAATAATTATTATTTAAAATATATCTCTATATATAAATAAAGTATATTAAAAATAAATATTAAATGATTGTAATACTCGTTTGATGTTCCGATTGATATTAAGCACACTAAATTCAAACTTATATGATTTTAAAATAAATGGTGATCCGAAAATGAGTTCTATAAATTATAGACTTATTAAAAATGTATTTAGGAGCTGTTTGTTAAATTTTAGAACTTTTTATATTTTACCCAGAATTGAGAGGGACAGTTGATGTAATTTTTATTTATTAAATTAATGATCGAATTTTATACCATAATGACCAAAATAAATAAAAATAGTTAATTTAAAAATATGAGATTTTCCCGAAGACTTTTATCCGCCACTGATTAATAAATGGAGCACGATATATTATCCAAATTAAACTTTCGGTAGAATAAACCAAATATTTCGATGGCTTCACTGTTTTCTTTTCAATACCATTCATGTCCACTAGTTGTTTACTGTGTGCTACTATTTCCCTTGTGATCAATATAACAAACTTGGGACCAAATGTTTATCCCTATTCCCACATCACTCTCATTTTTCTGTTTAATGTCAATTTATTTTGACTGTATTATTATTATTATATAATTATTATTAATTATTAATATTATGATATATCTTTTATCTCTCTCTCTCTCTCTATATATATATATATATATATATATATATATATATATATATATATATATATATATATATATATATATATATACACACACACACTGAGAGTAGGTATATAAAAGAACATCAACCATCAAACCTCCCTTTTGTGTTTACTGATTGATCCCTATATCACCATCTTTATCTCTATATTATAAATATGTACATAAGATTACAATATATAGAGATATCCCTCACTTGATCACTCAATCAGACACCACACCCATCACCACCTTTCTCTATCTCTACTATCTCTTTAATTGTATTAGTGAACTTATCATAACCACCTTGATAACCCATCACCTTCGTATTTTTTTTTCTGTTGAGGATGTCATCCCCAACACCACCGCCCATTTAACAACCCACAACACACCATCACAAACACACCACTCTTTCTTTCTAATTGTTTCTATTGACACCGTTAACAACCGGCTTTCTCTTGAACAACTCAACTAGCGACCACATAGATGTCACCACCTTCAACCAATTACCACCGCCATCCTCATTAACATCCCACCACCATGATTACACCATGAACCACCCTCACACGCCACTTCATCACCATAATAACCAAACATCACTAGCACACCATGAAACCTCCATAAAAACTATCATCATCATTCAAAATCATCTTGCTTAAGTCCATAAACAACCACCTTTCCATCTCCACCATCGTGACCATAAACCCATGAAATTTTTCTATTGTTGTTATGATTATTTTTTTTTCTTTACAACCGCCATCATTCACAATTACAGCTACAACAATGACCAGTCATTTCTGTTGTTTGATGAGCTAAATACCCAACTCAAAAATCACCATCTCGATCACAATTGTTGCTTGCAAATTGAATACTTCTGCTATACATATCTGTTTATATTCACTGTCTAAAAACAACCCAAAACACCACTTGTTGACACCTCAAACCGCCAAGAACTGCAGCTACAATTCTGTTTCTTTTAAACTGAAAACGAATGAAGTAAAACGATGATGGTGATTAAATAAGAAGGTGATGAAAGGGACGTGTAATAAAGATGATGATGATGATGCGTTATTTTTTTTTGCAATCGAACCCCACCTCCACTAATCACTCGTTAGAATCTAATTACACATGTTAGTGGGCTTATGAAGATTGGGCTTAAGAATTTGTTGATGGACCGATTTAAGGGAGTCATTTGGTTCTTGTTTATTTTTGGCTCGCCCATCAGAAGAAAAGAGGGAGTACATATATTTTTTTTTGCTTTGTCACGATGAAGATAAAGTTCAAGAATTATTGTGTGAACTTGAAAGACCTTCTTGAAAATGGTCGTGATCCATTTTATGCTGTTGGGCCGATTACTCGCTTATCTGTTGGGCCACCGTATATGTTGTTTTGGGTTGAGAAATATTGATGATGATTAGATAGTAGAGTAATGATAATGATCTTAAGAATGATGATGAAACACGATCATGGTAACGAGTTACTGATGGTTACGAATAATAATTCATGATGATGACGAGAGTGAATGATGTTGGAAATGTGGTATGATTATGAACGTATTATGGTAATTACATGTCGATGATAGATTAGATAATAATACGTATGATATAATTACGATGGTGAGTGACGATGATCATGGAAATGATGAAACCGAGAGGTTTTGAAGATGATGCATGATATTATGATTCATGATGACGATGATGGTAAAGTTTGATCGGTGATGATTGTATTAAAAATGTTCATGATTATGTAATTAGAATAGAAACATAATAAATGAGTTATATAGATTTAGTTCGTGATTTAAAACAAAGGCAGAGTAATTGTTAGTGGTGTTTTCGGGTTAATAAGAGGTCGTGAGTTCGAGTCCAGACTAAGGCAGTTTTTTTTTTCGGAAGCTTATACTCTTAAGGTAGTAAACTTATTTTTATTTATTATTATTATTTTTATTATTATTATTATTCTTATCATTATTATTTTTATTATTATCATAAGTATTAGTGTTATTATTAGTAGTATCATTATGAGTAAAACTATTATTGTTATTATTATTATCATTAATAAAATTATTAATATTATTATCATTAATGGTAAAAATTATTATTTTAGTTAATTATTATATTCAGTAGTATTATTATTATGATCCTTATTACTAAAAGTATTTTATTATTTACCATTTTTTTATTAGTATTATTAGTAAATTAACATTTTATTCAAACTATCATTCTTATTATTAAAAGTATCCCTTTTATTATTATTAGAATTATCATAAATTTAATCATAATTAGTATTATTATTATCATTATTATTATTAGTATTATTAATATTAATATATCAAATAAAGATTTTCTATATAAAACTATATTTTTGACATAAAACCTAACCATATTAATACTTTTGTAGAAGATGTTAATTATCTATATAAAGAAAAGTATATCTAATTAAGTTATTAATAAATCACATGATATAAAATAACAAATAAAATCACTAATAATATATTTATTCGATTACCATTACATGTGTTAATATACATGATTGAATATAGGTTCGTGAATCCGAGGCCAACCCTGCATTATTCAATGTCGTCATATGTATTTTTACTACAAAATACAGTATTGTGAGTTTCATTACTCCCTTTTTAAATGCTTTTGAAATATATATATATATATATATATATATATATATATATATATATATATATATATATATATTTTTTTTTTTTTTTTTTGGGACTGAGAATACATGAGCTTTTATAAATGTTTTACGAAATAGACACAAGTAATCGAAACTACATTATATGGTTGAATGATCGAAGCCGAATATGCCCCTTTTGCTTGGTAACCTAAGAATTAGTAAACCGATCTACTAATTAACGCGAATCCTAAAGATAGATCTATTGTGCCTAACGAACCCCATCCGTTGGAGCGGATGCTTTAGTACTTCGATGTTGTTTTATATCATGTCCGATGGATGTCCCGGAATGATAGGGGATATTCTTATATGCATCTAGTTAATGTCGGTTACCAGGTGTTCAATCCATATGAATGATTATTTTTGTCTCTATGTATGGGACGTATTTTTACGAGAAATGGAAATGAAAATCTTGTGGTCTATTAAAATGATGAAAATGATTGATTATGATAAACTAATGAACTCACCAACCTTTTGGTTGACACTTTAAAGCATGTTTATTCTCAGGTATGAAAGAAATCTTCCGCTGTGCATTTGCTCATTTTAGAGATATTACTTGGAGTCATTCATGACATATTTCAAAAGACGTTGCATTCGAGTCATTGAGTTCATCAAGATTATTATTAAGTCAATTATAGTTGGATATATTATAAAATGGTATGCATGCTGTCAACTTTCGAGGAAATTAAAGTTTGTCTTTTAAAAACGAATGCAATGTTTGTAAAATGTATCATATAGAGGTCAAGTACCTCGCGATGTAACCAAATGTAATGTATTCGTCCAGATAGATTAGGACATGTCTCTACAGGTGGTATCAGAGCGGTGGTCTTAGCGAACCAGGTCTTGCATTAGTGTGTCTAACTGATAGTTGTTTAGATGCATTAGTGAGTCTGAACTTCGACCGTGTCTGCATGTCAAAAGTTTTGCTTATCATTTTGTGTCGAAAATTACCTGCTTATCATTCTTAGGGAATCACTTACTTATCATCCTTAGTCTATGTAGTGACCCGAACTTTTCCATGTTTATATATATTAATTGAGATTGATATTTATATGATTAAATGTTCCCAACATGTTAAGCAATCAAACTTGTTAAGACTTGATTAATTGAAATATGTTTCATATAGACAATTGACCACCCAAGTTGACCGGTGATTCACGAACGTTAAAACTTGTAAAAACTATATGATGACATATATATGGATATATATATAGTTAACATGATACTATGATAAGTAAACATATCATTAAGTATATTAACAATGAACTACATATGTAAAAACAAGACTACTAACTTAATGATTTTTAAACGAGACATATATGTAACGATTATCGTTGTAAAGACATTTAATGTATATATATCATATTAAGAGATATTCATACATGATAATATCATGATAATATAATAATTTAAAATCTCATTTTATATTATAAACATTGGGTTAACAACATTTAACAAGATCATTAACCTAAAGGTTTCAAAACAACACTTACATGTAACGACTAACGATGACTTAACGACTCAGTTAAAATGTATATACATGTAGTGTTTTAATATGTATTTATACACTTTTGAAATACTTCAATACACTTATCAAAATACTTCTACTTAACAAAAATGCTTACAATTACATCCTCGTTCAGTTTCATCAACAATTCTACTCGTATGCACCCGTATTCGTACTCGTACAATACACAGATTTTAGATGTATGTACTATTGGTATATACACTCCAATGATCAGCTCTTAGCAGCCCATGTGAGTCACCTAACACATGTGGGAACCATCATTTGGCAACTAGCATGAAATATCTCATAAAATTACAAAAATATGAGTAATCATTCATGACTTATTTACATGAAAACAAAATTACATATCCTTTATATCTAATCCATACACCAACGACCAAAAACACCTACAAACACTTTCATTCTTCAATTTTCTTCATCTAATTGATCTCTCTCAAGTTCTATCTTCAAGTTCTAAGTGTTCTTCATAAATTCCAAAAGTTCTAGTTTCATAAAATCAAGAATACTTTCAAGTTTGCTAGCTCACTTCCAATCTTGTAAGGTGATCATCCAACCTCAAGAAATCTTTGTTTATTACAGTAGGTTATCATTCTAATACAAGGTAATAATCATATCCAAACTTTGGTTCAATTTCTATAACTATAACAATCTTATTTCAAGTGATGATCTTACTTGAACTTGTTTTCGTGTCATGATTCTGCTTCAAGAACTTCGAGCCATCCAAGGATCCATTGAAGCTAGATCCATTTTTCTCTTTTCCAGTAGGTTTATCCAAGGAACTTAAGGTAGTAATGATGTTCATAACATCATTCGATTCATACATATAAAGCTATCTTATTCGAAGGTTTAAACTTGTAATCACTAGAACATACTTTAGTTAATTCTAAACTTGTTCGCAAAAAAAAGTTAATCCTTCTAACTTGACTTTTAAAATCAACTAAACACATGTTATATATCTGTATGATATGCTAACTTAATGATTTAAAACCTGGAAACAGAAAAACACCGTAAAACCGGATTTACGCCGTCGTAGTAACACCGCGGGCTGTTTTGGGTTAGTTAATTAAAAACTATGATAAACTTTGATTTAAAAGTTGTTATTATGAGAAAATGATTTTTATTATGAACATGAAACTATATCCAAAAATTATGGTTAAACTCAAAGTGGAAGTATGTTTTCTAAAATGGTCATCTAGACGTCGTTCTTTCGACTGAAATGACTACCTTTACAAAAACGACTTGTAACTTATTTTTCCGACTATAAACCTATATTTTTTCTGTTTAGATTCATAAAATAGATTTCAATATGAAACCATAGCAATTTGATTCACTCAAAACGGATTTAAAATGAAGAAGTTATGGGTAAAACAAGATTGGATAATTTTTCTCACTTTAGCTACGTGAAAATTGGTAACAAATCTATTCCAACCATAACTTAATCAACTTGTATTGTATATTATGTAATCTTGAGATACCATAGACACGTATATAATGTTTCGACCTATCATGTCGACACATCTATATATGTTTCGGAACAACCATAGACACTCTATATGTGAATGTTGGAGTTAGCTATACAGGGTTGAGGTTGATTCCAAAATATATATAGTTTGAGTTGTGATCAATACTGAGATACGTATACACTGGGTCGTGGATTGATTCAAGATAATATTTATCGATTTATTTTTGTACATCTAACTGTGGACAACTAGTTGTAGGTTACTAACGAGGACAGCTGACTTAATAAACTTAAAACATCAAAATATATTAAAAGTGTTGTAAATATATTTTGAACATACTTTGATATATATGTATATATTGTTATAGGTTCGTGAATCAACCAGTGGCCAAGTCTTACTTCCCGACGAAGTAAAAATCTGTGAAAGTGAGTTATAGTCCCACTTTTAAAATCTAATATTTTTGGGATGAGAATACATGCAGGTTTTATAAATGATTTACAAAATAGACACAAGTACGTGAAACTACATTCTATGGTTGAATTATCGAAATCGAATATGCCCCTTTTTATTAAGTCTGGTAATCTAAGAATTAGGGAACAGACACCCTAATTGACGCGAATCCTGAAGATAGATCTATTGGGCTTAACAAACCCCATCCAAAGTACCGGATGCTTTAGTACTTCGAAATTCATATCATATCCGAAGGGTGTCCCGGAATGATGGGGATATTCTTATATATGCATCTTGTTAATGTCGGTTACCAGGTGTTCACCATATGAATGATTTTTATCTCTATGTATGGGATGTGTATTGAAATATGAAATCTTGTGGTCTAGTATTATGATTTGATATATATATAGGTTAAACCTATAACTCACCAACATTTTTGTTGATGTTTTAAGCATGTTTATTCTCAGGTGATTATTAAGAGCTTCCGCTGTCGCATACTTAAATAAGGACGAGATTTGGAGTCCATGCTTGTATGATATTGTGTAAAAACTGCATTCAAGAAACTTATATTGTTGTAACATATTTGTATTGTAAACCATTATGTAATGGTCGTGTGTAAACAGGATATTTTAGATTATCATTATTTGATAATCTACGTAAAGCTTTTTAAAACCTTTATCTATGAAATAAAGGTTATGGTTTGTTTTAAAAATGAATGCAGTCTTTGAAAAACGTCTCATATAGAGGTCAAAACCTCGCAACGAAATCAATTAATATGGAACGTTTTTAATCAATAAGAACGGGACATTTCAGTTGGTATCAGAGCGTTGGTCTTAGAGAACCAGAATTTTGCATTAGTGTGTCTTATCGAGTTTGTTAGGATGCATTAGTGAGTCTGGACTTCGACCGTGTTTACTTGAAAAATGATTGCTTAACAAATTTTGTTGGAAACTATATATTTTTAACATGTGAATATTATGTGATATATTAATCTCTTAACGCGTTTGATATTATGTGATAGATGTCTACCTCTAGAACAAGTCCCATTGACTCACCTAATAATAATGAAGAGTCAAATGTAAATTGGAATGATTCGTGGACTGATTCACAAGTTCCCGAAGAGGAACCGGAAGAAGAGTCGGAACCGGAAGAAGAATCGGAACCGGAAGAAGAATCGGAACCGGATGAAGAAATAGAACCGGTGGGGGAAATAATAAAACGGTTAAGTAAAAGAAAATCCTCAACCAACCGACCAAGGTTAATTAAGGTCAATGGTGTTTCCGCCAAGGAAGCAAAATATTGGGAGGATTACCAATTCTCCGATGAATCGGATTCCGACGAGAATTCCGATGATGTTATAGAAATTACCCCAACTGAATTTAAAAAGGCAAAAGAAAATAATAAGGGAAAGGGTATAAAAATAGAGAAATCTAATTCCAACCCCGATGAACTTTATATGTATCGTCAACCCCCGAAGTCCTTAAGTTGTAACAATGACCCGGAAACCTCTAAACCACCAGGTTTTTCTAAACCAATGTGGAAAATTACGGCTCGTATTAGGGGAACATCATATATCCCTAGAAACCTGGCAAAACGAACCAAAACTGAAGAAGAAGAAACGAGCGAGTCGGAATAAGATAGTTGTATTCGTGTGGTGTAATATATGTAATATAGTGTGCTTATGCTTTATGATATATGTAAAAATTGCTTGTATTAATAAGTATTTTTTTTTTTGAATCTAACTCTTGTCTATTTTACAGTTTAAAAACACAAAATGGATAGACAACCCAATATTTTAAGAGACCTACCCGGAGACATGATTGATGAAATCTTGTCTAGAGTCGGTCAGAATTCCTCGGCACAACTATTTAAGGCGAGATCAGTTTGTAAGACATTCGAAGAACGTTCCAAGAATGCCTTGGTTTATAAAAGGCTTTCGTTCGAAAGATGGGGGATATCACATTGGGAAATCCATAAGTTACGATGTGTTTACTTTGACGCATATATTGCGGGGAACCCAAATGCCATTTTACGCAATGGGTTAAGAAATTATTTTGACTCAATATATCCGAATATTGGACTTCGTGATTTAGAAAAAGCGGCTAACATGCAACATAAAGAAGCATGTTATGCTTACGGATTAGTAATGTTCGCTTCTCACCAAAGTGAGAACAAGAACATCGGGCTACAACTATTAAACAAAACGTTTCCACAAGTGACGGAGTCGGTAATTGGGGTAAGAAATGAGGTTTTTAGATTGTTACGGGACTGTTGGACATTACGTAACCCTCGTCCCTTTGACGACGTTACAACATGCTGTCTTATCAACGGCCATAACGGTTATGTTCCACAAGATCAAGGATGGGAAGTAATCCTAGTAAAACCAGAATGCATGACTTGTTTCTGGACGTATGAATTACATGTCTTTATTGCCTTTGCTGAACGACTTGTGTACTAGCTAGAATTATCTTCACAACTATCTTGTATCAAAGTTATTGTGTGCTATATTTCATGCTTTATGTAAAATAAGCGGTATTGTAAGTTTGTAAAATATTGTATAAAAGTTTGAACGCGAAATATTATTATAATCAGTTTTTCATATAGAATTGTAGTAGTTGAATTGTATATTAGCTACTAAGTATGAACTTAACGGGTAGGTACTACCCGAATTTAAACTTATAAAACGCTAATATGAAGAAAAAGCTTTTATAAATGAGTTCATATTATGCTACGAAATACTATTAACTACTCTTAATATTCTGTATGATTAACTTGTTCCATTTGACTATTTTGAAGGAAATGGCACCGACTACTCGACACACCGTGAATATGAATGAAGAGGAATTCCGTACTTTTCTAGCTTCAAACATAGCCGCAGTACAGGCTGCGCTACATACCAACAATAACCTTGGATCTGGCAGTACAGGAAATCGTGTAGGATGCACCTACAAAGAATTCACTGCCTGCAAACCTTTGGAATTTGATGGAACCGAAGGACCGATCGGATTGAAACGGTGGACCGAGAAGGTCGAATCGGTGTTTGCCATAAGTAAGAGTACTGAAACGGACAAAGTGAAGTACGCTACGCATACCTTCACAGGTTGTGCGTTAACATGGTGGAATACCTATCTAGAGCAAGTGGGACAAGACGATGCGTACGCCCTACCGTGGTCAGCATTCAAGCACTTGATGAACGAAAAGTACCGTCCCAGAACCGAGGTCAATAAGCTCAAGACAGAACTTAGAGGGTTACGAACCCAAGGATTTGATATTACCACGTACGAAAGAAGATTTACAGAATTGTGCCTATTGTGTCCGGGAGCGTTCGAAGATGAGGAAGAGAAGATCGACGCGTTTGTGAAGGGATTACCGGAAAGAATCCAAGAAGATATAAGTTCACACGAGCCCGTCTCCATACAACAGGCATGTAGAATGGCTCACAAACTAGTGAACCAGATTGAAGAAAGAATTAAAGAACAGACTGCTGAAGAAACCAATGTGAAGCAAGTCAAAAGAAAGTGGGAGGAAAACGGTGATAAGAATCACCAATACAACAACAACAGCAATTACAACAATAATCGCAACAATTATCCCAGCAATCGCAACATCAATCACAACTATAACAAACGACCCAACAACAACAACAACAACAACAGCAGCAGCAACTACAACAATCATCCCAACAACAATAATAACCGCAACAACAACAACAATCAGAAGCAGCTATGCCAAAGGTGTGAAAAGTATCACTCGGGGTTCTGCACCAAATTTTGCAACAAGTGTAAAAGAAATGGTCATAGCGCGGCGAAGTGTGAGGTCTACGGACTAGGGGTTAATAGAACGAAAGGAACAAATGGTGTCGGAACGAGTAATGGCGGAGCAAGTAGTGTCGGAGCAAGTTATGCCAATGTAGTTTGTTATAAATGTGGAAAATAGGGCCACATTATTAGAAATTGCCCGAACCAGGAGAACACGAATGGACAAGGCCGCGGAAGAGTTTTCAATATTAATGTGGCAGAGGCACAGGAAGACCCGGAGCTTGTTACGGGTACGTTTCTTATTGACAATAAATCTGCTTACGTTTTATTTGATTTGGGTGCGGATAGAAGCTATATGAGTAGAGATTTTTGTGCTAAATTAAGTTGTCCATTGACGCCTTTGGATAGTAAATTTTTACTCGAATTAGCAAATGGTAAATTAATTTCAGCAGATAATATACGTCGGAATCGAGAAATTAAACTGGTTAGCGAAACATTTAAGATTGATTTGATACCAGTAGAGTTAGGGAGTTTTGATGTGATAATCGGTATGGACTGGTTGAAAGAAGTGAAAGCAGAGATCGTTTGTTACAAAAATGCAATTCGCATTATACGAGAAAAAGGAAAACCCTTAATGGTGTACGGAGAAAAGGGCAACACGAAGCTACATCTTATTAGTAATTTGAAGGCACAAAAACTAATAAGAAAAGGTTGCTATGCTGTTCTAGCATACGTCGAGAAAGTACAAACTGAAGAAAAGAGCATCAATGATGTTCCCGTCACAAAAGAATTTCCCGATGTATTTCCGAAAGAATTACCGGGATTACCCCCACATCGATCCGTTGAATTTCAAATAGATCTTATACCAGGAGCTGCACCAATAGCTCGTGCTCCTTACAGACTCGCACCCAGCGAGATGAAAGAACTACAAAGCCAATTACAAGAACTTTTAGAGCGTGGTTTCATTCGACCAAGCACATCACCGTGGGGAGCTCCTGTTTTGTTTGTCAAGAAGAAAGATGGTACATTCAGGTTGTGTATTGACTATCGAGAGTTGAACAAACTTACCATCAAGAACCGCTACCCACTACCGAGAATCGACGACTTATTTGATCAACTACAAGGCTCGTCTGTTTATTCAAAGATTGACTTACGTTCCGGGTATCATCAAATGCGGGTGAAAGAAGATGATATTCCAAAGACTGCTTTCAGAACACGTTACGATCATTACGAGTTTATGGTCATGCCGTTTGGTTTAACTAATGCACCAGCTGTGTTCATGGACCTTATGAACCGAGTGTGTGGACCATACCTTGACAAGTTTGTCATTGTTTTCATTGATGACATACTTATTTACTCAAAGAATGACCAAGAACACGGTGAACATTTGAGAAAGGTGTTAGAAGTATTGAGGAAGGAAGAATTGTACGCTAAGTTTTCAAAGTGTGCATTTTGGTTGGAAGAAGTTCAATTCCTCGGTCACATAGTGAACAAAGAAGGTATTAAGGTGGATCCGGCAAAGATAGAAACTGTTGAAAAGTGGGAAACCCCGAAAACTCCGAAACACATACGCCAGTTTTTAGGACTAGCTGGTTACTACAGAAGGTTCATCCAAGACTTTTCTAGAATAGCAAAACCCTTGACTGCATTAACGCATAAAGGGAAGAAATTTGAATGGAATGATGAACAAGAGAAAGCGTTTCAGTTATTGAAGAAAAAGCTAACTACGACACCTATATTGTCATTGCCTGAAGGGAATGATGATTTTGTGATTTATTGTGATGCATCAAAGAAAGGTCTCGGTTGTGTATTAATGCAACGAACGAAGTTGATTGCTTATGCGTCTAGACAATTGAAGATTCACGAACAAAATTATACGACGCATGATTTGTAATTAGGCGCGGTTGTTTTTGCATTAAAGACTTGGAGGCACTACTTATATGGAGTCAAAAGTATTATATATACCGACCACAAAAGTCTTCAACACATATTTAATCAGAAACAACTGAATATGAGGCAGCGTAGGTGGATTGAATTGTTGAATGATTACGACTTTGAGATTCGTTACCACCCGGGGAAGGCAAATGTGGTAGCTGATGCCTTGAGCAGGAAGGACAGAGAACCCATTCGAGTAAAATCTATGAATATAATGATTCATAATAACCTTACTACTCAAATAAAAGAGGCGCAACAAGGAGTTTTAAAAGAGGGAAATTTAAAGGATGAAATACCCAAAGGATCGGAGAAGCATCTTAATATTCGGGAAGACGGAACCCGGTATAGGGCTGAAAGGATTTGGGTACCAAAATTTGGAGATATGAGAGAAATGGTACTTAGAGAAGCTCATAAAACCAGATACTCAATACATCATGGAACGGGGAAGATGTACAAGGATCTCAAGAAACATTTTTGGTGGCCGGGTATGAAAGCCGATGTTGCTAAATACGTAGGAGAATGTTTGACGTGTTCTAAGGTCAAAGCTGAGCATCAGAAACCATCAGGTCTACTTCAACAACCCGAAATCCCAGAATGGAAATGGGAAAACATTACCATGGATTTCATCACTAAATTGCCAAGGACTGCAAGTGGTTTTGATACTATTTGGGTAATAGTTGATCGTCTCACCAAATCAGCACACTTCCTGCCAATAAGAGAAGATGACAAGATGGAGAAGTTAGCACGACTGTATTTGAAGGAAGTCGTCTCCAGACATGGAATACCAATCTCTATTATCTCTGATAGGGATGGCAGATTTATTTCAAGATTCTGGCAGACATTACAGCAAGCATTAGGAACTCGTCTAGACATGAGTACTGCCTATCATCCACAAACTGATGGGCAGAGCGAAAGGACGATACAAACGCTTGAAGACATGCTACGAGCATGTGTTATTGATTTCAGAAACAGTTGGGATCGACATCTACCGTTAGCAGAATTTTCCTACAACAACAGCTACCATTCAAGCATTGAGATGGCGCCGTTTGAAGCACTTTATGGTAGAAAGTGCAGGTCTCCGATTTGTTGGAGTGAAGTGGGGGATAGACAGATTACGGGTCCGGATATTATACAAGAAACTACCGAGAAGATCATCCAAATTCAACAACGGTTGAAAACCGCCCAAAGTCGACAAAAGAGCTACGCTGACATTAAAAGAAAAGATATAGAATTTGAAATTGGAGAGATGGTCATGCTTAAAGTTGCACCTTGGAAAGGCATTGTTCGATTTGGTAAACGAGGGAAATTAAATCCACGGTATATTGGACCATTCAAGATTATTGATCGTGTCGGACCAGTAGCTTACGGACTTGAGTTACCTCAACAACTCGCGGCTGTACATAACACTTTCCACGTCTCGAATTTGAAGAAATGTTTTGTTAAAGAAGATCTCACTATTCCGTTAGATGAAATCCAAATCAACGAAAAACTTCAATTCATCGAAGAACCCGTCGAAATAATGGATCGTGAGGTTAAAAGACTTAAGCAAAACAAGATACCAATTGTTAAGGTTCGATGGAATGCTCGTAGAGGACCCGAGTTCACCTGGGAGCGTGAAGATCAGATGAAGAAGAAATACCCGCATCTATTTCCAGAAGATTCGTCAACACCTTCAACAGCTTAAAATTTCGGGACGAAATTTATTTAACGGGTAGGTACTGTAGTGACCCGAACTTTTCCATGTTTATATATATTAATTGAGATTGATATTTACATGATTAAATGTTTCCAACATGTTAAGCAATCAAACTTGTTAAGACTTGATTAATTGAAATATGTTTCATATAGACAATTGACCACCCAAGTTGACCGGTGATTCACGAACGTTAAAACTTGTAAAAACTATATGATGACATATATATGGATATATATATATATAGTTAACATGATACTATGATAAGTAAACATATCATTAAGTATATTAACAATGAACTACATATATAAAAACAAGACTACTAACTTAATGATTTTTAAACGAGACATATATGTAACGATTATCGTTGTAAAGACATTTAATGTATATATATCATATTAAGAGATATTCATACATGATAATATCATGATAATATAATAATTTAAAATCTCATTTGATATTATAAACATTGGGTTAACAACATTTAACAAGATCGTTAACCTAAAGGTTTCAAAACAACACTTACATGTAACGACTAACGATGACTTAACGACTCAGTTAAAATGTATATACATGTAGTGTTTTAATATGTATTTATACACTTTTTAAAGACTTCAATACACTTATCAAAATACTTCTAATTAACAAAAATGCTTACAATTACATCCTCATTCAGTTTCATCAACAATTCTACTCGTATGCACCCGTATTCGTACTCGTACAATACACAGCTTTTAGATGTATGTACTATTGGTATATACACTCCAATGATCAGCTCTTAGCAGCCCATGTGAGTCACCTAACACATGTGGGAACCATCATTTGGCAACTAGCATGAAATATCTCATAAAATTACAAAAATATGAGTAATCATTCATGACTTATTTACATGAAAACAAAATTACATATCCTTTATATCTAATCCATACACCAACGACCAAAAACACCTACAAACACTTTCATTCTTCAATTTTCTTCATCTAATTGATCTCTCTCAAGTTCTATCTTCAAGTTCTAAGTGTTCTTCATAAATTCCAAAAGTTCTAGTTTCATAAAATCAAGAATACTTTCAAGTTTGCTAGCTCACTTCCAATCTTGTAAGGTGATCATCCAACCTCAAGAAATCTTTGTTTCTTACAGTAGGTTATCATTCTAATACAAGGTAATAATCATATTCAAACTTTGGTTCAATTTCTATAACTATAACAATCTTATTTCAAGTGATGATCTTACTTGAACTTGTTTTCGTGTCATGATTCTGCTTCAAGAACTTCGAGCCATCCAAGGATCCATTGAAGCTAGATCCATTTTTCTCTTTTCCAGGAGGTTTATCCAAGGAACTTAAGGTAGTAATGATGTTCATAACATCATTCGATTCATACATATAAAGCTATCTTATTCGAAGGTTTAAACTTGTAATCACTAGAACATAGTTTAGTTAATTCTAAACTTGTTCGCAAACAAAAGTTAATCCTTCTAACTTGACTTTTAAAATCAACTAAACACATGTTCTATATCTATATGATATTCTAACTTAATGATTTAAAACCTGGAAACACGAAAAACACCGTAAAACCGGATTTACGCCGTCGTAGTAACACCGCGGGCTGTTTTGGGTTAGTTAATTAAAAACTATGATAAACTTTGATTTTAAAGTTTTTATTCTGAGAAAATGATTTTTATTATGAACATGAAACTATATCCAAAAATTATGATTAAACTCAAAGTGGAAGTATGTTTTCTAAAATGGTCATCTAGACGTCGTTCTTTCGACTGAAATGACTACCTTTACAAAAACGACTTGTAACTTATTTTTCCGACTATAAACCTATACTTTTCTGTTTAGATTCATAAAATAGAGTTCAATATGAGACCATAGCAATTTGATTCACTCAAAACGGATTTAAAATGAAGAAGTTATGGGTAAAACAAGATTGGATAATTTTTCTCATTTTAGCTACGTGAAAATTGGTAACAAATCTATTCCAACCATAACTTAATCAACTTGTATTGTATATTATGTAATCTTGAGATACCATAGACACGTATACAATGTTTCGACCTATCATGTCGACACATCTATATATATTTCGGAACAACCATAGACACTCTATATGTGAATGTTGGAGTTAGCTATACAGGGTTGAGGTTGATTCCAAAATATATATAGTTTGAGTTGTGATCAATACTGAGATACGTATACACTGGGTCGTGGATTGATTCAAGATAATATTTATCGATTTATTTCTGTACATCTAATTGTGGACAACTAGTTGTAGGTTACTAACGAGGACAGCTGACTTAATAAACTTAAAACATCAAAATATATTAAAAGTGTTGTAAATATATTTTGAACATACTTTGATATATATGTATATATTGTTATAGGTTCGTGAATCAACCAGTGGCCAAGTCTTACTTCCCGACGAAGTAAAAATCTGTGAAAGTGAGTTATAGTCCCACTTTTAAAATTTAATATTTTTGGGATGAGAATACATGCAGGTTTTATAAATGATTTACAAAATAGACACAAGTACGTGAAACTACATTCTATGGTTGAATTATCGAAATCGAGTATGCCCCTTTTTATTAAGTCTGGTAATCTAAGAATTAGGGAACAGACACCCTAATTGACACGAATCCTAAAGATAGATCTATTGGGCCTAACAAACCCCATCCAAAGTACCGGATGCTTTAGTACTTCGAAATTTATATCATATCCGAAGGGTGTCCCGGAATGATGGGGATATTCTTATATATATGCATCTTGTTAATGTCGGTTACCAGGTGTTCACCATATGAATGATTTTTATCTCTATGTATGGGATGTGTATTGAAATATGAAATCTTGTGGTCTATTGTTACGATTTGATATATATAGGTTAAACCTATAACTCACCAACATTTTTGTTGACGTTTAAAGCATGTTTATTCTCAGGTGAATATTAAGAGCTTCCGCTGTTGCATACTAAAATAAGGACAAGATTTGGAGTCCATGTTTGTATGATATTGTGTAAAAACTGCATTCTAGAAACTGATTTCGATGTAACATATTTGTATTGTAAACCATTATGTAAAGGTTATGGTTTGTTTTAAAAATGAATGCAGTCTTTGAAAAACGTCTCATATAGAGGTCAAAACCTCGCAACGAAATCAATTAATATGGAACGTTTTTAATCAATAAGAACGGGACATTTCAGTTGGTATCCGAGCGTTGGTCTTAGAGAACCAGAATTTTTCATTAGTGTGTCTTATCGAGTTTGTTAGGATGCATTAGTGAGTCTGGACTTCGACCGTGTTTACTTGAAAAATGATTGCTTAACAAATTTTGTTGGAAACTATATATTTTTAACATGTGAATATTATGTGATATATTAATCTCTTAACGCGTTTGATATTATGTGATAGATGTCTACCTCTAGAACAAGTCCCATTGACTCACCTAATAATAATGAAGAGTCAAATGTAAATTGGAATGATTCGTGGACTGATTCACAAGTTCCCGAAGAGGAACCGGAAGAAGAGTCGGAACCGGAAGAAGAATCGGAACCGGAAGAAGAATCGGAACCGGATGAAGAAATAGAACCGGTGGGGGAAATAATAAAACGGTTAAGTAAAAGAAAATCCTCAACCAACCGACCAAGGTTAATTATGGTCAATGGTGTTTCCGCCAAGGAAGCAAAATATTGGGAGGATTACCAATTCTCCGATGAATCGGATTCCGACGAGAATTCCGATGATGTTATAGAAATTACCCCAACTGAATTTAAAAAGGCAAAAGAAAATAATAAGGGAAAGGGCAAAAAAATAGAGAAATCTAATTCCAACCCCGATGAACTTTATATGTATCGTCAACGCCCGAAGTCCTTAAGTTGTAACAATGACCCGGGAACCTCTAAACCACCAGGTTTTTCTAAACCAATGTGGACAACGACAGCTCGTATTAGGGGAACATCATATATCCCTAGAAACTTGGCAAAACGAACCAAAACCGAAGAAGAAGAAACGAGCGAGTCGGAATAAGATAGTTGTATTCGTGTGGTGTAATATATGTAATATAGTGTTCTTATGCTTTATGATATATGTAAAAATTGCTTGTATTAATAAGTATTTTTTTATGAATCTAACTCTTGTCTATTTTACAGTTTAAAAACACAAAATGGATAGACAACCCAATATTTTAAGAGACCTACCCGGAGACATGATTGATGAAATCTTGTCTAGAGTCGGCCAGAATTCCTCGGCACAACTATTTAAGGCGAGATCAGTTTGTAAGACATTCGAAGAACGTTCCAAGAATGTCTTGGTTTATAAGAGACTTTCGTTTGAAATATGGGGGATATCACATTGGGAAACCCATAAGTTACGATGTGTTTACTTTGACGCATATATTGCGGGGAACCCAAATGCTATTTTACGCAACGGGTTAAGAAATTATTTTGACTCAATATATCCGAATATTGGACTTCGTGATTTAGAAAAAGCGGCTAACATGCAACATAAAGAAGCATGTTATGCTTACGGATTAGTAATGTTCGCTTCTCACCAAAGTGAGAACAAGAACATCGGGCTACAACTATTAAACAAAACGTTTCCACAAGTGACGGAGTCGGTAATTGGGGTAAGAAATGAGGTTTTTAGATTATTACGGGACTGTTGGACATTACGTAACCCTCGTCCCTTTGACGACGTTACAACACGCTGTCTTATCAACGGCCATAACGGTTATGTTGCACAAGACCAAGGATGGGAAGTAGTCCTAGTAAAACCAGAATGCATGACTTGTTTCTGGACGTATGAATTACGTGTCTTTATTGCCTTTGCTGAACGACTTGTGTACTAGCTAGAATTATCTTCACAACTATCTTGTATCAAAGTTATTGTGTGCTATATTTCATGCTTTATGTAAAATAAGCGGTATTGTAAGTTTGTAAAATATTGTATAAAAGTTTGAACGCGAAATATTATTATAATCACTTTTTCATATAGAATTGTAGTAGTTGAATTGTATATTAGCTACTAAGTATGAACTTAACGGGTAGGTACTACCCGAATTTAAACTTATAAAACGCTAATATGAAGAAAAAGCTTTTATAAATGAGTTCATATTATGCTACGAAATACTATTAACTACTCTTAATATTCTGTATGATTAACTTGTTCCATTTAACTATTTTGAAGGAAATGGCACCGACTACTCGACACACCGTGAATATGAATGAAGAGGAATTCCGTACTTTTCTAGCTTCAAACATAGCCGCAGTACAGGCTGCGCTACATACCAACAATAACCTTGGATCTAGCAGTACAGGAAATCGTGTAGGATGCACCTACAAAGAATTCACTGCCTGCAAACCTTTGGAATTTGATGGAACCGAAGGACCGATCGGATTGAAACGGTGGACCGAGAAGGTCGAATCGGTGTTTGCCATAAGTAAGTGTACTGAAGAGGACAAAGTAAAGTACGCTACGCATACCTTCACAGGTTCTGCGTTAACATGGTGGAATACCTATCTAGAGCAAGTGGGACAAGACGATGCGTACGCACTACCGTGGTCAGCATTCAAGCACTTGATGAACGAGAAGTACCGTCCCAGAACCGAGGTCAATAAGCTCAAGACAGAACTTAGAGGGTTACGAACCCAAGGATTTGATATTACCACGTATGAAAGACGATTCACAGAATTGTGCCTATTGTGTCCGGGAGCATTCGAAGATGAGGAAGAGAAGATCGACGCGTTTGTGAAAGGATTACCGGAAAGAATCCAAGAAGATATAAGTTCACACGAGCCCACCTCCATACAACAGGCATGTAGAATGGCTCACAAACTAGTGAACCAGATTGAAGAAAGAATTAAAGAACAGACTGCTGAAGAGGCCAATGTGAAGCAAGTCAAAAGAAAGTGGGAGGAAAACGGTGATAAGAATCACCAATACAACAACAACAGCAATTATAACAATAATCGCAACAACTATCCTAACAATCGCAACATCAATCGCAACTACAACAAACGGCCCAACAACAACAACAACAACAACAACAGCAACCACAACAATCATCTTAACAACAATAATAACCGCAACAACAACAACAATCAGAAGCCGCTATGCCAAAGGTGTGAAAAGTATCACTCGGGGTTCTGCACCAAATTTTGCAACAAGTGTAAAAGAAATGGTCATAGCGCGGCGAAGTGTGAAGTCTACGGACCAGAGGTTAATAGAACAAAAGGAACAAATGGTGTCGGAACGAGTAATGGCGGAGCAAGTAGTGTCGGAGCAAGTTATGCCAATGTAGTTTGTTATAAATGTGGAAAACCGGGCCACATTATTAGAAATTGCCCGAACCAGGAGAACACGAATGGACAAGGCCGTGGAAGAGTTTTCAATATTAATGCGGCAGAGGCACAGGAAGACCCGGAGCTTGTTACGGGTACGTTTCTTATTGACAATAAATCTGCTTACGTTTTATTTGATTCGGGTGCGGATAGAAGCTATATGAGTAGAGATTTTTGTGCTAAATTAAGTTGTCCATTGACGCCTTTGGATAGTAAATTTTTACTCGAATTAGCAAATGGTAAATTAATTTCAGCAGATAATATATGTCAGAATCGAGAAATTAAATTGGTTAGCGAAACATTTAAGATTGATTTGATACCAGTAGAGTTAGGGAGTTTTGATGTGATAATCGGTATGGACTGGTTGAAAGAAGTGAAAGCAGAGATCGTTTGTTACAAAAATGCAATTCGCATTATACGAGAAAAAGGAAAACCCTTAATGGTGTACGGAGAAAAGGGCAACACGAAGCTACATCTTATTAGTAATTTGAAGGCACAAAAACTAATAAGAAAAGGTTGCTATGCTGTTCTAGCACACGTCGAGAAAGTACAAACTGAAGAAAAGAGCATCAATGATATTCCCATTGCAAAAGAATTTCCCGATGTATTTCCGAAAGAATTACCGGGATTACCCCCACATCGATCCGTTGAATTTCAAATAGATCTTGTACCAGGAGCTGCACCAATAGCTCGTGCTCCTTACAGACTCGCACCCAGAGAGATGAAAGAACTACAAAGCAAATTACAAGAACTTTTAGAGCGTGGTTTCATTCGACCAAGCACATCACCGTGGGGAGCTCCTGTTTTGTTTGTCAAGAAGAAAGATGGTACATTCAGGTTGTGTATCGACTACCGAGAGTTGAACAAACTTACCATCAAGAACCGCTACCCACTACCGAGAATCGATGACTTATTTGATCAACTACAAGGCTCGTCTATTTATTCAAAGATTGACTTACGTTCCGGGTATCATCAAATGCGGGTGAAAGAAGATGATATTCCAAAGACTGCTTTCAGAACACGTTACGGTCATTACGAGTTTATGGTCATGCCGTTTGGTTTAACTAATGCACCAGCTGTGTTCATGGACCTTATGAACCGAGTGTGTGGACCATACCTTGACAAGTTTGTCATTGTTTTCATTGATGACATACTTATTTACTCAAAGAATGACCAAGAACACTGTGAACATTTGAGAAAGGTGTTAGAAGTATTGAGGAAGGAAGAATTGTACGCTAAGTTTTCAAAGTGTGCATTTTGGTTGGAAGAAGTTCAATTCCTCGGTCACATAGTGAACAAAGAAGGTATTAAGGTGGATCCGGCAAAGATAGAAACTGTTGAAAAGTGGGAAACCCCGAAAACTCCGAAACACATACGCCAGTTTTTAGGACTAGCTGGTTACTACAGAAGGTTCATCCAAGACTTTTCCAGAATAGCAAAACCCTTGACTGCATTAACGCATAAAGGGAAGAAATTTGAATGGAATGATGAACAAGAGAAAGCATTTCAGTTATTGAAGAAAAAGCTAACTACGGCACCTATATTGTCATTGCCTGAAGGGAATGATGATTTTGTGATTTATTGTGATGCATCAAAGCAAGGTCTCGGTTGTGTATTAATGCAACGAACGAAGGTGATTGCTTATGCGTCTAGACAATTGAAGATTCACGAACAAAATTATACGACGCATGATTTGGAATTAGGCGCGGTTGTTTTTGCATTAAAGACTTGGAGGCACTACTTATATGGGGTCAAAAGTATTATATATACCGACCACAAAAGTCTTCAACACATATTTAATCAGAAACAACTGAATATGAGGCAGCGTAGGTGGATTGAATTATTGAATGATTACGACTTTGAGATTCGTTACCACCCGGGGAAGGCAAATGTGGTAGCCGATGCCTTGAGCAGGAAGGACAGAGAACCCATTCGAGTAAAATCTATGAATATAATGATTCATAATAACATTACTACTCAAATAAAGGAGGCACAACAAGGAGTTTTAAAAGAGGGAAATTTAAAGGATGAAATACCCAAAGGATCGGAGAAGCATCTTAATATTCGGGAAGACGGAACCCGGTATAGGGCTGAAAGGATTTGGGTACCAAAATTTGGAGATATGAGAGAAATGGTACTTAGAGAAGCTCATAAAACCAGATACTCAATACATCCTGGAACGGGGAAGATGTACAAGGATCTCAAGAAACATTTTTTGTGGCCGGGTATGAAAGCCGATGTTGCTAAATACGTAGGAGAATGTTTGACGTGTTCTAAGGTCAAAGCTAAGCATCAGAAACCATCAGGTCTACTTCAACAACCCGAAATCCCGGAATGGAAATGGGAAAACATTACCATGGATTTCATCACTAAATTGCCAAGGACTGCAAGTGGTTTTGATACTATTTGGATAATAGTTGACCGTCTCACCAAATCAGCACACTTCTTGCCAATAAGAGAAGATGACAAGATGGAGAAGTTAGCACGACTGTATTTGAAGGAAGTCATCTCCAGACATGGAATACCAATCTCTATTATCTCTGATAGGGATGGCAGATTTATTTCAAGATTCTGGCAGACATTACAGCAAGCATTAGGAACTCGTCTAGACATGAGTACTGCCTATCATCCACAAACTGATGGGCAGAGCAAAAGGACGATACAAACGCTTGAAGACATGCTACGAGCATGTGTTATTGATTTCGGAAACAGTTGGGATCGACATCTACCGTTAGCAGAATTTTCCTACAACAACAGCTACCATTCAAGCATTGAGATGGCGTCGTTTGAAGCACTTTATGGTAGAAAGTGCAGGTCTCCGATTTGTTGGAGTGAAGTGGGGGATAGACAGATTACGGGTCCGGAGATTATACAAGAAACTACCGAGAAGATCATCCAAATTCAACAACGGTTGAAAACCGCCCAAAGTCGACAAAAGAGCTACGCTGACATTAAAAGAAAAGATATAGAATTTGAAATTGGAGAGATGGTCATGCTTAAAGTTGCACCTTGGAAAGGCGTTGTTCGATTTGGTAAACGAGGGAAATTAAATCCAAGGTATATTGGACCATTCAAGATTATTGATCGTGTCGGACCAGTAGCTTACCGACTTGAGTTACCTCAACAACTCGCGGCTGTACATAACACTTTCCACGTCTCGAATTTGAAGAAATGTTTTGCTAAAGAAGATCTCACTATTCCGTTAGATGAAATCCAAATCAACGAAAAACTCCAATTCATCGAAGAACCCGTCGAAATAATGGATCGTGAGGTTAAAAGACTTAAGCAAAACAAGATACCAATTGTTAAGGTTCGATGGAATGCTCGTAGAGGACCCGAGTTCACCTGGGAGCGTGAAGATCAGATGAAGAAGAAATACCCGCATCTATTTCCAGAAGATTCGTCAACACCTTCAACAGCTTAAAATTTCGGGACGAAATTTATTTAACGGGTAGGTACTGTAGTGACCCGAACTTTTCCATGTTTATATATATTAATTGAGATTGATATTTACATGATTAAATGTTTCCAACATGTTAAGCAATCAAACTTGTTAAGACTTGATTAATTGAAATATGTTTCATATAGACAATTGACCACCCAAGTTGACCGGTGATTCACGAACGTTAAAACTTGTAAAAACTATATGATGACATATATATGGATATATATATATATATAGTTAACATGATACTATGATAAGTAAATATATCATTAAGTATATTAACAATGAACTACATATGTAAAAACAAGACTACTAACTTAATGATTTTTAAACGAGACATATATGTAACGATTATCGTTGTAAAGACATTTAATGTATATATATCATATTAAGAGATATTCATACATGATAATATCATGATAATATAATAATTTAAAATCTCATTTGATATTATAAACATTGGGTTAACAACATTTAACAAGATCGTTAACCTAAAGGTTTCAAAACAACACTTACATGTAACGACTAACGATGACTTAACGACTCAGTTAAAATGTATATACATGTAGTGTTTTAATATGTATTTATACACTTTTGAAAGACTTCAATACACTTATCAAAATACTTCTACTTAACAAAAATGCTTACAATTACATCCTCGTTCAGTTTCATCAACAATTCTACTCGTATGCACCCGTATTCGTACTCGTACAATACACAGCTTTTAGATGTATGTACTATTGGTATATACACTCCAATGATCAGCTCTTAGCAGCCCATGTGAGTCACCTAACACATGTGGGAACCATCATTTGGCAACTAGCATGAAATATCTCATAAAATTACAAAAATATGAGTAATCATTCATGACTTATTTACATGAAAACAAAATTACATATCCTTTATATCTAATCCATACACCAACGACCAAAAACACCTACAAACACTTTCATTCTTCAATTTTCTTCATCTAATTGATCTCTCTCAAGTTCTATCTTCAAGTTCTAAGTGTTCTTCATAAATTCCAAAAGTTCTAGTTTCATAAAATCAAGAATACTTTCAAGTTTGCTAGCTCACTTCCAATCTTGTAAGGTGATCATCCAACCTCAAGAAATCTTTGTTTCTTACAGTAGGTTATCATTCTAATACAAGGTAATAATCATATTCAAACTTTGGTTCAATTTCTATAACTATAACAATCTTATTTCAAGTGATGATCTTACTTGAACTTGTTTTCGTGTCATGATTCTGCTTCAAGAACTTCGAGCCATCCAAGGATCCATTGAAGCTAGATCCATTTTTCTCTTTTCCAGTAGGTTTATCCAAGGAACTTAAGGTAGTAATGATGTTCATAACATCATTCGATTCATACATATAAAGCTATCTTATTCGAAGGTTTAAACTTGTAATCACTAGAACATAGTTTAGTTAATTCTAAACTTGTTCGCAAACAAAAGTTAATCCTTCTAACCTGACTTTTAAAATCAACTAAAAACATGTTCTATATCTATATGATATTCTAACTTAATGATTTAAAACCTGGAAACACGAAAAACACCGTAAAACCGGATTTACGCCGTCGTAGTAACACCGCGGGCTGTTTTGGGTTAGTTAATTAAAAACTATGATAAACTTTGATTTTAAAGTTGTTATTCTGAGAAAATGATTTTTATTATGAACATGAAACTATATCCAAAAATTATGATTAAACTCAAAGTGGAAGTATGTTTTCTAAAATGGTCATCTAGACGTCGTTCTTTCGACTGAAATGACTACCTTTACAAAAATGACTTGTAACTTATTTTTCCGACTATAAACCTATACTTTTCTGTTTAGATTCATAAAATAGAGTTCAATATGAGACCATAGCAATTTGATTCACTCAAAACGGATTTAAAATGAAGAAGTTATGGGTAAAACAAGATTGGATAATTTTTCTCATTTTAGCTACGTGAAAATTGGTAACAAATCTATTCCAACCATAACTTAATCAACTTGTATTGTATATTATGTAATCTTGAGATACCATAGACACGTATACAATGTTTCGACCTATCATGTCGACACATCTATATATATTTCGGAACAACCATAGACACTCTATATGTGAATGTTGGAGTTAGCTATAGAGGGTTGAGGTTGATTCCAAAATATATATAGTTTGAGTTGTGATCAATACTGAGATACGTATACACTGGGTCGTGGATTGATTCAAGATAATATTTATCGATTTATTTCTGTACATCTAATTGTGGACAACTAGTTGTAGGTTACTAACGAGGACAGCTGACTTAATAAACTTAAAACATCAAAATATATTAAAAGTGTTGTAAATATATTTTGAACATACTTTGATATATATGTATATATTGTTATAGGTTCGTGAATCAACCAGTGGCCAAGTCTTACTTCTCGACGAAGTAAAAATCTGTGAAAGTGAGTTATAGTCCCACTTTTAAAATTTAATATTTTTGGGATGAGAATACATGCAGGTTTTATAAATGATTTACAAAATAGACACAAGTACGTGAAACTACATTCTATGGTTGAATTATCGAAATCGAGTATGCCCCTTTTTATTAAGTCTGGTAATCTAAGAATTAGGGAACAGACACCCTAATTGACGCGAATCCTAAAGATAGATCTATTGGGCCTAACAAACCCCATCCAAAGTACCGGATGCTTTAGTACTTCGAAATTTATATTATATCCGAAGGGTGTCCCGGAATGATGGGGATATTCTTATATATATGCATCTTGGTAATGTCGGTTACCAGGTGTTCACCATATGAATGATTTTTATCTCTATGTATGGGATGTGTATTGAAATATGAAATCTTGTGGTCTATTGTTACGATTTGATATATATAGGTTAAACCTATAACTCACCAACATTTTTGTTGACGTTTAAAGCATGTTTATTCTCAGGTGAATATTAAGAGCTTCCGCTGTTGCATACTAAAATAAGGACAAGATTTGGAGTCCATGTTTGTATGATATTGTGTAAAAACTGCATTCTAGAAACTGATTTCGATGTAACATATTTGTATTGTAAACCATTATGTAATGGTCGTGTGTAAACAGGATATTTTAGATTATCATTATTTGATAATCTACGTAAAGCTTTTTAAACCTTTATTTATGAAATAAAGGTTATGGTTTGTTTTAAAAATGAATGCAGTCTTTGAAAAACGTCTCATATAGAGGTCAAAACCTCGCAACGAAATCAATTAATATGGAACGTTTTTAATCAATAAGAACGGGACATTTCATATATAGTTAACATGATACTATGATAAGTAAACATATCATTAAGTATATTAACAATGAACTACATATGTAAAAACAAGACTACTAACTTAATAATTTTTAAACGAGACATATATGTAACGATTATCGTTGTAAAGACATTTAATGTATATATATCATATTAAGAGATATTCATACATGATAATATCATGATAATATAATAATTTAAAATCTCATTTGATATTATAAACATTGGGTTAACAACATTTAACAAGATCATTAACCTAAAGGTTTCAAAACAACACTTACATGTAACGACTAACGATGACTTAACGACTCAGTTAAAATGTATATACATGTAGTGTTTTAATATGTATTTATACACTTTTGAAAGACTTCAATACACTTATCAAAATACTTCTACTTAACAAAAATGCTTACAATTACATCCTCGTTCAGTTTCATCAACAATTCTACTCGTATGCACCCGTATTCGTACTCGTACAATACACAGCTTTTAGATGTATGTACTATTGGTATATACACTCCAATGATCAGCTCTTAGTAGCCCATGTGAGTCACCTAACACATGTGGGAACCATCATTTGGCAACTAGCATGAAATATCTCATAAAATTACAAAAATATGAGTAATCATTCATGACTTGTTTACATGAAAACAAAATTACATATCCTTTATATCTAATCCATACACCAATGACCAAAAACACCTAAAAACACTTTCATTCTTCAATTTTCTTCATCTAATTGATCTCTCTCAAGTTCTATCTTCAAGTTCTAAGTGTTCTTCATAAATTCCAAAAGTTCTAGTTTCATAAAATCAAGAATACTTTCAAGTTTGCTAGCTCACTTCCAATCTTGTAAGGTGATCATCCAACCTCAAGAAATCTTTGTTTCTTAAAGTAGGTTATCATTCTAATACAAGGTAATAATCATATCCAAACTTTGGTTCAATTTCTATAACTATAACAATCTTATTTCAAGTGATGATCTTACTTGAACTTGTTTTCGTGTCATGATTCTGCTTCAAGAACTTCGAGCCATCCAAGGATCCATTGAAGCTAGATCCATTTTTCTCTTTTATAGTAGGTTTATCCAAGGAACTTAAGGTAGTAATGATGTTCATAACATCATTCAATTCATACATATAAAGCTATCTTATTCGAAGGTTTAAACTTGTAATCACTAGAACATAGTTTAGTTAATTCTAAACTTGTTCGCAAAAAAAAGTTAATCCTTCTAACTTGACTTTTAAAATCAACTAAACACATGTTATATATCTGTATGATATGCTAACTTAATGATTTAAAACCTGGAAACACGAAAAACACCGTAAAACCGGATTTACGCCGTCGTAATAACACCGCGGGCTGTTTTGGGTTAGTTAATTAAAAACTATGATAAACTTTGATTTAAAAGTTGTTATTCTGAGAAAATTATTTTTATTATGAACATGAAAATATATCCAAAAATTATGGTTAAACTCAAAGTGGAAGTATGTTTTCTAAAATGGTCATCTAGACGTCGTTCTTTCGACTGAAATGACTACCTTTACAAAAACGACTTGTAAATTATTTTTCCGACTATAAACCTATATTTTTTCTGTTTAGATTCATAAAATAGATTTCAATATGAAACCATAGCAATTTGATTCACTCAAAACGGATTTAAAATGAAGAAGTTATGGGTAAAACAAGATTGGATAATTTTTCTCATTTTAGCTACGTGAAAATTGGTAACAAATCTATTCCAACCATAACTTAATCAACTTGTATTGTATATTATGTAATCTTGAGATACCATAGACACGTATACAATGTTTCGACCTATCATGTCGACACATCTATATATATTTCGGAACAACCATAGACACTCTATATGTGAATGTTGGAGTTAGCTATACAGAGTTGAGGTTGATTCCAAAATATATATAGTTTGAGTTGTGATCAATACTGAGATACGTATACACTGGGTCGTGGATTGATTCAAGATAATATTTATCGATTTATTTTTGTACATCTAACTGTGGACAACTAGTTGTAGGTTACTAACGAGGACAGCTGACTTAATAAACTTAAAACATCAAAATATATTAAAAGTGTTGTAAATATATTTTGAACATACTTTGATATATATGTATATATTGTTATAGGTTCGTGAATCAACCAGTGGCCAAGTCTTACTTCCCGACGAAGTAAAAATCTGTGAAAGTGAGTTATAGTCCCACTTTTAAAATCAAATATTTTTGGGATGAGAATACATGCAGGTTTTATAAATGATTTACAAAATAGACACAAGTACGTGAAACTACATTCTATGGTTGAATTATCGAAATCGAATATGCCCCTTTTTATTAAGTCTGGTAATCTAAGAATTAGGGAACAGACACCCTAATTGACGCGAATCCTGAAGATAGATCTATTGGGCTTAACAAACCCCATCCAAAGTACCGGATGCTTTAGTACTTCGAAATTCATATCATATCCGAAGGGTGTCCCGGAATGATGGGGATATTCTTATATATGCATCTTGTTAATGTCGGTTACCAGGTGTTCACCATATGAATGATTTTTATCTCTATGTATGGGATGTGTATTGAAATATGAAATCTTGTGGTCTATTATTATGATTTGATATATATAGGTTAAACCTATAACTCACCAACATTTTTGTTGATGTTTTAAGCATGTTTATTCTCAGGTGATTATTAAGAGCTTCCGCTGTCGCATACTTAAATAAGGACGAGATTTGGAGTCCATGCTTGTATGATATTGTGTAAAAACTGCATTCAAGAAACTTATTTTGTTGTAACATATTTGTATTGTAAACCATTATGTAATGGTCGTGTGTAAACAGGATATTTTAGATTATCATTATTTGATAATCTACGTAAAGCTTTTTAAAACCTTTATCTATGAAATAAAGGTTATGGTTTGTTTTAAAAATGAATGCAGTCTTTGAAAAACGTCTCATATAGAGGTCAAAACCTCGCAACGAAATCAATTAATATGGAACGTTTTTAATCAATAAGAACGGGACATTTCAGTCTAGACACATCTTATTGCATTGATTGCATGATTAGTGTATAGACAAAATTCATATCTTAGCAAATTTGCTAATTCATATCTTAGCGTATCTGTTACTGTAAACTTTGCCTGACATATTTCGTAAATCCCTCTGTAATCGACGAAATCTTTTGTTATATATATATATATATATATATATATATATATATATATATATATATATATATATATATATATATATATATATATATATATATATATATATATATATAGATATTCTATGTAAATTAGAATACCATTCGATAGCCAGAAAATCATTTCATATCGAAAAAATCCTTTACTCAATCGTACGAAATGGAACTCGTCACTAGTTCAAGTTCTTCGGAACCCGACAGCTATTCCGACTTGGATGTTCACCTAACTCCGGAATGAATCAACCAATCAGCTATACTCAATTCATCTGATGGGGTCATAGTATACTAAATCATTGGAGACAAGAAGAAGGTGATCCTTTCCATCAGCCGAATTCACCTCTTGGCGAAGAACCTGAAGCACTTACCGGCGAACCTATTCGTAATACCATTTTCTCTCATTTCCCGAATATCTCGCCATGATTATATACTATCTCAAAACCTTATTCACTCACTCATTCCTACCGACAATCATCCCGGAGTAATAAGTCAACGAGCTTCGAGCCCGAGTTGTAGCCTTGAAAAATATGGTGCAAAACGTACCAGCTTCAGCAACATCACTGGCACCAACAGTACCACCAACACCAGTAGCATCAATATCACATGCCTCAATATCACAATCTATACCTCAAGCATAATCTTCGTTCTATATCTTGTTCTACATCGATTATCTTCGTTCTACATGGCGATTATGTAATCTCTAAAGTCTTAAAGATTATATATTCTCGTTCTAATGGTAAATCAAATAAGATTAATATCTTATTGAGTCATTAAATCCATGATTACATCTGAAGAAATATATATGTAAGTATATCTTCATAAAGATCGTAATTAAAAATTCTTCTGTACAAATTATTAATGATAAGAATATTTTAACGGGTAGGTAATACCCTAGAAAAATTTAGATCTCACATTAACATGTTACCCTCTACATTCTTCAAATCCGATTCAACCGTCATTTACTATCATATATACAACCACAGATATACGTATTCATTCACCAAAGAATAACCATTTTCATCCCAATTCAATTTCATATACGAGTTTCTGTCGATCAAAATCCAAGTCAAGATTTGACAAGTGGCATAATGGAGAAAATAATGAAAAAAAAATTGATTAGTAACCAACTAATTAATTACGTATAATTTCTTCATCTTATTTCTGATCTTAAATATTTAAAATTCTAAGATTATATATTGGACTATTGGACTACTAACCTTGAACAATTAAAAAGTATTAAAAGAGTAGGAAATATAAATTATAACATTTTGGTTTAAAAAGATCGTTAATAAGCTACATCTTCTATAGTTAAACATTTCTTCAAGTTGCCACTTGATTTCATCTTAAACATCCTTTGTATCTTGATTTCATCTTAAACATCCTTTGTATCTTGATTTCATCTTAAACATCCTTTGTATCTTGACGATTACAATCAGCGTTTAATCATCTAAAAACATAATTCTCTTAAAACCCTCGAATTGATAATCGACGATTCAGATTGGCTGCATTAAATGCAGAGGAAACAGCAAAATCATAGATGGCCTAAACAGCCAAAAGTTTGACAATAAAGAATGGAGTGTTAGGAACACTCGATAGAAAATTTGGTACTGAAAAAAAAACGGATTGAGCAAACCATGAAGGAGACCAAGGATAAATACAAGGACCAAACCCTATATTCAAAGAATCCAGATAATTCAGCATCTGATGAAATCTTTAGAGAATATCTTGCTCTGTACCCATGTTAAATCTTGTGGAAAATCTTTCTTCATCAACCTTCGATCATAGAAATTCTGAAAATATCATCATAAATATCTTCGATATTTCTGAGGATATTTCCATAAATATTCTTGTCCGAAATTATTTATCTCTTCGTGCTATCTGTGTTACATCATAAAAGAAACTATATTAGTTTCTAAACTTCTATAAAATTTGAGTTTGAATTATGAATGATTGCTGGAGAAGTGTTGGGAATTGAAGCATGAGTTAGTATAATATAATGACGCTTGGACAACGTGATTATATTACAGTAAGTCATGTTGAATTTCTAATGGGACGTGATGATTCACAGATCTTAACGTCATCATGTACCATGTTACACGACTCGTTCAATCTGTTCAACCTCAGAACATATCAAGAAAATGTATTCTTGATAGTTCAATCCTCAGGGAATCTGGTAATTTGACAAATCAAATCGTGAGAATACATTCCTTCATGCTTAGAACGTTATAATCATTCGAAACTCTATATCTACGAATTCTGAACCATTATTCGCTTGATCTAAAGTCGGGAAGGGAAAATAAAAGCATGAAGCTTCAAACTATAAGGGAGAATATAAGCACGACAATAACACATAATTACAAACCGTGTATATCAATGCGTATAGCCATATAAAGACACATGAGAATTAGAAATACTATAACCCCAAGGTAATAATTGAAGTGAATAGATTCCTCCTGTGGTAAATGGAAAAGAAGAATGACAGATACGATAGTCAGAATGAGAACAAGGATCAGAACTGGATTAAGCATTGTTACAATTTCTAGATGTATGGATTATGGAAGAAGTATAGGAATGGTGAGAATAATAAAACGGAAGAGTTTAATTTATAAGGGAAATATCAGACAGAGTAATCGAGGCAGATCACCGTATTTAATTATAGAGATCTTAATTTCCTTACTCGTCGAAGAATCAAATCTTTTAGATTTCGAAGATTTTCTTTAATCCCTTGAATTCCGGAACTCAACCCTGACTCTGTCAAAAGATAAGACGAATCTTTACTTTTCCTATTTCAATCTTTTGCGATAGCTTCACTTATACTTTCGAGTACTCGAATCATGTTATACATATTACTCTATGGTAATAAAACTATACTTATCAACTCATATTCGTCATGAAAACATATTTATTGTTAGCCATGACCACCTCACTCAAATTTCGGGAAAAATTTCTTTAACGGGTAGGTACTATGACGACCCAGGAATTTCCGACTAAATTTAAACTTAATCTTTATATGATTTCGATATGATAAGCAAAGTATGTAATGTTTAGTCTAGAAAATTTTGAAATGATGTTCATATATTCAATTGACCTTCGACTGCTCTCGACGATTCATGAACAATTAATTGTAAATAGATATGTGTGTATGCATATATAAATAATAATTCAAAATATAATTATAAGTATTATATGTTGTTGTTATTAAAAATTAATAAAATAAAAATAAGATATTATAATAATTATTATTTAAAATATATCTCTATATATAAATAAAGTATATTAAAAATAAATATTAAATGATTGTAATACTCGTTTGATGTTCCGATTGATATTAAGCAAACTAAATTCAAACTTATATGATTTTAAAATAAACGGTGATCCAAAAATGAGTTCTATAAATTATAGACTTATTAAAAATGTATTTAGGAGCTGTTTGTTAAATTTTAGAACTTTTTATATTTTACCCAGAATTGAGAGGGACAGTTGATGTAATTTTTATTTAATAAATTAATGATCGAATTTTATACCATAATAACCAAAATAAATAAAAATAGTTAATTTAAAAATATGAGATTTTCCCGAAGACTTTTATCCGCCACTGATTAATAAATGGAGCACGATATATTATCCAAATTAAACTGTCAGTAGAATAAACCAAATATTTCGATGGCTTCACTGTTTTCTTTTCAATCCTTTCTTTTCAATACCATTCATGTCAACTAGTTATTTACTGTGTGCTACTGCTTCCCTTGTGATCAATATAACAAACTTGGGACCAAATGTTTATCCCTATTCCCACATCACTCTCCTTTTTCTATTTATTGTCAATTTATCTTGACTGTATTATTAATATTATATAATTATTATTAATTATTAATATTATGATATATCTTTTATATCTCTCTCTATATATATATATACACCGAGAGTAGGTAGATAAAAGAACACCAACCATCAAACCTCCATTTTGTGTTTACTGATTGATCCCTATTTCACCATCTTTATCTCTATATTATAAATATGTACATAAGATTACGATATATAGAGATATCCCTCACTTGATCACTCAATCAGACACCACACCCATCACCACCTTTCTCTATCTCTACTATCTCTTTAATTGTATTAGTGAACTTATCATAACCACCTTGATAACCCATCACCTTTGTATTTTTTTTTCTGTTGAAGATGTCATCCCCAACACCACCACCCATTCAACAACCCTAACACAATATCACAAACACACCACTCTTTCTTTCTAATTGCTTCTATCGACACCGTTAACAATCGGCTTTCTCTTGAACAACTCAACTAGCGACCACATAGATGTCACCACCTTCAACCAATTACCACCGCCATCCTCATTAACATCCCACCACCATGATTACACCATGAACCACCCTCACCCATCACTTCATCACCATAATAACCAAACATCACTAGCACACCATGAAACCTCCATAACAACTAACATCATCATTCAAAATCATCTTGCTTAAGTCCATAAACAATCACCTTTCCATCTCCACCATCGTGACCATAAACCCATGAAATTTTTCTGTTGTTGTTATGATTATTTTTTTTCTTTACAACCGCCATCATTCACCATTACAGCTACAACAATGACCAGTCATTTCTGTTGTTTGACGAGCTAAATACCCAACTCAAAAATCACCATCTCGATCACAATTGTTGCTTGCAAATCGAATACTTCTGCTATACATATCTGTTTATATTCGCTGTCTAGAAACAACCCAAAACACCACTTGTTGACACCTCAAACAGCCAAGAACTGTAGCTACAATTCTGTTTCTTTTAAACTGAAAACGAATGAAGTAAAATGATGATGGTGATTAAATAAGAAGGTGATGAAAGGGACGTGTAATAAAGATGATGATGATGCGTAATTTTTATTTTTTTTTTGCAATCGAACCCCACCTCCACTAATCACTCGTTAGAATCTATGTGACGACCCGGAAATTTCCGACTAAATTTAAACTTTATCTTTATATTATTCTGACACGATAAACAATGTTTGTTAAGTTAAACCTCAAGGATTTTAAACTATGTTTATACATTCATTTAAACCTCGACCAAATTCCAATGATTCACGAACCATTAAATGAACATATATGAATATGTATGTATATGTGTATATGTTATAAATTGAAAATGTCAACAAAGTATTTAAACGTATAATGCTTTATATGAACGTATTTGTTTCAATATGATTATCGACGAAATTAAAAAAAAATATATTAAATGATTGAATTATCAGAAACGTTGAATTATGATTACAAGTCTCTGTTGAGAGGTCCACTATGATTTGAGAAAATCTATTCCTCTTAACGATATTCGAAATAATTTGTAAAGCTATTTATAAATAAAAATAAAAAGTGTCATTTACGAAAGTTAGACAAAAGCTAGTGGAAAATTGGTTTCCATAATATTCTATTAATCTATTTTCAAACGTACAAAAACATTTTCAATTTAAAAAGAACTTTATTATTAAAACGTATATAACTTTTATAAATATCTAGAATCACTTTTGACAACTCATTACTTAACCAGTATAATAAATATAACGATATTTATATTTTATTTCATTAAATATATATAACGATTTAAATTAATATTATATATACGCGTATTATACATATATAGTTTTTATACTTTTACTATACTTTAACTTTACCTTACTTTTACTTTACTTTAACTTTAATAATTCATACTTTAATAATTCACTTTAATAATTCATACTTTAATAATTCACTTTAATAATTCATACTTTAATAATTCACTTTAATAATTCATACTTTAATAATTTACTTTAATAATTCATACTTTAATAATTCACTTTAATAATTCACTTTAATAATTTATACTTTAATAATTCACTTTAATAATTCAAAAATGTATTATAAATAGAATTCAATAGGTTTTATTATTTCATAGAAACTTGAAAATATATTTCTCTAAACTCTCTCAATCGAATTACACATATATATTTTCTTTGTATTATTTCAAGATATTATTAGTATACATAAAATACTACGACGGAGTTATATTCAGATGATTTTAAAATAAGTTTTCAAACGGGATAGAGCTAAGGAAATTATGGGTTATAGCTATGGAGGTTATGGGTATTGATCGAGGGTATTGCTCGTGAGGTCAACCTAACGTTTATCATTTTCGTTTCGTCTACGTACTTTCCTGCAATATTGAATCTCAATATTGATACGTGAGCACTCATAACTTAACTTTTATATTTCAATAGTGTATCCCTGACTAGTGCTCGAGTATATAGGATTATGCATGCTTGTACATTCGATATTGTCCTTAGATAGGTTTGTTGAATCCTGAATTAGATACATATGCTACTGAGATAGGGTATATGATATGCATGTCATTGAAAAGCTAGCGAAAAATTAAGAACTTTTCATTTAGATATCGAATGGTTTCGATGAACGGATTAGAAGTTATAGTCAACTGAATTTTAGTATTATTGTTAAAATGATTATTATTACTATCGTCGTTATTATTTTAATAGAAATATCACTGCTATTATAAAATATCATTATTACTATTATGTTAGTATTATCATTTTATCATAATAACATTTTTAGTAAATATAAATATTGTTATTTTTTTATAGAATAATAATAATTATTATTACAAAATAATACAACTTTTACTTATTATTATTATTATGATCAATATTATTTTATCAAATAAATAGGGGATACAAAGATATTTTTCACCACGCGTAATATAATTACATTAATAATACTTACCACTATAGTTTTACGATATTAAGTGAACTTTATAAATTTTACTACTTAAGATATATAAAAGTAAATTTTATCATATATAAACGTTAATATAAATTTTTATTAATAAATGACTTTTATTATTATAAAATCTAATAAATATATTTAAATATATAAAATGACTATACTTAAGTTATATAATAAACACGTATAAATTTTAGAAGTCATTTTGGGTTAAGTTAACTTTTGTTAACTTTTGCATATTAGTCTCGAGCATTAGGATTGTGGTACACTATGACTTGACCAAAAATTGTTAGACAAATATTGACCAACATATAAATATATATAATTAATATAGGTTCGTGAATCCGAGGCCAACCTTGCACTTGTTAAATGACGTTATATGTATTTTTACTACAAAATACAGTATGGTGAGTTTCATTTGCTCCATTTTATATATATATTTGGGACTGAGAATACATGCGCTGTTTTTATAAATGTTTTACGAAATAGGCACAAGTACTAAAACTAATTCTACGTGGGTTTAAACCAGAAATATACCCTTAGCTTGGTAACATTAAACTACTTGTCTATGTACGGTAGGCGCGAATCCTAAAGATAGATCTATTGGGCCTGACAAACCCCATCCTGACTATGAGATGCTTTAGTACTTCGAGGTTTATATAACACACCTGATTCGGTGTACTTTCAGAGGGTAAAACATGAAAGTTAAGGCTTGTTACCGAGTGCCTACAACTTATAGAATACTTTTATACACTTGCGAGTGTACATATATTTATAAACGGAAATCTTGTGGTCTATTAATATATTGAAATGATTGTTATGATAAACCTATGAACTCACCAACCTTTTGGTTGACACTTTAAAGCATGTTTATTCTCAGGTATTAAAGAAATCTTCCGCTGTGCATTAGCTCATTTTAAGGATATTACTTGGAGTTATTCATGGCATGTTTTGAAAGACGTTGTATTCGAGTCATTGAGTTCATCAAGATTATTATTAAGCCAATTATAGTTGGATGTATTATGAAATGGTGTGCATGCCGTCAACTTTCGTTGTAAAGAAAGTTTATCTTTTAAAAATGAATGCAATGTTTGTAAAATGTATCATATAGAGGTCAAATACCTCGCGATGTAATCAACTATTGTGAATCGTTTATAATGTATATGAACGGGTCCTTTCAGTTGGTATCAGAGCGGTGGTCTTAGCGAACCAGGTCTGCATTAGTGTGTCTAACTGATAGTCGTTAGGATGCATTAGTGAGCCTGGACTTCGACCGTGTCTGCATGTCAAAAGTTTTGCTTATCATTTTTGTCGGAATTGCCTGCTTATCATTCTTAGTCTAGACACGTCTTACTGCATTGATTGCATAAATAGTGTATAGATAAAATACATATCTTAGCGTACCTGCTAATCCATATCTTAGCGTATCTGTTACTGTAAACTTTGCCTGACATATCACGTAAATTCCTCCGTAATCTACGAAATCTTTTGCGCTATATATATAGATATTCTATGTAATTAGAATACCACCCGATAGCCGAAAAATCATTTCATATCGAAAAATCCTTTATTCAATCGAACGAAATGGAATTCGTCATTAGTTCAAGTCCCCCGAATTCCGATATGGAATCCCACTCAAGCTCCGAAAGCAGTGTGACCGGAATGGATCAACCAATTAGCCATCATCTATTCTAGATGAATTAGGGATAGGTTCGTAGCCTCCTCAATAATTGGAGACAAGAAGAAGGTGATCCCTTCCATCCACCACATTGCCCTCTTGGCGATGAACCTGAAGCACTTACCGGCGAACCGGTCAGAAACACCATTTTCTCTCTCATTTCTAGAGTATCTCGTCACGATTACATACTACATTAAATTCTAGATTTTATTTATCCACTCGTCCGAACCGACAATCACCCCGGTGTAATAGAAGAAGTCAACGAGCTTCGCGCTCGAGTAGTGGCTTTAGAGAATATGGTGCAAGGGTTACAAACACCAACAAATAACGAAGTATTAATTCATAATTTCAATTTTATTGAATAAATACTCCGTAAAAGTTATGTAATTTCTAAAGTTTTTAGGGGTTATTCAGTTCTAGTTTCAACCGTAAATCAGATGAGTTTAATTTAATATTAACTCATTAAATCTATGTTACATCTGAAGAAAATATGCACATATATATTTTCATAAAGACTGTAATAATATTCTGTTGTACAAAATATTAATTGTGAAATTTTTTTTAACGGGTAGGTAATACCCGAGAGATATATAAATTCAAAATTAATATGTTACATTTTTTGAATCTGATTAAGCAAATCATCAACTATACTCCCAAAATCTCACAACAATATACATTCTTGTATAGTAATCAAAACAATCATTCTCACCCAAATTTGATTACGCATTCTGATTTTGACAAATCAAAATCCAAGTCATGATTTAACAGAAGACATCACTCTTAGATTCCTACATCTTTCAAAGCTATACTTTGGCTTCAAAACTGTGTTAGAACATCATATGTATATTAACGACTACAAACTGTGTTCAAACTCTCCTAAGTTTTCGAAGACACTTCAAACAATGAACAATCGAGATGATGATCCAACCACATATTACCCACATTTATGTACCTAAAAATCTCTCGAAGCCAAAGTCATAGTTCGACGCGTATCCGTGTCAGACCCTTTGGCATTTATTAGCTAAAATGACTTTTCAATTCCTTTTCAAAGTAGACAGTTTTGTCACAGCTCCAGCAAGTCAACTTCGACTTTTCAGTCGGACTAGTCTTATTATAACCTCGATAGATACGTTGCCCTTTCGTCATCGTTACTGGGGACCTTTCATATCTCGCCACCTTAGCAATAAACTTACCAACAACTTCAATTATCTTTGACTTTTTGAAAAATCATTATATTTATTGAAATCACATCATTTACTCATTCGTATCTTGTAACGAGAATTGTCATACGAATCATCGGAAAATAGTAACCAGTATTTTGAAATCTCGCAGCATGTCTACGCCAACAGTTATATGTGTACGTAAAATGTCTATCTCCTGGACTTACATACTTTGAATGTGAAGTTCTGAAAAATATTTTGAACTGCAAACTAGTTCTTGAAATGCTGACGAAGCATCAAAAACTGTAAACGATCTTAACAGTAAAAAAAGTTTGATGACAAAGAATAGTAAGGTGGTAAAGCTGAGAAAAAGAGAAGGTTTAGAACTGAAAAACGGATTGAACAGACTATGAAGGAGGCTGTGGACAAATCACAAAGACTAAATCTGCCTTCAAAGAATCCAAATGATTTAGTGCCTGCTAAAGTCATTAACGAATACCTTACTCTTTATCTGAAGTCATTTATCTCTTTGCGCTATCAGTGTTACATCATATAAGAAACTATTAGTTTCTATATTCTATAAACTTTCGAGTTTAAATTATGAATGTTTTGAAGTAGTGTTGGGAACTGAAGCACGAGTTAGTATAATATAATGACACTTGATCAACGTGATTATATTACAGTAAGTCATGCTGAGTTTCTAATGGGACATGATGATTCACAGACCATGCCGTCATCATGTTCCATGTTACACGACTCTTGTATTCTATTTAATCTCTAAAAATATCAAGAATATATTTTCTTGATGATTCGGTCTTTTCAGGGTATTCTGGTAAATTAATAATCAAGATCGTGCCATTACCATTTCCTTCTTAGAACATTAACTATGTTCATTCTGAAATTCATATCTGCGAATACTGGACCATTACAAACGTTGCTTAATCGCAAGAAGAAGAAATGAAAGGACAAAACTCCAAAATAGAAATTGGAGTATAAATTGTAGCAAATAGAAGGGAGCATTAACTGTGGATGTCAATGATTATAGAAGACAAAAGCAGGGGCTTTGAAATATAAGGGAAGATATAAAACCCAACAACCACCCAAAAATTATAAACCGTATATATCGATGCATATAGCAATATAAAGACACGGAAGAACTAAAAACACTATAAAACCGAGAGTATAGTAGAAGTAAATAGATTCTTCCGGAGGCAGATGAAAAAGAAAAACGACAGATATGAAAGTGAGGAGTATATCGAGAATCAGTACTGGATGAAGCATATTGACAAATACTTTAAAATATGAGTTGAGGGAGAAAGAATAGAAGGTGTGAGTTGTAAGAAAACGAAGGAGGTGGATTTATAATGAAATACCCGACAGAGAAATCAAGATGGATTATCGTATTAATTCGAAGAGAATCATAATCTCCTTAATCATCGAAGCATCAAATCCAACATAGATTACAAAGATTTTCTTTAAATTCGGAGATCAATTGTGATGATGTCAAAAGATATGACAAATCACTATAATCTTATTTCCTTCATTTACGATAACTTCCCTCATACGCTTCGAGTAATCGAATTATTTTATCCATACTTCTTAGACATGATAAAACTTCATAATCGTTACGTCATAATAACATTCTCATTGTTAGCCATAACGACCTCTATCAAATTTTGGGGACGAAATTTCTTTAACGGGTAGGTACTGTGACGACCCGGAAATTTCTGACTAAATTTAAACTTTATCTTTATATTATTCTGACACGATAAACAATGTTTGTTAAGTTAAACCTCAAGGATTTTAAACTATGTTTATACATTCATTTAAACCTCGACCAAATTCCAATGATTCACGAACCATTAAATGAACATATATGAATATGTATGTATATGTGTATATGTTATAAATTGAAAATGTCAACAAAGTATTTAAACGTATAATGCTTTATATGAACGTATTTGTTTCAATATGATTATCGACGAAATTAAAAAAAAAATATATTAAATGATTGAATTATCAGAAACATTGAATTATGATTACAAGTCTCTGTTGAGAGGTCCACTATGATTTGAGAAAATCTATTCCTCTTAACGATATTCGAAATAATTTGTAAAGCTATTTATAAATAAAAATAAAAAGTGTCATTTACGAAAGTTAGACAAAAGCTAGTGGAAAATGGTTTCCATAATATTCTATTAATCTATTTTCAAACGTACAAAAACATTTTCAGTTTAAAAAGAACTTTATTATTAAAATGTATATAACTTTTATAAATATCTAGAATCACTTTTGACAACTCATTACTTAACCAGTATAATAAATATAACGATATTTATATTTTATTTCATTAAATATATATAACGATTTAAATTAATATTATATATACGCGTATTATACATATATAGTTTTTATACTTTTACTATACTTTAACTTTACCTTACTTTTACTTTACTTTAACTTTAATAATTCATACTTTAATAATTCACTTTAATAATTCATACTTTAATAATTCACTTTAATAATTCATACTTTAATAATTCACTTTAATAATTCATACTTTAATAATTTACTTTAATAATTCATACTTTAATAATTCACTTTAATAATTCACTTTAATAATTTATACTTTAATAATTCACTTTAATAATTCAAAAATCTATTATAAATAGAATTCAATAGGTTTTATTATTTCATAGAAACTTGAAAATATATTTCTCTAAACTCTCTCAATCGAATTACACATATATATTTTCTTTGTATTATTTCAAGATATTATTAGTATACATAAAATACTATGACGGAGTTATATTCAGACGATTTTAAAATAAGTTTTCAAACGGGATAGAGCTAAGGAAATTATGGGTTATAGCTATGGAGGTTATGGGTATTGATCGAGGGTATTGCTCGTGAGGTCAACCTAACGTTTATCATTTTCGTTTCGTCTACGTACTTTCCTGCAATATTGAATCTCAATATTGATACGTGAGCACTCATAACTTAACTTTTATATTTCAATAGTGTATCCCTAACTAGTGCTCGAGTATATAGGATTATGCATGCTTGTACATTCGATATTGTCCTTAGATAGGTTTGTTGAATCCTGAATTAGATACATATGCTACTGAGATAGGGTATATGATATGCATGTCATTGAAAAGCTAGCGAAAAATTAAGAACTTTTCATTTAGATATCGAATGGTTTCGATGAACGGATTAGAAGTTATAGTCAACTGAATTTTAGTATTATTGTTAAAATGATTATTATTACTATCGTCGTTATTATTTTAATAGAAATATCACTGTTATTATAAAATATCATTATTACTATTATGTTAGTATTATCATTTTATCATAATAACATTTTTAGTAAATATAAATATTGTTATTTTTTTATAGAATAATAATAATTATTATTACAAAATAATACAACTTTTACTTATTATTATTATTATGATCAATATTATTTTATCAAATAAATAGGGGATACAAAGATATTTTTCACCACGCGTAATATAATTACATTAATAATACTTACCACTATAGTTTTACGATATTAAGTGAACTTTATAAATTTTACTACTTAAGATATATAAAAGTAAATTTTATCATATATAAACATTAATATAAATTTTTATTAATAAATGACTTTTATTATTATAAAATCTAATAAATATATTTAAATATATAAAATGACTATACTTAAGTTATATAATAAACACGTATAAATTTTAGAAGTCATTTTGGGTTAAGTTGACTTTTGTTAACTTTTGAATATTAGTCTCGAGCATTAGGATTGTGGTACACTATGACTTGACCAAAAATTGTTAGACAAATATTGACCAACATATAAATATATATAATTAATATAGGTTCGTGAATCCGAGGCCAACCTTGCACTTGTTAAATGACGTTATATGTATTTTTACTACAAAATACAGTATGGTGAGTTTCATTTGCTCCCTTTTATATATATTTTTGGGACTGAGAATACATGCGCTGTTTTTATAAATGTTTTACGAAATAGGCACAAGTACTAAAACTAATTCTACGTGGGTTTAAAGCAGAAATATACCCTTAGCTTGGTAACATTAAACTACTTGTCTATGTACGGTAGGCGCGAATCCTAAAGATAGATCTATTGGGCATGACAAACCCCATACTGACTATGAGATGCTTTAGTACTTCGAGGTTTATATAACACACCTGATTCGGTGTACTTTCAGAGGGTAAAACATGAACGTTAAGGCTTGTTACCGAGTGCCTACAACTTATAGAATACTTTTATACACTTGCGAGTGTACATATATTTATAAACGGAAATCTTGTGGTCTATTAATATATTGAAATGATTGTTATGATAAACCTATGAACTCACCAACCTTTTGGTTGACACTTTAAAGCATGTTTATTCTCAGGTATTAAAGAAATCTTCCGCTGTGTATTAGCTCATTTTAAGGATATTACTTGGAGTTATTCATGGCATGTTTTGAAAGACGTTGCATTCGAGTCATTGAGTTCATCAAGATTATTATTAAGCCAATTATAGTTGGATGTATTATGAAATGGTGTGCATGCGGTCAACTTTCGTTGTAAAGAAAGTTTATCTTTTAAAAACGAATGCAATGTTTGTAAAATGTATCATATAGAGGTCAAATACCTCGCGATGTAATCAACTATTGTGAATCGTTTATAATGTATATGAACGGGTCCTTTCAATCTAATTACACATGATAGTGGGTTTATGAAGATTGGGCTTAAGAATTTGTTGATGGACCGATTTAAGGGAGTCATTTGGTTCTTGTTTATTTTTGGCTCGCCCATCAGAAGAATAGAGGGAGTACATATATTTTTTTTTGTTTTGTCACGATGAAGATAAAGTTCAAGAATTATTGTGTGAACTTGAAAGACCTTCTTGAAAATGGTCGTGATCCATTTTATGCTGTTGGGCCGATTACTCGCTTATCTGTTGGGCCACCGTATATGTTGTTTTGGGTTGAGACGTTTAATATTGATGATGATTAGATAGTAGAGTAATGATAATGATCTTAAGAATGATGATGAAACACGATCATGGTAACGAGTTACTGATGGTTACGAATAATAATTCATGATGATGACGAGAGAGAATGATGTTGGAAATGTGGTATGATTATGAACGTATTATGGTAATTACATGTCGATGATACATTAGATAATAATACGTATGATATAATGACGATGGTGAGTGACGATGATCATGGAAATGATGAAACCGAGAGGTTTTGAAGATGATGCATGATATTATGATTCATGACGACGATGATGGTAAAGTTTGATCGGTGATGATTGTATTAAAAATGTTGATGATTATGTAAGAAGAATGGAAACAGAATAAATGAGTTATATAGATTTAGTTCGTGATTTAAAACAAAGGCAGAGTAATTGTTACTGGTGTTTTCGGGTTAACAAGAGGTCGTGGGTTCGAGTCCAGACTAAGGCAGTTTTATTTTTTTCGGAAGCTTATACTCTTAAGGTAGTAAACTTATTTTTATTTATTATTATTATTTTTATTATTATTATTATTCTTATCATTATTATTTTTATTATTATCATAAGTATTAGTGTTATTATTAGTAGTATCATTATGAGTAAAACTATTATTGTTATTATTATTATTATCATTAATAAAATTATTAATATTAATATCATTAATGGTAAAAATTATTATTTTAGTTAATTATTATATTCAGTAGTATTATTATTATGATCCTTATTACTAAAAGTATTTTATTATTTACTATTTTTTTATTAGTATTATTAGTAAATTAATATTTTATTCAAACTATCATTCTTATTATTAAAAGTATCCCTTTTATTATTATTATAATTATCATAAATTTTATCATAATTAGTATTATTATTATCATTATTATTATTAGTATTATTAATATTAATATATCAAATAAAGATTTTCTATATAAAAATATATTTTTGACATAAAACCTAACCATATTAATACTTTTGTAGAAGATGTTAATTATCTATATAAAGAAAAGTATATCTAATTAAGTTATTAATAAACCACATGATATAAAATAACAAATAAAATCACTAATAATATATTTATTCGATTACCATTACATGTGTTAATATACATGATTGAATATAGGTTCGTGAATTCGAGGCCAACCCTGCATTATTCAATGTCGTCATATGTATTTTTACTACAAAATACAGTATTGTGAGTTTCATTACACCCTTTTTAAATGCTTTTGCAATATATATATATTTGGGTGTTTTACGAAATAGACACAAGTAATCGAAACTACATTATATGGTTGAATGATCGAAGCCGAATATGCCCCTTTTGCTTGGTAACCTAAGAATTAGTAAACCGATCTACTAATTGATGCGAATCCTAAAGATAGATCTATTGTGCCTAACGAACCCCATCGAGCGGATGCTTTAGTACTTCGATGTTGTTTTATATCATGTCCAATGGATGTCCCGGAATGATAGGGGATATTCTTATATGCATCTAGTTAATGTCGGTTACCAGGTGTTCAATCTATATGAATGATTATTTTTGTCTCTATGTATGGGACTATTTTTATGAGAAATGGACATGAAAATCTTGTGGTCTATTAAAATGATGAAAATGATTGATTATGATAAACTAATGAACTCACCAACCTTTTGGTTGACACTTTAAAGCATGTTTATTCTCAGGTATGAAAGAAATCTTCCGCTGTGCATTTGCTCATTTTAAAGATATTACTTGGAGTCATTCATGACATATTTCAAAAGATGTTGCATTCGAGTCGTTGAGTTCATTAAGATTATTATTAAGTCAATTATAGTTGGATATATTATGAAATGGTATGCATGCTGTCAACTTTCGAGGAAATGAAAGTTTGTCTTTTAAAAACGAATGCAATGTTTGTAAAATGTATCATATAGAGGTCAAGTACCTTGCGATGTAACCAAATATAATGTATTCATCCAAATGAATTAGGACGGGTCTTTACACAAACAACACGTTTAAGTTCATAAATGGTCAATTACACGATCACAGTTTATCGTCATGCATAACGTTCATGTACATGTAGCAAACGACGCATAATATCACATAGCACGTATTTCATGGCAATATGGAAAACTCCAGATCACAAGTAGACTCAATATCAATTCCAAAAAGTCTAGCCAGGGTGTCATACAATGTCTACATGTCGGGTTTCAGAAAGGGTACATTTATGGTTTACTAAATCAGTTTCTGACCGCGCACTGATCTCGTAATGGCTATAACCGGAGCTAGGGACATGAAATTAATGCAAGGTCAGTGTCCATGGTTCAAATACAAGTCAAATTATCATATATCCGAAAATGAGCAACTTTGGTTTAGCCAATTGGTATAGTTTATTCATTCAAGTTGGATGTTCTATTTCAGCTCAATTCAGAAATTTCCAAAACTATGGCCCTAGTGTGCACAATGCATAAGGTTTCAGAGGTTGCCACAAACTAAACATGTATCAAATAACATATAAAGATTCATATTCCAAAAGAATTCATATTAATTCATAAAACGGAAAACCACAGAGTACAAATCAGAGAACAAGTGGCAGATTCGATCCTAGTTTAGCTAGTCACTTTCGCATGCAATTATCCGAAGATCTAGATACAATTAGACCATGATATCTACATTAAAAGTGAATTAATGTTTGTTTACATTATAGATATGAAAAGATCTAATCTCAGAAGTCCATACATTTTAGCCTACAAGCCCGTTTTCATGCATGTGCTGGAAAAATCTACGTTTTCATTCGATTAGGCATATCACGAGTTTTACTCAAGCAAATGACATGATATCCTAGTGTAACCTGAGTGTTTTTGAATTATATATCCAATGATAATCAATACATAAGCCAATTCGTGACCCATCAATACCAGTTTTCAGATCAAGCATAAAAACACAACGATAATTCAAACGGTCATAACTTAAGCATACGAAAATGAAATCAAGCGATTCAAAAGAGAAAACTCAATAGTTTTTCAACACCAATCCATCTAGATACATTGTATTAATAGTAATTAAACTAATTTTATCAGAATCATCACAAAGCAATTCGATTTTCAATCAAAACAATCAATACGAACAAGCTAACGATTAAACAAGCATACAAACACCATGAATCGAACAATTGACCAATATAAACTATGAAACCTTATAAAATCGGAATTTTTAAAGCTAGGGTTCATGTGATTATATCTTTAACCGCGAAAATAATTATACCCACGCGTAGAGGACGATGTGAATTTCAAGTTTCGTGTTGAAGGTTTAATCTAATTGTGAAAAATTGATGTGATGGTATGGTGATGGTTGATCGACGATGGGAGGAAGAAAAAGGGAGCAGTTGACTGAAAAATTATTAGGGTAGGGGATTATGCAGTGTTTAGGTTTAACATGCCTTTTTATATGTAGGGCCTAATTACTAAATAACATGTATAATACACTAGTGGCCCAAAGTGGAAAGAAAAGGGGGTGGGGGTATAAGTTTCGGCCGAGTGGCCCATGGGAGATGTTCCCGGGCTCGAGTTTTGCAAAAGCTTGTACTCATGGCTCGTTTCAAGTGCCGTTTAGACATACCGAAGTCCCGGAACGCTAAACCGATCATTAAAACGCAACCAAACGTTTAATTTATTAAAAACCCAATAAATTAAACATTTTTAAAAGGTTGATAATTATTAAAATAATTATTAAAATATACCCGAGCGTTTCATTGCTCAAAAAGTAGTTATCCAAACCGTATCGTTTTTATCGTATTTTTTATCTGAAATATTTATTCAAATTAATATTAACCCATATTAATTATCGAAACCCTCCAAGGATCAAGTATGTATTTAATACACTTAAAAACATAAAAAGTCAAATAATCGCCGTTAAAATAGCTAACAGACAGTTAACGGAAGTGACGGAAAAAGTAGGGTTGTTATTGAAAATTTCGTCCCGAAATTTTAGTGAACGTCCGTTGAAGTAGTTTCCTCCAAAAAAAGTTGTGGGTATTTCTGTCTCATTTAATCTCCACGCTCCCACGTGAACTCTGGTCCTCTTCTCGCATTCCACCGAACCTTAACGATAGGAATTCTGCTTTGCTTTAACTGTTTGACCTCCCATCCTAAGACTTCGACAGGTTCTTCAATGAAATGAAGTTTGTCAGTGATGCAGTTCCTCTAAAGGAATAATCAAATTCTCGTTGGCTAAGCACTTCTTCAGGTTGGATACATAGAAAGTATCGTGTATACCACTGAGTGCTTGTGGCAGTTTCAATCTGTAAGCCACTGGTCCAACACTTTCAGTTATCTCGAACGGTCCAACATATCTAGGACTTAATTTACCTCGTTTCTCGAATCATATAACACCCTTCCAATCTGTAGGACTTTCTCCGTTGTCTCCTGAATAATCTCATGACCTGTCAACTGAATATCCACCAATTCGCTCCAACACACGGGAGATCTACACTTCCTTTTGTACAACGCTTTGAAAGGTGCAGCTTTAATGCTCGTATGGTAGTTGTTATTGTATGAGAACTCAGCTAGTAGTAAGTACTTATCCCATCCGTTCCCGAAATCAATGACATATGCTCGTAACATGTCCTCTAAAGTTTGAATATTCTGTTCGCTTTGTCCATCTGTCTGGGGGTGATATGTTGTACTCATATATAAACGAGTCCCCATTGCTTACTGTAGTGATTGCCAAAATCTGGAAGTGAATCCGCAGTCGCGATCAGATATAATGGATATAGGTACTCCGTGTCTAGAAATGACTTCTTTAATGTAGACTTGAGCCAACTTCTCCATTTTATCAGTTTCTCTTATCGGTAAGAAATGTGCAGACTTAGTGAGACGATGCACGATAACCCAAATAGTATCGTAACTACCCACAGTCTTCGGCAGTTTCGTGATGAAGTCCATTGTAATACCTTCCCATTTCCACTGGGAATCTCTGGTTGAGTTAATAACCCTGATGGCTTCTGATGTTCAGCCTTGACTTTAGTGTAAGTCAAGTACTTCCCGACATATGAAATGTCCCTTTCATATTGATTATAAATGTTCCATATTAATTGATTTTGCCGCGAGGTTTTGACCTCTATATGAGACGTTTTTCAAAGACTGCATTCATTTTTAAAACAACCATAACCTTTATTTTATCGATAAAGGTTTAAATAACATTACGTAGATTATCAAATAATGATAATCTAAAATATACCGTTTACACACGACCATTACATAATGGTTTACAATAAGAATATATTATATCAAAAATAAGTTTCTTGAATGCAGTTTTTACACAATATCATACAAGCATGGACTCCAAATCTTGTCCTTATTTTAGTATGTAACAGCGAAAGCTCTTAATAATCACCTGAGAATAAACATGCTTAAAACGTCAACAAAAATGTTGGTGAGTTATAGGTTTAACCTATATATTATCAAATCATAATAATAGACCACAAGATTTCATTTTTATAACACATCTCATATCAGGCATTTCGCAAACTGCATAGAGATAAAAATCATTCATATCTTGAACACCTGGTAACCGACGTTAACTTAATGCATAGAATATCCCCAAAACAGAACCTCTCGTCTGTATAATAATCTCTAAGTACTAAACCATCCATAACCTGAATGGGGGTTGTTAAGCCCAATAGATCTATCTTTAGGATTCGCCATCAATTAGGGGCCATTTCCCTAATTCTTAGGTTACCAGACTTGAAAGGCGATATTCGGTTTAATAATCCAACCATAGAATGTAGTTTTGCGTACTTGTGTCTATTTTGTAAAACATTTATAAAGCTGCATGTATTCTCATCCCAAAAAATATTAGATTGTAAAAGTGGGACTATAACTCACTTTCACAGATTTTTACTTTGCCGGAAGTAAGACTTGGCCACTGGTCGATTCACGAACCTATAACAAATGTGTACATATATATCAAAGTATGATCGAAATATATTCACAAAATTTTTTATTACGTTTTTATGATTTAAGTTTGTTAAGTTAGCAGTCCTCGTTAGTAACCTATAACTAGTTGTCCACAGTTAGATGTACAGAAATAAATCAATATATATTATCTTGAATCAATCCACGACCCAGTGTATACACGTCTCAGGCTAGATCACAACTCAAAGTATATATATTTTTAGAATCAACCTCAACCCTGTATAGCTAACTCAAACATTACTGCATATAGAGTGTCTATGGTTGTTCCAAATAATATATATAGATGGGTCAATATGATATGTCAAAACATTGTATACGTGTCTATGGTATCCCAAGATTACATAATATATATAATACAATATAAATTAGTTAGGATATGTTTAGTCTAGATTTGTTACAAAATTTTCGTAGCTAAAACTGGCAAGTTTATCCAATTTTGTTTTACCCTTTATTTCTTCGTTTCAAATCCGTTTTGAGTGATTCAAGTTGCCATGGTTTCATAATGAACTAAAATTTATGAAACTAAACAGAAAAATTATAAGTTTATGGTCAGAAATATATTTTACAAGTCATTTTTTAAAGAGGTAGTCATTTCTGTCGAAAAAACGACATCTTGATATCCATTTTGAAAAACATACTTTCACTTTGTGTTTAACCATGATTTTTGGATATAGTATCATGTTCATATGTAATATCATTTTTACATAAAATAAACTTCCAATTCAAAGATTAAGATACTTTTTATTTTTTTTTAACCCAAAACAACCCCCGATTTCACTACGACGGCGTATGTCCGGTTCTACGGTGTTCTTCGTGTTTCCAGATTTTAAATCATTAAGTTACCATATCATATAGATATAGAACATGTATTTAGTTGATTTTAAAAGTCAAATTAGAAGGATTAACTTTATTTGCAAACAAGTTTAGAATTAACTAAACTATGTTCTAGTGATTACAAGTTTAAATCTTCGAATAAGATAGCTTTATATGTATGAATTGAATGATGTTAGGAACATCATTACTACCTTAAATTTAGTAGGTAAACCTACTGGAAGTGACAAGAAATTATCTAGCTTCAAAAGATTCTTGGATGGCTTGAAAGTTCTTGAAGTAGAATCATGACACGAAAATAAGTTCAAGTAAGATTTCTGCTCGAATTAAGATTGTTATAGTTATAGAAATCGAATAAAAGTTTGAATATGAGTATTACCTTGAATTAGAGAGATAACCTACTGTAAATAACAAAGGTTTCTTGATCTTGGATGATTACTTGGAATGGATTAGAAAGCTTGGAAGTAATCTTGCAAACTTGAAAGTTTTCTTGGTTTTATGAAACTAGAACTTATAGAATATATGAAGAATACTTAGAACTTGAAGATAGAACTTGAGAGAGATCAATTAGATTAAGAAATTGAAGAATGAAAGTGTTTGTAGGTGTTTTTGGTCGTTGGTATATGGATTAGATATAAAGGATGTGTAAGTTTGTTTTCATGTAAATAATTCATGAATAATTTATAATATTTTTTGTAATTTTGTGAGATATTTCATGCTAGTTGCCAAATAATGGTTCCCACATGTTTAATGACTCACATGGGCTACTAAGAAGCTGATCATTGAAGTGTATATACCAATAGTATATACATCTAGAAGCTGTGTATTGTACGAGTATGAATACGGGTGCATACGAGTAGAATTGTTGATGAAAATGAATGAGGATGTAATTGTAAGCATTTTTGTTAAGTAGAAGTACTTTGATATGTGTCTTGAAGTCTTTCAAAAGTGTACTAATACATCTAAATACACTACATGTATATACATTTTAACTGAGTCATTAAGTCATCGTTAGTCGTTACATGTAAGTGTTGTTTTGAAACGTTTAAGTTAACGATCTTGTTAAATGTAATTAATTCATTGTTATTATACTTAAATGAGATGTTAAATTGTTATGTTAACATGATAACATGGTGTATGAATATATCTTAACATCATATATATATATATATATATATATATATATATATATATATATATATATATATATATATATATATATATATATATATATATATATATATATATATATATATATATATGTTAAAATACTATTACAACAATATATATATATATATATATATATATATATATATATATATATATATATATATATATATATATATATATATATATATATATATATATATATATATATATATATATATGTTAAAATACTATTACAACAATAATCGTTACGTATATATATTGTTTCGAAATTCTTAAGTTAGTAGTCTTGTTTTACATATGTAGTTCATTGTTAATATACTTAATGATATATATAATTATTATTTTATCATGTTAAATATAGTGTAACAATATCTTAATATGATACATATGTATTTAGTAAGACGTTGTTATAACGATAATCGTTATATATATCGTTTCGAGTTTCTTAACTTAGTAGTCTCATTTTTATGTATATAACTCATTGTTAATATAGCTAGTGATATACTTAATTATCATAATATCATGTTAACTATATATATATATATATATATATATATATATATATATATATATATATATATATATATATATATATATATATATATATATATATATATATACACATACATACATATCCATATCCATATCCATATATATATCATCATATAGTTTTTACAAGTTTTAACGTTCGTGAATCGCCGGTCAACTTGGGTGGTCAATTGTCTACATGACACTCATTTCAAATAATCAAGTCTTAATAAGTTTGATTGCTTAACATGTTGGAAATATTTAATCATGTAAATATCAATTTCATTTAATATATATAAACATGAAAAAGTTCGGGTCACTACAGTACCTACCCGTTAAATAAATTTCGTAGAAGGTGTTGACGAATCTTCTGGAAATAGGTGCGGATATTTCTTCTTCATCTGATCTTCACGCCCCCAGGTGAACTCAGGTCCTCTATGAGCATTCCATCGAACCTTAACAATTGGTATCTTGTTTTGCTTAAGTCTTTTAACCTCACGATCGTTATTTTGACGGGTTCTTCAATAAATTAAAGTTTTTCGTTGATTTGGATTTCGTCTAATGGAATAGCGAGATCTTCTTTAGCAAAACATTTATTCAAATTCGAGACGTGGAAAGTGTTATGTACAGCCGCGAGTTGTTGAGGTAACTCAAGTTGGTAAGCTACTGGTCCGACACGATCTATAATCTTGAATGGTCCTATGTACCTTGGATTTAGTTTCCCCCGTTTACCAAATCGAACAATGCCTTTTCAAGGTGAAACCTTAAGCATGACCATCTCTCCAATCTCAAATTCTATATCTTTTCTTTTACTGTCCGCGTAGCTCTTTTGTCGACTCTGGGCGGTTTTCAATCGTTGTTGAATTTGGATGATTTTCTCGGTAGTTTCTTGTATTATCTCCGGACCCGTAATCTATCTATCCCTCACTTCACTCCAACAAATTGGAGACCTACACTTTCTACCATAAAGTGCTTCAAACGGCGCCATCTCAATACTCGAATGGTAACTGTTGTTGTAGGAAAATTCTGCTAACGGTAGGTGTCGATCCCAATTGTTTCCGAAATCGATAACACATGCTCGTAGCATGTCTTCAAGGGTCTGTATCGTCCTTTCACTTTGCCCATCAGTTTGTGAATGATAAGCAGTACTCATGTCTAGACGAGTCCCCAATGCTTGTTGCAGTGTCTGCCAAAACCTTGAAACAAATCTGTCATCCCTATAAGAGATAATAGAGATTGGTATTCCATGTCTGGAGAAAACTTCCTTTAGATATAATCGCGCCAACTTCTCCATTTTATCATCTTCTCTCATTGGCAGAAAGTGTGCTAATTTGGTAAGACGATCGACTATTACCCAAATAGTATCATAACCACTTGCAGTTCTTGGCAATTTAGTAATGAAATCCATGGTAATATTTTTTCATTTCCATTCTGAGATTTCAGGTTGTTGAAGTAGACCTGATGGTTTCTGATGTTCAGCTTTGACCTTAGAACACGTCAAACATTCTCCTACATATCTCGCAATATCGGCTTTCATACCCGGCCACCAAAAATGTTTCTTGAGGTCCTTGTACATCTTTCCCGCTCCGGGATGTATTGAGTATCTGGTTTTATGTGCTTCCCCAAGTACCATTTTTCTCACATCTCCAAACTTTGGTACCCAAATTCTTTCGGTTCTATACCGGGTTCCGTCTTCTCGAATATTAAGGTGTTTCTCCGATTCTTTGAGTATTTCATTCTTCAAATTCCTTTCTTTTACGACACCCTACTGCGCCTCCTTTATTTGAGTAGTAAGGTTAGTACGAATAATTATATTCATAGCTTTTACCCGCATAGGTTCTCTGTCCTTTCTACTCAAAGCTTCTGCTACCACATTCGCCTTCCCCGGACGGTAACGAATCTCGAAATCGTAATCATTCAATAACTCAATCCACCTACGCTGCCTCATGTTTAGTTGTTTCTGATTAAATATGTGTTGGAGACTTTTGTGATCAGTATATATAATACTTTTGACCCCATATAAGTAGTGCCTCCAAGTCTTTAATGCAAAAACAACCGTGTCTAATTCCAAATCATGCGTCGTATAATTCTGCCCGTAAATCTTCAATTGTCTAGACGCATAAGTAATTACCTCCGTTCGTTGCATTAATACACAACCGAGACCTTGCTTTGAAGCGTCACAATATATCACAAAATCATCATTCCCTTCAGGCAATGACAATATAGGTGCCATACTTAACTTTTTCTTCAACAATTGAAACGCTTTTTCTTGTTCATCCTTCCATTCAAATTTCTTCCCTTTATGCGTTAATGCAGTCAAGGGTTTTGCTATTTTAGAAAAATCTTGGATGAATCTTCTGTAGTAACCAGCTAATCCTAAAAATTGGCGTATGTGTTTCGGAGTTTTCGGGGTTTCAATCTTTGCCGAATCCACCTGAATACCTTCTTTGTTCACTATGTGACCGAGGAATTGAACTTCTTCCAACCAAAATGCACACTTTGAAAACTTAGCGTACAATTTTTCTTTCCTCAACAACTCTAGCACTTTTCTCAAATGTTCTTCGTGCTCTTGATCATTCTTTGAGTAGATAAGTATGTCATCGATGAAAACAATGACAAACTTGTCAAGATATGGTCCACAACTCGGTTCATAAGGTCCATGAACACAGCTGGTGCATTAGTCAAACCAAATGGCATAACCATAAACTCGTAATGACCGTAACGCGTCCTAAAAGCTGTTTTCGGAATATCATCCTCCTTCACCCGCATTTGATGATATCCGGAACATAAATCAATCTTCGAATAAACTGACGAACTTTGTAGTTTATCAAATAAGTCGTCGATTCTCGGTAGTGGGTAACGGTTCTTGATGGTAAGTTTGTTCAACTCTCTGTAGTCGATACACAACCTGAATGTACCATCTTTCTTCTTGACAAACAAAACAGGAGCTCCCCATGGTGATGTGCTTGGTCGAATGAAACCACGCTCTAAGAGTTCTTGTAATTGGATTTGGAGTTCCTTCATTTCACTGGGTGCGAGTCTGTATGGAGCACGAGCTATTGGTGCAGCTCCTGGTACGAGATCTATTTGAAATTCAACAGATCGGTGTGGAGGTAGTCCCTGTAATTCTTTTGGAAATACATCGGAAAATTCTTTTGCGACGGAAACATCGTTGATGTTCTTTTCTTCAGGTTTGACTTCTTCTATGTGTGCTAGAACGGCATAGCAACCCTTTCTTATTAGTTTTTGCGCCTTCAAATTACTAATAAGATTTAGCTTGGCGTTGCTCTTTCCTCCGTACACCATTAAGGGTTTTCCTTTTTCTCTTACAATGCGATTCGCATTTTTGTAACATATGATTTCCGCTCTCTCCTTTTTCAACCAGTCCATGCCGATTATCACATCAAAACTCCCTAACTGTACTGGTATCAAATCAATCTTAAACGTTTCGCTAACCAGTTTAATTTCTCGATTCTGACATATCTTATCTGCTGTAATTAATTTACCATTTGCTAATTCGAGTAAAAATTTATTATCCAAAGGCGTCAATGGACAACTTATTTTAGCACAGAAATCCTTACTCATATAGCTTCTATCTGCACCCGAATCAAATAAAACATAAGCAGATGTATTGTCAATAAGAAACGTACTCGTAACAAGCTCCGGGTCTTCCTGCGCTTCAACCGCATTAATGTTGAAGACTCTTCCTTGGCCTTGCCCATTATTATCCCCCTGATTTGGACACGCATTTTTGTAATGTCCCTTCTTCCCGCATCCGAAACAGGTAATGTCGGCATAACTTGTTCCGACATTATTTGTTCCCTTAGCCATTGATCCGTTGATTTCACACTTTGTCGCACCATGGCCCTTTCTTTTACACTTAGTACACACTGCCGTACAGAGCCCAGTTGGATGGTATCCTTCATACCTCTGACATGGTTTCTGCCTTTTGTTGTTATTGTTGGGATTGTTGTTGTTGCGGTTGTTATTGTTGTTGAAGCGGTTGTTGTAGTTGTTGCTGGGGTAGTTGTTGTTGTTGCGTTTGTTGTTATGAAAATTGGTGCGATTGTAGTTGTGATTGTTGTGTTGATTGTTAAAATTGTGACCCTTGTCACTGGTTTCTTCCCACTTTCTCTTGATTTGTTTCGTGTTGGCTTCTTCGATCGCCTGCTCTTTAACTCTTTCCTCAATCTGATTTATGAGTTTAGGAGCCATTCGACTCGCCTTTTGTATGGATACGGGCTCGTGTGAACTTATATCTTCTTGGATCCTTTCTGGTAACCCTTTTACAAATGCGTCAATTTTCTCCTCTTCATCTTCGAACGCTCTTGGGCACAATAAACACAACTCCGTGAATCGTCGTTCGTATGTGGTAATGTCAAAACCTTGTGTTCATAATCCTTTAAGCTCTAATTTGACCTTATTGACCTCCTTTCTGGAACGATACTGCTCAGTCATTAGATGTTTGAATGCTGACCACGGTAGTGCATACGCAGCATCTTGTCCCACTTGCTCTAGGTATGATTCTACCATGTTAACGCAGTACCTGTGAAGGTATGCATAGCATACTTTACTTTGTCTTCTTCAGTACACTTACTTATGGAAAACACCGATTCAACCTTTTCGGTCCACCGTTTCAATCCAATTGGACCCTCGGTTCCATCGAATTCCAAAGGTTTACAGGCAATGAATTCTTTGTAGGAGCATCCTACACGATTTCTTGTGGAGTTATTTGTATTGTTAGATTCATAGTTATTATTGTTGTTTTGTATTGCAGCCTGTACCGCGGCTATGTTTGCTGCAAGGAAAACACGGAAGTCTTCCTCGCTCATGTTCAAATTCTGACGAGTCGTCGGTGCCATTTCCTTCAAAAATAGCTCAAAAGTATTAAGTTAATCATATAGAATATTAAGAGTAGTCAATGGCATTTTGTAGCATAATATGAACTCATTTATAAAAGCTTTTTCTTCATATTAGCGTTTTATAGTTTTAATACTTAGTAGCTAATATACAATTCAACTACTACTATTCTATATGAAAAACTGATTATAATAATATTTCGCGTTCAAACTTTTATACAATATTTTACAAACTTACAATACCGCTATTATACATATAGTATGAAATATAGCACACAATTACTTTGATACAAAATAGTTGTGACAACAATACTAGTTAATACGCAAGTCGTTCAGCAAAGGCAATAAAAACACATAATTCATAAGTCCAGAAACAAGTCATGCATTCTGGTTTTACTAAGACTACTTCCCATCCTTGGTCTTGTGGAACATATCCGTTGTGGCCGTTGACAAGACAACATGTTGTAACGTCGTCAAAGGGACGAGGGTTTCGTAATGTCCAACAGCACCGTAGTAATCTAAAAACCTTGTTTCTCACCCCAACTACTGAATACATCACTTGTGGGAAGGTTTTATTTAAAAGTTGTAATCCGATGTTCTTTTTCTCACTTTGGTGAGAAGCGAACATCACTAACCCGTAAGCATAACATGCTTCTTTATGTTGCATATTAGAAGCTCTTTCTAACTCACGAAGTCCTATGTTGGGATATGTTGAGTCAAAATAGGTTCTTAACCCGTAGCGTAAAATTGCATTTGGATTCCCCGCATTTAACGCTTTAAAGAAAACACGGCGTAACTTACGGTGTCCCCAATGTGATATACCCCATCTTTCAAATGAAAGCCTTTTATAAGCTAAGGATGCATGGAACGTTCATCAAATGTTCTACACACTAATTTCACCATAAATAATTGTGCCGATGAATTCTGACCGACTTTAGATAAGATTTCATCAATCATGTCCCCGGGTAGGTCTTCTAAAATTTTTGGTTGTCTATCCTTAACATCCATTTTTGTTTTAATACTGTAAAAATAAACGAGGGTTAGATTCGTAAAAGATAATTATCAAATAATACAATCAATTTTCACATACAACAAGAAAAGTACAAGCACACTTATTTTACATATTTTACACCTCATGATTACAACTCTTTATTCTGACTCACTAGTTTCTTCCTCTTCGGACCTGTTTCGTTTTGCTAATTTTCTAGGGATATAGGATGTTTCTCTAATACGAGCCGTTGTTTTCACAAATGGTTTAGAAAAACCTGGTGGCTTAGAGGTTCCTGGGTTATTGTTACAACTTAAGAAATACGGGTGTTGACGATACATATAAAGTTCCTCGGGGTTGGAATCAGGTTTCTCTATTTTGATGCCCTTTCCCTTATTATTTTCTTTTGCCTTTTCAAATTGGGTCAAGGTAATTTCTATAACATCATCGGAATCCTCAACGGGATCCGATTCATCAGAAAATTGGTAATCTTCCCAATATCTTTCTTCCTCGGCGAAAACACCATTGACCATTTTTAACTTTGGTCCATTGTTTGAGAATTTTCTTTTATTTATCTGTTTTTCTATGGTTCCTAATATTACCTCCTCCGGAACCTCTTCTTCCGGTTCCTCTTCTTCCGGTTCCTCCTCTTCCGGTTCCTCCTCTTCCGGTTCCTCCTCTTCCGGTTCTTCCTTGGGAATTTGTGAATCTTCCCAAACTATATTCGACTCTTCATTATTATTAGGTGAGTCGATGGGATTTGTACTACAGGTAGACATCTAACACACAATATCAAACACGATAAGAGATTAATATATCACATAATATTTACATGTTAACAATATATAGTTTCCAACAAAAGTGTTAAGCAATCGTTTTTCAAGTAAACACGGTCGAAGTCCAGACTCATTAATGCATCCTAACAAACTCGATAAGACACACTAATGCAAATTTCTGGTTCACTAAGACCAACGCTCGGATACTAACTGAAATGTCCCGTTCATATTGATTATAAACGTTCCATATTAATTGATTTCGTCGCGAGGTTTTGACCTTTATATGAGACGTTTTTCAAAGACTGCATTCATTTTTAAAACAACCATAACCTTTATTTTATCGATAAAGGTTTAAAAAGCATTACGTAGATTATCAAATAATGATAATCTAAAATATACCGTTTACACACGACCATTACATAATGGTTTACAATAAGAATATATTACATCAAAAATAAGTTTCTTGAATACAGTTTTTACACAATATCATACAAGCATGGACTCCAAATCTTGTCCTTATTTTAGTATGCAACAGCGGAAGCTCTTAATAATCACCTGAGAATAAACATGCTTAAAACGTCAACAAAAATGTTGGTGAGTTATAGGTTTAACCTATATATTATCAAATCATAATAATAGACCACAAGATTTCATTTTTATAACATATCTCATATCAGGTATTTCGCAAACTGCATAGAAATAAAAATCATTCATATGTTGAACACATGGTAACCGACGTAAACTTAATGCATAGAATATCTACAAAACAGAACCTCTCATCTGTATAATAATCTCGAAGTACTAAACCATCCATAACCTGAATGGGGGTTGTTAAGCCCAATAGATCTATCTTTAGGATTCGCCGTCAATTAGGGGCCATTTCCTTAATTCTTAGGTTACCAGACTTGAAAGGCGATATTCGGTTTAATAATCCAACCATAGAATGTAGTTTTGCGTACTTGTGTCTATTTTGTAAAACATTCATAAAGCTGCATGTATTCTCATCCCAAAAAATATTAGATTGTAAAAGTGGGACTATAACTCACTTTCACAGATTTTTACTTTGCCGGAAGTAAGACTTGGCCACTGGTCGATTCACGAACCTATAACAAATGTGTACATATATATCAAAGTATGATCGAAATATATTCACAATATTTTTTATTACGTTTTTATGATTTAAGTTTGTTAAGTTAGCAGTCCTCGTTAGTAACCTACAACTAGTTGTCCACAGTTAGATGTACAGAAATAAATCAATATATATTATCTTGAATCAATCCACGACCCAGTGTATACAAGTCTCAGGCTAGATCACAACTCAAAGTATATATATATATATTTGGAATCAACCTCAACCCTGTATAGCTAACTCAAACATTACTGCATATAGAGTGTCTATGGTTGTTCCAAATAATATATATAGATGGGTCGATATGATATGTCAAAACATTGTATACGTGTCTATGGTATCCCAAGATTACATAATATATATAATACAATATAAATTAGTTAGGATATGTTTAGTCTAGATTTGTTACAAAATTTTCGTAGCTAAAACTGGCAAGTTTATCCAATTTTGTTTTACCCGTTATTTCTTCGTTTCAAATCCGTTTTGAGTGATTCAAGTTGCTATGGTTTCATAATGAACTAAAATTTATGAAACTAAACAGAAAAATTATAAGTTTATAGCCAGAAAATACAGGTTACAAGTCATTTTTTAAAGAGGTAGTCATTTCCGTCGAAAAAACGACATCTTGATGACCATTTTGAAAAACATACTTTCACTTTGTGTTTAACCATGATTTTTGGATATAGTATCATGTTCATATGTAATATCATTTTTACAGAAAACAAACTTCCAATTCAAAGATTAAGATACTTTTTATTTTTTTAACCCAAAACAACCCCCGATTTCACTACGACGGCGTATGTCCGGTTCTACGGTGTTCTTCGTGTTTCCAGGTTTTAAATCATTAAGTTACCATATCATATAGATATAGAACATGTGTTTAGTTGATTTTAAAAGTCAAGTTAGAAGGATTAACTTTATTTGCGAACAAGTTTAGAATTAACTAAACTATGTTCTAGTGATTACAAGTTTAAATCTTCGAATAAGATAGCTTTATATGTATGAATTGAATGATGTTATGAACATCATTACTACCTTAATTTTATTAGGTAAACCTACTAGAAGTGACAAGATATGATCTAGCTTCAAAAGATTCTTGGATGGCTTGAAAGTTCTTGAAGTAGAATCATGACACGAAAACAAGTTCAAGTAAGATTTCTGCTCGAATTAAGATTGTTATAGTTATAGAAATTGAATAAAAGTTTGAATATGAGTATTACCTAGAATTAAAGAGATAACCTACTATAAGTAAAAAAGGTTTCTTTTACTTGGATGATTACTTGGAATGGATTAGAAAGCTTGGAAGTAATTTTGCAAATTTGAAAGTGTTCTTGGTTTTATGAAACTAGAACTTATAGAATATATGAGGAACACTTAGAACTTGAAGATAGAACTTGAGAGAGATCAATTAGAAGAAGAAAATTGAAGAATTAAAGTGTTTGTAGGTGTTTTTGTTCATTGGTATATGGATTAGATATAAAGGATGTGTAAGTTTGTTTTCATGTAAATAATTCATGAATGATTTATAATATTTTTTATAATTTTTTGAGATATTTCATGCTAGTTACCAAATGATGATTCCCACATGTTTAATGACTCACATGGGCTACTAAGGAGCTGATCATTGAAGTGTATATACTAATAGTATATACATCTAGAAGCTGTGTATTGTACAAGTATTTATACGGGTGCATACGAGTAGAATTGTTGATGAAAATGAATGAGGATGTAATTGTAAGCACTTTTGTTAAGTAGAAGTACTTTGATATGTGTCTTGAAGTCTTTCAAAAGTGTACTAATATATCTAAATACACTACATGTATATACATTTTAACTGAGTCGTTAAGTCATCGTTAGTCGTTACATGTAAGTGTTGTTTTGAAACCTTTAAGTTAACGATCTTGTTAAATATAATTAATTCATTGTTATTATACTTAAATGAGATGTTAAATTGTTATGTTAACATGTTAACATGGTGTATGAATTTATCTTAACATCATATATATATATGTTAAAATACTATTACAACGATAATCGTTAAGTATATATATTGTTTCGAAATTCTTAAGTTAGTAGTCTTGTTTTACATATGTAGTTCATTGTTAATATACTTAATGATATATATAATTATTATTTTATCATGTTAAATATAGTGTAACAATATCTTAATATGATACATATTTATTTAGTAAGACGTTGTTATAACGATAATCGTTATATATATCGTTTCGAGTTTCTTAACTTAGTAGTCTCATTTTTATTTATATAACTCATTGTTAATATACCTAGTGATATATTTACTTATCATAATATCATGTTAACTATATATATATCCATATATATATCATCATATAGTTTTTACAAGTTTTAACGTTCGTGAATCGCCGGTCAACTTGGGTGGTCAATTGTCTACATGACACTCATTTCAAATAATCAAGTCTTAACAACTTTGATTGCTTAACATGTTGGAAACATTTAATCATGTAAATATCAATTTCATTTAATATATATAAACATGGAAAAGTTCGGGTCACTACAACATAGGTAGCAACGTCAGCTTTCAAATTTGGCCACCAATAAAACGCCTTCAAATCTTGGTACATTTTATCTGATCCCAGATGAATTAAGTACCTTGACTTGTGTGCTTCCTCCAACAGTAGCTCTATCAATCCACCAAACTTTGGTACCCAGATTCGGTTAGCAAAATATCGTGTTCCGTCCTATTTTATGTCGAATTTCTTATCTAGCCCTCTGATAAATTCAACATCAACATTCTCTTATTTCAGGCTTCCAGTTGTGCCTCACGGATCTGTGATGTGAGATTTGAACGGACAACTATATTAAAAGCTTTAACTCTGAGAGGTTTCTCTCTCTCTTTTCTGCTGAAAGCATCTGCCACAACATTTGCTTTGCCAGGGTGGTATTGGAGTTCACAATTATAGTCGTTAAGTAATTCCATCCAACGTCGTTGTCTCATGTTGAGCTGTTTCTAATCAAATATGTGCTGTAATCTTTTATGGTTGGTGAAGATAGTAAACTTGGTTCTGTACAGGTAATGTCTCCACATTTTAAGTGCAAAGACTACAACTCCTAGTTCAAGGTCGTGCGTTGTATAATTCTTCTCGTGAATCTCTAACTATCGTGATCCATAAGAAATAACTTTGTTTCGTTGCATAAGCACGCAGTCCATTCCTTGACGCGAGGCATCACAATAAATTACAAAATCTTTATTGTAGTGACCCGAACTTTTCCATGTTTATATATATTAATTGAGATTGATATTTACATGATTAAATATTTCCAACATGTTAAGCAATCAAACTTGTTAAGACTTGATTAATTGAAATATGTTTCATATAGACAATTGACCACCCAAGTTGACCGGTGATTCACGAACGTTAAAACTTGTAAAAACTATATGATGACATATATATGGATATATATATATAGTAAACATGATACTATGATAAGTAAACATATCACTAAGTATATTAACAATGAACTACATATGTAAAAACAAGACTACTAACTTAATGATTTTTAAACGAGACATATACGTAACAATTATCGTTGTAAAGACACTTAATGTATATATATCATATTAAGAGATATTCATACATGATAATATCATGATAATATAATAATTTAAAATCTAATTTGATATTATAAACATTAGGTTAACAACATTTAACAAGATCGTTAACCTAAAGGTTTCAAAACAACACTTACATGTAACGACTAACGATGACTTAACGACTCAGTTAAAATGTATATACATGTAGTGTTTTAATATGTATTTATACACTTTTGAAAGACTTCAATACACTTATCAAAATACTTCTACTTAACAAAAATGCTTACAATTACATCCTCGTTCAGTTTCATCAACAATTCTACTCGTATGCACCCGTATTCGTACTCGTACAATACACAGCTTTTAGATGTATGTACTATTGGTATATACACTCCAATGATTAGCTCTTAGCAGCCCATGTGCGTCACCTAACATATGTGGGAACCATCATTTGGCAACTAGCATGAAATATCTCATAAAATTACAAAAATATGAGTAATCATTCATGACTTATTTACATGAAAACAAAATTACATATCCTTTATATCTAATCCATACACCAACGACCAAAAACACCTACAAACACTTTCATTCTTCAATTTTATTCATCTAATTGATCTCTCTCAAGTTCTATCTTCAAGTTCTAAGTGTTCTTCATATATTCTACAAGTTCTAGTTACATAAAATCAAGAATACTTTCAAGTTTGCTAGCTCACTTCCAATATTGTAAGGTGATCATTTAACCTCAAGAAATCTTTGTTTCTTACAGTAGGTTATCATTCTAATACAAGATAATAATCATATTCAAATTTTGGTTCAATTTCTATAACTATAACAATCTTATTTCAAGTGATGATCTTACTTGAACTTGTTTTCGTGTCATGATTCTGCTTCAAGAACTTCGAGCCATCCAAGGATTCGTTGAAGCTAGATCCATTTTTCTCTTTTCCAGTAGGTTTATCCAAGGAACTTAAGGTAGTAATGATGTTCATAACATCATTCAATTCATACATATAAAGCTATCTTATTCGAAGGTTTAAACTTGTAATCACTAGAACATAGTTTAGTTAATTCTAAACTTGTTCGCAAACAAAAGTTAATCCTTCTAAATTGACTTTTAAAATCAACTAAACACATGTTCTATATCTATATGATATGATAACTTAATGATTTAAAACCTGGAAACACGAAAAACACCGTAAAACCGGATTTACGCCGTCGTAGTAACACCGCAGGCTGTTTTGGGTTAGTTAATTAAAAACTATGATAAACTTTGATTTAAAAGTTCTAATTTTGAGAAAATTATTTTTATTATGAACATCAAACTATATCCAAAAATTATGGTTAAACTCAAAGTGGAAGTATGTTTTCTAAAATGGTCATCTAGACGTCGTTCTTTCGACTGAAATGACTACCTTTACAAAAATGACTTGTAACTTATTTTTACGACTATAAACCTATACTTTTTCTGTTTAGATTCAAAAAATAGAGTTCAATATGAAACCATAGCAATTTGATTCACTCAAAACGGATTTAAAATGAAGAAGTTATGGGTAAAACAAGATTGGATAATTTTTCTCATTTTAGCTACGTGAAAATTGGTAACAAATCTATTCCAACCATAACTTAATCAACTTGTATTGTATATTATGTAATCTTGAGATACCATAGACACGTATACAATGTTTCGACCTATCATGTCGATACATCTATATATATTTCGGAACAACCATAGACACTCTATATGTGAATGTTGGAGTTAGCTATACAGGGTTGAGGTTGATTCCAAAATATATATAGTTTGAGTTGTGATCAATACTGAGATACGTATACACTGGGTCGTGGATTGATTCAAGATAATATTTATCGATTTATTTCTGTACATCTAACTGTGGACAACTAGTTGTAGGTTACTAACGAGGACAGCTGACTTAATAAACTTAAAACATCAAAATATATTAAAAGTGTTGTAAATATATTTTGAACATACTTTGATATATATGTATATATTGTTATAGGTTCGTGAATCAACCAGTGGCCAAGTCTTACTTCCCGACGAAGTAAAAATCTGTGAAAGTGAGTTATAGTCCCACTTTTAAAATCTAATATTTTTGGGATGAGAATACATGCAGGTTTTATAAATGATTTACAAAATAGACACAAGTACGTGAAACTACATTCTATGGTTGAATTATCAAAATCGAATATGCCCCTTTTTATTAAGTCTGGTAATCTAAGAATTAGGGAACAGATAACCTAATTGACGCGAATCCTAAAGATAGATCTATTGGGCCTAACAAACCCCATCCAAAGTACCGGATGCTTTAGTACTTCGAAATTTATATCATATCCGAAGGGTGTCCCGGAATGATGGGGATATTCTTATATATGCATCTTGTTAATGTCGGTTACCAGGTGTTCACCATATGAATGATTTTTATCTCTATGTATGGGATGTGTATTGAAATATGAAATCTTGTGGTCTATTATTATGATTTGATATATATAGGTTAAACCTATAACTCACCAACATTTTTGTTGACGTTTTAAGCATGTTTATTCTCAGGTGATTATTAAGAGCTTCCGCTGTCGCATACTTAAATAAGGACGAGATTTGGAGTCCATGCTTGTATGATATTGTGTAAAAACTGCATTCAAGAAACTTATTTTGTTGTAACATATTTGTATTGTAAACCATTATGTAATGGTCGTGTGTAAACAGGATATTTTAGATTATCATTATTTGATAATCTACGTAAAGCTTTTTAAAACCTTTATCTATGAAATAAAGGTTATGGTTTGTTTTAAAAAATGAATGCAGTCTTCGAAAAACGTCTCATATAGAGGTCAAAACCTCGCAATGAAATCAATTAATATGGAACGTTTTTAATCAATAAGAACGGGACATTTCAGTTGGTATCCGAGCGTTGGTCTTAGAGAACCAGAATTTTGCATTAGTGTGTCTTATCGAGTTTGTTAGGATGCATTAGTGAGTCTGGACTTCGACCTTGTTTACTTGAAAAATGATTGCTTAACAAATTTTGTTGGAAACTATATATTTTTAACATGTGAATATTATGTGATATATTAATCTCTTAACGCGTTTGATATTATGTGATAGATGTCTACCTCTAGAACAAGTCCCATTGACTCACCTAATAATAATGAAGAGTCAAATGTAAATTGGAATGATTCATGAACTGATTCACAAGTTCCCGAAGAGGAACCGGAAGAAGAGTCGGAACCGGAAGAAGAATCGGAACCGGAAGAAGAATCGGAAGCGGATGAAGAAATAGAACCGGTGGGGGAAATAATAAAACAGTTAAGTAAAAGAAAATCCTCAACCAACCGATCAAGGTTAATTATGGTCAATGGTGTTTCCGCCAAGGAAGCAAAATATTGGGAGGATTACCAATTCTCCGATGAATCGGATTCCGACGAGAATTCCGATGATGTTATAGAAATTACCCCAACTGAATTTAAAAAGGCAAAAGAAAATAATAAGGGAAAGGGTATAAAAATAGAGAAATCTAATTCCAACCCCGATGAACTTTATATGTATCGTCAACCCCCGAAGTCCTTAAGTTTTAACAATGACCCGGGAACCTCTAAACCACCAGGTTTTTCTAAACCAATGTGGAAAACGATGGCTCGTATTAGGGGAACATCATATATCCCTAGAAACTTGGCAAAACGAACCAAAACCGAAGAAGAAGAAACAAGCGAGTCGGAATAAGATAGTTGTATTCGTGTGGTGTAATATATGTAATATAGTGTGCTTATGCTTTATGATATATGTAAAAATTGCTTGTATTAATAAGTATTTTTTTTATGAATCTAACTCTTGTCTATTTTACAGTATAAAAACACAAAATGGATAGACAGCCCAATATTTTAAGAGACCTACCCGGAGACTTGATTGATGAAATCTTGTCTAGAGTCGGTCAGAATTCTTCGGCACAACTATTTATGGCTAGATCAGTTTGTAAGACATTCGAAGAATGTTCCAAGAATGCCTTGGTTTATAAAAGGCTTTCGTTCGAAAGATGGGGGATATCACATTGGGAAATCCATAAGTTACGATGTGTTTACTTTGACGCATATATTGCGGGGAACCCAAATGCTATTTTACGCAATGGGTTAAGAAATTATTTTGACTCAATATATCCGAATATTGGACTTCGTGATTTAGAAAAAGCGACTAACATGCAACATAAAGAAGCATGTTATGCTTACGGATTAGTAATGTTCGCTTCTCACCAAAGTGAGAACAAGAACATCGGGCTACAACTATTAAACAAAATGTTTCCACAAGTGACGGAGTCGGTAATTGGGGTAAGAAATGAGGTTTTTAGATTGTTACGGGACTGTTGGACATTACGTAACCCTCGTCCCTTTGATGACGTTACAACACGCTGTCTTATCAATGGCCATAACGGTTATGTTCCACAAGACCAAGGATGGGAAGTAATCCTAGTAAAACCAGAATACATGACTTGTTTCTGGACGTATGAATTACGTGTCTTTATTGCCTTTGCTGAATGACTTGTGTACTAGCTAGAATTATCTTCACAACCATCTTGTATCAAATTTATTGTGTGCTATATTTCATGCTATATGTAAAATAAGCGGTATTGTAAGTTTGTAAAATATTGTGTAAAAGTTTGAACGCGAAATATTATTATAATCAGTTTTTCATATAGAATTGTAGTAGTTGAATTGTATATTAGCTACTAAGTATGAACTTAACGGGTAGGTACTACCCGAATTTAAACTTATAAAACGCTAATATGAAGAAAAAGCTTTTATAAATGAGTTCATATTATGCTACGAAATACTATTAACTACTCTTAATATTCTGTATGATTAACTTGTTCCATTTGACTATTTTGAAGGAAATGGCATCGACTACTCGACACACCGTGAATATGAATGAAGAGGAATTCCGTACTTTTCTAGCTTCAAACATAGCCGCAGTACAGGCTGTGCTACATACCAACAATAACCTTGGATCTAGCAGTACAGGAAATCGTGTAGGATGCACCTACAAAGAATTCACTGCCTGCAAACCTTTGGAATTTGGTGGAACTGAAGGACCGATCGTATTGAAATGGTGGACCGAGAAGGTCGAATCGGTGTTTGCCATAAGTAAGTGTACTGAAGAGGACAAAGTGAAGTACGCTACGCATACCTTCACAGGTTCTGCGTTAACATGGTGGAATACCTATCTAGAGCAAGTGGGACAAGACGATGCGTACGCACTACAGTGGTCAGCATTCAAGCACTTGATGAACGAGAAGTACCGTCCCAGAACCGAGGTCAATAAGCTCAAGACAGAACTTAGAGGGTTACGAACCCAAGGATTTGATATTACCACGTACGAAAGACGATTCACAGAATTGTGCCTATTGTGTCCGGGAGCATTCTAAGATGAGGAAGAGAAGATCGACGCGTTTGTGAAAGGATTACTAGAAAGAATCCAAGAAGATATAAGTTCACACGAGCCCGCCTCTATACAACAGGTATGTAGAATGGCTCACAAACTAGTGAACTAGATTGAAGAAAGAATTAAAGAACAGACTGCTGAAGAGGCCAATGTGAAGCAAGTCAAAAGAAAGTGGGAGGAAAACAGTGATAAGAATCACCAATACAACAACAACAACAGCAATTACAACAATAATCGCAACAATTATCCCAACAATCGCAACATCAATCGCAACTACAACAAACGGCCCAACAATAACAACAACAACAACAACAGCAACTACAACAATCATCCCAACAACAATAATAACCGCAACAACAATAACAATCAGAAGCAGCTATGCCAAAGGTGTGAAAAGTATCACTCGGGGTTCTGCACCAAATTTTGCAACAAGTGTAAAAGAAATGGTCATAGCGCGGCGAAGTGTGAGGTCTACGGACCAGGTGTTAATAGAACGAAAGGAACAAATGGTGTCGGAACGAGTAATGGCGGAGCAAGTAGTGTCGTAGCAAGTTATGCCAATGTAGTTTGTTATAAATGTGGAAAACCGGGCCACATTATTAGAAATTGCCCGAACCAGGAGAACACGAATGGACAAGGCCGCAGAAGAGTTTTCAATATTAATACGGCAGAGGCACAGGAAGACCCGGAGCTTGTTACGGGTACGTTTCTTATTGACAATAAATCTGCTTACGTTTTATTTGATTCGGGTGCGGATAGAAGCTATATGAGTAGAGATTTTTGTGCTAAATTAAGTTGTCCATTGACGCTTTTGGATATTAAATTTTTACTCGAATTAGCAAATGGTAAATTAATTTCAGCAGATAATATATGTCGGAATCGAGAAATTAAACTGGTTAGCGAAACATTTAAGATTGATTTGATACCAGTAGAGTTAGGGAGTTTTGATGTGATAATCGGTATGGACTGGTTGAAAGAAGTGAAAGCAGAGATCGTTTGTTACAAAAATGCAATTCGCATTATACGAGAAAAAGGAAAACCCTTAATGGTGTACGGAGAAAAGGGCAACACGAAGCTACATCTTATTAGTAATTTGAAGGCACAAAAACTAATAAGAAAAGGTTGCTATGCTGTTCTAGCACACGTCGAGAAAGTACAAACTGAAGAAAAGAGCATCAATGATGTTCCCATTGCAAAAGAATTTCCCGATGTATTTCTGAAAGAATTACCGGAATTACCCCCACATCGATCCGTTGAATTTCAAATAGATCTTGTACCAGGAGCTGCACCAATAGCTCGTGCTCCTTACAGACTCGCACCCAGCGAGATGAAAGAACTGCAAAGCCAATTACAAGAACTTTTAGAGCGTGGTTTCATTCGACCAAGCACATCACCGTGGGGAGCTCCTATTTTGTTTGTCAAGAAGAAAGATGGTACATTCAGGTTGTATATCGACTACCAAGAGTTGAACAAACTTACCATCAAGAACCGCTACCCACTACCGAGAATCGACGACTTATTTGATCAACTACAAGGCTCGTCTGTTTATTCAAAGATTGACTTACGTTCCGGGTATCATCAAATGCGGGTGAAATAAGATGATATTCCAAAGACTGCTTTCAGAACACGTTACGGTCATTACGAGTTTATGGTCATGTCGTTTGGTTTAACTAATGCACCAGCTGTGTTCATGGACCTTATGAACCGAGTGTGTGGACCATACCTTGACAAGTTTGTCGTTGTTTTCATTGATGACATACTTATTTACTCAAAGAATGACCAAGAACACGGTGAACATTTGAGAAAGGTGTTAGAAGTATTGAGGAAGGAAGAATTGTACGCTAAGTTTTCAAAGTGTGCATTTTGGTTGGAAGAAGTTCAATTCCTCGGTCACATAGTGAACAAAGAATGTATTAAGGTGGATCCGGCAAAAATAGAAACTGTTGAAAAGTGGGAAACCCCGAAAACTCCGAAACACATACGCCAGTTTTTAGGACTAGCTGGTTACTACAGAAGGTTCATCCAAGACTTTTCCAAAATAGTAAAACCCTTGACTGCATTAACGCATAAAGGGAAGAAATTTGAATGGAATGATGAACAAGAGAAAGCGTTTCAGTTATTGAAGAAAAAGCTAACTACGGCACCTATATTGTCATTGCCTGAAGGGAATGATGATTTTGTGATTTATTGTGACGCATCAAAGCAAGGTCTCAGTTGTGTATTAATGCAACGAACGAAGGTGATTGCTTATGCGTCTAGACAATTGAAGATTCACGAACAAAATTATACGACGCATGATTTGGAATTAGGCACGGTTATTTTTGCATTAAAGACTTGGAGGCACTACTTATATGGGGTCAAAAGTATTATATATACCGACCACAAAGGTCTTCAACACATATTTAATCAGAAACAACTGAATATGAGGCAGCGTAGGTGGATTGAATTATTGAATGATTATGACTTTGAGATTCGTTACCACCCGGGAAAGGCAAATGTGGTAGCCGATACCTTGAGCAGGAAGGACAGAGAACCCATTCGAGTAAAATCTATGAATATAATGATTCATAATAACCTTACTACTCAAATAAAGGAGGCGCAACAAGGAGTTTTAAAAAAGGGAAATTTAAAGGATGAAATACCCAAAGGATCGGAGAAGCATCTTAATATTCGGGTAGACGGAACCCGGTATAGGGCTGAAAGGATTTGGGTACCAAAATTTGGAAATATGAGAGAAATGGTACTTAGAGAAGCTCATAAAACCAGATACTCAATACATCCTGGAACGGGGAAGATGTACAAGGATCTCAAGAAACATTTTTGGTGGCCGGGTATAAAAGCCGATGTTGCTAAATATGTAGGAGAATGTTTGACGTGTTCTAAGATCAAAGCTGAGCATCAGAAACCATCAGGTCTACTTCAACAACCCGAAATCCCGGAATGGAAATGGGAAAACATTACCATGGATTTCATCACTAAATTGCCAAGGACTGCAAGTGGTTTTGATACTATTTGGGTAATAGTTGATCGTCTCACCAAATCAGCACACTTCCTGCCAATAAGAGAAGATGACAAGATGGAGAAGTTAGCACGACTGTATTTGAAGGAAGTCGTCTCCAGACATGGAATACCAATCTCTATTATCTCTGATAGGGATGGCAGATTTATTTCAAGATTCTGGCAGACATTACAGCAAGCATTAGGAACTCGTCTAGACATGAGTACTGCCTATCATTCACAAACTGATGGGCAAAGCGAAAGGACGATACAAACGCATGAAGACATGCTACGAGCATGTGTTATTGATTTCGGAAACAGTTGGGATCGACATCTACCGTTAGCAGAATTTTCCTACAACAACAGCTACCATTCAAGCATTGAGATGACGCCGTTTGAAGCACTTTATGGTAGAAAGTGCAGGTCTCCGATTTGTTGGAGTGAAGTGGGGGATAGACAGATTACGGGTCCGGAGATTATACAAGAAACTACCGAGAAGATCATCCAAATTCAACAACGGTTGAAAACCGCCCAAAGTCGACAAAAGAGCTACGCTGACATTAAAAGAAAAGATATAGAATTTGAAATTGGAGAGATGGTCATGCTTAAAGTTGCACCTTGGAAAGGCGTTGTTCGATTTGGTAAACGAGGGAAATTAAATCCAAGGTATATTGGACCATTCAAGATTATTGATCGTGTCGGACCAGTAGCTTACCGACATGAGTTACCTCAACAACTCGGGCTGTACATAACACTTTCCACGTCTCGAATTTGAAGAAATGTTTTGCTAAAGAAGATCTCACTATTCCATTAGATGAAATCCAAATCAACGAAAAACTTCAATTCATCGAAGAACCCGTCGAAATAATGGATCGTGAGGTTAAAAGACTTAAGAAAAACAAGATACCAATTGTTACAGTTCGATGGAATGCTTGTAGAGGACCCGAGTTCACCTGGGAGCGTGAAGATCAGATAAAGAAGAAATACCCGCATCTATTTCCAGAAGATTCATCAACACCTTCAACAGCTTAAAATTTCGGGACGAAATTTATTTAACGGGTAGGTACTGTAGTGACCCGAACTTTTCCATGTTTATATATATTAATTGAGATTGATATTTACATGATTAAATGTTTCCAACATGTTAAGCAATAAAACTTGTTAAGACTTGATTAATTGAAATATGTTTCATATAGACAATTGACCACCCAAGTTGACCGGTGATTCACGAACGTTAAAACTTGTAAAAACTATATGATGACATATATATGGATATATATATAGTTAACATGATACTATGATAAGTAAACATATCATTAAGTATATTAACAATGAACTACATATGTAAAAACAAGACTACTAACTTAATGATTTTTAAACGAGACATATACGTAACGATTATCGTTGTAAAGACATTTAATGTATATATATCATATTAAGAGATATTGATACATGATAATATCATGATAATATAATAATTTAAAATCTCATTTGATATTATAAACATTGGGTTAACAATATTTAATAAGATCGTTAACCTAAAGGTTTCAAAACAACACTTACATGTAACGACTAACGATGACTTAACGACTCAGTTAAAATGTATATACATGTAGTGTTTTAATATGTATTTATACACTTTAGAAAGACTTCAATACACTTATCAAAATACTTCTACTTAACAAAAATGCTTACAATTACATCCTCGTTCAGTTTCATCAACAATTCTACTCGTATGCACCCGTATTCGTACTCGTACAATACACAGCTTTTAGATGTATGTACTATTGGTATATACACTCTAATGATCAGCTCTTAGCAGCCCATGTGAGTCACCTAACACATGTGGGAACCATCATTTGGAAACTAGCATGAAATATCTCATAAAATTACAAAAATATGAGTAATCATTCATGACTTATTTACATGAAAACAAAATTACATATCCTTTATATCTAATCCATACACCAACGACCAAAAACACCTAAAAACACTTTAATTCTTCAATTTTCTTCATCTAATTGATCTCTCTCAAGTTCTATCTTCAAGTTCTAAGTGTTCTTCATATATTCTACAAGTTCTAGTTACATAAAATCAAGAATACTTTCAAGTTTGCTAGCTCACTTCCAATCTTGTAAGGTGATCATCCAACCTCAAGAAATCTTTGTTTCTTACAGTAGGTTATCATTCTAATACAAGGTAATAATCATATTCAAACTTTGGTTCAATTTCTATAACTATAACAATCTTATTTCAAGTGATGATCTTACTTGAACTTGTTTTCGTGTCATGATTCTGCTTCGAGAACTTCGAGCCATCCAAGGATCCGTTGAAGCTAGATCCATTTTTCTCTTTTCCAGTAGGTTTATCCAAGGAACTTAAGGTAGTAATGATGTTCATAACATCATTCGATTCATACATATAAAGCTATCTTATTCGAAGGTTTAAACTTGTAATCACTAGAACATAGTTTAGTTAATTCTAAACTTGTTCGCAAACAAAAGTTAATCCTTCTAACTTGAATTTTAAAATCAACTAAACACATGTTCTATATCTATATGATATGCTAACTTAATGATTTAAAACCTGAAAACACGAAAAACACCGTAAAACCGGATTTACGCCGACGTAGTAACACCGCGGGCTGTTTTGGGTTAGTTAATTAAAAACTATGATAAACTTTGATTTAAAAGTTGTTATTCTGAGAAAATTATTTTTATTATGAACATGAAACTATATCCAAAAATTATGGTTAAACTCAAAGTGGAAGTATGTTTTCTAAAATGGTCATCTAGACGTCGTTCTTTCGACTGAAATGACTACCTTTACAAAAACGACTTGTAACTTATTTTTACGACTATAAACCTATACTTTTTCTGTTTAGATTCATAAAATAGAGTTCAATATGAAACCATAGCAATTTTATTCACTCAAACGGATTTAAAATGAAGAAGTTATGGGTAAAACAAGATTGAATAATTTTTCTCATTTTAGCTACGTGAAAATTGGTAACAAATCTATTCCAACCATAACTTAATCAACTTGTATTGTATATTATGTAATCTTGAGATACCATATACATGTATACAATGTTTCGACCTATCATGTCGACACATCTATATATATTTCGGAACAACCATAGACACTCTATATGTGAATGTTGGAGTTAGCTATACAGGGTTGAGGTTGATTCCAAAATATATATAGTTTGAGTTGTGATCAATACTGAGATACGTATACACTGGGTCGTGGATTGATTCAAGATAATATTTATCGATTTATTTCTGTACATCTAACTGTGGACAACTAGTTGTAGGTTACTAACGAGGACAGCTGACTTAATAAACTTAAAACATCAAAATATATTAAAAGTGTTGTAAATATATTTTGAACATACTTTGATATATATATATATGTATATATTGTTATAGGTTCGTGAATCAACCAGTGGCCAAGTCTTACTTCCCAACGAAGTAAAAATCTGTGAAAATGAGTTATAGTCCCACTTTTAAAATCTAATATTTTTGGGATGAGAATACATGCAGGTTTTATAAATGATTTACAAAATAGACACAAGTACGTGAAACTACATTCTATGGTTGAATTATCGAAATCGAATATGCCCCTTTTTATTAAGTCTGGTAATCTAAGAATTAGGGAACAGACACCCTAATTGACGCGAATCCTAAAGATAGATCTATTGGGCCTAACAAACCCCATCCAAAGTACCGGATGCTTTAGTACTTCGAAATTTATATCATATCCGAAGGGTGTCCCGGAATGATGGGGATATTCTTATATATGCATCTTGTTAATGTCGGTTACCAAGTGTTCACCATATGAATGATTTTTATCTCTATGTATGGGATGTGTATTGAAATATGAAATCTTGTGGTCTATTATTATGATTTGATATATATAGGTTAAACCTATAACTCACCAACATTTTTGTTGAAGTTTTAAGCATGTTTATTCTCAGGTGATTATTAAGAGCTTCCGCTGTCGCATACTTAAATAAGGACGAGATTTGGAGTCCATGCTTGTATGATATTGTGTAAAAACTGCATTCAAGAAACTTATTTTGTTGTAACATATTTGTATTGTAAACCACTATGTAATGGTCGTGTGTAAACAGGATATTTTAGATTATCATTATTTGATAATCTACGTAAAGCTTTTTAAAACCTTTATCTATGAAATAAAGGTTATGGTTTGTTTTAAAAAATGAATGCAGTCTTTGAAAAACGTCTCATATAGAGGTCAAAACCTCGCAACGAAATCAATTAATATGTAATGTTTTTAATCAATAAGAACGGGACATTTCATTTATTTCCCTCGGGTAGAGATAATATCGGTGCAGTTGTTAGCTTCTCCTTCAACAACTGAAATGCAGTTTCTTGCGGTCCTGACCACTCATACTTCTTGCCTTTTTGAGTCAACGCGGTCAATGGTCGGGAAATCTTAGAAAATCCTTCAATGAATCCCCTGTAGTAATCGGCTAGACCCAGAAATTGTCGGATCTGTGTTGGTGTCCTTGGGGTTTCCCAATTCTTAACCGTTTCAATCTTTTCCGGATCAACTTGTATTCCATTGACACCTATAACATGGTCAAGGAACTGTACCTCTTATAACCAAAAGTCACAATTATAGAACTTTTCATACAGTTTTTCTCCTCTAAGCATAGTCAAAATCGAACGTAAATGCTGCTCGTGCTCTTCTTTGTTCTTGGAGTACACTATTATGTCATCAATAAACACAATGACGAATATGTCTAGGTATGGCTTACACACACGGTTCGTGAGGTCCATGAACACTGCTGGTACATTTGTCAAACCAAACGGCATCACTGTAAATTCATAATGTCCATAGCGTGTTCTAAACGCCGTCTTCGGGACACCAGCTTCTTTGACCCTCAACTGATGATAACCGGATCTCATATCAATCTTCGAGCAACAACTAGATCCCTGTAATTGGTCAAATAAGTCATCAATCCTCGGTAGTGGATACCTATTCCTGATTGTCAACTTGTTCTATTCTCTGTAGTCGATACATAATCTCATCGACCCATCCTTCTTCTTAACGAACAAGATCGTAGCTTGAACTATTAATTCCTCGATCATAAGGTCCATCTGGTTGCGCCAGACATGGATCAAAGTATTACAACCTCGATGTTCTTCATCAGGGGGAGTTCCTATTTAATGTGAGCACCTTGCCCCTCAACTTGGCATTCATAGCCAACAACTCTTATAGTTCTAGGGGTAAAGTTTAAATGGTGCGTGAGCCACTGGGACCGCTCCTGGCACTAGATCAATCTGAAATTCGTATTCCCGATGAGGTAGAAGACCAGGTACTCCTACGGAAGGACTTTAAGGGAAGTTTCTAATGGTTAGGACATCTTCGGGTCCCTTAAATGTTGATTCAACGTTACTCAAATGTACCAGAATTGCGAGACATTCTCATCTCATGTACTTCTGGACCCTTGAGTAATTAATGTAAGATGACGGTGTACTGATCTTCTCTCCGTACACCATCGGTGAAAGGAGTTCGAATAGTATTCAGGTCGCAGCAGACACGGTTGTGTCGTCACATAACCAGTCCGTTCCGACCACGAGGTCAAAACTTCTCAGTTTATTAGTCCTATAGAGTACACGTTGTCTAAGGAAGGTACAAGGTTAAAAACGTTGTGACTGAATTCTCTAGCGTTTAAGCTTCTATCAGCACCGGTGTTGACAATATATATAAACATTATGATTGATGAGTGAGAACAGACTCATGACGAGCTTCATGGAGAACGAAAATGAACAAGGTGAAATGGCAACTCACATAAAATCTTATATTTATTCCCAAAGAGTCGGTGCAAACTTCCAAACTTATGTGTCTCGCGGATAACAAATGAAATGTAGTTCACGTCAATGTGTTCAAAGTCGATCGGCAACGTCTTTGGGTAAAATGAAAATGATTACCGCTTAAGAAAAGTACGTTGGAACATAATGAGGAGGGATATGGTAACGAGTAGTATTACTAGTAGCAATGAGTGGTGGCATTCGTGATAAGTAGCGGTAGGTTGTGATAAGCAGTGATGATAGTAGTGACGTGTAAGTTATCATATGGCATACTCGCATCATAAGTGTATATACGTGTACTTTAATGCACCCAATAGTACATAATAGTTATCAGTCAGTAGACTCGTATTGGGAAGTAAAATTGTGAAGCTGAGGGGGATTGAATGATAAGTATGTTGGAAGTCAAGTAGACAATATCTACTACGTATTGTGCAGGCGGTTACCAGGAATTCATCCTCCAAATATGTATCATAAATGAGTGGTGATGCATGGTAGCTAGTAGTAAATTGTGGAGGTGCTAGTAGTGATGAGTAGTATTTCGTGGTGGTATGTAACAATGTGAAGCATTAAGTAGTAACGAGTAATAATAAGCAGTGAGAAGTAGTGATCAGTTGAGGCTAGCAGTGAGGGCGGCGTTGAGTAGTAGTTAGCAACTATAAGTGGTAAGGAGTAGTGGTATGAGATGATGAGTGTGTCCAAGTAGTGTCTTTGTAGTGACGAGTAGTGATCGGTGGTGACGGACAGTGTCGAGTAGTGACGAGTTGTGTCATGATTACAAGTTACTTATAAGTTATAATAACCGTTAATTTGCACTGTGTAAGTTTCTACTCACATTTGAGATTATATGGTTTGTGTTCTAAATGGTGTTTATCCAAGTAACTTACTTGACTTGCTCCCAATTCCTTATTTTGCGATGTCGAAACTTCCATATGAGTTACCGTAATGTAATCCCGATCATTACATTACGCTATCTCATATTTCCATTCGACATTGCTTCATAAGTTCAAGATAGCGTAGTGATAGTGCTCCAAATGATCATATATTTATTCGCAATATCCTTTCAATATGTAAAGTTTTTAGTTGTAATTGTTCTATTTTTAAGTTATAATCGTTTAAATAAATAAGTGCGAAGACGAAAGACGAAAATGAAGATTTGAAGACGAAAACGTCCAAAATTCTCAAACGTACAAGTTAAACTCCAAGTGGTTCAATTTATTGATGATCAACATCTAAATATTGATAAAAGTACAAGGCGCGGAACACAAAATACAAGATATCTAAGCGTACGAAAAGATGTTCGAGAAACCAGAACCGAGACATAAACCGAGTATCAACGTATGAGACAACGAACCTAAAATTACGAGTCAACTATGCATAAGAATATAATATAATATATATATATAATTAATATATATTATATATTATATATATCTTATATTTATATAATATTATGTCGACAAGCTAATGGCCAAAATCAAATGAGCTGGAATCCACCGTGCCGTGATCGCGGAGCCTCCAAGACCAAAATCATCGCGATCGCGGAGTCTCAAAAATCAGAAATGGCCTATAAAAGCTCGAGCATTCTGTCGATATTTTGGACACCATCCATCAATCTCTCTATCGATATATATATATATATATATATATATATATATATATATATATATATATATATATAATATATATATTTATTATTTGTTTAGTTTTATATTAGATTAGTTTAGGTAATGTAACGGTTATTTACAGGTTATAAAGTCGAAGTTCTGTCCGTGTAACACTACGCGATAAATAACCACTATAAGCTATGTTCTTCCTTTTTAAATTAATGTCTCATATTTAAGTTATTATTATGCTTATTTGAGCCGAAATAATCGTGATGTTGGACTAAATATTAAGACGGGGTTATTGGGATTTGGACCATAATTGGGGTTTGGACAAAAGACCGACACTTGTGGAAATTAGACTATGGGCTATTAATGGACTTTATATTTGATTAACTAAATGATATCTCGTTAATTTAATATAAAGGTTACAATTTGACGTATCTCTAAATAACCACATACACTCTATTGGATACGATGGGCAGGATATTTATAAATACTAATAATCGTTCATTTGACCGGACACGGGAATGGATTAATAGTCAATGGACTCATTAAAACAGGGGTGGATTACATTCAAGGGTAATTGTTGTAATTGTTAACAATGTATTAAAACCTTAGATTACACGCAGTCGATAACCTGGTGTAATTATTAAATAAAGTATTAAAACCTTGTTACAGTTCGAATCCCTAATTAGTTGGAATATTTGACTTCGGGAATAAGGTTAATTTGTCGAGCATTTTATAATTATGACCGATGAACTATTATGGGCAAAAACCAGATAGGTTTCAAATAAATCCTAGACAAAGGACAATTAACCCAGGGTAATAAATTAAAATCAAAACGTCAAACATCATGTTCACGGAAGTTTAAATAAGCATAATTATTTTATTTTATATTTCTTCGTACTTTTATTTATTGTCATTTTAATTATTGTTATTTATTTTATCGTTATTTAAATATCGTCATTTACTTTACGCTTGACTTAAAATATAAAATCGACAAACCGGTCATTAAACGGTAAATCCCCCTTTTATATATTATTACTATAAATAATTATATATATTTTGTACAAATATAGTTGTTTAAAATATAGTGTAAAATAAGTCATCTCCCTGTGGAACAAACCGTACTTACTAAAAACTATACTACTCTACGATTAGGTACACTGCCTATAGTGTTGTAGCAAGGTTTAGGTATATCCTATCTGTAAATAAATAATTAAAAATTGTGTAACTTATATCAATTTGTATCGTATTCCGTAATAAAAATAATAGTATTTCGTACGCCACCTCGCACACATCAAGTTTTTGGCGCCGCTGCCGGGGACTCGGCGAAACGCTATATTTTTAATTTATATTTGTAAAAACATAATTAAAAAGAAAAAATATAAAAATAAAAAAGAAAAAAATATATTTTTAAGATTTTGTTTAAAATATATAAAATTATAAAGTATTTTTATTTTTATTTTAGTTTTTGAAATATAAGTTTATTTTATTTTATATAAATTTTCTATATATATAAATTTTTGAAAATTAAAAATCATAAAAAAAAGGTCCAACCAGTTTGAACCTGCAGGCCTTTCTGAATCTACATCTCTTCGCGATCGCGGAGTCGTTAGTTAATATATCCAGGCGATCACGTGGCTGGGTCTGATAGTGTTAACCCTAGCATTTAATGCGAAAGTAGGTTATAATTTTTATATATTATTATTATATCGGGTTTAATTTAATTAGTATTAGTTATTAGTTATTAGTTTTAGTTTAATTTGTAATATTATTTTTATTAAATATATAGAATAATATAGTTAATATTTTTATAATACTATATTAATAATAATAATATAATATATATAAAAATAATATATATTTTTCTCACTTATTTTTCTTTAAAATTTTAGACGCTACATTTTTAAGTTTTTAGATTTTAGCTTTTCGACAAGTTATTATATTTTTATACAAGCGATTAAATTAATAGACACCAAGTTTCTGGTTCGTAGTAATAGTTGGATTTGTTTGTGGCTGAGTTGTGGACTTCCGATTTAAAGGGTCCTAGCTACCTGCTGCATCTTTTGGCTATTCGAAACGTGGGCAAGAGCAGAAAAGTCTATTAATTTGATAACTTATATAATTTTTAGTTTTTATAACTAATAGGATAATTAGTAAATGCACCACATTGTAGCTAAAATTTGGTAATAAGTGTATTATGGAAAATTTCGAGAATATGTTTGAAACTCTTTCTGACATGCGAAATCAATTAAATCAATACTCTCAAACGAGTGTTGATGAAAATTCATTCGGTCAATTTTGGATCACGAATGACGAAACAATAACTGGTTGTGAAATCTGTGGAGATTATCACTCAACATGGGAATGTTATTATTACGTTCCTATGGAATTATGCACCCATGAAACCTGAATGGAATGATTATGAGAAATACAATTCAAATTGGGATTATTCCCAAGAATATATCCTAACTCAACAACCAGAGGACGAGAAAAATTATGTGTCTGAAAATTTATTAGATTATATGAAAATCAAACTCGAAGAATTTGATGCTCAAAATGAACAAATGAGAGAGTTTGCAAATAGGCAAGCTGAAATTCTATCAGACTACACACCTATTGATCTGAGGGGTCGTGTGCAAGAAAATCTCATATCATCAAATTTTGATGAATTCGAGAGCTCCGAAATCACCAATTATCCCGATGATACTTTTTATTAAGTTTTGCCAATTTCACAACATACCGAAACATTAGCCTCAATCGACAAAATCACCGATCCATCAATGAATGAAGAAGAAGTAAGGGTGACAAATTGGTACTCTTGGGAAAATGATAACGTTGAAAATTTTACCCCCGAGACCAAAGTGGTGGGACCGATAAGGACCGTTAATGAAAAAGAATTTGCTTCGATCCCAAAATTCACAATCCCACAACCTTCCAACCCAATATTCTCAATAGAAGAGTCATCTACCGAAGATGAACTACGAGCTGTAATAGATAATAACACCTCAAATTTCACCCAACTGGGTAATAGAGGTGAAAACTTTGATCCCGAGAATGAACGGAAGGAAATGTTAGGAATTGTCCACCCTAAAGAAATATGTATGTCGGTGTATAACGATCCATTTGACCAAGAACCAGAAAAGAGACATATCCATTTACTAAAAGTTACACTTAAAAAAGAATTAATTAGTGACAATCAGGTGGGTCTAAACTTTAAACCCATTGATATATTATATACCACCCGAGATGTAAATAACTGGCTCACTATTTTAATTCGTGAAACTTATTCTACCGACTTCACATGTCGTCAGCTAAGTGTGGGAAAATCTAACCCCACTTAACGTTAAATTCAGGGTTTGGGTTAGTGCATAACTCGTTAACAAAACTGCATGATAAGTTAGGGTAAAAGACGTATTTTCAAAGATTAGCAAACAGTTCAGAAAAGCAACCATTTTTTGAAGAAAAACATGTGTGATAAAATAACAAAAGGAATGAACGATGAGGCGCGCCATCTATCATTCGACGAGCTTTGTAATTACAAACTGGGTATTTTTAATCACTTTTCTACACTAATCACCCTCATGAATTTATAATTATAGTCTGATTTCATGCAAATGAGGGCATTATGTAGTGACCCGAATTTTCCATGTTTATATATATTAAATGAAATTGATATTTACATGATTAAGTGTTTCCAACATGTTAAGCAATCAAACTTGTTAAGACTTGATTAATTGAAATAGGTTTCATATAGATAATTGACCACCCAAGTTGACCGGCGATTCACGAACGTTAAAACTTGTAAAAACTATATGATGACATATATATGGATATATATATATATATATAGTTAACATGATATTATGATAAGTATGTATCTCATTAAGTATATTAACAATGAATTACATATGTAAAAACAAGGCTACTAACTTAAGGATTTCGAAACGAGATATATACGTAACGATTATCGTTGTAACGACATTTAAATGTATATATATCATATTAAGTTATATTAATACATCATAATATCATGATAATGTAATAATTTAACATCTATTTAGATATAATAAACAATGGTTTAACAACATTTAACAAGATCGTTAACCTAAAGGTTTCAAAACAACACTTACATGTAACGACTAACGATGACTTAACGACTCAGTTAAAATGTATATACATGTAGTATTTTAATATGTATTCATACACTTTTGAAAGACTTCAAGACACTTATCAAAGTACTTCTACTTAACAAAAATGCTTACAATTACATCCTCATTCATTTTCATCAACAATTTTACTCGTATACACACGTATTCGTACTCGTACAATACATAGCTTCTATATGTATGTACTATTGGTATATACACTCCAATGATCAGCTCTCAGCAGCCCATGTGAGTCACCTAACACATGTGGGAACGATCATTTGGCAACTAGCATGAAATATCTAACAAAACAACAAACTAATGGAGCCTATATTGACACCATAGTTCACGTGAAAGAACACACACATAAACACTTTCATTTTGCAACTTGCATGCATCAAACTACTCTCTCTCAAGTGTTCTTCCATTGTTATAAGTATTCTTCATCATCTTCATCAAAATCTAGCTCAATCAAGTTCATAAATTCATACATAAACCAAGTTATAAAACAACTACTCAAGAACACACCAACAACACTTCCAAGTTTATTAGCTTTCTTCCAATCTTGCAAATCCACTTTGAGTGATCATCCAACCTCAAGAAATCTTTCTTATTTACAGTAAGATATCTTTCTAATATAAGGTAATACACATATTCAAACTTTGATTCAATTCCTATAACTTTAACAATCTTATTTCGAGTGGAAATCTTACTTGAATTTGTTTTCGTGTCATGATTCTACTTCAAGAACTTTCAAGCCATCCAAGGATCCTTTGAAGCTAGATCTATTTTTCTCATTTCTAGTAGGTTTATCCACAAAACCTGAGGTAGTAATGATGTTCATAACATCATTCAATTCATGTATATAAAACTACCATATTCGAAGGTTTAAACTTGTAATCACTAGAACATAGTTTATTTAATTCTAAACTTGTTCGCAAACAAAAGTTAATCCTTCTAACTTGACTTTTAAAATCAACTAAACACATATTCTATATCTATATGATATGCCAACTTAATGATTTAAAACCTGAAAACACGAAAAACACCGTAAAACCGGATATACGCCGTCGTAGTAACACCGCGGGCTGTTTTGGGTTAGTTAATTAAAAACTATGATAAACTTTGATTTAAAAGTTGTTCTTATGGGAAAATTATTTTTCTTATAAACATGAAACTATATCCAAAAATCATGGTTGAACTCCAAGTGAAAGTATGTTTTTCAAAATGGTCATCTAGACGTCGTTCTTTCGACTGAAATGACTACCTTTACAAAAATGACTTGTAACCTGTATTTCTGACTATAAACTCGTACTTTTTCTGTTTATATTCATAAACTTAAGATCAATTTGAAACCATAGCCACTTGAATCACTCAAAACGGATTTAAAACGAAGAAGTTATGGGTAAAACAAGATTGGATATTTTTGCTTGTTGTAACTACGTGAAAATTGGTAACAAATCTATATTAATCATATCCTAGCTAACTCATATTGTATTATACATGTATTCTAATATATTATGTAATCTTGGGATACCATAGACACGAATACAATGTTTTGACATATCATATCGACCCATCAATATATATATTTCGAAACAACCATAGACACTCTATATGCAGTAATATTGGAGTTAGCTATACAGGGTTGAGGTTGATTCCAAAATATTATATATACTTTGAGTTATGATCTAGCCTGAGGCTTGTATACACGAGGTCGTGGATTGATTCGAGATAAAATATATTGCTTTATTTTCTGTACATCTAACTGTGGACAACTAGTTGTAGGTTACTAACGAGGACTGCTGACTTAACGCACTCAAATCATTAAAACGTAATAAAATATGTTGTAATTATATTTTGAACATACTTTGATATATATGTACATATTTATTATAGGTTCATAAATCGACCAGTAGTCAAGTCTTACTTCCCGACGAAGTAAAAATATGTGAAAGTGAGTTATAGTCCCACTTTTAAAATCTAATATTTTGGGATGAGAATACATGCAATTTTATAAATGTTTTACGAAATAGACACAAGTAAATGAAACTACATCATATGGGTGAATGATCGAAGCCAAATATGCCCCTTTTGCTTGGTAACCTAAGAATTAGTAAACCGATCTACTAATTAACATGAATCCTAAAGATAGATCTATTGGGCCTAACGAACCCCATCCAAAGTACCGGATGCTTTAGTACTTCGAATTCGTTTTTATCATGTCCGAAGGATTTCCCGGAATGATAGGCATATTCTTATATGCATCTTGTTAATTTCGGTTACCAGGTGTTCACCATATGAATGATTTTTATCTCTATGTATGGGATGTATATTGAAATATGAAATCTTGTGGTCTATTATTATGATTTAATAAATATATAGGTTAAACCTATAACTCACCAACATTTTTGTTGACGTTTAAAGCATGTTTATTCTCAGGTGATTATTAAGAGCTTCCGTTGTTGCATGCTAATATATGGACAAGATTTGGTGTCAGCATGCTTGTATAATATTGTTTAAAACTGCATTCGAGATTTACTTTGTTGTAACATATTAATATGGTAAACCAATAAGTATTGGTAGTGTGTAAGTGTGATATTTTTAGATTACCATTTCTGGATAATCTAGGTAGTGTCCTTTTAACCTTGTCGATAAAATAAAGGTTATGGTTTGTTTTAAAAACGAATGCAGTCTTTGAAAAACGTCTCATATAGAGGTCTAAACCTCGCAACGAAATCAATTAATATGGAACGTTTATAATTGTGACGACCTGGAAATTTCCGACCAAATTTAAACTTTAATCTTTATATTATTCCGACACGATAAGCAAAGTTTGTTAAGTTAAATCTCAAGAATTTTAAACTGTGTTCATACATTCATTATAACCTCGACCAAATTCCGACGATTCACGAACCGTTATATATAAATAGATATGTATATATATATATATATTATAACTTGAGAATATTAATAAAGTATTAAACGTATAATACTTTATACGAACGTATTTGTTTCAATATGATTTTCGATGAAATTAAAAAAAATATATTAAATGATTGAATTATCAGAAACATTGAATTATGATTACAAGTCTCTGTTGAGAGGTCCACTATGATTTGAGAAAATCTATTCATCTTAACGATATTCAGAATAATTTGTAAAGCTATTTATAAATAAAAAACAAAAAGTGTCATTTACGAAAGTTAGACAAAAGTTAGTGGAGAATTGGTTTCCATAATATTCTATTAATTTAGTTTCAAAAGTACAAAAAACGTTTTCAGTTTAAAAAGAACTTTATTATTAAAACGTATATAACTTTTATAAATATCTAGAATCACTTTTGACAACTCATTACTTAACCAGTATAATAAATATAACGATATTTATATTTTATTTCATTAAATATATATAACAATTTAAATTAATATTATATATATTTATACGCGTATTATACATACATAGTTTTTATACTTTTACTATACTTTAACTTTACCTTTACTTTACTTTTATTTTACTTTAACTTTAATAATTCATACTTTAATAATTTAATTTAATAATTCATACTTTAATAATTCACTTTAATAATTCATACTTTAATAATTCACTTTAATAATTCACTTTAATAATTCATACTTTAATAATTCACTTTAATAATTCACTTTAATAATTCATACTTTAATAATTCACTTTAATAATTCATACTTTAATAATTCATACTTTAATAATTTACTTTAATAATTCACTTTAATAATTCATACTTTAATAATTCATACTTTAATAATTCACTTTAATAATTCATACTCTAATAATTCACTTTAATAATTCATACTTTAATAATTCACTTTAATAATTCATACTTTAATAATTCACTTTAATAATTCATACTTTAATAATTCACTTTAATAATTTAAAAATCTATTATAAATAGAATTCAATAGGTTTCATTATTTCATAGAAACTTGAAAATATATTTCTCTAAACTCTCTCAATCGATTTATATATATATATATATATATATATATATATATATATATATATATATATATATATATATATATATATATATATATATATATATATATATATATTTTCTCTGTATTATTTCAAGATATTATTAGTATACATAAAATATTACGACGGAGTGGTGTCAGAGTGATTTCAAAATAGTTTTTTTTGAATGAGTCGAAGCTAAAGAAATTATGGGTTATAGCTATGGAGGTGATGAGTATGGTTCATGGGTATGCTCGTGAGTTCAATCTAGTGTTTATCATCTCCGTTGTGTCTACGTACTTTCCTGCAATATTGAATCTAAATATTGATACGTTCGTGAATCCGAGGCCAACCTTGCACTTGTTAAATGACGTTATATGTATTTTTACTACGAAATACAGTATTGTGAGTTTCATTTGCTCCCTTTTTAATTGCTTTTGCAATATATATTTTTGGGCTAAGAATACATGCGCTGTTTTATAAATGTTTTACGAAATAGGCACAAGTACTAAAAGTAATTCTACGTGGGTTTAAACCAGAAATATACCCTTAGCTTGGTAACATTAAACTACTTGTCTATGTACGGTAGGCACGAATCCTAAAGATAGATCTATTGGGCCTGACAAACCCCATTCTGACTATGGGATGCTTTAGTACTTCGAGGTTATTTTAAACACACCTGATCTGGTGTACTTCAGAGGGTAAAACATGAAAGTTAAGGCTTGTTACCGGGTGCCTACAACTTATAGAATACTTTTATACACTTGCGAGTGTACATATATTTATAAACGGAAATCTTGTGGTCTATTAATATATTGAAATGATTGTTATGATAAACCTATGAACTCACCAACCTTTTTGGTTAACACTTTAAAGCATGTTTATTCTCAGGTATTAACGAAATCTTCCGCTGTGCATTAGCTCATTTTAAGGATATTACTTGGAGTCATTCATGGCATATTTTGAAAGACGTTGCATTCAAGTCATTGAGTTCATCAAGATTATTATTAAGCCAATTATAGTTGGATGTATTATGAAATGGTGTGCATGCCGTCAACTTTCGTTGTAAAGAAAGTTTATCTTTTAAAAACGAATGCAATGTTTGTAAAATGTATCATATAGAGGTCAAATACCTCGCGATGTAATCAACTATTGTGAATTGTTTATAATGTATATGAACGGGTCCTTTCAGTTGGTATCAGAGCGGTGGTCTTAGCGAACCAGGTCTGCATTAGTGTGTCTAACTGATAGTCGTTAGGATGCATTAGTGAGTCTGGACTTCGACCGTGTCTGCATGTCAAAAGTTTTGCTCATCATTTTTGTCAGAAATTGCCTGCTTATCATTCTTAGTCTAGACACGTCTTACTGCATTGATTACATGAATAGTGTATAGACAGAATTCATATCTTAGCGTATCTGTTACTGTAAACTTTGCCTGACATATCCCGTAAATTCCTCCGTAATCTACGAAATCTTTTGCGCTATATATATAGATATTCTATGTAATTAGAATACCACCCGATAGCTGAAAAATCATTTCATATCGAAAAATCCTTTATTCAATCGAACGAAATGGAATTCGTCATTAGTTCAAGTCCCTCGAATTCCGATATGGAATCCCACTCAAGCTCCGAAAGCAGTGTGACCGGAATGGATCAACCAATTAGCCATCATCTATTCTGGATGAATTGGGGATAGGTTCGTAGCCTCCTCAATAATTGGAGACAAGAAGAAGGTGATCCCTTCCATCCACCACATTGCCCTCTTGGCGATGAACCTGAAGCACTTACCGGCGAACCGGTTCGAAACACCATTTTCTCTCTCATTTCCAGATTTTCTCATCATGATCATATACTACATCAAATTCTAGATTTTATTTATCCGCTCGTCCGAACCGACAATCACCCCGGTGTAATAGAAGAAGTCAACGCGCTTCGCGCTCGAGTAGTGGCTTTAGAGAATATGGTGCAAGGGTTACAAACACCAACAAATAACGAAGTATTAATTCATAATTTCAATTTTATTGAATAAATACTCCGTAAAAGTTATGTAATTTCTAAAGTCTTTAGGGATTATTCAGTTCTAGTTTCAACCGTAAATCAAATGAGTTTAATTTAATATTAACTCATTAAATCTATGTTACATCTGAAGAAAATATGCACATATATATTTTCATAAAGACTGTAATAAAATTCTGTTGTACAAAATATTAATTGTGAAATTTTTTTTAACGGGTAGGTAATACCTGAGAGATATATAAATTCACAATTAATATATTACATTTTTCGAAACTGATTCAGCAATTATCAACTATACTCCCTACTTTCACAACAATATCCATTCTTTCATATAAATCAAAACAATCATACTCATTCAAATTCAATTACATATTCTGATTTTGAAATCGCATAATTCAATTTGAAATATAACCAGTATCATCACTCTTAGATTCCTATATCTTTCAAAGCTATACTTTGACTTCAAAACTGTGTTAGAACATCATATGTATTAACGATTACAATATGTGCTCAAACCCTTCGAAATTTCTGAAGACACTTCAACTAAGGAACAATCGAGATGATGATCCAACCACATGTTACCCACAGTTATACACCTGAAAAACTCTCAAAACCCAAGTCATAGTTCGACACGTATCCGTGTTAGACCCTTTGGCATTTACTAGCTAACATAACTTTTCAATTCCGTTTAAAAATAGACAGTTTTGTCACAGCTCCAACAAGTCAACTTCGACTTCTCAATCAAAAAAGTCTTATTATAACCTCGATAGATACTTTTCCCTTTCGCCAACGTTACCGGGGAATCGTTTACATTCACCACATTAGCAATAAACTTACCAACAACTTCACTGATCTTTGACTTTCCAAAAAAAAAAAAATCATTATAATTATCGAAACCCTATCATATACTCATTCGTACCTTATAACAAGAATTGCCATACCAATTATTGAGAATCATCAATCAGTATTTTGAAACCTCGCAGCTTGTCTACATCAACAATTACATATACACACAACGTCTACCTCCAAGACTTACATTCTTTGAATGAGAAATTTCTGAAAAACACCCTAAACTGCGAACCAGTTTTCGAAATTTTGAAAAATGCTGATGAAGTAGCAAAAACTGTAAACGACCTTAACAGTAAAAAGTTGGATGATAAAGGATAGTATATTGGCAAAGCTCAGAAAAAGAGAAGATTTGGAACTTGAAAACGGATTGAGCAAAGTATGAAGGAGGCTGTGGACAAATCACAAAGGCTGAACCTGCCTTCAAAGAATCCAAATGATTCAGTACTTGCTAAAGTCATTAACGAATACCTTGCTCCTGACTCTAAACCCCTGCGGACAATATCCTTCATCATCCTCTGATATTAGACATTCTAAGATATCATCGTATCTTTCATTATAAATATCATCCATACTTCTGAAGATATTTTTATAATTATTCTTATCTGAAATCATTTACCTCTTCGCGCTATCTGTATTATATCATAAAAGAAACTATTTTAGTTTCTAAATTCTGAAACATTCGAGTTTAAAATAGGAATATTCTTGAAGAAGTGTTGGGAGCTGAAACAAGAGTTAGTATAATATAATGACACTTGATCAACGTGATTATATTACAGTAATTCATGCTGAGTTTCTAAATGGAACATGATGATTCACAGATCATAACGTCATCATGTGCTATGTTACACGACTCTTGTATTCTCTTTGATCTCTAAATATCAAGAAAATATTTCTTGATGATTCGGCCTTTTCTGAGGTATTCTGGTAATTTGACAAGTCAAGATCGTGTCATTACAATTTCCTTCCTAGAACATTAACAATGTTCATTCCAAAATTTATATCTGCTAATTCTGGACCATTACAAGCGGTGCTTAATCGCAAGAAGAAGAAACGAAAGGACAAAGCTCCGAACTAGAAATGGGAGTATAAATCATAGCAAATAGAAGAGAGCATTAACTGTGGATGACAATGATTATAGAAGAAGCAAGGACTTCGAAATATAAGGGAAGATATAAAACCCAACAACAACCCAGAAATCACAAACCGTATATATCACAACATATAGCAATATAAAGACACGGGAGAACTAAAAACACTATAAAACCAAGAGTATAGTAGAAGTAAATAGATTCTTCCGGAGGCAGATGAAAAAGAAGAGCGACAGATATGAAAGTGAGGAGTATATCAAGAATCAGCACTGGATGAAGCATATTGACAAATACTTTAAAATATGAGTTGAGAAGGTATGAGTTGTAAGAAAACAAATGAGGTGGATTTATAGTGAAATATCCGACAGAGAAATCAAAATGGATTATCGCATTAATTCGAAGAGGATCATAATTTCCTTAATCGCCGAATAATCAAATCCAATATAGATTACAAAGATTTTCTTTTCGGAGATCAATCGTGATGACGTCAAAAGATACGACGAATCACTATTATCTTATTTCATTCATTTACGATAACTTCACTCACACGTTTCTATTAATCGAATTATTTTATCCATTCTTCTTGAACATGACAAAACTCTATAATAGTTATAATAACATTCTCATTGTTAGTCATGACGACCTCTATCAAATTTCGGGGACGAAATTTCTTTAACGGGTAGGTACTGTGACGACCTGGAAATTTCCGACCAAATTTAAACTTTAATCTTTATATTATTCCGACACGATAAGCAAAGTTTGTTAAGTTAAATCTCAAGAATTTTAAACTGTATTCATACATTCATTATAACCTCGACCAAATTCCGACGATTCACGAACCGTTATATATAAATAGATATGTATATGTATATATATATTATAACTTGAGAATATTAATAAAGTATTAAACGTATAATACTTTATACGAACGTATTTGTTTCAATATGATTTTCGATGAAATTAAAAAAATATATTAAATGATTGAATTATCAGAAACATTGAATTATGATTACAAGTCTCTGTTGAGAGGTCCACTATGATTTGAGAAAATCTATTCATCTTAACGATATTCAGAATAATTTGTAAAGCTATTTATAAATAAAAACAAAAAGTGTCATTTACGAAAGTTAGACAAAAGTTAGTGGAGAATTGGTTTCCATAATATTCTATTAATTTAGTTTCAAAAGTACAAAAAACGTTTTCAGTTTAAAAAGAACTTTATTATTAAAACGTATATAACTTTTATAAATATCTAGAATCACTTTTGACAACTCATTACTTAACCAGTATAATAAATATAACGATATTTATATTTTATTTCATTAAATATATATAACAATTTAAATTAATATTATATATATTTATACGCGTATTATACATACATAGTTTTTATACTTTTACTATACTTTAACTTTACCTTTACTTTACTTTTATTTTACTTTAACTTTAATAATTCATACTTTAATAATTCAATTTAATAATTCATACTTTAATAATTCACTTTAATAATTCATACTTTAATAATTCACTTTAATAATTCACTTTAATAATTCATACTTTAATAATTCACTTTAATAATTCACTTTAATAATTCATACTTTAATAATTCACTTTAATAATTCATACTTTAATAATTCATACTTTAATAATTTACTTTAATAATTCACTTTAATAATTCATACTTTAATAATTCATACTTTAATAATTCACTTTAATAATTCATACTCTAATAATTCACTTTAATAATTCATACTTTAATAATTCACTTTAATAATTCATACTTTAATAATTCACTTTAATAATTCATACTTTAATAATTCACTTTAATAATTCATACTTTAATAATTCACTTTAATAATTTAAAAATCTATTATAAATAGAATTCAATAGGTTTCATTATTTCATAGAAACTTGAAAATATATTTCTCTAAACTCTCTCAATCGATTATATATATATATATATATATATATATATATATATATATATATATATATATATATATATATATATATATATATATATATATATATATTCTCTGTATTATTTCAAGATATTATTAGTATACATAAAATATTACGACGGAGTGGTGTCCGAGTGATTTCAAAATAGTTTTTTTTGAATGAGTCGAAGCTAAAGAAATTATGGGTTATAGCTATGGAGGTGATGAGTATGGTTCATGGGTATGCTCGTGAGTTCAATCTAGTGTTTATCATCTCCGTTGTGTCTACGTACTTTCCTGCAATATTGAATCTAAATATTGATACGTTCCTGAATCCGAGGCCAACCTTGCACTTGTTAAATGACGTTATATGTATTTTTACTACGAAATACAGTATTGTGAGTTTCATTTGCTCCCTTTTTAATTGCTTTTGCAATATATATTTTTGGGCTGAGAATACATGCGCTGTTTTATAAATGTTTTACGAAATAGGCACAAGTACTAAAAGTAATTCTACGTGGGTTTAAACCAGAAATATACCCTTAGCTTGGTAACATTAAACTACTTGTCTATGTACGGTAGGCGCGAATCCTAAAGATAGATCTATTGGGCCTGACAAACCCCATCCTGACTATGGGATGCTTTAGTACTTCGAGGTTATTTTAAACACACCTGATCTGGTGTACTTCAGAGGGTAAAACATGAAAGTTAAGGCTTGTTACCGGGTGCCTACAACTTATAGAATACTTTTATACCGGTGAAACCCACAAAACCCACAAAAATATTTTGCAAACACCGGTGAAGGGTTATTCAGGAAAACTTGTCTAGGGTAAAATCTAGCTTAAATTTTCAAAAGATCAAATATTTTCATAAAGATCCAATTTCCTTAAGGATCTAAATTTTCATAGTCGCATGGGACTTTAAACCGCCTTTCAAATGTGCACTTTGCTTTGGAAACAGAAAGTAAAATCGACTATTTAATTGCAAGTGTCGTTGATCTGAACCCGAGGCAACTGTGGATGGCACACCCACCTTTAACCATGATTCTATTATTACTATCATTGTTTATACCACCGTATCAAAATCACTGATGTATAAAGTGTGAGAATAAAAAAGTGATTCGAGTGAAGTTTGATTTAATTTCAAGTTCTGTATTGCTTGAGGACAAGCAACGTTCAAGTGTGGGGATATTTAATAGTGCTCCAAATGATCATATATTTAGTCGCAATATCCTTCCAATATGTAAAGTTTTTAGTTGTAATTGTCCTATTTTTAAGTTATAGTCGTTTAATTAAATAAGTGCGAAGACGAAAGATGAAAATGAAGATTTGAAGACGAAAACGTCCAAAATGCTCAAACGTACAAGTTAAACTCCAAGTGGCTCAATTTATTGATGATCAAGGTCTAAATATTGATAAAAGTACAAGTCGTGAAACATAAAAAAATACAAGATATCTAAGCGTACGAAAAGACGTTCGAGAAACCGGAACCGAGACATAAACCGAGTATCAACGTACGAGACAACGGTCCTAAAATTATTAGTCAACTATGCACAAGAATATAATATAATATATATATATATATATATATATATATATATATAATTAATATATATATATATTATATATTATATATATATATATATATATTATATTTATATAATATTATGTCGACAAGCTAATGGCCAAAATCAAATGAGCTGGAATCCACCATGTCGCGATCGCGGAACCTGCAAGACCAAAATCATCGTGATCGCGGAGTCCCAAAAATCAGAAATGGCCTATAAAAGCTCGAGCATTCTGTCGATATTTTGGACACCATCCATCAATCTCTCTATCGATATATATATAATATATATATTTATTATTAGTTTAGTTTTATATTAGATTAGTTTAGGTAATGTAACGGTTATTTACGGGTTATAAAGTCAAAGTTCTGTCCGTGTAACACTACGCGATAAATAACCATTGTAAGCTATGTTCTTCCTTTTTAAATTGATGTCTCATATTTAAGTTATTATTATGCTTATTTGAGCCGAAGTAATCGTGATGTTGGACTAAATATTAAGACAGGGTTATTGGGCTTTGGACCATAATTGGGGTTTGGACAAAAGACCGACACTTGTGGAAATTGGACTATGGGCTATTAATGGACTTTATATTTGATTAACTAAATGATATCTCGTTAATTTAATAAAAAGGTTACAATTTGACGTATCTCTAAATAACCACATACACTCTATCGGATATGATGGGTGGGATATTTATAAATACTAATAATCGTGGAAAACAAATGAAATGTAGTTCACGTCAATGTGTTTAAAGTCGATCGGCAACGTCTTTCGGTATAATGAAAATGATTGTCGCTTAAGAAAAGTACGTTGGAACATAATGAGGAGGGATATGGTAACGAGTAGTATTACTAGTAGCAATGAGTGGTGGCATTAGTGATAAGTAGTGATAGGTTGTGATAAGCAGTGATGATAGTAGTGACGTGTAAGTTTTCATATGGCATACTCGCATCATAAGTGTATATACATGTACTTTAATGCACCTAATAGTACATAATAGTTATCAGTCGGTAGGCTTGTATTGGGAAGTAAAATTGTGAAGCTGAGGGGGACTGAATGATAAGTATGTTGGATGTCAAGTAGCCAATATCTACTATGTATTGTGCAGGCGGTTACCAGGAATTCATCCTCCAAAGATGTATCATAAATGAGTGGTGATGCATGGTAGCTAGTAGTAAATCGTGGAGGTGCTAGTAGTGATGAGTAGTATTTCGTGGTGGTAAGTAACAATGGGTAGCATTAAGTAGTAACGAGTAATAATAAGCAGTGAGAAGTAGTGATCAGTTGAGGCTAGCAGTGGAGGCGGCGTTGAGTAGTAGTTAGCAACGATAAGTGTTAAGGAGTAGTGGTATGAGATGATGAGTGTGTCCTAGTAGTGTCTTTGTAGTGACGGGAAGTGATCGGTGGTGACGGACAGTGTCAAGTAGTGACGAGTTGTGTCATGATTACAAGTTACTTATAAGTTATAATAACAGTTAATTTGCACTGTGTAAGTTTCTACTCACATTTGAGATTATACGGTTTGTGTTCTAAATGGTGTTTATCCAAGTAACTTACTTGACTTGCTCCCAATTCCTTATTTTGCAATGTCGAAACTTCCATATGAGTTACCGTAATGTAATCCCTGTCATTACATTACGCTATCTCATATTTCCATTCGACATTGCTTCATAAGTTCAAGATAGCGTAGTGATAGTGCTCCAAATGATCATATATTTAGTTGCAATATCCTTCCAATATGTAAAGTTTTTAGTTGTAATTGTTCTATTTTTAAGTTATAATCGTTTAAATAAATAAGTGCGAAGACGAAATACGAAAATGAAGATTTGAAGACGAAAACGTCCAAAATGTTCAAACGTACAAGTTCAACTCCAAGTGGTTCAATTTATTGATGATCAACGTCTAAAATTCGATAAAAGTACAAGTCGTGGAACGCAAAATACAAGATATCTAAGCGTACGAAAAGACGTTCGAGAAACCGGAACCGAGACATAAACCGAGTATCAACGTACGAGACAACGGACCTAAAATTATTAGTCAACTATGCACAAGAATATAATATAATATATATATATAATTAATATATATATTTTTTTTATATATATATATATATATATATATATATATATATATATATATATATATATATATATATATATATAATATAATATTATGTCGACAAGCTAATGGCCAAAATCAAAGGAGCTGGAATCCACCGTGTCGCGATCGCGGAGCCTGCAAGACCAAAATCATCGTGATCGCGGAGTCCCAAAAATTAGAAATGGCCTATAAAAGCTCGAGCATTCTGTCGATATTTTGGACACCATCCATCAATCTCTCTATCGATATATATATATAATATATATATTTATTATTAGTTTAGTTTTATATTAGATTAGTTTAGGTAATGTAACGGTTATTTACGGGTTATAAATTCAAAGTTCTGTCCGTGTAATACTACGCGATAAATAACCATTGTAAGCAATGTTCTTCCTTTTTAAATTAATGTCTCATATTTAAGTTATTATTATGCTTATTTGAGCCGAAGTAATCGTGATGTTGGACTAAATATTAAGACGGGGTTATTGGGCTTTGGACCATAATTGGGGTTTGGACAAAAGACCGACACTTGTGGAAATTGGACTATGGGCTATTAATGGACTTTATATTTGATTAACTAAATGATATCTCGTTAATTTAATAAAAAGGTTACAATTTGACGTATCTCTAAATAACCACATACACTCTATCGGATATGATGGGCGGGATATTTATAAATACTAATAATCGTGGAAAACAAATGAAATGTAGTTCACGTCAATGTGTTCAAAGTCGATCGGCAACGTCTTTGGGTATAATGAAAATGATTACCGCTTAAGAAAAGTACGTTGGAACATAATGAGAAGGGATATGGTAATGAGTAGTATTACTAGTAGCAATGAGTGGTGGCATTAGTGATAAGTAGCGATAGGTTGTGATAAGCAGTGATGATAGTAATGACGTTTACATTATCATATGGCATACTCGCATCATAAGTGTATATACATGTACTTTAATGCACCCAATAGTACATAATAGTTATCAGTCGGTAGACTTGTATTGGGAAGTAAAATTATGAAGCTGAGGGGGACTGAATGATAAGTATGTTGGATGTCAAGTAGCCAATATCTACTATATATTGTGCAGGCGGTTACCAGGAATTCATCCTCTAAAGATGTATCATAAATCAGTGGTGATGCATGGTAGCTAGTAGTAAATCGTGGAGGTGCTAGTATTGATGAGTAGTATTTCGTGGTGGTAAGTAACAATGGGTAGCATTAAGTAGTAACAAGTAATAAAAAGCAGTGAGAAGTAGTGATCAGTTGAGGCTAGCAGTGGGGGCGGCGTTGAGTAGTAGTTAGCAACGATAAGTGTTAAGGAGTAGTGGTATGAGATGATGAGTGTGTCCAAGTAGTGTCTTTATAGTGACGGGAAGTGATCGGTGGTGACGGACAGTGTCAAGTAGTGACGAGTTGTGTCATGATTACAAGTTACTTATAAGTTATAATAACAGTTAATTTGCACTGTGTAAGTTTCTACTCACATTTGAGATTATACGGTTTGTGTTCTAAATGGTGTTTATCCAAGTAACTTACTTGACTTGCTCCCAATTCCTTATTTTGCAATGTCAAAACTTCCATATGAGTTACCGGAATGTAATCTCGGTCATTACATTATGCTATCTCATATTTCCATTCGACATTGCTTCATAAGTTCAAGATAGCGTAGTGATAGTGCTCCAAATGATCATATATTTAGTTGCAATATCCTTCCAATATGTAAAGTTTTTAGTTGTAATTGTTCTATTTTTAAGTTATAATCGTTTAAATAAATAAGTGCGAAGACGAAAGACGAAAATGAAGATTTGAAGACGAAAACGTCCAAAATGTTCAAACGTACAAGTTAAACTCCAAGTGGTTCAATTTATTGATGATCAACGTCTAAATATTGATAAAAGTACAAGTCGTGGAACGCAAAATACAAGATATCTAAGAGTATGAAAAGACGTTCGAGAAACCGGAACCGAGACATAAACTGAGTATCAACGTACGAGATAACGAACCTAAAATTACGAGTCAACTATGCACAAGAATATAATATAATATATATATATAATTAATATATATTATATATTATATATATTATATTTATATAATATTATGTCGACAAGCTAATGGCCAAAATCAAATGAGCTGGAATCCACCGTGTTGCGATCGCGGAGCTTCCAAGACCAAAATCATCGCGATCGCGGAGTCCCAAAAATTAGAAATGGCCTATAAAAGCTCGAGCATTCTGTCGATATTTTGGACACCATCCATCAATCTCTCTATCGATATATATATAATATATATTTATTATTGGTTTAGTTTTATATTAGATTAGTTTAGGTAATGTAACGGTTATTTACGGGTTATAAAGTCAAAGTTCTGTCCGTGTAACACTACACGATAAATAACCACTATAAGCTATGTTCTTCCTTTTTAAATTAATCGTGATGTTGGACTAAATATTAAGACAGGGTTATTGGGCTTTAGACCATAATTGAGGTTTGGACAAAAGACCGACACTTGTGGAAATTGGACTATAGGCTATTAATGGACTTTATATTTGATTAACTAAATGATATCTCGTTAATTTAATATAAAGGTTACAATTTGACGTATCTCTAAATAACCACATACACTCTATCGGATACGATGGGCGGGATATTTATAAATACTAATAATCGTTCATTTGACCGGACACGGGAATGGATTAATAGTCAATGGACTCATTAAAACAGGGGTGGATTACATTCAAGGGTAATTGGTGTAATTGTTAACAATGTATTAAAACCTTGGATTACACGCAGTCGATAACCTGGTGTACTTATTAAATAAAGTATTAAAACCTTGTTACAGTTCGAATCCCTAATTAGTTGGAATATTTGACTTCGGGAATAAGGTTAATTTGTCGAGCATTTTATAATTATGACCGATGAACTATTATGGGCAAAAACCAGATAGGTTTCAAATAAATCCAGGACAAAGGACAATTAACCCAGGGTAATAAATTAAAATCAAAATGTCAAACATCATGTTTACGGAAGTTTAACTAAGCATAATTTTTTATTTTTTATTTCTTCGTACTTTTATTTATTGTCATTTTAATTATTGTTATTTATTTTATCGTTATTTAAATATCATCATTTACTTTACGCTTGACTTAAAATATAAAATCGACAAACCGGTCATTAAACGGTAAATTCCCCTTTTGTATATTATTACTATAAATAATTATATATTTTTTGTACAAATATAGTTGTTTAAAATATAGTGTAAAATAAGTCGTCTCCCTGTGGAACGAACCGGACTTACTAAAAACTATACTACTCTACGATTAGGTACACTGCCTGTAGTCTTGTAGCAAGGTTTAGGTATATCCTATCTTTAAATAAATAATTAAAACTTGTGTAACTTATATCAATTTGTATCGTATTCCGTAATAAAAATAATAGTATTTCGTATGCCACCTCGTACACATCAAGTTTTTGGCGCCGCTGCCGGAGACTCGGCGAAACGCTATATTTTTAATTTATATTTGTAAAAATATAATTAAAAAGAAAAAATATAAAAATAAAAAAGAAAAAAATATATTTTTAAGATTTTGTTTAAAATATATAAAATTATAAAGTATTATTATTTTTATTTTAGTTTTTGAAATATAAGTTTATTTTATTTTATATAAATTTTCTATATATATAAATTTTAGAAAATTAAAAATCATAAAAAAAGGTCGAACCAGTTTGAACCTGCAGGCCTTTCTGAACCTGCATCTCTCCGCGATCGCGGAGCCGTTAGTTAATATATCCACGCGATCGCGTGACTGGGTCTGACAGTGTTAACCCTAGCATTTAATGCGAAAGTAGGTTAAATTTTTTATATATTATTATTATTTAGGGTTTAATTTAATTAGTATTAGTTATTAGTTTTAGTTTAATTTGTAATATTACTTTTATTAAATATATAGAATAATATGGTTAATATTTTTATAATACTATATTAATAATAATATATAATATATAAAAATAATATATATTTTTTTCACTTATTTTTCTTTAAAATTTTAGACGCTACATTTTTAAGTTTTTAGATTTTAGCTTTTCGACAAGTTATTATATTTTTATACAAGCGATTAAATTAATAGACGCCAATTTTCTGGTTCATAGTAATAGTTGGATTTGTTTGTGGCTGAGTTGTGGACTCCCGATTTAAAGGGTCCTGGCTACCTGCTGCATCTTTTGGCTATTCGAAACGTGGGAAAAAACAGAAAAGTCTATTAATTTGATAACTTATATAATTTTTAGTTTTATAACTAATAGGATAATTAGTAAATGCACCACATTGTAGCTAAAATTTGGTAATAAGTGTTGATAATGCTAAAAACGAACATATATTTCATAGCATTATTCCTCAAGAAAGACAAGCTTTTAGTTGCAATTGTTCTATTTACAAGTGATATTCGTTTAAATAATAAAAGGTGAAGACAAAAGACAGATTCGACGAATTGAAGACGCAAACGACCAAAAAGCTCAAAAGTACAAAAGACAATCAAAGAGGTTCCAATTATTGATAAGAAACGTCTCGAAATTACAAGAGTACAAGATTCAAAACGCAAAGTACAAGATATTAAATTGTACGCAAGGACGTTCGAAAATCCGGAACCGGGACATGAGTCAAATCTCAACGCTCGACGCAACGGACTAAAAATTACAAGTCAACTATGCACATAAATATAATATAATATATAAATAATTCTTAAAAATTATATATACATTATATTAATATTTAAAACCGTCGGCAAGAAAGACTCCAAAAGGACTGAGCTGTAATTTCAAACTCCGCGACTCGCGGAGTTTGAAGGAAAAAATGCCGCGAGTCACGGAGCCCCAATTTCAGAAAATCCCTATAAAGCTCGCGCATTCTGATCGTAATCATCATCTTTTTCTTCTCCTCATTCATACGTAAAATATATATATATATATTTATAATTTATATTTTAATTTTAATTATAATTCTAATAATAAGGGTATGTTAGCGAATATTGTAAGGGTGTAAGTCGAAATTCTGTCCGTGTAACGCTACGCTATTTTTAATCATTGTAAGTTATGTTCAACATTTTTACATTAATGTCTCGTAGCTAAGTTATTATTATGCTTATTTAATCCGAAGTAATCATGATGTTGGGCTAATTACTAAAATTGGGTAATTGGGCTTTGTACCATAATTGGGGTTTGGACAAAAGAACGACACTTGTGGAAATTAGACTATGGGCTATTAATGGGTTTTATATTAACTAAACAATACCTTGTTAATTTAATATACAAACTTATAATTCGACGTATTTATATATAACCACATACGCTTGACTGGGTACGGTGGGCGGGATATCTATAAATACCAATAATTATTCATTTTACCGGATACGGAACTGGATTAATAGTTAATAGACTTGTTGAAACAGGGGTGAATTACATTCAAGGGTAATTGGTGTAATTGTTAACAAAGTAGTAAAACCTTGGTTTACACACAGTCGATAACCTGGTGTATTCATTTAACAAAGTATTAAAACCTTGTTACAATTCGAATCCCCAATTAGTTGGAATATTTGACTTCGGGAATAAGAATAATTTGACGAAGGCTTTCGCTCTTTATATTTATGACTGATGGACTATTATGGACAAATCCGTATGGACATATTAAATAATCCAGGACAAAGGACACTTAACCCATGGGCATAAAACTAAAATCAACACGTCAAACATCATGATTACGGAAGTTTAAATAAGCATAATTCTTTTATTTCATATTTAATTTCCTTTATTTTATATTTAATTGCACTTCTAATTATCGCACTTTTATTTATTGTTATTTAATCGCACTTTTAATTATCGTACTTTTTAATTATCGCAATTTTATTTTATCGCACTTTTATTTATTGCAATTTCATTATCGTTATTTATTTTACGCTTTAAATTAAGTCTTTTATTTATTTAATATTTTACATTAGGTTTTAACTGCGACTAAAGTTTTAAAATCGACAAACCGGTCATTAAACGGTAAAAACCCCCCTTTATAATAATAATATTACTTATATATATATATTTGTATTTTTATAAAAGTAAACTAATATAGCGTTAAGCTTTGTTTAAAAAGATTCCCTGTGGAACGAACCGGACTTACTAAAAACTATACTACTGTACGATTAGGTACACTGCCTATAAGTGTTGTAGCAAGGTTTAAGTATATCCATTCTATAAATAAATAAATATCTTGTGTAAAATTGTATCGTATTTAATAGTATTTTCTGTAAAAATAAGCTATTTTATATACTACTCTGCTAAAACATCAAGTATTTTTGGCGCCACTGCCGGGGATCTCTTTTAAAAGCCGGAAGCGCAACGCTAATATAAAAAAAAAAAAAATTTAGTTAACTTTTATTAAAATTTGTTTTTGTAAAAAATACGTTTTAATTATTCGAAAATATAAAAAGAAAAACAAAAATTTATGTATTTTTAGGAGTTTGATAAATATTTAAGTTTTATAAAGTTTCTTTAGTTTGTAAAAATATAAGTTTTATTTAATTTATTTTATAAATATATTTTATAAATATAAAAAATCGAAAAAATAAAAAATTTTAATATATATAAATCTCTTTTTAAGATATTTTAAATTTATAAAGAAGTTCTATTTTTATTTAAGTTTTTAATTATAAGTTTTTATTATACATTATAAAACAGAAAAATATAAAAACAGAAAATAAAAAAAATAAAATAAAAATAAAAAACGCGTCGATTTTTAAATAAGCTGTCAATTGAATTTCTGAACCCCGCGACTCGCGGGGTTTGCTGCATCGAATACCGCAACTCGCGGAGATAACCTGACACACCGACAGAAGCCCTAATCAGACATTAATTACGTAATTATTATTATTTTTAATTAAAACCCTAATTAGTTTTTAGTTTTTAATTAGTTTTTAGTGTTTATTATTATTTTGTATATTTAGTTAAATTAGTTTTATTAAATTATAAAATTAGTAGTTTTAATAAATAAATAATATAAAAATAATATTTTTATAAAAATTGTACTTTTTACAACTTTTTGTATATTTTTATATTTTGTCCCTTTTTAATCATTTTAACGTAACTTTTATATTTTTAGCTCATATTTAGTTTTAAACTTAGTTTTTTCCATAGTTATTTTTATTTCTAGATTTTTAGGCTTTGCCGTAGAATTTCTTAAGTGCTTTTTCTTTAGACTAAGATTTAGGTACTTTAGAATTTTGCGACGCCTTTTTAAGTTTTAGTTTCTTTTTAAGTTAATTCCATTTGGGATTTAGTTTTTCCTGTAAGCTTTAATATTTTTAGACAACTTTTGCCTATGTATCAATTATCATTCCAATTAGTAATTTCAATTTGCGATTATAATTTTAAGTTAGTTGTAGTAATAAGGTTAGGTTAGTCAAGTATTTTTAAGTTTTATAAGTTTCTTTTATTTTTCCGTCACCTTTTATTTTTCAACCATTTTTCTTTTTCGATCTTTTTCCGACGAACTCTTTTTCTTTCTTATTTCTCGCTATTCTAGTTTTAGGACATAGATTTTTATTCTACTTCTTATTTAAATTTCTTAAAATTACGAAAATTTATTTTAAGTGGTTAAATTAATAGACATCAAAATTTTCTGGTTCGTAGTAATAGTTGGATTTGTACGTGGACCGGGTTATTGGAGCCAAACAGTCCTCAATTATATTGAGACCAAACGAATCCTGCCCCTCTGCTGCATCTTTTGGCTATTCAAAACGTGGGCAAAATCAGAAATGTCTATTGGTTGGATAACTTATTATAATTTTTCTTTCCTTTTAAAAACTAATAGGATATTCAGTGAATGCACCGAGCAAGACGATCACCACCTTTTGTACGTTCACCACCTGTAACTAGATCAAGACATTTAGCAAATATAACCGCCGTTGATTTTTCTTTAGAATCGTCATCCAGTCGACCAAGTACTTCAGTTCAAATTTCCGATAATCCATTTTTGAACCCGACCTCACAATTGAGAATCCGGAGAATATTCAGGAACGGTTCGTAGATCCTGAACCACTAAACTTTCCTCCGGAACCACCAATCATTCAAACAGAGATTGTTGAGGAACGAACCATTAAATCAGAATCCTCTAGTGATTCCGATTCAACAAATTCAATTATGGAGAATCTGGAACCTTTAAGTATGGAAGACCGAATGAGAGCTAAACGCACTGGCCAAGGTCACGCAATTACTCATCCAGACATTAATGCGCCAGATTATGAAATCAAAGGACAAATTCTACACATGGTGACTAATCAATGTCAATTTAGTGGTGCGCCGAATGATGATCCAAATGAACATTTACGTACCTTTAATAGGATCTGCACACTATTTAAAATCCGAGAAGTGGAGGATGAATAGATATATCTCATGTTATTTCCCTGAACTTTAAAGGGAGAAGCCAAAGATTGGTTGGAATCGTTACCTGAAGGGGCGATCGATACATGGGATGTTTTAGTTGACAAATTTCTTAAACAATTCTTTCCTGCATCTAAAGCCGTAAGACTTCAAGTAGAAATTGTTACGTTCACACAGAAACCAAATGAAACTCTATATGAGGCGTGGACAAGATATGGAAAGTTATTAAGAGGATGTCCGCAACATGGTTTAGACACCTGTCAAATAGTACAAATATTCTACCAAGGATGCGACATCACTACAAGGAAAGACATAGATATAGCAGCTGGTGGTTCTATTATGAAGAAAACCGAAACTGATGCTTACAAAATTATTGATAACACTGCTTCCCACTCACATGAGTGGCACCAAGAAAAAGACATCGTTAGATCATCTTAAGCAGCTAGAGCCGATTCTAGCCATGACTTAGATTCCATTTCCGCAAAGATAGATGCTGTGGAGAGACGAATGGAAAAGATGACTAAAGATATTCACTCAATACGAATTAGTTGTGAGCAGTGTGGAGGACCACATTTGACAAAAGATTGTCTCAGTATTGAATTAACAATGGAACAAAGAGAGAATATTTCATACATAAACCAAAGGCCTGGAAATAATTATCAGAATAATTATCAACCACCAAGACCTATTTACAATCAAAACCAGAATTATAACAAAAATATTCCATACAACAACCAACAAGGTCCTAGCAATCAACAAGTATCCAATAATACTTACAATCAGCAAAGACCTAATTTTCAAAATAAACCACCACAACAAACCGATGATAAAAAGCCGAATTTAGAAGATATGATGACGAAGATAGTTGAAACTCAAACACAGTTTTTCACATCTCAGAAACAAACTAATGAACAAAATGCTCAAGCATTTAGAAATCAACAAGCTTCTATTCAAAATCTGGAACAAGAAGTAAGTAACCTAGCAAGGTTAATAGGTGAAAGAAAACCGGAAAGTCTACCTAGTGATACAAATTCTAACCCCCGGAATGAAACAGCTAAAGCCATTACCACAAGAAGTGGTACAACACTTAAACCACCTGAAATACCTGTAACTTCTGATGAAGCTATTCCTACTCCACAAGAACCACAACCTGATCAAGATAAGGAAAAAGAACCGGTAGTTGAAAAGGTTAATGAAGATAACACAGTTAAAGCTAAACCTTATGTTAAACCATACCAACCACCACTTCCTTACCCGAGTAAAATGAAGAAAGAGAAACTTGAAGCCGAGCAATTCAAATTCTTGGATATGTTTAAACAGATAAATGTAAATCTTCCTTTCATTGATGTGATTTCAGGAATGCCTAGATATGCTAAATTCTTGAAAGATCTAATTTCAAATAGAAAGAAAATGGAAGAACTCTCGGCTGTTACTATGAATGCTAATTGTTCAGCAGTGCTGTTGAATAAGATACCAGAAAAATTATCTGATCCAGGAAGTTTCACAATTCCATGTTTTCTGGGTAGTCTTAGTTCAATAGAAGCATTGGCAGACTTAGGTGCTAGTATAAATCTAATGCCGTATTCACTATACGCTAAACTAGACCTTGGAGAATTGAAACCAACCAGAATAAGCATACAACTAGCCGATAGATCAATAAAATATCCTAGAGGGATAATGGAGAACATGCTAGTTAAAGTTGGTACTTTAGTATTTCCAGTAGATTTTGTTGTTTTGGACATGGAAGAAGATTCTCAAGTTCCTCTCATATTAGGAAGACTATTCTTAAACACAGCTAAAGTAATGATAGACGTGTTCGGTAAGAAATTGACCCTAAGTATAGAGGATGAGAGTGTTACCTTTTCAGTTGATAGAGCAATGCAACAACCACAATCTGCAGATGATACATGTTATTATATTCAAACTATAGATGCACATGCAGAATTATTAGAAGAATTTCCAGAATTACAAGGAACAGGAGAATGTTCTTTAGGAGAAGGTAATGAACCAATTGATGAAGCTGAAATGTTAGCTACACTTATAGCTAATGGATATGAACCAACAACAGAAGAAATTCAAATGCTAAAAGAAGAAGACAGATATCGATATAAATCATCGATAGAAGAACCTCCGAAATTAGAATTAAAGCCACTTCCAAACCATTTGGAATACGCTTATTTACATGGTGAATCTGAATTACCTGTAATAATATCGTCTTCTCTTACTGAAAATGAGAAATCACAACTCATTTCTGTGTTGAAAGCTCATAAACCAGCCATTGCATGGAAGATTCATGATATTAAAGGAATAAGTCCTTCGTATTGCACACATAAAATCCTTATGGAAGAAGGTCATAAAACGTATGTACAACGCCAACGAAGACTAAATCCTAATATGCAAGATGTAGTTAAGAAAGAGATTATTAAACTGCTAGACGCAGGTCTAATTTATCCAATCTCTGATAGTCCATGGGTAAGCCCAGTTCAATGCGTGCCTAAGAAAGGTGGCATGACTGTCATTACAAATGAGAAAAATGAGCTTATTCCTACTAGGACTGTAACAGGATGGCGTGTATGTATTGATTATAGAAAATTAAATGACGCCACCAGAAAAGATCACTTTCCCTTACCTTTCATAGATCAAATGTTGGAAAGATTAGCCGGAAATAGTTACTATTGTTTTCTAGATGGATTTTCCGGATATTTTCAAATTCCAATAGCACCCGAAGATCAAGAGAAAACCACATTCACGTGCCCTTATGGTACTTTTGCTTACAAACGTATGCCATTTGGACTTTGCAATGCCCCTGCAACCTTTAAAAGGTGCATGATGGCGATTTTTCACGACATGATAGAAGAATGCATGGAAGTTTTCATGGATGACTTTTCAGTCTTCGGTGATACATTTGAATCATGTCTAGTTAATCTTGAACGAATGCTAATTAGATGCGAACAATCAAATCTAGTTCTTAATTGGGAGAAATGCCATTTCATGGTTAAAGAAGGCATCGTTCTTGGACATAAAATTTCAAAAGAAGGAATTGAAGTGGATAGAGCTAAAGTAGATGTAATTGCTAAACTTCCACATCCCACCAATGTTAGAGGAGTCAGGAGTTTTCTAGAGCATGCCGGTTTTTACCGACGTTTCATAAAAGATTTTTCAAAAATTGCCACTCCTATGAATAAACTCCTAGAAAAGGATGCTCCATTCATCTTTTCAGATGAGTGTATCAAATCTTTTAATATTCTTAAAGAAAAACTCGCTAATGCGCCGATCATGATAACACCAAATTGGAATCTACCATTTGAACTAATGTGCGATGCAAGTGATTTTGCAATGGGAGCCGTTTTAGGACAAATGATTGAAAAACGATTTCAACCTATATATTATGCTAGTAAGACGTTACAAGGAGCACAAACGAACTATACAACTACTGAAAAAGAACTCCTTGCTATTGTCTTTGCTTTTGACAAATTTCGATCATATCTCGTTCTAGCAAAAACGGTGGTCTATACCGACCATTCTGCTCTTAGATACCTATTTTCAAAACAAGATGCTAAACCAAGATTAATCCATTAGATCTTACTCTTACAAGAGTTTGATATTGAAATCCGAGATAAAAGAGGAGCAGAAAATCTCGCCGCTGATCATCTTTCTCATCTTGAAAATCCCGAATTAGAAGTTCTAAATGAATCGGCCATACAAGACAACTTTCCTGACGAATATCTATAGAAGATAGATTATAATGAAATTCCATGATTTGCAGACTATGCAAACTACTTAGTTTGTGGATTCCTTGAAAAAGGATTATCGTACCAAAGACGAAATAAATTCTTCAGTGATATAAAACACTATTTTTGGGAAGATCCACATCTGTTTAAAAGTTGTCCCAATGGAATAATACGCCGATGTGTATTTAGGGATGAAGCTAGTAAAATTTTAAACCATTGTCACACAGGACCAACAGGAGGGCATTATGGGCCTCAACTAACAGCAAGAAAAGTTTATGATGCTGGATTCTATTGGCCTACAATTTACAAAGACGCACACCTTCTTTGCAAATCCTGTGATGCTTGTCAAAGGGCCGGAAAAATAAGTCAACGTGATGAAATGCCACAAAATGTCATCCAAGTATGTGAAGTATTTGACATTTGGGGTATAGACTTTATGGGTCCATTTCCAAAATCTCATAATAATCTATATATACTCGTAGCCATTGATTATGTATCTAAATGGGCGGAAGCACAAGCTCTCCCAACTAACGATGCACGAGTTGTAGTCAACTTTTTAAAACGTCTTTTTGCAAGGTTTGGAACACCGAAAGCTTTAATAAGTGATCGGGGTACTCATTTCTGTAATAATCAACTTGAGAAAGTTCTTAAAAGATATGGAGTAACTCATAAAATCTCCACCGCATATCATCCACAAACAAGTGGACAAGTTGAAAATACCAACCGAGCCTTAAAACGTATTCTAGAGAAAACCGTAGGATCAAATCCAAAGGAATGGTCCATTAAATTGGAGGATGCACTCTGGGCTTTTAGAACAGCCTACAAAACTCCAATTGGAACCACACCTTTTAGACTTGTTTATAAAAAAGCATGTCATCTTCCAGTAGAAATTGAACACAAAGCATTTTGGGCTTTGAAAACATGTAATCTTGATTTACATGAAGCTGGACGTCTACGATTAAGTCAACTAAACGAATTAGAAGAATTAAGACATGAAGCATACGAGAATTCGTTAATCTATAAAGAAAGAACGAAGAAATGGCATGATAAAAGAATCAGAAGTTCAAAAGAATTTAAAGAAGGAGACAGAGTTCTTCTTTTCAATTCACGATTCAAGCTATTTCCTGGAAAATTGAAATCAAGATGGTCTGGACCATTCATAGTCAAAAGAGTTTTCCCATACGGAACGATAGAATTGATAAATTCAAATGGGATTGAATTTAAAGTTAATGGTCACAGAGTTAAACATTACATACATGGTCCGATGGAAGTTGACAATGAAGTTAATCATAATTTCACCACCCAAGAAAACCTTCAAAATGAAAATATAAATATGTTATCAACAACATATGAAAAATCAAAACTGGAATATAGGGAGGATTCAAATTTGAGTGATGAAGAAGAATTCCTATACAAACCTCCCATTCCAAGAAACGAAGAAAAATGTGAACAAGAAATTCAAATAGAAATGAAAGAACCAAGGAAAGAACACCCGAAAAAAGTTTACAAACCAACTCGACTTACTAAAGCAGGAGACCCGGGTGAATTTATCATTTCTTGCTTACTTAATGATGGTGCTGTATATAATGGACTCGCAGATTTAGGAGCAAGTGCAAATATTATGCCTCTTTCCTTATACAAAAGATTAGGCATGGGTAAATTAAAACCAACCAAAATAGGTGTTCAATCATTTGACCAAACCATTAAACACCCGGTTGGAATAGCAGATAATTTACTTGTTAACGTGGGAAGTTTGACCTTTGTTGCAAACTTCATAGTGATTAATATGGACGAAAACCTTGATATTCCTCTAATTCTAGGTCGCCCATTTTTAGCAACCACCGAGGCATTCATTGATGTAAGAGAAGGTAGAATAACACTTAGGGATGGTGATACATCGATCACCTTTGTGAACCGAAAAGTTAGATCTCCAAAAACCAAAACTGTTAGACCAATAAAAATGCATAAGTGTGGGGAAGATGAAGAAACACTTAATGATGATCCAATCACAAAGAATGCCGTTGATGATACGAAATTAGATGAATCCATTTTTAACAGTTCAACGAAGAAACTTTATAAATGGATTCACGATACTAAGATTAAAGGAAACTTTAAGTTATATAACCGATTAATATCCAATTTATCGTCAAAAGAAAAGGCAATGTTAGTTGAATTTTTGAAAGTTACGGAGGAAATCAACAAATGGATTGAAGTAAAAGTCAAAGATATACAAGTTGTTGATGATTCAATTGAAAAATAATGTTAATCACAATTTCGATACCACAGCCAACTAAGTGTGGGGAGAATCAAAGGGGTTTATGTATTTCTGTTAGAGTTAGATTGTCTGTTTTCGTGTTGTTCTCGAAAATGGAACCCGAATGGTCTTTCCCTAGCAGACCCTAAAGAACTAGTCTTCTCCCCCCATTCTGAATTTTTATTTTTTTTTAGGTTTTTACGAAATGAAGACTGCCTGTGAACTAAACCATGGTCTAATGCTACACGCTTTGATCACTAAACGTAATAATGACATACTACCGAGTGAATTAGTATCAGTAATCAGAGAAAGAATGGACGGAGTTAGAAAAGAATCTAGATGCGAAGATAATAAGTTACAATTTGGTAAAGGAAAATCAAAATCCGCAGCGAAAAGAAGAGCACGACACCTAGAAAGATGTCACAAATGCGGAAAATGGTCACATGGAGGTAAATGTTCAAATAATCAAACCTATTCAAATACCGAATTTGTTACTTTATGCAGAGACGGACCGTTCATATGTTTAGAAGAAAAGACACTGAATGCTCGAGGTTACGCCTATGTAGCTATGGAAAACCAATTAAACCGACTATCTTATGAATGGGATAGATCATATAACTAAGAAATCTATTTCACAGGTATGTCTGTACGGTTTTTATTTTTATTTTTATTTTTAACCTTTTGATAATAAACGCTAATTTGTTCGCTAAAAAGTATTAAATTGGTATTGAATAAAATTAGGTTTGGCGACCGAAATTATTGATATCATTCAAAAATTTATTACATCACTGCGAAATTTAACGTTTATTCTTAAGGTATAAATATCTTTAAACAATCAACCCAAAATATTTCAAAAATTCATCATGAGTTAAATTAGGTTTTGAAACCGAAATTACTTTACCGAAAAGAGGGGCGCATATTTTTGATAATATTTGATTGATTAAAGTGGGATAAAAAGACAAAAAGATTTTTAATTTTATTTTTACCATGTTTTTAAAATTAATATTTAAATCTTAAATTAATATTGTAAACTTTGTAAAAACAATATATTTAAAATTGTAAATATTTGAAAAATTAATATAAGTTTGGTGTGAATTTATAATATGAATTTTTAAATTAAGTTTGATGTGAATTTTTTATTTTAAAAAAAAAATATGAATTTTTAATTTTATGCATTTCAAATTTTAAGTTTAGTGTGAATTTTTAATATTAATTTTGAATTTTATATTTAAATTGTGTGAATTTAAAAACAAAAATTTACTTTATCTCATTAAGTTAAAAATATGATTTTTAAAATTCGTCGTAAGTTGAAGACTAGGTCTTTGAACCGAAATTGCTTTACCCAAGGGAGGGACGAGAACTTTTATTATCATTATTTTTAATCTTATTGATTTAAAGTATGCCAAAAACATTAAAAAAACCCAAAAATCTTAGCTTTTAAAACAATCGCTACAAAAAGACAAATTTTAAAATTTTGTCGAGGGACGGACTAGGACATCGATCCGAAACGACCTCGTCCTAAATAACAAGGGAAACAAAATTTTAAAATTAAGTACTTAATTGTTTTATAAGTTAATGATTATAAAAAAAAAAAAAATGCAAACTCCGCGACTCGCGGAGTTTGAAGGGTAATTCACCGCGAGTCGCGGGAGGACCGAAAATCAGAAAAAATATAAACGCATAACAGATCAGTCCCAACCCAAAACAAAAACATACTGCGAAAAACTGCACGCAAAAACCCGAAAAATACACCCCAAAATCACAATTTTTAACCGTTAATCACCAAATTTTTTACTAAAATCATGTTGAGAAGGATGCTATCTAGGAATTACTCAAGAAAAACGGTAACTTTCTACACCTAAACACCATTTAATCCGAAATTAGTGTTCTTGAGCAATTTTTTCCCCAATTTGATTTTGATGCTTTTTAGTGTAATTAGACTTAAATTGTTTATGTATTATGCTTGTATAACCTAGATTGATGCTATTTAACATGATTAGAAGCCTTAAACTTCAAATTTTGAGTAATCTAGGGTTTGTGTTCTTGAGCAAATTTGGGGCTTTTTGATATAAACAGGTTATGGCCGATTTTTGTCATGAATTGTTGCTAAATTAAGTAGTGTAACATGTTTAGGTAGTTAAATGATCCAAACTTTGAGCCTAAACATGATTTTGAGAATTAAAGTAGACTTTTTCAAGTCTAAAAATTAATGAACTTGATTTTTGAGAGATAATGCCATTTGAAACTTGTTTAATTGCTAGTAATGATTATTTTGACATGTTATTTGAGTTGAATGCTTATGAACTTGGCGAACATTTTCGTATATGCTTATCTGAAAAAGTGTAGATTTGATGAAAACGTGAAAAAGAGCTTAAGTTTGATATAAATTGATCATGTCATTGTGATTATTTTGATTGATGATTTTGCTGACACTAATGCATATTTGGATGCACAAAAATTGTGTTTAATGTGTTTTGCAGACTGAAAGGGGTGAATCTTCATCCCAAGCCCGCAATGCTCCTGCTGAGAATGCGGAACAACAGGAGGTGGATAACTACTACAAGCAGGATATACCTCATCCGGTCATGACATTTTCTGATATGCACTTGGAAGAGTTGCACCCGAACCTGAGATTTGACAGACTTTGGATAGATTATCTAAAATACCAAAGGGGTTTGCATACTCTTCATTCTAAGGTTGTTGAGGTACCGAGGGTCATAGAATGGGGACCCTTAGAAGCTGTAGAATTGGCCGGGCCAATTAGGGAATTACTTGTACAGAGGTATGGTAATTCTACTTTTAATGACTGGGTACGTTTATTCACCATGCGTAGACCTGTATATAAAGTATGGTGTGAAGAATTGTTATGTAGTATAGAGTTGAATGATCGGGTAGCTAGTTTAACCGATCGTTCTTTTATTAGATTTTTGTTAGGCGGTTCGATGTGCCACATGTCTTTACTGGACATGGCTCAGGCTTTACGTATATATACGCCTGAGGAGTTAGCATCTGCCGATTGTAGAGGGTTGATACTAAACGGTAGAAAGATAGATGAAAATTTTGATACACACGGTGTGTGGAGTCAAATGACAAGCCATCACCGTTTCAAAGGGGGAAATTACTCTTATTTGGATATAGATAGAGCCGAATTAAGAGTGATTCATAGGTTTTTAGCTAATTCGATTACACAAAGAGGTAAGAACAAGGAAAAGGTAAATGAACAGGATTTGTTTTACCATATGTGTATTCGAGACCCACAAAGCGCTGTAAGTATACCGTATTGTGTGGGTTATTATTTATCAGCTATGGTTCGGGGGATGAGACCGCATAGCATAATAGGAGGTGGTATTTTTATTACTTTGATTGGTGAATATCTCGGTGTGGATATAAGTCGGGGGGGATTATTAGTAGAAGAACCAGAACCCCGCGATACTATAGGTTTAAATGTATACCATGGTGCGAAAGTTTTGAAAAGGCGAAATAACGCCGCAGTACCATACCATGGTAGACATCCACAGGTTGAGAGAAACCAACAGCAAGGTAATGTAGGACGGGGGAATGAGATGCAAGAAATGCAAAGGTTTATAGCTTCTCAGGAGTACGAAAATGCTAGACAGAGAGCATTTGAAGATTGGCAAGTTCATCAGAACCAAATCATAGCTCATTGCCAACATATAGGTAGAAACTATATTCCTACACCGAAACCCATCTTCCCTCCCTGGTCTATAGAGATGCAGCCACCGTATCCTACGTATAACCCTGCCGAAGCATTCTATAGCACCTATGGTTATGCCTGGAACCCCTATTGGTATCAATATCATCCCTAGTATACTTAGTTTTATTTATTTTGTAATTTGTAATGATTGATACGTTTAATACTTTTGTTAATATTGTAATAGTTTTTATAATTGTCTAACTTTTATTCTTAGATTTTAATAATTTTTGAATGTGGGGTAATATACCAAACTTCAAAAATATGTATATATGTTTGCAGTTTATCTTATGTACACAACAGGGTAAAACAACGCATTTTCAAAGACTGGCATTAAGTTCAGCAAAAGCAACTAATTTTGACGACAAGATGCAAAATATATGTGAAATAATAACAAGATGGAATGAACAAATGATGTGCACCATTTATCATTCAGCAAACAAACGCCAAAATGTTTGGAAACTTTGGTAAAATTTAATCAATTTCACACAAATCACCCTCAATAATTTAAATTGTTACTGATTTCTTGCAAATGAGGGCATTGCAAGATCTTAAGTGTGGGAAGGGGTTAAATTCTTTCGGATTTTAAAATTTTTATCTTAAACACTTGGTTACCATTAAAAATACTAGTAAAGCAGTAGTTGTATTAGAATCTAGTGCTCTCTGATAATAAAGAACAGCCCTAGTCTTATATAGTGACTACCCAATTCTAGTAAAATTTTTCAAAATTTTCAATTAAATGAACTCAAAATCATGTTTATACATATTTATGAATGATAAAACTAGGTTTTAACACCGAAATTATTGTTACCTCGGAAAGGACATAAATTGAGAAACAAACCAAAATGTTAAAATTCATTTAAAATGGAATAGAGGACGATAAAAAGGAAAATAAAAGCCAAGTGTGGGAAAATTTACCAAGTTATCTTAAACATATGTCACATATATCTGTAACAAATAACTGAAAATACTTTTGCTTTGGACTAAACTAAACTGTTTTACCCGATGAAAGAAAAGAAAGATGGATCTACACGATGAATCAATTCCATCATTAAAAGGAAGTAAAGTCTTCCGAAAAAGAAACGCGCTTCTTGATTTAGGTCATGAAGTTTTCGTCCAGACCAGCTGTAGGTTGACGAAAAATCTAGAAAAGTCATCACTAAAATCAGCAGGAAATCCACGGACCTCAGCATTAAACAGGGTCGCCAAGTGGTCAGATTTATCCTAACCATGAGAAGGATTTATCTTGTAAAATGGGGGGCACCATGCAAATTAGCTGGATAAGACTAATGAATCAGATCCCCAGAAAGGATAATCTCCTTAAAGATTAAAAATAAGCTTTTAAGACTGATATTACTCAATCCTAGAGATTGACCTTAAAGATTGAGAATTCAAACTCATGGAATTCAATGATATCTAAACTCGAGCTTGAACGAGAAAATATTTTGATCAAAATTACAAACCGATTTGTTTTCTAAAAACCCTATTTTCAATGCGTTCATTACCATTGAACGTAAAATCCTAGGAATTCACATGGAATTCATTAGGTCACCTGAACTAAAACGGGTGTCAACCGTAAGAACGGTGGTTGCATAGTGGTCAAAGACAGGACCTTGTGCCATACCGAAAAATTATAAGGGTGAGCTTTACTATTGCTCCTACCAAGGATAGTAATTGCGTCCGACACGTTATAGACCATAATTAAAAGCATGTCAGGGGACATTGCCTTAACAGTTGCTTGTTTAAACGCTTTCCTTTACAACCGGACGGTAGTTTACCGAAAGGTAATATACGGGACAAGTAAACTGGACGTGTTGCTTTCCAAATACAAGGTTGGCAAGTGGGTAACACAAAACCATAAGTTTTGAGCTAAAATTTTCAAATATGAAACCCACCAAACCCACAAAAATATTTTGCAAACACCGGTAAAGGGTTATTCCAGAAAACTTATCTAGGGTAAAAACTAGATTTAATTTTCAAAAGATCAAATGATTTCATAAAGATCCAATTTCCTTAATGGATCTAAATTTTATAGTCATGTGGGACTGTAAACCATATTGTTACTACCATTGTTTATACCGCCGTATAGAAATCACTGATGTACAAAGTGTGAAGAATAAAGAAGTGATTCTAGTATTTCAAGACGATATTGTTTGAGGACAAGCAACGCTCAAGTGTGGGAATATTTGATAATGCTAAAAACGAACATATATTTCATAGCATTATTCCTCAAGAAAGACAAGCTTTTAGTTGCAATTGTTCTATTTACAAGTGATATTCGTTTAAATAATAAAAGGTGAAGACAAAAGACAGATTCGACGAATTGAAGACGCAAACGACCAAAAAGCTCAAAAGTACAAAAGACAATCAAAGAGGTTCCAATTATTGATAAGAAACGTCTCGAAATTACAAGAGTACAAGATTCAAAACGCAAAGTACAAGATATTAAATTGTACGCAAGGACGTTCGAAAATCCGGAACCGGGACATGAGTCAACTCTCAACGCTCGACGCAACGGACTAAAAATTACAAGTCAACTATGCACATAAATATAATATAATATATAAATAATTCTTAAAAATTATATATATATTATATTAATATTTAAAACCGTCGGCAAGAAAGACTCCAAAAGGACTGAGCTGTAATTTCAAACTCCGCGACTCGCGGAGTTTGAAGGCAAAAATGCCGCGAGTCGCGGAGCCCCAATTTCAGAAAATCCCTATAAAGCTCGCGCATTCTGATCGTAATCATCATCTTTTTCTTCTCCTCATTCATAAGTAAAATATATATATATATTTATAATTTATATTTTAATTTTAATTATAATTCTAATAATAAGGGTATGTTAGCGAATATTGTAAGGGTGTAAGTCGAAATTCTGTCCGTGTAACGCTACGCTATTTTTAATCATTGTAAGTTATGTTCAACCTTTTTACATTAATGTCTCGTAGCTAAGTTATTATTATGCTTATTTAATCCGAAGTAATCATGATGTGGGGCTAATTACTAAAATTGGGTAATTGGGCTTTGTACCATAATTGGGGTTTGGACAAAAGAACGACACTTGTGGAAATTAGACTATGGGCTATTAATGGGTTTTATATTAACTAAACAATACCTCGTTAATTTAATATACAAACTTATAATTCGACGTATTTATATATAACCACATACGCTTGACTGGGTACGGTGGGCGGGATATCTATAAATACCAATAATTATTCATTTTACCGGATACGGAACTGGATTAATAGTTAATAGACTTGTTGAAACAGGGGTGAATTACATTCAAGGGTAATTGGTGTAATTGTTAACAAAGTAGTAAAACCTTGGTTTACACACAGTCGATAACCTGGTGTATTCATTTAACAAAGTATTAAAACCTTGTTACAATTCGAATCCCCAATTAGTTGGAATATTTGACTTCGGGAATAAGAATAATTTGACGAAGGCTTTCGCTCTTTATATTTATGACTGATGGACTATTATGGACAAATCCGTATGGACATATTAAATAATCCAGGACAAAGGACAATTAACCCATGGGCATAAAACTAAAATCAACACGTCAAACATCATGATTACGGAAGTTTAAATAAGCATAATTCTTTTATTTCATATTTAATTTCCTTTATTTTATATTTAATTGCACTTCTAATTATCGCACTTTTATTTATTGTTATTTAATCGCAATTTTAATTATCGTACTTTTTAATTATCGCAATTTTATTTTATCGCACTTTTATTTATTGCAATTTCATTATCGTTATTTATTTTACGCTTTAAATTAAGTCTTTTATTTATTTAATATTTTACATTAGGTTTTAACTGCGACTAAAGTTTTAAAGTCGACAAACCGGTCATTAAACGGTAAAAACCCCCCTTTATAATAATAATATTACTTATATATATATATATTTGTATTTTTATAAAAGTAAACTAATATAGCGTTAAGCTTTGTTTAAAAAGATTCCCTGTGGAACGAACCGGACTTACTAAAAACTACACTACTGTACGATTAGGTACACTGCCTATAAGTGTTGTAGCAAGGTTTAAGTATATCCATTCTATAAATAAATAAATATCTTGTGTAAAATTGTATCGTATTTAATAGTATTTTCTGTAAAAATAAGCTATTTTATATACTACTCTGCTAAAACATCAAGTGTATTATGGAAAATTTCGAGAATATGTTGGAAACTCTTTCTGACATGCGAAATCAATTAAATCAATACTCTCAAACGAGTGTTGATGAAAATTCATTCGGTCAATTTTGGGTCACGAATGACGAAACAATAAGTGGTTGTGAAATATGTGGAGATTATCACTCAACATGGGAATGTTATTATTACGTTCCTATGGAAAACTATGCACCCATGAAACCTGAATGGAATGATTATGAGGAATACAATTCAAATTGGAATTATTCCCAAGAATATATCCAAACTCAACAACCAGAGGACGAGAAAAATTATGTGTCTGAAAATTTATTAGATTTTATGAAAATCAAACTCGAAGAATTTGACGTTCAAAATGAAAAAATGAGAGAGTTTGTAAATAGGAAAGCTGAAACTCTATCAGACTACTCACCTGTTGATCTGAGTCGTGTGCAAGAAAATCTCATATCATCGAATTTTGATGAATTCGAGAGCTCCGAAATCACCAATTATCCCGATGATACTTTTTATTCAGTTTTGCCAATTTCTCAACATATCGAAACATTAGCCTCAACCGACAAAATCACCGATCCATGAATGAATGAAGAAGAAGTAAGGGTGATAAATTGGTACTCTTGGGAAAATGATAACGTTGAAAATTTTACCCCCGAGACCAAAGTGGTGGGACCGATAAGGACCGTTAATGAAAAAGAATTTGCTTCGATCCCAAAATTCACAATCCCACAACCTTCCAACCCAATATTCTCAATAGATGAGTCGTCTACCGAAGATGAACTACGAGCTGTAATAGATAATGACACCTCAAATTTTACTCAACTGGGTAATAGTGGTGAAAAGTTTGATCCCGAGAATGAACGGAAGGAAATGTTAGGAATTGTCCACCCTAAAGAAATATGTATGTTGGTGTATAACGATCCATTTGACCAAGAATCAGAAAAGAGACATATCCATTTACTAAAAGTTACACTTAAAAAAGAATTAATTAGTGACAATCGGGTGGGTCTAAACTTTAAACCCATTGATATATTATATACCACCCGAGATGTAAATAACTCGCTCACTATTTTAATTCGTGGAACTTATTCTACCGACTTCACATGTCATCAGCTAAGTGTGGGGAAGTCTAACCCCACTTAACGTTAAATTCGGGGTTCGGGTTAGTGCATAACTCGTTAACAAAAGTGCATGATAATTTAGGGTAAAAGACGTATTTTCAAAGATTAGCAAACAGTTCAGAAAAGCAACTATTTTTGAAGAAAAACATGTGTGATAAAATAACAAAAGGAATGAACGATGAGGCGCGCCATCTATCATTCGACGAGCTTTGTAATTACAAACTGGGTATTTTTAATCACTTTTCTACAATAATCACCCTCATGAATTTATAATTATAGTATGATTTCATGCAAATGAGGGCATTGCATGATCTCAAGTGTGGGGAAGGGTTATAAATTCTCTCCGGTTTATACTTGGCATATTTTCTAAATATTATGAAAATTTAAAAAAATTTCAGCTAAATGAATTCAAAATCTTGTTTATACATATTTATGAACGATAAAACTAGGTGTTAATACCGAAATTATTGTTACCCTAAAAAGAGGACATAAATTGAGAAACAACTAAAACGCTTGAATTTATTTATTAAGATATAAAAAGACGCATGAAAAAAGCCAAGTGTTGGGAGAATGTACCAAGTTATTCAATTAAAAACTATCTATCACATGTTTCTGTAAATTTATTGCAGGTACTTTTGTTTTGGACGATATTAATTGGTTTTACCCGATTTACTATAATATATTTGAAAGAAAGATGGATCTACACGATGAATCAATTCCATCATTAAAAGGAAGTAAAGTCTTCTGAAAATGACACGCACTTCTTGATTTAGGTCAAGAAGTTGTCGTCCAGACCAGCTGTAGGTTGACGAAAAATCTAGAAAAGTCATCTCTAAAATCAGAAGGAAATCCACGGACCTCAGCATCAAACAGGGTCGCCAAGTGGTCAGACTTATCTTAACCATGAGAGGATCTGTCTCGTAAAATGCGGAGGGCGCCTTGCAAATTAGCTTGATAAGACTAATGAATCAGACCCCCAGGAAAGGATAATCTCCTTAAAGATTATAAATCACCATTTAAGCCTAATATTACTCAATCCTTGAGATTGACCTTAAAGATTGAGAATTACAAACTCATAGAATTCGATGATATCTAAACTAGAGCTTGAACGAGAAAATATTTTGATCAAATTAAAACCGATTTGTTTTCTGAAAACCTATTTTCAATGCGTTCATTACCATTGAACGTAAAATCCTAGGAATTCACCTAGAATTCATTTGGTCACCTGAACTAAATCGGGTGTCAACCGTAAGAACGGTGGATGCATAGCATGGTCGAAGACAGGACCTTGTGCCAGACCAAAAAATTTTAGGGTGATCTTTACTATTGCTCCTACAAAGGATAGTAATTGCATCCGACACGTTGTGGACCATGAACATCTGCATGCCATTAGACATTGCCTTAACAGTTGCTTGTTCATCGCTTTCCTTTACAACCGGACGGTAGTTTACCGAAAGGTAATATACGGAGCAAGTAAACTGGACGTGTGCTTTCCTAATACAAGGATTAGCAAGTGGGTGACACAAAATCGAAAGTTTTGAGCTAAAATTTTAAATTATGAAACCCACAAAACCAACAAAAATATTTTGCAAACACCGGTGAAGGGTTATTCAGGAAAACTTGTCTAGGGTAAAATCTAGCTTAAATTTTCAAAAGATCAAATATTTTCATAAAGATCCAATTTTCTTAAGGATCTAAATTTTCATAGTCACGTGGGACTTTAAACCGCCTTTCAAATGTGCACTTTGCTTTGGAAAACGAAAGTAAATCGGCTATTTAATTGCAAGATCAAAATCACTGTTGTATAAAGTCTGAGAATAAGAAAGTGATTCGAGTGAAGTTTGATTTAATTTCAAGTTCTGTATTACTTGAGGACAAGCAACGTTCAAGTCTGGGGATATTTGATAGTGCTCCAAATGATCATATATTTAGTCGCAATATCCTTCCAATATGTAAAGTTTTTAGTTGTAATTGTTCTATTTTTAAGTTATAGTCGTTTAAATAAATAAGTGACAAGACGAAAGACGAAAATGAAGATTTGAAGACGAAAACGTCCAAAATGCTCAAACGTACAAGTGAAACTCCAAGTGGTTCAATTTATTGATGATCAACGTCTAAATATTGATAAAAGTACAAGTCGCGAAATGCAAAATACAAGATATCTAAGCGTACGAAAAGACGTTCTAGAAACCGGAACCGTGACATAAACCGAGCATCAACGTACGAGACAACAGACCTAAAATTACGAGTCAACTATGCACAAGAATATAATATAATATATATATATATATATAATTAATATATATTATATATTATATATATATTATATTTATATAATATTATGTCGACAAGCTAATGGCCAAAATCAAATGAGCTGGAATCCACCGTGTCGAGATCGCGGAGCCTTCAAGACCAAAATCATCGCTATCGCGGAGTCCCAAAAATCAGAAATGGCCTATAAAAGCTCGAGCATTCTGTCAATATTTTTGACACCATCCATCAATCCTTCAATATCTCTATCGATATATATATAATATATATTTATTATTAGTTTAGTTTCATATTAGATTAGATTAGGTAATGTAACGGTTATTTACGGGTTATAAAGTCGAAGTTCTGTCCGTGTAACACTACGCGATAAATAACCACTGTAAGCTATGTTCTTCCTGTTTAAATTAATGTCTCATATTTAAGTTATTGTTATGCTTATTTGAGCCGAAGTAATCGTGATGTTGGACTAAATATTAAGACGGGGTTATTGGTCTTTGGACCATAATTGGGGTTTGGACAAAAAACCGAAACTTGTCAAAATTGGACTATGGGCTATTAATGGACTTTATATTTGATTAACTAAATGATATCTCGTTAATTTAATATAAAGGTTACAATTTGACGTATCTCTAAATAACCACATACACTCTATCGGATATCATGGGCGGGATATTTATAAATACTAATAATCGTTCATTTGACCGGACACGGGAATGGATTAATAGTCAATGGACTCATTAAAACAGGGGTGGATTACATTCAAGGGTAATTGGTGTAATTGTTAACAATGTATTAAAACCTTGGATTACACGCAGTCGATAACCTGGTGTAATTATTAAACAAAGTATTAAAACCTTGTTACAGTTCGAATCCCTAATTAGTTGGAATATTTGACTTCGGGAATAAGGTTAATTTATCGAGCATTTTATAGTTATGACCGATGAACTATTATGGGCAAAAACCAGATAGGTTTCAAATAAATCCAGGACAAAAGACAATTAACCCAGGGTAATAAATTAAAATCAGAACGTCAAACATCATGTTTACGGAAGTTTAAATAAGCATAATTATTTTATTTTATATTTCCTCGTACTTTTATTTATTGTCATTTTAATTATTGTTATTTATTTTGTCGTTATTTAAATATCGTCATTTACTTTACGCTTGACTTAAAATTTAAAATCGACAAACCGATCATTAAACGGTAAATCCTCCTTTTATATATTATTACTATAAATAATTATATATATTTTGTACAAATATTGTTGTTTAAAATATAGTGTAAAATAAGTCGTCTCCTTGTGGAATGAACCGGACTTACTAAAAACTATACTACTCTACGATTAGGTACACTGCCTATATTGTTGTAGAAAGGTTTAGGTATATCCTATCTGTAAATAAATAATTAAAACTTGTGTAACTTATATCAATTTGTATCGTATTCCGTAATAAAAATAATAGTATTTCGTACGCCACCTCGCACACATCACGTAGTCAACTTAATTCAATTAAATCTCGCGTCGCGTGTACGTATGCGATTCGTGATATAACACCCCGTCAAAATCTATTAACGGAATGTTAACTGTGGTCCCAGTGTTTGGCTTGACTTCTACGTAACGACATTGTTTTACAGCAGAAGCAATTAATACCTGAGAAATATCACGCAAAACGGGTCAACAATAATGTTGAGTGAATCTACAGGTTTTAGGTAAACAATTCTGTATGTTTAGGAAACTGTTAGGACCCCGAAGTTATATAGTGTTAATGTGAAATATGCTTAAATGAAGGTTCCTTAGAAGAGGGCTATATAAGGAACCTAAGTAGTTCTAATTAGATAGCCATTGAATTGTAAATGAGTTCTAGAAGCTGTGAAATGTAAATCTTATTGATTCTCTCTCATACCGAGTCTCCTTTATACATACTGAATCTCATTCTAACTTGTCTTTTCTTCTAATCTCAACATGATCTGACCTATCATTTGGTATCAAAGCTTCCAGGGAGTGATATTACATCACTAGATCGATCCAGAGATTGAAGATTACAGAATCTGAGCACTCTCGGTATATTAAATCAGATTCAGTATATTCGAATCTGATAATCTGACGTTCAGATTCTTGTGATAAGTTCAGCGAAGGTGTATTAGGTTGATTAGAAAGAGTTTCGATCATCATTACAGCTTTTTAACATCAATCATGAAGAATCAAGTTGATTTTTAGAGTTCGTGGCTAAAACTCTCGGTATTAATCAATTCCAGTTTGATTCTGTATTTTAGTAAAGGTTTGAGGTTTCAGTTGTGATCGTGAGGTGTTTAATCACATTTCTGAAGGTTTAATTTCATCAATTCTTTAAGTTTTGAAGATTTGATCGACATTCGGTATCGTAACTGCCATACCGAATCTGCTTCAAAGTTTTTAATTCTCATCAAGTGTTGTAGATTGTGGTGTGTTTATGATTCTATCACATTAGGTTTGATCATACGCAGCTAATTGGTGTGGTTTGAGAAAGAATTTGATTGAATTTCTAAGTTTTCATACTTAGACTCGGTATTGTCAACTGCTACAGTTGACATTCGGTATCCAATACACTTGGTATCTTTAATCGTTTGTGTGATACTAGCTTGTTTCCTTGTGCAGCAAGGTTACCGAATCTAGTTTAAAGAAATTGGATAGTGTTTGCATTCAAAATCATAGAGAATTTGACTACTGAGTCAAATACCGAACCAGAGTCTCGGTATCACTTAATTCATTAGTTTTAAGTGTTCTAATGCTTTAAATCTTGTGGGTACTAAATCTATACAGAATCTAGGTGTGTTACTTGTGTTACTGATCCGTTTCTGATACAGAATCTGGTTTACCGAATATCTACCGAATCTGCTACAGTACCGAACCACTTACCGAATCTGCTACAGTACCGAATCATATACCGAATCTGACATTTTTGTTAGATTATTGTGATTTTTCATCCTAGATTTGTGTAATACCGAATCTTTACCGAATCTACCTCAATTTCAAGTTGTCTACTCAAGATAATCTGATCATTGGATCAGATTCCCGTCCTCCAGTGTTGTTTGATGGCAAGTACACTTAGTGGCTTCACCGTATCACTTAGTACATAGACTACAAGGGTGAGAAAGCAAAGTACATATGGGCTTCTCTGAGAGATGGTCCAGTTATGGATTATCATCCGGATACTGGTATGCCAATTCCAGTCTATGAAATTTCTGTTGATAAACGTGAGAGAGCTCAGGGTGACATAGAGGCAAAGAACATTGTTATGCAAGCTATCCCGTATGAGGTGATTGAAAATGTTGATAGCAACACCACATCAAAAGATATATGGGATGAGATCAAACGACAGCAAGAAGGTTATGACATGTCAGATGTTACTAAATTGAATAAGGCTCTGGGATATTATGAAGATTTCAAGCAGGAACCCAAAGAACAACTCAAGGATACCTACCTTCGTTTCAATGGTGTCCTCAATGAGTTGAAAAGGTGCAAGATTATAAAAGTAAATGCTGAAGTCAACATAAAATTTCTCAAAAAGCTCAATGTTGATTGGCTTCCTTATGGAACCATTGTTCGATCTACCAAAGAGATTGATAAGATGACTATTCATGTGCTTGTTGGAGTTTTTATGCATTACCAACCTGAAGTGTCTAAACTTCAAGAAGGAAGGAAAGAGTCGTCTCCAAGTGATCCTCTTGCTCTCATTGCCAAAAAGAAGAGCAAATCATTTACGACTTCCAAAAGCTTGTCCAAGAAAGTGCTTGTTGAAAAATCAACTGATTCTGAAGAGTTGAATCTTTCTGATGTTGATGATTCTCACCTTGAGTTAGTCAAGATGGCATCCATGTTCACCAAAGCCTTGAACAAACACAAGTTCAAAGGCAAATCAAGCAATCAATGCAAGAACTCATCTTCATCCTCCTACTACAAGAAACCTGATCAATCAAAACAACAACGTGCTGATGATTCCAAGAAGGATGATTCCATCTGTTTCAATTGTGGGAAAGCTGGTCTTTACTCTCGTGAGTGCAAGATGCATAAGAAAAAAGATGCAGCTTACTACAAGAAGAAAATATTGATGGCAAAGATTCTGGAAACAGGAGGAGAGCTGAAACCGGTTGATTATACTTGGTTTAACTGGACTGATGATTCAGATTTAGAGGTGGAACATGCAAATATTTGCAAGGTGACCAAGATCATCAAAGCAAATGAATCAATGGAGAATTCTGACTCAACATCCGATGATGATGAGGTATAATCATCAGTAATCTCACCTGATTTTATAAAAGTGCAAAATGACATGATGAAGAATCTGGTCTCAATGTCAAAAGAAGTTAAAGGTTTAAAATCTGAAAACAAGTTTTTGAAAGATAAAATCAAACTTTCTGAGACCAGACCATCTTCATCTAAATTACAATCGGAATTGCAAAGATTGACTGTTCAACTCAGCTCTACGGAAACTGAGTTGGAAGATCTTAAAAAATCAATTCATCCGATTAAAGTCGAAATGACAGATTATCGTCTAAAATTGGAATGACTTGCAGAAAAAGTTCAATTTTTAGAAAAAGATCTTTCTGATTTGAAAACTCAACATGAACCCACACTTTCAAAGCTAAACAAAAAAATTATTCAATTGGAAACATCATAATTGAGAAGAACACTGAAATTTCTTCATTGTCAAAAGAGTCTCTTCAAATGAAAGATCAACTTGCTCGATATGAGGAAAAACTCTATCGTACAGAGCAATCTAAAGCTATCATTGATATGGAACTTTCAAAACAAACAATTTTTATGAATAGACCAAAAACGATTCATGGTTAAAAGTTGGGGTTGGGTTATGAAGATCCTCAGATCTTAGATAATGCTTTCAAAAAGATTCTAGGATTATATCATTCTGATTACTTTCAAGCTGGTTTACCATCTCATTTTGTGCATGCTTTTGATGCTGATTTTAATGATATTATTGTTAATCGCAAATCTAGGAAATATCATCAAATTAGCTTAATGTATGAGAAAATCAATGCTAAAATGGGTAAATCAAATCCTGATTTCTTGAAGGAACTTGTTGAAACTGAAAAGAATATGCAACGTAAAAATTATGTGCCTAAGCGTAGACTGGTTTATATCCCTACACTCATGCTAGAGAAATACATTTTAATGCTTAAGAATGAAGTGTTTAACAAACCTTGTTCTAGCATTATTGCCATAGATGAGGTGTTTGATGAAACAACTTTTGATGTGAAACTAACTATACCGGCCTTACCTGCATGTTCTGATAATGTTATCTGTGAAGACCTAGCACATGAACTAACTGTCTTCTTTGAGACAGAATCCCTAGGTCAAACTGATTTAGATGTAAAGGTAAAACCTCGAGATGAACCAATTGTTGAAAACTTGATAGACTTTAATGCAACAATTGATCCTTTGAATGAATTTTACGCTAGCATATCTGCTTTACACATTTTAAGTCATAAGGTAGATAGACTGGAAAAGGAAAATGTTGAATTGCAACTTAAGTGTCAATCCTTAGAACAAATGCTTGCTTTGTGTGATAAATTGCCATCACTTCCTAAGAAAGAATGTACTTATGACTTTAAGGAAGGTAAAGTGATAATTTCTACTGAAGAATTATGTCTTGATATTAAAAGCTTAAAACAAAAGATAATTCACCTGAAATAGGCTAACACACTTAAGCAATCATTTTCTGTTGAAACCAATGTGTCTGAATGTGTTCGTGGGATTACTAAGATGGGGAAGGGGACAACAACATATAAGGATGCAAAACCCATTACTATTCTTAAAAACCCACTACGTTCTCAATTTAGTAAAAGTGTTTCAAAAGTTGCACCTTCAACGCAATTTGTTGTCAAGAAAGTTCATTCTCAAAATGGTTCTGTGTCAACTGAAAATATTCCTATGATTCCAATGTCAAATAAATCAAAGGAGAGTCTTTTAACAAGATCAGTTAAGTCTGAACAACACACGAGTTCTAAACCTGATTTGAGTGAGTATGATGCAAAGGAACGTAAAATAAAATTGGAAATTTTGCAAAATCAATCATCTCATTTGTCAACTGAAATATTTGGACGTCTAACTAACAGAGGTGTTTTCCGTGTCACAGGTCATAATCCAAATTTTTCTTACAAGTCTGTATGGGTTCCTAAGTCCACGACTAAGAAAGTAGCAAACAAACCAAAGGAATCTTCTAGTCGACCTAGAAAATCATCACATGTTTTTCAATTTTCGTCTGTGAACAAAACATCTGCATGGAATAAGTTGTGTGTTAAGACTTCTGATAACGATGTAAAACTTGATATTGCATATGATGCTTCATGTAATGTGGTTTTAAATGATGCTTTATTATCTAAATTTCATGTTACTTTACGTGATTATCTCATTGTTGATCCAAAGTTTGTTGTTGGTACTAACCGTAGAGGACCCAAGAAACTTTGGGTACCTAAACTCTAGGAAATTAACATTTACAGGGTTTCGACGTCTGTGTTTGGTATATCGATTCCGGTTGTTCTCGACACATGACGGGCGATAAATCCTTGCTTGTTAATTTCGTTGACAAATTCCTAGGAACGGTTACTTTTGAAAATGATGAGATTGCAACAATAACGGGTTGTGCTCGATGCAATCCACCGATGCAAATGATATCCTTGTTGGTAAAGGTTGTGCTTCACTTTATACTATTGACCTCAATGATGCACCATCACATGAAACCATGTGTTTGGCTACTCCTTCAACAAAGGAGAATTCATGGTTATGGCATCACCGGATGTCACACCTGAATTACAAGGGTATTAATCGATTAGTCTCTAAAGACTTAGTTGATGGTATTCCAAGCTTTCAATATGATAAGCATCATGTGTGTCCATCATGTGCGATGGGTAAGCTGAAACGGACTAATCATTCGCTTAAGTAAAGCCCCAGTACTTCATCATCTTTACAATTATTGCATATGGACTTATGCGGACCCATGATGATTTCTAGCCTTGGGGGCCGGAAACATGTGCTTGTCATTGTTGATGATTATACCCGATTTACATGGATTTTCCTTATGCGGACTAAGTCTGAAACCCCTGCCATTATCATTGAGTTCATTAAAAAGACTCAAAGCTCTTTTAACAAACATGTTAAGAGTATTCGAACTGATAATGGGACGGAATTTAAGAATGACCTACTTGATAGTTATTTGAAAGACCAAGGCATTGGACATCAATTCTCTGCTTCACGAACCCCACAACAGAACGGAGTAGTCGAACGACGTAATCGTACGTTGTGCGAGGTAGCTCGAACGATGCTTGCTTACTCCAAACTACCTCCAAAAATGTGGGGCGAGGCCATTTCCACTGCATGTTATACCCAAAATCGCTGCATCATTAATAAACATTTTGATAAAACTCCTTATGAGTTACTATATGGTAGATGCCCGAATGTCAAATATTTCCGTGTCTTTGGTTGTATATGCCATGTGCTTAACAATTTTGACAGCCTCATAAAGTTTGATTCTCAAGGCGATCAGGCCATATTTCTCGGTTATTCTTCGAACAAAGTTGCCTATCGTGTCTATCACAAACGGACAAAGACGATCAAGGAAAGCATTAGTGTAAGGTTCGATGAGTTATCGGGAATGGCTTTTGTACAATTCGGTTTAAAACCCGATCCTAACCTGGCTACTACTTCTTCCGTGCAAAGTTCAATTTTCTTGAAGAAGTGTGTTCCTACGGTAAAAACAGAGGAACTGGATATCTTGTTTGATAGTCTTTATGCTCCTCAATGGAATTCAAATGTTCAAGCCGTACCGGTCACCATCACAGTCAACTACTGTGGAGACTCAATCAAGTCTTTTTGATGAAGATACAACAACAACGGATTCACCTGTTGCTTCTTCATCCTCCCTCTCACCTCCTATTACAGATAATCTTGAACCAATTCAAGATTCATCCGTTGATACAACTCCAGTTGTTTCTCCAGATACTCAAATTAATCCATTAAAAAGTGTTACATCAGCTCAAGTGGATCAAGGCTTAACGTCAACAACGGTTGATGTTTTCATAGATACCACTGATGTACAACCACTTTCACATACCAACCGATGGACTAAAAGTCATCCAATAGATCTTATTATTGGTGATGCATCTGCTGCAGTCTCAACTTGAAGAGCTACTCGGAATATGTGTCTATACACTGCCTTTCTTAGTAAGATTGAACCAACAATGGTTGCTTAAGCTTTACTAGATCCGAATTGGGTAGTTGCAATGCAAGAAGAGATCAATTAATTTGAACGGTTAAAAGTATGGCGATTAGTTCCAAGACCAAAGGGTCAATGACCAATAGGGGTTAAGTAGATTTTTAAGAACAAGAAGGATTCTGATGGAATCGTGGTTCAAAATACGGCACGTCTTGTGGCCAAGGGATATCGACAATAAAAGGGTATTGATTATGACGAAACGTTTGCTCCAGTTGCTAGGATTGAGGCTATTCGTCTTTTCCTTGCATTTGCTTCTCATATGAAGTTTACGGTGTTTCAAATGGATGTCAACACTGCTTTTCTGAACGGTCATCTTCAAGAGGAAGTTTATGTTGATTAACCAGAAGGCTTTGTCGATCCCATTCATCCAAACCATGTCTACTACTTGGAGAAAACTTTGTACGGTCTAAAGCAAGCACCGTGTGCATGGTACGAGACCTTAACAAAGTATTTGCTGGATAATGGCTTCTCTCGTAGAACGATTGATACAACGCTATTCATCCGTAAAAATCACGTCACATTTTTTTTAGGGGGAGTAGATACTTTCTAGGGGGAGCAACTGATTTCTTCTACTTTAGATAACATATTTCAAGGGGGAGCCTTTAGATTTATGTTAACTTCCTAGGTTTATTTTTCAATGGTTACGAAAGGGGGAGGTAACTCATTGATATCATATTTCAAGGGGGAGTTAATTCATTTACTTGGGAATATATCAAAATGGTGATTTGTTTTTCTGTATATCACATTTTGAGGGGGAGAAAAAGGAAGAAAATGAAAAGAAAATTGATTTTCAAAAAGTGAATTTCATAAACTCTTTGCTTTATATCTGAAATAATTCACTAAGGCTTGTAAACATCTCAGTATGCAACCCGTTTTAACAATTAGTATCACTGAAGAATTGTACTTTGTACATAATTCAAAGTTTTTCTAAGTACAAATCTTGTTTTGAAAAAATTCATAAAAATTAAAAAGTTAAATCCAAAAAGATTTGAATTTTACTGAATAAATGCTAATTTTAGCATTATACCGAATCTGACAACCAACAGTACAGATTCGGTAAGTTCAAAATTTTCAAAAAATTGTCTCAGAAATATTTTTCATTGAAAGTGTGATGATCTTGAAAGATTTTTGATAAAAGATCAATCAAAATTTGAAGTTAATTTGTTTAAAATTGAAAAATGGACTCCATTCAGTAAATAAGGCCCATTCAGTAAGGCCCATGTTTTCAAAATCATTCTGTATCTATAAATAGGAGGGTCAAAGTCAAACTTTCTCTTACTTTATACTAATTGCATACCGAATCTAATTAATCTTACTGAGTCTGCCTAATCTACCGAGTCCCGTCTTCTGTATCTTCAAATTATTGGTAATTCGTTGTTTTAATGTAATCTAAGATTCGCATATTATAGATCTGAAATAATTGAGTACTTTTAAACCAGAAAAAATTACAAATAACAAGATTGTGACACTTAATTTTGAAAAGTGTTGATTATACTGAATCTGAGTCAAGTTTCTTAATTCTTAGATTAAACTCTTATGATTTGGATAATTAACATGAAATCTTGTCAAATCTATGTTAAATTAGTTGATCTATCAATTGACCGAGTCTGATTACATGTTTAATTAAGTATTTGATGGATACTGTACATACCGAATGTGTTCTTGATACATACTGATATCGCATATTTTATACACGTTTTCCTTAGCGATATCGATCATAATTTAGTCCGTTTGGATACGATTTGGTGTTATTTTGATAAGAGTTGTGAAAGTTCGAGTCCTAAGACCAAAGAAATGAATTTTGAAGATATTTGATGGGTTTTAATGATTTTATATGAAAGCAAGTGAAAGGGATTGGTTTGATTCGAGTTTGGTTCGAAAACAGGTGATTTTAGTGAGTTTTCAGCTCCGATTCAGCAAAAAAAGGTTTGGAGCGCCGCTCCAAAAGGTGGCGCGCCGCTCCAATGGGCATGAAAATCAGTTCGACAGTTTTTAGGAAACCAGAAGTCAAAATCACAGCATATGGCGCGCCGCGCAAGGTAATGGCGCGCCGCGCGAGTTCCTGGCGCGCCGCGCCACTTTGAGTTCGGTTCAGTTTTTGTTTCCTATTTAAAGCCCGAAAAATACCCTAACTTGACACTTTCGCATCCAGACGATTTCCAGCAGCTTTTTGACGAACTTAGGTGATTTTTGGGGTTTCTCAAGGTCATTCTAACACATCAATCATTCCGGAAATAAGTCTCGATCCGTTTATCGTTCAAGATTCAATCATTAATTAGGTTAATCTCTTTGTTTAAAACAATGAATTCTTCTATTACTTTGATTGTGATTTTTGTTCTAGCCATGATTTTTGGCTAAACTTTTAATGTTTGTCTAGATTGAATATTTGCATGTGTTTGGATGATACTTTGTACTACCTCCGTCTCATTCCAATAGTCCACAGACAAAAAACACGCAGTTTTAGGAAATCCCACTAACTTCATTTCTCCACCAATGAAATATATTCTCTCTCCAGATCCACCAATGAAATACCTTCTTTTCTTTCTATTTATGAAAGTGGACTATTAGAATGAGACAACCCAAAATGGAATAATGGCCTATTGGAATGAGACGGAGGTAGTAGTTTTATTAATTAATGCATGATAATTATGAGTTTTGATTAAGAACCATTCTTGTGGGTGTTGATTATTGTTATTAGGTTGATTAGTGAATCTTGTTTGAACAAAGGGAACCCTGTTTCAATTTAGTGATCTAATTTCCAATTGATTTGTCTTAACCAATTGGGTGCTTACTGGACCAAGGGGGTAAACCGGGTAACATTGATTGAACGAAATAGGGGTGAATTGTGTGGAGCGAACGCGTAACCAATTGAATCTTAATCTTATAATTAGTTAATTACTAAGTCACAAACGAAAGAGGTCTTTGGTGAAAGGGAACCCTAAGTCAATAAATCCTAGTTTGACGTGTTTGCTAAAAGAGAACTCTGGGTAAACCGACTCTGTAATTGCGTGCATTGATAAATAGAACTAGTGCTTAATAACAAATCATCCAACACTGCGAATAGGAGATCTAGGCGAACATTCTTCTATCTATTGAATTCAAATATCTTTACTTTTCGTTGAGTCAGCATTTATTTTTATAAACTTAAAAATACAAAAATATCGTCTTTTACTTTTAATCAATCTTTGATTTGGCTAATCGTTAAACATCCACCAAAACAAACTATCTCGTACTTTCGATTTTCATAGATTAACTTAGTTTATTTTATTAGTACAATCTTAATTCTTACGTTTAAACTGTCCTTGGAACGATTTCGGAATTACCAATTTTATACTATTACACGATCGGGTACACTGCCCGTTAGTGTGTAGTAATCTTTAAACCGGCATTTTCCAGAGATAAATTATATACTAGATTTCACACATCACATACCGAGTATGTTTAAATAATTAACATGTTTTTCTGACTTGATTGAGTTGTTAATTGATTATGATTATGTTTTTACATGATAAGAGACTGAATATGCATGTTTGAGTGATTATCTGTGATTTTTGAAAATATCGAATCTGTTCTTGGCATGTTACCGAGTCTATAATTTGGTACTTTAAATTAATGTGATTTTCAACATTGAAACACTTAACATGTTTAATCTAAGTCTTTGAAATGAAAACTCAAGCTTATTTGGTTACCGAATCTAAAGTTTTCATGAATACCGAATCTGCTTGAATTGTGCTTAAAATTGACTAAGTGTTGTTCTGATTCTTTGTGTTATATAATTCACTTTACATGATGATTGTGTATTGTGATGCGTATCATAAGAGTGTCATGTTTGTCAATTGCTTGTTCATATTGGAATAAATGGTTTTTATAACTTAGAAAATCCATATAAATTATAAAATCTGGAAAATAAAAAGGATTTCAAAGGAAATAAGAATAGAGATATGTGCTTTATGATAACATCTTGTGGTCTTCTATTTCTTATTTATATAGCTAAATGGCGAACAATCATTTCATCAACTCTGAAACCAACATTCCCTGCAACTACTGGACTGCAATTCTAGAGAGGCATACATTATGGCCTGCTCTGAGCTCTACTGCCAATGTGGCTGTGACAGATCTAGAGCTTCTGAATAGAACAATTAGGTTTGTGGAAGCAATATAACCTACTGCTACTAATCTAGAGGGAGAACAAGCTCAATTTGAGTTTGAACTAAGAGGGGTACAAGGAATGAGGAGTATCACAAAGGCTGACTTCAGGAGGATCTTTCAGCTTCCTCTTGTATAAAATGCTCCTGCTTTCCCTGCTACTCAGCAGATGATGTCCTCAATCTTTGATCTTGGTTATATTGGAGCTACTAATGTTCCACTGGCTAAGTTACAGAAGAAATACTTGCACTCAAGGTGGTAAGTGATCTTCTCGATCATCAACAGATGCTTGCTGATGACCTGGAGTGGATCTGACAGCCTGACTGTGCTAATGCTGAGATTGTTCTACTCTTTCACAAGAGTGGAAACTCCGGACTATGTAGAACTTCTATGGGATTTGGTTCAGGCCCAAGTTGATAAACCAAGGGGTTCATACATCCCTTGTGAAAGGTTTTTCTGTATCTTTATCCATGATGCTATAAATGCTTACAGAAATGCAAATATATTTGTACCAGGTACATGTGACGACCCAGGAATTTTTGACCAAATTTAAACTAAATCTTTATATGATTTCAAAACGATAAGCAAAGTCCGTAATGTTGAGTCTCCAAAATTTTTGAACTGTTTATATGGATTTAGTTAATCCTTTGCTATGCCTGACAATTCACGAACAATTGTGTGTAAATAAATATGTATGTATGTATATATATATATATATATATATATATATATATATATATATATATATATATATATATATAATATTTTGAGATAATAAAATACGCTTTAATCAATTAGAATTAAAAATGTAAAATGATAAATAAAATAATTAAGTTACTATTAAAATGAATACATATAAATGTATATATATGACTTATATTATTATATTGAAATATATATATGTAAATGTTAAAAATTCAAATATGTTACTTTATAGAATAAGTATTACATAAGTAATGAAATGTAAAGTTAATATATTATTTGAAATTACAAGTTAGAATATAAATGATATATCAATATTATTATTATTACTTTCATTATTATTACTAATGTTAATGTTAATATTGATATTAATATTTGTATTATTAATAGTATTAATTTTAATATGAGATATAAATATATATATAAAACTTGTTATGTATAAGTTGTTCTATTATTATTAATATTATTATTATCATTAATAATACTAATATTATTATAACTAATTTTATTAGTATAATTAATAATAGTACTATTATCATCATTATTATTAAACTTATTATTGTTATCATTGTTAATATCATTATAACTAGTAATAAAGTTATAATTTTAGTATTATGTTAATTTTAGTATTATTATCAGATATTATTATTACCATTATTATTAAGAATTAATATTGTTATTATTATTACAAATTATTATTATTATCATTATTATAGTTATTAGAAAATAACACAATTTAATTATTATTATTATTATTATCAATATTATTACCATTTTTATGATTATTAGTATTATCATTATTAGTATTATTATTATTAGTATTATTAATATTATTATTATTATTCTTATTAGTATTATTATTATAATCATTATTATTATTAATATAATTATTAATTATTAATATTAATAAAAACAATACGTACAAAAAAAATTTGGAATCAGATTCAATTTTCAATCTCCATCAATCTGTTTTAAAATTTTGTTTATGTCTCCTAATCTGTTAAACATCTAGATCTATCGTACCATTTGGTTTGAAATTTGCAATCTGATTTATTTATTTATTTACCAATCGAATATTGTCTGTCGACAAATTTGACTATAACTTAAGCAAATTGTTTAGTAATATGGTTTAACTCACTCATTCCTTTCATCACCAGTATCAATTATCAATTTAACTAGTTTAATTTATCGAATTTAAACAGAAAATTAATGTTACAGCTTCCTCTTCCTCTATTGTTGGTTCGTTTTTACATAAGCTCGATTTTGAAATCAATTACAAAATGTGATAATACAGTTTTGTTAGGATTTTGTTACTCGAACTTTCTACAAAATCTCGTCTTCCAATTCATTATATCGAGTCTTAATTTTAGAGTCAAAGGTAATATCTAAAAAAGTTAAAACTTGTATTCATCATAAAATTCGTAACAGTGTTGATGTTTTAGGTTTAATTGATGATTCAGATAGTTTCTAATATCGATTTAGAACCTTTTTCATTTAGATACCATGGTCTGAAACATCCAAAAATTTGATTTTGATGATTGAGTTGTGTTCTTGATGTTCAAAGCCACTGCAACGTTTTTTTTATTTTTTTTATTTTCTGTTTTAACCAAACAGCTCAACCACATCCCAATCGTTTCTGTTTCACTTACACTTCTAAATTCAAACAAATCAAATCATTAGTATGTTAGTTTTTGGTTTCTGGTTGAGTGGTTATGTGAAGAAGAAGAAGAAGAACATATAGGGTACGGTTTATATATAAAGGGATGGGTTTTTAATTCAGATACATGACAGAAGGAATGGTTAGGGTGTTGTGTGTAAACGGGAGGTCTCGGGTTCGATTCCGGCTGGTGGCAGTTTTTTTTTTAAAAACCGATTATTGAGGTAGTTTTCATTTCAAAAATTATTATTATTATTATTGTTAATATAACTAGAATGATTATTATTATTATTATTATTACTGATATTATAATTATTATTATTATTATTACCATGATTATATGTAACATAACCATTATTATTGTTATTAAGATTATTAATGTATTTATTATTATAAATCTTGTCATTTATGTATTAGTTATCATCATTATTATTATTATTATTATGATACGATTAAAGTATAAATAAATATATTGTTATTATTATTATTTTTATTATTATTATTATCATATTTATTTTAACGACTAATATATGTATTATCATTATTGTTATGTGAACATAAATACTATGATTAATATCACTATCTATTTTGCTATTAGGTAATATCATAAGTATTATTAATGTTATTATTAGTATTAGTAATATTGGTATAAGTATTATTATGATTAGGATTATTATTATTGTTATTATGAAAATAATACAAACTATTATTACTATGGTTAATATTAGTATTAGTAACATTTTAGACTTATTATTATTATTGTTATTATTAACAAAAGTATTATTATTATTATTAAGATTACCATTAGTAATAAGACTGTTATAATTATTATTATATCAAGTATATAGAATTATTAATCCTATTATCATTAATATTAGTATTATCATTATTATTATTTTATCACTTCAATTATTATCTTGTATTATTAAAATACTGTCTTAACAAACAAATGATATATATATATATATATATATATATATATATATATATATATATATATATATATTTATATATATTACATATAACATAACAAAAATTAATATTTTTATATACAAAATGAATATAAGAAACATATATATATATATATATATATATATATATATATATATATATATATATATATACTATTAATATAAAAAGAATATAACTAATAAATTTATATATATTTGTTCGATTACAATTATGTATATTAATAAATATATAAATGATATAGGTTCGTGAATCCGAGGCCAACCCTGCATTGTTCAGTATCGTCGTACGAATATTTTTACTACAAAATATTGTGTCGTGAGTTTCATTTGCTCCCTTTTTAAATGCTTTTGCAATATATATTTTTGGGACTGAGAATACATGCGCTGCTTTTATAAATGCTTTACGAAATAGACACAAGTAATCGAAACTACATTCTATGGTTAGATTATTGAATCGAATATCACCCCTTTTAGCTTGGTAATCTAAGAATTAGGGAACAGACACCCTAATTGACGCGAATCCTAAAGGTAGATCTACGGGCACTAACTCCCCCCATACTGGAAAATGGTATGCTTTAGTACTTCGAGTTATTCATACAGATGAATTTATGTTTTGGGGATATTCTATATGCATTTTATTAATGTCGGTTACCAGGTGTTCAATCCATATGAATAATTTTTAAACACTTGCGAGTGTATGATTATTGAATAATGAAAATCTTGTGGTCTATTAAAATTATGGAAATGATTGATTATGATAAACTAATGAACTCACCAACCTTTTGGTTGACACTTGAAAGCATGTTTATTCTCAGGTATTAAAGGAATCTTCTGCTGTGCATTTGATCATTTTAGAGATATTACTTGGAGTCATTCATGATATATTTCAAAATACGTTGCATTCGAGTCGTTGAGTTCATCAAGGATATTATTAAGTCATTTACAGTTGAATATATTATGAAATGATATGCATGCCGTCAACTTCCGATGTAAAGAAAGTTTGTCTTTTTAAAAACGAATGCAATGTTTGAAAAATGTATCATATAGAGGTCAAATACCTCGCAATGAAATCAATTATTATGTAACGTTTATAATTGATATGAACGGGGTATTTCAGTTGGTATCAGAGCGGTGGTCTTAGCGAACCAGGTCTTGCATTAGTGTATCTAGCTGATAGTTGTTGAGATGCATTAGTGAGTCTGGACTTCGACCGTGTCTACATGTCAAAAGTTTTACTTATCATTTTGTGTCAAAAATTACCTGATTATCATTCTTAGTCTAGACACATCTTACTGCATTGATTGCATGAATAGCGTATAGATAAAAATTCATATCTTAGCGTATCTGCTAAATCATATATTAACGTATCTGTTACTGTAAACTTTGCCTGATATATTCCGTAAATTCCTCCGTAATCTACGAAATCTTTTGTTCTATAAATATAGATATTCTATGTAATTAGAATATCATCCGATAGCCGGAAATCATTTCATATCGAAAAATCCTTTATTCAATCGTACTAAATAGAACTCGCCACTAGTTCAAGTTCTTCGAAATCCGACAGCTATTCCGATATGGAGTTTCACTCGAGCTCCGAAAGCAGTGTGAACGAAATAGATCAACCAATTAGCCATCATCTATTCTGGATGAATTGGGGATGGGTTCATAGTCTACTTAATCATTGGAGACAAGAAGAAGGTGATCCCTTTCATCCATCATATTGCCTCTTGGCGATGAACCTGAAGCACTTACCGGCGAACTTATCCGAAACACCATTTTCACTCTCATTTCCAGAATAGCTCGCAACGATTATATTCTATCCACAATTCTAAACCTTATTCATCCACTCGTTTCGACCGACAATCATCCCGGAATAATGGAAGAAGTCAACGAGCTTCGCGCTAGAGTAATCAATTTAGAAAACACGGTGCAAAACTTACCAGCTTCAACAACATCACCGGCACCAACAGTACCACCAACAACCCAAGTTTCAACATCACATGCCTCAACATCTCATTCTGTACCTCGAGTATAATCATCGTGCTACATGGCGTTCTACATCATTTATCTTCGTTCGACATGTTGGTTATGTAACCTCCAATGTTTTAGAGATTATGTACTCTAGTTCTAACCGTAAACCAAATGAGTTTAATATCATATTAACTCATTAAATCCATGATTATATCTGAAGAAAATATATATGTATATATGTTTTCATAAACATTGTAATTAAAAATTCATTTGTACAAACTGTTAATGGCAAAAATATTTTAACGGGTAGGTAATACCCGAGGAATATTTAGATTTCACATTAATAAGTTACACTGTACATTCTTCGAATCTGATTCAACAGTCATTTACTATCATACTTACATCCACAGATATACGTATCCATTCATCGCAGAATAACTATTTTCATTCAAATTCATATTTAGATTTTGACCTATCAGAATCCAACATGTGGCATAATGAAGAAAACATTGGACAGAAATAAAATTTGTTAGAAACAAAAAAATTAACTATGAGAAATTCTGTTAAGAATCCACGCTAACTATTCCTAGCTAACTGTTCCTAGCTAACTGCTAATTCCCTATTACAGTTTAATTATCGCAATTTATTTATCGCAATTTTAATTCTCGCAATTTTATTTATCGTTATTTAATTTCAGTTATTTATTTTACGCACTTTAAATATCGTCGGATAAATCGGGACACATATACAATGTTTTGACATATCATATCGACTTCATCTATATATATTATATGGAATAACCGTAAGTCACTCTATATGCTGTAATGTTTGAGTTCACATATAAAGGGTCGAGGTTGATTCTCAAATAATATATATACTTTGAGTTGTGATCGAGTCTGAGACATGTATACAATGGGTCACGATACGTATTAATTAATTCGAATATTATATATTAAACTATATATGAATTATTGACTTACTAACTGTGGACAACCAACATTGGACAATTAAATGAATTAAAATATTGATTATAACATATGAAACTATACATTTCTTCAAGTTTGCCACTTGATTTCATCTTAAACCTCATTTGTATCTTGACGATTACAATCGACGTTCAAACCGTTCATGATTCTTGAAAACATCTCAATAGAGAGGATGAACCAACCGCACTTCATCTACGAGAAGAAAGATTTAAGCAATAATCATGCACCTGGAAAATTCCCGGAAACTAAGTAAAAGTTTAACAAGAATCCGTATCAGATCCTGTAAGCATTATTATTACCCAAAATAACTTGATAATCCCTTTCAAAGTTGCAAATTTTGTCACAGCTTCAGCAAGTCAACTTTGACTTTTCGTTTGAAACAACCTTATTATAACCTTGATATATATGTGTGCTCTTTTATTGTTACCGGGGAACCTTTTATATTCCACCATATTACCAGCAGACGTACCAGCAACCTCGTTGCTCCTTGGCTTAAATCTCTCCGACCAATCACTATATTTATCTATTGAAGTCTTATTATGAACTCATCAGCATCTTGTAATGATAATTACCATACCAAATAACTGGAGACATCAATCGATAATCTCGAATTTCTCAGCGATTCCATGACAACAATTATATATATATATATATATATATATATATATATATATATATATATATATATATATATATATATATACATATAACTTCTATCCCCTGGATTTACGAACCTCAATTCTGAATTTTTGAAAAGCGCTTTAGCCTATGAATCAGTTTTCTGAGTTTTGAAAAAGCTGACGAAGCAGTGAAAACTAAAGACTGCCTTAACAGTCAAAGTTGATGAAAAAGAATGGAGTGTCTAAAAAGCTCAAAGATTTTGATACTGAAAAATGAATTGAGCAAACCATGAAGGAGACTCTGAACAAATCATAAGGACTAAACTTGTACATAAAGAATACTGATGATACTGATTCTGATGAAATCTCTAGCGAATATCTTGCTCCTTAACTATTCTAAATCCTTGCGGAAGAATTTTCTTTAGTAACCTTCGATCTTAGAAATTCCAAAATATCATCATAAATATCTTCGATATTTCTGAAGATATTTTCATAACCATTCTTATCTAAAATCATTTATCTCATCGCGTTATCTGTATCACATCATAAAGGAAACTGTGTTAGTTTCTAAATTTTGAAACCTTCGAGTTAAAGTATGAATGTTTTTGAAGTAGTGTTGGGAACTGAAGCATGAGTTAGTATAGTATAATGACACTTGATCAACGTGATTATATTACAGTAAGTCATGCTGAGTTTCAAATGGAACGTGATGATTCACAGACCATAACATCATCATGTACCATGTACACGACTCTTGCATTCTATCTAGTATATAAACATATCAAGAAAATAATTTCTTGATAGTTCTATCTTTTCTCTTGAATTCCGATAATTTAACTAATCAAGATCGTGCTATTACAATTTTTTTTCTTAGAACTTTAACTATGTTCATTCCGAAATTCATATCTACGAATTCTGGACCATTATCCGTTTGACTTGAAGTCTGGAAGAGAAAAGAAAAGTATGGGGCTCCGAAATATAAGGGAAGATATAAAACTCAACCACAACCCATAAATTTCAAACCGTGAATATCAATGTTTATCGCAATATAAAGACACAGGAGAATTAAAAACACTATAACTCCCAAGGGCGAAGTAGAAGTAAACAGATTCCTCTGGTGGAAGTTGAAAAAGGAGATTGATTGTTGCAATAGTCAGGATAAGGACAAAGATCAGAACTGGATTAAGCATTTTTACAATCTTTTGAATTTGAGATTTGAGTATAGGAATGGTAAAAGTAATGGAACGGGAGAAGTTAAACTTAATCTTTAACGGGTAGGTACTGTGACGACCCGGAAATTTTTGACCAAATTTAAACTTAATCTTTATATGATTTCGAAACGATAAGCATAAGTCCGTAATGTTGAGTCTCCAAAATTTTTGAACTGTTTATATGGATTTAGTTAATCCTTTACTATGCCTGACGATTCACGAACAATTATGTGTAAATAAATATGTAAATATATATATATATATATATATATATATATATATATATATATATATATATATATATATATATATATATATATACATATATATATATATATAAATAATATTTTGAGATAATAAAATACGCTTTAATCAATTGGAATTAAAAATGTAAAATGATAAATAAAATAATTAAGTTACTATTAAAATGAATACATATAAATATATATATGACTTATATTATTATATTTGAATATATATATATATATATATATATATATATATATATATATATATATATATATATATATATATATATATATATATATATATATATATATATATATATATATATATATATATATATATATATAAATGTTAAAAATTCAAATATGTTACTTTATAGAATAAGTATTACATAATTAATGAAATGTAAAGTTAATATATTATTTAAAATTACAAGTTAGAATATAAATGATATATCAATATTATTATTATTACTTTCATTATTATTACTAATGTTAATGTTAATATTGATATTAATATTTGTATTATTAATAGTATTAATTTAATATGAGATATAAATATATATATATAAAACTTGTTATGTATAAGTTGTTATATTATTATTAATATTATTATTATCATTAATAATACTAATATTATTATAACTAATTTTATTAGTATAATAGTACTATTATCATCATTATTATTAAACTTATTATTGTTATCATTGTTAATATCATTATAACTAATAATAAAGTTATAATTTTAGTATTATGGTTAATATTAGTATTATTATCAGATATTATTATTACCATTATTATTAAGAATTAATATTGTTATTATTATTACAAATTATTATTATTATCATTATTATAGTTATTAGAAAATAACACAATTTAATTATTATTATTATTATTATTAATATTATTACCATTTTTATGATTATTAGTATTATTATTATTAGTATTATTAATATTATTATTATTCTTATTAGTATTATTATTATAATCATTATTATTATTAATATAATTATTAATATTAATATTAATAAAAACAATACGTACAAAAAAAAATTGGAATCAGATTCAATTTTCAATCTCTATCAAACTGTTTTAAAATTTTGTTTATGTCTCCTAATCTGTTAAACATCTAGATCTATCATACCATTTGGTTTGAAATTTGCAATCTGATTTATTTATTTATTTACCAATCGAATATTGTCTGTCGACAAATTTGACTATAACTTAAGCAAATTGTTCAGTAATATGGGTTAACTCACTCATTCCTTTCATCACCAGTATCAATTATCAATTTAACTAGTTTAATTTATCGAATTTAAACAGAAAATTAATGTTACAGCTTCCTCTTCCTCTGTTCTTGGTTCGTTTTTACATAAGCTCAATTTTGAAATCAATTACAAAATGTGATAATACAGTTTTGTTAGGATTCTGTTACTCGTACTTTCTACAAAATCTCTTCTTCCAATTCATTATATCGAGCCTTAATTTTGGAGTCAAAGGTAATATCTAAAAAGGTCAAAACTTGTATTCATCGTAAAATTCTTAACAGTGTTGATGTTTTAGGTTTAATTGATGATTCAGACAGTTTCTAATATCGATTTAGAACCTTTTTCATTTAGATAACATGGTCTGAAACATCCAAAAATTTGATTTTGATGATTGAGTTGTGTTCTTGATGTTCGAATCCACTGCAGCGTTTTTTTATTTATTTATTTTCTGTTTTAACCAAACAGCTCAACCACATCCCAATCGTTTCTGTTTCACTTACACTTCCAAATTCAAACAAATCAAATCATTAGTATGTTAGTTTTTGGTTTCTGGTTGAGTGGTTATGTGAAGAAGAAGAACATACAGGGTACGGTTTATATATAAATGGATGGGTTTTTAATTTAGAAATACATGACAGAAGGAATGGTTAGGGTGTTGTGTGTATACGGGAGGTCTCGGGTTTGATTCCGGCTGGTGGCAGTTTTTTTTTTTTAAAAAAACCGATTATTGAGGTAGTTTTCATTTCAAAAATTATTATTATTATTATTATTATTATTGTTAATATAACTAGAATGATTATTATTATTATTATTATTATTATTACTGATATTATAGTTATTATTATTATTACCATGATTATAAGTAATATAACCATTATTATTGTTATTAAAATTATTAATGTATTTATTATTATAAGTAATACAACCACCCGGGCCAGCTAATCCTCCACTTAGGGTAAACCTCAAACGTTCTAGGGTAGTTCACCAAGCTCAACCTGTGATGATCAGGGAACCTAGTTCACCTAGGATTGAACCAACCCTTTCAACAACACCTGAGGGAAGCAGTGACACTGATTCTTCAGCAACTGAATCATCTCCTGAACATTCTCATAAGAGAACACGATTTATGCCCGATGAGGTGATTCAGACTCCGCCAACCCAACGAGTAACTAGATCTAAGACTTCGACACCTATCGTCCGTCAAACAGTTACTCCAATCATTGGTGATACGGACCAAGACCTAGAGCGTATTAGGTCACCCTCACTCATTTCTTTATCACATCCAATAATAACAGTAAGCCCTACACTAAATGAAGCGCAAGCTTCGGTAGGCAAGAGAGCTAAATGCACGAATGGTAAAAAGACCAATCAGCCCATCCAATCTAAACAAGACTTAATAATAAATCCTACACAGAAAGATGCTTCGGCATCTAAGGAAGTAAAGTCTTCCTCTGCAGTAAAGTCTGCGTTGACTCAATCGATTGAGGAAACTCAATCATTGAAGTCCAGAACGGCCGAAGGGGAGCCGAAAAGTCTTGAAAAGGCACCCTGCGTATCGGCTGGAAATCGTCCTGTGCCTCAACGTACAATATGGTCTCGAGGTCCGGCTTATCTTGATGAGGGAGATCTTCCACGTCCCATGGAAACGAGTCAACATGACAATCCTTCGTGATATTTATCAGACTTCCAGCAGACTGATCCCTTGGTTCAAGAAATTGATCCATTGGTTCAAACCACTTCTCTTTCGAATTTTGAATCTCAGGGTCTGGAGGAAGAGTCTTTAACTAAAAGAGATGTGCTACATCATGGTATATCAATGATTTCAGGAGTCAAAGATAGAAATATCTCTACGAGATCTAAACCGACAGGTAGTTCTACTACTTTGTCAGAGTCCCATGAGACTAAAGTCATGGAGGCGGATGCTTCGAAAGAAACTTCACCGGCGACAACTCCAGTTGTTGCCCAACCTCCATCAGAAGGGGATATCATAAATCTAACTAGTAGTATATATCACCCTACATATAAGAATAATACTGCACGTATATCCTTACCTGCCCTTACGGCAAATCAAACACTTCCACCGACATCGCCTTCAATAGTTGTTGCTGATGCTGATGTTGTTCATGGTTACACCGTTGTTTCACCAACTGTATCACACCCCCAATTAGGGCATGGGTGAATGTGACATTAATATCAAACAAACCAACATATTATAATATACTAGAACAATACTAAATGATAAAAACAAACTTTGTTGAGTACGCAGCGGAAAATGAAATGTCGTTACAATAATGGGAATTACAATAAACTAATTGTTTCAAATGCAAGAATAATAAATGCGATATCTCTTGATCCTAAGTCCAAGTAGCATTACATAAGCAGTAAGCAAATAAGCTTGATCAATCGGCACCTGAGACAAACATGCTAAAGTGTCAACCAAAAAGGTTGAGTGAAGTTCATAGGTTTAACAAAGATGTTTGACCGTTGTTTTAGACCACAAGATTTAGTTTATAAAGTTGATCTCGCAGATCAAAATGTTGTGCTATTTCGTGATATTTAGACTAAACGTTCAAGTTTACCCCAATGACAAGTTGTGTCTGTCCTTGTCGGTTTAATTTCATTATTAAGTAATACAATGACTTGGTCAAATGTATCGGGGATGTTACTCCCGATAGGTCTACCCCTAATAATTAAGCATGCGTTCAACGAGCAATTAAAAATATCACTGTAGGAACTTAGTCGGACATAGCCGGGTATAGCATAGTTTAACAGTTTGGTACTTGTGTCTAAATTGTAAAATGTAAAAAAACAGCATGTGTCTCACCCCAAATTAAGTAAGTTTGCTAGTAATAAAGAGTGGGGCTATGAATTCACCTTAGTAAGTAGAGAGGGACAGTTATTCCTCGGAATAGAAAGTTGGATGAACATAAGCAGAAAGTTAACCTAAGGACATTTAAGAGTAGTTAAGTGTTTTGCCCAAGTTTAAGTTTAGGTATGAAAGTGTTTTAAGTATAGTTCATTTTACTAAGTTTTCATTCCTAGTATGTTTCCACTTTTAGAGAGTTTCCATTTTTAGTAAGTCTCCACTTTTAGTAAGTTACCATTTTTAGTAAGTTAGTGTTGAACACTAGTGAGTTGTCCTTAATAAGTCTAACACCTATTAAGTGTGAAAAATAACTAAGTGTAGGATTACTATAGTCGGGTTGATATAGTGGATCGTACCCAAACATTTATGCTACCGCCGAGTCACCAAGATGATCCATTGTTACCGGTTGGCCCAGGATTTCTGGACCAAAATCTAAGTTTGGCATTCGAAATCCACAAGCGTCCCATAGTGGTACCAAGGATTACCCTAGGCCTTAAGTAGCGTTGATGTTCAAGTGACTTCACGTTATCGTGGATGACTATTGTAACATAAGTATTATAATATAAGTAGTATATTATAAGTGTTAGTAATAGTATAAGTGTATAAGTGTTATATAGTAGTAATAGTAGTATTAGGGTTTAGTAATAAGTAGTAGTATTAATTAATTAGGTTTAATTAATTAAAGTAGTATTAAATAATTAATGTTTGTGTAATAAATGTTTAGGTTTAGGGTTTACTGTAGCAATGATTAGGTAATGATTAGGGTTTTAATTAATTAAAGTAGTATTAGGGTTTTAGGGTTTTAATTAATATATTAGGGTTTAGTAAATTAGGGTTTAGTATATATATATATATATATATATATATATATATATATATATATATATATATATATATATAATTCATCTATATGTATATATATAGTATTTTTATTTTATTTTTTAAACCGTATATGTATGTATGTATATATAAAATATATTTTTTACATGTATATATATATGTATCGATTTGTATATGTATATATATGTTTATTTTGTTTCCATAATTAACACAAACAAATCTTTATCTAATCACCTAGGTTTTAAAGATCAAATTTCCTTTTCCCTTTTTTTTCTTTTGGTCGACATACATATACATACATATTTAATTTGTTTTTTATATATAGATCTATGTGTGTTCATGTGTATATTGTATATGTTTATGAATTAACAAGTTTATAACATGAATATGAATTAAACAAAGAACAAAGATTATGTAAATAAGTTAGGGTTTATGTTATACCTTTGAAGATTCGAAGATGATAACAAAAGAAAGATGAAACACTTGAAGATTGAAGATCAAAGCACTCTAACAACCAAGAACACCTTGAAGATTCTTGAAGAACTTCGAAGAACACGAAGAACAACTTGAAGATCACTTGGAAAACCCTTGAAGGTGGTGGTAGATTTCGATGGTGGTGGTGGTGATATTTTCGGTTTTGGTCGAAAATTAGAGAGAGGGAGAGAGATTTGATTGTGATTTGGTACAAAGAAAAGGTTTAGGTTAAGCCTCTATTTATAGGAGTGTTAGGAAAATTCTAGAATTAGGGTTAGGGTTAAATTTACTTAGGGAACAAGTTAGCTTGAAGAGGAGGTTAGGGTTGCTTGGTTTGGCCGAAAATTTGGAGGGCAAAACGGTAATTTTATCCCCTCCAAATCGGCTAGGGTTTAAGGGGATTAGGGTTTAACTTTTTCACTTAAGTCCTTGTACTTTAGATTAGCTTAAATGGTTCCTTATTTATCCAAGTTTAATTATTTTAAGTACACAAGTTTTAAAGTTATTTATTTGTTCACAGAAGTTTATTAACTCATTATTTTTATCTTTTTATTAACTTGTTAATTATTACATAAAGTTAATTAATATAATTCTTAACAATCATTAATTAAAGTATAATTGTTAAGTTTAATTATATAGTTGGGCATTTAATAAGGAAAAGTATAGAATGGAAAAATGAGGGTCGTTATAAACTGGGTCACCTTCTCAGATTTCAAATAGATATGGATTTAGATATCTCTCTAACAATGAGGTGGAGGAACTATATCTTGCTGAGTTTGCTAAACGAACCGATCTTGATGAAGTTCGTGAAAATATGATGATTTATCTTGAGCAAGCAAGAATAGTATATCCTTTATCTCCATGTAAGTCACCTGGACCAATTCACATGCCTGACCATGATGATTTCGATCCCGACAATCTTCATGAGGGGGAGAATAGACAAGGTGGTTATCGGTCCAGTGGTTTTCAAAGATCAACTCATGAATCTGGTTCATCTAGTCAACATAAGGATCACGATGTTGTTGATATATCTGATTCGGAAAGTGATGAGATTGAGGAAATTCAATGTGAGAGTTATTTAGATGAATCGGGAGGTCAGAGAGAGGGTGACTCAGGGATGCTAATGATTATGGATTCAGCTAATCAAACTGAGAATATGAGAGCTCAAGAGGACAATCAAAATTTTGATAATATTGAAAATATTTTGAAGGGGTCGTCGAGTGTTGCCAATGAATTCAATGAACATCAATTTGTTAGCTTGACATCTCCAACCGATGAATTTGGAATACACTTTGAAAAGGAGATTTTCTCTAATGGCAAGGAAGATACTACGACTCCTCCTCATCTAAATATTCCATTTCAAATTGCAGAGATTGTTCTTAAGTGTGATGCTGATTTCCAACTTAGTGAGGATGAAGAGAAGATGATTCTTCGTTCACCATTCATTGAACAACAAGCTTATAGAATCTATGGTGATTCTGATCTCGTTCTTTCTGCATCAATGAGTGTTCTGGGTGCATGGAAATATCATAAGAATCCAGAATATCTCAAAGCTTATCTGAGTGTTCGCGACAAATTTAAATTGAAGAATGAAGAGAAACTTCAAGAACAGTGAAATTTAGAGATCAAAAGCATCAATAAGATTTTAATGATTAACCAGGATGGAGTGAAGATGCCATTATTTCAAGTGACAAGAATGGATGATGAGGATTATCAGTTCTCTGAAGTAGATTTTGATAAACTAAAGATAGACGACATTATTTTCATCTACAATTACTTGATAGACTTGAATGAATCTGCAACAGTTTATCATGCTACTGCGATGAAGGCAGTCTACAGATTTATTCTTGACTCAATGAGATGGATGTCTGTTCACGACTTTCAAATGGGATTAGAATCTGTACACAAAAAGCTTGGAATCAAACCGCCGAATCAAGTGATTGAAGAGCTAAGATACATGTCCTTACTTGAAGTAAGTGATTGTCCATATGAGTTTGCATTTGTCAATTCTCACTATACAAATGTCTTCATCAGAGTCTCAGATTTCAGAAGATACTCAGACGAAACGTTGATGTATGATTTAAAATACTTAAGATGGAGACTGATCAATAACTGCTATTCAACTGAAGATAATGAGATTGTCAAATACATTCTCACGAGACTGAAGAGTCGTCTCAAAACAAGAGTGAACATACGAAGATATGAGAATATCAAGGGATTCAAATCCAAAGTTCACTTCAGAGGAACAAAGTTCCTTTAGATGTTTTAAATAGGATTATATTGTAAAAAGTTCACATTTAACACTAAGGGGGAGATTGTTAAAACCGCAAAGTTGTATAGTGTTAATGTAAAATATGCTTAAATGAAGGTTTCTTAGAAGAGGGATATATCAGGAACCTAAGTAGTCCTAATTAGATAGCCATTGCATCGTAAATGAGTTCTAGAAGCTGTGAAATGTAAATCTTATTGATTCTCACTCATACCGAGTCTCCTTCATACATACCGAATCTCATTATAACTAGTCTTTTCTTCTAATCTCAACATGATCTGACCTATCAGAAGCGACTTTCAGAAAAATTTTATTTGTGGAAGACCACCAAGGTTCGATGTCAAAAGTTTGCATACAGCATTGTCAAGCGTTAACTGTAATTAGTGATGTCGAGTTTCAAATGTGTGTGACATCAAAAATAGTTTCGTATCAAATATTTGTAGACATTACCATGTCTAGTTTCAAATGTTTGTAAACCACAGTTTTAAGTAACGTATTATAGTATCTAAAAAACATTATTCAGAAAAGTATTTCAAGTTCGTTGACCACGAGATTTCAAAAGTACAACTCTAAGTTGCGAAACGTTTACATAATCCATGAGCACCTGAATACTAGCAATGACCAGAGTATAGAAACCGCTATACTCCCTTTACCCCATAAAAATGTTATACACTTGTTCGAGTGTATCTAATGTTCAAAGTAAATGCGCCACAGTTAATATTGTTTGGGCGAGGTTTGTCTAACCTAACGGATCCGTCCATCTAAATTGTGCTTACCCGAAGGTAATAGAAGTATTCAAGCTAGGGGTTTTTTGAACAAACTCAATATGTATAATAAGTACTCATGTCAAACATACAAGCATTTGAAAATGTAAGTATAACAGCGTGTATTCTCATCCCTGAAAACATGTAAAAAGTGGGACTGTAGACTCACCTTTGAAAGCTCTTGAATGAAAAGTAGACAAATAACTTGTACGAATTATAGCCGAGTAATGCAACCTAAGTATACGTATTTAGGTTAGGTTGGTCAACATATAAGTCTTGAACAAAAGTGGTTTCATAGAGTAAGTTGTCTTATTGCTCGACTCGACGCATTTCAAAGTAAAAGTCAACTAATTCATGCAAGTCAAACAAAGTCAACCAAAGTCAAACTTGGTCAAAGTAGTCAACTAAAGTCAACATCGGTAGGTTCATGTCAAATGTTGGTCAACATGTCAAACCTAAGTCAAACAACACGTTTTAGTTCATAAATGGTCAATTACACGATCACAGTTTATCGTCATGCATAACGTTCATGTACATGTAGCAAACGACGCATAATATCACATAGCACGTATTTCATGGCAATATGGCAAACTCCAGATCACAAGTAGAGTCATAATCAATTCCAAAAAGTCCATCCAGGGTCTCATACGATGTCTACATTTCGGGTTTCAGAAGGGAGTTTCTGACGTACTGATCTCGTAATGGCTATAACCGGAGCTAGGGACATGAAATTAATGTAGTGACCCGGAATATTTCGACTAATTTTAAATCAAACTCTCGATACGATATTGTATTTTTCAACACGATAAGCAAAGTCTGTTAGGTTGGATCTCAAAAATTTTGAACTGTTTCATATATTCAATTGACCTTCCACCATTCCAGACGATTCACGGACAACTATTTGTAAATAGTTACATATATATTTAAATATATATATATATATATATATATATATATATATATAATATATATAAATATATATATAAATATTACTTGTAAATATAGAATATTATATTTAGTTGTTTAAAAGAATATAATTAATATATTTATTTACTTAAACTTGTTAATTAAGATTTGTTATATATATATATATATATATATATATATATATATATATATATATATATATATATATATATATATATATATATATATATATATATATATATATATATATATATATATATATATATATATATATATATAGAATGTGTATATTGAAAATGAATGATTTCGAGCCTAATTAGTAAACGTCAGTAACACTCGGTTGACGTTTCGTTAGTTTTAATATAGATATATTACATGTTCATGAAGGACTAAAATAAAAGTTGAACTGTAAACCGATTACAAAGATGTTAGATTTGGTAAAAATATTTTTACCTTTTTAAGTTTAAATATTAGTACTCCGTACATATAAATTGGAACAGAAAATAAATAATTATCGAACCTTTTGGATCAGGTTTCAAACAGGTAATGAGTGAAATAATTAAATATATTTAATTTAAAAATTTGGGATTTTTAGAGACACTTTTATACGTTAACTGTTTAGCAATGCACACGATATAAAATTCTGAGGAAAACCGTCGGTAGAATAAGACAATTATGATGACTACTACTATTGTTTGTGCACTTTTAAGATTCAATTTATTTTATTATACTTATTATTATATTAAATATTACTGTTATTGATTGGTTATTAATTGATTATCTATTTTCACATATAAACATATACATATAGCCTCTAGTTTACAGAAAACGAAATCAACCATATATCTATCTCACCTTTTCTTTTCTATTTTTGACTACCAATACAAACACACTCCATCACCATCTTCCTCCCTTGGTCACCTCCGGAGAACCACCACAACTCACCACCATGAACTCCGTTGAACCATCATGACCCAAAACCATACACTCTCTTTCATTTGTCTCTCTCTCTCTCTCTCTCTATATATATATATATATATATATATATATATATATATATATATATATATATATATATATATATATATATATATATATATATATATATATATATCCTATTTAATCACGGTTAGAACAACAAGAACCATCACCCTCGCCATCATCACTGGTTAACCATCTTCGCCGTTCAAACAACTACCACCGAGACTTCTTCACCACCACTCGCCACCCTAATCACCACCTTTTTAATTATTTATTTTTTTCTTTTATGAAACCATAAACAACCATCACCCATTTAAAACACCAACGATCACATACTCAAACTGCTGCAAGGCTTCTGTGATTCGCATATGTTGGATTACATGCTCGATGTTATGACTTCTGTTTCATGGTTCCAACATTTAAAAAAAAAAACTGTTGCATGCCGTCGCTGATATTTATTTATTTTTTTTTCTTTTCCTCATCGTATACTTCTGCTTAGCTTCACTTCTGTTTTTGTTACAAATCACCTTCTGTATCGATTATCAAAGATGATGATAATGTTAAATGGTAACGCGATGATGATGATGAATAGTGCTTATGATAAAGAAGAACGTGAAATGGGTGAGAATGATGATAAGATAAATGGCGGATAAAAGGGATAGGATAACGATTAGGAAGATGAAGATGATAAATGATTATCACGATTAAATTTAAAAAAAAAAAAAGATGAATAGTCCTGGGTTTTGGTTGAAGAAGAAAGAATAAAAAGAAAGACAGAAATGGGTTATATAGATAGTAGGTTCGTATAATTACAGAAAAATAGAAGCGAATCAGCGGTTTGGAGTGTGGGTGTTGAACAGTAGGTCCTGGGTTCGAAACTAGCTGCTGCGTTTTTTTTTATTTCATTTAGCAACATGGGCTCATGGATTTAATTTGGGCTTCAAGTGTTTAAATGTTGGGCTTGAAAAGTAAATACTGGTTAAATATAAGACAAATATGATATTAATCAGAAAAGAACACATGGATCATTGGTAAATGGTGTTAGCGGGTATCTAGGAGGTCTCGGGTTCGAGCCCTGTCATGGGCATTCTTTTGGAAAAGCTTTAGAAAAAGGGTATACACTTTTATATTTCATTTTTATTTTTATCATCATCATCATCATCATCATCATCATCATCATCATCATCATCATCATTATTATTATTATTATTATTATTATTATTATTATTATTATTATTATTATTATTATTATTATTATTATTATTATTATTATTATTATTGTTGTTGTTGTTGTTGTTGTTGTTGTTATGATTATGATTATTATTGTTATTGTTATTAATATTAGGATTATAGTTATTATTGTTATTAATCTTACTAATATATGTAGTAAGTAACAACTATTATTATTATTAGGTATTAGTAAGATTATGATTAATATTACTATCACTTTACTATTATGTAACATCACTATTAATGTTATTATTAGTATCATTAATAACAATAGAAGTACTATTAAAATTAAGGTTATTATTATAAATGTTATTATGAAACTATTACGAATTATTATTATTATTAGTATTAGTAACCTTTTATTAGAATTATTATTACTAGTAACATAAGCATTAATATAAATATTAATATCATCTTTATTAAAATCATTATTTTTTTACTATCATTAAAAGTTTCATTACTATTATTATCAGTATTATCATTAAACGTTATTAGTATTGACATTACAAACATTATTATTATTGGTAATATCTTTATCATTAATATTAAAATTATCATTATTATTATTATTAGGATTACCATAACTTTTATCATAATTAGTATTATTTTTATCATTATTATTATTAGTACTATTAAGATATCAAATGTAGATTTTCTATATAAAAATATATTTATGACATAAAAATCTAACCATATTATTACTTTTGTAATAAATGTTAGTTATCTATATAAAGATAAATATATCTAATTAAGTTATTAATAAAACACATGATATAAAATAACAAATAAATCACTAATAATTTAAATATCGTATTGATTACCATTACGTGTATTAATATACATGATTGAATAATAGGTTCGTGAATCCGAGGCTAACCCTGCATTGTTCAATATAGACATATGTATTTTTACTACAAAATACATTAGGTGAGTTTCATTTGTCTTTTTACCCTTTATATTTTTGGGCTGAGAATACATGCGCTGCTTTTATAACTGTTTTACGAAATAGACACGAGTAAATTATAACGACCCGGATTTTTCCGATCATTTTACACTTATAAGATTAATATTTACATAAATTAAACCTTACCAACATTATAAGCAATCTAAATTGTTGAGACTTATGTTTTTGAAAAGAGTTTTACACAACGTTTGACCGTCCAATTTGACCGATGATATCACGAACTATATAACATACGATAATTATACGTTTGTGTATATATATATGTATTTTTATATATTTAACATGATCTAAGAATATTTTAACATCTCATTGTGTACTAATAACAATGAGTTATAAGTATATTTTGAGACTACTAACTTAAGTTTTCAAAATGATAACTATATGTGACGTTCTTCGACTTAAATACTTAAAACTTATAATGCTTATACATGTATCTTATAGATATGTATTTTATCACTTTTAAAGGATTTATATACATAAAACAATATAAGTATATTTACAAAAGATAGCTATATTTGAATCCTCGTTCCGTTTTCTCAAGATTTTTATACGTATATCTAGGGTATATGTACCCGTATCATACCCAGCTTCTATACGTATTTACTATTGGTATATACACATCACAATCACTTTATTAGTAGCCATGATTCAGCCAATTTTGGATCTTAGCATGCTTGATTAATCAATTTGGCATATTACAAGACTTTTGCACAATATTACAAATTTATACATCTTTTCACCACCATTTATACTCCATTCCATTTTCATTTTTACTACACATTTTCTCTAACCAAAAACACACTCTTAGGAATCTTAAGTGTTCTTCACAATCTCAGCAAATAACCATGAAGATTTAGCTTCAAAAACAACCCTTAATCATCATAAGAAAATCCATTCAAGAACACTTCAAAAATCCTTTCAAGTAAACAAGTTTACTTCCAACCTTTCATTCCAACTCCACCACTCTTTTGATTCTAGGATTTTTCTCATCTCTTACAGTAACTTTGTCCAAGTAACTTGAGGTAGTAACCTTATTCATAATCTTATTCAATTCATATTCATATAGCTATCTTATTTTGTGGTATAAAATTTTAACAACAAGAACATAGTTTGAATGATTTCAAACTTGTTCGCAAACTAAATAGATCCTTCTAACTTGAATTTTAAAACACTTCAAGACCTGTAATATATCATATTGATATGAATAACAAAATATAACTTGGTTTTACAAAGAACACCTTAAAAACTGAATCTACGTCGTCGGAGTGCAACCGGGGGCTGTTTTGGGTTGGATAATTAAAAACCATCTTAAGCTTTGAATTGGAAGTTCATATTCTAGAAAATTGATATTTCATATGAATATGTTAACACATAAAAATTTCATGGTTTAACTCAAAGTGTAAGTATTTTTAGAAAAATGATCATTAAATATTGTTTTTATGATGGAAAATGATCACTTTCATAAGTTTCACCAAAGTTTGACCTATAACCTATGATTTCGAATACAACCTAAGGTATTTTCAGTTCATATTCTTAAAATTTGACTCGATCCAAGGAAGTTGCAAGTTGAACCAACAAAAACGGAGTTGTAATGAAGAAACTACGACTAAAACAAGATCGGGTATCCGAAGCTAGTTTAGCTACGAAAATATTTGGAGAAAAATTAAATTAATCATATATTTCTAATTAATATGATATTTCATATATATTTACTTATGATTTGATTTTATATATTTCAGGACCACCCGTAAACAACATGAGAAGATTAATCATAAGACCTCATGATTGTACGCAACACGTCATTTGACAACACGGTACTTTATGTACGCAACACGTCACTTGACAACATGGTACCATGGGTCGAGATTAATTCTGATCAATATGAATACGATGGGGTCTTTATTTATTTTATTTAAGCAACTAATTGTGGACCACTAACATCGGACTGCTAACTACGGACTAAGAAAATATTAAAAGTATTAAAAGTATATATATGTATATATATATATATATATATATATATATATATATATATATATATATATATATATAACGATTACTTAAAAAGAAAATATGTTGATATATTATATATATGGTTAGGTTCATGATATCTATCGGAGACCAAGTCGTGATAAATACCTTCAAGGCAAAAGTGAGTATATAGTCCCACTTTTAAACTCTAAATATTTCGGGATGAGAATACATGCATTTTATGATTTACGTTATGGACACAAGTGATTAAAAATATATATTCTACGTTGAGTTGTACCACTGGCATACTTCCCTGTAACTTGGTAACTACTATTTACATGAGGTATTGTAAACGCGAATCCTGTTGATAGATCTATCGGGCCTGACAACCCCAACCGGACTGGACGACCAGTATTCAACGGTTGCACAGTACTTCATTTCGGTGACTACACTTGGTACGGTGTAGTAAGATTTCATAATAAAGGTAATATGCGACGTTGATTAAATGTTAAGTATGGTTATCAAGTGCTCAACAACTTAGAATATTTTTATTAAAACGTTTATATATGAAATCTTGTGGTCTATATTTATAACGCTGCCGGCATTAAACCTATATCTCACCAACTTTATGTTGACATTTTAAGCATGTTTATTCTCAGGTGATAACTAAAAGCTTCCGCTGCAACATGTTGAATTTAAGCAAGATCTTGAGTATGCATATTTGTGTCAAAAATAAAACTGCATATCGGAGGATTTGTAATGTAAAATATGTTGGAGGTCGTATTGTTATTATCACATGTAAAGTTTGTAAGTCTAAGATTATCGCTAAACGATAATCATTATTAAGTTGTTTAAACCTTGTATTTGTAATAAAAGCTATGGTTTGTATTGTAAAAACGAATGCAGTTTTTGAAAAATGTCGCATATAGAGGTCAATACCTCGCGATGAAATCATATGTTATTGTATTCGTCCTTATGGTTAAGGTCGGGTTATGACATGTGGTATCAGAGCGTTGGTCTTAGAGAACCAGATAATTTGCATTAGTGTGTCTTATCGAGTTTGTTAGGATGCATTAGTGAGTCTGGACTTTGACCGTGTTTGATTTCGAAAACTATTGCTTATCCTTGTTGGTTAAAAAAAATTAATATGTAAGTATTATGTGGTATTAACGTGCTAGTTGTTACGTGATAGATGTCTGGCTTAGAACTTTTTATCACATTCAGCGACTCCGAACCAGAATCTTCAGATGGTGTTCCAGTCATTAACCTATCCGACGATGAAAACGATACCTTTGGGGAAGACTCACAATTTTCGGATGAATCAATTGAAGAGGAACCGGAAATTGATCATGAGGAGGAAGAAATACAGGAAATTACGAAAGACAAGTTTGAAAGAGGAAAGAAACGAAAGGCTACTGAATTGGAAAATCCAAATCCCAAGTTTAGTGAGGATGTTGTGGCACCAACTCCACCAGACACTTCCACCCCTATTCCCGCTATTCCTATTAGTTCTATCCCGGCATCCAGTTCTTCAGCCCCTCTACCAAAGCACAGGGAGATAGTCAAGATAACCTATAAGCGGTTTCTTTGAACACAAATGTTTTGGGTTAAATGATGCGTTGTTGCTTTAAACCATGGGATCATATAACGTTTTGTATAATATTACTAGTGTGGTTTGCTTAATGTTTGATGTAAGATAAGCATATGTAAAATAGTGAAGTGTGAAATGCAATAATTTTCCATGATTGAGTATTATTTGGGTGATAGTAATTGATTTTCGTACTAAGCTATTAAGTATGAACTTTAACGGGTAGGTACTACCCTAGGTATAATTATAAAATGCTAATAAGAAGAAAAGGCTTTTATAATAATAACTGGTTCATATTATTAATAAGCTACGATGTACTGTAAATACATACTACATCTATAATATTCCATGTGAATAATTATTTTTTTTCATTCTTATTGAAGATTATGGCGCGATTGAACCGAATGACGGAACAAGAAATCGAGGAACTCATCAATCAGTGAGTGGATGACAGAATGTTATGGGTCGAGGTTGCGAGTGGTGCTGCAGTTAACCCAAATCCTCGTGTGGGGTGCACTTATAAAACTTTTCAAGGTTGCAAGCCCTCATCTTTCAGTGGAACAGAAGGACCGGTCGGTTTAACCCGGTGGATCGAAAAGATTGAGTCTGTGTTTAAAATCAGTGGTTGTATTGAGAAGAACATGACCAAGTATGCATCGTGCACCTTACAAGATAGTGCACTCACGTGGTGGAAAAACTATGTGAAGGCCGTAGGAGGAGATGTAGCTTATGATACTCCCTGGGAAGAATTCAAAACAATGCTAATCAACGAGTATTGTCCAAGGAACGAGGTTAGGAAGTTGGAAGCTGAATTACGAAGCCTGAAAGTTGTTGGTACTGAACTCACCAACTACAATCAGTGATTCATGGAATTAGCTTTGCTATGTCCCGAATTGGTACCAACCGAAGAACGGAAGATAGAACTGTACAAAGTTGGTTTGCCTAAAAATGTCAAAGCAAATGTTACAGCATCGAAACCCAAGACTATTCACGAAGCCATCACCATGGTGAACGAGTTGATGGACCAGATTATTCTGGATAAGAACACCGATGTCAAGACATTGGGAAACAAAAGAAAGTGGGAAGGTAATCATCAACAATCCAACAAGAAACAAGAAACCACACAAGGTGCGGGTAGCGGTTCGAACTCAGGTTACAAGGGACGAAATCCTTTATGTAACAGATGCCACAAACATCACTCTGGTTATTGTAATGTGGTGTGCAACAATTGTAATCGAAAAGGGCATCTTGCTGAAGATTGTAGGGTTCCCGCTACAAATACAAACGGTACCAAGACTCCTGCCACCAATGCAAATAGAACTGCCTTGGCCACTGTTACTTGTTATGGGTATGGGAAACAGGGTCATTATAAGAGTCAGTGCCCGAATCCAGAGAAGAATAACGGATCTGCACGTGGAAGAGCATTTGTTATTAATGCTAGAGAGGCGTGCGAAGACCCGGAGCTTGTTACGGGTACGTTTACCATTAATAACTTATCTGCATCTATTATATTTGATACTGGTGCTGATAGGAGTTACGTGTGTAGAGACTTTCACACTAAATTGAATTGTTCATCATTACCTCTAGATGCTAAGTAAATGATTGAGTTAGCTAATGGTAAACTAATTAAAGCCAATAAAATTTGCCGTGATTGTAAAATAAATTTAGCCGGAGAAATATTTAAGATTGATTTGATACCCGTATAATTAGGAAGTTTTGATGTAATAGTCAGCATGGACTGGATGTCCAAGATAGGAGCTGAAGTTGTGTGTGCCAAGAAGGCAATTCGCATTCCTCGTAAGGATAATTTATGGAGAGAAGGGTAACTCAAAGCTAAAACTCATTAGTTGTTTGAAAGCTCAAAAGTGCTTGAAGAAAGGGTGCTATGCCATCTTAGCATATGTTAATAAAGTCGAAACGAAGGAAAAAGTGAAGAGCATCAACGACGTGCCTGTGGAAAGAGATTTTCCTGAAGTATTTCCGGAAGAGTTACCGGGATTACCTCCATTTAGATCTGTAGAATTTCAAATAGATCTAGTACCAGGAGCTGCACCAGTGGCTCGTGCTCCATATAGACTTGCACCGTCCGAGTTAAAAGAACTTCAGAGTCAGTTAAAAGAATTACTGGACCGTGGATTCATACGACCAAGTACTTCACCGTGGGGAGCTCCGATTTTATTCGTCAAGAAGAAAGATGGATCTTTTAGGATGTGTATAGATTATCGTGAATTAAATAAGTTAACTATCAAGAATCGGTATCCACTACCGAGAATTGACGACTTATTTGATCAACTGCAAGGATCATGTGTGTACTCGAAAATTGACTTAAGATCGGGCTATCATCAACTACGTGTCAAAGAAGAAGATATTCCGAAAACTTCTTTCCGGACACGCTACGGTCATTACGAATTTTTGGTCATGTCGTTTGGGTTGACAAATGCGCCAGCTGTATTCATGGACCTCATGAATCGAGTTTGTAGTCCGTATTTAGATAAGTTTGTTATCGTTTTCATTGATGATATTCTTATCTATTCCAAGAGTGAGCAAGAGCATGAACAGCATTTAAGATTGGTATTAGAATTGTTAAGAAAAGAACAATTATACGCCAAATTTTCTAAGTGTGCGTTTTGGTTAAAAGAAGTGCAATTTCTTGGCCATGTTGTTAGTAGCAAAGGAATTCAGGTTGACCCAGCTAAAATTGAGGCCATTGAAAAATGGGAGACTCCTAAGATACCAACGCAGATACGCCAATTTTTAGGTTTAGCTGGTTATTGTAGAAGGTTTATTCAAGATTTTTCCCGAATAGCTAAACCATTAACAGCATTAACGCAAAAAGGGAAGATGTACGAATGGACTTCTGAGCAGGAGAGTGCATTTCAATTACTGAAGAAGAAGTTGACTACAACACCTATTTTATCGTTACCTGAAGGGAACGATGATTTTGAGATATATTGTGACGCTTCGCGACAAGGTTTTGGTTGCGTCCTTATGCAACGAAAGAAAGTTATTGCATACGCATCTCGTCAATTGAAGATTCACGAGCGGAATTACATGACGCATGATCTAGAACTAGGAGCAGTAGTGTTTGCATTAAAGATATGGAGACACTACTTATATGGGGTTAAATGCACTGTGTTTACCGATCATAAAAGCCTTCAACATATCTTCGATCAGAAACAGCTGAACATGAGGCAACGTAGGTGGGTCGAGCTGATAAACGACTATGATTGTGAGATTCGCTATCATCCCAGGAAAGCGAATGTAGTGGCCGACGCTCTAAGCAGAAAGGAACAGGAACCAATTCGAGTACGAGCAATGAACATAAAAATTCGCATGAATCTCAACTCACAAATCAAAGAGGCTCAACGAGAAGCTCTTACTAAAGAAAACATAGGAAATGAAATAATGAAGAAGTATGCGAAGCAACTCGTTATACGGGAAGACAGAATTCAATATTTTGAAAACTGTATTTGGGTACCGAAATTGGGTGGATTAAGGAAGTTGATATTGAATGAGGCACATAAGACAAGATACTCGATACATCCTGGAGTTGGAAAGATGTACCAAGATCTTAAGACGCATTATTGGTGGCCTAATTTAAAGACAGACGTTGCAACATATGTTGGGGAATGTTTAACTTGTTCTAAAGTTAAAGCAGAACACCAGAAGCCGTCAGGGTTACTTCAACAACCAGAAATCCCAGAATGGAAATGGGACGGTATTACCTTGGATTTCGTCACAAAGTTACCTAAGACTGCCTGGGGTTATGACACCATTTGGGTAATAGTTGATCGTCTCACCAAATCTGCACATTTCTTGCCTATAAAGGAAACGGATAGAATGGAGAAACTATTACAATTATACATAAAGGAAATTGTTTCAAGGCATGGAATACCTATTTCCATTATATCCGATCGTGATAGTAGATTTACATCAAAGTTCTGGCAATCACTACAGGAGGCCCTGGGAACTCATTTGGATATGAGCACCGCATATCATCCACAAACTGACGGGCAGAGTGAAAGAATAATTCAGACTCTTGAAGACGTGCTCAGGGCATGTGTGATTGATTTTGGAAATGGATGGGATAAGTATCTACCATTAGCAGAATTCTCGTATAATAACAGTTATCATGCAAGCATTAAAGCTGCACCATTTGAAGCACTGTATGGAAGGAAGTGTAGATCCCCTATCTGTTGGAATGAAGTAGGAGATCGACAATTAACTGGTCCCGAGATCATACACAAAACGACTAAGAAGATAGTACAAATCAAGGAGAGATTGAAAACAGCCCGTAGTCGCCAAAAGAGCTACGCGGATGTTCGAAGGAAACCATTAGAGTTTCATATCGGTGACATGGTTATGCTAAAGGTGTCACCTTGGAAAGGTGTAATACGTTTTGGAAAAAGGGGTAAACTGAACCCAAGGTATGTAGGCCCGTTCAAGATCATCGAACGCATCAGACCGGTAGCCTATCGACTCGAGTTACCACAACAACTCGCCGGAGTACATAATTCATTTCACGTCTCAAACCTCAAGAAATGTCTTGCAAAGGAAGATCTCACCATTCCTCTTGAAGAAATCCAAGTCGATGAGAAACTACAATTCATAGAAGAACCAGTCGAAATCATGGACCGTGAAGTTAAACGGCTCAAGCAGAGCAACATACCAATCGTTAAGGTTCATTGGAATGCTCGAAGAGGTCCCGAGTGTACTTGGGAACGAGAGGATCAGATGAAACAAAAGTACCCACATTTGTTTCCCGAGAACGCAAAATAGGTACAACTTTAAAATTTCGGGACGAAATTTATTTAACGGGTAGGTACTGTAACGACCCGGATTTTTCCGATCGTTTTACACTTATAAGATTAATATTTACATAAATTAAACCTTACCAACATGATAAGCAATCTAAATTGTTGAGACTTATATTTTTGAAAAGAGTTTTACACAACGTTTGACCGTCTAATTTGACCGATGATATCACGAACTATATAACATACGATAATTATACGTTTGTGTATATATATGTATTTTTATATATTTAACATGATCTAAGAATGTTTTAACATCTCATTGTGTACTAATAACAATGAGTTATAAGTATATTTTGAGACTACTAACTTAAGTTTTCAAACGATAACTATATGTGACGTTCTTCGACTTAAATACTTAAAACTTATAATGCTTATACATGTTGTGATGACCCGAGAATTTCCGACCAAATTTAAACTTTAATCTTTATATATTTCCGACACGATAAGCAAAATCTTTAATGTTGAGTCTCGAAAGTTTTGAAATCTATATTCATGTAATCAATTACCCTCCGACCATGCCTGACGATTCACGAACATTTGTTTGTAAATAAATAGGTATATATATATATATATATATATATATATATATATATATATATATATATATATATATATATATATGTAAGTTTACATTATAATTTGAAATTATAAAAAGTAATTTAAACATTTAATTTAAAATATAAGATAAGTTACAAAATAGTTATATTGTAAATTAAAATAAATCTATATATAAATATATATGATTTCTATATGTGATCATGTTTATATGTATATAGTAATGTATAAGAATTCAATTATATATAATACATAATTATTAAACTATACATAATTAATAAATTGTAGTATTAAGATATTGAATGTGGTTACAAGTTAAAAACATATAGTTGTTATACTAATAATATTGTTATTATTTTCATTATTATTATTAAAATTAATATCAGTATTATTAATATTATTATTTTTAATACATATATAGATATGAAAGGAGATACAGGTAACTTATTATATCATTATTATTATTAGATATCATTACTATTATCATTAAAATCATTAATATTATTATAGTTATCATTATTATTAATACTATAAAAATAAAACAATTTATTATTATTATCTTTAGTAGTATTATTATATCATTTTTATAATTATAATTATTAGAATTATTATTTATTATTCATTGTATTATTATTAATTAATATTATTTGTATTATTATTAATTATTATTATTAATAGAATTATTATTATTAATTTCATGTATTATTTATATTTATATAAATTATGAAATCATACTCCATTATATGGGTTTGTTTCACGTCCCCATCCAGTCTAATTTTTTTTTCTTCTTAATCGATTCTTTCTATCTTTAAATTGTACGAATCACACATCAAACAAAGGAATACTCCAAAATTTAGTTGAAGGTCACAATCAGATTTATCTATTTATTATTATTATTATTTTTTTATTTCTGTTTCTAATTTCTGTTAGTGTCGACTGAATCCCATATATAAACTCGACAAAATTCGTGTGTTAAGATTCCATTCAATCTTCTATCATCTATTAAAAGTAATACACTACTATTAAATGATTTAAATCGATTAATTATTACAAGATAAACAAGAACAGACTTGATATCTCTATTCTTGTAATTTTTTTCTCAATTTTTGAATCTGAATGAAACTTTAAAATGTAACAATGTAGTCCTGTTAGGAATCTCATTTTTAAACTGTCTGTAAAAATTCAAATCCCAATTCCAAATAACAAGAACTAATTTACGAGTCAAACCTTTGTTTCAAAAGTTAACCGATTCATTTCTTGAAGAAATTCGAGTTCTCTGTTGTGTTTCAAGTCCAATTGATTATTCAGATACTTTCTAAGAAAGGTTTACAACATATTTCATGAAGAAAGTTTTGTTTAAAACAGCCTTGAATTCGAAGTCAAAATTTGAGTTTGTCATCGTGATTTTTTTTACTGATGCAGTTTCAATTTTTTTTTAATTCCATCTGTTAGTTCATAACTCCATCACCGAACATTCTATTTCGATTACAAGATATAAATGTCAATTTCTATTTCTAATTTTTTTTTCTCTGATTTGATCTTTGTTTATGGGTCTGATCATTGGAAACTTTAAAGAAGATGATGAATATTTAAAACGGGTTAGATATATATAATGGTACTATTAAATCAGAAAAGCATATCGGAGCAGATGGTTAGGCTGTGGTGTTGGTGAGCGGGAGGTCAAGGGTTCGAGTCCGGTTCAGTGTATTCTTTTTATAAAAGCTATTAAAAAGGGTATACTTCCTAAATCTAATTCTTTATAATTATTATTAGTGTCATTATTATTATTGTAGTATTGTTATTATGATTATTATTGTTGTTTTTATAATTGTCATGAATGTTATTATTATCATTAAGAATTAGAACTATTATTATTATTAAGTATTACGAATATTAGCTATTAATATTATTGTTGCTAAAATAAGTATTATGATAAAAATTCTCAATTATTACAAATATAAATACAAGTATGAAAATTATTATTATCACTAGATATTTGTATTATTATTATGATTAGGATTATTATTATTATTACGAAAATATTACAAGTTACCATTATTCTCATTAATATTAGTATGAGTATTACTATTACTATTATTATTGTTATTATTATTATTATTATTATTATTATTATTACTATTATTATCTTTATTATTATCATGAGTATGAGTATTATTATTAGTAGTATATCAGCAATATAATCAAAAAGAACTTTTATTACTAGTATTGATATTATGTTATCAAATAAATATTTTGTACATAAAAATATACTTCTAGTAATTTTACATATAAGTAATTATTAATCATATTAACATTTTTTTATATATAGATATTCATGTATATAACAAATTAAGTATTTTAATATAATACTAATCAAATATATAATAATATAAATATATAAATATTAGTCATTGTAAATGTATATACATAAATTAAACATATACATAATATATAAAATAAGTTATAATATACGAAATTGTTCAATTACGACTATATGTTTTAATATATATACATGAATGATCTAGGTTCGTGGATCCGAGGCCAACCCTGCATTGTTTAATTGTTAAATGACGTCATATGTATTTTTACAACAAAATACATTAGGTGAGTTTTCATTACTTCCTTTTTATATATATTTTTGGGACTGAGAATACATGCGCTGCTTTTATAAATGATTTACAAAATAGACACAAGTACGTGAAACTACATTCTATGGTTGAATTATCGAAATCGAATATGCCCCTTTTTATTAAGTCTGGTAATCTAAGAATTAGGGAACAGACACCCTAATTGACGTGAATCCTAAAGATAGATCTATTGGGCCTAACAAACCCCATCCAAAGTACCGGATGCTTTAGTACTTTGAAATTTATATCATATCCGAAGGGTGTCCCGAAATGATGGGGATATTCTTATATATGCATCTTGTTAATGTCGGTTACCAGATGTTCACCATATGAATGATTTTTATCTCTATGTATGTGATGTGTATTGAAATATGAAATCTTGTGGTCTATTAAAATTATGAAATGATTATTTATGTTAAACTAATGAACTCACCAACCTTTTGGTTGACACTTGAAAGCATGTTTATTCTCAGGTATGAAAGAAATCTTCCGCTGTGCATTTGCTCGTATTAGAGATATTACTTGAAGTCATTCATGACATATTTCAAAAGAAGTTGCATTCGAGTCGTTGAGTTCATCAAGATTATTATTAAGTCAATTATAGTTGGATATATTATGAAATGATATGCATGTCGTCAACTTTTGATGTAAAGAAAGTTTGTCTTTCGAAAAACGAATGCAATGTTTGTAAAATGTATCATATAGAGGTCATGAACCTCGCGATGAAATCAACTATTGTGAATCGTTTATAATCGATATGGACTTCGTCCAGATGGATTAGGACGGGTCCTTTCAGTTGGTATCAGAGCGGTGGTCTTAGCGAACCATGTCTTGCATTAGTGTGTCTAAATGATAGTTGTTTAGATGCATTAGTGAGTCTGGACTTCGACCGTGTCTGCATGTTAAAAGTTTTGCTTATCATTTCGTGTCGAAAAATTTTCTGCTTATCCTCCTTAGGAAATTACCTGCTTATCATTCTCAGTCTAGACACATCTTACTGCATTGATTGCATAAATAGTGTATAGACAAAATTCATATCTTAGCGTAGCTGCTACTTCATATCTTAGCGTATCTGTTACTGTAACTTTGCCTGATAACTTCCGTAGATTCCTCCGTAACTTATGGGATTTTAGTATTATATATGCATATGTAAATTATGTATTGCAGGGTACTAACCTACATCCTATAATCTATTTCTTATCGAAAATCCTTCATCTGATCGTACGAGATGAATACTGCAACCAGTTCGAGTCCCTCAAATTACAATAGCTATTCCAGTAGTTATTCCGACAGCTATTCCGACATAGATGTTCACCTAAGCTCCGAAAACAGCGTCATCGGCATGAATCAACCAATCAGTAATTATCAATTCATCTGATGGGTTCGTAGTCGACTTAATTAATGGAAACGCGCAGAAGCCAATCCCTTCCACCAACCGAATTCACCTCTTGACAATGAACCTGAAGCGTTTACCGGCGAACCTGTTCGAGACACCATTTTCAATCTCATTTCCAGGGTAACTCGACAAGATTATATTCTATCCACAATTCTGAACCTTATTCATCCGCTCGTTCCAATCGACAACCATCCTGGAGTAATAAGTCAACGAACTTCGCGCTCGAATAATCAATTCGGAGAATGTGGTGCAAAATGTACCAGCTTCAGCAACATCACCGGCACCAACAGTACCATCAGTAACAGCACCAGTACCATCAACAATCCATGCCTCAACATCTTATTATGTACCTCGAGTATAATCATCGTTCTACGTATCGTTCTACATCGATTATCTTCGTCCATCATGGCAATTACGTAATCACTAACGTTTTAGATATTATGTACTCTAGTTCTAGCCGTAAGCCTAATGAGTTTAATATGGCATTGACTCATTAAATCCATGATTACGTCTGAAGAAAATATATATGTATATATATTGTTTCATAAAGACTGTAATTAAAAATTCTCTTGTACAAACTGTTAATGGTGAAAATATTTTAACGGGTAGGTAATACTCGAGGAATATTTAAATTTCACTTTAATAAGTTACACTGTACATTCTTCGAAGCTGATTCAACAGTCATTTACTATCCTATTTATATCTACAGAGATACGTATCTGTTCACCGCAGAATAACCATTTTCATTCAATTTTAAATTTGGATTTTGACCTATCGGAATCCAACAAGTGGCATAATGAAGAAATAATGGACACAATAAAAATTGATTAGAAACAGATTAATTGACAATATGAAATTTTGTTAAGAAACCACGCTAACAAAATCCTAGCTAACTGTTTCTAGCTAAATGTTAATTCCACATTACATTTTATTTATCGCAATTTAATTATCGCAATATTAATCCTCGTAATTTTATTTAACGTCATTTAATTTCTGTTATTTACTTTACGCACTTTATTTATTGTCATTTAATTTCTGTATTTATTTTTCGCACCTTAAATATCGGGACACGTATACAAGGTTTTGACATGTCATATCGACGCATTTATATATATTATTTGGAATAACCATAGACACTCTATATGCGGTAATGATTGAGTTCTCTATACAGGGTTGAGGTTGATTCTACAATAATATATATAATTTTAGTTGTGATCGAGTCTAAGATGTATACGGGTCACGACACGTATTAATTAATTCGAATATTATATATGAATTATTGAAATGCTAACTGTGGACTAATAACTGTGGACTATCAACATTGGACAATTAAAATGAATTAAAATATTGATTATAACATATGAAACTAAACAATTCTTCAAGTTTGCCACTTGATTTCGTCTTAAACATCATTTGTATCTTCACGATTACATTCTGCGTTCAAACCTTTCATGATTCTTGAAAACACCTCAATCGAGAAGATGAATCAACCGCACTTCATCTACGGAGGGAAAGATTTATGCATTTAGTTATGCACCTGAAAACTCTCGGAAACTGAGTAAACGTTTAACACATAGATGTGTTAATTCCTTTAGTGTTATTATTACCCAAAATAACTTTGCAATCCCTTTCCAAATTAGCAAATTTTGTCACAGCTCCAGCAAATCCACTTCGAATTTTCACTCAGATTAGCTTATTATAACCCTGATATATAAGTTTACCTTTCGTCATCAATACCGGAAAACCTTTTATATCTCACTACATTAGCAGTAAACTTACCAGCAACTTCATTGATCTTTGACCTTATGAAAAGTTATTATATTCATTGAAATCCTATTATCTACTCATCTGCATCTGATAACGAGAATTTCTGTACCAAATACCGAGAATTAGCAATCAGTATTTTGAAACCTCGCAGCATGTCTACATCAACAGTTATATGTAAACACATAACATTTATCTCTTAGAGTTATGATCTTTCATTCTGAAATTCTGAAAAGCACCCAGTCTACAAATCAATACCACAAATTTTGCAAAAACTGTACACGACCTTAACCGTCGAAAGTTTGATGATAAAGAATGGAGTATTGGAAGCTCTCAATAGAAAATTTAGTACCGAAAAGCAGATTATGCGAAACTATGAAGGAAACCGTGGACAAATCACAAAGAATAAGTTTGACTTCAAAGAATCCAAAAGATTCAATGCCTGCTGAAGTCTTTAGCGAATATCTTGCTCCTTACTCTAAACCCTTGCGGACAATAGTCTCCATCATCCTCTGATCTTAGATATTCAAAGATATTATCGTATCTTTCATTATAAATATCTTCGATATTTCTGAATATATTTTCATAACTAATCTTATCTGAAATCATTAATCTCTTAGTGTTATCAGTGTTACATCATATAGAAACTGTTAGTTTCTATATTCTGTAAACTTTCAAGCTTAAAATATGAATGTTTTTGAAGTAGTGTTGGGAACTGATGCATGAGTTAGTATAATATAATGACACTTGATCAACGTGATTATATTACAGTAAGTCATGCTGAGTTTCTAATGGAACGTGATGATTCACATATCATAACGTCATCATATGCCATGTTACATAACTCTTTTATTCTGCTTAACTTCTGAACATATCAAGAAAGTATATTCTTGATAGTTCTATTCTCAATGATTCTAGTAATTTGATAAATCAAATCGTGCTAATACATTAAGTTCTTATTTAGAACACGATGTTTATTCGAAATTCCATACTTACGAATTCTGGACTGTTACTCGATTTACTAAAGGTCGAGAGAATAATAAAAAGGCAAAGAGCTCCAGAATATAAGAGAAAATATAAAGCCTAATAACAACACGGAGGTTACAAACCGTGGATTTTAATACAAATAACAATATAAAGACATGGTATAATTAAGAATAGTATTACCCCAAGGTAATAGTAGGAGTAAACAGATTTATCTGGTGGAAGATTGAAAAGAAGGATGACAGAAATAATAATTAAGAAAACATCAAGGATTAGAACGGGATTAAGCATTGCACAATCTTTTGGATGTATGGACTAAGAAAGAAAGCATAGGAATGATGAAAATAATGGAATGGAAAAAGTTTAAATTATAATGGAAATATCGGACAGAGTAATCGAGGCAGATCACCGTATTTAATTATAAAAATCTTAATTTCCTTATTCGCCGAAGAATCAAATCTTTTAGATTTCGAAAATTTTCTTAAAATCCCTTGAATTCCGGAATTCAATCAAGACGACGTCAAAAGTTAAGATCAACTTTATTTTCTAAATTCAATCGTGACTACGTCAAAAGTTAAGATGCATCTTACTTTCAAAATTCAACCCTGACTCTGTCAAAAGTTACGACGAATCTTTACTTATCCTATTTCAATCTTTTGTGATAATTTCACTCGTACGTTTCGAATAATTGAGTTATTTTTATTCAAATCACCTGATGGTGATAAAACTATAATTATTGACTCATAATCGTCATGAAAACATTTTTATTGTTAACCATGATAACCACACTCAAATTTCGGGACGAAATTTCTTTAACGGGTAGGTACTGTGATGACCCGGGAATTTTCGACCAAATTTAAACTTTAATCTTTATATATTTCTGACACGATAAGCAAAATCTTTAATGTTGAGTCTCGAAAGTTTTGAAATCTATATTCATGTAATCAATTACCCTCCGACCATGCCTGACGATTCACGAACATTTGTTTGTAAATAAATAGGTGTGTATATATATATATATATATATATATATATATATATATATATATATATATATATATATATATATATATATATATATATATATATATATATATATATATATATGTAAGTTTACATTATAATTTGAAATTATAAAAAGTAATTTAAACATTTAATTTAAAATATAAGATAAGTTACAAAATAGTTATATTGTAAATTAAAATAAATCTATATATAAATATATATGATTTCTATATGTGATCATGTTTATATGTATATGGTAATGTATAAGAATTCAATTATATATAATACATAATTATTAAACTATACATAATTAATAAATTGTAGTATTAAGATATTGAATGTGGTTACAAGTTAAAAACATATAGTTGTTATACTAATAATATTGTTATTATTTTCATTATTATTATTAAAATTAATATCAGTATTATTAATGTTATTATTTTTAATACATATATAGATATGAAAGGAGATACAGGTAACTTATTATATCCTTATTATTATTAGATATCATTACTATTATCATTAAAATCATTAATATTATTATAATTATCATTATTATTAATACTATAAAAATAATACAATTTATTATTATTATCTTTAGTAGTATTATTATATCATTTTTATAATTATAATTATTAGAATTATTATTTATTATTCATTGTATTATTATTAATTAATATTATTTGTATTATTATTAATTATTATTATTATTAATAGAATTATTATTATTAATTTCATGTATTATTTATATTTATATAAATTATGAAATCATACTCCATTATATGGGTTTGTTTCACGTCCCCATCCAGTCCAATTTTTTTTTCTTCTTAATCGATTCTTTCTATCTTTAAATTGTACGAATCACACATCAAACAAAGGAATACTCCAAAATTTAGTTGAAGGTCACAATCAGATTTATCTATTTATTATTATTATTATTTTTTATTTCTGTTTCTAATTTCTGTTAGTGTCGACTGAATCCCATATATAAACTCGACAAAATTCGTGTGTTAAGATTCCATTCAATCTTCTATCAGCTATTAAAAGTAATACACTACTATTAAATGATTTAAATCGATTAATTATTACAAGATAAACAAGAACAGACTTGATATCTCTGTTCTTGTAATATTTTTCTCAATTTTCGAATCTGAATGAAACTTTAAAATGTAACAATGTAGTCCTGTTAGGAATCTCATTTTTAAACTGTCTGTCAAAATTCAAATCCCAATTCCAAATAACAAGAACGAATTTACGAGTCAAACCTTTGTTTCAAAAGTCATCCGATTCATTTCTTGAAGAAATTCGAGTTCTCTGTTGTGTTTCAAGTCCAATTGATTATTCATATACTTTCTAAGAAAGGTTTACAACATATTTCATAAAGAAAGTTTTGTTTAAAACAGCCTTGAATTCGAAGTCAAAATTTGAGTTTGTCATCGTGATTTTTTTTTTCTGATGCAGTTTCAATTTTTTTTTAATTCCTTCTGTTAGTTCATTAACTCCATCACCGAACATTCTGTTTCGATTACAAGATATAAATGTCAATTTCTATTTCTAATTTTTTTTTTCTCTGATATGATCTTTGTTTATGGGTCTGATCATTGGAAACTTTAAAGAAGATGATGAATATTTAAAACGGGTTAAATATATATAAGGGTACTATTAAATCAGAAAAGCATATCGGAGCAGATGGTTAGGCTGTGGTGTTGGTGAGCGGGAGGTCAAGGGTTCGAGTCCGGTTCAGTGTATTCTTTTTATAAAAGCTATTAAAAAGGGTATACTTCCTAAATCTAATTCTTTATAATTATTATTAGTGTCATTATTATTATTATAGTATTGTTATTATGATTATTATTGTTGTTTTTATAATTGTCATTAATGTTATTATTATCACTAAGAATTAGAACTATTATTATTATTAAGTATTACGAATATTAGCTATTAATATTATTGTTGCTAAAATAAGTATTATGATAAAAATTCTCAATTATTACAAATATAAATACAAGTATGAAAATTATTATTATCACTAGATATTTGTATTATTATTATGATTAGGATTATTATTATTATTACGAAAATATTACAAGTTACCATTATTCTCATTAATATTAGTATGAGTATTACTATTACTATTATTATTGTTATTATTATTATTATTATTATTACTATTATTATCTTTATTATTATCATGAGTATGAGTATTATTATTAGTAGTATATCAGCAATATAATCAAAAAGAACTTTTATTACTAGTATTGATATTATGTTATCAAATAAATATTTTGTACATAAAAATATACTTCTAGTAATTTTACATATAAGTAATTATTAATCATATTAACATTTTTTTATATATAGATATTCATGTATATAACAAATTAAGTATTTTAATATAATACTAATCAAATATATAATAATATAAATATATAAATATTAGTCATTGTAAATGTAAATACATAAATTAAATATATACATAATATATAAAATAAGTTATAATATACGAAATTGTTCAATTACGACTATATGTTTTAATATATATACATGAATGATCTAGGTTCATGGATCCGAGGCCAACCCTACATTGTTTAATTGTTAAATGACGTCATATGTATTTTTACAACAAAATACATTAGGTGAGTTTTCATTACTCCCTTTTTATATATATTTTTGGGACTGAGAATACATGCGCTGCTTTTATAAATGATTTACAAAATAGACACAAGTACGTGAAACTACATTCTATGGTTGAATTATCAAAATCGAATATGCCCCTTTTTATTAAGTCTGGTAATCTAAGAATTAGGGAACAGACACCCTAATTGACGCGAATCCTAAAGATAGATCTATTGGGCCTAACAAACCCCATCCAAAGTACCGGATGCTTTAGTACTTCGAAATTTATATCATATCCGAAGGGTGTCCCGGAATGATGGGGATATTCTTATATATGCATCTTGTTAATGTCGGTTACCAGGTGTTCACCATATGAATGATTTTTATCTCTATGTATGGGATGTGTATTGAAATATGAAATCTTGTGGTCTATTAAAATTATGAAATGATTATTTATGTTAAACTAATGAACTCACCAACCTTTTGGTTGACACTTGAAAGCATGTTTATTCTCAGGTATGAAAGAAATCTTCCACTGTGCATTTGCTCGTATTAGAGATATTACTTGAAGTCATTCATGACATATTTCAAAAGAAGTTGCATTCGAGTCGTTGAGTTCATCAAGATTATTATTAAGTCAATTATAGTTGGATATATTATGAAATGATATGCATGTCGTCAACTTTTGATGTAAAGAAAGTTTGTCTTTCGAAAAACGAATGCAATGTTTGTAAAATGTATCATATAGAGGTCATGAACCTCGCGATGAAATCAACTATTGTGAATCGTTTATAATCGATATGGACTTCGTCCAGATGGATTAGGACGGATCCTTTCACATGTATCGTATAGATATGTATTTTATCACTTTTAAAGGATTTATATACATAAAACAATATAAGTATATTTACAAAAGATAGCTATATTTGAATCCTCGTTCCGTTTTCTCAAGATTTTTATACGTATATCGAGGGTATATGTACTCGTATCATACCCAGCTTCTATACGTATTTACTATTGGTATATACACATCACAATCACTTTATTAGCAGCCATGAGTCAGCCAATTTTGGATCTTAGCATGCATGATTAATCAATTTGGCATATTACAAGACTTTTGCACAATATTACAAATTTATACATCTTTTCACCACCAATTATACTCCATTCCATTTTCATTTTTACTACACATTTTCTCTAACCAAAAACACACTCTTAGGAACCTTAAGTGTTCTTCACAATCTCAGCAAATAACCATGAAGATTTAGCTTCAAAAACAACCCTTAATCATCATAAGAAAATCCATTCAAGAACACTTCAAAAATCCTTCCAAGTAAACAAGTTTACTTCCAACCTTTCAATCCAACTCCACCACTCTTTTGATTCTAGGATTTTTCTCATCTCTTACAGTAACTTTGTCCAAGTAACTTGAGGTAGTAACCTTATTCATAATCTTATTCAATTCATATTCATATAGCTATCTTATTTTGTGGTATAAAATTTTAACAACAAGAACATAGTTTGAATGATTTCAAACTTGTTCGTAAACTAAATAGATCCTTCTAACTTGACTATTAAAACACTTCAAGACCTGTAATATATCATAATGATATGCTAACTTAACAAGATATAACTTGGTTTTACAAAGAACACCTTAAAAACTGAATCTACGTCGTCGGAGTGCAACCGGAGGCTGTTTTGGGTTGGATAATTAAAAACCATCTTAAGCTTTGAATTGGAAGTTCATATTCTGCAAAAATGATATTTCATATGAATATGTTAACACACAAAAATTTCATGGTTTAACTCAAAGTGTAAGTATTTTTAGAAAAATGATCATTAAATGTTGTTTTTATGATGGAAAATGATCACTTTCATAAGTTTCACCAAAGTTTGACCTATAACCTGTGATTTCGAATACAACCTAAGGTATTTTCAGTTCATATTCTTAAAATTTACTCGATCCAAGGAAGTGGCAAGTTGAACCAACAAAAACGGAGTTGTAATGAAGAAACTACGACTAAAACAAGATCGGGTATCCGAAGCTAGTTTAGCTACGAAAATATTTGGAGAAAAATTAAATTAATCATATATTTCTAATTAATATGATATTTCATATATATTTACTTATGATTTGATTTTATATATTTCAGGACCACCCGTAAACAACACGAGAAGATTAATCATAAGACTTCATGATTGTACGCAACACGTCATTTGACAACACGGTACTTTATGTACGCAACACGTCACTTGACAACATGGTACCATGGGTCGAGATTAATTCTGATCAATACGAATATGATGGGGTCTTTATTTATTTTATTTAAGCAACTAATTGTGGACCACTAACATCGGACTGCTAACTACGGACTAAGAAAATATTAAAAGTATTAAAAGTATATATATATATATATATATATATATATATATATATATATATATATATATATATATATATATATATATATATGTAACGATTACTTAAAAAGAAAATATGTTGATATATTATATATATGGTTAGGTTCGTGATATCTATCGGAGACCAAGTCGTGATAAATACCTTCAAGGCAAAAGTGAGTATATAATCCCACTTTTAAACTCTAAATATTTCGGGATGAGAATACATGCATTTTATGATTTACGTTATGGACACAAGTGATTAAAAATATATATTCTACGTTGAGTTGTACCACTGGCATACTTCCCTGTAACTTGGTAACTACTATTTACATGAGGTATTGTAAACGCGAATCCTGTTGATAGATCTATCGGGCCTGACAACCCCAACCGGACTGGACGACCAGTATTCAACGGTTGCACAGTACTTCGTTTCGGTGACTACACTTGGTACGATGTAGTAAGATTTCATAATAAAGGGAATATGCGACGTTGATTAAATGTTAAGTATGGTTATCAAGTGCTCAACAACTTAGAATATTTTTATTAAAACGTTTATATATGAAATCTTGTGGTCTATATTTATAACGCTGCCGGTATTAAACCTATATCTCACCAACTTTATGTTGACGTTTTAAGCATGTTTATTCTCAGGTGATAACTAAAAGCTTCCGCTGCAACATGTTGAATTTAAGCAAGATCTTGAGTATGCATATTTGTGTCAAAAATAAAACTGCATATCGGAGGATTTGTAATGTAAAATATGTTGGAGGTCGTATTGTTATTATCACATGTAAAGTTTGTAAGTCTAAGATTATCGCTAAACGATAATCATTATTAAGTTGTTTAAACCTTGTATTTGTAATAAAAGCTATGGTTTGTATTGTAAAAACGAATGCAGTTTTTGAAAAATGTCGCATATAGAGGTCAATACCTCGCGATGAAATCATATGTTATTGTATTCGTCCTTATGGTTAAGGTCGGGTTATGACATAAATGAAACTACATTCTATAGTTGAATTATCGAAATCGAATATGCCCATTTTTATTAAGTCTGGTAATCTAAGAATTAGGGAACAGACACCCTAATTGACGCGAACTCTAAAGATAGATCTATCGGGCCCAACAAGCCCCATCCAAAGTACCGGATGCTTTAGTACTTCAAAATTTATATCATGTCCGAAGGAGGATTCCGGAATGATGGGGATATTCTTATAAGTATATTGTGAATGTCGGTTACCAGGTGTTCAATCCATATGAATGATATTTTTGTCTCTATGCATGGGACGTATGTTTATGAGAATTGGAAATATAAAATCTTGTGGTCTATTAAAATGATGGAAATGATTATTTATGTTAAACTAATGAACTCACCAACCTTTTGGTTGACACTTGAAAGCATATTTATTCTCAGGTACGAAAGAAATCTTCCGCTGTGCATTTGCTCATTTTAGAAATATTACTTGAAGTCATTTATGACATGTTTCAAAAGACATTGCATTCGAGTCATTGAGTTCATCAAGATTATTATTAAGTCAATTATAGTTGGATATATTCTGAAATGGTATGCATGCCGTCAATGTTCGTTGTAAAGAAAGTTTGTCTTTTAAAATGGAATGCAATGTTTGTAAAATGTACCATATAGAGGTCAAATACCTCGCAATGTAATCAACTGTTGTGAATCGTTTATAATCGATATGGACTTCGTTCGGATGGATTAGGACGGGTCTTGACAGTTGGTATCAGAGCAGAGGTCTTAGCGAACCAGGTCTGCATTAGTGTGTCTAACTGATAAGTCGTTAGGATGCATTAGTAAGTCTGGACTTCGACCGTGTCTGCATGTCAAAAGTTTTGCTTATCATTTCGTGTCGAAAATTTTCTGCTTATCACTCTTAGTCTAGACACATCTTACTGCAGTGATTGCATAGACAGTGTATAGATAAATTCATATCTTAGCGTATCAGTTTTTGTTACCTTTGCCTGACAACTTCCGTATATTCCTCCGTAACTTATGGGATTATAGTACTATATATGCATATGTAAATCATGTATTGCAGGGTACTAATCTACATCCTATAATCTATTTCTTATCGAAAATCCTTCACTTAATCGTACGAGATGAATCCCTCAACCAGTTCGAATTCCTCGGATTCCGACAGCTATTCTGATATGGAGTTTCACCTAAGCTCCGAAAGCAATGTCACCAGAATGAATCAACCAATTCATTTGATGGGTTCGTAGCCTACTTAATCGATGGAGATGAGAAGAAGGCGACCCTTTTCACCCACCAACATGCATTCTTGATAAAGAACCTGAAGCACTTACCGGCGAACCCATTCTAATACCATATTTACACTCATTTCCAGATTATCTCTCCACAATTACATTCTATCTAAAATTCTAAACCTTATTCATCCGTTCGTTCCGACCGACAATCCTCCCAGAATAATACAAGAAGTCAACGAACTTCGCGCTCGAGTAATCAATTTGGAGAATATGGTGCAAAATATACCAGCTTCAACAACAGCACCGGCAGCACCAGTACCACCAACAACCCAAGTTTCCACATCACGCGCCTCAACATCTCATTTTGTACCTCGAGCATAATCATCGTTCTACGAATCCTTCTACATTATTTATCTTCGTTCGACATGGCGATTATATAATCTTTAATGTTTTAGAGATTATATATTCTTATTCTAACAGTAAAATCAAATGAGTCTAATATCATATTGACTCATTAAATACATGATTACATCTGAAAAAAAATATATATGTATATATATTTTCATAAAGATTGTAATTAAAAATTCTTTTGTACAAACTGTTAATGGTGAAAATATTTTAACGGGTAGGTAATACCCGAGGAATATTTAGATTTCGCATTAATAAGTTACACTGTACATTCTCCGAATCTGATTCAACAGTCATTTACTATCCTACGTGCAACCACAGCTATACAAATCCGTTCATCACAGAATAACCATTTTCATTCAATTTCATATTTGGATTTTGACCTATCAAAATTCGACAAGTGGCATAATGAAGAAAACAATGGACAAAATAAAATTTGTTAGAAACAAACAAATTAACTTTGAGAAATTTTGTTAAGAATCCACGCTAACAAAATTCTAGCTAACTGTTCCTAGCTAACTGATTACATTTTATTTATCGCAATTTATTATATCGCAATTTACATTCTCGCAATTTTATTTATCGTCATTAAATTTCTGTTATTTACTTTATGCACTTTATTTATCGTTATTTAATTTTCTATTATTATTTTACGCACTTTAAATATCGGGACACGTATACAAGGTTTTAACATATCATATCGACGCATCTATATATATTATTTGGAATCACCACAGACACGCTATATGCAGTAATGATCGAGTTCTCTATACAGGGTTGAGGTTGATTCTACAATAATATATATACTTTGAGTTGTGATCGAGTCTGAGACGTATACGGGTCACGACACGTATTAATAAATTCGAATATTATATATTAATTATTGAAATGCTAACTGTGGACTAGTAACTATGGGCTATCAACATTGGACAATTAAAATGAATTAAAATATTGATTATAACATATGAAACTAAACAATTCTTCAAGTTTGCCACTTGATTTCATCTTAAACTTCATTTGTATCTTGACGATTACAAATCTGCGTTCAAAATCTTTCATGATTCTTGAAAACACCTCGATCGAGAGTATGAACCAACCGCACTTCATCTATGGAAGAAAAGATTGACGCATATAGTTATGCACCTAAAAACTCCTGGACCCTAAGTAAAAGTTTAACACGTGTATGTGTTAGCTCCTTTGGCATTGTTATTACCGAAAATAACATTGCAACTCTTTTTCAAATTAGCCAATTTTGTCACAGCTTCAACAAATCAACTTCAACTTCCATTCGAATTAGCCTTATTATAACCTCGATATATAAGTTTGCCTGTCGTCATCATTACCGGAGAACCGTTTATATTTCACCACATTAGCAGTAAAATTACCAGCAACTTCAATGAATTTGGACTTTCCGAAAAATCATTATATTCATTGAAACCCCATCTTGTATTCATCTATACCCTGTAACAATAATTGCCATACCAATTACCGGAAATCAGCAATCAGTATTTCGAATCTCGTAGCATTTCCACATCAATAGTTATATGTATACATATAACAATTATCTCCTAGAATTACGATCTTCAATTCTGAAATTTTGAAAAGTCACCCAGTTCACGAATCGATACTCTGAATGTTGAAAAAGCTGAATGAAGCAGCAGAAACTGTAGGCAACCGTAAACGACCTTAGTCGTCAGAAGCTTGATGATAAAGAATAATATGTTGGAAAAGCTCAGAAACGTTAGAACTGGAAAACGGATAAAGTTAACCATGAAGGAGACCAAGGACCATACCCTATATTCAAAGAATTCAGATAATTCTGGATCCGTTGAAATCTTTAGAGAATATATTGCTCCGAAGTCATGTTAAAATCTTGCGAAAAAAAACAAAAAAAAATCTTTCTCCATCAACCATCGAACTTAGAAATTCCAAAATATCATCATCAATATCTTCGATATTTCTGAGGGTATTTTCATAAATATTCTCGTCCGAAATTATATACCTCTTCATGCTTCCTGTGTATCATTATATTAGAAACATTCAATAGAAAATTTAGTACCGAAAAGCAGATTATGCGAAACTATGAAGAAAGCCGTAGACAAATCACAAAGAATAAGTTTGACTTCAAAGAATTCAAATGATTCAATGTCTGCTAAAGTCGTTAGTGAATATCTTGCTCCTTACTCTAAACCCTTGCAGACAATAGTTTCTATCATCCTCTGATCTTAGATATTCCGAGATATTATCGTATCTTTCATTATAAATATCCTCCATATTTCTGGAGATATTTTTATAACTATTCTTATCTGAAATTATTAATCTCTTCGTGCTATCAGTATTACATCATATAGAAACTGTTAGTTTCTATATTCTGTAAACTTTCAAGCTTAAAATATGAATGTTATTGAAGTAATGTTGGGAATTGATGCATGAGTTAGTATAATATAATGACACTTGATCAACGTGATTATATTACAGTAAGTCATGCTGAGTTTCTAATGGGACGTGATGATTCACAGATCATAACGTCATCATGTGCCATTTTACACGAGTCTTACATTCTATCTAATCTCTAAACATATCAAGAACATAATTTCTTGATAGTTCTATCTTTTCTTTAAATTCTAGAAATTTCACAAGTCATATCGTGCTATTACAATTTATTTCTTAGAACATTAACTATGTTCATTCCGAACTTCATATCTGCGAAGTTAAGACCATTATTCGCTTAACTTAAAATCGGGAAGAGAAAACAAAAGTATGAAACTCTAAAATAAAAAGGAAATAAAGAGGGTGGATTATACAAGGCAATCGAAACAGATCATCGCATTTAACCAAAGAGGATTCTAAATTTCCTTAATTACCGATGAACCAAATCTCATTACGACGATTTTCTCTAAATCCCTTGAATTTCGGAATTCAACCGAGACAACGTCAAAAGTTAAGAAAACCTTATTTTCTAATTTCAAAGGTGACTACGTCAAAAGTTCAGACGAAACTTTTCACTCTTTTGTGATAGCTTCACTCGTACGCTTCTCATGATCGAATCGTTTTATATATAATAATCAATAATGATAAAACTCTAACTCATATTCGTCATGAAAACATTTTTATTGTTAGCCATGACGACCTCACTCAAATTTCGGGACGAAATTTCTTTAACGGGTAGGTACTGTAGTGACCCGGAATATTTCGAATAATTTTAAATCAAACTCTCGATACGATATTGTATTTTTCAACACGATAAGCAAAGTCTGTTAGGTTGGATCTCAAAAATTTTGAACTGTTTCATATATTCAATTGACCTTCGACCATTCCAGACGATTCACGGACAACTATTTGTAAATAGTTACATATATATTTAAATATATATATATATAATATATAATATATATAAAAATATATATATAAATATTACTTGTAAATATGGAATATTATATTTAGTTGTTTAAAAGAATATAATTAATATATTTATTTACTTAAACTTGTTAATTAAGATTTGTTATATATATATATATATATATATATATATATATATATATATATATATATATATATATATATATATATATATATATATATATATATATATATATATATATATATATATATATATATATAGAATGTGTATATTGAAAATGAATGATTTCGAGCCTAATTAGTAAACGTCAGTAACACTCGGTTGACGTTTCATTAGTTTTAATATAGATATATTACATGTTCATGAAGGACTAAAATAAAAGTTGAACTATAAACCAATTACGAAGATGTTAGATTTGTTAAAAATATTTTTACCTTTTTAAGTTTAAATATTAGTACTCCGTACATATAAATTGGAACAGAAAATAAATAATTATCGAACCTTTTGGATCAGGTTTCAAACAGGTAATGAGTGAAATAATTAAATATATTTAATTTAAAAATTTGGGATTTTTAGAGACACTTTTATACATTAACTGTTTAGCAATGGACACGATATAAAATTCCGAGGAAAACCGTCGGTAGAATAAGACAATTATGATGACTACTACTATTGTTTGTGCACTTTTAGGATTCAATTTATTTTATTATACTTATTATTATATTAAATATTACTGTTATTGATTGGTTATTAATTGATTATCTATTTTCACATATAAACATATACATATAGCCTCTAGTTTAAAGAAAACGAAATCAACCATATATCTATCTCACCTTTTCTTTTCTATTTTTGACTACCAATACAAACACACTCCATCACCATCTTCCTCCCTTGGTCACCTCCGGAGAACCACCACAACTCACCACCATGAATTCCGTTGAACCATCATGACCCAAAAACATACACTCTCTTTCATTTCTCTCTCTCTCTCTCTCTCTCTCTCTCTCTCTCTCTATATATATATATATATATATATATATATATATATATATATATATATATATATATATATATATATATATATATCCTATTTAATCACGGTTAGAACAACAAGAACCATCACCCTCGCCATCATCACTGGTTAACCATCTTCGCCGTTCAAACAACTACCACCGAGACTTCTTCACCACCACTCGCCACCCTAATCACCACCTTTTTAATTATTTATTTTTTTCTTTTATGAAACCATAAACAACCATCACCCATTTAAAACACCAACGATCACATACTCAAACTGCTGCAAGGCTTCTGTGATTCGCATATGTTGGATTACATGTTCGATGTTATGACTTCTGTTTCATGGTTCCAACATTTAAAAAAAAAAAAACGGTTGCATGCCGTCGCTGATATTTATTTATTTTTTTATTTTTTTTTCTTTTCCTCATCGTATACTTCTGCTTAGCTTCACTTCTGTTTTTGTTACAAATCACCTTCTGTATCGATTATCAAAGATGATGATAATGTTAAATGGTAACGCGATGATGACGATGAATAGTGCTTATGATAAAGAAGAACGTGAGATGGGTGAGAATGATGATAAGATAAATGGCGGATAAAAGGGATAGGATAACGATTAGGAAGATGAAGATGATAAATGATGATCACGATTAAATTTAAAAAAAAAAAAGATGAATAGTCCTGGGTTTTGGTTGAAGAAGAAAGAATAAAAAGAAAGACAGAAATGGGTTATATAGATAGTAGGTTCGTATAATTACAGAAAAATAGAAGCGGATCAGCGGTTTGGAGTATGGGTGTTGAACAGTAGGTCCTGGGTTCGAAACTAGCTGCTGCGTTTTTATTTATTTCATTTAGCAACATGGGCTCATGGATTTAATTTGGGCTTCAAGTGTTTAAATGTTGGGCTTGAAAAGTAAATACTGGTTAAATGTAAGACAAATATGATATTAATCAGAAAAGAACACATGGATCATTGGTAAATGGTGTTAGCGGGTATCTAGGAGGTCTCGGGTTCGAGCCCTGTCTTGGGCATTCTTTTGGAAAAGTTTTAGAAAAAGGGTATACACTTTTATATTTCATTTTTATTTTTATCATCATCATCATCATCATCATCATCATCATTATTATTATTATTATTATTATTATTATTATTATTATTATTATTATTATTATTATTATTGTTGTTGTTGTTGTTGTTGTTGTTGTTGTTGTTGTTGTTGTTGTTGTTGTTGTTGTTGTTGTTGTTGTTGTTGTTGTTGTTGTTGTTGTTATGATTATGATTATTATTGTTATTGTTATTAATATTAGGATTATAGTTATTATTGTTATTAATCTTACTAATATATGTAGTAAGTAACAACTATTATTATTATTAGGTATTAGTAAGATTATGATTAATATTACTATCACTTTACTATTATGTAACATCACTATTAATATTATTATTAGTATCATTAATAACAATAGAAGTACTATTAAAATTATGGTTATTATTATAAATGTTATTATGAAACTATTACGAATTATTATTATTATTATTAGTATTAGTAACCTTTTATTAGAATTATTATTTCTAGTAACATAAGTATTAATATAAATATTAATATCATCTTTATTAAAATCATTATTTTTTTACTATCATTAAAAGTTTCATTACTATTATTATCAGTATTATCATTAAACGTTATTAGTATTGACATTACAAACATTATTATTATTGGTAATATCTTTATCATTAATATTAAAATTATCATTATTATTATTATTAGGATTACCATAACTTTTATCATAATTAGTATTATTTTTATCATTATTATTATTAGTACTATTAAGATATCAAATGTAGATTTTCTATATAAAAATATATTTGTGACATAAAAATCTAACCATATTATTACTTTTGTAATAAATGTTAGTTATCTATATAAAGATAAATATATCTAATTAAGTTATTAATAAAAACATGATATAAGATAACAAATAAATCAATAATAATATAAATATCTGTTCGATTACCATTACGTATATTAATATACATGATTGAATAATAGGTTCGTGAATCCGAGGCAAACCCTGCATTGTTCAATATAGACATATGTATTTTTACTACAAAATACATTAGGTGAGTTTCATTTGTCTTTTTACCCTTTATATTTTTGGGCTGAGAATACATGCGCTGCTTTTATAACTGTTTTACGAAATAGACACGAGTAAATGAAACTACATTCTATGGTTGAATTATCAAAATCGAATATGCCCTTTTTTATTAAGTCTGGTAATCTAAGAATTAGGGAACAGATACCCTAATTGACGCGAACTCTAAAGATAGATCTATCGGGCCCAACAAGCCCCATCCAAAGTACCGGATGCTTTAGTACTTCGAAATTTATATCATGTCCGAAGGAGGATCCCGGAATGATGGGGATATTCTTATAAGTATATTGTGAATGTCGGTTACCAGGTGTTCAATCCATATGAATGATATGTTTGTCTCTATGCATGGGACATATGTTTATGAGAATTGGAAATATAAAATCTTGTGGTCTATTAAAATGATGGAAATGATTATTTATGTTAAACTAATGAACTCACCAACCTTTTGGTTGACACTTGAAAGCATGTTTATTCTCAGGTACGAAAGAAATCTTCCGCTGTGCATTTGCTCATTTTAGAAATATTACTTGAAGTCATTTATAACATGTTTCAAAAGACGTTGCATTCGAGTCATTGAGTTCATCAAGATTATTATTAAGTCAATTATAGTTGGATATATTCTGAAATGGTATGCATGCCGTCAATGTTCGTTGTAAAGAAAGTTTGTCTTTTAAAATAGAATGCAATGTTTGTAAAATGTACCATATAGAGGTCAAATACCTCGCGATGTAATCAACTATTGTGAATCGTTTATAATCGATATGGACTTCGTCCGGATGGATTAGGACGGGTCTTGACAATTAATGCAAGGTAAGTGGACATGGTTCAAAGACAACTATCATATATCCAAAAATGAGCAACGTTGGTTTAGCCAATTGGTACAGTTTATTCATTCAAGTTGGATGTTCTGTTTCAGCTCAATTCAGAAATTTCCAAAACTATGGCCCTGGTGTGCACAATGAATAAGGTTTCAGAGGTTGCCACAAACTAAAAATGTATCAAATAACATATAAAGATTCATATTCCAGAAGAATTCATGTTAATTCATAAAACGGAAAACCACAGAGTACAAATTAGGGAACAAGTGGCAGATTCGATCCTAGTTTAGCTTGTCACTTTCGCATGCAATTATCCGAAGATCTAGATACAATTAGACCATTATATCTACATGAAAAGTGAATTAATTTTTGTGTACATTATAGATATGAAAAGCTCTAATCTCAGAAGTCAATACATTTTAGCATACAAGTCTGTTTTCATGCATGTGTTGGAAAAATCTACGTTTTCATTCGATTAGGCATATCACGAGTTTTACTCAAGAAAATGACATGATATCCTAGTTTAACCTGAGTGTTTTTGAATTATCTATCCAATGGTAATCAATACATAAGCCAATTCGTGACCCATCAATACCATTTTCCTGATCAAGCATAAAAACACAACGATAATTCAAACGGGCATAACTTAAGCATACGGAAACGAAATCAAGCAATTCAAAAGAGCAAACTCAATAGTTTTTCGACACCAATCCATCTAGATACATTGTATTAACAGTAATTAAACCATTTTTATCAGAATCATCACAAAGAAATTCGATTTTCAATCAAAACAATCAATACGAACAATCTAACGATTAAACAAGCATACAAACACCATGAATCGAGCAATTGACCAACATAAACTATGAAACCTCATGAAATCAGAAATTTTAAAGCTAGGGTTCATATGATTATACCTTTGATCGCGAAAATAATTTTACCCACGCGTAGAGGACGATGTGAATTTCAAGTTTCGTGTTGAAGGTTTAATCTAATTCTGAAAAATTGATGTGATGGTATGGTGATGGTTGATCGACGATGGAAGGAAGAAAAAGGGAGCAGTCAACTGAAAAATAATTAGGGTAGGGGATTATGCAGTGTTTAGGTTTAACATGCCTTTTTATATGTAGGGCCTAATTACTAAATAACATGTATAATACACTAGTGGCCCAAAGTGGAAAGAAAAGGGGGTGGGGGTATGGGTTTCGGCCGAATGGCCCATGGGAGATGTTCCCGGGCTCGTGTTTTGCAAAAGCTTGTACTCGTGGCTTGTTTCAAGTGCCGTTTAGCCGTACCGAAGTCCCGGAACGCTAAACCGATTGTTAAAACGCAACCAAACGTTTAATTTATTAAAAACCTAATAAATTAAATATTTTTAAAATTAAAGGTTAATAATTATTAAAATAAACCCGAGCGTTTCGTTGCTCAAAAAGTAGTTATCCAAACCGTATCATTTTTATCGCATTTCTTTATCCGAAATATTTATTCAAATTAATATTAACCCATATTAATTATCGAAACCTCCAAGAATCAAGTATGTATTTAATACACTTAAACATATAAAAAGTCAAATAATCGCCTTTAAAATAGCTAACAGATAGTTAACGGAAGTGACGGAAAAAACAGGGTTGTTACAAATACCACCATTCATATGGTGAGGTAAGTTTGCTTGTTTTTAGTAAAAGTCTATTTAATATTTGTGTCTCCAAATGTTGTGATAATTAACAAAATATTGATTGAAAAGAAAAGCTTGAACAAAGAAACATTCTTTGAATAAACCAAGTTAATTTTTGAAAAATAAAGTATGTAAAGAAAAATGTGGGGTGTAGTCAAAATCATAACTATAGTGTACACAATAGAAGCACCTTGAAACTCGTCGTGAAACTTAGGTCAATGCAATTGAAATTACTTGTGCTTTGAATCCTTGCATGAAAAATGACATTAGTTGTTACTTGATGTGTGCTTGATTAATTGATCTTAAGTACTAGAATATGTAAGTTGTCACACATCTTAGAGCCTTAAGTGATAGACATAATATCTAAGAATTAGACTCTAAGCATCTCACTAAGTATTCTCAAAACTCATATAGTCAAACAAAAGGTTAGTTAGTGGTAATAATAATGTGAAACTAAAATCACTAGCTTGTGACTATTTTGAACAACAAAAAGGATTATCTTTCTTAAAAAATGACACAAAGTGGGGATGTAGTAATAAGTGATTTCTAAAAGTCAAAGATACCAAATGATAAACCAAGTGAATCTACCACAAGATTTTAAAAAACACTTTACAAAAATCAACATAGTGCCAAACTAGTTGGCGGTCGAGCCTACGATCGACCGTGGTTCGACCGCATAGGTTCTGATCAAAATGTGCTTTCTCAATTCTAAGATCCATCGTGGTTTGACACTTTTAGATGTTGAATCTTTTTAAAATGATTACAATATTAGTTTTACATTATTTATTGGCAAGATTTAAACATTTGCTAATGTGAAGCTAATTATCGTCATTAAAAAACACACGTTTAAAAGGTCAAGTTTTCAACTCGTAAGTGTTAGTGATTTTCAAACAACTATAAGCGTACAAGATTAATTATTCTCACTCAAGACATGAAATTGGTTTGTCGAATTTTAAAATATAAAAATGTCTAAAAGAACAATAGTCTATTCCTTGAGAAAGGTACAAAGATGAGTTATGGTGAGAATATTTGATGCTAACAATCTCGGACCCGACAAACATTGGGTACCATGTTTGTGTCTCTAATAAGTTGTAGGGTTGTTAACAAGAGTGGTAGAAGACGATGTAATCACAAGTACTCATAACACATGTCCATAATAATTATATCACACCGAGCACAAAGAACATGATGATGGTGAGTTAATATTTGATGGACATATTTGAAGGACCATTACCAGTAGACGTAACATTTCTTGTAAATAAATGTGCTACTTGAATTCTAGCTTGCTATGTGCATATATCTTAACAAGCTAGTTAGGTCACAACTCGTTTGAAAGTAGAAACATGTTATGCATATAATTGAGTAGAATGTCTTATGTGCTTGCAAGTAAAATTAGAAATAAGATAAAAACATGTCAATATATGCATTGCATCAATAAATATTCTTATTGGATCTTACGAACATAAAACTAATCACCCAAGATAAAATGTGATGGTCATTTGAGTGAATTCATCCTTATGTTAAAATAAAGGATCATTCTCACGGAATTTCTTCAACAAAGCAAATACTCGAGAAAAGATGCTAGCATTAAGAGAGGATAAATGACAAAATCATAAAAAGAATCATTAACAATCAAATCTTATGGGACATCAATAGGAGACAAATTAGATCTTAAGTGTGTAGTCTAAATTCTTCGTTTTCTAGGTATATCTTACATTTCTAAAGTTTAACTTTGTAGTCTTACTAAAGGGGTTGTATATGATTTCTATCATCTATGCTTAATGAGATACATTTGTGATGAAAGAACTCATTCTAGACTTACACTTAACTGATATTATTCTTATCTAAATTGCTAGATTAGTAGTCATTGATAAAAAATGTTAGTTAAATGCATAAGCGTTTGTTGAGTTGTTAAAATGTCTAAAACATACCTAGACATATTAGGACGGATGATTCTAAATCTTTGAGGTTAGAAAATTTTAAGAATAATTCATGCTCTTAATTTCTAAACTAGGTTTAGGTTTGCATCAAATGAACACCTAGAACGAACGAGTGAAATGAAAAGTTTCGCTAACCTTTTAGATAAGCACTAAGGCATTAGACATGCCCATGGAAATCAATGCTAGATTATCACTCAAAGGTGTAGGTGTGAATCTAAGTGTAGGTACGTCTCTAGGATACTCTTTAGAAATCAAAACCTTACAAGGTCCAAATAGACATCCTAGCAGGCTAAAGAAATAATCAAATGAAAACTCCAACACAATGTGATCAATAGTTAATTCCTTGAACTAGAAACTAGAACTAAACCATTTCAATTATCTTTTTTAACAAAAGATAATCACATCGAAAAAAAAGAGAAGTTGCTGAAACTAATCATAATAAAAGAACCCACAAGGACTTTAATTGATTATATATGTATCATAAGAATGAATGCCAAGAATGCATATGGAAATGACTATTTATAGACTTAGGGCATTGTTACTTGGTCATGCATGAGAAATGGTAAAAAGTTTACAATACATTATTTGCTAAGAAGTATTAGAATGAAATCTTAATTATGCAAATAGATGTTCATGACTTGGATTTTTTAATCCAATTAACCATTTTCCTTGTGACAAGTTCTTTCAACTTATAGATGATAAGTTTGAAATATATTTGATAGATAAACTTGAATGCTTTATTGTACGCTTTACACTCTAGGCTTAACTCTAGGCTTCCGCTCATTATACACTAGGTGTAGACTTCATAATCTTTATCTCTTGTATGTGTCATATATGTGTTCATTGCTTGTATAAGTGTGTGCAACATCTACATGCAATATTTATATGCTTATGTGTTCGTATATGTGCAAATCTACTTGTCATACTCGCATGTTCATATGATCTTCATGCTTGACAACTTGAGTTATCTCTTTCGAACCTATGTTGCTGGAAATCACCTTGAAAGATGTTACCTACACACTTAAGGATCATTAACTTGCTAATTGAATTTTATTTGTGAGGGCATTGTGCTTAATATTTGCTACATCCAAGATGCCATATATTTTTCATCATGCTTATGTGCTTATGATTTATTAACATGTTGAAAATTATGCTTGAATGTTTTTATGCTCATAATCTAATAGAACACTCCAAATTGTTAACTAAAATACATGGACAATGTTAACTAGTTAGCATAATTCATAGTCAAGTTAACATATGTTGACATGATGATAATTGTCTTAGATCATAATTGTTGAATGCCTGATAAGTAATTTGATATTAGCTTGATTGCCATGAAATCTGTGATTGCTTGTTACGTTATATCATTTAAGTGCACTCCGGGGCTATATTTGAAAAGATAACTAAATAAATATTGATTTAACGTATATCATATTTTGATATTAATTGCGAGTTAAATGCTTACATGATCTAGTTATTTAGGTTATGTATATGCTTATCAATATTCATGCCATGGAATATGCCTTTATTTGATTATCATGATTACTTGCTTGTCATGCATGATTGATACTTGTAGTGTGAATTCTAATTGAGTTTATTATGCATGACTGCTTGTTTTGATGTGACATATGCTTACCATAATGAAAATTATTCTTAAGTTCTATGTATGCATATATTTCCAACAATGCATGTGAGACTTTAAAACGCACTGTTACGCTCATCACCCATGCAATGGAAAGTCTAAATATGTCACACTTTCGAGCCGTTAAAAAGGATCTTTAGAGAAATCTAAAAGGCTCTATGCATCATGTATATCATGTGCCTTGGTGATTTAGATGATGGTGGATTACTACTGTTTACAATAGTGGTGTATGTGCATTAGTTGATTTATGCATAACCTTTTGGCTCTCAAACAAACAAACACATGTAGCTCTCTCTCTACAACTAAATTCGAATATGTAGTGATCAGAAGATCATGTGCAGAAAGCTTATGGATGAAACAAACTTTCCTCGATCACTGTACCATTTCTTTTGAAACTCATATATGTGCATTTTCGTGGTAAAATTGGACTAGTCAACCTAATAAGTGATTACTTGAACACCATTTTAGCTTTGATCATTACGTGATAAGTGAAATAATAACATGATCTATATGTTTAGGTTATACATACGTTCATCACTAAGTATACAAAAAGATACGCTCTTAGTTGAATAACCTGAAACTTAGTGAATGATTTTTCAATGATAACTTATCATGTTGATAACGTTTCGACTTATCATATCGACCCTATTGATCACTATTACTTGACATGCTTCGATTGATATGCTCATAATGTTGAATAGATGTGCCTCATGCAGGTTTTAAGCTTATATATAATTTAGATCATTATGCATGATTATGTATATTAGTTTCAGCATGCTACTCTTACTTGTGCTTTTACAATATGTATTCAACATGCTACGCTTATATTATGTGCAATATGTTTGACATGCTATGCTTATGATATGTGCAATATGTATGTCATTCTTGTGTTTTTACATGCTTGTTTGAAACTACTATGATAGTATCTATAGTGTTGCATGATATGGTTACATGTGCTACCCTTACTTGTTTGCCATAATATGTTATGCTTATGTTTTGACATGCTTGTTTGAACCTACTTTCTTTTATACATGCTCTAGCATCTAATCTTATGATTGCTATGCATGATCCTTTGTTAACAATTGATCTCATGTATATTACCTTTTGCATACTACTCTAACTTATGTTTCCATATTGTGCTATGTGCAATATGTATTCCATGCTATACTATATGGTTCTACATGCTTGTTTAAACCTACTTGCTTCTATACATGCTTGAAATTGGTAGAACTAGTAGAGTAATGTCGGTACTTTATGATAGCATCACACATTTATGCTATACTATTCATTAACTCCGATATGTAGTGGTTCATACACACTTTTGATGTAACATGCTCTCTAACGATCACATATATTGGTTAAAGTGCTCGCTCCACTATCTTAGTTATGTATGACGCACAATGATTCTTATGATTGCTATATATTATTATATGTGTGTACTAATCCTTTCTCTATGAGTTTTATATTGTACATTTCAAGGGGGAGCTATATCATCAACCGCTATGTACGATTCAAGGGGAGCATTACTCTAAGGCGCGCTTAGTTCCAGGGGGAGCTAACTTTTTTGCATCGACAAAAGGGGGGAAAGTGTATGGTAAGTGATGTTAACACATGTGTTGTATTATACACTTAAGCACACTTACATAGGTTTGTCATCATCAAAAAGAGGGAGAATGTTGGTTAGTGATCTAATAATAATATTCAAATGTTAACCACTTTGTTTTAATGATGACACCAAGTCTTGTGTGCTTAAACAAACGTATAGAACAATACAAGTTCACAAGCCTACACAATCTCTGGTAAACAACCAATAAACAAAACTGTTAAGTCAAAAGAGACATTTGAAAAAACACTGGAAGAGCATGGTTGGCACCACGGTCGATCGCAGGTCAGACCGTGGGATGCCCTGTACCTTGGTTTCACGAAACAAGGTACACAGTCAACTCCACGGTCAGCCGTGGGTCGACCGCAGTTTCTCCTGTCCGGATTTTTGATCGAAAATAGTTGCCTCCATCATATCAAAAAGAGTTTTTATCAAAAATAGTCGGGGCACCTATAATTTATGAAACTTATTTAAACACGCTTAGAATAGTTGCCTCCATCATATCAAAAATAGTTTTTGTCACTAAAGCGCTAATATTGGTTAATCACACTTAATGACAACTTAATGACACTTTAGCCTTGGATTAAATTTAAACACATAAGTGTTACAAGATATCATTTTAATCCTAAAATTTATCTAGACATGATTATGATGGTCATTAAGTCTCAACTAAAGAGATGATCTCCTCTTAACCCTTAAAACTATACTTACATGGTTAAGTATAATTTACTTAGAAGATTAGTGTAACTTTAAAGAAGTCTTCACTTGTATTAAAATGGTCATCTTTGGATGTTTCAAACCACCAATGAAGATAGATACTTCCACTCATAAGTTGACAAAGTGTTACATACATGGGTTATGGTGTTTGGAGTTTTGTAGTTTGTCAAAATACTTCAACTAGATTCAAACTAGTTCAATTAAGATGTAACAAGGTTCTAAAGAGCAAGATACTTCCATCAAAGAAAAGAGAAATGGTTGAAGTCATGGGTTATGTAGTTTGGAGTGTTGCAAGTAACCAATGAAAGTATATACTTGTAATCAAATGATGACAAATGCATGGAAGACTCATAAAAAGAAGTTTGAATGGTTTCTGATTGTCATGGAACAAAAATCAACATTTGCCATATTTTGTAAGGAAGTTTATGACAATGGTAAACCAAGAAAAAGATGCTTTCCTTATTTGTAGTGAAGGGTCATTATCATTGATTGTTTCCAAGACCATTGCAAGTACCATGGATGTTTTGGCTAGTTGTTTCAATGACTATTTGTGCCACTTCATTGCAATTCTATTTTGCCTATTTAAACAAGGCTTGAAGACACTTGAAGATCACTTCTTTCTAACACACTTCCAAATCAATATGATCTAATCTTCTAAGCTTCAACAACACATCTTTAGAGAGATCATGGGAGAAAGAGAGATTCTACTTAATTTGTAGAATTATGTGTAAACTCCAAAGCTTAATTTCTATCATTTGGAAGTTTGTAAACTACATTCTTTGATAGTAATCAAAGAAGTAGTATATTTCTCTTTGGAGAACTTGTAATAGTGGGTGACATACTAGCTTTAGGTTAAGTTCTTGTGAAAAGAATATCATTGTACTTAGTGATACCTCTTCCTTAAAGAGAATTAGGAAGTTGGTCATATTTCCATTGGGAAATTTGGTTCTTGTCCAAGGTGAAGACTAGTGAGATCAAGGTAGTCTTTTGTAACGACCCCAATTCCGTTTACCAAAAATGAATCACATTTTTTTTTATGTTAGGTCCCAATATCCCGTTAATAGTATATAACATTTTCAACTCTGTTTTAACCGAAAACATAATATCATAACGTTATATTTATCAACTTAATATAACCCTTAGTACACAAATGACACATTACAAAATCATTGGTAACAAGGACCCAATTACACGAAAAATGGGTTAATACTCAATAACCCAACCCAATACCAAGAGCATAATCCCGGGATTACCAAATCCCCAATCCGCGTCCAAATCTCCGAAAGCTACCCCATCGAGCCCAAGCACTCCTACACATCTAGTCTAACGACCAGCTAGCCTTACAATCACAATACCTGTAAAAAGGTAAACAACGAGAGGGGTAAGCTAACGCTTAGTGAGTGCAATAAGTATACACATGTATATATAATATATCTATTTGCAACCACCTACTCACATACAACAAACATGCTAGCAACATAATATTAGCATACGAACTCAAAGTATAAAGCTAATAACCTCCAATACCATGAGCTAGCACAAACATTAGCATATAATCCAAACATTTTAATATGCTATACTACTACACGAAACCATGGTTAACCAATCGCACAAGGGAATGGTACTCGCGAAAGACCATCAGAATTCGCAACATCCATTCGTGTACTTAACACCGTGTATCACTAATCCCCCGGGTGGCATCTTAACACCTCGATACTTCACCCCGAGTGGCATCTTAACACCTCAATGCTTCACCCGTCAATTTTACTTTCGGGAGTGGCATCTTAACACCTCGACACTTCACTCCTGGGTGGTATCTTAACACCTCGATGCTTCACCCCGAGTGGCATCTTAACACCTCGATGCTTCACCCATTAATATACTTTCCGGAGTGGCGTCTTAACACCTCGACACTTCACTCCCGGGTGGTATCTTAACACCTCGATGCTTCACCCCGAGTGGCATCTTAACACCTCGATGCTTCACCTATTAATATACTTTCCGGAGTGGCGTCTTAACACCTCAACACTTCACTCGTCACGTGAGACGTGGCGTCTTAGCACCTCGACACTTCATATCTCACGCTACACAAATAAATACATTATATATATACACATATAATTATTCCACTCACCTTAATGCCTCGATGAAGTGCAATCCAAATCCCGCAACTCACCAATGGAACGTACCTATTCCGTTTATCACATAATCATCAATACAAACTCATTTGGATTCTCGACCCGCCCAAATGAACAACAAGTGCAAAATACACCCTTTTGCACTTTTAACGCTACCCGAAGGTCCAAAACTAACGAGACTAGTTCCCGCGTTCCCGAAATACCCAAAGACACCACATATAGCCATTAAACACCCACTAGCCCGCATATTCGCCCAAAAACCCATTTTGACCCTTAACAAAGTCAAATTCTCACATTTACTAGTTTTGACTCCAAAATGCCATTAACTCAATTTTGTACTTTAACTTAACTCACTTAAGTTTACAAACTCAACTAAATTGACAATCGGGCCACAATCATCATCAAACCCTAATTTTGACTCTATTCAAAATTAGTCAACCACATGAACACTAATGGCTTCCAATACCTCAATAATCACTAAATACTAGTGATTACACTCGTTTGTAAGCATCAAACTTGGTTAATTAGTTTACCAAACCAAAACCCGCCTTCAACACCTTTAAACCCGAATCCTAGTTATCATCTTCCATTAACAACTAGTGGGGTTCCATCTATGAACATACAATCAAAAGCCCTAATTTTAGATGATGAACACGAAAATGAAATTCGGATTTAGAGCTTACCACTAGTATCAATACGTAACTAAGAACGAGGAGAACAACGTTTCTTCTTGCTCCAAAGATTGAATCCCGCTTCTTCCCTTCCAAATCGCACTTTGAATCAATTGGGGTTTTGAAGGAAATGAGAGAAAATGGAGAAGAAAAAAAAAGAAAATAAGAAAATAAAATAAATGGACCAGATTTGGAGATATAATCTGTCCCATACGCAAAAATACCAAAATGCCCTCACTTTCCCTTTAAAATTACAAAATCCGGAACCAAACTCCCAGAAGAGCCGCGCCGCGGCCTTCTTTCTTCGCGCCGCGACCCACAGCGTGGTCTGGTGGTCTTGGTTACATGCTGTCTGATCTTGATTCGAGTTTAATACCGCGCCGCGACCCACTAGGCCGCGTCGCAACCTAGTGTGGGTTTTGTCCATTTTTCGCGTACTTGAACCACAACACACGAACACGTCTCGTACCCTTCATACACTAGACATACATACTCTCTAGAACACGTATAACAACCCTTCGATCACTCTCGTACTCTATATCCATATATATATATATATATATATATATATATATATACATATATATATATATATATATATATATATATATATATATATATATATATATATATATATATATATACACACACATTTACATGTATTATTTTACGTCGCATGAACTCCACGTATATATATATATATTATATATATATATATATATATATATATATATATATATATATATATATATATATATATAATACGACGAATCCATAATATACATTTACGTATGTATATGTATACACATATAAGTCGTATGAATAAACGGGTCTTACAACTTTCCCCCACTTATTTCGATCACGTCCTCGTGATCCTCGACATTTAACCGACCGGACCCACACTCTATAGTCCTCCGACACATAGTTAATCTTGATGTCCACAACGATTTCCATTAACCCGAACGTCTCACCACACGCTAATAACCATTAGCGTGCATTACTGCAACATCGGTATCTCGTACACTCAACATCCAATGCCCACTTAGGAAAAATACGGAAAACACCATTATATTCCTACAAATTCTCCCAGCTACAACTCGCAACACGCTACATTCACAACTATATCACCCAACGCGGTCTACTAAGTCCACTACGCTGTGAACCAAGTCTTGTATTAATCCAAATCGAGAAGGACTTATGCCGCGTCAAGTCTCTATAGTTCAACGACTCGTAAACCAGCAATTCAAGAAGGTTCTCTTAATCAAGAATCAACTTCCCCCGTCTGCACCACCGGGTCATTCCTTCAACGAAGAAATCTCGAAAATCATTCCGACATACAACGAATAACTTTCGTTCCCAACATTCAAAAACTTCGCATTTCCGACTAATGTCGCGGCATTGCCTTCAACAATCGCTTCAAGGTCCAACTCGGGACTTTTCCGAAGTCTTTCAAAGTCTTTATTTCTCAATTTGAACAACATCCGGTCGTTCAACACGCAAACTTTAACTTTGCAACGAACACGTTGCCATTATCTTCACACACGGCATTCACAAGTCGAAATTTAATCAATCGAATCAACACTTTACGTTCCTCGATCATTTTTTCCGTTGGGTCGACTTTCACCAACTCGTACGATCACATTCACTATGTAGGGGCTATACCGCAATCCTTGGTAGCTAACTGCCCCACTTAGGATCTTTAATTCCATACATTCACCTCCAAGATCACCGTATCTCGCAAAATTTTAACCTTTCGATTTACAAGTGACCGGTCTCAATGTTGGACATCTTCTTCATCCTTTCACGAACAACTCATGAGGTATCCGAACCTCGACTTCTCAACTAAGTCAAACCTTTGGCATCCGCTAAAATCCATCACCAAATATCATCGTACATTCTGGTTTCTCATCGGCACCCATGTACAAAGTAATCACCATCGGAGTCAACATTAAACTAGCAGGTATAAGGAAGGCACATGTCGTCGTGTTATGCAACCCCTGCCAACACCACCGAGACTTTAAAACTTAGCCCTTTCGGGAACCACACTCGATACTACACTTTAACCGACGTCTTGAAATCAAACAAACCAAATGAACTTCATGGTGCAATGCCTACAACTCACTAGTCTCAACCGCTAGCCTCAAACTATTTAAGCCGCATAATGAGCCTAATATCCTTCCACCTATCATTAAGGAGATGCTTGGGAACACCAAGTCTTATACTCCACCCCGCATTTATCTCAACCGTTGACACGGTTATCAATAACTTCAAAACTAGTCAACACCCGTGACTTTACTCGTACCTGTACGTGGTCAACGAAAACACCCATCGAACGACATACTATGATTTCACGTAAACAAAAGAAAAGTGGCTGTCAAGAGTGTACAATACTCGCCACTCAATCAAAAAACCGCCGTCATGGTTTACAAGAGTGAGATTCACCGGCATCACTCACTACTTCGTATCTAACCACCAACGAAAAACGAATCACTAATCAACATGTACATACCTCCAACATGCTAATATTATTTATCGCACAGTTGCACTCGATTACACCCTAATTGGTTTCTCTAAGTCTTCCATCCGTCGGGTCCTCTCGACCCTTACTACTTAATCGTCCAATCCCCGACATACACTTGTTCACTCTTATGGGAAAGAGCGATCAATTGTTAGTATAATGAATGTGCTTCCAGCATCGTCACCGTCTCACTACCTCCTAGACTTAACCGGCCGTCAAGTCCATTACCACCTCACCTATCGAGATTTAAGGTCTCGATCATTAGGGTTTCATACGTCCGATGTCACCCCATATTCTACTAAATGACCCGAGGTCATTCATACTCAATGATCTTTATGGTTTGCTAACTTCCAATTACGCAAGCGAATACACGTAATCAAGCGTACACCCAAGTCGTTCTCACAACTTGGTTGACATTATTTTCTCATAACCATGGAATGCTTGGAAGCGCCAAGTCTTATATCCACCGCCCGTCAACTCAACTGCCATCGTACTAAATTTCTTACTGGAACGCTTCCCAATAACCATAAACGCACCGACACTATAGCATCGCCCTATCGGAATCGTTACCGAATCCGTAACTTCGTACTCTCTCCCGAGCATCGCAATACAACACGCACTCAAGAGACTTATATTAGTCCAATACGGAACTCAAAAGTCTCTAGTTCACATCCGAGTTGGTCATTCTATTTCGGTAGAAGACCTAAATCGTACAAGTCAACCACATACCCGCTACTTAGGGTGGTTTCACCACAACACTCTTACGAGTTCACCTACACACCCTAGGTATTCATATACTTATGAACTTTCTTCAAACCGCATCGCATCCAATGTGACGACCCACACATCGTTCGAAAATCAAAACAACCTAGGAACCTTTACCCGATTCCTAAAATACCGTCGAATCTACCCCCAACCATGTCACGTTTTGCCCGTTCAGTACTCTCCATGTCATGCTTGTTGCTAAGGTGCACGGTTGTGATAATGGTGATCAAGCATTATTACAATCGAATACCTTACCATTTCCACATAGTCACGTTAAGTACTTTACCCGAACTAGCGCGACATTCAAGAATACAAAACAAACGGGACACAGGTGTCCCAAAATTGATCAAAATCCCACCTATGAATTTGATCGTACAAAACACCAAGCGACCGAATCCCGAAACTGGATTCTTAAACAATACACCGCGCACGCACCTATATAATATGTTAGTATATAGCACATATATAGATAGTACATACCAATATACATATACGACAAACCAAACCACCCTACATCGCTAGGATATACCGCAAAGCAACCGCATAGTCAACCGATCTATTTAGGCGACTATCTAACTAAGGCAAAACTTAATCAAAGTCGAGACCTTATTTCAAAAGCATTGGACAAACGAGAGTCCAAAACAATCCCGCATAAACTAAGGCATCAACAATATCATAATTCGACCCGTAATCCTACAAGTCTCGAAACAACGCATACACCAAAAAGTCTAAGTCTAGGCACCTATTCCGTAAGTAACCAAGATTCCTTAGACCAGGCTCTGATACCACTTGTAACGACCCCAATTCCATTTACCAAAAACAAAGCACATTTTTTTATGTTAGGTCCCAATCTCCCGTTAATAGTACATAACATTTTTAACTCTGTTTTAACCGAAAACATAATATCATAACGTTACGTTTAACAACTTAATATAACCCTTAGTACACAAATGACACATTACAAAATCATTGGTAACAATGACCCAATTACACAAAACACGGGTTAAAACTCAATAACCCAACCCAATACCAAGAGCATAATCCCGAGGATTACCAAATCCCCAATCCGTGTCCAAATCTTCGAAAGCTACCCCATCGAGCCCAAGCATTCCTACACATCTAGTCTAACGACTAGCTAGCCTTACAATCACAATACCTATAAAAAGGTAAACAGCAAGAAGGGTAAGCTAACGCTTAGTGAGTGCAATAAGTATACACATGCATATATAATATACCTACTTGCAACCACCTATTCACATACCACAAACATGCTAGCAATATAATATTAGCAGACGAACTCCAAGTATAAAGCTAATAACCTCTAATACCACGAGCTAGCACAAACAATAGCATATAATCCAAACATTTTAATATGCTATACAACTACACGAAACCATGGTTAACCAATCGCACAAGGGAATGGTACTCGCGAAAGACCATCAAAATTCGCAACATCCATTAGTGTACTTAACACCGCGTATCACTAATCCCCTGGGTGGCATCTTAACATCTCGATACTTCATCCCGAGTGGCATCTTAACACCTCGATGCTTCACCCGTCAATTTTACTTTCGGGAGTGGCGTCTTAACACCTCGACACTTCACTCCCGGGTGGCATCTTACCACCTCGATGCTTTACCCCGAGTGGCATCTTAACACCTCGATGCTTCACCCGTTAATATACTTTCTGGAGTGGTGTCTTAACACCTCGACACTTCACTCCTGGGTGGTATCTTAACACCTCGATGCTTCACCCCGAGTGGCATCTTAACACCTCGATGCCTCACCCGTTAATATACTTTCCGGAGTGGCGTCTTAACACCTCAACACTTCAATCGTCACGTGAGACGTGGCGTCTTAGCACCTCGACACTTCACATCTCACGCTACACAAATAAATACATTATATATATACACATATAATTATTCCACTCACCTTAACGCCTCGATGAAGTGCAATCCAAATCCCACAACTCGCCAATGGAATGTACCTATTCCGTTTATCACATAATCATCAATACAAACTCATTTGGACTCTCGACCCGCCCAAATGAACAAGCGCAAAATACACCCTTTTGCACTTTTAACGCTACCCGAAGGCCCAAAACTAACGAGACTAGCTCCCGCATTCTCGAAATACCCAAAGACACCACATATAGCCATTAAACACCCACTAGCCCGCATATTAGCCCAAAACCCCATTTTGGCCCTTAACAAAGTCAAATTCTCACATTTGCAAGTTTTGACTCCAAAACGCCATTAACTCAATTTTGTACCTTAACTTAAATCACTTAAGTTTACAAACTCAACTAAATCGACAATCGGGCCACAATCATCATCAAACCCTAATTTTGACTCTATTCAAAATTTGTCAACCACATGAACACTAATGGCTTCCAATACCTCAATAATCACTAAATACTAGTGATTACACTTGTTTGCAAGCATTAAACTTCTTTAATTAGTTTACCAAACCAAAACCCGCCTTCAACACCTTTAAACCCGAATCCTAGTTATCATCTTCCATTAACAACTAGTGGGGTTCCATCTATGAACATACAATCAAAAGCCCTAAATTTAGATGATGAACACGAAAATGAAATTCAGAGTTAGAGCTTACCGCTAGTATCAATATGTAGCTAAGAACGAGGAGAACAACATTTCTTCTTGCTCCAAAGATTGAATCCCGCTTCTTCCCTTCCAAATCACACTTTGAATCAATTGGGGTTTTGAAGGAAATGAGAGAAAATGGAGAAGAAAAAGAAAAAGAAAATAAGAAAATGAAATGAATGGACCAGATTTGGAGATATAATCTGTCCCATATGGAAAAAGACCAAAATTCCCTCAGTTTCCCTTTAAAATTACAAAATCCGGAACCAAACTCCCAGAAGAGCCGCGCCGCGGCCTTCTTTCTCCGCGTCGCGACCTACAGCGTGGTCTGGTGGTCTTGGTTACATGCTGTCTGATCTTTATTCGAGTTTAATACCGCGTCGCGACCCACTAGGCCGCGCCGCGACCTAGTGTGGGTTTTCTCCATTTTTCGCGTACTTGAACCCCAACACACGAACACGTCTCGTACCCTTCATACACTAGACGTACATACTCTCTAGAACACGTATAACAACCCTTAGATCACTCTCGTACTCTATATCCATATATATATATATATATATATATATATATATATATATATACATTTACATGTATTATTTATACGTCGCATGAACTCCACGTATATATATATATACATTTATAATGCGACGAATCCATAATATACATTTACGTATGTATATGTATATACATATAAGTCATACGAATAAACGGGTCTTACATCTTTGGGGTGATCGAAGATGGTGATGATGTAGCTTATTGAAGAGTTTTTGGTGTAACCGGAACTCCCCCGTATTTGGAGAAAGCTAGTGAAGATAACTCTCGATTAGTGAATCGAGGAGTGGATTAATGTGGATTAGTTAACATCCACCCGAACCACTATAAATCCTTGTGTTTGTGTTCATTATGATTATCTTTTGCAAACACATATGATTTTACGTTAAAACTCATACTTTGGTCTTAAGACATCAAAAGTAATCGAAAAAGTTTTAACAAATCACTAAGGAATTATTCACCCCCCTCTAGTTCCTTACACCAACATTACTTCTACTCCATTCTTCGAAAAAATTGTATCATCAGCGTATTGGAGATGTGACAAAGCAACTGTGTCAGTACCCACTTCTAACCATTTGAACAGTTTAGTATCTAATGACCATTTGATGATTTGATTTAACCCTTCCACTGCCAATATGAAAAGGTAAGGAGACAATGGATCTCCTTGATGTATGTCTCTCCGAAATTTAAATTCCTTCGTTGGTGATCCGTTGACGAGTGTCGAGATCGAAGCTGAATCAAGACATGAATTTATCCAAGATATCCATTTTGACCCGAAGCCCATTCTTTCAATGATTTTATAAAGGGAATCCCAATTGATTCTATCAAATGCCTTTTCGAAATCAGCCTTGAAGATTAGACCTTTACTATTAAGATTATTCAAATCCGCTATTACTTCGTTGGCCACTAGGACACCATCGAGTATATAACGACCCTTTAAGAAGGAGCTTTGTTCCATACCAAGAAGCTTCGAAATTACCTTTTGCAACCGGGACTCAAGTATTTTAGCGATGATTTTGTAGTAACTACCAATTAGGCTAATTGGGCAGTAGTCCCCGAGGTTCATTGGATTAGATTTTTTTTGGGATTAGAGTAAAAAATGACGCGTTACAATAGTTCAAAATCTCACCTATGGGAGGATTCGAATGATTTTGCTGGAATGTTAAAGGGTTGCTAGTGACAAGCGTAGAGAGTTCAAGTTGTTGTTGATAGTTGTTGAGGCCACTCGCAATGGCTCCGCCACCAGGGCCGTTAACCACTGCCACCAGGTCACGGCCACCACCAGCAAATTGCCACCAGGTCCGCCAGTGGAGCCTGCAACGAGGCTAACAGGTGGAAAAGTAGGCCCCACATGATTTGTTTTTTTCCAACGGCTAGTTCAGGTTTTTTTTCCTTTTAATACATTTACTTATTCTATATATATAAATCAATTTACACAAACAAAATCACACACTCAAACAAACCTTCCATTCATATTTCACAAAGAAATACGAAAAAAATTCAAATGGATCTAGATAATTTATTCTCAGAGCGATAGCGAGAGCGTGACGGATAGTGATAGCGTACAGTCCGATATCGATGAAGATTTAATTCAAGACGGTTACAACGCGCTTAACTTACTCGATTCACTTGATGCAATGGACGAAGAAGTTGAAGCTTAAAATTCTCGTAGAATTATTAGAAGACGTCGGTTACAAAGAGATCAGATTGATACCGGTAATCGTTTGTACAACGACTATTTCTCGGATAATCCAACATTTTCGGAGGATTATTTTTGAGAATGATACCGAATGAGTAAGTCATTGTTTATTCGTATTTGTCATGCTATTCTATCATACGATTCTCAACCGATGTAATGTCTTTTATTTTTAATAATGTAATGTTTTTAATTTTTAATAATGTAACGTTTTTTATTTTTAATAATGTAATGTTTTTATTTTTTAATAATGTAATATTTTTATTTTATTTAATAAAATGTTATTTGTATTTATTTATTGTATTTAAATAATAATTTTAAATTGGTTAAAGATTGAAATGAAGTGTATGATAGTGAGGATTTTGTGAAAAGAATGTTAAAGGGTTTGTGCTGATGTGGTGCTGATGTAGAGGAGAGAAGTTTTGTTAAAATGTTGTATGATAGTAAGTGGCCTGATAGTACGAGTAATAACGAGCTGAATTTTGTGCATGCTGCTTATTCTAAACTAGATCCGGATCGGTCCGCGCAATGTGGCGGGGCCTTCCGGATAAATATTCATATTTAATGTGTTTGGATACACGTGATTAGTACCTAATATACTAATGGCATGCGCGTTTTAATGCCAGAAAAATCATGTAGTTTTAATTGTTTATTATACGTGTATGTATATGTATGAAAGATAGCCCGAAATATTTAGCAATATTAAAAATAAGTGCGTTTCACGTATAGTTAGTTGCATTATGTTCGTAAAATTATTTCGAGTTGAATGGTGGTGTCGACAAAATTTAACGTGGGGCGAGCGGGAAGATATGGACCGTTAAAAATTTGGGTGGAGTTTATTTAAGGTTTTTTAATAAAATAATAATTTTACATTTTTTACCCTGAATATTTGGCAATTGTAACAATGTTTGGGGGCAGGTTTTGTAAATTGGTTGTATGTATTGTTTGAAAAGGGTGAAGAGATCAAAACGCATAAAAGTCCACCTATTTTAGTATTTAGTATATAAGACTGTTTCTAACTCTGCCTGTGAATTGACTGTGACTGGACCATGTCAAAATTTGACCCCAATAATTCAAAATGTCAAGTGTAGTGTGTCAAATGTTAGTAGGGTCCACTAATTTATTTATTTTATTCATTTTATTTATTTTATTCATTTTATCATATTAAATTTAAACATAAAATTAATAAAACTAATTTATTTTATTCATAAAAAAATAATGTTTTATTAAAAAAACACACCGAAAAAAAAATATAAAAATAGAAAGACAAATACTTAAATAAAACTAGTCTTCGTCGGTATGATCTTCGTCGGAGTCTTGATTTTTTGGTTGCGGTGGGTTGTCGAGCAAAGTCTTAAAATTATCTAGGTAAATTCGCGTAAGCCTTGTGAGGAAGTCTCGTTGTTCCGGATCGGTGATATCTTCTGTTTTCACTGATAAAACACTCGCACCCATTAAAGCGGTTCGGAGGAGCTCTTGTTGATCTAAAAGTTTAATACTTTTAGTTTGTACCTTTTTATGCTTCGAAATAGAGTTCAAAGCATCCTCCGCTTTTGACGAACGAGATGAACGAGACGATTGACTAGAATCGGAGTCATGAGATTTTTTGGCCTTCTTTTTAGCCTTGTCATGTCCCATTGGCCTACGAACAAAATCATCATCAAAAAGATCGTTTTGAGACAACGAAGGTTCAAAACTATCCTCATCCGCACCAAGATCAACTCGACCACCCGTGCCCGGAACATGCCACTTCGATTTATGTTTCAACACATACCAAGTGGCTAGGTTGTTAAACTTTTTCCGTTTTGTATTTAGCACGTAGATTTGATGGGCTCGTGTCAAGACATCGACATCATTTGATCCACTTTTCCAATTGCGTTCCGCCTCGTTGAACGCCGCGGCAAACTCACTACAAGCCTTGTTGATGTTTCGCCATTTTGATGACAATTGGTCGTCACCTCGTACCCACCAGTGTTGTAAATCTCCTTATTTCTCCCCGAGATCTCTCCGAGATCTCGTTTTTGGAAAGCCACCGAGACGAGATGTCCATCTCCCGAGAATTCTTGGTCAACGAGGTCAAACTTGGTCAAAGTCACGATTTCTCAAAATTTCTCGCTCATTTCTCGAATTTTCTCATAAAAACTCGTAATTTTCCAAATTTTCTCGCTCATTTCTCGTTTTTTCTTATAAAATCATATAAAAATGTATATAAATGTACATATATAAATTTATTTGTATACATTTATATTAGAAAAACTAAAAAGTCAATGTAAGTTAACGTCCGAGATCTCCCCGAGATTTTTCCGAGATGCCGAGATCTCCCAAAAAATATCTTAAAATGTCCCGTTCATATTGATTATAAACATTCCATATTAATTGATTTCGTTGCGAGGTTTTGACCTCTATATGAGACATTTTTCAAAGACTGCATTCATTTTTAAAACAACCATAACCTTTATTTTATCGATAAAGATTTTAAAAACATTACATAGATTATCAAATAATGATAATCTAAAATATACTGTTTACACACGACCATTACATAATGGTTTACAATAGAAATATATTACATCGACATATGTTTCTTGAATGCAGTTTTTACACAATATCATACAAACATGGACTCCAAATCTTGTCCTTATTTTAGTATGCAACAGCGGAAGCTCTTAGTATTCACCTGAGAATAAACATGCTTTAATTATAGGTTTAACCTATATATATCAAATCGTAACAATAGACCACAAGATTTCATATTTCAATACACATCCCATACATAGAGATAAAAATCATTCATATGGTGAACACCTAGTAACCGACATTAACAAGATGCATATATAAGAATATCCCCATCATTCCGGGACACCCTTCAGATATGATATAAATTTTGAAGTACTAAAGCATCCGGTACTTTGGATGGGGTTTGTTAGGCCCAATAGATCTATCTTTAGGATTCGCGTCAATTAGGGTGTCTGTTCCCAAATTCTTAGATTACCAGACTTAATAAAAAGGGGCATATTCGATTTCGATAATTCAACCATAGAATGTAGTTTCACGTACTTGTGTCTATTTTGTAAATCATTTATAAAACCTGCATGTATTCTCATCCCAAAAATATTAGATTTTAAAAGTGGGACTATAACTCACTTTCACAGATATTTCCTTCCTCGGAAATAAGACTTGGCCACGGATCGATTCACGAACCTATACAAATATGTACATATATATCAAAGTATGATCAAAATATAATTACAACCATTTTTATTATGTTTTAAATATTTGAGTGTATTAAGTCAGCTGTCCTAGTTAGTAACCTACAACTAGTTGTCCACAGTTAGATGTACAGAAATAAATCGATATATATTATCTTGAATCAATCCACGACCCAGCGTATACACGTCTCAGGCTAAATCACAACTCAAAGTATATATATTTTTGGAATCAACCTCAACCTTGTATAGCTAACTCCAACATTACTGCATATAGAGTATCTATGGTTGTTCCAAATAATATATATACATGGGTCGATATGATATGTCAAAACATTTGCATACGTGTCTATGGTATCCCAAGATTACATAATATATTAGAATACATATATAATACAATATAAGTTAGCTAGGATATGATTTGTATAGATTTGTTAAACATTTCCCGTAGCTAAAAAGATCAAAAATATCCAATCTTGTTTTACCCATAACTTCTTCATTTTAAATCCGTTTTGAGTGAATCAAATTGATATGGTTTCATATTGAACTCTAATTTAAGAATCCAAACAGAAAAATTATAGGTTTATAGTCAAAAATTTAAGTTACATGTCAATTACTAAAGAGGTAGTCATTTCCGTCGAAAGAACGACATCTTGATGACCATTTTGAAAAACATACTTTCACTTTGAGTTTAACCAAGATTTTTGGATATAGTTTCATGTTCATATGAAAAATCATTATCCCATAAGAACAACTTTTAAATCAAAGTTTATCATAGTGTTTAATTATCCAAACCAAAACAGCCCCCGGTTTCACTACGACGGCGTATATCCGATTTTATGGTGTTCATCGTGTTTCCAGGTTTTAAATCATTAAGTTAGCATATCATATAGATATAGAACATGTGTTTAGTTGATTTTAAAAGTCAAGTTAGAAGGATTAACTTTTGTTTGCGAACAATTTTAGAATTAACTAAACTATGTTCTAGTGATTACAAGTTTAAACCTTCGAATAAGATAGCTTTATATGTATGAATCGAATGATTTTATGAACATCATTACTACCTCAAGTTTTCTGGATAAAACTATTGAAAATGAGAAAAATAGATCTAGCTTCAAAGGATCCTTGGATGGCTTGAAAGTTCTTGAAGCAGAATCATGACACGAAAACAGTTCAAGTAAGATTTTCACTCGAAATAAGATTATTATAGTTGTAGAAATTGAATCAAAGTTTAAATATGAATATTACCTTGAATTAGAAAGATAACCTAATATAAATAACAAAGGTTCCTTGATCTTAGATGATTTCTTGGAATGGATTAGAAAGCTTGGAAGTAGACTTGCAAACTTGGAAGTATTCTTGATTTTTATGAAACTATACTTATGAAATTTATGAAGAACACTTAGAACTTGAAGATGGAACTCGAGAGAGATTAATTAGACGAAGAAAATTGAAGAATGAAAGTGTTTGTAGGTGTTTTTGGTCGTTGGTATATGGATTAGATATAGAGGATATGTAATTTTATTTTCATGTAAATAAGTCATGAATGATTACTAATATTTTTGTAATTTTATGAGATATTTCATGCTAGTTGCCAAATGATGGTTCCCACATATGTTAGGTGACTTACATGGGCTGCTAAGAGCTGATCATTGGATTGTATATACCAATAGTACATACATCTAAAAGCTGTGTATTGTACGAGTACGAATACGGGTGCATACGAGTAGAATTGTTGATGAAACTGAACGAGGATGTAATTGTAAGCATTTTTGTTAAGTAGAAGTACTTTGATATGTGTCTTGAAGTCTTTCAAAAGTGTAAGAATACATATCAAAACACAACATGTATATACATTCTAATGGAGTCGTTAAGTCTTCGTTAGTCGTTATATGTAAGTGTTGTTTTGAAACCTTTAAGTTAACGATCTCAATTAATGTTGTTAACCCAATATTTATTATATCAAATGAGATGTTAAATTATTATATTATCATGATATTATGATGTATGAATATCTCTTAATATGATATATACATTAAAATATCATTACAACGATAATCGTTACATGTAAGTCTCGTTTCGTAAATCTTGAGTTAGTATTCTTGTTTTTACATATGTAGTTCATTGTTAACACACTTAATGATATATTTAAATATCATTTTATCATGTTAAATATAGTGTATCAATATCTTAATATGATACATATATATTTAGTAGACGTTATCATAACGATAATCGTTATATATATCATTTCGAGTTTCTTAACTTAGTAATCTCATTTCTTATGTATATCACACATTGTTAATATACTTAGTGAGATACTTACTCATTATAATCTCATGTCAACCATATATATATGTCTTTATATACCACAACATGTAGTTTTTACAATTTTGTAACGTTCGTGAATCGCCGGTCAACTTGGGTGATCAATTGTCTATATGAAACTTATTTCATTTAATCAAGTCTTAACAAGTTTGATTGCTTAACACGTTGGAAACATTTAGTTAAGTAAATATCAATCTCAATTAATATATATAAACATGGAAAAGTTCGGGTCACTACAGTACCTACCCGTTAAATAAATTTGGTCCCGAAATTTTAAGCTGTTGAAGGTGTTGACGAATCTTCTGGAAATAGATGCGGGTATTTCTTCTTCATCTAATCTTCATGCTCTCAGGTGAACTCGGGTCCTCTACGAGCATTCCATCGAACCTTAACAATCGCTATCTTGTTTTGCTTAAGTCTCTTAACCTCACGATCCATTATTTCGACGGGTTCTCCAATGAATTGAAGTTTTTCATTGATTTGGATTTCGTTCAATGGAATAGTGAGATCTTCTTTAGCAAAACATTTCTTCAAATTCGAGACGTGGAAAGTGTTATGTACAGCCACGAGTTGTTAAGGTAGCTCCAGTTGGTAAGCTACTGGTCCGACACGATCTATAATCTTGAATGGTCCAATGTACCTTGGATTTAGTTTCCTCCGTTTACCAAATCGAACAACGCCTTTCCAAGGTGAAACCTTAAGCATGACCATTTCTCCAATTTCAAACTCTATATCTTTTCTTTTACTGTCCGCGTAGCTCTTTTGTCAACTCTGGGCGGTTTTCAATCGTTGTTGAATTTGGATGATTTTCTCGGTAGTTTCTTGTATTATCTCCGGACCCGTAATCTGTCTATCCCCCACTTCATTCCAACAAATCGGAGACCTGCACTTTCTACCATAAAGTGCCTCAAACGGCGCCATCTCAATACTAGAATGATAACTATTGTTGTAGGAAAATTCTGCTAACGGTAGGTGTCGATCCCAACTGTTTCCGAAATCAATAACACATGCTCGTAGCATGTCTTCAAGCGTTTGTATCGTCCTTTCGCTCTGCCCATTAGTTTGTGGATGATAGGCAGTACTCATGTCTAGACGAGTCCCCAATGCTTGTTGCAACGTCTGACAGAACCTTGAAACAAATCTACCATCCCTATCAGAGATAATAGAGACGGGTATTCCATGTCTGGAGACAACCTCCTTCAAATACAATCGCGCTAACTTCTCCATTTTGTCATCTTCTCTCATTGGCAGGAAGTGTGCTGACTTGGTGAGACGATCAACTATTACCCAAATAGTATCATAACCACTTGCAGTCCTTGGCAATTTAGTAATGAAATCCATGGTAATGTTTTCCCATTTCCATTCCGTGATTTCAGGTTGTTGTAGTAGACCTGATGGTTTCTGATGTTCAGCTTTGACCTTAGAACACGTCAAACATTCTCCTACATATTTAGCAATATCGGCTTTCATACCCGGCCACTAAAAGTGTTTCTTGAGATCTTTATACATCTTCCACGCTCCGGGATGTATTGAATATCTGATTTTATGTGCTTCTTTAAGTACCATTTCTCTCACATCTCCAAACCTTGGTACCCAAATACTATCAGCCCTATATCGGGTTCCATCTTCCCGAATGTTAAGATGTTTCTCTGATCCTTTGGGTATCTCATTCCTCAACTTTCCTTTTTTACAACCCCCTGTTGCCCCTCCTTTATTTGAGTAGTAAGGTTAGTACGAATAATTATATTCATAGCTTTTACCCGTATAGGTTCTCTGTCCTTTCTACTCAAAGCGTCGGCTACCACATTCACCTTCCCTGGGTGGTATCGAATCTCAAAATCATAATCATTCAACAGTTCAATCCACCTGCGTTGTCTCATATTCAGTTGCTTCTGATTATATATATGTTGGAGACTTTTGTGGTCGGTATATATAATACTTTTGACTCCATATAAATAATGCCTCCAAGTCTTTAATGCAAAAACAACAGCACCCAATTCCAAATCCTGAGTTGTATAATTTTGGTCGTGAATCTTCAATTGTTTAGACGCATAAGCAATCACCTTCGTTCGTTGCATTAATACACAACCGAGACCTTGCTTCGATGCGTCACAATAAATCACAAAATCATCATTCCCTTCAGGCAATGACAATATAGGTGCCGTAGTTAGCTTTTTCTTCAATAACTGAAACGCCTTCTCTTATTCATCCTTCCATTCAAATTTCTTCCCTTTATGCGTTAATGCAGTCAAGGGTTTTGCTATTTTGGAGAAATCTTGGATGAATCATCTGTAGTAACCAGCCAATCCTAAAAATTGACGTATATGCTTCGGAGTTTTTGGGGTTTCTCACTTTTCAACGGTTTTGATCTTTGCCGGGTCCACCTGGATACCTTCTTTGTTCACGATGTGACCGAGGAATTGAACTTCTTCCAACCAAAATGCACACTTTGAAAACTTAGCGTACAGTTTTTCTTTCCTCAATACTTCTAGCACTTCTCTCAAATGTTCTTCGTGCTCTTGATCATTCTTTGAGTAAATAAGTATGTCATCGATGAAAATAATGACAAACTTGTCAAGATATGGCTCATACACTCAGTTCATAAGGTCCATGAACACGGCTGGTGCGTTAGTCAATCCAAACGGCATAACCATAAACTCGTAATGACCATAACGCGTCCTAAAAGCAGTTTTTGGAATATCATCCTCCTTTACTTACATTTGATGATATCCAGAACGTAAATCGATTTTTGAATAAACTGACGAGCCTTGTAGTTGATCAAATAAGCCGTCAATTCTCGACAGTAGATAACGGTTTTTGATGGTAAGTTTATTCAACTCTCTGTAGTCAATACACAACCTAAATGTACCATCCTTCTTCTTGACAAACAAAACAGGAGCTCCCCATGGTGATGTGCTTGGTCGAATGAAACTACGTTCTAATAGTTCTTGCAGTTGGCTTTGCAGTTCTTTCATCTCGATGGGTGCGAGTCTGTAAGGAGCACGAGCTATTGGTGCAGCTCCTGGTACAAGATCTATTTGAAATTCAACAGATCGATGTGGGGGTAGTCCCGGTAATTCTTTCAGAAATACATCGGGAAATTCTTTTGCGACAAGAACATCATTGATGCTCTTTTCTTCAGTTTGTACTTTCTCGACGAGTGCTAGAACAGCATAGTAACCTTTTCTTATTAGTTTTTGTGCCTTCAAATTACTAATAAGATGTAGCTTCGTGTTGCCCTTTTCTCCGTACACCATTACGGGTTCTCCTTCTTCTCGTACAATGTGAATTGCATTTTTGTAACATACGATCTCTGCTTTCATCTCCTTCAGCCAGTCCATGCCAACTATTACATCAAAACTCCCTAACTCTACTGGTATCAAATCAATCTTAAATATTTCACTACCCAGTTTAATTTCTCGATTCCGGCATATATAATCTGCTGAAATTAATTACCGTTTGCTAATTCGAGTAAAAATTTACTATCCAACGGCGTCAATGGACAACTTAATTTAGCACAAAAATCTCTACTCATATAGCTTCTATCCGCACCCGAATCAAATAAAACGTAAGCAGATTTATTGTCAATAAGAAACGTACCCGTAACAAGCTCCGGGTCTTCCTGTGCCTCTGCCGCATTGATATTGAAAACTCTTCCGCGGCCTTGTCCATTTGTGTTCTCCTGATTCGGGCAATTTCTAATAATGTGGCCCGGTTTTCCACATTTATAACAAACTACATTGGCATAACTTGCTCCGACACTACTTGCTCCGCCATTACTCGTTCCGACACCATTTGTTCCTTTCGTTCTGTTAACCCCTGGTCCGTAGACCTTACACTTCGCCGTGCTATGACCATTTCTTTTACACTTGTTGCAAAATTTGGTGCAGAACCCCGAGTGATACTTTCCACAACTTTGGCATAGCTGCTTCTGATTGTTGTTGTTGTTGCGGTTGTTATTGTTGTTGGGATGATTGTTGTAGTTGTTGTTGTTATTGTTGTTGTGCCGTTTGTTGTAGTTGCAATTGATGTTGCTATTGTTGGGATAGTTGTTGTTGTTTTGGTGACTCTTATCATCGTTTTCCTCCCACTTTCTTTTGACTAGCTTCACGTTGGCCTCTTGGGCCGCCTGTTCTTTAATTCTTCCCTCAATCTGGTTCACTAGTTTGTGAGCCATTCTACATGCCTTTTGTATGGAGGCAGGCTCGTGTGAACTTATATCTTCTTGGATTCTCTCCGGTAACCCTTTCATAAACGCATCGATCTTCTCTTCCTCATCTTCGAACGCTCTCGGACACAATAGGCACAATTCCGTGAATCGTCTTTCGTACGAAGTAATATCGAATCCCTGTGTTCGTAACTCTCTAAGTTCTGACTTGAGCTTATTGACCTCGGTCCTTGGATGGTACTTCTCGTTCATCAAGTGCTTGAATGCTGACCACGGTAGCACTTAAGTAGCATCTTGTCCCACTTGCTCTAGATAGGTATTCCACCATGTTAACGCAATACCTGTGAAGGTATGCGTAGCGTACTTCACTTTGTCTCCTTCAGCACACTTACTTATGGCAAACACCGATTCAACTTTCTCGATCCACCGTTTCAATCCGATTGGTCCTTCGGTCCCATCAAATTCTGAACGTTTTCCCGGCAATGGAACCAAAAAATACTTGATGTTTGCAGCGAGGTAGTATATAAAATATCTTATATTTTTACAGGAAATACTATTAAATACGATACAATTTTACACAAGATATTTATTTATTTAGAGAATGGATATACTTAAACCTTGCTACAACACTTATAGGCAGTGTACCTAATCGTACAGTAGTATAGTTTTTAGTAAGTCCGGTTCGTTCCACAGGGAATCTTTTTAAACAAAGTTTAACGCTATATTAGTTTACTTTTATAAAAATACAAATATATATATATAAGTAATATTATTATTATAAAAGGGGAGTTTTTACCGTTTAATGACCGGTTTGTCGATTTTAAAACTTTAGTCGCAGTTAAAACCAAATGTAAAATATTAAAAATAAATACAAGACTTAAATTAAAGCGTAAAGTAAATAACGATAATGAAATTGCGAATAATAAAAGTGCGATAAAATAAACTTGTGATAATTAAAAAGTACGATAATTAAAAGTACAATTAAATACAATAACAATAAAAATGCGATAATTAGAAGTGCAATTAAATATAAAATAAAGGAAATTAAATATGAAATAAAATAATTATGCTTATTTAAACTTCCGTAATCATGATGTTTGACGTGTTGATTTTAATTTTAAGCCCATGGGTTAATTGTCCTTTATCCTGGATTATTTAATATGTCCATACGGATTTGTCCATAATAGTCCATCAGTCATAAATATAAAGAGCGAAAGCCTTCGTCAAATTATTCTTATTCCCGAAGTCAAATATTCCAACTAATTGGGGATTCGAATTGTAACAAGGTTTTAATACTTTGTTTAATGAATACACCAGGTTATCGACTGCGTGTAAACCAAGGTTTTACTACTTTGTTAACAATTACACCAATTACCCTTGAATGTAATTCACCCCTGTTTCAACAAGTCTATTAACTATTAATCCAGTTCCGTGTCCGGTAAAATGAATAATTATTGGTATTTATAGATATCCCGCCCACCGTACCCAGTCAAGCGTAAGTGGTTATATATAAATACGTCGAATTATAAGTTTGTATATTAAATTAACAAGGTATTGTTTAGTTAATATAAAACCCATTAATAGCCCATAGTCTAATTTCCACAAGTGTCGTTCTTTTGTCCAAACCCCAATTATGGTACAAAGCCCAATTACCCAATTTTAGTAATTAGCCCAACATCATGATTACTTCGAATTAAATAAGCATAATAATAACTTAGCTACGAGACATTAATGTAAAAAGGTTGAACATAACTTACAATGATTAAAAATAGCGTAGCGTTACACGGACAGAATTTCGACTTACACCCTTACAACATTCGCTAACATACCCTTATTATTAGAATTAAAATTAAAATTAAAATTAAAATTATAATATATATATATATATATAATACGTTTTTTGAGAGAAGAAGAAAAAGGATGATAAAAATGATCAGAATTCGGTTGGCTTTATAGGGAGTTTCAAAACTTGGGGCTCCGCGACTCGCGGCATTTTTTGCCTTCAAACTCCGCGAGTCGCGGAGTTTGCTTTTACAGCTCACACGAGTTTGGCTCTTTGTTTACCGACGGTTTTAAATATTTATATAATATATAAATAATTATAAGAATTATTTAAATATTATATTATATTTATATGCATAGTTGACTTGTAATTTTTAGTCCGTTGCGTCGAGCGTTGAGAGTTGACTCTGGTCCCGGTTCCGGATTTTCGAACGTCCTTGCGTACAATTTAATATCTTGTACTTTGCGTTTTGAATCTTGTACTATTGTAATTTCGAGACGTTTCTTATCAATAATTGGAACCTCTTTGATTGTCTTTTGTACTTTTGAGCTTTTTGGATCTTTTGCGTCTTCAATTCGTCGAATCTGTCTTTTGTCTTCACCTTTTATTATTTAAACGAATATCACTTTTAAATAGAACAATTGCAACTAAAAGCTTGTCTTTCTTGAGGAATAATGCTATGAAATATATGTTCGTTTTTAGCATTATCAAATATTCCCACACTTGAGCGTTGCTTGTCCTCAAGCAATATCGTCTTGAAATACTAGAATCACTTCTTTATTCTTCACACTTTGTACATCAGTGATTTCTATATGGCGGTATGAACAATGGTAGTAACGATATGGTTTACAGTCCCACATGACTATAAAAATTTAGATCCATTAAGGAAATTGGATCTTTATGAAAACATTTGATCTTTTGAAAATTAAATCTAGTTTTTACCCTAGATAAGTTTTCCGGAATAACCCTTTACCGGTGTTTGCAAAATATTTTTGTGGGTTTGGTGGGTTTCAGATTTGAAAATTTTAGCTCAAAACTTATGGTTTTGTGTCACCCACTTGCTAACCTTGTATTTGGAAAGCAACACGTCCAGTTTACTTGTCCCGTATATTACCTTTCGGTAAACTACCGTCCGGTTGTAAAGGAAAGCGTTGAACAAGCAACTGTTAAGGCAATGTCCCCTGACATGCTTTTAATTATGGTCTATAACGTGTCGGACGCAATTACTATCCTTGGTAGGAGCAATAGTAAAGCTCACCCTTATGATTTTTCGGTCTGGCACAAGGTCCTGTCTTTGACCACTATGCAACCACTGTTCTTACGGTTGACACCCGATTTAGTTCAGGTGACCTAATGAATTCCAGGTGAATTCCTAGGATTTCACGTTCAATGGTAATGAACGCATTGAAAATAGGGTTTTCAGAAAACAAATCGGTTTGTAATTTTGATCAAAATATTTTCTCGTTCAAGCTCGAGTTTAGATATCATTGAATTCCATGAGTTTGAATTCTCAATCTTTAAGGTCAATCTCCAGGATTGAGTAATATCAGGCTTAAAAGCTGATTTTTAATCTTTAAGGAGATTATCCTTTCTGGGGATCTGATTCATTAGTCTTATCCAGCTAATTTGCATGGTGCCCCCCCATTTTACGAGATAAATCCTTCTCATGGTTAGGATAAATCTGACCACTTGGCGACCCTGTTTAATGCTGAGGTCCGTGGATTTCCTGCTGATTTTAGTGATGACTTTTCTAGATTTTTCGTCAACCTACAGCTGGTCTGGACGACAACTTCATGACCTAAATCAAGAAGCGCGTTTCTTTTTCAGAAGACTTTACTTCCTTTTAATGATGGAATTGATTCATCGTGTAGATCCATCTCTTCTTTTCTTTCATCGGGTAAAACAGTTTAGTTTAGTCCAAAGCAAAAGTATTTTCAGTTATTTGTACAAAAATATGTGACATATGTTTAAGATAACTTGGTAAATTTTCCCACACTTGGCTTTTATTTTCCTTTTTATCGTCCTCTATTCCATTTTAAATGAATTTTAACATTTTGGTTTGTTTCTCAATTTATGTCCTTTCCGAGGTTACAATAATTTCGTTGTTAAAACCTAGTTTTATCGTTCATAAATATGTATAAACATGATTTTGAGTTCATTTAATTGAAAATTTTGAAAAATTTTACTAGAATTGGGTAGTCAGTATATAAGACTAGGGCTGTTCTTTATTATCAGAGAGCACTAGAATACAACTACGGCTTTACTAGTATTTTTAATGGTAACCAAGTGTATAAAGTAAAAATTTTAAAATCCGAAAGAATTTAACCCCTTCCCACACTTAAGATCTTGCAATGCCCTCATTTGCAAGAAATCAGTAACAATTTAAATTATTGAGGGTGATTTGTGTGAAATTGATTAAATTTTACCAAAGTTTCCAAATATATTGGCGTTTGTTTGCTGAATGATAAATGGTGCACATCATTTGTTCATTCCGTCTTGTTGTTATTTCACATATATTTTGCATCTTGTCGTCAAAATTAGTTGCTTTTGCTGAACTTAATGCCAGTCTTTGAAAATGCGTTGTTTTACCCTGTTGTGTACATAAGATAAACTGCAAACATATATACATATTTTTGAAGTTTGGTATATTACCCCACATTCAAAAATTATTAAAATCTAAGAATAAAAGTTAGAAAATTATAAAAACTATTACAATATTAACATAAGTATTAAAAGTATCAACATTACAAATTACAAAATAAATAAAACTAAGTAGACTAGGGATGATACTGGTACCAATAGGGGTTCCAAGCATAACCATAGGTGCTATAGAATGCTTCGGCAGGGTTATACGTAGGATATGGTGGTTGCATCTCTATAGACCAGGGAGGGAAGATGGGTTTTGGTGTAGGAATATAGTTTCTACCTATATGTTGGCAATGAGCTATGATTTGGTTTTGATGAACTTGCCAATCTTCAAATGCTCTCTGTCTAGCATTTTCGCACTCCTGTGAAGCTATAAACCTTTGCATTTCTTGTATTTCATTTCCCCCTCCTACATTACCTTGCTGTTGGTTTCTCTCAACCTATGGATGTCTACCATGGTATTGTACTGCGGCGTTATTTCGCCTCTTCAAAACTTTCGCACCATGGTATACATTCAAACCTATAGTATCGCGGGGTTCTGGTTCTTCGACTAATAATCCCCCCGACTTATATCCGCACCGAGATATTCAGCAATCAAAGTAATAAAAATACCACCTCCTATTATGCTATGCGGTCTCATCCCCTAACCATAGCTGATAAATAATAACCCACACAATGCGGTATACTTACAGCGCTTTGTGGGTCTCGAATACACATATGGTAAAACAAATCCTGTTCATTTACCTTTTCCTTGTTCTTACCTCTTTGTGTAATCGAATTAGCTAAAAACCTATGAATCACTCTTAATTCAGCTCTATCTATATCCAAATAAGAGTAATTTCCCCCTTTGAATCGGTGATGGCTTGTCATTCGACTCCATACACCGTGTGTATCAAAATTTTCATCTATCTTTCTACCATTTAGTATCAACCCTCTACAATCGGCAGATGCTAACTCCTCAGGCGTATATATACGTAAAGCCTGAGCCATGTCTAGTAAAGACATGTGGCGCATCGAACCTCCTAACAAAAATCTAGTAAAAGATCGATAGGTTAAACTAGCTACCCGATCATTTAATTCTATACTACATAACAATTCTTCACACCATACTTTATATACAGGTCTACGCATGGTGAATAAACGTACCCAGTCATTAAAAATAGAATTACCATACCTCTGTGCAAGTAAATCCCTAATTGGCCCGGCCAATTCTACAGCTTCTAATGGTCCCCATTCTATGACCCTAGGTACCTCAACAAGTTTAGAATGAAGAGTATGCAACCCCCTTTGATACTTTGGATAATCTATCCAAAGTCTGTCAAATCTCAGGTTCGGGTGCAAATCTTCCAAGTGCATATCAGAAAAGGTCATGACTGGATGAGGTATATCTTGCTTGTAGTAGTTATCCACCTCCTGTTGTTCTGCATTCTCGGCAGGAGCATTGCGAGCTTGGGATGAAGATTCACCCCTTTCAGTCTGCAAAACACATCAAACACAATTTTTGTGCATCCAAATATGCATTAGTGTCAGCAAAATCATCAATCAAAATAATTACAATGACATGATCAATTTATATCAAACTTAAGCTCATTTTCACATTTTTATCAAATCTACACTTTTTTAAATAAGTATATACGAAAATGTTTGCCAAGTTCATAAGCATTCAACTCAAATAACATGTCAAAATAATCATTACTAACAATTAAACAAGTTTCAAATGGCATTATCTCTCAAAAATCAAGTTCATGAATTTTAGACTTGAAAAAGTCCACTTTAATTCTCAAAATCATGTTTAGGCTCAAGGTTTGGATCATTTAACTACTTAAACATGTTACACTACTTAATTTAGCAACAATTCATGACAAAAATCGGCCATAACCTGTTTATATCAAAAAGCCCCAAATTTGCTCAAGAACACAAACTCTAGATTACTCAAAATTTGAAGTTTAAGGCTTCTAATCATGTTAAATAGCATCAATCTAGGTTATACAAGCATAATACATAAACAATTTAAGCATAATTACACTAAAAAGCATCAAAATCAAATTGGAGAAAAATTGCTCAAGAACACTAATTTCGGATTAAATGGTGTTTAGGTGTAGAAATTTACCGTTTTTCTTGAGTAATTCCTTGATAGCATCCTTCTCAACATGATTTTAGTAAAAGATTTGATGATTAATGGTTAAAAATTGTGATTTTAGGGGTGTTTTTACGGTTTTTTCGTGCAGTATTTTTCGCAGTTTGTTTGAGTTTGTGGTGTGCAACTGAGCTGTTCCAGCTCCTTTTATTTTTTTTCTGTAATCCGATCCTTCCGCGAGTCGCGGTGTTTGAAACTTCAAACTCCGCGAGTCGCGGAGTTTGCTTTTTTTTTTTTTTTAACATCTTATATTAATTAAAACAATTAAGTAATTAATTTTAAAATTTTGTTTCCCTTGTTATTTAGGACGAGGTCGTTTCGGATCGATGTCCTAGTCCGTCCTTCGACAAAATTTTAAAATATGTCTTTTTTAGCGATTGTTTAAAAGCTAAGATTTTTGGGTTTTTTAATATTTTTGGCATACTTTAATTCAATAAGATTAAAAATAATGATAATAAAAGTTCTCGTCCCTCCCTTGGGTAAAGCAATTTCGGTTCAACGACCTAGTCTTCAACTTACGACGAATTTTAAAAATCATATTTTTAACTTAATGAGATAAAGTAAATTTTTGTTTTTAAATTCACACAATTTAAATATAAAATTCAAAATTAATATTAAAAATTCACACCAAACTTTAAAATTTGAAATGCATAAAATTAAAAATTCATATTTTTAAAAAATTAAAGATTCACACCAAACTTAATTTAAAAATTCATATTATAAATTCACACCAAACTTATATTAATTTTTCAAATATTTACAATTTTAAATATATTGATTTTACAAAGTTTACAATATTAATTTAAGATTTATATATTAATTTTAAAAACATGGTAAAAATAAAATTAAAAATCTTTTTGGCTTTTTATCCCACTTTAATCAATCAAATATTATCAAAAATATGCGCCCCTCTTTTCGGTAAAGTAATTTCGGTTCCAAGACCTAATTTAACTCATGACGAATTTTTGAAATATTTTGGGTTGATTGATTAAAGATAATTATACCTTAAGAATAAACGTTAAATTTCGCAGTGATGTAATAAATTTTTTGAATGATATCAATAATTTCGGTCGCCAAACCTAATTTTATTCAATACCAATTTAATACTTTATAGCGAACAAATTAGCGTTTATTATCAAAAGGTTAAAAAAAAAAAAAACTGTACAGACATACCTGTGAAATAGATTTCTTAGTTATATGATCTATCCCATTCATAAGATAGTCGGTTTAATTGGTTTTCCATAGCTACATAGGCGTAACCTCGAGCATTTAGTGTCTTTTCTTCTAAACATATGAACGGTCCGTCTCTGCATAAAGTAACAAATTCGGTGTTTGAATAGGTTTGATTATTTGAACATTTACCTCCATGTGACCATTTTCCGCATTTGTGACATCTTTCTAGGTGTCGTGCTCTTCTTTTCGCTGCAGATTTTGATTTTCCTTTACCAAATTGTAACTTATTATCTTCGCATCTGGATTCTTTTCCAACTCCGTCCATTCTTTCTCTGATTACTGATACTATTTCACTCGGAAGTGTGTCATTATTACGTTTAGTGATCAAAGCGTGTAGCATTAGACCATGGTTTAGTTCACAGGCAGTCTTCATTTTGTAAAAACCTAAAAAAATAAAAATTCAGAATGGGGGGAGAAGACTAGTTCTTTAGGGTCTGCTAGGGAAAGACCATTCGGGTTCCATTTTCGAGAACTACATGAAAACAGACAATCTAACTCTAACAGAAATACATAAACCCCCTTGATTCTCCCCACACTTAGTCAGCTGTGGTATCGAAATTGTGATTAACATTATTTTCAATTGAATCATCAACAACTTGTATATCTTTGACTTTTACTTCAATCCATTTGTTGATTTCCTCCGTAACTTTCACAAATTCAACTAACATTGCCTTTTCTTTTGACGATAAATTGGATATTAATCCATTATATAACTTAAAGTTTCCTTTAATCTTAGCATCGTGAATCTGTTTATAAAGTTTCTTCATTGAACTGTTAAAAATGGGTTCATCTAATTTCGTATCATCAACGGCATTCTTTGTGATTGGATCATCATTAAGTGTTTCATCATCTTCCCCACACTTATGCGTTTTTATTGGTCTAACAGTTTTGGTTTGTGGCTAATTACTTGATTTGGCAGAATCAGATATTTATTTACAGTTTTGGGGTTTGGATATTTACAAAAATAATTAGATTGCAGCGGATATAACCCAATCTAGAATAACTTTGAATCATTTTTTTATAACCCATAACAGTTTTGTTCATTTTAATACTTGATGTTTTAGCAGAGTAGTATATAAAATATTTAACGCCTTGAAACAAGTAAAAGTTTTTTTTTTTTTTTTTTTGAAAATCAAAGTCTCTGCCCGGACAAGGCATATGCCGCGGCGCGGCTTGCCTTGTCGCGGCGCGACATAACGCAGGAAACATTATACTTCTTAGCTTTGTTTCTGTTTTCATCCTTAGTTCATTGCCGCGGCGCGGAGCCCTTGGCCGCGGCGCGACATAACTCGGGTGCAGGACCAGACCTGCAACATTTTACTTAACCCAAATTTTGTACATTTCATTATTCTTAAGGACAACCTAAACTGCATAAATCATACACAAACAATAGAAACCAGTTTCTAACATCATTATCCATCCACAAACAACATTTAGACATCAAAACATATTTTCATAAATCAAAACCATCATTTGGTCCCAAATTCAACAATAGCAAACATGACACATTTAAAGTACTTGGCGTTTGATAAGTGGTAACCGTAGAGCGTGATTACAAAAAGGGACTTGCAATACCACTTACTCTAATGCCAATGCTCCTCGAGTGCTTCACACGGGTTCCTTACCTTCACGATGGACTTTAGTACCTAAAACATAAAACATCATGGGGGTAAGTTTTTTACACTTAGTGAGTTATAGGAAAGTAATAAAACACAAAACATTTCGGCACAAATCATAACACTTATCCTTCAACCCATTGGTTGCTTGCATACATTCGGATACAATTCATTCATACCATAGACATGACTTACTAGGCCGAACCTAGTAATCATGCCTAAGCTAACCATAGACATACTAAATATGCCTAAGCTATCATCATCTCATACATAGACACTTAATGTGTCTAAGCTAACACAAACCATAGGCAAGATTACTAGCAATGTAATAACCTTGCCTAAGCTAAACATCAACCATAGATACAACTATTAGGCTAACCCAATAGTTCTATCTAAGCTACATAACTAGTGCACTTAGTCGTTTCTCTCTTGCACGGATGCAATCCGAGAACACTAAGCCACTCTTGACCCGCCCATATTACCCCCTATGAACTCACCTTGCTTAATTGAATTTCCTTGATCACTTGAAATCTCTTTTCCTTGATTAGCACCTATACATGAGCTAATCCCATTAATCACATAACTCAATCAAAAACACAACTTTCTTGAATCATTACATCTTTTCATACTTGCACACACATTTAACCCCCTAATCACAACATACATACATTCTAGCCTTGATCTCATCTTTTCTAAAACAAGAATATTACCAATTAAACTTCATAACTTTAATCAAGTACATTTACTAGTTCATTTCTTAGCAATACATGCAACTTTTCCTTTAATCCTTTCATTATTTAAGAAATGTGCATACAATCCAATTTCATTACTAACACCCTTAAATTATCAAATAATCAATTTCTATAACCTTCAACAATAACCATAGTTCATACATGAACATCCTTCATCACAATTTCTAGCTAGAACACATAAACTTCTCATTGAGACATTTTAACAAACACTTGGTGTGCATGACTAGAAATCTAACTAGAACATCATCAATCTCACCATAATCATGCCATAATTCTATAATGCAAGTTCATACATGTAATTACTTCCAAAATCATCAACAATTCCATTCTAATTTATTCAAATGTGCACAATTTAACAAATAGCAACTTTCTTAAGCATAATCTCATCATTAACACACAATACAAGCAATACCTAGACACAAAATCCATACCTTGTCTTTTAGAGTTTAAGAACCCTAATTGTGCACCAAGAGAGTGAAATTGGAAGATTAAAGCTTGCTAGAGTGATTAAGGTGTGTTAGATTTCACAAATCTTCAATTGCATGCTCTTAATTTCACAAAATGGTGAATCTCTCCTTCTCCTCTACCCAAGTCGACACACACACACAGTAGCAGGAGGATTCTCTGTATTTTTGCACTCATAGTCTAATTTCCAGCTTTTTTTTGAAATAACTTTGGCCTATTTGCAATTTCTACCCTCCCCATCACATCTATAGTTAGGGAAGTCCTTAATTCTAACCTTGCACCATTAGTCCTTCTTAACTTAACCAGTAAACTTAACTTTTGTCCATTTAACATAAAATAACCCTTACCATTTAATTTCTTAGCAATAATAATTTACATAAAATAATACCTTAAATATTTGGGATGTTACAACTCTCCCCCTCTTGGATCGTCCGCGTCCTCGCGAACCATTCTTGATGCAACGATGGATAATACTTCATGAGCCATTCTTCGGGTTCCCATGTACATTCGGAACCTTTTCTAAATTGCCATAATACCTTCAACAATATAACCGACTTATTTCTCAAACGCTTAACCTTTTGCTCCAAAATCTTTATTGGCTTCTCCGCATACCTTAACTTATTATCGACCTCAATTTCATTCAAAGGAACATAGGTTGATTCATCCGCCAAACACTTTCTCAATTGTGACACGTGAAACGTGTCATGTATATTACTCAATTCATCGGGTAGAGCCAAACGGTAGGCTACCTTCCCAACTTTCGCCACTATCTCAAATGGTCCCACGAACCTTGGACCCAATTTTCCCCTCTTTCTAAAACGAATGATGCCTTTCCATGGAGAAACTTTTAGCATCACTTTATCACCTACTTGAAATTCTATCGGTTTTCTCCTTTTATCTACATAAGACTTTTGTCGATCTTGTGCCGCCTTTATTCTTTCACGAATTTGGTCAATCATCTCGGTGGTTTGTTGTACTATTTCCGTGCTTCCTAATTCCCGTTGACCTACTTCGCCCCAACAAATCGGGGTTCTACACCTCCTTCCATACAACATCTCATATGGTGCCATTCCAATTGTAGAGTGATAACTATTGTTGTATGAAAATTCAACTAAAGGTAAGTGAGTATCCCAACTACCACCAAAATCGATAACACATGCTCTTAACATATCCTCGAGAGTTTGTATAGTCCGCTCACTTTGACCATCCGTTTGCGGGTGGAACGCGGTACTTACATGTAACTTAGTACCCATTTCCTCTTGAAACTTTCTCCAATATCGCGATGTAAATCGGGTGTCTCGATCCGAAACAATAGAAACCGGCACTCCATGCCTTGCAACAACTTCTTTCATATATAACTTTGACATTGCTTCCGACGACGAAGCTTCTCTTATTGCCAAAAATAATGCACTCTTAGTCAATCTATCAACAATAACCCAAATTGCATCGTGTTGTCTAGGGGTCTTAGGCAACTTAGTCACTAAATCCATCGTAATATGCTCCCATTTCCACACCGGTACCTCTAAAGGTTGCATTTTACCGTAGGGCATTTGATGATCGGCTTTCACTTGAAGACAAGTAAGACACTTGTGCACATACTTAACTATATCCCTCTTCATTCCCGGCCACCAATAGTCTTTCCTTAAATCTCTATACATTTTCGTAGCACCGGGGTGAATCGAATACTTAGACTTGTGAGCTAAGTCAAGGAGCTCACTTCTAACATCACTTTGCAAAGGTACCCAAATTCTCCCATATCTAAGCCTTAAACCACGAGAATCTACCACAAAATCGTCAACTTGCCCCTTGATTCTTTCTTTTCTCACGTTTTCGGGCGATAATGCTTCACCTTGTGCAACACGAATATCATCAAATATTTGAGGTGATACTACCATAGCCAAGCTTGTTATCTTAATCGGTTGATGACTTGACTTCCTACTAAGAGCATCCGCTACTACATTCGCTTTTCCGGGGTGATATAAGATCTCACAATCATAATCTTTCACCAAATCGAGACCTCTCCTCTGCCTATCGTTCAAATCCCTTTGATCAAACAAATACTTTAAGTTCTTATGATCGGTATAAATGGAAAACTTAACACCATAAAGATAATGACGCCAAATCTTTAGAGCAAAAACCACGGCCGTCAATTCTAAATCATGCGTAGGATAGCGTTTCTCGTGTTCCTTCAATTGTCGGGAAGCATAAGCTATGACCTTCCCATTTTGCATCAATACACACCCTAGCCTTTCTTAGAAGCATCACAATAAATCGTCATGTTCTCATTCCCTTCCGGTAAAACCAATATGGGAGCTTGAACGAGCTTCTTCTTAAGGAGTCGAAACGCTTGTTCTTGCTTTTCTTCCCATCTCCATGGCACACTTTTACGAGTCAACTTGGTGAGTGGGGTGGCTATTCTAGAAAAATCTTGTATAAATCGCCGATAATACCCCGCTAAACCTAGAAAACTCCTAACCTCGGTAGGATTCGTAGGTGGTTCCCATCTCATAATTGCCTCTATCTTCACCGGATCAACACAAATACCCTTCTTGTTAATGACATGGCCCAAAAATTGAACTTCACGAAGCCAAAACTCACACTTAGAGAACTTAGCAAACAATCTTTCTCTTCTTAAAGTCTCTAATACTTGTCTTAAATGTACCGTATGTTCCTCTTCACTCTTAGAATATACCAAAATGTCATCAATGAACACAATTACAAACCTATCAAGCATCGGTCGACAAACTCTATTCATCAAATCCATAAACGCGGCCGGAGCATTTGTTAATCCAAACGGCATAACCACAAACTCATAATGACCATACCTTGTTCGAAAAGCCGTTTTAGGGACATCTTCTTCCCTCACCTTCAATTGATGGTAACCCGACCTTAAATCTATCTTTGAAAAGAAACTAGCACCTTGTAGTTGATCAAACAAATCGTCTATCCTTGGCAACGGGTACTTGTTCTTAATAGTGACTTTATTCAATTCTCGATAATCAATACACATTCTCATAGTTCCATCCTTCTTTTTCACAAATAAAACCGGAGCTCCCCAAGGTGAACTACTAGGACGTATAAAACCTTTATCTATCAAATCTTGTAATTGAGTCATCATTTCTCTCATTTCCGACGGGGCTAATCGATAGGGAGCTTTGGCAATTGGCGTGGCCCCGGGTATCAAATCTATTCTAAACTCTACCTCTCGCTCGGGAGGTACACCGGGCAATTCACTTGGAAACACATCCGGAAACTCGTTAACTATTGGTACATCATCTAATTCAACAACCTTTTTCGAATCACCAACAACATGTGCCAAAAACGCACAACACCCATGAGACAAAAATCTTTTAGCCTTAGCATATGTGCATATAGGAATTGCACGCCTAGCTCGTTCCCCATAAATCCATATAACTTTTCCACTTGGTGATTGAACTAACACTATTTTCTTACGACACAAAATTATCCCCTCATTGTCATCTAGCCAATCCATGCCCACAATTACTTGAAATTCCCCCATTTGCATGGGTATTAAATCAATGACAAACTTTTCATCATCCAAAATAATTTCACACCCCTTAATGATACTATACACCATCACGGTCTTATTATCCGCTATTTCAACCTCTAATGGGTGTTCTAACATACTTGGGGTCATATTAAAATGCTTACAAAAAGAATATGATACAAACGACCGCGTAGCACCGGAATCAAACAAAACATGCGCAGGTAAAGAGTTTACAATAAAGGTACCTGACACCACATTTTGGGACTCCTTCGCTTCGAGTGCGGTAATCTGATGAGCTCGGGCCCTTGGTCGGCTATCACTAGTCTTCGGTTCCGTCTTAACCTCTTTCTTAACACTACCACTAGCTAAATCCTTCTTGTATTCCGGACATTCGGCTTGAAAGTGACCTTTCTCAAAACAATAGTAACATTGCTTACCTTTCTTAGGGCATTCGGCGGCCCTATGACCCGGCTTCCCGCAAGAGTAACAATCGGTGGTACCCGCTTTACATTCACCCGTATGATTCTTACCACACCTGGTACACGACTTGGCTTCTTTCCCACCGCTCTTACCCGACACAAAACCCCCTTTTGACTTGTGCGGGGATTCGAAACCAAACTTACCTTTTTTCGGACTAACATTTTGCATTACCTTGGAGTCTTGATCTAATTTTCGCTTAAACGCCGCCTTCTTCCTAAGTTCGTGTTCTCTAACAAGTGCTCTATTCATCATTTCGGCCAAAGTCTTATACGTGCTCTTGTCGATAAACTCACTTATCTCGGGATTCAACTTCTCATGATAATGATCCATCATCAACTTGGGACTCGACACAAAGTCCGGACAAAATCGAGACTTATCATTGAACTCGGCATTAAACTCGGTCACCGACTTACTTCCATGCTCTATATTCATAAACTCGGATTTCAACCTACTAACCTCGGCGGGTGGAGCAAATTGATTCATAAACATTTCACGGAACTTGTCCCATGAGAAACTTGTAGCCACGTCTCGCCCATGAGACTTAACTATAAAATTCCACCACTCATAACCACTACCCTTCATTTGATGTGCCGCGTAAATTACCTTTAAATGCTCGGGGCATTCACATAACATAAAAGTTTCTTCAATTTCGTCTATCCACCTTTGACTAACGATTGGGTCAACCTTACCATGAAACTCGGGGGGATGGCAATTTGCAAAGTTCTTGTATTCAAAACGATCATCCTTCTTCTTTGGGGCTTCTACCTCTTCTTGTCTTACCCCACTACCGCCTTCACCTCTTAAGGTAGGGTTATTAGCAATAAGAGTCTTTAACTTCTCATCTAATTGATCATTGATCAATGTCTTGATCTTTTCTAACAAGGTTGGGGTATAACGTATCAAGGCTTGCCCTATTTGCCCCGAAATGTCATTTGGCATGTTAACTTCTTCCGATTCGTTTTGAGAGTCTTCTATAGACTCCGCGGATGGGGTGCGGACGTACTCATCATCCTCATCTTGACCTCGGTTTGGTGATACAATAGCCATTTCTAAAAAAATTACATTCAACCCATTAGTTCAAATACCGGTAACACCATTATTCATCAAAACCAAACAATCCGAAAGAATTCCTACTCGATTCACCATGACCATAGTAGACGTCCATGTGTACTAGAATGAAGTAATAGCAATGGCCTGTTGTTATTACACCATTTCATTACACATCTAGTCTACCACGACATCATGGCTAGCGAGTATCAAACTCCTTACATAAACCAATTCGTAATCTTATTCATTATTCTATGGGTCTTGTCAATGACTCTACCCTATGGAGCATGGCGCAACTATACGACTTAAACACTTATGCAAGTCCTAAACCGCTTATCCTTTCACAACAATGGTTTAAGCCTAGATAATCCCTATCGTGGGTTATCCAAGTCCCTTAAACCACAGCTCTGATACCAACTTTTAACGCCTTGAAACAAGTAAAAGTTTTTTTTTTTTTTTTTTTGAAAATCAAAGTCTCTGCCCGGACAAGGCATATGCCGCGGCGCGGCTTGCCTTGTCGCGGCGCGACATAACGCAGGAAACATTATACTTCTTAGCTTTGTTTCTGTTTTCATCCTTAGTTCATTGCCGCGGCGCGGAGCCCTTGGCCGCGGCGCGACATAACTCGGGTGCAGGACCAGACCTGCAACATTTTACTTAACCCAAATTTTGTACATTTCATTATTCTTAAGGACAACCTAAACTGCATAAATCATACACAAACAATAGAAACCAGTTTCTAACATCATTATCCATCCACAAACAACATTTAGACATCAAAACATATTTTCATAAATCAAAACCATCATTTGGTCCCAAATTCAACAATAGCAAACATGACACATTTAAAGTACTTGGCGTTTGATAAGCGGTAATCGTAGAGCGTGATTACAAAAAGGGACTTGCAATACCACTTACTCTAATGCCAATGCTCCTCGAGTGCTTCACACGGGTTCCTTACCTTCACGATGGACTTTAGTACCTAAAACATAAAACATCATGGGGGTAAGTTTTTTACACTTAGTGAGTTATAGGAAAGTAATAAAACACAAAACATTTCGGCACAAATCATAACACTTATCCTTCAACCCATTGGTTGCTTGCATACATTCGGATCCAATTCATTCATACCATAGACATGACTTACTAGGCCGAACCTAGTAATCATGCCTAAGCTAACCATAGACATACTAAATATGCCTAAGCTATCATCATCTCATACATAGACACTTAATGTGTCTAAGCTAACACAAACCATAGGCAAGATTACTAGCAATGTAATAACCTTGCCTAAGCTAAACATCAACCATAGATACAACTATTAGGCTAACCCAATAGTTCTATCTAAGCTACATAACTAGTGCACTTAGTCGTTTCTCTCTTGCACGGATGCAATCCGAGAACACTAAGCCACTCTTGACCCGCCCATATTACCCCCTATGAACTCACCTTGCTTAATTGAATTTCCTTGATCACTTGAAATCTCTTTTCCTTGATTAGCACCTATACATGAGCTAATCCCATTAATCACATAACTCAATCAAAAACACAACTTTCTTGAATCATTACATCTTTTCATACTTGCACACACATTTAACCCCCTAATCACAACATACATACATTCTAGCCTTGATCTCATCTTTTCTAAAACAAGAATATTACCAATTAAACTTCATAACTTTAATCAAGTACATTTACTAGTTCATTTCTTAGCAATACATGCAACTTTTCCTTTAATCCTTTCATTATTTAAGAAATGTGCATACAATCCAATTTCATTACTAACACCCTTAAATTATCAAATAATCAATTTCTATAACCTTCAACAATAACCATAGTTCATACATGAACATCCTTCATCACAATTTCTAGCTAGAACACATAAACTTCTCATTGAGACATTTTAACAAACACTTGGTGTGCATGACTAGAAATCTAACTAGAACATCATCAATCTCACCATAATCATGCCATAATTCTATAATGCAAGTTCATACATGTAATTACTTCCAAAATCATCAACAATTCCATTCTAATTTATTCAAATGTGCACAATTTAACAAATAGCAACTTTCTTAAGCATAATCTCATCATTAACACACAATACAGGCAATACCTAGACACAAAATCCATACCTTGTCTTTTAGAGTTTAAGAACCCTAATTGTGCACCAAGAGAGTGAAATTGGAAGATTAAAGCTTGCTAGAGTGATTAAGGTGTGTTAGATTTCACAAATCTTCAATTGCATGCTCTTAATTTCACAAAATGGTGAATCTCTCCTTCTCCTCTACCCAAGTCGACACACACACACAGTAGCAGGAGGATTCTCTGTATTTTTGCACTCATAGTCTAATTTCCAGCTTTTTTTTGAAATAACTTTGGCCTATTTGCAATTTCTACCCTCCCCATCACATCTATAGTTAGGGAAGTCCTTAATTCTAACCTTGCACCATTAGTCCTTCTTAACTTAACCAGTAAACTTAACTTTTGTCCATTTAACATAAAATAACCCTTACATTTAATTTCTTAGCAATAATAATTTACATAAAATAATACCTTAAATATTTGGGATGTTACAAAATAGCTTATATTTTTACAAAAAAATACTTTTAAATACGATACAATTTTACACAACATATTTATTTATTTAGAGAATGGATATACTTAAACCTTGCTACAACACTCATAGGCTTAAAAGCTGATTTTTAATCTTTAAGGAGATTATCCTTTCTGGGGATCTGATTCATTAGTCTTATCCAGCTAATTTGCATGGTGCCCCCCCATTTTACGAGATAAATCCTTCTCATGGTTAGGATAAATCTGACCACTTGGCGACCCTGTTTAATGCTGAGGTCCGTGGATTTCCTGCTGATTTTAGTGATGACTTTTCTAGATTTTTCGTTAACCTACAGCTGGTCTGGACGACAACTTCATGACCTAAATCAAGAAGCGCGTTTCTTTTTCAGAAGACTTTACTTCCTTTTAATGATGGAATTGATTCATCGTGTAGATCCATCTCTTCTTTTCTTTCATCGGGTAAAACAGTTTAGTTTAGTCCAAAGCAAAAGTATTTTCAGTTATTTGTACAAAAATATGTGACATATGTTTAAGATAACTTGGTAAATTTTCCCACACTTGGCTTTTATTTTCCTTTTTATCGTCCTCTATTCCATTTTAAATGAATTTTAACATTTTGGTTTGTTTCTCAATTTATGTCCTTTCCGAGGTTACAATAATTTCGTTGTTAAAACCTAGTTTTATCGTTCATAAATATGTATAAACATGATTTTGAGTTCATTTAATTGAAAATTTTGAAAAATTTTACTAGAATTGGGTAGTCAGTATATAAGACTAGGGCTGTTCTTTATTATCAGAGAGCACTAGATTCTAATACAACTACGGCTTTACTAGTATTTTTAATGGTAACCAAGTGTATAAAGTAAAAATTTTAAAATCCGAAAGAATTTAACCCCTTCCCACACTTAAGATCTTGCAATGCCCTCATTTGCAAGAAATCAGTAACAATTTAAATTATTGAGGGTGATTTGTGTGAAATTGATTAAATTTTACCAAAGTTTCCAAATATATTGGCGTTTGTTTGCTGAATGATAAATGGTGCACATCATTTGTTCATTCCGTCTTGTTGTTATTTCACATATATTTTGCATCTTGTCGTCAAAATTAGTTGCTTTTGCTGAACTTAATGCCAGTCTTTAAAAATGCGTTGTTTTACCCTGTTGTGTACATAAGATAAACTGCAAACATATATACATATTTTTGAAGTTTGGTATATTACCCCACATTCAAAAATTATTAAAATCTAAGAATAAAAGTTAGAAAATTATAAAAACTATTACAATATTAACATAAGTATTAAAAGTATCAACATTACAAATTACAAAATAAATAAAACTAAGTAGACTAAGGATGATACTGGTACCAATAGGGGTTCCAAGCATAACCATAGGTGCTATAGAATGCTTCGGCAGGGTTATACGTAGGATACGGTGGTTGCATCTCTATAGACCAGGGAGGGAAGATGGGTTTTGGTGTAGGAATATAGTTTCTACCTATATGTTGGCAATGAGCTATGATTTGGTTTTGATGAACTTGCCAATCTTCAAATGCTCTCTGTCTAGCATTTTCGCACTCCTGTGAAGCTATAAACCTTTGCATTTCTTGTATTTCATTTCCCCCTCCTACATTACCTTGCTGTTGGTTTCTCTCAACCTGTGGATGTCTACCATGGTATTGTACTGCGGCGTTATTTCGCCTCTTCAAAACTTTCGCACCATGGTATACATTCAAACCTATAGTATCGCGGGGTTCTGGTTCTTCGACTAATAATCCCCCCGACTTATATCCGCACCGAGATATTCAGCAATCAAAGTAATAAAAATACCACCTCCTATTATGCTATGCGGTCTCATCCCCTAACCATAGCTGATAAATAATAACCCACACAATGCGGTATACTTACAGCGCTTTGTGGGTCTCGAATACACATATGGTAAAACAAATCCTGTTCATTTACCTTTTCCTTGTTCTTACCTCTTTGTGTAATCGAATTAGCTAAAAACCTATGAATCACTCTTAATTCAGCTCTATCTATATCCAAATAAGAGTAATTTCCCCCTTTGAATCGGTGATGGCTTGTCATTCGACTCCATACACTGTGTGTATCAAAATTTTCATCTATCTTTCTACCATTTAGTATCAACCCTCTACAATCGGAAGATGCTAACTCCTCAGGCGTATATATACGTAAAGCCTGAGCCATGTCTAGTAAAGACATGTGGCGCATCGAACCTCCTAACAAAAATCTAGTAAAAGATCGATAGGTTAAACTAGCTACCCGATCATTTAATTCTATACTACATAACAATTCTTCACACCATACTTTATATACAGGTCTACGCATGGTGAATAAACGTACCCAGTCATTAAAAATAGAATTACCATACCTCTGTGCAAGTAAATCCCTAATTGGCCCGGCCAATTCTACAGCTTCTAATGGTCCCCATTCTATGACCCTAGGTACCTCAACAAGTTTAGAATGAAGAGTATGCAACCCCCTTTGATACTTTGGATAATCTATCCAAAGTCTGTCAAATCTCAGGTTCGGGTGCAAATCTTCCAAGTGCATATCAGAAAAGGTCATGACTGGATGAGGTATATCTTGCTTGTAGTAGTTATCCACCTCCTGTTGTTCCGCATTCTCAGCAGGAGCATTGCGAGCTTGGGATGAAGATTCACCCCTTTCAGTCTGCAAAAAAAATCAAACACAATTTTTGTGCATCCAAATATGCATTAGTGTCAGCAAAATCATCAATCAAAATAATTACAATGACATGATCAATTTATATCAAACTTAAGCTCATTTTCACATTTTTATCAAATCTACACTTTTTTAAATAAGTATATACGAAAATGTTCGCCAAGTTCATAAGCATTCAACTCAAATAACATGTCAAAATAATCATTACTAACAATTAAACAAGTTTCAAATGGCATTATCTCTCAAAAATCAAGTTCATGAATTTTATACTTGAAAAAGTCCACTTTAATTCTCAAAATCATGTTTAGGCTCAAGGTTTGGATCATTTAACTACTTAAACATGTTACACTACTTAATTTAGCAACAATTCATGACAAAAATCGGCCATAACCTGTTTATATCAAAAAGCCCCAAATTTGCTCAAGAACACAAACTCTAGATTACTCAAAATTTGAAGTTTAAGGCTTCTAATCATGTTAAATAGCATCAATCTAGGTTATACAAGCATAATACATAAACAATTTAAGCATAATTACACTAAAAAGCATCAAAATCAAATTGGGGAAAAATTGCTCAAGAACACTAATTTCGGATTAAATGGTGTTTAGGTGTAGAAATTTACCGTTTTTCTTGAGTAATTCCTTGATAGCATCCTTCTCAACATGATTTTAGTAAAAGATTTGATGATTAATGGTTAAAAATTGTGATTTTAGGGGTGTTTTTACGGTCTTTTCGTGCAGTATTTTTCGCAGTTTGTTTGAGTTTGTGGTGTGCAACTGAGCTGTTCCAGCTCCTTTTATTTTTTTTCTATAATCCGATCCTTCCGCGAGTCGCGGTGTTTGAAACTTCAAACTCCGCGAGTCGCGGAGTTTGCTTTTTTTTTTTTTAACATCTTATATTAATTAAAACAATTAAGTAATTAATTTTAAAATTTTGTTTCCCTTGTTATTTAGGACGAGGTCGTTTCGGATCGATGTCCTAGTCCGTCCTTCGACAAAATTTTAAAATATGTCTTTTTTAGCGATTGTTTAAAAGCTAAGATTTTTGGGTTTTTTAATATTTTTGGCATACTTTAATTCAATAAGATTAAAAATAATGATAATAAAAGTTCTCGTCCCTCCCTTGGGTAAAGCAATTTCGGTTCAACGACCTAGTCTTCAACTTACGACGAATTTTAAAAATCATATTTTTAACTTAATGAGATAAAGTAAATTTTTGTTTTTAAATTCACACAATTTAAATATAAAATTCAAAATTAATATTAAAAATTCACACCAAACTTTAAAATTTGAAATGCATAAAATTAAAAATTCATATTTTTTAAAAATTAAAGATTCACACCAAACTTAATTTAAAAATTCATATTATAAATTCACACCAAACTTATATTAATTTTTCAAATATTTACAATTTTAAATATATTGATTTTACAAAGTTTACAATATTAATTTAAGATTTATATATTAATTTTAAAAACATGGTAAAAATAAAATTAAAAATCTTTTTGGCTTTTTATCCCACTTTAATCAATCAAATATTATCAAAAATATGCGCCCCTCTTTTCGGTAAAGTAATTTCGGTTCCAAGACCTAATTTAACTCATGACGAATTTTTGAAATATTTTGGGTTGATTGATTAAAGATAATTATACCTTAAGAATAAACGTTAAATTTCGCAGTGATGTAATAAATTTTTTGAATGATATCAATAATTTCGGTCGCCAAACCTAATTTTATTCAATACCAATTTAATACTTTATAGCGAACAAATTAGCGTTTATTATCAAAAGGTTAAAAATAAAAAAAAATAAAATAAAAACTGTACAGACATACCTGTGAAATAGATTTCTTAGTTATATGATCTATCCCATTCATAAGATAGTCGGTTTAATTGGTTTTCCATAGCTACATAGGCGTAACCTCGAGCATTTAGTGTCTTTTCTTCTAAACATATGAACGGTCCGTCTCTGCATAAAGTAACAAATTCGGTGTTTGAATAGGTTTGATTATTTGAACATTTACCTCCATGTGACCATTTTCCGCATTTGTGACATCTTTCTAGGTGTCGTGCTCTTCTTTTCGCTGCGGATTTTGATTTTTCTTTACCAAATTGTAACTTATTATCTTCGCATCTGGATTCTTTTTCAACTCCGTCCATTCTTTCTCTGATTACTGATACTATTTCACTCGGAAGTGTGTCATTATTACGTTTAGTGATCAAAGCGTGTAGCATTAGACCATGGTTTAGTTCACAGGCAGTCTTCATTTTGTAAAAACCTAAAAAAATAAAAATTCAGAATGGGGGGAGAAGACTAGTTCTTTAGGGTCTGCTAGGGAAAGACCATTCGGGTTCCATTTTCGAGAACTACATGAAAACAGACAATCTAACTCTAACAGAAATACATAAACCCCCTTGATTCTCCCCACACTTAGTCAGCTGTGGTATCGAAATTGTGATTAACATTATTTTCAATTGAATCATCAACAACTTGTATATCTTTGACTTTTACTTCAATCCATTTGTTGATTTCCTCCGTAACTTTCACAAATTCAACTAACATTGCCTTTTCTTTTGACGATAAATTGGATATTAATCCATTATATAACTTAAAGTTTCCTTTAATCTTAGCATCGTGAATCTGTTTATAAAGTTTCTTCATTGAACTGTTAAAAATGGGTTCATCTAATTTCGTATCATCAACGGCATTCTTTGTGATTGGATCATCATTAAGTGTTTCTTCATCTTCCCCACACTTATGCGTTTTTATTGGTCTAACAGTTTTGGTTTGTGGCTAATTACTTGATTTGGCAGAATCAGATATTTATTTACAGTTTTGGGGTTTGGATATTTACAAAAATAATTAGATTGCAGCGGATATAACCCAATCTAGAATAACTTTGAATCATTTTTTTATAACCCATAACAGTTTTGTTCATTTTAATACTTGATGTTTTAGCAGAGTAGTATATAAAATAGCTTATATTTTTACAAAAAAATACTTTTAAATACGATACAATTTTACACAACATATTTATTTATTTAGAGAATGGATATACTTAAACCTTGCTACAACACTCATAGGCAGTGTACCTAATCGTACAGTAGTGTAGTTTTTAGTAAGTCTGGTTCGTTCCACAGGGAATCTTTTTAAACAAAGCTTAATGCTATATAAGTTTACTTTTATAAAAATACAAATATATATATATATATATATAAGTAATATTATTATTATAAAGGGCGGTTTTTACCGTTTAATGACCTGTTTGTCGATTTTAAAACTTTAGTCGCAGTTAAAACCAAATGTAAAATATTAAAAATAAATACAAGACTTAAATTAAAGCGTAAAGTAAATAACGATAATGAAATTGCGAATAATAAAAGTGCGATAAAATAAACTTGCGATAATTAAAAAGTACGATAATTAAAAGTGCAATTAAATAAAATAACAATAAAAAATGCGATAATTAGAAGTGCAATTAAATATAAAATAAAGGAAATAAAATATGAAATAAAAGAATTATGCTTATTTAAACTTCCGTAATCATGATGTTGGACGTGTTCATTTTAGTTTTATGCCCATGGGTTAATTGTTCTTTGTCCTGGATTATTTAATATGTCCATACGGATTTATCCATAATAGTCCATCAGTCATAAATATAAAGAGCGAAAGCCTTCGTCAAATTATTCTTATTCCCGAAGTCAAATATTCCAACTAATTGGGGATTCGAATTGTAACAAGGTTTTAATACTTTGTTTAATGAATACACCAGGTTATCGACTTCGTGTAAACCAAGGTTTTACTACTTTGTTAACAATTACACCAATTAACCTTGAATGTAATTCACCCCTGTTTCAACAAGTCTATTAACTATTAATCCAGTTCCGTGTCCGGTAAAATGAATAATTATTGGTATTTATAGATATCTCGCCCACCGTACCCAGTCAAGCGTATGTGGTTATATATAAATACGTCGAATTATAAGTTTGTATATTAAATTAACAAGGTATTGTTTAGTTAATATAAAACCCATTAATAGCCCATAGTCTAATTTCCACAAGTGTCGTTCTTTTGTCCAAACCCCAATTATGGTACAAAGCCCAATTACCCAATTTTAGTAATTAGCCCAACATCATGATTACTTCGGATTAAATAAGCATAATAATAACTTAGCTACGAGACATTAATATAAAAAGGTTGAACATAACTTACAATGATTAAAAATAGCGTAGCGTTACACGGACAGAATTTCGACTTACACCCTTACAACATTCGCTAACATACCCTTATTATTAGGATTAAAATTAAAATTAAAATTAAAATTAAAATTAAAATATAAATATAAATATATACGTATTATGAGAGAAGAAGAAAAAGGATGGTTTTTGCGATCAGAATTCGATTGCTTTTATAGGGAGTTTCAGAAATTGGGCCTCCGCGACTCGCGGCATTTTTTGCCTTCAAACTCCGCGAGTCGCGGAGATTGAAATTACAGCTCACTCCCTTTGGAGTCTTTCTTGCCGACGATTTATTTATAAATATAATATATATATAATTAATATAATTAATTATATATTATATTATATTTATATACGTAGTTGACTTGTAATTTTTAGTCCGTTGCGTCGAGGGTTGAGAGTTGACTCTGGTCCCGGTTCCGGATTTTCAAACGTCCTTGCGTACAATTTAATATCTTGTACTTTGCGTTTTGAATCTTGTACTCTTGTAATTTCGAGACGTTTCTTATCAATAATTGGAACCTCTTTGATTGTATTTTGTACTTTTGAGCTTTTTGGTCGTTTGCGTCTTCAATTCGTCGAATCTGTCTTTTGTCTTCACCTTTTATTATTTAAACGAATATCACTTGTAAATAGAACAATTGCAACTAAAAGCTTGTCTTTCTTGAGGAATAATGCTATGAAATATATGTTCGTTTTTAGCATTATCAAATATTCCCACACTTGAGCGTTGCTTGTCCTCAAGCAATATCGTCTTGAAATACTAGAATCACTTCTTTATTCTTCACACTTTGTACATCAGTGATTTCTATACGGCGGTATAAACAATGGTAGTAACGATATGGTTTACAGTCCCACATGACTATAAAAATTTAGATCCATTAAGGAAATTGGATCTTTATGAAAACATTTGATCTTTTGAAAATTAAATCTAGTTTTTACCCTAGATAAGTTTTCCGGAATAACCTTTTACCGGTGTTTGCAAAATATTTTTGTGGGTTTGGTGGGTTTCAGATTTGAAAATTTTAGCTCAAAACTTATGGTTTTGTGTCACCCACTTGCTAACCTTGTATTTGGAAAGCAACACGTCCAGTTTACTTGTCCCGTATATTACCTTTTGGTAAACTACTGTCCGGTTGTAAAGGAAAGCGTTGAACAAGCAACTGTTAAGGCAATGTCCCCTGACATGCTTTTAATTATGGTCTATAACGTGTCGGACGCAATTACTATCTTTGGTAGGAGCAATAGTAAAGCTCACCCTTATAATTTTTCGGTCTGGCACAAGGTCCTGTCTTTGACCATGCTATGCAACCACCGTTCTTACGGTTGACACCCGATTTGGTTCAGGTGACCAAATGAATTCCAGGTGAATTCCTAGGATTTTACGTTCAATGGTAATGAACGCATTGAAAATAGGGTTTTCGAAAAACAAATCGGTTTGTAATTTTGATCAAAATATTTTCTCGTTCAAGCTCGAGTTTAGATATCATTGAATTCCATGAGTTTGAATTCTCAATCTTTAAGGTCAATCTCTAGGATTGAGTAATATCAGTCTTAAAAGCTGATTTTTAATCTTTAAGGAGATTATCCTTTCTAGGGATCTGATTCATTAGTCTTATCCAGCTAATTTGCATGGTGCCCCCCATTTTACGAGATAAATACTTCTCATGGTTAGGATAAATCTGACCACTTGGCGACCCTGTTTAATGCTGAGGTCCGTGGATTTCCTGCTGATTTTAGTGATGACTTTTCTAGATTTTTCGTCAACCTACAGCTGGTCTGGACGACAACTTCATGACCTAAATCAAGAGGCGCGTGTCTTTTTCGGAAGACTTTACTTCCTTTTAATGATGGAATTGATTCATCGTGTAGATCCATCTTTCTTACAGTAAATCAGGTAAAACAGTTTAGTTTAGTCCAAAGCAAAAGTATTTTCAGTTTATTTGTACAAAAATATGTGACATATGTTTTGAATAACTTGGAGAATTTTCCCACACTTGGCTTTTATTTTCCTTTTTATCGTCCTCTATTCCATTTTAAATGAATTTTAACATTTTGGTTTGTTTCTCAATTTATGTCCTTTCTGAGGTAACAATAATTTCGGTGTTAAAACCTAGTTTTATCGTTCATAAATATGTATAAACATGAATTTGAGTTCATTTAATTGAAAATTTTGAAAATTTTTACTAGAGTTGGGTAGTCAGTATATAAGACTAGGGCTGTTCTTTATTATCAGAGAGCACTAGATTCTAATACAACTACTGCTTTACTAGTATTTTTAATGGTAACCCAGTGTTTAAGATAAAATTTTTTTAAAATCCGAAAGAATTTAACCTCTTCCCACACTTAAGATCTTGCAATGCCCTCATTTGCAAGAAATCAATAACAATTTAAATTATTGAGGGTGATTTGTGTGAAAATGATTAAATTTTTACCAAAGTTTCCAAATATATTGGCGTTTGTTTGCTGAATGATAAATGGTGCACATCATTTGTTCATTCCGTCTTGTTGTTATTTCACATATATTTTGCATCTTGTCGTCAAAATTAGTTGCTTTTGCTGAACTTAATGCCAGTCTTTGAAAATGCGTTGTTTTACCCTGTTGTGTACATAAGATAAACTGCAAACATATATACATATTTTTGAAGTTTGGTATATTACCCCACATTCAAAAATTATTAAAATCTAAGAATAAAAATTATAAAATTATAAAAACTATTACAATATTAACATAAGTATTAAACGTGTTAACATTACAAATTACAAAATAAATAAAACTAATTAGACTAGGGATGATATTGATACCAATAGGGGTTCCAAGCATAACCATAGGTGCTAAAGAATGCTTCGGCAGGGTTATACGTAGGATACGGTGGCTGCATCTCTATAGACCACGGAGGGAATATGGGTTTTGGTGTAGGAATATAGTTTCTAACTATATGTTGGCAATGAGCTATGATTTAGTTTTGATGAACTTGCCAATCTTCAAATGCTCTCTGTCTAGCATTTTCGTACTCCTGTGAAGCTATAAACCTTTGCATTTCTTGCATTTCATTTCCCCCCTCCTACATTACCTTGCTGTTGGTTTCTCTCAACCTGTGGATGTCTACCATGGTATTGTACTGCGGCGTTATTTCGCCTCTTCAAAACTTTCGCACCATGGTATACATTTAAACCTATAGTATCGCGGGGTTCTGGTTCTTCCACTAATAATCCCCCCCGACTTATATCCACACCGAGATATTCAGCAATCAAAGTAATAAAAATACCACCTCCTATTATGCTATTCGGTCTCATCCCCCTAACCATAGCTGATAAATAATAAACCACACAATAAGGTATACTTACAGCGCTTTGTGGGTCTCGAATACACATATGGTAAAACAAATCCTGTTCATTTACCTTTTCCTTGTTCTTACCTCTTTGTGTAATCGAATTAGCTCAAAACCTATGAATCACTCTTAATTCAGCTCTATCTATATCCAAATAAGAGTAATTTTCCCCTTTGAATCGGTGATGGCTTGTCATTTGACTCCATACACCATGTGTATCAAAATTTTCATCTATCTTTCTACCATTTAGTATCAACCCTCTACAATCGGCAGATGCTAACTCCTCAGGCGTATATATACGTAAAGCCTGAGCCATGTCTAGTAAAGACATGTGGCGCATCGAACCTCCTAACAAAAATCTAATAAAAGATCGATCGGTTAAACTAGCTACCCGATCATTTAATTCTATACTACACAACAATTCTTCACACCATACTTTATATACAGGTCTACACATGGTGAATAAACGTACCCAGTCATTAAAAGTAGAATTACCATACCTCTGTACAAGTAATTCCCTAATTGGCCCGGCCAATTCTACAGCTTCTAATGGTCCCCATTCTATGACCCTAGGTACCTCAACAACCTTAGAATGAAAAGTATGCAAACCCCTTTGGTATTTTGGATAATCTATCCAAAGTCTGTCAAGCATTATTTCAAGCTGTTAATTCTGTTAACATAAGATTCATACTTGATGTTTTAGCAGAGTAGTATATAAAATAGCTTATATTTTTACAAAAAATACTTTTAAATACGATACAATTTTACACAAGATATTTATTTATTTAGAGAATGGATATACTTAAACCTTGCTACAACACTTATAGGCAGTGTACCTAATCGTACAGTAGTGTAGTTTTTAGTAAGTCTGGTTCGTTCCACAGGGAATCTTTTTAAACAAAGCTTAACGCTATATTAGTTTACTTTTATAAAAATACAAATATATATATATATATAAGTAATATTATTATAAAGGGGGTTTTTACCGTTTAATGACCGGTTTGTCGATTTTAAAACTTTAGTCGCAGTTAAAACCAAATGTAAAATATTAAAAATAAATACAAGACTTAAATTAAAGCGTAAAGTAAATAACGATAATGAAATTGCGAATAATAAAAGTGCGATAAAATAAACTTGCGATAATTAAAAAGTACGATAATTAAAAGTGCAATTAAATAAAATAACAATAAAAAATGCGATAATTAGAAGTGCAATTAAATATAAAATAAAGGAAATAAAATATGAAATAAAAGAATTATGCTTATTTAAACTTCCGTAATCATGATGTTTGACGTGTTGATTTTAGTTTTATGCCCATGGGTTAATTGTCCTTTGTCATGGATCATTTAATATGTCCATACGGATTTATCCATAATAGTCCATCAGTCATAAATATAAAGAGCGAAAGCCTTCGTCAAATTATTCTTATTCCCGAAGTCAAATATTCCAACTAATTGGGGATTCGAATTGTAACAAGGTTTTAATACTTTGTTTAATGAATACACCATGTTATCGACTACGTGTAAACCAAGGTTTTACTACTTTGTTAACAATTACACCAATTACCCTTGAATGTAATTCACCCATGTTTCAACAAGTCTATTAACTATTAATCCAGTTCCGTGTCCGGTAAAATGAATAATTATTGGTATTTATAGATATCCCGCCCACCGTACCCAGTCAAGCGTATGTGGTTATATATAAATACGTCGAATTATAAGTTTGTATATTAAATTAACAAGGTATTGTTTAGTTAATATAAAACCCATTAATAGCCCATAGTCTAATTTTCACAAGTGTCGTTCTTTTGTCCAAACCCCAATTATGGTACAAAGCCCAATTACCCAATTTTAGTAATTAGCCCAACATCATGATTACTTCGGATTAAATAAGTATAATAATAACTTAGCTACGAGACATTAATATAAAGAGGTTGAACATAACTTACAATGATTAAAAATAGCGTAGCGTTACACGGACAGAATTTCGACTTACACCCTTACAACATTCGCTAACATACCCTTATTATTAGGATTAAAATTAAAATTAAAATTAAAATTAAAATTATATATATATTTTTACGTATATATTGAAAGAGAGATAGATTAAGAGTGTGAAAAATGATCAGAATTCGGTTGGCTTTATAGGGACTTTCAGAATTTGGGCCTCCGCGACTCGCGGCATTTTTTGCCTTCAAACGCCGCGAGTCGCGGAGTTTGAGAATACAGCTCACACAATTTGGAGTCTTTCTTGCCGATGGTTTTTATTTATTTATATAATATATAAATAATTATAAGAATTATTTAAATATTATATTATATTTATGTGCATAGTTGACTTGTAATTTTTAGTCCGTTGCGTCGAGCGTTGAGAGTTGACTCATGTCCCGGTTCCGAATTTTCGAACGTCCTTGCGTACAATTTAATATCTTGTACTTTGCGTTTTGAATCTTGTACTCTTGTAATTTCGAGACGTTTCTTATCAATAATTGGAACCTCTTTGATTGTATTTTGTACTTTTGAGCTTTTTGGTCGTTTGCGTCTTCAATTCGTCGAATCTGTCTTTTGTCTTCACCTTTTATTATTTAAACGAATATCACTTGTAAATAGAACAATTGCAACTAAAAGCTTGTCTTTCTTGAGGAATAATGCTATGAAATATATGTTCGTTTTTAGCATTATCAAATATTCCTACACTTGAGCGTTGCTTGTCCTCAAGCAATATCGTCTTGAAATACTAGAATCACTTCTTTATTCTTCACACTTTGTACATCAGTGATTTCTATACGGCGGTATAAACAATGGTAGTAACGATATGGTTTACAGTCCCACATGACTATAAAAATTTAGATTCATTAAGAAAATTGGATCTTTATGAAAACATTTGATCATTTGAAAATTAAATCTAGTTTTTACCCTAGATAAGTTTTCCGGAATAACCCTTCACCGGTGTTTGCAAAATATTTTTGTGGGTTTGGTGGGTTTCAGATTTGAAATTTTTAGCTCAAAACTTATGGTTTTGTGTCACCCACTTGCTAACCTTGTATTTGGAAAGTAACACATCCAGTTTACTTGTCCCGTATATTACCTTTCGGTAAACTACCGTCCGGTTGTAAAGGAAAGCGTTGAACAAGCAACTGTTAAGGCAATGTCTAATGACATGCATTTGATTATGGTCTATAACATGTCGGACGCAATTCCTATCCTTGGTAGGAGCAATAGAAAAGCTCACCCTTATGATTTTTTAGTCTGGCACAAGGTCCTGTCTTTGACCATGCTATGCAACCACCGTTCTTACGGTTGACACCCGATTTAGTTCAGGTGACCTAATGAATTCCAGGTGAATTCTTAGGATTTTACGTTCAATGGTAAGGAACGCATTGAAAATAGGGTTTTCAGAAAACAAATCGGTTTGTAATTTTGATCAAAATATTTTCTCGTTCAAGCTCGAGTTTAGATATTATTGAATTCCATGAGTTTGAATTCTCAATCTTTAAGGTCAATCTCTAGGATTGAGTAATATCAGTCTTAAAAGCTGATTTTTGATCTTTAAGGAGATTATCCTTTCTGGGGATCTGATTCATTAGTCTTATCCAGCTAATTTCCATGGTGCCCCCCCCCCCATTGTACGAGATAAATCCTTCTCATGGTTAGGATAAATCTGACCACTTGGCGACCCTGTTTAATGCTGAGGTCCGTGGATTTCCTGCTGATTTTAGTGATGACTTTTCTAGATTTTTCGTCAACCTACAGCTGGTCTGGACGACAACTTCATGACCTAAATTAAGAAGCGCGTGTCTTTTTCGGAAGACTTTACTTCCTTTTAATGATGGAATTGATTCATCGTGTAGATCCATCTTTCTTACAGTAAATTAGGTAAAACAGTTAATTTAGTCCAAAGCAAAAGTATTTTCAGTTTATTTGTACAAAAATATGTGACATATGTTTAAGATAACTTGGTAAATTTTCACACACTTGGCTTTTATTTTCCTTTTTATAATCTTCTATTCCATTTTAAATGAATTTTAACATTTTGGTTTGTTTCTCAATTTATGTCCTTTCCGAGGTTACAATAATTTCGGTGTTAAAACCTAGTTTTATCGTTCATAAATATGTATAAACATGAATTTGAGTTCATTTAATTGAAAATTTTGAAAAATTTTACTAGAATTGGGTAATCAGTATATAAGACTAGGGCTGTTCTTTATTATCAGAGAGCACTAGATTCTAATACAACTACTGCTTTACTAGTATTTTTAATGGTAACCAAGTGTATAAAGTAAAAATTTTAAAATCCGAAAGAATTTAACCCCTTCCCACACTTAAGATCTTGCAATGCCCTCATTTGCAAGAAATCAGTAACAATTTAAATTATTGAGGGTGATTTGTGTGAAAATGATTAAATTTTACCAAAGTTTCCAAATATATTGGCGTTTGTTTGCTGAATGATAAATGGTACACATCATTTGTTCATTCCGTCTTGTTATTTTTTCACATATATTTTGCATCTTGTCGTCAAAATTAGTTGCTTTTGCTGAACTTAATGCCAGTCTTTGAAAATGCGTTGTGTTACCCTGTTGTGTACATAAGATAAACTGCAAACATATATACATATTTTTGAAGTTTGGTATATTACCCCACATTCAAAAATTATGAAAATCTAAGAATAAAAGTTAGAAAATTATTAAAACTATTACAATATTAACATAAGTATTAAACGTATCAACATTACAAATTAAAAAATAAATAAAACTAAGTAGACTAGGGATGATATTGATACCAATAGGGGTTCCAAGCATAACCATAGGTGCTATCGAATGCTTCGGCAGGGTCATACGTAGGATACGGTGGTTGCATCTCTATAGACCAGGGAGGGAATATGGGTTTTGGTGTAGGAATATAGTTTCTACCTATATGTTAGCAATGAGCTATGATTTGGTTTTGATGAACTTGCCAATCTTCAAATGCTCTCTGTCTAGCATTTTCGTACTCCTGTGAAGCTATAAACCTTTGCATTTCTTGCATTTCATTTCCCCCTCCTACATTACCTTGCTGTTGGTTTCTCTCAACCTGTGGATGTCTACCATGGTATTGTACTGCGGCGTTATTTCGCCTCTTCAAAACTTTCGCACCATGGTATACATTCAAACCTATAGTATCGCGGGGTTCTGGTTCTTCGACTAATAATCCCCCCCGACTTATATCCACACCGAGATATTCAGCAATCAAAGTAATAAAAATACCACCTCCTATTATGCTATGCGGTCTCATCCCCCTAACCATAGCTGATAAATAATAAACCACACAATAAGGTATACTTACAGCGCTTTGTGGGTCTCGAATACACATATGGTAAAACAAATCCTGTTCATTTACCTTTTCCTTGTTCTTACCTCTTTGTGTAATCGAATTAGCTAAAAACCTATGAATCACTCTTAATTCAGCTCTATCTATATCCAAATAAGAGTAATTTCCCCCTTTGAATCGGTGATGGCTTGTCATTTGACTCCATACACCGTGTGTATCAAAATTTTCATCTATCTTTCTACCATTTAGTATCAACCCTCTACAATCGGCAGATGCTAACTCCTCAGGCGTATATATACGTAAAGCCTGAGCCATGTCTAGTAAAGACATGTGGCGCATCGAACCTCCTAACAAAAATCTAAGAAAAGATCGATCGGTTAAATTAGCTACCCGATCATTTAATTCTATACTACACAACAATTCTTCACACCATACTTTATATACAGGTCTACGCATGGTGAATAAACGTACCCAGTCATTAAAAGTAGAATTACCATACCTCTGTGCAAGTAATTCCCTAATTGGCCCGGCCAATTCTACAGCTTCTAATGGTCCCCATTCTATGACTCTAGGTACCTCAACAACTTTAGAATAAAGAGTATGCAAACCCCTTTGATATTTTGGATAATCTATCCAAAGTCTGTCAAATCTCAGGTTCGGGTGCAAATCTTCCAAGTGCATATCAGAAAATGTCATGACTGGATGAGGTATATCTTGCTTGTAGTAGTTATCCACCTCCTGTTGTTCCGCATTCTCAGCAGGAGCATTGCGAGCTTGGGATGAAGATTCACCCCTTTCAGTCTGCAAAACACATCAAACACAATTTGTGTGCATCCAAATATGCATTAGTGTCAGCAAAATCATCAATCAAAATAATTACAATGACATGATCAATTTATATCAAACTTAAGCTCATTTTCATATTTTCATCAATTCTACACTTTTTCAAATAAGCATATACGAAAATGTTCGCCAAGTTCATAAGCATTCAACTCAAATAACATGTCAAAATAATCATTACTAGCAATTAAACAAGTTTCAAATGGCATTATCTTTCAAAAATCAAGTTCATGAATTTTAGACTTGAAAAAGTCCACTTTAATTCTCAAAATCATGTTTAGGCTCAAAGTTTGGATCATTTAACTACCTAAACATGTTACACTACTTAATTTAGCAACAATTCATGACAAAAATCGGCCATAACCTGTTTATATTAAAAAGCCCCAAATTTTCTCAAGAACACAAATCCTAGATTACTCAAAATTTGAAGTTTAAGGCTTCTAATCATGTTAAATAGCATCAATCTAGGTTATACAAGCATAATACATAAACAATTTAAGCTTAATTACACTAAAAAGCATCAAAATCAAATTGGGGAAAAAATTGCTCAAGAACATTAATTTCGGATTAAATGGTGTTTAGGTGTAGAAATTTACCGTTTTTGTTGAGTAATTCCTTGATAGCATCATTCTCAACATGATTTTAGTAAAAGATTTGATGATTAACGGTTAAAAATTGTGATTTTAGGGGTTTTTTTCGTGTATTTTCGGCTGTGTTTTTCGCAGTATTTTTCTCTGTTTTGGGTTGGGACTGAGCTGTTCCAGCTCTTATATTTTTTTTCTGTAATTCGATACTCCCGCGAGTCGCGGGGTTTAAAGCTTCAAACTCCGCGAGTTGCGGAGTTTGCTTTTTTTTTTTATATATATAACATCTTATATTAATTAAAACAATTAAGTAATTAATTTTAAAATTTTGTTTCCCTTGTTATTTAGGACGAGGTCGTTTCGGATTGATGTCCTAGTCCGTCATTCGACAAAATTTTAAAATTTGTCTTTTGTAGCGATTGTTTTAAAAGCTAAGATTTTTGGGTTTTTATTAATGTTTTTGGCATACTTTAATTCAATAAGATTAAAAATAATGATAATAAAAGTTCTCGTCCCTCCCTCGGGTAAAGCAATTTCGGTTCAAAGACCTAGTCTTCAACTTACGACGAATTTTAAAAATCATATTTTTAACTTAATGAGATAAAGTAAATTTTTGTTTTTAAATTCACACAATTTAAATATAAAATTCAAAATTAATATTAAAAATTCACACCAAACTTAAAAATTGAAATGCATAAAATTAAAAATTCATATTTTAAAAATTAAAAATTAACACCAAACTTAATTTAAAAATTCATATTATAAATTCACACCAAACTTATATTAATTTTTTAAATATTTACAATTTTAAATATATTGTTTTTACAAATTTTACAATATTAATTTAAGATTTATATATTAATTTTAAAAACATGGTAAAAAAATAAAATTAAAAATCTTTTTGGCTTTTTATCCCACTTTAATCAATCAAATATTATCAAAAATATGCCCCCTCTTTTCGGTAAAGTAATTTCGGTTCCAAGACCTAATTTAACTCATGACGAATTTTTGAAATATTTTGGGTTGATTGATTAAAGATATTTATACCTTAAGGATAAATGTTAAATTTCGCAGTGATGTAATAAATTTTTGTATGATATCTACAATTTCGGTCGCCAAACCTAATTTTATTCAATACCAATTTAATACTTTATAGCGAACAAATTAGCGTTTATTATCAAAAGGTTAAAAATAAAAAAAAATAATAAAAACTGTACAGACTTACCTATGAAATAGATTTCTTAGTTATATGATCTATCCCATTCATAAGATAGTCGGTTTAATTGGTTTTCCATAGCTACATAGGCGTAACCTCGAGCATTCAGTGTCTTTTCTTCTAAACATATGAACGGTCCGTCTCTGCATAAAGTAACAAATTCGGTATTTGAATAGGTTTGATTATTTGAACATTTACCTCCATGTGACCATTTTCCGCATTTGTGACATCTTTCTAGGTGTCTTGCTCTTCTTTTTGCTGCGAATTTTGATTTTCCTTTACCAAATTGTAACTTATTATCTTCGCATCTGGATTCTTTTCTAACTCCGTCCATTCTTTCTATGATTACTGATACTATTTCACTCGGAAGTGTGTCATTATTACGTTTAGTGATCAAAGCGTGTAGCATTAGACCATGGTTTAGTTCACAGGTAGTCTTCATTTCCTAAAAAAATAAAAATTCAGAATGGGGGGAGAAGACTAGTTCTTTAGGGTCTGCTAGGGAAAGACCATTTGGGTTCCATTTTCGAGAACTACACGAAAACAGACAATCTAACTCTAACAGAAATACATATTATCCTTTAAAGACTTGATTCTCCCCACACTTAGTTAGCTGTGGTGTCGAAATTGTGATTAACTTCGTTGTTGACTTCCATCGGACCATGTATGTAATGTTTAACTCTGTGACCATTAACTTTAAATTCAATCCCATTTGAATTTATTAATTCTATCGTTCCGTATGGGAAAACTCTTTTGACTATGAATGGTCCAGACCATCTTGATTTCAATTTTCCAGGAAATAGCTTGAATCGTGAATTGAAAAGAAGAACTCTGTCTCCTTCTTTAAATTCTTTTGAACTTCTGATTCTTTTATTTTTCAACCATTTTTCTTTTTCGACCTTTTTCCGACGAACTCTTTTTCTTTCTTATTTCTCGCTATTCTAGTTTTAGGACATAGAATTTTTTCTACTTCTTATCTAAATTTCTTAAAATTACGAAAATTTATTTTAAGTGGTTAAATTGATAGACATCAAAATTTTCTGGTTCGTAGTAATAGTTAGATTTGTACGTGGACCGGGTTATTGGAGCCAAACAGTCCTCAATTATATTGAGACCAAACGAATCCTGCCCCTCTGCTGCATCTTTTGGCTATTCGAAACGTGGGCAAAATCAGAAAAGTCTATTGATTGGATAACTTATTATAATTTTTCTTTCCTTTTAAAAACTAATAGGATATTCAGTGAATGCACCGAGCAAGACGTTCACCACCTTTTGTACGTTCACCACCTCTAACTAGATCAAGACATTTAGCAAATATTACCACCGTTGATTTTTCTTTAGAATCGTCATCCAGTCGACCAAGTACTTCAGTTCAAATTTCCGATAATCCATTTTTTGAACCCGACCTCACAATTGAGAATCCGGAGAATATTCAGGAACGATTCGTAGATCCTGAACCACTAAACTTTCCTCCGGAACCACCAATCATTCAAACAGAGATTGTTGAGGAACGAACCATTAAATCAGAATCCTCTAGTGACTCCGATTCAACATATATTTTTAAATTTCCCCTGTATCGGTCATAACTTGATGTTTGCAGCGGGGTATACGAAATAGCTTATATTTTTGCAGGAAATACTATTAAATACGATACAATTTTACACAAGATATTTATTTATTTAGAGAATGGATATACTTAAACCTTGCTACAACACTTATAGGCAGTGTACCTAATCGTACAGTAGTGTAGTTTTTAGTAAGTCCGGTTCGTTCCACAGGGAATCTTTTTAAACAAAGCTTAATGCTATATTAGTTTAATTTTATAAAAATACAAATATATATATAAGTAATATTATTATTATAAAGGGGGGTTTTTTACCGTTTAATGACCGGTTTGTCGATTTTAAAACTTTAGTCGCAGTTAAAACCAAATGTAAAATAATAAATATAAATACAAGACTTAAATTAAAGCGTAAAGTAAATAACAATAATGAAATTGCGAATAATAAAAGTGCGATAAAATAAACTTGCGATAATTAAAAAGTACGATAATTAAAAGTGCAATTAAATACAATAACAATAAAAAATGCGATAATTAGAAGTGAAATTAAATATAAAATAAAGAAAATTAAATATGAAATAAAATAATTATGCTTATTTAAACTTCCGTAATCATGATGTTTGACGTGTTCATTTTAGTTTTATGCCCATGGGTTAATTGTCTTTTGTCCTGGATTATTTAATATGTCCATACGGATTTGTCCATAATAGTCCATCAGTCATAAATATAAAGAGCGAAAGCCTTCGTCAAATTATTCTTATTCCCGAAGTCAAATATTCCAACTAATTGGGGATTCGAATTGTAACAAGGTTTTAATACTTTGTTTAATGAATACACCAGGTTATCGACTGCGTGTAAACCTAGGTTTTACTACTTTGTTAACAATTACACCAATTACCCTTGAATGTAATTCACCCCTGTTTCAACAAGTCTATTAACTATTAATCCAGTTCCGTATCCGGTAAAATGAATAATTATTGGTATTTATAGATATCCCGCCCACCGTACCCAGTCAAGCGTATGTGGTTATATATAAATACGTCGAATTATAAGTTTGTATATTAAATTAACAAGGTATTGTTTAGTTAATATAAAACCCATTAATAACCCATAGTCTAATTTCCACAAGTGTCGTTCTTTTATCCAAACCCCAATTATGGTACAAAGCCCAATTACCCAATTTTAGTAATTAGCCCAACATCATGATTACTTCGGATTAAATAAGCATAATAATAACTTAGCTACGAGACATTAATGTAAAAAGGTTGAACATAACTTACAATGATTAAAAATAGCGTAGCGTTACACTGACAAAATTTCGACTTACACCCTTACAATATTCGCTAACATACCCTTATCATTAGGATTTAAAATTAAAATTAAAATTAAAATATAAATTATATATATATTTTTACGTATATATTGAAAGAGAGATAGATTAAGAGTGTGAAAAATGATCAGAATTTGGTTGGCTTTATAGGGACTTTCAGAATTTCGGCCTCCGCGACTCGCGGCATTTTTTGCCTTCAAACTCCGCGAGTCGCGGAGTTTGAGAATACTGCTCACACAATTTGGAGTCGTTCTTGCCGACGGTTTTTATTTATTTATATAATATATAAATAATTATAAGAATTATTTAAATATTAAATTATATTTATGTGCATAGTTGACTTGTAATTTTTAGTCCATTGCGTCGAGCGTTGAGAGTTGACTCATGTCCCGGTTCCGGATTTTCGAACGTCCTTGCGTACAATTTAATATCTTGTACTTTGCGTTTTAAATCTTGTACTCTTGTAATTTCGAGACGTTTCTTATCAATAATTGGAACCTCTTTGATTGTATTTTGTACTTTTGAGCTTTTTGGTCGTTTGCGTCTTCAATTCATCGAATCTGTCTTTTGTCTTCACCTTTTATTATTTAAACGAATATCACTTGTAAATAGAACAATTGCAACTAAAAGCTTGTCTTTCTTGAGGAATAATGCTATGAAATATATGTTCGTTTTTAGCATTATCAAATATTCCCACACTTGAGCGTTGCTTGTCCTCAAGCAATATCGTCTTGAAATACTAGAATCACTTCTTTATTCTTCACACTTTGTACATCAGTGATTTCTATACGGCGGTATAAACAATGGTAGTAACGATATGGTTTACAGTCCCACATGACTATAAAAATTTAGATCCATTAAGGAAATTGGATCTTTATGAAAACATTTGATCATTTGAAAATTAAATCTAGTTTTTACCCTAGATAAGTTTTCCGGAATAACCCTTCACCGGTGTTTGCAAAATATTTTTGTGGGTTTGGTGGGTTTCAGATTTGAAATTTTTAGCTCAAAACTTATGGTTTTGTGTCACCCACTTGCTAACCTTGTATTTGGAAAGCAACACATCCAGTTTACTTGTCCCGTATATTACCTTTCGGTAAACTACCGTCCGGTTGTAAAGGAAAGCGTTGAACAAGCAACTGTTAAGGCAATGTCTAATGACATGCATTTGATTATGGTCTATAACGTGTCGGACGCAATTACTATCCTTGGTAGGAGCAATAGTAAAGCTCACCCTTATGATTTTTCGGTCTGGCACAAGGTCCTGTCTTTGACCATGCTATGCAACCACCGTTCTTACGGTTGACACCCGATTTAGTTCAGGTGACCTAATGAATTCCAGGTGAATTCCTAGGATTTTACGTTCAATGGTAATGAACGCATTGAAAATAGGGTTTTCAGAAAACAAATCGGTTTGTAATTTTGATCAAAATATTTTCTCGTTCAAGCTCGAGTTTAGATATCATTGAATTTCATGAGTTTGAATTCTCAATCTTTAAGGTCAATCTCTAGGATTGAGTAATATCAGTCTTAAAAGCTGATTTTTGATCTTTAAGGAGATTATCCTTTCTGGGGATCTGATTCATTAGTCTTATCCAGCTAATTTGCATGGTGCCCCCCATTGTACGAGATAAATCCTTCTCATGGTCAGGATAAATCTGACCACTTGGTGACCCTGTTTAATGCTGAGGTCCGTGGATTTCCTGCTGATTTTAGTGATGACTTTTCTAGATTTTTCGTCAACCTACAGCTGGTCTGGACGACAACTTCATGACCTAAATCAAGAAGCGCGTGTCTTTTTCGGAAGACTTTACTTCCTTTTAATGATGGAATTGATTCATCGTGTAGATCCATCTTTCTTACAGTAAATCAGGTAAAACAGTTAATTTAGTCCAAAGCAAAAGTATTTTCAGTTTATTTGTACAAAAATATGTGACATATGTTTAAGATAACTTGGTAAATTTTCCCACACTTGGCTTTTATTTTCCTTTTTATCGTCCTCTATTTCATTTTAAATGAATTTTAACATTTTGGCTTGTTTCTCAATTTATGTCCTTTCCGAGGTTACAATAATTTCGGTGTTAAAACCTAGTTTTATCGTTCATAAATATGTATAAACATGAATTTGAGTTCATTTAATTGAAAATTTTGAAAAATTTTACTAGAATTGGGTAGTCAGTTTATAAGACTAGGGCTGTTCTTTATTATCAGAGAGCACTAGATTCTAATACAACTACTGCTTTACTAGTATTTTTAATGGTAACCAAGTGTATAAAGTAAAAATTTTAAAATTCGAAAGAATTTAACCCTTCCCACACTTAAGATCTTGCAATGACCTCATTTGCAAGAAATCAGTAACAATTTAAATTATTGAGGGTGATTTGTGTGAAAATGATTAAATTTTACCAAAGTTTCCAAATATATTGGCGTTTGTTTGCTGAATGATAAATGGTGCACATCATTTGTTCATTCCGTCTTGTTGTTTTTTCACATATATTTTGCATCTTGTCGTCAAAATTAGTTGCTTTTGCTGAACTTAATGCCAGTCTTTCAAAATGCGTTGTTTTACCCTGTTGTGTACATAAGATAAACTGCAAACATATATACATATTTTTGAAGTTTGATATATTACCCCACATTCAAAAATTATTAAAATCTAAGAATAAAAGTTAGAAAATTATAAAAACTATTACAATATTAACATAAGTATTAAACGTATCAACATTACAAATTACAAAATAAATAAAACTAAGTAGACTAGGGATGATATTGATACCAATAGGGGTTCCAAGCATAACCATAGGTGCTATAGAATGCTTCGGCAGGGTCATACGTAGGATACGGTGGTTGCATCTCTATAGACCAGGGAGGGAATATGGGTTTTGGTGTAGGAATATAGTTTCTACCTATATGTTGGCAATGAGCTATGATTTGGTTTTGATGAACTTGCCAATCTTCAAATGCTCTCTGTCTAGCATTTTCGTACTCCTGTGAAGCTATAAACCTTTGCATTTCTTGCATTTCATTTCCCCCTCCTATATTACCTTGCTGTTGGTTTCTCTCAACCTGTGGATGTCTACCATGGTATTGTACTGCGGCGTTATTTCGCCTCTTCAAAACTTTCGCACCATGGTATACATTTAAACCTATAGTATCTCGGGGTTCTGGTTCTTCGACTAATAATCCCCCCCGACTTATATCCACACCGAGATATTCAGCAATCAAATTAATAAAAATACCACCTCCTATTATGCTATGCGGTCTCATCCCCCTAACCATAGCTGATAAATAATAAACCACACAATAAGGTATACTTACAGCGCTTTGTGGGTCTCGAATACACATATGGTAAAACAAATCCTGTTCATTTACCTTTTCCTTGTTCTTACCTCTTTGTGTAATCGAATTAGCTAAAAACCTATGAATCACTCTTAATTCAGCTCTATCTATATCCAAATAAGAGTAATTTCCCCCTTTGAATCTGTGATGGCTTGTCATTTGACTCCATACACCGTGTGTATCAAAATTTTCATCTATCTTTCTACCATTTAGTATCAACCCTCTACAATCGGCAGATGCTAACTCCTCAGGCGTATATATACGTAAAGCCTGAGCCATGTCTAGTAAAGACATGTGGCGCATCGAACCTCCTAACAAAAATCTAAGAAAAGATCGATCGGTTAAACTAGCTACCCGATCATTTAATTCTATACTACACAACAATTCTTCACACCATACTTTATATACAGGTCTACGCATGGTGAATAAACGTACCCAGTCATTAAAAGTAGAATTACCATACCTCTGTGCAAGTAATTCCCTAATTGGCCCGGCCAATTCTACAGCTTCTAATGGTCCCCATTCTATGACCCTAGGTACCTCAACAACTTTAGAATGAAGAGTATGCAAACCCCTTTGATATTTTGGATAATCTATCCAAAGTCTGTCAAATCTCAGGTTCGGGTGCAAATCTTCCAAGTGCATATCAGAAAATATCATGACTGGATGAGGTATATCTTGCTTGTAGTAGTTATCCACCTCCTGTTGTTCCGCATTCTCAGCAGGAGCATTGCGAGCTTGGGATGAAGATTCACCCCTTTCAGTCTGCAAAACACATCAAACACAATTTTTGTACATCCAAATATGCATTAGTGTCAGCAAAATCATCAATCAAAATAATTACAATGACATGATCAATTTATATCAAACTTAAGCTCATTTTCATATTTTCATCAAATCTACACTTTTTCAAATAAGCATATACGAAAATGTTCGCCAAGTTCATAAGCATTCAACTCAAATAACATGTCAAAATAATTATTACTAGCAATTAAACAAGTTTCAAATGGCATTATCTTTCAAAAATCAAGTTCATGAATTTTAGACTTGAAAAAGTCCACTTTAATTCTCAAAATCATGTTTAGGCTCAAAGTTTGGATCATTTAACTACCTAAACATGTTACACTACTTAATTTAGCAACAATTCATGATAAAAATCGGCCATAACCTGTTTATATCAAAAAGCCCCAAATTTGCTCAAGAATACAAACCCTAGATTACTCAAAATTTGAAGTTTAAGGCTTCTAATCATGTTAAATAGCATCAATCTAGGTTATACAAGCATAATACATAAACAATTTAAGTAAAAGATTTTAGTAAAAGATTTGATGATTAACGGTTACAAATTGTGATTTTGGGGGTTTTTTTTCGTGTATTTTCGGCTGTGTTTTTCGCAGTATTTTTCTCTGTTTTGGGTTGGGACTGAGCTGTTCCAGCTCTTATATTTTTTTCTGTAATTCGATACTCCCGCGAGTCGCGGGGTTTAAAGCTTCAAACTCCGCGAGTCGTGGAGTTTGCTTTTTTTTTTTATATAACATCTTATATTAATTAAAACAATTAAGTAATTAATTTTAAAATTTTGTTTCCCTTGTTATTTAGGACGAGGTCGTTTCGGATTGATGTCCTAGTCCGTCCTTCGACAAAATTTTAAAATTTGTCTTTTTGTAGCGATTGTTTTAAAAGCTAAGATTTTTGGGTTTTTTTTAATGTTTTTGGCATACTTTAATTCAATAAGATTAAAAATAATGATAATAAAAGTTCTCGTCCCTCCCTCGGGTAAAGCAATTTCGGTTCAAAGACCTAGTCTTCAACTTACGACGAATTTTAAAAATCATATTTTTAACTTAATGAGATAAAGTAAATTTTTGTTTTTAAATTCACACAATTTAAATATAAAATTCAAAATTAATATTAAAAATTCACACCAAACTTAAAAATTGAAATGCATAAAATTAAAAATTCATATTTTAAAAATTAAAAATTAACACCAAACTTAATTTAAAAATTCATATTATAAATTCACACCAAACTTATATTAATTTTTTAAATATTTACAATTTTAAATATATTGTTTTTACAAATTTTACAATATTAATTTAAGATTTATATATTAATTTTAAAAACATGGTAAAAAATAAAATTAAAAATCTTTTTGGCTTTTATCCCACTTTAATCAATCAAATATTATCAAAAATATGCCCCCCTCTTTTCGGTAAAGTAATTTCGGTTCCAAGACCTAATTTAACACATGACGAATTTTTGAAATATTTTGGGTTGATTGATTAAAGATATTTATACCTTAAGGATAAACGTTAAATTTCGCAGTGATGTAATAAATTTTTGTATGATATCAACAATTTCGGTCGCCAAACCTAATTTTATTCAATACCAATTTAATACTTTATAGCGAACAAATTAGCGTTTATTATCAAAAGGTTAAAAATAAAAAAATAATAATAAAAACTGTACAGACTTACCTGTGAAATAGATTTCTTAGTTATATGTTCTATCCCATTCATAAGATAGTCAGTTTAATTGGTTTTCCATAGCTACATAGGCGTAACCTCGAGCATTCAGTGTCTTTTCTTCTAAACATATGAACTGTCCGTCTCTGCATAAAGTAACAAATTCGGTATTTGAATAGGTTTGATTATTTGAACATTTACCTCCATGTGACCATTTTCCGCATTTGTGACATCTTTCTAGGTGTCGTGCTCTTCTTTTTGCTGCAGATTTTGATTTTTCTTTACCAAATTGTAACTTATTATCTTCGCATCTGGATTCTTTTCTAACTCCGTCCATTCTTTCTCTGATTTCTGATACTATTTCACTCGGAAGTGTGTCATTATTACGTTTAGTGATAAAAGCGTGTAGTATTAGACCATGGTTTAGTTCACAGGCAGTCTTCATTTCCTAAAAAAATAAAAATTCAGAATGGGGGGAGAAGACTAGTTCTTTAGGGTCTGCTAGGGAAAGACCATTTGGGTTCCATTTTCGAGAACTACACGAAAACAGACAATCTAACTCTAATAGAAATACATATTATCCTTTAAAGACTTGATTCTCCCCACACTTAGTTAGCTGTGGTGTCGAAATTGTGATTAACTTCGTTGTCGACTTCCATCGGACCATGTATGTAATGTTTAACTCTGTGACCATTAACTTTAAATTCAATCCCATTTGAATTTATTAATTCTATCGTTCCGTATGGGAAAACTCTTTTGACTATGAATGGTCCAGACCATCTTGATTTCAATTTTCCAGGAAATAGCTTGAATCGTGAATTGAAAAGAAGAACTCTGTCTCCTTCTTTAAATTCTTTTGTACTTCTGATTCTTTTATCATGCCATTTCTTCGTTCTCTCTTTATAGATTAACGAATTTTCGTATGCTTCATGTCTTAATTCTTCTAATTCGTTTAGTTGACTTAATCGTAGACGTCCGGCTTCATGTAAATCAAGATTACATGTCTTCAAAGCCCAAAATGCTTTGTGTTCAATTTCTACTTGAAGATGACATGCTTTTCCATAAACAAGTCTAAAAGGTGTGGTTCCAATTGGAGTTTTGTAGGCTGTTCTAAATGCCCAGAGTGCATCCTCCAATTTAATGGACCATTCCTTCGGATTTGATCCTACGGTTTTCTCTAGAATACGTTTTAAAGCTCGGTTGGTATTTTCAACTTGTCCACTTGTTTGTGGATGATATGCGGTGGAGATTTTATGAGTTACTCCATATCTTTTAAGAACTTTCTCAAGTTGATTATTACAGAAATGAGTACCCCGATCACTTATTAAAGCTTTCGGTGTTCCAAACCTTGCAAAAAGACGTTTTAAAAAGTTGACTACAACTCGGGCATCGTTAGTTGGGAGAGCTTGTGCTTCAGCCCATTTAGATACATAATCAATGGCTACGAGTATATATAGATTATTATGAGATTTTGGAAATGGACCCATAAAGTCAATACCCCAAATGTCAAATACTTCACATACTTGGATGACATTTTGTGGCATTTCATCAAGTTGACTTATTTTTCTGGCCCTTTGACAAGCATCACAGGATTTACAAAGAAGGTGTGCGTCTTTGTAAATTGTAGGCCAATAGAATCCAGCATCATAAACTTTTCTTGCTGTTAGTTGAGGCCCATAATGCCCTCTTGTTGGTCCTGTGTGACAATGGTTTAAAATTTTACTAGCTTCATCTCCAAATACACATCGGCGTATTATTCCATCGGGACAACTTTTAAACAGATGTGGATCTTCCCAAAAATAGTGTTTTATATCACTGAAGAATTTCTTTCGTCTTTGGTACGATAATCCTTTTTCAAGGAATCCACATACTAAATAGTTTGCATAGTCTGCAAACCATGGGATTTCTTTATAATCTATCTTCAATAGATATTCATCAGGAAAGTTGTCTTGTATGGCCGATTCATTTAGAACTTCTAATTCGGGATTTTCAAGACGAGAAAGATGATCAGCGGCGAGATTTTCTGCTCCTCTTTTATCTCGGATTTCAATATCAAACTCTTGTAAGAGCAAGATCCAACGGATTAATCTTGGTTTAGCATCTTGTTTTGAAAATAGGTATCTAAGAGCAGAATGGTCGGTATAGACCACCGTTTTTACTAGAACGAGATATGATCGAAATTTTTCAAAAGCAAAGACAATAGCAAGGAGTTCTTTTTCAGTAGTTGTATAGTTCGTTTGTGCTCCTTGTAACGTCTTACTAGCATAATATATAGGTTGAAATCGTTTTTCAATCCTTTGTCCTAAAACGGCTCCCATTGCAAAATCACTTGCATCGCCCATTAGTTCAAATGGTAGATTCCAATTTGGTGTTATCATGATCGGCGCATTAGTGAGTTTCTCTTTAAGAATATTAAAAGATTTGATACACTCATCTGAAGAGATGAATGGAGCATCCTTTTCTAGGAGTTTATTCATAGGAGTGGCAATTTTAGAAAAACCTTTTATGAAATGTCGGTAAAAACTGGTATGCCCTAGAAAACTCCTAACTCCTCTAACATTGGTGGGATGTGGAAGTTTAGCAATTACATCTACTTTAGCTCTATCCACTTCAATTCCTTCTTTTGAAATTTTATGACCAAGAACTATGCCTTCTTTAACCATGAAATGGCATTTCTCCCAATTAAGTACTAGATTTGATTGTTCGCATCTAATAAGCATTCGTTCCAGATTAGCTAGACATGTTTCAAATGTATCACCGAAGACTGAAAATTCATCCATGAAAACTTCCATGCATTCTTCTATCATGTCGTGAAAAATTGCCATCATACACCTTTGAAAGGTTGCAGGGGCGTTGCAAAGTCCAAATGGCATGCGTTTGTAAGCAAAAGTACCATAAGGGCACGTGAATGTGGTTTTCTCTTGGTCCTCGGGTGCTATTGGAATTTGAAAATATCCGGAAAATCCATCTAGAAAACAATAGTAACTATTTCCGGCTAATCTTTCCAACATTTGATCTATGAAAGGTAAGGGAAAGTGATCTTTTCTGGTGGCGTCATTTAATTTTCTATAATCAATACACACACGCCATCCTGTTACAGTCCTAGTAGGAATAAGCTCATTTTTCTCATTTGTAATAACAGTCATGCCACCCTTCTTAGGCACGCATTGAACTGGGCTTACCCATGGACTATCAGAGATTGGATAAATTAAACCTGCATCTAGCAGTTTAATAATCTCTTTCTTAACTACATCTTGCATATTAGGATTTAGTCTTCGTTGGCGTTGCACATACGTTTTATGACCTTCTTCCATAAGGATTTTATGTGTGCAATACGAAGGACTTATTCCTTTAATATCATGAATCTTCCATGCAATGGCTGGTTTATGAGCTTTTAACACAGAAATGAGTTGGGATTTCTCATTTTCAGTAAGAGAAGACGATATTATTACAGGTAATTCAGATTCACCATGTAAATAAGCGTATTCCAAATGGTTTGGAAGTGGCTTTAACTCTAATTTTGGAGGTTCTTCTATCGATGATTTGTATCGATATCTGTCTTCTTCTTTTAGCATTTGGATTTCTTCTGTTGTTGGTTCATATCCATTAGCTATAAGTGTAGCTAATATTTCAGCTTCATCAATTGGTTCATTACTTTCTCCTAAAGAACATTCTCCTGTTCCTTGTAATTCTGGAAATTCTTCTAATAATTCTGCATGTGCATCTATAGTTTGAATATAATAACATGTATCATCTGTAGATTGTGGTTGTTGCATTGCTCTATTAACTGAAAAGGTAACACTCTCATCCTCTATACTTAGGGTCAATTTCTTACCGAACACGTCTATCATTGCTTTAGCCGTGTTTAAGAATGGTCTTCCTAATATGAGAGGAACTTGAGAATCTTCTTCCATGTCCAGAACAACAAAATCTACTGGAAATACTAAAGTACCAACTTTAACTAGCATGTTCTCCATTATCCCTCTAGGATATTTTATTGATCTATCAGCTAGTTGTATGCTTATTCTGGTTGGTTTCAATTCTCCAAGGTCTAGTTTAGCGTATAGTGAATACGGCATTAGATTTATACTAGCACCTAAGTCTGCCAATGCTTCTATTGAACTAAGACTACCCAGAAAACATGGAATTGTGAAACTTCCTGGATCAGATAGTTTTTCTGGTATCTTATTCAACAGCACTGCTGAACAATTAGCATTCATAGTAACAGCCGAGAGTTCTTCCATTTTCTTTCTATTTGAGATTAGATCTTTTAAGAATTTAGCATATCTAGGCATTCCTGAAATCACATCAATGAAAGGAAGATTTACATTTATCTGTTTAAACATATCCAAGAATTTGGATTGCTCGGCTTCAAGTTTCTCTTTCTTCATTTTACTCGGGTAAGGAAGTGGTGGTTGGTATGGTTTAACATAAGGTTTAGCCTTAACTGTGTTATCTTCATTAACCTTTTCAACTACCGGTTCTTTTTCCTTATCTTGATTAGGTTGGGGTTCTTGTGGAGTAGGAATAGCTTCATCAGAAGTTACAGGTATTTCAGGTGGTTTAAGTGTTGTACCACTTCTTGTGGTAATGGCTTTAGCTGTTTCATTCCGGGGGTTAGCGTTTGTATCACTAGGTAAACTTTCCGATTTTCTTTCACCTATTAACCTTGCTAGGTTACTTACTTCTTGTTCCAGATTTTGAATAGAAGCTTGTTGATTTCTAAATGCTTGAGCATTTTGTTCATTAGTTTGTTTTTGAGATGTGAAAAACTGCGTTTGAGTTTCAACTAGCTTCGTCATCATATCTTCTAAATTCGGCTTTTTATCATCGGTTTGTTGTGGTGGTTTGTTTTGAAAATTAGGTCTTTGCTGATTGTAATTATTATTGGATACTTGTTGATTGCTAGGACCTTGTTGGTTGTTGTATGGAATATTTCTGTTATAATTCTGGTTTTGATTGTAAATCGGTCTTGGCGGTTGATAATTATTCTGATAATTATTTCCAGACCTTTGGTTTATATATGAAATATTCTCACTTTGTTCCATTGTTAATTCTATACTGAGACAATCTTTTGTCAAATGTGGTCCTCCACACTGCTCACAACTAATTCGTATTGAGTGAATATCTTTAGTCATCTTTTCTATTCGTCTCTTGACAGCATCTATCTTTGCGGAAATGGAATCTAAGTCATGGTTAGAATAGGCTCTAGCTGCTTTAGATGATCTAACAATATCTTTTTCTTGATGCCACTCATGTGAGTGGGAAGCAGTGTTATCAATAATTTTGTAAGCATCAGTTTCAGTTTTCTTTATAATAGAACCACCAGCTGCTATATCTATGTCTTTTCTTGTAGTGATGTCGCATCCTTGGTAGAATATTTGTACTATTTGACAGGTGTCTAAACCATGTTGCGGACATCCTCTTAACAACTTTCCATATCTTGTCCACGCCTCATATAGAGTTTCATTTGGCTTCTGTGTAAACGTAACAATTTCTGCTTGAAGTCTTACGGCTTTAGATGCAGGAAAGAATTGTTTAAGAAATTTTTCAACTAAAACATCCCATGTATCGATCGCCCCTTCAGGTAACGATTCCAACCAAACTTTGGCTTCTCCCTTTAAAGTCCAGGGAAATAACATGAGATATATCTGTTCATCCTCCACTTCTCGGATTTTAAATAGTGTGCAGATCCTATTAAAGGTACGTAGATGTTCATTTGGATCTTCCTTCGGCGCACCACTAAATTGGCATTGATTAGTCACCATGTGTAGAATTTGTCCTTTGATTTCATAATCTGGCGCATTAATGTCTGGATGAGTAATTGCGTGACCTTGGCCAGTGCGTTTAGCTCTCATTCGGTCTTCCATACTTAAAGGTTCCAGATTCTCCATAATTGAATTTGTTGAATCGGAATCACTAGAGGATTCTGATTTAATGGTTCGTTCCTCAACAATCTCTGTTTGAATGATTGGTGGTTCAGGAGGAAAGTTTAGTGGTTCAGGATCTACGAATCGTTCCTGAATATTCTCCGGATTCTCAATTGTGAGGTCGGGTTCAAAAAATGGATTATCGGAAATTTGAACTGAAGTACTTGGTCGACTGGATGATGATTCTAAAGAGAAATCAACGGCAGTAATATTTGCTAAATGTCTTGATCTAGTTACAGGTGGTGAACGTACAAAAGGTGGTGAACATCTTGCTCGGTGCATTCACTGAATATCCTATTAGTTTTTAAAAGGAAAGAAAAATTATAATAAGTTATCCAATTAATAGACTTTTCTGATTTTGCCCACGTTTCGAATAGCCAAAAGATGCAGCAGAGGGGCAGGATTCGTTTGGTCTCAATATAATTGAGGACTGTTTGGCTCCAATAACCCGGTCCACGTACAAATCTAACTATTACTACGAACCAGAAAATTTTGATGTCTATCAATTTAACCACTTAACATAAATTTTCGTAATTTTAAGAAATTTAGATAAGAAGTAGAATAAAAATCTATGTCCTAAAACTAGAATAGCGAGAAATAAGAAAGAAAAAGAGTTCGTCGAAAAAGGTCAGAAAAAAAAAATGGTTGAAAAATAAAAGGTGACGGAAAAATAAAAGAAACTTATAAAACTTAAAAACAATTGACTATCCTAACCTTATTACTACAACTAACTTAAAATTATAATCGCAAATTGAGATTACTAATTGGAATGATAATTGATACACAGGTAAAAGTCGTCTAAAAATATTAAAGCTTACAGGAAAAACTAAATCCCAAATGGAAATAACTTAAAAAGAAACTAAAACTTAAAAAGGCGTCGCAAAATTCTAAAGCACCTAAATCTTAGTCTAAAGAAAAAGCACTTAAGGAATTCTACGGCAAAGCTTAAAAATCTAGAAGTAAAAATAACTATGGCAAAAACTAAGTTTAAAACTAAATATGAGCTAAAAATACAAATATTACGATAAAACAATTAAAAAGGGACAAAATATAAAAATATACAAAAAGTTGTAAAAATACAATTTTTATAAAAATATTATTTTTATATTATTTATTTATTAAAACTATTAATTTTACAATTTAATTAAACTAATTTAACTAATTATATAAATTAAATAAAAAGTAAAACTAAAATAAAACTAATTATAATAATAATAAGTAATTAGGGTTTATAATAATAATAATTAATAATTACTCCGTAATTAATTGCAGTTAGGGTTTCTGTCGGTGTCAGGTCCCCTCCGCGAGTCACGGTATTCGATGAAGCAAACCTCGCGAGTCGCGGGGATCCAGAATTCAACTGACAGGTTATTTAAAATTCGACGCGTTTTTCTTTTTTTTTATTTATTTATATTTTCTGTTTTATAATCTAAAATTTATATATAATAAAAACTTATATTTTAAGAACTTAAATAAAATAGAACTACTTTATAATTTTAATAAATAAAATGCTTAAAACTAGATTTATAAATGTTAAATTTTTTTTTTTTGTTTTAAATAAAAATAAAATACTTAAATAAAACTTATTTAAAAATAAAGAAACTTTATAAAACTTAAATATTTAACAAAATCTTAAAAATACTTATATTTTTGTTTTTCTTTTTATATTTTCGAATATTTAAAACGTATTTTTATAAAAACGAATTTTAATAAAAGTAAACTAAAAATCTGTTTTTTTTTTATATATTAGCGTTGCGCTTCCGGCGTTTAAGAGGATCCCCGGCAGCGGCGCCAAAAATAACTTGATGTTTGCAGCGGGGTATACGAAATAGCTTATATTTTTGCAGGAAATACTATTAAATACGATACAATTTTACACAAGATATTTATTTATTTAGAGAATGGATATACTTAAACCTTGCTACAACACTTATAGGCAGTGTACCTAATCGTACAGTAGTGTAGTTTTTAGTAAGTCCGGTTCGTTCCACAGGGAATCTTTTTAAACAAAGCTTAACGCTATATTAGTTTAATTTTATAAAAATACAAATATATATATAAGTAATATTATTATTATAAAGGGGGGTTTTTTACCGTTTAATGACCGGTTTGTCGATTTTAAAACTTTAGTCGCAGTTAAAACCAAATGTAAAATAATAAATATAAATACAAGACTTAAATTAAAGCGTAAAGTAAATAACAATAATGAAATTGCGAATAATAAAAGTGCGATAAAATAAACTTGCGATAATTAAAAAGTACGATAATTAAAAGTGCAATTAAATACAATAACAATAAAAAATGCGATAATTAGAAGTGCAATTAAATATAAAATAAAGAAAATTAAATATGAAATAAAATAATTATGCTTATTTAAACTTCCGTAATCATGATGTTTGACGTGTTCATTTTAGTTTTATGCCCATGGGTTAATTGTCCTTTGTCCTGGATTATTTAATATGTCCATACGGATTTGTCCATAATAGTCCATCAGTCATAAATATAAAGAGCGAAAGCCTTCGTCAAATTATTCTTATTCCCGAAGTCAAATATTCCAACTAATTGGGGATTCGAATTGTAACAAGGTTTTAATACTTTGTTTAATGAATACACCAGGTTATCGACTGCGTGTAAACCAAGGTTTTACTACTTTGTTAACAATTACACCAATTACCCTTGAATGTAATTCACCCCTGTTTCAACAAGTCTATTAACTATTAATCCAGTTTCGTATCCGGTAAAATGAATAATTATTGGTATTTATAGATATCCCGCCCACCGTACCCAGTCAAGCGTATGTGGTTATATATAAATACGTCGAATTATAAGTTTGTATATTAAATTAACAAGGTATTGTTTAGTTAATATAAAACCCATTAATAACCCATAGTCTAATTTCCACAAGTGTCGTTCTTTTATCCAAACCCCAATTATGGTACAAACCCAATTACCCAATTTTAGTAATTAGCCCAACATCATGATTACTTCGGATTAAATAAGCATAATAATAACTTAGCTACGAGACATTAATGTAAAAAGGTTGAACATAACTTACAATGATTAAAAATAGCGTAGCGTTACACGGACAAAATTTCGACTTACACCCTTACAATATTCGCTAACATACCCTTATTATTAGGATTTAAAAATAAAATTAAAATATAAATTATATATATATTTTTACATATATATTGAAAGAGAGATAGATTAAGAGTGTGAAAAATGATCAGAATTCGGTTGGCTTTATAGGGACTTTCAGAATTTGGGCCTCCGCGACTCGCGGCATTTTTTGCCTTCAAACTCCGCGAGTCGCGGAGTTTGAGAATACTGCTCACACAATTTGGAGTCTTTCTTGCCGACGGTTTTTATTTATTTATATAATATATAAATAATTATAAGAATTATTTAAATATTATATTATATTTATGTGCATAGTTGACTTGTAATTTTTAGTCCATTGCGTCGAGCGTTGAGAGTTGACTCATGTCCCGGTTCCGGATTTTCGAACGTCCTTGCGTACAATTTTATATCTTGTACTTTGCGTTTTGAATCTTGTACTCTTGTAATTTCGAGACGTTTCTTATCAATAATTGGAATCTCTTTGATTGTATTTTGTACTTTTGAGCTTTTTGGTCGTTTGCGTCTTCAATTCGTCGAATCTGTCTTTTGTCTTCACCTTTTATTATTTAAACGAATATCACTTGTAAATAGAACAATTGCAACTAAAATCTTGTCTTTCTTGAGGAATAATGCTATGAAATATATGTTCGTTTTTAGCATTATCAAATAGTCCATAACAGTTCATCGGTCATAATTATAAACTGCTCGGCAAATTTAACCTTATACCCGAAGTCAAATATTCCAACTAACTGGGGATTCGAAATAGTGTGAAGAATTTACAGTAATGTAGTATGAGAGAACTCAAGAAAAACGGTAAATTTCTACACCTAAACACCATTTAATCCGAAATTAGTGTTCTTGAGCAATTTTTTCTCCAATTTGATTTTGATGCTTTTTAGTGTAATTATGCTTAAATTGTTTATGTATTATGCTTGTATAACCTAGATTGATGCTATTTAACATGATTAGAAGCCTTAAACTTCAAATTTTGACTAATCTAGGGTTTGTGTTCTTGAGCAAATTTGGGGCTTTTTGATATAAACAGGTTATGGCCGATTTTTGTCATGAATTTTTGCTAAATTAAGTAGTGTAACATGTTTAGGTAGTTAAATGATCCAAACTTTGAGCCTAAACATGATTTTGAGAATTAAAGTGGACTTTTTCAAGTCTAAAAATTCATGAACTTGATTTTTGAGAGATAATGCCATTTGAAACTTGTTTGATTGCTAGTAATGATTATTTTGACATGTTATTTGAGTTGAATGCTTATGAACTTGGCGAACATTTTCGTATATGCTTATTTGAAAAAAGTATAGATTTGATGAAAATATGAAAATGAGCTTAAGTTTGATATAAATTGATCATGTCATTGTAATTATTTTGATTGATGATTTTGCTGACACTAATGCATATTTGGATGCACAAAAATTGTGTTTGATGTGTTTTGCAGACTGAAAGGGGTGAATCTTCATCCCAAGCTCGCAATGCTCCTGCTGAGAATTCGGAACAACAGGAGGTGGACAACTACTACAAGCAAGATATACCTCATCCAGTCATGACCTTTTCTGATATGCACTTGGAAGATTTGCACCCGAACCTGAGATTTGACAGACTTTGGATAGATTATCCAAAATACCAAAGGGGTTTGCATACTCTTCATTCTAAGGTTGTTGAGGTACCTAGGGTCATAGAATGGGGACCATTAGAAGCTGTAGAATTGGCCGGGCCAATTAGGGAATTACTTGTACAGAGGTATGGTAATTCTACTTTTAATGACTGGGTACGTTTATTCACCATGCGTAGACCTGTATATAAAGTATGATGTGAAGAATTGTTGTGTAGTATAGAATTAAATGATCGGGTAGCTAGTTTAACCGATCGATCTTTTGTTAGATTTTTGTTAGGAGGTTCGATGCGCCACATGTCTTTACTAGACATGGCTCAGGCTTTACGTATATATACGCCTGAGGAGTTAGCATCTGCCGATTGTAGAGGGTTGATACTAAATGGTAGAAAGATAGATGAAAATTTTGATACACATGGTGTATGGAGTCAAATGACAAGCCATCACCGATTCAAAGGGGGAAATTACTCTTATTTGGATATAGATAGAGCTGAATTAAGAGTGATTCATAGGTTTTTAGCTAATTCGATTACACAAAGAGGTAAGAACAAGGAAAAGGTAAATGAACAGGATTTGTTTTACCATATGTGTATTCGAGACCCACAAAGCGCTGTAAGTATACCTTATTGTGTGGTTTATTATTTATCAGCTATGGTTAGGGGGATGAGACCGCATAGCATAATAGGAGGTGGTATTTTTATTACTTTGATTGCTGAATATCTCGGTGTGGATATAAGTCTGGGGGGATTATTAGTGGAAGAACCAGAACCCCGCGATACTATAGGTTTAAATGTATACCATGGTGCGAAAGTTTTGAAGAGGCGAAAGAACGCCGCAGTACAATACCATGGTAGACATCCACAGGTTGAGAGAAACCAACAGCAAGGTAATGTAGGAGGGGGAAATGAAATGCAAGAAATGCAAAGGTTTATAGCTTCACAGGAGTACGAAAATGCTAGACAGAGAGCATTTGAAGATTGGCAAGTTCATCAAAACCAAATCATAGCTCATTGCCAACATATAGGTAGAAACTATATTCCTACACCAAAACCCATATTCCCTCCCTGGTCTATAGAGATGCATCCACCGTATCCTACGTATAACCCTGCCGAAGCATTCTATAGCACCTATGGTTATGCTTGGAACCCCTATTGGTATCAATATCATCCCTAGTCTACTTAGTTTTATTTATTTTGTAATATGTATATATGTTTGCAGTTTATCTTATGTACACAACAGGGTAAAACAACGCATTTTCAAAGACTGGCATTAAGTTCAGCAAAAGTAACTAATTTTGATGACAAGATGCAAAATATATGTGAAATAACAACAAGACGGAATGAACAAATGATGTGCACCATTTATCATTCAGCAAACAAACGCCAATATATTTGGAAACTTTGGTAAAAATTTAATCATTTTCACACAAATCACCCTCAATAATTTAAATTGTTACTGATTTCTTGCAAATGAGGTCATTGCAAGATCTTAAGTGTGGGAAGGGGTTAAATTCTTTCGGATTTTAAAAATTTTTATCTTAAACACTGGGTTACCATTAAAAATACTAGTAAAGCAGTAGTTGTATTAGAATCTAGTGCTCTCTGATAATAAAGAACAGCCCTAGTCTTATATACTGACTACCCAATTCTAGTAAAAATTTTCAAAATTTTCAATTAAATGAACTCAAATTCATGTTTATACATATTTATGAACGATAAAACTAGGTTTTAACACCGAAATTATTGTTACCTCAGAAAGGACATAAATTGAGAAACAAACCAAAATGTTAAAATTCATTTAAAATAGAATAGAGGACGATAAAAAGGAAAATGAAAGCCAAGTGTGGGAAAATTCTCCAAGTTATTCAAAACATATGTCACATATTTTTGTACAAATAAACTGAAAATACTTTTGCTTTGGACTAAACTAAACTGTTTTACCTGATTTACTGTAAGAAAGATGGATCTACACGATGAATCAATTCCATCATTAAAAGGAAGTAAAGTCTTTCGAAAAAGACACGCGCCTCTTGGTTTAGGTCATGAAGTTGTCGTCCAGACCAGCTGTAGGTTGACGAAAAATCTAGAAAAGTCATCACTAAAATCAGCAGGAAATCCACGGACCTCAGCATTAAACAGGGTCGCCAAGTGGTCAGATTTATCCTAACCATGAGAAGGATTTATCTCGTAAAATGGGGGGGCACCATGCAAATTAGCTGGATAAGACTAATGAATCAGATCCCCAGAAAGGATAATCTCCTTAAAGATTAAAAATCAGCTTTTAAGACTGATATTACTCAATCCTAGAGATTGACCTTAAAGATTGAGAATTCAAACTTATGGAATTCAATGATATCTAAACTCGAGCTTGAACGAGAAAATATTTTGATCAAAATTACAAACCGATTTGTTTTCTGAAAACCCTATTTTCAATGCGTTCATTACCATTGAACGTAAAATCCTAGGAATTCACCTGGAATTCATTAGGTTACCTGAACCAAATCGGGTGTCAACCGTAAGAACGGTGGTTGCATAGCATGGTCAAAGACAGGACCTTGTGCCAGACCGAAAAATTATAAGGGTGAGCTTTACTATTGCTCCTACCAAGGATAGTAATTGCGTCCGACACGTTATAGACCATAATTAAAAGCATGTCAGGGGACATTGCCTTAACAGTTGCTTGTTCAACGCTTTCCTTTACAACCGGACGGTAGTTTACCGAAAGGTAATATACGGGACAAGTAAACTGGACATGTTGCTTTCCAAATACAAGGTTAGCAAGTGGGTGACACAAAACCATAAGTTTTGAGCTAAAATTTTCAAATCTGAAACCCACCAAACCCACAAAAATATTTTGCAAACACCGGTAAAGGGTTATTCCGGAAAACTTATCTAGGGTAAAAACTAGATTTAATTTTCAAAAGATCAAATGTTTTCATAAAGATCCAATTTCCTTAATGGATCTAAATTTTTATAGTCATGTGGGACTGTAAACCATATCGTTACTACCATTGTTTATACCGCCGTATAGAAATCACTGATGTACAAAGTGTGAAGAATAAAGAAGTGATTCTAGTATTTCAAGACGATATTGCTTGAGAACAAGCAACGCTCAAGTGTGGGAATATTTGATAATGCTAAAAACGAACATATATTTCATAGCATCATTCCTCAAGAAAGAAAAGCTTTTAGTTGCAATTGTTCTATTTACAAGTGATATTCGTTTAAATAATAAAAGGTGAAGACAAAAGACAGATTCGACGAATTGAAGACGCAAACGACCAAAAAGCTCAAAAGTACAAAATACAATCAAAGAGGTTCCAATTATTGATAAGAAACGTCTCGAAATTACAAGAGTACAAGATTCAAAACGCAAAGTACAAGATATTAAATTGTACGCAAGGACGTTTGAAAATCCGGAACCGGGACCAGAGTCAACTCTCAACGCTCGACGCAACGGACTAAAAATTACAAGTTAACTATGTATATAAATATAATATAATATATAATTAATTATATTAATTATATATATATATATATATATATATATATATATATATATATATATATATATATATATATATATATATATATATATATATATATATATATATATATTATATTTATAAATAAATCGTCGGCAAGAAAGACTCCAAAGGGAGTGAGCTGTAATTTCAATCTTCGCGACTCGCGGAGTTTGAAGGCAAAAAATGCCGCGAGTCGCGGAGGCCCAATTTCTGAAACTCCCTATAAAAGCAACCGAATTCTGATCGCAAAAACCATCCTTTTTCTTCTTCTCTCATAATACGTATATATTTATATTTATATTTATATTTTAATTTTAATCCTAATAATAAGGGTATGTTAGCGAATGTTGTAAGGGTGTAAGTCAAAATTCTGTCCGTGTAACGCTACGCTATTTTTAATCATTGTAAGTTTTGTTCAACCTTTTTATATTAATGTCTCGTAGCTAAGTTATTATTATGCTTATTTAATCCGAAGTAATCATGATGTTGGGCTAATTACTAAAATTGGGTAATTGGGCTTTGTACCATAATTGGGTAATTAATGGGTTTTATATTAACTAAACAATACCTTGTTAATTTAATATACAAACTTATAATTCGACGTATTTATATATAACCACATACGTTTGACCGGCTACGGTGGGCGGGATATCTATAAATACCAATAATTATTCATTTTACCGGACACGGAACTGGATTAATAGTTAATAGACTTGTTGAAACAGGGGTGAATTACATTCAAGGGTAATTGGTGTAATTGTTAACAAAGTAGTAAAACCTTGGTTTACACGCAGTCAATAACCTGGTGTATTCATTAAACAAAGTATTAAAATCTTGTTACAATTCGAATCCCCAATTAGTTGGAATATTTGACTTCGGGAATAAGAATAATTTGACGAAGGCTTTCGCTCTTTATATTTATGACTGATGGACTATTATGGATAAATCCGTATGGACATATTAAATAATCCAGGACAAAGGACAATTAACCCATGGGCATAAAACTAAAATCAACACGTCAAACATCATGATTACGGAAGTTTAAATAAGCATAATTCTTTTATTTCGTATTTTATTTCCTTTATTTTATATTTAATTGCACTTCTAATTATCGCATTTTTTATTGTTATTTTATTTAATTGCACTTTTAATTATCGTACTTTTTAATTATCGCAAGTTTATTTTATCGCACTTTTATTATTCGCAATTTCATTATCGTTATTTACTTTACGCTTTAATTTAAGTCTTGTATTTATTTTTAATATTTTACATTTGGTTTTAACTGCGACTAAAGTTTTAAAATCGACAAACCGGTCATTAAATGGTAAAAACCCCCCTTTATAATAATAATATTACTTATATATATATATATATATATATATATATATATATATATATATATATATATATATATATATATATATATATATATATATTTGTATTTTTATAAAAGTAAACTAATATAGCGTTAAGCTTTGTTTAAAAAGATTCCCTGTGGAACGAACCGGACTTACTAAAAACTACACTACTGTACGATTAGGTACACTGCCTATAAGTGTTGTAGCAAGGTTTAAGTATATCCATTCTCTAAATAAATAAATATCTTTTGTAAAATTGTATCGTATTTAAAAGTATTTTTTTGTAAAAATATAAGCTATTTTATATACTACTCTGCTAAAACATCAAGTATTTTTGGCGCCGCTATATTAATTATGACCGATGAACTATTATGGACAAAAATCAGATAGGTTTCAAATACATCCAGGACAAAGGACAATTAACCCAGGATAATAGATTAAAATCAAAACGTCAAACATCATGGTTACGGAAGTTTAAATAAGCATAATATATTTTATTTCATTTTTCCTCATACTTTTATTTATTGTCATTTTAATTATTGTTATTTATTTTATATTGTTATTTAAATATCGTCATTTACTATACACTTCGCTTAAAATATAAATCGACAAACCGGTCATTAAACGGTAAACTCCCCTTTTATATATTATTATATATAATTATATATATTTTGTACAAATATAGTTAATTAAAATATAGTGTGAAATAAGCCAGCTCCCTGTGGAACGAACCGGACTTACTAAAAACTATCCTACTCTACGATTAGGTACACTGCCTATAGTGTTGTAGCAAGGTTTAGGTATATCCATTTTGTAAATAAATAATTAAAACTTGTGTCATATTTTGTAGTATTTTGTATTAAAAATAATACTATTTCGTACCCTCACGCTACATCATCAAGTTTTTGGTCCCATCAAGCAACGAACATATATTTCATAGCATTATTCCTCAAGAAAGACAAGCTTTTAGTTGCAATTGTTCTATTTACAAGTGATATTCGTTTAAATAATAAAAGGTGAAGACAAAAGACAGATTCGACGAATTGAAGACGCAAACGACCAAAAAGCTCAAAAGTACAAAATACAATCAAAGAGGTTCCAATTATTGATAAGAAACGTCTCGAAATTACAAGAGTACAAGATTCAAAACGCAAAGTACAAGATATTAAATTGTACGCAAGGACGTTTGAAAATCCGGAACCGGGACCAGAGTCAACTCTCAACGCTCGACGCAACGAACTAAAAATTACAAGTTAACTATGTATATAAATATAATATAATATATAATTAATTATATTAATTATATATATATTATATTTATAAATAAATTGTCGGAAAGAAAGACTCCAAAGGGAGTGAGCTGTAATTTCAATCTCCGCGACTCGCGGAGTTTGAAGGCAAAAAATGCCGCGAGTCGCGGAGGCCCAATTTCTGAAACTCCCTATAAAAGCAACCGAATTCTGATCGCAAAAACCATCCTTTTTCTTCTTCTCTCATAATACGTATATATTTATATTTATATTTTAATTTTAATTTTAATTTTAATTTTAATCCTAATAATAAGGGTATGTTAGCGAATGTTGTAAGGGTGTAAGTCGAAATTCTGTCCGTGTAACGCTACGCTATTTTTAATCATTGTAAGTTATGTTCAACCTTTTTATATTAATGTCTCGTAGCTAAGTTATTATTATTCTTATTTAATCCGAAGTAATCATGATGTTGGGCTAATTACTAAAATTGGGTAATTGGGCTTTGTACCATAATTGGGGTTTGGACAAAAGAACGACACTTGTGGAAATTAGACTATGGGCTATTAATGGGTTTTATATTAACTAAACAATACCTTGTTAATTTAATATACAAACTTATAATTCGACGTATTTATATATAACCACATACACTTGACTGGGTACGGTGAGCGGGATATCTATAAATACCAATAATTATTCATTTTACTGGACACGGAACTGGATTAATAGTTAATAGACTTGTTGAAACAGGGGTGAATTACATTCAAGGGTAATTGGTGTAATTGTTAACAAAGTAGTAAAACCTTGGTTTACATGCAGTCGATAACCTAGTGTATTCATTAAACAAAGTATTAAAACCTTGTTACAATTCGAATCCCCAATTAGTTGGAATATTTGACTTCGGGAATAAGAATAATTTGACGAAGGCTTTCGCTCTTTATATTTATGACTGATGGACTATTATGGATAAATCCGTATGGACATATTAAATAATCCAGGACAAAGGACAATTAACCCATGGGCATAAAACTAAAATCAACACGTCAAACATCATGATTACGGAAGTTTAAATAAGCATTATTCTTTTATTTCATATTTTATTTCCTTTATTTTATATTTAATTGCACTTCTAATTATCGCATTTTTTATTGTTATTTTATTTAATTGCACTTTTAATTATCGTACTTTTTAATTATCGCAAGTTTATTTTATCGCACTTTTATTATTCGCAATTTCATTATCGTTATTTACTTTACGCTTTAATTTAAGTCTTGTATTTATTTTTAATATTTTACATTTGGTTTTAACTGCGACTAAAGTTTTAAAATCGACAAACCGGTCATTAAACGGTAAAAATCCCCCTTTATAATAATAATATTACTTATATATATATATATTTGTATTTTTATAAAAGTAAACTAATATAGCGTTAAGCTTTGTTTAAAAAGATTCTCTGTGGAACGAACCGGACTTACTAAAAACTACACTACTGTACGATTAGGTACACTGCCTATAAGTGTTGTAGCAAGGTTTAAGTATATCCATTCTCTAAATAAATAAATATCTTGTGTAAAATTGTATCGTATTTAAAAGTATTTTTTGTAAAAATATAAGCTATTTTATATACTACTCTGCTAAAACATCAAGTATTTTTGGCGCCGCTGCCGGGGAGCTCGCTTAAACGCCGGAAGCGCAGCGCTAATATAAAAAAAAAAAATTAGTTTACTTTTATTAAAATTCGCTTTTGTAAAAATACGTTTTAAATATTCTAAAATATAAAAAGAAAAACAAAAATATAAATATTTTTAGGAGTTTGATAAATATTTAATTTTATAAAGTTTCTTTAGTTTGTAAAAATATAAGTTTTATTTAATTTATTTTATAAATATATTTTATAAATATAAAACCGAAAAAAAAATAATTATATATAAATCTATTTTTTAGATTGTTATTTATAAAATTATAAAGTATTTTATTTTTATCTTAGTTTTTAAGAAAAGTCTTATTTAACTTATATAAATATATTAATTAAATTAAAAACAGAAAATATAAAAAAAAATAAATAAATAAAAACGCGTCGAATTTTAAACAAGCTGTCATTTGAATTTCTGAACCCCGCGACTCGCGGGGATTGCTGCATCGAATACCGCGACTCGCGGAGGGGACCTGACACCGACAGAACCCTAATCTGCAATTAATTACGGAGTAATTATTAATTATTATTATTATAAACCCTAATTACTTAATATTATTATAATTAGTTTTATTTTAAAGTTTTACGTTTTATTTAATTTATATAATTAGTTAAATTAGTTTAATTAAATTGTAAAATTAATAGTTTTAATAAATAAATAATATTTTTATAAAAATTGTATTTTTTACAACTTTTTGTATATTTTTATATTTTGTCCCTTTTTAGTTGTTTTAGCGTAATATTTGTATTTTTAGCTCATATTTAGTTTTAAACTTAATTTTTGCATAGTTATTTTTACTTCTAGATTTTTAGGCTTTGCCGTAAAATCCCTTAAGTGCTTTTTCTTTAGACTAAGATTTAGGTGCTTTAGAATTTTGCGACGCCTTTTTAAGTTTTAGTTTCTTTTTAAGTTATTTCCATTTGGGATTTAGTTTTTCTTGTAAGCTTTAATATTTTTAGACGACTTTTACCTATGTATCAATTATCATTCCAATTAGTAATCTCAATTTGCGATTATAATTTTAAGTTAGTTGTAGTAATAAGGTTAGGTTAGTCAAGTATTTTTAAGTTTTATAAGTTTCTTTTATTTTTCCGTCACCTTTTATTTTTCAACCATTTTTCTTTTTCGACCTTTTTCCGACACGCTCTTTTTCTTTCTTATTTCTCGCTATTCTAGTTTTAAGACATAGATTTTTATTCTACTTCTTATCTAAATTTCTTAAAATTACGAAAATTTATTTTAAGTGGTTAAATTGATAGACATCAAAATTTTCCGGTTCGTAGTAATAGTTGGATTTGTACGTGGACCGGGTTATTGGAGCCAAACAGTCCTCAATTATATTGAGACCAAACGAATCCTGCCCCTCTGCTGCATCTTTTGGCTATTCGAAACGTGGGCAAAATCAGAAAAGTCTATTGATTGGATAACTTATTATAATTTTTCTTTCCTTTTAAAAACTAATAGGATATTCAGTGAATGCACCGAGCAAGACGTTCACCACCTTTTGTACGATCACCACCTGTAACTAGATCAAGACATTTAGCAAATATTACTGCCGTTGATTTTTCTTTAGAATCATCATCCAGTCGACCAAGTACTCCAGTTCAAATTTCCGATAATCCATTTTTTGAACCCGACCTCACAATTGAGAATCCGGAGAATATTCAGGAACGATTCGTAGATCCTGAACCATTAAACTTTCCTCCGGAACCACCAATCATTCAAACAGAGATTGTTGAGGAACGAACCATTAAATCAAAATCCTCTAATGATTCCGATTCAACAAATTCAATTATGGAGAATCTGGAACCTTTAAGTATGGAAGACCGAATAAGAGCTAAACGCACTGGCCAAGGTCACGCAATTACTCATCCAGACATTAATGCGCCAGATTATGAAATCAAAGGACAAATTCTACACATGGTGACTAATCAATGCCAATTTAGTGGTGCGCCGAAGGAAGATCCAAATGAACATCTACGTACCTTTAATAGGATCTGCACACTATTTAAAATCCGAGAAGTGGAGGATGAACAGATATATCTCATGTTATTTCCCTGGACTTTAAAGGGAGAAGCCAAAGATTGGTTGGAATCGTACCTGAAGGGGCGATTGATACATGGGATGTTTTAGTTGAAAAATTTCTTAAACAATTCTTTCCTGCATCTAAATCCGTAAGACTTCAAGCAGAAATTGTTACGTTTACACAGAAGCCGAATGAAACTCTATATGAGGCGTGGACTATATTTGGAAAGTTGTTAAGAGGATGTTCGCAACATGGTTTAGACACGTGTCAAATAGTACAAATATTCTACCAAGGAAGCGACATCACTACAAGAAAAGACATAGATATAGCAGTTGGTGGTTCTATTATGAAGAAAATCGAAACTGATGCTTACAAAATTATTGATAACACTGCTTCCCACTCACATGAGTGGCACCAAGAAAAAGATATCGTTAGATCATCTAAAGCAGCTAGAGCCGATTCTAGCCATGACTTAGATTCCATTTCCGCAAAGATACATGCTGTCGAGAGACGAATGGAAAAGATGACTAAAGATACTCACTCAATACGAATTAGTTGTGATCAGTGTGGAGGACCACATTTGACAAAAGATTGTCTCAGTATTGAATTAACAATGGAACAAAGAGAGAATATTTCATACATAAACCAAAGGCCTGGAAATAATTATCAGAATAATTATCAACCGCCAAGATCGATTTACAATCAAAACCAGAATTATAACAGAAATATTCCATACAACAACCAACAAGGTCCTAGCAATCAACAAGTATCCAATAATACTTACAATCAGCAAAGACCTAATTTTCAAAACAAACCACCACAACAAACCGATGATAAAAAGCCGAATTTAGAAGATATGATGACGAAGCTAGTTGAAACTCAAACGCAGTTTTTCACATCTCAGAAACAAACTAATGAACAAAATGCTCAAGCATTTAGAAATCAACAAGCTTCTATTCAAAATCTGGAACAAGAAGTAAGTAACCTAGCAAGGTTATTAGGTGAAAGAAAACCGGGAAGTCTACCTAGTGATACAAATGCTAACCCCCGGAATGAAACAGCTAAAGCCATTACCACAAGAAGTGGTACAACACTTAAACCACCTGAAATACCTGTAACTTCTGATGAAGCTATTCCTACTCCACAAGAACCACAACCTGATCAAGATAAGGAAAAAGAACCGGTAGTTGAAAAGGTTAATGAAGATAACACAGCTAAGGATAAACCTTATGTTAAACCATACCAACCACCACTTCCTTACCCAAGTAAAATGAAGAAAGAGAAACTTGAAGCCGAGAAATCCAAATTCTTGGATATGTTTAAACAGATAAATGTAAATAATCCTTTCATTGATGTGATTTCAGGAATGCCTAGATATGCTAAATTCTTGAAAGATCTAATCTCAAATAGAAAGAAAATGGAAGAACTCTCGGCTGTTACTATGAATGCTAATTGTTCAGCAGTGCTGTTGAATAAGATACCAGAAAAACTATCTGATCCAGGAAGTTTCACAATTCCATGTTTTCTGGGTAGTCTTAGTTCAATAGAAGCATTGGCAGACTTAGGTGCTAGTATAAATCTAATGCCATATTCACTATACGCTAAACTAGACCTTGGAGAATTGAAACCAACCAGAATAAGCATACAACTAGCCGATAGATCAATAAAATATCCTAGAGGGATAATGGAGAACATGCTAGTTAAAGTTGGTACTTTAGTATTTCCAGTAGATTTTGTTGTTCTGGACATGGAAGAAGATTCTCAAGTTCCTCTCATATTAGGAAGACCATTCTTAAACACGGCTAAAGCAATGATAGACGTGTTCGGTAAGAAATTGACCCTAAGTATAGAGGACGAGAGTGTTACCTTTTCAGTTGATAGAGCAATGCAACAACCGCAATCTACAGATGATACATGTTATTATATTCAAACTATAGATGCACATGTAGAATTGTTAGAAGAATTTCCAGAATTACAAGGAACAGGAGAATGTTCTTTAGGAGAAGGTAATGAACCAATTGATGAAGCTGAAATGTTAGCTACACTTATAGCTAATGGATATGAACTAACAACAGAAGAAATTCAAATGCTAAAAGAAGAAGACAGATATCGATATAAATCATCGATAGAAGAACCTCCGAAATTAGAGTCAAAGCCACTTCCAAACCATTTGAAATACGCTTATTTACATGGTGAATCTGAATTACCTGTAATAATATCGTCTTCTCTTACTAAAAATGAGAAATCACAACTCATTTCTGTGTTGAAAGCTCATAAACCAGCCATTGCATGGAAGATTCATGATATTAAAGGAATAAGTCCTTCGTATTGCACACATAAAATCCTTATGGAAGAATGTCATAAAACGTATGTGCAACGCCAACGAAGACTAAATCCTAATATGCAAGATGTAGTTAAAAAAGAAATTATTAAACTGCTAGATGCAGGTTTAATTTATCCAATTTCTGATAGTCCAAGGGTAAGCCCAGTCCAATGCGTGCCTAAGAAGGGTGGCATGACTGTCATTACAAATGAGAAAAATGAGCTTATTCCTACTAGAACTGTAACAGGATGGCGTGTGTGTATTGATTATAGAAAATTAAATGACGCCACCAGAAAAGATCACTTTCCCTTACCTTTCATAGATCAAATATTGGAAAGATTAGCCGAAAATAGTTACTATTGTTTTCTAGATGGATTTTCTGGATATTTTCAAATTCCAATACCACCCGAAGACCAAGAGAAAACCACATTCACGTGCCCTTATGGTACTTTTGCTTACAAACGCATGCCATTTGGACTTTGCAACGCCCCTGCAACCTTTCAAAGGTGTATGATGGCGATTTTTCACTACATGATAGAAGAATGCATAGAAGTTTTCATGGATGACTTTTCAGTCTTCGGTGATACATTTGAATCATGTCTAGTTAATCTGGAACGAATGCTTATTAGATGCGAACAATCAAATCTAGTACTTAATTGGGAGAAATGCCATTTCATGGTTAAAGAAGGCATCGTTCTTGGACATAAAATTTCAAAAGAAGGAATTGAAGTGGATAGAGCTAAAGTAGATGTAATCGCTAAACTTCCACATCCCACCAATGTTAGAGGAGTTAGGAGTTTTATAGGGCATGCCGGTTTTTACCGACGTTTCATAAAAGATTTTTCTAAAATTGCCACTCCTATGAATAAACTCCTAGAAAAGGATGCTCCATTCATCTTTTCAGATGAGTGTATCAAATCTTTTAATATTCTTAAAGAAAAACTAACTAATGCGCCGATCATGATAACACCAAATTGGAATCTACCATTTGAACTAATGTGCGATGCAAGTGATTTTGCAATGGGAGCCGTTTTAGGACAAAGGATTGAAAAACGATTTCAACCTATATATTATGCTAGTAAGACGTTACAAGGAACACAAACGAACTATACAACTACTGAAAAAGAACTCCTTGCTATTGTCTTTGCTTTTGACAAATTTCGATCATATCTCGTTCTAGCAAAAACGGTGGTCTCTACCGACCATTCTGCTCTTAGATACCTATTTTCGAAACAAGATGCTAAACCAAGATTAATCCGTTGGATCTTACTCTTACAAGAGTTTGATATTGAAATCCGAGATAAAAGAGGAGCAGAAAATCTCGCCGCTGATCATCTTTCTCGTCTTGAAAATCCTGAGTTAGAAGTTCTAAATGAATCGGCCATACAAGACAACTTTCCTGATGAATATCTATTGAAGATAGATTATAAACAAATTCCATGGTTTGCAGACTATGCAAACTACTTAGTTTGTGGATTCCTTGAAAAAGGATTATCGTACCAAAGACGAAAGAAATTCTTCAGTGATATAAAACACTATTTTTGGGAAGATCCACATTTGTTTAAAAGTTGTCCCGATGGAATAATACGCCGATGTGTATTTGGAGATGAAGCTAGTAAAATATTAAACCATTGTCACACAGGACCAACAGGAGGGCATTATGGGCCTCAACTAACAGTAAGGAAAGTTTATGATGCTGGATTCTATTGGCCTATAATTTACAAAGACGCACACCTTCTTTGCAAATCCTGTGATGCTTGTCAAAGGGCCGGAAAAATAAGTCAACGTGATGAAATGCCACAAAATGTCATCCACGTATGTGAAATATTTGACATTTGGGGTATTGACTTTATGGGTCCATTTCCAAAATCTCATAATAATCTATATATACTCGTAGCCATTGATTATGTATCTAAATGGGCGGAAGCACAAGCTCTCCTAACTAATGATGCACGAGTTGTAGTCAACTTTTTAAAACGTCTTTTTGCAAGGTTTGGAACACCGAAAGCTTTAATAAGTGATCGGGGTACTCATTTCTGCAATAATCAACTTGAGAAAGTTCTTAAAAGATATGGAGTAACTCATAAAATCTCCACCGCATATCATCCACAAACAAGTGGACAAGTTGAAAATACCAACCGAGCTTTAAAACGTATTCTAGAGAAAACCGTAGGATCAAATCCGAAGGAATGGTCCATTAAATTGGAGGATGCACTCTGGGCTTTTAGAACAGCCTACAAAACTCCAATTGGAACCACACCTTTTAGACTTGTTTATGGAAAAACATGTCATCTTCCAGTAGAAATTGAACACAAAGCATTTTGGGCTTTGAAGACATGTAATCTTGATTTACATGAAGCCGGACGTCTACGGTTAAGTCAACTAAACGAATTAGAAGAATTAAGACATGAAGCATACGAAAATTCGTTAATCTATAAAGAAAGAACGAAGAAATGGCATGATAAAAGAATCAGAAGTTCAAAAGAATTTAAGGAAGGAGACAGAGTTCTTCTTTTCAATTCACGATTCAAGCTATTTCCTGGAAAATTGAAATCAAGATGGTCTGGACCATTCATAGTTAAAAGAGTTTTCCCATACGGAACGATAGAATTAATAAATTCAAATGGGATTGAATTTAAAGTTAATGGTCACAGAGTTAAACATTACATACATGGTCCGATGGAAGTTGACAATGAAGTTAATCATAATTTCACCACCCAAGAAAACCTTCAAAGTGAAAACATAAATATGTTATCAACAACATATGAAAAATCAAAACTAGAATATAGGGAGGATTCAAATTTGAGTGATGAAGAAGAATTCCTATACAAACCTCCCATTCCAAGAAACGAAGAAAAATGTGAACAAGAAATTCAAATAAAAATGAAAGAACCAAGGAAAGAACACCCGAAAAAGGTTTACAAACCAACTCGATTTACTAAAGCAGGAGACCAGGGTGAATTTATCATTTCTTGCTTACTTAATGATGGTGTGGTATATAATGGACTCGCAGATTTAGGAGCAAGTGCAAATATTATGCCTCTTTCCTTATACAAAAGATTAGGCATGGGTAAATTAAAACCAACCAAAATAGGTGTTCAATCATTTGACCAAACCATTAAACACCCGGTTGGAATAGCAAATAATTTACTTGTTAACGTGGGAAGTTTGACCTTTGTTGCAAACTTCATAGTGATTAATATGGAGGAAAACCTTGATATTCCTCTAATTCTAGGTCGCCCATTTTTAGCAACCACCGAGGCATTCATTGATGTAAGAGAAGGTAGAATAACACTTAGGGATGGTGATACATCGATCACCTTTGTGAACCGAAAGTTTAGATCTCCACAAACCAAAGCTGTTAGACCAATAAAAACGCATAAGTGTGGGGAAGATGAAGAAACACTTAATGATGATACAATCACAAAGAATGCCGTTGATGATACGAAATTAGATGAACCCATTTTTAACAGTTCAACGAAGAAACTTTATAAACGGATTCACGATGCTAAGATTAAAGGAAACTTTAAGTTATATAACCGATTAATATCCAATTTATCGTCAAAAGAAAAGGCAATGTTAGTTGAATTTGTGAAAGTTACGGAGGAAATCAACAAATGGATTGAAGTAAAAGTCAAAGATATACAAGTTGTTGATGATTCAATTGAAAATAATGTTAATCACAATTTCGATACCACAGCAGACTAAGTATGGGGAGAATCAAGTCTTTAAAGGATAATATGTATTTCTGTTAGAGTTAGATTGTCTGTTTTCGTGTAGTTCTCGAAAATGGAACCCGAATGGTCTTTCCCTAGCAGACCCTAAAGAACTAGTCTTCTCCCCCCATTCTGAATTTTTATTTTTTTTAGGTTTTTACAAAATGAAGACTGCCTGTGAACTAAACCATGGTCTAATGCTACACGCTTTGATCACTAAACGTAATAATGACACACTACCGAGTGAAATAGTATCAGTAATCGGAGAAAGATTGGACGGAGTTAGAAAAGAATCCAGATGCGAAGATAATAAGTTACAATTTGGTAAAGGAAAATCAAAATCCGCATCGAAAAGAAGAGCACGACACCTAGAAAGATGTCACAAATGCGGAAAATGGTCACATGGAGGTAAATGTTCAAATAATCAAACCTATTCAAACACCGAATTTGTTACTTTATGCAGAGACGGACCGTTCATATGTTTAGAAGAAAAGACACTGAATGCTCGAGGTTGCGCCTATGTAGCTATGGAAAACCAATTAAACCGACTATCTTATGAATGGGATAGATCATATAACTAAGAAATCTATTTCACAGGTATGTTTGTACAGTTTTTATTTTTTTAATTTTATTTTTAACCTTTTGATAATAAACACTAATTTGTTCGCTATAAAGTATTAAATTGGTATTGAATAAAATTAGGTTTGGCGACCGAAATTATTGATATCATTCAAAAATTTATTACATCACTGCGAAATTTAACGTTTATTCTTAAGGTATAAATATCTTCAATCAATCAACCCAAAATATTTCAAAAATTCGTCATGAGTTAAATTAGGTCTTGGAACCGAAATTACTTTACCGAAAAGAGGGGCGCATATTTTTGATAATATTTGATTGATTAAAGTGGGATAAAAAGCCAAAAAGATTTTTAATTTTATTTTTACCATGTTTTTAAAATTAATATATAAATCTTAAATTAATATTGTAAACTTTGTAAAATCAATATATTTAAAATTGTAAATATTTGAAAAATTAATATAAGTTTGGTGTGAATTTATAATATGAATTTTTAAATTAAGTTTGGTGTGAATTTTTAATTTTTAAAAATATGAATTTTTAATTTTATGCATTTCAAATTTTAAAGTTTGATGTGAATTTTTAATATTAATTTTGAATTTTATATTTAAGTTGTGTGAATTTAAAAACAAAAATTTACTTTATCTCATTAAGTTAAAAATATGATTTTTAAAATTCGTCGTAAGTTGAAGACTAGGTCTTTGAACCGAAATTGCTTTACCCGAGGGAGGGACGAGAACTTTTATTATCATTATTTTTAATCTTATTGAATTAAAGTATGCCAAAAACATTTAAAAAAACCCAAAAATCTTAGCTTTTAAAACAATCGCTACAAAAAGACAAATTTTAAAATTTTGTCGAAGGAAGGACTAGGACATCGATCCGAAACGACCTCGTCCTAAATAACAAGGGAAACAAAATTTTAAAATTAATTACTTAATTGTTTTAATTAATATAAGATGTTAAAAAAAAAAAAAGAAAACTCCGCGACTCGCGGAGTTTGAAGCTTTAAACACCGCGACTCGCGGAGGGATCGGATTACAGAAAAAAAAATAAAAGGAGCTGGAACAGCTCAGTTGCACACCACAAACTCAAACAAACTGCGAAAAATACTGCACGAAAAAAACCGTAAAAACACCCCTAAAATCACAATTTTTAACCTCTTTGTACTCTTGTAATTTCGAGACGTTTCTTATCTTTTTGAATCTTATACTCTTGTAATTTCGAGACGTTTCTTATCAATAATTGGAACCTCTTTGATTGTATTTTGTACTTTTGAGCTTTTTGGTCGTTTGCGTCTTCAATTCGTCGAATCTGTCTTTTGTCTTCACCTTTTATTATTTAAACGAATATCACTTGTAAATAGAACAATTGCAACTAAAAGCTTGTATTTCTTGAGGAATAATGCTATGAAATATATGTTTATTTTTAGCATTATCAAATAGTCCATAACAGTTCATCGGTCATAATTATAAACTGCTCGGCAAATTTAACCTTATACCCGAAGTCAAATATTCCAACTAACTGGGGATTCGAAATAGTGTGAAGAATTTACAGTAGTGTAGTATGAGAGAACTCAAGAAAAACGGTAAATTTCTACACATAAACACCATTTAATCCGAAATTAGTGTTCTTGAGCAATTTTTTCCCCAATTTGATTTTGATGCTTTTTAGTGTAATTATGCTTAAATTGTTTATGTATTATGCTTGTATAACCTAGATTGATGCTATTTAACATGATTAGAAGCCTTAAACTTCAAATTTTGAGTAATCTAGGGTTTGTGTTCTTGAGCAAATTTGGGGCTTTTTGATATAAACAGGTTATGGCCGATTTTTGTCATGAATTGTTGTTAATTAAGTAGTGTAACATGTTTAGGTAGTTAAATGATCCAAACTTTGAGCCTAAACATGATTTTGAGAATTAAAGTGGACTTTTTCAAGTCTAAAAATTCATGAACTTGATTTTTGAGAGATAATGCCATTTGAAACTTGTTTAATTGCTAGTAATGATTATTTTGACATGTTATTTGAGTTGAATGCTTATGAACTTGGCGAACATTTTCGTATATGCTTATTTGAAAAAGTATAGATTTGATGAAAATATGAAAATGAGCTTAAGTTTGATATAAATTGATCATGTCATTGTAATTATTTTGATTGATGATTTTGCTGACACTAATGCATATTTGGATGCACAAAAATTGTGTTTGATGTGTTTTGCAGACTGAAAGGGGTGAATCTTCATCCCAAGCTCGCAATGCTCCTGCTGAGAATGCGGAACAACAGGAGGTGGATAACTACTACAAGCAAGATATACCTCATCCAGTCATGACCTTTTCTGATATGCACTTGGAAGATTTGCACCCGAACCTGAGATTTGACAGACTTTGGATAGATTATCCAAAATACCAAAGGGGGTTGCATACTCTTCATTCTAAGGTTGTTGAGGTACCTAGGGTCATAGAATGGGGACCATTAGAAGCTGTAGAATTGGCCGGGCCAATTAGGGAATTACTTGTACAGAGGTATGGTAATTCTACTTTTAATGACTGGGTACGTTTATTCACCATGCGTAGACCTGTATATAAAGTATGGTGTGAAGAATTGTTGTGTAGTATAGAATTAAATGATCGGGTAGCTAGTTTAACCGATCGATCTTTTATTAGATTTTTGTTAGGAGGTTCGATGCGCCACATGTCTTTACTAGACATGGCTCAGGCTTTACGTATATATACGCCTGAGGAGTTAGCATCTGCCGATTGTAGAGGGTTGATACTAAATGGTAGAAAGATAGATGAAAATTTTGATACACATGGTGTATGGAGTCAAATGACAAGCCATCACCGATTCAAAGGGGGAAATTACTCTTATTTGGATATAGATAGAGCTGAATTAAGAGTGATTCATAGGTTTTTAGCTAATTCGATTACACAAAGAGGTAAGAACAATGAAAAGGTAAATGAACAGGATTTGTTTTACCATATGTGTATTCGAGACCCATAAAGCGCTGTAAGTATACCTTATTGTGTGGGTTATTATTTATCAGCTATGGTTAGGGGGATGAGACCGCATAGCATAATAGGAGGTGGTATTTTTATTACTTTGATTGCTGAATATCTCGGTGTGGATATAAGTCGGGGGGGATTATTAGTGGAAGAACCAGAACCCCGCGATACTATAGGTTTAAATGTATACCATGGTGCGAAAGTTTTGAAGAGGCGAAATAACGCCGCAGTACAATACCATGGTAGACATCCAAAGGTTGAGAGAAACCAACAGCAAGGTAATGTAGGAGGGGGAAATGAAATGCAAGAAATGCAAAGGTTTATAGCTTCACAGGAGTACGAAATTGCTAGACAGAGAGCATTTGAAGATTGGCAAGTTCATCAAAACCAAATCATAGCTCATTGCCAACATATAGGTAGAAACTATATTCCTACACCAAAACCCATATTCCCTCCCTGGTCTATAGAGATGCAGCCACCGTATCCTACGTATAACCCTGCTGAAGCATTCTATAGCACCTATGGTTATGCTTGGAACCCCTATTGGTATCAATATCATCCCTAGTCTACTTAGTTTTATTTATTTTGTAATTTGTAATGTTAATACGTTTAATACTTATGTTAATATTGTAATAGTTTTTATAATTTTCTAATTTTTATTCTTAGATTTTAATAATTTTTGAATGTGGGGTAATATACCAAACTTCAAAAATATGTATATATGTTTGCAGTTTATCTTAGGTACACAACAGGGTAAAATAACGCATTTTCAAAGACTGGCATTAAGTTCAGCAAAACCAACTAATTTTGACGACAAGATGCAAAATATATGTGAAATAACAACAAGACGGAATGAACAAATGATGTGCACCATTTATCATTCAGCAAACAAACGCCAATATATTTGGAAACTTTGGTAAAAATTTAATCATTTTCACACAAATCACCCTCAATAATTTAAATTGTTACTGATTTCTTGTAAATGAGGGCATTGCAAGATCTTAAGTGTGGGAAGGGGTTATATTCTTTCGGATTTTAAAAATTTTTATCTTAAACACTGGGTTACCATTAAAAATACTAGTAAAGCAGTAGTTGTATTAGAATCTAGTGCTCTCTGATAATAAAGAACAGCCATAGTCTTATATACTGACTACCCAATTCTAGTAAAATTTTTCAAAATTTTCAATTAAATGAACTCAAATTCATGTTTATACATATTTATGAACGATAAAACTAGGTTTTAACACCGAAAATATTGTTACCTCAGAAAGGACATAAATTGAGAAACAAACCAAAATGTTAAAATTCATTTAAAATGGAATAGAGGACGATAAAAAGGAAAATAAAAGCCAAGTGTGGGAAAATTCTCCAAGTTATTCAAAACATATGTCACATATTTTTGTACAAACAAACTGAAAATACTTTTGCTTTGGACTAAACTAAATTGTTTTACCTGATTTACTGTAAGAAAGATGGATCTACACGATGAATCAATTCCATCATTAAAAGGAAGTAAAGTCTTCCGAAAAAGACACGCGCCTCTTGATTTAGGTCATGAAGTTGTCGTCCAGACCAGCTGTAGGTTGACGAAAAATCTAGAAAAGTCATCACTAAAATCAGCAGGAAATCCACGAACCTCAGCATTAAACAGGGTCGCCAAGTGGTCAGATTTATCCTAACCATGAGAAGGATTTATCTCGTAAAATGGGGGGGCACCATGCAAATTAGCTGGATAAGACTAATGAATCAGATCCCCAGAAAGGATAATCTCCTTAAAGATTAAAAATCAGCTTTTAAGACTGATATTACTCAATCCTAGAGATTGAACTTAAAGATTGAGAATTCAAACTCATGGAATTCAATGATATCTAAACTCGAGCTTGAACGAGAAAATATTTTGATCAAAATTACAAACCGATTTGTTTTCTGAAAACCATATTTTCAATGTGTTCATTACCATTGAACGTAAAATCCTAGGAATTCACCTGGAATTCATTAGGTCACCTGAACCAAATCGGGTGTCAACCGTAAGAACGGTGGTTGCATAGCATGGTCAAAGACAGGACCTTGTGCCAGACCGAAAAATTATAAGGGTGAGCTTTACTATTGCTCCTACCAAGGATAGTAATTGCGTCCGACACGTTATAGACCATAATTAAAAGCATGTCAGGGGACATTGCCTTAACAGTTGCTTGTTCAACGCTTTCTTATACAACCGGACGGTAGTTTACCGAAAGGTAATATACGGGACAAGTAAACTGGACGTGTTGCTTTCCAAATACAAGGTTAGCAAGTGGGTGACACAAAACCATAAGTTTTGAGCTAAAATTTTCAAATCTGAAACCCACCACTCCCACAAAAATATTTTGCAAACACCGGTAAAGGGTTATTCCGGAAAACTTATCTAGGGTAAAAACTAGATTTAATTTTCAAAAGATCAAATGTTTTCATAAAGATCCAATTTCCTTAATGGATCTAAATTTTTATAGTCATGTGGGACTGTAAACCATATCGTTACTACCATTGTTTATACCGCCGTATAGAAATCACTGATGTACAAAGTGTGAAGAATAAAGAAGTGAATCTAGTATTTCAAGACGATATTGCTTGAGGACAAGCAACGCTCAAGTGTGGGAATATTTGATAATGCTAAAAACGAACATATATTTCATAGCATCATTCCTCAAGAAAGACAAGCTTTTAGTTGCAATTGTTCTATTTACAAGTGATATTCGTTTAAATAATAAAAGGTGAAGACAAAAGACAGATTCGACGAATTGAAGACGCAAACGACCAAAAAGCTCAAAAGTACAAAATACAATCAAAGAGGTTCCAATTATTGATAAGAAACGTCTCGAAATTACAAGAGTACAAGATTCAAAACGCAAAGTACAAGATATTAAATTGTACGCAAGGACGTTTGAAAATCCGGAACCGGAACCAGAGTCAACTCTCAACGCTCGACGCAACGGACTAAAAATTACAAGTTAATTATGTATATAAATATAATATAATATATAATTAATTATATTAATTATATATATACATTATATTTATAAATAAATCGTCGGCAAGAAAGACTCCAAAGGGAGTGAGCTGTAATTTCAATCTCCGCGACTCGCGGAGTTTGAAGGCAAAAAATGCCGCGAGTCGCGGAGGCCCAATTTCTGAAACTCCCTATAAAAGCAACCGAATTCTGATCGCAAAAACCATCCTTTTTCTTCTTCTCTCATAATACGTATATATTTATATTTATATTTTAATTTTAATTTTAATTTTAATTTTAATCCTAATAATAAGGGTATGTTAGCGAATGTTGTAAGGGTGTAAGTCAAAATTCTGTCCGTGTAACGCTACGCTATTTTTAATCATTGTAAGTTATGTTCAACCTTTTTATATTAATGTCTCGTAGCTAAGTTATTATTATGCTTATTTAATCCGAAGTAATCATGATGTTGGGCTAATTACTAAAATTAGGTAATTGGGCTTTGTACCATAATTGGGGTTTGGACAAAAGAACGACACTTGTGGAAATTAGACTATGGGCTATTAATGGGTTTTATATTAACTAAACAATACCTTGTTAATTTAATATACAAACTTATAATTCGACGTATTTATATATAACCACATACGCTTGACTGGGTACGGTGGGCGGGATATCTATAAATACCAATAATTATTCATTTTACCGGACACGGAACTGGATTAATAGTTAATAGACTTGTTGAAACAGGGGTGAATTACATTCAAGGGTAATTGGTGTAATTGTTAACAAAGTAGTAAAACCTTGGTTTACATGCAGTCGATAACCTGGTGCATTCATTAAACAAAGTATTAAAACCTTGTTACAATTCGAATCCCCAATTAGTTGGAATATTTGACTTCGGGAATAAGAATAATTTGACGAAGGCTTTCGCTCTTTATATTTATGACTGATGGACTATTATGGATAAATCCGTATGGACATATTAAATAATCCAGGACAAAGGACAATTAACCCATGGGCATAAAACTAAAATCAACACGTCAAACATCATGATTACGGAAGTTTAAATAAGCATAATTCTTTTATTTCATATTTTATTTCCTTTATTTTATATTTAATTGCACTTCTAATTATCGCATTTTTTATTGTTATTTTATTTAATTGCACTTTTAATTATCGTACTTTTTAATTATCGCAAGTTTATTTTATCGCACTTTTATTATTCGTAATTTCATTATCGTTATTTACTTTACGCTTTAATTTAAGTCTTGTATTTATTTTTAATATTTTACATTTGGTTTTAACTGCGACTAAAGTTTTAAAATCGACAAACCGGTCATTAAACGGTAAAAACCCCCCTTTATAATAATAATATTACTTATATATATATATATTTGTATTTTTATAAAAGTAAACTAATATAGCGTTAAGCTTTGTTTAAAAAGATTCCCTGTGGAACGAACCGGACTTACTAAAAACTACACTACTGTACGATTAGGTACACTACCTATAAGTGTTGTAGCAAGGTTTAAGTATATCCATTCTCTAAATAAATAAATATCTTGTGTAAAATTGTATCGTATTTAAAAGTATTTTTTGTAAAAATATAAGCTATTTTATATACTACTCTGCTAAAACATCATGCAGGCAGTGAATTCCTTGTAGGAGCATCCTACACGATTTCTTGCACCGTTAGCTGTATTGCTAGATTCAGAGTTATTGTTGGTATGTAGCGCGGCCTGTACTGCGTCTATGTTTGAAGCAAGAAAGGCACGAAATTCGACTTTGCTCATATTCAAGGTGTGTGATGTCGTAGCGTGCGGGTACGTGATAGAACTATATTTTACTACGAAATACGTTACAAATTACACAAGTTTTAATTATTTATTTATAAATGGGATATACCTAAACCTTGCTACAACACTATAGGTAGTGTACCTAATCGTAGAGTAGTATAGTTTTTAGTAAGTCCGGTTCGTTCCACAGGGAGCGGGCTTATTGCACACTATATTTTTAAACAACTATATTTGTACAAAATATATATAATTATATATAATAATATATAAAAGGGGGTTTACCGTTTAATGACCGGTTTGTCGATTTATATTTTAAGCGAAGCGTATAGTAATTGACGATATTTAAATAACAATATAAAATAAATAACAATAATTAAAATGACAATAAATAAAAGTACGAGGAAATATGAAATAAAATATATTATGCTTATTTAAACTTCCGTAACCATGATGGTTGACGTGTTGATTTTAGTTTTATGCCCATGGGTTAATTGTCCTTTGTCCTGGATTATTTAATATGTCCGTCTGATTTTTGTCCATAACAGTCCATCGGTCATAAATTTAAAGTGCGAGTGTCCTCATCAAATTATTCTTGTACCCGAAGTCAAATATTCCAACTAATTGGGGACTTAAACTGTAACAAGGTTTTAATACTTTGTTTAATAATTACACTAGGATATCGACTGCGTGTAACCCAAGGTTTTAATACTTTGTTATCAATTATGCCAAGTGTCCTTTGAAATGTCCCGTTCTTATTGATTAAAAACGTTCCATATTAATTGATTTCGTTGCGAGGTTTTGACCTCTATATGAGACGTTTTTCAAAGACTGCATTCATTTTTAAAACAAACCATAACCTTTATTTCATAGATAAAGGTTTTAAAAAGCTTTACGTAGATTATCAAATAATGATAATCTAAAATATCCTGTTTACACACGACCATTACATAATGGTTTACAATACAAATATGTTACAACAAAATAAGTTTCTTGAATGCAGTTTTTACACAATATCATACAAGCATGGACTCCAAATCTCGTCCTTATTTAACTATGCGACAGCGGAAGCTCTTAATAATCACCTGAGAATAAACATGCTTAAAACGTCAACAAAAATGTTGGTGAGTTATAGGTTTAACCTATATATATCAAATCATAATAATAGACCACAAGATTTCATATTTCAATACACATCCCATACATAGAGATAAAAATCATTCATATGGTGAACACCTGGTAACCGACATTAACAAGATGCATATATAAGAATATCCCCATCATTCCGGGACACCCTTCGGATATGATATAAATTTCGAAGTACTAAAGCATCCGGTACTTTGGATGGGGTTTGTGAGGCCCAATAGATCTATCTTTAGGATTCGCGTCAATTAGGGTGTCTGTTCCCTAATTCTTAGATTACCAGACTTAATAAAAAGGGGTATTCGATTTCGATAATTCAACCATAGAATGTAGTTTCACGTACTTGTGTCTATTTTGTAAATCATTTATAAAACCTGCATGTATTCTCATCCCAAAAATATTAGATTTTAAAACTGGGACTATAACTCACTTTCACAGATTTTTACTTCATCGAGAAGTAAGACTTGGCCACTGGTTGATTCACGAACCTATAACAATATATACATATATATCAAAGTATGTTCAAAATATATTTACAACACTTTTAATATATTTTGATGTTTTAAGTTTATTAAGTCAGCTGTCCTCGTTAGTAACCTATAACTAGTTGTCCACAGTTAGATATACAGAAATAAATCGATAAATATTATCTTGAATCAATCCACGACCCAGTGTATACGTATCTCAGTATTGATCACAACTCAAACTATACATATTTTGGAATCAACCTCAACCCTGTATAGCTAACTCCAACATTCACATATAGAGTGTCTATGGTTGTTCCGAAATATATATAGATGTGTCGACATGATAGGTCGAAACATTGTATACGTGTCTATGGTATCTCAAGATTACATAATATACAATACAAGTTGATTAAGTTATGGTTGGAATATATTTGTTACCAATTTTCACGTAGCTAAAATGAGAAAAATTATCCAATCTTGTTTTACCCATAACTTCTTCATTTTAAATCCGTTTTGAGTGAATCAAATTGCTATGGTTTCATATTGAACTCTATTTTATGAATCTAAACATAAAAAGTATAGGTTTATAGTCGGAAAAATAAGTTACAAGTCGTTTTTGTAAAGGTAGTCATTTCAGTCGAAAGAACGACGTCTAGATGACCGTTTTAGAAAACATACTTCCACTTTGAGTTTAACCATAATTTTTGGATATAGTTTCATGTTCATAATAAAAATCATTTTCTCAGAATAACAACTTTTAAATCAAAGTTTATCATAGTTTTTAATTAACTAACCCAAAACAGCCTGCGGTGTTACTACGACGGCGTAAATCCGGTTTTACGGTGTTTTTCGTGTTTCCAGGTTTTAAATCATTAAGTTAGCATATCATATAGATATAGAACATGTGTTTAGTTGATTTTAAAAGTCAAGTTAGAAGGATTAACTTTTGTTTGCGAACAAGTTTAGAATTAACTAAACTATGTTCTAGTGATTACAAGTTTAAACCTTCGAATAAGATAGCTTTATATGTATGAATTGAATGATGTTATGAACATCATTACTACCTTAAGTTCCTTGGATAAACCTACTAGAAAAGAGAAAAATGGATCTAGCTTCAATGGATCCTTGGATGGCTCGAAGTTCTTGAAGCAGAATCATGACACGAAAACAAGTTCAAGTAAGATCATCACTTGAAATAAGATTGTTATAGTTATAGAAATTGAACCAAAGTTTGAATATGATTATTACCTTGTATTAGAATGATAACCTACTGTAAGAAACAAAGATTTCTTGAGGTTGGATGATCACCTTACAAGATTGGAAGTGAGCTAGCAAACTTGAAAGTATTCTTGATTTTATGAAACTAGAACTTTTGGAATTTATGAAGAACACTTAGAACTTGAAGATAGAACTTGAGAGAGATCAATTAGATGAAGAAAATTGAAGAATGAAAGTGTTTGTAGGTGTTTTTGGTCGTTGGTGTATGGATTAGATATAAAGGATATGTAATTTTGTTTTCATGTAAATAAGTCATGAATGATTACTCATATTTTTGTAATTTTATGAGATATTTCATGCTAGTTGCCAAATGATGGTTCCCACATGTGTTAGGTGACTCACATGGGCTGCTAAGAGCTGATAATTGGAGTGTATATACCAATAGTACATACATCTAAAAGCTGTGTATTGTACGAGTACGAATACGGGTGCATACGAGTAGAATTGTTGATGAAACTGAACGAGGATGTAATTGTAAGCATTTTTGTTAAGTAGAAGTATTTTGATAAGTGTATTGAAGTCTTTCAAAAGTGTATAAATACATATTAAAACACTACATGTATATACATTTTAACTGAGTCGTTAAGTCATCGTTAGTCGTTACATGTAAGTGTTGTTTTGAAACCTTTAGGTTAACGATCTTGTTAAATGTTGTTAACCCAATGTTTATAATATCAAATGAGATTTTAAATTATTATATTATCATGATATTATCATGTATGAATATCTCTTAATATGATATATATACATTAAATGTCTTTACAACGATAATCGTTACATATATGTCTCGTTTAAAAATCATTAAGTTAGTAGTCTTGTTTTTACATATGTAGTTCATTGTTAATATACTTAATGATATGTTTACTTATCATAGTATCATGTTAACTATATATATATATCCATATATATGTCATCATATAGTTTTTACAAGTTTTAACGTTCGTGAATCACCGGTCAACTTGGGTGGTCAATTGTCTATATGAAACATATTTCAATTAATCAAGTCTTAACAAGTTTGATTGCTTAACATGTTGGAAACATTTAATCATGTAAATATCAATCTCAATTAATATATATAAACATGGAAAAGTTCGGGTCACTACAGTACCTACCCGTTAAATAAATTTCGTCCCGAAATTTTAAGCTGTTGAAGGTGTTGACGAATCTTCTGGAAATAGATGCGGGTATTTCTTCTTCATCTGATCTTCACGCTCCCAGGTGAACTCGGGTCCTCTACGAGCATTCCATCGAACCTTAACAATTGGTATCTTGTTTTGCTTAAGTCTTTTAACCTCACGATCCATTATTTCGACGGGTTCTTCGATGAATTGAAGTTTTTCGTTGATTTGGATTTCATCTAACGGAATAGTGAGATCTTCTTTAGCAAAACATTTCTTCAAATTCGGGATGTGGAAAGTGTTATGTACAGCTGCGAGTTGTTGAGGTAACTCAAGTCGGTAAGCTACTGGTCCGACACGATCAATAATCTTGAATGGTCCAATATACCTTGGATTTAATTTCCCTCGTTTACCAAATCGAACAACGCCTTTCCAAGGTGCAACTTTAAGCATGACCATCTCTCCAATTTCAAATTCTATATCTTTTCTTTTAATGTCAGTGTAGCTCTTTTGTCGACTTTGGGCGGTTTTCAACCGTTGTTGAATTTGGATGATCTTCTCGGTAGTTTCTTGTATAATCTCCGGACCCGTAATCTGTCTATCCCCCACTTCACTCCAACAAATCGGAGACCTGCACTTTCTACCATAAAGTGCTTCAAACGGCGCCATCTCAATGCTTGAATGGTAGCTGTTGTTGTAGGAAAATTCTGCTAACGGTAGATGTCGATCCCAACTGTTTCCGAAATCAATAACACATGCTCGTAGCATGTCTTCAAGCGTTTGTATCGTCCTTTCGCTCTGCCCATCAGTTTGTGGATGATAGGCAGTACTCATGTCTAGACGAGTTCCTAATGCTTGCTGTAATGTCTGCCAGAATCTTGAAATAAATCTGCCATCCCTATCAGAGATAATAGAGATTGGTATTCCATGTCTGGAGACGACTTCCTTCAAATACAGTCGTGCTAACTTCTCCATCTTGTCATCTTCTCTTATTGGTAGGAAGTGTGCTGATTTGGTGAGACGATCAACTATTACCCAAATAGTATCAAAACCACTTGCAGTCCTTGGCAATTTAGTGATGAAATCCATGGTAATGTTTTCCCATTTCCATTCCGGGATTTCGGGTTGTTGAAGTAGACCTGATGGTTTCTGATGCTCAGCTTTGACCTTAGAACACGTCAAACATTCTACTACGTATTTAGCAACATCGGCTTTCATACCCGGCCACCAAAAATGTTTCTTGAGATCCTTGTACATCTTCCCCGTTCCAGGATGTATTGAGTATCTGGTTTTATGAGCTTCTCTAAGTACCATTTCTCTCATATCTCCAAATTTTGGTACCCAAATCCTTTCAGCCCTATACCGGGTTCCGTCTTCCCGAATATTAAGATGCTTCTCCGATCCTTTGGGTATTTCATCCTTTAAATTTCCCTCTTTTAAAACTCCTTGTTGCGCCTCCTTTATTTGAGTAGTAATGTTATTATGAATCATTATATTCATAGATTTTACTCGAATGGGTTCTCTATCCTTCATGCTCAAGGCATCGGCTACCACATTTGCCTTCCCCGGGTGGTAACGAATCTCAAAATCGTAATCATTCAATAATTCAATCCACCTACGCTGCCTCATATTCAGTTGTTTCTGATTAAATATGTGTTGAAGACTTTTGTGGTCGGTATATATAATACTTTTGACCCCATATAAGTAGTGCCTCCAAGTCTTTAATGCAAAAACAACCGCGCCTAATTCCAAATCATGCGTCGTATAATTTTGTTCGTGAATCTTCAATTGTCTAGACGCATAAGCAATCACCTTCGTTCGTTGCATTAATACACAACCGAGACCTTGCTTTGATGCGTCACAATAAATCACAAAATCATCATTCCCTTCAGGCAATGACAATATAGGTGCCGTAGTTAGCTTTTTCTTCAATAACTGAAACGCTTTCTCTTGTTCATCATTCCATTCAAATTTCTTCCCTTTATGCGTTAATGCAGTCAAGGGTTTTGCTATTCTGGAAAAGTCTTGGATGAACCTTCTGTAGTAACCAGCTAGTCCTAAAAACTGGCGTATGTGTTTCGGAGTTTTCGGGGTTTCCCACTTTTCAACAGTTTCTATCTTTGCCGGATCTACCTTAATACCTTCTTTGTTCACTATGTGACCGAGGAATTGAACTTCTTCCAACCAAAATGCACACTTTGAAAACTTAGCGTACAATTCTTCCTTCCTCAATACTTCTAACACCTTTCTCAAATGTTCACCGTGTTCTTGGTCATTCTTTGAGTAAATAAGTATATCATCAATGAAAACAATGACAAACTTGTCAAGGTATGGTCCACACACTCGGTTCATAAGGTCCATGAACACAGCTGGTGCATTAGTTAAACCAAACGGCATGACCATAAACTCGTAATGACCGTAACGTGTTCTGAAAGCAGTCTTTGGAATATCATCTTCTTTCACCCGCATTTGATGATACCCGGAACGTAAGTCAATCTTTGAATAAACAGACGAGCCTTGTAGTTGATCAAATAAGTCATCGATTCTCGGTAGTGGGTAGCGGTTCTTGATGGTAAGTTTGTTCAACTCTCGGTAGTCGATACACAACCTGAATGTACCATCTTTCTTCTTGACAAACAAAACAGGAGCTCCCCATGGTGATGTGCTTTGTCGAATGAAACCACGCTCTAAAAGTTCTTGTAATTGGCTTTGCAGTTCTCTCATCTCGCTGGGTGCGAGTCTGTAAGGAGCACGAGCTATTGGTGCAGCTCCTGTTACAAGATCTATTTGAAATTCAACGGATCGATGTGGGGGTAATCCCGGTAATTCTTTCGGAAATACATCGGGAAATTCTTTTGCAATGGGAACATCATTGATGCTCTTTTCTTCAGTTTGTACTTTCTCGACGTGTGCTAGAACAGCATAGCAACCTTTTCTTATTAGTTTTTGTGCCTTCAAATTACTAATAAGATGTAGCTTCGTGTTGCCCTTTTCTCCGTACACCATTAAGGGTTTTCCTTTTTCTCGTATAATGCGAATTGCATTTTTGTAACAAACGATCTCTGCTTTCACTTCTTTCAACCAGTCCATAACGATTATCACATCAAAACTCCCTAACTCTACTGGTATCAAATCAATCTTAAATGTTTCGCTAACCAGTTTAATTTCTCGATTCCGACATATATTATCTGCTGAAATTAATTTACCATTTGCTAATTCGAGTAAAAATTTACTATCCAAAGGCGTCAATGGACAACTTAATTTAGCACAAAAATCTCTACTCATATAGCTTCTATCCGCACCCGAATCAAATAAAACGTAAGCAGATTTATTGTCAATAAGAAACGTACCCGTAACAAGCTCCGGGTCTTCCTGTGCCTCTGCCGCATTAATATTGAAAACTCTTCCGCGGCCTTGTCCATTCGTGTTTTCCTGGTTCGGGCAATTTCTAATGATGTGGCCCGGTTTTCCACATTTATAACAAACTACATTGGCATAACTTGCTCCGACACTACTTGCTCCGCCATTACTCGTTCCGACAATATTTGTTCCTTTAGTTCTATTAACCCCTGGTCCGTAGACCTCACACTTCGCTGCGCTATGACCATTTCTTTTACACTTGTTGCAAAATTTGGTGCAGAACCCCGAGTGATACTTTTCACACCTTTGGCATAGCTGCTTCTGATTGTTGTTGTTGTTGCGGTTATTATTGTTGTTGGGATGATTGTTGTAGTTGCTGCTGTTGTTGTTGTTGTTGTTGTTGTTGTTGGGCCGTTTGTTGTAGTTGCGATTGAGGTTGCGATTGCTGGGATAATTGTTGCGATTATTGTTGTAATTGCTGTTGTTGTTGTATTGGTGATTCTTATCACCGTTTTCCTCCCACTTTCTTTTGACTTGCTTCACATTGGTCTCTTCAGCAGTCTGTTCTTTAATTCTTTCTTCAATTTGGTTCACTAGTTTGTGAGCCATTCTACATGCCTGTTGTATGGAGGCGGGCTCGTGTGAACTTATATCTTCTTGGATTCTTTCCGGTAATCCTTTCACAAACGCGTCGATCTTCTCTTCCTCATCTTCGAACGCTCCCGGACACAATAGGCACAATTCTGTGAATCGTCTTTCATACGTGGTAATATCAAATCCTTGGGTTCGTAACCCTCTAAGTTCTGTCTTGAGCTTATTAACCTCGGTTCTGGGACGGTATTTCTCGTTCATCAAGTGCTTGAATGCTGACCACGGTAGTGCGTAAGCATCATCTTGTCCCACTTGCTCTAGATAGGTATTCCACCATGTTAATGCAGAACCTGTGAAGGTATGCGTAGCGTACTTCACTTTGTCCTCTTCAGTACACTTACTTATGGCAAACACCGATTCGACCTTCTCGGTCCACCGTTTCAATCCGATCGGTCCTTCGGTTCCATCAAATTCCAAAGGTTTGCAGGCAGTGAATTCTTTGTAGGTGCATCCTACACGATTTCCTGTACTGCTAGATCCAAGGTTATTATTGGTATGTAGCGCAGCCTGTACTGCGGCTATGTTTGAAGCTAGAAAAGTACGGAATTCCTCTTCATTCATATTCACGGTGTGTCGAGTAGTCGGTGCCATTTCCTTCAAAATAGTTAAATGGAACAAGTTAATCATACAGAATATTAAGAGTAGTTAATAGTATTTCGTAGCATAATATGAACTCATTTATAAAAGCTTTTTCTTCATATTAGCGTTTTATAAGTTTAAATTCGGGTAGTACCTACCCGTTAAGTTCATACTTAGTAGCTAATATACAATTCAACTACTACAATTCTATATGAAAAACTGATTATAATAATATTTCGCGTTCAAACTTTTATACAATATTTTACAAACTTACAATACCGCTTATTTTACATAAAGCATGAAATATAGCACACAATAACTTTGATACAAGATAGTTGTGAAGACAATTCTAGCTAGTACACAAGTCGTTCAGCAAAGGCAATAAAGACACGTAATTCATACGTCCAGAAACAAGTCATGCATTCTGGTTTTACTAGGACTACTTCCCATCCTTGGTCTTGTGCAACATAACCGTTATGGCCGTTGATAAGACAGCGTGTTGTAACGTCATCAAAGGGATGAGGGTTACGTAATGTCCAACAGTCCCGTAATAATCTAAAAACCTCATTTCTTACCCCAATTACCGACTCCGTCACTTGTGGAAACGTTTTGTTTAATAGTTGTAGCCCGATGTTCTTGTTCTCACTTTGGTGAGAAGCGAACATTACTAATCCGTAAGCATAACATGCTTCTTTATGTTGCATGTTAGCCGCTTTTTCTAAATCACGAAGTCCAATATTCGGATATATTGAGTCAAAATAATTTCTTAACCCGTTGCGTAAAATAGCATTTGGGTTCCCCGCAATATATGCGTCAAAGTAAACACATCATAACTTATGGGTTTCCCAATGTGATATCCCCCATCTTTCAAACGAAAGTCTCTTATAAACCAAGACATTCTTGGAACGTTCTTCGAATGTCTTACAAACTGATCTCGCCTTAAATAGTTGTGCCGAAGAATTCTGGCCGACTCTAGACAAGATTTCATCAATCATGTCTCCGGGTAGGTCTCTTAAAATATTGGGTTGTCTATCCATTTTGTGTTTTTAAACTGTAAAATAGACAAGAGTTAGATTCATAAAAAAAAATACTTATTAATACAAGCAATTTTTACATATATCATAAAGCATAAGAACACTATATTCCATATATTACACCACACGAATACAACTATCTTATTCCGACTCGCTCGTTTCTTCTTCTTCGGTTTTGGTTCGTTTTGCCAAGTTTCTAGGGATATATGATGTTCCCCTAATACGAGCCGTCGTTGTCCACATTGGTTTAGAAAAACCTGGTGGTTTAGAGGTTCCCGGGTCATTGTTACAACTTAAGGACTTCGGGGGTTGACGATACATATAAAGTTCATCGGGGTTGGAATTAGATTTCTCTATTTTTATGCCCTTTCCCTTATTATTTTCTTTTGCCTTTTTAAATTCAGTTGGGGTAATTTCTATAACATCATCGGAATTCTCGTCGGAATCCGATTCATCGGAGAATTGGTAATCCTCCCAATATTTTGCTTCCTTGGCGGAAACACCATTGACCATAATTAACTTTGGTCGGTTGGTTGAGGATTTTCTTTTACTTAACCGTTTTATTATTTCCCCCACCGGTTCTATTTCTTCATCCGGTTCCGATTCTTCTTCCGGTTCCGATTCTTCTTCCGGTTCCGACTCTTCTTCCGGTTCCTCTTCGGGAACTTGTGAATCAGTCCACAAATCATTCCAATTTACATTTGACTCTTCATTATTATTAGGTGAGTCAATGGGACTTGTTCTAGAGGTAGACATCTATCACATAATATCAAACACGTTAAGAGATTAATATATCACATAATATTCATATGTTAAAAATATATAGTTTCCAACAAAAATGTTAAGCAATCATTTTTAAAGAAAACACGGTCGAAGTCCAGACTCACTAATGCATCCTAACAAACTCGATAAGACACACTAATGCAAATTTTCTGGTTCTCTAAGACCAACGCTCTGATACCAACTGAAATGTCCCGTTCTTATTGATTAAAAACGTTCCATATTAATTGATTTCGTTGCGAGGTTTTGACCTCTATATGAGACGTTTTTCAAAGACTGCATTCATTTTTAAAACAAACCATAACCTTTATTTCATAGATAAAGGTTTTAAAAAGCTTTACGTAGATTATCAAATAATGATAATCTAAAATATCCTGTTTACACACGACCATTACATAATGGTTTACAATACAAATATGTTACAACAAAATAAGTTTCTTGAATGCAGTTTTTACACAATATCATACAAGCATGGACTCCAAATCTCGTCCTTATTTAACTATGCGACAGCGGAAGCTCTTAATAATCACCTGAGAATAAACATGCTTAAAACGTCAACAAAAATGTTGGTGAGTTATAGGTTTAACCTATATATATCAAATCATAATAATAGACCACAAGATTTCATATTTCAATACACATCCCATACATAGAGATAAAAATCATTCATATGGTGAACACCTGGTAACCGACATTAACAAGATGCATATATAAGAATATCCCCATCATTTCGGGACACCCTTCGGATATGATATAAATTTCGAAGTACTAAAGCATCCGGTACTTTGGATGGGGTTTGTGAGGCCCAATAGATCTATCTTTAGGATTCGCGTCAATTAGGGTGTCTGTTCCCTAATTCTTAGATTACCAGACTTAATAAAAAGGGGTATTCGATTTCGATAATTCAACCATAGAATGTAGTTTCACGTACTTGTGTCTATTTTGTAAATCATTTATAAAACCTGCATGTATTCTCATCCCAAAAATATTAGATTTTAAAACTGGGACTATAACTCACTTTCACAGATTTTTACTTCGTCGAGAAGTAAGATTTGGCCACTGGTTGATTCACGAACCTATAACAATATATACATATATATCAAAGTATGTTCAAAATATATTTACAACACTTTTAATATATTTTGATGTTTTAAGTTTATTAAGTCAGCTGTCCTCGTTAGTAACCTATAACTAGTTGTCCACAGTTAGATATACAGAAATAAATCGATAAATATTATCTTGAATCAATCCACGACCCAGTGTATACGTATCTCAGTATTGATCACAACTCAAACTATACATATTTTGGAATCAACCTCAACCCTGTATAGCTAACTCCAACATTCACATATAGAGTGTCTATGGTTGTTCCGAAATATATATAGATGTGTCGACATGATAGGTCGAAACATTGTATACGTGTCTATGGTATCTCAAGATTACATAATATACAATACAAGTTGATTAAGTTATGGTTGGAATATATTTGTTACCAATTTTCACGTAGCTAAAATGAGAAAAATTATCCAATCTTGTTTTACCCATAACTTCTTCATTTTAAATCCGTTTTGAGTGAATCAAATTGCTATGGTTTCATATTGAACTCTATTTTATGAATCTAAACATAAAAAGTATAGGTTTATAGTCGGAAAAATAAGTTACAAGTCGTTTTTGTAAAGGTAGTCATTTCAGTCGAAAGAACGACGTCTAGATGACCGTTTTAGAAAACATACTTCCACTTTGAGTTTAACCATAATTTTTGGATATAGTTTCATGTTCATAATAAAAATCATTTTCTCAGAATAACAACTTTTAAATCAAAGTTTATCATAGTTTTTAATTAACTAACCCAAAACAGCCTGCGGTGTTACTACGACGGCGTAAATCCGGTTTTACGGTGTTTTTCGTGTTTCCAGGTTTTAAATCATTAAGTTAGCATATCATATAGATATAGAACATGTGTTTAGTTGATTTTAAAAGTCAAGTTAGAAGGATTAACTTTTGTTTGCGAACAAGTTTAGAATTAACTAAACTATGTTCTAGTGATTACAAGTTTAAACCTTCGAATAAGATAGCTTTATATGTATGAATCGAATGATGTTATGAACATCATTACTACCTTAAGTTCCTTGGATAAACCTACTAGAAAAGAGAAAAATGGATCTAGCTTCAATGGATCCTTGGATGGCTCGAAGTTCTTGAAGCAGAATCATGACACGAAAACAAGTTCAAGTAAGATCATCACTTGAAATAAGATTGTTATAGTTATAGAAATTGAACCAAAGTTTGAATATGATTATTACCTTGTATTAGAATGATAACCTACTGTAAGAAACAAAGATTTCTTGAGGTTGGATGATCACCTTACAAGATTGGAAGTGAGCTAGCAAACTTGAAAGTATTCTTGATTTTATGAAACTAGAACTTTTGGAATTTATGAAGAACACTTAGAACTTGAAGATAGAACTTGAGAGAGATCAATTAGATGAAGAAAATTGAAGAATGAAAGTGTTTGTAGGTGTTTTTGGTCGTTGGTGTATGGATTAGATATAAAGGATATGTAATTTTGTTTTCATGTAAATAAGTCATGAATGATTACTCATATTTTTGTAATTTTATGAGATATTTCATGCTAGTTGCCAAATGATGGTTCCCACATGTGTTAGGTGACTCACATTGGCTGCTAAGAGCTGATCATTGGAGTGTATATACCAATAGTACATACATCTAAAAGCTGTGTATTGTACGAGTACGAATACGGGTGCATACGAGTAGAATTGTTGATGAAACTGAACGAGGATGTAATTGTAAGCATTTTTGTTAAGTAGAAGTATTTTGATAAGTGTATTGAAGTCTTTCAAAAGTGTATAAATACATATTAAAACACTACATGTATATACATTTTAACTGAGTCGTTAAGTCATCGTTAGTCGTTACATGTAAGTGTTGTTTTGAAACCTTTAGGTTAACGATCTTGTTAAATGTTGTTAACCCAATGTTTATAATATCAAATGAGATTTTAAATTATTATATTATCATGATATTATCATGTATGAATATCTCTTAATATGATATATATACATTAAATGTCTTTACAACGATAATCGTTACATATATGTCTCGTTTAAAAATCATTAAGTTAGTAGTCTTGTTTTTACATATGTAGTTCATTGTTAATATACTTAATGATATGTTTACTTATCATAGTATCATGTTAACTATATATATATCCATATATATTTCATCATATAGTTTTTTACAAGTTTTAACGTTCGTGAATCACCGGTCAACTTGGGTGGTCAATTGTCTATATGAAACATATTTCAATTAATCAAGTCTTAACAAGTTTGATTGCTTAACATGTTGGAAACATTTAATCATGTAAATATCAATCTCAATTAATATATATAAACATGGAAAAGTTCGGGTCACTACATCCTTGTACATAATTTCACCCCTGTTTTAATAATTCCATAGACTATTAATCCATTCCCGTGTCCGGTTAAATGAACGATTATTCGTACATATAAATACCCCGCCCATCGTGTCCGATCGAGTGTATATGGTTATTTATAGGGACGTCCAATTGTAAATCTTTATATTAAAATTAACAAACTATCATTTAGTTAAACAAATATAAAGCCCATTAATAGCCCATAGTCTAATTTTCACAAGTGTCGTTCTTTTGTCCAAACACCAATTATGGTACAAAGCCCAATTACCCAATTTTAATATTTTTAGCCCAACATCATGATTACTTCGTCTTAAATAAACATAATAATAACTTAAGTACGAGACATTAATTTAAAAAGGAGAACATAGCTTACATTGATTATTTATCGCGTAGTGTTACACGGACAGAGCTCCGACTTTAAAACCCGTAAAATAACCTTTGCATAATCCAAAACTAATCTAATATAAAACTATACTATACTATACTATATAATATATATATATATATATATATATATATATATATATATATATATATATATATATATATATATATATATATATATATATATATATATTATTATTACATAGGAGTATTATTATTATTATTTATATATTTTTTTACTCGCAGAATTCGTGACCTTTTATAGGCATTTTGGAATTTGGCAGCTCCGCGAGTCGTGGAGTTTTTAGCCTTCAAACTCCGCGAGTCGTGGAGTTTGAAAATCCAGCTCACAAACTTTTGGCTCCTAGCTTGTCGACATAATAAATATATAAATATAAAATATAAATAATTAATATAATTATTTATATATTATATTATATTCTTGTGCATAGCTGACTTGTAATTTTTGGTCCGTTGCGTCGGGCGTTGATAGTTGACTCATGTTCCGGTTCCGGATTTTTGAACGTCCTTGCGTACAATTTAATATCTTGTACTTTGCGTTTTGTAACTTGTACTCTTGTCATTTTTAGACGTTTTTCATCAATAAATTGAACCTTTTGAATTGTATCTTTTACATTTGAGCTTTTTGGACGTTTGTGTCTTCAAATCTTCGTTTTCGCCTTTTGTCTTTGCACTTATTTATTTAAACAATTACAATGAAAATATAATACAATTACATATGAAAACCTATTATTTAGGAGGGATATTGCTATGAAATATATGTTCCTTTTTAGCCTTATCAAATATCCCCACTCTTGAGCGTTGCTTGTCCTCAAGCAATACATAACTTGAAATAAAATCACACTTCACTCGAATCACTTTTTTATTCTCACACTTTATACATCAGTGATTTTGATACGGCGGTATAAACAATGATAGTAACGATAGAACCATGGTTAAAGGTGGGTGTGGCATCCACAGTTGCCTCGGGTTTAGGTCAACGACACTTACAATCAAATAGCCGATTTATTTTTGGTTTCCAAAGCAAAGTGCACATTTGAAAGGCGGTTTACAGTCCCACATGACTATGAAAATGTAGATCCTTAAGAAAATTGGATCTTTATGAAAATATTTGATCTTTTGAAAATTCAATCTAGCTTTTACCCTAGATAAGTTTTCCGGAATAACCCTTCACCGGTGTTTGCAAAATATTTTTTTTGTGGGTTGTGTGGGTTTCAGATTTGAAAATTTTAGCTCAACACTTGTGGTTTTGTGTTACCCACTTGCTAACCTTGTATTGGGAAAGCAACACGTCCAGTATACTTGCTCCGTATATTACCTTTCGGTAAACTACCGTCCGGTTGTAAAGGAAAGCGATGAACAAGAAACTGTTAAGGCAATGTCCCGTGACTTGCTTTTGATTATGGTCTATAAACGTGTCGGATGCTATTACTATACTTTGTAGGAGCAATAGTAAAGATCATCCTATGATTTTTCGGTCTGGCACAAGGTCCTGTCTCCGACCATGCTATGCAACCACCGTTCTTACGGTTGACACCCGATTTGGTTCAGGTGACCTAATGAATTCCAGGTGAATTCCTAGGATTTTACGTTCAATGGTAATGAACGCATTGAAAATGGTTTTTCAGAAAACAAATCGGTTTGTATTTTTGATCAAAATATTTTCTCGTTCAAGCTCGAGTTTAGATATCATTGAATTTCATGAGTTTGTAATTCTCAATCTTTAAGGTCAATCTCAAGGATTGAGTAATATCAGTCTTAAAAGCTGATTTTTGATCTTTAAGGAGATTATCCTTTCTGGGGATCTGATTCATTAGTCTTATCAAGCTAATTTGCACGGTGCCCTCCCCATTTTACAAGACAGATCCTCTCATGGTTAGGATAAGTCTGACCACTTGGTGACCCTGTTTGATGCTGAGGTCCGTGGATTTCCTGCTGATTTTAGTGATGACTTTTCTAGATTTTTCGTCAACCTACAGCTGGTCTGGACGACAACTTCTTGACCTAAATCAAGAAGCGCGTGTCTTTTTCGGAAGACTTTACTTCCTTTTAATGATGAAATTGATTCATCGTGTAGATCCATCTTTTCTTTTCTTTCATCGGGTAAAATAGTTAATTTAGTCCAAAACAAAAGCATCTGCAATAAACTTTACAGAAACATGTGCTAGATAGTTTTTAATTGAATAACTAGGTACATTCTCCCCACACTTAGTTTCTTTCTTTGTCTTTTTATTCTCCTTTATTCCATTTTAAATGAATTCAAGCGTTTTAGGGTGTTTCTCAATTTATGTCCTTTCCGAGGTAACGATAATTTCGGTATTAACACCTAGTTTTCACCGTTCATAAATATATATATAAACATGATTTTAAATTCATTTAGTTGAAAATTTTTCAAATTTTCATAAAATTTGGCAAATAAGCCAAGTATAAACCCGAGAGAATTTATAACCCTTCCCCACACTTGAGATCATGCAATGCCCTCATTTGCATGAAATCAGACTCTAATTATAAATTCATGAGGGTCATTAGTGTAGAGAAGTGATTGAAAATACCCAGTTTGTAATTACAAAGTTCGTCGAATGATAGATGTCGCGCCTCATCGTTCATTCCTTCTTGTTTTATCACACATGTTTTTTTTTTTCAAAAACGGCTGCTTTTCTGAACTGTTTACTAATATTTGAAAAAGCGTCTTTTACCCTAATCATGCATTTTTATTAACGAGTTATGCACTAACCCGAACCCCTAATTTAACGTTAAGTGGTGTTAGACTTCCCCACACTTAGCTGACGACATGTGAAGTCAATAGAATAAGTTCCACGAATTAGAATAGTGAGCCAGTTATTTACATTTCGGGTGGTGTATAATATATCAATGGGTTTAAAGTTTAAACCCACCCGATCGTCACTATTTAATTCTTTTTTAAGTGTAGCTTTTAGTAAATGGATATGTCTCTTTTCTGGTTCTTGGTCAAATGGATCGATATACACCGACATACTTATTTCTATAGGGTGGACAATTCCTAATATTTCCTTCCTTTTATTCTCAGGATCAAAGTTTTCACCTCTATTACCCAATTGGGTGAAATTCGATGTGTCATTATCTATTACAGCTCGTAGTTCATTTTTGGTGGATGACTCGTCTATTGAGAATATTGGGTTGGAAGGTTGTGGAATGGTGAAGTTCGGTTTGGCCTCGGGGGTAAAATTTTCAACGTTATCGTATTCCCATGAGTACCAATTTGTCACCCTTACTTCTTCTTTATCCATTAATGGATCGATGATTTCGTCGGTAGAGGCTAATGTGTCGATATGTTGTGAAATTGGTAAGACTGAATAAAAAGTATCATCGGGATAGTTGGTGATTTCGGAGCTCTCGAATTCATCAAAATTTGATGATATGAGATTTTTTTGCACACGACTCCTCAGATCAACAGGTGTGTAGTCTGATAGAGTTTCAGCTTGCCGGTTTACAAACTCTCTCATTTGTTCATTTTGAGCATTGAGTTCTTCGAGTTTGATTTTCATATTGTCTAATAAATTTTCAGACACGTAATTTTCCTCTTCTACTGGTTGTTGAGTTTGGAAATATTCTTGGGAATAATCCCAATTTGAATTGTATTCTTCATAATCGTTCCATTCAGGTTCCGTGGGTGCGTAATTTTCCATAGGAATGTAATAGTAACATTCCCATGTTGAGTGATAATCTCCACAGATTTCACAATCAGTTATTGTTTCGTCGTTCGTGATCCAAGATTGACTGATCGAATTGTCATCAACACTCGTTTGAGAGTATTGATTTAATTGATTTTGGATATCAAAAAGAGTTTCCATAGCCTTGTTTTCAAAATTTTCCATTTTATTGTGATGGCCAAATTTTAGCTACAATGTGGTGCATTTACTAATTATCCTATTAGTTATAAAAATAGAAAAACTTATATAAGTTGTCCAATTAATAGACTTTTCTGCTTTTGCCCACGTTTCAAATAGCCAAAAGATGCAGCAGGGAGCCAGAACCCTTTAAATCGGAAGTTCACAACTCAGCCACTAACAAATCCAACTATTACTACGAAGCAGAAAATTGTCAACGTCCATTAATTTAACCACTTAAATAATTTTTCTTTCCGTTTGAGATATTAGATAAGAAATAGAGAAAATTTCTAAGTCCTAAAAACTAAAGCGTCGAGAAATAAGAAAGAAAAAGAATGCGCGTCGAAAAACGTCGAAAGATAAAAATAAGAAAGAAAAACGTCGAAACTTAAAAGTATAAAAATTATATCTAAAAAGTTGCGCCTAAAGGTCTAAAGGTAAATGCAATTTTATTCAGAAAACGGCAATTACTTAAAGGCACTAAAATCTATTTAAAACTAAAGCGAAAAACGGATTCGCAAAATTCCAAAGCGCCTAAATCTTAATCTAAAGAAAAAGCACTTAAGGGATTTTACGGCAAAGCCTAAAAATCTAGAAATAAAAATAAGCTACGGCAAAATACTAAATTTAAAACTAGCTACGAACAATAAAATTACAAATATTATGCTAAAAACAAATAAAAATAAACAAAAAAAATAAAAATAAACTTAAAGTTGTAAAAAGTACAATTTTTATGAAAATATTATTTTTATCTTTATTATTTTATAAAAGTATTAATTTTTATTTATAATAAAACTATTTAAAATATAAAATACAAATTAATTTAAAAACTAAAACTAAATATTAATAATAATAAATTAAATAGGGTTTATAAATAATAATAATTAATAATATTCCGTAATTAATGCGAAATAGAGTTTCTGGTCTGGCTGGTCAGGGCGGCTCCGCGAGTCGTGGAGTTTTAAGCCTGCAAACTCCGCGAGTCGTGGAGTTTGAAAAACGTTTTTTTTTAATTTTATATTATTTTTCTAAAATGATATATAAATATATTTATACAAAAATAAATTAAAAATATAGCGTTTCGCCGAGTCCCCGGCAGCGGCGCCAAAAACTTGATGTTAAAGCGAAGGGGTACGAAATAGTATTATATTTTTGATACGAAAAGCGATACAGATTACACAAGTTTTAATTATTTATTTACAAATGGGATATACCTATTCCTTGCTACAACACTATAGGCAGTGTACCTAATCGTAGAGTAGTATAGTTTTTAGTAAGTCCGGTTCGTTCCACAGGGAGCGGGCTTATTGCACACTATATTTTTAAACAACTATATTTGTACAAAATATATATAATTATATATAATAATATATAAAAGGGGGTTTACCGTTTAATGACCGGTTTGTCGATTTATATTTTAAGCGAAGTGTATAGTAAATGATGATATTTAAATAACAATATAAAATAAATAACAATAATTAAAATGACAATAAATAAAAGTACGAGGAAATATGAAATAAAATATATTATGCTTATTTAAACTTCCGTAACCATGATGGTTGACGTGTTGATTTTAGTTTTATGCACATGGGTTAATTGTCCTTTGTCCTGGATTATTTAATATGTCCGTCTGATTTTTGTCCATAACAGTCCATCGGTCATAAATTTAAAGTGCGAGTGTCCTCGTCAAATTATTCTTATACCCGAAGTCAAATATTCCAACTAATTGGGGACTTAAACTGTAACAAGGTTTTAATACTTTGTTTAATAATTACACTAGGATATCGACTACGTGTAACCTAAGGTTTTAATACTTTGTTATCAATTATGCCAAGTGTCCTTGTCAATAATTTCACCCCTGTTTTAATAATTCCATAGACTATTAATCCATTCCCATGTCCGGTTAAATGAACGATTATTCGTACATATAAATACCCCGCCCATCGTGTCCAATCGAGTGTATATGGTTATTTATAGGGATGTCCAATTGTAAATCTTTATATTAAAATTAACAAACTATCATTTAGTTAAACAAATATAAAGCCCATTAATAGCCCATAGTCTAATTTTCACAAGTGTCGTTCTTTTGTCCAAACTCCAATTATGGTACAAAGCCCAATTACCCAATTTTAATATTTTTAGCCCAACATCATGATTACTTCGTCTTAAATAAACATAATAATAACTTAAGTACGAGACATTAATTTAAAAAGGAGAACATAGCTTACATTGATTATTTATCGCGTAGTGTTACACGGACAGAGCTCCGACTTTAAAACCCGTAAAATAACCTTTGCATAACCCAAAACTAATCTAATATAAAACTATACTATACTATATATATAATATATATATATATATATATATATATATATATATATATATATATATATATATATATATATATTTATTATTATTACATAGGAGTATTATTATTATTATTTATATTTTTTTTACTCGCAGAATTCGTGACCTTTTATAGGCATTTTGGAATTTGGCAGCTCCGAGAGTCGTGGAGTTTTTAGCCTTCAAACTCCGCGAGTCGTGGAGTTTGAAAATCCAGCTCACAAACTTTTGGCTCCTAGCTTGTCGACATAATAAATATATAAATATAAAATATAAATAATTAATATAATTATTTATATATTATATTATATTCTTGTGCATAGCTGACTTGTAATTTTTGGTCCGTTGCGTCAGGCGTTGATAGTTGACTCATGTCCCGGTTCCGGATTTTTGAACGTCCTTGCGTACAATTTAATATCTTGTACTTTGCGTTTTGTAACTTGTACTCTTGTCATTTTTAGACGTTTTTCATCAATAAATTGAACCTTTTGAATTGTATCTTGTACATTTGAGCTTTTTGGACGTTTGTGTCTTCAAATCTTCGTTTTCGCCTTTTGTCTTCGCACTTATTTATTTAAACAATTACAATAAAAATATAATACAATTACATATGAAAATCTATTATTTAGGATGGATATTGCTATGAAATATATGTTCCTTTTTAGCCTTATCAGTGTGTCGAGTAGTCGGTGCCATTTCCTTCAAATAGTCAAATGAAACAAGTTAATCATACAGAATATTAAGAGTAGTCAATAGTATCTCGTAGCATAATATGAACTCATTTATAAAAGCTTTTTCTTCATATTAGCGTTTTATAAGTTTAAATTAATGTACTACCTTGATAATGCTAAAAACGAACATATATTTCATAGCATTATTCCTCAAGAAAGACAAGCTTTTAGTTGCAATTGTTCTATTTAAAAGTGATATTCGTTTAAATAATAAAAGGTGAAGACAAAAGACAGATTCGACGAATTGAAGATGCAAAGGTCCAAAAAGCTCAAAAGTACAAAATACAATCAAAGAGGTTCCAATTATTGATAAGAAACTTCTCGAAATTACAAGAGTACAAGATTCAAAATGCAAAGTACAAGATATTAAATTGTACGCAAGGACGTTCAAAAATTCGGAACCGGGACATGAGTAAACTCTCAACGCTCGATGCAACAGACTAAAAATTACGAGTCAACTATGCACATAAATATAATATAATATTTAAATAATTCTTAAAATTATTTATATACTATATTTATATTAAAAATCCGTCGGCAAACAAAGAGCCAAAGTTGGGTGAGCTGTAATTTCAAACTCCACGAGTTGCGGAGTTTGAAGGCAAAAAATTACGCGACTCGCGGAGCTTCCCTGGACTAAAATCCCTATAAAAGCCAACGCAGTTCGATCGTTTTTAATATCCATATATATCAATCTCTCTATATCTATACGTAATATTTATTTATAATTTATATTTTAATTTTAATTTTAATTTTAAATCCTAATAATAAGGGTATGTTAGCGAATGTTGTAAGGGTGTAAGTCGAAATTCTGTCCGTGTAACGCTACGCTATTTTTAATCATTGTAAGTTATGTTCAACCTTTTTACATTAATGTCTCGTAGCTAAGTTATTATTATGCTTATTTAATCTGAAGTAATCATGATGTTGGGCTAAAAATATTAAAATTGGATAATTGGGCTTTGTACCATAATTGGGGTTTGGACAAAAGAACGACACTTGTGGAAATTAGACTATGGGCTATTAATGGGCTTTATATTTGTTTAACTAAATGATAGTTTGTTAATTTTAATATAAAGATTTACAATTGGACGTCCCTATAAATAACCATATACACTCAATCGAACACGATGGGCTGGGTATTTATATGTACGAATAATCGTTCATTTAACCGGACACGGGAATGGATTAATAGCCACTAGAATTATTAAAACAGGGGTGAAATTATGTACAAGGACACTTGGCATAATTATTAATAAAGTATTAAAACATTGGGTTACACTCAGTCGACATCCTGGTGTAATTATTAAACAAAGTATTAAAATCTTGTTACAGTTTAAGTCCCCAATTAGTTGGAATATTTGACTTCGGGTATAAGGATAATTTGACGAGGACACTCGCACTTTATATTTATGACTGATAGACTGTTATGGACAAAAACCATACGGCCATATTAAATAATCCAAGACAAAGGACAATTAACCCATGGGCATAAAACTAAAATCAACACGTCAAACATCATGATTACGAAAGTTTAAATAAACATAATTCTTTTATTTCATATTTAATTTCCTTTATTTTATATTTAATTGCACTTCTAATTATCACATTTTTATTTATTGTTATTGTATTTAATTGCACTTTTAATTATCGTACTTTTTAATTATCGCAAGTTTATTTTATTGCACTTTTATTTATCGCAATTTCATTATCGTTATTTACTTTACGCTTTAAATTAAGTCTTTTATTTATTTAATATTTTTACATTTTGTTTTAACTGCAACTAAAGTTTTAAAATCGACAAACCGATCATTAAACGGTAAAAACCCCCTTTATAATAATAATATTACTTATATATATATTTGTATTTTTATAAATTTAAACTAATATAGCGTTAAGCTTTGTGAAAAAGATTCCCTGTGGAACGAACCGGACTTACTAAAAACTACACTACTGTACGATTAGGTACACTGCCTATAAGTGTTGTAGCAAGGTTTAAGTATATCCATTCAATAAATAAATAAATATCTTGTGTAAAATTGTATCGTATTTAATAGTATTTCCTTGTAAAATTTAATAGTATTTTATACCTCTTAGCTTTAACTATCAAGTATTTTTGGTGCCGCTGCCGGGGAACCATCTAGCTTAAAAGCCGGAAGCGCAACGCTAATATAAAGAAAAAAATAATATAAATATTTTTAAGAGTTTGTTAAATATTTAAGTTTTATAAAGTTTCTTTATTTTTATTTTATAAAAATATAAGTTTTATTTAAATATTTTGTTTTTATTTAAAACATAAAATCAAAAATCGAAAAAAAAATTTATATATAAATCTAGTTTTAAGATTTTTATTTATAAAATTGTAACATATTTTTATTTCTATTCTAGTTTTTAAAATATAAGTTTTATTTAAATTATATAAATATTTTAATTAAATTAAAAACGGAAAAATAAAAAAATATATATAAATAAAATTACGTTGAACCTGTCAAACGAAGCAACCTGATCTGAAATTTAAAACCCCGCGACTCGCGGAGTTTTCCAACCTCGGGCACCGCAAGTCGCGGAGCAGCCCTGACACGGGTACACCGGAACCCTAACAGCATTAATTACGGGATAATTATTATTATTATTAATTCTAAACCCTAATTAGGGTATTTTTATTATAATATTTAGTTTTAATTAGTTTATTTTGTTTTATTTAATTTTATTTAGTTTAATTAAATTATAAAATTAATAATTTTATAAAATAAATAATATAAAAATAATATTTTTATAAAAAATTGTACTTTTTACAACTTTTAGTATATTTTTATATTTTGTCCCTTTTTAATTGTTTTAGCGTAATATTTGTGTTTTTCGCTAGTTTTTAGTTTTAAACTTAATTTTTGCCATAGTTATTTTTATTTATAGATTTTTAGGCTTTGTCGTAAAATCCCTTAAGTGCTTTTTCTTTAAACTAAGATCTGGGTGCTTTAGAATTTTTCGACGCCTTTTTAAGATTTAATACCTTTTTAAGATATTGCCATTTGGGATATAGTTTTACTTGTAAGCTTTAATATTTTTTGACGCCTTTTACCTATGTATCAATTATCATTCCAATTAGTAATCTCAATTTGCGATTATAATTTTAAGTTAGTGATAGTAATAAGGTTGGGTTAGTCGAGTGTTTTTAAGTTTTATAGTCATTCTCTGTTTCTTTCATTTTTCGACGCCTTTTTCAATTTTTTTCTTTTTCGACCTTTTTCGACGCACTCTTTTTCTTTCTTATTTCTCGTCATTCTAGTTTTTAGGACTTAGAATTTTTTCTACTTCTTATCTAAATTTCTTAAAATTACGAAAATTTATTTTAAGTGGTTTAATTGATAGACATCAAAATTTTCTGGTTCGTAGTAATAGTTGGATTTGTACGTGGACCGGGTTATTGGAGCCAAACAGTCCTCAATTATATTGAGACCAAACGAATCCTGCCCCTCTGCTGCATCTTTTGGCTATTCGAAACGTGGGCAAAATCAGAAAAGTCTATTAATTGGATAACTTATATAATTTTTCTTTTCTTTTTAAAAACTAATAGGATATTCAGTGAATGCACCGAGCAAGACGTTCACCACCTTTTGTACGTTCACCACCTGTAACTAGATCAAGATATTTAGCAAATATTACCGCCGTTGATTTTTCTTTAGAATCGTCATCCAGTCGACCAAGTACTCCGATTCAAATTTCCGATAATCCATTTTTTGAACCCGACCTCACAATTGAGAATCCGGAGAATATTCAGGGACGATTCATAGATCCTGAACCATTAAATTTTCCTCCGGAACCACCAATCATTCAAACAGAGATTGTTGAGGAACGAACCATTAAATCAGAATCCTCTAGTGATTCCGATTCAACAAATTCAATTATGGAGAATCTAGAACCTTTAAGTATGGAAGACCAAATGAGAGCTAAACGTACTGGCCAAGGTCACGCAATTACTCATCCAGACATTAATGCGCCAGATTATGAAATCAAAGGACAAATTCTACACATGGTGACTAATCAATGACAATTTAGTGGTGCGCCGAAGGAAGATCCAAATGAACATCTTCGTACCTTTAATAGGATCTGCACTCTATTTAAAATAAGAGAAGTTGAGGATGAACAGATATATCTCATGTTATTTCCCTAGACTTTAAAGGGAGAAGCCAAAGATTGGTTGGAATCGTTACCTGAAGGGGCGATTGATACATGGGACGTTTGAGTTGAAAATTTTCTTAAACAATTCTTTCCGGCATCTAAAGCCGTAAGACTTCAAGGAGAAATTGTTACGTTCACACAGAAACCGAATGAAACTCTATATGAGGCGTGGACAAGATTTGGAAAGTTATTAAGAGGATGTCCGCAACATGGTTTAGACACCTGTCAAATAGTACAAATATTCTACCAAGGATGCGACATTACTACAAGAAAAGACATCGATATAGCAGCTGGTGGTTCCATTATGAAGAAAACCGAAACTGATGCTTATAAAATTATTGATAACACTGCTTCCCACTCACATGAGTGGCACCAAGAAAAAGATATCGTTAGATCATCTAAAGCAGCTAGAGCCGATTCTATCCATGACTTAGATTCTATTTCCGCAAAGATAGATGCTGTCAAGAGACGAATGGAAAAGATGACTAAAGATATCCACTCAATACGAATTAGTTGTGAGCAGTGTGGAGGACCACATTTGACAAAAGATTGTCTCAGTATTGAATTAACAATGGAACAAAGAGAGAATGTTTCATATCTAAACCAAAGGCCTGGAAATAATTATCAACCGCCAAGACCGATTTACAATCAAAATCAGAATTATAACTGAAATATTCCATACAACAACCAACAAGGTCCTAGCAATCAACAAGTATCCAATAATACTTACAACCAGCAAAGACCTAATTTTCAAAACAAACCACCACAAACCGATGATAAAAATCCAAATTTAGAAGATATGATGACGAAGCTAGTTGAAACTCAAACACAGTTTTTCACATCTCAGAAACAAACTAATGAACAAAATGCTCAAGCATTTAGAAATCAACAAGCTTCTATTCAAAATTTAGAATAAGAAGTAAGTAACCTAGCAAGGTTAATAGGTGAAAGAAAACCGGGAAGTTTACCTAGTGATACAAATGCAAACCCCCGGAATGAAACAGCTAAAGCTATTATCACAAGAAGTGGTACAACACTTAAACCACCTGAAATACCTATAACTTCTGATGAAGCTATTCCTACTCCACAAGAACCACAACCTGATCAAGATAAGGAAAAAGAACCGGTAGTTGAAAAGGTTAATGAAGATAACATAGTTAAGGCTAAACCTTATGTTAAACCATACCAACCACCACTTCCTTACCCGAGTAAAATGAAAAAAGAGAAACTTGAAGCCGAGCAATCCAAATTCTTGGATATGTTTAAACAAATAAATGTCAATCTTCCTTTCATTGATGTGATTTCAGGAATGTCTAGATATGCTAAATTTATGAAAGATCTAATCACGAATAGAAAGAAAATGGAAGAACTCTCGGCTGTTACTATGAATGCTAATTGTTCAGCAGTGCTGTTGAATAAGATACCAGAAAAACTATCTGATCCAGGAAGTTTCACAATTCCATGTTTTCTGGGTAGTCTTAGTTCAATAGAAGCATTGGCAAACTTAGGTGCTAGTATAAATTTAATGCCGTTTCCACTATACACTAAACTAGACCTTGGAGAATTGAAACCAACAAGAATAAGCATACAACTAGCCAATAGATCAATAAAATATCCTAGAGGGATAATGGAGAATATGCTAGTTAAAGTTGGTACTTTAGTATTTCCAGTAGATTTTGTTGTTCTGGACATGGAAGAAGATTCTCAAGTTCCTCTCATATTCGGAAGACCATTCTTAAACACGGCTAAAGCAATGATAGACGTGTTCAGTAAGAAATTGACCCTAAGTATAGAGGACGAGAGTGTTACCTTTTCAGTTGATAGAGCAATGCAACAATCGCAATCTGCAGATGATACATGTTATTATATTCAAACTATAGATTCACATGCATAATTGTTGGAAGAATTTCCAGAATTACAAGGAACAGGAGAATGTTCTTTAGGAGAAGGAACTGAACAAATTGATGAAGCTGAAATGTTAGCTACACTAATAGCTAATGGATATGAACCAACAACAGAAGAAATTCAAATGCTAAAAGAAGAAGACAGATATCGATATAAATCATCGATAGAAGAACCACCGACATTAGAGTTAAAGCCACTTCCAAACTTTTGGAATACGCTTATTTACATGGTGAATCTGAATTACCTGTAATAATATCGTCTTCTCTTACTAAAAATGAGAAATCTCAACTCATTTCTGTGTTGAAAGCTCATAAACCAGCCATTGCATGGAAGATTCATGATATTAAAGGAATAAGTCCTTCGTATTGCACACATAAAATACTTATGGAAGAAGGTCATAAAACGTATGTGCAACGCCAACGAAGACTAAATCCTAATATGCAAGATGTTGTTAAAAAAGAAATAATTAAACTGCTAGATGCAGGTTTAATTTATCCAATTTTTGATAGTCCATGGGTAAGCCCAGTTCAATGCGTGCCTAAGAAGGGTGGCATGACTGTCATTACAAATGAAAAAAATGAGCTTATTCCTACTAGGACTATAACAGGATGGCGTGTGTGTATTGATTATAGAAAATTAAATGATGCCACCAGAAAAGATCACTTTCCCTTACCTTTCATTGATCAAATGTTGGAAAGATTAGCCGGAAATAGTTACTATTATTTTCTTGATGGTTTTTCCGGATATTTTCAAATTCCAATAGCACCCGAAGATCAAGAGAAAACCACATTCACGTGCCCTTATGGTACTTTTGCTTACAAACGCATGCCATTTGGACTTTGCAACGCCCCTGCAACCTTTCAAAGGTGCATGATGGCGATTTTTCACGACATGATAGAAGAATGCATGGAAGTTTTCATGGATGAATTTTCAGTCTTCGGTGATACATTTGAAACATGTCTAGCTAATCTGGAACGAATGCTGATTAGATGCGAACAATCAAATCTAGTACTTAATTGGGAGAAATGACATTTCATGGTTAAAGAAGGCATCGTTCTTGGACATAAAATTTCAAAAGAAGGAATTGAAGTAGATAGAGCTAAAGTAGATGTAATTGCTAAACTTCCACATCCCACCAATGTTAGAGGAGTTAGGAGTTTTCTAGGGCATGTCGGTTTTTACCGACGTTTCATAAAAGACTTTTCTAAAATTGCCACTCCTATGAATAAACTCCTAGAAAAGGATGCTCCATTCATCTTTTCAGATGAGTGTATCAAATCTTTTAATATTCTTAAAGAAAAACTTACTAATGCGCCGATCATGATAACACCAAATTGGAATCTACCGTTTGAACTAATGTGCGATGCAAGTGATTTTGCAATGGTAGCCGTTTTAGGACAAAGGATTGAAAAACGATTTCAACCTATATAGTATCCTAGTAAGACGTTACAAGGAGCACAAACAAATAATACAACTACTGAAAAAGAACTCCTTGCTATTGTCTTTGCTTTTGACAAATTTCGTTCATATCTCGTTCTAGCAAAAACGGTGGTCTATACCGACCATTCTGCTCTTAGATACATATTTTCGAAACAAGATGCCAAACCAAGATTAATCCGTTGGATCTTACTCTTACAAGAATTCGATATTGAAATCCGAGATAAAAGAGGAGCAGAAAATCTCGCCGCTGATCATCTTTCTCGTCTTAAAAATCCTGAATTAGAAGTTCTAAATGAATCGGCCATACAAGACAACTTTCCTAATGAATATCTATTGAAGATAGATTATAATGAAATACCATGATTTGCAGACTATGCAAACTACTTAGTATGTGGATTCCTTGAAAAAGGATTATCGTACCAAAAACGAAAGAAATTCTTCAGTGATATAAAACACTATTTTTGGGAAGATTCACATCTGTTTAAAAGCTGTCCTGATGGAATAATACGCCGATGTGTATTCGGAGATGAAGCTAGTAAAATTTTAAACCATTGTCACACAGGACCAACAGGAGGGCACTATGGGCCTCAACTAACAGCAAGAAAAGTTTATGATGCTGGATTCTATTGGCCTACAATTTACAAAGACGCACACCTTCTTTGCAAATCCTGTGATGCTTGTCAAAGGGCCGGAAAAATAAGTCAACGTGATGAAATGCCACAAAATGTCATTCAAGTATGCGAAGTATTTGACATTTGGGGTATTGACTTTATGGGTCCATTTCCAAAATCTCATAATAATCTCTATATTCTCGTAGCCATTGATTATGTATCTAAATGGGCGGAATCACAAGCTCTCTCAACTAACGATGCACGAGTTGTAGTCAACTTTTTAAAACGTCTTTTTGCAAGGTTTGGAACACCGAAAGCTTTAATAAGTGATCGGGGAACTCATTTCTGTAATAATCAACTTGAGAAAGTTCTTAAAAGATATGGAGTAACTCATAAAATCTCCACCGCATATCATCCACAAACAAGTGGACAAGTTGAAAATACCAACTGAGCTTTAAAACGTATTCTAGAGAAAACCGTAGGATCAAATCCGAAGGAATGGTCCATTAAATTGGAGGATGCACTCTGGGCTTTTAGAACAGCCTACAAAACTCCAATTAGAACCACACCTTTTAGACTTGTTTATGGAAAAGCATGTCATCTTCCAGTAGAAATTGAACACAAAGCATTTTGGGCTTTGAAGACATATAATCTTGATTTACATGAAGCCGGACATCTACGGTTAAGTCAACTAAACGAATTAGAAGAATTAAGACATGAAGCATACGAAAATTCATTAATCTATAAAGAAAGAACGAAGAAATGGCATGATAAAAGAATCAGAAGTTTAAAACAATTTAAAGAAGGAGACAGAGTTCTTCTTTTCAATTCACGATTCAAGCTATTTCCTGAAAAATTGAAATCAAGATGGTCTGGACCATTCATAGTCAAAGGAGTTTTCCCATACGGAACGATAGAATTAATAAATTCAAATGGAATTGAATTTAAAGTTAATGGTCACAGAGTTAAACATTACATAGATAGTCCAATGGAAGTTGACAATGAAGTTAATCACAATTTCGATACCACAGCTAACTAAGTGTGGGGAGAATCAAGTCTTTTAAAGGATAATATGTATTTATGTTAGAGTTAGATTTTCTGTTTTCGTGTAGTTCTCGAAAATGGAACCCGAATGGTCTTTCCCTAGCAGTCCCTAAAGAACTAGTCTTCTCCCCCCATTCTGAATTTTTATTTTTTTTAGGTTTTTACGAAATGAAGACTTCCTGTGAACTAAACCATGGTCTAATGCAACACGCTTTGATCACTAAACGTAATAATGACACACTTCCGAGTGAAATAGTATCAGTAATCAGAGAAAGATTGGACGGAGTAAGAAAAGAATCCAGATGCGAAGATAATAAGTTACAATTTGGTAAAGGAAAATCAAAATCCGCAGCGAAAAGAAGAGCACGACACCTAGAAAGATGTCACAAATGAGAAAAATGGTCACATGGAAGTAAATGTTCAAATAATCAAACCTATTCAAACACTGAATTTATTACTTTATGCAGAGACGGACCGTTCATATGTTTAGAAGAAAAAACACTGAATGCTCGAGGTTACGTCTATGTAGCCATGGAAAATCAATTAAACCGACTATCTTATGAATGGGATAGATCATATAACTAAGAATACTATATCACATGTAAGTCTGTACAGTTTTTATTTTTTTATTTTTATTTTTAACATTTTGATAATAAACGCTAATTTGTTCGCTATAAAGTATTAAATTGGTATTGAATAAAATTAGGTTTGGCGACCGAAATTATTGATATCATACAAAAATTTATTACATCACGGCGAAATTTAACGTTTATTCTTAAGGTATAAATATCTTTAATCAATCAACCCAAAATATTTCAAAAATTCGTCATGAGTTAAATTAGGTCATGGAACCGAAATTACTTTACCGAAAAGAGGGGCGCATGTTTTTGATAATATTTGACTGATTAAAGTGGGATAAAAGCCAAAAAGATTTTTAATTTTATTTTTACCATGTTTTAAAATTAATATAAAATCTTAAATTAATATTGTGCAATTTTTAAAATTAATATATTTAAAATTGTAAATATTTGAAAAATTAATATTTTTAAGTTTGTATGTATAACAACAAAAATATAATATAAGTTTGGTGTGAATTTATAATATGAATTTTTAAATTAAGTTTGGTGTGAATTTTTAATTTTTAAAATATGAATTTTTAATTTTATGCATTTTTAATTTAAGTTTGGCTTGAATTTAAAAACAAAAATTTACTTTATTTCGCTAAGTTAAAAATATGATTTTTAAAATTCGTCGTAAGTTGAAGACTAGGTCTTTGAACCGAAATTGCTTTACCCGAGGGAGGGACGAGAACTTTTATTATCATTATTTTTAATTTTATTGAATTAAAGTATGCCAAAAACATAAAAAAAAAAAAAAAAAAAAAAACCCAAAAATCTTAGCTTTTAAAACAATCGCTACAAAAAGACAAATTTTAAAATTTTGTCGAGGGACGGACTAGGACATCGATCCGAAACGACCTCGTCCTAAAACAAAGGAAAACAAAATTTTAAATTTATTTTATATTTGTTTTATAAGTAAGGATTATTATTTAAAAAAAAAATGGCCGCGACTCGCGGAGTTTGAAGAACAAATTCACCGCAAGTCGCGGAGAGACCAAATTACAGAAAAAAAATAAAAGGCCGAACAGATCAGTTGCACACTCCACACCCACAAAATACTGCGAAATACACACACAAACACATCTCAAATTCGTAATTTTGGGCCGTTTTTCATCAAATCTTTTACTAAAATCATGTTGAGAAGGATGCTATCAAGGAATTACTCAAGAAAAACGGTAAATTTCTACACCTAAACACCATTTAATCCGAAAATTAGTGTTCTTGAGCAATTTTTTTTTACCCAATTCGATTTTGATACTTTTTAGTGTAATTATGCTTAAATTGCTTGTGTATTATGCTTGTATAACCTAGATTGATGCTATTTAACATGATTAGAAGCCTTAAACTTCAAATTTTGAGTAATCTAGGGTTTGTGTTCTTGAGCAAATTTGGGGCTTTTTGATATAAACAGGTTATGGCCGATTTTTGTTATGAATTGTTGCTAAATTAAGTAGTGTAACATGTTTAGGTAGTTAAATGATCCAAACTTTGAGCCTAAACATGATTTTGAGAATTAAAGTGGACTTTTTCAAGTCTAAAATTCATGAACTTGATTTTTGGAAAATAATGCCATTTGAAACTTGTTTAATTGCTAGTAATGATTATTTTGACATGTTATTTGAGTTGAATGCTTATGAACTTGGTGATCATTTTCGTATATGCTTATTTGAAAAAGTGTAGATTTGATAAAAATATGAAAATGAGCATAAGTTTGATATAAATTGGACATGTCATTGTAATTATTTTGATTGATGATTTTGCTGACACTAATGCATATTTGGATGCACAAAAATTGTGTTTGATGTGTTTTGCAGACTGAAAGGGGTAAATCTTCATCCCAAGCTCGCAATGCTCCTCCTGAGAATGCGGAACAACAGGATGTTGATAGCTATTATAAAAAAGATATACCTCATCCAGTTATGACATTTTCAGATATGCACTTGGAAGATTTGCACCCGAACTTGAGATTTGACAGACGTTGGATAGATTATCCAAAATACCAAAGGGGTTTGTATACTCTTCATTCTAAAGCTGTTGAAGTACCTAGGGTAATAGAATGGGCACCGTTAGAAGCTGTAGAATTACCCGGGCCAATTAGGGAATTACTTACACAGAGGTATGGTAATTCTACTTTTAACGATTGGGTACGTTTATTCAACATGCGTAGACCTGTATATAAAGTATGGTGTGAAGAATTATTGTGTAGTATAGAAATAAATGATCGGGTAGTTAGTTTAACCGATCGATCTTTTATTAGATTTTTGTTAGGAGGTTTGATGCGCCACATGTCTTTACTAGACATGGCTCAGGGTTTACGTATATATACGCCTGAGGAGTTAGCATCTGCCGATTGTAGAGGGTTGATACTAAATGGTAGAAAGATAGACGTAAATTTTGATACGCATGGTGTATGGAGTCAAATGACTAGCCATCACTGATTTAAAGGGAGAAATTACTCTTATTTGGATATAGATAGAGCAGAGTTAAGAGTAATTCATAGGTTTTTAGCCAATTCTATTACACAACGAGGTAAGAACAAGGAAAAGGTAAATGAACGGGATTTGTTTTACCACATGTGTATTCGAGACCCACAAAGCGCTGTAAGTATACCTTATTGTGTGGGTTATTATTTATCAGCTATGGTTAGGGGGATGAGACCGCATAGCATAATAGGAGGTGGTATATTTATTACTTTGATTGCTGAATATCTCGGTGTGGATATAAGTCGGGGGGGATTATTAGTCGAAGAACCAGAACCCCGCGATACAATAGGTTTAAATGTATACCATGGTGCGAAGGTTTTGAAGAGGCGAAATAATGCCGCAGTACAATACCATGGTAGACATCCACAGGTTGAGAGAAACCAACAGCCAGGTAATGTAGGAGGAGGAAATGAAATGACAGAAATGCAAAGGTTTATAGCTTCACAAGAGTATAAAAATGCTAGACATCGAGCATTTGAAGATTGGCAAGTTCATCAAAACCAAATCATAGCTCATTGCCAACATGTAGGTAGAAACTATATTCCTACTCCATCGCCCGTATTTCCTCCCTGGTCTATAGAGATCCAACCACCGTATCCTACATATAACCCAGCCGAAGCATTTTATAACACATATGGTTATGCATGGAACCCCTACTGGTATCAGTATCATCCCTAGTCTACTTAGTTTTATTTATTTTATAATTTGTAATGTTGATACATTTAATACTTATGTTGGAATTGTATTAGTTTTTATAATTTACAAATTTTTATTTTTAGATTTTAATAATGTTTGAATGTGGGGTAATATACCAAACTTCAAAAATATGTATATATGTTTGCAGTTTATCTTATGTACACAACAGGGTAAAACAACACATTTTCAAAGACTGGCATTAAGTTCAGCAAAAGCAACTAATTTTGACGACAAGATGCAAAATAAATGTGATATAACAACAAGACGGAATGAACAAATGATATGCACCATTTATCATTCAGCAAACAAACGCCAATATGTTTGGAAACTTTGGTAAAATTTAATCATTTTCACACAAATCACCCTCAATAATTTAAATTGTTACTGATTTCTTGCAAATGAGGGCATTGCAAGATCTTAATTGTGGGAAGGGGTTAAATTCTTTCGAATTTTAAAATTTTTACTTTATACACTTGGTTACCATTAGAAATACTAGTAAAGTAGTAGTTGTATTAGAATCTAGTGCTCTCTGATAATAAAGAACAGCCCTAGTCTTATATACTGACTACCCAATTCTAGTAAAAATTTTCAAAATTTTCAATTAAATGAACTCAAAATCATGTTTATACATATTTATGAACGATAAAACTAGGTTTTAACACCGAAATTTTGTTACCTCGGAAAGGACATAAATTGAGAAACAAACCAAAATGTTAAAATTCATTTAAAATGGAATAGAGGACAATAAAAAGGAAAATAAAAGCCAAGTGTGGGAAAATTTACCAAGATATTTTAAACATATGTCACATATTTCTGTAACAAATAACTGAAAATACTTTTGCTTTGGACTAAACTAAACTGTTTTACCCGATGAAAGAAAACAAGAGATGGATCTACACGATGAATCAATTCCATCATTAAAAGGAAGTAAAGTCTTCCGAAAAAGAAACGCGCTTCTTGATTTAGGTCAGGAAGTTGTCGTCCAGACCAGCTGTAGGTTGACGAAAAATCTAGAAAAGTCATCACTAAAATCAACAGAAAATCCACGGACCTCAGCATAAAACAGGGTCGCCAAGTGGTCAGATTTATCCTAACCATGAGAAGGATTTATCTCGTAAAATGGGGGGGCACCGTGCAAATTAGCTTGATAAGACTAATAAATCAGATCCCCAGAAAGGATCATCTCCTTAAAAGATAAAAAAATCAGCTTTTAAGCCTGATATTACTCAATCCTAGAGATTGACCTTAAAGATAGAGAATTTAAACTCATGGAATTCAATGATATCTAAACTCGAGCTTGAACGAGAAAATATTTTGATCAAAATTACAAATCGATTTGTTTTCTGAAAACCCATTTTCAATGCGTTCATTACCATTGAACGTAAAATCCTAAGAATTCACCTGGAATCCATTAGGTCACCTGAACCAAATCGGGTGTCAACCGTAAGAACGGTGGTTGCATAGCATGGTCGAAGACAGGACCTTGTGCCAGACCAAAAAATCATAAGGGTGAGCTTTACTATTGCTCCTACCAAGGATAGTAATTGCGTCCGACACGTTAAAGACCATAATTAAAAGCATGTCAGGGAACATTGCCTTAACAGTTGCTTGTTCAACGCTTTCCTTTACAACCGGACGGTAGTTTACCGAAAGGTAATATACGGAGCAAGTATACTGGACGTGTTGCTTTCCTAATATAAGGTTAGCAAGTGGGTGACACAAAACCGCAAGTTTTGAGCTAAAATTTTCAAATCTGAAACCCACCAAACCCACAAAAATATTTTACAAACACCGGTGAAGGGTTATTCTGAAAAACTTATCTAGGGTAAAAGCTAGATTAAAATTTTCATAAGATCAAATGTTTTCATAAAGATCCAATTTCCTTAATGGATCTAAATTTTATAGTCATGTGGGACTGTAAACCACATCGTTACTACCATTGTTTATACCGCCGTATAGAAATCACTGATGTACAAAGTGTGAAGAATAAAGAAGTGATTCTAGTATTTCAGGACTATATTTCTTGAGAACAAGCAACGCTCAAGTGTGGGAATATTTGATAATGCTAAAAACGAACATATATTTCATAGCATTATTCCTCAAGAAAGACAAGCTTTTAGTTGCAATTGTTCAATTTAAAAGTAATATTCGTTTAAATAATAAAAGGTGAAGATAAAAGACAGATTCGACGAATTGAAGACGCAAAGGTCCAAAAAGCTCAAAAGTACAAAATACAATCAAAGTGGTTCCAATTATTGATAAGAAACGTCTCGAAATTACAAGAGTACAAGATTCAAAACGCAAAGTACAAGATATTAAATTGTACGCAAGGACGTTCGAAAATCCGGAATCGGGACATGAGTAAACTCTCAACGCTCGACGCAACAGACTAAAAATTACGAGTCAACTATGCACATAAATATAATATAATATTTAAATAATTCTTAAAATTATTTATATATTATATTTATATTAAAAATCCGTCGGCAAACAAAGAGCCAAAGCTGGGTGAGCTGTAATTTCAAACTCCACGAGTTGCGGAGTTTGAAGGCAAAAAATTACGCGACTCGCGGAGCTTCCCTGGACTAAAATCCCTATAAAAACCAACGCAGTTCGATCGTTTTTAATATCCGTATATATCAATCTCTCTATATCTATACGTAATATTTATTTATAATTTATATTTTAATTTTAATTTTAATTTTAAATCCTAATAATAAGGGTATGTTAGCGAATGTTATAAGGGTGTAAGTCGAAATTCTGTCCGTGTAACGCTACGCTATTTTTAATCATTGTAAGTTATGTTCAACCTTTTTACATTAATGTCTCGTAGCTAAGTTATTATTATGCTTATTTAATCCGAAGTAATCATGATGTTGGGCTAAAAATATTAAAATTGGGTAATTGGGCTTTGTACCATAATTGGGGTTTGGACAAAAGAACGACACTTGTGAAAATTAGACTATGGGCTATTAATGGGCTTTATATTTGTTTAACTAAATGATAGTTTGTTAATTTTAATATAAAGATTTACAATTGGACGTCCCTATAAATAACCATATACACTCAATCGGACACGATGGGCGGGGTATTTATATGTACGAATAATCGTTCATTTAACCGGACACGGGAATGGATTAATAGCCACTAGAATTATTAAAATAGGGGTGAAATTATGTACAAGGACACTTGGCATAATTATTAACAAAGTATTAAAACCTTGGGTTACACTCAGTCGACATCCTGGTGTAATTATTAAACAAAGTATTAAAATCTTGTTACAGTTTAAGTCCCCAATTAGTTAGAATATTTGACTTCGGGTATAAGGATAATTTGACGAGGACACTCGCACTTCATATTTATGACTGATGGACTGTTATGGACAAAAACCAGACGGACATATTAAATAATCCAGGACAAAGGACAATTAACCCATGGGCATAAAACTAAAATCAACACGTCAAACATCATGATTACGAAAGTTTAAATAAGCATAATTCTTTTATTTCATATTTAATTTCCTTTATTTTATATTTAATTGCACTTCTAATTATCGCATTTTTATTTATTGTTATTGTATTTAATTGCACTTTTAATTATCGTACTTTTTAATTATCGTAAGTTTATTTTATTGCACTTTTATTTATCGCAATTTCATTATTGTTATTTACTTTACGCTTTAAATTAAGTCTTTTATTTATTTAATATTTTTACATTTTGTTTTAACTGCAACTAACGTTTTAAAATCGACAAACCGGTCATTAAACGGTAAAAACCCCCCTTTATAATAATAATATTACTTATATATATTTGTATTTTTATAAATTTAAACTAATATAGCGTTAAGCTTTGTGAAAAAGATTCCCTGTGGAACGAACCGGACTTACTAAAAACTACACTACTGTACGATTAGGTACACTGCCTATAAGTGTTGTAGCAAGGTTTAAGTATATCCATTCAATAAATAAATAAATATCTTGTGTAAAATTGTATCGTATTTAATAGTATTTCCTTGTAAAATTTAATAGTATTTTATACCCCTTAGCTTTAACTATCATACCTACCCGTTAAGTTCATACTTAATAGCTAATATACAATTCAACTACTACAATTCCATATGAAAAACTAATTATAATAATATATCACATACAAATATTCTTCAAACTTATAACTTCGCTATATTACATATAACATGAAATATAGTACACTATGATACAGGACAATTTGAAGATAAATCTAGTTAATACGCAAGTTGTTCAGCAAAGGAAATAAAGACACGTAATTCATAAGTCCAGAAACAAGTCATGCATTCTGGTTTTACTAAGACGACTTCCCATCCTTGGTCTTGTGGAAAATAACCGTTATGACCATTGGCTAGGCAGCATGTTGTAATGTCGTCAAAAGGACGAGGGTTTCGTAATGTCCAACAGCCCCGAAATAATCTAAAATCCTTGTTTCTCACCCCAACTACTGAATCCGTCACTTGTGGGAAAGTTTTATTTAAAAGCTGCAATCCGATGTTCTTTTTCTCACTTTGGTAAGAAGCGAACATCACTAACACGTAAGCATAACATGCTTCTTTATGTTGCATGTTAGAAGCTCTTTCTAATTCACGAAATCCTATGTTGGGATATGTTGAGTCAAAATAGGTTCTTAACCCGTAGCGTAAAATTGCATTTGGGTTCCCCGCATTTAACGCTTTAAAGAAAACACGGCGTAACTTAAAGTCTCCCCAATGTGATATACCCCACCTATCAAAGGAAAGCCTTTTATAAACTAAGGCATTTTTGGAAAGTCTTTCAAATGTTTGACAAGTTAATTTTGCCATAACTAAATGTGCTGATGAATTCTGAACGACTCTAGACAAGATTTCCTCAATCATATCCTCTGGTAGGTCTTCTAAAATATTCGGTTGTCTACCCTTAACGTCCATTTTGTTTTTATACTGTAAAATAGACAAGGATTAGATTCGTAATAACAAATAATACAAGCAATTTTTACATAGGACATAAAAGTATAAGCACACTACAATACATTTTACACAACATGCTCACACCCCTCTAATCTGAATCACTGGTTTCTTCTTCTTCGGACTTGGTTCTTTTTCCTAATCTTCTAGGGATATATGATGTTCCTTTAATATGAGTCGTCATTTTCCACATTGGTTTAGAAAAACCTGGTGGTTTAGCGGTTCCCGGGTTATTGTCACGATATTGAAAATACGGGTGTTGATGGTACATATAAAGTTCAACGGGGTCGGAATCAGATTTCTCTATTTTGATGCCTTTTTCCTTATTATTTTCTTTTGCCTCATTAAATTGGATCGGGGTAATTTCTATAACATCATCGGAATCCTCATCAGGATCCGATTCATCGAAAAATTGGTAATTTTCCCAATATTTTGCTTCCTTAGCGGAAACACCATTGACCATTATTAACTTTGGTCCATTGGTTGAGGATTTTCTTTTATTTGACCGGTTTTCTGTGGTTCCTACTATTCCCCCTCCAGAACCTCTTTTTCTTCCAGTTCCTCTTCTTCTGGTTCCTCTTCTTCCGGTTCCTCTTCTTTCGGTTCCGTTTCCTCTTCTTTCGGTTCTCCGGGAACTTGTAAATCTTGCCAATATATATTCGACTCTTCGTTATTATTAGGTGAGTCAATGGGATTTGTGCTAGAGGTAGACATCTATCACACAATATCAAACATGTTAAGAGATTAATATATTACATAATATTTACATGTTAATAATATATAGTTTCCAACAAAAATGTTAAGCAATCATTTTTAAAGAAAACACGGTCGAAGTCCAGACTCACTAATGCATCCTAACAAACTCGATACTAATGCAAATTTTCTGGTTCTCTAAGACCAACGCTCGGATACCAACTGAAATGTCCCGTTCATATTGATTATAAACGTTCCATATTAATTGATTTTGTTGCGAAGTTTTAACCTCTATATGAGACGTTTTTCAAAGACTGCATTCATTTTTAAAACAACCATAACCTTTATTTTATCGATAAAGGTTTTAAAAATGTTACGTAGATTATCAAATAATGATAATCAAAAATATACTGTTTACACACGACCATTACATAATGGTTTACAATAGAAATATATTACATTGACATATGTTTCTTGAATGCGGTTTCTACACAATATCATACAAACATGGACTCCAAATCTTGTCCTTATTTTAGTATGCAACAGCGGAAGCTCTTAGTATTCACCTGAGAATAAACATGCTTTAAACGTCAACAAAAATGTTGGTGAGTTATAGGTTTAACCTATATATATCAAATCGTAACAATAGACCACAAGATTTCATATTTCAATACACATCCCATACATAGAGATAAAAATCATTCATATGGTGAACACCTGGTAACCGACATTAACAAGATGCATATATAAGAATATCCCCATCATTCCGGGACACCCTTCGGATATGATATAAATTTCAATGTAGTAAAGCATCCGGTAATTTGGATGGGGTTTGTTAGGTCCAATAGATCTATCTTTAGGATTCGCGTCAATTAGGGAGTATGTTCCCTAATTCTTAGATTACCAGACTTAATAAAAAGGGGCATATTGGATTTCGATAATTCAACCATAGAATATAGTTTCACGTACTTGTGTCTATTTTGTAAATCATTTATAAAACCTGTATGTATTCTCATCCCAAAAATATTAGATTTTAAAAGTGGGACTACAACTCACTTTCACAGATATTTTCTTCCTCGGAAATAAGACTTGGCCACGGATCGATTCACGAACCTATACAAATATGTACATATATACCAAAGTATGATCAAAATATAATTACAACCATTTTTATTATGTTTTAAAGATTTGAGTGTATTAAGTCAGCTGTCCTCGTTAGTAACCTACAACTAGTTGTCCACAGTTAGATGTACAGAAATAAATCGATATATATTATCTTAAATCAATTCACGACCCAGTGTATACTCGTCTCAGGCTAAATCACAACTCAAAGTATATATATTTTTGGAATCAACCTAAACCCTGTATAGCTAACTCCAACATTACTGCATATAGAGTGTCTATGGTTGTTCCAAATAATATATATACATGGGTCGATATGATATGTCAAAACATTTGCATACGTGTCTATGGTATCCCAAGATTACATAATATATTAGAATACATGTATAATACAATATAAATTAGCTAGGATATGATTTGTATAGATTTGTTAAACATTTCCCGTAGCTAAAAAGATCAAAAATATCCAATCTTGTTTTACCCATAACTTCTTCATTTTAAATCTGTTTTGAGTGAATCAAATTGCTATGGTTTCATATTGAACTATAATTTAAGAATCCAATCAGAAAAATTATAGGCTTATAGTCGGAAATTTAAGTTACATGCCAATTACTAAAGAGGTAGTCTTTTCCGTCGAAAGAACGACATCTTGATGACCATTTTGAAAAACATACTTTCACTTTGAATTTAACCAAGATTTTTGGATATAGTTTCACGTTCATATGAAAAATCATTTTCCCAGAAGAACAACTTTTAAATCAAAGTTTATCATAGTTTTTAATTATCCAAACCAAAACAGCCCCCGGTTTCACTATGACGGCGTATATCCGATTTTATGGTGTTCATCGTGTTTCCAGGTTTTAAATCCTTAAGTTTGCATATCATATAGATATAGAACATGTGTTTAGTTGATTTTAAAAGTCAAGTTATAAGGAATAAGTTTTGTTTGCGAACAAGTTTAGAATTAACTAAACTATGTTCTAGTGATTACAAGTTTAAACCTTCGAATAAGATAGCTTTATATATATGAATCGAATGATGTTATGAACATCATTACTACCTCAAGTTTTCTGGATAAAACTACTGGAAATTAGGAAAATGGATCTAGCTTCAAAGGATCCTTGGATGGCTTGAAAATTCTTGAAGCAGAATCATGACACGAAAACAGTTCAAGTAAGATTTTCACTCGAAATAAGATTGTTATAGTTGTAGAAATTGAATCAAAGTTAGAATATGAATATTGCCTTGAATTATAAAGATAACCTAATGTAAATAACAAAGGTTCCTTGATCTTAGATGATTACTTGGAATGGATTAGAAAACTTGGAAGTAGACTTGCAAACTTGGAAGTATTCTTGATTTTTATGAAACTATACTTATGGAATTTATGAAGAACACTTAGAACTTGAAGATGAAACTTGAGAGAGATCAATTAGATGAAGAAAATTGAAGAATGAAAGTGTTTATAGATGGTTTTGGTCGTTGGTATATGGATTAGATATAAAGGATATGTAATCTTGTTTTCATGTAAATAAGTCATGAATGATTACTAATATTTTTGTAATTTTATGAGATATTTCATGCTAGTTGCCAAATGATGGTTCCAACATGTATTAGGTGACTCACATGGGCTACTAAGAGCTGATCATTGGAGTGTATATACCAATAGTACATACATCTAAAAGCTGTGTATTGTACGAGTACGAATACGGGTGCATACGAGTAGAATTGTTGATGAAACTGAACGAGGATGTAATTGTAAGCATTTTTATTAATTAGAAGTACTTTGTTATGTTTCTTGAAGTCTTTCAAAAGTGTAAGAATACATATCAAAACACAACATGTATATACATTCTAATGGAGTAGTTAAGTCTTCGTTAGTCGTTACATGTAAGTGTTGTTTTGAAACCTTTAAGTTAACGATCTCAATTAATGTTGTTAACCCAATGTTTATTATATCAAATGAGATGTTAAATTATTATATTATCATGATATTATGATGTATGAATATCTCTTAATATGATATATATACATTAAAATATCGTTACAACGATAATCGTTACATATAAGTCTCGTTTCGTAATTCTTGAGTTAGTATTCTTGTTTTTACATATGTAGTTCATTGTTAACACACTTAATGATATATTTAAATATCATTTTATCATGTTAAATATAGTGTATCAATATCTTAATATGATACATATATATTTAGTAGACGTTATCATAACGATAATCGTTATATATATCATTTCGAGTTTCTTAACTTAGTAATCTCATTTCTTATGTATATCACACATTGTTAATATAATTAGTGAGATACTTACTCATCATAATCTCATGTCAACCATATATATATGTCTATATATACCACAACATGTAGTTTTTACAATTTTGTAACGTTCGTGAATCGCCGGTCAACTTGGGTGATCAATTGTCTATATGAAACTTATTTCATTTAATCAAGTCTTAACAAGTTTGATTACTTAACATGTTGGAAACATTTAGTCAAGTAAATATCAATCTCAATTAATATATATAAACATGGAAAAGTTCGGGTCACTACAGTACCTACCCGTTAAATAAATTTCGTCCCGAAATTTTAAGCTGTTGAAGGTGTTGACGAATCTTCTGGAGATAGATGCGGGTATTTCTTCTTCATCTGATCTTCACGCTCCCAGGTGAACTCGAGTCCTCTACGAGCATTCCATCAAACCTTAACAATCGGTATCTTGTTTTGCTTAAGTCTCTTAACCTCACAATCCATTATTTCGACGGGTTCTTCAATGAATTGCAGTTTTTCATTGATTTGGATTTCGTCCAATAGAATAGTGAGATCTTCTTTAGCAAAACATTTCTTCAAATTCGAGACGTGGAAAGTGTTATGTACAGCCGCGAGTTGTTGAGGTAGCTCCCGTTGGTAAGCTACTGGTCCGACACGATCTATAATCTTGAATGGTCCAATGTACCTTGGATTTAGTTTCCCCCGTTTACCAAATCGAACAACGCCTTTCCAAGGTGAAACCTTAAGCATGACCATTTCTCCAATTTCAAACTCTATATCTTTTCTTTTACTGTCCGCGTAGCTCTTTTGTCGACTCTGGGCGGTTTTCAATCGTTGTTGAATTTAGATGATTTTCTCGGTAGTTTCTTGTATTATCTCCGGACCCATAATCTGTCTATCCCCCACTTCATTCCAACAAATCAGAGACCTACACTTTCTACCATAAAGTGCCTCAAACGGCGCCATCTCAATACTAGAATGATAACTGTTGTTGTAGGAAAATTCTGCTAACGGTAGGTGTCGATCCCAACTGTTTCCGAAATCAATAACACATGCTCGTAGCATGTCTTCAAGCGTTTGTATCGTCCTTTCGATCTGCCCATCAGGTTATGGATGATAGGCAGTACTCATGTCTAGACGAGTCCCCAATGCTTGTTGCAACGTCTGCCAGAACCTTGAAACAAATCTACCATCCCTATCAGAGATAATAGAGACGGGTATTCCATGTCTGGAGACAACCTCCTTCAAATACAATCGTGTCAACTTCTCCATTTTGTCATCTTCTCTCATTGGCAGGAATTATGCTGACTTGGTGAGACAATCAACTATTACCCAAATAGTATCATAACCACTTGCAGTCCTTGGCAATTTAGTAATGAAATCCATGGTAATGTTTTCCCATTTCCATTCCGGGATTTCAGGTTGTTGTAGTAGACCTGATGGTTTCTGATGTTCAGCTTTGACCTTAGAACACGTCAAATATTCTCCTACATATTTAGCAATATCAGCTTTCATACCAGGCCACCAAAAGTGTTTCTTGAGATCTTTATACATCTTCCCCGCTCCGGGATGTATTGAATATCTGGTTTTATGTGCTTCTTGAAGTACCATTTCTCTCACATCTCCAAACCTTGGTACCCAAATTCTATGAGCCCTATATCGGGTTCCGTCTTCTCGAAAATTAAGATATTTCTCTGATCCTTTGGGTATCTCATTCTTCAACTTTCCTTCTTTTACAACCCCCTGTTGCGCCTCCTTTATTTGAGTAGTAAGGTTAGTACGAATAATTATATTCATAGCTTTTACCCGTATAGGTTCTCTGTCCTTTCTACTCAAAGCGTCGGCTACCACATTCGCCTTCCCAGGGTGGTATCGAATCTCAAAATCATAATCATTCAACAGTTCAATCCACCTGCGTTGTCTCATATTCAGTTGCTTCGAATTAAATATATGTTGGAGACTTTTGTGTTCGGTATATATAACACTTTTGACTCCATATAAATAATGCCTCCAAGTCTTTAATGCAAAAACAACAGCACCCAATTCCAAATCCTGAGTTGTATAATTTTGCTCGTGAATCTTCAATTGTCTAGACGCATAAGCAATCACCTTCGTTCGTTGCATTAATACACAACCGAGATGCGTCACAATAAATCACAAAATCATCATTCCCTTCAGGCAATGACAATATAGGTGCCATAGTTAGCTTTTTATTCAATAACTGAAATGCCTTCTCTTGTTCATCCTTCCATTCAAATTTCTTCCCTTTATACGTTAATGCAATCAAGGGTTTTGCTATTTTGGAGAAATCTTGGATGAATCTTCTGTAGTAACCAGCCAATCCTAAAAATTGACGTATATGCTTCGGAGTTTTTGGGGTTTCCCACTTTTCAACGGTTTCGATCTTTGCCGGGTCCACCTGGATACCTTCTTTGTTCACTATGTGACCGAGGAATTGAACTTCTTCCAATCAAAATGCACACTTTGAAAACTTAGCGTACAGTTTTTCTTTCCTCAATACTTCTAGCAATTTTCTCAAATGTTCTTCGTGCTCTTGATCATTCTTTGAGTAAATAAGTATGTCATCGATGAAAACAATGAAAAACTTGTCAAGATATGGCCCACACACTCGGTTCATAAGGTCCATGAACACAGCTGGTGCGTTAGTCAATCCAAACGGCAAAACCATAAACACGTAATAACCATAACGCGTCCTAAAAGCAGTTTTTGGAATATCATCCTCCTTTACTCGCATTTGATGATATCCAGAACGTAAATCGATTTTTGAATAAACTGACGAGCCTTGTAGTTGATCAAATAAGTCGTCAATTCTCGGCAGTGGATAACGGTTTTTGATGGTAAGTTTATTCAACTCTCTGTAGTCAATACACAACCTAAATGTACCATCCTTCTTCTTGACAAAAAAAACAGGAGCTCCCCATGGTGATAGGCTTGGTCGAATGAAACCACGTTCTAATAGTTCTTGCAGTTGGCTTTGCAGTTCTTTCATCTCGCTGGGTGCGAGTCTGTAAGGAGCACGAGCTATTGGTGCAGCTCCTGGTACAAGATCTATTTGAAATTCAACAGATCGATGTGGAGGTAGTCCCGGTAATTCTTTCGGAAATACATCGGGAAATTCTTTTGCGACGGGAACATCATTGATGCTCTTTTCTTCAGTTTGTACTTTCTCGACGTGTGCTAGAACAGCATAGCAACCTTTTCTTATTAGTTTTTGTGCCTTCAAATTACTAATAAGATGTAGCTTCGTGTTGCCCTTTTCTCCGTACACCATTAAGGGTTCTCCTTCTTCTCGTACAATGCGAATTGCAATTTTGTAACATACGATCTTTGCTTTCATCTCCTTCAGCCAGTTCATGCCAACTATTACATCAAAACTCCCTAACTCTAATGGTATCAAATCAATCTTAAATATTTTGCTACCCAGTTTAATTTCTCGATTCCGGCATATATAATCTGCTGAAATTAATTTACCGTTTGCTAATTCGAGTAAAAATTTACTATCCAATGGCGTCAATGGACAACTTAATTTAGCACAAAAATCTCTACTCATATAGCTTCTATCCGCACCCGAATCAAATAAAACGTAAGCAGATTTATTGTCAATAAGAAACGTACCCGTAACAAGCTCCGGGTCTTCCTGTACCTCTGCCGCATTAATATTGAAAACTCTTCCGCGGCCTTGTCCATTCGTGTTCTCTTGGTTCAGGCAATTTCTAATAATGTGGCCCGGTTTTCCACATTTATAACAAACTACATTGGCATAACTTGCTCCGACACTACTTGCTCCGCCATTACTCTTTCCGACACCATTTGTTCCTTTCGTTCTGTTAACCCCTGGTCCGTAGACCTCACACTTCACCACGCTATGATCATTTCTTTTACACTTGTTGCGAAATTTGGTGCAGAACCCCGAGTGATACTTTCCACACCTTTGGCATAGCTGCTTCTGAGTGTTGTTGTTGTTGCGTTTATTATTGTTGTTGGGATGATTGTTGTAGTTGTTGTTGTTGTTGTTGTACCGTTTGTTGTAGTTGCGATTGATGTTGTGATTGTTGGGATAGTTGTTGTTGTTTTGGTGACTCTTATCACCATTTTCCTCCCACTTTCTTTTGACTAGCTTCACGTTGGCCTCTTCGGCCGCCTGTTCTTTAATTCTTCCCTCAATCTGGTTCACTAGTTTGTGAGCCATTCTACATGCCTTTTGTATGGAGGCAGGCTCGTGTGAACTTATATCTTCTTCGATTCTCTCCGGTAACCCTTTCACAAACGCGTCGATCTTCTCTTCCTCATCTTCGAATGCTCTCGGACACAATAGGCACAATTCTGTGAATCGTCTTTCGTACGAAGTAATATCGAATCCCTGTGTTCGTAACCCTCTAAGTTCTGACTTTAGCTTATTGACCTCGGTTCTGGGACGGTACTTCTCGTTCATCAAGTGCTTGAATGCTGACCTCGGTAGCGCGTAAGCAGCATCTTGTCCCACTTGCTCTAGATAGGTATTCCACCATGTTAACGCAATACCTGTGAAGGTATGCGTAGCGTACTTCACTTTGTCTCCTTCAGCACACTTACTTATGGCAAACACCGATTCAACTTTCTCGGTCCACTGTTTCAATCCGATTGGTCCTTCGGTCCCATCAAATTCTGAAGGTTTGCAGGCAGTGAATCCCTTGTAGGAGCATCCTACACAATTTCTTGCGCCGTTAGCTATATTGCTAGATTCAGAGTTATTGTTGGTATGTAGCGCGGCCTGTACTGCGGCTATGTTTGAAGCAAGAAAGGCACGAAATGTGATGACCCGGGAATTTCCGACTAAATTTAAACTTAATCTTTATATGATTTCGATACGATAAGCAAAGTCTGTAATGTTGAGTCTCAAAATTTTTGAACCGTTTACATGAATGCATTTAACCTTTGACCATTCCCGACGATTCACGAACAATGGTGTGTAAACTGATATGTATAAGTTGTTATATTATTATTATTATTATTATTATTATTATTATTATTATTATTATTATTATTATTATTATTATTATTATTATTATTATAACTAATAAAATTATTATTTTCATTTTATTTATTATTATCATTATTAATAATTAAATTTAGTAAGATTATCATTATTGTTGGTATTAATATTGTGATATTATTATTTACCATTACTTGTCACTTTATCAATAATATTACTATTAATAATATTATTAATTGTATTATTAATAATATTAATAGATTTATACTTGGTTATAACCTAAGATTAATTATAATATACAAATAATATATAAACAGATATATATCTATATACTGATAAAAATATACAAATACGTATTTGTAATCAGTAGTATATATTTACATACAAATACATATTATGTACATAACTATATAGGAATCAAATTCAAAAATATATAGATCATTTCCAAACTATACATAATTTGTTCCTGACTCTTAATTCGTACAAATCAGTAGGATGAATCCAAAGATTTGTTATGCTTCACCAACGAAACTATTCTTAAATTTTGTTTCTGTCTGATTTGGTTACACGTCCACTTCAATCAAACAAAAGAATCAAAGATTATCACATATCGTAACAAAATCCGTTGCACGTCAATATCTACTTTCTATATTCTTTTTATCTTTTGTTTCCATCTTCTGAACTTGATTTCCACCGACACTGTAACCAAAATTGTTTCTATCTCCAGTTTGTTAGATATCAAAATCAATCGTACGAATCTGTTTCCAATCTCTATCTACTTTTATTTCTTTGTTTTCTTCCTTCTGGCTAGAATATTTCAGTAGATCACCATAAATCTACAAAACAAAATATGATTAGTTATTGATACGATGTCACTCAATATATGCAAATAATTACATACACATAGCACATAGAGGGAGATAGAGTTATAGAAGTTACATTCATCTATGTTATATACATATATATACATAATACCTACAAGAAATAAAAAACACTAACCCATCGAGCTATGTAGATCAATACTCACAACCAACATCGAAATCATATCTCACTTCTTCTTTCTCTCTCTATTATTTCTTCAACCATCAAAACCATGACCACCATAATCGTTACCATTTAAACCATCGATCACCTACAACAATCGAGTTGTTACATCTTTTAAATACAATCATTAATCACCTCCATTGTTCATCATTATATAATATATAAATGATTACCTTCTTTCCTGCTCGACATCATCCAAAATCATCATCTACACTACAACTACCATTAAAAACCCGTCTAAAATACCACCAATCCACAACACCACATAATGTTCTTGTTTCTGTTTCTTGTATACATTCGAAAGCCATAACCACCATCACTGCAACCATTACTCATTTATAACTGCAAACAAGAGCTACTATTGCTACGCTTATATTTTTTTTATCGATTATGAATGCAACCCAAAACGAAACCCACTTAAACACAACCTTGTATTCCTTTATGTTTTCTTTTCTGTTATAACAGGAACTCTCAAAACCCATTGAAATCATCGACACCCAATTCAAAACCTTCGTTTGTTTTTATTACTCAAGTTTGCTTGCCTTTAATCATTCATATATAAGTGCTACTTTTTCTTTTTGGACAGACACCATGAACCAAATAACCACTGAAAAACCCACGTTGCAAATTATTAATGGATGCCGATCACTTTTCTTTTTTGGACGTCAAGTACAAAGCAAAACCGAACCCCACCTTAATTCCACTAGCGACCTTGCTGCCTTTTCAATTGTTGTTAAACATTAATTAATGATAATGGTTGATGGTTGATACATTTGATTATAAATGAAGTGAAATGTGTGGCTTCTCTTTCTTCTTTTGGTGGACGACAAAAGGGACATATATAATCCCCACTTGTTACTAAAAGATGATGAATTGAGTGGTAAGATCATTACAGCTGGAGTTTCGATCTTATTTTAATACCTGTGAGCCGAGATCTCCTTTAATGTTGGGCCGCTGCTTTACTTAAATTGAGGCGTGATTTTTTGAAGAAATTATGGGTCATATTTGTACTACTATATTTTATATATTTTTTTTTGGCCGAACCTATTTTAACTAAGATTAGTCATGGTTGTAAACTTAGGATTATGATGAAGATGAAGAGATCATGATAATATAGATATAGGATGATGATACTCGTGGTTTATGAATAGATAACATGAAAATACATGATGAATATAACAGTGTACCAGTTATTACAGAAGAACGAGATAGATAGATGGTTAAGAGGGGTGTTGGTTTAGCGAATGGTTGGAGGTTTGAGCCTGGTCACCGGGTTCCTTGTTATTTTTTTTTCGTTTTCAAAGTTGGGCTGCATAATTGGGCCGATACTACTGAATTATTGATTGGGCCAAAAAGTTTATGATAGGAGACTTGAGGATCAGCAGATGCAAGATGAGAGGTTAAATAAACTTGTAGGGGGATTTAAACAAATGGAAACAAACAGAGGGATGGTTAAGTATGAGTTGGTTAAGCGTGAGGTCACGAGTTCGAACCCGGCCAGTGGAAACTATTTTTTTTAAAGCGTTTTTGAGGTAGTTCTAAATTTCAAAAATCATTATTATTAATATTGTTGTTATTATTATTGTTATAATTATTATCATTAGTATTATTATTAATTTGATTATTATTATTACTAGTAGTAAGGTTATTAGTATTACTAACTAAAACTGATTATTATAATTATAGTAAGTAGATTATTACTAATATTATTCTTTCTAATATTATTACCATTACAAAATACTATTATTATTATTATTATTATTATTATTATTATTATTATTATTATTATTATTATTATTATTATTATTATTATTATTATTATTATTATTATTATTATTATTATTATTATTATTATTATTATTATTATTTAGTATTCTTATTAAGATTAATTATTACTAATCTTAGTGATATGATTATTAATAAAGTTAATATTATCATCATTATTGATATTACTAAGTATGATCCTTAAGAAATATTAGTATTATTATGAAATTTATTATTATTATTATTATCATTCTTACTAGTATTATTACAAATAGATTTTTTTCAATAAATATTACATATCACTATATCTTTATTTTTAAAATGATATTAATGAAATTATATATAAATATACCAATTAATATATATATATATATATATATATATATATATATATATATACCAATTAATATATATATATATATATATATATATATATATATATATATATATATATATATATATATATATATATATATATATATATATATATATATATATATTTTAGAAACCTTAATGAAAATTATTATTTTCATAAATAATAGATATTATAATGAATTAGTAAATTACTCTAATAATAAATTTTTCTAACAAAGGATATAGTTTACATCATTGTTAATAATATATAAAAATCTGTTCGATTACGATTATATGTGTTAATATATATACAAATGATATAGGTTCGTGAATTCGAGGCCAACCCTAAATTTTTATTCAATGTCGTCCTATGTATTTTTACTACAAAATACAGTATGGTGAGTTCATTTGATTCCCTTTTACTCTTTACATTTTTGGGACTGAGAATACATGCGCTGTTTTTACAACTACTTTATTAAATGCTTTTGAAATATATTTTGAACTGCGAATACATGAAATACTTTTATAAATGTTTGACGAGATAGACACAAGCAAAACATTCCTCGAATGAATTATTATGCAGACAGAAGTTCTGCGGATTATCATTGAATTATGTGGACATGATAATTGCCACCATTGAATTATGTGGACATGATAATTGCCACCAGTTGATGTGAATGATATATATCGAGAGAATGATTTTGTACACAGGTTATGTGTATGTTATTTTTGTGCACAAGATATGTGTACGGTTACTATGATTTATGAAAATGGTTTCGTACATGAGAAAGATGTACTGTATTTAAAAGATATAGCATGTACATTACAGATGAGTATAGGATTCGGGCCCATTTGTACCATGCAGCATTTAAATCTTGTGGTCTATCAAAATGATTAATTTTTACTGTTTACAATAAACTTATGAACTCACCAACGTTTTGGTTGACACTTGAAAGCATGTTTATTCTCAGGTATGAAAGAAACCTCCCGCTGTGCATTTGCTCATTTTAAAGACATTACATGAAGTCGAACATGGCATATAGAAGTCAGTTCATCGCGATGGTACCATATGTTATTGTATTTGTTCGGAAGATTTTGGATGGGGTATGACATGTGGTATCAGAGCGGTGGTCTTAGCGAACCAGGTCTTGCATTAGTGTATCTAACTGATAGTTGTTAGGATGCATTAGTGAGTCTGGACTTCGACCGTGTCTGCATGTCAAAAGTTTTGCTTATCATTTTTGTCGGAAATTGCCTGCTTATCATTCTTAGTATAGACACATCTTATTGAATTGATTGCATGAATAGTGTATAGACAAAATTCATGTCTTAGCGTATCTGCTAATTCAAATCTTAGCGTATCTGTTATTGTAGATTTTGCCTGACAGCTTCCGTAGATTCCTCCGTAACTTATGGGATTTGAGTATTATATATGAATATGTAAATTATGTAATACAGAGTACTAATCTACATCCTATAATCTACTTCTTATCGAAATCCTTCATCTGATCGTACTAGATGAATCCCTCAACCAGTTCAAGTCCCTCAGATTTCGATAACTATTCCGATAGTTATTCCGACAGTTATTCCGATATGGATTTCCACTCTAACTCCGAAAGTAGTATAACCAGAATGAATCAACCAATAAATCATCCTCAATTCATCTGATGGGTTCGTAGTCGACTTAATCCATGGAGATGCGAAGAAGGCGATCCTTTCCATCAACCAAATTCACCTCTTGGTGAAGAACCTGAAGCACTTACCGGCGAACCTGCCCGAAACACCATTTTCACACTCATTTCCAGGATACCACGCAATGATAATATGATATCAAAAATTCTAAACCTTATTCATTCACACGTTCCTACCGAAAATCATTCTGGAGTAATAAGTCAACGAGCTTCATGCCCGAGTTGTAGCCTTGGAAAGTATGGTGCAAAACATACCAGCTTCAGCAACATCACCGGCACCAACAGCACCAGTACCATCAATAATCCATGCCTCGATGTCTTATTCTATACCTCGTGTATAATCATCGTTCTACATCATTTATCTTCATTCGACATGGTGATTATGTAATCTCTAAAGTTTTGGAGATTATTCATTTCAGTTTCAACCGAAAATCAGATGAGATTAATATTATATTAACTCATTAAATCCATGATTACATCTGAAGAAAATATATATGTATATATGTTTTCATAAAGATTGTAATTAAAAATTCTTTCGTACAAAGTGTTAATTGTGAAAATATTTTAACGGGTAGGTAATACCCGAGGAATATTCAGATTTCACATTAATAGGTTACACTGTACATTCTTCGAAGCTGATTCAACAGTCGTTTGCTATCCTACTTACATCCACTGATATACAAATCCGTTCACCACAGAATAACCATTTCCATTCAAATTTCATATTTGGATTTTGACCTACCAGAATCCAACAAGTGGCATAATGAAGAAAACATTTGACGGAATAAAATTTGTTAGAAACAAACAAAATTAACTATGAGAAATTTTGTTAAGAATTCACGCTAACAAAATCCTAGCTAACTGTTCCTAGCTAACTGTGGACTAATCAACTGAGGACTACCAACAGTGGACAATTAAAATAAATTAAAATATTGATTATAACATATGAAATTAAACAATTCTTCAAGTTTGCCACTTGATTTTCATCTTAAACCTCATTTGTATCTCGACGATTCCAATCTGCGTTCAAACCTTTCATGATTCTTGAAAACACCTCAATCAAGTGGATGAATTAACCGCACTTCATCTACGGAAGAAAAGATTGATGCATATAGTTATGCACCTGAAAACACTCAGAACCTGAGTAAACGTTTAACACATATCGGTGCTAGTTCCTTTGGGATTGTTATTACCGAAAATAACTTTACAATCCCTCTCTAAATTAGCCAATTTTGTCACAGCTCCAGCAAGTCAACTTCGAATTTTCATTCGAAAAAACCTTATTATAATCTTTATATAACTGCGTGCTCTTTTATTGTTACCAGGGAACCTTTTTATATTCCACCATATTACCATCAGCGTTTAATCATCTAAAAAATACCATTCTCCTGAAACCACCTCGGATTGATAACCGACGATTCAAATATGGCTGCATTAAATGCAGAGGAAACAGTAAAATTGTAGATGGCCTAAATGGCCAAGAGTTGGATGATAAAGAATGGAGTGTTGGGAACGCTCGATAGAAAATCTAGTATTGAAAAATGGATTGAGCTAACCGTGAAGGAGACCAAGGACAAATACAAGGACCAAACCCTATATTCAACGAATCCAGGTAATTCTGGATCCGATGAAATCTTTAGAGAATATCTTGCTCCGAGGTCATGTTAAAATCTTGCGGAAAATTTTTCTTCATCAACCTTCGAACTTAGAAATTCCAAAATATCATCATAAATATCTTCAATATTTCTGAAGATATTTTCATAGCTATTCTTATCTGAAATCATTTATCTCCCCGTAATATCTGCAACATAAAAGAAACTGTGTTGGTTTCTAAATTCTGAAAAATTCGAATATGAATGTTTTTGAAGTAGTGTTGGGAACTGAAGCATGGGTTAGTATAATATAATGACACTTGATCAACGTGATTATATTACGGTAAGTCATGCTGAGTTTCTAATGGAACGTGATGATTCTCAGTACCATCATCATGTGCCATTTACACGACTCTTACTGTGACGCCCCGTACTAAATCATCATGTACGGACCATCATCAACAGGATCATTACAAGGTTAAGTACTATATGCGTTTTCAAAACAGAGTTTACATTCATAAATAGAAGTGACGTCATAACATACGTCAATTGTTTTACAAATCAAAAGTATGCTTCGCTAAGTAGAAGCATTAAATAAGTGTACGTGACCATAATGGTCGTTACATAACATAAGTTCATAAGTAAAAAGTTTGAATGCAACATAAGTAGTCATGCGATAACAACTCTAGGCAGCGGGTTCTACAGCACGACTAGTAAGATAGCGGAAGCGACTTCAAGCACCTGAGAAAATACATGCTTAAAAAGGTCAACACAAAGGTTGGTGAGCTATAGTTTAAGTATAACAGTAATGTAAGTAGGCCACGAGATTTCAGTGCTACAACGAGCGTTTCAAAAGTATGTAAAAGTATATGCTTAACCGTGGGCACCCGGTAACTAACTTAACGTTTAATGTACCCCCTTAAAGTGCACTTGGCAAGTGTGTATAACCTCGAAGTATTAAACACTCGTTAAATGCTAGCGCTACTAGCCCGAGTGGGGATGTCAAACCCTATGGATCCATATCTAAGATTCGCGTTCACGGTTCAAAAACCAATGATTAAACGTTACCGAGCTAAAGGGAATGTTTCTGCCGTTATATAACCCACACATATATAAGTTTAAGTACTCGTGCCTAGTATGTAAAACATAAAATCCGCATGTATTCTCAGTTCCCAAAATAAGTTAAAGTAAAAAGGGAATGCTATAACTCACAATGATTAGAAGTAATGGTAAGGTAGTAGTCGGAAAGTGGTGTGCAAGTAACGGTCCAAACGTCCTCAACCTAAGTCAAATAGCACTAAGTCAATAAGTCGTCTCAAAAGGTTTACAAGTACGTAATTAAGGTCATAAGGGTCATCATCAATCATCATTAAACAAAAGGTAACAAGTAAGACTCGTTTATGAAAGTCGTTTAAAACAAAGGCTGACTTCGGTCAGTCACCACGGCCTCTACCCTTACTGAATTAAGGTGAGACCAGTGGTCATGGCTCCGTCTATGAGTCCCTTAAGTGTGGTAAAATTTACAGAAGCAAACTCGTCTTGGTTTGACCGTGGCGACGGTCTAAGTGCGAGTAGGTCAGAAATTTCTGCACAACGTTAAAAGACATGGTAACGATCGGAGGGCCATAAATCCTAAACCGTAACTCGGATTAAGACGAGTCCTATATGAAAAGTTATCTACTCGAAAAGTTCTATCTAAAAATCAAGGTTAGAACAGCCCAGGTCTACTGGTCTGTTCCAGAAGCATCAGGTCAGTAGGTTTTGGACAGAATGGTGGGTTTTGGAGAGTTCCGGTTGTCTCGGTGCTTGATGTTCATCACGGTTCTCATCCTTGATGCGTATAGCTTCAAGTGTACAACTCGTTGATGTGTTAACATCATTTTGACCAAGGTTTGTCCATCATAACTCAAGTGCAAGTGTTGTAGGTGTTTGATGAACCAAGGTTACATGTAAGTTTATGAACAAGTTCATGAACACTAAGAAAGATCACAACCAAGTGTTGGATCCATGATACTTGCACCAAAGTGTAAGCTCTTGTTGGTTTCATGTCCTTGTTCAAATGTGTAGTAAGCAACTAACAATAAGAAATAAATAAAAATGAATGATAAGCCTAAACCAACCATGAAGGTGGTATTCTAGTAACATACAACAAACAAGAACACAAGTAACAATTATAAAGATTATAAACTTTAAATCTTTGAAATAAATAAAGTAGAAAGTTAACTAAACAAGAAGATGATTCATAGTTGCTCTTACTTTTAAAGATTCAACCCAAGTTGATCTTTAAGTGAAGTAACTTCAAAGTTACTTCAAGAACTACAAGTAAAGAGTTTATACAACTATGAACTTCAATTCTTTGAAACAAAATATGTAGAACATAACTAGAGAGATTATGTTCTTGATGTTCTTGTTAAATACAAGATATAAATGAAGAATCAAAACTAGAAAGTTTGATCTTGTAACTTGGTAAAGAAAGACAAGTAAGTAAGTAAATAATAACTAGTAATCTACAAGTAATTAAACTACAACAAGATTAAGTAACAAACAACAAAAGATGATGATGATTGTGAGTGTTCTTGAATTTGGTTTTAGAAGAAAGAAGAAGAGAAAAAAAAAGGCCTTTAAGTTACTTACAATAATGAGAGAAAAGAGAGAAAATGAGAGTGAAAGTTCAAGTAGCTTGTGTGTGTTTTGAAATGAGAGAAAACAAGTGAAGAATTGATAAGGAAAAATGAAATCAAAAAGCTCCTAAACACCCCTAAAGGCTACGGTTTTCAGCTGCATCAAGGGAGGGGGAATTAGTTTGTTGGGTTCTTGCATGTAAAGCTCATAAAAGGTGGATAAAAGGGTGGTGTTCATGGGGATTATAAGGCAACAAGATTCTAAATATACAACTAGCTAGTTAATGTTGTAAGTATTACTTACATTATGAAAGACATGGGCTAATAAACCCATTTAAGATGTAGGGTGGGCTTGTGAGTCTAATTCATGAGTCCATTAAACTAATTAAAGCCCAAGTTGCAAGTAATCCAATAAAAGTCCAAGTTAAGCCCAAGTAACTAACTAAAAGCCTTAGTTAATTAAAATGATTAATAAAATTAATCATGGATGTAAATAATATCTTAAAATATTATTCGTGCAAGTTCCGGGTGTCACAAAGACGTTTCGGGCATTTAAAGTTCAAGTACGGCAATTAAAGCAACATGTAAATGTAATAACATTCATTCGTTTAATCAAGCGTATTAATAATAATAATTATTAATAAATAACGTTGGTAAAACCAGGGTCGTTACATTACCCACCTGTTAAAGAAAATTTCGTCCCGAAATTTTAAGCTGAAGTAGGTGGAGGAGTCGGGAAAAGATGAGGATATTTCCGCATCATTTGATCCCCTCGTTCCCAAGTAAACTCAGGTCCTCGTTTGGCATTCCATCGTACTCGTACAATCGGAATCTTGTTGCGTTTCAAAGTTTTGATCTCACGATCCATAATCTCAACAGGTTCCTCCACAAAGTGGAGTTTGTCATCAATAGTAAGTTCTTCCAATGGTATGATGAGTTCGGGTGCAGCAAGACACTTCTTCAAGTTTGACACATGGAAGGTAGGATGAACTGAGCTCAATTGTGCTGGTAGATCCAAACGGTAAGCAACTGGTCCAACACGTTCCAAGATTTCGAAAGGACCAATGTATCGTGGGTTCAACTTTCCACGTTTTCCAAAACGGATCACACCTTTCCAAGGTGCAACCTTCAACATTACACGATCACCAACATTAAATTCAAAGTCTTTCCGTTTAAGATCGGCATAGCTCTTTTGGCGATCACGGGCAGTCTTAAGTCTAGCTTGGATCTGAGCAATCTTCTCCGTGGTTTCGTGAACTACCTCGGGTCCGGTGATTTGCTTTTCGCCTACTTCGGCCCAACAAATAGGAGATCGGCACTTACGACCATACAATGCTTCAAAAGGTGCAGCATTAATGCTTGAGTGATAACTGTTGTTGTACGAGAATTCGGCGAGTGGCAAATGCCTTTCCCAGGCCTTTCCAAAATCAATGACACATGCACGCAGCATGTCCTCCAAGGTCTGAATCGTTCGTTCACTTTGCCCGTCAGTCTGAGGATGATAAGCAGTACTCATGTCAAGACGAGTTCCCATGGCTTCTTGCAAAGAACGCCAAAATCTGGAAGCAAAACGGGGATCGCGATCGGAGATGATTGATAAAGGTACACCATGACGAGATACAACCTCTTTGATGTACAGCTGAGCAAGTCTTTCCATTGTATCAGTTTCCTTCATCGCTAGGAAGTGTGCAGATTTGGTGAGGCGGTCAACAATAACCCAAATAGTATCGCATCCGCCCACCGTCTTCGGCAGCTTAGTAATGAAATCCATCGTGATCCTTTCCCACTTCCATTGTGGGATTTCCGGCTGTTGAAGTAACCCAGAAGGTCTCTGATGTTCGGCTTTAACCTTCGAGCAAGTCAAACACTTACCAACATAAGTCGCAACGTCCTTCTTAAGATCCGGCCACCAATACTGTTCTTTAAGGTCGTGGTACATCTTACCTGCACCGGGGTGAATCGAATATCTCGATTTGTGTGCTTCATCAAGTATCAGGCTTCGTAGATCTCCATAGTGAGGTACCCAAATTCTTCCGGCATAACATCGGAGTCCAGACTCTCTAACCTCGAATCGAGAGACAAGTATGTTCAAATGCTCGTGAGATATGTTCTCCTCCTTGAGAGCCTCAACTTGGGCTACTCTGATCTGGTTGTTGAGGTTCGAATGGATGGTGATGTTCAGAGCCCTAACACGGAGAGGTGCCGTCCTCTCCTTTCGGCTTAAAGCGTCAGCTACAACATTGGCCTTGCCAGGGTGATAACGGAGTTCACAATCGTAGTCGTTGAGCGTCTCGATCCATCGACGCTGTCTCATATTTAGTTGCTTCTGATCAAAGATGTGCTGGAGACTCTTGTGGTCGGTGAAGATAGTGCTCTTAGTTCCATACAAATAATGTCTCCACAATTTGAGTGCAAAGACAACGGCTCCAAGTTCAAGATCATGTGTAGTGTAGTTCTGCTCGTGAATCTTCAATTGGCGGGAGGCATAGGCAATAACCTTTGATCGTTGCATCAGTACACAACCAAAACCACTCTTCGATGCATCGCAATAAACAACAAAGTCGTCACTGCCTTCAGGGAGTGATAGGATAGGTGCGGAGGTTAACTTCCTCTTCAAAGTTTGGAATGCTGATTCGTGTGTGGGTTCCCAAATGAACTTCTTGCCCTTGTGAGTCAGTGCGGTCAAAGGACGCGCAATCAGAGAAAATCCTTCGATAAACCTTCGATAATAACCGGCGAGACCTAGAAATTGACGAATATGCGTTGGAGTAGTGGGGGTCTCCCACTTGCTGATGGCTTCAATCTTGGCGGGATCAACTTTGATACCCTGGTCGCTCACAACATGACCCAAAAACTGTACTTCCTTCAACCAAAATGCGCACTTGGAGAATTTGGCGTAAAGTTGCTCTTGTCTTAAGAGTTCAAGCACTAGCCGAAGGTGTTGCTCATGTTCTTCTTCGCTCTTAGAGTAGATGAGGATATCATCTATGAAGACGATAACAAACTTATCCAAGTAAGGCTTGCAGACACGATTCATGAGATCCATGAACACGGCAGGTGCATTTGTCAAACCGAATGGCATCACGAGGAACTCATAATGACCATAACGGGTCCTGAATGCAGTTTTCATCACGTCACTTTCCTTCACCCTCAGCTGGTGATATCCGGATCGCAAATCAATCTTTGAATAAACGCTCGATCCTTGTAGTTGATCAAAAAGATCATCAATTCGTGGAAGAGGATATCGATTCTTGATAGTCAATTTGTTGAGTTCACGGTAGTCGATACACATACGGAAGGATCCATCCTTCTTCTTTACAAACAACACAGGTGCGCCCCAAGGCGAGAAGCTTGGTTGGATAAACCCTCGATCTAATAGCTCTTGTAGTTGACTCTGTAATTCTTGCATCTCGGAAGGTGCGAGTCTATAAGGTGCGCGAGCTACAGGTGCAGCTCCTGGCACCAAGTCAATCTGAAACTCTACTGCTCTCTGCGGCGGTAATCCAGGCAATTCCTCTGGGAAGACATCAGAAAATTCGTTCACAATTCGAACGTCGTTCACGTTCTTCACCTCAGTTTCTACCGCTTTCACATGTGCTAGGACAGCAAAGCGTCCCTTCTTCATAATCTTTTGTGCTTTCACGCAACTAATGAGGTTCAACTTCGAGGTACATCTCTCTCCATAGATAACCAGTGGTTCGCCATCTCCTTGTGGTATGCGAAGTGCTTTATCTCCACAGATAACATCGGCCTTTATCTTGCTCAACCAATCCATACCGACGATCACGTCAAAACTTCCCAGTTTGATAGGTATCAAATCAATTTTGAAATCTGCACCAGCTATGTTGATAATAGCTCCACGACTAATATGGTCAACCTTTTCAAGTTTTCCATTGGCGACCTCGACAAGCATACTTTCCTTCAAAGGAACTAACGACCAATCTAACTTATCACAAAAATGTCTACACACATAGCTCCTGTCGGCACCAGTATCAAATAGGACAGAAGCTAAAAGATTGTTGATCTTGAATATACCTGTCACCAAGTCGGGGTTGTCGCGAGCGTCCCTTGCATTAACATTGAAGGCTCTAGCACGTGGTGGTCCGCCATCCTTACGCTTGTTAGGACACTCGTTTCTGAAATGGCCCGTCTTCCCACATTCATAACACTTCTTAGGCCCATTGTTGTTGTGGTTTGGCTTCACATTCAAAGTGGTAACCTTGCAATCCTTGCCAACATGTCCAGATCGTTGGCACTTCTCACAGATAACATTGCAATACCCAGTGTGGTGCTTGTAGCACCTATTGCATTGTGGTAAGGTTCCTTTGTAGTTCGGATTGGTGCGGTTGTTGTTGTTGGGGTTGGTGTTGTTGTTGTGCATGTTGTTGTTTTGCCTAAACCCTTCATGTCGCTTTGCCGGGTTTTGATCATAGTTCCTACCCCTGTTGTTGTTGTGGTTGTTGTCCCATTTCCTCTTTTCACCACTAACAGTTTCAAACTTAGCCTTCTCCGGCTCGTCAAGGATGATTTGATTCAAGAGAGTATGCGCCATGCGCATTGCTTCGGGAACACTTGGTGGCTTGGATGAGGTAACATTACCCTTGATGGACTTAGGAAGTCCCGAGAAGTATTTCTCCAAACGCTTAAATTCGGGGGTGACCATGGTTGGACACATAAGAGCCAATTCCAAAAACCTACGGTTGTAGCTGTTAAGGTCGTTCCCTACGGTTTTCAATTGCATAAATTCGATTTCCATCTTTTGAATCTCGGTTCTCGGACAGTATTCCTCGATCATAGCACATTTAAATTCTTCCCAAGGCGTAGCATACGCCTCATCAATTCCTTTCGCTTGGGCCATGGTATTCCACCATGTGAGCGCGCCATCAGACAGCGTGCAAGATGCAAATTTCGTTTTGTTAGCCTCAGAACAATTGCTAACCCTGAATACCGATTCCAACTTTTCGAACCATCTGGTGAGACCGACGGGTCCCTCAGTGCCACTGAAGTAGTGTGGCTTGCAGTTTTGGAATTCCTTGTAAGTACACCCATCTCGAACGACAGGTGGATTGACAGGCGGTGGTGGTGGAACTTGGGGTTGTCTTTCAGCTAGTGCAGCAGCGACTCGCTCGTTAATCAATTCCTCAATTTGTGCCGCGGTGGGGATAGATCTCCCGTTGGCCATGATGTTCTATACAAACATTTTGACTCAAGTCAAAATCCATTATGCAAATAATAATAATATAGTATATAACAATCAACATGAAAACAGCACAACACATGTTGATTAAGTAATGCAAGCAGATATAAGTACCACAAAACCATGAGATGATAACGTAAATAGAACACTTGCGCAAGAAGTAAGCAACACAAATTTCATTCATTAATGATAATAAGTTCATACATTACAATAAGTTCGTACATTACATAAGTGAAATATGAAATTACAAAAGAGATTACAATACAGAATCTAGTACAAAGTCCTACGGCGATGGTGGGTACAAGATGTCCAAAACATGAGTCAACTGCTCCTCGAGCTCAGTAACTCGAGTCTGGAGAATCTCAATCTCCCGCCTCATTTCCTCATTAGAGGAAGGTGATGGGGCAGGTGGTGCTGGCGGTGCAGGTGGAGCCGGTGGTGCTGAAGTGGATGGTCCAGCTCTGGGTGGAGATGGCAATATCAGTGGGTCGGCGGGGTACGGCACCAGCCGTTTACGAGCAGTGATCCTACGACGCCGACCATAAGCGTCAGTGACAGTACGACCAGGAATTATGCCAGCGAAGCGATACCGCTTCTTCGGCGGGGTAGAAGGTGCCTGAATCGGTCGGTCAGCGGGATCCTCCTCATCACTGGAGTCGTCAGATGAGGTGTCGTCTGAAGAAGCATCGGTGGAAGAACCGTCGTCTGAATCATGCGGTGGTGGCGCGGGTGGCTCAACATATCCGAAAGCGGCCAACATCTGTCGGTGTCGGCCTGGCGTGATCACGGCTAAGCGGCCGTCGGCAGTGCGTCGGCAAGGTGTGCGCCAGTGATTACGGAAGGGTCCTACCCCGAACTCCGCGGGGATCTCCATGCCACCAATGCGAGCCAGTTGCCTCAGGGGCCTGGAAGAAGACGCCGGGATAGGCACACTAGAGCTAGCTCCAGAACTAGAGGCGCCGGGGTCGCCAGTGGGTGTCGGGGCCGGAATGTCAGCAGTAGCAGCAGCAGCAACAGGTGCAGCAGTGGGAGGAACAACGGGGCCTGAGCCGCTCGGGATATCAGTAGGTGGAACGTCCGACATCTGAACAAGGAAAAATAAATTTTCCATGTCAGTATGTCATAAAGCAAGCAAATAATAGGCCAACAGTTTAATTCATGTATAACAATAAGTAGCATGGCAATATCAGTAATCGTACGAAACTAGCATGCAATCGAAAGCAAGTAATAGCATGCAGTAGTGAAATCACGTAGTAGCATACGGCATATAGCAGTAACAGTAAGCAGCAGCATGCAGTAAGTTCAGCGGAAACAAGTAAACTAACAAGTTGTAGATTAGCCCTATTAGTGAATCCTACTCGGGTCGGTCTTAGACTCACTAATGCATCCTAATTCCCTACAACCAATGCTCTGATACCAAATGTGACGCCCCGTACTAAATCATCATGTACGGACCATCATCAACAGGATCATTACAAGGTTAAGTACTATATGCGTTTTCAAAACAGAGTTTACATTCATAAATAGAAGTGACGTCATAACATACGTCAATTGTTTTACAAATCAAAAGTATGCTTCGCTAAGTAGAAGCATTAAATAAGTGTATGTGACCATAATGGTCGTTACATAACATAAGTTCATAAGTAAAAAGTTTGAATGCAACATAAGTAGTCATGCGATAACAACTCTAGGCAGCGGGTTCTACAGCACGACTAGTAAGATAGCGGAAGCGACTTCAAGCACCTGAGAAAATACATGCTTAAAAAGGTCAACACAAAGGTTGGTGAGCTATAGTTTAAGTATAACAGTAATGTAAGTAGGCCACGAGATTTCAGTGCTACAACGAGCGTTTCAAAAGTATGTAAAAGTATATGCTTAACCGTGGGCACCCGGTAACTAACTTAACGTTTAATGTACCCCCTTAAAGTGCACTTGGCAAGTGCGTATAACCTCGAAGTATTAAACACTCGTTAAATGCTAGCGCTACTAGCCCGAGTGGGGATGTCAAACCCTATGGATCCATATCTAAGATTCGCGTTCACGGTTCAAAAACCAATGATTAAACGTTACCGAGCTAAAGGGAATGTTTCTGCCGTTATATAACCCACACATATATAAGTTTAAGTACTCGTGCCTAGTATGTAAAACATAAAATCCGCATGTATTCTCAGTTCCCAAAATAAGTTAAAGTAAAAAGGGAATGCTATAACTCACAATGATTAGAAGTAATGGTAAGGTAGTAGTCGGAAAGTGGTGTGCAAGTAACGGTCCAAACGTCCTCAACCTAAGTCAAATAGCACTAAGTCAATAAGTCGTCTCAAAAGGTTTACAAGTACGTAATTAAGGTCATAAGGGTCATCATCAATCATCATTAAACAAAAGGTAACAAGTAAGACTCGTTTATGAAAGTCGTTTAAAACAAAGGCTGACTTCGGTCAGTCACCACGGCCTCTACCCTTACTGAATTAAGGTGAGACCAGTGGTCATGGCTCCGTCTATGAGTCCCTTAAGTGTGGTAAAATTTACAGAAGCAAACTCGTCTTGGTTTGACCGTGGCGACGGTCTAAGTGCGAGTAGGTCAGAAATTTCTGCACAACGTTAAAAGACATGGTAACGATCGGAGGGCCATAAATCCTAAACCGTAACTCGGATTAAGACGAGTCCTATATGAAAAGTTATCTACTCGAAAAGTTCTATCTAAAAATCAAGGTTAGAACAGCCCAGGTCTACTGGTCTGTTCCAGAAGCATCAGGTCAGTAGGTTTTGGACAGAATGGTGGGTTTTGGAGAGTTCCGGTTGTCTCGGTGCTTGATGTTCATCACGGTTCTCATCCTTGATGCGTATAGCTTCAAGTGTACAACTCGTTGATGTGTTAACATCATTTTGACCAAGGTTTGTCCATCATAACTCAAGTGCAAGTGTTGTAGGTGTTTGATGAACCAAGGTTACATGTAAGTTTATGAACAAGTTCATGAACACTAAGAAAGATCACAACCAAGTGTTGGATCCATGATACTTGCACCAAAGTGTAAGCTCTTGTTGGTTTCATGTCCTTGTTCAAATGTGTAGTAAGCAACTAACAATAAGAAATAAATAAAAATGAATGATAAGCCTAAACCAACCATGAAGGTGGTATTCTAGTAACATACAACAAACAAGAACACAAGTAACAATTATAAAGATTATAAACTTTAAATCTTTGAAATAAATAAAGTAGAAAGTTAACTAAACAAGAAGATGATTCATAGTTGCTCTTACTTTTAAAGATTCAACCCAAGTTGATCTTTAAGTGAAGTAACTTCAAAGTTACTTCAAGAACTACAAGTAAAGAGTTTATACAACTATGAACTTCAATTCTTTGAAACAAAATATGTAGAACATAACTAGAGAGATTATGTTCTTGATGTTCTTGTTAAATACAAGATATAAATGAAGAATCAAAACTAGAAAGTTTGATCTTGTAACTTGGTAAAGAAAGACAAGTAAGTAAGTAAATAATAACTAGTAATCTACAAGTAATTAAACTACAACAAGATTAAGTAACAAACAACAAAAGATGATGATGATTGTGAGTGTTCTTGAATTTGGTTTTAGAAGAAAGAAGAAGAGAAAAAAAAAAAGGCCTTTAAGTTACTTACAATAATGAGAGAAAAGAGAGAAAATGAGAGTGAAAGTTCAAGTAGCTTGTGTGTGTTTTGAAATGAGAGAAAACAAGTGAAGAATTGATAAGGAAAAATGAAATCAAAAAGCTCCTAAACACCCCTAAAGGCTACGGTTTTCAGCTGCATCAAGGGAGGGGGAATTAGTTTGTTGGGTTCTTGCATGTAAAGCTCATAAAAGGTGGATAAAAGGGTGGTGTTCATGGGGATTATAAGGCAACAAGATTCTAAATATACAACTAGCTAGTTAATGTTGTAAGTATTACTTACATTATGAAAGACATGGGCTAATAAACCCATTTAAGATGTAGGGTGGGCTTGTGAGTCTAATTCATGAGTCCATTAAACTAATTAAAGCCCAAGTTGCAAGTAATCCAATAAAAGTCCAAGTTAAGCCCAAGTAACTAACTAAAAGCCTTAGTTAATTAAAATGATTAATAAAATTAATCATGGATGTAAATAATATCTTAAAATATTATTCGTGCAAGTTCCGGGTGTCACAAAGACGTTTCGGGCATTTAAAGTTCAAGTACGGCAATTAAAGCAACATGTAAATGTAATAACATTCATTCGTTTAATCAAGCGTATTAATAATAATAATTATTAATAAATAACGTTGGTAAAACCAGGGTCGTTACACTTACATTCTACCCAATCTCTGAACATATTAAGAACATACCTTATTGATAGTTCTATCTTTCCAGATATTCTGGTAATTTACCAAATCAAGATCGCGCCATTACGATTCCCTTCTTAAAACATTAACTATGTTCATCCAAAACTTCATACCTACAAATTATGGACCATTACATGCGATGCTTAGTGGCAAGAAGAGGAAACGAAAGAATGAAGTTTCGAAGTATAAATGGGGGTATAAACCACAGCAAATAGGAGAGGGCATTAACTGTGGATGACAATGATTATAGAAGACAGAAGCAGGGACATCGAAGTATAAGGGAAGATATAAAACCCAACAACTACCCAGAAATTTTAAACCGTATATGTCGATGCATATAGCAATATAAAGACACGGGAGAACTAGAAACACTATAAACTCAAGAGTATAGTAGAAGTAAATAGATTCTTCCGGCAGTAAATGAAAAAGAAGAATGACCGATATAAAAGTTAAGAGTATATCAAGGATCAGAACAGGATGGAGCATATTGACGAACGTTTTAACGTATGAATTAAGAAGAAAGAATAGAAGGTGTGAGTTGTGAAAAATAAAGAAACGAAGGTGGTAGATTTATAGTGAAATATCCGACAGAGCAATCGAAACAGATTATTGCAACTAATTAAAGAAGATCCTGATTTTCTAAATCGCCGAAGAACCAAATCTTATTACAAAGATTTTCTTTGAAATCCCATGAATTCTGGAATTCAACCAAGACTAGTCAAAAGTTATAATGAAACTTGTCATTTGCATTTCACTATTTAGTGATAGCTTCACTCGTACGCTTCACATAATCGAGTCGTTTTATCTATATTATTCAATAATGATAAAACTCTATTTATCAACTCATATTCGTCAGGAAAACATTCTAATTGTTAACCATGACGACCTCACTCAAATTTCGGGACGAAATTTCTTTAACGAGTAGGTACTGTGATGACCCGGGAATTTCCGACTAAATTTAAACTTAATCTTTATATGATTTCGATACGATAAGCAAAGTCTGTAATGTTGAGTCTCAAAATTTTTGAACCGTTTACATGAATGCATTTAACCTTTGACCATTCCCGACGATTCACGAACAATGGTGTGTAAACTGATATGTATAAGTTGTTATATTATTATTATTATTATTATTATTATTATTATTATTATTATTATTATTATTATTATTATTATTATTATTATTATTATTATTATTATTATTATAACTAATAAAATTATTATTTTCATTTTATTTATTATTATCATTATTAATAATTAAATTTAGTAAGATTATCATTATTGTTGGTATTAATATTGTGATATTATTATTTACCATTACTTGTCACTTTATCAATAATATTACTATTAATAATATTATTAATTGTATTATTAATAATATTAATAGATTTATACTTGGTTATAACCTAAGATTAATTATAATATACAAATAATATATAAACAGATATATATCTATATACTGATAAAAATATACAAATACGTATTTGTAATCAGTAGTATATATTTACATACAAATACATATTATGTACATAACTATATAGGAATCAAATTCAAAAATATATAGATCATTTCCAAACTATACATAATTTGTTCCTGACTCTTAATTCGTACAAATCAGTAGGATGAATCCAAAGATCTGTTATGCTTCACCAACGAAACTATTCTTAAATTTTGTTTCTGTCTGATTTGGTTACACGTCCACTTCAATTAAACAAAAGAATCAAAGATTATCACATATCGTAACAAAATCCGTTGCACGTCAATATCTACTTTCTATATTCTTTTTATCTTTTGTTTCCATCTTCTGAACTTGATTTCCATCGACACTGTAACCAAAATTGTTTCTATCTCCAGTTTGTTAGATATCAAAATCCATCGTACGAATCTGTTTCCAATCTCTATCTACTTTTATTTCTTTGTTTTCTTCCTTCTGGCTAGAATATTTCAGTCGATCACCATAAATCTACAAAACAAAATATGATTAGTTATTGATACGATGTCACTCAATATATGCAAATAATTACATACACAAAGCACATAGAGGGAGATAGAGTTATAGAAGTTACATTCATCTATGTTATATACATATATAGACATAATACCTACAAGAAATAGAAAACACTAACCCATCGAGCTATGTAGATCAATACTCACAACCAACATCAAAATCATATCTCACTTCTTCTTTCTCTCTCTATTATTTCTTCAACCATCAAAACCATGACCACCATAATCGTTACCATTTAAACCATCGATCACCTACAACAATCGAGTTGTTACATCTTTTAAATACAATCATTAAACACCTCCATTGTTCATCATTATATAATATATAAATGATTACCTTCTTTCCTGCTCGACATCATCCAAAATCATCATCTACACTACAACTACCATTAAAAACCCGTCTAAAATACCACCAATCCACAACACCACATAATGTTCTTGTTTCTGTTTCTTGTATACATTCGAAAGCCATAACCACCATCACTGCAACCATTACTCATTTATAACTGCAAACAAGAGCTACTATTGCTACGCTTATATTTTTTTTATCGATTATGAATGCAACCCAAAACGAAACCCACTTAAACACAACCTTGTATTCCTTTATGTTTTCTTTTCTGTTATAACAGGAACTCTCAAAACCCATTGAAATCATCGACACCCAATTCAAAACCTTCGTTTGTTTTTATTACTCAAGTTTGCTTGCCTTTAATCATTCATATATAAGTGCTACTTTTTCTTTTTGGACAGACAACATGAACCAAATAACCACCGAAAAACCCACGTTGCAAATTATTAATGGATGCCGATCACTTTTCTTTTTTGGACATCAAGTACAAAGCAAAACCGAACCCCACCTTAATTCCACTAGCGACCTTGCTGCCTTTTCAATTGTTGTTAAACATTAATTAATGATAATGGTTGATGGTTGATACATTTGATTATAAATGAAGTGAAATGTGTGGCTTCTCTTTCTTCTTTTGGTGGACGACAAAAGGGACATATATAATCCCCACTTGTTACTAAAAGATGATGAATTGAGTGGTTAGATCATTACAGCTGGAGTTTCGATCTTATTTTAATACCTGTGAGCCGAGTTCTCCTTTAATGTTGGGCCGCTTTGAAGAAATTATGGGTCATATTTGTACTACTATATTCTATATATTTTTTTTGGCCGAACCTATTTTAACTAAGATTAGTCATGGTTGTAAACTTAGAATTATGATGAAGATGAAGAGATCATGATAATATAGATATAGGATGATGATACTCGTGGTTTATGAATAGATAACATGAAAATACATGATGAATATAACAGTGTACCAGTTATTACAGAAGAACGAGATAGATAGATGGTTAAGAGGGGTGTTGGTTTAGCGAATGGTTGGAGGTTCGAGCCTGGTCACCGGGTTCCTTGTTATTTTTTTCGTTTTCAAAGTTGGGCTGCATAATTGGGCCGATACTACTGAATTATTGATTGGGCCAAAAAGTTTATGATAGGAGACTTGAGGATCAGCAGATGCAAGATGAGAGGTTAAATAAACTTGTAGGGGGATTTAAACAAATGGAAACAAACAGAGGGATGGTTAAGTATGAGTTGGTTAAGCGTGAGGTCACGAGTTCGAACCCGGCCAGTGGCAACTATTTTTTTTAAAGCGTTTTTGAGGTAGTTCTAAATTTCAAAAATCATTATTATTAATATTGTTGTTATTATTATTGTTATAATTATTATCATTAGTATTATTATTATTTTGATTATTATTATTACTAGTAGTAAGGTTATTAGTATTACTAACTAAAACTTATTATTATAATTAGAGTAAGTAGATTATTACTAATATTATTCTTTCTAATATTATTACCATTACAAAATACTATTATTATTATTATTATTATTATTATTATTATTATTATTATTATTATTATTATTATTATTATTATTATCATTATTATTTAGTATTCTTAATTCTTATTAAGATTAATTATTACTAATCTTAGTGATATGATTATTAATAAAGTTAATATTATCATCATTATTGATATTACTAAGTATGATCCTTAAGAAATATTAGTATTATTATGAAATTTATTATTATTATTATTATCATTCTTACTAGTATTATTACAAATAGATTTTTTTTCAATAAATATTACATATCACTATATCTTTATTATTAAAATGATATTAATGAAATTATATATAAATATACCAATTAATATATATATATATATATATATATATATATATATATATATATATATATATATATATATATATATATATATATATATATATTTAGAAACCTTAATGAAAATTATTATTTTCATAAATAATAGATATTATAATGAATTAGTAAATTACTCTAATAATAAATTTTTCTAACAAAGGATATAATTTACATCATTATTAATAATATATAAAAATCTGTTCGATTACGATTATATGTGTTAATATATATACAAATGATATAGGTTCGTGAATCCGAGGCCAACCCTAAATTTGTTCAATGTCGTCCTATGTATTTTTACTACAAAATACAGTATGGTGAGTTCATTTGATTCCCTTTTACTCTTTACATTTTTGGGACTGAGAATACATGCGTTGTTTTTACAACTGCTTTATTAAATGCTTTTGAAATATATTTTGAACTGCGAATACATGAAATGCTTTTATAAATGTTTGACGAGATAGACACAAGCAAAACATTCCTCGAATGAATTATTATGCAGACAGAAGTTCTGCGGATTATTATTGAATTATGTGGACATGATAATTGCCACCATTGAATTATGTGGACATGATAATTGCCACCAGTTGATGTGAATGATATATATCGAGAGAACGATTTTGTACACAGGTTATGTGTATGTTATTTTTGTGCACAAGATATGTGTACGGTTACTATGATTTATGAAAATGGTTTCGTACACGAGAAAGATGTACTGTATTTAAAAGATATAGCATGTACATTACATATGGGTATTGGATTCGGGCCCATTTGTACCATGCAGCATTTAAATCTTGTGGTCTATCAAAATGATGAATTTTTACTGTTTACAATAAACTTATGAACTCACCAACGTTTTGGTTGACACTTGAAAGCATGTTTATTCTCAGGTATGAAAGAAACCTCCCGCTGTGCATTTGCTCATTTTAAAGACATTACATGAAGTCGAACATGGCATATAGAAGTCAGTTCATCACGATGGTACCATATGTTATTGTATTTGTTCGGAAGATTTTGGACGGGGTATGACATGTGGTATCAGAGCGGTGGTCTTAGCGAACCAGGTCTTGCATTAGTGTGTCTAACTGATAGTTGTTAGGATGCATTAGTGAGTCTGGACTTCGACCGTGTCTGCATGTCAAAAGTTTTGCTTATCATTTTTGTCGGAAATTGCCTGCTTATCATTCTTAGTCTAGACACATCTTATTGCATTGATTGCATGAATATTGTATAGACAAAATTCATGTCTTAGCGTATCTACTAATTCAAATCTTAGCGTATCTGTTACTGTAGATTTTGCCTGACAGCTTCCGTAGATTCCTTCGCAACTTATGGGATTTGAGTATTATATATGAATATGTAAATTATGTAATACAGAGTACTAATCTACATCCTATAATCTACTTCTTATCGAAATCCTTCATCTGATCGTACTAGATGAATCCCTCAACCAGTTCAAGTCCCTCAGATTTCGATAACTATTCCGATAGTTATTCCGACAGCTATTCCGATATGGATTTCCACTCGAACTCCGAAAGCAGTATAACCAGAATGAATCAACCAATCAATCATCCTCAATTCATCTGATGGGTTCGTAGTCGACTTAATCCATGGAGATGCGAAGAAGGCGATCCTTTCCATCAACCAAATTCACCTCTTGGTGAAGAACCTGAAGCACTTACCGGCGAACCTGTCCGAAACACCATTTTCACACTCATTTCCAGGATACCACGCAATGATAATATGATATCAAAAATTCTAAACCTTATTCATTCGCACGTTCCTACCGAAAATCATTCTGGAGTAATAAGTCAACGAGCTTCATGCCCGAGTTGTAGCCTTGGAAAGTATGGTGCAAAACATACCAGCTTCAGCAACATCACCGGCACCAACAGCACCAGTACCATCAATAATCCATGCCTCGATGTCTTATTCTATACCTCGTGTATAATCATCGTTCTACATCATTTATCCTCATTCGACATGGTGATTATGTAATCTCTAAAGTTTTGGAGATTATTCATTTCAGTTTCAACCGAAAATCAGATGAGATTAATATTATATTAACTCATTAAATCCATGATTACATCTGAAGAAAATATATATGTATATATGTTTTCATAAAGATTGTAATTAAAAATTCTTTCGTACAAAGTGTTAATTGTGAAAATATTTTAACGGGTAGGTAATACCCGAGGAATATTCAGATTTCACATTAATAGGTTACACTGTACATTCTTCGAAGCTGATTCAACAGTCGTTTACTATCCTACTTACATCCACTGATATACAAATCCGTTCACCACAGAATAACCATTTCCATTCAAATTTCATATTTGGATTTTGACCTACCAGAATCCAACAAGTGGCATAATGAAGAAAACATTTGACGGAATAAAATTTGTTAGAAACAAACAAAATTAACTATGAGAAATTTTGTTAAGAATTCAGGCTAACAAAATCCTAGCTAACTGTTCCTAGCTAACTGTGGACTAATCAACTGAGGACTACCAATAGTGGACAATTAAAATAAATTAAAATATTGATTATAACATATGAAATTAAACAATTCTTCAAGTTTGCCACTTGATTTTCATCTTAAACCTCATTTGTATCTCAACGATTCCAATCTGCGTTCAAACCTTTCATGATTCTTGAAAACACCTCAATCAAGTGGATGAATTAACCGCACTTCATCTACGGAAGAAAAGATTGATGCATATAGTTATGCACCTGAAAACACTCAGAACCTGAGTAAACGTTTAACACATATCGGTGCTAGTTCCTTTGGCATTGTTATTACCGAAAATAACTTTACAATCCCTCTCTAAATTAGCCAATTTTGTCACAGCTCCAGCAAGTCAACTTCGAATTTTCATTCGAAACAACCTTATTATAATCTTTATATAACTGCGTGCTCTTTTATTGTTACCAGGGAACCTTTTTATATTCCACCATATTACCATCAGCGTTTAATCATCTAAAAAATACCATTCTCCTGAAACCACCTCGGATTGATAACCGACGATTCAAATATGGCTGCATTAAATGCAGAGGAAACAGTAAAATTGTAGATGGCCTAAATGGCCAAGAGTTGGATGATAAAGAATGGAGTGTTGGGAACGCTCGATAGAAAATCTAGTATTGAAAAATGGATTGAGCTAACCGTGAAGGAGACCAAGGACAAATACAAGGACCAAACCCTATATTCAAAGAATCCAGGTAATTCTGGATCCGATGAAATCTTTAGAGAATATCTTGCTCCGAGGTCATGTTAAAATCTTGCGGAAAATTTTTCTTCATCAACCTTCGAATTTAGAAATTCCAAAATATCATCATAAATATCTTCAATATTTCTGAAGATATTTTCATAGCTATTCTTATCTGAAATCATTTATCTCCCCGTAATATCTGCAACATAAAAGAAACTGTGTTGGTTTCTAAATTCTGAAAAATTCGAATATGAATGTTTTTGAAGTAGTGTTGGGAACTGAAGCATGGGTTAGTATAATAATATAATGACACTTGATCAACGTGATTATATTACGGTAAGTCATGCTGAGTTTCTAATGGAACGTGATGATTCTCAGTACCATCATCATGTGCCATTTACACGACTCTTACATTCTACCCAATCTCTGAACATATTAAGAACATACCTTATTGATAGTTCTATCTTTCCAGATATTCTGGTAATTTACCAAATCAAGATCGCGCCATTACGATTCCCTTCTTAAAACATTAACTATGTTCATCCAAAACTTCATACCTACAAATTCTGGACCATTACATGTGATGCTTAGTGGCAAGAAGAGGAAACGAAAGAATGAAGTTTCGAAGTATAAATGGGGGTATAAACCGCAGCAAATAGGAGAGGGCATTAACTGTGGATGACAATGATTATAGAAGACAGAAGCAGGGACATCGAAGTATAAGGGAAGATATAAAACCCAACAACCACCCAGAAATTTTAAACCGTATATGTCGATGCATATAGCAATATAAAGACACGGGAGAACTAGAAACACTATAAACTCAAGAGTATAATAGAAGTAAATAGATTCTTCCGGCAGTAAATGAAAAAGAAGAATGACCGATATAAAAGTTAAGAGTATATCAAGGATCAGAACAGGATGGAGCATATTGACGAACGTTTTAAAGTATGAATTAAGAAGAAAGAATAGAAGGTGTGAGTTGTGAAAAATAAAGAAACGAAGGTGGTAGATTTATAGTGAAATATCCGACAGAGCAATCGAAACAGATTATTGCAACTAATCAAAGAAGATCCTGATTTTCTAAATCGCCGAAGAACCAAATCTTATTACAAAGATTTTCTTTGAAATCCCATGAATTCCGGAATTCAACCAAGACTAGTCAAAAGTTATAATGAAACTTGTCATTTTCATTTCACTATTTAGTGATAGCTTCACTCGTACGCTTCACATAATCGAGTCGTTTTATCTATATTATTCAATAATGATAAAACTCTATTTATCAACTCATATTCGTCAGGAAAACATTCTAATTGTTAACCATGACGACCTCACTCAAATTTCGGGACGAAATTTCTTTAACGGGTAGGTACTGTGATGACCCGGGAATTTCCGACTAAATTTAAACTTAATCTTTATATGATTTCGATACGATAAGCAAAGTCTGTAATGTTGAGTCTCAAAATTTTTGAACCGTTTACATGAATGCATTTAACCTTTGACCATTCCCGACGATTCACGAACAATGGTGTGTAAACTGATATGTATAAGTTGTTATATTATTATTATTATTATTATTATTATTATTATTATAACTAATAAAATTATTATTTTCATTTTATTTATTATTATCATTATTAATAATTAAATTTAGTAAGATTATCATTATTGTTGGTATTAATATTGTGATATTATTATTTACCATTACTTGTCACTTTATCAATAATATTACTATTATTAATATTATTAATTGTATTATTTATAATATTAATAGATTTATACTTGGTTATAACCTAAGATTAATTATAATATACAAATAATATATAAACAGATATATATCTATATACTGATAAAAATATACAAATACGTATTTGTAATCAGTAGTATATATTTACATACAAATACATATTATGTACATAACTATATAGGAATCAAATTCAAAAATATATAGATCATTTCCAAACTATACATAATTTGTTCCTGACTCTTAATTCGTACAAATCAGTAGGATGAATCCAAAGATCTGTTATGCTTCACCAACGAAACTATTCTTAAATTTTGTTTCTGTCTGATTTGGTTACACGTCCACTTCAATCAAACAAAAGAATCAAAGATTATCACATATCGTAACAAAATCCGTTGCACGTCAATATCTACTTTTTATATTCTTTTTATCTTTTGTTTCCATCTTCTGAACTTGATTTCCATCGACACTGTAACCAAAATTGTTTCTATCTCCAGTTTGTTAGATATCAAAATCAATCGTACGAATCTGTTTCCAATCTCTATCTACTTTTATTTCTTTGTTTTCTTCCTTCTGGCTAGAATATTTCAGTCGATCACCATAAATCTACAAAACAAAATATGAGTAGTTATTGATACGATGTCACTCAATATATGTAAATAATTACATACACAAAGCACATAGAGGGAGATAGAGTTATAGAAGTTACATTCATCTATGTTATCTACATATATATACATAATACCTACAAGAAATAGAAAACACTAACCCATCGAGCTATGTAGATCAATACTCACAACCAACATCGAAATCATATCTCACTTCTTCTTTCTCTCTCTATTATTTCTTCAACCATCAAAACCATGAAAACCATAATCGTTACCATTTAAACCATCGATCACCTACAACAATCGAGTTGTTACATCTTTTAAATACAATCATTAAACACCTCCATTGTTCATCATTATATAATATATAAATGATTACCTTATTTCCTGCTCAACATCATCCAAAATCATCATCTACACTACAACTACCATTAAAAACCCGTCTAAAATACCACCAATCCACAACACCACATAATGTTCTTGTTTCTGTTTCTTGTATACATTCGAAAGCCATAACCACCATCACTGCAACCATTACTCATTTATAACTGCAAACAAGAGCTACTATTGCTACGCTTATATTTTTTTTATCGATTATGAATGCAACCCAAAACGAAACCCACTTAAACACAACCTTGTATTCCTTTATGTTTTCTTTTCTGTTATAACAGGAACTCTCAAAACCCATTGAAATCATCGACACCCAATTCAAAACCTTCGTTTGTTTTTATTACTCAAGTTTGCTTGCCTTTAATCATTCATATATAAGTGCTACTTTTTCTTTTTGGACAGACACCATGAACCAAATAACCACCGAAAAACCCACGTTGCAAATTATTAATGGATGCCGATCACTTTTCTTTTTTAGACGTCAAGTACAAAGCAAAACCGAACCCCACCTTAATTCCACTAGCGACCTTGCTGCCTTTTCAATTATTGTTAAACATTAATTAATGATAATGGTTGATGGTTGATACATTTGATTATAAATGAAGTGAAATGTGTGGCTTCTCTTTCTTCTTTTGGTGGACGACAAAAGGGACATATATAATCCCCACTTGTTACTAAAAGATGATTAATTGAGTGGTAAGATCATTACAGCTGGAGTTTCGATCTTATTTTAATACCTGTGAGCCGAGATCTCCTTTAATGTTGGGCCGCTGCTTTACTTAAATTGAGGCGTGATTTTTTGAAGAAATTATGGGTCATATTTGTACTACTATATTCTATATATTTTTTTTGGCCGAACCTATTTTAACTAAGATTAGTCATGGTTGTAAACTTAGGATTATGATGAAGATGAAGAGATCATGATAATATAGATATAGGATGATGATACTCGTGGTTTATGAATAGATAACATGAAAATACATGATGAATATAACAGTGTACCAGTTATTACAGAAGAACGAGATAGATAGATGGTTAAGAGGGGTGTTGGTTTAGCGAATGGTTGGAGGTTCGAGCCTGGTCACCGGGTTCCTTGTTATTTTTTTTTGTTTTCAAAGTTGGGCTGCATAATTGGGCCGATACTACTGAATTATTGATTGGGCCAAAAAGTTTATGATAGGAGACTTGAGGATCAGCAGATGCAAGATGAGAGGTTAAATAAACTTGTAGGGGGATTTAAACAAATGGAAACAAACAGAGGGATGGTTAAGTATGAGTTGGTTAAGCGTGAGGTCACGAGTTCGAACCCGGTCAGTGGTAACTATTTTTTTTAAAGCGTTTTTTAGGTAGTTCTAAATTTCAAAAATCATTATTATTAATATTGTTGTTATTATTATTGTTATAATTATTATCATTAGTATTATTATTAATTTGATTATTATTATTACTAGTAGTAAGGTTATTAGTATTACTAACTAAAACTTATTATTATAATTATAGTAAGTAGATTATTACTAATATTATTCTTTCTAATATTATTACCATTACAAAATACTATTATTATTATTATTATTATTATTATTATTATTATTATTATTAATTATTATTATTATTATTATTATTATTATTATTATTTAGTATTCTTAATTCTTATTAAGATTAATTATTACTAATCTTAGTGATATGATTATTAATAAAGTTAATATTATCATCATTATTGATATTACTAAGTATGATCCTTAAGAAATATTAGTATTATTATGAAATTTATTATTATTATTATTATCATTCTTACTAGTATTATTACAAATAGATTTTTTTTCAATAAATATTACATATCACTATATCTTTATTATTAAAATGATATTAATGAAATTATATATAAATATACCAATTAATATATATATATATATATATATATATATATATATATATATATATATATATATATATTTTAGAAACCTTAATCAAAATTATTATTTTCATAAATAATAGATATTATAATGAATTAGTAAATTACTCTAATAATAAATTTTTCTAACAAAGGATATAATTTACATCATTATTAATAATATATAAAAATCTGTTCGATTACGATTATATGTGTTAATATATATACAAATGATATAGGTTCGTGAATCCGAGGTCAACCCTAAATTTGTTCAATGTCGTCCTATGTATTTTTACTACAAAATACAGTATGGTGAGTTCATTTGATTCCCTTTTACTCTTTACATTTTTGGGACTGAGAATACATGCGCTGTTTTTACAACTGCTTTATTAAATGCTTTTGAAATATATTTTGAACTGCGAATACATGAAATGCTTTTATAAATGTTTGACGAGATAGACACAAGCAAAACATTCCTCGAATGAATTATTATGCAGACAGAAGTTCTGCGGATTATTATTGAATTATGTGGACATGATAATTGCCACCATTGAATTATGTGGACATGATAATTGCCACCATTGAATTATGTGGACATGATAATTGCCACCAGTTAATGTGAATGATATATATCGAGAGAATGATTTTGTACACAGGTTATGTGTATGTTATTTTTGTGCACAAGATATGTGTACGGTTACTATGATTTATGAAAATGGTTTCGTACACGAGAAAGATGTACTGTATTTAAAAGATATAGCATGTACATTACAGATGGGTATAGGATTCGGGCCCATTTGTACCATGCAGCATTTAAATCTTGTGGTCTATCAAAATGATGAATTTTTACTGTTTACAATAAACTTATGAACTCACCAACGTTTTGGTTGACACTTGAAAGCATGTTTATTCTCAGGTATGAAAGAAACCTCCCGCTGTGCATTTGCTCATTTTAAAGACATTACATGAAGTCGAACATGGCATATAGACGTTAGTTCATCGCGATAGTACCATATGTTATTGTATTTGTTCGGAAGATTTTGGACGGGGTATGACACGAAATTCCTCTTCGCTCATATTCAAGGTGTGTCGAGTAGTCGGTGCCATTTCCTTCAAAATAGTCAAATGAAACAAGTTAATCATACAGAATATTAAGAGTAGTCAATAGTATCTCGTAGCATAATATGAACTCATTTATAAAAGCTTTTTCTTCATATTAGTGTTTTATAAGTTTAAATTCGGGTACTACCTACCCGTTAAGTTCATACTTAGTAGCTAATATACAATTCAACTACTACAATTCCATATGAAAAACTGATTATAATAATATATCACATACAAATATTCTTCAAACTTACAACTTCGCTATATTACATATAACATGAAATATAGTACACTATGATACAGGACAGTTTAAAGATAAATCTAGTTAATACGCAAGTTGTTCAGCAAAGGAAATAAAGACACGTAATTCATAAGTCCAGAAACAAGTCATGCATTCTGGTTTTACTAAGACGACTTTCCATCCTTGGTCTTGTGGAAAATAACAGTTATGACCATTGGCTAGGCAGCATGTTGTAATGTTGTCAAAAGGACGAGGGTTTCGTAATGTCCAACAGCCCCGTAATAATCTAAAAACCTTGTTTCTCACCCCAACTACTGAATCCGTCACTTGTGGGAAAGTTTTATTTAAAAGCTGCAATCCGATGTTCTTTTTCTCACTTTGATAAGAAGTGAACATCACTAACCTGTAAGCATAACATGCTTCTTTATGTTGCATGTTAGAAGCTCTTTCTAATTCACAAAATCCTATGTTGAGATATGTTGAGTCAAAATAGGTTCTTAACCCGTAGCGTAAAATTGTATTTGGGTTTCCCGCATTTAACGCTTTAAAGAAAACACGGCGTAACTTAAAGTCTCCCCAATGTGATATACCCCACCTATCAAAGGAAAGCCTTTTATAAACTAAGGCATTTCTAGAAAGTCTTTCATATGTTTGACAAGTTAATTTCGCCATAACTAAATGTGCTGATGAATTCTGACCGACTCTAGACAAGATTTCCTCAATCATATCCTCTGGTAGGTCTTCTAAAATATTCGGTTGTCTACCCTTAACGTCCATTTTGTTTTTATACTATAAAATAGACAAGGATTAGATTCGTAATAACAAACAATACAAGCAATTTTTACATAGGACATAAAAGTACAAGCACACTACAATACATTTATTACACAACATGCTCACACCCTTGTAATCTGAATCACTGGTTTCTTCTTCTTCGGACTTGGTTCTTTTTCCTAATCTTCTAGGGATATATGATGTTCCTTTATTACGAGTCGTCGTTTTTCACATTGGTTTAGAAAAACCTGGTGGTTTAGAGGTTCCCGGGTTATTGTCACGATATTGAAAATACGGGTGTTGACAGTACATATAAAGTTCATCGAGGTCGGAATCAGATTTCTCTATTTTGATGCCTTTTCCCTTATTATTTTCTTTTGCCTCATTAAACTGGGTCGGGGTAATTTCTATAACATCATCGGAATCCTCATCAGGATCCGATTCATCAAAAAATTGGTAATTTTCCCAATATTTTGCTTCCTTAGCGGAAACACCATTGACCATTATTAACTTTGGTCCATTGGTTGAGATTTTCTTTTATTTGACCGGTTTTCGGTGGTTCCTACTACTCCCCCCTCCGGAACCTCTTCTTCTTCCGGTTCCTCTTCTTCTCGTTCCTCTTCTTCCGGTTCCTCTTCTTCTGGTTCTTCGGGAACTTGTGAATCTTGCCAATATATATTCGACTCTTCGTTATTATTAGGTGAGTCAATGTGATTTGTGCTAGAGGTAGACATCTATCACACAATATCAAACATGTTAAGAGATTAATATATCACATAATATTTACATGTTAATAATATATAGTTTCCAACAAAAATGTTAAGCAATCATTTTTAAAGAAAATACGGTCGAAGTCCAGACTCACTAATGCATCCTAACAAACTCGATACTAATGCAAATTTTCTGGTTCTCTAAGACCAACGCTCGGATACCAACTGATATGTCCCGTTCATATTGATTATAAACGTTCCATATTAATTGATTTCGTTACGAAGTTTTGACATCTATATGAGACGTTTTTCAAAGACTGCTTCATTTTTAAAACAACCATAACCTTTATTTTATCGATAAAGGTTTTAAAAATATTACGTAGATTATCAAATAATGACAATCTAAAATATACTGTTTACACACGACCATTACATAATGGTTTACAATAAAAATATATTACATCGACATATGTTTCTTAAATGCAGTTTTTACACAATATCATACAAACATGGACTCCAAATCTTGTCCTTATTTTAGTATGCAACATCGGAAGCTCTTCGTATTCACCTGAGAATAAACATGCTTTAAATGTCAACAAAAATGTTGGTGAGTTATAGGTTTAACCTATATATATCAAATCGTAACAATAGACCACAAGATTTCATATTTCAATACACATCTCATACATAGAGATAAAAATCATTCATATGGTGAACACCTGGTAACCGACATTAACAAGATGCATATATAAGAATATCCCCATCATTCCGGGACACCCTTCGGATATGATATAAATTTTGAAGTACTAAAGCATCCGGTACTTTGGATGGGGTTTATTAGGCCCTATAGATCTATCTTTAGGATCCGCATCAATTAGGGTGTCTGTTCCCTAATTCTTAGATTACCAGACTTAATAAAAAGGGGCATATTCGATTTCGATAATTCAACCATAGAATGTAGTTTCACGTACGTGTGTCTATTTTGTAAATCATTTATAAAACCTGCATGTATTCTCATCCCAAAAATATTAGATTTTAAAAGTGGGACTATAACTCACTTTCACAGATATTTCTTTCTTCGGAAATAAGACTTGGCCACGGATCGATTCACGAACCTATACAAATATTTACATATATATCAAAGTATGATCAAAATATAATTACAACCATTTTTATTATGTTTTAAAGATTTGAGTGTATTAAGTCAGCTGTCCTCATTAGTAACCTACAACTAGTTGTCCACAGTTAGATGTACAGAAATAAATCGATATATATATTATCTTGAATCAATCCACGACCCAGTGTATACACGTCTCAGGCTCAATCACAACTCAAAGTATATATATTTTTGGAATCAACCTCAACCCTGTATAGCTAACTCCAACATTACTGCATATAGAGTGTCTATGGTTGTTCCAAATAATATATATACATGGATCGATATAATATGTCAAAACATTTGCATACGTGTCTATGGTATCCCAAGATTACATAATATATTAGAATACATGTATAATACAATATAAGTTAGCTAGGATATGATTTGTATAGATTTGTTAAACATTTCCCGTAGCTAAAAAGATCAAAAATATCCAATCTTGTTTTACCCATAACTTCTTCATTTTAAATCTGTTTTGAGTGAATCAAATTGCTATGGTTTCATATTGAACTCTAATTTAAGAATCCAAACAGAAAAAGTATAGGTTTATAGTCGGAAATTTAAGTTACATGTCAATTACTAAAGAGGTAGTCATTTTCGTCGAAAGAACGACATCTTGATGATATAGTTACAACCCCCGGTTTCACTACGACGGCGTATATCCGGTTGTATGGTGTTCATCGTGTTTCCGGGTTTTAAATCATTAAGTTAGCATATCATATAGATATAGAACATGTGTTTATTTGATTTTAAAAGTCAAGTTTGAAGGATTAACTTTTGTTTGCGAACAAGTTTAGAATTAACTAAACTATGTTCTAGTGATTACAAGTTTAAACCTTCGAATAAGATAGCTTTATATGTATGAATCGAATGATGTTATGAACATCATTACTACCTAAAGTTTTTTGGATAAAACTACTAGAAATGAGAAAAATGGATCTAGCTTCAAAGGATCCTTGGATGGCTTGAAAGTTCTTGAAGCAGAATCATGACACGAAAACAGTTCAAGTAAGATTTTTACTCGAAATAAGATTGTTATAGTTGTAGAAATTGAATCAAAGTTTGAATATGAATATTACCTTGAATTAGAAAGATAACCTACTGTAAATAACAAAGGTTCCTTGATCTTAGATGATTACTTGGAATGGATTAGAAAGCTTGGAAGTAGACTTGCAAACTTGGAAGTATTCTTGATTTTTATGAAACTATACTTATGGAATTTATGAAGAACACTTAGAACTTGAAGATGGAACTTGAGAGAGATCAATTTGATGAAGAAAATTGAAGAATGAAAGTGTTTGTAGGTGTTTTTGGTCGTTGGTATATGGATTAGATATAAAGGATATGTAATTTTATTTTCATGTAAATAAGTCATGAATGATTACTAATATTTTTGTAATTTTATGAGATATTTCATGCTAGTTGCCAAATGATGGTTCCCACATATGTTAGGTGACTCACATGGGCTGCTAAGAGCTGATCATTGGAGCGTATATACCAATAGTACATACATCTAAAAGCTGTGTATTGTACGAGTACAAATACAGGTGCATACGAGTAGAATTGTTGATGAAACTGAACGAGGATGTAATTGTAAGCATTTTTGTTAAGTAGAAGTACTTTGATATGTGTCTTGAAGTCTTTCAAAAGTGTAAGAATACATATCAAAACACAACATGTATATACATTCTAAAGGAGTCGTTAAGTCTTCGTTAGTCGTTACATGTAAGTGTTGTTTTGAAACCTTTAAGTTAACGATCTCAATTAATGTTGTTAACCCAATGTTTATTATATCAAATGAGATGTTAAATTATTATATTATCATGATATTATGATGTATGAATATCTCTTAATATGATATATACATTAAAATATCGTTACAACGATAATCGTTACATATAAGTCTCGTTTCGTAATTCTTGAGTTAGTATTCTTGTTTTTACATATGTAGTTCATTGTTAACACACTTAATGATATATTTAAATATCATTTTATCATGTTAAATATAGTGTATCAATATCTTAATATGATACATATATACTTAGTAGACGTTATCAAAACGATAATCGTTATATATATCATTTCGAGTTTCTTAACTTAGTAATCTCATTTCTTATGTATATCACACATTGTTAATATACTTAGTGAGATACTTACTCATCATAATCTCATGTCAACCATATATATATGTCTATATATACCACAACATGTAGTTTTTATAATTTTGTAACGTTCGTGAATCGCCGGTCAACTTGGGTGATCAATTGTCTATATGAAACTTATTTCATTTAATCAAGTCTTAACAAGTTTGATTGCTTAACACGTTGGAAACATTTAGTCAAGTAAATATCAATCTCAATTAATATAAATAAACATGGAAAAGTTCGGGTCACTACATGTCTTAACGAGATCTCCCCGAGATCCGAGATCTCCACCCTTGGTACCCACCCGTTGTTATTGTTGTTGAACTTGGTGTGAATCGTACGCCACAAAAACCATACTTTTGATTATTTCCCTTTCGATTATCCTCGGACGAATCAACCCAAAACTGAGCTAACCATGCTTCTTCCTCCGGTGACCACGCCGTGACCTTCTTGGTTGGCAGTGTGTAACGAACTTGATCCTCGCCTACAAATATAAATATACAATTAACAAAAACACAACAAATACATATACATATACATGAAAAAACAGAAAAAAAAAATATATACATTTAGCAAAAAAAACCCGAAAAAAACAAAAAAAAAATAGTAAAAAAAAAACCAAAAACAAAATTAACACATATTAACTAATATATATATATATATATATATACATATATATATATATATATATATATGTATATATATATGTATATATATATATATATTAGTTAGTATATGTAAATATGTATATGTATTTGTTAGTGTGTGTATATATATATATATATATATATACACACACTAACAAATACATATACATATTTACATATACTAACTAATATATATATATATATATATATATATATATATATATATATATATATATATATATATATATATATATATATATATATATATATATATAAATTCACATACAATTACAAAAAAAAGTAAAAAATTTACGAAAAAAATAAAAAATAAATAAAAAAATACGAACAAAACATAATTTGGGGAAAAAAATTATACCTAACTCGACGTTCTTTTTTTGTGCTTTCTTTTGGAACGATCATGTGTTTCCGGAACCGTGTCGATCGGAGTTTCCGGCACCGTTTCTTGATAAATCGGAGTCATCGGTGATTGAAAATTGCGAAATTGTTGGGCTTCTTCAAATCGCCTTTGTTGTTCCAAGAATAGTTGATGTTGTTGTTCGGGTGTCAAGACTCGGAATTGAGGCGCGATCAATGGAACTTGATGATAGTTGTTCGGGTTTGATGAACCTCCTCCCGTGTAACTACCGTACCAATCGGGTGGAGTATTTGATCTTTGATTTTAATGTGACATATTGTTTTTGAAGAAGATTGAAAAAAAAATTGAAAAACTTAAAGAAGAAGAATAAAGAAGAAGATGAAGATGGAAGATGGAAGAAGGATTAAATAGGTTTTAATTAATTATTTTCGGAATTAAAAAAAAAATCAAACGGATATATATATATCCGTTGAATTCTCCATCCAGTGTGCTCGTGACACGCGTCCCTGACGATGCTCTGACCTGACGTCAAATAGTAGACTGACGCCCCCAAGCGTTAGATTCTGACGCAACGTTGGAGGCGTCATGGGTGTCAGTTTTTGCCACCTCGTTTGACGCGTTTGAATGTGACGCTGCGTTAATTCTAGTCTAAGGATTAATTCTAAAATGAACTATCTTAACATTAAGTTGCCGTTATAAAAAATATTACGGAGTATTATTAAGAGTTTAAGCAATTAGCATCGAATAACTATGGGATGTTTCAATAAACTAATTGTGTGTAGCTTTCTTACAACATATAAATCAAACAATGCATATACTTTCAAACAATATCTAGAAAATCTTAACTTAGTTTTCGCACCGAACACATCCAAATAGGAGACATATCACGTTGCTATCACGTGATATACTCCGTACAAGTAATTGCATAGTTGGTCACGGTGGTTTAAAACCCAAACGTGTTGCACATTGTTATGTTATCGTTTGACTTCACTGTTTATTTTCCTAAAAGTTAAAAGACTTTTATAATCAAATTGGAGTTCCTAAAAAAGATGCAACCCCTCAAACTTACAAGCAAACCCAACTACCGAGCTTAACTAGCAAACAACCAAACGTAAGTTTAAAAGTTTAGATTGGATCTTGACATTTATTATTAGTGTAATTGGATTACTTCGTTTATAAAATTTTAAAGTAGAGACGATTTTCCATTAACATATACATATTATTAGTATATTTATATTTATTTATCAGCAAATATCAATATATTACTTGTGATACATCTTACGGTCTTATACTAGGGATTAAAATTTTATACATATCCTACGTTTTCTAGATCTTATATAAAATTGATTGATTTACATATGTGATTGTCAAAAATTATCAATTTTCAGCAACAATTTACAAATTGATATTGAAAAATTTATTACCACAGCAGAAGTACGGAAGTTAATGCTGTGCAGAAGGAAGCTTCTTGGAAGCTACTATCAGTAAGATCCAAATTTTTAACCGATACATTGGTTATAATATAGAAATAGATAGATTCATGTCACGAACAATTGATGTCGTATGCAATTAGATTGAGTGGTTTGTACTTTTAACATATATATATATATATATATATATATATATATATATATATATATATATATATATATATATATATATATATATATATATAGGGATTAGTTCATCTACATAGGACCTTAAAATACATAAGGTAGAAAGCCACTTATTTGTTGACACATGTTTACCTAAAATGTGGGAAGATTTTTTAAATAAAAAGGCATTATAGTCAAAGTGAAATACAAAAAATAAAATGAATTAATATACTAAAATGAAAAGCTTTAAGAGTATTACTCGTATTATTAAAAGTTATTACGGAGTAATATTACTTTGAAGGTTACACGTATATGTACATAGCATCAGATGCATCATACTAAGATTATATACTCTGCATATTAAAGCTCTAAGCTACGCTTCATCTCTAAAGATCTATATACTATAAGACACACCGTCACTTAGCATAAACTGACGATACCCTCAAGTGCTAGTCAGAAGCAAAAATCAATGTCGCCCTCGAATGAGGGTGCCGATTTATTGTTCTCCACATCGCATCGATTCATGATAATACATTGTTTTCCGATCGAAACTCTTCTTGTGCATATGTTCTATATATATTGTATCAAATAGACTTTTTGTGCGCCATTTATTGTATCAATTGGAGTTGTTGTGTATCAATTATATTGCTTACGTGTATCATTTTCTGGATATATGTGTGCATCATATTCTAGATATATATGTGCATCATCTTCTGGATATGTGCATCGAATAAATTATGTATATAATTTTGATTTGTGAGTGAATCTAACTATCTATCTTTCATGATTGTTGTATCAATTTTTTCATATATTGTGATGAGAACAGAGCCCAACTTTGTAAGTGGTTAACAAACACCACTTTTTATGGAAACGTGCATATTGCCCTTGTCTATTTTTGAGTACACGTTTAAATTTGGTTATTTAATTCTCAGATCACATCTAATCCAACGGTGTAGATTACTTTTTACCCTATGTATTTTAATATTCATTTTACAATAACCAAACAATATATATATATATATATATATATATATATATATATATATATATATATATATATAGAGAGAGAGAGAGAGAGAGAGAGTCGGCGTAGGAGTTATACTCCGGATGATTCGAACTAAAAATGTACTACGTATCATGTAAATAAATAACACTCTTTTAAAGGTTTGAAACTTTTTTTTAACAGGCGGTTCGATATTATTCAGGGAAACTAAATTAACCGCGCGTTCATCTCTCGCAGTTGTATAACCCGTCCTCAACTTCTGCCCAAGGAGAAACTCGGTCCAATCCGAGAACATGGGCGGTAAAACCCCCTCTCATTGTATGGATTTAGAAAAAAATATAATCACTTCGGGAATAAGGGGATGAGTAATTTATTATTTTATAACATTAAAATTAGGGTTTAGAATTTATGTTTTTGAATTTCTGAATATAGTATTCATTGTGTAGAGGGAAAAAAATAAAAATATATATATATTTTTTACAACACCTTAAAATACATCATATGTATAATAATCAGTTATCATACATCTGATCTTATGTACGATAACCAGTTATCATACATCAGATGTATGTTAACGTTTTGTATATATATATATATATATATATATATATATATATATATATATATATATATATATATATATATATATATATATATATATATATATATATATATTTGACATTTTGTTTTAAACTCTAATTTTTTCTGAATCTACATAATGGAATGGGGTTTTTACCGTCTATGCTCTCAGATTGGACCGAGTTTTCTCCTGCGCAGCAGTTGGGGAGCATTATGCAACTGCGGGAGATGAACGCGTGGGTGGTTTAGTCCTCATGGATGATCCCGAACTGCTTTAAAAAAAAGGATAATATTTAGTCCTTCGCAAAAATATAAACATTTTCATTTAAATGAATATTTTATATATTAAAAGACAAAATGTAAAAAAAAATGCCAAAAATGCTACCTCCACTCATTTTAAGGGCATAAATGTGAAAGACTAAGATATTACCTTGTATGGAGTATATAAATGGTGTAATAATAACTTACTCCAAGTGATTATTTTATTCAAGATCTTCAATATATATATATATATATATATATATATATATATATATATATATATATATATATATATATATGGGCAAGTTCAAATAAGAACCACAAAAAAGGCGAGAACTGTAAGAACTTTTTATTTTAATGGTTTATATACATTTATATTCAATAAATTACATATAAATGTTATCTAATGTTCATATCATTAATGAACAAATGTTCACAGCCACAAATTACATGTTCAATTGTAGATTATATAACATTATCGTATGTTCACAAACAAATCTGCACATGTGAACGTGAAATTATATATTTGATTATATAGTTAAATTACAGGTTTGTTCAAACTATTTTTTGTTCAATCTTACTCTCTATCTATATTTATATGTGATTCGACGTATTCACATGTGAAAATTCTTGTAATTTTAATGGTTCTCGCAGTTCTCGCTTTTTTGTGGTCCTCGTTTGAACTTTTGAATATATATATATATATATATATATATATATATGTATATGTATATATATATATATGTATATATATATATATATGCACACACTTTTTAAAGGGGAGGAGTTGAGGAAATTTAATGTTGACGGGATTTGAGTTTATTTTTGTGTGTTATCCATTGTCTCCGTCTTAATTTTTGTTTGAATGTTTAGATCTTTTGTTTTCGTTTGATCCCGTTTAGAGTATGGGTTAGCGTGTAGCGATGTAGCTTGTTTGTGTTTTCTTTTTGTTGCTCGGCCCGAGGGCCTTTCTTTTGTTCTTGTTCGAGGTTTCGTCTTTTTGTTGAATGTTCTTGAGTTTTTATAAAAGCTCTAGTAAATAAATAAATAAAAATAAATATGTAAACGCAACAAATTACATTAAATGTTATTTAATGATTCTTTGTTTACAAACAAAAGTTAAAATTCGCAACATGTACACGTGAACAAACGTTCACATATTCACTTATATATATATATATATATATATATATATATATATATATATATATATATATATATATATATATATATATATATATATATATATATATATATATATGCACATGGGAACAAAAAAAGAAAAATATAACGTGACTACTCGTATTAGACCCTCTTTAACCCTGGCGTGTTGGGTCATGTGTTGGCCAACACGCCTATAACCATGGTGTGCTGCTTCATGTGCTAGCGGCGTGTTTCAAGTGAGCACCGAACATTTTGAACGCGTGTTTGTAAGGGCCCGACTTCGTTATCTCAAAAACACACAAAAAAAAAATTCTGTTCCAATACATCTGGACGGCGTCCAGCAAAGAAGCCTTGGACGGCGTCCAGAAGAACTGGAGGGCGTCCAAATGAACTGCCAGCTACTGATCTGGGTGTCCCACTTACGTGGGCGGAAAACCCGCTTCCCGACACTTTTAAACGAAAACTTTTTCACAACATGTCAATATAAGTTAAACTAAGAGATTTCCACAATAAAATCAAGTTTTACAACATCAGGCCCACATCGGCCGTTTTACGAGTTTCGTTCAAAAATACAAGTTTCGACCGTTCTAGTTTAATTTCCAAACGACACTAGAGCATGGTGTTTGGGGTTAAACTACCCAATTCTTAGCCGAACTTCCAAAAAGCTAAACCCCAGAGAGCCACTACTATTCCAAATGAATACCTTTGCCCTTGTCCACGCCGGAGCCTAAAAAGGTAAACAACGAGATGGTAAGCTAAAGCAATAATTATACATATACATATATAACATATTTACTTGCAATCACTTACACAATACCGCATACAAGCTAGCAATTCGACAACTATGCAAACATTATGCATAAACCAATAACCGCAATTCATAATAAGCTAGCGACACCAAAAGCATATAGTTCATAATTAAATATGCTAATACAAAATTCACACAACCATGGTTAACCAATCGTACAAGGGAACGGTACTCGCTAGAGACCATCAGAGTTCATAACATCCATTAGTGTACATACGACGCGTAATCACTAATCCCCCGGGTGATGTCTTGAACACCGCGACAATTTCACCACCATGACAATGTGGTGTCTTGAACACCGCGACAATTCCACATGTCAATCAAACCAAATGAGTGGTGTCTTGAACACCGCGACAATTCCACTCCCATAACAATGTGTTGTCTTAAACACCGCGACTATTCCAAATGTCAATCAAATCAACAAGTGGTGTCTTGAACACCGTGACAATTCCATTCGTTACGTAGAATGTGGTGTCTTGAACACCGCGACAATTCCACATTCCACGCTACACAAATAAATACATTATGTAACGACCCGTCAAAATCGCTATTGACGCGGCACGTTAATCATTGATTCCACAGTGAGGTTTTGACCTCTATATGATACGTTTTGATAAAATATTGCATTCATTAAAATAAGTAACTTTCTAAACATAGAAAGTTATAAACATGTGGGCAAGTGCTTAGGTATAAGCAAAACCCCGAAATACATAAGTCTTTAATTTACAGGTTGACATCACAGTCCAATTATTTATTACACAACGCAGTTTTATTTTGAATGCAATAAACTTTGTACAAAGCATGAGAGACTCCATGCAGGCAACAAGCACATCACAGCGGAAGCATTCTAAGAACCTGAGAATAAAACATGCTAAAAAGTCAACACGAATGTTGGTGAGTTATAGGTTTAATTGCTCGAGTCATAAACATATATAAAGATAGACCACAAGATTTCATCAAAAGTTAATAGATTCTACGTAACAGAGCACCCTGGCAACTAAACTTAACGCTATAGTGATAATTACCCCATTCGTTTTAATACACGCAAACCAACGTGTCTTAAACTCAAATAACATACGTCCGTTAAAAGGCTAGCGCTCTAGCTCGGACGGGGATGTCAAGCCCTATGGATCCATATACAATTATTCGCGCCCACCAGTCCATATCCTATGTACTGACAGCTACTAGTTACCAAAGCTAAGGGATTTTCGGTTTAACTCAGTGTAGAATTTTGTATGTACTTGTGTCTTATTGCGTTTAAAATAAATTGCATGTATTCTCAGCCCAAAAATATTTAAAGCATTTAAAAAGGGAGACTATAACTCACAGTTCAATATTGCGATTCAATATTGTAGGCAAATTGCGTAGACGTAATGATGGTAGACGACTGTATGGTTGGCCTTGGATTCAAGAACAATACCCCGAACAATACCCAATATTTCCTTATTTTAAAACGGTTTGAAACCCGAATTAAAAATACCCTCGAATATACTTTATTATTATTAAACTTAAAATTAAAATTATAATTAAAATTATAAATATAAATTTTAAGTACAAAATAAGAGTGAAAAAAACGTCGAGCAAAACTGACCTTTTATAGTACTTTTCGATTTACTGTAGCTCATGCGATCGCATGAGTTTTTAGTGTTTTTGCCATGCGATCGCATGGCCGCCTTTTCTGTTTTTGTTTGCTAGTTCGTCGACATCAAATAGTATTTTACTGTAGCAAATAGTGTTCACTGTAGCAAATAGTGTTACTGTAGCAAATAGTGTTTACTGTAGCAAATCGTTTTTACTGTAGCAAATCACTGTAGCAAAATACGGTTTCACTGTAGCAAATAGTGTTTTACTGTAGCAAAGCCATTTTTACTGTAGCAATTAATGTTTTACTGTAGGAAAGTCGTTTTTACTTGTACATCTTATAATATATATATATATATATATATATATATATATATATATATATATATATATATATATATATATATATATATATATACATACATATATGTATATTTACATAATATTAAATCATAAAGAGAATTGGTTTAAATTAGTCGAAATTTTTTTCGATTCATCACACATTATATACGTACATGCATAATTATTCCACTCACCTTACACGTCGGTGATGATTAAACACTTTCGTATGCTTCAAAGCAAAGTACATAATACATTAAGTACATATATCAATTATTCATTCAAGTTGGTTAACCAACTTATTCGCCATACAAGTGCCATTTGGCCCATTGTGCAAACGTGACCCATTTGCACCATTCATTCTAACACTAGGTCGGGATTTCGTCATACTCTTACTAACAATTCGATTATGGTCTTAATACACCTTTTAACACAAAGTTATCTTATTTTCGTACCCATTAACCCACTTAGGTCATCAAAGACTCATTTGACCCATTTCAAGGTTAACACACTCATTTGGGTCACTATCATACCCAAATACACCCATTCACTTTAAACACTAAGTGTGCTAGTGATTTACTAACATTTAAGACCCATAAACACAATTTAACATTTCAAAACCCTAGGTTAGTCATATTTGAGTACTCATGACCCAAACTTACCCAAAAACCCCCAAATCACTAACAAATGGGTTTTATGTTCATCTCTAACCCAAACCTTAACCCTTAAACAATTAAAACAAGGAAATCAAGGTTAAGACTTACCACAACAATCAAAATGTAGCTAGAGACTAGATGAACAACATCAACACTCGAGCTTTAACCCGAAACAAGCTTCTTCCTCCTTAGATTGAGTTTTCTCACTCTAAAAACCTCATCTCTCTCTAAACTTGAAGTGGAAATGAAAGAGTAGTTGAAAATGGAGTAATGAGGCTCACCAAACTGATCTTGGGACCTTTAAGCCGTCCCCCATGTGAAATTACCAAAATACCCATTTCAAATATCTAAAAACAAAACAGCTAGCCCGCCAGTTCATCGGGACGGCGTCCAGGATTACTGGACGGTGTCCAGCCCTTCACACTGGGACGACGTCCCACCATTTTGGATGGCGTCCCAAATAACTGGGAAAACAGGATCTTACAACTCTCCCCCACTTGAACCGGATTGCGACCTCGCGATCCAAGCCGCATGACAAGCAGGAAGATACACCAAAACAAACTCTTCGGATTCCCACGTAAACTCGGAACCCTTACTACTACGATGTAGTGACCCGAACTTTTCCATGTTTATATATATTAATTGAGATTGATATTTACATGATTAAATGTTTCCAACATGTTAAGCAATCAAACTTGTTAAGACTTGATTAATTGAAATAGGTTTCATATAGACAATTGACCACCCAATTTGACCGGTGATTCACGAACGTTAAAACTTGTAAAAACTATACGATGACATATATATGGTTATATATATAGTTAACATGATTTTATTATAAGTATGTATCTCATTAGGTATTTTAACAATAAGTTATATACATAAAAATGAGACTATTAATTTAAGAAACTCGAAAACGATATATATAACGATTATCGTTATAACAACGTCTTACTAGGTACATATGAATCATATTAAGATATTGATACACTTGGTTAATTATGTTAAATGATAAGTAAATATATTATTTAGTGTATTAACAATGAAATACATATGTAAAAATAAGACTACTAACTTAATGATTTCGAAACGAGACATATATGTAACGATTATCGTTGTAACGGCATTTAACGGTATATATATCATACTAAGATATATTATATATCATAATATCATGATAATATAACAATTTAACATCTCATTTGTTATAATAAACAATGGGTTAACAACATTCAATAAGATCGTTAACCTAAAGGTTTCAAAACAACATTTACATGTAACGACTAACGATGACTTAACGACTCAGTTAAAATGTATATACATGTAGTGTTTTAATATGTATTCATACACTTTTGAAAGACTTCAAGACACTTATCAAAATACTTCTACTTAACAAAAATGCTTACAATTACATCCTCGTTCAGCTTCATCAACAATTCTACTCGTATGCACCCGTATTCGTACTCGTACAATACATAGCTTTTAGATGTATGTACTATTGGTATATACACTCCAATGATCAGCTTTTAGTAGCCCATGTGAGTCACCTAACATATGTGGGAACCATCATTTGGAAACTAGCATGAAATATCTCATAAAATTACAAAAATATGAGTAATCATTCATGACTTATTTACATGAAAACAAAATTACATATCCTTTATATCTAATCCATACACCAACGACCAAAAACACCTACAAATACTTTCATTCTTCAATTTTCTTTATCTAATTGATCTCTCTCAAGTTCTATCTTCAAGTTCTAAGTGTTCTTCATAAATTCCAAAAGTTCTAGTTTCATAAAATCAAGAATACTTCCAAGATTCCAAGTTTACTTCCAAGTTTTCTAAATCCATTCCAAGTAATCATCCAAGATCAAGAAACCTTTGTTACTTACAGTAGGTTATCTTTCTAATACATGGTAATAATCATATTCAAACTTTAATTCAATTTCAATAACTATAACAATCTTATTTCGAGTGGAAATCTTACTTGAAATTGTTTTCGTGTCATGATTCTGCTTCAAGAACTTTCAAGCCATCCAAGGATCCTTTAAAGCTAGATCTATTTTTCTAATTTCCAGTAGGTTTATCCAAGGAACTTGAGGTAGTAATGATGTTCATAACATCATTCGATTCATACATATAAAGCTATCTTATTCGAAGGTTTAAACTTGTAATCACTAGAACATAGTTTAGTTAATTCTAAACTTGTTCGCAAATAAAAGTTAATCCTTCTAACTTGACTTTTAAAATCAACTAAACACATATTCTATATCTATATGATATGCTAACTTAATGATTTAAAACCTGGAAACACGAAAAACACCGTAAAACCGGATTTACGCCGTCGTAGTAACACCGCGGGCTGTTTTGGGTTAGTTAATTAAAAACTATGATAAACTTTGATTTAAAAGTTGTTATTATGAGAAAATTATTTTTATTATAAACATGAAACTATATCCAAAAATTATGGTTAAACTCAAAGTGGAAGTATGTTTTCTAAAATGGTCATCTAGACGTCGTTCTTTCGACTGAAATGACTACCTTTACAAAAATGACTTGTAACTTATTTTTCCGACTATAAACCTATACTTTTTCTGTTTAGATTCATAAAATAGAGTTCAATATGAAACCATAGCAATTTGATTCACTCAAAAGGGATTTAAAATGAAGAAGTTATGGGTAAAACAAGATTGGATAATTTTTCTCATTTTAGCTACGTGAAAATTGGTAACAAATCTATTTCAACCATAACTTAATCAACTTGTATTATATATTATGTAATCTTGAGATACCATACACACGTATACAATGTTTCGACCTATCATGTCGACACATCTATATATATTTCGAAACAACTATAGACATTCTATATGTGAATGTTGGAGTTAGCTATACAGGGTTGAGGTTGATTCCAAAATATATATAGTTTGAGTTGTGATCAATACTGAGATACGTATACACTGGGTCGTGGATTGATTCAAGATAATATTTATCGATTTATTTCTGTACATCTAACTGTGGACAACTAGTTGTAAGTTACTAACGAGGACAGCTGACTTAATACACTTAAAACATCAAAATATATTAAAAGTGTTGTAAATATATTTTGAACATACTTTGATATATATGTATATATTGTTATAGGTTCGTGAATCAACCAGTGGCCAAGTCTTACTTCCCGACGAAGTAAAAATCTGTGAAAGTGAGTTATAGTCCCACTTTTAAAATCTAATATTTTTGGGATGAGAATACATGCAGGTTTTATAAATGATTTACAAAATAGACACAAGTACGTGAAACTACATTCTATGGTTGAATTATCGAAATCGAATATGCCCCTTTTTATTAAGTCTGGTAATCTAAGAATTAGGGAACAGACACCCTAATTGACGCGAATCCTAAAGATAGATCTATTGGGCCTAACAAACCCCATCCAAAGTACCGGATGCTTTAGTACTTCGAAATTTATATCATATCCAAAGGGTGTCCCGGAATGATGGGGATATTCTTATATATGCATCTTGTTAATGTCGGTTACCAGGTGTTCACCATATGAATGATTTTTATCTTTATGTTTGGGATGTGTATTGAAATATGAAATCTTGTGGTCTATTATGATGATTTGATATATATAGGTTAAACCTATAACTCACCAACATTTTTATTGACGTTTTAAGCATGTTTATTCTCAGGTGATTATTAAGAGCTTCCGCTGTAGCATACTTAAATAAGGACGAGATTTGGAGTCCATGCTTGTATGATATTGTGTAAAAACTGCATTCAAGAAACTTATTTTGTTGTAACATATTTGTATTGTAAACCATTATGTAATGGTCGTGTGTAAACGGGATATTTTAGATTATCATTATTTGATAATCTACGTAAAGCTTTTTAAACCTTTATTGATGAAATAAAGGTTATGGTTTGTTTTAAAATGAATGCAGTCTTTGAAAAACGTCTCATATAGAGGTCAAAACCTCGCAACGAAATCAATTAATATGTAACGTTTTTAATCAATAAGAACGGGACATTTCAGTTGGTAACCGAGCGTTGGTCTTAGAGAACCAGAATTTTGCATTAGTGTGTCTTATCGAGTTTGTTAGGATGCATTAGTAAGTCTGGACTTCGACCGTGTTTACTTGAAAAATGATTGCTTAACAAATTTTGTTGGAAACTATATATTTTTAACATGTGAATATTATGTGATATATTAATCTCTTAACGCGTTTGATATTATGTGATAGATCTCTACCTCTAGAACAAGTCCCATTGACTCACCTAATAATAATGAAGAGTCAAATGTAAATTGGAATGATTCGTGGACTGATTCACAAGTTCCCGAAGAGGAACCGGAAGAAGAGTCGGAACCAGAAGAAGAATCGGAACCGGAAGAAGAATCGGAATCGGATGAAGAAATAGAACCGGTGGGGGAAATAATAAAACGGTTAAGTAAAAGAAAATCCTGAACCAACCGACCAAGTTTAATTATGGTCAATGGTGTTTCCGCCAAGGAAGCAAAATATTGGGAGGATTACCAATTCTCCGATGAATCGGATTCCGACGAGAATTCCGATGATGTTATAGAAATTACCCCAACTGAATTTAAAAAGGCAAAAGAAAATAATAAGGGAAAGGGCATAAAAATAGAGAAATCTAATTCCAACCCCGATGAACTTTATATATATCGTCAACCCCCGAAGTCCTTAAGTTGTAACAATGACCCGGGAACCTCTAAACCACCAGGTTTTTCTAAACCAATGTGGAAAACGACGGCTCGTATTAGGGGAACATCATATATCCCTAGAAACTTGGCAAAACGAACCAAAACCGAAGAAGAAGAAGAAGCAAGCGAGTCGGAATAAGATAGTTGTATTCGTGTGGTGTAATATATGTAATATAGCGTGCTTATGCTTTATGATATATGTAAAAATTGCTTGTATTAATAAGTATTTTTTTTATGAATCTAACTCTTGTCTATTTTACAGTATAAAAACACAAAATGGATAGACAACCCAATATTTTAAGAGACCTACCCGGAGACATGATTGATGAAATCTTGTCTAGAGTCGGTCAGAATTCTTCGGCACAACTATTTATGGCGAGATCAGTTTGTAAGACATTCGAAGAACGTTCCAAGAATGCCTTGGTTTATAAAAGGCTTTCGTTCGAAAGATGGGGGATATCACATTGGGAAATCCATAAGTTACGATGTGTTTACTTTGACGCATATATTGCGGGGAACCCAAATGCTATTTTACGCAATGGGTTAAGAAATTATTTTGACTCAATATATCCGAATATTGGACTTCGTGATTTAGAAAAAGCGGATAACATGCAACATAAAGAAGCATGTTATGCTTACGGATTAGTAATGTTCGCTTCTCACCAAAGTGAGAACAAGAACATCGGGCTACAACTATTAAACAAAACATTCCCACAAGTGACGGAGTCGGTAATTGGGGTAAGAAATGAGGTTTTTAGATTGTTACGGGACTGTTGGACATTACGTAACCCTCGTCCCTTTGACGACGTTACAACACGCTGTCTTATCAACGGCCATAACGGTTATGTTCCACAAGACTAAGGATGGGAAGTAATCCTAGTAAAACCAGAATGCATGACTTGTTTCTGGATGTATGAATCACGTGTCTTTATTGCCTTTGCTGAACGACTTGTGTACTAGCTAGAATTATCTTCACAACCATCTTGTATCAAATTTATTGTGTGCTATATTTTATGCTATATGTAAAATAAGCGGTATTGTAAGTTTGTAAAATATTGTGTAAAAGTTTGAACGCGAAATATTATTATAATCAGTTTTTCATATAGAATTGTAGTAGTTGAATTGTATATTAGCTACTAAGTATGAACTTAACGGGTAGGTACTACCCGAATTTAAACTTATAAAACGCTAATATGAAGAAAAAGCTTTTATAAATGAGTTCATATTATGCTACGAAATACTATTAACTACTCTTAATATTCTGTATGATTAACTTGTTCCATTTGACTATTTTGAAGGAAATGGCACCGACTACTAGACACACCGTGAATATGAATGAAGAGGAATTCCGTACTTTTCTAGCTTCAAACATAGCCGCAGTACAGGCTGCACTACATACCAACAATAACCTTGGATCTAGCAGTACAGGAAATCGTGTAGGATGCACCTACAAAGAATTCACTGCCTGCAAACCTTTGAAATTTGATGGAACCGAAGGACCGATCGGATTGAAACGGTGGACCGAGAAGGTCGAATCGGTGTTTGCCATAAGTAAGTGTACTGAAGAGGACAAAGTAAAGTACGCTACGCATACCTTCACAGGTTCTGCGTTAACATGGTGGAATACCTATCTAGAGCAAGTGGGACAAGACGATGCGTACGCACTACCGTGGTCAGCATTCAAGCACTTGATGAACGAGAAGTACCGTCCCAGAACCGAGGTCAATAAGCTCAAGACAGAACTTAGAGGGTTACGAACCCAAGGATTTGATATTACCACGTACGAAAGACGATTCACAGAATTGTGCCTATTGTGTCCGGGAGCGTTCGAAGATGAGGAAGAGAAGATCGACGCGTTTGTGAAAGGATTACCGGAAAGAATCCAAGAAGATATAAGTTCACACGAGCCCGCCTCCATACAACAGGCATGTAGAATGGCTCACAAACTAGTGAACCAGATTGAGGAAAGAATTAAAGAACAGACGGCTGAAGAGGCCAATGTGAAGCAAGTCAAAAGAAAGTGGGAGGAAAACGGTGATAAGAATCACCAACAACAACAACAACAACAACAACAACAACAACAACAACAACAGCAACTACAACAATCATCCCAACAACAATAATAACCGCAACAACAACAACAATCAGAAGCAGCTATGCCAAAGGTGTGAAAAGTATCACACGGGGTTCTGCACCAAATTTTGCAACAAGTGTAAAAGAAATGGTCATAGCGCGGCGAAGTGTGAGGTCTATGGACCAGGGGTTAATAGAACGAAAGGAATAAATGGTGTCGGAACGAGTAATGGCAGAGCAAGTAGTGTCGGAGCAAGTTACGCCAATGTAGTTTGTTATAAATGTGGAAAACTGGGCCACATTATTAGAAATTGCCCGAACCAGGAGAACACGAATGGACAAGGCCGCTGAAGAGTTTTCAATATTAATGCGGCAGAGGCACAGGAAGACCCGGAGCTTGTTACGGGTACGTTTCTTATTGACAATAAACCTGCTTACGTTTTATTTGATTCGGGTGCGGATAGAAGCTATATGAGTAGAGATTTTTGTGCTAAATTAAGTTGTCCATTGACGCTTTTGGATAGTAAATTTTTACTCGAATTAGCAAATGGTAAATTAATTTCAGCAGATAATATATGTCGGAATCGAGAAATTAAACTGGTTAGCAAAACATTTAAGATTGATTTGATACCAGTAGAGTTAGGGAGTTTTGATGTGATAATCGGTATGGACTGGTTGAAAGAAGTGAAAGCAGAGATCGTTTGTTACAAAAATGCAATTCGCATTATACGAGAAAAAGGAAAACCCTTAATGGTGTACGGAGAAAAGGGCAACACGAAGCTACATCTTATTAGTAATTTGAAGGCACAAAAACTAATAAGAAAAGGTTGCTATGCTGTTCTAGCACACGTCGAGAAAGTACAAACTGAAGAAAAGAGCATCAATGATGTTCTCGTCGCAAAAGAATTTCCCGATGTATTTCCGAAAGAATTACCGGGATTACCCCCACATCGATCCGTTGAATTTCAAATAGATCTTGTACCAGGAGCTGCACCAATAGCTCGTGCTCCTTACAGACTCGCACCCAGCGAGATGAAAGAACTACAAAGCCAACTGCAAGAACTATTAGAACGTGGTTTCATTCGACCAAGCACATCACCATGGGGAGCTCCTGTTTTGTTTATCAAGAAGAAGGATGGTACATTTAGGTTGTGTATTGACTACAGAGAGTTGAACAAACTTACCATCAAAAACCGTTATCCACTATCGGGAATCGACGACTTATTTGATCAACTACAAGGCTCGTCTGTTTATTCAAAGATTGACTTACATTTCGGGTATCATCAAATGCGGGTGAAAGAAGATGATATTCCAAAGACTGCTTTCAGAACACGTTACGGTCATTACGAGTTTATGGTCATGCCGTTTGGTTTAACTAATGCACCAGCTGTGTTCATGGACCTTATGAACCGAGTGTGTGGACCATACCTTGACAAGTTTGTCATTGTTTTCATTGATGACATACTTATTTACTCAAAGAATGACCAAGAACACGGTGAACATTTGAGAAAGGTGTTAGAAGTATTGAGGAAGGAAGAATTGTACGCTAAATTTTCAAAGTGTGCATTTTGGTTGGAAGAAGTTCAATTCCTCGGTCACATAGTGAACAAAGAAGGTATTACGGTGGATCCGGCAAAGATAGAAACTGTTGAAAAGTGGGAAACCCCGAAAACTCCGAAACACATACGCCAGTTTTTAGGACTAGCTGGTTACTACAGAAGGTTCATCCAAGACTTTTCCAGAATAGCAAAACCCTTGACTGCATTAAGAGAAAGCGTTTCAGTTATTGAAGAAAAAGCTAACTACGGCACCTATATTGTCATTGCCTGAAGGGAATGATGATTTTGTGATTTATTGTGACGCATTAAAGCAAGGTCTCGGTTGTGTATTAATGCAACGAACGAAGGTGATTGCTTATGCGTCTAGACAATTGAAGATTCACGAACAAAATTATACGACGCATGATTTGGAATTAGGCGCGGTTGTTTTTGCATTAAAGACTTGGAGGCACTACTTATATGGGGTAAAAAGTATTATATATACCGACCACAAAAGTCTTCAACACATATTTAATCAGAAACAACTAAATATGAGGCAGCGTAGGTGGATTGAATTGTTGAATGATTACGACTTTGAGATTCGTTACCACCCGGGGAAGGGAAATGTGGTAGCCGACGCCTTGAGCAGGAAGGACAGAGAACCCATTCGAGTAAAATCTATGAATATAATGATTTACAATAACCTTACTACTCAAATAAAGGAGGCGCAACAAGGAGTTTTAAAAGAGGGAAATTTAAAGGATGAAATACCTAAAGGATCGGAGAAGCATCTTAATATTCGGGAAGACGGAACCCGGTATAGGGCTGAAAGGATTTGGGTACCAAAATTTGGAGATATGAGAGAAATGGTACTTAGAGAAGCTCATAAAACCAGATACTCAATACATCCTGGAACGGGGAAGATGTACAAGGATCTCAAGAAACATTTTTGGTGGCCGGGTATGAAAGCCGATGTTGCTAAATACGTAGGAGAATGTTTGACGTGTTCTAAGGTCAAAGCTGAGCATCAGATACCATCAGGTCTACTTCAACAACCCGAAATCCCGGAATGAAAATGGGAAAATATTACCATGGATTTCATCACTAAATTGCCAAGGACTGCAATTGGTTTTGATACTATTTGGGTAATAGTTGATCGTCTCACCAAATCAGCACACTTCCTACCAATAAGAGAAGATGACAAGATGGAGAAGTTAGCACGACTGTATTTGAAGGAAGTCGTCTCCAGACATGGAATACCAATCTCTATTATCTCTGATAGGGATGGCAGATTTATTTCAAGATTCTGGCAGATATTTCAGCAAGCATTAGAAACTCGTCTAGACATGAGTACTGCCTATCATCCACAAACTGATGGACAGAGCGAAAGGACGATACAAACGCTTGAAGACATGCTACGAGCATGTGTTATTGATTTCGGAAACAGTTGGGATCGACATCTACCGTTAGCAGAATTTTCCTGCAACAACAGCTACCATTCAAGCATTGAGATGGTGCCGTTTGAAGCACTTTATGGTAGAAAGTGCAGGTCTCCGATTTGTTGGAGTGAAGTGGGGGATAGACAGATTACGGGTCCGGAGATTATACAAGAAACTACCGAGAAGATCATCCAAATTCAACAACGGTTGAAAACCGCCCAAAGTCGACAAAAGAGCTACGCTGACATTAAAAGAAAAGATATAGAATTTGAAATTGGAGAGATGGTCATGCTTAAAGTTGCACCTTGGAAAGGCGTTGTTCGATTTGGTAAACGAGGGAAATTAAATCCAAGGTATATTGGACCATTCAAGATTATTGATCGTGTCGGACCAGTAGTGTAATGACCCGCACTTTTTCGATCGTTCTATACTTATAAGATTAATATTTACATAAATTAAACCTTACCAACATGATAAGCAATCCAAATTGTTGAGACTTATGTTTTTGAAATGAGTTTTACACAACGTTTGACCGTCTAGTTTGACCGATGATATCACGAACTATATAAGATATGATAATTATACGTTTGTGTATATTTATGTATATATACATATTTAACATGATCTAAGGATGTTTTAATATCTCATTTTGTATTAATAACAATAAGTTATAAGTATATTTTGAAACTACTAACTTAAGTTTTCAAAACGATAACCATACGTAACGTTATTTGACATAAATACTTATAACATATAATGTTTATACATATATCGTATATGTAATGTATTTAATCACTTTTAAAGACTTAAATACATAAAACAATATAAGTATATTCACAAAAGATAGCTATATTTGAATTCTCATTCCATTTTTCACAAGATTTTCTATACGTATATCTAGAGTATATGTACTCGTATCATACCTAGCTTCTATACATATTTACTATTGGTATATACACATCAAATCACCACCAACCAGCCCTTGTTCATGCCTTATGTATAAGGTAACTCTCTTGTTCATGCCTTATGTATAAGGTAACTACTTTTGATGTTTAGTATGACTAATTACATAAAAATACAACATGAAATTTTGTCCATGTTTTTCCATTAATCATGTTTTTATGGCCTTAAATACATCTTCCATTTTCAAATTTTATTACCTCATTTCTTTAACCAAAAACACACTCTTAAGAAACTCCATAACCATTCAGCTAGTATCCATGAAGATCTAGCCATAAAAACATCACTTAAACACCATAAGAAAAACCTTACAAAAACACTTCAAGAATCCTTTCAAGAACACAAGTTTACTTCCAATCTTTCATCCAACTCCATCACTCTTTTGGTTCTAGATTTTTACTTCTCTTTTACAGCAATCTTGTCCAAGTAACTTGAGATAGTAACTTTGTTCATAATCTTATTCGATTCATATATATATAGCTATCTTATTTTGTGGTATAAAATTTTAACAACAAGAACATAGTTTGAATGTTTTCAAACTTGTTTGCAAACTAAATAGATCCTTCTCACTTAACTTTTAAAATACTTCAAGACCTGTAATATATCATAAATATATGCTAATTTAACAAGGTATAACTTGGTTTTTCAAAGAACACCTTAAAAACTGAATTTACGACGTCGGAGTGCAACCGGGGGCTGTTTTGGGTTGGATAATTAAAAACCATCTTAAACTTTGAATTGGAGGTTTATTTTCTGGAAAAATGATTTTTACTATGAATATGATAACACATAAAAATTTCATGATTTAACTCAAAGTATAAGTATTTTTAGAAAAATAATCATTTAAGGTTGTTTACATGATGGAAAATGATTAACTTCATAAGTTTCACTAAAGTTTGACCTATGACCTGTGATTTAGAATACAAACTAAGGTATTTACAGTTCATAGTATTAAATAGGGACTCGATCCAAGGAAGTGGCAAGTTGAATCAATGAAAACGGAGTTGTAACGAAGAAACTATGACCAAAACGAGATCGGATATCTAAGACTAGTTTAGCTACGAAAATAATTGGAGAAAATTAAATAAATCACATCTTTTTAAAATAAAATGATATTTTATATATATGTACTCATAATTTAGTTTTATATGGTTCAGGATCACCCGTAAACAATACGAGAAGATTAATCATAAGATCCCATGATTGTACGCAACACGTCATTTGACAACACCGGTACTTTATGTACGCAACACGTCATTTGACAACACCGGTACCGTGGGTCAAGATTAATCTCGACCAATACATATACGATGGGGGTTTTTATTTATTTCATTGGGGGTTTATTAAACACCTAAAAATGAACCATTAAAATTGAATTACTAACATCGGACTGCTAACTACGGACTAAGGAATTATTAAAAGTATTAAAAGTATTATAAGTATATATATGTGACGTTTGTTTAAAAAGAAAAGGTATTGATATATTATATATGGATAGGTTCGTGATATCAATCGGAGACCAAGTCAAAATTACATATCTTCAAGACGAAAGTGAGTATATAGTCCCACTTTTAAACTCTAAGTATTTCGGGATGAGAATACATGTATTTTATGTTTTACGTTATGGACACAAGTAACTGAAAAATATATTCTACGTTGAGTTGTACCACTGGCATACTTCCCTGTAGCTTGGTAACTGTTATTTACAGCGGTATTGTAAACGCGAATCCTGTTGATAGATCTATCGGCCCTGACAACCCCAACCGGACTGGACGACCAGTATTCAACGGTTGCACAGTACTTCGTTTTATGACTACACTTGGTACGGTGTAGTAAGATTTCATAATAAAGGGAATATGCGACGTGATTAAATGTTAAGTATGGTTACCAAGTGCTCAACCACTTAGAATATTTTTATTAAAACGTTTATATATGAAATCTTGTGGTCTATATATATATATATTGCTGCCGGCATTAAACCTATATCTCACCAACTTTATGTTGACGTTTTAAGCATGTCTATTCTCAGGTGATAATTAGAAGCTTCCGCTGCAACATGTTGAATTTAAGCAGGATCTTGCGTACTCATATTTGTGTCAAAAATAAAACTGCATATCCGAGGATTTGTATTGTAAAATATGCTAGAAATCGTGTTGTTATCATCATTTGTAAAGTTTGTAAGTCTAAGATTATCGCTAAACGATAATCATCTTTATTTTGTGTAAAGCTTGTATCAAAATAAGAATTATGGTTTGTAATGTAAAATATATGCAGTTGTTCTTTTAAAAATGTCGCATATAGAGGTCAATACCTCGCAATGAAATCATACGTTATCTAACACGTTCTTATGGTTAAGGACGGGTTATGACATGTGGTATCAGAGCGGTGGTCTTAGCGAACCAGGTTTGCATTAGTGTGTCTAACTGATAAGTCGTTAGGATACATTAGTAAGTCTGGACTTTGACCGGATCTAATTTAACAACCATTGCTTATCATTGTTGGTTAAAATTTATATGTAAATATTATGTAGTACTAATGGGTTAGTTGTTGTGTGATAGATGTCGGGCTCAAAACTTGTTATCACATTCAGCGACTCCGAATCAGAATCTTCAGATGGTGTTCCAGTCATTAACCTATCCGATGACGAAAATGATATCTTTGGGGAAGACTCACAAATTCCGGATGAACCAACTATAAAGAACTCGAAAAGTGAACCCGAGGAGGAAAGTGAACCCGAGGAGGAAAGTGAACCCGAGGAAGAAATACAGGAAATTACGAAAGACAAGTTCGAATTAGGAAAGAAACGAAAGGCTAATGAATTAGAAAATTCAAATCCCGAGTTTAGTGAGGATGATGTGGCACCAACTCCACTAAACACTACCACCCCTATTCCCGCTATACCTATTCGTTCTATCCCGGCATCCAGTTCTTCAGCCCCACCGCCAAAATATAGGCAGACAGCTAGGATAAGCGTTAGGCCATTCCTTGAACCTAAACGTCCTAGAAAATAGACCAAACGATGCGCTGCCGTATTAAACCATGGGATCATATAATGTTTTGTATAATATTATTAGAGTGGTTTGCTTAATGTTCGATGTAAGATAAGCATATGTAAAATAGTGAAGTATGAAATGCAATAATTTTCCATGGTTAAGTATTATTTAGATTGTAGTAATTGGTTCTGTACTAAGCTATTAAGTATGAACATTAACGGGTAGGTACTACCCTAGATATAATTATAAAACGCTAATAAGAAGAAAAGGCTTTTATAATAATACCTAGTTCATATTATTAACAAGCTATAATGTACTATAAATACACACTACATCTATAATATTCCATGTGAATAATTATTTTCTTTCATTAGGAAATGGCGCGATTGAATCGAATGACGGAACAAGAAGTCGAGGAATTCATCAACCAGCGAGTCAATGACAGAATGTTATGGGTCGAAGCTGCAAGAGCTGCTGCAGTTAACCCAAATCCTCGTGTAGGATGCACCTACAAGACGTTTCAAGCTTGCAAGCCCTCATCATTCAGTGGAATAGAAGGACCGATCGGTTTAACCCGGTGGATAGAAAAGATGGAGACTGTGTTTAAAATCAGTGGTTGTGTTGAAAAGGACATGACCAAGTATGCATCATGCACTTTACAAGATAGTGCACTCACGTGGTGGAAAAATTATGTGAAGGCTGTAGGAGGAGATGTAGCTTATGATACCCCATGGGAAGAATTCAAAATAATGTTAATCAACGAGTATTGTCCAAGGAACGAGGTTAGGAAGTTGGAAGATGAATTACGAAGCCTGAAGGTTGTTGGTACTGAAATCACCAACTACAATCAGCGATTTATGGAATTAGTTTTGCTATGTCCTGAATTGGTTCCAACCGAAGAACGGAAGATTGAAATGTACAAAGATGGTTTGCCCAAAAAGGTCAAGGCAAATGTTACAGCATCGAAACCTAAGACAATTCATGAAGCTATAACCATGCCAAACGAGCTAATGGATCAGGTCATCATGGATAAGAAAGTATCCAATACTGATGTGAAGGTATCAGGTAACAAAAGAAAGTGGAATGGAAATTATGATCGAGGTAACCAACAACAATCTTTTAAGAAACAAGAAATCACGCAAGGTGCGGGTAGTGGTTTAAGCTTTGGTTACAAAGGACAAAATCCTTTATGTAACCGATGCCACAAACATCACTCTGGCTACTGTAATGTGGTATGCAACAAATGTAATCGAAAGGGTCATCTTGCTGAAGATTGTAGGGCTCTCGTTACAAATACAAATGGTACCAAGACTCCTGCCACCAATGCAAATAGAACTGCTTTGGCTACCATTACTTGTTATGGGTGTGGAAAACAAGGTCACTATAAGAGCCAGTGTCTGAATCCATAGAAGAATAATGGATCTGCACGTGGAAGAGCATTTGTTATTAATGCTAGAGAGGCGTGTGAAAACCCGGAGCTTGTTACGGGTACGTTTACCATTAATAACTTATCCGCATCTATTATATTTGATACTGGTGCCGATAGAAGTTACGTGAGTAGAGGCTTTTACGCTAAATTGAATTGTTCATCATTACCTCTAGATGCTAAGTACATGATTGAGTTAGCTAATGGTAAACTAATTAAAGCCGATAATATTTGCCGTGATTGTAAAATAAATTTAGCCGGAGAAACATTTAAAATTGACTTAATACCCGTAGAATTAGGAAGTTTTGATGTAATAGTCGGCATGGACTGGATGTCCAAAGTAGGAGCTGAAGTTGTGTGTGCCAAGAAGGTAATTCGCATTCCTTGTAAGGATAAAATGCCGGTGATGATTTATGAAGAGAAGGGTAACTCAAAGCTAAAACTCATTAGCTGTTTGAAAGCCAAGAAGTGTTTAGAAAAGGGATGTTATGCTATTCTAGCACATGTTAATAAAGTCGAAAAGAAAGAAAAAGAGAAGTGCATCAACGACGTGCCTGTGGCAAGAGATTTTCCTGAAGTTTTTCCGGAAGAGTTGCCGGGATTACCTCCATTTAGATCTGTAGAATTTCAAATAGATTTAGTACCAGGAGCTGCACCAGTTGCCCGTGCTCCATATAGACTTGCACCGTCCGAGTTAAAAGAACTTCAGAGTCAGTTAAAAGAATTACTGGATCGTGGATTCATACGACCAAGTACTTCACCGTGGGGAGCTCCGATTCTATTTGTTAAAAAGAAAGATGGATCTTTTAGGATGTGTATAGATTATCGTGAATTAAATAAGTTAACTATCAAGAATCGGTATCCACTACCGAGAATTGATGACTTATTTGATCAACTGCAAGGATCATGTGTTTATTCGAAAATTGACCTAAGATCGGGTTATCATCAATTACGTGTCAAAGAAGAGGACATTCCGAAAACTGCTTTTCGGACACGTTATGGTCATTACGAATTTTTGGTCATGCCGTTTGGATTGACGAATGCGCCAGCTGTATTCATGGACCTCATGAATCGAGTTTGTAGTCCATATTTAGATAAGTTTGTTATCGTTTTCATTGATGATATTCTTATCTATTCCAAGAGTGAGCAAGAGCATGAACAGCATTTAAGGTTGATATTAGAGTTGTTGAGAAAAGAACAGCTATATGCTAAATTTTTTAAATGTGCTTTCTGGTTGAAAGAAGTGCAATTTCTTGGCCACGTTGTTAGTAGCAAAGGAATTCAGGTTGATCCAGTTAAAATTGAGGCCATTGAAAAATGGGAGACTCCTAAAACACCAATGCAGATACGCCAATTTTTGGGTTTAGCCGGTTATTATAGAAGGTTTATTCAAGATTTTTCCCGAATAGCTAAGCCGTTGACAGCATTAACGCAAAAAGGGAAGAAATACGAATGGACCTCGGAGCAAGAGAACGCATTTCAATTACTGAAGAAGAAGTTAACTACGGCGCCTATTTTATCGTTACCTGAAGGGAACGATGATTTTGAAATATATTGTGACGCTTCGCGACAAGGTTTTGGTTGTGTTCTTATGCAACGAAAGAAAGTTATTGCATACGCATCCCGACAATTGAAGATTCACGAGCGGAATTATACGACGCACGATCTAGAACTGGGGGCAGTCGTGTTTGCGTTGAAGATATGGAGACACTACTTATATGGGGTTAGATGCACTGTGTTTACTGATCATAAAAGTCTTCAACATATTTTTGATCAGAAACAGCTGAACATGAGGCAACGTAGGTGGGTCGAGCTGATAAACGACTATGATTGTGAAATTCGTTATCATCCCGGGAAGGCGAACGTGGTGGCCGATGCTCTAAGCAGAAAGGAACGAGAACCAATTCGAGTACGAGCAATGAACATAAAAATTCGCATGAATCTCAACTCACAAATTAAAGAAGTTCAACGAGAAGCACTTACTAAAGAAAATATAGGAAATGAAATAATGAAGAAGTATGAGAAGCAACTCGTTATGCGGGAAGATGGAACTCGATATTTTGCAAATCGTATTTGGGTACCGAAGTTGGGTGGATTAAGGAAGTTGATTTTGAACGAGGCACATAAGACAAGATACTCGATACATCCTGGAGTTGGAAAGATGTATCAAGATCTTAAGACACATTATTGGTGGCCTAATTTAAAGACAAACGTTGCAGCATATGTTGGGGAATGCTTAACTTGTTCCAAAGTCAAAGCAGAAAACCAGAAGCCGTCAGGGTTACTTCAACAACCAGAAATTCCAGAATGGAAATGGGACGGTATTACCATGGATTTCATCACGAAGTTACCAAAGACTGCCTGGGGATACGACACCATTTGGGTAATTGTTGATCGTCTTACCAAATCTGCACATTTCTTGCCTATAAAGGAAACAGATAGAATGGAGAAATTATTATGATTATATATAAAGGAAATAGTTTCAAGGCATGGAATACCTATTTCCATTATATCTGATCGTGATAGTAGATTTACCTCAAAGTTCTGGCAATCACTACAGGAGGCATAGGAACTCGTTTGGATATGAGTACCGCATATCATCCGCAAACGGACGGGCAGAGTGAAAGAACAATTCAGACTCTTGAAGACATGCTCAGGGCATGTGTGATCGATTTTGGAAACGGATGGGATAAGTATCTACCATTAGCAGAATTCTCGTATAATAATAGTTATCATGCGAGCATTAAAGCTGCACCATTCGAAGCATTGTACGGAAGGAAGTGTAGATCTCCTATCTGTTGGAATGAAGTAGGAGATCGACAATTAACTGGTCCCGAGATCATACATGAAACTACTGAAAAGATAGTACAAATCAAGGAGAGATTGAAAACAGCCCGTAGTCGCCAAAAGAGCTACGCCGATGTTCGAAGGAAACCATTAGAGTTTCAGATCGGTGACATGGTTATGTTAAAGGTGTCACCATGGAAAGGTGTAATACGTTTTGGAAAAAGGGGTAAACTGAACCCAAGATATGTAGGCCCGTTCAAGATCATCGAACGCATTGGACCGGTAGCTTATCGACTCGAGTTACCGCAACAACTCGCCAGAGTACATAATACATTTCACGTCTCGAACCTTAAGAAGTGTCTTGCAAAGGAAGATCTCACCATTCCTCTTGAAGAAATCCATGTCGATGAGAAACTACAATTCATCGAAGAACCAATCGAAATCATGGACCGTGAAGTTAAACAGCTCAAGCAGAGCAACATACCGATCGTTAAGGTTCGTTGGAATGCTCGAAGAGGTCCTGAGTTTACTTGGGAACGAGAGGATCAGATGAAACAAAAGCATCCACACTTGTTTCTCGATGACGCAAAATAGGTACAATTTTAAAATTTCGGGACGAAATTTATTTAACGGGTAGGTACTGTAATGACCCGCACTTTTTCGATCGTTCTATACTTATAAGATTAATATTTACATAAATTAAACCTTACCAACATGATAAGCAATCCAAATTGTTGAGACTTATGTTTTTGAAATGAGTTTTACACAACGTTTGACCGTCTAGTTTGACCGATGATATGACGAACTATATAACATATGATAATTATACGTTTGTGTATATATATGTATATATACATATTTAACATGATATAAGGATGTTTTAATATCTCATTTTGTATTAATAACAATAAGTTATAAGTATATTTTGAAACTACTAACTTAAGTTTTCAAAACGATAACCATACGTAACGTTATTTGACATAAATACTTATAACATATAATGTTTATACATATATCGTATATGTAATGTATTTAATCACTTTTAAAGACTTAAATACATAAAACAATATAAGTATATTCACAAAAGATAGCTATATTTGAATTCTCATTCCATTTTTCACAAGATTTTCTATACGTATATCTAGAGTATATGTACTCGTATCATACCTAGCTTCTATACGTATTTACTATTGGTATATACACATCAAATCACCACCAACCAGCCCTTGTTCATGCCTTATGTATAAGGTAACTCTCTTGTTCATGCCTTATGTATAAGGTAACTACTTTTGATGTTTAGTATGACTAATTACATAAAAATACAACATGAAATTTTGTCCATGTTTTTCCATTAATCATGTTTTTATGGCCTTAAATACATCTTCCATTTTCAAATTTTATTACCTCATTTCTTTAACCAAAAACACACTCTTAAGAAACTCCATAACCATTCAGCTAGTATCCATGAAGATCTAGCCATAAAAACATCACTTAAACACCATAAGAAAAACCTTACAAAAACACTTCAAGAATCCTTTCAAGAACACAAGTTTACTTCCAATCTTTCATCCAACTCCATCACTCTTTTGGTTCTAGATTTTTACTTCTCTTTTACAGCAATCTTTTCCAAGTAACTTGAGGTAGTAACTTTGTTCATAACCTTATTCGATTCATATATATATAGCTATCTTATTTTGTGGTATAAAATTTTAACAACAAGAACATAGTTTGAATGTTTTCAAACTTGTTTGCAAACTAAATAGATCCTTCTCACTTAACTTTTAAAATACTTCAAGACCTATAATATATCATAAATATATGCTAATTTAACAAGGTATAACTTGGTTTTTCAAAGAACACCTTAAAAACTGAATTTACGACGTCGGAGTGCAACCGGAGGCTGTTTTGGGTTGGATAATTAAAAACCATCTTAAACTTTGAATTGGAGGTTTATTTTCTGGAAAAATTATTTTTACTATGAATATGATAACACATAAAAATTTCATGATTTAACTCAAAGTATAAGTATTTTTAGAAAAATAATCATTTAAGGTTGTTTACATGATGGAAAATGATTAACTTCATAAGTTTCACTAAAGTTTGACCTATGACCTGTGATTTCAAATACAAACTAAGGTATTTACAGTTCATAGTCTTAAAGAGGGACTCGATCCAAGGAAGTGGCAAGTTGAATCAATGAAAACGGAGTTGTAACGAAGAAACTATGACCAAAACGAGTTCTGATATCTAAGACTAGTTTAGCTACGAAAATAATTGGAGAAAATTAAATAAATCACATCTTTTTAAAATAACATGATATTTTATATATATGTACTCATAATTTAATTTTATATGGTTCAGGATCACCCGTAAACAATACGAGAAGATTAATCATAAGATCCCATGATTGTACGCAACACGTCATTTGACAACACCGGTACTTTATGTACGCAACACGTCATTTGACAACACCGGTACCGTGGGTCAAGATTAATCTCGACCAATACATATACGATGGGGGTTTTTATTTATTTCATTGGGGGTTTATTAAACACCTAAAAATGAACCACTAAAATTGAATTACTAACATCGGACTGCTAACTACGGACTAAGGAATTATTAAAAGTATTAAAAGTATTATAAGTATATATATGTGACGTTTGTTTAAAAAGAAAAGGTATTGATATATTATATATGGATAGGTTCGTGATATCAATCGGAGACCAAGTCAAAATTACATATCTTCAAGACGAAAGTGAGTATATAGTCCCACTTTTAAACTCTAAGTATTTCGGGATGAGAATACATGTATTTTATGTTTTACGTTATGGACACAAGTAACTGAAAAATATATTCTACGTTGAGTTGTACCACTGGCATACTTCCCTGTAGCTTGGTAACTGTTATTTACAGCGGTATTGTAAACGCGAATCCTGTTGATAGATCTATCAGGCCTGACAACCCCAACCGGACTGGACGACCAGTATTCAACGGTTGCACAGTACTTCGTTTTGTGACTACACTTGGTACGGTGTAGTAAGATTTCATAATAAAGGGAATATGCGACGTGATTAAATGTTAAGTATGGTTACCAAGTGCTCAACCACTTAGAATATTTTTTATTAAAACGTTTATATATGAAATCTTGTGGTCTATATATATATATATATTGCTGCCGGCATTAAACCTATATCTCACCAACTTTATGTTGACGTTTTAAGCATGTCTATTCTCAGGTGATAATTAGAAGCTTCCGCTGCAACATGTTGAATTTAAGCAGGATCTTGCGTACTCATATTTGTGTCAAAAATAAAACTGCATATCCGAGGATTTGTATTGTAAAATATGCTAGAAATCGTGTTGTTATCATCATTTGTAAAGTTTGTAAGTCTAAGATTATCGCTAAACGATAATCATCTTTATTTTGTCTAAAGCTTGTATCAAAATAAGAATTATGGTTTGTAATGTAAAATATATGCAGTTGTTCTTTTAAAAATGTCGCATATAGAGGTCAATACCTCGCAATGAAATCATACGTTATCTAACACGTTCTTATGGTTAAGGACGGGTTATGACAAGTAGCTTACCGACTTGAGTTACCTCAACAACTCGCGGCTGTACATAACACTTTCCACGTCTCGAATTTGAAGAAATGTTTTGCTAAAGAAGATCTCACTATTCCGTTAGATGAAATCCAAATCAACGAAAAACTTCAATTCATCGAAGAACCCGTCGAAATAATGGATCGTGAGGTTAAAAGACTTAAGCAAAACAAGATACCAATTGTTAAGGTTCGATGGAATGCTCGTAGAGGACCCGAGTTCACCTGGGAGCGTGAAGATCAGATGAAGAAGAAATACCCGCATCTATTTCCAGAAGATTCGTCAACACCTTCAACAGCTTAAAATTTCGGGACGAAATTTATTTAACGGTAGGTACTGTAGTGACCCGAACTTTTCCATGTTTATATATATTAATTGAGATTGATATTTATATGATTAAATGTTTCCAACATGTTAAGCAATCAAACTTGTTAAGACTTGATTAATTGAAATAGGTTTCATATAGACAATTGACCACCCAAGTTGACCGGTGATTCACGAACGTTAAAACTTGTAAAAACTATACGATGACATATATATGGTTATATATATAGTTAACATGATTTTATTATAAGTATGTATCTCATTAGGTATTTTAACAATGAGTTATATACATAAAAATGAGACTATTAATTTAAGAAACTCGAAAACGATATATATAACGATTATCGTTATAACAACGTCTTACTAGGTACATATGAATCATATTAAGATATTGATACACTTGGTTAATTATGTTAAATGATAAGTAAATATATTATTTAGTGTATTAACAATGAAATACATATGTAAAAATAAGACTACTAACTTAATGATTTCGAAACGAGACATATATGTAACGATTATCGTTGTAACGGCATTTAACGGTATATATATCATACTAAGATATATTATATATCATAATATCATGATAATATAACAATTTAACATCTCATTTGTTATAATAAATAATGGGTTAACAACATTCAACAAGATCGTTAACCTAAAGGTTTCAAAACAACATTTACATGTAACGACTAACGATGACTTAACGACTCAGTTAAAATGTATATACATGTAGTGTTTTAATATGTATTCATACACTTTTGAAAGACTTCAAGACACTTATCAAAATACTTCTACTTAACAAAAATGCTTACAATTACATCCTCATTCAGCTTCATCAACAATTCTACTCGTATGCACCCGTATTCGTACTCGTACAATACATAGCTTTTAGATGTATGTACTATTGGTATATACACTCCAATGATCAGCTTTTAGCAGCCCATGTGAGTCACCTAACATATGTGGGAACCATCATTTGGCAACTAGCATGAAATATCTCATAAAATTACAAAAATATGAGTAATCATTCATGACTTATTTACATGAAAACAAAATTACATATCCTTTATATCTAATCCATACACCAACGACCAAAAACACCTACAAACACTTTCATTCTTCAATTTTCTTTATCTAATTGATCTCTCTCAAGTTCTATCTTCAAGTTCTAAGTGTTCTTCATAAATTCCAAAAGTTCTAGTTTCATAAAATCAAGAATACTTCCAAGATTCCAAGTTTACTTCCAAGTTTTCTAAATCCATTCCAAGTAATCATCCAAGATCAAGAAACCTTTGTTACTTACAGTAGGTTATCTTTCTAATACAAGGTAATAATCATATTCAAACTTTAATTCAATTTCAATAACTATAACAATCTTATTTCGAGTGGAAATCTTACTTGAAATTGTTTTCGTGTCATGATTCTGCTTCAAGAACTTTCAAGCCATCCAAGGATCCTTTGAAGCTAGATCTATTTTTCTAATTTCCAGTAGGTTTATCCAAGGAACTTGAGGTAGTAATGATGTTCATAACATCATTCGATTCATACATATAAAGCTATCTTATTCGAAGGTTTAAACTTGTAATCACTAGAACATAGTTTAGTTAATTCTAAACTTGTTCGCAAATAAAAGTTAATCCTTCTAACTTGACTTTTAAAATCAACTAAACACATGTTCTATATCTATATGATATGCTAACTTAATGATTTAAAACCTGGAAACACGAAAAACACCGTAAAACCGGATTTACGCCGTCGTAGTAACACCGCGGGCTGTTTTGGGTTAGTTAATTAAAAACTATGATAAACTTTGATTTAAAAGTTATTATTATGAGAAAATTATTTTTATTATGAACATGAAACTATATCCAAAAATTATGGTTAAACTCAAAGTGGAAGTATGTTTTCTAAAATGGTCATCTAGACGTCGTTCTTTCGACTGAAATGACTACCTTTACAAAAACGACTTGTAACTTATTGTTCCGACTATAAACCTATACTTTTTCTATCTAGATTCATAAAATAGAGTTCAATATGAAACCATAGCAATTTGATTCACTCAAAAGGGATTTAAAATGAAGAAGTTATGGGTAAAACAAGATTGGATAATTTTTCTCATTTTAGCTACGTGAAAATTGGTAACAAATCTATTCCAACCATAACTTAATCAACTTGTATTATATATTATGTAATCTTGAGACACCATACACACGTATACAATGTTTCGACCTATCATGTCGACACATCTATATATATTTCGGAACAACTATAGACACTCTATATGTGAATGTTGGAGTTAGCTATACAGGGTTGAGGTTGATTCCATAATATATATAGTTTGAGTTGTGATCAATACTGAGATACGTATACACTGGGTCGTGGATTGATTCAAGATAATATTTATCGATTTATTTATGTACATCTAACTGTGGACAACTAGTTGTAAGTTACTAACGAGGACAGCTGACTTAATAAACTTAAAACATCAAAATATATTAAAAGTGTTGTAAATATATTTTGAACATACTTTGATATATATGTATATATTGTTATAGGTTCGTGAATCAACCAGTGGCCAAGTCTTACTTCCCGACGAAGTAAAAATCTGTGAAAGTGAGTTATAGTCCCACTTTTAAAATCTAATATTTTTGGGATGAGAATACATGCAGGTTTTATAAATGATTTACAAAATAGACACAAGTACGCGAAACTACATTCTATGGTTGAATTATCGAAATCGAATATGCCCCTTTTTATTAAGTCTGGTAATCTAAGAATTAGGGAACAGACACCCTAATTGACGCGAATGTTAAAGATAGATCTATTGGGCCTAACAAACCCCATCCAAAGTACCGGATGCTTTAGTACTTCGAAATTTATATCATATCCAAAGGGTGTCCCGGAATGATGGGGATATTCTTATATATGCATCTTGTTAATGTCGGTTACCAGGTGTTCACCATATGAATGATTTTTATCTTTATGTTTGGGATGTGTATTGAAATATGAAATCTTGTGGTCTATTATGATGATTTGATATATATAGGTTAAACCTATAACTCACCAACATTTTTATTGACGTTTTAAGCATGTTTATTCTCAGGTGATTATTAAGAGCTTCCGCTGTCGCATACTTAAATAAGGACGAGATTTGGAGTCCATGCTTGTACGATATTGTGTAAAAACTGCATTCAAGAAACTTATTTTGTTGTAACATATTTGTATTGTAAACCATTATGTAATGGTCGTGTGTAAACGGGATATTTTAGATTATCATTATTTGATAATCTACGTAAAGCTTTTTAAACCTTTATTGATGAAATAAAGGTTATGGTTTGTTTTAAAATGAATGCAGTCTTTGAAAAACGTCTCATATAGAGGTCAAAACCTCGCAACGAAATCAATTAATATGTAACGTTTTTAATCAATAAGAACGATACATTTCATACGCCATTAGACTTTAAAAGTCCTCACTTCTTTGTTACGCAACATTTTAACTTTTTCATCAAGAATTGCCATTGGTTCCTCAACATACTCTAATTTGTTGTTTAAGGAAATCTCGTCCAACGGTACCCACGCCGTGTCATTCGCCAGACACTTACGGAGATGAGAAACATGAAATGTATTATGGATCCCCGCAAGCTCTTCGGGTAACTCCAAACGATACGCAACTTCACCAACCCGAGCTAAAATTTTAAATGGTCCAATAAATCGAGGAGCTAACTTTCCTCATTTTTGAAACCGAATAACACCTTTCCATGAAGAAACTTTAAGCATCACCATGTCACCTTCTTGAAACTCAATCGGTCGTCTTCATTTGTCGGCATACGCCTTTTGTCTATCTTAAGCCTTTTTCAATTGAGCCCGAATCATATCAATCTTGCTATTCGTTTCTAAAACCAAATCGGTACTCCTGATTTCTCTTTGACCCACTTCACCCCAACAAATCGGGGTTCCACACCTACGCCCATAAAGCATCTCGTAAGGTGGCATCCTGATACTAGTATGATAACTATCGCCGAAATCAGTGGTAAGTGCTCATCCCAACTATTGCCGAAATCAATAATACACGCCCGTAACATATCCTCCAATGTTTGATTCGTACGTTCGGTTTGATTGTCCGTTTGAGGATGATACGTCGTGCTCAATTTCAATTGTGTACCCATATCTTCATGAAACTTCTCCCAAAACCGAGATGTGAAACGGGTATCTCGATCCGAAATAATAGATATAGGAACCCCGTGTCTCGATATCACCTCCTTGATAAATAACTTAGACAAAGCCTCCGATGATATCGCTTCCCGAATGGGAAGAAACAAGGCACTTTTCGTCAATCGATCAACTATTACCCAAATCGATTCAAATTGGGTTCTCGCCGTCTTTGGTAACTTTGTGATGAAATCCATGGTAATGTGCTCCCATTTCCATTTTGAGATTTCTAAAGGTTGTAACGTACCATACGGCTTTTGGTGTTCGGCTTTAACTTGCAAATACGTGACATATTGTTCAACATATTTAACAACATCACGTTTCATGCCCGGCCACCAATACTCTTTCCTCAAATCAAGATACAATTTCATCGCGCCCGGATGAATGGAATACTTTGACTTATGTGCTTCATCAAGTAGCACTCGTTGGAAATCTCCCATTCTAGGCACCCACACTCGTCCTTGAAAAGACAACAAACCATGCAGACCTAAAGTAATAGACTCCGTTTGTCCCACGATTCGTTCCTCATGCCTATTGTTAACAAAAGCTTCAATTTGAGTCTCGCCAAGCTTTACAAGAAAATCGTTAGTAATAATTATGCGTAACGATCCTACTCGTATCGCCGGATGTTGACTCTTCCGGCTTAACGCGTCCGCGACCACATTCACCTTACCCGGATGATAAAGTATTTCACAATCATAGTCCTTCACCACATCCATCCATCTACGTTGCTGATAATTCAAATCTCGTTGATCAAAAAGATGTTTCAAGCTCTTGTGATCCAAATAAATCGTACACCTGACACCATACAAGTAATGGCGCCAAATTTTCAACGCATGAACAACCGCCGCCAACTCAAGATCATGAGTCGGATATCTCGCTTCGTGTTCCTTTAATTGTCGAGAGGCATACGCGATGACTTTACCTCGTTGCATTAGAACGTAACCGATCCCATTTAAAGAAGCATCACAATAAACCGTCATGTCTTCTACACCTTACAGCAACACTAAAACCGGAGCTTGACATAACTTCTCTTTTAGCAATTGAAAAGCAATTTCTTGCTTGTTTTCCCAATTGAATCTCGCGTTCTTTCTCGTTAAATTCTTCAAAGGAGAAGTGGTTTTAGAAAAGTCTTGGATAAACCGACGATAATAACCGGCCAATCCGAGAAAACTTCGGATTTCCGTAGGCGTAGTCGGTCGTCCCCAACTCTTCACCGTCTCAATCTTCCCCGGATCTACTTGAATACCATCCTTGTTCACAATATGACCAATGAATTGAACTTCCCTTAGCCAAAATTCACATTTGGAGAATTTTGCATACAACTTCTCCTTCCGCAACGTCTTCAACACACCACGCAAATGATGTTCATGTTCCTTCATACTCTTCGAATAGAGAAGTATGTCGTCAATGAACACAATCACCGACTTGTCCAACATAGGTTGGCACACTTAGTTCATAAGATCCATGAATGCCGCCGGTGCATTCGTAAGACCGAAAGGCATAACTACAAACTCATAATGCCCGTAACTCGTTCGAAAAGCCATTTTCTCAATATCTTCCTCACGGACCCGCATTTGGTGATAGCCGGACCGTAGGTCGATCTTAGAGAAATACGTTGCACCTTGGAGTTGGTCAAACAAATCGTCAATCCTAGGCAATGGATAACGATTCTTTATCGTTACTTTGTTCAACTCCCGATAATCGATGCACATCCGCATACTACCATCCTTCTTCTTCACGAATAAAACCGGAGCGCCCCATGGTGAAGCACTCGGTCGAATAAAACCCTTTTCAAGCAACTCTTGGGTTTGATTTAACAACTCTTGCATCTCCGTTGGTGCTAAACGATAAGGAGTTTTAGCAACGGGAGTAGCCCCCGGAACCAACTCAATACAAAATTCAACTTGTCTTTCCGCCGGAACACCCAGAAATTCATCCAAAAAAACGTCTTCGAATTCACTAACCACTGAAATTTCATGAATGGATGGTGGCTCTTCACGAGTATCAACTACATGAGCAAGAAAAGCCATGCCACCACTAATAAGAAAACGACGTGCCCGTGCATAAGTGCATAATGGGACAAGTCTTCTCCGCGTCTCGCCATGAATAATTAACTCTCCCCCACTCGGGGTCTTCACACGAATAGATTTTTCATGGCATACAATATCGGCTCTATAGCGATCGAGCCAATCCATACCAACGACAATATCGAATTCACCCAAGGTCATCGGGATAAGATCAATTTTAAACGTTTCGGAACCAAACACAATATCACATTCATTACACACATCAACCCCTAGCACCGTCTTACCATCCGCTATTTCGACTTCTACCGGAAGACTTAACTTAGCTAGCAGTTTATCAAGCTTAGACACAAATCTTGGAGAAACAAACGATAAATTAGCACCGCTATCAAATAGGTTTCTTGCCAGATTAGAGTTAGCCATGAAAGTACCTGAGACAACTTCGTTTGATTGCTTGGCCTCATCATGGGTCATTAAGTAATTTCATCCCCGAGCCGTACCCGCCGCCTTCTCCAACTTCTTAACATGATCGTTGTTCAAATCGGGACACTCCGGCCTTCGGTGCCCTTCTTTACCACAATTATAACAAGTGAGTTTGGTTGTAGTAGATGGTTTGGTACAATCAAGGGCCATATGCCCCATTCGCCCACAATTGTGACAAGAAAAAGGAAAAACTTCGGAAGCACCTTTCTTCACACTACCGACACTCTCGGTTGCACCTTTACTCTTCTTGCTCGAATGACTAGTAGCTTCGAACTTCCTTTTGCCAAAAGTAAAGCCACTCTTTCTCAAAGCGAGCGACTCAAAACCTTTGGCCATATCAAACAACTCATCAAAGCTTTTCACCATGTTCACACTAATCTTATCTTGATAGTTGTCGTTCAAGATTCGATATAAGTCTTCCTTCAACATTTTATCGTTCCCGACATACTCCGGGCATAATTGGGTCTTTGACAAGAAAACGGATTTGAGAGTGTTCAAATCCATCGACCCTTGCCTCAAGGCACGCAACTCGTCCTTAAGTCTAGTAAGATCGGCCGAAGTTCGGTACTCGTTGAAAAACTCCGCCTTGAACTCGTCCCAAGTGAAATCCATACATTGTTCTTCACCGTAAAGTTGGATTTTCGCGTCCCACCACAACTTGGCATCGCCCCGCAACATACTACACCCGTACCTTGTCTTCATATCGAGAGGGCATTCACAAGTACGGAAAGCCCCCTCCATATCGGAGATCCAACGGGCACTCTTAAGAGGGTCTCGTTCACCATCGAAGGTGGGAGGTTGAGAATCCTTGAAATTCTTATAAAAGAAGTCCCGTCTCCCCACATTATCTTCTTGTAGAACAAGCTTAACTTGTTCCTTAACCACATTGACTAGTTGCTCGTCGATCGCATCTTGAAACATCTTCTTAACGTCTTCGAGAAACTCCGCTTTTTGATGTTTAAAGATGGCCTCGACTTTGGTCGTGAACTCAACATCCTCACTCGTACCTCCTTCATTGGTGTCGTGTCCATTTCTCATCTTCATTCTATAAAACGGAATAGGTTAAACAACGAACGAAAAGACATGACACATATACATATTCACCTCACCGCCCCATCTTGCTCAACAATCGTCGTACATCGCTTGTTTGACACGACTTGAACCCGTAACAATGGTAGCTAATCATTGTTACGCGAGCACGTCGCATTAACTCGCTAGTACAACGTCTATCTCGCTTGATGATTGCAAGAACACAACACAAAACAATTAGTGCATAGTTAGTTCACCTAATCCTAGGCATTAACCATTCCCCGGTCCGACCCGTCTCCTACAAGTCCCGCATACGCGCATACACAATTCAAGTCTAAGTCTATGGACCTACCTCAAGTCGCCAAAATCCCTTAGACCATGCTCTGATACCACTTGTAAGGACTTCGTTATCTCAAAAACACACTAAAACAGAAAAAATTATGTTTCAATACATCTGGACGGCGTCCAGGCTTCTGGACGGCGTCCAGCAAAGAAGCCTTGGACGGCGTCCAGAAGGTTTGGACAACGTCCAAATGAACTGCCAGCTACTGATTTGGGTGTCCCACTTACGTTGGCGGAAAACCCGCTTCCCGACACTTATAAACGAAAACCTTTTCACAACATGTCAATATAAGTTAAACTAAGAGATTTCCACAATAAAATCAAGTTTTACAACATCGGTCCCACATCGGCCGTTTTACGAGTTTCGTTCAAAAATACAAGTTTCGACCGTTCTAGTTTAATTTCCAAACGACACTAGAGCATGGTGTTTGGGGTTAAACTACCTAATTCTTGGCCGAACTTCCAAAAAGCTAAACCCCCGATAGCCACTACTATTCCAAATGAATACCTTTGCCCTTGTCCACGCCGGAGCCTAAAAAGGTAAACAACGAGAGGGTAAGCTAAAGCTTAGTGAATGCAATAATTATACATATACATATATAACCTACTTACTTGCAATCACTTACACAATACCGAATACAAGCTAGCAATTCGACAACTATGCAAACATTATGCATAAACCAATAACCGCAATTCATAATAAGCTAGCGACACTAAAAGCATATAGTTCACAATTAAATATGCTAATACAAAATTCACACAACCATGGTTAACCAATCGTACAAGGGAACGGTACTCGCTAGAGACCATCGGAGTTCATAACATCCATTAGTGTACATACGACGCGTAATCACTAATCCCCCGGGTGATGTCTTGAACACCGCGATAATTTCACCCCCGTGACAATGTGGTGTCTTGAACACCGCGACAATTCCACATGTCAATCAAACCAAATGAGTGATGTCTTGAACACCGCGACAATTCCACTCCATGACAATGTGTTGTCTTAAACACCGCGACTATTCCACATGTCAATCAAATCAACGAGTGGTGTCTTGAACACCGCGACAATTCCACTCGTTACGTATAATGTGGTGTCTTGAACACCGTGAAAATTCCACATTCCACGCTACACAAATAAATACATTATATACGTACATGCATAATTATTCCACTCACCTTACACGTCGGTGATGATTAAACACTTCCGTACGCTTCAAAGCAAAGTACCTAATACATTAAGTACATATATCAATTATTCATTCAAGTTGGTCAACTAACTTATTCGCCATACAAGTGCCATTTGGCCCATAGTGCAAACGTGACCCATTTGCACCATTCATTCTAACACTAGGTCGGGATTTCATCAAACCCTCACTAACAATTCTATTATGGTCTTAATACACCTTTTAACACAAAGTTATCTCATTTTTGCACCCATTAACCCACTTAGGTCATCAAAGACTCATTTGACCCATTTCAAGGTTAACACACTCATTTGGGTCACTATCATACCCAAATACACTCATTCACTTTAAACACTAAGTGTGCTAGTGATTTACTAACATTTAAGACCCATAAACACAATTTAACATTTCAAAACCCTAGGTTAGTCATCTTTGAGTACTCATGACCCAAACTTACCCAAAAACCCCCAAATCACTAACAAATGGGTTTTATGTTCATCTCTAACCCAAACCCTAACCCTTAAACAATTAAAACAAGGAAATCAAGGTTAAGACTTACCACAACAATCAAAATGTAGCTAGAGACTAGATGAAAAACATTAACACTCGAGCTTTAACCCGAAACAAGCTTCCTCCTCCTTATATTGAGCTTTCTCACTCTAAAAACCTCCTGTCTCTCTAAACTTGAAGTGGAAATGAAAGAGTAGTTGAAAATCGAGTAATGAGGCTCACCAAACTGATCTTGGGACCTTTAAGTCGTCCTCCATGTGAAATTACCAAAATACCCATTTCAAATATCTAAAAACAAAACAGCTGGCCCGCCAGTTCATCTGGACGGCGTCCAGCCCTTCACACTGGGATGGCATCCCACCATTTTGTACGGCGTCCCAAACAACTGGGAAAACAGGATCTTACAGTGTTGCATTTTTCCTCATTTTTTAATTAATTTTTATCCCCCTTTTCACCCAATTTCCAATCAGATTTTAACACATCACCAAACACGCTACTTAACACTCCACCCCATTACACACCGGTATGGTAGCACGCTCATCAAGCACCCCACCCCACCCAGCAACACGCCCATCATCCCCTTCAGGGATAAAGATGGTCTTATATTGCGTTTAAGATTAACATATATTTATGTTCACGTGTGTTTAAATATAACAATCCTTCTAATTTCAAAAAAATCTATATCTATATATTCATTTATTTTATTTTAGATTATATATATAAAGCAGGTACATATAATCCTATGTGTCATCATCTGATTAATTTTGCTAACACGTCAAACTGCCATTAAGTTTAGTCACATGCCAACTTCTTAGATAATCTACTCATAAATTGGAAACACAATATAATATCACGCATTCCATATCTTTTTGCAAATTTAAATTTTAAACTGATTAAATTAAATAATATTCTGTTTCTTTTGTAACAGGTTGTAAACCTTCTTTTAAACCTTCAACTAATTTAAACTAGTTTATAACTCGCGATTTCGCGGGTTTTTAAAATAAGATAATATAAAACTTGTTAGAGATCCAATAGAAACGTAATTTCAAAAACAATCATTAGTCACTGAATTCTAAGATAAACATGAAATGAGACAAATCGATAATGTTTTAAAAGGACTTGCGTAGTATACTAAGAATTTAAATTAAACAAAGTACACTACCATGGTGTAATCAATCCGCAGCATGTATGAAAAATAAAGTGAATAGTAGTGACAATGAACGAAGATTTCATGTTGGTGGACGCTGCCTGCTATGTGACAACAAAGAATGGCTTCTAGCTTGCAGCATTTTCTTGTTGCAAAATGAGTACTTACAATGTGCGATGAAGTGTATTATGCAATATTAAAGTGGAATGAAAGGGTGGTTGGATGTTTAGGCTTACCGAATGATGTTATTCTTTGTTTCAGTTTGGTCCTGATGTCTATGTCATCGCCACTGTATTGTATGGTTGTTATACGGATGCAAATTAATTTGGAAGTGTAGTAATTTTGTGTATTAGGCACTTACCCATGAGTGGGAATAGCATTCTTTTTGTTAATCTGCGGGAGAGAGTGTTGCTTGTAGTTGTTAGATGTTCTATATTTCTACGTTCTTTTTGTTAATAATTTTTTTAAATCAACGTCTCTCTCTCTCTGACCTGTTTCCACTCCAAAAAAAAAAAAAAAAAAAAAAAAGTAAACAACCACTCATAACATTAGAACTTAAATTGCTCCTAACTTCGACCGAATTAGAAGCTGTCACCGGCACCATTAAACTCGCAGCAATTTTCCAAACCTGAGAGTACAACTTTCTCCAGCATACTGTTCGAAACGCGCGCCACGCGCCGCCACGCGCCGCCTCTCAAGTAGTATAACGGAGACTGTAGCAAGAGCCCTTGGGAACCAGAAACTCTGCTAATCTGCTGTTTGCTGCTGTCTCTGAGCCGTCGGGTGCCGCTGCTGCCGGAACTCCCTTGTTTAAACAGGGCTGAGTTTGTTTTCTCTAACCCTTAAACTTCCTTTTTCTATAATCTTTGCTACTCTAATTTCAAGTTGGTGTTTGTTTGCATTTTTCTTTAATTGTTTTCTCAAATTGCATTTCTATTACCTGTTCTTTTATTGTGTAATTTTTAGGAGTTTTAGTTTTTATTTTTTATTTTTTCAGCTAGTAGGATCTTTTTATATTTATATATTTAGTTTTTTTTCTCATCTTTTATTTCATATTATAATTGTAGTATTTTTCCTTCTAATTTGTTATAAGCTAAATTTTTGGTTAGGTTACTTATAATTATATATATAATATATATAATATAATAATTTACCTACTGTGAGTTGGTGTAATCTCGTTTTATTTACTCCCTGTTATTTATTTATATTTTTACTACTTGCTTATAGTTATTATTACTTTATCATATTTTCTTCTAGCTGCTTGTAGTTTGGTAAGATAGACACTAGACGTTCTTATGATTTCTTGAGGTCATGTCCTTCTAGTTCAGGGGCGGGTAGGTCTATTGGGCCTAGAAGCGGCAATAGGTTAGCGAGGTTGGGTAGGATTAGAGTGGGTAGTTGGAATGTGGGAACTTTGACCGGCAAGCGGTATGAACTGGTCGAGACTTTACGTGAATGCAAAGTGGACATTTTGTGCGTCCAAGAGACTAGATGGAAAGGTCGAGGGGCGGCTAGGATCAATGACTACAAGTTGTGGTTCTCGGGATCGAGAGTAGCTAGGAATGGGGTTGGAATCATTATTGGCCCACCCTACAACGAGTATGTTGTGGATGTAGGTAGACAGAGCGACAGGATTATGTCGGTTAGGTTGGTTATTCAGGAGGTGACTTACACGGTAATTTGCGCTTACGCACCCCATGCGGGCCGTGGAGATGCTGAACAGAGACACTTCTGGGAATCGTTAGACGAGGTTGTGAGGATGTGCCCTCCGGACCACAGATTACTTATTGGTGGAGATCTCAATGGCCATATAGGATCTGATGTTGAGGGATATGCGGGAGTCCACGGGGGTTTCGGGTACGGAGCTAGAAATGAGGAAGGACTCTCTATTCTTGAATTTGCTGTTGCCCACGACTTGGCAGTTGAGAATTCGTTTTTCAAGAAGATGGATGCTCAGTTAGCAACTTTTCATAGCGGAGGTCATAGCACCCAGATTGACTACATGTTAATTCGCAAAGGGGATCTTAGGACTTGTGGAGACTGTAAGGTCCTGACTGCCTGGACATGCTCCTCCCAGCACAGACTGTTGGTCATGGATTTGGTTCTCTAGAGACGGACCACCAAGAGTGTGAGACAAGTCCAACCTAAGATCTTGTGGAAGAAGTTGAACGGAGAGAAGGCAGAGACCTTTAAAACCTCGGTTGTAGGTAGAGTGGATGCTGAATTAGAAATGGTATCCAATGATGACGCGGATCAGATGTGGAATTGTCTGGTGTCCTCCATTAGAGGGGTAGCCAAGGAAACCCTAGGTGTGGCTCTAGGTACGTCTAGAGACCATAGGGCTGTTAGAGAATCATGGTGGTTCAGTGACGAGGTTCAAAGCAAAGTTGCGCTTAAGCAATTAAGGTTTAGGGAGCTCATCACTGGTGGGGAGGGGACTCTGACGGATAGAATTAGGGCTGTAGAGAGATATAAAGAAGCCAAAAGAGAAGCTAAGAAGGCTGTAGCCCTAGCAAAAGAAAATGCATATGAAGATCTGTATAAGAAACTTGACTCCAAAGAGGGAGCTAATGATATTTACAAGATAGCCAAAGCTAGGGAGCGAAGACGTATGGATCTTGATAACATCAAGTTTATCAAAAATGAAGATGGTCAAACTTTAGTTAAGGAAGACGAAATTAGGAAAAGATGGGAAGAGTATTTCTCATCTCTCTTTGTAGGGGGAAGACCAGAGCGCCACGAGGACTTACAAGACGCTGATATAGAACAATCCCATAACAACATAGATTGTGAGAGGATTAGCGAAGAGGAAGTAAGATTGGCACTACGAAAGATGGGGAGAAATAAATCAGTGGGACTGGATCAGATCCCTATTGAGGCGTGGCGGTGCCTGGGCGACACTGGTGTTAGGTGGCTGACTTGCCTTTTTAACAAGACGTTTCGAAGCTCTAAAATGCCTATGGAATGGAGACTGAGTGAGACTATTCCCATCTATAAGAACAAGGGGGATGCTCAATGTTGCGGTAACTATAGAGGCATAAAATTACTTAGTCTTACTATGAAGCTTTGGAAAAAAGTGATTGAGACTAGACTTCAACGCGAAACCAATGTTTCGGAGAACCAATTTGGTTTTATGCCAAAGCGCTCTTCGATAGAGGCAATCCATATTATTAGGAACCTTATGGAGAAGTATAGAGAAAAGCAAAAGAACCTAGAGATGGTCTTCTTAGACTTAGAAAAGGCCTACGATTGCGTGCCACGAAACTTGATTTGGAAGACCCTTAAGGGTAGAAGTATCTCGAGTAGGTATATTAATGTTATTAGGGATATGTACGAAGGGGCGAAGTCTTGTGTTAGAACACCGGTGGGAAATACTGAAGTTTTCCCAATAGAAGTAGGCCTGCACCAGGGATTGGCCCTTAGCCCTTTCCTTTTCGCTTTGATCCTTGATGAACTTTCTCGAGGGATACACGAGCGCATCCCTTGGTGCCTGATTTTTGCCGATGATTTTGTGCTCGTTTCGGACTCTAAGGAGGAGCTTAATAGAAGACTGGAGCAATGGAGGGTGGCCTTAGAAAGTAATGGTCTATACATTAGTAGACAAAAGACAGAATATCTTAGTTGCGATTTTGATAGGAATGTTGATGAACAAAGTGATGGAGTGAACATCTGTATTGGAGACCAGATCTTGCATCCACAAATTTCGTTTAGATACCTGGGCTCGGTGCTCCACAAATCGGGGAGGATAGATGAAGACGTGTCGCACCGAATTAAGGTAGGGTGGGTGAAGTGGAGAGCAGCGACTGGAGTCTTATGCGACAAGAAGATCCCCCTTAAGCTGAAAGGAAAATTCTTCAAGGTGGCAATTAGACCTGCCATGTTATACGGATCAGAGTGTTGGCCTATGACGAAAGCACAAGAGAGGAGGATGGAGGTGGCAGAGATGAGGATGCTTAGGTGGACATGTGGTAAAACCATGTTAGATATGATTCCTAATAGTGTTTTTAGGGAGAACCTGAAAGTTAGAAGCATCATCGACAAGCTTAGAGAAGAACGGCTTCGATGGTTTGGGCATGTGAGAAGACGACCTCCTACTGCCCCTGTTAGGAGGGTCGAGACGCTTACAGTTGACGGCGTACGAAGAAGGGGTAGACCTACGAGTAGGTGGGAAGATAGGATAAAGATAGACTTGAAGGAGCTCTTATTGACCGAGGACATGACCTCTGATAGGGTTGCATGGAGGACTAGAATTAGAATAGATGAGTAGGTTGTTTGGTTTTGTTTGTGTGTTTGTGATTTTGTGGGTCTGTGTGGGTGTCTTCTTTCACTATGTTCTTTGCTCTTTGCTGGTTTGTTGTTTTTTTTTTGTATGCTTTTTTTGTTGTGCGACCTTTTTTTTTTTTTTTCCTAGACCCATGCATAGATGGTGTAAGTTTGGACATGTGGGTTTCAATGTGTATGTATGGATGTTCGTGTTTGTATGTATGTATTTAAGTTTGTGCGCAGGTTTATGTATGTTTGTTTGTATGTACGCTTGTTTTGCATTTCTGCTTGCCTATGATTGTATTTATGTATCTATGTACGTTTGTATGTTTATATGTATGTATTGTTATATGTTTGGTTGTATGTATATTCGTATGTTTGTATGTATATCCGTATGTTGGTATGTATATTCGTATGTTTGTATGTTTTATATCTATGTATGCGTATGTAGGTTTTCCCGTATGTATGCGTGTAGGTGGATATCTATGAATGTACGTTTGTATGTTTATGTAGGTTTGAGTAGATACGGTTTTATGTATGTTTGTATGTTTATTTTTATAGACTGTCTTGCTATGATGTGATTTTATCTGTTTGTGGACATATATGTTTATTTCTCATTTAGTGCAGCTTTACTTTATTCGTCATGTGCTCCGCAGTACACTCTAAGGTACGTTTTTTTTTTTTTTTTTATACGGCGCTGTTTCGGGAGCCATCAGCAAGCGTCTACTTATTGGCGACTTGACTGTCGCTTAGAACCTAAATCGAATTCTAGGCAACATTTTAAAACCAATGGAAATTTGTCCCACCATTTTCATGGCGTTGGCATTTTTTTTTTTTTTTTTTTTTTGGCCGGAGGTCCGTTGCAAGCAATCTCTTTATCCGTCGAACATAGAGAGGAAGGACTTTCTCTACTCTTGTGAGTGTTTCACTCGGGGTGGTGAAATGACTTCTCTTTGTCCTAGGGTAGAGGAAGGATTGTCTACGTCTCACCTCCCCCATACCCTACAAGTGTGGGATTGGGTATTGTTGTTGTTGTTGCGGAATAGAACTACAATATAACAAAATCAAATTGTAACAATGACTGTGTGTATAGACCTACAATACGAACTCTTATCACAAAATCAAACAACCACATATACACATAATTTTGATCTGGTTTGATTTATATAAATAAATACCCACATCAAATCTCACTACGATGGCCTTAATCAATACAAAGTCATGAAAAAAAAAATATCCTTTATTTTTCAAATTTTCAAAAATTTTAATTTAGAAAATACATTTACATGTAATATGACAGATGAAGTTTTCATGCTCCAGAATATAAAATGTGGAAAATTATAGATAGTATAAGCAAAAAAACTCCACCTTGAATGTTGGAAGCTTCGACGAGCCAACACACCCACTACAGAGGACCTAGATTATACTACACTCACTACACCAACACTTGACGTTGGTTAGCCTTTAATTTTATGAATCCTTAGTGCACAATAATGTTTAGGCGACAGTGTCGACCATATATCATTCAGGCGGTATAACCGACCATATATCACTTAGGCGGCAGAGCCGACCATATAATAGATACAACACAAGTGCACTAAGAACTTAAACACAAACTGAGGCTTAAATGGGAAACTTAACGAAGAACACTTTTATAATTACAAAGAAACAATTACAATATTATGAACTAACTCACACTCTTCTTTACTTCTTCACCTTACTTCTTCTCTACTTCCTCACAACTCTCACACCTTATTTCACTCTCACAACTTCACACAAATGAAATCTCCTCCCATATTTATACTACTCCATGGAACATTCTAGAACCTAGATATTTCCATGGATATATAAATATCTAGATATTTCTACAACCTACAAATATCTAGATTTTTCTTTTACATTTCAATTTCTAGATTTTTCTCTCATATTCTAATATCTAGATATTTTCTTAAACATATTAATATCTAGATATTTTACCCATATACATTTACTAATTCCATATTATTCTAAATTTGCATTGTATTTTAACACTCCCCCTCAATGCAAATTTTCTTCCAACGATGTCTTGCAGACCATTCCAAGTGCTTCTCTGAATTTTGTAAACTTCGGTTTACTTAGGCTCTTGGTGAATATATCTGCTACCTGTTCATCTGTCTTTGTTGGCACCATCTTGATCTCCCCTTCAAGGACCTTCTCGCGAACATGGTGATAGTGTACTTCTATATGTTTTGTTCTTGCGTGAAAGACTGGATTCTCTGCTAGACGTATAGCTGATAGGTTATCGCAGAAAAGCTCTACTTGATAGTCTGTTGATTGATGAAGATCTTCCATTAGTTGTTTCAACCATGTAATTTCTTGTGTTGCTGACGATACCGATCGATATTCTGCTTCAGTGCTTGACAATGATACTGTTGGTTGTCTCTTGCTGCACCATGATATTACTCCCGATCCAAGACTAAACATGTATCCAGTTGTTGACCGTCGTCTATCATAGTCTCCAGCGTAATCGGCGTCACAATATCCAGTCACGTGACATTCTTTTGTAATCTTGTATAAAATACCAAAGTTAATAGTGCCTTTAACATACCTTAAGATGCGTCGTACAACATCAAGGTGAGGCTTCTTCGGATTGCTCATGTATCGACTAACCACTCCAACTGCATAAGATATGTCTGGCCGGCTTAGTGTGAGATAAATAAGACTTCCGACCATCTTTCGATACATGGTAACATCTTGAAGACTTTTTCCTTCATCTGCTCGTAGTTTTGTATTCGGATCCATCGGAGTTGAGATAGGTTTGCAATTAAGCATTCCGTACTTTTGTAAAAGATCTCGCGCATATTTCTGTTGTCCCAGAAATAATCCTTCTCTTTTATGCTCTATTTCAAGTCCAAGAAAATGTTTGAGTTCTCCAAGCTCCTTCATATGAAATCTGATAGACAGATTCTCTCTTGTTCTTTGAATCTCCTCATAGTGATCTCCCGTGATGATTAAGTCATCCACATATACTAGCACTATGGCTAGTTTTCCTTGATCTTGTTTCACAAATAAACTAGAATCTGAAGGAGTAACTGTGAAACCACTTTGTACTAAGAACTCGCCAATCTTCCTGTACCAAGCTCTTGGAGCCTGCTTCAAGCTGTATAGTGGTTTCTTTAATTTACAGACATGGTCAGGATGAAACTTGTTCTCAAGGCCTCTTGGTTGCTCTATATAAATGTCTTTGTCAAGTTCTCCATGTAAGAAAGCGTTCTTGACATCCATCTGCCACAGCTTCCAAGATTTGCTAGAGGCTAAAGCTAGTAGAGCTCGAATTGTTGTGATCTTCACCACTGGACTAAACGTTTCTTCATAATCCAGCCCATATTATTGAGAAAAACCTCTAGCAACAAGTCGAGCTTTATACCTTTCAATGGAGCCATCTGATCGAGTCTTCACCTTGTAAACCCATTTACAAGATATTGGTTTTACATCTTTTGGCTTTGGAACTAAACTCCAAGTCTATTTTTCTTTTAGTGCATTAATTTCTTCTTCCATCGCTTTCTGCCATTCTTGACTTTGTGCTGCTTCTTCATAAGTGGAAGGCTCAATAGGAATTGATTCATCCACATGAGCAGCATTGACATACCTCGGATTAGGTTTCCTCGACCTTGTTGATCTCCGTAATTCTTGCACATGCTCCTCGGCATCCATTTGGCTTGGACGTACCTCTTCGGATGTAGATTGATGTACCCTAGTTTTCCATGGACTCGTTTCCTTAGAGTACGGTCCATCTCCTTCTTTAATTGGATCCGATATGTGCTCTTTGTGTTCTTCCTTTTCTTCTAGAACTTCTTCTAATCCATGAGATTCTGGAAGCTCTATCTTTTGAGGTGACCACCATGAAGAAGCTTCATCAAATACCACATTTCTTGAAGTATGACACTTTCCAGTATTTGGATCACAACATCTCCATCCTTTTCTTGATTCATCATAACCGACAAAAATGCACCGAATTGCCTTCTTATCAAATTTGCTTCGTAGATGATCTGGTACGAAGACGTAGCATACACATCCAAAAACCTTGAGATGGTTGACGGTTGGCTTGATCTTCCATAATCTTTCATATGGTGAAATATATCCCAACTTTGTTTGTGGGAGTCTATTAATCACGTATGAAGCCGTCCTCATACATTCGGCCCAAAATCTTCCTGGTACATTCTTACCATGAAGCATACTTCGACAGGTTTCAGCAAGATGACGATTCTTATGTTCTGCCACTCCATTCTGCTGTGGAGTATTAGGGAAAGTTAATTGCCTTCTGATCTTGTGCTTCTCAAGATAGATATTGAACTCGGTTGATAAATATTCTCCTCCATTATCTATGCGTAAGCATCGAATTATAGTATTGAGCTCACTTTCTACCTTGTTCTTGAACTCTTTAAACTTCAGAAAAGTCTCCGACTTCTCCTTCATGAAGTAAACCCACACATATCTTGAGAAGTCATCAATCAATGTCACTGTATACTTCATTCCTCCAAGTGATGTTTGTTTCACTGGGCCGAAGACATCTGAGTGTATGAGCTCTAGTGGTGTCTTGGACTGAAGCGCTGACTCCTTGAATGGCAATTGGTGAGCTTTTCCAAATTGACATCCATCACATATTGTATCTGTTCGGATATTAATTTGAGGAAGCCCATTTACTATGTGTTTTACCATCATCTCCTTTAGCTTGTTGTAGCCCACATGCCCAAGACGTTCATGCCAAAGATCAGCCGTCTCATTCTTTCGAGTCTTATCCACATATGCCGTTTCAGCAGATAGTACATAGACCGACTCTATTCTTCTTCCTTGCATAATTGGATTGCCAACCACCTTCACTCTCTTGAATACGGACACATCTTCTGGTCCAAAGAGCACATAGTTTCCTTCTGCTGTTAATTGTGGTACTTGTGATAACCCGTCCTAATCCATCCGGACGGAGTCCATATCGATTATAAACGATTCACAACAGTTGATTACATCGCAAGGTACTTGACCTCTATATGATACATTTTACAAACATTGCATTCGTTTTTGAAAAGACAATCTTTCATTACATCGAAGTTGACAGGCATGCATACCATTTCATAATATATCCAACTATAATTGACTTAATAATAATCTTGATGAACTCGATGACTCGAATGCAACGTCTTTTGAAATATGCCATGAATGACTCCAGGTAATATCTATAAAATGAGCAAATGCACAGCGGAAGATTTCTTTCGTACCTGAGAATAAACATGCTTTCAAGTGTCAACCAAAAGGTTGGTGAGTTCATTAGTTTATCATAAATAATCATTTCATAATTTTAATAGACCACAAGATTTTCATTTCCAGTTCTCATAAATATACGTCCCACACATGGAGACAAAAATCATTCATATGGATTGAACACCTGGTAACCGACATTCACAATATACATATAAGAATATCCCCATCATTCCGGGATCCTCCTTCGGACATGATATAAATTTCGAAGTACTAAAGCATCCGGTACTTTGGATGGGGCTTGTTGGGCCCGATAGATCTATCTTTAGAGTTCGCGTCAATTAGGGTGTCTGTTCCCTAATTCTTAGATTACCAGACTAAATAGGGGCATATTCGGTTTAATAATCCAACCATAGAATGTAGTTTTGATTACTTGTGTCTATTTCGTAAAACAGTTATAAAAGCAGCGCATGTATTCTCAGTCCCAAAAATATATATTGCGAAAGCATTTAAAAAGGGATTAATGAAACTCACGCATATAAATATTGTAAAACAGTTAATAAAGCATTTGCATGTATTCACAGCCCAAAAATGTAATGAGTAAAAAAGGGGGTAAATGAACTCACCTAATGTATTTTGTAGTAAAAATACATAGAACGACATTGAACAAGTATAGAGTTGGCCTCGGATTCACGAACCTATATCATTTATGTATAGATTAACACATATAATTGTAATCGAACAAATTTTCATATTATTTGTGTTATAAATGTTATTTTAATAAATTACAGGTTTCATTAGTAACTTAATTAGATATATATTTATTTTTATATACTTTAAGTTACTAAATAATATTTATTACAAAAATATTAGTATAGTTATATTTTATGTCATAAATATATTTTAATATAGACAATCTTTATTTGATATGCTAATAATAAAAATGATAAAAATAATACTAAATACTTAATAATAATAATAATAATAATAATGAATATGTTAAAAATAATAATAATAATGATAATTTTAGTAGTAACACTAACAATCTTACGGATACTAATAATAATATTAGTAGTAATAATAATAATTAACCTTAACAATAAAAATATTTAAAAATAATAATAATAAATGAATAAATAAATAACTACCTCCAATAAGTAAGCCTTTTAAAAAAAAAATATGCCAATGTCCGGACTCGAACCCAAGACCACTCGTTCAACATCCATTCTGTGATGTCCCCGTCAAAACACTTAACGGCTCCGTCACTTGGTCCCACAGCTTGATCATAACTGTATATGAATTTAATAAATAACCTTGCATTCTTTATTTAAAAATTGATTTCCTATAAAGGAAACCTACAAAAATGTGTAAGTTTAGAAAAACCATACATTATTACTTAACCAAAAGTTAACCAAAACAAAGTCAACAATATCCACTATTAAATGTATCAAAATAGAATGCAAGTTAATGTTTAACAAAAGCTGCCATCATAAATATGCAGACTTGTCATAACCCGTCCTTAACCATAAGAACGAGTTAGATAACGTATGATTTCATTGCGAGGTATTGACCTCTGTATGCGACATTTTTAAAAGAACAACTGCATTTATTTTACATTACAAACCATAACTCTTATTTTAATACAAGCTTTAGACAATAAAAAGATGATTATCGTTTAGCGATAATCTTAGACTTACAAACTTTACATGTGATGATAACAATACGATTTCTAGCATATTTTACATTACAAATCCTCCGATATGCAGTTTTATTTTTGACACAAATATGCATACTCAAGATCTTGTTTAAATTCAACATGTTGCAGCGGAAGCTTCTAATTATCACCTGAGAATAGACATGTTTAAAACGTCAACATAAAGTTGGTGAGATATAGGTTTAATGCCGGCAGCAATATATATATATAGACCACAAGATTTCATATATAAACGTTTTAATAAAAATATTCTAAGTGGTTGAGCACTTGGTAACCATACTTAACATTTAATCACGTCGCATATTCCCTTTATTATGAAATCTTACTACACCGTACCAAGTGTAGTCACGAAACGAAGTACTGTGCAACCGTTGAATACTGGTCGTCCAGTCCGGTTGGGGTTGTCAGGCCCGATAGATCTATCAACAGGATTCGTGTTTACAATACCGCTGTAAATAACAGTTACCAAGCTACAGGAAAGTATGCCAGTGGTACAACTCAACGTAGAATATATTTTTCAGTTACTTGTGTCCATATCGTAAAACATAAAATACATGTATTCTCATCCCGAAATATTTAGAGTTTAAAAGTGGGACTATATACTCACTTTCGTCTTGAAGATATGTAATTTTGACTTGGTCTCCGATTGATATCACGAACCTATCCATATATAATATATCAATACCTTTTCTTTTTAAAACAATCGTCACATATATATACTTATTATACTTTTAATACTTTTAATAATTTCTTAGTCCGTAGTTAGCAGTCCGATGTTAGTAATTCAATTTTAATGGTTCATTTTTAGGTGTTTAATAAACCCCCAATGAAATAAATAAAACCCCCATCGTATATGTATTGGTCGAGATTAATCTTGACCCATGGTACCGGTGTTGTCAAATGACGTGTTGCGTACATAAAGTACCGGTGTTGTCAAATGACGTGTTGCGTACAATCATGGGATCTTTTGATTAATCTTCTCGTATTGTTTACGGGTGATCCTGAACCATATAAAATTAAATTATGAGTACATATATATAAAATATCATGTTATTTTAGAAAGATGTGATTTATTTAATTTTTTTCCAATTAATCACGTAGCTAAATTAGTCTTGGATATCCGATTTCGTTTTGGTCATAGTTTCTTCGTTACAACTCCGTTTTCGTTGGTTCAACTTGCCACTTCCTTGGATCGAGTCCCTCTTTAAGAATATGAACTGTAAATACCTTAGTTTGTATTCGAAATCACAGGTCATAGGTCAAACTTTGGTGAAACTTATGAAGTTAATCATTTTCCATCATGTAAACAACCTTAAATGATTATTTTTCTAAAAATACTTATACTTTGAGTTAAATCATAAAAATTTTATGTGTTAACATATTCATAGTAAAAATCATTTTTCCAGAAAATAAACCTCCAATTCAAAGTTTAAGATGGTTTTTAATTATCCAACCCAAAACAGCCCCCGGTTACACTCCGACGTCGTAAAAACAGTTTTTAAGGTGTTCTTTGAAAAACCAAGTTAAACCTTGTTAAATTAGCATATATTTAAGATATATTACAGGTCTTGAAGTATTTTAAAAGTTAAGTTAGAAGGATCTATTTAGTTTGCAAACAAGTTTGAAAACATTCAAACTATGTTCTTGTTGTTAAAATTTTATACCACAAAATAAGATAGCTATATATATATGAATCGAATAAGGTTATGAACATAGTTACTACCTCAAGTTCCTTGGACAAGATTGCTGTAAAAGAGGAGTAAGAAGCTAGAATCAAAAGAGTGATGGAAGTGGATGAAAAATTGGAAGTAAGTTTGTGTTCTTGGAAGGATTTCTTGAAGTGTTTTTGTATGGTTTTCTTATGGTGTTTAAGTAAGGTTTTTATGGCTAGATCTTTAAGGTTTCTTGCTGGATTGTTATGGAGTTCAAAGGTTAAGAAAGAGTGTGTGTTTAGCTTAAGAAATTTGAAGTTAAAATGAATGAAAATGATGATACATATATACTACATAAAAACGTGTTTCATAAGGATACATGGACAAAATTTTAGTTTGTATTTTTGTAATTAGTCTTACAATCATTCAAAAGCAATTACCTTATACCTAGGGTAGTAACAAGGGCTGGTTAGGTGGTGATTTGATGTGTATATACCAATAGTAAATACGTATAGAAGCTAGGTATGATACGAGTACAAATACTATATGTATACGTATAGAAATTTTGTGAAAAATGGAATGAGGATTCAAATATAGCTATCTTTTGTGAATACACTTATATGATTTTATGTATTTAAGTCTTTAAAAGTGATTAAATACATTACTTATACGATATATGTATAAACATTATATGTTATAAGTATTTATGTCAAATAACGTTACGTATGGTTATCGTTTTGAAAACTTAAGTTAGTAGTTTCAAAATATACTTATAACTTATTGTTATTAATACAAAATAAGATATTAAAACATTCTTAGATCATGTTAAATATGTATATATACATATATATACACAAACGTATAATTATCATATATTGTACAGTTCGTGATATCATCGGTCAAACTAGACGGTCAAACGTTGTGTAAAACTCTTTTCGAAAACATAAGTCTCAACAATTTGGATTGCTTATCATGTTGGTAAGGTTTAATTTATGTCAATATTAATCTTATAAGTATAGAGCGATCGAAAAAGTGCGGGTCGTTACATTACCTCCCCGTTAAATAAATTTCATCCCGAAATTTTAAAATTGTACCTATTTTGCGTCATCGAGAAACAAGTGTGGATACTTTTGTTTCATCTGATCCTCTCGTTCCCAAGTAAACTCGGGACCTCTTCGAGCATTCCAACGAACCTTAACAATCGGTATGTTGCTCTGTTTGAGCTGTTTAACTTCACGGTCCATGATTTCGATTGGTTCTTCGACGAATTGTAGTTTCTCGTCGATATGGATTTCTTCAAGAGGAATAGTGAGGTCTTCCTTTGCAAGACACTTCTTAAGGTTTGAGACGTGAAAGGTATTATGTACCCCGGCGAGTTGTTGCGGTAACTCAAGTCGATAAGCTACCGGTCCAATGCGTTCAATAATCTTGAACGGGCCTACATATCTTGGGTTCAGCTTACCCCTTTTGCCGAAACGTATTACACCTTTCCAAGGTGACACCTTTAACATAACCATGTCCCCGACCTGAAACTCTAATGGTTTCCTTCGGACATCGGCGTAGCTCTTTTGGCGACTACGGGCTGTTTTCAATCTCTCCTTGATTTGTACTATCTTCTCAGTCGTTTCGTGTATGATCTCGGGACCCGTTAATTGTCGATCTCCTACTTCATTCCAACAGATAGGAGATCTACACTTCCTTCCATACAATGCTTCGAATGGCGCAGCTCCAATGCTCGCATGATAACTATTATTATACGAGAATTCTGCTAACGGTAGATATTTATCCCATCCGTTTCCAAAATCGATCACACATGCCCTGAGCATGTCTTCAAGAGTCTGAATTGTTCTTTCACTCTGCCCGTCGGTTTGCGGATGATATGCGGTGCTCATATCCAAACGAGTTCCCAGGGCCTCCTGTAGTGATTGCCAAAACTTTGATGTAAATTTACTATCACGATCAGATATAATGGAAATAGGTATTCCATGCCTTGAAACTATTTCCTTTATATATAATCGTAATAATTTCTCCATTCTATCCGTTTCCTTTATAGGCAAGAAATGTGCAGATTTGGTAAGACGATCAACAATTACCCAAATAGTGTCGTATCCCCAGGCAGTCTTTGGTAACTTCGTGATGAAATCCATGGTAATACCGTCCCATTTCCATTCTGGGATTTTTGGTTGTTGAAGTAATCCTGACGGCTTTTGGTGTTCTGCTTTGACTTTGGAACAAGTTAAACACTCCCCAACATATGTTACAACGTCTGTCTTTAAATTAGGCCACCAATAATGCGTCTTAAGATCTTGATACATCTTTCCAACTCCAGGATGTATCGAGTATCTTGTCTTATGTGCCTCATTCAATATCAACTTCCTTAATCCACCCAACTTCGGTACCCAAATACGGTTTGCAAAATATCGAATTCCGTCTTCCCGTATAACGAGTTGCTTCTCATACTTCTTCATTATTTCATTTCTTATATTTTCTTTAGTAAGTGCTTCTCGTTGAACTTCTTTGATTTGTGAGTTGAGATTCATGCGAATTTTTATGTTCATCGCTCGTACTCGAATTGGTTCTCGTTCCTTTCTGCTTAGAGCATCGGCCACCACGTTCGCCTTCCCGGGATGATAACGAATTTCACAATCATAGTCGTTTATCAGCTCGACCCACCTACGTTGCCTCATGTTCAGCTGTTTTTGATCGAAAATATGTTGAAGGCTTTTATGATCAGTAAACACAGTGCATTTAACCCCATACAAGTAGTGTCTCCATATCTTCAATGCAAACACAACTGCTCCCAGTTCTAGATCATGCGTCGTATAATTCCGCTCGTGAATCTTTAATTGTCGGGATGCGTATGCAATAACTTTCTTCCGTTGCATAAGAACGCAACCAAAACCTTGTCGTGAAGCATCACAATATATTTCAAAATCATCGTTCCCTTCTGGTAACGATAAAATAGGCGCCGTAGTCAACTTCTTTTTCAGTAATTGAAATGCACTCTCCTGCTCAGAAGTCCATTCATATTTCTTCCCTTTTTGCGTTAACGCTGTCAACGGCTTAGCTATTCGGGAAAAATCTTGAATAAACCTTCTATAATAACCGGCTAAACCCAAAAATTGGCGTATCTGCATTGGTGTCTTAGGAGTCTCCCATTTTTCAATGGCTTCAATTTTTGCTGGATCAACCTGAATTCCTTTGCTACTAACAACGTGGCCAAGAAATTGCACTTCTTTCAACCAGAAAGCACATTTAGAAAATTTAGCATATAGCTGTTCTTTTCTTAACAACTCTAATATCAACCTTAAATGCTGCTCATGCTCTTGCTCACTCTTGGAATAGATAAGAATATCATCAATGAAAACGATAACAAACTTATCTAAATATGGACTACAAACTCGATTCATGAGGTCCATGAATACAGCTGGCGCATTCGTCAATCCAAACGGCATGACCAAAAATTCGTAACGACCGTAGCGTGTCCGAAAAGCAGTTTTCGGTATATCTTCTTCTTTGACATGTAATTGATGATAGCCCGATCTTAGGTCAATTTTCGAGTACACACATGATCCTTGGAGTTGATCAAATAAGTCGTCAATTCTCGGTAGTGGATACCGATTCTTGATAGTTAACTTATTTAATTCACGATAATCTATACACATTCGGAAAGATCCGTCTTTCTTCTTGACGAATAAAATTGGAGCTCCCCACGGTGAAGTACTTGGTCGTATGAATCCACGATCCAGTAATTCTTTTAACTGACTCTGAAGTTCTTTTAACTCGGACGGTGCAAGTCTATATGGAGCACGGGCAACCGGTGCAGCTCCTGGTACAAGATCTATTTGAAATTCTACAGATCTAAATGGAGGTAATCCCGGCAACTCTTCCGGAAATACTTCAGGAAAATCTCTTGCCACAGGCACGTCATTGATGCACTTCTCTTTTTCTTTCTTTTCGACTTTATTAACATGTGCTAAGATAGCATAGCACCCTTTCTTCAAGCACTTTTGAGCTTTCAAATAACTAATGAGTTTTAGCTTTGATTTACCCTTCTCTCCATAAATCATTACTGGCGTTTTTTCCTTACGAGGAATGCGAATTGCCTTCTTGGCGCACACAACTTCAGCTCCTATTTTGGACATCCAGTCCATGCCGATTATTACATCAAAACTTCCTAATTCTACGGGTATCAAATCAATCTTAAATGTTTCTCCAGCTAAATTTATTTTACAATCACGGCAAATTTTATCGGCTTTAATTAGTTTACCATTAGCTAACTCAATCATGTACTTAGCATCTAGAGGTAATGATGAACAATTCAATTTAGCGTGAAAGTCTCTACACACGTAACTTCTATCAGCACCAGTATCAAATATAATAGATGCGGATAAGTTATTAATGGTAAACGTACCCGTAACAAGCTCCGGGTCTTCACATGCCTCTCTAGCATTAATAACAAATGCTCTCCCACGTGCAGGTCCGATATTCTTCTCTGGATTCGGGCATTGGCTCTTATAGTGACCTTGTTTTCCACACCCAAAACAAGTAATGGTAGCCAAAGCAGTTCTATTTGCATTGGTGGCAGGAGTCTTGGTACCATTTGTATTTGTAACGAGAGCCCTACAATCTTCAGCAAGATGACCCTTTCGATTACATTTGTTGCATACCACATTACAGTAACCAGAATGATGTTTGTGGCATCGGTTGCATAAAGGATTTTGTCCTTTATAACCAAAGCTTAAACCACTACCCGCACCTTGCGTGTTTTCTTGTTTCTTAAAAGATTGTTGTTGGTTACCTCGATCATAATTTCCATTCCACTTTCTTTTGTTACCTGATACCTTCACATCAGTATTGGATACTTTCTTATCCATGATGACCTGATCCATTAGCTCGTTTGCCATGATTATAGCTTCATGAATTGTCTTAGGTTTCGATGCTGTAACATTTGCCTTGACCTTTTTGGGCAAACCATCTTTGTACATTTCAATCTTCCGTTCTTCGGTTGGAACCAATTCAGGACATAGCAAAACTAATTCCATGAATCGCTGATTGTAGTTGGTGATTTCAGTACCAATAACCTTCAAACTTCGTAACTCATCTTCCAACTTCCTAACCTCGTTCCTTGGACAATATTCGTTGATTAACATTGTTTTGAATTCTTCCCACGGAGTATCATAAGCTACATCTCCTCCTACAGCCTTCACATAATTTTTCCACCACGTGAGTGCACTATCTTGTAAAGTGCACGATGCATACTTGGTCATGTCCTTTTCAACACAACCACTGATTTTAAACACAGTCTCCATCTTTTCTATCCACCGGGTTAAACCGATCGGTCCTTCTGTTCCACTGAATGATGAGGGCTTGCAAGCTTGAAAAGTTTTGTAAGTGCACCCCACACGAGGATTTGGGTTAACTGCAGCACCTCTTGCAGCCTCGACCCATAACATTCTGTCGTTCACTCGCTGATTGATGAGTTCCTGAATTTCTTGTTCCGTCATTCGGTTCAATCGCGCCATATTCTTCTATAAGAATGAAAAGAAAATAATTATTCACATGGAATATTATAGATGTAGTGTATATTTACAGTACATTATAGCTTATTAATAATATGAACCAGGTATTATTATAAAAGCCTTTTCTTCTTATTAGCGTTTTATAATTATATCTAGGGTAGTACCTACCCGTTAATGTCCATACTTAATAGCTTAGTACAGAATCAATTACTACCATCTAAATAATACTTAACCATGGAAAATTATTGCATTTCACACTTCACTATTTTACATATGCTTATCTTACATCGAACATTAAACAAACCACACTAATAATATTATACAAAACATTATATGATCCCATGGTTTAATACGGCAGCGCATCGTTTGGTCTATTTTCTAGGACGTTTAGGTTCAAAGAATCGCTTAACGCTTATCCTGGCTGTCTGCCTATATTTTGGCTGTGGGACTGAAGAACTGGATGCCGGGATAGAACGAATAGGAATAGCGGGAATAGGGGTGGTAGTGTCTAGTGGAGTTGGTGCCACATCATCATTACTAAACTCGGGATTTGAATTTTCTAATTCATTAGCCTTTCGTTTCTTTCCTAGTTCGAACTCGTCTTTTGTAATTTCCTGTATTTCTTCCTCGGGTTCACTTTCCTCCTCGGGTTCACTTTCCTCCTCGGGTTCACTTTCCTCCTCGGGTTCACTTTCCGGGTTCTCTATAGTCGGTTCATCCGGAATTTGTGAGTCTTCCCCAAAGATATCATTTTCGTCATCGGATAGGTTAATGACTGGAACACCATCTGAAGATTCTGGTTCGGAGTCGCTGAATGTGATGACAAGTTTTGAGCCCGACATCTATCACACAACAACTAACCCATTAGTACTACATAATATTTACATATAAATTTTAACCAACAATGATAAGCAATGGTTTTTAAATCAGACCCGGTCAAAGTCCAGACTTACTAATGTATCCTAACGACTTATCGGTTAGACACACTAATGCAAACCTGGTTCGCTAAGACCACCGCTCTGATACCACATGTCATAACCCGTCCTTAACCATAAGAACGAGTTAGATAACGTATGATTTCATTGCGAGGTATTGACCTCTATATGCGACATTTTTAAAAGAACAACTGCATTTATTTTACATTACAAACCATAACTCTTATTTTAATACAAGCTTTAGACAATAAAAAGATGATTATCGTTTAGCGATAATCTTAGACTTACAAACTTTACATGTGATGATAACAATACGATTTCTAGCATATTTTACATTACAAATCCTCCGATATGCAGTTTTATTTTTGACACAAATATGCATACTCAAGATCTTGTTTAAATTCAACATGTTGCAGCGGAAGCTTCTAATTATCACCTGAGAATAGACATGTTTAAAACGTCAACATAAAGTTGGTGAGATATAGGTTTAATGTCGGCAGCAATATATATATAGACCACAAGATTTCATATATAAACGTTTTAATAAAAATATTCTAAGTGGTTAAGCACTTGGTAACCATACTTAACATTTAATCACGTCGCATATTCCCTTTATTATGAAATCTTACTACACCGTACCAAGTGTAGTCACGAAACGAAGTACTGTGCAACCGTTGAATACTGGTCGTCCAGTCCGGTTGGGGTTGTCAGGCCCGATAGATCTATCAACAGGATTCGCGTTTACAATACCGCTGTAAATAACAGTTACTAAGCTACAGGAAAGTATGCCAGTGGTACAACTCAACGTAGAATATATTTTTCAGTTACTTGTGTCCATATCGTAAAACATAAAATACATGTATTCTCATCCCGAAATATTTAGAGTTTAAAAGTGGGACTATATACTCACTTTCGTCTTGAAGATATGTAATTTTGACTTGGTCTCCGATTGATATCACGAACCTATCCATATATAATATATCAATACCTTTTCTTTTTAAAACAATCGTCACATATATATACTTATTATACTTTTAATACTTTTAATAATTTCTTAGTCCGTAGTTAGCAGTCCGATGTTAGTAATTCAATTTTAATGGTTCATTTTTAGGTGTTTAATAAACCCCCAATGAAATAAATAAAACCCCCATCGTATATGTATTGGTCGAGATTAATCTTGACCCATGGTACCGGTGTTGTCAAATGACGTGTTGCGTACATAAAGTACCGGTGTTGTCAAATGACGTGTTGCGTACAATCATGGGATCTTTTGATTAATCTTCTCGTATTGTTTACGGGTGATCCTGAACCATATAAAATTAAATTATGAGTACATATATATAAAATATCATGTTATTTTAGAAAGATGTGATTTATTTAATTTTTTTTCAATTAATCACGTAGCTAAATTAGTCTTGGATATCCGATTTCGTTTTGGTCATAGTTTCTTCGTTACAACTCCGTTTTCGTTGGTTCAACTTGCCACTTCCTTGGATCGAGTCCCTCTTTAAGAATATGAACTGTAAATACCTTAGTTTGTATTCGAAATCACAGGTCATAGGTCAAACTTTGGTGAAACTTATGAAGTTAATCATTTTCCATCATGTAAACAACCTTAAATGATTATTTTTCTAAAAATACTTATACTTTGAGTTAAATCATAAAATTTTTATGTGTTAACATATTCATAGTAAAAATCATTTTTCCAGAAAATAAACCTCCAATTCAAAGTTTAAGATGGTTTTTAATTATCCAACCCAAAACAGCCCCCGGTTACACTCCGACGTCGTAAAAACAGTTTTTAAGGTGTTCTTTGAAAAACCAAGTTAAACCTTGTTAAATTAGCATATATTTAAGATATATTACAGGTCTTGAAGTATTTTAAAAGTTAAGTTAGAAGGATCTATTTAGTTTGCAAACAAGTTTGAAAACATTCAAACTATGTTCTTGTTGTTAAAATTTTATACCACAAAATAAGATAGCTATATATATATGAATCGAATAAGGTTATGAACATAGTTACTACCTCAAGTTGCTTGGACAAGATTGCTGTAAAAGAGGAGTAAGAAGCTAGAATCAAAAGGGTGATGGAAGTGGATGAAAGATTGGAAGTAAGTTTGTGTTCTTGGAAGGATTTCTTGAAGTGTTTTTGTATGGTTTTCTTATGGTGTTTAAGTAAGGTTTTTATGGCTAGATCTTTAAGGTTTCTTGCTGGATTGTTATGGAGTTCAAAGGTTAAGAAAGAGTGTGTGTTTAGCTTAAGAAATTTGAAGTTAAAATGAATGAAAATGATGATACATATATACTACATAAAAACGTGTTTCATAAGGATACATGGACAAAATTTTAGTTTGTATTTTTGTAATTAGTCTTACAATCATTCAAAAGCAATTACCTTGTACCTAGGGTAGTAACAAGGGCTGGTTAGGTGGTGATTTGATGTGTATATACCAATAGTAAATACGTATAGAAGCTAGGTATGATACGAGTACAAATACTCTATGTATACGTATAGAAATTTTGTGAAAAATGGAATGAGGATTCAAATATAGCTATCTTTTGTGAATACACTTATATGATTTTATGTATTTAAGTCTTTAAAAGTGATTAAATACATTACTTATACGATATATGTATAAATATTATATGTTATAAGTATTTATGTCAAATAACGTTACGTATGTTTATCGTTTTGAAAACTTAAGTTAGTAGTTTCAAAATATACTTATAACTTATTGTTATTAATACAAAATAAGATATTAAAACATTCTTAGATCATGTTAAATATGTATATATACATATATATACACAAACGTATAATTATCATATATTGTACAGTTCGTGATATCATCGGTCAAACTAGACGGTCAAACGTTGTGTAAAACTCTTTTCGAAAACATAAGTCTCAACAATTTGGATTGCTTATCATGTTGGTAAGGTTTAATTTATGTCAATATTAATCTTATAAGTATAGAGCGATCGAAAAAGTGCGTGTCGTTACAAGACTCTCTAAGCACAGCGGAAGCAATCAATCATGAACCTGAGAATAAAACATGCGAGTAACTGTCAACAAAAATGTTGAGTGAATTATAGGTTTAATATTGTAAACAATATCGAATTTAAACCATAAAAATTTATGTTTGAAAACATGAAAACTCCTTTTCGGACCACAAAATTATATGCTAGAAAATATATAAAAACATTATTCCATTTACCATGAGCCACCTGGTAACCACTTAACCATTTATTTACCCTTGCCAAACACAATAAATAATATACACCGAACAAGTGTATCTTCAACTAAATACGAAGTACTAAACATTCCGATTATAAATTGCTAGCGCGACTAGCTCGAAATGGGGTTGTCAAACCCGATAGATCTATCCATAGGATTCGCGTTCACCAGTAGAAACCAGTGATTACAGTTACCAGACTAGGGAATATTTTTGTTCAACTCACAATGAATAATTTAAACCAACTTCCACATGTGTCCAAAAATATAAAATAAATTGCATGTATTCTCATCCCAAAAGATTTAAAATAGAAAAATGGGACTATAACTCACCTTAATAGCAAACGAAGTAACCGCACAAATATGCGAAGAGCAAATGAATTAAAGTGATCAGGAATGATCACAACGCCAACCTATAAATAAAACAGGTTGATATAAATAACTAACTTAGGTCAAGTCTTAGTATGATAGCTATTGTACATGTTGCAAGTAGTCATAGAACAATACTCACTATGCATCGGTTTGATCGGAACAGCTTACGGACACACACTTTCTATTTTTAGAAAGTTTCTATTTTTAGCAGGTTTCCATTTTTGGAAAGTTTCTATTTTTGGAAAATTTCTATTTTTGAAAAGTTTCTATTTTTGGAAAGTTTCCATTTTTGGAAAGTTTCTATTTTTGGAAAGTTTCCAAATTTAGAAAGTTGCTATTTTAGGAAAGTTTATAAGTTAGGAAAGTTTCCTTAATTAGAAAATCAACAAAAGTCAACTGAAAGTCAAAGTCAACCGAAAGTCAACTCAAAAGTCAACCTTGGTCAAACATAGTTAACATTAATTTAAAAGTGTAAGTTATAATAATAATGTAGTTATAATGTTAATGAAAGTTAAATATGTCTAATTATGTCATAACATAAGTTTAATTAAATTAAAATGAATTATTAAAGTTAATATAAGTTTAAATGATATAATTAATATAACATAAGTATTTAATTAATTAATTAAATATTAGTCATAATGTAAGTATTATTAATTAATAATAAATTTTAAATCATATCATAAGTATTATTAATTAATAATGAATTATTAATCATATCATAAGTTTCTAATTATAATTATTAAATCATAAGTATTTAATAATTAAATTATAATTAAATAATAACTAAGTCTTATAAAAATTAAATAATTAATTAATCTTTATTATAAGTCTGATAATAATAATCTTATAATATAAGTTTAATACTTACCATAAGTATTTTTCATTAATAATAAAAGTATTATTAATCATAAGTTTAATTAAATGTTTAATTAAATCATAAGTAATTTAATAAATGATATAATATATATATATCATAAGTCTTAAATTAAATTAATTACTTTTTATATCATAAGTAATTTATTAATAATGAAAATCATTATTTATATCATAAGTTATAATTAATAACCATAAGTTTTAATTAAAAGTTCATCGGGTCATAACTTGAGCCCCGGGAATCAGTTTTCGGCGAGCCTTATATATATATTTTCGCCTAACCAACCCACCCGACACATTGGTATACTCAAGAACACCCCAAGAACAGTCCACAAGTCGTGGTGATCAGCCATGACACCACTTGGAACTTCAATTCAATCAAAATCGTGTTTTAGCCATAACGGGTGATTCGTGGCTTGGATTTAGATGACCCGAACACGAAAGTTCGTCCCACCATTGATCCTAACTTACTAACACACCCTAAAGTCACCAAATATGGTCACAAAGTCGGACCAAACCTAGTTCATAACAATATCACATTTCAATTTCAACAAAATACCATTTTGATCGAATCTAGGGCTCCGGGAATCGAAACGACATAAATCCGGAGTCTAAAATTAATGTCTTGATGAGAGGAACTCATCTAGATACTTTATTTTAACTTTTATAACAGTCACAATAACAGAAAGACACGAATTAGCTGCTGTCCCAATTATATCAAACCGAAAACATATGTATTCGAGTAATTCTACGCATACCATCAACAATACAATAACATATGATCATCATACTACTAATATAACATATAAAATCAGTAAAATATGTGAAAAATTAAAAAGCTAGGGTTAGGGTTTATACCCTAATCAAGAATTGATTAATATGAACGCGTAGAGAAGAACGAGAGAAATCCGTTGATGCTAAAAGCCCTAAATTCCAAGCTTGAATTGATTGAAGATGATGATGACCATGTTGATGGTGATGGGACGGCCAAAAGGAGGAAGGGAGGAAGAGAGAGTGAAATAAAATTGTATTTAGGTTAAATGAAAAGAGTTTTGATCAAATTAGCACATGTAATCTCCAAAATTCAAGAATTAACACAAAACCCCCTCCCCCATTAAGGGATTCGGCCGAAAATGATAGGGTGGGCTCCACTTGTGGGCCACCTTGAAGTATAGACTAAAATCTCTTAGCCCGAATGCCCGAACGAAGCCCGAAACACGAAAACGTCATTACGCGATTAATTATTCGGAGAGATAACAAATACGCGATGAATAAAATATATAAATACTATATATAAATATATGACATTAAAATATCATATTTAAAATAATTAGGATTTAAAATCCCAAAAGCTCGACCGTTGGTTTGAAAACCGAAAAGATTCGCCGGATAGAAATCCGCGACACGTAGAAACATATAACTTAAAATATGAATACAAATATTCATTTAACACATAATAATTAATATATTATTACAAAAATAATAATATAGGTCATAGGAATGACGTGGCACGAATAACAGTTAACGGACGTTAAATGATTAACGGTAAAAGATAACGGAAAAAAGTAGGGTCGTGACAGTACCTTCCCGTTACGGAAATTTCGTCCCGAAATTTTAGCAGGTGCAGGGGTTGACTCATCATCTGGGAACAAATGCGGGTACTTCTGCTTCATCTAATCTTCACGCTCCCAAGTGAACTCGGGACCGCATTTGGCGTTCCATCTAACTCAAACAATAGGAATCCTACTCGGTTTAAGAGTCTTAACCTCTCGATCCATAATTTCGACAGGTTCCTCAATAAAATGAAGTTGCTTATCAACATGAAGTTCCTCCAGAGGAA